>NC_136071.1:1211602159-1214002159 GCF_964261635.1 Lissotriton helveticus | reverse complement strand
TTCTTCCTCATACAAGAGAAATGAATTGCCACAATTGCAATACTCAATCTAAAGTAAAGTGCGTACAGTAAAAGGAGTATTATGAAATAATACTGTAAAACCATTGATATGGTTTCTTAGCCATATGATACTTTAAAATAGATAAAATATATATACATATATACATTGACTAACGTACTCAACTGGTGCTTCTAAATACGCCTACCCCAGTGTACCTGACATAAGCCTAATACGTGGGAAGGAGTAAGTAAGTAGCAGTTTAAGTTAAGTTGGTTTTGCCAAGGAATCTGAATCAAGAATTCTCTTTAAGGGTTTAGTCAGCTCCGTACCTGGGTATTAGAAAGCAGGAAGTCTGGTATCTCTCTCTCAGGACTCGATATCCCAGTAACCCGCGAGGGTATCTGGAAACACCGGAGCTGGATTTCTCGGCAGGAGAGAAGACAGCGTCTCTCTCAGTGCGTCAAAGGGGAGGGGCGGCGTCCGTGGGCTCTCGCATCAGCTGGGCTCTCGGGCAAGTAGATAGACGCTCTGCTCCAAAACCACCACCGTGTGTTTGCTTAAGGCAACGTTGGTATATTTATACCTGAAAGGTGCTGGGTTTTGACGTAAGGTTGGACATAAGACATCAATAAAGATGTCACTACGAACTGGCCGTTCTTAGAGTGCTCACAGGAGTTCTAGGACGAAATCAAGACAAAAGCAATGGGGAATTCCCAGGTTGCTGGAGGTTTGGTTTGTTTACAGAACTCGTTGTACTTTCTAGGAGCCTGGGGAAGTAGCCTTGCTTAATTTGGACAGCATGGGCTATGATTAAATATGGATATGATTCGTATGCCTTTATAAGGATATTATTTATTATAACCACATAAGGGCATAAATCAGGAATATCGAATTAGGGTCCTAGATAGAACTACAACACCCACTCCACCATCTAATGTCCCTCATTACTTAAAACTAAGCAATAGTAAACATATAAACATATAATGATGCATGTGCTTTCCAACCCACCCCAAAATACATAAATTTGAATATTGAAATGGTATATGGTAATACACGAAAATGAGTATTGGTACTGTAAGCTTTTCAAGCAGTGGTATCATTCAGTTAAGAAATGCATATATATAAATCAGCTGAATGAATTGCGAAAATGTACACATGAAATGGCTCTTAATACAGAAAAGAAGGTCGAGACCATTCCATTACATAATAATACAAATTCTGTACATATGCTAGAGGCTGAGGTAATATATTGTCTCTAGAGTTCCTAGAATAGAAGCTCTGTTCTCTAAGAATAGTTCTACTTTAAGCAGAGTACATGTGCCTAAAAAAAGTAAATATTTTGGAAGTGAGAAAAAATAATTTCGCTTTCAGGGGAAAAAACAGTTCCAAAAGTTTTTAGTAGCTTTTGTTTATCAAAGCTGAAGGCCGAATTCAGAGTTCAGGGAACGCTGTGTGCTTGTTGCTTAAAAGTTATTCTTTCTGTTCAGGGGAGAACATCATTTCAGACAGACTCTCAAAAAATTGGCTTACGGCTTCAGGTGAAAGTTCGACCAAGTTTGAAAATGCCGCAACAGTACAGTTGTGAGAATGATTGCTATCATCGATGTCAGGATCAGCAATGCTCACAGAAGGTCGTACCTGGGTGATGCTGCTCTCACTTCGTACTTCACTGCCACCTAATCGTAGTGGTGAAGTCTCAATGAATGCCGTCATCAGAATGGGTAGCCGCTGGGGACAACATGATGCATGAGCCGTTACAGGACTTAGCAAAGTATTTGTATCTAATGGTACTGCTGATGGTAGTGTAAGACAGACATCCAACATGCATTCTTCTCCCCATAGCATACATCGAAGCACAGGTAAGATGAAATTCTGCCAGATGCGTCTGAATGAAAGAAACCAGGTCATATTCAGATCTCTTAGCCGGGCTAATCCAAGGACTTTAGTTATGCGGTCCCGATAGCGTATAGCTAGGATCGTTTCTTCCATCGTTGCTGGAGTCTTGTCTGCGACTTGGCTTGCCATATCGGAGCAGAAGGATCAAAAACAAAATTCCTGCTCCGAGTCCCAAAAGAAGTGATAGGCCGCCAAAGACAGAATGGACAAAATTAGGAAAAATGCCCAGGACTGTTTCGAAGGGTGTTAACAGTCCCGAAAAAATTGTCTTAAATACATGTGGGATACCACTGGTATCTGACATATTTAGGATATGGCCTAGCATTTCTACGAAATGCACGGGGCAATTTGTTGATAAAAGGGTATGTATCTCTGCCGTTGTCCTTGCGACTTGCAGATCATACGTTTCTTTTGATGACGTTAAGGGCACCGTTGTCTGTAAAAGAACAGACTTTATTCTGCTTAAAGTATCAATTCGAATAGAAGAGATATTCAAAGAAGGCCAAATTGTTGCCTCCTTATCTGGAGTGGTGTTTGGATACAATACTTGCATACAGCAAGTGACCATGGAAATCACGCTGACGAGATAGACTTTTCCTGGCACCATGCCACAACACCTGTGGTCATTTATTAGAATATAACTCCGGTTAGAAAGTTGTCTAAAGAATGGCTCTATCTGTGTTGCAGGTGTGCCTTGCTGGTGACATGAAAGGTTATTTGAAGACCCTTCGCAGGCTCCATGCAGGTTAATGCCTTCACAAAGAAGTGTACCGCTCAGTGATCTTTTACATTCGTTACCACTAAGAAATACATTCTTTTCACTGTAGCATGTGTGTGTATAAGGTAGTTTCCATGTTGACTTGATGTACCTTTTACCCAACCTTTCATACTGGCCTGCTGGTATATACTCTAGGCAGTATTTAATTTGGAAAGTTGTTATCGGAATTGTGATTATTCCGTGTATTATCCATTCAATGACAGGTCTTTCTGACATTGTCAATGGTAATCTCTCAAGTTTTTCAATGCTCAGAATCGTATAGTCTGCTCCTTTTTGTGCCAAACTGATTTGTTTATCAGTAAGGTTAAAGATAGAGAATAAAGACGTTGTGTTGATTAAACGCTATGGTACGTAGCCTGAACGCAGATTTTCCAACGTCCAGCCAAGCTGTACAATAGAACGTAATTGGGACTGACCGTGTTGTAACATTAGTAAGTCCTGCTCTATTATATCAATAGCAGATGATACAATACTGTCCAGTGAATCTGGAGGACAGAGTCATTAACCCATTGTCCACAACAGAAAGTGATTTTTCCAAATGAATATGATCAATTTCTCGTATTTTTTCAGCTGTTTCAATTTGCATTACTTTCCAAGCTTCGTTGTACGCAGCGTATATACCGGCCGCTATGAAATGTTTTTGACGCTGTTTGCGTGGTCCCAGAATGAAATCACGCAAGTCAGCACCGTCTTCAAGTAAAGTCAAGTGATGCTTAATTTCAGCCAGTGTGGATTTCTGTAGCCATTCGAGGCAGAGTTTCCCTACACTGTATGTTGTGACTATCCCTGGATGTTGTCTCTGGGAGTATCTTGGGTCTGGCCTGGTCATTTTTAACCCCTGTATTTTGTTCAGGAATATATCTTGACAGTTATTTGTGTCTGTGGGCCAGATCAACCATTTTTTCCACTCAGGATGTGTTCTGTTTTGGTTAAAAATATAGGATACGTCTATCTCAACATCTGTAGTGCTATTACTGTCAGGTGTTGGCTTTGGAATAGACGGTTTATTTAAATCTTTTATCTTGGCTAGGCCAAGACAAGTAGTCTGTTGAATGGTATCATTCAAGAATAATATTTGTTCTGGGATCATGCAGGCTCTAAAAAAATGCTTCTAAACCTTCGACCTGCCAATCTTTGGTACCCCAGATGGTATTTGTTTCAATGTTGTTTTTCCAGAATTCAAAACCAAATGTAATCATTTTTTCATAAAATGTTTCCGAATAGATCAATTTAGTATTTGTCAGCATTGTTTTTACCCCTGTCTTATTTAACAGTTTGAAATAAAACGTTTCTGCATCACTTGTGTTAAACCCTGAGAAGTATGGGAATTTCTCATAAAATGTTTTCGAACTGCTTTTCGGTGGAGTTGCACAATGTTCCCATTGATTATAATTAAAAACATTTCTAGGCTGAGCATATTTATGCAAATAGTGATGTGCAAACTGATTATAACAATACATTTCTTTATAATTTGATGAACCCTGTAAGTAATCATCTTCTGTAAATTTAGCTGACATTACTAAATCTGACATCATATCATTAATACTTTCAAAGTCCCAATCATCAGAGAATGTACTCTGTTTTACAAAGTCACTTAATGAAACCTTGAACTGATGTGGATATTTCAAGAGCTCAACCGGGCCATAGATTTCATAATCCGTTTTGTCCCATGCTACCCCACTGGGTATTAGATTGGCTGTGACATTCACTGATGATAGTTCTCTTTTCTCGATGTGAGATGACTTGTGAGGCTTTAGGACCAAGTTGATGTTCTGACTTGCTGTGTCCATTGTACTGTATTTTCCTTCAATGAATTTTCCCAAACAAAGAACCATGATGAGCCAAAGCAGGAGGAAAGGTACACCTAACACAATCTAAAATTCAATCCATGGAGAAATCAGATAGGTTTCTTTGAGTTGATGTAGAAGTTCAGTTACTTTGTCTTTAAAAGTTTTTATTGCTGGCGTTTCTTCCTGTTTGCTTGGATCTTCAGAAAAGTTATCGAAATTGATGAAGTAGCCAGATGCAGTTCTGTCAATTGTTGGAATCGCTTCCGGATTTTTATTTGCTTCTGGATTTTTCTTTCTTTCACTAGCATAGTCTGAGGCTACATCGTTGTAGACTGGTGTTTCTTGACGAACTGTTGCAATTTGGGTTTCAAAAGGCACAAGTTCCATGGCATTGTTGCATAGTCCTTTTTTATTCACTGCAGGTTTATCGAATGTGATTAGTCTCTCAGTTTGAACCTCTTGTATTGCAGCAAATTTTGGTACTCTGCTATTTCTTGGGAGTCCACTGGGCCTACTATTTATTATTGGCCACATGATTGTGGTTTTACCAGGTCGATGGATACAACTCGGTTCTCCTTTTTACCAGCAAGGGGCGGTAGTACTACTGATCTTGTTCCGCTGACAGCAAAGACAGGTACTGCTTTTCTGTAAGAAGGCCCAAATTCCTTCTTCACCGCGATCTTCTCTCTGACCAGATCCCCAATCTTTGGAATCCAGACAGGCCTTCCTGGGACAGGTGGTTTATCTTCAGTGGCTGTTGGCTGCTGTTTTAACTTTACGTTGTTCAGGCCTTTTCTTGTTTCATTTAAGTCATGTTAAATAGCCAAACGATCTTTGATATCAAAGCATTTTTCTTCTACCACTGAAGTCTGACTAACAAGGTCCTGAATATGAATTCCAGTCCCGAACAATAGTTCGTACAGACTGAAACCTTTCGGAGAATTTCTTGGCAGATTATTAAGACTACGTTGGACACTTGTTAAATGTTGGACCCACCCATCACCCAAACCTAATACCCTCGCCGTTATAGATTGCTTTATGTCCCGTTTTTTTCTTTCCACTATCCCATTTCCCTCAGGATGGAAGGGACAAGAGTACCGCAATGCAATGCCCATGCTGGTCATGGCCTCCTTATTAGCTCGAGAGCAAAAAGAAGGACCCTGGTCAGAATGCAGCATGCCAATTGCGTATGTGCCGATAAAGACTCTCAAATCTTTTATAACAGTTCTGGCGTCAGCCGAGCGCTGGTGTCTACATTTTAAGTGAATATAGTCTTGAACATCAATGGGAACCATTTCTCCTATTGGATTTTTGCGTATAGATAGCCTTATGCTTTCTAAAAGAAGGGTCCTGGCATTACTCCGGCCGGTTCGCCACTGCGATCTCTGTTGCAGTTTTGACAGCCCATCGCAAATTTGTAGTTATGCAGGCTCATCCCCGGCCACCAGTATTCTGATTGTAATTCTTTCAGAGATTTCATGATCTCCTGGTGCCTTAGACCTAATCCCATATGTGCTTCTTGAATCAAGAAGATTCTCCTGTTCGTGTTTGGAATCACTCTATCCCCCACTCCAGAGATTCGAGCAAAAGGAACGGAGTTTGCATCAATTATGTATGTATAAGTGAGTGGATAGTTCAGAGGCAGTGCTGCACAGTCGCCTTTAGAAGACGTTTTTACCTCCAGCATGGTTTCCCCGTCCATGTATTTTTCTGAACGCTTTTTTGTGGCTACAGAAGCCGGATTAGTTGCTTCCGCTGTGGCTGTGTTAGCCAATGAATTCCCTGCACCGTGAACGCCATCACGCTGATGACTCAGTGTATGTATCATGTGAGTCTTTCGTAGTTCTTTCTGCAAAAGAACTACCTTTTCCCAAAGCTTTTTATGCTTTATTGTGGCACCTGTGTCATCTTTGTAATCGTTTTGAACCCAGATCTGCAAGTCATTATTGTAAGATATGACGCAGTAATGCGAATCGCACACTATTAGTGTGGGGAATTCGCGATCGGCATTTTCAAGCGCCATCTTTAAGGATCTAGGGCCCGATGTAGGTAAAACGCATTTACCGATTTTAAAATACCGATCCGTACCGATTCGGTATTTCAAAATCGGAAAATGATATGTAGGAAATAATCATCGGAAAAATACAGAATCGGTAGCATTCGGTATCGAGAGTCGATACGTACCGATTCGCCAACTACCGATTCGGTATAGGCCGGGTCGGACAAGTCCGAATCGAAAAAAAAAAAATGCGGAACCAACCGAATCGGTAAACGCCGAATCGGAATAATAAATACGCCCCATGGGCCGAAAGGCCAATAGGAAGGCATTATACATTCAGAATCGGTATTTACCGAACACATTCGGAAATTACCGAATCGGAAAATACCGATTCGGAGAATGCCGTTTTGCCGAGCTGGTTGAGTGACACTGAAGACATCAGCCAATGAGCTGTAAGCACCCTCCCCCACAGGGTGTGGCAACCCAGGCAGGTGCAACTCATCAGAACTTTCTGGAAAGCTGCCTGAGCTGAGCAAACACAGAGAGAGCAGCATTGTGAGCAGGATCCCTGAGAGACATGGACACCAGCACAGAGAGCCAGAAGGCAGGGCGTAAGCGCAATCCTAAATTCAGCACCATGGAGCTACAAACTTTGGTGGAGGAGGTGGTGAGGGTGCACACCCAGCTATATGGCAGGCAGTCCCTGACTGTCCCGGAGAGCACCAAGAGGAGGCTGTGGATCGACATCGGGGAGAAAGTGAATGCAGTTGGTGTCACCCACAGGAGCCTAGACGACCTCAAGAAGAGGTTTTATGACATCCGTGGCGTGACCAAGCGCAAACTGGCCGACCTGCACAAGCAGGCTGGACTCACTGGAGGAGGAACAAACCGTGCGCCACCCCTCACTCAGCTGGAGGAACTAGTGGCGACGACCATCGAGAGGGCCAGTGTCGTGGGCATTGGGGACCTGGATAGCTCATCCCGAGCTACAGCTACAGGTAAGAAGCATGCGCAACTTGACACACCATACCAGACACCTCCCCTACAGACCCAATGCACAGCCAAACCCCAGGCCAGTACAGCTAGCAACAGACATGAGCAATGCATCGTGCTAAATGTACTCAGCAAAAGTTACCAATAATGCCACAGCAGAAGCATGAGATAAATAACTGTAATACAGCATCAACGTGTTTGTAATGAGATGTGCAATGCTTTAATAGTTGTGACTGGAACACATTAGCACCCACTTGACAAATGCTTCTTTGTACCTAGGGGCACCATCAGGCGGGGGAGCAGCATCAGCTCCAGCACCAGCTCCAGCACCAACAGCCAGTGCGGCAGTGGCAAGCACCAGTGCAGCAGCACAGGAGGAGGAGGACAACAGCTGTGCCCTGGCAAATGAGGAGGACACAGAACATTCCCTCACAACTCCACACTCCCCCCGACTGTCTCAGTCTCAGTCGCCCTCATTGGTATTCTCCCCGGACAACACACCACCACAGAGCCATCCTGCACCTGCCACTTCCCCGGCCCGGAGGAGAATAGTGGCTCCATTAGTCATCATGGAGGGGGCAGCGGGTCAGGCTCCTGCACAAGACCCCGTGACACCAGCGACACCAGAGCACACACAGCAGGGCAGCAGAATTCCACGTAGGCCACGTGCTACCAGCAGCCCAATACCAGCACCGGGAGGCAGCGTCTTCGCAGGGCTGGAGACCAGCATGGTCACAATACAGAGGATGCAGGTGAAATCCATCCTGGCCTGCCATCGCCAGTTGCGCCTGCACAACCTGCAGATGGGTGAGATGACACAGGGCTTCAAGACCTTCGTTGACAGCAACAAGGACATAGCAACATCAATTGGCCGAATGACCACTGCCATCACCCAGCTCCGCACCAGGTTGGATGACCATGAGCTGAGTCGTCGCAGGGATGCAAGAGTCACGAACAGGTCACTCACCCGCCTTGCGGCTGCGACTGCCCAGTCATGCCAACGTGGGGCAAACATGGAGGCCAGCCTCACACAGAACATGTCCGAGGTCACTAGGGGCATGGGCCGTATAACAACAGCCATGGAGACACTACTCATCTCCAACACCGCAGTGAATCCCGTCCTGGGCGAGGCTGGGGACAGCAGCAGCCGCAGCAGCCCGGCCAGCGCTGCGTCAGAGCCGCGCCGGAGCACCAGGCGCTCAGCTGAGGCTGCAGGGCATTCTGAAGGGGGTGAGGTTCATCCCAGTGGGCCTGCTAAGCGCAGCAAAAAATAGGACTGCCACTGCGGGTGAGGCAACCCGGACATTGGACATTCCTACCCCTTGTTGTTTAACTTTTCTTTTGTTGCACATCAGTGCAGTAACGTTGATGCAACATTATTAAATTTAATTTCTGAACACATACATTGACCTGTTTGTGCATCTGTACTCACTCAGAAATAGTTGTCTGTGATCTCCTGACGCCTGTATCTGCCGTCAGATGGTGCAGAGACTCCAGCAGGTAGTGGTAGTGGGACAGCATTGTCATCGTCGGGGTCCTCGTAGTCGGATAACTCTACCTCAGTGCCTTTCCTGACTGCAAGGTTGTGCAACATTGCACAGACAGCAATAATCTTGCAGCAGGTGATGGGGGTATATTGCCTTGCACCTCCGCTCTTGTGCAGACATCTGAACCTGCTCTTCCAGATGCCAAAGGTCCTTTCCACTACGTTCCTCGTGCTTTTGTGTGCACGGTTGTACCTCCTTTGGCTGGGTGTTGAGGGGTTGAGGTAAGGTGTGAGAATGAACGAGCGTAGGGCATATGCACTGTCGCCTGGAAGGAGAAGGGGTAACATTACTCACATGCATGCATGTATTTCACACTGCAATTTTGGTAATGGGGGTCTGACACTGTGTCTTACCTAGGAGGTATCCTTCGCCAAATTCCCCTGCCATCAGCCGTGCATAAATCCCGCTACTCTGGAAGATATAGGAGTCATGGGTACTCCCCGGAAACTTTGCAACCAGGTCAGTGATCACACACTTGGCATTGCATATCACTTGCACATTTATGGTGTGCCGTGACTTCCGATTGCGGTATACGTATTCGGTGTCAGCAGGGGGGCAAATCGGTATGTGTGTGCCATCTATGCAGCCAATGATGTGGGGGAATCTTGCCATCTGATAGAATTCAGCTTTTGTCTGTGCCAGTTCTGCATGGGTGGAAGGGAAGGAAATGTAGTGGGCCATCCTCTGGATCATGGCATCAAGGAACTTGTGGAAGAACCTTGACAGGCTGCTCTGGGTCACCCCTCCAGCCACAGCAACTACACTTTGATAGCTGCCAGACGCCAGAAGATGTAGGCAGCATAGCACATGCACCTGCACAGGGATTGCATGTGCCCTTGGGGTGGGGTGCTGCAACAGGGGTTGGAGGTCCCTGATGAGGTCTCTGATGGTGTCTGCCTCCAGCCTGTACCTCTGTAGGATCTCTGGATCTGTCAGCATGCACAGGGTCACCCTCTGCCTGTACACCTGCTCCTCTCTCTGCCATTCCCTCTCACCTTCCTGCTGTAGCCGTAGCCGTCTAGCTATGACATAGAAAGCTGCCATGTTGCAAGTAGAACTGCATTTTGGGTCCTTTTTTATAGGTTGCACCTGGTTACCACCTGATTCCAATCCATGGTAATTTCCGAGTCAGAAATACCGATTTTTGAGCAAAATCGGTATTTCTGTGCTTACCTACATCTCAATCTTAGGGTTTTCGCATGGAATCGGATTTTCACCGAATCGGAATATATACCAATTCGTCGATTTTACCGAATCGGAAAGTCACCGAGTCGGTCGGATTCCGAATCGGGAAAAAGTAGTAATCGGAAAAAATCTCCGAATCGGTAGATTACCTATTCGGAGATTTTTTCCGATTCCTACATTTTTCCGATTCGGAATCCGACCGACTCGGTGACTTTCCGATTCGGTAAAATCGACGATTTCGCAGGATTTCGGCCTCCTACATCCCGTTGTCTGTATTCCGATCGGTAACGGCCGAAAATACCGATTTTCGGCCGTTACCGACCGACCTACATCGGGCCCCTAATTTCAGCTCGCTGAGTTGAACAGTTTCTGAGTTGTTCAGTTTTGGTAATTGACGGTCTGAATTTACCCAAGCGCCAGCGACCTTTAACAATCGCGCACGCTGCGTTGTAGGATTTTTTCTCTACATCGTAGTGTTGTGCAAATCTGTCCATGTAGATTACACATGTGTATTGTTCGAGAGGCAGAATTTCGATTGGCAGAGGATATTCTTTTTCATATGTTAGATCTTTCAATTTTTTCATTTTTGGGTCAAAATAGTATTTCACGTCTTCTGCAGCAAGAGAATTTTCCCATTGTATCCATTTTGGATCTAATGCCACATTAGTCAAATTGCGTGGGCTTGTTAATGCCTCAAAGGCTGATTCTGCTGTTAAAACAGTTATCCTTTTGCTTTGTGCTTGGGCTCTTTCTTTTGCTACGGCAGTTTGAACCGCATTTATAATATTTTCTGTAAGACTGAATGTCTTTTCAGCTTGTGTGTACAAGTGTGATTTGTAAGCTATTCGTACCGTTTCTCCCTCATTAGAGGTCAGGTACGTGAATCCGCATCTTCCTGGGATGACTCGGATTACAAGGTTGCGTATGTTTTCGCGAGTTTGTAATTTTGTTTTAGCTAACATGTCTGTTTGCAATGATCTTAAAATTTCTGTGTGTTTTTGAGTCCAATTGATTGGTTTGAAATCAGGTTGCATTAATTCATAGAGAGGTTTAACCCTCTCTGCATAATTTAGAATGTACAAAATTCCGAAATTCAGGAAACCTAGTATCGATTGTAAGTTCTTCAGCGTTTTAGGTGCTTGGAGGACAGCGCACTTCTCTAAGAAGTTGTCTGCTAGGCTTTTGCCTTCGCTTGATAATTCATATCCTAAAAACAGGACTGTTAGATGGGCAATTTGTGACTTTTTAAAGTTGAATTTGTAACCTTCAGCTGCGAACCCAAGTATTATGATGTTCACTCTTTTCAAGTGAGTATCCAGGGCATCATCTGTGAGATAGATATCATCGACATATGATAATGCTTCATCATCATATATTTGTAGTAACTCTGTTACCCTTGCTGAGAATAATCCTGAGCTATTCTTGAATCCCTGTGGGAGTCGACAGAAGTGTTTTTGCGACCCCAATATTGAGAACGCGGTCAAATACCTGCTCTCAGGGGCAATGTTTTGACAAAAGAACCCATTAGAGATGTCTAATGTCGTTTTGTATTTTTTGCGCACAATGTTATTCATTAGTGCTGCACTGTGTGAGTTTTGTACTGCAAATGTTTTGCAACATGAGTGGAGAAGTGTGGCTCACTGGTTAGAAGCGGCAGACCCTGAAGCAGAGGTCGGCCCGGAACCAGGGTTCAATTCCCGACGCGGCAGGCTCTTGGGTCAATGTCCGCGGACTTGATAATTCTCGCTTAGGTGCCTACGCTAACCATGTGTCCCACTCTGCAACTCTGGGCAATAGCTTGCTTAATCTCCACAACGGCCCCAGCAATGCCGGGAATGCCTGGCTTCACCTTGGGTGCCCTCTCACAGGGAAAGCCAGGACGGGTTCCCCAGCGGTATACAGCGCCAGGACGCCACGTAACTAGGTAACAGTGCGCTTTACAAGTATACATACATTACATTACATACACAAGGTGTCTGTAGTCCAAAACTAGATGATATGAATCATCTGGCTTGGAGACAGGAAACAAAGGATTGTTCATTTGTGAGGTGCATGTTTCAATCACCCCTGGTATTCAAGTTGATCTAAGATCTCCCTGACTTGCTTTTTAGCTTCTTGTTTAATTGGGTACTGCCTTTGTGCAGTAGGTTGACATTTTAACTGGATTTTTTGAGGAGGAGAGTCCTCATCCTATCCTACATGATTTTTATAAAATGCAGGAGCTTGAGCTACTGCCCATTTTCCTGCATATGTATATTTTCTATGAATTGGAATATGATTTGAGAAGGCAGGCATAATCATTTCTTCGCCATGAGGGCACTCCCTGACAAACTCTGGTGGCCAGTCTTTCTCAGCTAAAAGGATGTCATAGCCTTTCGAAAGATTATCCCAAAAGAGACCTCTTACTTTCCTGGTCTTATCTCCCTCTATACGTAAAGTTATCTCGTATATTTTATGAGGTTTGCTAACTCTGGTATCTGCAGTTTCCAGTTGAATGTATTCATTCGTGTCCACTGTCTCCAGAAGATTCATCAGGATCTTGCGAGCTATGGTCACTTCTGCTGCGCTGTCTAGCAATGTCTGGGCCCACTCTCCATTTTTCAGTTGTGTCCTCAGTATCCTCGGCATGTTTAATTATTTTAATACTGGCTACCTTCTTTCTTGGAAATTGTAACTTTTTACTTTGTTGAGCAGGTTCCTTGTCTTTGGACTTGACGTGTTCTTCCTTGTATTCTGACCGTCCTCTTCTTTCCGATTTCTGTGAAGAAGTCTGAAAAGATCGAGAGGGACGTGTATCAATATCTTGATATCTATCAGGTTTTCTTAAATTATCCCTATTTCTAAGGTTGTATCTTTTCTCAGAGGGCTCCCTCTGGGGAGACTTGTTTCCTCGGTCAGGAGATCTTTCTCTTCGTTGAGGACACCTTCCTCTAGACTGGAATCGTTTTTCTCTGGGAGTGGATTGTTTATTTCCATCCAAACTCTTTTTTGGAGTATTTAGATTATTTTTAATAAATGTTTTTTCAGGATTTTAAGTTAGTTGGGGTTTTACTGGTTTCCCACCCAAACTATCTCTACCTAGGATTTTTCTATGATTCTGGCAAGTTCAAATGGTTGTTCTGCTACATCTGTTCTTTCAATTTCTGATGGATCGCCACAGATGCTGCTTCTCCTTTTATGTTGGCTAATAATATAGCCGAGACCTGCTTGAAGTCTTTCAGTAATTTCATACCCAGAGTTAAAGCAGGTTCTGGACCGTATTCATTTTGAATCTGTATTAGCACATCTGGTATTACCGCCGTGGACGGAACACCATGTGTTTTTGTGTAAATGGAAGCAAAGACTGTGCCCCAAGTGTCACAGTCCTCCACATGTGGTGCGATCCCCATTGGAAGACAGATAGTCAGAATTCTGTGTTTCTCAGTAGGTGTAGTATCAGGAAATACTGCCTCTATTTGAGTGATTTTTTGTGCTAACCAGAATGGAATTTGTTCCCGTTTTGCGGGTGTGTTACCAAGACAGGATTGTATCTTCTGCGGTGTTATTTTGTTTGTGTTCCCCTGATGAGGGGTCAGCTGTGGAATGTTAATTGCTGGTTTGACCGTTGTAGTCCGCATTACATATTGGACTAATTGTCTATCTATTTTAATCAGTTGTTTTAGCTGGGCTAAAAGTTCTGGTACTGACATTTTATCAATGTCTGGATGTGGTGTGTAGCTGGCTAGAACCGCAACATTGCTCCTGGTCTACCTAGTGGACCGAGCCTGGTGATGTGATTGTTATGTTTTAGAGAGCCTTTAAACCAGAGCAGGTGCTCTTGGTAATTTAATGGGATTTCAATCTCCTCGTAAGGCGTGTATATATCCGGAGGTTCCTCTATTTTGTAATAGTGGAATTCGTGTGTTACAGCGTTTGCTGCTGGAAAGTTTATCCATGAATAGAATACCTCTGTCTGCCGATATTCATGGGCCTCTATCACGAATATGACTATGCCACCTCATGATGTCAGTCCATTTTCTATAAGTTTAAGAGTTATAGTTTTTCTTATGTTGACCGGAATGATTATAACACTCGGGTCATTTTCTTGGAGACTTGTGTCACCCGCTAGGAGTCGAGCTGCTATTGTAGCTGCCTCCCTTTCTTCTTCACTTTCCGTCATTTTTACTAACAGAAAGGTTTTTGTTGTAGATTCAGTTTCAAGGAAACAAACATTAGGTGCACAATATTTTGGAACACTGTATCCTTCAACGTTGACTAAACCAAAAACTTTACATAGGAATCTCTTCCTACTAAGTTCCGGCGGATTTTAACCTTTTACCCACTCCAGACGTCTTTTGGAGTATTTACGGGAAAAAAAGGGTCTGTGTGAAAAAGCACGACTGAGTTACTCTAACGTCTTGCGTTAGATTTATCGCCTTACCAAACGTTGGGCGCCATGTAGTGTAGTTCCTATATTCCCAAATAGGCTCTGCGCATTGGAATAATATAACCAGCAGTGTAGACGTTGGACTGAGGTCGACTAGGTCTCTACTGACTATATTAGACTTAAGGTTTGCCAGCTAGCTCAGAGGTCACTAGAAACTTTCTCGAATAAACGAGGAGGAGTTTAACCTCCCTGGATAGACAGAAGGGATTAGCTTCTGACAACCAAAAAACATGACAACTTTGCTCCCTCAGAATAAGAGTGTATCTCTAGAGTCATGTGAAAACAGAGCGTATCTCTAGAGTCATGTGAAAACAATAGACAGCTATTTCACTCAGTCAAGTGTGCATACTTAGTTTCACCAGAGTGTAGAGAAAAGAAAGACGGGCGTTTTCAATAAAAGGTATTATTTATTGAGCAGTCTTCTTCCTCATACAAGAGAAATGAATTGCCACAATTGCAATACTCAGTATAATGTAAAGTGTGTACAGTAAAAGGAGTATTATGAAATAATACTGTAAAAGCATTGATATGGTTTCTTAGCCATAGGGTACCTTAAAATAGATAAAATATATACATACAAATATACATTGACTAACGTACTCAACTGGTGCTTCTAAATACGCCTACCCCGGTGTACCTGACCTAAGCCTAATACGTGGGAAGGAGTAAGTAAGTAGCAGTTTAAGTTAAATTGGTTTTGCCAAGGAATCTGAATCAAGAATTCTCTCGAAGGGTTTAGTCAGCTCCGTACTTGGGTATTAGAAAGCAGGAGGTCTGGTATCTCTCTCTCAGGACTCGATATCCCAGTAACCCGCGAGGGTATCTGGAAACACCGGAGTTGGATTTCTCGGCAGGAGAAAAGACAGCGTCTCTCTCCGTGCGTCAAAGGGGAGGGGCGGCGTCCATGGGCTCTCGCATCAGCTGGGCTCTCGGGCAAGTAGATAGCCGCTCTCCTCCAAAACCACCACCGTGTGTTTGCTTAAGGCAACGTTGGTATATTTATACCTGAAAGGTGCCGGGTTTTGACGTAAGATTGGACATAAGACTTCAATAAAGATGTCAGTAAGAAATGGCCGTTCTTAGAGTGCTCACAGGAGTTCTAGGATGAAATCAAAACAAAAACAATGGAGAATTCCCAGGTTGCTGGAGGTTTGGTTTGTTTACAGAACTCGTTGTACTTTCTAGGAGCCTGTGGAAGTAGCCTTGCTAAATTTGGACAGCATGGGCTATGACTAAGTATGGATATGATTCTTATGCCTTTATAAGGATATTATTTATTATAACCACATAAGGGCATAAATCAGGAATATCAAATTAGGGTCCTGGATAGAACTACAACAAGACAAGACAAATCCAGGTGTAGACCCGGACACAGTTTTTCAAGCTACTCGGAAACCTGCAACATTAACCATGTTTGCCATGGAGAAAACTCATACGGCACCTAACTTTTTGGACGAGTTTGATAGGAAGGTCTCTGAATGGCTGCATCCAAGAAATCGCATAGTTGGTTATGTTTCCACGGATAATGGCTGCAATATGGTTAGGGCCATGGCTGATGGTGAATATTTCAGAGTGCCGTGTTTGGCGCACATTATTAACATAGTGGTGCAAGATTTCTTGAAAAAAGAACACACAGTCAGCAAGTTACTGACCACCTGCTGAAGAATCTGCACACATTTTGGCCATTCTTTTAAGGCCCGGAAGCAGCTGAAGAGCATTCATCATGAACGTAGACTGCCAGTCAAAGGATTCATCCAGGAGGTGGCAACACGTTGGAACTCAACCTTTTACATGCTTGAGCGTCTGTCTGAGCAGTGGGGGGGTAATAAATGATTATGTCTATAAACTGGGTTCTACTATGAAGGAAATTAGGCTAGAGTTGGAGGAATGGAAGCTAGTTGCAAGCCTGACAGACATGCTTCGTTCTTTTGATGTCTTTAAGCGTAAAGTCAGCAGGGAGGACTGTTCTTTGGGCAAAGCTATCCCATTGTTGGTCATGCTAGAGCACCAACTGAAGGCGGTGTCTTCAACGTTCCGAGATGATGCTGAAAAGCAAGATTCATATCCGTTGGCAGGGAGGGTATTACGCCACCTAGTTGGCAATGAAAGGCTTAAAAACATACATACAGAACAACATTACATTTGTGCCACTATTCTGTATCCACGGTACAAAAAGGCAGTGGCCAGCAAAGAATTCATTCCTTTTGATGAAGTAGATGTTTCAAAGTGCAAACATTGGCTAGCTGTGTCAGCCACTCGGTTCGAAAAAGAGTGGCAGAAAATTCAAGGAGCCGGCAGAAGTAAATCTGAATCAGCAGGCCATCCGGCGTCAAATTCCACTTCTGAATCTGTGGCCAAAGGGAGTCACTTTCCCTCACAGCCGTTAACGACACCAGCAGCAACAATCATCATCCTCACCTGCACTAGGCTCGTCCATAATATTGTTGGAAGCGGATTGGCTAACTCATCAAGTCTTTGCTCGTTCCAGTGCTGCAAAGGCCACAGATGGTATGCAAAGTGGAGCAACCGTGGAGAACCTTGTGTCAATGGTGCAGGCCTATCTGGATGACCCAACAGAGGTCTTTGTTAATCAGAACCCATTGCTCTATTGGTATAGGAAAAGGCATACATCTCAATACGTTTTTTATGTCCTCCTTGCGGTTGTATTTTCACAAATGTATTGGTGTTGGCCTGCTTTCACGTTGATAATAGACTTCAAAAAGTAATTTCTTTAATGGGTAATTCTTCCTCCGATATCGGCTGGCTCCATGGCATGGCGTCCTCCGTAATGGCATAAAACACTTATTGAGACGTATGCTCTAAGACTGTTCCCCCAAAAAGAAAAACACTGGAATTGACGCAAAATTACTTCAATATTACAGATTTATTTCGCCCTGAAGAAGTCCGTGAAGGACGAAACGCGCTGGCAATGGCTACAGCATTTTTAATGAAGAATCAATAAAGAATGATCTTCCACAAGATCACTGATTCAGCCTTTTGAATAATTAATTTGCGTACATGCAGTTTTGTCACTGTTTTGCTTAAGTGTGGTGGACCATTTTTTGTTGTGCTTATATGTAAGGACGATCTATGTCTTTGGAAATTTAGGGGATTTTGAATCTCCGGTCCGTGGCACCAAAAAAAACTTTGTACAGATATAGGACTTAAGATAGGTGCAATCTGTCGTAACCCCATTCCCCTGTGGCGCTTACTGAATGGTATAGGAAAAGGCCACTATGACCACTGATCACCAACCTGGCTCTAAATTATTTGTCTTGCCCACTCGCAAGTGTGTCTTCTGAACATGTTTTTAGTGCTTCTGGTGCCATTGTAACTTTAAAAAGGACCCGCCTCTTGCCCAAAAATGTGGAGAGGTTATCACTGATCAAGATGAATCAGCACTACATACCACCAGATTACAAAATACGTGAATGCAAGCAGGAAGAAGAGGACACCGTCTTAGGTGACAGAAGTTCTTCTCTGTTAGCTGACCTACTCCCATCTCAATTCATAGAGCTTGAGGACGAGCTCTACTTCCCTGATACCGAGGCCTGAAAATTAAATGACTTCCTTTTTTTCGTCCTTATTCACTTTAATTCCTGTGTGTCTTTCTTTGTTTTGCAACTTTTACCACAACAAAACTCTCACAACAAGTCCATCAGCAGCACTGTCTTCATCTTATTTTCCTTATTGATTTGAAGGTGCCACAGTCTGCATTCCTGGGGTTCACAAGTTCACAACTCAATCATGCTCCTC
The DNA here is from genome assembly GCF_964261635.1 of Lissotriton helveticus. Lineage (NCBI taxonomy): Eukaryota > Metazoa > Chordata > Amphibia > Caudata > Salamandridae > Lissotriton > Lissotriton helveticus. The sequence continues at coordinate 1,213,983,789 of NC_136071.1, read as the reverse complement.
TATCCTCCTCCTTCAGACTCCACCTATCCATTCCCCTCAAGGCAGATGGATTACGAAGAAATAAATAAAGAAACTTTGTTTTCATAGACAAGTCCCCTCAAGTGGGACAGAAATTACTGAATGACTACATGCTTGCAGATTGCTGACAGAGTTACTTCTGAAATTGACAGGAGAGGCTGCCCTGTGGGCCCTCACTTTCCGAAGAAGATGCGGACAAAAAGTAGAACAGGTAATGAATAATTGAGAAGATGGCATGCAGTGGACAGCAATGGCTGTCTGGCTCTGATGAAACCAATTGCTGTTTGTTTTTTGTGCATGAAATGAATCATATGTCTTGTCTTTGTTAATATTTAATCTTTTACACAGTAATTGTAACTCATGTCAACTACTCTGTTTTTTTACCTTGTTTAATTCAAATTGTACTTCAAATTCAGGGGCCACTATGTTGCATTTTACAATATGCAAAATATCCTTGGAGTGGACTCACTTGCCAATATACCATGATTATTGATTAAATAATATATCTTTTTCTTTACAGTCACTCACTGGGATGGATGGATCATCAGCTTCGGTTTACGGAAGAACTATGGCCAATTTGTGAGTGGAAAACAGGTAAACCAGTCTACAACTACTACAGCAGAACTACATGTCTGTCTATTCGTGGTATGTAGTGGTCGAGGGTGAGGCAGTGTACTTTTGTTGTTATGCCAGCCAGAATCCACTCCAGACAGCAGTTCATGTAAAATTGGGGCTATGTGACTTGCTGCATACAATTAGAGATGCTTTGTCTGTCTGACAAAGAGTCTAGGTATGCTACATCAGGTTGCTTCACTCAGTGGTGCCTGCCTTGACCGTCTGCATGGCACTGCCTCAAGCTTGGGCCAAACATCCGTTATGTTTGCGAAATTTGCTGTTTTTTGGTTTTTCGCGAATCCCACAAAATTACCGAAAAATCACAAATTCTTGGGCTGAACGGATTTTTGGCCCATGCTTGCAGCATGGCCATGCAGACGGTCAAGACAGGTACCACTGAGTGAAGCATCCTGATGTAGCATACCTAGGCTCTTTGACACAGACAGACAAAACATATCTGGGGTTTAGGGTTCAGTACGATTTACTAGGGTTTTTGGGTTTAAGTTGGTAGAGTTCCCGCTGAGTCTAGGGCTCAGGGTCTGATGCAGGCTCCTTCATGATGATGTTGGCAAGGTTTTAGGGGGGTTTGGCGTTCTTTGGTCCAGAATTGGAGTTTTGCAGGCGCGTGTTTGGGTGAAAACTAAGTGAAAACTAGTTGTAGACCTTCTTCTTCTTCTTCTTCTTCTTCTTCTTCTTCTTCAAAGAGCGCAGTGGTTCGATTTTGTTCTGCCTTGCTGAGATTCTTGGGAATCGCTGGAACAAGTGTCCAGGTAAGTTTCAAGAGGATCGAAGTAGTGGAAGTGCTGAAAACAGCAATTTTCTGTGAACAGCGCAATTTGCCATGTTTTGAATATACCAGTATTGCATGTTTTTGGGGGGCTGTTTGGGGGTGTTCTAGATTTGTGGGGGTGGGTCGGGGGGTCTTGGAGCACTGCTGGGAAGGTCTACTTTTGATTGCAAGTGGTTTGAAGAAAATCCATTGTGGAAAAGGGGGGTTTGGGCCTAGTTGCAGACAGCGTTTTGGCACAATCAAATAGAAAAGGAAAAAGCGGCTGACCAAGGTTATGCACAAGTATTTTTGAGTATGAGATCTAAGTCCAAATGTTGTGCACAGTACGTCCAGAGTATGCCGTACTAATACTCTTCTGTCAAGCAGATCAAAAAGTTCATATATACATGGACGGTGCACAAAAAGAAAGTGGTTCTTGGAAGCTCCAAGTTGTATTCCAAAATTCCTTCATTTCATTTTCTTAAAACCTCTTCAGCCAACGCATTTCGTTCACAACGAACTTCGTCAGGGCTTTCAAATATCCAATTTTCGTAGTCCAGAGATAAATGGGTCAATATGATAGTCGCCCACCATTCAAGGAAATAGATGTATATACTCGATAGTATGATGAACAGGTCCCCACCGTGTGGTAGCGTTGGAAAAGTCGGACCTAGTTCTTTGTATATATGTTCGTGTACAGAAAGCAACAAGTCGATATGGTAATCGTAAGCGTTTTGGCACAATTTAAACTGAGGCATAGCAGTATTGCTTGTTTTTGGGGGGCTGTCTGGGAGTGTTCTAGATTTGTGGGGGTGCGTCGCGGGGTCTGGGAGCACTGCTGGGATAGTCTAATTTTGATTGCAAGTGGTTTGAAGAAAAGCCATGGTGGGAAAGGGGAGTTAGGGCCTAGCTGCAGAGCGCATTCGGAGTGATTTAAGAGGTAGGCCGGAAATATTCTGTCACATTTTCCATTTTTGCTTTTTGCCTGTTTGGGGGTGTTCTACTTTTTTGCGGGTGGGTTGAGGGGTCTCGGGCATTGCTGGGAAGGTCTAATATCGGATGCAAGTGTTTTGGATAAAATCCATGGTGAAAAAGTTTTTCCGTTTTTGTTCACTTTCTTGTTTTTGGGGGGCTGTTTGGGGGGTTCTAGGTTTTTGGGGGTCTGGGGTTCTGGTAGCACTGCTGGGATAGTCTAATTGTGATTGCAAGTGGTTTGAAGAAAATCCATAGTGGGAAAGGGGAGTTAGGGCCTAGCTGCAGAGTGGGTTTTGGCACGATTTGGAGTTAGGGTTTAACCTGGTAGCAGTATCGCATGTTTTTAGGGGGCTACTTGGGGGTGTTCTAGATTTCTGTGAATGGGTTCAGGGGTCTGGGAGCACTACTGCTAATGTCTAATTTTGAATGCAAGTGTTTTGACGAAAATCCATGGTGGAAAAGGGGGGTTGGGGCCTAGTTGCAGAGTGCGTTTTGGCACGATTTGGAGTTAGGGTTAGCACTTTCGCATTTTTTCTGGTGGCTACTTGGGGGTGTTCTAAATTTTTGCGACTGGGTTCAGTATTCTGGGAGCACTCTTGGGAATGTGTAATTGTGATTGCAAGTTGCTTGAAGAAAATCCGAGGTGAAATTATTATTTTTTTTTTCCAAAATTATTTTTCTGCGGAGGGCTACTTGGGGGGGGTTTTAGATTTTTGCGACTGGGTTTAGGGGTCTGGGAGCACTCCTGGGAATGTCTAATAATCATTACAAGTGTTTTGAAGAAAATCCATGGTGGAAAAGGGGTCTTTTGGGCCTAATTTCAAAGTGCGCTTTCTGCTTGATTTTCAACTAGGCCTCATCCCCGTCGCAGTATTGCATGGTTTTGGGGGGCTACTTGGGGGGGTTCTACAGATTTTCTCCTGGGTTAAGGGGTCTAGTGGCACTCCTGGGAATGTCTAATTTTGATTGCAAGTGTTTTGAAGGAAATCCACGGTGGAAAAGGGGTGTTTGGGCCTACTTGCAGAGTGCGTTTGGCATGTTTTGAACTTAGGCCTGCAGCACTATTGCATGATTTTAGGGGGCTAATTGTGGGGGTTCTACATCTTTGCAACTCGGTTCAGGGGTCTGGGAGCACTCCTGGGAATGTCTAATATTGAATGCAAGTGTTTTGAAGAAAATCCATGGTGGAAAAGGGGGGGGTTGGACCAAGTTGCAGAGTGCTTTTTGGCACGATTTGAAGTTAGGGTTCAACCTGGTAGCAGTATCGCATGTTTTTAGGGGGCTACTTGGGGGTGTTCTACATTTTGCCGACTCGGTTCTGGGGTCTGGGAGCACTCCTGGGAATGTCTAATTTTGTTTGCAATTTTTTTAAGGAAATCCATGGTGGATCCGCAGAATTCAACCATAGTTACCATTACTATCCTTGTAAAGGAGAACCAGGTTATGCACTTTTGAAGTGATGATTGTATATAATAATAATGTCAGTTCTGAAAACGAAAAGTGTTATTTTTGCACTACACAGCGTACCTTAGATTTTTTTAACTGGTACACTTCCTGTTTGTTTCCATCAAAAATTACAGTACGGCTTTTACCATGTGCCATGGAACAAACGCTGAACTCAGACGCAATCCGCAATTACTCATCAGGCAGCCAGTGGACAGTTTGTCTGGTCACCAATATTGATCGACGGAGCATAAGATGGAATGGAGGAGTATATCGCGAATAAGAGGAATGGTTGGATGCATGCAACTTCACCAATTCAACAGGACAACTACAACATAAAGTTACAGTATTCTCTCTTAACTTCTCCTTATCTTTTAAATGTTATTCTTGTAAACTTGAACTTCTACGAATGTGCCTATGTGTGTTTCTTTGTTCTCTGCTTCAAAGTCATCTCTCCAGCTAGTTCATATGTTTCTTTGCTATTTTTATAACTAACTTAATGTACTAATTATAAATGTTTATTCTCTATGAGGGCAGAAAGGCAAGTGAAATTGCGTAATTAATGCAGCCCTGTACTAGTGTCAATGTTAAATTCTTTCCTCATACTTACTAATAAGATGTAGTAAGTACAACTTTTCAGTAACCTAACCATCCGTTTAGCAAACAACTTCATGCATGCAGTAGTGCACTACCTTTATGTCCCTTAAAAGATTTATGGATATCTTTGAATCCAAACATTTGTTTCTCTTCATTTGTTGTTTTCCAATGCAGTGTTTTTTTTCTTCTCTCCACAAAACTTTTCCCCAAAAAACCCATTCCCATCCAATCTTCAAAAACCCTAACCCTCTTCCCCCAGGCTGTGTAGTTTTTCATTGAGGTATGACTAAATGACACAAGAAATTCCACACACTTGCAGGGGAGGATAAGGTCTAAGCACCAGAAACATTTTGGAAAATGGAATTTCATGTGCGACATCGTGGATCGAGCATCAAACCTCATGCTCGTACACATGACAAATTATATGGTTAATTCTTATGTTTACGTATCCTTTGCCTTCATAATATTTCTTATAGTAGCCTTAGTCCACGAAACTAGTACTTATATTTAGAATACTTTAGCACTGCTTAGGCTACAATTTATGGCACTGTTCTGTAGAGTATTATCTATTGTACCGTTTCTAATGCTATGCTCAGTCCACTCAATGTTTCATTTCCTTTTTTTCATATGCTGCTACTGCCAGTGTTTACCACTACTACAACCAGCACAACAATGATATTTCATCCGTCGAGGATTCAAGTCAACAACCAACCTTAATCACCATTTGCAAGAAAGGCAGCCTTGTGGCTACCCCTATTCTCAAACACGAATCACAGCTAAGATAAGCATTTTGGAGAGGTAGAATAATGGGCTAGGACTGGGGGGAGAGCAGAGACTGCCAGTACAACTAGTAAAGTACTAGTAGGGCTACTGAATTCACTAACTTGGTTACTGGCACTTTGGAACATTTCAGGACTAGATGTTTCATTCGTGCTGGTAAGTTGGAAGAAACCAAATGTCCAGTAACCACAGCCCACCCCCACACAAAATATTATGAACGCGTATACTATGTTTTGGTATGAAAAATAATTAAGAAATATATTGATGTAGTCAAAAAATAAAATAAATTAGCCCAACTCACCCCCCTGCCTAACCCCAACCTATATCCAAAAGTCCAAAAGTCCCCTTTCCAAAACACCCAATTCCCACCCCTCCAACAGTCTTTAAAAAAGGGGCAAGGGACAGTCATTTCCTCCGGTGGCGTAGTGTGGACAGCTGTTGCTGCATGTCCCGCAGCTCTTTGCGGAGGTCCCGGAGCTGGCGCTGATGTTTTTCGGCCAACCACTCCAGGTACTCCACTCTTTAATGGAGGCGGCGCTGAAGTACAATCCAGGCTCTGGGGGGGGGCAGCTGATTGTGTTGCTGCTGAGCGGTGGTGGTGGCGGCGGGAGGCTGTCAGGCCATGACTCCGTTTGGCTGGAGGCTTCCGGCTGGTGGACACGGGGGCACTGGAGGAGGATGCAGTGGTTGCAGTCTCCTCCTCCTGCTCCCGAGTCCACAGCCGCCGATACTCGGCACAAATAGCCTCCAGCTTACGGGCCCTGACGCGGACAGCCATCTCCTTTCTGGTGAGCTTTTTCGGAGTAGCATCTATATGAAGAAAGAAAGAAAAATACTGTAGCCAATAGTCTTTAACATAAAGTCAAAATATTTCAACCGAAAGTTGACTCTCAGTAACACCAGCAAGTAGCAAACACAGTATAACATATTGGCATGTTAGACCTGTCAGCCTTAGGGTGATCTTTCCCCGTGACTTTTCGCCCTGGCCTCATTTTTTCCACCTATTTTTTTTGGTTCTTAGGTCTTCGGGCACCTTTTTACAGCTAACCTGTGTTAGTGTGCAGGTGCTCTCTACTTTCAACATGGCTGCCACTTGCCCCTGCTACTGCAGTGTGTTTTTTTTAGTGTAGCACCCTAGTTGCCAGGAGCAGGCTGGGTCCCCATACATTGTTGCAACACCAGCCACCCAGCCCCTGTCCATAGTTAGAATGAGGGAAGCTCCTGGAACCTTCCAGAATAGGGAAGGTACCAACTGCCACTGCCAACTGCCAACTGACACTATATAAGGAAAAGGAGGGAAACTTTCCAGTCAGTTGGGGCATCAATGACCTGGGGAACCCACGCAGGAGTTTTAGGCAGGAGGGCCTAGTGAGGAACCTATGCTACTGGGAGTGACAGGATTTAGGTGCTGCCTCTTAAGCTCAGTGAGGTGTCTAAAGCTATCCCCCTGATCTGGCCCAGTGGTAGGGAACCCCAGGGCCCATCTGCAGTGACTGAGGAGAAATTCTTCAGGCCCTCAACTCATTCCCCCCCCCCTTCTGCAACTTCAAGCAACAAGCAACCAAGGGCGCAGAATCATCCAAGCGCCAAGAGACTTACTTCATGAGACAAGGTACTGGACTGAGCTTCCCTGCGCATCCCCTGCCTTCAGCTGGGCCTATCTGTCTTCCCCTGACTGAACTGTGTGATAAACGCTATAATTTGCCCCATCCTGCCACAGTTCTGAATGACTAACTTGTGGAGCGCTGTAATTTGCCCTCCTGCCCAGCGCTGTGTTTGAGGCTGCCTGCCCTGTCAGGGATCATCGAAATTGCCGTCCTGCCGGCACCTAGCGCTGAGAAGAGCTCCCAAGCGCTACCCGCCGTCACCGCGCTGTGCACTGAAGCGCCAATTGCCCGGCCAACTCACCGCAGGAATCTCCTCAGAGGGAGCGTGTATCCCCCCTCGGCGGCCCCCGTATGCCAGGAGAGGGCCGCCGGAATTCTCAATAGGCCGCGCTGGGCCTGGAAGTACCCTCCGGCTGGAGCGCCCCTTTTGCCTGACCCCGTCGGCGGCCCCCATATACCAGAAGAGGGCCGCCGCATCGAAACTGACAGGCCGCGCTAGGCCTGAAGCCGCCTTGGTCCCTCATCACGTGACGGGAGACGCGACCGCGTCATCGGCCGCGCCCCTGCCTAAGCCAGGCAGTGATTGGCTACTGCCCCGCACCCCTGCCTACCTTCAAGGGAATCCCAAGATCGACGCGGAGGGGGCCGTGGAGCTTGAGAGCCTCCTCCGGTTGTCCCCAAACGCGAATCCAGCCTCGCCCCAGCGCCGGGGCTCCTGAACTGCCCCCGCGTCGTACAGGGACGGGTGAGGCCCCGGACGCGCTGGAGCTCCTACTCCAGTCCCCTGAGTCTGCGCAAGGGCCCTGGAGGGCCGAAGAAGTGAGGTAACCCCCTGGGGAGGAGGGCGGTAGGCCAAGTGTGGCCCGAGGTTAGCCCCTCCCCCGGGGTTAACTGTGACTGGGTCCTGTTGGCCCCCCTGTTCTGAATGTGCCTCATTTAATCGTTTTGCCTACAAAGTTACCAGCCTGCATTATTCAATGTGCTGCATAATTACCAGCCTGAATTATTCTTCATGAATCGTATTTACAAGCCTGAAGTGTTTAGCGTGCACTGTATTTACAAGCCTGATTTGCTCCTAGTGCACCATATGTACAAGCCGGAAATGGAAGGGAGATTCACTTCACTGTACTGAATTTTCTTGCAGAGGTGGGCTTCCTTAGTATTCTGATGATCTGACCTGGGTCGCAGCCGACCCACATTCACAAGAAGAAAAGCTTGTCACAACTGACTAAAGGCTGTGTTCTTTGGAGTTCTTTGTTAACCTGAAAAGTACTTGCTGATATGTTTTATTCCTTCCTAGGAAAAGCGACCATGAGAGGTTTGATGTGTTATTTAAATGCATTATAATTGTCGCTTCTTGTAGGATCCTCCAGGTTTATACCATTGCCCCTTTACCTGTCAAAGAGTTTGATGTGACTGGCGGGGTCAGTTAACATTTCATTTCATAGATGAACTAGCTGTAATTTTAATGCAAAGCTTTACTGAAATGCTTACTCTTCAAAAGAAATGCAATCAGCACATGATACATGAAATGTCTTAATGAAATGCTTATTTGAAATGCTAATGAATTACCAATGCCTTGCTCTGATTGAAAGCCTATATAAAAGATCTTGATTTTTCAAATACAACACCTAGTGTGGTCTCCATTATTGCGCCACTGTATGTTTTATTGGGTGTGTGTGTTAAGTGGCTGCTTTACACATAAGCCCCTGGCTGCCTTCCTGCTCGAGCCATGCTACCCCCCGGCGAACTGGCGGTCCCAGCTCTTACAGGCATGTATCTTTCCGCCATCTTTGTAGGCCTGTGACAATACTGGGAGTTTCAGGAATCCCACTAGCAGGACTATGGATGGACTCACTAATACATACATAGTCAGAGAGTACTAAAAAAAGTCTTCTGTTTTTTTTCTCTTGTTTTGCAAAAGAAATTACTGATAAGTGAACTTGTGGTAGCCGGCATGGCAGCTCACTCAGCTTGCACCCAAGAAAAACAGACACAAGCCATGATGACGCAGACTCGCAGTACTTTAAGCAGTACATGCAGTTGGGGATAGGAAGCTCTTACTTTTCTATGGGGTGGCTCTGCCACTGGCCATACTCTGTTATATCAAGAGCTACCGCTCAATGTAATGATATCTTTCGCACTGCCTCCCCTGGCCTTGACTACTACAAAAGAAGAAGGAAGATTATTCAATTCTGATCATATATCATTATCCTGCCGATAACATGATTTTTGGTTATATGATGGATGCCTTTAGGTGGTTTGTTTTGATAGATTGAGTGAACTACAGCGATAGTCCACCAATGACACAGCTGAAATAAAATTATTAACATAGGGAGTGAGTGTGGTACCCATAATTGGTGGAGGAAAGGACTTGACTTGATATAATGTTGTCAACTATACAATCCATACACAATAGATGCTTTGCTTGCAAAGTAAAGTACTGTACTGTTAGTCAAGGCAGGGAGTATTTGGGAACAATCACAAATTCTAGTATTTGGATTTCCTCAGCTTTGCTACTCTGGCGCGGACATGCTGTTCAAAGTAACAATCTTCATCCACTCAGCATCTGCTCTACTACATCATACACCTCTGCTATCGATGAGGAAAAAAAAGATAACATCCAGGCTTCCAAACTACATCTATCATTCTTCTTAATGTCTCAAATGTACCAAGTTTTCTTTTTCTCAACAACCAACTAACACCCTTTTCATTATATTTTGGAAACCACCATCTTCTTCTCTTGACTTGCATTCAGAAACACCATTCTTTACAGTCATAAATGTTAAGACTCGCTCGTCCTTCGTTTCACCCTTCTTTCACTTTTCGTTCTTCACATCCCTAAAGTACATCTGATATGACTTGGCTTCAAGATAAAAGTTTGCCAGCTGAGTTGAAGTCATATAGAGGGGGCCATTGCTTACCCGAGAAGTAACGCCGCTAATGCTATTACAAGTCAAGGTTGACTGTCTTCTCCGTGATAGCCAAAAAAGTAGTTCTAAATTAGTAACTGTTCTTAACAGTACAGTGTACTTGTACTAGTGTACTGTGTTCTGTTCAGTACATCATGCACTCCTTTGCGAGCCTACTTAAAAATGTCAACATGTAAGGAGTATAATAACTTACCACCATCCGCCGGCGCTGAGCCTTCCCCCCATCTCCTCCTGGTGGCGCCGCCGCATCCGCCCTTAGAGTGGAGCCCTCTGCCCTGCTGGCCCCGGCACTGGTGGTCATCTGTGCTGCATCAGATGCTGCGACGTCTAGAAAAAAACATGTCATATTTTCAGATACCATACACAACCCCCTATTTCGTGTCGTAATGGAAGAAAATGTTACATAACACATTTTTTATTCCATTAAATGCTACACTTCTTAGGAGAACTAATGAATGCTTGCTTAATGTGCACCATTTTTCTAATTACAGAAAGATTACATTGCCCTTCTGCCAACAGGACGATTCACCAACTACTAGTAAGTCATCACCAGCAGTACTTTAAGTACTTTAAAGAAAGTGGGGCTCCCGCACAGTTATTCTAATAATTTCATGTGTCTGTTAACTATAACGTTAAAGTAATTTGATTCATGGGAATGCTGTTTAAACTTTAACATCATCTATCAGCAGTGCTCGCTCTGAATACTACTACTAAAAATAAAGAAATAATTTTTTCATTTCTTAATTGTAAATAAAACTTTAAAACTAACAAACACTGTGTGGTTTTTGTTCACAAGTGAGTAGGCAAAGTCAAAGTCAAAATATATTTTTTCGGATAATAGTACATCCATAAAAGTACATGTCAAAGCACAACAAAAGTAATGACACAAACATAAAAGATGGAATATAGACAGATAGCAGCCTACGAAGTTGCAAATTCATAACAATAGATAGCTTTGTCGTGTAAGAAAAAGCAACCGCTAGTGCAAAATGTACAATGTGCAAAAAAGCATAGTGCAAATTTCTCAATCAATAAACAGAGAATCAATGACACAATCATGAAAAGATGAAATATAAACAGATAACAGCCTACAGGTTACAAATTTATAGCAATGGATAGCTTTATCATGTGCAAAAAGGCAACCCCTTGTACAAAATGTGCAGTGTGCAAAGAAATGCATAGTGTAAATTTCTCAATCAATGAGCAGAGAAGCACGAGACTGGACAGCTGCTTTAAGGAAGCAGCTCACTCTAAAAGTTGCTTCGTCCGTCTTTAACATCAATAAGTTTTTAAAAGCTCATTTAAAATCCATCAGAGCATTTTTCCTACAGTACGGTATTAAAAAGTGCTTAGTGTGCATTCCATAAAAACCACAGAAAAAGGTAAAGTGGAGCAAACTTTGTTTTCCACCAAGGTTACTGGAACAGCTTAGATTTTCCACGTGTTTGTTAAAGCCTAGCGGGAAGCAAAGTAGATTTATAATGCTTCCATCCCTGAACCGGAATAACAAGCTCCTATTCCACCTGCCTAGCTTTATGCGGAGATAGCCCTGAGGCAAGGCATGAGGCTTGTCAGATGGCTCCATAAGGGAAACATACCTTATTGTGGATGGCTTTGCCAAGTCACACCTTTCCCTCTCTTTACAATTAAAATCATATAAAGCCCTTTTTATTGAATTCTTGTGCGTGCAGTCAATCAATTGGGGGTAGGTAAAAAGATGTCCCTGCCCCACGCTTAATAAGCTTTTTTCCACAGCCTTAAACCATGGTATAAAATTGGCCCTCTCACATTTTAAGCAGTCCAAAATTATGTCACGGGACAAAGAGGCAGCGCAATTCCTCCAAATTTTTATCCAGAAAAGGGCGGGTCTGGATCTTATAAAATCCTCTATATAATGGAGATTTAATTCCCTGTGACACACATAAGTTGGGGCTGTAATAACCCCCCCCCCCCCCAAAACCTTCCGACAAAATCTATTTTCTTCGGTCTGTAATTGAGTGCAATTCGAATAGCCCCACAGCTCAGCACCATAGGTTCCTACGGGTAAGCATTGTGTTCTATAGATTTGTAACAATGATGTAATCACATCTGCCTGGATGGGTTGACAGAGGGAGATTAAAGAGTTTATAGCTTTACTCAATGTATTCCTTCCCTGAGCAACATGAGGCTGCCAAGATCCAGTGTTAGAGAACAACAAGCCAAGGTAGGGAAAAGTGCAAGTGCTATTTAAAATGTTCTCCCCTGACAGAATCCGGGTTATTTTATAACTTTTTGGGCCACATGTCATTATAAATGATTTCTTAAAATTGGTACATAGGCCCAAATCTGCCATATATGTGACAAAGCCAGAAATTAAAATACGCAATGCATTGGGTGTGCGGCCCATAAGGACCGCATCATCCGCGTAAAGAAGTGCGGGGATGGGTTTACCATTTACTTGGGGAACATCAATAGTTAGATTGCACAGGGAATTACTCGATTCATTTATATACAAAATAAAAAGCAGGGGGCCAACACACAACCCTGTCTGACCCCCCTGCCAATTAAAATATCGTTAGAGACTTTGCCGTCATTGCTAATACGAACGCGGGCTTTCAAATTGCTATGAAGATGGGCCAAAAAATAAACGAAAGATTCATCTAAACCATAATTCAACAGGACTGACCATAAACGGGAGCGATTTACAAAATCAAAAGCAGAACTTAAATCCATAAACCCAAAATATAAAGGGGATTTTTTAGCAATTTTGTATTTAGCCATAAGCAGGTTTAAATTTAGACATTGCTCCACCGTACCCACTTTACTTCTGAATCCTAGCTGGCACGAGTGTAAAATGGTATTTTCTTCCGCCCAGGTTCTGATCCTGTAAAAAAGGACCCTGCTTAGAACCTTTAGCGAATAATCGATTAAAGATATAGGGCGGTAGCAACCAGGGTCGAGTCTGTCACCTTTTTTGAAAATTGGCACAATGGTACTACTAGACCATGTTACCGGGTCAGAAGTGTAAAATAAGTTATTAAAACATTGCATAACAAAGGTGCCCAGAAATCAGGTTCAGATTTGATTTGATCGATGGATAAACCATTGGGTCCGGGGGCTTTGTTCCCAACACTTTCGATAATAGCGTCCTCCACCTCCAACAACGTAATAATCAAGGGCCTAGCTGAAGAAATGGTTTCAGTGGGGTTGCCAGAAGCTTCATAGATCTTAGAAAAATGGTCAACCCACACCTCCCCTGATATATTACAATTCATAGGGGTAATTTAGAGCCTAATGATCTTAGGTTTTTAACCGCCCTCCAAAACCCGTCAATATCTCTTAAAGCTGCTGTGCAAACAAGGGAGTCCCAGTGATCTTTTATTAACTTTTCAGATCTGATTCTTAAGGTGTATTTGTATCTAGATCTCAGAGTCCTTACCAGGGCCAGATCGCGCGGTTCAGCTGTAAGAGCGGCCCTAAGTTCCCGATTGGCTTTGGAGCATGAGGTGTCGAACCACCTTGGATTACTGTCGTTGTGGGCTAGGACAGGTTTGGAAATCCCTTTTTTATAGCTTTACAAAGTTCACAAAATGAGTTAACAATATCAGGCCCAGAGCTGTCTGTTGATAGGCAAACCGGGGCTAGTGTAGGGTGTTTTTTAATAACTCGAGCTAAAACGCCCTGGTTATCTATCCCCTTCCACACCACCCTTAGCCTGTCTGTCGATGCCGTAAGGTTTTTTGCCCCGATTTCTCCTGTCTTCCCATGTTTTTTAATTGATTTAAGACAGATTAAAATTGGGTAATGGTCACAGTATATGGTTCTAACATAAATAAATAAAAGATCCCCGAGAAGAGAAGAAATAAATACATAGTCTATGGTGGTTGAACTCCCGCGCCCAATATAGGTAGGAACGGGTACATTATCCATGCCAGTAACAATGTTCTCCATTACATCAACTAGATCGCGTGTAGCTAGCAGATCTAGTAATTCATCTCCTCTTTTACATGGTGGAGTTCTGGGGTGGATATGTGCGTTAAATCACCTCCTATGCAAATGCCATCAAACCTACCATATTTTTGTCCATCCACAACTTCATCAATGAAATTAAACAATCTTAGGAAGTTAGTGTTGGGATGAGTTGTGAAATCGTTATTATAAAAGTTAATAAGACATGACTTTATCCTGCCAGTGTATCTCAACGCCATGACATTTTTATTGTTTGTCTGTAAGGGTTTGATTTTAGCTGCAGCAGTGATTTGAACCCAAATGGATAAACCCCCACTGGGACGACCCATAGGCGGGGAGGGTACAATCAAGTTATGACAGCTGTATCCTTCAAGAAGCAGAGAACTCGTGCACCAAGCTTCCTGCATCATTAGGACATCAAAATTCGATACCCAATCGGTCCAGGCCTTAATTTTCATTTTCGTGTTGAGACCTGCAATGTTCCAACTCAAGATAGAAAAATCGTCTGACAATATGGAGGAAATGTGACCCTGGGTGCCTGTTGTGAAGTCGAATGACGCCCGTGGCCTACTAGGTGAATTGGGCATTGTTGCAATGGGACAGATTGACAAATTCTCTGCAGGATCATGCCTATTAATGTGATCACTGACTACAATGTCAGGTAAAATAACTAATGGTCAGTCCAAGCTACCTGTTTCAGCTAATGCGGTGTATCTATTGTGAAGTAGAAAAGGCGGTGAGGCTGGGCGAAATGGTCTTGGTGGGGGCCTGTAGAAGTAACTCAAGGGAAATGGAGTAATGACAGTGGATAGACCCGGGTAAGCATTGTTGTTGTTATTGAGTATGAATTTGGCAGTACCAGGGTGCCTAAAATGAACAACAATGCAATCCCCATCGAAATTTTTACATAAGGGGCCAACCCAGCTCACTCGGCGGGCAGACAAGATTTAGTTTGAGATGTCATGGCCTACCCCCTTATGTTTGGTCAGCCAATCAATGCACTTATTGTGCAGCTGAACCCAGGACTCTCCTTGTCCATCCCTAAGTGGTGGTACGCCTGCCAATACTAAAACATATGGGCAGGCGTCCGGAGGTAGGTGGAGGGCGGGTCCCTGATGTTTTATGGGTCTGCTAACAACCGTTTGTCCCTTACCACCCTTGCTGCTACTGGAAGCCACAGATTTCGCAGTAGTTATGGTAGGGCCCTCATTCAGTGTGTTACTAACTGTAGTAGTGGTGTGAGAAATAGCAGCTGCTGCATAAGGGGTGGGCTTGGCTTTTGTGGCAGATTGAATTTGCTCTACAGTGCACATCTAGGTGTGGTGTTCGGTGTTGGTGTGCTACTGATAGATTTAGGGCCACCCTTAGATGTTGAGCTGCAGTTGATAATAGGCCCACCACACAAGATAGCCTTACTAGCGGACTCTAGGTCTTTCAAAAGACGATCACCCCTCATTTGATCAAGGCTAATCACTCCTTTCCTTTTTACAACTTCCTTTTTACCGAGGTTTTCTAATTTATCAAGTCTTTTAAAAACAGTATTAAATTGTTTGATCAATTGACTTTCCAATTCTTTAAAAATAGTATTGACAATTGTCTCAATAAAGTTCTCATTGGGCTTAGATTGAATGATACTTTCAGTTAAAAACTCAGTCTGTGTGCCCACTGAGTTATGGTCTTCTGTAGGGATGATTGGGGGAGCAACCACCTCTGCAAATTGCAAGCTTTCCATATTAACTGAATCACCCCCAGATTGTTGGTGCTTCCCTCTGGTCCACATACTCTGGGGGTTTGGTTGATTCTTATTACGGATAGGTTGCTTCCTCTTATTTACAGTAGGTTTCAAGGGACCCCTTTTCCTTTTTCCGTCGACAGTCTTGATTTTGGGGACGGAGAGGAAATAACTGTCTGTACAACGGGGTCAGGCTGGGAGTCAATAATTGTGACTGGGCTACTGCCCACAGGCGGCGCTTCCACCGGAGTAGCCTGGATAGTGTGCTTCAAGATAGTAATAGCTGGTGAGCGCGGTAAGATATTAATAGGGCTTACTTGTGATGACTGCCGGTGACTGGTATTGCAGCCCAATGACATCCTCCTTTCAGTATTTGCAATTTCATTGGTGACCATGTTAAGGGCGTTCTCCAATAGGCAATCAAAGGAAGGGGGCAAAGCAGAGGGGTCTACAGAAGCAAGCATTGTCGAGTTGGTATTGCGTTTCTCCATAGTAACTTTTAGCAGGCTCACCTCTTGTGACACGTCTTAAGGGGGTGGCCCGCCCGACCTCTGATGTCCTCTGAGGGCCTAAGAGGGCCCGCCCTTTGCCCGGGCTTAGCCCGGTGGACGCCCACGCGCGTCCCACGACGCGGAGGGAGCATCTGTGTTAAGTAGCGCCTCCGGGCGCGCTGAAGGCAGGAAGCAGGAAGTGCCCGCAAAGCTCTCTGGGAGCTGTAGTCTCCAGCTGCGAGATGGCGGTGCTGCAGCGGCGAGACTACAGAGTATGGGACCCAGGAGCAAGTGTCCAGACCAGCGGGTAAGTTCTCCAGCCACCGAAATGTCTAATGGCCCCCCATGTGAGTGAGCAGAAGGGGTTGAACTACTACACTTGGCAGTCATGTTTCAGTGACTCAGATAGGCCGGGACTCTTCTTCTGTTCTTCTGGGTCGTAAAATCATTGGTCAGACACACTAGATAGTTGGTCAGAGGATTGGGGGTTCAACTTCTGTTCGGACTGAGGTATGTGGAAAGTCAAGAACTGCACCTATCATCAATAATATCCTATTTCTCTTGTCCATACTTCTTGATGTGCAGAATAGTCCCTGAAACACTAGCGGTATGGTATGTGCTCCTAGCAAATCAAAAAGGCAACTGCTACCTTTTTCTTGCTGTAAACATTGACATTTTGTTGTCGAAAATTGTCAAAGCACGTACATTAAGAAGACTGGAATAGACAGCAAGGGCAACCCAGATGACTGCACTCAGTACATAGAGCTATTGCTGGATCAGAGTTTTGTTTAACACCGTTTGCCAACTAGGCAAGCTTAGCTACCTACACAGACCGACTCCTAATCGTAAATAGTAGTAGTACAGAGAGTGATGGTAGAGGCAGGATAAGAATGTAGAAAGTAGTCTAGACTAGAAGAAGATCAAATACTATTTTGTAAAATATAGAATTAGGAAACAGTTTGTAATTAATAGGAGCTGTAAAAGTTAGGGAAGTAGAAGTATTAATATAACAATAGAACAACTTACTGGGGCCAGCAGAAGAGCCTGCAAGGGACCGATCCCGTGACTGTCCACCTTCTTCCACCGGAGTCTCAATGGTGCTAGTCGCCTTGCCCCTGAGAGGTGCTGATGATAATGAAATAAAGAAACACAACGTGGATGTTTGTTTTTTTGAGATATTTGATTTCTTTGACCACAATCTACAATTATCTCCGGGAAACAAATTAGCAACAATTGCACTACATGTATTGACCTATCTGATCTGGTCAACTAGGAAGATACTACTAGTACAGTATTGCTGGATTCGCAGACCGTCTAATTGGAAAGTTATGTAAATCACTAAGTAAACCAACAACAAAAAGGTTCTACTACGACTGCCAGCACTCAGCAGCACGCGACGTGACAGACACAATCCGTCATCATCATTGCAGAGCACTGAAAAATGTCCTACTACTACTAATAACAAGTCATAATATACTCAACCTATCAATCCATCACTATCTTCTTACTGGCAGCAGGAGTACAAAGGAAGGACTAGACTTGAGTCTCTAGTCTTTCTAGCATTACGCAGTTCTGTAAAGTACTGCACTCATACATATTCTCAGGCCAAATGAGCACAAAGTTGCAAACAAGTAAGCATAGTAGCAACGCTACTGAGGAGGCGAGCACCTGCAATCACAGAAGCTATTTAAACACTATTTTACCTGCAATGTAATCAAATCTGCAGCATTCGTGCTCTTCGGGAACAACATATATTAGCAATATAACACAGAGCAGAAGAATACAAAGTAGTTATTAAATAGCTACTCATCAAGGCCGGGGATCTCCACACCTAGCAGGTGGAGCAGGTCTGCTCCCAGTCGAGGAAGTCGGCCCACCGGTGCGTCGCTTGGTTGTAGGTGTGCCGGACCCCCGACTCCCTACGGATGGCCCGGCACACCTTATCCCACCGCTGCTGACGCTCCCGTAGGCCATACCCTTAACTGGGCCTGCCCCCTGCTACCACAGTCTTAGGGAGGTGGCGCTGAACAAAAAATATCAGGGTGGCCGCCTCCACCGCGGTAAAAACCTCCCTGGCCACTACATCCACTACCCTCAATCGCCCGCAAGGGACCCTTCCCCTGTGACTTGCCGGCTCCCTTTGCCCTGGTCCTGGCCGAAAGAAGAAAAGAATAGGGGGAAAAGAATAAATAAAATAAAAGAGAGAGCTAAACAAAAAGAATAGTTATTATAGTAACAAAAAGTTGAAAAAAACACAAAATATAAATCTAGACAAATAGAGAGATAGATAATGAGAAAAAAAGAGCAAAAAAAAGTTCAAAGAAACAAAGGATTGCAAAGATTAAAAGAGGATAGAAAAGCCAGGCCCAGAACCATAGCAATGAATAAAAAACAAGATGGCCACGCCCATTGAAGACCGCGTGGGTAAGTTTGCGCGATATTTCGCCCTCGAGCACGCAAAAACACACGCGAACTCATAATAGCGCGCCGCACACAATGCGAGGTTGCTAATAGTGCCCGGAAATGGAAATACGCAACACGCACAAGATGGCCGCGCCCAAGTACGACTGCATGTGCAACTTCGCGGTCTGTGCGCTGCAAGCGGTCCGCGAATACGCAAAAAAACACGTGGACACACAAAAAATTAAAATCCGCAAATTCGCACAAATTTGCGGATTATGCGGATTGTGAATTCGCGTACCGCGAATTTGTGCATTTTGCCCATACTTACAACTAATTCAGTATTTACCATTAAAAATCCACCTGCAGTGTCTGTTGATAATGGATCTACTATTGTTGACAGTTTTCGAATTCTGTTTGCATTATAATATATCCCCACCTTTGATATCAGTGCTCCAAAGATATCACCTATAATTTCTACTGCACTTTCTCTTCTTTTTCGACTCAAATGTTTGCCTATCTCATGTGTTCCCCTAGCACTTCTACCTACATGAAAGATTTTTGGAAAGACCAGTCCGACATAAAATGTACCATACCAATGGTCAGGCAAATTGTAATAAGCCTTGTTACCACAAACAAAATAAATCCCAGGAAAAATTGGATCCTTACCACCCTTAAATCCCCATCCCCCTATTATACGATAAGTATCTTCACATTGACTTGCACCCACAAAATAATTGTCATACAACGTGTTTTCTCTTCTAATACAACATTTTCCCAAGGATGTAGTGTCTATATTTATGGCTGCATTTACATTATGACCATTCAGCATCTCATCTTCATATTGCCAAAATTTAGATTTTGTATGTTTCATTCTCTCAGTGCGCTTATACATCGCCCTTCTCTCCTCAACCATGTTTAAAAATGCTTTTTCTTCACTCCTCATTTTACAAGTTACAAATTGTGATTAAATGCATATTCATGAGTTAGTTCTTGGGTAACTAAGAAAATTTCCCCCATAACATCAGCCTGTCTGTTTTTGTTAAGAGCACTAACAATTTTTAAATTTGCAAAACCATCATCAGAATTTGAATAGTAATATTCCAATCTTCCAGTTTTATAAAACAAACTTGCTATCACACTACACTTCACTATGTAAGTGGAAGGTGATTATACGTTACACATTCTGACACAGATGCTGGTAATTTCACACAGATATAACAATTGCTCGCATCCATCGTCTTAACATATTCAGACAATAATCTTGAAAAAGTATTTCGTGAAAAATCACCAACAGATTTATCCTGGTGAATCTCTGATCTGTATACAAGTGGTTTATCAGTTTTAAGCTCATTAATTTCTCGATTGCCAGTTACATTAGATTTCAGTTTCTCAAATTCATGTCTAACAGGAATAATAACGGCTAGAATTAACCATACTAGAAATAATAACACTATGCATATCATAGACATCTTGCAACACTTTCCAAAAATAGAACATCTCGTGTTTACCTCATTAGTAGCCTTGTTTGTTTTTTTACACAGCAAGTTTTTCTAGGTTCAGAATTACATATATATCTTTTCTTTATTTGAATACCACTTTTCTTTTTCACTTGACTTTCTCCCCGTCAATAATATCTAGGTTCTCTTGACTGTTCCCTACTTCTGCTATGGGAGGCAATACAATATAAGTCCATTCAGGAGATTTATACTTCTGATTTGGTCTCTTTACTGTTTTTCGCCTGTGAATCACTTCAATTTTCTTACCCAACAATTCTTTCTGGCTTGTAATCTCATTCACCTGATCTTCTGTTTTTTTTATTCTGTTGACCAGTTTGAATCTCAGTCCATCATTTCCTTTAGGCCAATTGTCTCCTTTTCAGGGCCGGCTCTAGGCTCATGGTGGCCCTGTGCAGGGAGCGTAGGTGGGGGCCCCGGAAGAGGGGGTCTGGACGGGGCGGAGCTCAGGAAGGTGTTTTAATAATACGTCCAGAAAAGTCGTTAGATGATTATCACGCCTCGCCCTCTTGCGCTCGTCCTCTCTCCCTCGCCCTGTGCCCACTCAACGCTGCCCCCCTCCATCTCAACTATATATGTCTCGCCCCTCTCTCCCTTGCTTCTCTCCAGTTTGTTCCCGTTTCTCCTGTGCATTTAGCCCCGTTCTCTACCTGGCCTCTCTTTCTTCCATGTTCATGTTTTAATTACTCTCCTCATTGCACCCCACCCCGTCGGTTACCTTTCTCTCTTCCCCTTTCAACCTGTTTCCCCACTTGTTTTCTTTCCACCCTTCTCATGTGTCTCCCCAGTTTCCCCTTATCCATCACTTGCCTTTCTCTCCCACGCGTCGCCTGTCCATGTCCTTCTAAATGTCTGCACCCACAGTTTCCTAGGGTTTCTTCCTCTCGCCTCACCACCAGCCTCTCCAGTTCTACCGTTACCCCATATATACAGTGCTTTAAATGGGCCGGTACTGCCCGGTATGGAGTACCGGCACTTTTTTATTTTGAAAGGGGCACTATTGGTACAGTTTTAAAAGAAAAGCAATACTTTGCATTGGAGAGTACCAGCACTTCTCACAAAACAAACAGATACTCTGGTACTTGCACTTCTATTTTTCCTTTACAAGCACTGCATATATTTCCCTTTGTTTTATCAAGTCTTCTGCATATTCATCTTCTTCCCTCCCATGACTTTCTCTCCAGTTTCATTCTGCCCCAGATCCAGTCCCCCCCAGCCCTATCCACGTGTCTCTTGCTCCTCCGCATGTCTCGTCTACCCAGTGTTCTCTTCTCACCCACTCCATCCTGTCTCTTTCTCTCTCCTGGTCATCCCATGCGTACATCTCAGATTTCCTCCCGTTCTTTTAACGTCACCCCGTCTTGTCTCTTCATCCACCTGTTCATCTTCCTAGTCCTTCTTCTCTGTTCATGCTCACCTTTCTCTCGCTCCCTCTCACTGTCCCTTTTTCCTATCTTACCCCATATCTCTCTGTCTTCTCACCTACTCGGCCCTGTTTTAGCTTCCCGCTGTTGAGACTCCTCGAGCCACTGTTTGTAACCCTCATCTCTACTGTATTTGTACACGTGTTTCAGATACACAAGTTTAGTTATTTTAAAAACAGCCTGTGCGGCAACTGGCAGAATGCTTAGAAGTTAGAATGAAAATGGTGGTTAACTAAAAAACAGCAAGAGGCACAACAATACAGATGAAATATACTCCTGGGAAAAGGAGCCTGGTTGGAATTGCCCAGAACGGATATACCCACCCCTCCCTCTGCTGGCTGTCAAGTTCAAGTTTCATTGTCGGTTCGACTCAAGGCCTGCACCATCCCACATTGCACAACAGTGCTTGCCTGTAATATTCACAGATCGATTCAAATTTGAAATTAATTGTACTGTTAGTCTATATACCTGCAGTGCAAGTCCGCTGTCGTCCGCTGTCGTCCGCTGCCTGAGACCTGCTCAGTCTCTCCCCGTCGTTCACTTCCAAATAGGGTCGGGGAACCGATGAACCGGAGTCGGACAGCCAGAGGTGTTCAATCTCTGTGAGGGTGGCCTGCGCGTTATAATAATCTTTCTTTATTCTCGATGACGAGTGACGACGCACGCACGCACTCTCGCGTCTCGTGACCAGACCACCACTCATGACCGGGTGTGACGCCGCGTTAGCTGCGCAGCAGGTAGTGAGTTGCGCACTGCGCACAGGCAGCGTGCGCCGCGGGGGCTGTCCCAGGGCCGTCACGTCATTGGTGCTAAGATTGACGGCCCTGGGACCCAAACTGCTGGCTGCACTCTGGGATTGGGAAAGTGAAACTAGTAACTACTAGCAGGTATTGGTAAAACAACAAAACAACGGCGCTGGCCGGCCACTGCCATTGCTAGCCGCCGGAGCCGGAGGGGAGGCCGCCAAATCCTGCCAGGGGGCCGCCAGTGCCACGAACGGATCCTCGTCGTGGCGGCCCCTGGAGTTTGTCGGCCCTGTGCAGGTGCACAGTTTGCACATGCCTAGGGCCGGCCCTGCGAGCTATCTTTGTCTTTGGCTCTGCCGTATTATGTTCCACTCTCCAAGCTCTTTTCCTAGAGCTTCTCCTCAATTGTGTTTAGTCTCCACTGTCATCAGTTTCACTTTCTGTATCATCAACAGTCTCATTTATGATGAACTTTATGACATCAGTATCTTTTTCAGACTCAGGTTTTTTTTTACTCAGCAGCTTCACTCTGTTAGGAACATCCTCATAGCTGGCACTTGGAATCTCTTCTTTGTCTTCCGCCTTCCCAGTCTCAGGATTTCGGTTCCTGCTTTCATAGCTTCCCGTCTGCTTTTCAATATCTTCCTGATCTGAAGGTTTTCTGGTTTCTTGTTTAAATGATTCGCTATTCTCAGTCTCTACCAAATCTCGACATCCAAATCAATCTTCAGAATTTGGCATTTCAATGACTTCACCTTCTCTGATACCTCCAGATGTCGACGTTCCTGTCAAGCTTCAGTATCTGGGACTTTCTCTGGTTCTTCTTCTGAGTCAGAATCAGTTTTACTCTCACCTTCATCTGGATTTTCAGGTTCAGGTACACGGATGGTATGGCTCGCATGAACCCACCTTTTCACTACAGCACATTTGACAGCAGTTGTGCTTACGAAGATGACTTGCCTTGGCTTCTGCCACCTGAGTACCAAGCAATTTCTTCTTCGATGTACCTTTATTGGTACCCAGTCTCCTGGTACTCGATCATGAGCTGGTTGTTTCTCTTTCGTATTTGCTTCCGTTCCCACCTGATGGAACACAGAAGTTACCACATCAGACAGATTCTTGCAGTAATCCAGTATGATTTCATCATTAATAGTCAATAGTTTATCAACTGGTACAAATGCCTGTCTCATGACCCTGTCCATCAAGATCTCATGTGGACTTAATCCAGTCTTTTTATCTGGTATGTTTCTTAGAGTCATCAAAACAAGTGGCAACGCGTTCGGCCACTTCAGTCCTTTTGCTAGACACATTTTAGCAATCCTTTTTTTGATTGTTCCATTCATCTGCTCACCAACCCCTGAAGCTTCTGGTCTGTAAGCACAGTGTAATTTCTGACAAATGTCCAGCGCTTCACAGATTATCTGTAAAAATTAATTCTGGAAGTACGTTCCACGGCAACAGGGACTCAATCATTCCTCTGTGTAGAAATAGTTTCAACCCACCGAGAGAACAAACAAATTACCACCAGAACATATCTGAGCCTGTTGTAAGAGGGCATTTCTACAAAATCAAGCTGCATTCATGTAAATGGACCTCCCTCCCCTCCTATGGTTCCCAGACTGACAACAGTTTTTCTGTTTGATTGAATTGCTGGCAAATCAGGCAACGTGGGCACAAACTTTCAGCGTTCATTCTGAACTTCGGGTTGTGCCAAGTTTGCCTAAACAATCGGATCACAGCATCTCTTCCAATATGAGCTTGACCATGGTACATTCGAGCCATGTCAGAAATCATGCTGTCAGGCATTACGGGTCTTTCATCTTTATAAACCCAAATTTCATCTTCTTCTCTTTGCCTGCATCCTAATTTTAACCAAATGTTTTTCTCTTCCTCTCTAGCTTCTTTCTGCATTTGCCTCACTTCCTGCCAAGTCTCAACAACAGTAGTTAGCATCAAAGGACTTGAAACACGTTCCTCTTTTATGTCCCTGTTTATAGATGCAAGATTTTTAGCACAATATTTTGCATTCGAGTCTACATATATATTGCCACAGGTAATATAGTCATCACCTTTCTCGTGAGCTGCACACTTGGCCACAGCTATTTTGTCAGGTAACTGAATGGCATCCATTAGCATTTTCACAAACTCGGCACTCCTGATTGGTGATCCAGGAGAGGTTAAATAACCTCTTTGGGACCACAGTTGCCCATATTCATTGACAACTCCGAAGTCATACTGACTATCAGTCACTATGGTAACTCTGATTTCTTTTCCCAACTCACATGCCTGTATCAGAGCAATCAATTCTGCTATCTGAGCAGAATGAATTCCTTTCGGACAAGATACTTCCAAAACATCTGCAACTATGCACACCGCGTATGCAGCACTCAAAACACCCTGTTCTGTTCTCAAACATGAACCATCATCAAACATCACGTAATCTGATTCAGGCAGTGGCTCATCTTTTATATCAGATCTTGGTTTTGTGCAGTATTCAAGAACATCCAAACATTCGTGATCAACCTCGTTTCTTACTTCAGTTTCCATAGTATTAAGCAACAAGGTAGATGGATTCAGATTCACGCATTTGGAAATTGTCACATTATTTGCACCCAAAATGACTTTCTCATATTTAGTCATTTGGTTATTTGTAAGATATTGGGTCTTGGTTCTAGTGAGGAGAATCTCCACAGAATGAGGTACATACACCCTCACAGGAAATCCCATCACTATTCCTTCACTTTGTTCCAGACTCACACTTGTGGCTGCTACTGCTTTCAGACAACCTGGTAATGCTTTTGCAACCGGGTCAAGAACAGCCGAGAAATAATCAATTGGCTTTCTTAATTTCCCATGTCTCTGTATCAATACTGACAATGCACACCCTTCTCTTTCACTGCAGTACAATTTAAATTCTTTTTCATAATCAGGCATCCCCAATGCTGGAGCTGCACACAAACTCGTTTTCAACTGCTCAAACGCCTCCATTTCAGTTTTGGTCAGTACAATGGGGTCTGTTATGTCTGCCTTTGTCAGTATTTGAAATGGTTTTGCAATCAGCGAGAACCCACTTATCCACTGTCGACAGTAACCTACCATTCCTAGAAACATCCTGACTTGTCTCTGAGTTTTTGGTGGTTGCATCACTTGTATAATTTTGATTTTTTCTGTGGTGACCTGTCTAGTCCCTTTTGCAGTTTTATGGCCTAAATATTGTACTTCCTGTTTACAGAACTGTAATTTCGAAGGATACACTTTATGTCCCTCCTCTGCTAAATGGTTCAGCAAAGCAATAGTATCTGATATACATTTGCTTTTTGTCTTTGATGCCACTAGGAGGTCATCTATATATTGAACAAAAGACTCTCAAGGCATGCTCACACTCTCTAGGGACTTCTTCAATAATTGATTAAAAATGGATGGACTCTCAGTGTACCCTTGAGGAATTCGGCACGATGCCAAAATACGATCTCCGAACCGGAATGCAAATATTGGCTTGCTTTCTGGGTGTAATGGAACCGTAAGAATGCATTGCATAGATCTATAATGGTATACCATTCTGCATCATGGGGAATCTGGTACAGAATCGCTGCTGGATTCGGTACAATTGGACAACATGGGACAACAATTTTGTTAACCTTTCGAAGGTCTTGCGCAACCCTAAAGGTTCCATTTGGCTTTTTCAATCCCATTATCGGTGAATTACAAGGACTCTTTTCTATTTCTCTCAAAATGCCTTGTTCAATCATTTTGTTTATTACTGGAGTTATTCCTCCTGTTTCTGCAGTCATTTTATATTGTGGAACATTTGGGTAACTTACTCCTTCTTTCACAGAAACTTTCACAGGGTCCACACCTTTCATTAAGCCTATATCTTCTCCTGCAGGATCCCAAACTCGTTCTTTCAATGTCTCTTTCAATTCTGCAGGTATCTTTTCTTTATCAAACACAGGGAATAATTTGCTCTTTCTGCCTCAACCATTAACATTGTCATTTTATACAGACTATCCTCATCGGGAGTTTGAAGCTCTTTGCCATCTGGTGAGCAGTACATGGCACAATTCTTCTTGCACAATATATCCCGACCTAATAGATTTACGGGACTGCTGTCACACACTACAAATCTGTGCTTATCTTTAAAGTTTCCGATTTCTACTTCAACTGACCTGGTTAAAGCGGTTTTGATCTGTTGGTTGGCTACTCCTACAACTTGGATCTGCTCACCCGAGAGAGGAAGGTTTTGGATTTCCACTGATCTAACATCATTCACCTTTCCATTTACAAATGGACCAGATTGATCTACCTCAAGAGTGGCTCCATGCACGCACTCTCCCTCCTCTCTCAGACACCATCAGAAACTAGCTTCTATCCGCCTGATTCATGAAGCAAAATTGCGCCCGCAATCGCTGCGAAAATGCAATTGCGGGCGCAATGTCTGTAATCGGTATTCAACACGAAAATAGCGAAATCACAAACACATAATAGCGAAATCGCAATAATATTCGCAGAATCCCGGGAGGAGAGCATTAGCGAATCGGAAAATGCGACAATCCACGGATTCTGCGAAATAAATTGCGAATTCGTTAAACAATCGCAATCGGTATTCATGAAAAATCGAAAATAGCGAAAAACCCAAAAATCGCAGTTTGCGCGGCGCAAATTAAGGACAACTCAAAGCAGGTGGTAACCATAAAAGCCATTACAAAATTGCTTTAAAAAAACCGTTGGCCAATCAGTAACAGGTTCAGGTCTGACCAATCACACATAAGGACATTCAGCAGCAGCATTAGGAGTTCCACAATGCCA
This sequence comes from Lissotriton helveticus, assembly GCF_964261635.1. Lineage (NCBI taxonomy): Eukaryota > Metazoa > Chordata > Amphibia > Caudata > Salamandridae > Lissotriton > Lissotriton helveticus. The sequence goes on along the minus strand of NC_136071.1, from coordinate 1,213,956,988 downwards.
GGAATGTACATGGTGGTCAGGCGGCGAAGGCTACAGCGAGCAGCACGGAGGATACGCAGGATCCAGGACAGGATATTCCGCCAGCGGGTCACCTTGCTGGGCCAAACCAGAGAGCAGATATATGCAAAATACAGGCTGAATGGGGAAATGATAATCCAGCTAATACAGGACCTTGACCCCCTGATGCAGCACCCAACAAGGCGTACCAATGCGGTGCCTACACATGTGCAGGTATTGTGTAGCCTGCACCTCCTGGCCTCCGGGAGCTTTCAGGGGATAGTAGTGGCTGCTGGGGGGATCTCATAGCCCACCATGTCACGCTGCCTCAAGAGTTTTCTTGACGCCATGCTTACCCAGCTACACCGACACATCAAATTTCCCACAAGCCAACAGGAATTGGACTTGACCAAGCTACAATTCTACAACGTAGCCCATTTTCCACGGATATATGATGGTATCACGCGTACTTTTACAACGCGTACCGTTACAACGCTACTTTTACCACGCAAGTCGTTACAACGACTTGCGTGGAGGGGCGCTGGATAGTAAATTTTTTTATTTACTATTCCAACTCCAGTCCCCGTGGACTCTAGGGAAAGGAGTTGGATAGTAAATTAATCTATTTACTATCCTGGAGCGCCCCCCAGCGCAAGTCGTTGTATCGACTTGCGTGGTAAAAGTAGCGTGGTAACAGTACCGCGTTGTTAAAAATGCGTGCTAACCGCTGTATACCATTTTCCACATGTCCTCGGATGCATAGACTGTACCCACATCGCCATCTGCCCTCCAGCTGCCACGGAGTATATGTTCCGCAATCATAGGTCCTACCACTCCCTCAACATACAGATGGTCTGCAATGCCAAGACTTACATCACTGACATTGTTGCCCAGTACCCAGGGAGTACCCATGACTCCTTTATATTCCGGCACAGCGGCATCCACACACGACTGGCCAGGGGAGACTTTGGGGAAGGACACCTACTTGGTAAGTACACTTTGTCGAGAATGTCACATTGCTATGAAGTAGCAGCGCAGCACAGGCACTCACCCTCTGCTCCTCTCATTCAGGTGACAGTGGCTACGCCCTGCGCGAATACCTCCTCACCCCATACCTCAACCCTGCTACACCCCAGCAACGGCGCTACAATGCTGCGCACATACGGACAAGGAATTGCATAGAAAGGACATTTGGGCTGCTCAAGAGCAGGTTCCGCATACTGCACAAGACAGGTGGGGCCATGAATTACAGTCCTGCAGTGTGCTGCCGCATTGTGGCTGTCTGCGCAATACTACATAACATTGCAACCAAGCGCCGGATACCTGTCGACATCTCTGGCAGTGAATCTGAAGGGGACGACCGGCCACCTGCACATGCGCACCATGCACGCGGGGAGAACCCAGCTGAAGGCCACAGACGTTGCAACCACATCACAGTCAACAGTTTCTAGTGTACCCTCTTCCCTCACCCCACAAATCACAAATGCATGCAAAATGTAATAAAGACACAACGCCAATGTGTGCTGCAAAAACATATATTATTGTTTCTTTCACAATAATGGTACCACTTTGAATAACGTCATTGCGAACAGTATTACTGCATACTGCTGTGTGAAAGGACAGGGCAGGCTTATACTCAGCCTGTGCCTGTAATAGTCATATGTTGTCAATTGCGCCTCCTGCGCGTACCACCCAAGCGCCTATGAGGCTCATCCTCTTCCAAGGCACGTGTTACTGCCGTTGGCCTGGTGCTGCGCCTGAGTGACCCTACTTGTGTGGTTGAGTGGCTGCTCATGCTCGATGTCCCCTCACTGACATCATCACCCCCAACAGTGGTAGGTAGAGCAGGAGGGTGTAGTGCTGTCACCGCCGTGGTCAGGTGCTCCAGGACCCTGGTCATATCCTCACAGCACTGGATGAGTTGGTGCTGCTGTGCAAAGGACCGCCGCGACAACTGTGATGTGGCATTGGCTGCAACATAATTGGACCTGGTGTAGGCCGCCAGCCGGCTCAAAATCTGGTGGTGGCGCCGGCGTGCTGCTTTGCGCTGAGTTGTCATCGCTGCAGTGTTGGCCTCCATGGCTGCAGTCATGCGGGCCATTCCCTCCCTCACACCTGCCATGGCCGCCGTCATGCGGTCCATGCGGTCCCCCACTCCGGCCACATTGCGCCCAATGTTGTACAGCTGTAGCTGTATGGCACCTTGCTGCCGTGCCTGCCGCTGATGAATACGCAGCATGCGTCTTTCGACGCTCATTCGCGCCAGCCGCTGTCCATTTCCCCTCCTGCTGATTGCTGCATTGGTGTGCTGGCGAGACCTGCCAGGCCTGCTCTGCTGGCCTGACACAGTGGCTGGCCGCTGTGTTGCCGCTGTCACGGGCCCTGATGTAGTCGCAGCAGCTGCTGGTGGTGTCACAGCAGGCATTGCTGGTGCGGCAGGGACTGGAGGCACACTAGTCGTGGGCCTGGCTGCTGGTGCAGTTGGTGCGGCAGGGACTGGAGGCACACTAGTCGTGGGCCTGGCTGCTGGTGCAGTTGGTGCGGCTGAGGCTGGGGGCACACTAGTCGTGGACCTGGCTGCTGGTGCAGTTTGTGCGGCTGAGGCTGGGGGCACACTAGTCGTGGACCTGGCTGCTGGTGCAGTTTGTGCGGCTGAGGCTGGGGGCACACTAGTCGTGGACCTGGCTGCTGGTGTTGGTGCTGCGGCAGGGGCTGGTGCCTGTGTTTGTGGCGGCACCTCCTCATCGTCATGGGCCTCCTCATCAATTAGCAGCCTTTCGCTGTCGCTGCTTTCAGTTCCACCTGTGAGGGTAAGTGGACTATCATTAGTTGCATGTATCTGTCAGACGTGCAGTTGCTACATGCATGCTGGGAGACATTCCCTGACTGGCTATGGCTTTGCGTACTTTGGAACCTGCCTGGCTGCATTGTCGTACTACTACATTGTGGCCACACTACATGTCCCACAATGCTTCAGGGAATTACCTGATGTGCAACAATGGCATGACTATTGAAGATTATGGGAGCCCATATGGTCATGGACATTCATAGGGGACAGGGTCGCAGTCGCATGCCACTTACCTTGGGTGTCTTGGGTGGGGTCTTCCACTTGGTCCTCCAAGGCTGTGTTTGGAGGGACTGTAGGTCCTCCCCCTCCAGTGCCCGATGCCTCTCCAAGGCGCTCCGCCACCTTCTCTTTGGCACGACCTCGGAGGTCGTACCATCTTTTTTTCAGTTCGTCCAGTGACCTATCGGCCACACCCACGGAGTTGACGGTGGACGCTATTCCCTGCCAGATCCTCCTTTTTTCCTGCTCCGGCACCCTCCTGGAGTCCTTGCCAAAGAGTTTGGAGTGGTTGGCCACCACCCCTTCTATCAGATGCTCCAGCTCCTGTTCTGAGAATTTCAACTTCCTCTTCCACCCTGTGGTGTTGCAGGGGCCAGGAACAGCTTCCTCAGACATGGCAGCACTGTTGTTGCAGAGTAGGAATCAGAAATGGGATAGCAGGAGCTCTCACAGTTGCTGACTCGAGGTCTGCCTCACTGTGGTGAATGGGGGTGGTAACTGGCTGCTTCCTGGTTGTGATGTCATCACTGTGCTCGAAAAGCGACTTCCCGTTTTCCCGATCACGTGTATTAGCGATCTCGCAATCCCGACGCGAGTAGCCGCAAATACCGATTTTTTTGCGATTATCGTTAATCGCTAACGGAATTTGCGCCCGCGTGCGAATCGCATTTTATTATTGGTAATCTTCATGAATTCCGATTTGCGATTTATCTATAGCGATTCGCAATTTATTGCCGTTTTTCATGAATCAGGCTGTATATTCCCTATCATTTTCGTTTTATTGAAATTCCCTTTGAATTTTCCTTGATTTGTATCAGCAATCTTGTTCTCTAGTAATGCTACCTGCTGTTCTGCTACTTTTACTTGTGCCCACATAGCCTTTTCTTTCAGCTTCTTTTGTTTGGCGTCAATTTCTTCACTACAGTATTTAGCGTGTCTCAGGATCTCATCTACTGTACTGGTCTGCCATCCGATCATACTATGCCTAATCATAACTCCAATTTGGTCTCAATCCATACACAAATCTGTACACAAAATGACTCATGTCTTTTTCGCTTAGCTCCTCATATCCACGGTACTGTTTATATACCAACAGCAATCTTTCATAGAATGCATGTACAGATTATTTTGGCTCCTGGGTAGTTCCTGTCTATTTTTACCCAATCAGTCTCTTTTGGCGGGATTTTGTTTTTCAGAAACACTGTTACCTGTTCGTACTTACTCATCACTTCTGGTGATGGGGCTCCTGTCACTTTATCATGAGGATATTCTTCCCTTGGCCAATCCACAGTTATTTTACATTCTGTCCATAAATCCTCTGGCACAACAATGTCAAAAAACACGTCCAAATCAACCCACAGGACTTTTGAGACTTTCACAAATCTGTCTACCTGACGGTACCATTCTACTGGTTTTTTTCTTAAACGAGGAAAATCATTTGTAAATACCAATATATCCTGTCTGGACCATGAAACATGTACATATCCTCCTCCAGGTATTTCTCTCATAGGGAATTCATTTACTGTTGTTTCTTTTTCTCTCATCGGAAACGCTAATGTAGATTTATCACTGACTTCTTCCTTCTTCTTTGCCCATTTCATTCTCCACCTTTTCACCTCTCCCCATTTTCTCAGTAAGACAAAATAAAATTCTTTTAACTGGGTTATTCTTCCTGCTGTATTCATATTTTCAATGTCTTTTTCTGAAAAATCTACACTGTATGATTTTTGAAAATTCTTCTGTTTTGTAAAATGTATTTCCAATTCATTAGCTAATCCTTGAAGCTGGTCATTTCTGGATTTCGCTTTCCAGGTAATGCTTTTACACATGAACACAAGCTCATCATCCTGGTAAGCTTTTAATCTGTCAGTTCCAATTGTTCCACTAATTAATTCTTCCATGTCTTTTTTTATCCTTGCCACATCAAGCACTTTTGGTACTGTATCTTTTACTTTTAGGGTTTTGAGCCAGTAACTTAATTCTTGTTCTGATGGACCAATTGTGGTTTGTGTCAAATCTATTTTCCCTACAGTTCTCCGGTCGGGGTTTTATACGATAGGCTCTGGTTAAACGTTAAATCAGGCAGTACGTTAGTTGTTCGTTTTATTTCAGATAAATCTGGATAAACTCTTTCTGCCACTTTTTGCAAACTCTGTATTAAAGGGATGGTCAAAGCTGTATCTTTTATTCTCTGATTTTCAAACACTGGAACTACAGGTCCTATAGTTACTGGAACTGTTACAACTTCTATGTTTTTGGTAAGTTCCTGTATTTTTTCAGTTAATTCATTTGTAGAATGCATGTACTCAGAGGAACCTGGTATATCAGCTTGCCTCTCTACTTTATTTAGAATTCTTTGTGAGTCATTAGTCTGCACAGGAGTGCCAGTACATTTACTATCCATTACTGGGGTATTAGAATTATATCTCATTTCTACTCTTTCAGGCATGTCCATAAAATTGGAAAATGTTTTTGGGGTTTCATCAAGTCTATCCTCTCTTGGAGGAGCGTTAGGAATAGTCCATGAAGAACTCGGCTGATAAGGTGGCGGTCTCCAATTATATATTTCTTCCAGCACTGCATCCTTTGTAGCACTCTCTCCATAATTTTTCTTTTCTGTCTCCACATTATTTCTTTTCTCCGTACTCTTGCACCCAACTGTATCATCCACTTATCTAACCGGATACATTCCATGACACATATTTGTGTTTCGCCATCGACGCATTCTATCCTCATGTGTTTCTCCCCAAAATCCACGTTTACTTCTTATTCCTTGGGGAACTTGCATCTTTTCTAGCCTTATCTCATGCATCTCATCTTCCCATTCTGCTAACACCTCAAATTGGGTCGGTCTAGTTCTCGGATCAAGATTCATAATTTTTTCTCTTAAATTTTGCAAAACTGCCATATTAAATGATCCTATTTCTGGGAATGCCACTGCACCGCCAATTCTGGTAAATCTAGCCCAATTCTCTAACCAGAAACAAGTATGATATCCAAATGTGTTCGCCATATATGAAGCGGCGTTTTTGCCGGAGGAAGCAATTTTCCCTCTCTTGTCACTATTTCTTTGTCTGGTTTAAATACACGTTTCACTCTTTTGAACCATGAAGGTTTCTTTTTCTCCTTTCTGTAATAGTAATCCATTTTACGAATATTTTCCCTGTCTTTCAAAAGATCGTACGCTTCCTTTATTGCTGCTCGACCGTAACACCAACGTATCACAGCACGGTTTACACAAGCGTACCAATTAGAACAAGATACGTCTCTTTAGTGCTTAACCAATAGTCTCGCTGCTTTTTCTGATGCACCAATCAGCCCTTACTCTGTCTTGGTCACGAGGACCAATCCCAGCGTGACACCTTTGACGTCACCAGCACTCCGGCTTCTGCAACGCCGAATGACCCCTCCTTTACAAGTATTATCGAGAAGCCGTATTTACAAGATATACAACTGAATCGGTTAGTAACTTACACAAAACACAACTCCATTTGTCTGTTTCTTTAAACAAAAGTGATAGATTTCTCAATCCCACAGGTATTCTGTTTTTCCAGTAGACAGCGCTTACCTCTTCTCTACCACAGAAGTTAACACTCGCCGGTAAAGTAGCACCACTTCCTCTACTTTACCCTTCACTCAAGCTCGGTTTAAGCTCTATTACTCTCCCAGCGATAAGTTTTAAATAAGGATACGCAATGATCACTATACTTGAAAGCTAAGATTTCATAGACTGTCCTCGCTATGCATTTATCCTTTCACACGTAAAGTCCCTAAACATGTGCTGTACGACGACAACACTTATGATATACGACGATACCACTGCAGTATACGACAAAACTACTTTTGAAACAGACTATGAAATGTGCAGGTTCACTTGCCACACTTCCTCTGCCTGCAGACAGAGTAACCAGCTTCACGCAATCCTCTGAAGCCTTTTCAGGACTACATATAACGTGAAACGAACTCAACAGACGTTAGTTCTAATTCTATACATTAACTTCTGTACATTATCCTGGCTAATTCCATAGCAACCACTACTCTGCTACCAAGCTAATATACTGATGCAGCGCCCCAAAAAAATTAAAAAAAATTAGACCAAGGATGAACAAGACCAGCTTAATTCTTCATTCGTCTAATTTTATTTTATGAAAGAAACTTTTCATCATAACTTTAATTTTTATTCACGTAACTAGTAGTCTGAGTTAAAAAATTTATTCCACACATTTGAAAGATCGACATTTAAATCTCAGAGTAAAGCTAAGAAAATACGACATTTAATTAAGTTCATAGGACATGAATATTAGCAAAAGACATTATAGATCCCCAAACTCAGTTCTGCCTTCCTAACTACCTTTCTTGCCTTAAAGTGCCATTTCTATTCCCTCTAAGTCCCAATCCTAAAGTAAAGCAAACAAGAGTCTTTCCTACGTGTCAGAGTTTCTGTCCGGCAGCATGTCTGGATACAAAGATGAAATCAGAAAAGGGAGTTTTATCAATCATCCAGAGGCAGTCTTTTATACCGTTTTTCACTAACTAAACTGTCTACATTTTATATCATTTAGGGTCCTAAGGAGTTTTTGATTGGCTGTCCCAAGGGTGGAAAGTAAAATGTTCATTATGTCACCCCATGACTTCCTGCAGAGTCAACAGTTCTCAATTGTCTTTTGTCTTTTAAAATGTACTTTGTCTATGTTATTTAAAACGATAGTTTTAACCCCTTCCATGCTGGGCCGATTCTGCTCCTGTGCTGAAGATTTCAGCGCGGGTGCTGTCATGACGGCCCCCAGCCTTCATCAGCACACGAGCACTGTAGTGCATGACGGCTGGGGGCCGTCATCAGCATGCAAGGGGTTAAAGATGTTCTCTCAATCCCAACACGAACTTCCATTTTGTTGGCAGTCATTCAGAGTTCCAAGTCTACATGTCCTTGAACTAAAGAAGGTAGGCACAGGCCATTCTTCTCTGGCTGCAGCACCTCGGAGAGCCAGCACATGCGTATTTCGCTTCAGTCACCAGGCCTCAATTTTCTGCCATTTCTACAAAGGCCTCAGAGGCTCACTCGGGAACTATTATTGAAACAAAAACAAATAACTATTAATTATTGAAATAAAACCCGTTCTGTTTACCTCCCCCTTTTCTAAAGTAACCCTGTTAATTATTACCTAGCAATAAAAAGCACATTTAAGCGCGGTATACTCACTTCCGTCCAGGTTTTAGCCACAAAAGACGTAAACTAAAGCACATTTATGCCACATTCTAGTTAATTAAATAGCTGCCTATTAGTCAGAACAATGACGATATTACAAAATTAATTAATTATGTTTGCAACATAAGCAAGATTAGTTTCCCACTTGTACATGTATTGGTGTAATATAGGTTGGTTAGTACCACGCACCATTCGATTAGTTCATGTTAAAAGGTTGGTTAGTACCACGCACCATTCGATTAGTTCATGTTATTGTTACGAGAAAGTGACTTCACAAGAGATATACAAAATTTTGTTTTTACCCTCGCTCCATCAGGTCCAATCCTTATTCTAAAACTATATCAGAAATAGCAGTACGCCTGGCTTTAACAGCTCACTTAAAAATTCACCCTACCTTTCATGTGTCCCTTTTAAAACCCACTCATCCAAACACTCATCATCTCCCTCCACCACCTCCAGGGAGTGCGGAGGGTCACTTAGAACATGAAGTAAGTCCTATTGTAGATTTCGTTGTACCAGGTGCACTTTATATTACCTGGTAGCTTGGAAAGTGTATGGCCCACAGGAATGCACCTGGGAGCCACTATCTCAAGTCCATGCTCCCGACTGTTGTGTATATTCCATCAACGTAACCCCCACAAACCCGGCCCCGTCACCAGGCCTTGGAACTGTCAGAATCTATCCGACTGCCCACCACCTTCCGCACTCCAGCAGCAGTGGGGGTACTATTTCGACTGCCCACCACCTTCCCCACTCCAGCAGAAGTGGGGGTTTTATTCCAGGGCGCTAGGTAGATTTCACTCATTTACATCCTGCCTAAGAAGACTGCCTGTCGGGTGTGGGATCCTAGCAGGTTCTCACCGCATGCCTCTTGCCCTCGGTTCATCCCATCTTTTACTCCCCATGTTCCCTGAGGAAGAAAAGCTGACTTATATTTCTTGAATTCTCTGCTCTGGTATGTGGTGGTGTTTTCCTTATCTTTGTTTCCAGGCCACTCCAGAGCGCGACCTAGCCACCTCCATAACTCAGCAGCCTCCATGCCTCAACAAGCCTCAGTAACACAGCAACCCCCATGACAGGGCAGCCTCCATGACTCAGCAACCTCCATGACTCAGCAACCTCCATGACTCAGCAGCCTCAGTTACTCAACAAGCCTCCATGACTCAGCAGCCTCTGTGACTTAACAAGCCACCAAGACTCAGCAACCTCCATGTGTCATCAGCCTGGCAAAAGGTAATTAACTCTCAACCAGGCTCATCTTCAGTGCTTCTCATTGAGTTTCCTTTTGAAGATCCTACGGTGTGACGGCTCTACTCTGCAGGTTCTGGTCAGACGAGTCCTGTTCCATCCATGCTGCTGCTACAAGCAGATATAAGTCTAAATCCTTTTTGGGCTGCATGTAACTCTTTTGCTCATTGGAATTCAATTGAATTGAATCCCGGCTCATTTCTGTGTATTTGATAGATCTTGGGTAACTGAGCACGAAACTCTTTGCAGTCAGAGACTTCCTGACTTTGTTTCTATTTTCAAAGTTCCCTCTTGTTCCCACTCAGCTTACTTATCGGCACTTGCATGGATTTTGGTCATTTCCTCCTCATACCATTTATGTAATTCGTGCAAAGTTCTTGTTCATAGAAGTGTACATTATCACTGCAGAGTTTATTGCTATCCTGTTACGCCTCTGTTTTTTCTCGCGGAAAGAAAGTCTTGGTAAGGCTCTCAAGCCTTGGACATACTTCAGCTGAAGGATACAGATTATGTTTTATCTCATTGAAGTAAGAATGTATGTTGTGCTTATATGTAATCTTCATTGACACAATATTGTGTGAGTGTGTATTTATCTTTGGCGCAATATTGTGGGAGTGTGTATTTATCTTTGGCGCCATATGGTGTGAGTGCAGTTCTGATTCACTTTGGCTGATTAATTAAGAAGACATTGTAGACTGTTCTACTGCCATATAGTGAATCAGTGAATAGTGCATTCACTCTGTGACTTTGTTTAAGTAGCTCATACAATTCCAAGTGATTTATTTCACAGCGTTGCGCAGTATGCAACTATGCATTGCAAAAAAGGAGACTGAGTTGATCCATCAAGAGATTTGAGAAATGGGAATAGAATTAAAGGACATTCACTGCAATGCATTAGTTTCAAATGCTTTTGTTAAGGAAATTTTGAATTGAAAGTAGTGCTGTACGCGATCTGTTCTAGAGAAGTGCAACGTTACTGCACTTACTTGTCATAAAAAATGTGTGGAGATTAACTGATTCACTAATGTATTTTTTAATTGTTTTCATTTCTTACATCAGCACCCAAGGGCAAGAAGAGGGACATTCAGGAGGAGAAATGGCAGGGAGTAGCTGATCAGCTGGTGCCCACTACCAGTAGGTCCTACTTTTTATTACTATTATAACTCTAATGTTGGGTTTTTCGATTGTTGTGGGCTCAGGGTAGAATCTTGGAGTATTGGAATGTCGGTGCTGTCTGTCATGAAGTTGCAGGCACAAGTAAATTAGTATTATAAATAACATTCACCAGGTAGAAACAGCTGTATAGAGTGGGTTCGAGGCAGTACAATACCACACTTAACAACCAAATAAATTGGTCAAGTTATTAGTCTATATTTGGTGCACTGAATCATGAGTACAACCCCTCTCTACTACAATTTGAAAGCAATTTTCAAAACAACATTAATCAATAGTGGTCCAGCACTCACAATATTGTAAATAGGCCTGGGCGTAGTACACGTAGTTGTGCAACGCGAAGTTACGCAAGGACGTTTTTGCACTATGTGAGCTTCGCGTAGCTTCGCAAATGTGCGTAGTTGCTTGTCGGGCCCGTTCGTGTTACGTTTTTCTTGTTCGGGAGTGCGTGTTCATGAGAAATACTGCACAAACTTACCCACGCGGTTGCGATGGGCACGGCCCTCTTGTTTTTCACTCTATGCTATGGTTCTGGGCCTACTTTTCTATCCAACTTTAATCATTGCAATCCTTAGTTATTTTCACTGTTTTTCTCACTTTTTTTATTTATCATCTCTGTCTCTCTGTCCCTAAGTTTATATTTTGCGATTTACTTCCACTTTCACAGTGTTTTTGTCACTTTTCTACTGTTTTATATTACTTCTTTCTTTGAACTCCTACTTCTTTCCCCTAGCTTTATTGTTTCCTTCTTTTCTTATCTGCCTCCACCCTAGAACCATTGCCAAGGGCAGCAATACCGGCTCCAAGGGCAAGGCGCCTGCGCCCAAGAGCCGGCTGCCTTGCGGCAGAATGCACCTTTCAGGGGAGCAGGCCCGACAGCTTTTTGGAGAGGCAGAGGTGGCCGCCCTGGTTTTTTTCATCCAGCGCCACCTCCCCTTGACCTTAGCAGCAGGCGGCAGGCCAGGCTCCGGGTATCTTAGCCAGGAGCATCACCAAGGTGCGTTGGGCAGTGTTTCGCTGCTCAGGGATCTGGCGCACCCACAACCGGCAAGCCCACCAGTGGTCGGACATCCTGGACTGGGAGCAGGACCTGTTGGACCTGCTAGGTGTCGAGGTCATGGGGCTTGGTGAGTAACTAAAATATAGTAGTATAAGTATTGTGTATAATTCCTTGACGAATATCACGATTACTGGTGCACTTAGTTACATTGCAGGTCAATTCCTTTTCAAAATCTTCTCTGATTGTAGGACACAGGTGCTGCTCGGCACTACTCTTACTTGTTTGTAACTTTACGCTAGCTTGGGCTGATTCATGATGTAAGAGTTTACTTTAGAGAACTGAAGTTAGTTAATGCTATTGCTAGAGAGTTTAGTACTTCCATTGTCCTTCTGTGAAATAGTGGTGGATGGATTATAGGTTTACTTAGTATTAGTGCATATTTTTTTACGGTCTGTGTGACGCCTCCTCTGTCACTGAATGCTGCTTACCCTAGTTCTCCATAGAACCTTTTGTAGCTTGTTTAGTGAGTGGTAGACTTAGCATTGTCAGTCAGTAGCAGAACAACATACGACACAACCAACCAACAATTTGGTGTATGCACGAATTTATGCATTTGTCCTCCATCTCATCTATGCATTTTTTAAGGCAAAAATAAAATGGAAATACAGACTTACTGAACAATTGGCCCGTAAGGAATAGGTGGTGTTGGTCAGGTGATACTTAGGCTTTGTTAGTGTTCTGGAATCAGAATGATTGTGGAACATTTGATTAGTGTTCATATAGGTAAACGGTGCGTGAATCCTGCAAGCCAGTAGTCATTTTGCGTAGATAGGTCAATTTTATTGCAATTGTTGTTTACTAAAATGTTTAAGAATTTTTTTAATGATTTATTTGTTTCACAGCACTCACTGTTTCTCTCTTTCTTTATTATTTCTTATATGATCAGCACCCAGGGGCAAGAAGTCCGAGTCGGCGGGACAACCACCAGAGGACCGCTCCTCTACCGAGGGTCCTGCTGCTGGCCCCACTAATTCCTCCAGTGCTTATATTATCAATTATATGTCCTTAACTTTTAACGCACCTTCTTTATTCCAAACTAATAATTACTTTTCCTAATTCCATTTTCAACAAAAGCTTCTTTGATTCGTGATTATCTGTCTTACACATTTTGGTTTACCCTGCCTTTAAGTTCCTTCAAACTGCACCTGCTATGTCTCTCTGTACTGCTACTATTAGACTTCCTGTAGCTAAGCTTGCCCTGTTGGCTACTCTTTAGTTAAGGTTTTCTTTTGAATAAAGCTCTGATAGACCAATAGCTGTAGCCACTGGGTCCACTCCTGTCCTTTGGGTTGTCCTCTTTATTCTCTAGGCTTTGACAATTCCAACCAACAAAATGCGCAACCAGATGTTTGTCCAGTATTTTTTGTTAGGATAGTAGTACATACTACTACTGTTGTGGGTATTCTGCACAGCCACATACAGAACTATGCACAAGAAAATAGGATGTTGGTGATGGGAGGTTGGACCTCACTCATACCTCAGTCAGAACTCAGAACCCACAATTCCCTGACCGACTAGCTATAGTGTCTCAGTCATTAGGTCCCGAACCCCCACACGAAGATACTCAATGATTTTACTACACAACCCAGAACATAACACCCTTTCGCTCACTCACTCGTGTAAGTCTACAACACCACACCAAATACTACAGAGTCTGTGTAAGTTCAAAAGGTTTATTTATTTCAAAATAACAAGCTTTGTAAGTTGTTTCATGAAATTACATCCAGCTCCAACATGCAAAATGAATAAGATTAAAACAGTAAACATTTGTTACAACTAGTGCATGACTGAGATCAGTGTGAATTCTGGGAGACCCCTCACCGTTGAATGTAGAAATACTGGTTACATGCATCTTTCGTAAGCTCTGCAAATCTCTGGTTCAGAGTAGACGTGAATCTAAAATGGTTACATGCCTCAGGCTAACTTTCCAAAGAGTAGAGTAGGAGTAGAGATGACCCTAGGGACCATGTAATTCTTCTAATGTCTGTCCACTGACTCTACTGTAGTACGCAATTTGAACTAGTGATGATTTATGTTGTACTTTAACTGTTTTTTCATTCTTCCTTCCTGGTGAAAACGAGTAAAATAGGGGGAGGTATGCAGGCATCTAAAAAGGTGTAATTTGTTTTATAGGTACACTACCAGTACCAACCACCAGTGCCGGCAGGGCCAGCGCCGATGGCCATGCTGCCATTCAGGAAGGGACAGGAGATGCGGCACCTGCAGGAGTTCCAGCGGGAGAGCCAGCAGCAGCGGTGGGCAGTGGTAAGTTATATTCATTACTTATTGGCATTATTACCTGGAAGGGGAACACTTCACTCACTGTACTGTGAGATTTATTAAGTAAGTATGAACTTGAAGTTGTAGTGAACAATATACAACGGTTGAAGAAGACACCCTTTACTTAGCATTACCAATGCATTAGCAATAGCATTACCAGCGTGAGTTGAGTAACCAATTGCCTCTTCTACCAGAAAGAAAGGTGGAAGGAGGAAGGACGAAAGATGTAATACGACTAGCAGAGAAGGATACTTTGGAAGCAGCATGCAGGTGGCTGATAGGAATCAGATGCATGGGTTGTTGACGGATGGGTGGAAGGTGAAAGAAGATGCCTGCCTGGGTGGGCGACACAGTATGGGTGAATAGTGGATACCAAGAATCATCAGCGGTGTTTCTGTTAAACCCAAAGCCAAGACAAGCAAGGAAGGAAAGGACTCATGGGTGGTTGTTGGTGAAAGTAAAACCACCTAAGGTTTGCTAAGCGATATATATAACAAAAGAATGATAGACCTTTACTTTTAATGGATGGATGCTTGGATGTATTCATCATAGGTGGAGACTGTGACTGGATGCAGACTAGAGTCTTACTTTGAAGAGAATGTAAAATAAACTGCACCAGAGTAGCAAAGTAGAGGGCCATATATTTATATAAAAGTAGGATTTCATTTCAGAATACAGTTTATGCTGCACATCATATATATTATCAAGCACCTTCCTCTGACTCCAAGGACCACTTCCTACCTATGTTAATTTTTTTCGATTGTGTCAGCTCAGCCAGCCTGCAAAGCGTGGCCTATCTGTTGGTTACACAATCAAAGAACAAAGTACCTTATGCATTAGTGGTCGTGGTGGGAGTGCTGGAGGGTGGTAATGTGGGGAGTGGGAACGACAGGGTGGGGGGTGGTAAACTATGGATTCTGAATGCAGTGCGCCCAACAATATTTGTTTTATTTATTTATATGTTTACTTACCAGTAATTGTCTGCAATCCATAGTTTGCTCCCCCATCCTGCCTCTCCTCCACCCCACATCACCGCCCGCCAGCACTCCCGGCTCTGACCGCTACTGGACTGATATGTCATCATTCCATATAAGCAATGATCATTGGATCAGAAGTATATTATATTATTAATCTGCCTTTTTGTAGTAGCCAGGGCACAGTGAAAGTGAAATTGAGCAATTGCCCTTCATGTAACAGAGAGAGTATGGCCAGTGCCACCCGCAATTGAAAAATATACAAGCTTCCCCACCTGCAAAGTAGTAAATAAAAGTAGCAGGAATCTGCGTATTGACTCGTATGTTGGTCTTGGACGCAAGCTTAGCTGACTGAGCTGGTATGCCGGCTACAGCAAGGTTATGTAATTTATCTAAACTAGAGATAAAAAAAAGACTGGTGTTCTGTGTACTGGAGTCCATCCATAATATTAGGGCAATTATAATGCCGGAAAAAACTCCAACAAATGTTTAGAGGCCGGGGAAGCGGGAGGATAGATACTTACCACAAATGTTCTGTTCTGCTCTTGCTACTGTGCCACTATGTGTTGAATTAATTTTGTGTTACTGTTTTGCTAAGAGTTTTGGTTACAATTCTGTTTCTTTCTTTATAGATCCTCCTTCCCAAAAACCAACATGGAAGGAGTTGGCAGTCAGGGCCCGGCACCGGAAACTGCAGGCCATCTGTGAGGAATACCGCCGGCTGGTGGCTCAGGCAGAGGAGGAGGAGGAGGTAGCGGCAGCAGCTGCAGTATCTTCCAATGCCCGAGCCCCAGACAGGCCCCGCCTGCAGTAATACGGTGACGCGGTCAGGAAGCCTCCCATTACCACCCTTTTTCAACAACTGCTGCCCTCCCACATGGATGCAAATGTAAGTGCCGGGCATCTCACCAGAAAATTCTCCTCCAGGTGGCACAGCTGTAGGACCAATTAGAGGAGCGAGTTAAGATCTTGGTGGACAAACACCTGAAAGCCCGCCGATTATAAATGGACCCTGTTAATTTGCCCCTTTTTTAGTACTTTTGTTGGTGGGTGGGAATTGGGTGTTTGGGGTTTCTTATTTTTTGGACATTGGTTGGACTTGGACATTGGTTGGGGTTAGGGAGGGGGTGGGTGAGGTGTGGGATAGTTTATATCAGCCGGACCCTTTGTCTAGTGACATTGATGAAAATGTGTCCAAACTTAATTCCGCACTACTTCTTTCTATTGACTCCATCGCCCCCCTTAAACCTATTACCTCCGCTCGAACACGCCCTTCTGCCCCGTGACTCACTGACCCTTCGAGAGGAAAAAAGCCGCTGCAAAATACTAGAACGCAAGTGGAGGCAGAATTATGACCCCGAATCCAAAGCTACTTACAAAACTGCCTTGAGGAAATTTTTTAAACTAAAAAAAGTCACCATGAGAGATTATTTCTCACTTCAAATCTCTAAAGCTAAGAACTCCTCTAAAACCATTTTTAATATTGTCAAAGAGTTTGTAAACCCTCCCGCCAGGGCTTCGCAGAACCCCTCTAGCCAGGCTCTATGTGATGGACTGTCTGATTATTTTCTAGAGAAAATCGATAAAATTAGTACCTCTTTCCCTGCTGAGGAATACTTCCCGGTTCCGCCTGACCTGGCTCCGGAATCAGCTTCCCTACTGTCTTTTAATGAGCTGTCTCACGAGACCGCACTCAGGTTATTCACCCAGTGCAGTTCAGGTTCGCCTTCTGACCTTATTCCTGCCAAGGTCCTGGGTGACCTAGCCCCTATACTGGCTTGCCCCTTTCTTTCTATTTGGAATGCCTCCCTCCATCATGGCATATTTCCATCTATTTGGAAGGAAGCTCTCTTAGTCCCCATTTTGAAAAAGCCTGATGCCGACCCTACAAAATTTAACAACTTTCGCCCCATCTCCCTCCTTCCTAAACCCGCAAAAATTCTGAAGAAGGCCGTCCAGCTGCAACTGACAGAATATCTTGAAAACAACTCTTTTCTACACGACTCTCAATCTGGCTTTAGAGCGGGCTTCAGCACCGAAACTGCTCTCTTGGAAGTAGCTGAGACCGTCCGTGAGTGTGTGGATAGGGGCGAGGAGGCCATGCTGGTCCTCCTCGACCTATCCGCCGCTTTTGATACGGTTTCACATAAAATCCTTCTTAACCGTCTAAGGCAGGCTGGAATTGGCGGCTCTGCATTAGCCTGGGTTGAGTCATTCCTCTCTGGCAGAACGCAGAGGGTGGCGCTCGGACCTTTTAAATCAGAGGGTAAACCCCTGCTGTGTGGTGTTCCGCAGGGCTCTGCACTGAGCCCTCTGCTTTTTAATGTCTATCTCGCTCCCTTGGCTACAGTGGTGGAGTCCTGTGAGGTCAGGGTGGTCTCTTATGCTGACGATACTCAGCTGATATTCTCTTTCAGAGACCACTCGGACTCCACCTTTGTCAACCTCCGCCACTGTTTGGATAACATCTGTGCCTGGATGACCATCAACCACCTTAGGCTTAATACTGATAAGACAGAGGTCTTATTTTTTAACCAGAAAGTTCCAATATCCCCAAGCCTGTGGTGGCCCACAGCGCTTAACCCCCCGCCCTCCCCTGTCCAATCAGCACGTAACCTTGGCTTTCAGTTCGATGACTCACTCTCCTGTAAAACGCAAATTAACAAGGTCACCTCAGCCTGCTTCGCGAAACTTCGCATGATTAAAAAGATTTTTCCTTACCTCCCTTTAGACGTCCGTAGAACTATCACTCAGGCCATCATCACATCCCATTTAGATTACGCCAACAGCTTATACGCTGGTGCCCCTCAATACTTGATTGATCGTCTCCAGATAGTGCAGAATGCGGCAGCTAGACTGATTGGAAATATCCCCTACCGTCAGTCGGTTGCTTTTTATTGCAAAGAGCTACACTGGCTCCCCATTGCAAGCCGCATTCAATTCAAGATTCTCACCCTCGCCTTTCGTGCCATCAACGGTTTAGGGCCAGGATATCTGAAAAAGCGAGTGGTAATATCTCAATCAGTGAGAACACTGAGATCCAATAATCTACGTCTCCTGACTGTACCTCGCTTTCGACGATCTAGAATGGGCGGCAGAGGGTTCAGCGTGACGACTGCTAAACTATGGAACTGCCTTCCACTTGACCTCAGGTTTTGCCCTTCAGAATCCCTTTTCCGCAGCAAATTAAAAATGTGGCTCTTTTCTAAAACATGATTCCAGTCCTACATTCCTCCTGCTTCCCCTCTTTAGTCGTGAGTTCCTGTTTTTAGCGCCGGGACACCCCTTCGGGGGTAGCTGCGCGCTGTATAAGCTACTTAAATAAATAAATAAATGAATAAATAAATAATGTTTTTTTTTTTTGTTAGGGAAATACATTTTATTTAAACTTACACATACGATGTTAATGTTTTATGGGGTTGTTACTTTTTCACAAATTTATGTACGTCACAAAGTTTCCTTGCTGATGCAGGTCAGCAGCCAGTGTTGGATTTAAAAATTCTGCAAATTTTGTAACACACAAACAGATAGATGCGGTACCCCTAACTGAGTTATATTTGTCCTACTAGTACTGTCAGGCGCTCCTCCTAGTCCATTATACCTCCAAGCAAACTTATCTTACCTGTCATGAGGATTAAGTCCGGCAAAGCAATGGCTGCATGATTTCCCAAGAGAATGGAGAAGATGCCATGGTTGTGGTGGTAGCAGTAGACACTGGCACTAGCATTTGCAAACAAAAAAAGAGAGAGTCACTTCCCTGAGAGAGACTGTGTGAGTAGTAGAAAAGTGCAGTACAGAAGAAGACTGGCAAACAAACAATATTGCAACTGCTAAAGTAAAAGCAAACATAATGGTGGCAGGGACACCCTAGTACAAGAAGTTAAGAAGTTAAACTGTAGTTGTGTCGAAGTAGTGACTTAACACAATCGTAATTTGTAAACTTTACTGCTGTGAATCCAACCAATGCTGGCAAATAATTATGATGTATTAAGTGGGTCCCTTTGGAAAAAAACTTTGCTTGTACATAAACTGAGCATGGGTGGGGGAGCAGAAGAAGATCCTCGCCCTGCATTGAAATTGAATTAGTGTTGCTTTCACCACATCTGCCCCTGCAACCGTGTGATCAATTGTTGGTGTACATTTAATGTAGTCACATCACACCTCAATATAAAATCACACAGCCCGGGGGAAGAGGGTTAGGGTTTGATGACTGGATGGGACGGGGGGTTTGGGGAAAGGTTTGACAAAGAAATAACAGTACGCATGGACACAACAAAAGTAAAACAATCATTGAAGACGATGATGATCCACTATCCAATAAATCTATAAAGGGAGAAAAAGGAAATGCATGCATGATGAAGATAACTTGATGCTTAAAGAGTAGCACTTAAATACTACTACATAATTACACAGTACAGGGAAGTGGTATTATCTGAAATTTTCCTTGCCTGTATGCCCTCATAGAAAATCTAATTACCTGCTGTACGGGCTGAAAGCTAGCAAAGAAAATAAAAAAATAGTTGTGGGGAGCAATTAGCAAACAAAGTCACACAGTTGTAAAATGAATGAAGAGGAAAAAGGAATCAAATTATTTAAAAGACGAATGATGAATATGATACAAAAGTTACTGTATTATCCATGTCCAATAGTGTAGTTGTATCTCGTCATTCATCTTCGTCCTCCCTTCCATGGACACTCTGCACATCATTCTTGGATGCCACTGGCTGGCTGATGAGGATTGGTAAGGTAAGTGTGAATGTAGCTCCAAGTATAATAGCACCTGGTAAAAGGCCGGCCTGTAAGTGTTGATGGAAAAACAAAAGGGGTATTGAAAAATAAATGAATAAAAAAAGCATCAATTACGGTGTAGTGCAAAAAGACAAGACTCTTGAGTGAGAACACTTTCAGACTTAGGCGGCTTGGATATATTGTGTCTATTCTAGTATTTATCTAGTACCGAAAGAACGTGAAGAGGAGTGAGGTGCACCACGTAACACAGAACATATCCTGTTCTTGAATAACTAGGAGCAGAGAGGGAAAACCATCTCCTAGAAACATCCCGCAGCCAAGGTCTGGAATCATGAATCGAGCTATCATGAGCTTAGCGCGATGAGATTAGAGTGAACAGAAATTTCACTACATGGGGGTAGAGCCATCAACTTGAAATACAAGTACTCGCCAGAAGAGAAGTGTTGATCGTCTAAAAAAAAAAAAAAACCTCTTCTTTAAGTAACAAGGAATCTATTGGATTCAGAGAAGTGACCACAAAGAATCACTGTCCTGAAGAAGGTGTCTCCACATCCATTGGCTCTAAACACTGAAACGCGTTGACGCACTTGTTTTATGTATAGAATCCAAACAAAGCCTAGGAGGACTCAGATAATCAGAAAGTGTGATACTGTAGGTCTTACACAAAAGATAGAAGGCTATTGGATCTCAGCAAGGTTTAACAAGAGCATTAGATTTTCTTAACATAGGGGGAACTATGATCAATTGTGGTCTTGTGTTATTTTGGAAATGTTTTTTCGTAAAATGCTTTTGTAATGAAATTTGATAGACACATTGTTTTTATATTATGTATTGTATTTTATAATGTCTTGTTAATGTACATGTTTTCAGGAATATTTCTGAAATTTTAAAACTGGTACAAAAGATAATATCTTTTTTAATAAAAAAATTTTGTAAACGTTACATTTTAGTTGGAAAATATATTTGGGATTAACCCTAAGGCTCTATGATATATTGGTATGAAAGAATGAAAGAATGATGTAAACAAGAATATACTGCGGTTTCCAGGGATTTCCCTTTCTGGCTTTATTCTAGTAATTACACAGCATTAATCTACAAGAACAACAGGACAGGAGCCAGCACAGAACAGGCCCACGGCACCAGGCCATGACCCAAACTCCATTTACCTTAATTTTTGACAGAGCCAGACAAAAGTCATATACAGCAACCTAACATTTTCCAAATGAAGTCACTAAATCAATGCACCACTGTCAGTCATCATACCACTATTCGACTCCACTACTGCATGGACATGTAGCCTACGTCTGCTGTGGTTCTTGTTGAATGGTTGTGTTTACCTTTTATGCCAGTTCATGAAACGAAGTTATTCCATCAATCATCTCAGATCCAATTGACTGACTGTGTGCAAAGATAGTATGGTCATCATCATGGTGTGGTACCTGTTGTCCAACAGACAAACACCAAGTAAGTCTGTAGTAAGTCCAAACTGCACCTGCAGTAGTAGGAGTACAATCGGTTATTATTAAACAACAAGGAAAAATTGACTATCACTTGAGTCACTTTTACTTTGTTATTATTAACTACTAGTTTAGTTTGAATTCATGCACATTTGCTCAGAGTCAGCAAGCATCCAATGCAATGCATGGCATCATTAATTAATCATCATTCATTAATCATATACATGTCTTAGCTCTTCTCTTTGGCTGTCAGATCTCCTTCTGAAAGTGATGACGAGATTACTTTAGTTTTGGATGCCTGCTCAAGGTCTGACAGTGAAGAGTTGTGGATGCCTGCAGACAGAGGTGGTAGCCTTAAGACAGTGATGAGTTTCGGATTGGAAACAAAACAGAAGATGGCTATAGTCATGTACGTTTAACTTGTTATGGAGGGACTGTTACAGGCTACATTATTGTACTATTCTCCATCTCCATCCAATGTCTGGCAAGATGGACATGTATTTAGGGTGAGTCAGGAAGATGGAGCAGGACTCTGAGGAGTGGATTGGACAGTTAAATGCACAGACATGCAACTCCAATAGGTAAATAAAAATAAGAGACAGTGGTGATGTTGTGATTTGATTTGAACCTGAAAGACAGATATACACAAAATTAAGGAAGGGAGAAAGTAACAATTCGAAAGCCTAGATGTCAGGGAAGAGGAGCTCGTCCTCAAACTCTGGTGGTTCGGACAGAAGTAGGTCATGTAACCCACTACTTATGTCTTCGGAGTCGCTCTCCTCTTCCTACTGTGATTCACGTATTTTGTAGTCTGGTGGTATGAAGTGCTGATTCATTTTGATCATGGTTAACCTCTCCACACTTTTGGGCGAGAGACTGGTCCTTTTCACAGTTACAATGGCACCAGCAGCACTGAAAACACGCTGAGAAGAGACACTTGCGACAGGGCAAGCCAGATACTTTATCTCCAGCCTGCTGAACACTGGCCACTGGCTTCTATTCCCATACCAATACACCAATGGGCTTTGCTGAATGAAGACCTCTGTTGTGTCATCCAGATAAGCCTGGAGCATCCGCTCAATGTTCAGGGGTGCTCCGATTTGCTTGACCTCTTTTGACTTTTCATCAGCAACGGACTTACCCATCCCTTTCCGTAGAAATCAAGCAGTTATATTTTTTGCTGTGTCTGATGAATCTGATCCTGTTGGTGCTGTTATTGACTTTATTGGTAGTGGTGGTGACTGCTGGGAAGCAAACACACTGTTCTCATGCCCTGAAGAAGAACTTGACTCTGGATGCCCTGTAGTACTTGCTCTGTCCAGGGCTGGCACTGGCAGGCCTCTAATTGGGAGCCGCTCATTTTCTAAATCAGTGGCTTACTCAGCTATTAAAGTTTTTTACTTGGCAACATCCACTTCTGAAAAAGGAACTACTGCATTACTGTTCAGAAATAATTTGTACCATGGATCCAAAATTGTGGCAGTAATGTAATGTCGATGTGAAACAATCTTATTTTGAATCCTCTTATTGTCAGATAAGCGGACGGGTAGGCGTTCACCAAATAACATGCGTCTACTTTGTCTTCCGCACTTTCATATGCTTCAGACACCTCCTTCAGCTGTTGCTCTAGCATGTACAACAATGGGATAGCTTTGCCCATAGTACAGTCCTCCCTGCTGACTGCAAGTATGAAGACCTCAAAAGGAAGTAGCATCTCTGTCAGGCATTTAATGAGGTCCCCTTGCCCCATCTCAACGGTCATGGCTTTCACAGTAGGATACCCTAATCTTCTTGTCATGACATAAACTTTAAGTGGTATGTACTTCTCAAACAGAGGATCAAGCATGTAATAAGTTGAGTTCCAACGTGTTGGCACCTCCTGGATGAGTGCTTTGAGTGGCATTTTATGCTCACATTGAATGACCCTTAGCTGCTTCCGGGCTTTATACGAGTGGTTGAAATGTGTGCATATTCTTCTGCAGGTGGTCAGTAAGTTGCTGACTTTGCTTTCATTTTTCAGAAAGTCTTGAACAACAATGTTAATGCAGTGTGCCAAACACGGGACCCTGAAATAGCTGCCATCTTTCATGGCCTTAACTTCATTACTATTGGTAAGACTAGCCTGCGAGGTTAGTCCAATCATGCACTGTTCTCTCGGTGTAATCCCACACCTGTTCAGTTTTTCAATTTAAATTAATTAATCATACCATCACTTTTCATGCTTTTTAATTTTTCTTAATTTCAACATGGTTCATTTTGTTTCTCATAAATCATAAGTTCATCACAATCACTTTTTTGAACATCATATATATACATTCATTTTGATAATGTTCTCATATCATTTTACGTTTCAGTCAACATTAACATTTAGTACGCCCGATGCATTTCGGTACCCAAATGGTACCTTCCTCAGGGGCAATTCTAGAAGAAAGAAAGGAAAAATATGTTGATTGGCATGTGTGCCCATGGTGGCTGGTGATAAGTCTAATACAATGTGAAAATTCATACCTCAATTTGGTTGATAATTGTGGAATCTTGCCTAAATGTAGAAAAAAGATCTGTATGTAACATATGCCTTCTAGCGACATAGTTTTAAACTGTAGCACTTTTAGATATTATCTTACCCGAGAGTACTTGGGATTGATGTAAATTTGTGCTGTAATGAAAAGCCACATATGTGGTCTGTTAATATGCTGCCTATTTGGGTCATAACATTCATTATAATACGCAAAGAATGTAATTTCCATATTGGTCAGGTTGTTGTGGCTCCCAAGTGAGATCTAGATCATCAGAAGGGATGCTTGGCGAACAACTCGATGGACTAACCCTCCTTCTCCTTGGTAGGGATTTGGAAGACAATAGATCTCCTGCATGAGTGGCTTCCTCTTCTTCTTCCTCTGCATGAGGCTAAATTTCCTGAACTGCCCCTAATTCGGGAGGAACAACAACTACAATTGCGGGCGGTGGTTGCAGTTGTTGTTGTTCACCACTTATATGCTGTGTTCCCTTGTGCG
Organism: Lissotriton helveticus; assembly: GCF_964261635.1. Classification (NCBI taxonomy): domain Eukaryota; kingdom Metazoa; phylum Chordata; class Amphibia; order Caudata; family Salamandridae; genus Lissotriton; species Lissotriton helveticus. The sequence continues at coordinate 1,213,932,763 of NC_136071.1, read as the reverse complement.
TTGATTGTGTACTACTTTGAGATAGCGATAAGTTTATCTCAGGCTCAGCATCACTGCTTTCCACCACTAGGTTGGCTACCTCTTTCACACTCATCTGCTTGGGCCTGCGTTGGGGGGTTGGGCCCATTGATACAGAAGTGCTGCCCCCAGCTTGCCCCGTGGACACTGCTGCTGCAGGCATACTTTTTGGTTTCCCAAAATAGGGTTTTGAGGTCAACACCAGACTTAAGTGTTACTTCCTTCTTCTGTTCTTCCTTCTTCTTCTCAGCAACTTTCTTGGTCTTGGAGGACCTGGTACCTGCTTTATTTGGGTCCATCTTCTTCAGATGTCAGCAGCACTCAGTTGCACAAGTTGAAGACATGTCTGGTCAGGTCACACCACACGACACGTACAACAGCAGGACGACTGTCTGGCAGGACAACGGGCGATTAATGATGACAGACACCTCCTCCTCAGTCTGTTGTGCACCTACAAGCAAAGAAGGCAGAAGAACATCAGTCAAATGTGGAATTTGTTGTACTTTAATTTTAATTACTAGTAGTGTTAGTACACTCAGTAAGAGTAAGAATAGCAAAGAACTAAAATACAATTGTAGTGGAAGTTGAACCTGTTTGTCCTTAATTTGTTCCTCATGTTGGATGGATGCAGCATCAGGGACCTGCAGCTAGCAATGGGGAGGAAAACAGTAAGCCAACAGGTACAATGGAAAGACCCACAGGTCTATGTGGCAAAAACAAAACAGCGCACTACTACTACCACCACCACGGCCCTCAGCCACATGGTCACTCATCACAGGCACAAGGGTAAGGCCAAGAAAACAATGATCTTAAGCAGGCCTATATTCCTATATGGCCAGACAAAGGAGGATGCCTATTACACATCAAAGCATTAATGTAAAAAAGAAAATTTGCATGGCTAAAAAGGTTGGAAGGTTACACAACATCAACACATACAACAAAGGCATTTATTAACACATATCTAAAAAGTTAACTACACCCCAAAAACCACATTTGGGAATTCAATCCAATGCCATCCATGCCCTAAATGATGTTTAAATACAATAGACAACATAGAAACAGCTACATCAAGCACCCCCGATGACTACCTCTGGGAGTCTAGGCCTACTGGCAGAATAGGCCACAAGTTTGGAGGCCTATGGCAAAAGCACAGTGGAAGGTCACACAAAGTGGCCACCACCACATGGCCTGGCTACCCGCAACAACATGAAAAGAAAGAGAAAACAGACAATGCATGCCTATGGCAAAAGCACAATGCTTGGCTTCACAAAATGGCCACCATCCACATGGTCAGCCCACCCAAAACAAGCAAAATGATTATTTTTAAGAAGGTTTTATCATGCTCGAGATATATTCTGTGTCAGATTGTAGTTTCTGCGTGTTCGGAAACGTGATTTTACCAACACTGCGCCGGAAGGAAGATAGCGGGTCCAAATGACGGGTTCGGATGTCCAAATGACGTGATTGCGTTCGTACAGTCTCGCGGGATTGTGCGAGCAGGTTCCAAATCTCGTGGCGCACGCCACCGGGAGAGAAATTCGAGCTGCTGAATGCAGAACCACGGTAAGTCGTTACCGTGCACGCGAGAACGCATATTGAGCTTGCGAGGAAGAAAACAACTACGCTACGCTATAGATTGCGAAGTATTTGACAACTTTGCGTTCACTGCGAAGTGCGAAGTTGCTGAAACTTCGCAAACTCCGCAAGCGGAGCGTAGTTCACCACCCAGGGTTAATTGTAAACAATATGTCCAGTAAATGACAGTTTTGCATATGTTCACCAATGATTTATATAGAAGGTACATCTGAAAGTATGATTCACGACGTAAATCACTGCATCTGACGAAAGTATCTCAGTTCAATTATTCTTTATTCATTTTCTTCATTTAAAAAACACCATTGCATAGTGGTTATAGTAGCCAACGAGTTTCGTCCTACATGGACTACTTCAGGGCTCCAATGTGTTGACCCACAAATATGCCACAAAGGCATTTCTTGCAATTTGAGCACACAAACTCAAATGATCATATTACACAGAAGGATTCAATACTGAAAAATCTTGGAACATATTCCCACTGTGTAACAACAGATCCCTGCTCTCCTGGACCAACATAAACGACAACGACACCATCAAAATTATGAACACCATCCACTCGGGATCTCCGTCAAACCCACCACACCACATCTTCAACAAAGCCAGCACCTCCATCGCACCCCATCTCCGGAAAGCTATCAACATCTCCTTCGAGACAGTGACCTTTCCAGAGAGCTCGATGCATGCCGAGATCAACGCCTTACTTAAATAATCCAAGGCCGACCTTAAGGACCATAAGAACTTTCGGCCCATCTCTCTTCTCCTGTTCCTGGCGAAGGTAATCAAGAAGACCCTCAACAGACAACTGACCCGCTACATCGAGGAGAACAGCATCCTGGACCTGTCCCAGTCTGGGTCCGCAGCAACCACAGCATCGAAACTTTCCTCATCGCCGCCACCAATGCCATCAGGGCCCTGCTTGACAATTGCGAAAGCGCAGCCCTCATACTCCTGGATCTGTCAGCCGCCTTGGACACTGCCTGCCACAACACCCTACACACATGCCTCCATGCTGCTGGGATCCGAAACAAGCCTCTGGACTGGACTATCTCCTTTCTCTGTGGCAGAACCCAGAGTGTCCGCCTCTCCCCTTTCTGCTCTGAAGCCACCAAGATCATCTGCGGCGTACCCCGGGCTCATCCCTCAGCCCAACATTGTTCAACATCTACATGGCACCGCTCGCCCATGTCGCCCGACTTTATGATCTCAACATCATCTCCTATGCCGACAACACCCAGCTGATCCTATCCCTCACCAAAGACCCCCTCACCGCCAAAACCAACCTCCACGAAGGAATGAAAGCCGTCGCTGAGTGGATGAAGAACAGCCACCTGAAGCTAAACTCGGACAAGACAGAAGTCCTCATCCTCGGCTCCATCCCCTCGGCCTGGGATGACTCCTGGTGGCCGCCCACACTGGGAACAGCACCAACACCCACAGACAACACAAGCAACCGGGGGTTCATTCTCAACTCTACTCTCTCCATGACAAAGCAGGTCAACGCCATCTCATCCTCATACTTCAACACCCTCTGCATTCTCCACAAGATCTACAATGTATCCCCACAGAAACAAGAAGAACAGTCTCCCAGGCCCTCGTCAGCAGCAGGTTGGGCTACAGAGATGCCCTCTACGCAGGAGTCTTGGCAAAACTCCAGAATGGACTTCAACGCTTCCAGAATGCCTCTGCATGCCTGATCCTTGACATCTCTTACCGCAGCCACATCAGATCCCACCTGAGGGACCTGAACTGGCTCCCCGTCAACAAGAGGATCACATTCAAACTCCTCACCCACACACACAAGGCACTCCACAACGCCGGACCAGCATATCTCAACAGACAACTTACCTTCTACACCCCAAACCGCCAGCTCCGCTCCGCCACCGTCCCCTGCATCCTAAGAGCAACCTCCAGCAGCAGATTGTTCTCCCACCTCACAGCCAAGATGTGGAACACCCTCCCCACCCTCCTATGGCAGCTCTAGGACCTGCTAACCTTCATAAGACTGCTCAAGACCTGGCTATTTGAGCAGTTGTAGCATCCCCCCATAGCCTTGAGACCCCCAGGGGTGAGTAGTATGCTTTACAAATGTTCTGATTGATTGATTGATTGATTGATTGAATACACACATTTGCTGTGAGTGGGTGGGTTCATGGGGCCAGTGTGGGCTCTTTCTTAGATGATCCTGAAGTAAGTTGATGTTGCTTCCAACACATTTGCCCCACCAAGTGTGGCATCAATTGATGGTGTAAATCGAGCCACACCTCAAAAAATCACAGCCCAGGGGAAGAAGGTTAGGAGTTTGATGAATGGATGGGAAGTGGGAGATGGGCAAAGTTTTGTTAAAGACAAACAGTACACAAGGACAACATTCATCTGGGCAATGAGCAGCACATCATTCAACATCAATCTGTTGTGGAAGGAAACAAAGGAATGAGTATGACAGAGTATAGATAAAAGTAGTGCACGCAGTCCTTCTTATCCCGAGAGCCAAGTTATCAGATATCTAAATGTTGAGTCTTCTAGGTTCGGGAATGAACCCACCCTCCCAGTTTTCCAAATATGATTGTCAGAAGAAAAGTTATAATGTATTGCAAAATTAGGTGGTGCATCTGCATTCTCCTTGGGAATGTCCATTCTTTGGTGCTTGTCTGGACTGGCCCGGTAAGTAAGCCGGAGTGTTGTTGAGCTCAGCTTTTGCCTTTAGTTAATGAAGGAAACTAGAATAAAGCTTGTAGATTGTAAAAGAAGAAGTGTATTTTTGAGTCAAGGAGAAGGAAAGAAGGAGGGTAAGTTTCATAAGCAGTGTACCAAGAGGACTCAGAGGCAGAGATAAAAAAACAAGAGGGGGACTCAGTGTTTCACTTTAGCCACAAGTTCAACATACACACACGCAAGCACACACACGCAAGCACACACACACCACACACACACACACACACACCCACACACACACACACACACACGCACACACCCACACACCCACACACACAGCAGCATTTCATAAACCACCTCTCTCTTTTCAACATAGAAGAGTAATGGATGAGAAGGGGGAGATGGGCAAAGTTGGTTGCCTGTTTGAATCAAAGCATGGTGGACGGTGCACTGTCTCCCTTTTGAAGCAAGCAACAGATTGGAATTTGGCAGTCTTGTCAATCAAATGGTTTTCTGGGGCAGCCAACCTATATGGTGAAATAGCTAAAAGGATCATAGGAGTGGACGATACAGGTTAATTAATTTGTGCTAACTAAGTTGGTGAAGCCCAATCTCCTCCAGGGAAACATTATCACAAATCACTCAGGCCCCAAACATTGCAAATCAAGCAATCAATCAATCAATCAGGGGATTTTGTATAGCACAGTTACTCACTCGGGGGGCTGCAGGGTGCTAGGGTCGAGGGGGTGCCTCCACAAGTTCCAATGTTACAGTTCAATACCCTACCTCACTGTCTGCTACCATCACATGAATCATCAATCATCATCATCACTCACACAATCACTTACCATTACAATAGTTGCAGCTACCTCTTCCTATCCAAGTATGGCTACTTTAGGTATCAAGTATTAATCTCGGATTCTGGCAACACATTGGAATTTGGTATTGACAGGTAATCTTGTAAATAATCAATGATATTCGGGGGCAGAACTTCTAGTGCTAAGTGAAGGAAAACGGGGTAGGCAATGGGCGTGCCAGGGCCAAGCCTATTTCATGACATTTTCCCCACTCTCATGAAGGAATTGGGGAGGCCTCTTCAATGCACACTGGTCCAACTGCACTCCAGCAATATAGTTGACTAACAAAATGGTGGTGCAGCATAAATCTGTCCAAAAAAAAGAATGTTCCACTACCTCTTTTTTTAAAAAGTTAGAAGTTTACGGAGAAATAATTCAAAAGTTCTATGGGGCACTGACATTCATTTTTGAGAAAGTAGAGTTTGTCCTCAAACTCAGGTGTTTCAACCAGAGGTTGATTAGCTAAAACATTTGATTCAATTTTGGACCAACCAACTGCCTCCTCCTGTGCTGCTCTTTCAGGAATGGTGTAATTGTGTGATATAAAAATTTGGTGGCACTGAAAACATGCTCAGAATACACTCTGGTGACAGGACAAGCCAGATATTTTATTGAGCTCTGGCTATTGGCACATCTTCACATACCTATACATCTATGAATTTCGATCTACGTAGATCTACAAACTCCTGAAACATCCTGTGAATGGTCATTGGTACTGTCACTTGCTCAATGTAATATAATATATTAGCACATTTGCAGAGCGCAAACTGTCAGTCCGGGGAGCATCATGGCCCCAAACTGAACCTAGGGGTGAGAAACCAAAAGCCTGGTTGACTGCTGACAGTAGGAGAAGGGATTTAGATTAGAGATTTGCAGAGAGTGTCCGATGCACTGAAAAACCAGGTTTTTAAGACCTTCCTGAACTGGGACTTAGATGTAATCTGGCATAGCTGTGGAGGAAGTTTGTTCCATGCCTTTGAGCATATCACTGTATGTGATTTTCCCCCCTTTGATGTCAATCTGAAAGCTGGTATTTTTAACAGATTGGCATTTGTTGATCTTAAACTTCAGGAAGGAATGTAACGCTTAAAACGTGTATGAATGTATTGAGGGCCAAAGAGTGGAGGGCCCTAAAAGTGATGAGAAGAACCTTAAAAAGGACACCTTTATGGATTGGCAGCCAGTGGAGTACAGATGACTTTCTCTGACACTTTAGTACTAGTTGGGCTGCAGCATGCTGGACAATTTGTAGCCTATTTAGGACTGACTTATTAGTCCCTGCGTAGAGGCTATTACAATAATCTAGCCTAGATGTAATAAGGGCTATGGCCACTCTTTGCCTTGCTGAAAAGGGAATCAGATCGGAAAATGTCTTTAGGCTTTATATAATATGGAAGCAGGTTCCAGCCACTGCCAAAGATTGCTGTTTAAATAACAGCGTGGTGTCAAATTATATTCCCGAATTGCTGACCACATTTACTGTATTTGGAGGAGGGGTGGTGTTTGCTGGCCACCAGGGTTTGGGTGAGAACATGTTTTCTTGGCCCAAGAGTAACATTTCCAATTATTCGGAATTACACTTCAAGTGGTTAGTATTTTTAATAATATAGGATTTTGTAGAGCGCTCAGTAACGCCATCACGGCGTGTCCCCGCGCTAGTGGAGAAGAAGCAAACAGACCTCAGAGGAAACCCCCTACCCAGACCTTACAGTATGTACAAGTAGGTTTTCAGCATAGAACGAAATGGTCCCTCTCTGCTCTCTAGTCTAAGGGCTAGCGGGAGTTTGTTCCAATTTTGGGCGGCCAGTAGTGTGAAGGAACGCCCTCCCATTCTGGATCTCTTTATCCGCGGAACCATCAGCAGCCCTGTACCACCCGAGCGAAGGGCCCTGGGCGGCTCGTATCTGCAGACTATGTCCCAAAGATAGGCAGGGGCCCTTAGCCAGACAATCCGGTGGCACATAGCCAAGCATTTAAACAAAACACGCTTCTTTATGGGGAGCCAGTGGAGGGCGTCCAACGCCTTCTGTGAGTTGGCTCTCCTTGGCCTCCTCAGCACCAGGCGAGCAGCCGCATTCTGGATGACCTGCAGACGGCCCATACTCCTCTCGGTGGTACCAAGGAACCAAACGTTCCCATAGTCCAACCGAGAGGTGACCAAAGCCTGCGTCATCGTCCTTCTGGCAGTCAAGGGGAGAAGATCCAGTGTCTTATTCAAAACCTTCAGAACCCCGAAGCATTTCCCCACAAGGCGTCTAATGTGACCCTCATAGGACAGCGTGGGGTTTACCCACACTCCTAGGTTTTTGGCTTCCTCACACGGTAGAGGGGTAGCTCCCAGGCAAGATGGCCACCAATCGGCTGACCAGCTACTGCTCTTACCGCCCACCACTAAAACCTCAGTTTTAGACCCATTAAGTTTTAAACAATGGGCATCCATCCAGTCAGCCAAGGCCTGCATGCATGCCTTAAAATTGGAGGATGCTCCTGTGGGGTTCTGGGACAACGAGATAAGCAGTTGAGTGTCGTCGGCGTAAGACACACACTCCACCCCAAACGCTTGGACAACCTTGGCCAGGGAGGCCATATAAAGATTGAAGAGTGTAGGGCTCAGCGCTGAGCCCTGTGGCACTCCCTGGTCCAGCGGCACCTCGGAGGAGCGGCAGGACCCCTGTTGAACTTGAAAGTAGCGCCCCGTCAGGAACGACTGCAGCCAGTTCAGGGCGGCCCCTACGACCCCAGCCTCGTTTAGACACTGTAGCAAGATGGAGTGAGCTACAGTGTCAAACGCTGGGAAGGTAATGAACGCTGAGGTCGAGCATTATTAAGGCCATGGTGTGCCCGGCATCCGCTCCAGCTCTGAGGGTCTCCGTGGCCCGCAGAAGAGCTGTCTCCGTCGAAAAGCCCGCCCGAAAGCCCGATTGGGAGGGGTGAAGAATATTAACTCTCTCAAGATGTTCAACTAATTGAGAATTCACCACCTTTTCTGCGACTTTGGCCAAATATGGAAGCAGCGATATGGGCCTTAAGTTCTCCAACACTCCTAGACTAACGTTGGGCTTTTTCCTAATAGGCAGCACAACCGCCCTCTTCCAGTCCCCCGGAAGCTGTTGAGTGGAGAAAGACGTCTGCAGTACATGCCTGATGTAAGGTTCAAGCACTGACAGACCGCCATTCACCACTATGGGAGGAGCCGGATCAAGGGGAGAGCCTGATCTGACACTGCAGTAGATCCTGGTTAAGCTCTCAGTAGGAGGAACTGTGAACAGTTGTAATATGGCGCACGTATCGATGGGTATCATCGCAGCCCTAAATTCTGTGCCACTTACGGGTTGTTTAGAAAAAGAGGCATACATTTTCATTACCTTCCCAGAAAAGAAGTCAGCTACCCTGTTGCATTCTGCATTTCCAACTGAAAGTTGCAGTAAGGCATTTGCGGAGTTTTCTTCTGCCTGTGTGGTGTTATTCTCCAGCACCAAGCTTAGCTGCATGTCATCCGCATAAGAGATGGTAACTATATTAAAGGACGATATCAGCTTGATCAGTGGGGCCATATAAACATTAAAAAGGGTTGGACTTAGACTCGATTCCTGAGGTACTCATGAGAGAAGTGCCTTTTCTTGTGACTTGTATTGACCAAGTGTGATCACTTGCTTGCGATCCTGCAGGAAGCTTTTTATCCACACCAGAACAATACCAGAGATGCCGAAGGATGCGAGGCGGTCTAAAAGGATGGCATGTGAGACCATGTCGAGAGCAGCCAACAGGTCTAACAGTACCAATACTGCTCTTTTTCCCATATCCATAGCTGCTTTAAGGGTTTCAACCGTATACAATAATGCAGATTCTGTGAAGTGTTGGGCTCTAATGCCAGATTGATTGGAGTGAAGTGGATTTGCTTTCTCCAAATATGTTGTAAGTTGCTTATTTACAAATGTTTCTGTCATCTTAAACAGACTTGGTAGGAGAGAGATGGGGCGCAGATTGGACAGAGTGGCAGGATCCGCAATTTGTTTCTTTTGGAAGGCTTTACAGCTGCACTTTCCAGTCTGTTGGAATCTTGGCTGTAGTAAGAGAGGAATTTATTATATTGTTTATATTCACAATTTCAATGAGTGCATATAATAATATTGGGGGACAGGGATCAAAAGGGGAGCCAGATTTAATAGACAGAATTGCCTGGCGCGATTCTTCCAAGGAAATTGTTTTAAAAATTTGCATACAGAATCTGCCTAGATCTGCAGACAAATCATTATTAATGAAGAAAAGAATAGGAGGGGGAAATCTTTTTGTAGTATATGAACTTTCTCTTCAAATAATTCTGCAATATCATTACAAAGATTCTGAGAGGGGGGAATCTCTTGTTGTAAACTTTTAGGGTTCGTAAATTGATGGTTTTAATCAGGGCATGATATTTCCTGAGGGCTGCTTTAAAATTGTTTAGCTCTATCTCATCATAATTTCGGCACCATCTCCGTTCTAGTGACATGACATGGCTTTGCAATTTTTTCAGGGTTGGTGAGTACCATGGGGCAGAGGGCTTCTTATTTGGTTTGCTGTGATGTGGAACCGGGGGAACCAGCCAATCTTTCAGGCTCAAACTGTTTTGCCATCGCTACTGGACTTGAGACCTGACATTAGAAACCAATAAAATGCAGAGTTGGGTCCAGTCATTCTGTTGTTGTTGTTGTTGCTGGTGTTCTGGTTGATGGTGTTGTTGGCTACCGTGAGACAAGACCGCCCTCTCTCGTAGATGAAGGCTGCACCCCAGAACTGCCAGTGAAACTTGAAGTTCCAGCTGTTGTTCTTGCAATTCTCCAGCTTGCTCTACAATCCACCTCTTGTATTGTAAAACATCCCCTTCAGAAAAAGGAATGAAAATGGGCAGAATTTGTTTGTACCGTGAATCACGTTGTCTGGCACAGATGTACTCTTTGGATCTGATGAGGTGATGTTGCAGCCATGTATTACAAGCCTTGTGAAGGAATAAGGTCTCAATCAAGGCATGTGCTTCTGTGTTTTCATTCACACCTGCGTGGGCAAACCTTCCAGGCACCTTCTTTACCTGGTCCACTAGGGGATTAAATAATGGGATAGCTTGGCCCATAGTACTGTCCTCCTGGCTAACTTCCTATGTGAAAACTGCAAAAGGGAGTTGCATCTGTGTTAGGCATTTGACTTGGCCCCATTTGTCTGCATCCATGGTCATAGCTTTCCCAATTGCATCCCTCCTCTTTGAATGACATGGTCATTCATCTTTTTTTACTGCTCAAACAGGTGTTGGTACATGTAAAAGGTTGAGTTTGAAGAACGTATTGGCATCTCCTGTTGCAGGAATTTGACTGGTGCTCATTTATTACCCCGAATAATCCGCAGCTGGTTCCAAGCTTTAAAAGAAGTGCAGGAATTAGTGTAGATTCTTCTGCAGGTGGTTAATATGTTGCTGACTGTGGCTTATTTTTTGAGGAAAATCTTTCAACAACAAGTTGATGCAATGGGCCATACACAGGACCCTGAAATAGCCTCCATCTGACTTGGCCTCGATTATGTTACTGCCATTGCCCGTGGCATCAAAACCAATCCTGAGACGTCTGGAATGCAGTCACTCATACACCTTGTTGTCAAATCTTTCCAAGATGTTTACAGCCCAATGTGATTACTCCATGGTGACAATGGTCACTGTTGCATGCCGATACACACTCTTAAAACATTCCTCAGGACCAAAGCCTACAGATGTATTTTTGTTTTACCAACACATAAAAGATCTAGTCTGCAGTGATGCAAATGTAATCAGTCACAGACCACTTGTCTAATGTCAGGTGGATAGAGTGAACAACACTTTGCTGAAAAGCTTGTCCAGCCAACTGCAGCACATCATGATGCAGCACTGGAACAACAACTCTTGCAAAATAGGTCTGACTTGGTACCTTCCATTTTGGGCAAATGGCTGCCACATATTTTAAGAATTCCACTCCTTCCACAAAAGAAAAGAAGAGGAGGTCCATTGCTAACATTTTTGCCAGCTTTTCATTGTACAAATGGGCAGTTGCGTTGTTCGGTACATAGGATCCCTCCTACCTAAACATGCCCCTAATTATAACCTGGATTTTGTTTTATTCTGGGGCAACTGACACAGGCATCTTTCAAGAAGTAGATGGTGGTGGCAGACGAAATGTTCATTGTGGTGGTGCAGTGCAGTCACAGTATGCTGTGGTGTCTCTACTTCACTCAGAGTCTTCATGTGCCATTGTACAGTTGCAAAGTGAGTGACGCTGCTTCCAAACTGCTGGGGACAGGGCTGCTTTCTTCTTCCTCATCATCATCTTCCACCGTCATTGGACTTGTAGTTCATGTTTCCTTGCTCTCCTCACCACCACGACCATGTTCAGCACATTTTTAAGGTGCTCCTTCCACTGGATTGTGTGATGTTTTTTTCACATGGATCATTAGGTCTCAACTACCATAATGTGTACCAGGCTTTCTTCGACAGACACTTGAGCTGCAAATGCTGCATACTGCAATATGCTCCCCTCTTTATTAACTGTAAAAAAGTCGCAAACAGGGAAGGAACACTTTTTTACTGTGCCACTACCACTGCCTGAAAAAGAACAAGAGGTAGCTAGGAGTTGATTGCTTCTCTGATTCTCAGGAGGTAAGGGTTGGTGCAGGTCTCAGCTCAGGATTTTGTAAAAATAAGAGCTGGTGGCGTTGCTACCTGATCTGCATCCCACAGGTTGAATAGCAATGTCAGACTCCTCTGTGTCACCTTCCACCTTGACTGCCTAGTCATCATCATCAATTTCATCATCATCCCCTTTCATAAGTCTAAATATTTCAGAAACTTTTCGTTTCCCTTGCCTGTCATGTTGTCTCCTGGACTCTGCCGGATGCCACTCATGTCCCTATCATGATGAGGAGCCAATGATTCTAAAAGAAGGGGTTCTTGCTCTGAAGGAAGCTCAACTTAATGCTCTGCTCCAACATCAGGCAAAGGTAGCATTGCTGGCTGTGGCTGCAGTCCACTTTGCTCTGTTTCCTGAAACGATTGCGTGGTACTTTACGAAAGGGACACATTTGATTCAACATCACTACTCATTGGCATGATTGCAGTGGCTGAATTACTGATAGACATGGTCTTGGATTTAGGTTAGAGGTGTTGTGCTCAAGATTCAGGAGTACTGCTCCCAGTTTGCTTATCGGGGGCCAGTGAGGCACGCACAAGTTTGCCTAAAAAGGTACTGGTCAGTATGCCAGTTGTAAAAATCTGCTTCTTCTCCTTTCCACTGGCCACTTCATTGGCAACACATTTCTTTGGGGCTATCTTGAAGCTGTCAGTTCACACTGGCACTTATCTTCACATCCTAAATAGATGTCTGTGCTATGCATAATCAGTCATGCATCAAATCGTGCACAGACCTTCTGTCTGGCAGTACTGTGGGTGATGTACACCTAAAAGCAAATGAGCAAGATGAACCTCAGTGAAACATAGCATTGTTGCAGTTCAATTAGTAGTACAAACAAACAATATCATTTAGTGTCGTTACTTAAGTTATTATAAATAATTAGCAATACAGTGTAAGTATTAAGCCTGGGCGGACAACTACGCAACGCTTGCGAAGTTTGCGTTACTTCGCACTACCCGAATTGCATGTAGCACAGTGCGAGCAAGCGTAGCGTTGCATAGCGTAGTGCAGCGGTAATTTTTTGTTTGCTAGGGGTCCTCAACGTCAAGTTGGCGACCCCGAGCAATCAAAATGACATCCCTGCAAGACTTTTTCCTTGTTCGCGATCAGCAACATCAAGTTGGCGATCGCGAGCGTGGAAAATGAACCTCCCGGCGAGATTCTCAACGCGGGGAGGTCAGGTCTCTCATTGTGAGTGGTTGCGTATGGTCGCGACCGCTCGGGATGAGAAACTACCAGTCCGCTTTCAGAAATCTGCTGCTCGAGTAAAAATGTACTCTAGTGGCAGAAAACAACAGCTCACACTGTGCATGATGCCATTTTCAATGATTGCTCAGTGCGGACAAGAATCCGGCACTGTGCAATCATCGTGAACAGTGCACTATGCAGTTCTCGTTGCGAAGTGCACTTTGCGTAGCTACGTGTAGCACTACTTCGCGAACTACACCCAGGTTTAGAAACTATCCATTCATAAATCCACACCAACATAAACTTGCATGGCGTACATTCACAGACCATGAAAGGAAGGATGAGAAAGAGCAACAACAACAACATACAGTTGTAACTATTTGCTTTATATGCATCACCTTGCGATGTGGCACTCGGGGAGGTACAGCTGACAATGGATTAATCCTTAGACAATGAATGCTGTTGTGCACATACAGCAGACATGGGAACATTATAGACTCATCGCCCTACTGGACATTGAGGCCAAGCATTACGCAGGCCTCCTCTTGGAGGACCTGAGGTTATGGGCAACGGAATGTAACTTGATCCCGCTGAACCAGACAGGGTTTGTGGCCAACTCAGGGACCATGACTAATCTATTAGCTGTATCAACCATAGTCGACAAAGCACTTCTAACATCTAGGCCAGTGTTTTGTTGCTTTGTCGACTTCAAAGCAACATTCGACAGGGTCCCTAGGGCAGATCTATGGGAAAAACTAAGAAAATGGGGGATCCCAGACAAACTTTTGGAAGCAATCACCCAACTCCACTCCCGCACTTGGGTTAGGGTGAAGTTGGGGTCCGGCACACACTTCTCGTGGAAAATTATGACAAACCGAGGCGTGAAGCAGGGATGTGTGCTGGCCCCTCTTCTTTTTAATCTGTTTATATCAGATCTGTCAAGTACCCTGGACGACACAAACAGTCACCCCCCAAAGATGGGAGGCATGGCCATAAACAACCTATTGTATGCCGATGACCTGGTTCTCTTTAGCCTTACCAGGGTCGGGCTGCAAAGGCTACTCGATAAACTGCTTAGCTACACAATTACTAACCAATTAGAGGTCAACCTTAAGAAACACAAGTTGTCCCTTTTGGTAAAAAACGATACGCCGGTGGTGGGTGGCTATTTGATAAAACAAGCCTCGCTATAGGTCAGTCATATAAATATTTAGGTGTCCACTTAAACTTCAGAGGTAACCTATTAAAACAGCGCAACGAGATCGCAGTTAAAGCTACGTCTCTGGCAGTGTCACTAAGTAAGCTTTCCAAAAATCTATCAGGCCCAACACTGGCACCTCTCTTGGAAGTCATGAGAGCTAAAATCAGCCCCACTCTTTCTTACGACATTGAAACTGAACACTGCCTTAAACCAGCACACAACCAGAATTTATAAAAGAGTTCTCCGACTGCCAAAGTCTGCATCCCCAGAGCAGATAAGACTACTAGAGTTGGGGCTTTCTAATTATGAGGCTTTAAACGTGGGCACTTACCTAAAGCTTTGCCATAAATGAAGACAGGCGGACTCAGGTACACTAGAAGCCTTAGTCTGGCTAGAAATCACTCAGAATAACCCATGTGGAACGTCTGGTCGCCTCCTTAAGGACGCCATTGATCGAATGTCAGCGAGTGACCTATGGGTCCTGAATCCCAGTCAGTCAGCTTTTAAAATGGCTATTAAAAAATGTGTGAGAATGAGATCGCTAAACATGGATAAAGCACTTTTTTCAAAACGTAGCCACTCCTGGGCACTTATAAACTCATACAGACGGCTAGCTCCCGCAACTTATCTGTCTTGTACATACTCACTGTATCTTAAACGTAGCCTTATAGCTATCAGAATGGGTGACTGGCGTTTCTTGCAAGACCGGCCCTCCTGGCAATGTACGGTGGAAGATACAACCTGTAGAGGGTGTGGCAAAACGGGGGAAACTTTGCTGCATGTGGTCTGCCTTTGCCCTTTTTATAATTCCCAAAGTAGGTGCAAATTAAAAGCTGAATGGTACAGGTTGGGTGCCCGGACCTGCAGGCAAGCCATCATCATGGCCTTGAACCCAGAAAACACAGTTATAAATATAAGGCTAGCCAATTTTATTCAGCAAGCATATCGTAATTTTAACCAATTGAGTCCCCACTGAGCCTTGCCCAGAGCCTTTTAACTACTAATATACCTTACAACATCTATTAACTTCTAAGGAAGTACAAAACTGAAACGACTATAAAATGTATTGTAAGAGTATTGGGCTGTTTTTATATATAAGATGCCACTGGTTGCGTTCATCTTATAATGTTATTCAATAAGAAGGATCAAGTTGTGGATAACTTCTACTTTTTATACGACTGTTAAATAACCAATCGCGTTTTTGTACTTTTTTTAATATTTGTATTATAATGTGAATTTTGCATTCTTCTTTTAAAGATATCTGTGTTATATCTAAATAAAGACATTTGATTGAACAGACATGGGAACAATGCTGGATGTTAGGAAAATGTAAAAAAATATATATTAAAAATTGAAACAAAAAATAATCAAATCAACATTTTAAAAACCTACAATTAAAACATTTCAATAAAAAATATAACTTAAAACCTTAAAATGTAAAAATAAAAAATTAAAAATATATATATGGTAAATTATCCTCAAGCATGTCATTTATTAAACTACTATCTCAACCATTGATGCAAGCCTATAGCAAATGGTCACATTTGCTGGACACACAAAATGACTGCCAACCAGTGCCACATAATCAACAATATCAACACTGAGCAAGAAGGCATTGGGGACCAAGAAGACAGGCAGGCCTATGGCAAAAGCACACTGGCTGCCTACACAAAATGGCAACCAATCACATGGTGAAACAGTACACAAAGCGCCATGGCCACAATAAAGAAAACATGCAGGCCTATGCCAGTGCACACTAGTTGCCTACAGAAAATGGCAGCCAGCCACATGGTAACAGCAACAAGTAAGAAGGGATGGGTACAAAGAAAACATACAGGTCTATGGCTAAAGCACACTGGTTGGCTATACCACATGACCTCCAGCCACTAGGTCACAACAGCAAGCAGGATGCCTGGAAAACAAAAAACTTCTTGTGGCCCATTTATGCTGACTATACAAAAAGGCCTCTGGCCACATGGCATGGAGATCAAAGACAAATGGTGGTCTATGACAAACACACTCACACACGGCCAGCCAAAGGAGACATGGTAACACAGATAAAACAGCATTAATTCAGCAATGCCAAAAATGAAAATTAACAGGGCTAAACATTTTTATAACAACACATATGCTCCATAGCCATTATCCCACCTATGCACTATTGCATTAAAAAAAGGAAAATACCACTAAACACACATTTTGTATTTTAATCTACTACCGTCCTTGGACTAAATGATGTTTAAATTCTAAAGACACCACAGAAATAGTTTTTTCATGCACCAATACCTAGTACAGAGGTTACTGCCTGGAAGGACCATTGGTAGACCAGGCCACATAGTGAATTAAATCAATATTGCACATGTATTAAAAAACATGGAGAAAATGTACTTAACTGTGCAACATTGTTCCTGTACAAAATAGCAAAAATTGCATGCAAAACGAAAGGCTGCCAACGACCAGAAAAACAGCAAGGAGGCATGGCCACAATCAAAGAAGTCATTCAAACCTATGGCAATAGCAAACTTGCTGCCTACACAAAATGGCCATCAGCAACATGTAGAAAACAACAAGAAGGAGGCTTGGAAAAAAAGAACACATGCAAGCCTATGGCAAAAGCACACTGGCTATCTACACAAAATGACCATCAGCCATATGGTCACAACAACCAACAAGAAGGCATGGCTACAACAAAGAAGACATGCAGGCCTATGGCAAAAGCACACATGATGGATACACTAAATGACCACCAGCCACATAGCCAAAAGAACATGCAGGAGGCCTAGAAATCAAAGATGGACACTGACTATAAAAAATGGCCCCTGGCCACATGATATGGGCAACAAAGACAAATGGTGGCCTATGGCAAACACACCCACACACTGGCCAGACAGAGAAGGTATGGACTGGTAACACAGAAAAAAGAGCATTAGTTTAGCAATGCCAAAAACGGAAAATAACTGGGCTGAGAAATTTTACAAAAACACCTATACTTTGAATGCATAAAATGTAATTACCCCGCCTATACCATGTGTACAGAAAAAAACATGAAATACCCCAAAACACGCATTTTGGAATATAATTCAATGCCATCCATGGCCTAAATGATGTTTCAATTCAACAGACACCACAACAACAGTTGTTTCTTGCACCAATGACTAGTACTGGGCATTCGGTTGGAAGGCCTATTGGCAGACTAGGCCATATAGTGAATTACATCAATATTGCAAACTTATTAAAACACATGGAGAAGACAATGTACTGAACTGTGCAACAATGTTCCTTTACAAAACAAGATAATTTCATGCACAAATAAACTAGGCCTCTACTAAAACTGCACTCCACCCAGCCAATACATTTAAAAAATTGAATAAAAGTAGAAAAAAATCCAGGTGTATGCCCCCAGTCTAGCAACAAACAGCCTTAAACACCTGTTTTTCAACTTACTTGTGATATCCCAAAAACAATGCCCTTAAATCCA
Organism: Lissotriton helveticus; assembly: GCF_964261635.1. NCBI lineage: Eukaryota > Metazoa > Chordata > Amphibia > Caudata > Salamandridae > Lissotriton > Lissotriton helveticus. Next base: position 1,213,915,090 of record NC_136071.1, on the reverse strand, counting down.
GTGGTATTCATGCACCAGAGAAGGAGAGTGATTCCTCTGGCTCCAAATACCACATAAAAGTGACCATGAGAGGGACAAATAACTGGGAGGAGCATGCTCGGCAGGAACAGGAAGCTGAGTCTTTTGGGCACTTCCTTCCTGTTTGAAAAAAAGGAAAAAGAAAATGCTTCTCACACAAAAATAAACAACTCCAAAAGGCCTTTTTGAGAAGAAAATCCACTCCAAAAGCCTCTCAGCTGCATTTCAAGCACAAAATCTGTTAAAGCGCTCCGTTTGCAATCAATATCAGCACTAGATTGGCGCTGTTGCTGCAGGAAGCTATGCAAGGGAGCGTGAAGTCTTGCGAGAGGGCACTAGTAGTGCCAGAAGTCTTGCATGCACTCTCAAGCAGCCCGAGAGTATCTTGGCACTTGTGAGTAAGTGGAAAACAAAACTCAAGGTCGTAAACAGGAAAAAAACTCTGCATCAGACATGAAAGGCTGATTTCAGGAATTCCACTTTCCTCCACAGAGTGCCACATTCTGCAAACTCCATGAGCTTAGTTGTACCCCCAGGCCTACTCGCTTCCCATACAGACTAGCATCTGATTCTGGAATAACGTATGGTTGGAAACTGAATATGGCTCCGCCCTTCCAGGCAATCCTGTAGTCCAACCACCAATGAACATCGGTTCTTGTCTTCATAGTTAGAATAATCAATAACAAGTTGCTCCCTTCTGAAAACTGACACAATGACATGTTACTACGCACAGTTGTATAGACTTTGCAGAACATAGACTCAGGCATCTGAGCAGGACGGGTTGCAACATGTCTGAAGCAATAACACTTGTCCTGTGAAGGAACCAGTTGTTAGGAACTGTAGTGCAGGGAGTACCTTGACACTGCAACAAACACAGGGGTATATTATCAAGGGGTTTATCTCCGCTTTTTTGGCTTTAAAAGCCAAGAAAGCGGAGATAAAATTATCTCCCTATTACCAAGCTGTCGCTAACACCAGTTAGTGACAGCTAATAGGAGATAGCGACCATCTTGGGCCCCGCTTTGCATGTCAGTGATATTTATCACTAATGACATGCAAAGTGGGCGTGCCAAGATGTTAGCGACTGGAAACAGTCGCTAACATCGCTATCTCCTATTACCAACTTTTGGAGATATTCGCGCTAAGCGCGAATATCTCCAAAAGCTAACACCTGCCCTGAGCAGTTCTTCACCATGTTATCCAATGGGAGGTGGATAACATGGCTAAGAGCATTTGCTCGATAATGCATGAATATCGCTGACTTTTCAGCGATATTCATGCATTGCGGCCGTTTTTTATCGCATTTGCGATAAACCTTGCTAATAGCAAGGTTTATCTGCGATAAAAATCGCCGATGTGCGGCGATAATTTTTGTCTCTAAACAAGTTAGAGACAAAAATTATCGCTAGTTGTTGGTAATATACCCCACAGTTAGTAATTCAAATGGGTTCAACTGCCATGATTAGGGAGTCCTTAAAGTTGTTAGTTGGGATGATATTGTAGTGTGGTCTGACCCTACTATTATTAGTGGATCCAGTTGTGGACTTTACTAATGGTGCCTCTGCCTGATAACATACTAAAACAAGTATTGTGACTTGTTTCACAGAAAATAAAGTTGAAACATTATGGATGACTTCCATTTATCCTGTGAGATCACACATAACCCGCACAGGTCACTCAGAGGAACTTCCGTGTAGTGTTTTCTGCTGGAGTTGTTAACTAGGACATGTGTGATGAACATTTTGTGCTTGATTCTGCTTTCTGTCTGGCCATTATCCTTGACCCATACATTAAACCCTAAGTTCTTAATTAACTACAGCATTGAACAAAGCATTTCTGAGAAGATGTCAGTCTCTGTGCTTGCTGACCCCTTTGTGGCCTGTTGCAAGGTGAGTGCAACTTTGAATCTGATCCTGGGGTGATCCATATCCCATGGACCCCAACACTACCGTCCTGCCACAAGGAGATCATACATGTAGTTAGTCATCTTACACAGTCTAACTTGGTTCAGAATCTCTGCCTTGCAAACAATAACCCATGCAGGTGTTGTGAATCTGTGTTCTTGTCCTGGATCCTCTTGAGACGTCCACATTTAGAAGTGATCCTCTCTGTATCCACTGGAGCCTTTTGGCTTTCAGTCGATGGCCAAACCATTTAATAATAAACATTAAACTTGTTATTTTTCTCTTGTGGTTTGTTACCACTAAGAGACTGAGCAACCAAACAAGTAGCCATTCCATCAGCACATGAAAGTCCTTAAGGGTTTATGTGCAAACAGAGTGTCTTGATTGGGAGGGGGTGAGACAGCTCTGAATCACTTTATAAATAGGCACCAGAGCCACAGTGTGCAGATTCTAATAAAAATTATTGTTGGACAAAGATCACAACACAAAGTCTATGAGAAGAAAGAAGGAACAAATCAAAGTGAAACATTAATTTCAAGTCTTCAGACTTTTAATATACCTTTGTCACTGTGTGTTGTTGTTTCCTGCCCTCGGCCGGTTGCTTGAATCCTCAATGAATGATAAATTGATTTTAAGCCAGATTACAGTTTATTTTCACGAAGACCTGTCTAAGAAGAATGTGCAGTTGGACCTTGTTGGTGCTCAGTGACTTATATTTGATATACATCACTCCAGTGCTGCTGATGGCATTTATTGACGCAGGTGAAGCTCGTGAAACAGTAAGCCACAACTGTGTCTTAGAAACAGCCGATAATCCAGCATCAAGAAGAAATGGGCCCCTGATCCTGGGTGCAGTGGTGCAGTTTGGAAATGATGCTATAAATTCAGTAACCGACTTTGAAACGAAACCTTCCTTAAAAGGTGGCTACATGTATGTATTGTATCTCAGACTGATGTCTGCTTGTTGTTCATATGGGTGTCTGTTACTAGAGCATCACTTTGAAAAAGGGTTTATGTGTTTGAATACTAGATGATTAATGGGAAACATTTTATTAACAAAAGGAAACTTCTTCTGAAGGATGAGTAAAGTGGAGGAATACATTAAAAGTTTACATGAACAATCCAGAAAGTGCTACAAATTGTTTTACAAAGGAAATAAACTAAAATATGGTGATATGTGCTACCAGACAGAGAAATACACCCTCCTTCCTGCTTTAGTAGACAACCATAAGCCAATACTGCATTTCCAAATTTACATTTTTCTCCAAAGTATATTTACTCTTCCTCATAAAACATTTGAAAACTGCTTCGCTTGGCACCTGCCCTCTTAACTGACCTTTTTACTGTGCTCAGTTATCCACTCACTTCCTCTATCACTCACTCTCTATTTACCTTTTAGCTCATGTTATCTTTTTGCTCACCTTTTCACTCACTCTTATCCCTACATATGTTTGTTCATGTTATCCTCACTCTTCTCTCTACACATTTTAGCTCATGTTACCCTCTGCTACCTCTATCACTTACTCTACAATCTGAATATTTTATCTCATTTTATCACCTCCTCCCGCTATCATTCACTGCTTCCTCTATCATTCACTCTCCTTTCTATACCCTTTAGTTTGTGTTATCCTCTCCTCCCTTTATCATTTACTCTCCTCTACCATTTTTAGTTTGTGTTTTCCTTTCCCCCTTTTATCACTCACTCTCTTCTATAACTTTTTTTATCTCATTTTCCCCCTCCCCCATCCCTCACTCACTCTCGACATCTTTTCTCTCTCACTCTCCTAAATACCCTACAGCTCATGTTAACCTTTTCTCCATCACTCACTTTCCTCTATACAGCTTTCAGTGCACGTTATCCTCTCACACCACTATCAATCACTCTCCTTGCTAAACCTTTAAGTTCTTGTCATCTTCTTGCTCACTTTGTTACTCACTCTTCTCTCTATACCTTTTAATTCATGCTATCCTCTCACCTCCTATATCACTCACCTCCCTCTCTACAACTTTTAGTTTATGTTATTCTCACCCCCTCTGTCAGTCACTCTCCTTTCTAACTTTTAACTCATGTTGTCCTCACCCTCTCATTGTCACTCAATATCCTCTTCTCATCTTTTAGTTGCTGTTATCCACTGACCCCCTATATCCCTCAATGTCCACTCTAAACCTTTTAACCTGTTTTATCCTCCCCTCCCTCTATTTCAAACTGTCCTCTCTAAGCCTTTTAGTTTGGATTATTCTCCCTTCCCTCTTCTCTCCACAACGTTTAGTTCCTGTCATTCACTCCTTCCCCTATCACTCACTCCTCTCTCTATACCCTTTAGCTCATGTTACCTCTTCTCCCTCTCACTGACTCTCCACTCCAAACATGTTAGCTTATTTTATCATTTCCTCCCTCTATCACCTACACTCCTCTATACACATTTTAATTTGTGTTATCCTCTGCTCCCTCTATCACTCATTCACCTCCACAACCTTTCAGCTCGTGTTGGCATCCTCATCTTGTATCACTCTCTCTCCTCTCTACAGTTTTAGCTCATGTCACCCTCTGTTCCCTCTATCACTCATGCTCCACTTCTTTTAGCAGGTTATCCTCTCCTCCTTCTTCATTTCACCATTTAGCTAATAATTTCCTCTTGCTGCCTTTATCGTCATACTTCTCCCTTCAACTTTATAGTTTGTTATTCTCTCACTTCCGTCTATCCCTCACTGTCCTCTTCCCTCCTTACTTCTGCTATTTCTGAAGATATTCATGTATTTGTTTTTTTATTCATTTTAAAGTTTTATGCAATGCTCCTGTACCATAATGAATTGGTGCACTTTGCAACCTGTGAGAAAGTACAACCGTAGTGAACAATAATGACAAAGAAAAACAGAGCACTGAAGCCAAGTTAGAACAATTGTGTTCTGGGATGTCTACCAAGTGTAGTGGGTGGCACGGCTGTTCAGGTGCAACCGGACAAGGTGGAATTCAGTCACTGTTGTTTTCTTAGTGTTTGCAGACTCGGTGTAGTTCATAGGTTGCAGTGAGGAAGTATCCAGAAGGAATCAGCAGCACACACACAGTTTAGCTCCTCTGAGATCTTAAAATTAGCAGAGTCAAAGAATAGAGAGCTCTTTAGCGGCCACATATGTTAAAACGTTAGACATGTTAGGAGAGCAGAGTAGTAAGTTATGTTTCTGATTTTAAATATAATCTTTATTTGGAGGGAATGCAGTGGATTTCTATGAGAACTGGTAATGGGTGGTTGTATTTATTGGACAAAGACGAATAAGTTATACCTTGAAGCTAGGGGGGGGATCTGAGGTACACCAGCCAAGTTTCTGTTTCCAAAGCCAGGCTGCGTGGGGAAAAGTGCAAGTGTAAAGGTTTTTTTATCTAAGTTGGAGCAAGAACCTTTATTGCTTATTGAAGAAGTGATCCTGAGGTTAACAACATGTATTAAGCACCTGAGGTTAATCAATTGCTTCTTCTTTCAGTGCAAAACATTTTCATGTGGTTGTTTTTTGGCGCAAACTTCACAATGATAATAAATCTGCTTCCTCATCTCCTGCTATCCTCTCATATTGTCTTTCTTATTATTGCCTTCCCTACACTCATCTCTTCAATTCAATTTGATCTTTATTTGTCTCATAAAACTATAAAACAGTGAATAACATTAAAAACCAATAATATAGAAACATTGCATCATAACAGTTGTAAATTTGAACATTGCATGAGTTAATTCATTAAGGGATGTGCGGTGAAAAAGTTATTAAGAAGCACACACTACTATTCCGCTATTGAAAACGGTACTCAAATCAAATCAACAATCAATTCACAAAGTTATTAATTAATTCAGCATTGAAAAATGTAAGACATCATGATTCGAATTAAAATTACATATGTATCAGCGTTTAAGCAAGGTTGGGGCGATGATTAACACAGAATTTAAGAAACAAAAGCTATAGATTTAGCATGTAGTTGATTTTCCCAAAATTGGAGTGCTAAAAAAGCTGGGCGACTGGCTTGTAGCCCCATAGATCTCAGTATGGGAACAATCCAGCGTCTACGTTGGATTTCATAGAATCTACAAAACAACAATATATGGATTGAGGATTGTGAAGAAATAGTGTCGCACGGGCATAGTGATAGATTCCTTGACCAATCGTTCTGTTGAGGAAAGGAAAATAGACGGTAGAAAATGTTGAATTTAAAGCGAGTTAACAACATTTTTTCATACTGGTTCAGATTAAATATTAGATACGGTTGCATTGAGAAAGTAGTTTGGATGGCTAACGAGTGCTGAACTGAGCTTTTTCCTATCTGATTTATAAGTCATAACTGGCCTAGATGCAATAGACAGAGTTTTTTTAACTCTTTCCTTGGCCTCTCGGAGATAGTTAATGGATGAGTAAAATATCTCTGGAGGTTTAGATCATCAAAAAATGTCTTCATATAGACTAGCCATCTAATCTTATGCATATTGTCAAGCGGCATGTATTCCTGAACAAGGCGTCGTGTTAGATCGAACTGGACTGTTGTCCAGATGCGACGCCATAACATAATCGGTTGGATTTTTAAGATGTCCGATATGTAGTCCAGCCCTAGTTCTAAGTGGCATCCATATGTCGAAGTGCTTTCCGTGCATCCGTGTTTGCATATCCCCATAGCCCGAACCGTAACCTGCAACACTAACGCATTTAGCCTGAAAGATCTTTAGCATTTCTTCCGGGGGTCTCTTTCCTAACTTCTGAGCGAATACCACCAGGGCAGTAGTAGCCCTCAAAAATAATAGTTTCCTCGCATTAATGGCCATTGTCAATGTGGACTTATTATCTATTAGTATCCCTAGATAGGGATAAGATGTCGTGCACTCTAGTGTAATATTATTAAGATATCTTTAATTTTTTTCGGTCTGTGGCCAGCATGCATGGTAAAAGTCGTTTTTATGTTCACTTTAAGGTTCAGGGTGTTCATAAAACTAGAATATTTATTTAATGCCCGCTGAAGCTGGAGTTGGGTTCTTGCCAAGATCACTGCGTCGTCGGTGTATAGTAATGCTGGAATTGGCCGACGACAGATTGTTGGCAGGTCTTGACTCCCTGCCACCATTGCTGCTTCAAGCCCATTTGTGTATAGTGTAAATAGGAAGGGGGCCAGAACACACACTTGTCTGACCCCCCTCTCTATCCGGATGGGCTCAGTGAGTTCTCCCCCTACCCCGTGCCTGACTCTTGCCGATGCCCCCAAATAAAGCTCCCGTAAAATATTCACCAGCGGAGGGTCCACCCCCATAGCTAGTATAATTGCCCACAGTTTAGTATGACTGAGGCAGTCGAAGGCTGCGGTCAGGTCAACGTAAACCATGTGCAAGTACCCTCCTTTTGCTTGGACATACTTCCCTATTAAAAGTGAGAGGTTCAAAGCCTGGTCCACTGTGCCCAATCCCCTACGAAACCCATACTGCAGGTCTGAGATTATATTATGATCAGTTGCCCAGTCCTAAAGTCGATCTAAAAGGATACGCCCAGCGACCTTGCAAAGGGAGTCTAAAAGAATATGGCCGGTAACAAGTTGGACTGTGGCGATCTCCCTTTTTAAAGATCGGAACTAAAATTGATGTGGACCAGGATTCGACTAAGCCAGCCATGTGGGCTGCTTCCAACACTCTCATAAGAATTGGGGACCATAAATCTAGTTTATATTTAAAAAGATCCACTGGTACCCCATCAGGCACAGGTGCGTTCCCTGATTTCGATGTTTTTAGGGCGTTTATTATCTCTTTATGGGTGAAACTTAGCTGTATGGGGTAACATGATTGGATTGAATGAGGCTCCCCCCAACACCCTCAGCTAGCTCTAAGGTTGTGTCCACTGTCTGGCAATTTTTTTTTGAGAAGTGCTGGACCGAAGTAATCGCATCTACCGCTACGTCTAACTTTGGGGAGTCGCTTGCTTCAGAAAGGAAGGGAGATTTAACTATTCTCCAAAAAGTGGCACTATCCTTCACGGAACAACTCTCGTGTAATTGCTTCCATAGGCCATTTCTAATCTGTGATGTACGATTTTTTAAGGCCACATTGTAAGCCTTTCTCAGTCTAAGGATTTCTTCCTTGTCCCGGTTACTTTTGCTAAATGCGACTTTTAGTCTTGAGTACGTTTTTGTACACTCTGAATTGAACCATCCCTTCCTAACATTCCCTTTTCCTGATTGTTTAAGGAATAGCTCTTCTTCAATGATTTTAGTGATGGTATTGTAACTGGACAATATTTGTTCGGGTGTAGAGTTAAGATCAAGGCAGATTTCAAAAGAAGGCAGGGCTCGCTTGACCTCTTTGCCCGTTACCAGCTCTTGATCTACTTTTCCCCATTTTAAAGAGAAGCCATTTAGTCTATCTAATTTCAGGGATTGTTGGTCCAAAAGACTCCAATAATCTGGCTCCTCCAAAAGGGTAGCAACACATATTGTGGTATTGTCTTCGACCACTGACGTACTCCTTCCTTTTTGAAATTTTCGTAAATATTTTCGTGACAAATATGTTAATATGATGCAGTAGTATTTTACATCCACTAAGTCCTGAAGAAAGCCGGGCAGATTTGCCACCATGGCTGAAACATGGCAACTTTACCTATTGTAAAGAGATAGTTAATTTTTTCCATACTATCAGGTTGCTTTTATTTATGACATACAGACGATCCTAAATAAACATATTTTTCGTCTCTATAGTCATTTTTATTTTCACATTCACTATATCACTGCCCACCATCAACACTTGCATACGTTGATAAGCATTCTGGCTGAGTGCATTTGGAGCAAGGAGTTAGGTATCCAATACTGTTAGCCTGTGGGCAACATTGGCTGCATAAACTCTCCTCCGTTGCATTGTAGATGACGAGGCTCCGCCAAAAGGGTGGGCTGATGGAATTCACACTCATGCCGACTGCTGAGAAAGCGATCTGAGTCTGGTGGGCGTTCTTTCTGAGCACTAAGTAGGTTGTTGTGTCTGTCCAATAGACTGGCTCTCTCCCTTTTTTTGTACATAGGAACACATATTGACACACTGTTGGGGAAGTGGACGATTACTGCATTAATAATTGTATCAAACTTTTGCATAGTTGGTGCCGTGCTATAAGAAGCAAGAATAAAATCAATTGTGCTTGTAAGCCCTCTCCCATTTAAAGTAGAGGAAAAAGGGACTGGGAGCTAACCAGTTGATTTGCAAATCCTAAATCCATGGTAACCATTATCTCATTCATTCAATTACCAACGTTCGTATGCATAAAATGCGTTAAATTGTTCCCACCCTCATCCTGCATGCCACAGTTGTTAGTGCTGGTCTTTTTACACAGTGACAAATTAAAATCACCGCCCCAAATCAGTGTAAATTATTTATTAATATACTTAGAACGCAAATCTTGCAATAAAAAGGAAACCTTGTTTAGAACATCAATTAAGTCAATTTGATGTAGATTGTTATACAAATTTACCACAAAATAGATTGACGTCTTGTTTACAAATATCAAAAGAACCTGATAGTTACTTTCTAACGTCAGAACAGCTATTTTATTAACTGATAGGACATTTGATATGTACATTATTAAGCCCCCTTTCGGCCTCCCCGAGGAAGATTGAATTGCCTCTGAAAAATAGGTTTTATATCACACGAAATGGATAGGGGAACAAAGCCATGTCTCCTGTAAGCATATGCGGTTGTGTTTCCATACCAATTTTAACCAATTATCATTTGTGCTTTTAGAGAGTAGGCCGGCAACATTCCAAAAGACAATATCTAGTTTCAGACCTTTCGTTTCGGGCTGGGAACTCGTATCCTGAAGCGAGTGCTCTATGTTTAAAATTGGGACAGACAAGCCTCTTACCAGTCCCCCTTATTGGGAAAAGAGGCCACATCCTCACACGATGTGGTCCAATCCCCACTATTTGTACAGTGAGTAAGGAAATTAGCTGGTTCTAATCTGGCATGTGAGGGCTCTGGGGATGGTATTTCCAGTTGACTAAGTGGTACCATAGAACTCACTGCTATTGATTCTGCTATTGCCAAGTCCAGTCACTCGTTGTCATCTAGGCCTGACAGAGCATTAAATCTATTATAGGTTGGAATAGGTTGTAGTGGCCATTGAACCATAGAAGGCTTTCTCGAATTTACAGGGAGATAATTTGTTCTTTTAGGAGGATAGAAAAAACCCAATGGCAATATATTGATCCCAACAGCATTAACAGTTTGGCTTATCCCTAGGCTCAGGATTTCATTTACCAACCGGGGAGAGCCAAATGTCATGACTATACAGTCACCCAACAAAACCTTTTCCCGCACTCCCACCCATTGGACACGTCTAACCATCTTAAAGTCTTGAAATAATTGACTATGCAATCCTACCCTATTACTCAGCCAGTGTAACAATTTATTTTTAAGGGATATCCATGATTCCTCATTGGGAGCTTGGTTAGATGGTGCGTTGCCCAAGACGATAACATAAGGGGTAGCTTCTGGTGGAAGGTCCAAATGGGTATCAGTGGCCTGGTGGTCAGCGGGAGGAAGGGTTGCAGGGTGATTTTGTTTGTATTGCTCTGAGGAAAGAGGCGTTTGTACCCGAGATGTTATTACCTGTGGGGTTGTGTTATTGTTTGCATTGGTCTGTCTTTGCATCGTGTGCTGTACCATTTTCTCTGCTACCTTTTTGTATGTCTGCTCCTTCGGAGGAGTGGAAGTTACAACAGGGACTGTCCTCTTTGCTATACTACCCTCTCCTAATAGGGAGTGCGGGTTCCCTGTGTGAGTGTTTAAGATTGTGTTTGTACTCTGGTCGGTAATTGGAATTAAATTTGTTAATTTGAATGTACTAATTAAAAAGTTTTCCATGTTGGTCATTCTGGTTGACAGCTGATCTAGCCTAACCCTTATGTACGAGTCCAGTCTCTCCACTAAAGATGTTAAGTTCTGTATCTCTGATTGAGGCTCAGAGTGGATGGTAATGTTGCTAGATGGTGTAGCCTTTTGTTTTGATTGGAGTTTGGACTGGTCTACTCGTTTTTGTTCAAGAGGACACTTTTCTGTTGTTTAGGCGATTGAAAAGAGGAGTGGACAACAACTAGTCCCATATCTTTCTGGGAATCTTGGCCACAGCTAGATCTTGGTCTTGGTTTTTTTAGCTTTTTTTGAGGGGGTTGTGTTGGGGACTCACTAGTAATGGACTGAAGGTCATCAATACTAGGTTGAATACAGCTATTTACTATACTAGCGACCTTTTCCCCTGAGTTTGGTTGAGTGAATTCTTCATTGTAGGGTAACTCCTGGCTTAACCCAGAAGAAGACCCCACAATAGACTCCTCCACTGATAGGATCTGTTTATCTAAAACACCGACGGCTCCTGTTAAGTAATTCAATAAAGTTTGCTGAGTGTCAGAGCTTGGCCTGCTTTCCTGGGGATGAATAGTTTCCTTTTTCCCATAATTTAATACAAATTGCCTAACCTATCCAATAGGATTCAAGTAAAATAGAAACTGTAAATACCAATGATTCATAAAATTTCCCCAGAAATACAACCAAAAAACAAAGAGACCGGGCCCAGCCCAGCCTCTTCCGGCCAATGACTGCCAAGGACAGGCCCGCCCTTGGCCCGAACTTCGCCCACGCGCGTCCCGCGCTGCGGTAGTCGGCGCCTCAATTTGTAAGCCCGGTGGCAGGGGTAGTGTGACAGGCCTCTCGCGAGACCGCAATGCCCGCTGGGATGTAGAGTCCAGGGCAGAGCGTGGTCCACGGGGTGAAGGAGGCAAGATTCAGAGCCACAGTCAATATCCCCCATTGTCAAACCCCTGAGCAGGACAGCAAGACTCTCGGTAAAAAGGTAGGGCAACAGTAAATCTTCTTAAAAACAGCGTCCCGCGCCGTGGTAGTCGGCGCCTCAATTTGTAAGCCGGGGGTGGGGAGAGTGTCACAGGCCTCTCGCGAGGACCGCTCTGCCTGCTGGGATGCTCCGGGACACCTCTCCTTGAGGTAACTGAACGCGCTTTATAAAACTCTGTATTATGTAGAGTCCTGGGCAGCGCGCGATCTGCGGGGTGAAGGAGGCAAGAATCAGAGCCACAGTCAATATCCCCCGTTCTCAGCCCCCTGAGCAGGACAGCAAGACTCTCGGTAAAAAGGTAGGGCGACAGTAAATCTTCTTAAAAACAGCATCCCCCGGTAATTAGAAAGTGACTAAGAGTAAAAGAAAGCCAGAGTATTAAAATTACAGAAAAAGTGTCCAGCTCCTTCTTCAAAACTCACTATCTAAAACTCATCAGAAAGACTGAAAGCAAGTTAGGTAGATAAATCACAGTTGAAACATTATTTGTCCACCAAATTTGTTAGTCTTACTGCTGCTGAGAAGAATTTGTAAACTATTATGTTAATATATTCCATTAGCAACAATTGCCTTCTCTAATTTGTGGCTCCCATTCCCTGCTCATTGTCCTGTCCATATTTTCTCCTGAGTGAACTGAGATTCAGTCACTACCTTGGCTCTTCTGATCTCCAACTCTCCCTCACTACACTCTGAACACTCCTCTCCACTCTTACCTTCCGCTCCCATTTCTGAGTCACACTTTTCTCTCAATGCCCTCTCTTTCCTCCTCACCCTCTCTCAATAACTGCTACCCTTTTCTCCTCTGTTTCTCAAGGCCTTCTCTGTACTCACAACTCCTGCGTTTCTGTGATTCTCTTACTCCCTCAGGTCCCTCTTTTATTCCCACACTCTGTGCCTCTCAGTACCTCCCACATGGCTGCCGTGCAGCGCTGCTGACCCCATTATTCTCGTTTGAGCTCAGTCCTTCACTGTTTCCTCGACACATATCACCCTCTGCTGTCCTCTGATCCCTTCACTCCCTCAACATAACATCCACACGTCACTCCTCACAACATCACCACCTGTTAGATTCCTGGTCCTCTACAATCCTTGCTTTCTCTCCTCCTCTTTGCTCCCTTGGTCCCCCTCACTGTTCTTGCTACACTTCTACTTTTATCAATACTCTTCTATACCACTTAATCTCTGAGCACCTTAGGCCTTGTGTGGTAGTCCTGGAGGGAATCCTCCTTGGTCCAAAATTATAGTGAATGAGGGCTGGATTAACAGAACTAACTTAAGACAAAATCCTAAACTTACTACCATTTTGGTATTCACAGAAGGCACTTACTCATTTTAGTATTCATAGAAGGCACTTACTCATTTTGGTATTCACAGAAAGCACTTACTCATTTCGGTATTTACAGAAGTTAGGAGTCCTACCTTTAGGACTCCTAAATGCCTTCTGTGAATACCGAAAGTCTTAAAGTTAGGATTTTTCTCAGTTTAGGAGTAGTAAAGATAGGACTCCTAACTTTAGGACTGTTAAACTGAGAAACATCCTAACTTTAAGACTTTAGGTATTCACAGAAGGCATTTAGGAGTCCTAAAGTTATAAATAGCTGTCTGCTGGTGCTGGTATTGGAGGGGAGAGTGTGCTGGGGCTACAGCTGGTGTATGAGATGGGAGAGTCCATGGAGGGGCAGTGAAGTTGAGGAGAGTGAAGTAAGGTTCTAGGTTGGTGTAGGACGAAGGGCTGGGATGATTCTTTTGTGACAAATGACTGCAGGCTAAGGTTGCAGTGAGAAGGACTACTGGAGTGCAAGGAAGGTTGGGCAAAACAACTTTTTTCGTTTTGAATATCACTGATGTAAATGGAGAAGAAAAAGCAACCAGGCTCAGATGCTACTGCGTCATCACGCTGGACATAGCAACCATTATGGATGAGAGAAATCCCTTGTTGGGAAGCTCTGTTCACCAATACTTGTACCAGTTATGCTGCTGTTGGCTCACAGAGTAATATTCTGAGCCAAAACTATCACATCATTGTGGAGAGGTCTTCTTCTTGCACACTGCCATGTTACTGTGTTTTAATGGGGCAGCCATGTTAGACGAGGGAACATCACTCAGGAGTCAATGGAAGTGGAAGAAGCACTGCACTCTTTCTCAGCAGCACCAAACAAGTTCTGGACAATCAAATGCAGTAATAAGGTAAATATGTGGGAGAACCCAAAGGCTCTCTGACAGTTGCATTTCTTAAATCTTTTTTCTATTGATGACATGAGGTATGAGATGGCCGGACCTAAAAAGTACATCTCAGCAGTCATGACACACATTAAATATGGTGCTTATAAAATCACATTATAACACTATACATTAACTTATGTGGATTAACACTTCATGAATAAGACAAGGAGTTATGTCATTTGTTGTGGAGTTCTGGTGATTATCCAAAGGTGTTTTTTAAAACAGTATTTGTTCTATTAAAAATAATCTTTGTTTTCATTCTTATCCTTCAATGCTTTTAGTGACTCTTGCTCTATTCCTAAGTGATCCCATTCTGTCCTTGACTCCCATTGGAAACTTAGCATTAAGGGAAGGTCACTAGACTTAGATGCCATACAGTGTATAGTTGGTCACTCTGAATACATATCCTTTTGTGGCAGAAGACATGTGTCAGAGCCAGTTCAGGGGGCCCGGAGCAAGTAGAGGCTACTGGGCCTCAGCCTTCAGGGTAGGGGCGGTTCACCTCAGATGACACAGAGTCTGTCCTATTATGGTGTTTTTTCAAACTCGGCCATATACAAACTCTCAGCACATGTCTCTCAGTGGCAGCACAATAGAGCAGTCACACTGTTCTCATGGAGTTAGTGTCGGGGTATGCAAACTCAGAACCCAGATCACCCAGCGAAGCAATATCTGTTTGTCCAATCCTGTGCTCTATTTTGATAAGGAATGTACTTTAATAGACACGCTTTATATGGTATTCTGCTGCAGGTACAATAATATGCACCGCCACTTAGGCGACTGCATGTTGGGATACTGTCTTTACTGTCTTCCTCTACGCTCTTTCACATGAGTTGTATTGTATTGCATTGTAATTGCATTTATATAGCACTTACTACCCCTGACCCGGCGTCGAAGTGCTTTTTCGGTGAGTATCCCGCTACTCCAGGACCCATAGAGGATTAGTGTTGAAAAGTATACTGGAGGGATAAAAAAGTAAAAGATGTTTTTTTGTTTGTTTTGTTTTTAGCAGTAGAATGAGGCTTTTGGATGAGTAAAAAGGAGTTTTGGAAGGGAGGAGTCAGAGGGAAGAGTTTAGAAAGGTTTGTTTTAGGGAATAAGTAAAGTAAAAGAGGTGTCAGAGGATGCAAGGGGGGTAGAGTAGGAGAGAGTCTAGAAAGGGTTCTTTTGGGGATCATAGTAGTGGTGTGGGGTTTGGGATAAATGAGAGTGGATGTCAAGGATATATTGAGAGAAGTATAGGGTGAGGAATAGGGTAGTGCATTGGAAATGCTAAATTAAAGAAAGTTATAAATATATAGATCCATAAGTACTATAAGTTTGTGAATGTGGATGGTGTGGGCTAGGTATTGCTAAATGGGTTAATGGGCAGCATTCCTGGCCCTGGTCAGTTTCGAACAGGCTCAAACAGGCAACTGCCCTTGTCCTGAGACGCCCTAACCCTGGCCTTTTATAGCCCGAGTAATCAGGTGAGCCCTTCAGCCAATGGGAACCCTAGCCCTAACACTATCAAATCACAACACTAGCCCTAAAATCTAGAACCAATAGGAGACCAGGACATTACAGCCAATCCTAGTCCTTTTCCAAGCACCAAATCAGTTCAAAAACCCTGATCTCTACGTCCAATAGAGGCTCTAGCCCTACCAGTAGTCCCAAACCAAGTCCAAGCAACCAATGGCACAGGAAGCCATAGTCCCTACTTCCAATAGAAAGCCTAACCCTACTCTTAGTCCCACAACTAGTCCAGCAACCAATCACACCAGAAGCCCTAATCGCTACTTCCAATTAAAGGTCTAACCCTAGAAATAGTTCCACCCTATTCCCAACAACCAATAACATAGGAAGCCCCAGTTCCCACTTCCAATAGAAATCCTAACCCTAACCCTAGTCCAAACCCTACATTGATTGAATCACAGACCCAGAAACCAATCAGAACCCTCAAATACCCAACCAATGAGGACACTAACACTAATCCAATAGAAACATCAGATACAAGCACCAATCAGTGTGCACATGTACCAACCAGTTATTTTTTGCACCGGACGCTGGACGCCGGACGCCAGACGGAAGCGGAATTCATGCACCTAACCCTTTGCTGACTCAAAGCTCGACAATATCCTGTCTAGAGTAACGAGCAGATATAGAGAAAATAAGAAAGAAAGAAACACGCATCCCTTCCGAATCTGCGTAACATGGCAATTTGGGCTGTTTGAAGGTTCCCAAAAAAATCCCGCCGTCTATTTTATTGATAAAATTATTGCTTTTTATATTACCGTCTCTCACGGTGCATTGTCCATTATCAGCGAGACGTTTTCAACGCAAGACTTTGGAAATGTTTATAAAAAAGGTAACTCTACCATTGATGTAAGAACTACCACATCCTTTTGGAAATTCTGCAGTGCACGTTAGAGATTGTAGCCATATTAAGTGAAGGCTCGAAGACAGACATACCCTGTCCCTGATTTTAAAATTTGTGTGGCTCCTGAAGAAGGCGTTGTCTTGAACGCCGAAACGCGCGTCGATAAATATAAACTTGCCACCTTTGGTTTTAAATATTAATTGTTTTTTCCTTAAATGTTGATGATTTCATTATTGTTTTAAAATTCCTTTTTGTAACTGTGATTTATGAATTGTAATTTTTAAATTATGTGTATAAAATACGGTTTTGATAAATAAATAATACATGAATGTATGTGCATTTACTTAGTTGTCCGTCCCTCCCTGCATTAGTTTCCTTCTTATGATTGCCTAGGAAGTTTTACACATTTGTTTATTTCCCTGTCCTAGGAATCGTTATTTCTATTCAGGGGGCCCTTGCTTTTCACATACATGTACCAACCACTAGCAGACCATATAAGGTTCTAGCTAACACAGACAAGGTTTGGTGGCCAGGGAGTTGGAAGCTGCATCTCCTGTTCAGAATCTCCTAGGAGACAGACCGGCTCAATCCACACTTTGGATATCTGCAGGTAAAGGCCTTACTAACTTGAAATCTAACAATTCTGTTTGAATAAAACTTTACTCCCTCTCCTGGCGACAAAAACAAAGTGCACAGTCCCTAGTAAACACAGTTTAAACAGCTCACAGAAGCACCCTCTGATGTAGAAAATCCCTGTTGCTGGGGGGGGGGGAGGCAGGGGGGCTGGTTTCACTGGCTTGTGAACACACAATGGTGGCTGGGAGTGCACTGTTTTACCATACAGGTCTTAGCACAGGCCAAAGGAGATATTTGGAGGGAAAACAGAATTGTCACCAAGGAATGAGAGGGACAAACTACAGAGGTTGGACTGCAAATCCCACAATTCAACACGCTAAATGGAGGCAATCATGAGCAGGGAAAACCACAAGTTTAAAACACAAAACAGGTGATCAAATATGCAATTACAGACAGGCTAAAACTCCTCTTGTGAGTCTAGGCAGGTCCCTGTTTGGTTATTTTTTCATGAGCTATTTTTCAAGGCGCAGGTGCAGGTACCCCATTATAATTATGGCTGTGCTCAGTTCAGTACAGTCTCCTAGATACAGCCACACCACAATGCAGATCTGTATGCATTTCACCATCTTGCATGTCAGATCTCGCCCACTTCCAGGATGGGACGGCATGGTTGCAGGAGTGTCCCTGGGTTTGCATAGGCTGCTGGAGGATGAGGCAGCCAAGGCTGTAGCTGTGAGTTCTTCATTGAATGCAGGAAATGGAAGCCAGGGAGGACTCAAGGAAGGCATAAGATCTGGTTCTGTATCACTGGGTAGCAGATGGGCCATCATTTACCGGTGTGTCACAACAGCACCTCTACAGCCATGGAATGCACTTTGTAAATAATGTAGTGGTGACCATCATGTGTACAAGTCTTGGCTACGATAGAGACTTCCACCATGGACATGGGTTTTGACTTCTGTGGTAACAACAGCCACAGGAATAGGTCTGGGGTTCAGTGGCTACATTCACCATAGGAACAGCTCTTCATTTAAGCAACAATGTCAACCATGATTGTTCCTTTTGCAATGTTGGCTGCCTGCTCGTGATTCCCTCTTGGAACTGCACTTCTAGAGAGACTTCAACCACCCTGTTTGGACTTGCAGATACATTTCTGTTGTCTTTCTTCTCCTGGAAGACCCTCCACACTTATCTGGCAGTTTCTGGCACTACCTGGACAGTCACACCTCCTGCAGCTTGACAGGTCTTTCAGTCTCTTGGCAGGCAAGATGGCTACCAGGTGCTTCAGGTCAGGAGTAAAGCTCCTCCAGCATGTAAATACTGCAGTTGATGTACCCCTCACTCTGGGACGTTGGCTGTCTCACAGACATCAGTTCTGGCTGTTTTACAGCACTTCTCAAAATATGCTGAAGAATGCTCCCTTACTTGCTGAAAGGACTTGGAACTGGAGCAACAACGATGTAGGTTGCTTTCACTTGTACGAAGTCAAAGCAGATAATGCGCATGGATTCTAAGTCTGCAGTCTCCAGACAGGTTTGGGCTGGTTCTTCTGTCAAGTGTCCTCTATACGCTATTTGCCAGACAGAGCCTTTATGGAGAGTGACACTCTTCAGAGCAGGTTAGTCTCCAGCCTGGAGTACTCACAACAGAAGCCCAAAGAGTCATCCTGTTTCTGCCACTGGCTTTTCACGAGCCACACTAAACAGGGATCGGGTTGATGACAAAAAGCTGGTTAAACCTAACAGATCTCTCTCACCCTGAACAACAAAGATGAGAGTCCCTTCCAGAATACCTACCAAACACCAGTACCGAAGGAAAAATAATCAGCAGCTCCACTCGGCAAGAGTTGCTTAAGTGATTTTTAAAGGAGCCATGTCACTTACCTTCTTATTCAGTAATGATGGCATTACTCTTCCACTGTCTGTGAAAACAACCTCACCTATCTTGTTCAAAGGCTAGGGCCTTCTAAAATAGGATCTGAAGGCCTCAATTACTCTGGCTCACTCATGCACTTACTGCATGCACTACACTAGCCACAAACACACACAACCTGCTTGAATGTTAATACTAGGATGTAGGTTACACATTAATGCAGAACTTTACACAACTGGGGGAGTCTACACAGATGGAAATTCTGATCACAATTGTGGATTCACGAAACATGTTATGCTGCCACCACCAATGTACATGCTAAACCCATGGCTGTGGCGGTAATCCACTGTCAGCAAAATAAGAACACAAATTGTGCACCCCTCCAGGTCACAGGACAGTTGCAAGACTTCATTTGTGTCAGGGACAGTAGAAGGCCTATCCTATGCACAAGTGATACCAGCATGAGCCTAGAGCCAATATCAAAAATTTAGATATAAGTCAGAGTCAAGCACTCAGAACATGACAACATAACTGCACACCCCACAGGGAAATTTTTTAGTCCCAGATACACAGGCAATATGATGTTTTTCCTAAATTAATATGGCTATCTTAACGTCTTTTCCCTACATATATGTTTACTTGACTCCTATAAATATGCTATATTGTGGGTAATAAACAGGTGCATATTTTGGTGTATAATCATTGATGTAAATATACATTATTTCCGATCATTATCCATCTATACATAGTGCACACATTCAGGAATAGCTTTTCCTCACCCTTTAAATATTGAGTAGCTTGTATGTCTTGGTTTCTTTGCTTCACAAAAATGATGAGTTGGTAGCAAGGAAAGCTGACTGTAGCCAATAAAGTTAGCGCTCCTTGTGACCTGGTACCTACCTTCCTCGAGGGGTACCTGCCATATGCCTTGGAGAGCTTACCTACAGGCTGCAGAGCTGAGAGTAGCCACAAACCCTTAACATGAGGCAGAACATTTGTATAGAGAGATAGAATGTTAGGGGCATTCAGACCCGATGAGAGGCCTCAAGGTTATAAATGACAGGCCACTAGAGGATTTCAGAGGAAAAAGGGTCTGCCATACAAAACATCTGAGGTTGTAGTACCTTATTACATCCTGATTCCTTGGCAGTACAACTGAAGGCCTCCATAACACTACCCCTTGCTCTTTTGAGGACAAACCTGCATTGCGTCTCACCCACCAACTTCACTCTCCTTGCATCCCTACCCTCTGCTCAATCATAATTTTAGAGGCTCAATACAGTTGATAAGATAACAAAACAGAAAAACATCTACATTCACTCACCTGTAATTTCATCAAGGCATCAACAATCCTTCATCAATGTTGTAGGCCTGTATGCCAGCAGAATTGCCTGCAGACCCATATCAATGACTGGCTCTGCAGCCATTTCAGTCAGAACAATCGATTCATTGAGTATAGTTATTTCCACAAAGGAACTCTAAGTTAAGTCTGGGTGGTGAACTCTACTATGATTGCAGTTTGTGGAGTTTTCCCTCGTGTTCATCAACGTCAATTTGGTGAGTGCAAGCGAGGAAAGACCACCTCCCGGCGAGATTTTTCCTAGTTCGCGATCATCAACATCAAGTTGGCAAGCTTGAGCAACCACTCACATTGAGAAACTGTCTGTTCGCTTTGAGACAGCTGCTGCTGGCGTAAGCATCTACTCGAGCAGCAGAAAAGAAGCAGAGCACAATTTTGCTGTGCATGGTGGCGTTCACGATGATTCCACGCAGCAGAACTCCATGAACTCTGTGCAGGCTTAGTCTATGTGCCTTACATAAAAGCTTTTTTAAACCAAACTGCCTCAAAAATATACCTACATTCAAAGAAAATGACCTGCTTTAAGATTTCCAAAAGAGATTCTAGTATGGCTGAGGCACAGAAGCAGCAGTGATTTCCACAGGATATGATTATAAAACGACAGTGGATTAAAACTGGAGGCACATCATTTACTAGAACTCTCTCTTGCATTTAAAATCGTTCATCATAACTAGCTTCTACACAGATTAGACAACATCAGAGTGCAGTGCACATGACTGAGTCAGATTGTATCTTTTCTATCAGACAGATCATCATCTCACGGCTCCCTTCATGTCAGCTCTATTAATCTAAGTCAGAAGATGAAGCAAACATCTGTATCCTCTCATTCACATTTACCTTTGCTCTGTATTGAACCAAGTCTGCTAGTTCATTTTCAAGTGTTATTGTTAAGCAGATAATATAAACAAATCATACTTAAGTATGAAAACTCATCTGACTTTGACTCATCACACAATATCTCAAAGTCAATTAATGGATGAAATCTAATCACACCAAAATAAACACATCCCACATCGAAATATCCATATGCCGTAAATCGATCAAACATCACTCATCAACAATATGGCCTCAGCAAGTAGGCCTGCAACCATCAACTCAACTTAAGTGATGAATCTTTGGATAAAGATTATTTGTCTAATATTTAAACTGCAGTTTTTGCACTTCTTTCCCTCATATTGGCCTCAAGGTTATCTCTTCTTACATTGCTCAAAAATGCTTGTCCCAGCCCACTGACAGGTCCCTCCCAACAGGTCCTTCCCAAAAGTTGGGACTAGTTTGCCACTTCCCGGAGGTAACCAATTCCACTGCCCCACTCTGACATACAAACAGCCCACCTTAATCTTCATTCTTCTCAGGTTACAGATGGAGACATCTCTCCTCCCCTTGGCCAGCAACCTCTTTAACTTTTACCCTGCTCACCACATTGGAGAACTTCCATCAAACCAGCTCCCCTTTCATTTCTAAAATACCCCAAACATTTTCCAACAAAATTGTTAGGACATTGTTGTTACCCGGAGCCTTATTTCAAATGTTACATCCATTAGTGGGTCGGAGATGAGTTTTGAAGGGGGCCTGTACACCCAACCCAGACACGGAGAACAAGACACTTCATTAGTATGCAGCACCAGCGAATAAATGAGTGCAAACCTGTAGCCCTTTCAACACTACAAATAAGCAGTGTAGAGTGGGTTTCTTATCAACGTTTTTCCCAAAACTGATTAGCCCTGACTACTAATTTATGAAGATGACTTGAACTTTCATTACATGCTTGGTGTACCTGAGCGATGCAAGCTTTGAATCCATGCACTATGTATAGAAGCATATATTTATGAATAGATTTCAGATTTGTAAAACAAAATGTATTCTAACACCTTGTCTTGTTGAGACTAAGTGCAAGGGGCACCTCCATTTCACTCAATCTCGCATAATAAAATGTTACTTGATACTGACTACGGCACACCAACTCAATGACCCTAAACTCACATGATAATTAAATAAATACATAATTATATTGTCGACTTGTGCACACATACATAAAGTATTCAACATTCAACATATATTTATGTGTGTGTGAGTGTATATATATATATTCACTGAAAAAACCATAGGTTATAAACCATATATAGTTAGGAATTAGCATTTACAAAACCTTGAAAATTCACTGAAAAAACCATAGGTTATAGACCATATATAGTTAGGAATTAGCATTTACAAAACCTTGAAAATTCACTGAAAAAACCATAGGTTATAGACCATATATAGTTAGGAATTAGCATTTAAAAAACCTTGAAAATTCACTGAAAAAACCATAGGTTATAGACCATATATAGTTAGGAATTAGCATTTACAAAACCTTGAAAATTCACTGAAAAAACCATAGGTTATAGACCATATATAGTTAGGAATTAGCATTTACAAAACCTTGAAAATTCACTGAAAAAACCATAGGTTATACACCATATATAGTTAGGAATTAGCATTTAAAAAACCTTATTTTACTCACACAAAACCATTGAAATTCCATATATAGTTAGTTGCACTAACTATATATCGCGCACCCGCAATCCACTGCTGATCATGTCACATATTACATCATTCCTGACATGGTCAGTGACATCACTGATGACATCACTGATGACATCTCAAATGACATCACTGATGACATCACTGATGACATCTCAAATGACATCACTGATGACATCACTGATGACATCTCATTTGACATTACTGATCACATCACTGATGACATCATTCATGTGATAATACGATGAACCTCTTCAGACTCTAATATAACCTTAGATACACTCAGTGTAAACACAGACTCACAGATTGTCACTCATCCATGAAGTTACACACACACCTAGTCAGTCATGCAAACAATCAATCACACCTCCATTTCCTTAACTATACAGTTAAACACACCTTACTTATTCAAACATATACTAAAACATATTTACTCACTTATACAATCCTGGATACAAGTTCACAATGATCCATACAGCCACTCACACATTCACTGGCTCTTATGCACAGTTATATATATATGTCAACTCTCACATGTACTGTATTTTACATATGTACTTACTTTGACATGTAGCATTGAGATATCTATTCACTCACCAATACAGTCATGCACACAGTCAACCGCCCATACAGCTGTTTCCACATGCACGTTTGAACCCATACATCTATGCAGAGAGTCATACACCTCCCAGCCACCCATACACACTCTCAGTCTCCCATACAAATAATTGGGCAACCAATCAATAACCCATATAGTTAATCATATAGCTACTGATCAACACATGCAGCAGTTTACAGAACAACAGACATAATGATGCACAAATTAAGACAGTTTAGTCACTAACCCATGCAATCAGTGAGACACATTTAATCACTCACTCATACAGTCAGTCAAGCACCTACTAAATCCTTTGTTCAGACACTTCTACATCCACTCATTCTTCAATATGTAAGACATATTTTAACTCTACAGAAACATACAGTCACTGGATGTTGTCATCAGTGATGTCATCAGTGATGTCATTTGAGATGTCATCAGTGATGTCATCAGTGATGTCATTTGAGATGTCATCAGTGATGTCATCAGTGATGTCACTGACCATGTCATGAATGATGTAATATGTGACATGATCAGCAGTGGATTGCGGGTGCGCGATATATAGTTAGTACAACTAACTATATATGGAATTTCAATGGTTTTGTGTGAGTAAAGTAAGGTTTTTTAAATGCTAATTCCTAACTATATATGGTTTATAACATATGGTTTTTTCAGTGAATTTTCAAGGTTTTGTAAATGCTAATTCCTAACTATATATGGTCTATAACCTATGGTTTTTTCAGTGAATATATATATATATATATATATTCACTGAAAAAACCATAGGTTATAGACCATATATAGTTAGGAATTAGCATTTAAAAAACCTTATTTTACTCACACAAAACCATTGAAATTCCATATATAGTTAGTTGCACTAACTATATATCGCGCACCCGCAATCCACTGCTGATCATGTCACATATTACATCATTCATGACATGGTCAGTGACATCACTGATGACATCACTGATGACATCTCAAATGACATCACTGATGAGATCACTGATGACGTCATCCAGTGACTGTGTGTTTCTGTAAAGTTTAAATATGTGTCTGGACGAAGGATTTAGTAGGTGCATGACTGAATGTATGAGTGAGTGATTAAATGTGTCTCACTGAGTGCATGGGTTAGTGACTAAACTGTCTTAATTTGTGCATCATTATGTCTGTTGTTCTGTAAACTGCTGCATGTGTTGATCATTAGCTATACGAGAGGCTATATGTGTTATTAATTGGTTGCCCAAGTATTTCTATGGCAGATTGAGTTTGTGTGGGGGTGGCTGGAAGGTGTGTGACTCTATGCATAGATGTGTGAGCAGTTTATTCACTAGGTGTATGAGTTCAAGAGTGCATGTGGAAACAGCTACATGGGCAGTTGACTGTGTGCATGAGTGTATTGATGAGTGAATGGATATCTCAATGCTACATGTCATAGTAAGTACATATGTAAAACACAGTACATGTGAGAGTTGGCATATATAAATAACTGTGCATGAGAGCCACTGAATGAGTGAGTGGTTGTATCGATCATTGTGAACTTGTATCAGGGATTGTATAAGAGAGTAAATATGTGTTAGTATATGTTTCAATAAGTAAGGTGTGTTTAACTGTATAGTTGAAGAAATGGAGGTGAGATTGTTTCTTTGCATGACTGACTGGGTGTGTGAGTAACTCCATGGATGAGTGGCAGTGTGTCAGTGTCTGTATACACTGAGTGTATCTAAGGTTATATTAGAGTCTGAAGAGGTTTATCGTATTAGCACAAGAATGATGTCAAATGAGATGTCATCAGTGATCTCATCAGTGATGTCATTTGAGATGTCATCAGTGATGTCATCAGTGATGTCACTGACCATGTCATGAATGATGTAATATGTGACATGATCAGCAGTGGATTGCGGGTGCGCGATATATAGTTAGTGCAACTAACTATATATGGAATTTCAATGGTTTTGTGTGAGTAAAATAAGGTTTTTTAAATGCTAATTCCTAACTATATATGGTCTATAACCTATGGTTTTTTCAGTGAATTTTCAAGGTTTTGTAAATGCTAATTCCTAACTATATATGGTCTATAACCTATGGTTTTTTCAGTGAATTTCAATGGTTTTTTAATAGCAAATATCATAAGCTGTCGAATGTCAAGTACGTGGTAAGTGAAAACATTTTCGTGTTTATGCACACTGATATGCTTTGAATGGTGCCCCCCCCCCCTCATTTCTATTAGGAGTACTCTCTCTTTGCAGATAGTGAAAGGTAGTTAACGCAGGCCTTTGCCCCCGTTGTAATCCGTCGTGCCTGCTTCTCTCTCCATTTGATTGATTGTTATCCAAGTATTTACTGTTTTAGAATTAGTTCTCTTTGGTTCATTCTCTATTTACAAACAAACACAGAGTCGCAATACTCTGTTTAGTCTTTGCAGATAACGAAAAATCGTGTAAAAAAAAAAGAAAAGGAATCGAGCAAAATCAGTAGGCCACTAATGGGATCTCTTTTTGACCTCGCTAAAATAGAAACATTAGGAACAACCCCTCATGACAAATACAAAACTAGTGAGATGAACTGAACTCCACACAATGATGGCTGCAAAACAGCTCGGCTCCGCCACCCACCCCGCCCAAAATAACGATAAAGAGCGGCTGCCATGATTGGTTGCGGAATGGCCACAACGGAGCTACGAAATGGTGGTGCTCTCATGCTAACCCCAGCTTCAGTCTGAAACATCCAGAAACACTGTAGACTACCAATTCGATCAGTTCCGGTAGCGCCCCAATGTAACCCGGTAGAGAAGAACTAGCCCTCCCCTCTTTGACTGATGGTTCTTGTTGCCTGTCCCTTCTGTTGTCATTTAACAGAACTATTTAGCCTGCTGAAAGGGGTTGTGTTTCGACCGCTGGTTGGTGGAGACATTTTGACTATATTCTGGACCTGCGTTGTCGCGTAATGCGTCATATGACGCGCCGCGTTAGCGCATCCGGAAGTCATCCGGGGCGCGCAGCGCGTAACGTAAGCATAACAAGTCATGTGACTTGTTAATAAAACTTTTCATTGGTTCATTTTACTTTTCTTATTCTAATGATGAAAGCCTTGGTCATATCACCTAAAAATTACGCTTTTAATTACTTCCGAACATTATTTTTTCTTAAATATATGTTATAATGTTCCAGGCTAATGTACTTTCCCGGAAATTTTACAACTGTCCTGCATGTAAAATATATTCTTTTTTCGAGAAAAAGAGCGTTTCTTCGTCCCATGACGGAGCCGTTGAGCAAAAGAGGGTCGACCTGCTGTCTTAGTCGCCGATACGCCTGAATATGAGATTCTTATCGATCACTTTATGTTGCAGGAATAGAAAACACAACAGCCCTTGACCATTTATCTTTACTGCGTTCCTTCGTATTATACCTTTTACCCTTCATGTAATTGGTCTGCTTTATTTCACTTGCCTTTTAATGATTCTAAAACAGTGACTATTATTAAAAACTTTACCAATGTATATACTACTACCATGTTTTCTTTTAAAAACCTTTATTGTGAAAATTTCATTATACAAATACGAGCCTATAACCACGTGGGCCTGCCACGGAGCAAACTGTAATCGTATATGATGAATAGACATTTACACTGTAGAGGAACGTAACGGGCGGGCCATTAGGTTGCAAGAACTAAGGTGTCTAACAGTTACGGAATCGGTGGACGTACATTTTATAATTAAAATACGACAGGGCCAGTTACAATAAAATTATCTAGATATACATTTGCGGGCAAGTACCATGGGTGACGTTAATTCGAATTTTCAACAGTACAGTAATCAATAACACATCAGAACTTAATATCAATAGGGATGTCGAAATATTCAATCAATTCTCGTCCCCGCCCGCCATGTGCTTCAAAACTGCATACGTATCTCGTGATTTCAAGGTTCTGCAACCAGTACACAACAAGGAGTTACGAGTCCCATTTATTCCGGCGCCATTTTGGGCGAGGACGGGCAGGTCCAGGATATAGTCAAAATGTCTCTACCAACCATCGACTATGATGATGTTCATATGCTGTATTTATTAGAGTAACACTCATCTGCCCACATGAAATTAATTTACCACAATCTAAACATGTCATTTTAATCTTTCCAAAGTTCTTCTAAATATTTGGGACCGTTTCCCTTGCCTCTGAAGCTCTCAGTGCCACTTCTTTGATGAATGTACTAGCAGGTCAGGGGTTCTCCTCCAAATCTCTCTTTTATGCAGCACTATAATTAATTGGTGCCACCTCTCCATATGACGATGCATGGTATAGTTACCACAACTATATTTTTTTTCGGTTCCTCTGGAGAGTTCATCGTGGCAGATGAAGCGTGTAACGTACCGGGCATTTACCTTTTTTTGCATGTACAGGAAAGGAAAAAAAAATCGAGCGTCCGAGTTCTAAGGTGTCCCAGGGCCATTTTAGTGGACCAGGCCCAAATCCAAAGAACAGGCCGCCATTTTGAGAGTCCTCTTGCAGCCGCCTGTCGCTGTAGCATCAAGAGCAGCCGAAACTCAGCTGAATGGCAACTGAAACGGTAAATGGGCACCCCACTACATTTCAGCATTGTAGGATGACCACACCAGTACAGCAACTTGCTAGACATCACCTCGGTGCCATCCGGATCTCGGCGCCCCACTGCAGATGAAGTGCCTCTCAACTATGAAACCACCACGGTGACATCCGGATCTTGGCGCGTTGTGCTGCCTTCGGCCTATTCGCACATCGGTCCGCTACTGACGCCATCTCACAGGCTAATGGGGTGACCCACGCCGAGTTTCAGCATTGTAGGATGACCACACCAACTTGCTAGACATCACCTCGGTGCCATCCGAATCTTGGCATCTCAACGCCTAGTGGTATCTTCCATACAGAAAATATTGTTACGCTGCCTTTGGCCCCATTCGCACATCAGTCCGCAACTTAGACATCACCTCGGTGCCATCCGGATCTTGGCATTTCAGCGCCTTGTGGTGTCAGTCAGAAAATATTGTTGCGCTGCCTTTGGCCCCATTCGCACATCAGTCCGCTACTGACACCATCTCACAGGCCAATAGGGCGCCCCACGCCGACTTTTACCATTGTACGATGGCCACACCAGTGGCACAACTTGCTAGACATCACCTCGGTGCCATCCGAATCTTGGCATCTCAACGCCTAGTGGTATCTTCCATACAGAAAATCTTGTTACGCTACCTTTGGCCCCATTCGCACATCGGTCCGCAACTTAGACATCACCTCGGTGCCATCTGGATCTTGGCATCTCAGCGCCTTGTGGTGTATTCTCTTCAGAAAATATTGTTGAGCTGCCTTTGGCCCCATTCGCACATCGGTCCGCAACTTACACATCACCTCGGTGCCATCCGGATCTTGGCATCTCAGCGCCTTGTGGTGTCTTCTACTCCGAAAATATAGTAGAAAATATTGTTGCGCTGCCTTTGGCCCCATTCACACATCAGTCCGCTACTGACACCATCTCACAGGCCAACAGGGCGCCCCACGCCGACTTTTACCATTGTACGATGGCCACACCAGTGCCACAACTTGCTAGACACCACCTCGGTGCCATCCGGATCTTGGCATCTCAGCGCCTTGTGGTGTCTTCAAATCAGAAAATATTGTTGCGCTGCCTTTGGCCCCATTCGCACATCGGTCCGCTACTGACGCCATCTCACAGGCCAACGTGGCGCCCCACGCCGACTTTCAACATTGTAGGATGGCCACAGAAGTGCGACAACTTACTAGACACCACCTCGGTGCCATCCGGATCTTGGCGCGTTGTGCTGCCTTCGGCCTATTCGCACATCGGTCCGCTACTGACGCAAACTCACAGGCCAACGGGGCGCCCCACGCCGACTTTCAGCATTGTAGGATGGCCACACCAGTGCGGCAACTTGCTACACACCACCTCGGTGCCATCCGGATCTTGGCATCTCAGCGCCTAGTGGTGTCTTCTATTCCGAAAATATTGTTGCGCTGCCTTTGGCCCCATTCGCACATCGGTCCGCTACTGACGCCATCTCACAGGCCAACGGGGCGCCCCACGCCGACTTTCAACATTGTAGGATGGCCACAGAAGTGCGACAACTTACTAGACACCACCTCGGTGCCATCCGGATCTTGGCGCGTTGTGCTGCCTTCGGCCTATTCGCACATCGGTCCGCTACTGACGCAAACTCACAGGCCAACGGGGCGCCCCACGCCGACTTTCAGCATTGTAGGATGGCCACACCAGTGCGGCAACTTACTAGACACCACCTCGGTGCCATCCGGATCTTGGCGCGTTGTGCTGCCTTCGGCCTATTCGCACATCGGTCCGCTACTGACGCAAACTCACAGGCCAACGGGGCGCCCCACGCCGACTTTCAGCATTGTTGGATGGCCACACCAGTGCGGCAACTTACTAGACACCACCTCGGTGCCATCCGGATCTTGGCGCGTTGTGCTGCCTTCGGCCTATTCGCACATCGGTCCGCTACTGACGCAAACTCACAGGCCAACGGGGCGTCCCACGCCGACTTTCAGCAATGTAGGATGGCCACACCAGTGCTGCAACTTGCTGGACACCACCTCGGTGCCATCCGGATCTTGGCGCGTTGTGTTGCCTTCGGCCTATTCGCACATCGGTCCGCTACTGACGCCGCCTCACGTGCCAACGTATTTTCTCCGCATTTTACACCCTATGCCGCATAACAGGTCATGTGACTTGTTTATAAAACTTTTCATTGGTTCATTTTACTTTTGGTTTCCTAATGATGGAAGGCTTGATCATGTGACCTAAAAACAACACTTTTCATTGGATGAAAACTTTTTTTTTTCCCCAAACGATGAAAGCCCCACCTTGTTTCTGGATGTTTCAGACTGAAGCTGGCGTCAGCATGAAAGCACCACCATCTCGTAGCTCCGTCGTGGTCATTCCGCGAGCAATCATGGCAGCCGCTCCCCACCAGAAGCCTGCAGGAGTCGGAGCCCCCAAAACATTTGATGAATTCTCAAGGCGGAGGGGACGCTTTCGAGAATAGGGTCCAAGACCTAGCAGACAAGCGTCCGATTTCCAAGGTGTCCCAGGGCCATTTCAGTGGACCAGGCCCAAAAAGGAAACAGCCTGCCGCCATTTTGAGAGTCCTGTGACAGCCGCCTATCGCTGCACCGCAAGAGTGGGCGCAACTCAGCTGAATTGCGGCTTTTGACACAGTGGACCAAAAACGGACGGAATGGCAACTGAAACGGTAAAGGGGCGCCCCACTACAACAGATGACACTCCACCTGGAGAGGCCCGTTCACGCCGCCTCCCCCGGGGCGCCCCACGCCGTTATTCGGAGCAGCATTGTAGGATACCAAAACCAGTGCGGCAACTTACTGGACATCACCTTGGTGCCATCGTTCTGCTGCCTTGGAACTATTCGCGCAACAGTTTGCTACTGATGACCCACCCCCCGCGACGCCCCATGCCGTTATTTGCTGGGTGGCAACTTACTAGACATCACTTTTGTGTCATCTAGATTTCAGCACGTTCTGCTGCCTTGGAACTATTCGCACAACAGTTTGCTACTGATGACCCACCCCCCGCGACGCCCCACGCCGGAAATCTGGACGTTGTGCTGCGTTGGGACTATTCGCACAGCCGACCGCTACTTCGTTGTTTTTCCCTAAAAATGTTTATATGTTATTACTATTTTTGTTTTCTTGTATATATTTATAAATTATTAAAGTTTTATAATCTTACTACTTTGTCGGAGTGCTATATATTTTTAATGTGACACATAATTGTAAAAACTTTGATGTACAAAGAGTCATCCCTGGAATCTTCCGCTTCAGGCTCGGTCCCCTCCCCAATCACAATACAGGATGGTTTTCAGATAATAGCAACGCTTCTGCTGTGACGGATCTCATCAAGTGTGGGCCTTGATCTACTATAACTCCTTTGAAGAGGGGTGATTCTTTACAGCTGTGGCCATAAACTACATCTGCAGGGCTAGCTGATACCCTAGGACCAGCCTGGACAATCGGACACAGAGGAAAAGGAGTGTCAGAGGGTGCGGTAGTGAATAGGGCGAAAGGGAGGTGTCGGGCGGGCACAGGGTGTGATTCTCAGGGAAGAGCAGCGCAGATGGGGGGAGGTTTATTACCCATGCATAAGACAGAGAGCGGGGATGACCACTGCCTGGGGGAGATGCTTGCGAGGGTGGGGAGCCATGCTAAGGATCGACAGCGTGCACAGAGTGGGTCTGGTCAAGGCATCTAAAATGGCTGCCGTGCACGACAAAAGTGTGGCATTTGAAAAAAGACAAGATGGCGCAGACAATGTTTTTCAACACTTCCTGATTTCCTTCGAATCGAACGTTAACAGACGTTGGGGCATATTACCAAAGTTAAGCGATATTTATCCCTAACGATGCTTAGCAACGATTTTTTTACCGTCAGAAATTATCGCAGATAAACCTTGCTATTATCAAGGTTTATCGGAAATACGATAAAAAACGACCGCAATGCATTAATATCGCTGAAAACTCAGCGATATTCATGCATTACCGAGCTAATGCTCTTAGCCATGTTATCCTCCTCCCATTGGATAACATGGCTAAGAACTGCTCAGGGCAGGTGGTAGCTTTTGGAGATATTCGCGCTTATCTCGAATATTTCCAAAAGTTGATAATAGGAGATAGCGATGTTAGCAACTGTTTCCAGTCGCTAACATCTTGGCATGCCCACTTTGCATGTCATTAGTGATAAATATCACTCACATGCAAAGTGGGGCCCAAGATGGTCGCTATCTTCTACTAGCCGTCGCTAACTGGTGTTAGCAACAGCTAGGTAATACACATATAATTTTATC
The DNA here is from genome assembly GCF_964261635.1 of Lissotriton helveticus. Taxonomy (NCBI): domain Eukaryota; kingdom Metazoa; phylum Chordata; class Amphibia; order Caudata; family Salamandridae; genus Lissotriton; species Lissotriton helveticus. The sequence goes on along the minus strand of NC_136071.1, from coordinate 1,213,882,948 downwards.
TCCGCGAAGCGGAGCGCTGTTACAGATATATATCTTGTTTCTGAACGTTAATTTCTCAAAATGCACCGAAGCACATATATTGAGACCTAGCAAAGGCACATCGGGCTACCAGTCCCTACAATTTTGCCAAGTTTCGTGCAAATCCATTCAGCTGTTCGATCCTACCGAGAGACAAGATGGCGGCCGCTACGGACTGTTTGGAATGTTTACAGACACCGGAGAGCCAATCAGCTTCGCTTCGCAAAGCTCCGTAACGCGAAAAGTACGCGAAGCGGAGCGCTGTTACAGATATATATCTTTTTTTGAACGTTAATTTCTCAAAATCCACTGGAGCACATATATTGAGATCTAGCAAAGGCACATCGGGCTACCAGTCCCTAATATTTTGCCAAGTTTCGTGCAAATCCATTCAGCTGTTCGATTATTATTATTTTTATTTTTTTTTGCCCCGCGGGGCCCTTTTAAAACCTCCACATCAAACCTAGGGGGTGAGCGACAATGTACTATGCCCCCTTATAGTTATTTCCCCCTTTGTTTTGACCTCCTCTTGTCTCTCGATCCTACCGAGAGACAAGATGGCGGCCGCTACGGACTGTTTGGAATGTTGACAGACGCCGGAGAACCAATCAGCTTCGCTTCACAAAGCTCCGTTGCGCGAAAAGTACGCGTAGCGGAGCGCTGCCCAGTCCGCTGTTACAGATATATATCTTTTTTTAAACGTTAATTTCTCAAAATCCACTGAAGCACATATATTGAGACCTACAAAAGGCACATCGGGCTACCAGTCCCTACAATTTTGCCAAGTTTCGTGCAAATCCATTCAGCCGTTCGGGCTAAAAGTGAGGCCAACCGCCCTATGGAAATTAACATGGGAAAAACGCGTTTTGGGACCCCCCTTTTTTCTCGGCCCCCCCTTGACGAACCCCCCCAAAATTTTCAGGGGCTGCTCAGAAACAAAATGTGCCATTTTCCTGAAAATTTCAGCCAATTCCGTCCACAAACGCCAAAGTTATTAGACATAGAATTTTCAAAAATCCCATAGAGAAAAAATCCTAACTATATATACCTACTGGCGACCGCCAGTAGGTAATTAGCCAATTCCGTCCACAAACGCCAAAGTTATTAGACATAGAATTTTCAAAAATCCCATAGAGAAAAAATCCTAACTATATATACCTACTGGCGACCGCCTACTGGCGACCGCCAGTAGGTAATTACCTACTGGCGGTCGCCAGTAGGTATATATAGTTAGGATTTTTTCTCTATGGGTTTTTTGAAAATTCTATGTCTAATAACTTTGGCGTTTGTGGACGGAATTGGCTAATTACCTACTGGCGGTCGCCAGTAGGTATATATAGTTAGGATTTTTTCTCTATGGGATTTTTGAAAATTCTATGTCTAATAACTTTGGCGTTTGTGGACGGAATTGGCTGAAATTTTCAGGAAAATGGCACATTTTGTTTCTGAGCAGCCCCTGAAAATTTTGGGGGGGTTCGTCAAGGGGGGGCCGAGAAAAAAGGGGGGCCCCAAAACGCGTTTTTCCCATGTTAATTTCCATAGGGCGGTTGGCCTCACTTTTAGCCCGAACGGCTGAATGGATTTGCACGAAACTTGGCAAAATTGTAGGGACTGGTAGCCCGATGTGCCTTTTGTAGGTCTCAATATATGTGCTCCAGTGGATTTTGAGAAATTAACGTTTAAAAAAAGATATATATCTGTAACAGCGGACTGGGCAGCGGCCCAGGACGCGTACTTTTCGCGCAACGGAGCTTTGTGAAGAGAAGCTGATTGGTTCTCCGGCGTCTGTCAACATTCCAAACAGTCCGTAGCGGCCGCCATCTTGTCTCTCGGTAGGATCGAGAGACAAGAGGAGGTCAAAACAAAGGGGGAAATAACTATAAGGGGGCATAGTAGATCCTCGCTGACCCCCTAGGTTTGATGTGGAGGTTTTAAAAGGGCCCCGCGGGGCAAAAAAAAATAAATAATAATAACAATCGAACGGCTGAATGGATTTGCACGAAACTTGGCAAAATATTAGGGACTGGTAGCCCGATGTGCCTTTGCTAGGTCTCAATATATGTGCTCCAGTGGATTTTGAGAAATTAACGTTCAAAAAAAGATATATATCTGTAACAGCGCTCCGCTTCGCGTAACGGAGGTTTGCGAAGCTGATTGGTCATTCTGTCACTGGGCTATAGTTGGGCTACATCTGGCTGATATTTGGGCTACATTTGTTTTTTTGTGTGTCTGGCGGCCATCTTTGGGCTACATTGGGCTACATTGGGCTTCATTGGGCTACATTCGGCTAATTAGCAAATAGCTCATCGCAAACTAGGAATGGTAAAGAATCGCTATTTATTCCTTAAAGTTCGCTATTTAGGAAATGCAAAAAACTTTGATGATACATATGGCGGTTCATCTCTAACAAGATAAGAAGCATAGGGATACATTTATGATGACTGGCGCATCACCAGGGATGTGTTAGTCATTCTGTGCCGCTGTTCCGTCACCTATGGTGTGCTGCATTTACAATGCGGCGCATCATGGGGCAAAAACAGCACAGATGCGTGATGTATCTGTGCCGTAAAGGTGGCGCATTGCTGGAGTTGTATCGCAAGTGTGATGAAGCTCCAGCAAGGGTCGGGGGTGCCCCTGTCGCCGGGTTTCTGTTCTCACACAGAACTGTGGACAGAGGATTGGAACCTCGGCGAATGCATTGCTGGAGTTGTATCGCAAGTGTGATGAAGCTCCAGCAAGGGTCGGGGGTGCCCCTGTCGCAGGGTTTCTGTTCTCACACAGAACTGTGGACAGAGGATTGGAACCTCAGCGAATTAGGGTGTCCCAAAACTCACGTTAGTAATCAAAAACTCCTTAGCAAGCTAGGTACAGTGTCACATTGGATATAACAAACTCTCAATGTTTAGACAATCCAGAATATGAACTTATAGTACCTCAGGATACGTGGAACTCATGAACAGTCGGTCGTTATAGATTTCTTAGAAACCAGAACATGGAGTTAAGAAGAACAGATGTGTATTTGAAATGTTTATTTACTAATGCCGTCTTCTCAGGCGTAGTACCTTAGATAATAAAAGTACACATATTATCAGTAGCAAAATTACCAGCATAGTTACTAGTACATAAAAAGTGAATGGTGATAGTATGTTAACATGCTGTAAATGAATAAGAGTTAGCAACACTTATAAGCAGTCGCGGGCCGTGGAGGGAGTTACGGTGAGGCAGGGAGGCGGGGAGGGGGAGAAGCAGGGTGGAGAATACAAGTACACATATTATCAGTAGCAAAATTACCAGCATAGTTACTAGTACATAAAAAGCGAATGGTGACAGTATGTTAACATGCTGTAAATGAATAAGAGTTAGCAACACTTATAAGCAGCCGCGGGCCGTGGAGGGAGTTACGGTGGGGCAGGGAGGCGGGGAGGGGGAGGGGCAAGGTAGAGAGGGCTCCACCCTGCTTCTCCCCCTCCCCGCCTCCCTGCCCCATCGTAACTCCCTCCACGGCCCGCGGCTGCTTATATCTCACCCTCCCTAATACACATATTATATTATTTGCTAAGAAGGTCTCTTTGTGTTGGTTTAGGGCGTGCCCATACTTTAGTGTCTTAGATTTGAAGGAATCACATCAGCATACACCAGCTCTCTCTTCATGTGAACCGCATCAACTGTTGTGTATGTGTGTTCGGCAAAGCAATATAAAACCCGCCTCATGCCCAGAATTGGCAGAAGTTGCACTTATGTTATGAGTATGAAGTCGTGGAGATCAGACCTCATAACAATTCTGTATCGTGTTGTTCTTGAAACTTTAGCACTCGCTGTACAGATATAGTTTAACAAGTAAAGCAGATAGTAGACCAATAACATATTATTCTCATGTAAACCACGATGAACTACTAGGTGGAAAGCTAAAGCAACAACTAAGTGTCGTGTGCAGAAGTTGCAAAAAAGGAAAAATGGCGTTTAAACCGGTAATGAGCCCATGCTAACTTAACACGGTGTAAAGATATCCAGGACCTAGATGACACCTCCCCATGATCCGGAAACGAACTGAATAAGATAATAGAAGTGCCATCTCATGAGAGCAGATTGCAAGTTTATATGTGGACGGTCCGCAAGGTAAAGCATTAAAAACTAGGAAAATTTAATGCTGAAGAAAAATAAAACAGCCAAGTACTTTATCGAGTCTTAAGCCAATAGGCAAGGTAAATAATAAAAACTTGACAAATAAGTCAATGAATTGTCAATGAAATGCTAGTACTCAGCATATCAAACATGAAAAAGGTCTATGACATAACTGTGTATGCAAAATAAGCTGCAACAGCCTCCAATAGGAAGTCACCGTCTTCATCCGAAAACAGTTCAGCCATCCAATTTAAAAGCGGAAAAGAACATACGTGCTCTCCCAGCACCGGATCCTCTATCACCATCAGAGGACAGCTCGGTGGGTTTTCAAGAAAGCTCTGTTCCAAGAAAGACTGTGCTGCCGCCAGTAAATTCCAGGGACCAAGTAGTCCATGCATCAATGCCACAGCCATAATCCTTTCGCCAGGACAAACCAACTCGTGAGTAATGATAGGAGTCATCAGCTGATTAAAGTCGACGTCAGGAGAAACCGGTCCGCAGAGACACAAATCAATGGCCCAATCGAAATCACAGGTCAGGCAGTGAAATACAGGCTGGACACAGGTGAAGTAGGAGAATCGAAAAGATAATCCATATGCCGTGCTTAATATCGCCAACGGCATTGTGCCATAATATTCTAGCATGCGATTGCGGAACAGTGTCAGCAGCTGCAGGGTGGGAGGTTGCATAGGAGGGACATCCATATTTAAAAATGTAAAAAAGCACAAGAGCGTCCGCTGGTAATGCAAGTAAAAATGCCAATCCACGAACCAGAGTGGAGAAAATAGAATGAAAGGAAGCAGGGATGACTCCAAAGATTTTCTCAAATGAAGTCACGAGACCACTGGTAACAACTTTAAAAAAGTGCGCCAGGGACTTTGTGGAGGATGCGTTAAAGATAGTCGGAAACATGTTGCTGAAATTGAAAGGCAAATCTTAATTGAAAAGGGTGTGCACCTCTGTACGGGTGTTCGCTATGTGAAGTACGAAAGTTTCACGGGCCGAACTCAAGGCCACCTCTCTCTGAGACAAAAGAGCTCTTATTCTTGCCATGCCGTTGAAACGTGTCCCAAGGTTGGTATTTGTGGCCAGATTGAAAACTCCCTATGTTCATGTGTGGGAGGAAATAGAACATTTCTGCAGCAAATAACCCGTTCACTTACTGTTACGATAAAAGGAATACTTTTAATTAACTCAGAACAATCTTCATTAATGAGCATCAAATAACTACCATTTTCCAACAACTTGAACGTGGGGATGATAGCAGGAACTGGCGTGCCTTGCAACACGCAAGCCATATTTGGTCGGTGTTTGTTGCATGAACCGTGTAACTGTATGTGCCTACACATTAGTGAATGATCTGGCGTCTCAGTGCATTCCTCTCCATTCAGATAAACTTCTTGATCATCTTTGAAACATCTGTATGTGTATGGAAGCGACCAGACCTCATGAAGAAAAGCACTACCTAAAGGTTCATAACGACCTATTGGTATATATTTCATACAATTTGAAAACTTATATAAAGCAAAAGGCAGCGTTATTAAACCGTGGATAAGGCATGTTGTCAAAAAACCCGCAATCCTCTGCTGATGATGTCACTGAGCATGTCATGAATGATGTAATATGTGACATCATCAGCAGTGGATTACGGGTAATAGTATCTCTAGTTTACTCCCCTATAGCTGTCTTTCTTTTAACATAAGTGTCTGTTTCCTTCCCTTATACTTACTGTTTTTGGTTCGCTTCCGGTTCGCGTACCGGCGAGCGAACTGGGAAGCGAACTAAGAGAAATAGAGGTTGGCACAGTTCCAAATATTGTACCAATTTTTTAATAACGGGGAGGTAGTTCTGAAAAGAACTTTTTTTTTTATTTTTCTGAACATTTTTTTACTGTTTTTGAATTTTTCGGAACAGTTTTATATTTTTTTGGGTTTTTCTTGGAGGGGGCAATGAAAACGATTCATTGTAAAGGGCTCAACAGGAGCAACAAAACAAAAAAAAGAAATATTTATTATTTTGGGCGTTTCGTACAAACTTTCATATGATAGTCAATAGCTCTGTTGATCAGAGTGATGCTTTTTTCTCCGTAGGAAATGAATCCATCGCAAAATACGCAGATGTGTTTTACATCACCAAATCTCATTTGTATATTTGGCACCATCTCCCTGCCCTCTGGTCCCGTTACTTCCGGTACAACAGATCTTCTGGCCATAATAGGGAGATTATCTAGGTTGTTCCGAAACTGTGCAGCACTGTAGTTGTTAGGATGCCACCTAGTCATATGGCGATGCATTGTGTAGTTTCCGAAACTGTATTTTTTGTCGGTCCCTCTGGACAGTCTATCTTGACATATAAGGCAAGTTACGTATCTTGCATTTACTTTTTTCTGACCTTTGGGAATTTTAAAAAATTGCCAAATTAAGTTTTCTTTCCGGTGAGACGTCCTGGGCTGCTCAGGCAAAAACTGCCTCTCTTCGTGCTCGTCCTCCTGTTCCTCTTCTTCTTCTTCTTGTTGAATTATAACTTGAGCAGGTGGTCCACTCTTCCTTGGATGTGGTGGAGGTGGTGGGGAAGCACCAGCTGAAGCTACTAAAGAAGCCATTGCTCAGTGATCACAAAGGGTCTTTCTCTCACAATGATGAAAGTCAGAGTGAGGAAAGAAGGAGGGATTTTCATCATTTGGGAAAAACAAGAGTTCTCAACCAATCAAAAGTGTTCATTTTAGATTATATGACCTAGTCTTACATCATTAGGAAACCAAAAGTGAAATGAACCAATGAAAAGTGTTATTACCAAGTCACATGACTTGCTGTGTTTACGTTAAGCGCTTTGCAGGGCCTCCCGGTTTGCTTCCAGAAACCTGCGCTTTGCGACTCGCTTCGCGTACCAGTTCGCTAACGTAGTACGTCATATGACGTATCACGCGACAACGTGAAACGTCATGCGGACGGGAGGCGTCACGATGTTGTTTTGTAACGCGGCACTTGCGGTAAAGAAACGTTTACCGGCTCGCGGTCTATTTCGCGGCATCAAGGTCAGCTAACGGGAAGCTTCCCGATTTGCGAAGCGGGAACGAAGAAAAAAAAAATATTTAAAAAAAAAATTATTCATAAACATATAAAATATATTTTTGGATTTAAAGAAGAATACATTTTACAGCTACAGATATTAGCTGTTAAAAAACCAATGAAATTCACAGAAAAAACCATAGGTTATAGACCATATATAGTTAGGAATTAGCATTTACAAAACCTTGAAAATTCACTGAAAAAACCATAGGTTATAGACCATATATAGTTAGGAATTAGCATTTACAAAACCTTGAAAATTCACTGAAAAAACCATAGGTTATAGACCATATATAGTTAGGAATTAGCATTTAAAAAACCTTATTTTACTCACACAAAACCATTGAAATTCCATATATAGTTAGTTGCACTAACTATATATCGCGCACCCGCAATCCACTGCTGATCATGTCACATATTACATCATTCATGACATGGTCAGTGACATCACTGATGACATCACTGATGACATCTCAAATGACATCACTGATGACATCACTGATGACATCTCAAATGACATCACTGATGACATCACTGATGACATCTCAAATGACATCACTGATGACATCTCATTTGACATTACTGATCACATCACTGATGACATCATTCATGTGATAATACGATAAACCTCTTCAGACTCTAATATAACCTTAGATACACTCAGTGTAAACAGACACTCATAGACTGTCACTCATCCATGGAGTTACTCAGACACTTAGTCAGTCATGCAAAGAATCAATCACACCTCCATTTCCTCAACTATACAGTTATACACACCTTACTTATTCAAACATATACTAAAACATATTTACTCACTTATACAATCCTGGATACAAGTTCACAATGATCCATACAGCCACTCACACATTCACTGGCTCTTATGCACAGTTATTTATATATGGTAACTCTCACATGTACTGTGTTTTACATATGTACTTACTTTGACATGTAGCACTGAGATATCCATTCACTCACCAATACACTCATGCACACAGTCAACCGCCCATACAGCTGTTTCCACATGCACTTTTGAACCCATACATCCAGTCAATCAACTGCTCACACATCTATGCAGAGAGTCATACACCTCCCAGCCACCCACACACACACTCAGTCTCCCATACAAATGCTTGGGCAACCAATCAATAACCCATACAGTTAATCATATAGCTAATGATCAACACATGCAGCAGTTTACAGAACAACAGACATAATGATGCACAAATTAAGACAGTTTAGTCACTAACCCATGCACTCAGTGAGACATATTTAATCAGTCACTCATACAGTCAGCCATGCCCCTACTAAATCCTTCATCAAGACACTTATACAGCCATTCATTCTTCAATATGTAAGACATATTTTAACTTTACAGAATTATACAGTCACTGGATGACGTCATCAGTGATCTCATCAGTGATGTCATTTGAGATGTCATCAGTGATGTCATCAGTGATGTCACTGACCATGTCATGAATGATGTAATATGTGACATGATCAGCAGTGGATTGCGGGTGCGCGATATATAGTTAGTGCAACTAACTATATATGGAATTTCAATGGTTTTGTGTGAGTAAAATAAGGTTTTTTAAATGCTAATTCCTAACTATATATGGTCTATAACCTATGGTTTTTTCAGTGAATATATATTATATATATTCAGAAACAAAATGTGCCATTTTCCTGAAAATTTCAGCCAATTCCGTCCACAAACGCCAAAGTTATTAGACATAGAATTTTCAAAAATCCCATAGAGAAAAAATCCTAACTATATATACCTACTGGCGACCGCCAGTAGGTAATATATATTATATATAATAATATATATATTACCTACTGGCGGTCGCCAGTAGGTATATATAGTTAGGATTTTTTCCCTATGGGATTTTTGAAAATTCTATGTCTATTAACTTTGGCGTTTGTGGACGGAATTGGCTGAAATTTTCAGGAAAATGGCACATTTTGTTTCTGAGCAGCCCCTGAAAATTTTGGGGGGGTTCGTCAAGGGGGGGCCGAGAAAAAAGGGGGGTCCCAAAACGCGTTTTTCCCATGTTAATTTCCATAGGGCGGTTGGCCTCACTTTTAGCCCGAACGGCTGAATGGATTTGCACGAAACTTGGCAAAATTGTAGGGACTGGTAGCCCGATGTGCCTTTTGTAGGTCTCAATATATGTGCTCCAGTGGATTTTGAGAAATTAACGTTTAAAAAAAGATATATATCTGTAACAGCGGACCGGGCAGCGCCCCAGGACGCGTACTTTTCGCGCAACGGAGCTTTGTGAAGCGAAGCTGATTGGTTCTCCGGCGTCTGTCAACATTCCAAACAGTCCGTAGCGGCCGCCATCTTGTCTCTCGGTAGGATCGAGAGACAAGGAGGCCAAAGCGAAGGGGCAAATGACCATAAGGGGGCATAGTACATTGTCGCTGACCCCCTAGGTTTGATGTGGAGGTTTTAAAAGGGCCCCGCGGGGCAAAAAAAAAAAAAAATAATAATAATCGAACAGCTGAATGGATTTGCACGAAACTTGGCAAAATTGTAGGGACTGGTAGCCCGATGTGCCTTTGCTAGATCTCAATATATGTGCTCCAGTGGATTTTGAGAAATTAACGTCCAAAAAAAGATATATATCTGTAACAGCGCACCGCTTCGCGTACTTTTCGCGTTACGGAGCTTTGCGAAGCGAAGCTGATTGGCTCTCCGGTGTCTGTAAACATTCCAAACAGTCCGTAGCGGCCGCCATCTTGTCTCTCGGTAGGATCGAACAGCTGAATGGATTTGCACGAAACTTGGCAAAATTGTAGGGACTGGTAGCCCGATGTGCCTTTGCTAGGTCTCAATATATGTGCTTCAGTGCATTTTGAGAAATTAACGTTCAGAAACAAGATATATATCTGTAACAGCGCTCCGCTTCGCGGAGATAAAATTATATGTGTATTACCTAGCTGTTGCTAACACCAGTTAGCGACGGCTAGTAGAAGATAGCGACCATCTTGGGCCCCACTTTGCATGTGAGTGATATTTATCACTAATGACATGCAAAGTGGGCATGCCAAGATGTTAGCGACTGGAAACAGTCGCTAACATCGCTATCTCCTATTATCAACTTTTGGAAATATTCGAGATAAGCGCGAATATCTCCAAAAGCTACCACCTGCCCTGAGCAGTTCTTAGCCATGTTATCCAATGGGAGGTGGATAACATGGCTAAGAGCATTAGCTCGGTAATGCATGAATATCGCTGAGTTTTCAGCGATATTAATGTATTGCGGTCGTTTTTTATCGTATTTCCGATAAACCTTGATAATAGCAAGGTTTATCTGCGATAATTTCTGACGGTAAAAAAATCGTTGCTAAGCATCGTTAGGGATAAATATCGCTTAACTTTGGTAATATGCCCCAACGTCTGTTAACGTTCGATTCGAAGGAAATCAGGAAGTGTTGAAAAACATTGTCTGCGCCATCTTGTCTTTTTTCAAATGCCACACTTTTGTCGTGCACGGCAGCCATTTTAGATGCCTTGACCAGACCCACTCTGTGCACGCTGTCGATCCTTAGCATGGCTCCCCACCCTCGCAAGCATCTACCCCAGGCAGTGGTCACCCCCGCTCTCTGTCTTATTCATGGGTAATAAACCTCCCCCCATCTGCGCTGCTCTTCCCTGAGAAACACACCCTGTGCCCGCCCGACACCTCCCTTTCGCCCTATTCACTACCGCACCCTCTGACACTCCTTTTCCTCTGTGTCCGATTGTCCAGGCTGGTCCTAGGGTATCAGCTAGCCCTGCAGATGTAGTTTATGGCCACAGCTGTAAAGAATCACCCCTCTTCAAAGGAGTTATAGTAGATCAAGGCCCACACTCGATGAGATCCGTCACAGCAGAAGCGTTGCTATTATCTGAAAACCATCCTGTATTGTGATTGGGGAGGGGACCGAGCCTGAAGCGGAAGATTCCAGGGATGACTCTTTGTACATCAAAGTTTTTACAATTATGTGTCACATTAAAAATATATAGCACTCCGTCAAAGTAGTAAGATTATAAAACTTTAATAATTTATAAATATATACAAGAAAACAAAAATAGTAATAACATATAAACATTTTTAGGGCAAAACAACGAAGTAGCGGTCGGCTGTGCGAATAGTCCCAACGCAGCACAACGTCCAGATTTCCGGCGTGGGGCATCGCGGGGGGTGGGTCATCAGTAGCAAACTGTTGTGCGAATAGTTCCAAGGCAGCAGAACGCGCTGAAATCTAGATGACACGAAAGTGATGTCTAGTAAGTTGCCACCCAGCAAATAACGGCATGGGGCGTCGCGGGGGGTGGGTCATCAGTAGCAAACTGTTGCGCGAATAGTTCCAAGGCAGCAGAACGATGGCACCAAGGTGATGTCCAGTAAGTTGCCGCACTGGTTTTGGTATCCTACAATGCTGCTCCGAATAACGGCGTGGGGCGCCCCGGGGGAGGCGGCGTGAACGGGCCTCTCCAGGTGGAGTGTCATCTGTTGTAGTGGGGCGCCCCTTTACCGTTTCAGTTGCCATTCCGTCCGTTTTTGGTCCACTGTGTCAAAAGCCGCAATTCAGCTGAGTTGCGCCCACTCTTGCGGTGCAGCGATAGGCGGCTGTCACAGGACTCCCAAAATGGCGGCAGGCTGTTTCCTTTTTGGGCCTGGTCCACTGAAATGGCCCTGGGACACCTTGGAAATCGGACGCTTGTCTGCTAGGTCTTGGACCCCATTCTCGAAAGCGTCCCCTCCGCCTTGAGAATTCATAAAAAGTTTTGGGGGCTCCGACTCCTGCATGCTTCTGGTGGGGAGCGGCTGCCATGATTGCTCACGGAATGACCACGACTGAGCTACGAGATGGTGGTGCTCTCATGCTGACGCCAGCTTCAGTCTGAAACATCCAGAAACAAGGTGGGGCTTTCATCGTTTGGGAAAAAAAAAAAGTTTTCATCCAATGAAAAGTGTTGTTTTTAGGTCACATGATCAAGCCTTCCATCATTAGGAAACCAAAAGTAAAATGAACCAATGAAAAGTTTTATAAACAAGTCACATGACCTGTTATGCGGCATAGGGTGTAAAATGCGGAGAAAATACGTTGGCACGTGAGGCGGCGTCAGTAGCGGACCGATGTGCGAATAGGCCGAAGGCAATACAACGCGCCAAGATCCGGATGGCACCGAGGTGGTGTCTAGTAAGGTGCACTGGTGTGGCCATCCTACAATGCTGAAAGTCGGCGTGGGGCGCCCCGTTGGCCTGTGAGTTTGCGTCAGTAGCGGACCGATGTGCGAATAGGCCGAAGGCAGCACAACGCGCCAAGATCCGGATGGCACCGAGGTGGTGTCTAGTAAGTTGCCGCACTGGTGTGGCCATCCAACAATGCTGAAAGTCGGCGTGGGGCGCCCCGTTGGCCTGTGAGTTTGCGTCAGTAGCGGACCGATGTGCGAATAGGCCGAAGGCAGCACAACGCGCCAAGATCCGGATGGCACCGAGGTGGTGTCTAGTAAGTTGCCGCACTGGTGTGGCCATCCTACAATGCTGAAAGTCGGCGTGGGGCGCCCCGTTGGACTGTGAGATGGCGTCAGTAGCGGACCGATGTGTGAATGGGGCCGAAGGCAGCGCAACAATATTTTTGGAATAGAAGACACCACTAGGCGCTGAGATGCCAAGATCCGGATGGCACCGAGGTGGTGTGTAGCAAGTTGCCGCACTGGTGTGGCCATCCTACAATGCTGAAAGTCGGCGTGGGGCGCCCCGTTGGCCTGTGAGTTTGCGTCAGTAGCGGACCGATGTGCGAATAGGCCGAAGGCAGCACAACGCGCCAAGATCCGGATGGCAACGAGGTGGTGTCTAGTAAGTTGTCGCACTTCTGTGGCCATCCTACAATGTTGAAAGTCGGCGTGGGGCGCCCCGTTGGCCTGTGAGATGGCGTCAGTAGCGGACCGATGTGCGAATGGGGCCAAAGGCAGCGCAACAATATTTTCTGATTTGAAAACACCACAAGGCGCTGAGATGCCAAGATCCGGATGGCACCGAGGTGGTGTCTAGCAAGTTGTGGCACTGGTGTGGCCATCGTACAATGGTAAAAGTCGGCGTGGGGCGCCCTGTTGGCCTGTGAGATGGTGTCAGTAGCGGACTGATGTGTGAATGGGGCCAAAGGCAGCGCAACAATATTTTCTACAAAATTTTCGGAGTAGAAGACACCACAAGGCGCTGAGATGCCAAAATCCGGATGGCACCGAGGTGATGTCTAAGTTACGGACCGATGTGCGAATGGGGCCAAAGGCAGCGCAACAATATTTTCTGAAGAGAATACACCACAAGGCGCTGAGATGCCAAGATCCGGATGGCACCGAGGTGATGGCTAAGTTGCGGACCGATGTGCGAATGGGGCCAAAGGTAGTGTAACAAGATTTTCTGTATGGAAGATACCACTAGGCGTTGAGATGCCAAGATTCGGATGGCACCGAGGTGATGTCTAGCAAGTTGTGCCACTGGTGTGGCCATCGTACAATGGTAAAAGTCGGCGTGGGGCGCCTTATTGGCCTGTGAGATGGTGTCAGTAGCGGACTGATGTGCGAATGAGGCCAAAGGCAGCGCAACAATATTTTCTGACTGACACCACAAGGCGCTGAGATGCCAAGATCCGGATGGCACCGAGGTGATGTCTAAGTTGCGGACTGATGTGCGAATGGGGCCAAAGGCAGCGTAACAATATTTTCTGTATGGAAGATACCACTAGGCGTTGAGATGCCAAGATTCGGATGGCACCGAGGTGATGTCTAGCAAGTTGGTGTGGTCATCCTACAATGCTGAAACTCGGCGTGGGTCACCCCATTAGCCTGTGAGATGGCGTCAGTAGCGGACCGATGTGCGAATAGGCCGAAGGCAGCACAACGCGCCAAGATCCGGATGTCACCGTGGTGGTTTCATAGTTGAGAGGCACTTCATCTGCAGTGGGGCGCCGAGATCCGGATGGCACCGAGGTGATGTCTAGCAAGTTCCTGTACTGGTGTGGTCATCCTACAATGGTGAAATGTAGTGGGGCGCCCATTTACCGTTTCAGTTGCCATTCAGCTGAGTTTTGGCTGCTCTTGATGCTACAGCGACAGGCGGCTGCAAGAGGACTCTCAAAATGGCGGCCTGTTCTTTGGATTTGGGCCTGGTCCACTAAAATGGCCCTGGGACACCTTAGAACTCGGACGCTCGATTTTTTTTTCCTTTCCTGTACATGCAAAAAAAGGTAAATGCCCGGTACGTTACAGGCTTCATCTGCCACGATGAACTCTCCAGAGGAACCGAAAAAAAATATAGTTGTGGTAACTATACCATGCATCGTCATATGGAGAGGTGGCACCAATTAATTATAGTGCTGCATAAAAGAGAGATTTGGAGGAGAACCCCTGACCTGCTAGTACATTCATCAAAGAAGTGGCACTGAGAGCTTCAGAGGCAAGGGAAACGGTCCCAAATATTTAGAAGAACTTTGGAAAGATTAAAATGACATGTTTAGATTGTGGCAAATTAATTTCATGTGGACAGATGAGTGTTACTCTAATAAATACAGCATATGAACATCATCATAGTCGATGGTTGGTAGAGACATTTTGACTATATCCTGGACCTGCCCGTCCTCGCCCAAAATGGCGCCGGAATAAATGGGACTCGTAACTCCTTGTTGTGTACTGGTTGCAGAACCTTGAAATCACGAGATACGTATGCAGTTTTGAAGCACATGGCGGGCGGGGACGAGAATTGATTGAATATTTCGACATCCCTATTGATATTAAGTTCTGATGTGTTATTGATTACTGTACTGTTGAAAATTCGAATTAACGTCACCCATGGTACTTGCCCGCAAATGTATATCTAGATAATTTTATTGTAACTGGCCCTGTCGTATTTTAATTATAAAATGTACGTCCACCGATTCCGTAACTGTTAGACACCTTAGTTCTTGCAACCTAATGGCCCGCCCGTTACGTTCCTCTACAGTGTAAATGTCTATTCATCATATACTATTACAGTTTGCTCCGTGGCAGGCCCACGTGGTTATAGGCTCGTATTTGTATAATGAAATTTTCACAATAAAGGTTTTTAAAAGAAAACATGGTAGTAGTATATACATTGGTAAAGTTTTTAATAATAGTCACTGTTTTAGAATCATTAAAAGGCAAGTGAAATAAAGCAGACCAATTACATGAAGGGTAAAAGGTATAATACGAAGGAACGCAGTAAAGAAAAATGGTCAAGGGCTGTTGTGTTTTCTATTCCTGCAACATAAAGTGATCGATAAGAATCTCATATTCAGGCGTATCGGCGACTAAGACAGCAGGTCGACCCTCTTTTGCTCAACGGCTCCGTCATGGGACGAAGAAACGCTCTTTTTCTCGAAAAAAGAATATATTTTACTTGCAGGACAGTTGTAAAATTTCCGGGAAAGTACATTAGCCTGGAACATTATAACATATATTTAAGAAAAAATATTGTTCGGAAGTAATTAAAAGCGTAATTTTTAGGTGATATGACCAAGGCTTTCATCATTAGAATAAGAAAAGTAAAATGAACCAATGAAAAGTTTTATTAACAAGTCACATGACTTGTTATGCTTACGTTACGCACTGCGCGCCCCGGATGACTTCCGGATGCGCTAACGCGGCGCGTCATATGACGCATTACGCGACAACGCAGGTCCAGAATATAGTCAAAATGTCTCCACCAACCAGCGGTCGAAACGCAACCCCTTTCAGCAGGCTAAATAGTTCTGTTAAATGACAACAGAAGGGACAGGCAACAAGAACCATCAGTCAAAGAGGGGAGGGCTAGTTCTTCTCTACCGGGTTACATTGGGGCGCTACCGGAACTGATCGAATTGGTAGTCTACAGTGTTTCTGGATGTTTCAGAC
This sequence comes from Lissotriton helveticus, assembly GCF_964261635.1. Taxonomy (NCBI): domain Eukaryota; kingdom Metazoa; phylum Chordata; class Amphibia; order Caudata; family Salamandridae; genus Lissotriton; species Lissotriton helveticus. The sequence continues at coordinate 1,213,866,835 of NC_136071.1, read as the reverse complement.
TGAAGCTGGGGTTAGCATGAGAGCACCACCATTTTGTAGCTCCGTTGTGGCCATTCCGCAACCAATCATGGCAGCCGCTCTTTATCGTTATTTTGGGAGGGGTGGGTGGCGGAGCCGAGCTGTTTTGCAGCCATCATTGTGTGGAGTTCAGTTCATCTCACTAGTTTTGTATTTGTCATGAGGGGTTGTTCCTAATGTTTCTATTTTAGCGAGGTCAAAAAGAGATCCCATTAGTGGCCTACTGATTTTACTCGATTCCTTTTCTTTTTTTTTACACGATTTTTCGTTATCTGCAAAGACTAAACAGAGTATTGCGACTCTGTGTTTGTTTGTAAATAGAGAATAAACCAAAGAGAACCAATTCTAAAACAGTAAATGCTTGGATAACAATCAATCAAATGGAGAGAGAAGCAGGCACGATGTATTACAACGGGGGCAAAGGCCTGCGTTAACTACCTTTCACTATCTGCAAAGAGAGAGTACTCCTAATAGAAATGAGGGGGGGGGCAGCATTCAAAGCAGATCAGTGTGCATAAACACGAAAATGTTTTTACTTACCACGTACTTGACATTCGACAGCTTATGATATTTGCTATTAAAAAAACATTGAAATTCACTGAAAAAACCATAGGTTATAGACCATATATAGTTAGGAATTAGCATTTACAAAACCTTGAAAATTCACTGAAAAAACCATAGGTTATAGACCATATATAGTTAGGAATTAGCATTTACAAAACCTTGAAAATTCACTGAAAAAACCATAGGTTATAGACCATATATCGTTAGGAATTAGCATTTAAAAAACCTTATTTTACTCACACAAAACCATTGAAATTCCATATATAGTTAGTTGCACTAACTATATATCGCGCACCCGCAATCCACTGCTGATGATGTCACATATTACATCATTCATGACATGGTCAGTGACATCACTGATGACATCACTGATGACATCTCAAATGACATCACTGATGACATCACTGATGACATCTCATTTGACATCAATGATCACATCACTGATGATATCATTCATGTGATAATACAATGCATCTCCTCACACTCTAATATAACCTCCGTTACACCCAGTGTTAAATACAGAGTATAATTTTTGAAACCATTGACACACCAATACTAGTTACTACATACACACTCACTGATTCCTATGTCTACACACACATTCACTCATTCACCCATACAATCATTCATACATACAATCACTCATCTTTACAACACTATCATATGCACTCATACACCTATACAGACACTCACACTCTGCCACTCATCCATGGAGTTACTCACACACCTAGTCAGTCCTGTAAAGAATCAATCACACTTCCATTTTCTAATCTATACAGTTAAACATAGAGCACCTTACATTTTCAAACATATACTAACACATACTTACTCTCTTATACAATCATTGATACAAGTACACATTGATCTGCACAGAGTCATACACCTCCCAGCCAGCCACACACACACTCAGTCTCCCATACAAATACTTGGGCAATCAATCAATTACCCATATAGTTACTCATATAGCTACTGATCAACACATGCAGCAGTTTACAGAACAACAGACATAATGATGCACAAATTAAGACAGTTTAGTCACTAACCATGCACTCAGTGAGACACATTTAATCACTCACTCATACATTCAGTCATGCACCTACTAAATCCTTCGTCCAGACACTTATACAGCCACTCATTCTTCAATATGTAAGACATATTTTAACTTTACAGAAACATACAGTCACTGGATGTTGTCATCAGTGATGTCATCAGTGATGTCATCAGTGATGTCATTTGAGATGTCATCAGTGATGTCATCAGTGATGTCACTGACCATGTCATGAATGATGTAATATGTGACATCATCAGCAGTGGATTGCGGGTGCGCGATATATAGTTAGTGCAACTAACTATATATGGAATTTCAATGGTTTTGTGTGAGTAAAATAAGGTTTTTTAAATGCTAATTCCTAACGATATATGGTCTATAACCTATGGTTTTTTAAGTGAATTTTCAAGGTTTTGTAAATGCTAATTCCTAACTATATATGGTCTATAACCTATGGTTTTTTCAGTGAATTTTCAAGGTTTTGTAAATGCTAATTCCTAACTATATATGGTCTATAACCTATGGTTTTTTCAGTGAATATATATATATATATATAACATTTCTATTGCAAAATGAAACCCCTTATTTTGTTCCTTTTCAAATTAAATGTATTAAGTGTTACCACTTTATTCCAATCAAGATGACTTCAGGTGTGCCATACTTTTGTCATAAGTAAGACTGTTAGCGTTCTAGTTGTTCTTTAAAACACTCTGGGACATTCTGTCACTGGGCTATAGTTGGGCTACATCTGGCTGATATTTGGGCTACATTTGTTTTTTTTTTTGTCTCTGGCGGCCATCTTTGGGCTACATTGGGCTTCATAGGGCTACATTGGGCTACATTTGGGCTCCAACATATATATAGCCCAATGTAGCCCAATATATATTTTTCAAAGTTAATTTTCGTAAAAACCACTGGAGCATATATCTTGAGACATAGCAAAGGCACATCGGGATACCAGTCCCTACAATTTTGCCAAGTTTCGTGGAAATCCATTCAGCCGTTCGAGCTAAAAGTGAGTCTAACCGCCCTATGGAAAACTCAATGTTAAAAACACGTTTTGGGACCCCCCTTTTTTCTCGGCCCCCGCTTTACGAAACCCCCCCAAATTTTCGGGGGCTGCTCAGAAACAAAATGTCCCATTTTCCAGAAAATTTCAGCCAATTCCCTCCTCAAACGCCAAAGTTATTCAACAAAGAATTTTCAAAAATCCCATAGGAAAAAAATCCTAACTATATATACCTACTGGCGACCGCCAGTAGGTAATATATATATATATTATATTATATATATATATATATATATAACATTTCTATGGCAAAATGAAACCCCTTACTTTGTTCCTTTTCAAATTAAATGTATTAAGTGTTACTGATGAAGCAAAGCTTCGCATATTTTGCGGCTTGCCGAAGTCAAGAACCTCGTTTATGTGTAATAAGGTAACAAAACGTATGTTTTACTAACATTTATTTTTGTTTAGGCAAAGTTCCCGAAGCTTGCCTATGTGTATTTCTAATGAATTTAATCCGTGTTCTTTAATATGGCCGCCGCTTGTATTTTAGTTACTGCGCATGCGTCAGCCACACTCACGTGTCCTGACGCGTCTGCAGAAGTGGAGGGAAAGTTATGCGCATGCGTAATTCATAGCTGTGCTTATCATGTGGTACTGCTCGTGCCACTGCTCTTGTGATTGTGTCAATGTAGCTAACATTTAATGCAATAGTTTTATTTCTTGATGATGAGTTAAAAGTACAAACCCTATGATGTATTTTCATAATGACATTATTATGTATTAACTTGTTTTCGCTTACTTTTCATGTACCGCGGGGAATGGGGGTCCAAACTGATTGGGAGCCATATTGACGGTCTCTTCTGCGCATGACCAGGGAGCATTGAAAGGTGGCCACTTTGGACAGTGGAACTCAGCCAGCTGGCAGCCACAGTCAAGATGCGCCTGGGAAAGCCACCTCTGCGCTACGAGAACGGCGAATGTTGCTCCTCATGTGTTACAATGTTAATTTTCACTCGTATTTCTGCACAGTTCTCATGAGAACCCCAAACCTGCTAGGCGGTACCCAAGTATGTTAATGAAGGCTTCAAATCTTGTATTGTGATTGGTGTGTTACCCAAATCCTACCTTAAGACCAATCGAAATTGAGGGATTCTGACACTTTGCAACATTGGGGGGTGGTACACTGTCCCCAAACTGTATATCTACCCTGGGTTCACCTAGTGAACCGTCCGACTTGTCTGGTTTAGCTGACCTGTCACTGACCCAACGCACTCAATAGGTGACTGAAGATACAGAGCGCTGCGAAGCACTCTGTCCGAATTTGACCATAGACTAAGGTTCTACTGAGCCTTAAAGTGCTGGCAAGCACTTAGCTGGGAGTTCGCTGACCCAATCGGGGTCTTGATCGATAGCTGCAGAGCGGGTGGAGCGCAGGCGTTGCTTCCGAACTGTGGGTTCCGGTCCTGTCCTGAAGAGGGTCCTGTCCTGAGGGTTTGCTGTCCTGTCCTGAGGGTCCTGTCCTGATTCCTATTCCGAGGGTATCCTGTCCTGTCCTGGGTGTCCATTCTGCACCTGCTGTCCTTTGAGGGGTATCCTTCCTTGAGGGTTTCCTGTCCTTAACTGACCCGTGGCCAGGGTTTGGTTTCCACACCTTTCTAGGTAAATATTGCTCTGAAAACTCTTTAAATCTTGCACCTTCTAAATTTCTGACTTTTGCTTTAATAAAGTTCATCATTGCATATGTTATATTTTCCATGCCTTTCCGCAACTATTGAAAGTCAATTACATATTTTTCCATAAGTTTGTTCCTATGTCTTCTCACTTGTTAGAAATTATATTTTGCATTGCAGTCTGTAATTTTATGATATGGTCTAGAACTTCATTGCCTAGATTGTTCAAAGGCCCATTCACCTTAAGTGAAGCGTGCTACTCTTTATAGGCCCTCCCATAGTTAATCATGCATAAAATGTCCATGCTTAAACATTTCTGAGATTTTATAATATTTCCCATCTGCATTTCATATTACATTTGAATGATTACCCTGTCATTATTTCTTTATGCCTATGTGATTTACGTTATCTTGGTTATTGACTGCCTTATTCTACTGTACCTCATGCAAGAAAATATTGAATTTAGATAAACATTTTAAAACTTCCAGTTGTCCGTGGTCATTTAAACAGTATTTGAATGTTATTGATTGGGTTTGTATTTTGCTGCCTTTCCTTTACAGCTAGCTCCCTGATTCATTGTGGTCATTAGGTACCCGCATCGGTGGATGGTAAGTCGGGTGCACTGAAAAATAATAATAGGGAACACACACACAACTTGGTAGAGCTCGTGAAGTCACCTGATCGATGTATATGGTGATTTGAAAAGTATATGGGCCCTGAAGCCGGAAACGGCGAAAACTATTGGTCGGGTGGCCTCGCGCGCTCTATCAGTTTTCTGGTAGCTAGAGGATGGTTAGGGACTAGTTGAGAGTAAGGCAGGGATTAGTTGGACTAGTTGAGTCGGAAGCTGCTATTATATTGATGCTGCTAGAAGAGCGGCTGTTCTAAGAGACCTGATCATTCTCTTGTGAATACGCTGCTGAAACTCATGATTTTTTGCATTGTTTTTATTCTTGTTCTTATATTGCTATATGTACTAATCCATGCATTTGTAAACCGTATCGTTTCGTGTTGTCCGAACTCCCCGGGGAATTGAAAGGGCAAGTGGTGAATAGAATCCATTGTCCTGAGGTCACAGGTTCGAGGAAAGTTAGGTGCAGGTTAGGATAACCGGGAAGCACTAACTAGGGTTTTCTGAATACATGGGTGAATAAATGACAGTAACGGGGTTCATTGGCAAAATTCCCATAGTGGCGTAACCTAGTAAGGGTCACATCGGAAGAGTAGCAGGTTCCTCGGAGCTAGCGTGAAAGCAGAGGGGTCCGCTGAGAAACCTTAAGCTCGGAATATATCCCGGAAAGAAGTGGATGAGTTTAGGGGAATAACAGGTTCACCGATGCTAGAGTGAAGGGTAGGCGGAAGAGATCTGCCCGCAGCGATTGAAAAGTAAATGGAAGTAGTTTACTTGCAGTAAAACAATTCTTTCTCTGTCTAGACACTTGAGCACTGTGGCGAATGTGTATTTGTTGTAAAAATAACCAAGCACTGAGCACTTTAAAAGAAAGAAAGTTTCCGTTACCTTGTGAAGGGAGGGAGTCAGTCGCGAAGCGCCTCTGACGTCACTCTGTGCCGCGCTGGGATTGGTAGAAGCAGCGGGCGGGTAGCGGAGCGGGAATTGTAAAGGGGGGGTGAGCGCCGGAGCGTGGGAACTGTCTCACGAAGGGGCCGCGCACCCATTGGTGGAGCTTATTTAGTGTCGCGCACCCATTGGTTGCACGAATTTCTGAAGCGCGTTTTGATTGGAGGTAGTTTGTAAACAAAGTTTACCGCAGAAGTTGTATGTGGCACTCGCAGACTACAGGAACTCGACCTGATCCAAGGCACCTAGGGTTTGAAAGGGATCAGTGGAAGACTAATAGATACGATATTATGTACGGAACAAAGAGAAAAATGTCCCTTATAAGTAAGGTGAAAAATTATTTTAAAACGGACAAACCGATTAAATCTAGGGAAGGTGTTCTTGTCCCACCACCTAATACTCCTGCCTCATTCATGATGTTTGACCGAGGGTACAATACCTGTGTGTGGTTGGAGAATTGGGTGAAATACACAAAAGATGACGGAGTATTGGCTTTTCCGTTAGATGGTACCTTCAATGGTAGGATCCTATTTAATTTAAGGACTCGGATGAACGAATTGCATCCCAGACCGAGACTAACGCAGTATGAGGCATTAGAGGAATGGGAGATTGAGGCTTTTGAAAGAGAAAGACCCCGAATGGACAAGGGTTTGACCAAGTGGTACCCCAGGCAGAAACAGGAGTCCAGGGACAAAAGGATGAAACAGTGGAGGCAGAGCATGATTGTTGAGGGTCTGTTTCCCATGATGCCGGCATGTCATAACATTGGAGCGGGTGAGAAAAGTACTGAAAAATGTAAGCATTGGGGGGCCCTGGGGGAATCAGATGATGAACTAATAGATGACATCTGTACCAGAAGTCCGCCACCTTACAATGAGGGAACCCGACCTTCCAGTGTAGGAGATGTTCCCCGACGCCACTTCCTAAAGGAAGAAGACAGGTCCCTGGGACTGGGAGGGGGTGGTCAAGTATTGCCCTATCCTGAAAAACCCGAACCGACGGAAACAAGGGATATATATCCCAAAGTGCCCGCGAGCCAGGAAGAAAAATATTCACGTACGAAAATCTTTTTTCCCAGACCCTTGTATGAAAGCGAAGAGAAACCATCGAATTCAGGACTGCCTTTTGTTCAACCTCCATATGGGGAAGAGCGCAGGTCCTTTAATACTGGAACTTTATTCCCGAAACCAAATTATGGGGGAGGACCAAGTGAAACGCATCCTACTGCCCCGAGTTTTACTCCTCCGTTGACCCCACAGATATTACATGACACAACTTTAAGAAGGGTACTAGTGGAAAAGGAACAAGAGGCTCTAGCTAGACAAAGGACAGAAATAATTCAGAAAATTTCCCAGTTAAATACCAGTCCTGAGGCATTGACTATTCCAGTAACTATTGGACCGGTGGTCCCGTTATACGGAAATGGTCAGGGAAATCCGATTACTCCAGTTATGACCCCAGTCATGGCAACCCCGAGACAGGAACCGATCATCATAGATGATCAGTCCAGTGAGTGCGAGTCTGAAGTTGCGTTCTTGGAATTGCCAAACAAACAGACTGGAAAGGGAATACAGCAGAGGCATAACCCTTTTAATACAAAAGAAATTAAATTAGAGACAGCAACAGGTACTAGGAATGTCTCTCTGGTAACTCCGGATGAAATTGAGAGTTGGAGTCGTGAATTAGAGAAGCAGACTCCGCAAACAAAACCTTTAGACCTCTACAAGCTGAGGGTCGAAATAGAAGAATTAATGGCAGGAAATGTGGGGTTGGATCGATTGAATACCTACTCTGAAGAAGAATTGTCGTTCATATGTAAAAGCTTTACAAGGAACACCAGAGTGCTCCACGAAAAACTGACCGAAACAGCAGTTAGTATGGGGGTAGATATCTCAAAATCCAAGCCCTTACAGAAACCGTACAGAGCAGACTTCTCAGACAAAGATATAGAACACCTGAATGTGGCAGGGAAGAAGTTGCAGATTAAAGAATTAATGGGGGTACTGCAGAAATGGGGAGATGTGGAAAGATGGAGAAGCAGGTGGGCGAAAAAGAGAGAAGAGGTTCGCTCCCGACAAGTGACTCCTGAGTTTGCTTTAAGAGAGGTAGAAAAACCTGAGCAGTTATGCCCCATGCGCGAAGTTCCAGGAGGGAAATATGTGCATGTGCCCTGGTCTAGGCAGGATATTGTGTCCTTCACGAACGATTTTCCAAAATTACGAGAGAAACCAGTTGACTGGTACAGGCAGGTGGAAAGGTTCGTGAAGGTACAGAAATGTCTGTGGAAAGACCTGGATGGGTTTTTCGACATTGTGGTTCCAGTAGATTTATGGACCCAGTGTAAAATAAACATAGACTGGCCGAGTGAGGAGTACCCAAGAAATAAAGAAACAGGGGAGCCATCAAAGGATGTCATGCGAAAATATGAGCAGGTAATTCAGCACTTGAAAGAAAAGGTGCCCGCAAAGGAAACTGATTGGACAAAAATAGATAGAACAACACAGGAAAGGGACGAGACAGTGCACTCCTTCTATGAGAGGTTATTGCAGGTATTTAAAACATACAGTGGTATTGATAACATCGACCTGAAGGATATGACGCACTTTATTTACAGGTTTGTAAATGGTTTAAGACCTGAAATTTGTCAGTGGATAAAAGATAATAAAATCTGTTGGCATACTAAGAAAATGGATGAGGTCCTGCGGTACGCTAAGTACTGCGAGGATGAGATGGCAGAAAAGAAAAAGGCCCTCAAGGAAAAGGTGATGTGGGCTCAGGTGAAGCTCGCAGAACAGCAGGAAAAACAATTGAGTAACATGGTTAAAAATGCTGAGAACAAAGGTCCTGGGGGAGGGGGTGGAGGAAAGCCCCGGCCCAAATTTAGTAGGGAAGAGGCTATGAAAAAATTTCCCTGCCATCAGTGCGGCGAAATTGGACACTGGCGAAACGAGTGTCCCCAATTAGTAGATATTAATGAAAAAACTCCTGATTTAACTCCACAGACGCAGAAAGAAAGACCAAGAAAGACTCAACCCCAGGTAAAAACAGTTCAGGTGCCTCGAGCACCCAAGCAGGTATACAGGGGAAGACAGGCAGAAGATGAAGAGATAGAGGTTTGGGAAAGCGGGGAGAACAGAAATACAGCAACTTCGCAGTATCTGCTGAATGATACCTTCCTTTGTAATGAACAGGACTGACGGGGCCTGAGAGGGGAGGACGAGGAGTGCGTACTTGGCGCTTCCTTGCCGGTAGACCAGTCTGGACCATATATTGAAGGAAAGGTTGACGGAAATGATGTCACCTTTCTGTTGGACACTGGCGCTACCCGTTCTACTGTAAGAACAGTGGACGTTCCAAACCTACCCCTCTCGGGAGAAAATATCCAAGTAGTGGGTGTATCTAATCAATTGATTAGTACTCCTGTTACCGAACCAATGGAGATTTCAATTGGAAATTTTAAACAGATGCATAGATTTGTCGTCTGTGACACCAGTCCAGTGAATCTACTGGGTCGTGATTTGCTGTGCAAAATGAACTGTACCATCTTTTGCACACCAAAAGGTGTTGAAATACAGACCCCAGATGAAGATGGCATTTATAAATTATTGTTACTTAGACCTGACTCAGAAATTAAAAGATTGACCCTGCAGGACTTGCCCCAAGAACTCCAGGAAGCCGTAAAGCCAGAGGTGTGGGATTTCACTGGAAAAGATGTGGGGTTGATGAAAGATGTGGACCCCATACAGATAGCCATCAAGGACAATGCAGTATATCCTAACACTAGGCCCTACCGAATGAATGCTGAAGTGAAAGCAGGTGTCACTCTAGAAATACAAAAATTATTAGAAGGAGACATCATACAGGAAGTGATGAGCAGCCCATGCAACTCACCGATTATGGGCATCAAAAAGCCTAGTGGCAAGTATAGGGTAGTGCAGGACCTGAGAAAGGTTAACAAAATTGTAGTTCCTTGCTGCCCTATTGTCCCAAACCCTGCAGTGATATTGTACCAGATTCCTTGGGATGCTGAATGGTTCACTGTGATTGATTTATGTCATGCATTTTTTTCGATACCCCTGCACCCCGACAGCAAATTTCTTTTCTCATTTGCCTTCGAAGGTCACGTGTATTGTTGGAACCGGGTCCCTCAAGGGTATACAGAGAGCCCCTCTATCTTTAATCAGATCTTGAAAAAATGTCTAGAGACTTTGACCTTACCTGGGAACTCTGTGTTAGTGCAGTACATAGACGACCTTCTACTGGCGTCTAAAAGTCACAGGGACTGTGTAGTTGACACCATTGCCCTCCTAAATCATCTGTGTGAGAAAGGGCATAAAGTGGCCCCTGACAAACTACAGTTCTGTGCGAAATCAGTAAAATATCTAGGACACCAGATAGAAAAGGGTGTCAGAAAAGTCACATCAGAAAGAGTGAGAATAATTCAAAAGATGCAGTTGCCCCGTACTCAAAAAGATGTCAGAATGTTCCTGGGGGTATTAGGGTACTGCAGGCAGTGGATTCTGGGATTTGCAGCCTTAGCCAGGCCCTTGATAAAAATGACTACGAGAGGAATGCCAGATGTTGTAGAGTGGGACGATGAAAGTCTAATGGCTTTCACAAGACTGAAAAACTGTCTGTGTACGGCCCCTGCGTTGGGAATGCCAGATTATTCCAAAGAGTTTGCCCTATTCTGTGACACTCGCGATAATTGCGCATTGTCAGTCTTGACTCAAGAACCTGGCACGACCAGAAGGCCTGTGGCCTATTTCTCTGCCACTTTGGACCCAGTAGCTGCTGGGTTACCAGGCTGTCTGAAAGCAGTAGCTGCTACCTGTGCAAGTTTGGAACAGAGTGAGTCCATTGTCATGGGACATCCTGTGACCGTGTATGTTTCACATGGAGTGGTAATTCTATTGACCAGAACTAAAACACAGTATCTCACCCCTAGTTGGCTGACTAAATACGAGAGGATTCTTGTGGGTGCAGCAAATGTAAGCATTGTTAGGTGCGGTATTCTGAACCCTGCCACTTTACTCCCCGACCCCTTGGAAATAGAAGGTGGGGATGATGATGAACATGATTGTATTGACCTGACAGAGTTCAGTACTAAGCCACGCCCAGACATAAAAGAAGTGCCATTGCCTGAACATGATAAAGAACTATTTGTGGATGGTTCCTGTCTAAGACATGAACTAGGAGGCCTGAGTGCTGCTTATGCAGTAGTGTCTTTCACAAAAATTGAAGAAGCAGGTTACCTATATAACATCAAGTCTGCACAAGTAGCCGAATTGATAGCCATGATAAAGGCTTGCAAAATTGGGAAGGACTTACGCATAACAGTGTATACTGACAGTCAGTACTGTTATGGAGTTGTGCATGACTTTGGCCAATTGTGGCTGCAGAGAGAATTCATGACTTCCTCAGGTACTCCCATTCGGAATGCAAAAGTTGTTCATGACCTTTTAGAGGCCATCCAGTTGCCCAAAGAACTGGCAGTGGTAAAATGTGCTGCTCATAAAAAGAGCATGGACAAAGTATCACTGGGAAACGATTATGCTGATCGAGTGGCCCAATGGTGTGCCAAAGATCGGTATATTGTAAATCCAAAACGAGGGGGGCCAGGAACCAGCTGCCAGCTTCAGGTGTTTGAAGAAGTGCCTACGTGGGATGAAGTGAGAGAGTGGCAGGAATCGGCTCCTTGGCAAGAAAGAGAGAAATGGAAGGAGGATGGGTGTAGACCGAGACGTGTGGATGGTGTGATTTTGGGCCCAACTGGTATGCCTGTGTTACCCCGACACTTGCTTGGCACAATGGCAAGATTAATACATGAAGGATCACACATTGGTAGGGATGCCATGATTCTGGTATTTCAACAGACTTGGTACAGTAAGAAGTTCAGGAAGGTAGCAGAGTCCCTCTGCCAGAGGTGCCTGTCATGTCAACAGATGAACCCAGGCAAGAGGACAATGGTTGAACTGAGCAAGATTGGGAGATCAGGGGGTCCCTTTGTAAGGATACAGATTGATTTCATCACCATGCCCCGTTGTGAAGGGAAACGATATGTCCTTGTCATTGTTTGCGTATTTTCAAAATGGGTGGAAGCTTACCCTACTCCCCAAAGTGACGCACTGACAGTAGCGAAGTGTTTACTAAAAGAACTGATACCTAGATTCGGAATACCATGCATTATTGAATCAGATAAAGGTGGTCATTTCCAGAATGAAATACTGGCTGAACTCTGTAAGGCCTTTGGAATAAGGCAGAAACTTCATTGTGCATACCACCCAGAGGCTTCTGGAATAGTGGAACAAGTAAATGGAACTATCAAAAACAGACTAGCAAAGCTGACAGATGCTACTGGCATGACCTGGGTGAAGGCCCTGCCTCTGGTCCTAATGGGACTGAGAAGTGTTCCTGACCGCAAGACAGGCCTAAGTCCCCATGAAATCATTATGGGAAGAGTGATGAGACAAGCATGGGTGCCAGGAAGCAAACTGTTGAGTATTACTGATGATTTAGTGCTTGAATACTGCAGAAGATTGGGTGACCAAGTGCGTTCTATCTCTCGCCAGATTGGAGACGACGGCATCCTCAATCCAACGACTCCTCTCCACAGCTTGGTTCCAGGAGACTGGGTCAAAATAAAGAAGCACACTCGATCTAATTGTCTGGCACCAAGGTGGGGAAAGAAACGCCAAGTAATCCTGGTAACAACAACTGCAGTGAAGGTCGCAGGTGTTCCCCAGTGGATCCACGCTGGACACACTCAGAAGGTATTACCAGACAAAGAATTTGCAGAAGAGGGGCAACCAGCAGAGGACCCTGCAGGAGCCGGTCCAGAAGCAGCTGACAACGAGCAGCCCAGCACCAGTCAGGTTGCAGGAACAGCAGACGTTGGCCCAGGAGTAGTTGACTACGAACTGCCAAGAAACCAGCCTGTGGAAGAGGTCCAGGAAACTGAGCCAGGAGTAGCTGAAGACGAGCTGCCAAGCATATGGCCAGAAGAATGGATACCGATGATTGATCTGACCGAAGATCCTATCAGAACAAGAGAACGACTTAGTGAAGGTAGAGAGTGGACTAGTCAGGAAAAGCAAGGCACAGGCGAAGAACCTCAGCCGCTTGAGATTCACATCAAAACTGAGGAAGGAGAAGGTCAGACAGGGACAGAGCAGGTGTTCGATACACCACCGCTAACACCTGATGCAGATAAGGGTGAGACTAGAAATAGAGTGATAGTTCGAGCAGAAGAAAATCAAGAGATCGAAGTGCTTGAACAGGATCAGAGAGGGTTAAAAGAACGGGTTCAGGAAATAGAAACAGAAACAGAGACAATCGAAAGCCAAAAACAAAATATTCCTGAACAAGGCCAGATTAGCAACCAGGCAGAAGAATTTGATGCTAGCCCTGGAACTAGCCAGATAGGGGAAGTAGGAGAAGAAAGTGGAGAAGAATTACCACAAGATAAAGAGAACAAGAGAATAAGAAAAGAAAGTGAAGTCCAAGTACCGACTAAGAGACTAAAGAAAAGAAACAACCTTGAGCCTAGGTTTGTAAAAAGATTGAGACTAAGGATAAAGACAGTGGAAGAAAAACGTGCAGAAGCAAGAAGAAGTGCTCGGATAGCAGAGCAAGAAGAAGACTCTTCCAAAAGAAGGAGTGAACGAATAAAAAGACAAAACAAAAAGTACAAGTCTCCTGAATGGACACTGGTTTTGGAAGAACTTGAAGATCTTGATATAACTGACGTGAGCGACGGAGAACCCGTCCCAGAGTACTCAGCTGAAGAAGAAGACGAACCACCGTGAAGTTGCACAAAGTAAGCTAATTGTGCAAAGCCAAAAAGAGGGGTTCGAAAGACTCCTTCTGAGCCAAAATGTCTGATTCAACAGTGAATGGTAGACCTAGTTGCAGCCGTTTTAAGACGTGTTGCAAGGTGTGTATATGTAGTGTAGTAGTACTGATAGTTATCTGGATAGGATTAACAATTTTCATTCCCTTTGCTGTAAGTAAAGATACTAACATTGTCCCTACTGAAGTTATAAATACTGACAATGAGGAGCTAACAACCCAGAGTGTAGCACGACATGAAAGAGCTTTGAGACAAACAAAACAGAACTTAGAAGCATCAGATGAGGGAGGACTACATTATCATGGAGTTAAGAACAAGACACACTTAAATGTTTTCGCAAACTTATTAATACACTATGTAGAGACTATGGAAATTGAAGATTGCTATGTCTGCATGAAGCTACCTACTTCTGTGGCTGAAGGCGTGACATACCATCACCTGCCATTGACATATGGAATCTCCTGTAGCATTTTAGCTAGTTTATTTTACAAAAGGGGACCGTTACAGTATTATTATTCTAACAATGACGTGATCTTTTCTGAACTTCCTATACGTGGGAACTTGAATCCTGTACATACCAAAACTGACACCATAAGATATATGGGAGACTACTTTCTGACTATAGGTAACATTGACATAGCAGACGCACACAGAGATAACTTGACTTGTTCTTTGCGTGAGCAGGAAAAGATGTTCCTGAACATGGCAGAGAAAAGGAGAATTAAAATTCAAAAAAAGGCTAATGACGAAAGTCAGAAAAAGCCAAAGTGGGCAGAGAACATGGAAGGCACCTCATCTGGTGGAGCGGGTCCTGCTCTGTTGCTGGATTTTGAAAAGAAAGGCAAGCTATGTCTTCACCGCGAGAAGACTAGCTATTATAATAATGTTTTCATTGGTTCCAGTGAATGCGAACATAATTACAAGGTAATTGGAGGTTGGGGTTTCAAAAATGGGTCAGAGCCTGTGTTTCCTGGAATTTATTATATTTGTGGGGACAAGGCTTATTTCAAATTGCCGGATCACTGGTATGGAAGCTGCTACTTTGGCATTGTCTTCCCGAAAATATACCATGTGAATGGAAAAGCTGGAAGCAATGAAGATACTAATGGCTTAGTGCGTAGTAAAAGAGAAAGTATAGGTGAAATTATGGGTAGTATTTTCAGTGCACTGATACCTGGAGTGGGAGTGGTTCTGAACACTCACAGAATTTGCAAATTGTCTACTATAGTAGATGTGCTGTCTACTGAAACAGCTCATGGATTTCTGCTGGTCAATACCGAAATGGTTGCGATCAGATCAATGGTTTTACAGAATCGACTTGCTCTTGACACCTTATTAGCGAAAGAGGGCGGAGTCTGCCGGATGTTGAAGGCGCAACATTGTTGCACTTATATTCCGGATAAAAGTATACAGATCAAAAGATATGTGAAAAACATTACTAATTTGGCAAAGGAACTCAAACCACTCGAGGTTGATAGTGCCTGGAAGAGACTGGTAGATGGTCTCTCAAATGTAGGTCATTGGCTTGCTAGCATAGGTAAAAGCTTATTATTCAAAATTCTGATGCCAATTGGTATTATAGGTCTTATTATACTTTCCATTTTCTTATGCTGTAAATGCCGCAAGCGCACCAAAAAGCACGAGGTAAATGCAAGAGGAGTGAAACGAAGTGTGGATGAGATTGAATTAGAGGAAGTGAATGATCAGATATACAAAAAGGTGAAGACTTCTCACCCTGCTAAAACTGAGAGAGAAAAGTTAGAACGGTTGCTGGAAGAAATAGAACTTTATAAAGTATGAAAGAAAGTTGGCATCTGGTTCCATTATAATTTGTGATGATAGTAAATATCATCAAAGAGGGGATTGATGAAGCAAAGCTTCGCATATTTTGCGGCTTGCCGAAGTCAAGAACCTCGTTTATGTGTAATAAGGTAACAAAACGTATGTTTTACTAACATTTATTTTTGTTTAGGCAAAGTTCCCGAAGCTTGCCTATGTGTATTTCTAATGAATTTAATCCGTGTTCTTTAATATGGCCGCCGCTTGTATTTTAGTTACTGCGCATGCGTCAGCCACACTCACGTGTCCTGACGCGTCTGCAGAAGTGGAGGGAAAGTTATGCGCATGCGTAATTCATAGCTGTGCTTATCATGTGGTACTGCTCGTGCCACTGCTCTTGTGATTGTGTCAATGTAGCTAACATTTAATGCAATAGTTTTATTTCTTGATGATGAGTTAAAAGTACAAACCCTATGATGTATTTTCATAATGACATTATTATGTATTAACTTGTTTTCGCTTACTTTTCATGTACCGCGGGGAATGGGGGTCCAAACTGATTGGGAGCCATATTGACGGTCTCTTCTGCGCATGACCAGGGAGCATTGAAAGGTGGCCACTTTGGACAGTGGAACTCAGCCAGCTGGCAGCCACAGTCAAGATGCGCCTGGGAAAGCCACCTCTGCGCTACGAGAACGGCGAATGTTGCTCCTCATGTGTTACAATGTTAATTTTCACTCGTATTTCTGCACAGTTCTCATGAGAACCCCAAACCTGCTAGGCGGTACCCAAGTATGTTAATGAAGGCTTCAAATCTTGTATTGTGATTGGTGTGTTACCCAAATCCTACCTTAGGACCAATCGAAATTGAGGGATTCTGACACTTTGCAACATTGGGGGGTGGTACACTGTCCCCAAACTGTATATCTACCCTGGGTTCACCTAGTGAACCGTCCGACTTGTCTGGTTTAGCTGACCTGTCACTGACCCAACGCACTCAATAGGTGACTGAAGATACAGAGCGCTGCGAAGCACTCTGTCCGAATTTGACCATAGACTAAGGTTCTACTGAGCCTTAAAGTGCTGGCAAGCACTTAGCTGGGAGTTCGCTGACCCAATCGGGGTCTTGATCGATAGCTGCAGAGCGGGTGGAGCGCAGGCGTTGCTTCCGAACTGTGGGTTCCGGTCCTGTCCTGAAGAGGGTCCTGTCCTGAGGGTTTGCTGTCCTGTCCTGAGGGTCCTGTCCTGATTCCTATTCCGAGGGTATCCTGTCCTGTCCTGGGTGTCCATTCTGCACCTGCTGTCCTTTGAGGGGTATCCTTCCTTGAGGGTTTCCTGTCCTTAACTGACCCGTGGCCAGGGTTTGGTTTCCACACCTTTCTAGGTAAATATTGCTCTGAAAACTCTTTAAATCTTGCACCTTCTAAATTTCTGACTTTTGCTTTAATAAAGTTCATCATTGCATATGTTATATTTTCCATGCCTTTCCGCAACTATTGAAAGTCAATTACATATTTTTCCATAAGTTTGTTCCTATGTCTTCTCACTTGTTAGAAATTATATTTTGCATTGCAGTCTGTAATTTTATGATATGGTCTAGAACTTCATTGCCTAGATTGTTCAAAGGCCCATTCACCTTAAGTGAAGCGTGCTACTCTTTATAGGCCCTCCTATAGTTAATCATGCATAAAATGTCCATGCTTAAACATTTCTGAGATTTTATAATATTTCCCATCTGCATTTCATATTACATTTGAATGATTACCCTGTCATTATTTCTTTATGCCTATGTGATTTACGTTATCTTGGTTATTGACTGCCTTATTCTACTGTACCTCATGCAAGAAAATATTGAATTTAGATAAACATTTTAAAACTTCCAGTTGTCCGTGGTCATTTAAACAGTATTTGAATGTTATTGATTGGGTTTGTATTTTGCTGCCTTTCCTTTACAGCTAGCTCCCTGATTCATTGTGGTCATTAGGTACCCGCATCGGTGGATGGTAAGTCGGGTGCACTGAAAAATAATAATAGGGAACACACACACAACTTGGTAGAGCTCGTGAAGTCACCTGATCGATGTATATGGTGATTTGAAAAGTATATGGGCCCTGAAGCCGGAAACGGCGAAAACTATTGGTCGGGTGGCCTCGCGCGCTCTATCATTACCACTTTATTCGAATCAAGATGACTTCAGGTGTGCCATACTTTTGTTATAAGTAAGACTGTTAGCGTTCTAGTTGTTCTTTAAAACACTCTGGGACATTCTGTCACTGGGCTATAGTTGGGCTACATCTGGCTGATATTTGGGCTACATTTGTTTTTTTTGTCTCTGGTGGCCATCTTTGGGCTACATTGGGCTTTATTGGGCTTCATTGGGCTACATTGGGCTACATTTGGGCTCCAACATATATATAGCCCAATGTAGCCCAATATATATTTTTCAAAGTTAATTTTCGTAAAAACCACTGGAGCATATATCTTGAGACATAGCAAAGGCACATCGGGCTACCAGTCCCTACAATTTTGCCAAGTTTCGTGGAAATCCATTCAGCCGTTCGAGCTAAAAGTGAGTCCAACCGCCCTATGGAAAACTCAATGTTAAAAACACGTTTTGGGCCCCCCCTTTTTTCTCGGCCCCCGCTTGACGAAACCCCCCCAAATTTTCAGGGGCTGCTCAGAAACAAAATGTTCCATTTTCCAGAAAATTTCAGCCAATTCCGTCCTCAAACGCCAAAGTTATTCAACATAGAATTTTCAAAAATCCCATAGGAAAAGAATCCTAACTATATATACCTACTGGCGACCGCCAGTAGGTAATATATATATGCAGAGAAAGGCCCCTCCAGATGAAAGGACCGAAGGACACAGCGGGGGTACCAGGTAACCTTTTATTTTCGCGCAGGTTAGGGCATAATGCATTTCGGCGTCTTGCCTTCCTCAGATGCCATTGCTGCATGGGATTACTTCAGCTCCCTCCCCTAAAATTACGGAGTTCCAAGAATAGTTGGAGTGTTTCCGGCCCCGCCTTAAGTAGTTGCAGCTGTTGTTCAATGTTGGATGAACTCGATCTTCCAGCATGCAATGCAGCTGCAGTCCAAAAAGCGGAGTAGCGCTTCAGTGCGCCCTGTGAGGCCAGAGAGGGGGAGAAGGCTGTGTTTGTGCCACCAAAGTCCCAAAGTTTAAAATGCAAAGGGTTACCTCCGGTCCCCTACGCCTCAACCCCCTGAGAAGTTCCAGACCGGGCCGTGACGAAGAGATACAGTGATCCAGCGTCCCCGTGACTTCACGGACTGCAAGTAGCAGCAGCTGTTGTCCGACGTGCTCCTGAGGTTGGCCAGCAAACTACCAATTCCTTGGTTACAAAAATTCATGTTTCCATGTTGCCTTTATTTGTTGCCGGCCGATTTGCAAGGCGGGTCCTTCATTTACACGCGCTAAGGCACAGCTCGTGGTAATGATGCAGAGAAAGGCCCCTCCAGATGAAAGGACCGAAGGACACAGCGGGGGTACCAGGTAACCTTTTATTTTCGCGCAGGTTAGGGCATAATGCATTTCGGCGTCTTGCCTTCCTCAGATGCCATTGCTGCATTGGATTACTTCAGCTTCCTCTCTCTCTGTATGTTTTGTATCCAATTTCTTCTTCCTAATGAAGAAAACCGCACACCAAGGTCAGCAATATTTGTTGTTTATTTTTCAGTAATAGTGCAGTATCCACACCCAACCACCACCAATGCGTTTCAACCCCCACGGGTCTTGCTCACGGCATGCGAGTCCTTTCTTTGTGTTCATATTTATAGTTCCCCCATATTAGCCTATTAGGAGGCATCATGGGATTTGGAGTTCAGTTCATGTTTTTCACCATAAGTGGGTCTGTTTCTTAGTCCAAAGGGTCGATGATTCTTAGATTGTCTCTTTTTGTTTGACTCAGTGTCAGAAAATCGCCGAGTGTGATGATTTCGAGTTATGGGGCTTTTATGTGTCTCGATTACGGGGTCTGAATAACATTTTTCCAATTTTTTATTTCTACATTGTTAATGTACTTGGTATACTTAATTTATTTCTTTATTGTATCACATTTGTTTTGATGTCAGTTGATTAGTATCTCTCGACATTTTTTAGTTTTTGAATTCTTGAACTTTATACACAGTCCAGGGCTCAGTGCCCAATGATTGTTTGTGTTGTTTTCAGCCTCATAGTCGTATTGTTTAGCCCAAATGTACATGTAGGTCCTCATCTGTATTCAAACCGTGGGGAATTTTTGTTTTGAATCTCACGATCATTTTTTATTCAAGTCTCCTCAGTTTAAGGGTTCTGTCACCCCCTCTTTCATTTTTTGGGACAGTTACTAGTCCAAAGAATCTGATGTCTTTCCACGATTTCTCTGTGTGGCTTTTGAGATGTTTGGCAATAGCATAATTCATGTCATCATTATGGATCTTTATGGAACCCCAATATGCAAGGGGAATTAGTTTGACCTCTGTAAAAGCACCAGGGGGCTGAGTTGCAGAGACTTGTAAAAAAGGGGCTTGGCCTCATTACACCTCTCTTCAATGCAGCTTCATGGCGCATACTGGAGGTTCCTGGTGGGCTAGTTGGCCTCCAGGGACCCCAATATGCAAGGGGAATTAGTTTGCCCTCTGTAAACGCGCCAAGGGGCTGCGTTGCAGAGAGGTGTAAAAAGGGGCAGGGCTTTATTACTCCTCTGTGCAACGCAGCCCCATGGCGCATACTGGAGATTCCTGGTGGGCTAGTTGGCCCCCAGGGACCCTCAGTATTCAAGAGGAATTAGTTCCCCCTCTGCAAACGCACCAGGGGGCTGCCTTGCAAAGACCTGTAAAGAGGCCACGCCCCTTTTTACACCTCTCTGCGAGGCAGCCCCCGGGTGCATACTGGAGGTTCTTGACCCCCTAGGCCTGCTTAGGGGTTCCCACAAAAAAACCCAAGGCCAAAAACATATATATATTTTTTTTTAAATCCCGGGATAGGCGCAAGGTACGAGTACCCTGCCAATCCCCCCCAAAAAAAATAAAGACACCACCTGGTGCGTTTGCAGAGGGGGAAATAATTCCCCTTGAATACTGGGGGTCCCTGGGGGCCAAGTAGCCCACCAGGAACCTCCAGTATACGTTAGGGGGCTGCCTTACAGAGACGTGTAAAGAGGCCACGCCCCTTTTTACACCTCTCTGCAAAGCAGCCCCCTGGCGAATACTGGAGGTTCCTGGTGGGCTAGTTTACCTCCAGGGACCCCCAGTATTCAAGGGGAATTAGTTCCCCCTCTGCAAACGCACCAGGGGACGCATTTGCAGAGTGGTGCAATCTGTCACCTCAAGCCCTGCCCCCTCCCTGCACCACTATGCAAATGCACCCCCTGGAGTGTTTGCAGAGGGGGAAGTAATTTCCCTTGAATACTGGGGGTCTCTGGGGGCCAACTAGCTCACCAGGTACCTCCAGCAAGTGCCATGGAGCTGATTTGCAGAGTGTTGTAAAAGGCGGCGTGGCCTCATTATACCTCTCTGCAATGCAGCTCCCTGGAGCATAATGGAGGTTCCTGGTGGGCTAGTTGGCCCCCAGGAACCCCATATATGCAAGGGGAATTAGTTTCCCCTCTGTAAACGCGCCAAGGGGCTGCGTTGCAGAGAGGTGTAAAAAGGGGCAGGGCTTTATTACTCCTCTGTGCAACGCAGCCCCATGGCGCATACTGGAGATTCCTGGTGGGCTAGTTGGCCCCCAGGGACCCTCAGTATTCAAGAGGAATTAGTTCCCCCTCTGCAAACGCACCAGGGGGCTGCCTTGCAAAGACCTGTAAAGAGGCCACGCCCCTTTTTACACCTCTCTGCGAGGCAGCCCCCGGGTGCATACTGGAGGTTCTTGACCCCCTAGGCCTGCTTAGGGGTTCCCACAAAAAAACCCAAGGCCAAAAACATATATATATATTTTTTTAAATCCCGGGATAGCCGCAAGGTACGAGTACCCTGCCAATCCCCCCCAAAAAAAATAAAGACACCACCTGGTGCGTTTGCAGAGGGGGAAATAATTCCCCTTGAATACTGGGGGTCCCTGGGGGCCAAGTAGCCCACCAGGAACCTCCAGTATACGTTAGGGGGCTGCCTTACAGAGACGTGTAAAGAGGCCACGCCCCTTTTTACACCTCTCTGCAAAGCAGCCCCCTGGCGAATACTGGAGGTTCCTGGTGGGCTAGTTTACCTCCAGGGACCCCCAGTATTCAAGGGGAATTAGTTCCCCCTCTGCAAACGCACCAGGGGACGCGTTTGCAGAGTGGTGCAATCTGTCACCTCAAGCCCTGCCCCCTCCCTGCACCACTATGCAAATGCACCCCCTGGAGTGTTTGCAGAGGGGGAAGTAATTTCCCTTGAATACTGGGGGTCTCTGGGGGCCAACTAGCTCACCAGGTACCTCCAGCAAGTGCCATGGAGCTGATTTGCAGAGTGTTGTAAAAGGCGGCGTGGCCTCATTATACCTCTCTGCAATGCAGCTCCCTGGAGCATAATGGAGGTTCCTGGTGGGCTAGTTGGCCCCCAGGAACCCCATATATGCAAGGGGAATTAGTTTCCCCTCTGTAAACGCGCCAGGGGGCTGAGTTGCAGAGACTTGTAAAAAAAGGGGCGTGGCCTCATTACACCTCTCTTCAATGCAGCTTCATGGCGCATACTGGAGGTTCCTGGTGGGCTAGTTGGCCCCCAGGGACCCCCAATATGCAAGGGGAATTAGTTCCCCCTCTCTAAACGCGCCAAGGGGCTGCTTTGCAGAGAGGTGTAAAAAGGGGCGGGCCTCATTACACCGCTGTCCAATGCAGTCCCCTGGTGCATAATGGAGGTTCCTGGTGAACTAGGTGTCCCCCAGGGACCCCCAGTATACAAGGGGAATTAGTTCCCCCTCTGCAAACGTGCCAGGGGGCTGCCTTGCAGAGACGTGTAAAGAGGCCACGCCCCTTTTTACACCTCTCTGCTAGGCAGCCTCCTGGCGCATACCACACCTCTCTGCTAGGCAGCCTCCTGGAGCATACTGGAGGTTCCTGACCCCCTAGGCCTGCTAAAGGGGTCCCACAAGGACCCCCAAGGCCAAATTATTGCACGTGTACCCTGCCGATCCCCAAAAAAAACATAAAGGCACCACTCTGCAAATGCGCCCCCTGGCGCTTTTGCAGAGGGGGAAATAATTCCCCTTGAATAGTGGGGGTCCCTGGGGGACAAGTAGCCACCAGGAACCTCCAGTATTCTCTAGGGGGCTGCCTTGCAAAGACGTGTAAAGAGGCCACGCTCTTTTTACACCTCTCTGCAATGCAGCACCCTGGCGCATACTGGAGGTTCCAGGTGGGTAATTGACCCCCAGGAACCCCCAATATGCAAGGAGAATTAGTTCCCCCTCTGTAAATGTGCCAGGGGGCTGCATTGCAGAGAGGTGTAAAAAGGGGCGGGGCCTCATTACACCTCTGTGCCACACAGGCCCCTGGCGCATATTGGTGGTTCCTGGTGGGCTAGTTGGCCCCCAAGGACCGCCAGTATGCAAGGGGATTTAGTTCTCCCTCGGCAAATGTGCCAGGGGCTGCGTTGCAGAGAGGTGTAATGAGGCCATGCCCCTTTTTACACCTCTCTGCAACGCAGCCCCCTGGCACATACTGGAGGTTCCTGGTGGGCTACTTGGCCTCCAGGGCCCCCCAGTATGCAAGGAGACTTAATCCCGCAACTTAGAACGCGCTACGGGGCGCGTTTGCTCAGTGGTGAAGGTAGGGGGTGGCTTGAGGTGATATGTGTGCAAACATGCCCTGTGGCGCGTTTTAAGTTGGGGAATTAATTCCTCTTCAATACAAAGGTTCCCTAGGGGCCAACTAGTCCAACAGGTACCTCCATTAAGCGTCACGGAGCTGCATTGCAGTGTGTTGTAAAAAGGGGGCGTGCCCTCTGAACACCTCTCTGCAATACAGCACCCTTGCGCATACTGGAGGTACCTGGTGGGCTTGTTGGCTCACAGGGGACCTCAGAATTGAAGATGAATTAATTCCCCAATCTAAAACGCGCCACAGGGCGTGTTTGCACACATGTCACCACAGGCCCCATCCCCTTCCTTCACTATTGAGCACAATATTCCTCTAAAATCAGCGGAACTATGAATTCTGATGCACTCACCTGTTATCACAAGAGACGTCAGTGCTGCATCTTTGAGCCCAGTACGGACCCTGAAAAGTAAATCTAAGTGTACTTGACAGTAACATGCATTTCCTTCCATAGGGATCTATTGAGTGATTGTCACCAGAAAAGTTTCTGTGTCTATTTTTGAAACGTACAAATATTCCTCTAAAGTCAGCCGAACTACGAATTCCGATTTACTCACCTGTTATCAGGAGAGACCTCAGTGCTGCATCTTTCAGCCCACTACTGATCATGAAAAGTAAATCTAATCGTAGTTACAGTAACTTAAATTTCCTTTCTAGGCTAACATTGACTGGTTTCACTTGGAAATTTTTCCAAGTGTGGAGTTTTGGAACTTTAAAAAATTCCTCAAAAATCAGCTGAACTACGAATTTCGATTTACTCTCCTGTTATCAGGAGAGACCTCAGTGCTGCATCTTTCAGCCCACTACTGATCCTGAAAAAAAAATCTAATCGTAGTTACAGTAACTTGATTTTCCTTCCATAGGCTAACATTGACTGGTTTTACTTGGAAACTCTTCTAAGTGTGGAGTTTTGGAACTTTAAAAACTTCCTCTAAAATCAGCCCAACTACGAATTCCAATTTATTCACCTGTTATCAGGAGAGACATCAGTGCTGCATCTTTCAGCCCACTACTGATCCTGAAAAGTAGTTCTAACCATACC
Organism: Lissotriton helveticus; assembly: GCF_964261635.1. Taxonomy (NCBI): domain Eukaryota; kingdom Metazoa; phylum Chordata; class Amphibia; order Caudata; family Salamandridae; genus Lissotriton; species Lissotriton helveticus. The sequence goes on along the minus strand of NC_136071.1, from coordinate 1,213,842,476 downwards.
TACAGTAACTTGAATTTCCTTCCATAGGATAACATTGACTGGTTTCACTTGGGCATTCTTCTAAGTGTGGAGTTTTGGAACCTAAAAAAATTCCTCAAAAATCAATCGAACTACGAATTCCAATTTACTCACCTGTAATCAGGAGATACCTCAGTGCTGCATCTTTCAGCTCACTACTATTCCTGAAAAGTAAATTTAACTGTACTTACCAGTAACTTGAATTTCCTTCCATAGGATATCATTGCCTGCTATATCAAATATATATAAATTAAAAAAATATTAAATAAAAAAATATATTACAATTTCAATATATTTTTTAAAAAAAATCAATTTATATTAAAAATATATAATGTAATTTAAAAAATAAAATATCAAAAAATAAACACTTTAAAACAATGTAGTAAATTAGTATAAAGAAATATAACAATTAATACATTTAAAAATTATCATTTACAAAACCTTTTGAAATTCACTGAAAAAAACATAGGTTTCAGCCACGTTATAGTTAAAAATTAGCATTTAAAAAACCTTACAAATTCACTGAAAAAACCATAGGTTTCACACACGTTATAGTTAGGAATTAGCATTTAAAAAACCTTCGAAATTCACAGAAAAAACCAGAGGTTTCACACACGTTATAGATAAAAATTAGCATTTAAAAAACCTTAGAAATTAACTGAAAAAACTATAGGTTTCACACATGTTATAGTTAGCTGGACATTTCTCTCATACAAAACAATTGAAATCCCCCGTTATAGTTAGTTTAGTTAACTATAACTGCGCGCCCGCAATGCACTGCTGATGACGTCACATACTACATCACTCATGACATGGTCAGTGACATCACTCATGACATCACTGATGACTTCTCAAATGACATCACTGATGACATCACTGATGAAATCATCCTTGTGAAAGAGTGGCAGACTTCCTCTCACCCTAATATAACCTTAGATACACACATTCAAAAATAGAAAATACAATTTTCAAAAAAATGGAGATACCAATACCAGTTTCAACAAAATATTCAGTAATTCCAACATCTACATACACATCCACTCATTCACCAACATTTCTATTCAGTCACTCATACATGTACTCACTCATCACATGTACTCATACATCTATACATCCTGTTACACACTGACACTCATACATAGAGTTACTCACACACATACTCATACATGCAAATAAACTATCTAACATCCATTTACTTGCATATACAGCTATACACACACCACTACACTTACTTCTACAGAAACATACACATACTTACTCTCTTAAACAATCACTTATAGAAATAAATACTTATTTATACAGGAACTCTTTCAATCTCTCACTCTCATATATACTCACTTATCTACATCAATACTCACATATACTAGTTTAAAACATATATACTTACTCATAAAGACACTATGTGGTAACACACCCATACACAAACTCATCCACCCATACAGTCTTGCACACATGCTGTCTTCAAAACACATACAAGCAGTGAGTCAGTCATTCATGCATCTATACGCTAAGTAATAACCCCCACCGTACCATACAGACACTCATACTGATACTCAAAAAAACAACTAATAAGCCATATACACACTAATGTAATTACTCATCCAACCCATGCAGCCACTTATACACAAAGTGAGACACTGATACAGATATTTACATATTTAAACATTACTCGTTAATACATGTATTCATTAAGATACACTTAATAAGTCAGTTATGGAATCAATTTTACGAAGGAAAAACCATTTAGACATTTATTTACCCATTTATTGTTCCATCGACCATTAGATATACATATATAAAAAAAATATTTTTCAGAAAGACACACATTCACTGGATGATGTCATCAGTGATGTCATTTGAGATGTCATGAGTGATGTCATGAGTGATGTCACTGACCATGTCATGAGTGATGTAGTATGTGACGTCAATAGCAGTGCATTGCGGGCACACGAGTTATAGTTAACTAAACTAACTATAACGGGGGAATTTCAATCGTTTTGTATGAGTGAAATGTCCAGCTAACTATAACATGTGTGAAACCTTTAGTTTTTTCAGTGAATTTCTAAGGTTTTTTAAATGCTAATTCCTAATTATAACGTGTGTGAAACGTATGGTTTTTTCAGTGAATTTGTAAGGTTTTTTAAATGCTAATTTTTAACTATAACGTGGCTGAAACCTATGGTTTTTTCAGTGAATATATATATATATATATATGTGTGTATAGGTATATATATATATATATATATATATATATATACACACACGCTGAATAAAGGTTAAAGTAGAGCTCTAGTTAGGTAAAACTCTCAGCAACAACTGTATGTTTTACTCTGAAAAGAACCCACTGAAATTCACCAGTTATTGTTATCTGAAGCAACTATAATTTGTGTCTTGAAGTAACTATAACTCATGCCCTTGTCATGCACTTCTAATTACCCCACATATTACATCAGTCATGACATGATCTTTTATTTCACTCATAAAGTCACTGAACCATGTGAAATGGCATTATTGAGGAAAATAATGTGCATGGTGTGTTACTTTAAGACACATATTTTTGTAGTTTAATGTTGATTTGTATAGAAATAATACCTAACATTTTCCTAACTATATTTAAGTGTTCCATTGGGCTATCTTCATTGCATTTTAAAGGTTTTTACATTTACAATCATGCAGTGGAATAGCAGATAGGAGTGGTGTAGTGTGGTGTGGCATAGAGTGGAATGGCATAGACTGCAGTGCCATAGAGTAGAGTGCCGTAAAGCAGAGTGGCATGGAGTGGAATAGCGAAGAGTGGGCTGGAGTAAAGTGGAGTGACATAATGTTGCGGACCATAGAATGAAGGGCGTTCAGTGGAGTGTCATAGAGTGGAGTGGCATGGAGTGCAATGGCATCAAGTGAAATATTATAGAGTCGAGTAGAGTAGAGTGACATAGAGTAGACTGGCATAGATTGGGATATTGTTCAAAGGAGTGTCACAGAATGGGGTTGTGTAAAGAGGAGTGACGTACATTAGAGTGGTATAAAATGGAGTGACATAGAGTAGAATTAGTTAGAGTGGAGTGTCATAGAGTGTTGTATAAAGAAGTGTCATAGAATGGAATAGCATAGTGCAGCATAGAGTGGAGTGGCTAACAGTGGGCATATTAGAGTGGAGTGTTCCTGAGTGACGTGGCATAGAGTGCATTAGTAAAGAGTAGAGTAGCATTAGTGGAGTGGCAATTTGAGTGGATTAGAATGGAGAGATGTAGACTGAAATGTTGTACAGTGGAGTGGCTTACATTGGAGTCATGTAGTAGGCAATAGTGTAGAGTGGAGTAGCATACAGTTGAGAGGCATAAACGTGAGTGGCATAGAGTGGAGTTTTGAAAAGTGGAGTAGAAAGACATACAGTGGAGTAGCGCAGAGTAGAATACAGTAGAGTACAGTGGCATACAGTGTCATAGATTCAAGTGGCATAGAGTGGAATAGAAAAGAGTGGAGTGGTGTGCAGTGAAATAGCAGAGAGCGAAGTCTCATAGAGTGAAGTGGCATACAGAATAGTAGCATGAACTGGAGTGGCATACAGAAGAAAAGCGTACAGTGGAGTGGCATCGATTGAGTGGATTACAGTGGAATAGCATAGAGCGGAGTGGCATACAGTGGAGTGGGATAGAATAGACTGGTTTAATAGGGAGTGGCTTAGAGTGAAGTGGTGTAGAGAGGAATACTTTAGGCTGGAGTGGTTTAGAGTGAAATAGCGTAGAATGGAGTTTCATAGAGAATAATATCATAGAGTGGATTAGCAGATTGGCACAGATTGGAGTAGCATTGAATGGAGTGACATTGAGTAGAGTGGGGTTGGGCAGAGTGGAGTGGTATAAAGTTGAGTGGCATAGAGTGGAGTGGACTACAGTGTAGTGACAGAGTAGATTAGAGTAGAATAAAGTGGACTAGAAAGAAGCTGCATAAAGTAGAACAGGCCAAATTGGCATACAGTCAAGTGGTGTAGAGTGGAATGGCACACAGTGATGGGGTGTACAGTAGTATACAGTCAAATGGCATAGAGTGGAATAGGATACAGTGAAATGACATAGCCGACCTCATCAGCACGCACGCCCTTGCGCCCAAGGACTACATCCTCCTCAGAGACCTAAACTGCCACCTCGAGAACTCCAACGACAGCAACTCCACCACCCTTCTCAACAACCTCGCCAACCTTGGACTCAAACAGCTCGTCACGACTCCCACCCACTCCGCCGGATACACGCTCGACCCCATCTTCTCAGCCAGCAAAAACGTCACCTTCAGCCACACCACCGATCTCCACTGGGCCAACCACCGCTGAGTCCACTTCACATTTGAGAAGCCTACCATGCACCACCGCACACAACGGGCCCCCACTGCAGCTGGAGAAAAGTCAATGAAGACCAGCTAGTCACCACCCTCACCTGAAAGCTACCAACGTACACTACTGACAGCAACACCGCCACCATCATCCTCAGGCAATGGATCGACGACTGCGCCAACACTCTTGCCCCAATCAAGAATCTCTCGAAGAGACACACTGACAGAAAAGCCATCTGGTACACCGCCGGCCTCCAAGCAGGCCTGCCGTAGGCTCGAGAAGAAGTGGCACCAGGAACAGACACCGGACAGCAACATAGCCTACAAGAAGGCAGCAACACAGCCTACCTTCCGCAGACACCACCAACTCATCCAAACCGCCAGAAGGACCTCCTTCAAAAAGTACATTGACGACAAGGCACACGACAGCAAAGAGCTCTTCAACATTGTGAAGGAACTCCCCACCCCAGGTCCGACTCTAACGACATCCCACGATCACAAGACCTCTGTGACTCCCTAGCTACCTTTTTACACTGCAAGATTGCAGACATCCATGACAGCTTCAGCAAACAGGCCACCCAACAGGCACAGGCACCTCAGACTCACCGCCCGAGCCACATCAACCCCCTGCTTTCCTGGACCAACGTCAACAACGAAGACACCATCAAGATCATGAACACCATCCACTCCGGTTCACCATCCAACCCCTACCCGCACCACATCTTCAACAAAGGAAGCTCCACCATCGCACCCCATCTCTACAAGAACATCAACAGGTCGTTCGCGACTGCCACCTTCCCATAGAGCTGGAAGCACTCTGAGACCAACACCCTACTCAAGAAACCCAAAGCTGACCCAAGGATCTCAAGAACTTCAAGCCCATCTCCCTCCTCCTGTTCCCGGCAAAATTCAGCGAGAAGACCGTCAACAGGCAACTGACCACCTTCCTCGAAAAGAACATCCTGGACCCATCGCAATCTGGATTCCATAGCAACCACAGCACCAAAACAGCGCTCATTGCCGCCACCGACGACATCAGGGCTATGATGGACAACGGAGAAACCGCGGCTCTCATCCTCCTCGACCTCTCGCCCACCTTCGAGACTGTCTGCCATCACACTCTCCGCAGATGCCTCCACAACGCCTGGATCCACGACAAAGCACTGAACTGGACCACCTCCTTCCTCACCGGCAGACCCCAGAGTGTCCGCCTCCCGCATTCTGATCTAAAGACACCAAGATCATCTGCGGCGTACCCCAGGGATCATCCCTCAGCCTGACACTCTTCAACATCTACATGGCACCGCTCGCCAAAATCGCCAGATCGCACAACCTCAACATCGTCTCATACGCCGATGACACCCAGCTGATCCTCTCCCTCATCAAGGCCCCCGTTGCCACCAAAATTAACCTACACGAAGGAATGAAGGCCATCGCCGAATGGAGGACGAACAGCCGCCTGAAATTGAACTCAGACAAGACAGAGGTCCTCGTCATCCGATCCACCCCCTCCTCCTGGGACGACTCATTGTGGCCGGCCGCACAGGGAGCTGCACCGACGCCCACTAACCACGCACACAACCTTGGAGTCATCCTGAGCTCTGCATTATCAATGACCCAGCAAGCGAACATCGTCTCCTCCTCCTTCTTCAACACTCTCCGCATGCTCCGCAAAATCTACAGATGGATCCTCACCGGTAACAGAAGGATAGTCACCCAGGCCCTCTTCAGCAGCAGACTGGACTACGGCAACACTCTCTACACAGGAACCTCAGCCAAACTCCAGAAACGACTACAACGCATACAGAACGCCTCTACACGCCTCATCCTCGACATACCTCTCCGTAGCAAAACACACAAGATGATGGATGGAATGTTGCACAATGGCAAAACATTCACCCCCAGTCACAGATCTGGGTTTAATCCATCATTATTTTGCTCACCACGCCACCCCAGTTCGGACATGGTCATATGCAAATCAGTCTTGACCCTGTGCCTCATGGGAACAGTCCAGCCTGAACTGCCAAGCCATGACTTCCCTGGACTGGAATCAAGTATCCTAGGACAGGTTTCTGACTATCAGCCGTCATCAGCCAGGATAGCTTGACTTCAGTGGCGTAGTGAGCACGGGACCCACGTCTGGGCAATCCCTTCCCACACAGGGCGAACAGCAAAACACACACGATGATGGACAAAATGTTGCACAATGGCAAAACATTCACCCCCAGTCACAGATCTGGGTTTAATCCATCGTTATTTTGCTCACCACGCCACCTCCGTTCAGACATGGCCATATGCAAATCAGTCTTGACCCTGTGCTTCATGGGAACATTCCAGCCCCAACTACCAAGCCATGTCTTCCCTGGACTGGAATCAAGCATCCTAGGACCGGTTTCTGGCTATCAGCCCTCATCAGCCAGGATGGCTTGACTCCAATGGCGTAGTGAGCACGGGACCCATGTCTGGGAATACCCTTACAACATAGGGCGAACAGCAAAACACACTAGGAGAATAAACATAACTCTTGATGGGTCCCCATTAGAGGTGGTGGAGCAGTTTGACTATCCGGGTGTCAGAATCAATAACAGAATGAAATGGGACTCCCATGTGGCCAAAATGCTCCTAAACCTCAAAAGAGCATCGGGAGCCATTTTGAGAAACCAGCGCATGTCTATTAGCAGACCGATAGCCCCTGCTCTGGAAGTCTATAACGGCAAAGCCTTGCCCTCTGCTGCCTATGGCTCAGAGCTGTGGGGCTGTGAGAACACCGTGGACTTGGTAAGAGCGGAGAATAAGTTTGTGAGGGATTTAGTTTCTCTCCCGGTCTCGACCCCGTTAAAACTCATTTTTGCAGACATGGGAAAACATTCAATTGTAGACATAGAGCGCCTTCGACCCTTGTTGTTCTGGGTGCGCCTGGGAAGGACACCAGAATTGGCAAACTATGCCTCAGTTTTGGATGAGTTGATCACCCTGAATGGTTCGAATAAGATTCAGTGGATAAATAAACTGAGGCAGCTGGTTGTAAAACTAGGTTTGGGAGAATTTTGGACCTCCCAGTCGCCACCCCATAAGCGAGTGATTAAAAAAATCTACTGGAAGTGGGTGCAGGCTGAGGAATCAAAAAGCACAAAGTGGGGAGTGTTAACTAACCGATTCATGGAACATAAGCCCACTAAGAAGCTCGAGCCTTTCCTGGATTTCATCCAAATCCCAAGAGACAGATATCTTTTCCTGAAAATGAGACATGGGATACTCCCTCTTAATAAATTTATCGGGGGATGGAAAGGAACGAGGCCCCAACTGCATACCTGTCCTGGGCGCCCATCCACGAGTGAATCTCTACCCCACTTCCTGTTCCCTTTTGTCAAGCATACAAAGTACCTAGAACAAGATGGTTGAAGCCTGTATGTAGGGAGTTGGGAGTAAGAGATTTTAGGATAGCCCTGCGTATTCTCTTATCAGACACTACATCTCTGGTTATTGTATGTGGTGTTGCTAAGTACATAGCAAAGGCTTTGTTCATACGCACAAGGTTGTTAAATACTGTAATAACTTAGACCATGTCGCCTAATCCGGTATATAAGCCCATCATCACTGTATATGCACTTTATGACTTTATATATAACTCTTTGTCTTAATTGTAAATACCTTTTTATCTTTTTACTCCATGAAATGAAATGAATAAAATATTTTAAATATTTTGTTTTTATGTGTGAATTGTTTGTACTTTTATTATATGAATATATATCGAATAAAGTGTTACAACAACAACAAGCAAAACGCACAAGATGATGGACGGAATGTTGCACAATGGCAGAATATTCACCCCCAGTCACAGCCACACCACAGCCTGCTGGAAAGACCTGCACTGGCTCCCTGTCAACAAGAGGATCACCTTCAAGCTACTCACCCACGCTCACAAAGCTCTCCACAACACCGGACCAGTGTACCTCAATGAATGACTCACCTTCTGCACCCCGAACCACCATCTTCACTCCGCTGACCTCGCCCTTGCCACCGTCCCGCATCCGCCGAGCAACCGCCGGCGGAAGAACGTTCTCTCACCTCACCCCAAAAACCTGGAACACCCTCCGCAGACGCCTATGACTGACCCAGGAACTCCTGGCCTTCCGAAGATTCCTCAAAACTTGGGTGTTCGAGCAGTAGCAGCACCCCTGGTCCCCCAGCACCTTGAGACCTTCACTGGTAAGTTGTACGCTCTACAAATGGATTGATTGATAGAATAGTGTACAATCAAGTCATGTAGAATAGAGTAGACTGTAGGGGCTTGGAGGTGAGCTACATAGAGTAAAGTTGCGTACAGTAGAGAGGCATAAACTGGAGTGACATACAATAGATTAGAATAGAGTGGCGTGGCGTACAGTGGCATACACTGACATTTCATGAAATAGAGTGCTGTAGAGTGGACCGGCATTCAGTGGAGTGATGTAGAGTGGATGGCATATAGTGGGGTGGCATAGAGTGGAATGGTGTACAGTAAAGTGGCAAACAGTGAAATAGTGTAGAGTGGAGTATTATACAGTGGAGCAGCATACAGTGCCGTGCAGTGGCATAGAGAGGATTGGATTAGAATAGAGTGGCGTGCAGTGGATTAATATAGAGTGGAGTGGCGTATAGTAGAATGATGTTGAGTGGAGTGGTATTGAGTGGAGTAGCATAGAGTGGAGTGTGGTTGTTTAAAAAGATGTAGCGTGAAATTGAGTGAAGGATGTAGATGTAATGTGGCAGGAATATGTATTATGGTGTGCAAATGTTCATTTTTGGTAGAAGGTTTAAATAGTTTAAGTAGTTGTTGAAAATAGAAACCTTCTCAGGGGTCTCACTGATACACCATCTCTTTTTAAACCAACAAATTAGAGATTGGCACAGAAGCTGTAATATCAAAATACATATTTACTAACCTCAGATGAGGGAGAATACATCACACAGTACCCTCAGGTAGCTGTAGGAGGCATTCTAAGGAGAACAGAAAACAGGGCCTTATATAAGCTCAGGTTTATGTTATCAGCATAAAACCAAGGGGAGGTCCTGGCATGTACCAGCATGCAAAATGACTAATATGGGCATACAAGATTTGCTTGCTCAACAAGGTGGGAGGAGAGTAACTTCTCCCTACATCAGCAAGAATAGCCTGACAGCTATAACATAAGAGCAGGGGCATTCTACTAGCTAGGCCCTTCTGAGTATGTGCAATGCCTAGAAGAGGGAGAAAGCACTTGGCAAGTACATGGTGAACTAAAATGGCTGCCAAGTACAACATGGCTTTCAGTTCATGCTAACAGATCCCTGCAATCTTTAACATATGGTCCTTTTAGCATGACCTGAAGACATTCCTATGATCCAGTAGGAACACAGAAAATGTTTTGCACATTTATTTTCATACATTTATCAGTATCCTATTTCATTGCTAGGTAGGCATTATTTATTATAAACATTTCATTAAGCCGATATATATAAGGTATATGCAGGAGTACAAAGGGAACAGAGCATAGGGTCATAATTAACATACAGAAAGCAGGAGAGAGTAATGGCTATTATCACAAACAGAATTATCATTTTTCTCAACCCTAAGTAAAAAGCAAATCCTAGAACCATCTAGTAAAAACATTTTCAGGGCTCCTATGCATTTCAGTGACCATCCATTTTAATTTCGGAATAGCCAACAGCACATATCTAATAAAAAAAATTCAAATATTCTTTTCCAGTGTTTCCTTTATGAGGGCTAGAAAATCATTCATATTTTTAGGAGGAGGGCAAAGGAACATTGGTTAACTGCTCAGGAAAACATTTTTCATGTTGAATAAATATTATATGAAATACAAATATGAAGGAAGTCAGACAGGTTATTACAAAAACAATCCTGGATCCAAGGGACCAGGAGGACCACACAGCGCCATAGGAATTAGGAGAAAGAGCTGCAAAGGGCTGCTCCTCCTCATAAACGGGACATCAAAAGGGGCACATTATTAGAAAAGAAGAAGTCCTTGGGACATTGAAGCTGCTGTACAACCAGCCAGAGTGGAGTCTTCTGCCTGTGTCCGTTTGAGCCTCACAGGCAGGCTCTTGTTGTTTCCACGGTGGAGCTGCACAACTCGCAACTCAGGAATCATGGTCCAGTTTGAAAGGAAAAGTTTCTTCTTTCAGGATAGGGCAATCACCCCCCCCCTGCCCAGGGCAAAGGCCCTTAGCGATCCTGTCCAGTGTCTCAAGCAGTGCACCAGTTTTCTTCCTCCCTTGGCTCCCCTCACAACCCTGTCAATTCGGTGAAAAGTCTTGGCTTAATTATCTGGAGTGACTTGTCAATGAAGCCTCAAATAAATGCAGTTACCTCCTCCTGCTTTTTTCACCTTCGCCGGATTCGTAAAATCTGCAGGTTTCTTACTACAGAGGCGCTCATCCTCGTCATTATGGCTTTCCCGGATTGACTATGCTAATACCCTCTATGTTGGGATCCCTGCCTACCAACTGCATCGGCTACAGCTGGTGCAAAACCAGGCAGCTAGATTTGTTTTCCACCAGCCTAAACACCAACACGTCTCGCCTCTACTGAGGAACCTTCATTGGCTCCCAGTAGCTAAGCGCTGCTTGTTTAAACTTGGATGCACCTTCTTTAAGGCCTTATCTGATATAGCCCCAGCATTCATTGTGTCTAGAATCCAGTGCTATGCCCCCATGCGAGATTTGCGTTCTTCCTCCTACAACCTGCTTGTCATCCCGCGGTTCAAACGGAAAAAACACGACATTCAGTGTTTCTCCTTCCTAGCCCCCAAGTGGTGGAACTCTCTCCCGAGCAACCTTAGACTTAGCTCCAGCTATGCTTCCTTCCGGAAGTTGCTCAAGACTAATCTCTTCCAACAAGCCTATGAGTAACTCATGCACCTGTTTCTCGCCCTTCCGTTTTGACCGCCATGAAACCGCCTGGTGACCGTGCGCTGTACAAGTTCTTTTAACATAACATTTAACATAACTTGTACAGGACTGCAGACACTTCTAAAAGGATTTCTCTTTATAAAAGCACCTACATTGTATGCTTAGGACCATGCTCTCATGTTATAGGAGCAGCAGGAAAATCTAAAACTGCTGATTTAACAGGGATTCTTATTACATAAATAATTAAAAACTTCAACATAGTGGGCACATTTTTTCCAGTAGAACATGTTGCGACAAACAAACTCCTATAAATCAATATTTTCTTCCAAAATGTTTGCTAGGGATCATATGGGAGTCTTTCCTGCATTCTACTTTTCACAATCCATACTATGCAACATCAGCTCTAATAATGACTGTCATCTTATTTACACAGACTAGCTAATAAAAACTAGCAATGCCCTTGAAAAACTATGTAGCATGAGAATAACATACAATAATGGTGTTATCACCTGAGAATTTTAGAACACAAACTACCCACATTTAGTTGCCCTTAAAGGTCAAATAAGGGAATAGCAATCAAGACTACTCATCCTTTCATAATTTCATCAGACAGGATGGGCAGTAACATAGCATATATATTTTATTCATTGTATTAATGCAAAAAATTTTAAAACAGTATTACTGAATAGCTAATTAAATGCATCATGGCTATTTCATAGGCAGTTTAGACAGGCTCCAAAAAAATTATGAAAAAGAGAGAAAAGACATACATTTGCCCACCCTTAATTTGTAGAGGAGCTAGCCTCCTGCCCCCATTTTGTTTTGACAGTAGGAAAACCTGAAACAGAGTTCACTTCTGTCAACATTATCAACCCCTATTTGTAGCAATTGGGCACAAACAAACTCGGAGGAGGTAAATAGCACATTGAGCTAGCTAGAAACATTAACACCCAACAACCAATCCCTTTAGCAAGAATACTAATTGTAACATGAGGGTGAATGAATTCAAACTAAATCCCATTGCCGTATTATCTCAGCTTTTGCACAGTAATCTTCAAACTAAAAGCATTATTTTTACATGCATGACAGGGCTATGTTCTGGATCAGAGCTCACATATACCATTATATTGCCTTTTGTTCATACGAGTGCATAAAGTGCGTGCTTTTGCCAAAGAAAAGTAAGCAAAACTTCTCCTTCTCTCCCTGCACTGACATCTCGTCTTTCAAAAAGTTTCAGAGGTCAAAATGTCAAAGCAAATCTTGCTCTGAGCCCTGCTAGGCAGCTAAATGTAGAATTCGACCTTTAACTCTTTACCAGCTGTCCTATTTTGTATGCAAGGCTTTCCATGCGGTTCTCTCCAATTCAAAGTGACCCTGGAGACTGATAGCTAAAAAGCAGACCTCTTCCATCCCTGTTTGGCAGTAATTTAGAGGTAAGGGAATAACTGCTGCTGTTTTTTTATATTTAGTTACATGTGTAGGCAGTGTGTGGTATGCTTGTCTAGCAGGATAGAGGTCAGCTATTCATTCTATACTTACATGTGTGCAATTACTGAAGCCTAAGAGCAGTTTGATAGCTGCTCTGAGTTGCAGAACTGCATTCAAATAGTGAATTTTGCCCAATTACGTCTTTGGGGCAGTTAAAAATGAATATCCTACAATGTTGTTGCATAATATTCATCCCCAGAGTTTTCTCTAGATAGGCCAGAGATGGGGCATCAGAAATGTATAAAGTATATCCTTATAAAAATTAGTTTTGTACGCCTGCACAAAGTGACATTTCACATTTAAGTTTCCTCCTATTACAGTACAACACTGCTTAAATTCAATGTTGATGCTTGGAGTTCACAGTATGATTATTAGGCTTTATAAAGATTAAAAAACAAATTTATTGCACTTATGTTTGATAACTTTTTTTCATATAATCAAAAACTTTTTTTTAAAATAATACCAATCATTTTGATGGTTAGACATATGAAAAGCAAGCTTCATTCCTTTTTGGCTTCAACATGTATTCATGTATAACTTTAAGCACAGAAGTCTTACTTGTAATATGAAAATTCTGCACCACTTTTTAAAGGACAGTCATTATTTACTACCAGAACCACGGATGTACTTCTGTAAAAAGGCATTAAGAAAAGAAAATCCCTACTGTCAATCTGTTCTCTGTTATCCAAAATAATAAAACTGTATTTCTAACTTTTAAAACAGCAGTCTGAAATGCAGGGTTTTATACCGAGGTTGCACTGACTTAAGATTTAGTTGACTTCAGCATTTATTTCTGTGGCCGGTGAACAAAAATTGCCACAAGCTAATTATGCAGCTGTTGGTTGAGCAGCAGGCGTTGAATTCTCACGCCATTCTCGGGAGAAAAAAAATCCTTTTTCTGTATTTCTCTTTTTTTTATTTACATTTTTTTTATTAACAACTTTAGAAATACATTGAAATCATATATGTAACAGGGTTTATGCAAAGAGAAATAAAAAAAAAAGAGAGGAAGGGGGAAGCAAGTTAAACTTCAGAACAAATAATTGGTTTTCCAAACAAAATCAAACAATTGCAGAACAGAAGTAGCAGATACGAACAATATAGAAATAAAATCTTAAATAAAAGTACCCCAAATTTTATCCAATTTCATTAGTGAACGTACTCCTCTTATTTTAGCTAATGAGAACTCCATAGCATATGTTTCTCTAACCAAAGACCACCATTCCATAATGTGGGGTGGATTCCGTGATATCTACACCCTAGCAATAATCAATCTAGCGCATTCAAGTATGATTGTTATAAGGTCTTTCTGTGAGCTGTTCTGAGTCTGTACACCTAGCAATACCATTGATGACTTAAGAGAGAGAGGTATAGCAAGTATTTAATTCAGAACCTGTTCAACTCTTAACCAGAACTCAGCCAATTCAGAACATGAGAATAACAAATATTCTAGATCGGCCGCTATTAAGTAGTATTTGGGGCATTCAGACCGATCGCTGATTGGGCTATTTAGGGACCATTTTGATATTCTTGCTGGTGTATAAAACAGACAGCATATTAGTTTGTACTGTTGTAGCCTTAAACTAGAAGACTGTACTGACCTATTAATACTGCCAAAAGCGGCAGAGATCTGATTAGCAGTTATGTTTGTACCCAATCTTTATACTCCATTTCTCTGCCAGTTTTACACAGTCATCAGTTTTATGGGAATTGACACATCTATAGCCCTCGCTAATTAATGATTTAATCTTGGCCGAATAGAAACAATTCCAAACATCTGAGTCTGAGATATTTCTCAGATTCATACTACGAAATATTCTCGAATTTGTAAATATTTAAACCACATAGCTTCAGTCAAATTATAAAGGATCTTTAATATCTCAAAATCCATAAAGCCATTATTACCATAAAGGTCCCCCAAGGTTTTTATTCCAGAAATAGTCCAGATATTGCAATCCCCATAATGAAAAATGTCAGGAAGTTCTGGAATACCCCACAAAGGGAGTTTAGGAAGAAAAAGCGTAGTCCTACACATAGTGAGAATCGAAAACCAGATTTTGACACTCTGTCTTGCGGTCTTAAATTGAACCTTTTAAAGTATTTAGGGTCATTCACTTTAGCTAAAAACATATTGGAGTCCTCTTCTAACATAAATTAGTAAAAATAATACTGGTTATTTGGATTAAGTAAGCTACGGAGACGACCAAGAAAACCTGCGAAAATATATAACCTGAAATCAGGAAAGTTAAGCCCCCCCATGCTTTAGCGGAAGCTTGAGCAAAACTATTGATCGACAGGCTTTTTTATACCCCCAAATATAGCTGCTAAAGATCCCGTCTAGCCTTTTTAAAAAAGAATTATTAACACGTAATGGGATGGATCTGAATAGGGAGTACCTTCATTTTAATTAGATTGATCCGTCCAATAATATTAAGCGGCACCTTATGCCATTTTTTCAGTATAACGCCTGTTTCTTTAAGTAGAGTCTCATAGTTGAGTGCAGCTATTTTGCTTATTTTAGGAGAGATATTAACACCTAAGTATGTAGCTGTTCTAAAATCCCCTTGTACTGGGACCTGGGATTTTTAATTTATTAATATCTGTGTTTTATTGGTGTTTAATTTTTGTCTGGACACCGCCCCAAACCTGTTGGCTTCCTCGATTATTCCATATAAAGCTTCTACCACATCTGTAGAATATATCACAATATCACCAGCATAAGCTGTGATTTGTAAAGAGTTCAGGCCAAAATCAAAAGGGGCTATTCGAGATTGAGTCTGTAAAGAAGATAGAAATGGCTCCATAGACAGCGCAAACAGCAAGGGTGACAAAGGGCACCCTTGCCGAGTACCCCGAGATATTATAAAACTAGAAGATGTCACCCTGCATAGCTAATTTTATCAGTTGGATGATCATATAGAGCTTGTATTCAGCTTAAATATTGACCTTTAAAACCAAGGGCCGTCAATGTTGCCCAGAGATAATCCCACCCCACTCAGTCGAAAGCTATTTCAGCATCCAGCAGTATCATAACGAGTGGGGTGGAATTTACCTCCGCAACGTCAAATGCTGTTATAGCCATGTTTACATGAGCTGTTGTATCTCTGCCCATGACAAATCCGTGCTGTTGCGGGGTTACCAAATGTGGGATGAGTGGCGACAGCCGTGTAGCTAGAACTTTAGCAAACACATTTGCGTCAGTATTTATGAGTGAAATGGGTCTATATGATCCACAGTTGTCAGCTGGCTTATTATTATTTTTTTTTAAATACAATCTTTGTAATATTCTACGAGTTAGGGGCTTTTCCGCCTATGCCAATTGAGCTAATTACTTGACTGAAAAGTGGGAGTAATTTGTCAGTACAGAGTTTATATAGTTCTAATGGTAGCGTGTCTTCCCCAGCCGCTTTCCCGATGGCAAGGCAGCAATTGCAAGTCTAATCTCAGTCGTGGTTATATTCTCTGTCAATAAGTCGAATCCTTCTATTTCCCTATTCTTTATTATATTAGCATCCAAATACCTTTGTATGTTGTTTATAGTAGGATGGCTTTCTGTAGTATGAAGGGCTCTGTAATCATTGACAAATTGCTCCAATATCTGTATAGGTTGGCTATATGCCAAATTATTAGGTCCCTTTATTTTCTTTATCAATGTTTTAGCATTATCGTCCGCGACTTTATATGCTAAAATGTTACCAATTTTATCCCCACTCTCGTATTGAGATAGATGATATTTATGCAATTTTACACTGCTTTTTTCTCTAAACGTGGCTTTCAGAGCAGATTTAGAATTCACCAGCTTATAACCCACTTCAACTACATTTTTTGAACCCTGACATAAAGCATCAGATAATTGGTTTTCCAGTGACAATATATTAGTGATCATTATTTTGGTGGCTTTCTTACATTCAAGATTTTGCCTTCAACCAAACTGTTGCGTAAACACCCTTATACTGGCCTTACAGGCATCCCAAACCATAGTAGGTAGAGCAGAATTAATATTTACTTCGATGAACTCTATCAGATGTTTCTTAAGTTGTAAGATAAACTCTTTGTTTGCTAATAGATATCTAGGGAACGAAAATAGCCTTGGGCCCTGCATTTTTTGTGAGATATTAAAGGAGATAAGAATTGGGTTGTGTGTCAGAGGTGACCCTTGGGCATATTTCCGTAGTGCTGGTTTCTAAGATCTTATCAGAAACCTAAGCCATATCGATGGGTGTACATAATTTATGTGGCGCAGAATAATAAATATACCCTGCTACATTAGGATGTATTATGCTCCATGTATCCTTTATGTTCTGTGTGCGTCCAAATACTATAATAGCGGCTGGTGTCTTGCGCATCCGTTGAAAAGCTCCCCGTCTAGTGGTATCTTTGTCATAATTCATTATGCAATTAAAATCCCCCATAATTATGCGCTCTCCTTCCGATTCCAACAGTTCCATGTTGTACCGGTCAATAATAGACGGATCATCTGTATTCGGTCCATATATAACACAAAATACATAGTTACAGTTTTCCAAAACTAATTGAGCGATAGCCCATCTTCCCCCATTATCTACTGCAGTTTTAACAACTTCTGCTCTAAATTGTTTCTGTTTCAAAATAGCAACCCCTCGTATTGAGACATTCAATACTGAGCAAACTATTACATCATAGCCTAATTGCCCCAGTAGGTTTTGGTCTTTATGGGAGATGTGAGTCTCAGATAGTAAAGCTATTTGAGGGTTGTACATTCTTATCTCCTCATAAACTAGACCTCTCTTATTTCTACTATTGAGACCTGCTACATTCCATGCCAAACATCTCAATCGATATATCTCATTGATGTGTTGTTCCCTTCCATTCCAACCGTACAAATAGCTGTCTCCCTATTACCAGATTTGAAAAATCTCATTCTCATACTGTTAGTTTCAAAAAAAAATTAAAAATTCCCCCCTCGTGAAACTAACCAGCCCTGCACCCACCCAGCCCATACCCTACCCCCTTGTCCCTTGAGGGAGGGTACCCCTCTATACCCTGCTGCCGCTGACTAGGAAGCCCTGCAGAGTAACAGCATCAGAGGTCACCCCTGCAACCCGACATGAATGCAAAAAGGAAAAAGAGAAAAGAAAAAAAAGGAGAGAGAAAAAACTGTCTAAGAAATTTTCATTTCATTTATAGTTTATTGTAATTATACATAGCTGAAAAGGAAAAAAGAAATATATTGACTACGAGAGGACCTGACCTAAAAATCCCAAATTAGTAGAAAAAAAGGGTAAGAATAGAACAAATCAGATTCTATTAAATACGCCCTTCCTAATGCTGCATGTATGGGCATTAAGTTGCAGAGTTATTAATCTCAAAAACATACTGAGCAAACATCTTTTACCCCCCCACCATGACTTCAAGATGTTAATTTAGAGAGTGCCTGCTGCGCTTCCTTGTCATCCGTAAAAAAATATGTATGACCGCCCTTTATTACTTTTAAACTAGCGGGTTCTTGAAGAAAGGCTTGCCCCGAGAGACTTACACAGCTTCTTCCCATCCTTGCTTTACTTAAATCGGATCGCACACAAAAGGAGACAGATTCTATGGTGACAGGGAAGTTAGGTCTAGCTTTCAAGGAGACTGCCTGTCTCAATAAGAAATTCCTAAAATAAATCAAGAAAGGGCGAGGGAATTGCCTCCCCCTTGTTTCTCTGGTTAAGCGGTAGTCTATGGACCCTTTGGAGCTGTGAGTCCCAGTCCCAATCAGACAGAACCGGGAAGGGCTTCTGGAACAGTTGGACTACATATGCCCTCGGATCAGCTCCTTCAGAGCCTTCTGGATATCCAAAGAGTCTGAGGTTTTGTCTCCTTTGCCGGTTCTCCATATCCTCCAATTTAATTTGTAAGCTCCCAATCCGTGCCTGAAGTGTATTTACCAAAGTCTCAGTACGGGCAGACGCTTCTTCAACCCCCACCACCCTTTGTTGCAGTTCTTCAATCTGATGGGTTATTCCACCAAGCTTGCCAGCCATCTCCTGTAAGGAATTTTGCATTTTACTATTGTCTTCCCTCAGCTGCAAGAAGTGTTGTTGTGCTTCTTGTCGTTTGTCAGTCAATGTCTGCAGTATCAAACTAAGTGGGGAATGAGTACCTACTGAATCATCAGGAGCAATAACACTTGTAATGGTTGTAGGCGGGGTTGTAAGTGGGATGGCCACTTGGGTTAAATCAGAGGTTGAAATATGGTTGTTTACCCCTAGACCAACCACTGAAGAGGACCCTAGTGTAGTTGCTACTGTTACTGTTACTGCTGTCATAGTTCTAGATGTGACTATAGATTGATTCCCTTCTGACAAAGTCTGTTTTGTACCTACATGCACGGTAGGTAGAGAAGGTAGAGGAGGCATGAGAGAGCCATTAGATAAGGGGAGGCCTTTCAGATAATCTCCCTCCGTAGGACTAGTGCCGGAGAGGCGTAGTGCCATATTCTTGACCCCCACCTTTTGCTTGGATCCACTTACGGAGGGGGCTTTTATTGACAATGAGTTTCCCGAGTAATGTTGAGGTAGAGATAGAATTATTAGCAATGTTGAGATTTTTCCTTTTCTTTAATTTGTTCTTTGCTTGGACCTTCCCCTTCTTACACCCGCAAAATCTAGCTGCATCTGCTGGGAAGCTAGCCGAATCTTTCACCTCTTCAGTGAATTCCTCATAGTCGTCGTTAGAACATACCTCGCCCCCTTCACCAGTAGCATCGATCATCTCATCTGTAGCCAGGGATACCCTATTTACCTTTAAATGCACCCCTGAATTTTCACCCTCAGACTCAGTGGGAGATAGCACGGGAGGACACCCCGGATTAAATGTTTTTAAAGTCTCTGTCTGATCTGTTTCCAGAAGAGATTCGGATAGTGACTTATCTGACTTGTCTAATGGCTCTGTATATGTTTCTATCAGTTCAATAATTCCCAAGTCAATAGTATTCATTTTTTCCAAATTTCCAGGTTCTTTCTGACCCCACAAGCTTACATCCCCAGCCTTGATTGTTTTATCGCCTATGGCAAGCTTCAAAATATTAGGCACTTCTGAATGCTTAACTGATGGAGAACTAGGATTAGGGCGGTTACTCGTCGGCTGAGCCAGGGTAGCAAAATTTTTGCAGATCTTCACTGGGGTGATGACTATATTTACAGAATCAACAAGATGTTTATTAGAGGCAACATTGTTTCCTGTAGTGAGCTTTCCACCATTAGCAGCCAAAGAGTCAGTCGAGGCAAGAAATAATGGAGCGTGGATCAGCTGCTTACCAGACTGCGGGTCATTTTTCCCCAGAGGTGGTAATACCATTCCTGCCTTTGCCGTTGTTGCCATTGCCGTGATGTCTGCTCCTTCAGTAATAGGGGCCTGCTCAGATGTGGCGGCATTTCTTCCCGCTCGGGTCCCCCTGGAGGCATTCTTGGGTACCATCCTAACTCGTCGTGCTATTTATGCAGCTGTTGGTTGAACAGCAGGCGTCGAATTATCACGCCTTTCTCGGGAGTAAAAACATTTTTTTCTGTATTTCTAATGTATTGACAAAGTATGAACTGTTGGTTTGTGTCAAACAGCTGCTTCTCAGTGAGACAGTTAAACCCAGCTGTTGAAAAGTTCTTTTTTTCTCTGGTGCTGAAAGTATGCATGTCACAGTCTATTTAAAAAAACTGAAGCATTTCAGTGCAGTCAGATCTATCGTTCTATAATGTGTGTTTAGTTCAGCAACAACCAAATTCACTCAGATAATGTGATTGCCTGTTAATATCTAATACAATGTATCTAATGAAAATGCTGTAACATGTTGTCTGTTAATCATAATTATTACAAAGTACACAATTTCGTTTGTGAGAACTATTTTATTCATTTTGAATGTGAATTCTAATTTTATCTTTAGCAATGTGGCAATTTGCACATGTGTATAGTTTCTTACTTTGTTAATTTAATAGTAACAGGCAGCTATTTAGCATATGTTACATAATTCATTTCTGGATTTTTTTTATTTCAAATTAATTAAATGACATTTTGCACAACAGAATAATGACAACAGAAAATGAACAACACATTGAGCTCATTCCAGACATTTACAGAAGGGGGTCATACACTCAGAATACACAATACAGCGCACTTAAGGCTAGCCATTCTTAGACAAAAAGCGCAATCTCTATTTACTCACACAAGTACCACCGATGTTAAATCACAAACCACATAGACATTTAAACACACATTTAACCCACAAATCTACACTTAGGAAATAAACAAAAGTCAGCCCACAGACTGTACTGAAACCAAACCGTTTGTAAATACTAGTTGAAAGTCATATATACAAGAAAAGCTTCTCAAAAATAGCCCAAAAAGACTGCACAAAAACAGCCCAAAGACTGTTCCAATGTCAAGAAGCCAAAATACACCGAATTCACTAGTGTTCGCTGGCAGTGATGGAGCAGATTTCATCTGCAGTCAGGCATTGTTTTATTTTTTGTGCTTCAGACAGGCTGCATTTAAATTGCCACGCACATTTTGGTGCAAGTTAAAAACATGGCACATGAAAAACATGAAAGTGAGGCCTATTCAGTCTGAAATGCTTTTGCTGAATTAACATGTGTTTTTTTGCAATGTAGAGAAAAGTGGCCTTTTCACCTTTGAAGATTAATAGAATGTGTTTCTCTCTTCCCAGCTCATCCCATGTAATCTAAAATCAACTATTTCTGTCTTAAAAGACTTTGACTTGTTGCATATTTTGATAAATATTTTCAGTTAATAACACCTCTTTTTATAATGTGTGTGAATTAATATTGCACCAAACACTACACAGGGGACTAAATGCTTTTTTGCATGAAAAGCTATCTAAAACACTAAAGCATGTTGCTGTGTGTGTTGTATTAACTGGGTGCACTATATTAATTGTGTGTGCTTTTAAAATTTACACTACAGCATGAAAATGCTATGTTGCAGATTGCACAATTATTTTGCATGTTGTCATAAATAATAGAAAAGCTGCTTGAAACTAATAGCTTGGCTAGGTAAACATTTATAAGGGGTATTAGTATGGAGTTGGGAAACATAATGGGCTGATTTACATGAAATAATATTATCTTTGTGTTTGTTTTATTTTTGGGGCCTACAATTAAATGGCTGCCTGTGAATCCAGCAAGGCTATGGCTTGCAATTTAATGAGAAGGGAGCATGCGCAGACTGTGGCAGCTTTCCTAAAGGAGTCAAGGACATCTTGAACTGTACATTCTTGTAACTGTGCCAATGTACCAGTGTTAGTTAAAAGTGTCCATCTGACTACGCTGTGGAAGGAAGGATGAATTAGAATGAAACATTTTTCCTAGTAAATGTTGCAAATGTTTATAAATGTAGTTATTAATGTATGCTTCTTTTGTTAAAACTGGTAAAGTCAGGTTTTTAGAATGAGTCAGGGAAGTGAGAACTCATGCCACCATGACTGACCAATCACGTAAGGTTTTCCTGAAAGATGCTCCATCTTTGTGTACTCTGCCAATAATTAGAGTATAAAATAATGTCCTCTCTGGATGGGGGCTGGCTTTCTCAGCTCAGCTGGCTTCTAGGCTCATTAGGGGGTGTGTGAGCTCTTGAGAGAAGGAACAGATTAGGCCAGACATCCTATGGGTTAGGTACGAGATCGTCACGGGTGCATGGGCGTCCGAGGAGAGTCAGGGGGAGGTTTCTTGCTTCCACGTTATATCTTGGCACTGCAGGCCACATTCCTTTGAGGTCTGGTGAAGGGCGGGCTGTCTCCCTCCTTTTTGCTCTTTAGACACAGAGAGATGCACAGAGCAGCAACAGATAGAAAGGCTCTTTAGATTTAGATGCTAAACTTTAAGTTCATGCTTTGACTAATTAATTAGGTCTGAAAAGATTTATTTGTCTTATGCATTTATTTCTCTTTATGTGAGATTTTTTGCCAACTATTTAATTATTGATTAGCTTTGCAAGACTATTTTTCTTAGAAACTCTTTAAGAATTTTGCGCCACATTTTCATAACTACATGTAATGCTTATAAGCAGACTGTAATGTGTTCTGTATTATTGATATTTTTCCTGTTTTCCAAATTCTGTAACCTGATTGATATTTTACTAATGAATAAAGGGTCAGAGAAAAATTTAACTTTTGACTAGAAAATAAAACCCTTTAAATACTCAACAACTCTCTTTATTGGCTTGAATAATAAATTGCCTTTTTGACTGTTCAGGTGTATTTAAATCTCCTGAAGGTAATACATGGTGTGAAGGGCCCAACACCTTTTGAGCGGTAAATTAGAGGTAGCATGAAGGTTTTACATTGAGAAACTACCAGAAGAAATTACCGCCCCATCAGTTTTTGGTAATCAGAGGATGGTCATTATTGATTAGTTTGGTGATTAATGATTATTGATTTCACCATCAACTACTCAACTAATGGATCATTGACCTTAAGATGGAAATAAAATAATTGCCCAAGTCAGATAAATGTCCAAGTCCTGATTCATGACTCCAATGCTCAGAACCTGAAGACTGGGAAAGCAGTACTGGCAGGTGATGCAAGAAGTGGTGTGAGTATCAATAGGGTTGTGAAATGTTGTTAATGTGCTAGGATGTATTTTTTGAAGTGTTGAAAATATACGTTTTTTTTCACTGTTGGTGACATTTTGCTCATTTGAATTGATGGTGTTATTGATTATACTGGTAATTTCATAGGACATATTTTTGTGGTTATTGATTACATGTTTTAACTCTTCATGTTAAGTTAGTGTCTTGTTCTATGTTGTCTGGAACACGCAGGTATGCACACCTGTGGAATCCCGGGAAGGAATAGCGGGTGGTAAATGGAAGCCACACTGCACTGAGGTTACTCGTCTGTTGGAATAACACTGAGAAGCTAGGTAGGGCTGGCAGTGTTAAATTAGGGACTATTTTCTGTGTGAGTGATTGATAGCAAAGAGTTCGCTGGTGAAACTTTGGTCTGATATCACCTAGAAAGGGTCACACTAAAGGAGTAGCAGGTTCTTCTGAGCTTGACTGATAGCAAAAGGGTTCGCTGGTGAAACTTTGGCCTAAGATATATCCTGAAGGATAAGTCCAAAGGAGTAGCAGGTTCTTCTGAGCTTGAGTGAAAGGTAAGCGGAAGGGATTTACCTGTAGTGTTTGAAGAGTAAACGGAAAGTCTTACTTTGTGGTAAGCGGAATGTGTTACTCGCAGTGAATATAAATCTATCCTTTATTTAGCACAATAGACAGAGTAGCGAATGTATTTATGTTGTTACTAACAGAGTTATTGATTAAGAGAGAAATATTGCAGTAAGATTTGGTGGAGGGTCAGTGGTAGGGTTAAAACTGACTAAAATTGAGACTGACAGCTTTGGAGAAATGAAATTGCATTGAACTATTGCAAAAATGAAAATGTTTGAAGGTTTAAAGAAGCTGTTAGGAGGTAGACTGAAAAATTCGTTTTTTATTGGTGATGCTCCTGAAGGAACACCTGTGCATTTTATGTCTACCAATTTGGGACAAAACACGTGTATGTGGGTTCACCAATAGTGCAAGATTACTGAAAAAGAAGGTGCTTTGAGGTTTCCAAAAGATGGTACTTTTGAATTGCAAATTATTGACAAATTAAGGGAAGTGTTATGTGAAATAAAGACACCATCTAAAGCTGCACAATTTGAGGCCTTAAGCATGTGGGAAAAGACAGCAAGAGAGAAAGCAAGTGAGGATAAAAAGGTAAAGCACCAGATGCAGGAGAAGGGAATTAATGATGATAAAGAGCTTCAAATAAATAATGATTCAGGGGATGAAATAATGGATGCATTGTTAACTGAGTGTCCACCACTGTATGTGGTTCCCATGAAAAATACTGAAAATAGTGTACCAGTAAATACTACAGGGGCTACTGCTTCTGTTGAACTGAGAGAAATACAGACTGAGAGAACTGTGCAGACATTTTATATTGACCTATTACCTGTTGATTCAGTACTGACAGTGATACCTCCAGGTGTTACTGCTTCAAATGTGACTGATTCTGTTCAATAATTACAAACTGCAGATGCACAGATAATGCCTAGAAAAATTATGACTGTCCCAATTAATATGGTCCCTACTGAAAAAGTTCAAAGAGCTGCAGAATCTGTGATTTTGCCAGGGTTTATTTCAGAAACGCAGAATTCACAGATTTGTGAACAAAAACTAACCCAGACAGATCAAGCACTGAAAGGTGAGGGAAAAATGGTATTTACAACATCTGCAGCCCAGGATAAAATGAATGTCATTGAAAATGGGATTTTTCAAACCTGCTTTGAGGAAGTAGCAGTGATTAAAATATAGAGAACATGGGAGAACATATTAACACAGGCCCTGAAAAAGAGAAACAGCTTAGTGTTTTAAATGGAACATGTGAACATGAAGAAATTAACAGTCCTTGCTGTTTAAATAATGAAAATGTGAACCTGTGTCAGGAAAAAGAATTAATTTCCCTGAGTAAGGAAACAGCTGCATGTGCATTAACTACACATAATGGACTGACAGATTTGGCTCAAAAATATGAAACTGATGTTTCAGGAAGTTTTCCATTTCAGAAAAGTTTAAGGGTACACATGGAAGATGAAGCAAATGAGAAAATGTGTTCTTCCGGATTGCAATTGCACATTGCAGAAATAAAATATGGTTTTAAATGCAATGAGCTTGAGAAATTAGGAGACAAGTGGGCAAGAAAACAGGAGAAACAAAAGAAAACACCAGACCTAGCAAGGAAACTGGCTAAGGAAAAGAAGCCACCAGATTTAGTTGAGAGCAAAAGTGGGAGAAATGTATGTGCATTAACCACAGAATAAAAGTGAACTTGCAGCATTTCTGAACACATTCCCACAATTGAGAGACACATTTATGCTGTGGTACCCACAAGTAGATGGATTTGTTGAAATATTGAAAGAGTTGTGCATTCATTTGGAAATGTTCTTTTACACTGCCATGCAAACAGAATTGTGGTTTGAATCTAAAGTTGTTGTGGAAAGGCCAGGCGAAGAGACAATGAAAAGGGCTTGCATGAATGCACCATCATTTTCTGTTGTAATGGAGAAAAACATAGCAGTGATTACTTTCCTGAAGGGCAGAGTGCCAGAAAAGGATGTTGATTGGGTACAGATTAAAAGAACACAGCATGGAATTAAATGTGTTTTGGTTTTTGAAAATGCAGGTATGGATGTTGTACTGCTGGAAAATGTGTCCTTTTGCCATCTTTATAACAGATTTGAGCATTGGAAGAAGAAATATAAATGTAACCATGATGCACAAAAACATGGAGAAATGCAGATGCAAAATATGTCAGTTAAGCAAATGCAAATGTCAGTTCAGAAACAGGTACCTATGGCAGGAATTTCTCAAGCACAGACGGTCCCACAAAATATGGAAAATGATAACATTAATTCAAATAAGCTGTCCAGAGGAAATGTGAATTATTTCCAGAGACAACAACAGAACCCAGTCCAACAGGTTGCTGTGTTTGAAAATCAGAGTTTTAACCCTCACAAGAAATACGGTAAGCTGCCTTATTGAGTATGACTTAGTAAGTAAGGAATGAATTTTAGATTAGAAAAGTATGGCCAAATACTATCCATAGTAATCTACAAAAAGTATAGTTCTCAACAATAACAAAGACTATAGTAAAACCAAATACCATCCATAGTAATCTACAAAAAGTATAGTTCTCAACAATAACAAAGACTGGATGTCTTACCTGTCCGTCGGTACCTCGATGCCCACAAGAGCTCGCCCCGGGAGGTACCGAACGGAAGGTAGACAGGCTGAATTTATAGTGACTCGAGTTATTGGTTTCAGCCGTGCTCGGGAGGACTGGGTGCCTCAAAGTAGGTAGTCTAAGGGAGCGCCTGTTTCCCCATGGCGCATGTATCAAAAAGCAGTGCTCAAACCTCACACAAGCGCGGACGCGGGTAAGGTTCGCTATACCCCGGTGCAGGGATCGGCTCTCTACTTGAACCTCTCTCCACTTTTGTTGACTCCTTTCTCCGCCCTATGGTATCACAGATGCCTACCTTTGTTCAAGACACCAAACATCTTCTGTCGGCAGCTTACCGTATTTCTTATATACTTTTACCAAGCCACACTCAATCAGGTATTTTGCTCCTTAATTCTCTTTTTCTTAATCTAACTAACTAAGCCATAGTATCTTGTCACACTCTGGGTTTGTTTACTCTCTTGTTTGAGAAAGCTGCTATGTTTCTGAGAATAGAGATTAGTGTACTTCATTAGACACCGATATTATTTCCCGTAGAGCGGGGCCTCCCTCCAGAGCAGCCAGCCAGGTAGAGGTGAGGCAGGACTATCCTACAATTGAGAGTAAGTCTACTCTATGTATGACTATTTTTATAGCATGAAACATGCAATACAGAGACAAAAGTAGACAGTATGCACAATATTACATGTGATAATTCAGCAGGTTCTGTGTGTCTCTCTCTCTCTTCCTCTCTGTTTTCATATCTACAGATACCTGGGTATAACCTGACAGACAAATGAAAAGCAGGAATACCGGTGTTGTATAATACTTTATTTTTCAATATTATGATTTTTTTCACTCTATTGCAGCAGCATAAACACGTAATATTCTGGTCCTGAAGAAAGCCGATGATACTTTGGAATAGATCTATAGGCTGAAACATGTCGACCATTAAGTGACAGTGGTTTATATCCATACCACTGTGCTGTTCCATTTTTTAACCCTGACAGGTAGAAAACATTAATAAAGTTTTGTAGTGATTCTACTTAGCCAGTTTTAAACTCACTTATTCACTCCTTAACACAGCGCTGCATACCTCACTACACCCTACATCTCACCTATGGGATTATCATCCTTCTCTTACAAAACATCTCTAAGCTCCTTCTTTAAACACCGAAGTAGCAGCTTCCAGTGTTGACTAGGTTTTCAACATTGGTAAGGACGACCCATATGATGAAGCATGTCACCTTCGGGTGAGTGAGGGTTCTTATCCTTAAGGGATGCCTTCCCTAGTTAATTTAATTTAATTTTCTTTTGAAGTAGATTGGTATACATTTTCTAAGCCTTGGAGAAACTGAATCTGTCTGTAAATACTACATGAGTTGCCTAGCCTCATAGAATGCACATGTAAACTAAGTGAGACTGGATTTGTGAACTCAGTGCGATTTTTCTGAACTTTGAATGAATCTGTCATTGTAGTATATTTTTCTGGCCATTTTGTAAATGAAACCGTAAATATTTGAAGAGTTTTCTGTCCTCAAGGAACGGGCCAGTGCATGCAGTGCGGAATGCATGAAAAATACGTGTACATTCGATGTCTAACCTACAGGACTGAGGGGCATATTATCAAGGACCGGTGTTAAAATTATCAGCCTTTTATCGGCAGGAAACTGCCGATAAAACGGCAATAATGGGCTTGATAATACCCCCTTGTTAATTCCCATAGAAGCCCATGTTAACATCAGAACATGGGCTTCTATGGGAATTAACAAGGGCGTATTATCAAGCCCATTATCGCCGTTTTATCTGCAGTTTCCTGCTGATAAAACGGCGATAATTTTAACTCCGGTCTTTGATAATATGCCCCTGAATCTGTAAACAGAGTTTTTTTCTGAACTCTGGAATTAATCTGTAAATGCAGTGTGTAGGAAGGTGGATACCTGACTATGGTTACCCCTGATTTTTTGCCTAGTGTTTAGCTGGTTTTTGACTTAGTTGGCCTGGGATCCGGCTAATCAGGGTCCCAGACTATCTGCTCTCTCTGTAAAATGGACTCCATGTACCTTAGGTACATCTCCAGTTAGGAATTGGGTCATCTTATGAGCCCCGGTATAGTGTACCCTAGGTACTCAGGGCATAGGTGTAACCAAGGCCTACCAGGGGCTGCTGCATGTATTATGCCACCCCTGGCTGGCCAGTCAAATAGTAACAACTGGCTGATCACTCAGCTGGGGCAAGGTCGTGTAATCACCCCTTGCTTAGGTATAGTATTCCTATACCTACTTACATATAGACAATTAGTAACCTATAAGCCACTCCTATGGCAGGCCTAACAATCCTGGAGGCAGAGTGCTTGGTTATGTGTGAGATGGTGCTCTAGCATGAGCTGATCCTCTCTGCAGCTTGCGGAACCATGTCCTTATAGCTGTTCTATGATATCGCCATACCAAATACTCTTAAGTGCATTATAATCCTCGCGGTTACATGCTAACTTTGGTTTGGCTTTATCTAAACATGTCGTGTAAGGTGTCATATGCTTTGGAATACTCCCCCCTTGCCAATTCTGGCGATGGGGGAGCATTCCACCCTTCTAGAGGGAGAAGACATGTTAGTTCTGACTATCCCAGTTAAAGTTAACCAGAGTCCCAGTGACACAAAATGGACACTGCTGCCACAGACACAAGTCTGACCTCCTGCTGCTGGGAGTCCTTCCAGTCACGGAGGTTTGGACAATAAGTTTCCTGCCTGGAGAGGTGCGAGCACCACCCCAGACAGGACTTTGTGTATTTGGACAGAGGGGGCGGAATAGATTGAGACACTGCCTGAGGCACACTAGGTGCTTCATGCATACCCCGGTTTAAAACGGTTGCTGGGGCACTCCAGCCCCAGCTTTGGTGCGAAACTGGACAAAGGGGGTGTAACCACCCCCCTTCCAGGTCCCACCCATAGGAGGGACCTAGCATCTAATCCAGCCCCTTTTAGCTGTATAAAAGGTAGGAGCTGTGTCCTTTGACTTTAGATTAGATCCTGAACTGAAACTTGACTCGAAACTCTGGACCTTCGACGTTCTGCTGAAGCTGAAGACTGAAGAATCTCCCATGTGGCCAAGGAGTGACCACCCTGGGCAACCAGGCACCATCCAGCAAATCAACGGCTTGCTTTGTCGACGTTTCAAGCCAGACCCCGAGCACAGAGCCTGACAAGACCCAGACTTCCAGACCTCTCTGACCCTCTCTTCACGTCTGCAGCATAGCTGGGATCCGTGGAGGAAATGAGACACTTGGGACAGGCCATCTTGAAAAGTCCACGACTTGCTAACTGTGCAGCTCCTGAGGAATCCTTGAAGCTGTGCACTGGGGATTGAGAAGCCCCGAATCCGAGCTCCTCCTGCACCGAAGATCAGCCCTCCACACTCCACGAGTTCTGCGTGGGGCCCTTCTGCTTGTGTTCTGCTCGGCGCGTTGTCCGGTTGCTTGCCCGTTGGCTAGTAGCCTCTGTGACGAGAATCCTTTTGAATCACTTTGGTGGTCTGGTTGCTCCTGACTGGCCCTTGCCTCCCTGCAAAGGTGAGGCACCCCAGACCTTGCTGGTCTGCATCAGAAGCCTTCTTTGAATCCTGCGTGGGTTGCCTTTACCAAGGCTTGCTGACTCCAATCCAGCAGTCGACCCCTCCATCTGCGAGAACCTTTGTGGGACAGCTCCTCTCCAGCATCTGGTCATCCTCGACGCCTCCTGGTCCGTGTGGCTGAAGAGACAAGCTTCACGACAGTGACTGATTGCTCCTCGACTTCGTCAGGTTCCTTCCTGATTCCACCCGGTCACTGGCTAGTGACCCAGACTCTGTCCCCTCTGCTTTCAGGTCTTCTTCATCCTCGATCCACCCTTGGATCCACCCGGACATTTTCCTCCTGGTCGCCTGCAGCATCCTTCTTAACAGGCTCCGTAGACTTCAACGACGAAACCCGACACATCTTCACACCTATGCACCTGCTTCCTGTGGGCGAGGTAACGCGAGTACTTCAGTGCTCCCAAGGGTATTGACTATTCAAGTGTCTAGGTTTTTAGTTGTTTCCTTCTAGCTAGACCGGAAGCGTCCTAAATCCTTCTTTTTCTAAACTCTAAGTTCCTATTAACTTAACATTGACTCTCGCGTGTGTGTAAAGACACTGCACACACCACCTGTGGGCCTTCTACTCCTAACCTAAGGGTCAGATAGTGTAGCCCCAGCGATGCTCTAGGCCACAGCTTTCCAAACTTTTCATGTTGGTGACACACCTTTTTGTGAAAAAAATGTCAGGGACACGGTAACGCGAGGAAGCGCAGCGAGCGAGCCCGAACCACCTATGGTGGGTACGGGCCCCACACACACCACCCCACAGACACACCACCCCACAGACACACCACCCCACAGGCACACACAACCCCCCCACACACAGTACCCCACACACCCCACACACACCCCCCCCACACACACACATCCCACACACACACACACCCTGAATTAAAGAGATAAAGATGTCACCCTGCATATGACCAGAGAAAATGGAGCACTGACGCCTCAAGATCTGAACATCTCCATGTAACCAGATTTTACATTGGTAATCCAGGGGGCTAAGAAAATATTTGCACCTGTCAAAAAGAAACTACAATAGCAGGTAAAATATGCTAAGCCTAGCGTTGCTGCAGTGGAGAAAGCTTTTCGCTGCTCTTTTTTGGCACTGTTCGATCTTGATTCAGCTGCCCCCTGCCCCCCTCCCCCGTTGTGTGTGGCAGCCCGGGCTGAGACAGCGTCCTGGGCACACACACACACAGCCGTCCCCTGAACTCTAAACCAGACCCTTCAGGCTAGAGAAGCACGTGCTTAAACGGAAGTGAAATTCATCCGCAAGCAGTACAGCCTAAATGAAGAAATGAGTGTCTCCCTTTCTTGTATGAAATTGTGGGAGAAATGTTGAAAGTTGTATATGATTCCCTTTCCAAACGCTGTTGTCATAGAATGCCTCCATACTAAAGATTCTGCTCATATGTCATTAATATCAATTAACACCCAAGTCATTTTACAACGCAGGGCCTGTGAGGGTGGAATGTTAGTAACGGGCGTGGTGGTGCATGGGAGGCACCAGTTCAGTGCGCAAAAAAAAATATCGTTATTTTAAAAACGCTATTGTCTTGTGTTTCATCCCCCATCAATGCATTTTTTTGGTTCTGTCTTTTTATGAACAATGCCAATGATTTTGCAGATTGTGGTGTATTTTAAGCCAAACACGCTCTTCAGTTGCCAGTGATGCTGACTGCTGTAAACAGAAAGGAAAGTCAAAATGCGTGTCTATGGAGGAGGAGCTACGCGCGGATCCAAGATGGACGCGTGAGCAGAGGGCTCCCGAGACCCCTTCCGCCACCCTCGTCTATCCTGACATTAATCCTGAATTGGTCGACGGGTATTTCTTGCTGATGCCCTGCTGATATTAAAAGCATTTTTCGGAATTTGATTTGGCTGCCGGGAACTGGACTTGCTGCTCCCCGCAATTTGAGGCCTACGGTGACGACCATCCGGGGGCTTGAGTTCCCGAGGTGCCCAGGTGGCAATTGAACAACAACGGCTGGAGTGACGCCTCCGCTGCCTCTGTGTGTACTTTCGGTTTCGATTTTGGTCATCGTGGGTGCTGGCTCAATATTGACTGATGCTGCCGCCCTGGCTTAGTCGCTGACCCAACTCTGGCTGTTGTTTCTCGACCTCTCGACTTGCTGCGCTTGCCGTGGAGTGATTCATTTTGACCAGTTTTCGGAGGACCCTTTGGTAGTCATTGATCATCATGGCGGGCAGGTCGGACGCTGAGAGACGCAACACCAGAGGCCCTAATCGAGGGGGAGCCGCTCAGACCCAGACTATTGAACGCTTCACTCGCCCTAAGGTATCCCCGGGTGGTCCGGGCAAGGCCCTCGGAGAATCTGGCGACGGTACTCCTACGACTGAGGAGCCGACTCTGACGGACGTCATGGGCGCCATTGCCAGTGTCCAGACTGCTATGGGTCAACAATATGAAACGCTTGCCACTAAATTGGATACGTTTGCGATTGAGGTCAACCTTATCAGGACGGACCTGGGGAAAACTAATGAACGGGTCAAATCCCTGGACGTTAAAACTGCAAGCCTGATTACAGATGTTTCGGATCTTCAGACCGAGGTCCGCGATCTTCGCTTGGCCAGAGACTCGTTTGCACGTCGGCTGGATGATTTTGAGAGCCGAGCCAGACGGAATAACGTTTGCATTATAGGTGTCCCGGAGACTTCTACGGACGTGCCAACGGATCTCTTGGTGGAGGACCTTATCCAAAACTATTTGACTCCGAAGGGCCTTAGTAAATTTTTTGCGGTGGAGCGTGCTCATAGGATTCAAGGTGGGAAGCCCAAGCTTGGGGCCGCCCCGAGGCCTATCATAGCCAGGATTTTTAACTTCCGTGACAGAGACGCTATCCCGCAGGCCTCCCGCACTCATGGTCCCGTCCAGTTTGAAAATGTGTCGGTCAGTTTCTATCCGGATTTTACTCAAGAGGTACAGAAGCAACGTATGGCCTTTACGGGGGTGAAACGTCGCCTCAGGGACATGGAACTGAAGTACGCCATGCTATTTCCGGCTCGCCTGAGGATTGTGCATAATGAACGTACTTTTTCCTTTGATCACCCTGGAGTAGCCAGTGACTGGCTGGACACTTTGCAGACGCAGCACGCCGATCCGGAGAGTTCGAAAGGTGCCGAAGGCGGCCTGGAAGAACAGGAGTAGTGAGTCGGTGCCGATGAGCCATTATTGGACGGTTTGCAGTGGCTCTGTGATAGTGATGTTTTATACGTTGTAGATACCCAGGGGTGGGGGGATTCAGGACTCTTCCTCCTCAGGGGACGTTTTTTCTCTCTCTTCTTGTAGGTTAGTTTAATGGGGCGACAGGCACACTGCAAGTTGGGGTGGCTCTCTAGTCTACCGCAGGGGTGCAGGGTGGGGGGTTGTGTGTTGAGGGTTCATTGGAGTGCGGTGGGGAGGTCTTTTCTTGTTTGTTTGTTTCGAGGCTCTGATCTGGTCGCTATTTTATCCTTTGTGCCTGCTTTGTGGCGGGGGGGACTGTTGGGTTTTGGCTGGGATGGGGGGTAGGGGGCTGAAGGTGCTGAGCTGGAATGTTAATGGACTCGGAGATAGGTTAAAACGGGGGATTGTTTTACAGTATTTAAAGCGGCACTCCCCTGATATTGTTCTACTGCAGGAAACACATCTGGTAGGAAATACATGCCGAGCGCTGAATAGAAGAGGCTACCGTTTGGTGGCCCACTCTGGATTTACCACTGGGTCGAGGGGGGCGGGTATCTTGGTTAGGAACTCCCTCCCCCTAGAAGTAGATGACAAGGTGCTGGATGATAGGGGACGGTATGCTGCTATCGTGGGTCGATGGGAGGGGAAGACGATCTCTATTTTGTCTGTGTATGTCCCCCCTGGTCTACAGTCTACCACGTTTTCCGATTTGGGGGGGGTGGTCCTGGGGCTCCCCGATGGCTTGCTGGTGGTGGGTGGAGACTTTAACTCGGTTGTCAGTGGAGAGGAGGATCGAAGCCCTCGTAGGACCCTCCCCACGTCGCAACTATAGTTGGGCAGTTTCATTGACACACTGGGATTAGCGGACTGTTGGAGACAACTTCACCCTGGACAGCTCCAGTACACCTTTCATTTGGGGGCCCATGGTAGTCTCTCGAGACTTGATTACATTCTTATACCAGCGGCGCAGATGGTCTCCGTGAGAGAAATTAGGCATTTGGCTAGGGGGATTTCAGATCACTCCCCACTGTGGCTCACTATTGATGTGCGGCTGGAGTCCGGGGGTCGTGTCGCTCCTATTAATCATTGGCATCTTCGTAACCCCACCATTAGTAAGGAAGTGGTTAAGTGTATAGATTATTACTTCGCCGAGAATGAAGGGTCAGTATCCTCTCCTGTGTCCCTATGGGAGGCGTGTAAAACTGTGATTCGGGGCCAGACTCTCTCTTTGATTGCCAGCGAAAGGGGGCGCAAAAATGCAGAAGTGGTGCGACTTGAAAACGATATCTCTGAGTTGGAGGAACGGATGGAATCTGTAATTACGCCTGATAGTCTGCACTCCTTGGCGCTTAAACAGTTTGAATATAGGGCTCTGGTGACCGATGCGGCTAAGGCGATGCATCGTGAACAACAGGGGCGTCTGTATGATGTGGGTGATAAGGCAGGGAAATTGCTAGCTTGGCTTGATAAACGGGACAGAGTGAATCGTGTAGTGCCTGTTATTGAGCGTATGGATGGTGTGCGAGTGGTGGACCCGGTCGAGATAGTTGAGGTCTTTGCCCAGCACTTTCGGAAGGTGTACTCGCCAGTCTCGGACAGATCTGAGGAGGACTCGCATCTGTTGCTCTGCGATATCACGCTGCCCAGTCTGTCGGATTCGGATAGGGAGCTTATGGAGGCGGATTTTTCTACCGATGAAGTAGCGCTCGCTATCCGTGCACTTCGCAGTAGTAAGGCTTCGGGCCCGAACGGTTTGCCAGTCGAGCTGTATAGGTTGTGTCCCGACACAATGGCGCCGTACCTCCGTCGGACGTTTTTGGCGTCACGTGATCTCGGGCTTCTTCCCCGAGATCAGAGACTGGCGTCCATTGTGGTCATCCATAAGGACGGAAAGCCCCGGGAACACTGTTCGTCTTATCGGCCGATCTTGCTTTTGAATGTAGAGCCTAAGGTTCTTGCAAAAATGTTGGCAAGCCGCGTGATCACGGTGATTGGCGATCTGGTGCACCCTGATCAGTCTGGGTTTATCCCCCACCGTAATACTGCACTCAATCTTCGACGTCTCCATGGTGTCTTGGCGAGGGCGGGGTCTCTTGCTGAACCAGCCATTTTGGTTTCCCTTGACGCCTCGATGGCCTTCGACACGGTGGAATGGCCTTATTTGTGGGCTGCCCTCGCTAAATTTGGCTTTGGTCCTAAGTTTATCGGATGGGTTAAACTTTTATATGAACAACCGCTCGCACAGGTGGTGGTTAATGGACGGGCCTCGGATCCTTTTGCTCTCGGGCGTGGCACGAGACAGGGCTGCTCTTTGTCGCCCCTCCTTTTTGCGCTTGCTCTTGAACCCCTTGCCGCGTGGCTCCGCTGGGAGCCCTCGCTCAAGGGAATACGGTGGTCACCTACCTTCGAAGATCGGGTGTCACTTTATGCAGATGATATACTATTATACCTTACTTCTCCCCGTAAGTCATTGGGTGTCCTGTTTGATGTCCTGAGCTCTTTCTGGAAGAATTCTGGTTGGGTTATCAACTGGACTAAATCCTGTATTTACCCACTTGCGGGTGGTCAGCCTTCTTTGCCTCGCTTTTGCCCTATACCTGTTTCCAGCGTTGGTTTCAAGTACTTGGAGATCTATATTTCTATGGACCCCAAGGTCCGATTTGAGCAGAATCTATTGCCTCCGCTTGCTAGACTTCGATCGGATGTAGCGGCATGGTGTAGATTGCCTCTTTCCCCCCTGGGGAGGGCGGCCTTGTTTAAAATGATGTCTCTTCCCCGATTCTTATATGCCATTCAGAATACGCTAGATCTGGTTCCAGCTGGTTACTTCTGTGAAATCGAGGGCCTCCAGCGGAAATTGGTCTGGGGCGGGCGGCCACGCATAGCGCTGGCGAAATTGACTTTGCCCTGGTATGACGGTGGTATAGCATTGCCTGACGTCAAACGCTATTATTGGGCGTCCCAGTTGAGTGCTATCAACCACGCCATGTATGGTCCTGTTCCTAATCCCGCTTACGATATGGATAGGTGGCAGCTGCCGGGAGGTGATTATAATAGAGCGCTTTATTCCAAGATCGACAGGAGGTGTTTGACGGGCCCCACGGCGGTGGCGATACGTGTATGGGATAGTGCAACATCGGCTACAGGCTGGACTGGTAAACTTACAAGGGCGACTCCTTTATATGCAGCTGAGAGATTGGGTGGATTGTGGTCTTCAAAGGGATTCGATAGATGGGACCTTATCGGTATTAGCAAAGTGGGGGATCTTTGGGCCACTAATAGAGTCAAAACTTTTGACGAGCTGAAACGGGAATACAAGCTGAGTGATAGAGAGCACTTCCGATACCTTCAGCTCCGCCACGCGCTCGACTCGGTCTTCCCCGCCGGTACCTCGATCCCTGAGTCATCTCCCTTGGAGGATAGAGTGCTGGATGGGCATGTCCCTGACAGCACTATTTCCCTCATATATAAAAAACTCATTAATACCCGTTCGGACCTTCTTATACAGCTGCGTGAGGCGTGGACTAAGGACGGGCTGGAATTAGACGATGAGGACTGGCAGGCTGCAATATCCTCCCCTAAGGAAGTCGCTATTCCGGCGCGTCTCCGACTGGTGCAGCTAAAGATTCTTCATCGCATCTATGTCATGGGTCCACGTTTGATGCATATGGGCTATTCTGTGGATGGGTTATGTCGGCGTGGCTGTGGCTTGCTTGCTACCTTCCTCCATATGATATGGGAATGCCCGGCGGTAGTGTTTTTTCTCGAATCGTGTACATGCGGTGATGAGAGAAGTGACGGGCGTCGGGCTACTTCCTGAGGCCCGACGCTGCTTGCTGAATGTCTGGGAACCGAATGACTGCACCGTTGCTCAGGTTCAATGGGTCACGCTGGGCAATATCATTGCAAAAAGGGACATTGCTCAACTTTGGGGCTCTAATAGGGCACTACTGGTCTCGGCCTGGGAGGAGAACATGGATTGGTGCATGTTTCGAGAAAAAATCGTATACATCTCCCGAGGTAGGCCCAGGAAGTGGGATAGGATTTGGGGTCAGTGGAACTCGTATCATGGAGAGATTTGTGACCCTCCCCTTGCTGAACCCCCTGATACTACGGGATCTCCTTGACTTTGACGTTCCAGCATTCTGCTTTTCGCTTCTTTGTATAGTATTGCTCGCTCCTGGTCTCCGCTCCCCACCTCCATGATTTCCTGATGCTTGCTTTTCATTGTCTCCCCCATACCGCACGTAGCAGCCCGCATACTGATAATTTTGCCTCGACTTTTTTCTTGTGGGTTTTCTTTTTGTTGTTTGTATGTATAAAAATATAAAACCTATTATTTATCCTCCTTTGCCAGATGCTCCTAATTTCATCCTGCTTCTATGCTGCCGGACCATCGGGTTGTCGGCTGATGAGCTATGTACTGATTTATTCTTGTTGATTTGCATTACTGGCCGGCCTTGATGGTTGTAGGTCTGTATCTGTCTTCATTTTACAATAATAAAGGTTTTTAAAAAAAAAAAAAATGCGTGTCTATTTTTTACATGGCATCATCTTTGCATGACACCTTCTACTGATTTTGAACAGACGTATATGTTTTTGACGAGACTTCTTATTTTTATTATTTGGAAAGCTGAGTTATGCAAGGAAAGGTGTCGTCGTGCTCATCAGTCAGTGGGCATGCTGGGCTGCACACCAGCGCCGTTTAAACCTGCTTTAACATTCAATGGCAACTGTTCTTCATTAACAGCATCTCAAAATAATTGTTCTGTTTAATCGGTCCGCTGTCGTGTGTGGCATCCCGGGACCGCTCATAGCCACACCCGAGCACTTAACAGGTCTTTAAAGATCTTGTGTGTGTTAATAGGGCTTTGTTGTTGTTTCACCCCATCTAAGAGCCCCTGCAGCCCGGCTCTGCCAATTGCCGGCAGACGTCAGATCATCCCATCGCGCGACACACCTGCATATGGGACCCGACACAGTAATGTGTCGAGCCACACAGTTTGGAAAGCTGTGCTCTAGGCCCTAGGCCTTTCCTTTTCTCGTGACATGGTACTTATACCACTTTCTTAGTATATGGTTTGCTTCGCCCCTAGGGCCTAACTGTATTTTGTGCAACTTAACGTATTCTAACTAAGCAACTTGTGATGTGCCTTTGCCTCTGATCTCATAAAGAGTTCATAGGAATGTGTTAGTAAATAAATACATATATATTTTATATATATCCTGTGTGGTGTCCTTTCATTTGGTATTCAAGGGGTTACATATGGTAAAACAGCTGGCTTTACATGCCCTCAAGAGTCTTTTAGCCTAAGACTGTTCTGTCCACGCTATCACTAGGATAGCTGGTCTATAAGGTTGACTTACAACCATCACCATAAGGGTTGTTTGGACTGGTGCAAGGTGATCACTAGAATAGTGAACATCATATACCAGGCCAACTTCTCACATTGGTGTGCAGAGTTTGGGATTAGAGCTTGCTGTTGTTTTACCACTTGTAATCTTGAGATATCATTTGAAAGATCACATAGTTACCCTATAGGTACATATAAAACAAGTCTTAGTATACTTAAGTTCTGTTGAACTTAGCTGTGTAGAGCCTGGGCCTAGCACACCCTGACTACAACTCCTAGAAAGGTTCTGTAGGAAAACAAATAGTGTAGGTCGGCGCGCTACATTCTGACCAGGGTCCAGCGTTTAGCTCTCAAGCTTACAAGGAGGCCATGGCCAATCTGGGCGTTGCATTGCGGTATTCTAGTCCATTCCATCCTGAGGGAAATGTGGTATTGGAGAGAAAAAACCGGGGCATAAGGCAATCTATAACAGCTAGGGTATTAGGCTCGGGTGACGGGTGGGTCAAACATCTAATAAGTGTCCAATGTATTCTTAACAATCTGCCAAGAAGTTCTCTAGGGGGTATCACTCCATATGAAATCCTTTTTGGTACTAGAATGACTGTTCAGGACCTTGATCATCACACTTCAGTGGTAGAACAAAAACCTTTTGATATCAAAGATTGTTTGGCTGTCTTGCAGGCCTCAAATGAAATAAGAAAAAGTCAAAGCAACGTCTTATTGAAGCCAATGACCACTGAAGAGAAATCTCCCCTCCCAGCAAGGCCTGCCTGGATTCCAAAGATTGGGGATCTAGTCAGAGAAAAGATCGTAGACAAGAAGGAATTAGGGCCTTCATACAGACAACCAGTACCTGTCCTAGCAGTCCAAGGATCTAGAACAGTAATACTGCCGCTTCTTGCTAGTAAAAAGGAGAACAGGTTTGTGTCCATCGATCTGGTCAAACCACATCATGTGGCCAATCATAAGTAGTAAGCCAAGTGGACTCCAAAGATGTAGCAGACGCCCGCATCTGGCTACTATCCAAGAGGTTCAAACTAAGAGACTCATCACCTTTGAGGATTCTGCAGCGCGAAAAGAAGGACTATGCAACAAAGCCATGGAACTAGCACCTCTTGAGACCCAAATAACAGTTCGTTAAGAAACACCTGTCTACAATGAAATATCATCAGACTATACAAGTGTAATAAGTGATCAAGTCGTTCCAGCGATTTCAACAGATCCTGATGCAATCCAAACAACTGACAGAACTGCCTCTGGCTATTTCATTAACTTTGACACAGTTTCCGAGGATGCTAGCGAACCTGAAACAACACCAACAAAAACAACTTTTTTTAAGAACAAGCAACAGAACTTTTTCGTCAACTAGAAGAAACTTATCTGGTTTCACCATGGGTTGAACTATGAGTTGTGTTGGGTGTACTTTTTCTTCTACTTTGGTTGATACTTGTAATGACTTTCGGAATGCTGATAAATGGAAGATATGTTAAAAGGGACACAGCGAGTAAGAACATCAACTTACTCCTCAAACCACATAAATCATCTCATCGTGACCAAAGAGACTTGTCATTGGTGAACATCACAGCCATTCCTATACCTGGTGGTATAGTGTGGGACAGAACTGATTATTCCATATTTGGTCCTGCAGAGCTGTTGGAGATTCCACACCAATTCAAGGTTTCCTTGATTGACTTTGTTTCATCTAGTACCTTTTCTGATGATAGTGACTTTGAGACTGTTAATAATATGATGTCAGACTTAGAAATGTCGGCAAAATTTACTAATCACGAATACTTTAAAGGTTCATCAGATTATAAACAAATGTACTGTTATAATCATTATGGTCATCATTACTTACATAGATCTGCAAGTCCTAGAAATATTTTAACATACAACCAATGAGAACATTGTCCAACGCCACCAAAGGGTAGCTCAAAAACATTTTATGACAAATTTCCGTACTTCTCAGGTTTTAATGTTTCGAACCCTGAATCATTTTACTTTAAAATTGTTAATAGGACAGGAACAACAACTATGTTAACTAATACAAATCAAATTTATTCTGCAGCCTTTTATGCTCAGCTGTCTTCATTAGGTTTTGACTTCTGGAAAGACAACATTGAGACAAAAACTATCTGGGGCACAAAAGACTGGCAGGTGCAAGGATTAGAAGCCTTATTTAGAGCCTACATTATCCCTGAACAAATAATGTTTTAAATGACACTGTTCAACAGACATCCTGTCTTGGGTTAGCCAAGATAAAACATTTAAACAAACCGTCCATATCTAAACCGACACCTGATAGTGACAACACTTCAGAGGAGGAGGTCGACGTGCATAACATTTTACAACAAAACAGAACAAATCCTGATTGGAAAAAAATGGTTATTCTGGCCAACAGACACAAACAACTGTTAAGATATATTCCTCAATAAGACATAAGGGTTCACATTCAATAGGCCAGATCCAAGATATGTCCAAAAACAACATCCAGGGATAGTAACATCATACAGTATAGGGAAACTGTGCCTTGAGTGGCTACACAAATCTACACTACAGGAAGTAAAACAACACTTATCTTTACTTAAAGATGGCGCTGATCTGAGGGACTTCTTACAAGGACCTACTAAGCCGCGTCATAAACGTTTCATATACGCCAGTATATATGCTGCTTATAATGAAGCATGGAAAATAACGCGAGCAGAGACTGCCGAACGTATACGAGAAATTGATCGTATTCATTTAGAGAAAATTCTCTTGGTAGTTGACAATGGGATAACGACTCTGTCATCCAGATTATATTCTTTGAACAGCATAGTATCCTCTGCCATAGACATAATGGAACAGGACTTGGTCATGTTGCAACATGGTCAGTCACAACTGCGCTGGACGTTAAAAAACCTTAGTTCAGGCTATGTGCCCTGGCGGTTAATCAACACCACGTCACTGTTTTCTTTATTTAACCTTACAGATAAAGAAATCTCACTGGCACAGGGGAGGGGAGCAGACTATACGGTGCTGAGCATTGAAAAACTGGAAATATTGCCATAAACTGTTTCTGAGAAACCAGCCACAGAATGGATAATACACGGTACAATAACTCTGCCGGTTACGATTTTCCATTTTCAGTATTGCTTAAAACATATACCAGCAGGCCTGTATGAAAGGTTAGGTAAAGAATACATCAAGACATCCTGGGTTTTACCTTTTACACACAGGTGTTGGAGTGGGGGGAAAGAAGTGTTTCTTAGTGGTACAAATTGCGAGAAAGCACCAAGCGGTTCTCTCCTATGTCAGGGTATTAACTTATACGGGCCCTGTGATGGTTCTTCTAACAACTTATCCTGCCTACTGCAAGGTTCACCAGTTGCAGTGATTGATCCAATTTTTGGGCAACTTTCTAATGGGAGTTATTTAATGGTGAATGATCACAGCTGCTGTGGCATGTTGCCAGGTATAGCCTATCTCGTAACTGTGTCAGCCAGGGTCACTTGCTGTATGCAAGTATTGTTTCCTAAGACCAAGACAGACGAGGAGTCACCGTTTTGGCCTTCACTGAACATCGCTTCTATACGAGTTGATACTTTAAGCAGACTTAAGGCCATTCTTTTACAAAAAACTGTGCCACTGACCTCGTCCAATGAGATGTATGATCTGCAAGTTGCAAGGACTTCTGCAGAGATACACAGTCTTTTAACTACAAACTGCCCTATACATTTCTCGGAAATGTTAAGTCATTTCTTTAACATTTCTGATACGAGTGGTATTGTACATGTATATAAGATCGTTTTTTCGGGACTGTTAGCACCTTTCGAAGCAGTCCTAGGAATATTTCCAAACTTCGTGCACTCGGTGTTTGGCGGACTGCCTCTTGTTTTGGGACTCGCAGCAGGGATACTATTTTTGCTCCTTCTGCTCCGATATGGCAAGCCAACTCACCAACGACACCCAGATTACCGAGGCGAACATTCTTCTGGCAATGAAGTGTCGTGAGTGCATAATACAAATTTTGGGATTAACTCGTTTAAGAGAACTGAATGCCACATGATTTCTATCATTCAGACCAATCTGTCAAGATTGCATCTTACCTGTTCTACGATGCCTGCTATGCGGAGAAGAATGCGTGTTAGACATCTGTCTCACACTACCATCAGTCCTGCCAACGGATGTTGATACTTTGCTTGGACCAGAAACGGCTCATGCACTGTGTTGTCCCCAGCGGCTACCAATCCTGATGACGGCATTCATTGAGATCTCACAAACGCAACATGCTACTATTGAGGTACGACACACAGGTACCACCTAATCCGAATGTTGCACACACTGCAAGCGTTGACAGCGATGCTTCGCATCTGTGTACAGTTGATCTTCTAAACAAGGTAATCCAACTTTCACTCACAATGGTAGACAAATTCTTTACAGACTTAGAAGAATTGATGTTTTCTCCTAACAATAACATACACTTTTGAAGTTGGCAGACAGTGTTCTGGTAGACTCTGAATTCGACCTTCATTTTACAAAACAAAGTTTCTAATTTTGAACTCTTTTTTCCTATGAACTTATTTTTGCTTTTCCAAAATTACCCTTTTTTAGTTTTGGCACGCAGTAATCTGCTTAAAGTAGAACTATTCATAGAGAA
This sequence comes from Lissotriton helveticus, assembly GCF_964261635.1. Taxonomy (NCBI): domain Eukaryota; kingdom Metazoa; phylum Chordata; class Amphibia; order Caudata; family Salamandridae; genus Lissotriton; species Lissotriton helveticus. Next base: position 1,213,799,222 of record NC_136071.1, on the reverse strand, counting down.
CTAGACTTCTTTGAAGGACTTCCATGAGACAATATTTGACCTTATCCATATTCAAACAGTTTATATACTCAGCCATGAAATGGTCTCGACCTTTTCTTCTGTAATTAAGAGCCATTTCATAAATGTATTTTTATGATTCATTCGGTTAGCATTTTTTGAATATCGAACTATATGCTTTGAATGATACTTTGCTTTAAAATGCGTACAGCACATATGCTCTTTTTGTGTAAAACTGATACAAATGCATTCTTATGTATTTTTGGGTGGGTTTTTTACACATCATGTTTAGAAATGTGTTTAGAACTTAGTAATGTTGTACATAATAAAGTGGAGTGTGTGTTGTCCGGCGTTTTAGGCTCCGATAGAATTTTCCCGATTCATGCCCTTATAGAGGTACAAATCACATTGCCCTAATATAGGCATATAAATCAATCCCTTATTTAAGGCATAGAACATGCAAGGCAAATACAGGCATGGCTACTTCCACCCATACCAAACGTCACAACGATTTCTTGGAAAATTGGCTTAAGCAGTCAGGGACCTCCTCATACTTGAATATTGATTTCTCCAGGAACTCAGCATGTTTTACAATGAACAACTATTCCCAAGGGGTTCATTGTGACGTTATTATTCCCGACTTACGTCAAACTGTGGCATTACTAAACACCTTCAAGGTTTAAACATACCTACACTGGCTCTAGCAAACACACGGTGGCGAGGAGCAGTTCGACTATCTACTTGCCCGACGCAGCTCGCTACAGCAAGTGCCGAAGGAAGCAGACCGTCCAGCTGACGCACTGATCAGAGTCTGCCTTTCTCCTGCCGAGAATCCAGCTCCAGTGTTTCCAAGCTCCCCTTGCAGGGTGTTGGGAAACCGAGTCCTGAGACAGAGATACCAGACTGCCTTCATTCTAAACCAAGGTATGGAGCTGATTAGAACCTAGAGAAATCTTGGATAGATTCTTGGCAAAGAAAACTAAACCTATACTACACAATATTTACTTCTTCTCTCGTACTAGAGTTAGGTTAGGTACATTTGGGTAGGCGTATTTTAGAAGCACCAGTTGAGTATTTTAGTCCATGTATTTATGTATGTATTTTTATATGGCGTAGAAATCATACAACTATTTTACAGTATTATTTTATAATACTATTCTTGCTATATGCATTATACTTTACAGCCTGTTTTACGATTGTAGCAGTTCACTTCTCTTGCATGAGAAAGAAGACTGTTCAATAAACCTTTTTATTGGAAACGCCCATCTCTCTACTTCTCTGCAACTCTGTAGAAATGAAGCATGCACAATTGATTGAGTAAAATACTTATCTATTGTTTCTACGACTCTAGAGATATCTTTCTTACTCTTGGGAAACAAAGTTGTCATGTTCACGCGGTTATAAGAAACGAATCCCTTCTTGTGAATTCGAGAAAGTTTCGAGTGACCTCTGAGCTAGCTGGCACTCACTATTAATTTTATTATATTCGATAGAGACCTAGTCGACCTCAGTCCTACATCTAATCTATAGGATATATTATTCCAATGCACAGAGCCTATTGGGAATATAGGAACTACACTACAAGGGGGTGCCTGGCGACACATACAATCTGTCAGAATTGCCAAACTGAAAGCAAGCCCCATTCTAGGGCTTTCAGAGCTGTTAAAAGCAAAAACATATATTGGGGTGCCTTGGAGCTGGGCATCACGGGGGGTCATCCACTCTGTGAAATCACTCAGCACGCCCGGCCGCCTCGACCGTCTGCACGTTTAAACCGGACATAATGCCCCGTTGTACCCTTATCTGTTCAGAAGAAGGCATCGACGTCCGAGTCATTGACACCCTCCTCTGCACCTTCGGCAGGATTCATTTCACCGTCCCCTTCCCCCCTCCAGATACAGATGGAGCTGTGTCCGGGAGGGATGCAGACAGCTTGGGGAAGCTGCTCGCATCCAGCAGAGGGAGCCTGGTCCATGTTGGAAGGGGAATTCCTCTCAACGTGCCCTTCTCAGGCAAATCCAAGCACAACCCGCGGCTCTATGTTCCCACTGCCGGTGCTGCCTCCCCGGCCGCATGTGTGCACTAGAGCTGATATAAGTGCACACTGCAGTAGTTTCGATTTTACAATCATGCTACACAGCTTACAGCAAGTGCACACAACACACTTCCATCAGCACACAGCAGTATACAGCAGTGATGGTCTGAGGGGAATAGAGTTATCTTCAGGTCACTTCAGCAGACATGCAGACACATTTCACTCAATGCGAGGCACAAGATGACTGCCAACACTTTCTGGTTTGAAATGTTGGCAGCCAATTAGAGTCAAGATCTTGCTCGGGGGGTTAGGCTCCGCCCAGATATCAAAACATTTTATTTTTTGAATTTCTCAGGAACTCCTGAACTGATTTACACCGTTTAACAAACAGGGCTCTTTCTGAAACAAGGGCTACCTTTTTGCCAAATTTGTTGTATTTCCGTTCAGCAGTTTGGGCTGTAGCTTTCTTTAAAGTTTCCAATGCAAAATAACATGGGAAAAACACATTTTGGGACCCCCTATTTACTCAGCCCCCACTTGTCGAATCACCCCGAAACAAGACAGGACATGACCAGTGCGGGCCACTAGTTTTGAAAATTTTGCAAAGATTATCAACCAGCGCCAAAGTTATTGGGAAAAGAAAAAACTCTTTTCCTATGGAAACTAGGTCCTAACTAGAACTACCTACTGGCGACCGCCAGTAGGTAATATATATATATTACCTACTGGTGGTCAGTAGGAGGTAGATTATGTTATGTTTTCTTTTCCATGAACAGAGAGTTTTTTGGTTTGCTAGTTTGGCCCGGTTTGACGAATCTTCACAAAATGTTCCAGTTAAAACCTTAATCCACCTCACCTCCTTCCTGGAACATTTTGGAGGGATCCATCAAGTAGCAGCCAAGGTAAAAGGGGGTTCCAAAACTTAAAATCCTTCTGCATTCTCCATGGATTTCTCTAGACACGGCTGAACAAAAACTTGGAATTACACCAAATTAGGCAAGAGGCTAGACCTTGGAATGCAGATTATACATTTTGTGATTTGTTGTAAATCCGTTCAATAGTTTTTGAGAAATGTAGGGTAAAAATAATCGCATATTTGGACGGTTGGGCTTGCAAGAGTCCCACAAGCCTCCTGCAAGAGCGCAAATTCAAAATTGGATCCTGGTGATTGGTTGAGAGGACATTTTTTCCTGTGAGCCTTCAACCTCTCATGGGAGTGAAAGGCTCCCAGGAATCCCTCAAGAGCAAGAGCTCTGATTGGCTGGCTGTTGGAGTGTTAGAAAGGAAATGACAGGATTAGCTGTTTTCTGTTAATAAATTTGAGGCGTTGTGGAAATGGAGTAAAAAAACGATATAAGGGGGAAGCCACATCTCATAGCACTCTCTGAGATTGTAAATAGCAAAAATTATACACCTCCATTCTTTAAAACCCTACTGCACTCTATGCCACTCTACAGCACTCTAACCCCATTTACTTCACTGTCCATATTTATGCTCAGCTCCATGCCCGTACTCTCTATTATACAACACTCTTCTCCACTCTACGACAGTTTCCACCACTGTATGACACAGCATTCCACTCTACTGTATGGGACTCTACTTTATTTTATAATAGTTTACTCAACTCTACACTATGCCACTGTAGTGTACGCCACTCCACTCAATACTGATCCATTATACCCTACTCCACTTCAACCCACTCGACTGTACATCACTCCATTCTACGCTATTCCACTCTAGGCCACTTCAATCTTCTACGCTCCACAGTACAGAGCACTCCTCTGTACAGTAGTCCATTGTGTGCTACACTATGGACATCTATTCTATGCCATTGAATGCCACTCACTCTATGCCACTTCTCCGAATGCCTTTCCACTCTACCCCACTCCACTATATGCCAGTCCGGTCCACACCCCTACACTGTATGCCACTCCACTGTGCTTTTTTCCATTCTAAGCTATTTAACTCTATACCATTCCACTATAATCCACTTTCCACTAATCCACCGTATGCCACTCCACTGTATGCCACTCCACTGTATGCTATTGCACTATATACATCTTCAATATTTGAAACTCTAAAGTATGTCATTCCACTCTACTACACTCCTTTGTTCAGCACTCCACTCTGTGCTATTCCATTGGACCTCACTTCACTGTATGCTATTACACTCCACTAATACACCACTCCATTTGATATCACTCCACTGCAGTCTCATTATAAACCTTGAGACAACTACAAGTGCAATTAGGGGTCTTGTCCCTGAGAAATCTGTGGACCGGAAAGAATCCCTGGGGTCTCCTCATTGCACTTATCGACAAGTGATTGAAGTATGTAAATAAACATACTCAGGCTGATTGCCGTTTGTGTGGAGGGCGTGACAGACTTCAGCAAGGACACTTGAATTTCACTTCTGGTTCAGAAATGCTCAGAGGAACTCTCCCACACGGTCACCTTTATTGGATCGATGTGCCTGCATCCGCGCAGCGGGAGCCTCGCTCGCGTGCCAAAGACGTGCCTAAGGCAAGCCCGTCAGCGCCCGTCCGCATCCCGGAGGTGGCCGGCGCTGGCTGTTTTGCCAAATTTACCACTGGGACCGGTAAGCCTTTATGCTATCGCAGGTTGCAACTTATGGCCTTAGGTAGGAATGAGAGCTGCTGCTCTCTCATACTTACGCCCAATTACTCTGACAGTTTGGTCTGTTCCCATTGCGGCATTCCACTCTACTGTATGGGTCTCTATTTTATTTATAATAGTTTATTCAACTCTACTCTATGCCACTTGAATGTATGCCACTCCACTCAATGCTAATCCATAATACCCTACGCAACTCCACCCCACTCACTATACATCACTCGACTCTATGCTGGTCCACTCTAGTCCACTCAACTCTTGTACACTTCTCAGTACAGTACACTCCTCTGTACAGTATTGCAATTTGTGCTACACTACAGAAATCCATTCTATGCCATAGGATGCCTTTCCAATCCAAGCCACATCTCTGTATGCCTTTCCCCTCTACCCCACTCCACTATATGCCATCTAATTTACACCACTACACTGTACGCCACTCCACTGTATGCTATTACACTACACACATCTTCAGTATTTGAAACTCTATTGTATGTCATTCCACTCTACTACAGTCCTTTGTAGACCACTCCACTCTATGCTATTCCATTGCACTTCACTTCGCTGTATGCTATTAGACTCCACTAAATCACCACTCCATTTGATATCACTCCACTGCATTGTACGCTACTACACTATACGCTATTACACTCAACACCACTTCACTGTACAATACTCCACTCTATGCAACTCTGCTGTATGCCACTTCAGTCTATGCCACTCCACTGTACACCATCTCACCGCATGCTACCACACTATGATCGTTTTCATTGTACTCCCACTCTACTCTTCACAATTCTACTGTATGCCACTCCACACGATGCCATGCCAGTGTATGATATCCCTCTGTATGCTTCACTAGTGTCCCATAGAGTCTTCCTATTTCTCTATATGTTGTAACACTGGGATCCCCCGATGTTTACCTTTGCCTTTATAACACTGCACTGTGAAATACTTATTGAAGTCATAGTTTTTAAACATGAACCATCAGTGCACTAAGTAAGAGGCAAGTCAGTTGTCATGTAAATGCTGTAGGTAGTTCAGATTAATATAGAGTAAGTTCTGAGCAACATAAGCAATACCTTTGGGTCACGTTATCTCAGTCTCTACATAATAAATGCAATTACTTGCTGAGCTGTACAAAATGAAACTAGAAAGTGGATACATTGGGGCTTCTTGTGTGATCTTAGGCAAACATTTTATCTTGCCAAGAACTCACAATATTCCTTTTCTTCATTATTCTGTAAAAAAGTATTTTCAAACATGTGGGGTTATTGTACTGGGGGCTTCGATACCAAACATCATTGGGGCGGAGAAGGAGACTTGCTTTACACTGCACCTGACTCTGCTTGCTTGTGCTATATAGCATCACATGTGCTCCCACAGTGTGGGAACATGCAGGCCACACCGGGTGAAGCCCGGGCCAAGGGCAGGACCATCCCCTGTCAGTGCTAGGAAGAGGCAGGACAGGGCCATCCCCCTCATGTCTACTTTGGGCTCTCTCATCCTCGCTCCTTCTAGATGGGAACTTCATTTCCTCCACGGCTCATCTGGCCCTGTGTCTCTATGGGCAGGAGGAAGGCTGCAGAATCCCCAGCAGGGAAGAGGACTAAAACCTCAAAGATCTCCTGGCTCAAAACTCCTGCTCCAACCCAAAGGGGTGCAAAGCCAGAGGATATCAACAGCTTGATGGAGAACATTGAATCCATACTTGGGGGAGGGGCAATTTGAGATGTGAGTCCCAAGTAAAACCAGCTGGAGGAATTGTTCCCTTATTTACCAACAAACTGATATGCCCTATGCGAGGTCACTCAGGTGAACTCATTGGCGTGGACCCTGTTGCGACAAGTGCTGTACAGGGAGACCCAGATATGTCTGCCAGGGCCTATGGACCTCCCCCTCTATTGGCCCTTGTAATTGTTGTGACAAATAGATTTGTGACCCTTGCAGACATCACAGCACCTCGAATGTAATACCACAGTAACAGAGGAGCGTGGGTGGTGTATCCTGCATGGGTGTTTGCAATGTGATCAAGGGCTCGCTATAACGAATATTCTCCACATACAGGTTATTGATTTGAAGGGCCAAGTGTGAGCCCCAGCCAATGAAGTAGGGATTTTAAATAAAGTGAAATCCTTCAAAATGGCCTTGAGGTACAGCGTGCCAAATACGAGCCCTAAACACACTTACATATCTCTTAATGATAAGCGAAAATGTTAAAGACAGACGCGTCCAGGTTAAAAGAAGTGCAAATAAGAGACAGCACAACTCTGACTCCACCCCCTACACTCATCAGTCAGCAAAACCTATGAATGGGAGAAGAAGTCTAGACCATTGGTGTTTGATCAAGAAACCCACACATAGGGAACGCCAAACCGCAAGGGAGGGGAGTGTTTCGGGGGGGGGGAATAGAGCAACCTTGCTCGACATCCAACTGTGCTTTTTACCAATGTTCTAAAGTTATCTGCTGGGATAAGTGAAGGCAAATATTTGCTTGTAAATAAATGCATACATTTGATTAGACACATACACAAATGTTTCTCTGTAATCCACTCTGACGTAGTACAAGCAATATGGTTCCATGACCCCTCGAAAACAAATCGGGATTACATATAGGTCAGAGTAAAACACTTGCAATTGGTGGAGGGCTTGGTGGGCATGGGACCATGCAAAAATGTTTCCTTGGGCTCGTCAATCCTGTATAAGCTTGGTCTACCTCCATGCCGCCAGCAGGCCACCTCAGTCTCCTCTGACATTCCACCAGGCAATGAGGCACTCCAGGTTTCCTTCATTGATTTACTTTCCCCCATACCTCCCAGCATTCTTGGTAGTGGAGATTGTGAGCAGGGATCATCTGATTAAACCCCTAGGGGAGGAGAGGGGGTTTGTTTGGAGAATGCATCATTGAGTGTCCACCTGCCCTTGGATTTGAAGTTGATAATCACCTGAAACCTATCAGTATGTAATCTTGGAATGTTGCAGAAAACTAAATTGGGTGACCCTGATTGGGGAAAGGTCATAGACCAATTCAATTTATGTCTGTTTCAGGAGACATGGTGTTTGGAACCAGTATATATTGTGGGCTATTGAAGCTTTAGCATTCCAGCACCACTGCCAGGAAGTAACCATCCTTATAATATGAGTTTGGCTCTTGCTGGGCGTAAATATAAGGCGTCTCTGATAGTCAAGGCATTTGTGTATCAAGTAATGAGGGGGGCCCTTATGTTTTTATAATATCTACAATAGAGGGGTCAGACAGGTATTTAGGCATGTTTTGGCCCATAGAGAAAATCCTTGATCCAATGACCATTTGATGGTCCCACTGGATTTAAATACCACCATTTAGCCCTTGGCTTATCCGGATAAATCTCTGGTGAGGCTGAGGATGAGGAATGGGGAATCCCATTGCTGAACATACCTCCCATTAAGAGCCACACAGAGGTAGCTTATAAGATGCTATCCCTACACTAGCATGTGAATGCAGTTCTCCAGTGGATGCACCAAATCAGATTCCCATAAGCATTGTACATATATTATGCAAGGACACATTAGCAAGCTTGACTATTTGCTTGTATCCCTGCCTTTCCGTGGTTGATATTAAGGAAGTAACAAGATTAAACAGCAAACATAATTCTATTCACTGGACGGTGGCTGGTATCACACTTCACCATTAGCCCCCTCCTTCATCTCTTAATAGAGACTTTGGCCATGCCAACAACAGATGGTTCTAAGTTGTTATCCATCAAGAGACCCTAAACAGTATACGCAGGGCCTTTCTGATTGACTCGGAGAGCACAGATAATGTCTTTGACCCAGTCACAGGAAACCAGGGCATCCACACCATACATAGGATTTATGTTCCTTGGTTAGCAACCATTTCCAGTCCTATTATAGGAGGGCTTGCCCCTAATCCACAGCTAATGACTCTTGGTTCAACAAGGGTTGCCAAAAGGAAACTCCACTCAGCTGTAAAAAGTGGAAACTGTGATCAGATGATGCAGTATAAAGCAGTGCAGCAGAGGGGCTGTAGTTTGTGGGATTCCTATTATTGGGATCTTTTTTTGGATGTAGTTAAGTCCACTGACTTCAGAATATTTTGGAAGATAGTGGCCAAAGGTAGATGACCTGAAAAAACCGCAATGTCCAACCACATCCTGCGCCAGACATGGTGGAAAGATTTTACATCACTCTACGATTGAGTAGGGGAGGCAGATTTCCACACCCTGGACTTATGCAGTAAAAAAAGGCATGACCTAAAAGTCGACCTCACTATAAACCTTCAGACAACATGAAGTTTAATAAGGAGTCTTATCCCTGAGAAAGCTGCGGACTGGACAGAATCCCCGGGGATCTCTTCATTACACTTATCCACAAATGGTCAACGTGTGTGAATAAACTTACTCAGGCACATTTGGGGGGGGCACAGATCTCCCAATTTTGGATAGTGAATGAAATAGTCCCCATTCATAAGAAGGGCCAAAAGGACATTCCACTCAACCACAGTTCAATCAGCCTGTCAGATTCCTCGCAACAAATATTTACAAGGCAAATCCTCTTCTCCCTTGAAAGCTGGACTGAAGAGGTGGGCAACCTTTTTGGCTCCAGGCAGGGTTCTGAAAAGAAGTCAGTGCAATCGACCAGGTTTCCAGATTCATGACTACATACTGAAAAATGGTGGTTATCCAGAAGGAGCATCTTTATGTCATCTTCATAGATCTAAAAACAGCTTTTACTTCTTGACACCTTAATGCGTCTGCACTCGGATACCTCTGCACAAGTGTGGCGGGGGCAACAAGGAGAGCTCACAGATCTGATAAGGGTCAGATGAGGGCTGCAGATTAGATCCTACCCTCTTTGCTCTATATTTGAATGATGCTGTGGCCTCTATGGGGCAATGTAGGGGTGACGAGCTGCTGTTAGTTGGGTTTAGAACACTGATTTTGTAATTTGCTGAAGATTCCTTGTTGGTATCAAGCTCCCCAAGGGGTTTACAGGCTTTGATGAATCAATGTGCTGACTTTTGTAAGGATAAAGACCTTCTAATCAACCTGAGCCAAACAAAGTATATGACCCTTAATCCTCATAGATATGTATTTATTTATTTTATTTATGTGGTTTTATATAGCGCTGCTGGACCGAAGAGTGTCAGAGCGCTTTACAAGGTACGTAGACACATTAAGAAATAATAAACAATTTACAATGTGCAGGAAGATTCAAAGAAAGGTGAAAACATTGATTTGAATGCGTGAGGGGGGCAGAGAAGCAACATGATAAAAAGAGGGATACACGGGAGTTGAAATTAGGGAGAGAAGGGGGTGTAGAGAAGGGGAGTGAGAAAATGGAAAGAAGGAGAGGGGATGGGTAAAATGTGAGTCACAGTAGAGCGGTAATGAGCGGGTCAGAGTCAAAAACATTAGGAACCCCAGTGTGATATCTGGGTATTAGGCTCCATCCACATGTCCTGGAACCCCCGGGTCAGAGTGTCATTTGACCCATCATGACCCATTTCATTTCATAGAGCTTTATTCGGAACATAAAAAACATGTCTATAAAAGCACAAACAGTTACATAAGCAATCATTTCATTAGTTAAAAGAAACAAAGAAAAATACACATATTACAATAATTATCCAGTGCGGGATGGAATAAATATTTTAAAACAGAGTCTTAAAAACACATACTTTTCCTAACACCAATAGCCTTGAGTAAGAAAGTAGCCGTAAAAAAACAAATGTCCGGATGATGCATATTAAAAAGCAATTTCATAGATTCTGTAATTGTTCTTACTCCAAATCTTTTCAAGATGGGCTTTAAATACATTTTCCGTAATTCACTATACAGAGTGCAAGAAAAAAGAAAGTGCATAGTACTCTGTTCAGTCTTGTGGTCACAAGGACAGGGTCCCACAGGGCGTGTTTTTACATTAGGGCACGCAACCAGATGGTGTACAGTTCCCATCCTCATTCTAGTGAGTACAAACTGGTGTGAGACTCTAGTCACCTGTGTCAGATAAGGATGAAATCCACTAAACTCATTCAAGCCATTGTACAATTTACAGGTAGAGAGTTTTGAATCTTCCAAGGTACGCCTCTCTATACAGAAATTCAAAAACATAATTTTCATATTTGATTTGGAGTTATCAGATGCACAAAACCGATCATTGATCACATTATATCCGAAAACATTTTGGAAATTTTCAATGTTATATTTAATCCAGGGGATCTTCAGGTGCTGGTCCAAGGTGATGCAATCCTCAATGATAGCTCTGTTTAGTGAGGTGCCTTCATTCAACCAAACAGATCGCCACAATAATAAGGGTCTTAGCATGATTAAATCATTCAAAAAGTGGGACCCCGTTTCCTTATGAACCAGGATATTAGAGGTAGATTTGGGTAGACACAGGAGCCTTTTCAAGAAGTTATTCTCCTCTATCTGTAGGCACCCGGCAGATGTCACACCCCAAACTCCTGCCCCATAAAGGGCCGCAGATAGGCACTTAGATTGGTAAATTTTTAGCATATCTGCTATGCGTCTATTTCCCAGTTTCTTTGCGAAAACGAAAACCCCATTGGCACTTCTAATCATCTTAGTTTTAACCGCTTTGTGTTCGATGTCCCAGCTACCATTTTTTGAGAAATTAATCCCCAAATAGCAGAAATTGTCTACTTTTAAAACCTGTTCACCTTCTATAAAATAATGGGAGTTGACTTTCGTTTTTGTCTTAGCTCGGCCTGAGCACTCCATCACATAGGTTTTGGACCTATTGATCACCAGTTTCCTATTTTTGATGAACATAACAAACCTGTCCATCAGCCGTTGAAGACCCAGGGGATTCCTAGACAACAGCACAGCATCGTCCCCATAGAGTAACACAGGGATGTTAAGGCTGTTAACTCTTGGGACGTCAGCCGTAACTGTTTGCAGGACAGCATCCACCTCATTAATGAAGAGAGTAAACAGTAGGGGTGCTAAAACACACCCCTGCCTGATTCCTCTCCCAATCCTAAACTTTCCCCATTTGGCCCATATCGGACGCTAGTAGTAAGTTTTTCATACAGGCGAGCTAGAAAGTACACTATACAGTCTGGGGCTCCCATATCAATCAATGTAGCCCACAGTAGGGCGTGGTCTACCATATCAAAGGCACTGCTTAAGTCGGCAAAGCATAAATACAATGACCCTTTTTTGGCCTGGGTATATTTCCCGATCAAAAGTTCTAAATTTAAGCACTGCCCTATAGTTCCACGCCCTTTTCTGAAACCAAACTGACTATTAGTTAAAATCTCATTCGACTCTGCCCATTCCTCTAGTCTGGCTAATAGAACCCGACTCATAACTTTTACTGATGAGTCCAGTAGGGATATTGGTCGGTAATTTTTTGCTTCGCCCCGGTCTCCCTTCTTATAGATAGGGATTATGATTGATTCTGCCCAAGTAGGTGGTATTTTAGAGCAGACTGCTGCATTAAAGATCTTAGCCAATAGGGGGCCCCAAATCTCCGGGGCGGTCTTATAAACATCTATAGGTACCCCATCGGGTCCTTGGGCCTTCCCTCCCTTACTAGCTCTAATACTAACCATAACTTCCTCTACTGTAATATCTAGTGCAACTATAGGCCATCCGTTTCCTAGGGGGGCTATACTATTGCCAGAATCAAATATGGTCAAAAAATGTTGGATCCATGAGTCTATGCTCACATTAGATGTGAGCACTGGGGCCTTCTCGTCTTTGAGGAAAGGACTATTTACAGTAGACCAAAACAAGTTACAGTTCCTTTGTTCTGCTGCTTGGCTTAGATTGTCCCACGCTTCCTGCTGCAACTCAGTCTTTCTGCGTTTAAGGACCAGTTTAAAATCCTGCCTAAGTTGGATCACTAAACACTTGTCTCTTGGTTTGGCTGCTAAAGCTTCTTTAAGATCTCTCCGGGCATTGGAACAGACATGGTCAAACCAGCCCCTATTTTGTCTATTTACGTGCCCCACCTCTTTAGTAAACTTCTTACTAATGATGGAATTGATTCTGTCGAAGTGGTCGATACTGGCAGCCTCTGTCTCCCCCTGTTCGAGAATTGCCGAAATTTCCGTCATACAACTATTAATGATGAAGTCAGATGTTTCTTCGGCTTTCTCTCCCTTCCACCTCAACCTAACTCCGTTAGTTCTATGTGGTTCAATATTAACAATTGAACCCGAGTTGGGAGTGGTGGTAGAATTCCAGAACTTAACTTCAGTGGTTAGACAGTTATGATCACTCAGCATTACATCAACCACCTTGACCTCTGAGCACATATGAATTAGGTTGGTAGACATGCATATAAAATCAATTACTGTATTGGCCCCCCTCCCTTTGAAAGTTGGGACGCTTTCTCCCAGATCATTCTTTACATTTTTCATGATTTCCATGTCATAATCTATCAAAACTTTATTCAGGGTTTCACCATACAAATGATTAAGGAAATGAACTTCAGCATCCCCTGAATGATTATAGACACCACATAGATTCTGGGATGATAAGGGGCAAATTGAAACATTAAAATCCCCCACAAAAATAAATTCATAAACACCGTTAAAATTCTCTACAAAATTACACACTGCTTTGTGTAAATCATTTATAACTGTGTGCCTAGTACCATCAAATATATTATTGTAGAAATTAATCAACAGAACATTTCTACATTCGTCTTGTACAAGCCAAAGGATTTGGGAATGAACCCCCACTTTTACATACTTTTTTACTAATACAGGCAACTTCACTGAGATCAGAACTAGTAGACCTCCTCTAGATCTCCCATGAGGTGAGGCCAATGCGGGAAGCTCATAGGAGACAAAACCATCACTCCCCTTATATTCTCTACACCATGTCTCCTGTAGACAAATAATGTCAAATAAGCCGATAAAATCTTTCCATCCCAACATTTCTTCTTTGGCCATCAAACCAGCAATGTTCCAGCTAGCAATATGACACGTTGCCTTAACCCTTTCTAGGCTGACATTGGGCGTATCATCAATAGATACGGACACGTTATTATTTACATTAAAATGATCTATGTTAAACTCTAAATGCTCCTCTTCGCCCCCATTAGACAAACAATCCATGTTCACAATATTAATCTTTTCGGTTGAGGACATTTTTAATTCTCCAGCATCATCTCTCACCTGGACTAGGTTACTCTTATGTCAATCATTTTGGTCCAGGAAACTCAGTGACTGAAACCTATTCTGAGTTGGGACTTGGTATAACATCCCATTAACAGGTGACATTACACTATCGCTTACTGATGGGAAATTAGACGCATGTGTTATAAATCTATTCCCACCATGGACCGAGTTCGTCATATGCATAGGCGTAACAAAAGGGCCATCCTGGGGGGCAAAACAGAGGGTGTGTGGCCCTGGTCTATTTACAATAGAATGATAGTTATTATTATTCGAAGATCCCTCCCAACTATTTACTGAATGCAACCTGTTTAAATGGTTGTAGAAATATCCCAGTGGCATTGCAACGACATCTGTCTCTGACTGCGTGATTGAGGCCGCTCTAAGGAGGACCGTCGCAACATGTTGCGGATGTTTAAAATTAATAATCACGCAGTCACCCCCACAGGTTTTTCTGGTGTTACCTATCCAGTTGACTCTTCTGATAGAGATAATCTGATCAGAGTAGCCAACTGGATAACCACAGTGTCGACTAAGCCAAGAGATAGCTTTATTTTTAAGTGAATCTGCCGACTCTTGGGAATAAGGGGCCTGTGTGATAGGTGGGACATTCGTTAAAACTACAACGTATGGTACACATTCAGGTGGGAGGTCTGCAGGGCGCTTACTAGCTCTAACTGGGCCCCTACTTGTTCCCCCTGTGGCAACCGCTGGTACTGTTATAGCTGGCACAGCCTGCACAGACTGCTCCCCATTTAAAGATAATGTTGGTCTTACATCCTGATTTGGGATAACCTGTCCTATACTTGATGACCCTGCTCTCTGCTGCTGAGACGGCCTACCCTTATCCTGCACAACAGAGGTTGTCGAAACAGGTCGTTCTTTGGATAGTTGTTTCCCGGTGGTAACTATAACAGGAGTGCTGTTTATGTTTCGTGGTTGGGCCCTTTCCTGAGTAGATACCACGGTTGGTGATGTTATATTTTTACTCGTTAATACCGTTTTATCCAGGGTAACAGAATTATGGTCAACCGCGTCCCTTAATCTTAGAACTTCACCGCACAAGCCCTCTATTTTAGCAAGCAGTGGATCAATGATCGTTTTAAGTTTCTTATCGATAGAGCCCATCAACAAATCTAATTGGTCAGGATCAATGGAGATGCAACTTTCTTTAATTAGTGCCCCTATGTCCTCTGAGTTATCCTTATGAGTTAAATCCTTTTTATATTTTCTGCCTGAGTGATAATTTCCCCTTTTAGGTACAGTTTTCCTACAAGCTCTCATTAATCTTGTGGCCCTCATTGACTGCTGAGGGGTACCTTCACAAGTGTCACACAGATCATCTTCCGCTATAGTCCCGTTATTGATAACCTCATTAGTGTCTACAGCGGTACTGTTCTTATCCACCTCAATTACTGTTACATGTTCACTGGGTGTATTAGTATCCACATTATTAAGATCCGGTGACTCAATCAAAGGGGAGATTTCCAAAGTGCTTTTCCCAAGAGATTTCCTCCTGTCCGTATTTATTCTGTTAACTACCTTCAACAGATAGTTATCAGGTAAAGTGGATTGTTTAGACATGGTGGGTGGTAAATCAGGAGACAGTCAGCAATGAGTATGTAAAATCGAAAATAATGTCACTATATACCAATTGGGTGTACTCACAAGTAGAAAATAAGGGGGGTGGCCCGTCCCGTCCCTGGCCGTCCCCGGACGGCCACAGACGGCCACAGACGGCCACAGACGGCCACAGACGGCCACAGACGGCCACAGACGGCCACAGACGGCCACAGACGGCCACAGACGGCCAGAGACGGCCCGCCCTCTGCCCGGGCTCAGCCCGCGCGCGTCCCGCGACGCGGAGGGAGCGTCCTGTTTAAATAGCGCCTCCGAGCGCGGAGCGGCAGGAAGTGGCCGGAAGTGGTCGCACGGCCCTCTGGGAGCTGTAGTCTCCAGCCGCCACCAGCCGCGAGATGTGGAAACGCGGCAGCGGCGAGACCTACAGCGTCAGGGCCCCAGGAGCAGGAAGGCGTCCAGCAGGTTAGTGCCCCACAACGTTATGGCTGAGATTCCGCCATGAAAATCACCCCCCGCTCCACCGAGGGAGCGTCCTGTTTAAATAGCGCCTCCGGGCGCGCAGCGGCAGGAAGTGGCCGGAAGTGGTCGCACGGCCCTCTGGGAGCTGTAGTCTCCAGCCGCCACCAGCCGCGAGATGAGGAAACGCGGCAGCGGCGAGACCTACAGCGTCAGGGCCCCAGGAGCAGGAAGGCGTCCAGCAGGTTAGTGCCCCACAACGTTATGGCTGAGATTCCGCCGTGAAAATCACCCCGCATGACCCATCTTTCTTAAACTCTGCAGGTTTCACTTGTTTTAAACATATATCAGTCAAAAGCAGGAGCATGCGGTCTGTATGGGGCTGAACTATGGGGCCATATAGGAATGGTACCACTGGCAACCAGAGAAAAACTTTTTTTAGATCACCCCTAAATGTCTGTGTGAGTACTCACACTTTTGGAGACCGGAGTAAAGGCAATAACCAAGAAGGCTAGGTTTCGACCGATCACCCAAGGGCATAGACTGAGTTCCACTCCAGCTCTGATCAGCCACTTTCAAGCCTTCCAGGGGATAAGGGTAGACAGTTCAGAGGCTGTCCTTTCTTAAGTCAAGGCTTTCCCGCTTGGAAACCTTTGGGGCACAGGGCTTAATTGAAGAAATCTGTATTTGGCTCATGTATGTGAAGCAGATGTTTGTGACACAAGTATAGCTGCAGAATGTGATGGCTGTGCACTGCTCTGTTAATCCTATTGGGTATACTTTGTATATTGTGCTCCTAGGAATACTCCCCGCTCAGGAGTACAATAGAAATCTGTTAAAGTAGCACCGACACGGGATGTGTGGGTGTCTCCTGGGGCACTGACTTAAGTGCTGAAAAAATCCAGCGAGAGTATTATAAATAAAGTTATCCTTCGAAGATGCTTCTTGTGTATTTCCAAAGTATTTTATTCATACTTGTGTGAAATTTCTTGTTTGTTCAAGTTTTCGTTTTTCATTTTACATATTCAATTTTCCATATTAGATAAACCACAACAATCCTTCCAATTATTTCAGCTCTAGGCCTTCATCAGGGAAGACTGAAAAGCAAGGAATATGTTTATAACTCCTCTGTAGCCCACAAAATGTTATACATTTAACATAAATAATCATAAAGATCTACGTTTTAATTTTACTCAAAGAAATCTTAATACATAGTAACCTGTTAATTCATGGATGTATCTAAACCTTAATGGGTTTCGTATTTATGGTAATAACGTGTCTCATACTTATCACTCAGTTTCACAATGTGTGAAAAGAAATGAACTAACAGGTAAATAAATACTTAAGTACTCTAAGAAGTGTCTGGCTTTGTGAATTAATGCGATTCTCCTACAATTAAACAAACCCGCTACTAACAAAGGATCGTCGAAATAATGTATTTACTTCTAATGTTAAAGCGCCAACTACTACGTATTGGTGCGTGCATATTTGCAAAATAAAACGGCTCATCAGTACTGTTGCTAAAGTTTTAAATATCGTCCTTACCGTGTTCTAACGGGAAACATCATTTTCAACGAAGGCTTTTCTACGCGTGACGTTTACTACGAGGCACTTACCTCGCAAACGTCTTTTCCACGCGTATGCCTTCAACGACAGTCTTTGCCACGCATATACGTACTGGCTAGGGGGATTGGGGGGTTGGCGGGGGTCGGCTGGGGGAGGGGCTGGGGGGGGCCTGGGGGGGTTTCCCCCCCAGAAAAAAAAAAAGGAACGGGTTAATTAAATTTAAAAAAACGCACTTCAGTACCAACGAGGATGCCACACACGGCGTCAGAGTGTCAGTTTACTGCCCTGAGCTCGGCTC
The DNA here is from genome assembly GCF_964261635.1 of Lissotriton helveticus. Lineage (NCBI taxonomy): Eukaryota > Metazoa > Chordata > Amphibia > Caudata > Salamandridae > Lissotriton > Lissotriton helveticus. Next base: position 1,213,781,504 of record NC_136071.1, on the reverse strand, counting down.
CCTTTCCCAGTGCTTACGATAATTAGACAAAGAAAAACCTAAATTAATTGAGCAGGCGTCGACGGCTTCCTCCAGAGCGGGTTAATTACATTTAAAAAAAAAAACGCACTTCAGTAGCACTGAGGTAAAAGGAAAGTGCCTCCCCCAAAGACGTGCCGTTACGGCAGTCCTTTTTTAATTTTGGCAGACGTGTTTTCACGCTTGTTTCGATGGTGGATGGAAGGTACGGGCTGCTGGTGAAAGACAGGAAGGTGTCAGGTAAGAAAATAATCTTTAGCATTTGTGTTTGTGTTTAGGACGTAAAAATGCGTGGTATGATCCTTCGTTGCAAATTCCAGCGTGGTAAAGCCACTTGCGAACTAAAATTCGCGTGGTATTGCCATGCGTGGAACTTGTATTCGTGGTAACATCATATATTCGTTCTAACTAGGACTGCTTCCAGGTACGAAGCTGCCGCCATTGTGAGTCACGCGGTAAAGCCGGCGTGTGACGTAAATGTTGAAGCGGAAGGTGGAGCGTTTTTTTTAAAGAAAAGCAACTTTCGAGAGTAAGCGAAAGTGAACACATAAATTAAAGGAACCTCATGTTTGTTGCGGGTGTATGTTCGAGACCAATGATAATAGAGATAATTGCGTAGGGCTCAAGTGTGTGTCACGAGATACATCTCAAGGCTGAATCTTACATAAACAAGAGCCGTGTAGGAGGTAAATATATATGAAATTGATCAACAGCTATACATTGAATCGATACATTTGAATAGAATAGGGTAGTTACCAAATAAATAAATTAAACTGATACATATGAAATACTAATACAGTTAATAAATCAACGGGCGCCCAGCACTGTGAACTAATGTGTGTGGCTGTCTGAATCAGCAATATTTATAAATAGCATCCAAATTCTGTCCGTTCATTCATTCCTCTTGGTTTAAGAGTCTGTAAGTGATATATCCAGTAGTTCTCACGCTTCAATAAAGATTTCTTATTGTCTCTGTCTTGACTCTTTTCTACCACTTCCAATATGCAGGCCTTTAATTGACTTATTTGATGGTTTGCCTCGATAAAGTGTGTAGCCACCACTGATTTGAGCGCTTTAGTCCTGATATTACTTTTGTGCTCATTGAGCCTTACTTTGAGTTTACGTTCCCTTTGACCTATATAGGCTTTACCACATGGACATTTGATCATGTATATTATGTTTGCTGTGTCACAGGTTGCGTTTACACGTACATTTATTTTATTGCCTTTCATGGGATGGTTGATGCTTTTGCCTTCAATTATGTTATTGCAATTACTGTAATTTCTGCAAGGAATTGTACCCTTGTAGTTTATCTTATGTCCTGTGTTTGTAGTTTGTTTAATAATTTCTCCCAAGTTTTTGGCTCTGTTAAATGCAATAGTAGGCATTTCCGCAAAGATTTTGATGGAGTCCGGTTCTGCCTGTAATGCAGTGTTTTTTGATTTTTTTTTTAAAAGTGGGCTCACAGAGGAAAATTTACTAACGCAGGTAGTTTTTACTTCCTTCTTGGTTTGAGGTGCTGTAAGTAGGGTGGTTCTATCTTTGGGTAGGACTCTTTCCAATGCCGGTTTTAAAACTGGCTCCGGGTAACCTCTGTCTCTGAAGCGTTGTAGCATTTTGGTAGATTGCATCTTGAATTCATCCGGGTCTGAGACAATTCTCTTTACTCGCAAGAGCTGCGAGTACGGTAAATGGTGCTTCAGTGGTGATGGATGGAAACTCTGGTAGGCTAACAAGTTATTGCGATCAGTCTTTTTGGTGTATATAGTTGTTTCAAACTTATTGTTCTTTTTCATGATAGTGACATCCAGATAATTGATCTTATCGTCATGGATTTCATGTGTGAATTGTATACGCTCGTCTACTTCATTGAGTTGTTTGATGTTTGTGATCAGATCTTCTTTTGCTCCTTTCCACAAGATGAATATGTCATCTATATATCTTAGATATAGGCGTAGTCCGTTTTTCCATTGGTTATTGTGTAGAATGTATTTGTTTTCATACTGGTGCATGAAGATATTGGCATACGAAGGCGCTGCCGAATTACCCATGGATGTTCCTGACTTCTGAAAGAACCATTGGTTTTCCCATTTGAAGTAGCTATGCATGAGAGTGAAGGTTAAAAGTTCCGTTAGAAACACTTTCATTGATTCTTCATAATTCATTTGTAACAATGCTTCATTCATTCATTGTTACAAATGAGTTATGAAGAATGGGAAAACCAATGGCTCCTTCAGAAGTCATAACACATGGCTGGCACAGTGAGTGAAATCAAACCACAGTGATCTCTGTAAATGTATGATGTTACAACACATATACTTACAACGCATGCCTTTACAACACAAATATTACATTGCAACATCCTTTACAATGCATACATTTACATCGCATACCACTACAACACATTTTTTTAAACTACATTTCCAACAAAGTCCATTACATCGCATTACACCTTTACAACGCATACCATTACAACGCATACCATTACATTGTATTTAAGGTAAATGGTGGATAGTGTAGGGATAAAAATTACTATTCTAACTCCAGGGGGTGCAACAGTAGGGCAAGTGTTGGATAGTGTAGGGGTAAACATTACTATTCTAACTCCAGGGGGTGCAAAAGAAGGGTAAGTGTTGGATAGTGTAGGAGTAAACATGACTATTCTTTCTCCAGGGGGTGCAACAGTAGGGTAAGTGTTGGATAGTGTAGGGGTACTCTGCATTGTAATGGTATGCATTGTAGTGACATGTGTTGTAGTGTCATGGGTTGTAGTGACATGCAATGTAAAGGATGCACTGTAGTGACATGCATTGTAAAGGATGTTGCGCAGCTATGACTGCGTTGTGAAGGTTGTTTTCCGTCCTCTGTGCAACAACTCAGGGAGGCAGCAATGCAAGCCACACATAGGCAGAGGGAAGATAGGCATGTCTGAAGTCAAATAGTGATCAGCCACACATCTGTACCTACTTACTTGACGTGTATGTCATCAGCACAACACACAGGGCCCTTTGACATACTCCATGACTGTCAAACACAACTTGGACCCTTCACACATACCCATCCTCCACCCTCCTCACACCTGCACTACTCAACACTAGTGTCAAACACACAAAATGGTGCAAATAATGCCTTGTGAATACACTGACAAACAATCACACTCCCTGGGGTGCATCAACAAACATCACACACACACTCAGGGATGCCTGAACCAATGCTGGCACAAAAACAATAGCCAAACACAAAGGTCACAGACACAGAAGTACAACAAGTCCAGATATGTGCAGAAAAATGGTGGAAAGGCAATGGCATCACAGACAGAATAGGAGTACACAACACCATCACTCAGGACCAATGCACAGCCACCATACCCCAACACAGACATGAAGTGCATCATCTCAAAAGAATCATGGACACAAACTTAGAGCAATGTTCCAATAATAAAACACAGACAGACATACCACACCACCCATCAAGTCAACATGGTGTAATAGTGTACCACATGCATGGACATGCACAATCCTGACAAGTGACAGGTCAAATATGAGAGGACAAACCACCAAGGTGCACTCAAAACAAGCCCAGGAACAAAAAGACTTCTACGTGCATGTGACAGACACACAAGTAATGCACACTACACTTGCAACACCCATCTTAATGTATACCAATGCACAAACAACTCACACACAATGACATGCAAATAGAATATCACACACAGAGTACCTGTCAGCTGAAAGAGACAACACAGGCCAAACACTGCACACATCCACAGCAAACACACAACAGATGCACATGCCAATCCTTCACGTTGCAAACACAGCTGTACATCAGGAGATGCACACCAGGCAAGTACAATGCAACGTACACTCACAGTATTGCATGAACAATAAGCAGTGTGTGCACACAAACCAAACCAGTAGCACACATATGTGAGTGGCACAGCATGAACCCCCATAAAACAAATCACCACACCACACAGATGACATCACACTCAGGAAGGGTAGCAGTACCTCAGCAAAAACACATACAGCTTACCCATCACCCACAGATGCACAAGTCTGGGACACCCAGGTGCAAACAACATGACCAGAGGACTGTGCAGCACAAACAGTTGCAATGCATATGAGCAACCTTGACTGCAAACCAGTACAAGAAAATCACACATAACAAAATGGGAAACTATCCTGAATGGCACATTGGTCCTGTGCACAGATCAGCACCACAAAGCATAGTGTAACAAATGAAGTGGTGGGGAGGGACACAAAGTGGCAACACAAGGGGATAGCTGACATGAGAGTGAAGTGGTGTGAACGTCAGTAGTGGACATGGCAGGGGTACACCATACACAAATAGATGGAGTGCTCACTCACAATGGGTAGGCATCATAAGCTCAGATAGGGGATGGAACAACTCCACATCCCACATGCCATACTGGAGCAAGCAATGGCTCCAGTGATAGCAATGCATGAGAAAACACACCCACAATGTCAGTGTGGCTGAGCAGGTCTGCACAGTGAGTACAAGCAGTATCAAGACACGTGGCTGATCAACAAAACACAACACTGACTCTGCTAGTCACACACTCTGCATACTCACAATTGACACCAACAAGAAGTAGAAGTCCCCCAGAAGTGCAAGGATACACCACCACACTGCACAGTGCACAACCTACAACTCCCACATGTGCACACAATCACAAGCACAGGGCTGACTAATCCAACTAACAGGCACTCAAATCCAGGTTGACACATGTCTGCAGTTGCCATCGCAGGGGCAAACACACCTCAACACTACTGACAAAGTCACCCCTTCACACTGCACACTTCATGACCACCCAAGTGCTCACATTGAAATGTACCCATGTGACTAGGATGACTGGCCATCACAAGATGACCATACACCAACACTGCTGTTCACACATCAAGAAAGATCATACAGCAGACATGATGGACCCTGGCTGGCCTGCCTGCAATCCTGTGGATATAATCCAACTCTGTGCTGGCAGTGCATCCAAACATGACATGTGTACAATTTAGCTACAATCACCATAGATTGATTATGATAACAGTAGTTCATCACAAACAACCATTATTGCACCACAAGCCTCAGAGTCAAGAAGATCTTAAGTGGTTGTCACCTCTGCAAAACCCTGAAAAAGAGAAATCAGCTATTGGCAATGTTAAAGTGAGGCACATTAATCATACCCAAACATAAAACCCTTTATTTAGCAAGGACACTGACAAAGCAGACAACAGGATCAACAGGCTTTTTATTTTTACATATTACATAGATAGGCATTAAAAATAAACAAGAGCAAGTTCAGTGGCCTGTCCAAAGTGCAGAATAGGCACATGGGATACTGCTCAGGGAATGGACAAACACAGTAATAAACAGCAAGGCCAGTGGCCAGTACAAAGTGCTAAGTAGGCACATGGGATCCTGCACAGGGAATGGGCAAACACAGTAATGAACAATAAGGTCAGTGGCCAGTCCAAACTGCAGAGTAGGCACTAGAGAACCTGCACAGGTAATGGGCAAACACAGTAATAAACAGCAAGGCCAGTGGCCAGTACAAAGTGCAGAGTAGGCACATGAGATCCTGCACAGGGAATGGGCAAACACAGTATTAAACAGCAAGGCCAGTGGCCAGGACAAAGTGCTAAGTAGGCACATGAGATCCTGCACAGGGAATGGGCAAACACAGTAATGAACAATAAGACCAGTAGCCAGTCCAAAGTGCAGAGTAGGCACATGTGTGCATGAGAGACTGCACAGGGAATGGTTGAGACTGTACACTGCCATGGCCAGCTACACAGGTAGGGGGATAAAAATGGGCAGTCCAGGCACCCCCATGGGAGAGACAGGTGTGTCTCTCCCATGGCAAGCATCCCTCCCTGTTAAGATGGCTACCTACCTGTAAGTTTGATGAGGTCAATTTAATGGCTGCCACATGGTTGTGGATGGGAGGGAGTGCTCCATCCTGCTCAGGGGTGGGACTAGGGAGGCCTGTTGGGAGTTGTGGTGCTTGGCTCCCACCACCACACATCCCTTCCTCAGAAGATGGCTACCTACCTGTAAGTTTGTTTGGTGAGAGACAATGGCTGCAACATGCTTGGGGAGGAGTGTTCCATCCTACTCAGGGGTGGGCCTGTTGGGAGTTGTAGTGCTGGCTGCCTGTACGCATACAACGCTGGGAATGTGGCTGGCTAGCTTTAGGGTGAATGTTACATCTGTGAGAGCGGTGTTGGGTGTGGCGGTACAGTTGAATGGGATTGGGCCTAGGAGTTGTGACTTTGTAGTTGTGCAAGACAGTACATGGCTGTGTGATGGTAGACATTTGTTTGTACTTACTAGCCTGCACTCCCCGGGTATTCCTGTGAGACTCTCTGGATGCAGTATGGCAAGATCCGTCTCCTCCCATGCAGTGAATGTTCTTGGTGAAATGGGAGGGCCTCTGCCAGTCATCTGAGCCAGCTGACGGTTCTATTGAGTGCACTCCTATATATGTTTTTAGAGACCAGAGTTTTATGTGATGTATTTTGTTCTTAATCTCTTATAGCTCTTGTCATGACAAGATACTGCAATGAGAAATCAGTTCAAATTGAGCTCGCCAATAAAGCATTCGAGTACCCCAGTAACTTGTTGCTAATACCACATGATGCTTCTCTGAAGTACTCAACCAACTATTTGTGCTATGCAGCAGAATAATGATAATAATTTGTTTTGACATGTGTTAATTTTTTTAATCAAATTGTAAAATATATAAAAAAAATGTTTATTCTTATGTGATGTGGATGCATTTCTGGTGTATTATGAAAATAAAGCACTTTTGACATAAAAATATGTAGATTCAGTCTAACAGCTGCACAAAAAACTGTTATCGTATCCATATGAAAGCACTTTCAAATATGTTTGGAAAAGCAGTTTAGACATAGACCGTTACTCCTGCCTTCAGGTCAAGTTCTTGCACTCACTAGAAAACTGTATAGAAATGCACAAAGAGGTCAAAACCAAAACACACCCAATTGGGGATCTACACATTTTCAGGGACAGGCGCACCCATAAAGCATACACCTCTCACCTCATAGTTCACAAGTTTGAGGACTGCAGGGCACTGTCAGGAGACTCCAAGCACGTCACACACACCTGCAGAGTGTAGCAGCACTACCTCTGTTCCACACCACCACAAGGACGACATGCCTGCTCCTGGCTGCTAGACAGGCAGTCGCTGTGCAGTACCATACATGTTTGATGCTCCAGAGCGAATAGAGTCCCCCACAAAGTACAGCACTTAAAGCAGACACTCTGATCTGCACAGGGTCTTCAAAGCCCTGATGACAAACAGCACAGACTTGATTTCTCAGGTTCCCGTCTGCCTGCAGCTTCTATCCCTCCCTTTCCCACTTCATCACAGTGTGGGTCCCCACCCCTTGGGAAAAATTGGGAAAACCCGACCCCTATGACAATTTGTGAAAGGGTGGGATGACCATGTATCCATTCCCTGATTGACGTGAAGCCCCAGTACTACAAGGCTTCAGTCTAAACACCTGTGACTAATTGTATCCCTATGTCAATAGGCAGTGGTCCGCAAGGCTATGTGTTTGCTGAGCTGATGATTTTGGGTCTGCCTAGGACAGAAGCGTCACTCAGCGTCATTGACTCGCGCTGAGAAGCATACTGGCAGTGTGCAGTGCAAAACTGGGTTCAGTCAACTTCAGAGATAGGGGGCTGGAATCCAACACTATTAAAAAAAAAGCAATGCTGCCGAGAACCATATATTCACCACACTTACTAATAAACCACATCTTTACTATAGGTGTAGGTGTGTAAAAACTTTGCTTCACTTACTCATACTATCATTCTCATGATCTATGCTTCTGTTCCTTTGGATCATTGATGAAAGGATAAATCAATTAACCACTTAATATAGTGATCTGTTCTTCTGTTTAAGTCAGATTTCATCACTTAGCTCAAATATCAAAGCATAAAGAGGTTCCTGTACAAAATAACTGAATTAACAACACTTACAAGACAGAAATTACAATTACTTAAATGGCGGTGTGCTGGGTCCATGGCCTGTGCAAGAAAAAGAGCTGCATGGAATTTTAACACATGTAACAACAACTTTGCTTTTTGCTAATGGAGGTAAAAGTAAAAGAGACAGAGTTCTGCTGCCCTTGATGAGAAACCGCCGCTGTTTAGTTGTGTTCTTTCAGGGTCCTAGCTAATGAAATCAAAAGGTCAGTTGTGTTTTAATCCAGTTTCAGATACTGTCAGGACACTAAGTTTTATATACTTGAGTGGTAGTCTTTGATCTGCTCAAACAAGTTGTTTTTTAAGTCTTATATAAATCTGCATATCTTCTGCATATTGAGGGGAAGGGAGACTCTATGAGTTGAAAAAATCCACAAGAGGTTCCAGATTGAATTTAAAAGAGATGGGGGGGGGGGTAGATCCTTGTGGAACCCCGAAGGGTGTTTACAGAGTCCTAATCACAAGGGGATAAAAGGGATGATGAAGAGTGAGGTTGATTGTTATCTAAAAAATGGCACCTCTATAAAATAGAGAACATTGTCTTCAAAAGCCACCTGAATAATAAGTAACTCAAGTAATGTATTTTCCTTGCAGGATTACCGATCGTTACTTTCGACATTTCTTCGCCTTTGTTTTTGCCATTGAGGAGATTAACAAGAACCCTGACCTTTTACCCAACATCACCCTTGGCTTTGAGGTCTTTAGTTCATTTCTCAGCGTGACCCAAGTGACCCTAAGCACAATGGGGTTATTATCAGGAAGAGAAGATTCGGTGACAGTCCCTAACTACGGATGTCGGTCGAGAGGGGTCCTGGCTGCTGTCATTGGTGACATGTTATCAACCACATCCGCTGCTATGGCAACCATCACTGGGCTCTACAGGCGCCTGCAGGTAAGAAAAAGCGAACTTATGTGACACGCCTTAGACATTCTTTATTCTGAAACCAATACAAAGTGCATTTATGTTTCCTTTTAGGCACAATGTATCAGGTTCAATCTACAATCAATCAATCTATCAGGCATTTGTTAAGCGTGACAACTCACCCGTAAGGGTCTCAAGGCGCTGGGGGGGGAGGGGGGGAGGGCTGGAGTTAGCAGGTGCCAGTCCATCAAGGGGGGGCTTTCAAAGATCCAGGTTTTGAGATTTCTTGCAAAGATGGGGAGCAATGTTGTCAGTCTGAGGTAGAGCAGAAGGGCGTTCCAGGCTCTGCCCACGAGGAAGCAGAAGGAGCGGCCTCCTGATCTGGTCTTTCTGATGCAGGGGACCACGGCGTAGGAGAGCTGGGATGATCGTAATGTCCTCTGGGGTTTGTGGAATATGAGTCAGCTGTTCAGGTATGATGGTCCGGTGTTGTGGAGGGCCTTGTGGGCGAGGGGGGGCATCTTGAAGGTGACTCTAGCTTCGATGGGGAGCCAGTGGAGTGTGCGCAGGTGCTGGGAGATGTGGCAGTGTCTTGGCAGGTCGGGGTCCAGTCCTGCGGTGGTGTTCTGGATGTTCTGTAGCTTGTGAGTGAGGTTTTTGTTTATTCCCGCATGGAGTGCATTGCTGTAGTCGAGTCTACTGGTGACCAGGGTATGAGTGACTGTATTTATGTGTTCGAAGGTCTTACATAGGAGGCAGGGGGTGTGGAAGCAGGAGGACGAGATGGAGTGTATATGGTGGTCCATTTTGAGCTCAGAATCCAGGATGATTCCCAGGTTGCATGCGTGGATCGAGGGGGTGGATGAGCTTCCGAGAGTGGGGGGCCACCAGGTGTCATTCCAGGCATCCGGGTTTGGGCCCATGATGAATACTTCTGTTTTGTTGGTGTTTAGTTGTAGGCAGCTGTTATTCATCCATTTGCTGACAGCTTCCATGCCTCCTCAAAAATTGTGTCTGGCAGTATTGGATTTGTTGGATAGGGAGGGGATGAGTTGGGTATCGTCTGCATATGACACAATGTTGAGTCAGTAGGTTCTGATGATGGAGCCATGTAGATGTTGAAGAGCGTAGGGCTGAGGGAGGACTCCTGGGGGACACCACAGGTGGTTGGTGTAGGGTCCGAGAAGAAAGGGGGGAGTCTGACCCACTGCGTTCTGCCAGAGAGGAAGTAGCAGATCCAGTCGAGGGCCTTGTCTTGGATTCCTGCATGGTGGAGTCTGCGTATTAGGGTGCAGTGAGAGACTGTGTCAAACGCTGCTGAGAGGTCGAGGAGGATGAGGGCTGCTGTTTCTCCTTTGTCCAGTAGGGTGTGGATGTTGTATGTTGCGGCGAGGAGGGTGGTTTCAGTACTGTGGTCTTTTCTGGAGCCGGATTGGGAGAAGTCGAGGATGTTGTGCTCTTCGATGAATGTGGTGAGTTGGCTGTTGATGGCTTTCTTGATGACTTTCACTGGGAACGGGAGCAGGGAGATGGGTTTGTAGTTTTTGAGGTCGGTGGTGTCTGCCCAGGGTTTCTTCAGGAGGGGTTTGACCTCAGCGTCTTTCCAGTCAGCAGGGAACGAGGTGGTTGCCAAGGAGTGGTAAATGGTGTGGCAGAGGATGGGTGCAATGGTGTCGGCAGCACTGTTGAAAATGTGGTGAGCAGGGGTCCGTAGGTGCCCTGAAATAGATTTATTTCATCATCTTCAGTGTGTCTTCGGTGGTGAGGGCTGTCTAGTTGTTGATTGCTGGCTTCAGGGTGTCTGGGTGGTAGGTGAGGGTTCAGTGTGTTTGTTGTCTTTGTTGAAGTTGTCATAGATGCTCTTGATTTTGTGGTGGAAAAAGTTGCTGAGTTTGTCGCAGAGGTCTTGTGAGGGAGGGATGTCAGTGGACTCTGCGGTGGGTTGGGCGAACTCCTTGCTGATGTTAAAGAGTTCTTTGCTGTTGTGTGCGTGAGAGGAGATTCTGTCTTCATTCGCTTTTTTCCATATTTTTCTGATGAGTTGGTGGTGGGCGTTGGTGTGGCTCTGAAGTTGTTGTGGGCTTCTGTGAATTTGGTGTTCCTCGAGGCCTTTTCGAGGTGGCAGCAAGTGCGTCTGGAATCTCAAAGTTCGGGGGTAAACTATCTGGCTTTTTTGGCATTGGTGTTGTTGTTTTTGTTTAGGGGGCTATGGAGTTGGCGCTGTCGGAGATCCATCTGTGCAGCGTTTGGGATTCGATGTTGGGGTTGTCTTTTTCCGCGATGGTTGGGGTGGAGTTGCCGTGAGATGATGTTATCTGGTCGTCAGTGATTCTGGTCCATTTTCTTTGGGGAGTAGGTGCTGGTGTCTGTGGATGGTGGGTGTTCTGAAGTGAACACATCAATGGTCAGTCCATGGGAGTTCAGTGGTGTGGCTGAAGGTGATGGAGTTTCCTGTTGTGAAGAGGGGGTCGAGGGTTTGTCCTGCTGACTGCATGGGTTAGGTCACGATCTGGCGGAGTCCAATGTTGTGGAGGTTGTCCAGGAGGGGTGTGGTGCTGGGTCCAGTTGGTTGTCGAGGTGGAAGTTGAGGTCTCTCAGTAGAAATTAGTTGGTGGACGCGATGTCATGCGGAGAGAGGATGTCCATGATGGAGTTGGTGAAAAGTCCACGGGTCCAGGGCATCAGTAGATGAGGGTTCCTCGGAGGATTGTGGTAGGGCTGGCCAGTATCTTGAAGTGATTGTGTTCCATCAGATCGTGGGCTTGTCGGGGAGTGTGCTCAGGTGGAGGGTTGATTTGTGGATGATGGTGATTCCTCCTCCTGGGCGGGTGGGGAGGCCCTTCCTAGAGATCTTGTATCCTTTGGGAATGTCGATGTCTGGTTCCGAGGTGGTGTTCGTCCATGTTTCGGTGAAGAACGCTACGTCCAGGGTGATGCTGTTGAGGAGATCCCATACTCCGGTGGCGTGTTTGTGGAGGGATTGGACGTTGAGGAGGATGCATTGCAGGGTCTTTGGTTCGGTTAGGGTCTTGAGGGCGGGTTGCGCGGGTCCATGGTCTTCGCGGTGCAGCAGGTGTGCTGGCACCAGAGACAGCAGACGGGTCCGTGGGTGTCGGCTGGTGATGCTAGCTTGCAGTTGTTGTTGCGTCCTGGGTTGAGAAGGGGGAGTGTCGCTGGGTCGTAGTGTTGGCATTATGGAGGTCCAGGGTTCCTGGCGCTGGTCGCGGATGGGCACAGACAGACTTGCCTTAGATGCGCCTTTGGCGCTAGCTACGTGCCTATACAGCAGCCGCCATTAGGTAGGGGTTGGGGAGGGCTGGACAGCTTGGAGGCTGGACCGGGGAGAAGAGCTGGATTGGACCGGTCATGTTGGTCGTGCTGGGGGAGGTGCCATGGGGGCAACAGTGGCATGGAAAAACGGGCAGAAAAAGGCAAAAAGAGAGGAAAGAGTGAAAATAAGGCAGTGAAAAGTTCAAGAAAAGTGGAGGAAAGACAGATGGAGAGTGAGAGGGGGAGAATAAATCTGAGAACAATGAGTGAAAACAGAGGAAAGACACAGGGGGGTGAAAGGGGGAGATTGAAATCAGTGAAAAACAAGTAAAAATTGAGAAAAGACATGGGGGAGTGAAAGGGGGACATTGAAACCAGTGAAAAATTTGTGAAAGCAGAGGAAGGACACAGAAGGAGAGTTAAAAGGGAGAGATTGAAATCAGTGAAAAACGAGTGAAAACGTACAGAGAGAGCGGAGCGAGAGGTCCACTGCACCACTAGGGAAGAGGCGGGAGGAGGAGGGCCTTGAACACGAACACTTGAGTGTGCAGGGGCTCGGGGAAAGACCTCACTTGATGGTGGAGCTGTGAGGGAGGGAGAGCAATTTCACTGACAATGAAGTCTCTTTAAAGACTTTCAGTGGGTCTGGACACATGTGAGTAGGGACTGAGGGTGTGCTGTTCGTCCACCTCCTCAGCTCTCAGTAGATCCCATTAATGCCCAGGAGATGGTTTGTGTAGGAACAGCATGGATTATAAGTAGAGGTGGGCGGAATTTGCAGAATCGCGTTATGCAAATCTCCACGAAACGGTAATAAATCTCCGTGAACACTCAGACATTCCGTGAACACATGGAATTGCTTGTTCGCGGTTCTTTTTTACTGTTCGCAATCGCTGTTTGCGTGCTCGGGGGGGAAGTATCTAGAGAACACGTATTTTAGAACGCAAACAAGCAAAAAATTTTGCGAAGTCACAGAATGCAGAATTTTGGGCAATTTCACGTTCTTTGCGGAATGCAAAATTACGCAAATTCCGCAAAATCAAGCGAGCGGAACGGAATTTACCGCTGAGGCCTAATTATAAGAGAGGAAGGGGGAAGGATGCCTCTATGGTAGGGAGGTTTATATATTCATTACCTATTTATTTATTTGGAGTTTTGTATAGTGCTAGGATTACCCGAGGGTATCAAAGCGCTTCACAGCAATACATGTTGGTAAGAGTTTGCCAATGCAATCATTCCAGTTGTATTGAAACAAAACATATCGGATTATACTCATAATGGTGTGTGGCTGAAACTTGCAGTTTCTTGAGGAGATGGAGGACTTTTAAGCTGCAGCCTCCTGTCCAGTAATATCCCACTGTCAACCTTACATTTAAAGAGGCCATTGTTAAGTAAGCAGGGGGTGCAAGTGGCATGTATGATACAGGTTAAAATGCATGTTTGCCTTAATGGTCACCACCTGCAGATAGGCCTGTTTGCATCTTCCAGTGATAGTCCTTCACCTGCAGCTGACCCCTAGGAGGTGCCTTGAGGCAGTTGCCTCACAGCACCTTATGGATGCCGAAGCTGGATGTAAGGAAATTGCTGGATGAAGGGAGTGATCTGGCATGAGAGGTGGACATTCTGATGTAACTCTGGCCATTGTTGTACCTTCAAGTCTGCCTACAAGCCTCCCTAACGGTGACACTTGGGTGACTGCCCAAGAGCAAGCATTTAAGTGCCTCTGTGCAGACAAGAAGGAGCTATTTCATCACAACCCCGGTGAAGAATGCAAGAATGTCAATGAAGTGAGAGGCAGCAGTGCCATGTATTTCATGCATTGCCCAGAGCAGTTGCCCAATGTTGTCCTAACTGTGCCTGTTGTAGATTTTTTTTCGTTTATGCATGTTACTATACAAATCTGCTTGCCTTTGTGCCACATTGTATTCACACAGAACCTGCATGTTTTTACGCATTCTGTTCTTTTCCTGAGATTTAGTCTGAACACAACCTACAATGTCACACAACACTGTCCCATGTCATTCACTCTCACACTAGCACCTGGACATAGCACAAGAATGCAGCTGTTGTTTATGTGTATACATATCCTATCATATAGATGAGTACATGAGCTACAAACAGACACATGTAATGAGAGTTCTGAGTCAAGAGCACTGCATCTGCAGAGATTTAGATCTTGCATATAATCACAAAGATTTAGGAGTAGTGGAAGAAGGTTAGGTTACTGTGTCACATAAAATGACAGGGCTTTTCATCGTATATGGATTATTAACCATGCTGACAGTGTTTTTACTGTTCATTTGCTTCCAAATTGTGGCACGTAAACTGCATTTCTGAGCACAGTACTTTGAATAAATATTCTAAGCTTTCCTCGTGTCTCCTTATTATCTCCTTATTATCTAACTGTGGACAAGTACAAGTGAGACAGCGAAATGGTGTGTCTTTTTTAAGCCTGGGTGGAATTCCCACAGTTTTACTTCATGGAACTCCATAAAGTGACAGAAAAAGTCCACCACACTCAGCAGAGTTCCACAAGTGGCGGAGCATGTTAGGTTGAGCTGCTCACACTGATTTTAAGCACCAGGGAGCAGATTTATGTTAACTGGCGCATCCCCAGGGATGCGCCAGTTAATGTGCGCCACAGCTCCGCCACCCATGGTGCGCCGCATTTACAATGCGGCGCACCATGGGGCAAAAATGCCACAGATGCGTGACGCATCTGTTCCGTTAAGGTGGCGCATTGCTGGAGTTGCGTAGCAAGCGCGACGCAGCTCCAGCAAGGCTCGGGGTGCCCCATCTTAACAATGCTGCATCAAGACCTACGCCTGCTTCAAGCAGGCGCAGGCTTTTGACGCAGCATTGGCCTGAAAGTGACTGAGTGAAATCTTATAGATTTCACTCAGCCACTTTTGCGAGGCACACCTGCCCCGGAACGCCCACCCTGCGCCGGAACGCCCACAAGCGGCGCAGGACTTTACAACGTGACGCATCTACCTAGATGCGTCACGTTGTAAATCGTTCGTAGGGATGCGCCCCGTTTACGCCGACTTGCGTGACGCAACAGCGGCGTAAACGTGGTGCAAGGGCCTCATAAATTTGCCCCCAGGAGTTTCTCCCACACTGTAAAATCAGCGCAAATGGCACTTCACGTCATGCCTGAGTCTGCTGGTACATTTTGTCGCTTGAGTATGCCACTAACTCGAGCACCACCTTCCTCAACTTGAGTGGCAGATTTCTCGATGTCGCAACCTGCTGTCAAACCCACATTGAGAAATCTCGCCGAAGGAAGTATAGAATAATTTGTTTCTCATGAACACTCGCCAACTTACTGCTGGTAAACCACACAAGAGAAAAAACTCCTCTTAAAGTCACTTCGCAGAGTTTTGTGGAACTCCCCACGCAATGCAAAATGGGTAAAACTTCACAAACTCTGCTGGCAGAGCGGAATTCTTTGCCCACTGTTAGTCCTGTTACAGCAATCACTGAGAGGGTCGCGAGTGTTGTGCCCTGGGGGTACCAATTCACTGGTTTTCTGGTAAGGTTAGGAGAGCAAGTGAGGCACTATTGCTTGTCAGACTCGGGCACATAGGTATTGAGGTCATATGGTGTCTTAGTCCTTACATACTGATGTTCCATGGTCCCAAGCATAGTTCTGTTCCAGGACACAATCCCTGCAACTTCAGGACCTCCCAGGTGAGTCACAGGTTGGACTGCTGGTGACTCAAAATGGAGACCAATGAGACCACCTCCCTTGTCTGACCAGCAATGACAATGTTGGAGCAGATGTTGGTTCTTAAACAGTAACAATAATTAAGGCAGAAAGACATGCAGTTCTCTCTGAGAGGACTAGTATTGGGACACATTTACATCTGCTGTTAGTACCTGCCACTGATTCTATCTCTGTAAACTGTGTCCCAATTCAAAGAAAGTTTAAAATGTACACAGGCAGGGTGAAGATGTTTGAGTTTCACAAATCCACCATACTTTTTCATGATGGACACCCAAAACTATTTACTGACATCCACAGAATCCCAGAAGAATATCAGAAAAATGTCTAAGAAATCACAATTTTACCAATACAGGGGCATTTCCACATTAATAAGAGTACATATTCTACAATTACTCATATCTAAATACCTTCATCTGTGGATGAAACAACATTTCTTAAATGATTTTTTCCCATGCACCATCACTCTGGAAATATATTAACTTCTGCCTTTAAGAAAGGTAAAACACTGAATTTGAATAACATTTCAAGGTTAGAATGGATATGAGATGAGTTCCTCATTACGCATGCATAAATGTGCAACTCTATTTGTTTGCACAAACATACAGGAATTGCCTTCATGTAATGCTCCCTCCCCACTCACCTCACACCCCTGGTAGTAGACCTACTTCTGAGAAAAGGGATTTACAGTCATAAATTGGAAAAGCCAATCAATCCTGGTTTGCTGTTCACAACAACCAAGAAATTAAAACTTACAATACATTCAAGAAGCACATGGGTCTTAAAGTGATGTCTGAAAATAGACAAGCGCTCCACAAAGTGCAATACTGGACTGCACATCCTATCACTCTATGATGCTAGTTTGCAAACTATGATTGTTGTATGTTTATAAGACTTTTTTGGTAATGGAGTAGGAAGAGACTGGTGGGCCAGTTGCCCCAGGAATGATTTCCAGGCGTTCCAGCATTATTTTTCCATGGAGAAGCATGATTGGGCTATTCTCCAAGGGGAACCCATCAAGCTTGTTTTAGAGGGTAGGTCTTTCCTGCCATATTTTTAAAGATACAGTAAAGGTATAGGAGGGCATCAAATATTGATCTACAGCAAAGATTTGTAGAGGAGAACCTAATGACCTGCACTTTGCCACAGGTTGTTCTAGCGAGCAATAGAGCTACCATTCTTCCAGCCAGAACAACTTTTATTGCATTTGAGTAATTTCATCAGACTTGAGCTACGTTCAACAGTACTCTCAGACTTATCCAGAGCTCCTATGTCCAAATCACAAGTCTCCACAAAAGATTGATGCAGATGTGTTCTCCACTTTACAATATTCATAGTTGTCCAATACATCCAACATGAAAATGTAGCCAACACGTGTTTCATCTATGTTAGGTACACCACTGACTTCATCAGGGTTATTGCAAACGATCTGAAGTACTGCAATCACGGTCAATAGTTAGTGCCTTCCAATATCAATGGCTGATAACCCATATCACAGGAAATGTCTCCAAATAAAATAATTTATATATAACCTGTAATATTAGGTCTCTCACAAGAGTGTGTTCCAATCATTGGCCAATGTATTTATCGATTATGTCAGCTGGCCCGTTGAGTATCATCTCTTGGAATGTTGCAGGCATTAAGCCCAATCGGATAGACACAGACTGGATACAACACCTAGAAGACTTTGATAGAAGACTTTGAAATCTGCATGTTCCAAGAAACCTGGGCCACAGAATCTTACCACAAACAAGGTTATACCACCTATCATGCTAATGCCCTTCCCTCTACCCATGGAAGGGCATCTGAGTGGTTATCGATTTGTATAAAAATACACTTGCACCTCCATATTTTGAACTTGGACATACTCTCCCCAGTTGTTCTGGGTTTAAAAATGACTCTTCCCAAGGGGAGTTGCTTATACATTTACAATGTTTATTCCAGTCCTGCAAGCAGAAGCATGGAATCACCGATTCTAGCCATTTTGCAAAAGTCTGTGCGCTTAATAATTCCTAGTGTCCAGATAGTGTTAGGGGGTGAACTCAATATAAATTTCAAACCCACATATAGCTATGAAAAGATTTTGGAATAGGAAGTTGAGAGTTGGGGCTTTCCATCCCTCAATACAGAGCAGCTCATTCCCAGTTCAGTCCCAGAATTGCAGGTTGTAAGCTTTACGCTGGTTGAGAGCCTGCAATGGCAGGTCCACATCCGATTATAGGGAGCTCAGACATACAGGAAGGGCCAGTATTGTTCAACAATAGATTACATCAAGATCAGGGCTTCAACGTGGGACATGCTGGATAATTTCCATGTAGACTCCAGGGAGGAAAGTGATCCTTACCCCTTATGTCTCAAATTATGGTGTTATGTCACTCAATCCCATCCTATATTTGCTTCTTTAACTACAACCCCAACACTGGTGAATAACTGCAGATCCGCTAAAGGGCCTGCTGTAGTAAATAGCACAGGAACTATCAGAGATATATATAAAGCCTTTGTAGAGGAGTACCGTGAAGACACCACCCTAGCCTCGCTATGGGGCCCTATTCACAGAATGAACTTAAGACTAAATCCTAAACTTACTACATTTTGGTATTCACAGAATGCACTGACTACGATTTGGTATTCACAGAATGCACTTACTACGATCCGGATTCACAGAATGCACTTACTACTTTCGGGATTCACAGAATGCACTTACTACTTTCGGGATTCACAGAATGCACTTACTACTTTTGGGATTCACAGAATGAACTTACTACTTTCGGGATTCACAGAATAGATTTACGACTACCAACTTTACGTCCGCCGCCGGGCTGTAGTTTCCGCCACCGGGCCGGATTTTACGGCACCTTAGCGGACTTTACGGCAAATTATCGTACAATCCGATTACGGGCCGACATTTACGGTTACGGGCCGCAATTTACGATTACGGGCCGTAATTTATGATTACTGGCCGTTAGTCATGTTAGCCAAGGGTAAACACTTGGCCAAGGTCCACCCATCCCCCAACATTGATCAGCTGACACACAGCAGCCAATTCCAGCCAACAGCTCCATTTTGCCATGGTGTATGCTGCCACTGCCTACCACCCCCCACCACGCTCCAGCTGAAGCCAATTAACACTAATTGACCAGTACCACAAAACACATAAAAGCAGCACACAGTGAAGGAACAGGGTTGGCCACAGAGAGACTGTTACTCCAACGCTTCCAGTGCCAGAGACCATGGAGATGCGAAGAAAAAGAACTTCACAGCAGAGGAGACCACCATGCTTGTGGAATACATAGTAAGGCACCACAAGCGCCTATATGGGCTACCACCATACTGCACCAGTGGGGCACAGAAGCAAGAACTATGGCAGCAGATAGTCACTGCTGTCTCAGCCCTGGGGGTGGAGAGGTGCACAGTACAGGACATAAAAAGAAGTGGCAGGACGAAAGGCAGAGGGTCAAGGAGAAATACTCCAGGATAGAACTGAGCAGAATCCTCCCTGCTGCATGCCCTGGACCCCGACTGCAGCTCACCCCACTGGAGGAGGATATCCTCACAACTAGACACCCCCACTTGGTCCAAGGGCTGCCTGTCAGTGATGTCCGCTACGTGGTACCAGGTAAGTGGAATGAAAAGAAAAAGTGCATGAAGAGATTGTCTGTGTTACACTGTCATAGTGATCTTGGAAATTGTCCAAAGTGTATATAAATATATGGTTAGTCAGAGACTCATGTGTAACCCACTACGTAGCACCACAAGTCCCAGAATCCTTTGCATCAGAAAAGGCTAATACCTCCCCACCCTATTAAAAACATGTGCACAGTACTGATGCCATACATACACAACCCAGCTAATTCAATAACTGTACATATTTATTTTATTTTATTTTATTTTTATTTTATTTTAAAAGTTTTCTATAGCGCGAACAAGACCCTTAGGTATCAGAGCGCTTCACATTAAATGAGGCAGTTATTGACAAGCATTGTTATAGTAAATGTTCCCAGTGGTATGAGGTAGTACGTAAACATCATTATAAAGATAATATCCATTAAAAGTTATGCACAAGTTATATATAGAACATGACGTAAGTTTGGTATACAATTAAATATAAGTGTGCTTGAAGCGATAGTTCCCAAGTGATTATATCCTGTGCATTTTTCGTTGCAGTCCCGAGCCTTGCTTATGGAAGGAACTTACTCATTAGGAAGATCTTAGTTTCCCTCTTAAATGTTGCTGTGTCTGGAATTTTTCTAATGTTTGGAGGAAGTGAGTTCCAGATTCTGGGGGCTGCTCCTGAGAAAGCTCTATCGTGTGTTTTCTTCTTTCGGAAGATGGCTGGTCTCAACACCAGTTCCTTTGCACTCCTTCCCGGTCTGTTTCCTCCAGATAGTTTAATTTTCTGCGCGAGGTAACTTGGTGTGTTGTAGTGGAGCCCTTTGTGGGTTATGCATGCCATTTTTAGCTGGATTCTGGCCTCGTAAGGTCGCCAGTTTAATGCTTTCAGGTGGGGTGAGATATGGTTGAGTTTCTTTGATTCGGTGATGAGTCTTGCAGCTGCATTGAGGCATGCCTTTTGTGGTGCTGTTGAAATTTTTGGTAGACCTGCTAGAGTTGTACATCCATATTTGATCCTCGAGATAACTAGTGATTGGATTGCCAGTTTGAGATCCGCCTTAGATATGAATGGTTTCACTTTTCTAATATAGTTCAGGTAATAGCGGGCACTTTTTGCCATTGCTTTGATGTAGGCCTTCATGTTTAGGCTCTCATCAAATGTGATTCCTAGTGATTTCGCTGAGACAACTAGGGAAGGGGTGCAGTTTAACGCTGTGATCGTTTTGGACCATTCCTTCACTTCTGTGTGTTTCTTTGGTGGTGAGATTAGTAAGAATTCTGTTTTTTGCCCATTTAGTTTCAAATGATTGTTAGTAAGGCATTTTAGTGGTTTCCCTACGTTACTTGTGTTCGTGTTCTGTGGGCCAGAGATTAACTGGACTTGCTGTAGGTTTTAAGATTGGGTTTCCTTTCATTTTGTCTTGACTTTCTATTAGCATCGACCTGGACTGTTCTAATTTCCTCACCTGTATCGAGGTCTTTAGGCTCATAATCCCTTAGTAAAGCTAAGGTTTCTTCTTCCGATAAGTAATTACGGTTCCTATCAGGTCGGTTTTGCCTGTTTGATAATGGCATTGCCATCTTATTGCCCTTTCTTTGATAATTAAGTAGAACTTCTCGTATGTGCTCGACTTTGTTGTGAGTGCTTACAGAGATTTCAAGCACGTTTTGCATTGTTTGTAGTGTGCTTAGAATATTGCCCACTTGTGTTTTAAGTTCTTTGATTTCTCTTAGAGTCTTGAATTATGTATTAAGGGCGCTCACCCTCTTCTTTGTGGACCCTCCTTTTGCGTTCCCGTGTTTTGGTTTTGTTCTCTTCATCGGACATCTTTTCTTTTTATCATTATCATTATAGCCTTATAGCCCGCCATAGAGGGCTATACCGGCTATTAAAGGACCTCTCCAGCGTTAAAGGCCCGAGCCGAAGGCAAGGGCCTTTAACAAGGGAGAGGGACTTTAATAGCCGGTATAGCCCAGCTACGAAGGGCTATAAGGCTATTAGAACATTCTGCCACTAGAGGGCAGAATGTTCTAACAAAAAAGAACAAAGCCTCATGGGAGCGTGAGGGGATTGGAATCCCCTCAGGGTCCTTGAAGCCTTTGTTCACAGCCAGAGCTATGAACAAAGAATCATTGGAATGTTGGAGCTCCAGGCTTTTACCAGCCATTATAAGCCCGGAGCACTCCATTATTTTCAATGGAGCTCCCAACATTCCAATGTTCTAATAATCATTAATGTGCAATGAAAAATGGAAATTTAAATTTAAGTAAAAAAAATAAATTATCTAAAGACAAATATTAGCAGGGAAGCGCCAGTACCAATGTGACATGCAATTCAACCCTTGCGCAAGCACGGATGTGTCGTGTACATATGGTGGTGTACTTTGGTGCAGGGATAGACAGATGTGTGTTGAATCTGATGGTGTCTACGGGGGGCTTTGCTGAAGTTGTGTCGCAAGAGCGTTGCAACTCCACCAATATCCATGCACTGCCCATACCTAACGTGCTGCGCCACTACTTACGTCTGCTTCAAGCAGGCGTAAGGTTGCGTCGCAGCTGCCTCTGATAAGTGATACTGTGAAATCATGTAGATTACACTGACTCACTTGGACGCGGCATATCCCAAAGGAGTGCACACCCTGTCTACCTCCAGGCTGACGTTGCGCAGGGCCTCACAACATGACGATTCACCATAGTAGCGTCACGTTGCGAATAATCCTAAATGCGTTGTCTGTTGTACACCACCGTTGTGACACAGAAGGGATGCAACAACAGTGTAAATTCATTTTCTAGGGGGTTGTAAACCTGCCACAAAATCTCCAAAAAGTACATCACCCTGTGCCAGCCTAAATCACAAAGCAGATGGTGAGAGTATCCTCTTATGTAAATATGTCCAACACATATCCTGTTGTCCAATTTCCACTCTGCCACGCCATTACATCCCCAACACACCACTGCTCCTACCTGCCCCGTCTGCGGCAGTTCCGCGCAATACTGTTATCACACAGAAGATATGGGCAAATCCCAGAAACGTTACACAAGCACATTTCCCATTTGTCTACTTTTCTCTCTTCTCATCCATTGACACATCCAGCCAGAGCACAGACAACTGCAGTAGCAGAGGTCACCGCATCGCATAGGAGGAATGGGCAACGTACCGAGGAAGGCATGTCAACCACAGTAACTGGTAAGTCAAAGTGGACAGGAGATGGTCAAAATGCATACATCGTCGGAAGACGACAGAGGGACAAATAGTGCCCAGCTATGTAAGTCAACCATGTATGCTACATTTGCTGCATTACAATTGGAGTTGTCAATGGACAGTCACCTTTATCATATGACCTTTGTGAACAGCGAAAGACAAATAATAAAATGTCTTGGCTCATCATACCTTTGTAAATGTGGTACACAACATGTGTTACACCAACAGACCCAGAACGGGGAAAGCAATCCTGTAATCGAGGGCCACAACAAGTCAAAAGGGTGTACACACCATATTGTAATAGTGTTTGTGGACCTAATCAAGAAATAGCATTTGCACTGATACAGAAATGAAGACCAAACAGTGAGATACCAGTCTCTGTAGTATTGACAATGCATACACTGTCCAACTTCTAATCTTTCACACATACTTTATTCAGCACAGTCCACACAGCTGATCATGTACTGAGTACATTGGATGGATAATTTCCGGACATCAACAAAACACGACAGTGGACTTTACCTCTGGATTCGTAGGCATGTCATTGTGATATAGGTAGCATCAAGGTAGTGGGCCCAATCTAAGTTATATGTGGGATCACTCATTACATAATGTATGACACACTTCTGCAACGGTGGTGACCATGACTGCTTGTGCCCGTCCTGTGCCAGAAATTGAATGCATCACATGTGGCAGCAGGAACGTAAAGTTGCTAAACAAACATATCATTGTAGGTACAATGCGGTCCTCCCAGAACCCAAGACGCCCACTGACTTCTGCTACTAGGTTGGACTTGACATCTGTCCAGGGACCACATACTGCTCCGGTGCTGGGCCACGGTAAGTAAAGCTTGCTGAATGCTTATTAATTGTGCCTTTCACCTCCACCGAATGTGTTGTACAACACTGTTATCCTGCATCACAATATGCTTACATAGGGCATTTGAACACATGGCCGATCAGACCCTGGTGGCAAATGAGATGCTGACTCAAAATGTATGCCAAGTGTGTGCACAATGGACATACAATAGAACAATGTGTCATAAGAAACGTCCACAACACAACAGGCTTGCAATTCAATGATATGCTAAATCCCTAGCAAAATTAACATGGTCTAATCAATATGAAATTGGTATGGCAGAGGCACACACTGGTGCCAGTTGTGTACCTGTGAGATGGGTGTAGGGGCTGCTAAGGTGAATATTCATGCAGTTACACCTGCAAAATGATTTGGCTGAAGAGCAACCGGATAATCCAGTGCAGGTGGGAAGATTCAAAGCTTCTCACCTCATCTGCAATGTGTGATCTAAACCAAATGTTGTCTTCTGCTTGCCTCCCTTCTACCATATTCACATGTATAGGTGAGTGTATGAAATATGAGGTTTGGATGTCTGCTGCACAAGACACGATCTGTTGTCATGTAAGTAGTACCATGATGTTGGAAATGGAGCATGGGAACAGAGAACACTCAAAGGATGGACATTAGTAATCTGTGTTCTCTCATTCAAAAATGAGCTGTGTGACCTCATGGGTAGGGAACCACAAATGGGCAACATCAGGCCCCTGACAACTGCACATCTCACACATGAACTCCTTTCTGACTTGTCAACAGACAACATTACACCCATGGAAAAAGTCAGTCACAATGGTAAGGGTGAAATCAGTAACCTTCTCATACAAGTTCGTCAGTTGATGAGTCATCTTATTGATGTCAGTGCTGCATGGCTGTAAGCTTGCAAATGCTGCTTGTGAGCAGTTGCCCACATGTTAAGTAAATGAGCTACACATGCTGCACATCGTCCTTGATTATCCACAAATGGCTAATGAGAATGTAATTTGATCTCATATCTACAATCTGTTGTACAAAAATATGGACATGTATTTCTCATCATAGGTGCTGACAGGAGGAGACCACTGCAGCGGACACCATCCCGGGGTATGCATGACATCCTGGCTGCAGCTGTGAAACCGTCGCGCACCTGTCCCTCAGGTAAATCGGGCATGAGGAGTGTCAACAGCTTAGATTACAAAGCCATGACAGAGATCAAGATCCCCTTCTACATGGAATCAACAGTTGTTGATTACAAAGTGAAATACAGACCAGGAGTGACACATATGCATGTCTGTCATTTGGTGAGGCAGATCGTTGAGAATGTTGTTTCTACCCTCTACAGCTATGTCTACAACAACTGTGATGAGACAGGTGCAGCAGAATACCCCAGGAGGGAACGCAAAGGGATAGAGAGTTGTGACTGGAGCAGGTGAGTTTGCTAGTATCATGTAGATCTTCGTGTAACACCTCAGTGCTATGGTGTGAGTGGCCATTTGTGCGGTACCCTAACCTGATCACATGATCCTCATCTGCTGATGCAAAGTGCAGTAAATACAACCCTGGTGTTGATACACATGTAATACCCGTCAATCACCAATACAGTTGCAACCTCTGTGTTTCAGATGATGCTGAGGGAGAGGCTGACAGACCGACAACCACTGCTGGCCGACGGGCAATCCGAGGGGAGAATCCCCTGATCCTCCAGGCAGCAATGTTCGCTGCAACTCATGTCCAAGAGGAAGAGGATCAAGGTGAAAAGGAAGTTGACTTTGAGGAGGATGATGAGTACATATCAATTGACTCCAGGGATGATTATACTGACGTCACGGCCTCACATCCTCTGACAAGCAACGCCGGTCTGCCTCCTCTCAAACAATCAATACCACGGCATAAATCAAACCAGCCATGGCTCCCACACATCCACTCACAGATATCACTCACTCACAGCCCTCACGTCCGGGACCGACATGGTGGTTCCCCTACCCACTCTTCCCTACGCAGTGTATCCCTGCTATCCTCTCCACCATCTGTGGGAAGTACCAGCCCTGTTGTGGACCAGGTATCCCCTGGGCACCTTTCTCCTGCCCACAGACTTCTACCTGTCACCCCCCCCTGTTGTTGGACCTGCTCATCTCATCCCTGGCAGACACCAGCAGAGGGGGCCTGCACGTGACGATGGTGGCCAGTGGGAGCAGGACTTCTTCCGACAGCAGGCAGATGTGAGGCAGGACATTCGGGCCATAGGGGCTACCCTGTTAGCCATTTCTGGGTCCCTGCAGGACATGGCCCAATTCCCTCAGGTGGTGGACAGGATGGGCCAAGCTTTGGATAGGATGGATAGCACTTGGCAGGACATGTCCAGGAATATGACAGACCTGATATCCATCCAAAGGGAAGAGAGTGCAAGACGCCATGCCTTGGCCATGAAGACGATGGAGGGCATGGTGAGAGTGATCCAAAGTCTACCTTCACGGCCAACGCAGGGAAGGGAACAATCATGTCGGCCTGTAGGACAGCACATCCCTACACCTGTAACACCAATTGCACAGCACCACAGCCAAGGTACACAAACACACCCGCACCCTGAACAGGCACGCCCACCACCCCCACTACCTGGCCAAACACCACAAACCTCTAGATTGTCACTCCCCCCACCCCCACTACCTGCCCAAACACCACCAACTTCTGGACTGACACTCCCACCACCCCTACTACCTGCCCAAACACTACCAACCACTGGACTGTCACTCCCACCACCCCCACTCGCTGCCCAAACACTGCCAACCACTGGACTGTCACTCCCACCACCCCCACTACCTGCCCAAACACTACCAACCACTGGACTGTCACTCCCACCACCCCCACTACCTGCCCAAACACCATCAACCTCTGGACTGTCACTCCCACCACCCCCACTACCTGCCCAAACACCATCAACCTCTGGACTGTCACTCCCACCACCCCCACTACCTGCCCAAACACTACCAACCACTGGACTGTCACTCCCACCACCCCCACTACCTGCCCAAATACCATCAACCTCTGGACTGTCACTCCCACCACCCCCACTACCTGCCCAAACACCATCAACCTCAGCACAGTCACTTCAACCACCTGAACAACCAGCCCTTGTCCAGCCACAGACACCTAATGTGCAGACACCATCGGCACCTGCACCTCTTGATCAGCCTGGACAATACCCACAGACACGAAGGCGACAACCTCAACCTCACCCCTCACTGCGTTCCTCCCCCCCACTATTGCGGAAACGCAAACACGATCGCCATTGACATGGCCAATTTGTTTTGGGCTCCTTAGGAGTATTTTGACAATAAATATCTACTAAAGTAATATCCTGTTAATTGATACTTGATACTTGTATAGCGCACTACTCACCCGCAAGGGTCTCAAGGCGCTTGTACGAATGTTGTGTACCATGTGCCTTCTGACGATGTAGGCATGTATGTGTGTGTGTGAGACAGGTACAAGTGTAACACATCATAGCAACACGTTGTAATATGCATAGCATATGACTTACTAAATATGTGTCTATATTTGGGAACAGACATTCAAAATGAAGTCAAACTAGTCAGACAAAGTATAATTCAGCAAAGTTATTTATGTAGGAACACAAACAAACTGTCCGTTTGTAAGGGAGAAAGGAAAACAAATGATGATCTTAATGCAGAAGGAGAAGGGAACTTGGATTTGGGTGGGGCAAAAGAAATATAATACGTCAGGTAGCGTCATGGGAACCAGTCTATTCACAAGGGGAAAAAGAAATCTTCGTCCAAAACAATGTCTCAGTCCAACAGTCAAATGTCTTTCTGGTCATCCTCCAGGACCACAATGTCTAGATCCTCAGGGTCGGACACAACCACACAGCTGCCTGATGCAGGAACAGGCACCACACGGGAACGTGACACACGAGGAGTATGGGGGAAACAGTGTGGGGCAACGGACAGGGGGACACATTGATGGTGGTATGGGAAGGCACTTGGGAGATGAAAGACATAATGGCTGTGTTCAGGGATTGGACTTGGGTGCCGAGGTTGTCCATAGATCGGATTAGGTCCATGTTCAGGGACTGGACTTGGGTGCCGAGGTTGTCCATAGATCGGACTAGGTCCGCTCGCATCGAGCGTATCTCCAGACACAACTGTAGCAAGATGCGAGCGGACATGTCAGGTTGACCCTCGACCATCCAACTCAAGTCCCCTGGTATAGCCACAGGAGGAACAGCACCGACACTGGGGGGGGAGACAGAAGGGAAGTGGTGCCTCAGGTCCGAAGCGGACAGGTTCGGCTTGGCGGCTACGAGGAGGGGGACAGGTATCAGGGGATCTAGATGGAGCCCCCGATGGCATGGGTGACTCTAGAGTTTGGGAGGGGCAGGTGGCAGGCCCAGATTGAACTTTGGCCTGCCCCGGGGACACCTCTTTGTGACCCACTGGTTATGTATGTGTGGGTGAGTGGCTATTCCCAACATCATGGTCCGATGTGTCCGATCCTTCACCCCCCCTTCAATGTCCACAGCCTCCACCCGGGACATAGTACCAGTGTTGTCTTCTTCTTCATCCCGGGTGGGTGAAACCCCCTGGCCTCCTCTCATTCATCACTGGTGGAAAGAGGGTTTAGCCGCCGCCGAACTGATGGTCTCCTTCTCCGGACTTGTTCCTGCGGATCTCCTGTCTCACCAACCGTGCCTGCAGAAGTGTAAGCAAAATCCTGATGTGGTGGTTGTTCCATGCATGACGCTACACATACATAGAATAGCTTAGGTCTGATTTTGTTTGCCTCTGATCATACTGTACAGTTATCTGGCGCATCTCCGCTAATCAGCAGAGGTGTGTCTGATGAGTTGCAACGCATCAGCCCACCCATGCGTCACCTCTGATGGACCGCATGTACAAAGCGGCACACCGTGGCGCTTGGGTGGGCAGATGTGTTCCTGATCTGTTCCTGAGGCTCAGCCGGGAACTCGCACACACGCACATCTATTTTTAATACTTTCTGTTTGGTAATCTTTTATGTCTGTAACAGTGTGATTGACAATTACTGTTGCATTTTAAATTTTGGGGGCTTGTGTGTTTTGCTCTTGCCTCAGCCGACTCTGGGCATTGATACTACAGCGTGTGTCAGAATCAGATTCTACAACTTGTGTGAGTAATACTGTGTTTTACCTGAATCCACGCTGGATTTTGGTCGCTGCTTCTTGCGCGGCCGCCATCTTGGGGGAAGTAGGTTGACACGCTAGTGTTTTGCGTCAGGTGACCTTAAAGGTCGCACTTTTCACCGGCGCTTCAGATCTGTTCCTGAGGCTCAGCCGTGAACTCGCACACACGCACATCTATTTTTAAAACTTTCTGTTTGGTAATCTTTTATGTCTGTAACAGTGTGATTGATAGTTACTGTTGCATTTTAGATTTGGGGGCTTGTGTGTTTTGCTCTTGTCTCAGCCGACTCTGGGCATTGATACTACAGCGTGTGTCAGAATCAGATTCTACTGCGTGTGTGAGTAATACTGTGTTTTACCTGACTCCACGCTGGATTTTGGTCGCTGCTTCTTTCGCGGCCGCCATCTTGGGGGAAGTAGGTTGACACGCTAGTGTTTTGCATCAGGTGACCTGCCCTCCCCCTATATGACTAGTATGCCTCCGAGGACGTTCAGCGGACGAGTGCAGCGGGCGCACCCTGTGCGCGCCGGAGGTGCGCCAGAGGTAAGCCCGTCTGCTCCCGTCCGCGGTCCCGGAGGCGCCCGGGCCCACCGCTGTTAGTGCACCTCTAACCCCCATTTCGGGAAACCTACATTGTTATGACTCCGCAACTCTGTATAGGATAAAGGGAAATATTGATTGTAACTGCCCCACGCCTATGTGTGTTAACTTCTATGGATGTTTTAAACTGTACACGCTGCGGGTGGACAGTTAGTACCACTCCCCTTAGACCGGCCAACTTTTGTGTGACTAACCCCCCTGATCTGTCGCAGACGAAGGGTAGACCCTACTCCTGTATGCTTCTCAATACTCGATCTGTGGGCAAACATGCCCTCGATCTTTTCAATCTTCTAACAGAGTATAAGTCGGCATGCCTCTTTCTAACAGAGGCCTGGCTGTGCGATGCTTCAAGCCCTGATATTACCACTGCCCTCCCTTTGAATTATTATATCATGAGCAAAGACCGTGTCTTGGGTAGAGGTGGAGGTATGGCCATTGTGGTAGACAGGCGATATTCATGCTCAGTGGTTGAGACAGAGGCTATCGCAGGAGTAGAGTCACTTGGCTTTTGTCTCTCTCTCTCCTCTCACCAGTCGTGTGCCTGTTTGTTGGTGTATAGGCCTCCGGGTCACCTAAGCTCCTTTTATGATGACCGCCATCTGGCTATATCCCCACTGATCATGAAATATAAGCATTGCTTTACTTCTTGGAGATTTTAATATTCATATGGATGATGCGGAGGCTGCGGACTCCTTGAAACTCCAGGATGTAACTAGCACCTTTGGTCTATCTCCATATATAGCCTCCGCAACCCATAATAAAGGTCATATTCTCGACCAGGTATACTCTTCTCTTCCTATTTTGTCCTTTCCTCCGTTACCCATGACTTGGTCGGACCACTACCTGCTGAACTTTGATATACCTAACATTTCTAAGGCAACTGGTAGCGGCATAGACTCTCAGCCGACAGCTTTCCGCCCCTATCATCGGGTCACGGCTGATATGTTGGAGCATTCCCTCACTTTGCATCCTTGCCTACTTACGGGTAAGTTGGAAAGCGATCTTGCCACTCCTCAGTCATGGCTCCTTCAGCGCTTTGATGAGCTAGCACCAATTCCCACTCAGCCCAAATCTGGACGACGTACATCAGCTCCTTGGTTCACCTCTGAACTTCATGAGATCAGAAGAAGCTGCAAGAAGGCTGAAAGAGTATGGCGTCGTAGTTATGATGAGGCATCTAAAATTATGTATAAAGCCCACATCAAGGACTATCATAAAGCTATTGTAGCTGGAAAGAAAGTGCACTTCGCCAGAGGAATCGATTCAGCGAGTAACATTAGCAAAGACATTTTTAAAATTGTTAAGGAGTTTACCTCACCTGCGGCCTCAATTTCCAAACCCTCCCCATCTGAATCTTGGGTTGAGCAATTCGCGAATTGTTTCTCGAATAATATCTCAAGCATTCAGGCCTCCTTCTTGCTGGATACTCCTATAAACGTGGTGCCATTAATGCCGTCTGGAATATATCCTCTCCCTGACAATCACTGTTCCCTCTCTGACAATCATATGCTTATAACCTTTCCACCCCTATCTCTCCAACTCTCATTGGATATGTTGCTAAAAGTAAAATCCGGCTCCCCATCGGATCCTTGTCCGGCTAAAATCTTAGCCAAAATGGCCCATGTCATTAACCCTTTGGTTAATTCGATTCTTAACGCCTCTCTTGAAACTGGCATCGTCCCTTACAGTTGGAAAAAGGCATACATTGTCACACTGCTAAAAAAAACTAACCTTGACCCGTTAGAGCATTGTAATTATAGACCAATCTCGCTGCTCCCCGCCTTGGCGAAAATAGCTGAAAAGCATGTACACTTCACCCTCTCCAGCTTTCTTGAAGCTGGAGACATCTTGCATCCCACCCAGTCTGGTTTCCACTCAAATTTGAGCACTGAGAAAGCGTTATTGGAAGTAACCGAGCCCATCAAGGAGGTTACGGATAGTGGTGGGAATGCGATGCTGGTCCTATTGGACTTGTCGGCGGCCTTTGATACCGTCCCTCACTGCCGTCTTCTTTTAAAACTCCAGGAGATTGGAGAGGGACGGTATTCAATTGGTTCAAGTCCTTTCTGACCGACCGCCAACAACTGGTCTGGGCCCCTCCTTTCTCAGCCGCTGTTCCTCCTCTGACCGTAGGAGTTCCACAGGGGTCGGTGTTGAGCCCTACTCTTTTTAATGTTTATCTCTCTCCTCTGGCGGAATTGGCTGAGTCGCACGGAGCGCGCATTGTGTCATATGCTGATGACACGCAGCTCCTTTTTACCTGCGACAAGAATGCTGACTTCGACGGTCCCTCTATCAGGAGGTGCCTTGAGGCCATTTTTTTATGGTTTCAAGAGAACCAGTGAAAATGCAACTCGGACAAGTCTGATATTATTTTCTTTGGCTGTCCTCCCGAGGTCCACTGGAAATCCTGGTGGCCGGCCGATATGCATCCTCCTGCATCACCTACTTCAGTGGCAAGGAACTTAGGTATAAAGATTGACACAGGTTTAACTTTAAAGCCCCAGATTCTTAGCCTAGTTGGTCAATGTTTTACCTTATTGCGTACCCTTAGGTAATTTCTTCCCCTCCTATCTCATACTCACAGGAGAATCACAGTCCAGGCATTGATCTGTTCCAGACTCGACTATTCTAACATTCTATATTTAGGTCTTCCGGAGTACCTTCTTGCACGCCTCCAAACAGTCCAGAACTCAGCTGCGAGGGCCATTTTTGGCCGTAGCCGCAGGGCTCACACCTCAGCTCTCCTCGATTCGCTCCACTGGCTGCCCGTGCGGAAGCGTATTCATTTTAAAACTCTGACCATGGCCTTCAAATCACTGCACGTATTGGTGCTGTATACTTAAGAAAAAGAGTTCAATTCTATCACCCTTCTAGATCTCTCCGCTCGGCCTCACAAGCTTTGGCCATTATTCCAACCATCAAACGTGCCCGTATTGGTGGACGCTCCTACAGACTGCTGGCCCCAAAACTTTGGAGTAAACTTCCCTTGTCTCTCAGAAAGCTAGACAATCTGCTGTCTTTCCGGAAGGAACTTAAGACCTGGCTCTATGGCCTATAGTTCTCTATATTCCCTGGTCTCTCCTCTACAGATCTGTATAGCGCCGGGACACTCTGCCCGAGTAGCCGTGCGCTCTATAAGACACCCATTTAACATAACATAACATGTGTGTGATGCATCCGCGGTGGAATAGCCGGGCTTTGCTGGAGTGGGGTGGCAAGTGCGAACCCGCCTCTAGCAAGGCTTAGGGGTGCACGATTGCTAACATACTGTGGAAATCCTTACACCTGCTTCAAGCAGGTGCGTAGATTTGACTCCGCTTGGCCCTAATAGTGACTGAGTGAAATCTTGTAGTTTCACTCAGCCACTTTTAGGATGCGATCCTGCACCATATGCATCACGTTGTAATAATCCAGCAGCATGGCGCTTTGTGTGCTCCGCCGCTGCGTCACTAAAGTGACCCAATGGCGGTGCAAAGAGGCGCAAGTGCCTTGTTGATCTGCCCATCAGTCCTTATGGACTTAATGGTGGTTGGGAGCACACTGCCTCACAGTCCCAGCACAGTTTGCCCCTTTTCATCCGGGTAAATGCTGTTTACAGTACTAACTAACTCCTGAATCATCTGGGTTTGCTGAGAATGCTGCCAAGTTCCTCTCAGGTCACAGTAACACTCACAGGCACACAGCAAACCCAGATGATTTACTTTGCTCTCTGAAACTGCTGCTCTCTACTGATGAAGCATTCATTCCAGGAACACGAGTCTAGAGATATACAGCAAAGTCAGCAGCAAATTTGGTGTATGACTCCAGATTATTCCAAAGTAAGTTTGAACTGTGTACTGCATTTACCAGGATGCAAAGGGATAAACCGTGCTGGGACTGTGAGGCAGTGTGCTCCCAACCCCCATTCTGTCCATGCACTTAGATTACATGTATGCACATTGTCATATACTGATTTGAGTTTGACATGGACATCTCATGTGTATTATTGTGGCTTGCGCAACTGCATTATCCAAACCTCAACCTTGGCATTGTTGTGATCTGTGTGTCGTGTCACTGCTGCATGTGCCAGTTCAACTACAAGTCCACCAGAGGAGAACATGAAGAGTCCAGATATAATAGATATTGGCCATTGATATGGATTTGCAGCTATTTAACGTCTGGACAAGTGTCATCTGCTTTATAGCATTGTATGGGACAAGACAAATGTGGGTCACACATCCACGTGGGTTCTGGAGTACTCCTCTAGCTACATTGTGTGTCTAGCCTTTTGATGTCCCCACGCATCTTCGGACAATCCAGTGCCACATAGTGGCTTACTTGACTTAGAAGGTAGTGCAGTACACCGCTGAACAGTCGTGGGCGCTTGTGACAGCTACCTGTACATGTAAAATGCCATACAGGCCACTGATGGTGAGTCTGTCAGTGGACACACCTTGCAAACCTATGAAAACTTGTGAGTGATGCACGGATCTCAAAATCTGTCTTAACTCCAAGGCACATGATGATCTGTCTCAATTGGAACACAACTCTACAGGTGCAATGTTAATCACAACATCCAATCCCCTATGGTGTGCCATGTGCAGACTGGACAGTCTCTGTACCATCGTTCATCCAATGCACACATCCGTTATGATTGACTTGGTTCAATTGTAGTGGTGCTGGCAGAGCAGAATTCAATATGAATGCATGAGTGTGACTCATTTACCCAGTTGTCATGAGTAAACTACAACTCCCAAAATTAACTCTGGCCTGTATAGTCCATATGCCACAGTGTGCCTCTTGAAACTTGGTGACTGCTGCTTGGACATGGAATTGGCTAATGGAGGCATGGGACACACAATGGTATAGCACTGTTTCACTCACATCATACTCCCAGACACATATTGCATATGATGCACTTACTAGGTCCATGCTGCTCGGGCTCCTCCAGCTGAGCATGGAGGGTCGGCCAAGCTGCTCGTAGGACCCTCCTGTACAGTGGTGAGAGGCGAGGACGATGTACATGGTGCTGGGAGGACAGGCCAGCCAGCTCCGTAGCCTTGTGACGGGCCACCGCTTCAGGTCCTCCCAGCGCTTGCGGCATGCCCTAGCCCTCCTGGTGGACACTCCCACTGCACTGCAGCGCTCGGCGATGTTGGCCCATAGCCTGCCCCGGGCTGCAGTGCTCAGCTGGTTCTCAGGGTCCCCATATAGCTGAGGGAATTTCTCCAGCACCCCCTCCACCAAGATGTCCAATTCCCTGTCTGAGAAAGGGGGGGGGCTCTCTCCTCATAGTCCTCAGCCATTATGGGGAAATAGGTCAGAGGAGAGCAGCAGGATGCCTGAGGATCTGATCAGTGATAGTGGATGACTCAAAATTACCATAAAATGGCTGCCAACTACTTCCTGTGATGTATTTCCTGTCTCCCACCTCATGTATTACCTTGCCTGTATGAAATGATGTGTTCTAGTTTATTTTCGTAATTTACGGCACAAAATGGCTGCCAACTACTTCCTGTGATGTATTTCCTGTCTCCCACTTCATGTATTACCTTGCCTGTATGAAATGATGTGTTCTAGTTTATTTTCGTAATTTATGGCCCAAAATCCTAGTTTCCGGTTCCGGGGCGTCGTTTACGCATACGCGCATTACGATGCGACACCGGAAATTACAATTTTGCTCC
This sequence comes from Lissotriton helveticus, assembly GCF_964261635.1. Classification (NCBI taxonomy): domain Eukaryota; kingdom Metazoa; phylum Chordata; class Amphibia; order Caudata; family Salamandridae; genus Lissotriton; species Lissotriton helveticus. Next base: position 1,213,746,508 of record NC_136071.1, on the reverse strand, counting down.
GTAACGTCTGAAAATGACCCGGAACACATTATATCATACAGGAAATGTTATACAGGTAGTGGGAGACAGGAAATACATCACAGGAAGTATTTTGCAGCCATTTTGTATTCATCCTGGGCCATCCACATTCAGTAAACAAATCCACTGCCATCCTGATGTTCTGATGTAGGGGAAAGTGAAATGACAATGCAGGTGTGATTCATGAATATGTATCAAAAGGGGGAACAGATCATTTCATGTCATTTCTGTACTGACAGGGGGTAGGGGGCTGACACAACATCCATCCCACTTTCCTATTCTCATACTTTGCATTATGGGACATGTAGTTCATATTGAGTACTCAGGATCAGAGTTGAATGAAGTGTTATGTAACATTGGTGTGGAGAAGTGTGGATATGTCAGATACATATGGGGACAACTATACGAGCCATGTGTGCCCCAATTGCCCCACAGTAGCGTAACTTTAGTGGCGCAGCAGCGCTACGCCAACTCCATGCTGTGGGGTATCTTCAACGTGACGCATCTGTGAAATGTGTCATATTGTAAGGCCCTGCACCGCCGTTGTGCGTTCCTGCACAGGGGGGGCGTTCCAGCACATAAATGCCTCCGAACAGTGGCAGCGTGAAATGTACAAGATTTCACTCAGTCATTTTCATGGCCATGCTGCGTCACAACCCTGCGCCTGCTTGTCGGAGGCCTAAGGATTGATGCAGCATGGTAGGCATCTGCTCGCCGCTTGCCTTGCTGGAGCTGCGTTGCGCATGCGACCCAACTCCAGTGGTGCTTCACCTTTATGACAGCATATGCTTCACGCTTCTGCCTATACTTAGCGCACAGCTTTGTAAATGCGGCACATCCATGATGGCGCAAGGGATATCTGCTGTGAGGCACAATTACTGGGGCATCCCTGCTGATATGCAGAGATGCAACTCTTATTGTAAATCTGACCCATGGTGCATGATTCTCCCATGACAACATCACTCACATTCTGGGCCCATCATTTGTGGGGGAGGCAATTCTGTTGTGGTCATAGGCCTGAGTATGCAACCTTTTGTGATTTGGTGACCCATCCTTTTGTGGTCCAGGTATGTCTCCCAGGACATATATTGTTTGTCATCAGCGTGAATAGTTTGTTTAAGGGATGTCCACTACACTGCTCGCTGACATGGGCACATGACCTGACGCACAATCAATCAATGACATTTGTAGAGCGCACTACTCACCCGGAGGGTCTCAAGGCGCTTGGGAGGGGGGGGGTGCTGCTACTGCTCGAACAGCCAGGTCTTGAGCTTCTTCCTGAAGGAGAGGTGGTCTTGGGTCAGGCGCAGGTCGGTCGGGAGGGAGTTCCAGGTCTTGGCGGCCAGGTAGGAGAAGGACCTTCCTCCTGTTGTCGTTCTTAGGATGCGGAGGACGGCGGCGAGGGCGTGACTGGCTGATCGGAGGTGGCGCTTAGGAGTGTAGAAGTTGATGCGGTTGTTGAGGTAGCTCGGGCCTTGATCGTGCAGGGCTTTGTGTGCGTGGGTGAGGAGACGGAAGGTGATTCTCTTGTTGACGGGGAGCCAGTGCAGGTCTCTCAGATGTCCGGAGATGTGGCTGCGTCGGGGGATGTCGAGGATGAGTCTGGCTGAGGCGTTCTGGATCCGCTGGAGTCTCTTCTGGAGCTTGGCGGTGGTTCCGGCGTAGAGGGCGTTGCCGTAGTCCAGTCGGCTGGTGACGAGGGCCTGGGTGACCGTCTTCCTGGTTTCGGTGGGGATCCACCGGAAGATCTTCCGTAGCATGCGCAGGATGTTGAAGCATGACGAGGAGACGGCGTTGACTTGCCTGGTCATGGAGAGGGAGGAGTCCAGGATGAAGCCCAGGTTGCGTGCGTGGTCTGTCGGTTTGGGTGCGGTGCCCAGGGCGGGGGGCCACCAGGAGTCGTCCCAGGCGGAGGGCAAGGAACCCAGGATGAGGACTTCCGTCTTGTCTGAGTTCAGTTTCAGGCGGCTGGTCGTCATCCACTCGGCTACATCTTTCATCCCTTCGTGAAGGTTGGCTCTGGCGGCGGCGGGGTCGTTGGTTAGGGAGAGGATCAGCTGGGTGTCATCGGCGTAGGAGATGATGTTCAGGTTGTGTTGGCGTGCGATGGTCGCGAGGGGGCTCATGTAGATGTTGAAGAGGGTGGGGCTCAGGGAGGATCCTTGAGGGACGCCGCAGATGACTCCGGTGGCCTCTGACTTGTACGGTGGTAGACGGACTCTCTGTGTTCTTCCGTCGAGGAAGGAGACGATCCATTCCAGTGCCTTCCCCTGAATTCCGACGTTGCTGAGGCGCTGCACTAGGGTGCGGTGGCAGATAGTGTCGAAAGCCGCGGAGAGGTCTAGGAGGATGAGGGCCGCTGTTTCTCCGTTGTCCATCAGGGCTCGGATGTCATCGGTGGCAGCGATGAGGGCGGTCTCGGTGCTGTGGTTGGCACGGAAGCCGGACTGTGAGGGGTCGAGGGATCCATTCGTCTCGGAAGGCGGCCAGCTGTTTGTTGACGGTCTTCTCGATGACTTTGGCTGGGAACGGGAGGAGCGAGATAGGGCGGTAATTCTTGAGTTCGGTGGGGTCCGCAGTGGGTTTCTTAAGTAGAGCGCTGAGCTCGGCGTGTTTCCAGCCCTCCGGGAAGGTGGCGGTGTCGAAGGAGGTGTTGATGATGTCCCGCAGGTGGGGTGCGATGACAGCGTCGGCCTTGTTGAAGACGTGCTGAGGGCAGGGGTCGGTCGGAGATCCGGAGTGGATGGAGTTCATCATGCGGACGGTGTCATCGGTGCTGATCGGAGTCCAGGCGCGGAGGGTGGTGGTGGGCGGCGGTGCTGCGGTCGTTGTGTGCGATGGTTGAATGCTGAAGCTGTTGTGAATGTCCGTGATCTTGTTGTGGAAGTAGGAGGCGAGGGAGTTGCAGAGGTCTTGCGATGGGGTGATGTCGTTGTTTCCGGCGCTGGGGTTGGAGAGCTCTTTCACGATGTTGAAGAGTTCCTTGCAGTTGTGTGCGTTGTTGTCCAGCCGGTCCTGGAATGCAGTTCTCTTGGTGGCGCGGATCAGTTGGTGGTGCTTTCGGGTGGCGAGCTTGAGGGTGGTCATGTTGTCCGGTGTTGGTTCCCTTCTCCAGACTTTCTCGAGGGCTCGGCAGTCCTTCTTGAAGGTCTTGAGTTCGTCTGTGAACCATCGGGTTTTCTTGCTGCCGGGTCTGCTGGGCGGGGTCCTCAGCGGGGTGAGTTCGTTCGCGCAGTTGCTGATCCACTTCGCGAGGTTGTCGGCGGCCTGGCTGGGGTTCGCTGAGCTGGCGGGAGGGTGCTGACCCAGGGAAGCGGCGAGCTGGTCGGCTGTGATCTTGTTCCAGCTTCTTCGGGCAACCTGTTGCTGGTGGTGGTGGATCGTCGTTCTTCTGAAGGTGAAGTGGACGCAGCTGTGGTCAGTCCAGTGGAGTCCAGTGGCGTGGCTGAAGGCGATGTCTTTGCTGGATGAGAAGACGGCGTCGAGTGTGTGTCCGGCGAGGTGGGTGGGGGTGGTCACCAGCTGCTTGAGTCCCAGGTCCACCTTTTGACTTCTGTCAGCAGCTGTGATTTGCATGCAGTTAGTGTGGTTGCAAAGTCGTCTCAGGGTGGGATTTATGGACACTGTGGTGTCTGTCCACATTTCATCATTGACAACAGACAGCAAACCACATGTTGTCCGTGACACTACAGGTTGCTCATGCGAAATACGTGGCAACGAGCTGATCACGGACTTGCATGCCCTGATGTCGGTCATGTGCATTAGTCCAGTCTCCCACATTAAGAGCTAGTCGAGGTTCGAGAGGCATGTGTAAGCAATTCATTAGAGCAATGTTGTGCAAAACACAACAGGCTAGTATGATCTTGCACACGACTACTGGAGAGTACAGAAGCACACCCCCTGTACGGTCGAGACATCTGTATCGCGACTTCAACAGACCAAAAGTGCGCTCGATGGTGGCTCGAGTACGTATGTGTGCCCTATTGTACCTACGCTGAGGTACAGTGTTAGCATGCCTGTAAGGGGTGAGGAGATGTGGAGAGAGTGCATACCCAGCGTCGCCTGAGGAGGGAAGAAAGGGCAGTTGTTAACAATTCACTCTTTGACTTTCACAGAACATGATCTATACGCTCGTACATGAAGTGTCTGTTGGGCCATATTTCTTATTGTACAATCGTTACTATTGGGGGGTATTCAGGCATTTCAATGACGCATATCACTCATTTTCAGTGCTTGGTACTTACCCAGTAGCCACATGTTACCAAATTCTCCAGCAGCCATACGCCGAGCAAGAGGTGACATGTGGAATATGAAGCTGTCATGTGTACTGCCTGGGAACACTGCATGCACATTGATGAACCTTCCACTGGCATCACAGACTGCTTGAACATTGATGGAATACCATCTGTATCTGTTGCAGAAGATGTGTGCAATGTGGCAGGGTGGCTGAAGGGCCACATGGATGCAATCAATTGCACCCAGCACACGTGGAAATTGTGCAAGGAGATAAAAATCTCTTGCTGCCCTTTGTCTCATGGCCAGTGTATGTGGCATTTTGATGTAGTTGGGGGCTCTATCAGTGATGCATCTCAGTACCTGATGCAGGCACCGCGACTGGCTCACCTGGGAATTGCCCACATGGTCACTGGTGACCCTTTGGAAGGACCCAGTACCAAAGAAGTGGAGGGCAGAAAGGATCTTGAGGTATACTGGTATTGCATGTGAGCAGCAGGTCACAGAGTCAAGTTCCTTCTCCCACTCACATACCATATCCAAGATGACTTCAGGAGGGAAACGGTATCTGGCCCTTACATCCTGGCTGGACATTCCAAATAGGTTGATCCTCTTCCTGAAGATCCTCTCTGCTCTCCTCCTCCTCCTCAAGTAGTTTTGCCGCATGGCAAGGGGTAGTGCTACAAACACGTTCAGTGACATCCTGAAAAGGGATTGTTTGTGTCTGCTCTGCATTCATACATGCTGCAGGGCTGGGATTGGCTGCTGTGTGTCAACTGATCAATGTTGGGGGATGGGTGGACCTTGGCCAGGTGTTTACCCTTGGCTAACATGACCAACGGCCAGTAATCGTAAATTACGGCCCGTAATCGTAAAATTCAGCCCGTAATCGTAAATAGAGGCCTGTAATCGTAAATTACGGCCCGTAATCGGATTTTGCGGTGATGTGCCGTCAATCCCGCCAAAGTGCTGTAAAATCCGGCCCGGTGGCGGAAATTACGGCCCGGCGGCGGACGTAAAGTTAGTAGTCGTTGTTATGAGGAATAATCTTAGTCAATCTTCATGGATTATTCTTTATTTATAACATAACCCCAATTCACAGAGGAGACACAGACGCAGCCGCCAACCAGCTCTCACCACCCGAACTGCCCCCAACCACCTACATACATCAGGAATCCCCACCACAGTTTGAATAATGAAACATTTGGCAGAGCGAGGATGCACGAGCGCAAGAACACAGCTGTGCAGTGATCGAGCCTAGAAGTGTAAGGAACAGGTTCCTGGCTCGAGACACAACACTTCTCCCCCCTTTACAATAACATACACAACGTACCTGGCTCGAGACACAATAGTCGTAAGTCTATTCTGTGAATCCCGAAAGTAGTAAGTTCACTCTGTGAATCCCGAAAGTAGTAAGTGCATTCTGTGAATACCAAATAGTAGTAAGTGCATTCTGTGAATACCAAATAGTAGTTTAGGATTTAGTCTTAAGTTCATTCTTTGAATCTGGCCCTATCTGCTCCCACCACTGATGTACATACTAAACTGCCACTAGCCTTGAAATGAATCCTGACCAGGCTCCCTCTAAATAAAGCAATACCAAAGACCAACAAAGTAGAACTCAACCTATGGTACACAAAAATGTCTCCTGAAGCCAAAAAGGCTTTAATAGATGCTCTTAAAATATTAATTTGCAAGAGGTGCATGTTCTAAGATCCCTTCATAAGACAATAAGGGAAGCCAGGTCAGCCTGGGAGGAAGCATGCTGGGGGGACATGGTGATGGCTGCCAAAATGGGGGATAAAGCCCTTTTTTGGAAAAGTATCACAAAGTGGAGTAGGACTGCAACCCCAGAGATAGACTGCCACATGAACCCAGGGGCCTGGGTGGCTCATTTCTCCGATTTATATGAGCCATCCCTGATGGACCCACAGGCACAACCCACTCTATTTATTAATCACTTTAATTCAGATACATATTTTTTGCCTGAGGAGACTAGGTTAGACATTCTCTCAATTAAACTGGGCAATACCCAGGTCCAGATAAAATCCCTTACAATTTGTTCCATCATGACTTGGCAGTCTGAGTTCCCTATGTCAATTGGTTGACTAATGTAGTAGCAGCAGGAGCGAAAAGAAACACTGGTCCCTAAGTCACAAAGGTATCATATAAGTCGTAATACCGTCTACTAAAGTAAACATATAGGAGGCAGTAATCGACTAATATCTAACAAGAAAATACATCTACTCCCCTCAATGTGAATATGTAGGAAGTGCATACAACGTCAGTGGAAATTCTGTGAGATCTAGTATACTGAAGAGATAAATCAAGGTTAAAAACATCAGTTATTTATTTAAAACAACAGTCCTTAAAGACTAGAGGTATGTTCCTTTGGGCTAAACATAATGGTTATAAGGATATTTTGCAGAGATTTTGTAAATGAAATGGGTTTTCTCTTAACCACTTCCATGCTTATGACAGAACGGTTCCATCATGAGCGACGGTTGAGCTGTGCTCATGACAGAACCGTTCCGTCATCGTTCCATTGGCTCAATGGAACGTTCAGCACAGCGCAGGAATCTGCGCCGCGCTGAAGTGGTTAAATTGAAATCAATAACAGGTAAATGATCAACCTATTGGTGGTCATCTTTCTGCCTACAATGGATAAATACTAGAAGGAGGGTTATAATTTGATAGAAAAACCTCTTTCTAATCAAGCAACACATGAGAAGAGATTATGTCCCTCAATTCTTACATAGTTCGGTACTGTGTTAAAGATTGTAATAAATTAAACGTCAGTATCAGTAGGAAATCTGTATGAGATGTAGTTTTTAATTGTTGTATTTCTTTTTAGAGAGAAAAACCGTCCTGAAGAAGGTGTCTCATCTTCACAAGCACCGAAACGCCGTGTCGACTTTTGTTTTTTTATGAATTTTTTATGAATTTATATGAAATTGTTGTTCTATGTATTGATCACAGGGCAACACCTTGGATTGTTGTTTTTAATAAATAACTGATGTTTTTAACCTTGATTTATCTCTTCAGTATACTGTATCCCACAGAATTTCCGCTGACGTTGTATGCACTTCCTGCACATTCACATTGTTATGTTAATGTTATGTTATGTTAAATGGGGTGCTTCTATAGCGCACGGCTACTTCGAGGAGTGTCCCGGTGCTGTCAGAGCCTCACAGGTCTGAATGGGAATACAAAACAGGTGGAACAGGCAGCATGAGGAGAGGACATGGTGAAAGGACTTATTGCTGAAACAGCCAGGTTTTCAAATCCTTCCTGAATGCCAAAAGATTGGAACAGGATCTGAGCGTGAGAGGAAGATCGTTCCACAGCAGAGGCGCAAGATGTTTAAAGGAGCGGCCGCCGCGGCGAGCCCGATGTATCCTAGGGGTGACTGCCCTAGCTTGTGACGAAGAACGAAGGGATCTCGAAGGAAGGTAGAAAGTGATCCACTTCTGAAGATAGCAGGCACCTAAACCATGCAGGGCTTTAAAGGCACGGTCAGGGCCTTAAAAGCGATCCGCTTCTTTATCGGCAGCCAATGAAGGGTTCTGAGGAGCTCCGTGGCCCTGGCTCTTCTGGTAAGGCCAAAGATGGCCCGGGCTGCCAAGTTCTGTACTATTTGGAGGCGCGATATGAGGTATTCTGGCAGACCAAGGTACAGAACGATGGCGTAGTCCAGACGAGAGCCAATCAGGGCCTGCACCGTGATCTTTCTGTGCTCGATGGATAGTAAGGGCAGGAACTTCCTCAGCATCCTCAAGATCGCAAAACATCTGCCAGCCAGGCCCGACACCTGACCACTGAAAGAGAGGCAGTTGTCGACCTGAATACCTAGGTTCTTCGCAGACCCAGAATCACTGTCAGGAGGGAACATGGCGGCAGGCCACCACTCCTTCCACCTGGGATCAGCGGGGCAGCCTAAGAATAGAACTTCCGACTTTTCGGAGTTGCACTTGAGACAGTGTCGGTTGAACCAGTCAAACACCGCCCCAAGGCAGCCCCGAATAGAAGTCCCGTCAAAGTCGTGGCCCTTGTCGCAGGTGAACAGGAGTTGGGTATCGTCAGCGTACGATACGATCTGGGCCCCAAAGCCCTCCGCGAGTTCCGCCAACGGGGTCATGTAAATGTTAAAAAGCGAAGGGCTCAGAATAGAGCCCTGTGGCACTCCAACCTCCAGAGGTGGCATCGCGGCGGAAAAGGTGGAGCCCAGATAGTTTGCTGTCGGTTAGAGAGGAAGGAGCGGAACCAGCTGAACACCGTCCCCCTTAGACCCACCTCCCAGAGTCTTGCTAGGAGTCGGTCATGGGGGACGGTGTCGAAAGCCGCAGAGAGGTCGAGCATCACCAGCATGACTTTTCCTCCCTTGTCCAAGGTTGCCTTAATCACTTCGGTGACCTCGAGTAGAGCGGTTTCGGTGCTCAAGTTGGAGCGAAAGCCAGACTGGGATCTATGTAGCATGCCATTCGTCTCTAGAAAGTGGGACAAAGAGATGTGGACATGTTTCTCCACCACTTTCGCAAGGGCAGGCAAGAGGGAGATGGGTTGATAATTGGCATGAGAGTCAGGGTTCAGATTGGGTTTCTTGAGTAATGGCAGGATGAGTGCCTGTTTCCAAGGCTGCGGAACTTCACCTGTGCTAAGTGGGAGGTTAAGGATCGGATTTATGAGATGATTGAGAGTGGGGGCCTGTTGGGCAAGGGTTTTGGCAGGGCAAGGGTCAAGGGGAGAGCCAGATTTGAGTTTAGTGACGAGGTCCAGGGACGCCTGAAGAGACATGGGAGGAAAGTTGCAAAGGGAAGGCTCTGGCGCCGCAGATGAGGCATCTGGAGACCAAAGGATAGAAGTGTAGCTCATCTTGGAGGCACCAAAGGATAGCTGGATATTTTTAATTTTGTCAGCGAAAAAGACAGCCAAATCGGAGATCCAGGACTCGGAATGCATGATTTTGGGATTGGTCCGGGGGGGGGTGATAAAATCCTTGACAATCCTGAAAATGTCCTTGCAGGAGTTTGTGGCCTCCTCAATACGGCTAGCCAGGTAGGACTTTTTATTGGCGATGATATCGCAATGATAGTCTCTGATCAGAGACCTATATGATTCCCTGCAGCTGGCGTCGATGTGTTTACGCCACTTCCTTTCGGCTATTTTACACTGCCGACATTTGTCTGCCAGGGCCGAAGAGAACCATGGAGCAGAGGATTTCACCGATGGTGTTTTAGCAAGTATGGGGGGGGAGAGGTCTGTGAAGCGATGGGTCAACCAACCCTGTAAGAGGTCAAGGTCAGTTTCCAAGGAACCCGAAAGCATGCAAGGATGGCTCTCTAGTTCCTTTAAGAGCATGGCTGGAGAGACTCGGTGAAAGGCTCTTGAAGGCAGCACTTTGTCCCTTTGTCCACACTCAGGGCTCTTTGTAGAAGAAGGGATTTCGAATTCTGCCAGGAAATGGTCAGACCATAGGACCGGCGCAAGGGCAGTGAGAACTACTGGAACGGTGGAAAACAGTTGGTCTAATATGTGACCTTTACAATGGGTAGGGGACTGAAGGTGTGGCACCAGACCTAAGGGAGAGGTGATGTCATTGAGCTTAATACTGTGGGGGTCATCTGATTTGTCCAAGGGAATGTTGAAATCGCCAAGGAGAAAGCAGTGGTTAGATCTCAGGCATAGTGAGGAAACCACCGAGTGGAGATCATCAAAAAAAGTGCCGATAGGTCCAGGGGGCCTATAGCCCAACAAACCTATGCAGGACTGCTGAGGGGATAGTGAGAGGGAAAAGGCCAGTGTTTCACTCCGCGGGATGTTCTCCGAGGGCAGGATAGTGCAGGCGATACGTTTGTTGATGATTAGCGCCACACCACCCCCCTTCCCGCTAACTCTGTCTTTCCTATAAATCACATGGCTCGGGGGGATAGCAGTGGCGATATCTGGGCCAGCGCCCTCTCCCAGCCAGGTTTCTGTCAAAAACAGACAGTCGGCTCTGGAATCTATAATGAGGTTGTAAATATCTAGCGCGTGCTTGGCTAGGGACCTTGTGTTCAACAGAAGACAACTAGTGCTTTCGGCAGGAGGAGTGAGGGAAGCAATACGGCCTAGGCCAGGTAACCAGCCACAACCCGGGCATCTATTGTTAGACCGCAAGGGTTTAGGAAACACCTTGGTGCAGTTATTGGTGGGGGTGCAAAGGGAAAGAAGGACATCCTTAGAATAGGTTATCATCATAAAAGGCAAAACGCCCAGCCTGGCCCGCGCCCGGCCGCCTCCGGGACGCTGACGGACGCAGACGGGCTTTCCTCCGGCGCTCCTAAGGCGCCTCCGCAGCGCGCGTCCGCTGCGCGGAGGGGAGTGTACTTAGTTTTAAGGCGGAGCTGGCCGTCCGGCGCAAGACTGCACCACTAGACTGCCGCCTGACTAGCTGCCTACCCCCAATATGGCCGCCACCAAAACGCGCGTCTGCGGGTCCCAAGGAAACCCCTAGCAGCAAGCTAAGCTGTCAGGAGGCTGGAGAGACTGCAGGCAGGGCAGCGCGGCACCAACAGAGGAGGAAACAGAGGTAGGAGGAAACTGAGCAGTTTTAAAATAACTCAGGTCACCCGGCTTTCCGCCTCAGGTGCCTGTCAGGAAAGTGCAAAGTGTGAAGGTATAAAAGAAGACACAGAAGCTAGTAGTCAGCCATGTCTACTCAGCATTGTAAATTAGAATACAAGTCACAATAAGATAAAATACTTAAAACAGGTTTAAAATCGCTAGTGTTCAGCGCTATGTGTTTCACTCGCCTGCACCCGGCTTCCGCCTCAGGTGACTGGACTAGTGAGGAACTAACCTGGGCTCAGCCTTCTCCCAGTTTTAAGGCGGAGCTGGCTGTCCGGCGCAAGACTGCACCACTAGATTGCAGCCCGACTAGCTGCCTACCCCCAATATGCCCGCCACCAAAACGAGCGTCTGCGGGTCCCAAGGAAACCCCTAGCAGCAAGCTAAGTCGTCAGGAGGCTGGAGAGACTGCAGGCAGGGCAGCGCGGCGCCAACAGAGGAGGAAACAGAGGTAGGAGGAAACTGAGCAGTTTTAAAATAACTCAGGTCACCCGGCTTTCCGCCTCAGGTGCCTGTCAGGAAAGTGCAAAGTGCGAAGGGATAGAAGAAGACACAGAAGCTAGTAGTCAGCCATGTGTAGTCAGCATTGTAAATTAGAATACAAGTCACAACAAGATAAAATACTTAAAACAGGTTTAAAATCGCTAGTGTTCAGCGCTATGTGTTTCACTCGCCTGTACCCGGCTTCCGCCTCAGGTGAGTGGACTAGTGAGGATCTAACCTGGGCTCAGTCTTCTCCCAGTTTTAAGGCGGAGATGGCCCTCCGGCGCAAGACTGCACCACTAGACTGCAGCCCGACTAGCTGCCTACCCCCAATATGGCCGCCACCAAAACGCGCGTCTGCGGGTCCCAAGGAAACCCCTAGCAGCAAGCTAAGCCGTCAGGAGGCTGGAGAGACTGCAGGCAGGGCAGCGCGGCGCCAACAGAGGAGGAAACAGAGGTAGGAGGAAACTGAGCAGTTTTAAAATAACTCAGGTCACCCAGCTTTCCGCCTCAGGTGCCTGTCAGGAAAAATGCAAAGTGCGAAGGGATAGAAGAAGACACAGAAGCTAGTAGTCAGCCATGTGTAGTCAGCATTGTAAATTAGAATACAAGTCACAACAAGATAAAATACTTAAAACAGGTTTAAAAACGCTAGTGTTCAGCGCTATGTGTTTCACTCGCCTGCACCCGGCTTCCGCCTCAGGTGACTGGACTAGTGAGGATCTAACCTGGGCTCAGCCTTCTCCCAGTTTTAAGGCGGAGCTGGCCGTCCGGCGCAAGACTGCACCACTAGACTGCCGCCCGACTAGCTGCCTACCCCCAATATGGCCGCCACTAAAATGCGCGTCTGCGGGTCCCAAGGAGACCCCTAGCAGCAAGCTAAGCCGTCAGGAGGCTGGAGAGACTGCAGGCAGGGCAGCGCGGCACCAACAGAGGAGGAAACAGAGGTAGGAGGAAACTGAGCAGTTTTAAAATAACTCAGCTCACCCGGCTTTCCGCCTCAGGTGCCTGTCAGGAAAGTGCAAAGTGCGGAGGGATAGAAGAAGACACAGAGGCTAGTAGTCAGCCATGTGTAGTCAGCATTGTAAATTAGAATACAAGTCACAACAAGATAAAATACTTAAAACAGGTTTAAAATCGCTAGTGTTCAGCGCTATGTGTTTCACTCGCCTGCACTCGGCTTCCGCCTCAGGTGACTGGACTAGTGAGGATCTAACCTGGGCTCAGCCGTCTCCCAGTTTTAAGGCGGAGCTGGCCGTCCGGCGCAAGACTGCACCACTGGACTGCCGCCCGACTAGCTGCCTACCCCCAATATGGCCGCCACCAAAACGCGCGTCTGCGGGTCCCAAGGAAATCCCTAGCAGCAAGCTAAGCCGTCAGGAGGCTGGAGAGACTGCAGGCAGGGCAGCGTGGCGCCAACAGAGGAGGAAACAGAGGTAGGAGGAAACTGAGCAGTTTTAAAATAACTCAGGTCACCCGGCTTTCCGCCTCAGGTGCCTGTCAGGAAAGTGAAAAGTGCGAAGGGATAGAAGAAGACACAGAAGCTAGTAGTCAGCCATGTGTAGTCAGCATTGTAAATTAGAATACAAGTTACAATAAGATAAAATACTTAAAACAGGTTTAAAATCGCTAGTGTTCAGCGCTATTTGTTTCACTCGCCTGCACCCGGCTTCCGCCTCAGGTGACTGGACTAGTGAGGATCTAACCTGGGCTCAGCCTTCTCCCAGTTTTAAGGCGTAGCTGGCCGTCCGGCGCAAGACTGCACCACTAGACTGCCGCCCGACTAGCTGCCTACCCCCAATATGGCCGCCACCAAAACGCGCGTCTGCGGGTCCCAAGGAAACCCCTAGCAGCAAGCTAAGCCGTCAGGAGGCTGGAGAGACTGCAGACAGGGCAGCGCAGCTCCAACAGAGGAGGAAACAGAGGTAGGAGGAAACTGAGCAGTTTTAAAATAACTCAGGTCACCCGGCTTTCCGCCACAGGTGCCTGTCAGGAAAGTGCAAAGTGCGAAGGGATAGAAGCAGACACAGAAGCTAGTAGTCAGCCATGTGTAGTCAGCATTGTAAATTAGAATACAAGTCACAACAAGATAAAATACTTAAAACAGGTTTAAAATCGCTAGTGTTCAGCGCTATGTGTTTCACTCGCCTGTACCCGGCTTCCGCCTCAGGTGAGTGGACTAGTGAGAATCTAACCTGGGCTAAGCCTTCTCCCAGTTTTAAGGCGGAGATGGCCCTCCGGCGCAAGACTGCACCACTAGACTGCCGCCCGACTAGCTGCCTACCCCCAATATGGCCGCCACCAAAACGCGCGTCTGCTGGTCCCAAGGAAACCCCTAGCAACAAGCTAAGCCGTCAGGAGGCTGGAGAGACTGCAGGCAGGGCAGCGCGGCGCCAACAGAGGAGGAAACAGAGGTAGAAGGAAACTGAGCAGTTTTAAAATAACTCAGGTCACCCGGCTTTCCGCCTCAGGTGCCTGTCAGGAAAGTGCAAAGTGCGAAGGGATAGAAGAAGACACAGAAGCTAGTAGTCAGCCATGTGTAGTCAGCATTGTAAATTAGAATACAAGTCACAACAAGATAAAATACTTAAAACAGGTTTAAAATCGCTAGTGTTCAGCGCTATGTGTTTCACTCGCCTGCACCCGGCTTCCGCCTCAGGTGACTGGACTAGTGAGGATCTAACCTGGGCTCAGCCTTCTCCCAGTTTTAAGGCGGAGCTGGCTGTCCGGCGCAAGACTGCACCACTAGACTGCCGCCCGACAAGCTGCCTACCCCCAATATGGCCGCCACCAAAACGCGCGTCTGCGGGTCCCAAGGAAATCCCTAGCAGCAAGCTAAGCCGTCAGGAGGCTGGAGAGACTGCAGGCAGGGCAGCGCGGCGCCAACAGAGGAGGAAACAGAGGTAGGAGGAAACTGAGCAGTTTTAAAATAACTCAGGTCACCCGGCTTTCCGCCTCAGGTGCCTGTCAGGAAAGTGCAAAGTGCGAAGGGATAGAAGAAGACACAGAAGCTCGTAGTCAGCCATGTGTAGTCAGCATTGTAAATTAGAATACAAGTCACAACAAGATAAAATACTTAAAACAGGTTTAAAATCGCTAGTGTTCAGCGCTATGTGTTTCACTCGCCTGTACCCGGCTTCCGCCTCAGGTGAGTGGACTAGTGAGGATCTAACCTGGGCTCAGCCTTCTCCCAGTTTTAAGGCGGAGCTGGCCGTCCGGCGCAAGACTGCACCACTAGACTGCCGCCCGACTTGCTGCCTACCCCCAATATGGCCGCCACCAAAAAGCACGTCTGCGGGTCCCAAGGAAACCCCTTAGCAGCAAGCTAAGCCGACAGGAGGCTGGAGAGACTGCAGGGAGGGCAGCGCGGCGCCAACAGAGGAGGAAACAGAGGTAGGAGGAAACTGAGCAGTTTTAAAATAACTCAGGTCACCCGGCTTTCCGCCTCAGGTGCCTGTCAGGAAAGTGCAAAGTGCGAAGGGAGAGAAGAGGACACAGAAGCTAGTAGTCAGCCATGTGTAGTCAGCATTGTAAATTAGAATACAAGTCACAACAAGATAAAATACTTAAAACAGGTTTAAAATCGCTAGTGTTTAGCGCTATGTGTTTCACTCGCCTGCACCCGGCTTCCGCCTCAGGTGACTGGACTAGTGAGGATCTAACCTGGTCTCAGCCTTCTCCCAGTTTTAAGGCGGAGCTGGCCGTCCGGCGCAAGACTGCACCACTAGACTGCCGCCCGACTAGCTGCCTACCCCCAATATGGCCGCCACCAAAATGCGCGTCTGCGGGTCCCAAGGAAATCCCTAGCAGCAAGCTAAGCCGTCAGGAGGCTGGAGAGACTGCAGGCAGGGCAGCGCGGCGCCAACAGAGGAGGAAACAGAGGTAGGAGGAAACTGAGCAGTTTTAAAATAACTCAGGTCACCCGGCTTTCCGCCTCAGGTGCCTGTCAGGAAAGTGCAAAGTGCGAAGGGATAGAGGAAGACACAGAAGCTCGTAGTCAGCCATTTGTAGTCAGCATTGTAAATTAGAATACAAGTCACAACAAGACAAAATACTTAAAACAGGTTTAAAATCGCTAGTGTTCAGCGCTATGTGTTTCACTCGCCTGCACCCGGCTTCCGCCTCAGGTGACTGGACTAGTGAGGATCTAACCTGGGCTCAGCCTTCTCCCAGTTTTAAGGCAGAGCTGGCCGTCCGGCGCAAGACTGCACCACTAGACTGCCGCCCGACTAGCTGCCTACCCCCAATATGGCCGCCACCAAAACGCGCGTCTGCGTGTCCCAAGGAAATCCCTAATAGCAAGCTAAGCCGTCAGGAGGCTGGAGAGACTGCAGGCAGGGCAGCACGGCACCAACAGAGGAGGAAACAGAGGTAGGAGGAAACTGAGCAGTTTTAAAATAACTCAGGTCACCCCGCTTTCCGCCTCAGGTGCCTGTCAGGAAAGTGCAAAGTGCGAAGGGATAGAAGAAGACACAGAAGCTCGTAGTCAGCCATGTGTAGTCAGCATTGTAAATTAGAATACAAGTCACAACAAGACAAAATACTTAAAACAGGTTTAAAATCGCTAGTGTTCAGCGCTATGTGTTTCACTCGCCTGGACCCGGCTTCCGCCTCAGGTGACTGGACTAGTGAGGATCTAACCTGGGCTCAGCCTTCTCCCAGTTTTAAGGCGGAGCTGGCCGTCCGGCGCAAGACTGCACCACTAGACTGCCGCCCGACTAGCTGCCTACCCCCAATATGGCCCCCACCAAAACGCGCGTCTGCGGGTCCCAAGGAAACCCCTAGCAGCAAGCTAAGCCGCCAGGAGGCTGGAGAGACTGCAGGCAGGGCAGCGCGGCGCCAACAGAGGAGGAAACAGAGGTAGGAGAAATAACTCAGGTCACCCGGCTTTCCGCCTCAGGTGCCTGTCAGGAAAGTGCAAAGTGCGAAGGGATAGAAGAAGACACAGAAGCTAGTAGTCAGCCATGTGTAGTCAGCATTGTAAATTAGAATACAAGTCACAACAAGATAAAATACTTAAAACAGGTTTAAAATCGCTAGTGTTCAGCGCTATGTGTTTCACTCGCCTGCACCCGGCTTCCGCCTCAGGTGACTGGACTAGTGAGGATCTAACCTGGGCTCAGCCTTCTCCCAGTTTTAAGGCAGAGCTGGCCGTCTGGCGCAAGACTGTACCACTAGACTGCCGCCCGACTAGCTGCCTACCCCCAATATGGCCACCACCAAAACGCGCGTCTGCGGGTCCCAAGGAAACCCCTAGCAGCAAGCTAAGCCGTCAGGAGGCTGGAGAGACTGCAGGCAGGGCAGCGCGGCGCCAACAGAGGTAGGAGGAAACTGAGCAGTTTTAAAATAACTCAGGTCACCCGGCATTCCGCCTCAGGTGCCTGTCAGGAAAGTGCAAAGTGCGAAGGGATAGAAGAAGACACAGAAGCTAGTAGTCAGCCATGTGTAGTCAGCATTGTAAATTAGAATACAAGTCACAACAAGATAAAATACTTAAAACAGGTTTAAAATCGCTAGTGTTCAGCGCTATGTGTTTCACTCGCCTGCACCCGGCTTCTGCCTCAGGTGACTGGACTAGTGAGGATCTAACCTGGGCTCAGCCTTCTCCCAGTTTTAAGGCGGAGCTGGCCAGCCGGCACAAGACTGCACCACTAGACTGCCGCCCGACTAGCTGCCTACCCCCAATATGGCCGCCACCAAAATGCGCTTCTGCGGGTCCCAAGGAAACCCCTAGCAGCAAGCTAAGCCGTCAGGAGGCTGGAGAAACTGCAGGCAGGGCAGCGCGGCGCCAACAGAGGAGGAAACAGAGGTAGGAGGAAACTGAGCAGTTTTAAAATAACTCAGGTCACCCGGCTTTCCGCCTCAGGTGCCTGTCAGGAAAGTGCAAAGTGCGAAGGGATAGAAGAAGACACAGAAGCTAGTAGTCAGCCATGTGTAGTCAGCATTGTAAATTAGAATACAAGTCACAACAAGATAAAATACTTAAAACAGGTTTAAAATCGCTAGTGTTCAGCGCTATGTGTTTCACTCGCCTGCACCCGGCTTCCGCCTCAGGTGACTGGACTAGTGAGGATCTAATCTGGGCTCAGCCTTCTCCCAGTTTTAAGGCGGAGCTGGCCGTCCGGCGCAAGACTGCACCACTAGACTGCCGCCCAACTAGCTGCCTACCCCCAATATGGCCGCCACCAAAACGCACGTCTGCGGGTCCCAAGGAAACCCCTAGCAGCAAGCTAAGCCGTCAGGAGGCTGGAGAGACTGCAGGCAGGGCAGCGCGGCATCAACAGAGGTAGGAGGAAACTGAGCAGTTTTAAAATAACTCAGGTCACCCGGCTTTCCGCCTCAGGTGCCTGTCAGGAAAGTGCAAAGTGCGAAGGGATAGAAGAAGACACAGAAGCTAGTAGTCAGCCATGTGTAGTCAGCATTGTAAATTAGAATACAAGTCACAATAAGATAAAATACTTAAAACAGGTTAAAATCGCTAGTGTTCAGCGATATGTGTTTCACTCGCCTGCACCCGGCTTCCGCCTCAGGTGACTGGACTAGTGAGGATCTAACCTGGGCTCAGCCTTCTCCCAGTTTTAAGGCGTAGCTGGCCGTCCGGCGCAAGACTGCACCACTAGACTGCCGCCCGACTAGCTGCCTACCCCCAATATGGCCGCCACCAAAACGCGCGTCTGCGGGTCCCAAGGAAACCCCTAGCAGCAAGCTAAGCCGTCAGGAGGCTGGAGAGACTGCAGGCAGGGAAGCGCGGCGCCAACAGAGGAAGAAACAGAGGTAGGAGGAAACTGAGCAGTTTTAAAATAACTCAGGTCACCCGGCTTTCCGCCTCAGGTGCCTGTCAGGAAAGTGCAAAGTGCGAAGGGATAGAAGAAGACACAGAAGCTAGTAGTCAGCCATGTGTAGTCAGCATTGTAAATTAGAATACAAGTCACAACAAGATAAAATACTTAAAACAGGTTTAAAATTGGTAGTGTTCAGCGCTATGTGTTTCACTCGCCTGCACCCGGCTTCCGCCTCAGGTGACTGGACTAGTGAGGATCTAACCTGGGCTCAGCCTTCTCCCAGTTTTAAGGCGGAGCTGGCCGTCCGGCTCAAGACTGCACCACTAGACTGCCGCCCGACTAGCTGCCTACCCCCAATATGGCCGCCACCAAAACGCGCGTCTGCGGGTCCCAAGGAAATCCCTAGCAGCAAGCTAAGCCGTCAGAAGGCTGGAGAGACTGCAGGCAGGGCAGCGCGGTGCCAACAGAGGAGGAAACAGAGGTAGGAGGAAACTGAGCAGTTTTAAAATAACTCAGGTCACCCGGCTTTCCGCCTCAGGTGCCTGTCAGGAAAGTGCAAAGTGCGAAGGGATAGAAGAAGACACAGAAGCTCGTAGTCAGCCATGTGTAGTCAGCATTGTAAATTAGAATACAAGTCACAACAAGATAAAATACTTAAAACAGGTTTAAAATCGCTAGTGTTCAGCGCTATGTGTTTCACTCGCCTGCACCCGGCTTCCGCCTCAGGTGACTGGACTAGTGAGGATCTAACCTGGGCTCAGCCTTCTCCCAGTTTTAAGGCGGAGCTGGGCCGTCCAGCGCAGGACTGCACCACTAGATTGCCGCCCGACTACCTGCCTACCCCCAATATGGCCGCCACCAAAACGCGCGTCTGCGGGTCCCAAGGAAACCCCTAGCAGCTAGCTAAGCCGTCAGGAGGCTGGAGAGACTGCAGGCAGGGCAGAGCGGCGCCAACAGAGGAGGAAACAGAGTTAGGAGGAAACTGAGCAGTTTTAAAATAACTCAGGTCACCCGGCTTTCCGCCTCAGGTGCCTGTCAGGAAAGTGCAAACTGCGAAGGGATAGAAGAAGACACAGAAGCTAGTAGTCAGCCATGTGTAGTCAGCATTGTAAATTAGAATACAAGTCACAACAAGATAAAATACTTAAAACAGGTTTAAAATCGCTAGTGTTCAGCGCTATGTGTTTCACTCGCCTGCACCCGGCTTCCACCTCAGGTGACTGGACTAGTGAGGATCTAACCTGGGCTCAGCCTTCTCCCAGTTTTAAGGCGGAGCTGGCGGTCCGGCGCAAGACTGTACCACTAGACTGCCGCCCGACTAGCTGCCTACCCCCAATATGGCCGCCACCAAAACGCGCCTCTGCGGGTCCCAAGGAAACCCCTTGCAGCAAGCTAAGCCGTCAGGAGGCTGGAGAGACTGCAGGCAGGGCAGCCCGGCGCCAACAGAGGAGGAAACAGAGGTAGGAGGAAACTGAGCAGTTTTAAAATAACTCAGGTCACCCGGCTTTCCGCCTCAGGTGCCTGTCAGGAAAGTGCAAAGTGCGAAGGGATAGAAGAAGACACAGAAGCTCGTAGTCAGCCATGTGTAGTCAGCATTGTAAATTAGAATACAAGTCACAACAAGATAAAATACTTAAAACAGGTTTAAAATCGCTAGTGTTCAGCGCCATGTGTTTCACTCGCCTGTACCCGGCTTCCGCCTCAGGTGAGTGGACTAGTGAGGATCTAACCTGGGCTCAGCCTTCTCCCAGTTTTAAGGCGGAGCTGGCCGTCCGGCGCAAGACTGCACCACTAGACTGCCGCCCGACTTGCTGCCTACCCCCAATATGGCCGCCACCAAAACGCACGTCTGCGGGTCCCAAGGAAACCCCTTAGCAGCAAGCTAAGCTGACAGGAGGCTGGAGAGACTGTAGGGAGGGCAGCGCGGCGCCAAAAGAGGAGGAAACAGAGGTAGGAGGAAACTGAGCAGTTTTAAAATAACTCAGGTCACCCGGCTTTCCGCCTCAGGTGCCTGTCAGGAAAGTGCAAAGTGCGAAGGGATAGAAGAAGACACAGAAGCTAGTAGTCAGCCATGTGTAGTCAGCATTGTAAATTAGAATACAAGTCACAACAAGATAAAATACTTAAAACAGGTTTGAAATCGCTAGTGTTTAGCGCTATGTGTTTCACTCGCCTGCACCCGGCTTCCGCCTCAGGTGACTGGACTAGTGAGGATCTAACCTGGTCTCAGCCTTCTCCCAGTTTTAAGGCGGAGCTGGCCGTCCGGCGCAAGACTGCACCACTAGACTGCCGCCCGACTAGCTGCCTACCCCCAATATGGCCGCCACCAAAATGCGCGTCTGCGGGTCCCAAGGAAATCCCTAGCAGCAAGCTAAGCCGTCAGGATGCTGGAGAGACTGCAGGCAGGGCAGCGCGGCGCCAACAGAGGAGGAAACAGAGGTAGGAGGAAACTGAGCAGTTTTAAAATAACTCAGGTCACCCGGCTTTCCGCCTCAGGTGCCTGTCAGGAAAGTGCAAAGTGCGAAGGGATAGAAGAAGACACAGAAGCTCGTAGTCAGCCATTTGTAGTCAGCATTGTAAATTAGAATACAAGTCACAACAAGACAAAATACTTAAAACAGGTTTAAAATCGCTAGTGTTCAGCGCTATGTGTTTCACTCGCCTGCACCCGGCTTCCGCCTCAGGTGACTGGACTAGTGAGGATCTAACCTGGGCTCAGCCTTCTCCCAGTTTTAAGGCGGAGCTGGCCGTCCGGCGCAAGACTGCACCACTAGACTGCCGCCCCACTAGCTGCCTACCCCCAATATGGCCGCCACCAAAACGCGCGTCTGCGGGTCCCAAAGAAATCCCTAATAGCAAGCTAAGCCGTCAGGAGGCTGGAGAGACTGCAGGCAGGGCAGCGCGGCACCAACAGAGGAGGAAACAGAGGTAGGAGGAAACTGAGCAGTTTTAAAATAACTCAGGTCACCCGGCTTTCCGCCTCAGGTGCCTGTCAGGAAAGTGCAAAGTGCGAAGGGATAGAAGAAGACACAGAAGCTCGTAGTCAGCCATGTGTAGTCAGCATTGTAAATTAGAATACAAGTCACAACAAGACAAAATACTTAAAACAGGTTTAAAATCGCTAGTGTTCAGCGCTATGTGTTTCACTCGCCTGGACCCGGCTTCCGCCTCAGGTGACTGGACTAGTGAGGATCTAACCTGGGCTCAGCCTTCTCCCAGTTTTAAGGCGGAGCTGGCCGTCCGGCGCAAGACTGCACCACTAGACTGCCGCCCGACTAGCTGCCTACCCCCAATATGGCCCCCACAAAATGCGCGTCTGCGGGTCCCAAGGAAACCCCTAGCAGCCATCTAAGCCGTCAGGAGGCTGGAGAGACTGCAGGCATGGCAGCGCGGCGCCAACAGAGGAGGAAACAGAGGTAGGAGGAAACTGAGCAGTTTTAAAATAACTCAGGTCACCCGGCTTTCCGCCTCAGGTGCCTGTCAGGAAAGTGCAAAGTGCGAAGGGATAGAAGAAGACACAGAAGCTCGTAGTCAGCCATGTGTAGTCAGCATTGTAAATTAGAATACAAGTCACAACAAGATAAAATACTTAAAACAGGTTTAAAATCGCTAGTGTTCAGCGCTATGTGTTTCACTCGCCTGTACCCGGCTTCCGCCTCAGGTGAGTGGACTACTGAGGATCTAACCTGGGCTCAGCCTTCTCCCAGTTTTAAGGCGGAGCTGGCCGTCCGGCGCAAGACTGCACCACTAGACTGCCGCCCGACTTGCTGCCTACCCCCAATATGGCCACCACCAAAACGCACGTCTGCGGGTCCCAAGGAAACCCCTTAGCAGCAAGCTAAGCCGACAGGAGGCTGGAGAGACTGTAGGGAGGGCAGCGCGGCGCCAACAGAGGAGGAAACAGAGGTAGGAGGAAACTGACCGGTTTTAAATAACTCAGGTCACCCGGCTTTCCGCCTCAGGTGCCTGTCAGGAAAGTGCAAAGTGCGAAGGGATAGAAGAAGACACAGAAGCTAGTAGTCAGCCATGTGTAGTCAGCATTGTAAATTAGAATACAAGTCACAACAAGATAAAATACTTAAAACAGGTTTGAAATCGCTAGTGTTTAGCGCTATGTGTTTCACTCGCCTGCACCCGGCTTCCGCCTCAGGTGACTGGACTAGTGAGGATCTAACCTGGTCTCAGCCTTCTCCCAGTTTTAAGGCGGAGCTGGACGTCCGGCGCAAGACTGCACCACTAGACTGCCGCCCGACTAGCTGCCTACCCCCAATATGGCCGCCACCAAAATGCGCGTCTGTGGGTCCCAAGGAAATCCCTAGCAGCAAGCTAAGCCGTCAGGAGGCTGGAGAGACTGCAGGCAGGGCAGCGCGGCACCAACAGAGGAGGAAACAGAGGTAGGAGGAAACTGAGCAGTTTTAAAATAACTCAGGTCACCCGGCTTTCCGCCTCAGGTGCCTGTCAGGAAAGTGCAAAGTGCGAAGGGATAGAAGAAGACACAGAAGCTCGTAGTCAGCCATTTGCAGTCAGCATTGTAAATTAGAATACAAGTCACAACAAGACAAAATACATAAAACAGGTTTAAAATCGCTAGTGTTCAGCGCTATGTGTTTCACTCGCCTGCACCCGGCTTCCGCCTCAGGTGACTGGACTAGTGAGGATCTAACCTGGGCTCAGCCTTCTCCCAGTTTTAAGGCGGAGCTGGCCGTCCGGCGCAAGACTGCACCACTAGACTGCCGCCTGACTAGCTGCCTACCCCCAATATGGCCGCCACCAAAACGCGCGTCTGCGGGTCCCAAGGAAATCCCTAATAGCAAGCTAAGCCGTCAGGAGGCTGGAGAGACTGCAGGCAGGGCAGCGCGGCACCAACAGAGGAGGAAACAGAGGTAGGAGGAAACTGAGCAGTTTTAAAATAACTCAGGTCACCCGGCTTTCCGCCTCAGGTGCCTGTCAGGAAAGTGCAAAGTGTGAAGGGATAGAAGAAGACACAGAAGCTCGTAGTCAGCCATGTGTAGTCAGCATTGTAAATTAGAATACAAGTCACAACAAGACAAAATACTTAAAACAGGTTTAAAATCGCTAGTGTTCAGCGCTATGTGATTCACTCGCCTGGACCCGGCTTCCGCCTCAGGTGACTGGACTAGTGAGGATCTAACCTGGGCTTAGCCTTCTCCCAGTTTTAAGGCGGAGCTGGCCGTCCGGCGCAAGACTGCACCACTAGACTGCCGCCCGACTAGCTGCCTACCCCCAATATGGCCCCCACCAAAACGCGCGTCTGCGGGTCCCAAGGAAACCCCTAGCAGCCAGCTAAGCCGTCAGGAGGCTGGAGAGACTGCAGGAAGGGCAGCGCGGCGCCAACAGAGGAGGAAACAGAGGTAGGAGGAAACTGAGCAGTTTTAAAATAACTCAGGTCACCCGGCTTTCCGCCTCAGGTGCCTGTCAGGAAAGTGCAAAGTGCGAAGGGATAGAAGAAGACACAGAAGCTAGTAGTCAGCCATGTGTAGTCAGCATTGTAAATTAGAATACAAGTCACAACAAGATAAAATACTTAAAACAGGTTTAAAATCGCTAGTGTTCAGCGCTATGTGTTTCACTTGCCTGCACCCGGCTTCCGCCTCAGGTGACTGGACTAGTGAGGATCTAACCTGGGCTCAGCCTTCTCCCAGTTTTAAGGCGGAGCTGGCCGTCCGGCGCAAGACTGCACCACTAGACTGCCGCCCGACTAGCTGCCTACCCCCAATATGGCCGCCACCAAAACGCGCCTCTGCGGGTCCCAAGGAAACCCCTTGCAGCAAGCTAAGCCGTCAGGAGGCTGGAGAGACTGCAGGCAGGGCAGCGCGGCGCCAACAGAGGGGGAAACAGAGGTAGGAGGAAACTGAGCAGTTTTAAAATAACTCAGGTCACCGGGTTTTCCGCCTCAGGTGCCTGTCAGGAAAGTGCAAAGTGCGAAGAGATAGAAGAAGACACAGAAGCTAGTAGTCAGCCATGTGTAGTCAGCATTGTAAATTAGAATACAAGTCACAAATAGATAAAATACTTAAAACAGGTTTAAAATCGCTAGTGTTCAGCGCTATGTGTTTCACTTGCCTGCACCCAGCTTCCGCCTCAGGTGACTGGACTAGTGAGGACCTAACCTGGGCTCAGCCTTCTCCCAGTTTTAAGGCGGAGCTGGCCGTCCGGCGCAAGACTGCACCACTAGACTGCCGCCCGACTAGCTGCCTACCCCAATATGGCCGCCACCAAAACGCGCGTCTGCGGGTCCCAAGGAAACCCCTAGCAGCAAGCTAAGCCGTCAGGAGGCTGGAGAGACTGCAGGCAGGGCAGCGCGGCGCCAACAGAGGAGGAAACAGAGGTAGGAGGAAACTGAGCAGTTTTAAAATAACTCAGGTCACCCGGCTTTCCGCCTCAGGTGCCTGTCAGGAAAGTGCAAAGTGCGAAGGGATAGAAGAAGACACAGAAGCTAGTAGTCAGCCATGTGTAGTCAGCATTGTAAATTAGAATACAAGTCACAACAAGATAAAATACTTAAAACAGGTTTAAAATTGGTAGTGTTCAGCGCTATGTGTTTCACTCGCCTGCACCCGGCTTCCGCCTCAGGTGACTGGACTAGTGAGGATCTAACCTGGGCTCAGCCTTCTCCCAGTTTTAAGGCGGAGCTGGCCGTCCGGCGCAAGACTGCACCACTAGACTGCAGCCCGACTAGCTGCCTACCCCCAATATGGCCACCACCAAAACGCGCGTCTGCGGGTCCCAAGGAAACCCCTAGCAGCAAGCTAAGCCGTCAGGAGGCTGGAGAGACTGCAGGCAGGGCAGTGCGGCGCCAACAGAGGAGGAAACAGAGGTAGGAGGAAACTGAGCAGTTTTAAAATAACTCAGGTCACCCGGCATTCCGCCTCAGGTGCCTGTCAGGAAAGTGCAAAGTGCGAAGGGATAGAAGAAGACACAGAAGCTAGTAGTCAGCCATGTGTAGTCAGCATTGTAAATTAGAATACAAGTCACAACAAGATAAAATACTTAAAACAGGTTTAAAATCGCTAGTGTTCAGCGCTATGTGTTTCACTCGCCTGTACCCGGCTTCTGCCTCAGGTGACTGGACTAGTGAGGATCTAACCTGGGCTCAGCCTTCTCCCAGTTTTAAGGCGGAGCTGGCCATCCGGCACAAGACTGCACCACTAGACTGCCGCCCGACTAGCTGCCTACCCCCAATATGGCCGCCACCAAAACGCGCGTCTGCGGGTCCCAAGGAAATCCCTAATAGCAAGCTAAGCCGTCAGGAGGCTGGAGAGACTGCAGGCAGGGCAGCGCGGCACCAACAGAGGAGGAAACAGAGGTAGGAGGAAACTGAGCAGTTTTAAAATAACTCAGGTCACCCGGCTTTCCGCCTCAGGTGCCTGTCAGGAAAGTGCAAAGTGCGAAGGGATAGAAGAAGACACAGAAGCTCGTAGTCAGCCATGTGTAGTCAGCATTGTAAATTAGAATACAAGTCACAACAAGACAAAATACTTAAAACAGGTTTAAAATCGCTAGTGTTCAGCGCTATGTGTTTCACTCGCCTGGACCCGGCTTCCGCCTCAGGTGACTGGACTAGTGAGGATCTAACCTGGGCTCAGCCTTCTCCCAGTTTTAAGGCGGAGCTGGCCGTCCGGCGCAAGACTGCACCACTAGACTTCCGCCCGACTAGCTACCTACCCCCAATATGGCCCCCACAAAACGCGCGTCTGCGGGTCCCAAGGAAACCCCTAGCAGCCAGCTAAGCCGTCAGGAGGCTGGAGAGACTGAAGGCAGGACAGCGCGGCGCCAACAGAGGAGGAAACAGAGGTAGGAGGAAACTGAGCAGTTTTAAAAGAACTCAGGTCACCCGGCTTTCGGCCTCAGGTGCCTGTCAGGAAAGTGCAAAGTGCGAAGGGATAGAAGAAGACACAGAAGCTAGTAGTCAGCCATGTGTAGTCAGCATTGTAAATTAGAATACAAGTCACAACAAGATAAAATACTTAAAACAGGTTTAAAATCGCTAGTGTTCAGCGCTATGTGTTTCACTTGCCTGCACCCAGCTTCCGCCTCAGGTGACTGGACTAGTGAGGACCTAACCTGGGCTCAGCCTTCTCCCAGTTTTAAGGCGGAGCTGGCCGTCCGGCGCAAGACTGCACCACTAGACTGCCGCCCGACTAGCTGCCTACCCCCAATATGGCCGCCACCAAAACGCGCGTCTGCGGGTCCCAAGGAAACCCCTAGCAGCAAGCTAAGCCGTCAGGAGGCTGGAGAGACTGCAGGCAGGGCAGCGCGGCGCCAACAGAGGAGGAAACAGAGGTAGGAGGAAACTGAGCAGTTTTAAAATAACTCAGGTCACCCGGCTTTCCGCCTCAGGTGCCTGTCAGGAAAGTGCAAAGTGCGAAGGGATAGAAGAAGACACAGAAGCTAGTAGTCAGCCATTTGTAGTCAGCATTGTAAATTAGAATACAAGTCACAACAAGATAAAATACTTAAAACAGGTTTAAAATTGGTAGTGTTCAGCGCTATGTGTTTCACTCGCCTGCACCCGGCTTCCGCCTCAGGTGACTGGACTAGTGAGGATCTAACCTGGGCTCAGCCTTCTCCCAGTTTTAAGGCGGAGCTGGCCGTCCGGCGCAAGACTGCACCACTAGACTGCAGCCCGACTAGCTGCCTACCCCCAATATGGCCACCACCAAAACGCGCGTCTGCGGGTCCCAAGGAAACCCCTAGCAGCAAGCTAAGCCGTCAGGAGGCTGGAGAGACTGCAGGCAGGGCAGCGCGGCGCCAACAGAGGAGGAAACAGAGGTAGGAGGAAACTGAGCAGTTTTAAAATAACTCAGGTCACCCGGCATTCCGCCTCAGGTGCCTGTCAGGAAAGTGCAAAGTGCGAAGGGATAGAAGAAGACACAGAAGCTAGTAGTCAGCCATGTGTAGTCAGCATTGTAAATTAGAATACAAGTCACAACAAGATAAAATACTTAAAACAGGTTTAAAATCGCTAGTGTTCAGCGCTATGTGTTTCACTCGCCTGTACCCGGCTTCTGCCTCAGGTGACTGGACTAGTGAGGATCTAACCTGGGCTCAGCCTTCTCCCAGTTTTAAGGCGGAGCTGGCCATCCGGCACAAGACTGCACCACTAGACTGCCGCCCGACTAGCTGCCTACCCCCAATATGGCCGCCACCAAAACGCGCGTCTGCGGGTCCCAAGGAAATCCCTAATAGCAAGCTAAGCCGTCAGGAGGCTGGAGAGACTGCAGGCAGGGCAGCGCAGCACCAACAGAGGAGGAAACAGAGGTAGGAGGAAACTGAGCAGTTTTAAAATAACTCAGGTCACCCGGCTTTCCGCCTCAGGTGCCTGTCAGGAAAGTGCAAAGTGCGAAGGGATAGAAGAAGACACGGAAGCTCGTAGTCAGCCATGTGTAGTCAGCATTGTAAATTAGAATACAAGTCACAACAAGACAAAATACTTAAAACAGGTTTAAAATCGCTAGTGTTCAGCGCTATGTGTTTCACTCGCCTGGACCCGGCTTCCGCCTCAGGTGACTGGACTAGTGAGGATCTAACCTGGGCTCAGCCTTCTCCCAGTTTTAAGGCGGAGCTGGCCGTCCGGCGCAAGACTGCACCACTAGACTGCCGCCCGACTAGCTGCCTACCCCCAATATGGCCCCCACAAAACGCGCGTCTGCGGGTCCCAAGGAAACCCCTAGCAGCCAGCTAAGCCGTCAGGAGGCTGGAGAGACTGCAGGCAGGGCAGCGCGGCGCCAACAGAGGAGGAAACAGAGGTAGGAGGAAACTGAGCAGTTTTAAAATAACTCAGGTCACCCGGCTTTCCGCCTCAGGTGCCTGTCAGGAAAGTGCAAAGTGCGAAGGGATAGAAGAAGACACAGAAGCTAGTAGTCAGCCATGTGTAGTCAGCATTGTAAATTAGAATACAAGTCACAACAAGATAAAATACTTAAAACAGGTTTGAAATCGCTAGTGTTTAGCGCTATGTGTTTCACTCGCCTGCACCCGGCTTCCGCCTCAGGTGACTGGACTAGTGAGGATCTAACCTGGTCTCAGCCTTCTCCCAGTTTTAAGGCGGAGCTGGCCATCCGGCGCAAGACTGCACCACTAGAGTGCCGCCCGACTAGCTGCCTACCCCCAATATGGCCGCCACCAAAATGCGCGTCTGCGGGTCCCAAGGAAATCCCTAGCAGCAAGCTAAGCCGTCAGGAGGCTGGAGAGACTGCAGGCAGGGCAGCGCGGTGCCAACAGAGGAGGAAACAGAGGTAGGAGGAAACTGAGCAGTTTTAAAATAACTCAGGTCACCCGGCTTTCCGCCTCAGGTGCCTGTCAGGAAAGTGCAAAGTGCGAAGGGATAGAAGAAGACACAGAAGCTCGTAGTCAGCCATTTGTAGTCAGCATTGTAAATTAGAATACAAGTCACAACAAGACAAAATACTTAAAACAGGTTTAAAATCGCTAGTGTTCAGCGCTATGTGTTTCACTCGCCTGCACCCGGCTTCCGCCTCAGGTGACTGGACTAGTGAGGATCTAACCTGGGCTCAGCCTTCTCCCAGTTTTAAGGCGGAGCTGGCCGTCCGGCGCAAGACTGCACCACTAGACTGCCGCCCGACTAGCTGCCTACCCCCAATATGGCCGCCACCAAAACGCGCGTCTGCGGGTCCCAAGGAAATCCCTAATAGCAAGCTAAGCCGTCAGGAGGCTGGAGAGACTGCAGGCAGGGCAGCGCGGCACCAACAGAGGAGGAAACAGAGGTAGGAGGAAACTGAGCAGTTTTAAAATAACTCAGGTCACCCGGCTTTCCGCCTCAGGTGCCTGTCAGGAAAGTGCAAAGTGCGAAGGGATAGAAGAAGACACAGAAGCTCGTAGTCAGCCATGTGTAGTCAGCATTGTAAATTAGAATACAAGTCACAACAAGACAAAATACTTAAAACAGGTTTAAAATCGCTAGTGTTCAGCGCTATGTGTTTCACTCACCTGGACCCGGCTTCCGCCTCAGGTGACTGGACTAGTGAGGATCTAACCTGGGCTCAGCCTTCTCCCAGTTTTAAGGCGGAGCTGGCCGTCCGGCGCAAGACTGCACCACTA
Source organism: Lissotriton helveticus (assembly GCF_964261635.1). Lineage (NCBI taxonomy): Eukaryota > Metazoa > Chordata > Amphibia > Caudata > Salamandridae > Lissotriton > Lissotriton helveticus. Next base: position 1,213,717,304 of record NC_136071.1, on the reverse strand, counting down.
GACTGCCGCCCGACTAGCTGCCTACCCCCAATATGGCCCCCACCAAAACGCGTGTCTGCGGGTCCCAAGGAAACCCCTAGCAGCCAGCTAAGCCGTCAGGAGGCTGGAGAGACTGCAGGCAGGGCAGTGCGGCGCCAACAGAGGAGAAAACAGAGGTAGGAGGAAACTGAGCAGTTTTAAAATAACTCAGGTCACCCAGCTTTCCGCCTCAGGTGCCTGTCAGGAAAGTGCAAAGTGCGAAGGGATAGAAGAAGACACAGAAGCTAGTAGTCAGCCATGTGTAGTCAGCATTGTAAATTAGAATACAAGTCACAACAAGATAAAATACTTAAAACAGGTTTAAAATCGCTAGTGTTCAGCGCTATGTGTTTCACTCGCCTGCACCCGGCTTCCGCCTCAGGTGACTGGACTAGTGAGGATCTAACCTGGGCTCAGCCTTCTCCCAGTTTTAAGGCGGAGCTGGCCGTCCGGCGCAAGACTGCACCACTAGACTGCCGCCCGACTAGCTGCCTACCCCCAATATGGCCGCCACCAAAACGCGCCTCTGCGGGTCCCAAGATCCCCTTGCAGCAAGCTAAGCCGTCAGGAGGCTGGAGAGACTGCAGGCAGGGCAGCGCGGCGCCAACAGAGGAGGAAACAGAGGTAGGAGGAAACTGAGCAGTTTTAAAATAACTCAGGTCCCCGGGTTTTCCGCCTCAGGTGCCTGTCAGGAAAGTGCAAAGTGCGAAGGGATAGAAGAAGACACAGAAGTTAGTAGTCAGCCATGTGTAGTCAGCATTGTAAATTAGAATACAAGTCACAACAAGATAAAATACTTAAAACAGGTTTAAAATTGGTAGTGTTCAGCGCTATGTGTTTCACTCGCCTGCACCCGGCTTCCGCCTCAGGTGACTGGACTAGTGAGGATCTAACCTGGGCTCAGCCTTCTCCCAGTTTTAAGGCGGAGCTGGCCGTCCGGCGCAAGACTGCACCACTAGACTGCAGCCCGACTAGCTGCCTACCCCCAATATGGCCACCACCAAAACGCGCGTCTGCGGGTCCCAAGGAAACCCCTAGCAGCAAGCTAAGCCGTCAGGAGGCTGGAGAGACTGCAGGCAGGGCAGCGCGGCGCCAACAGAGGAGGAAACAGAGGTAGGAGGAAACTGAGCAGGTTTAAAATGACTCAGGTCACCCGGCATTCCGCCTCAGGTGCCTGTCAGGAAAGTGCAAAGTGCAAAGGGATAGAAGAAGACACAGAAGCTAGTAGTCAGCCATGTGTAGTCAGCATTGTAAATTAGAATACAAGTCACAACAAGATAAAATACTTAAAACAGGTTTAAAATCGCTAGTGTTCAGCGCTATGTGTTTCACTCGCCTGTACCCGGCTTCTGCCTCAGGTGACTGGACTAGTGAGGATCTAACCTGGGCTCAGCCTTCTCCCAGTTTTAAGGCGGACCTGGCCATCCGGCACAAGACTGCACCACTAGACTGCCGCCCGACTAGCTGCCTACCCCCAATATGGCCGCCACCAAAATGCGCGTCTGCGGGTCCCAAGGAAACCCCTAGCAGCAAGCTAAGCCGTCAGGAGGCTGGAGAGACTGCAGGCAGGGCAGCGCGGCGCCAACAGAGGAGGAAACAGAGGTAGGAGGAAACTGAGCAGTTTTAAAATAACTCAGGTCACCCGGCTTTCCGCCTCAGGTGCCTGTCAGGAAAGTGCAAAGTGCGAAGGGATAGAAGAAGACACAGAAGCTCGTAGTCAGCCATGTGTAGTCAGCATTGTAAATTAGAATACAAGTCACAACAAGATAAAATACTTAAAACAGGTTTAAAATCGCTAGTGTTCAGCGCTATGTGTTTCACTCGCCTGCACCCGGCTTCAGCCTCAGGTGACTGGACTAGTGAGGATCTAATCTGGGCTCAGCCTTCTCCCAGTTTTAAGGCGGAGCTGGCCGTCCGGCGCAAGACTGCACCACTAGACTGCCGCCCGACTAGCTGCCTACCCCCAATATGGCCGCCACCAAAACGCGCGTCTGCGGGTCCCAAGGAAAACCCTAGCAGCAAGCTAAGCCGTCAGGAGGCTGGAGAAACTGCAGGCAGGGCAGCGCGGCACCAACAGAGGTAGGAGGAAACTGAGCAGTTTTAAAATAACTCAGGTCACCCGGCTTTCCGCCTCAGGTGCCTGTCAGGAAAGTGCAAAGTGCGAAGGGATAGAAGAAGACACAGAAGCTAGTAGTCAGCCATGTGTAGTCAGCATTGTAAATTAGAATACAAGTCACAATAAGATAAAATACTTAAAACAGGTTTAAAATCGCTAGTGTTCAGCGCTATGTGTTTCACTCGCCTGCACCCGGCTTCCGCCTCAGGTGACTGGACTAGTGAGGATCTAACCTGGGCTCAGCCTTCTCCCAGTTTTAAGGCATAGCTGGCCGTCCGGCGCAAGACTGCACCACTAGACTGCCGCCCGACTAGCTGCCTACCCTCAATATGGCCGCCACCAAAACGCGCGTCTGCTGGTCCCAAGGAAACCCCTAGCAACAAGCTAAGCCGTCAGGAGGCTGGAGAGACTGCAGGCAGGGCAGCGCGGCGCCAACAGAGGAGGAAACAGAGGTAGGAGGAAACTGAGCAGTTTTAAAATAACTCAGGTCACCCGGCTTTCCGCCTCAGGTGCCTGTCAGGAAAGTGCAAAGTGCGAAGGGATAGAAGAAGACACAGAAGCTAGTAGTCAGCCATGTGTAGTCAGCATTGTAAATTAGAATACAAGTCACAACAAGATAAAATACTTAAAACAGGTTTAAAATCGCTAGTGTTCAGCGCTATGTGTTTCACTCGCCTGCACCCGGCTTCCGCCTCAGGTGACTGGACTAGTGAGGATCTAACCTGGGCTCAGCCTTCTCCCAGTTTTAAGGCGGAGCTGTCTGTCCGGCGCAAGACTGCACCACTAGACTGCCGCCCGACAAGCTGCCTACCCCCAATATGGCCGCCACCAAAACGCGCGTCTGCGGGTCCCAAGGAAAACCCTAGCAGCAAGCTAAGCCGTCAGGAGGCTGGAGAGACTGCAGGCAGGGCAGCGCGGCGCCAACAGAGGAGGAAACAGAGGTAGGAGGAAACTGAGCAGTTTCAAAATAACTCAGGTCACCCGGCTTTCCGCCTCAGGTGCCTGTCAGGAAAGTGCAAAGTGCGAAGGGATAGAAGAAGACACAGAAGCTCGTAGTCAGCCATGTGTAGTCAGCATTGTAAATTAGAATACAAGTCACAACAAGATAAAATACTTAAAACAGGTTTAAAATCGCTAGTGTTCAGCGCTATGTGTTTCACTCGCCTGTACCCGGCTTCCGCCTCAGGTGAGTGGACTAGTGAGGATCTAACCTGGGCTAAGCCTTCTCCCAGTTTTAAGGCGGAGATGGCCCTCCGGCGCAAGACTGCACCACTAGACTGCCGCCCGACTAGCTGCCTACCCCCAATATGGCCGCCACCAAAACGCGCGTCTGCGGGTCCCAAGGAAACCCCTAGCAGCAAGCTAAGCCGTCAGGAGGCTGGAGAGACTGCAGGCAGGGCAGCGCGGCGCCAACAGAGGAGGAAACAGAGGTAGGAGGAAACTGAGCAGTTTTAAAATAACTCAGGTCACCCAGCTTTCCGCCTCAGGTGCCTGTCAGGAAAAGTGCAAAGTGCGAAGGGATAGAAGAAGACACAGAAGCTAGTAGTCAGCCATGTGTAGTCAGCATTGTAAATTAGAATACAAGTCACAACAAGATAAAATACTTAAAACAGGTTTAAAAACGCTAGTGTTCAGCGCTATGTGTTTCACTCGCCTGCACCCGGCTTCCGCCTCAGGTGACTGGACTAGTGAGGATCTAACCTGGGCTCAGCCTTCTCCCAGTTTTAAGGCGGAGCTGGCCATCCGGCGCAAGACTGCACCACTAGACTGCCGCCCGACTAGCTGCCTACCCCCAATATGGCCGCCACTAAAATGCGCGTCTGCGGGTCCCAAGGAAACCCCTAGCAGCAAGCTAAGCCGTCAGGAGGCTGGAGAGACTGCAGGCAGGGCAGCGCGGCACCAACAGAGGAGGAAACAGAGGTAGGAGGAAACTGAGCAGTTTTAAAATAACTCAGGTCACCCGGCTTTCCGCCTCAGGTGCCTGTCAGGAAAGTGCAAAGTGCGAAGGGATAGAAGAAGACACAGAAGCTAGTAGTCAGCCATGTGTAGTCAGCATTGTAAATTAGAATACAAGTCACAACAAGATAAAATACTTAAAACAGGTTTAAAATCGCTAGTGTTCAGCGCTATGTGTTTCACTCGCCTGCACTCGGCTTCCGCCTCAGGTGACTGGACTAGTGAGGATCTAACCTGGGCTCAGCCGTCTCCCAGTTTTAAGGCGGAGCTGGCCGTCCGGCGCAAGACTGCACCACTAGACTGCCGCCCGACTAGCTGCCTACCCCCAATATGGCTGCCACCAAAACGCGCGTCTGCGGGTCCCAAGGAAATCCCTAGCAGCAAGCTAAGCCGTCAGGAGGCTGGAGAGACTGCAAGCAGGGCAGCGCGGCGCCAACAGAGGAGGAAACAGAGGTAGGAGGAAACTGAGCAGTTTTAAAATAACTCAGGTCACCCGGCTTTCCGCCTCAGATGCCTGTCAGGAAAGAGCAAAGTGCGAAGGGATAGAAGAAGACACAGAAGCTCGTAGTCAGCCATGTGTAGTTAGCATTGTAAATTAGAATACAAGTCACAACAAGATAAAATACTTAAAACAGGTTTAAAATCGCTAGTGTTCAGCGCTATGTGTTTCACTCGCCTGCACCCGGCTTCCGCCTCAGGTGACTGGACTAGTGAGGATCTAACCTGGGCTCAGCCTTCTCCCAGTTTTAAGGCGGAGCTGGCCGTCCGGCGCAAGACTGCACCACTAGACTGCCGCCCGACAAGCTGCCTACCCCCAATATGGCCGCCACCAAAACACGCGTCTGCGGGTCCCAAGGAAACCCCTAGCAGCAAGCTAAGCCGTCAGGAAGCTGGAGAGACTGCAGGCAGGGCAGCGCGGCACCAACAGAGGAGGAAACAGAGGTAGGAGGAAACTGAGCAGTTTTAAAATAGCTCAGGTCACCCGGCTTTCCGCCTCAGGTGCCTGTCAGGAAAGTGAAAAGTGCGAAGAGATAGAAGAAGACACAGAAGCTAGTAGTCAGCCATGTGTAGTCAGCATTGTAAATTAGAATACAAGTTACAATAAGATAAAATACTTAAAACAGGTTTAAAATCGCTAGTGTTCAGCGCTATTTGTTTCACTCGCCTGCACCCGGCTTCCGCCTCAGGTGACTGGACTAGTGAGGATCTAACCTGGGCTCAGCCTTCTCCCAGTTTTAAGGCGTAGCTGGCCGTCCGGCGCAAGACTGCACCACTAGACTGCCGCCCGACTAGCTGCCTACCCCCAATATGGCCGCCACCAAAACGCGCGTCTGCTGGTCCCAAGGAAACCCCTAGCAACAAGCTAAGCCGTCAGGAGGCTGGAGAGACTGCAGGCAGGGCAGCGCGGCGCCAACAGAGGAGGAAACAGAGGTAGGAGGAAACTGAGCAGTTTTAAAATAACTCAGGTCACCCGGCTTTCCGCCTCAGGTGCCTGTCAGGAAAGTGCAAAGTGCGAAGGGATAGAAGAAGACACAGAAGCTAGTAGTCAGCCATGTGTAGTCAGCATTGTAAATTAGAATACAAGTCACAACAAGATAAAATACTTAAAACAGGTTTAAAATCGCTAGTGTTCAGCGCTATGTGTTTTACTCGCCTGCACCCGGCTTCCGCCTCAGGTGACTGGACTAGTGCGGATCTAACCTGGGCTCAGCCTTCTCCCAGTTTTAAGGCGGAGCTGGCTGTACGGCGCAAGACTGCACCACTAGACTGCCGCCCGACAAGCTGCCTACCCCCAATATGGCCGCCACCAAAACGCGCGTCTGCGGGTCCCAAGGAAATCCCTAGCAGCACGCTAAGCCGTCAGGAGGCTGGAGAGACTGCAGGCAGGGCAGCGCGGCGCCAACAGAGGAGGAAACAGAGGTAGGAGGAAACTGAGCAGTTTTAAAATAACTCAGGTCACCCGGCTTTCCGCCTCAGGTGCCTGTCAGGAAAGTGCAAAGTGCGAAGGGATAGAAGAAGACACAGAAGCTCGTAGTCAGCCATGTGTATTCAGCATTGTAAATTAGAATACAAGTCACAACAAGATAAAATACTTAAAACAGGTTTAAAATCGCTAGTGTTCAGCGCTATGTGTTTCACTCGCCTGTACCCGGCTTCCGCCTCAGGTGAGTGGACTAGTGAGGATCTAACCTGGGCTCAGCCTTCTCCCAGTTTTAAGGCGGAGCTGGCCGTCCGGCGCAAGACTGCACCACTAGACTGCCGCCCGACTTGCTGCCTACCCCCAATATGGCCGCCACCAAAACGCACGACTGCGGGTCCCAAGGAAACCCCTTAGCAGCAAGCTAAGCAGACAGGAGGCTGGAGAGACTGCAGGGAGGGCAGCGCGGCGCCAACAGAGGAGGAAACAGAGGTAGGAGGAAACTGAGCAGTTTTAAAATAACTCAGGTCACCCGGCTTTCGGCCTCAGGTGCCTGTCAGGAAAGTGCAAAGTGCGAAGGGAGAGAAGAAGACACAGAATCTAGTAGTCAGCCATGTGTAGTCAGCATTGTAAATTAGAATACAAGTCACAACAAGATAAAATACTTAAAACAGGTTTAAAATCGCTAGTGTTTAGCGCTATGTGTTTCACTCGCCTGCACCCGGCTTCCGCCTCAGGTGACTGGACTAGTGAGGATCTAACCTGGGCTCAGCCTTCTCCCAGTTTTAAGGCAGAGCTGGCCGTCCGGCGCAAGACTGCACCACTAGACTGCCGCCCGACTAGCTGCCTACCCCCAATATGGCCGCCACCAAAACGCGCGTCTGCGGGTCCCAAGGAAATCCCTAATAGCAAGCTAAGCCGTCAGGAGGCTGGAGAGACTGCAGGCAGGGCAGCGCGGCACCAACAGAGGAGGAAACAGAGGTAGGAGGAAACTGAGCAGTTTTAAAATAACTCAGGTCACCCCGCTTTCCGCCTCAGGTGCCTGTCAGGAAAGTGCAAAGTGCGAAGGGATAGAAGAAGACACAGAAGCTAGTAGTCAGCCATGTGTAGTCAGCATTGTAAATTAGAATACAAGTCACAACAAGATAAAATACTTAAAACAGGTTTAAAATCGCTAGTGTTCAGCGCTATGTGTTTCACTCGCCTGCACCCGGCTTCCGCCTCAGGTGACTGGACTAGTGAGGATCTAACCTGGGCTCAGCCTTCGCCCAGTTTTAAGGCAGAGCTGGCCGTCTGGCGCAAGACTGTACCACTAGACTGCCGCCCGACTAGCTGCCTACCCCCAATATGGCCGCCACCAAAACGCGCGTCTGCGGGTCCCAAGGAAACCCCTAGCAGCAAGCTAAGCCGTCAGGAGGCTGGAGAGACTGCAGGCAGGGCAGCGCGGCGCCAACAGAGGAGGAAACAGAGGTAGGAGGAAACTGAGCAGTTTTAAAATAACTCAGGTCACCCGGCTTTCCTCCTCAGGTGCCTGTCAGGAAAGTGCAAAGTGCGAAGGGATAGAAGAAGACACAGAAGCTAGTAGTCAGCCATGTGTAGTCAGCATTGTAAATTAGAATACAAGTCACAACGAGATAAAATACTTAAAACAGGTTTAACATTGGTAGTGTTCAGCGCTATGTGTTTCACTCGCCTGCACCCGGCTTCCGCCTCAGGTGACTGGACTAGTGAGGATCTAACCTGGGCTCAGCCTTCTCCCAGTTTTAAGGCGGAGCTGGCCGTCCGGCGCAAGACTGCACCACTAGACTGTAGCCCGACTAGCTGCCTACCCCCAATATGGCCACCACCAAAACGCGCGTCTGCCGGTCCCAAGGAAACCCCTAGCAGCAAGCTAAGCCGTCAGGAGGCTGGAGAGACTGCAGGCAGGGCAGCGCGGCTCCAACAGGGGAGGAAACAGAGGTAGGAGGAAACTGAGCAGTTTTAAAATAACTCAGGTCACCCGGCATTCCGCCTCAGGTGCCTGTCAGGAGAGTGCAAAGTGCGAAGGGATAGAAGAAGACACAGAAGCTAGTAGTCAGCCATGTGTAGTCAGCATTGTAAATTAGAATACAAGTCACAACAAGATAAAATACTTAAAACAGGTTTAAAATCGCTAGTGTTCAGCGCTATGTGTTTCACTCGCCTGCACCCGGCTTCTGCCTCAGGTGACTGGACTAGTGAGGATCTAACCTGGGCTCAGCCTTCTCCCAGTTTTAAGGCGGAGCTGGCCAGCCGGCACAAGACTGCACCACTAGACTGCCGCCCGACTAGCTGCCTACCCCCAATATGGCCGCCACCAAAATGCGCGTCTGCGGGTCCCAAGGAAACCCTAGCAGCAAGCTAAGCCATCAGGAGGCTGGAGAGACTGCAGGCAGGGCAGCGCGGCGCCAACAGAGGAAACAGAGGTAGGAGGAAACTGAGCAGTTTTAAAATAACTCAGGTCACCCGGCTTTCCGCCTCAGGTGCCTGTCAGGAAAGTGCAAAGTGCGAAGGGATAGAAGAAGACACAGAAGCTAGTAGTCAGCCATTTGTAGTCAGCATTGTAAATTAGAATACAAGTCACAACAAGATAAAATACTTAAAACAGGTTTAAAATCGCTAGTGTTCAGCGCTATGTGTTTCACTCGCCTGCACCCGGCTAACGCCTCAGGTGACTGGACTAGTGAGGATCTAACCTGGGCTCAGTCTTCTCCCAGTTTTAAGGCGGAGCTGGCTGTCCGGCGCAAGACTGCACCACTAGACTGCCGCCCGACTAGCTGCCTACCCCCAATATGGCCGCCACCAAAACGCGCGTCTGCGGGTCCCAAGGAAATCCCTAGCAGCAAGCTAAGCCGTCAGGAGGCTGGAGAGACTGCAGGCAGGGCAGCGCGGCGCCAACAGAGGAGGAAAGAGAGGTAGGAGGAAACTGAGCAGTTTTAAAATAACTCAGGTCACCCGGCTTTCCGCCTCAGGTGCCTGTCAGGAAAGTGCAAAGTGCGAAGGGATAGAAGAAGACACAGAAGCTCGTAGTCAGCCATGTGTAGTCAGCATTGTAAATTAGAATACAAGTCACAACAAGATAAAATACTTAAAACAGGTTTAAAATCGCTAGTGTTCAGCGCTATGTGTTTCACTCGCCTGCACCCGGCTTCAGCCTCAGGTGACTGGACTAGTGAGGATCTAATCTGGGCTCAGCCTTCTCCCAGTTTTAAGGCGGAGCTGGCCGTCCGGCGCAAGACTGCACCACTAGACTGCCGCCCGACTAGCTGCCTACCCCCAATATGGCCGCCACCAAAACGCACGTCTGCGGGTCCCAAGGAAACCCCTAGCAGCAAGCTAAGCCGTCAGGAGGCTGGAGAGACTGCAGGCAGGGCAGCGAGGCACCAACAGAGGTAGGAGGAAACTGAGCAGTTTTAAAATAACTCAGGTCACCCGGCTTTCCGCCTCAGGTGCCTGTCAGGAAAGTGCAAAGTGCGAAGGGATAGAAGAAGACACAGAAGCTAGTAGTCAGCCATGTGTAGTCAGCATTGTAAATTAGAATACAAGTCACAATAAGATAAAATACTTAAAACAGGTTAAAATCGCTAGTGTACAGCGCTATGTGTTTCACTCGCCTGCACCCGGCTTCCGCCTCAGGTGACTGGACTAGTGAGGATCTAACCTGGGCTCAGCCTTCTCCCAGTTTTAAGGCGTAGCTGGCCGTCCGGCGCAAGACTGCACCACTAGACTGCCGCCCGACTAGCTGCCTACCCCCAATATGGCCGCCACCAAAACGCGCGTCTGCGGGTCCCAAGGAAACCCCTAGCAGCAAGCTAAGCCGTCAGGATGCTGGAGAGACTGCAGGCAGGGAAGCGCGGCGCCAACAGAGGAAGAAACAGAGGTAGGAGGAAACTGAGCAGTTTTAAAATAACTCAGGTCACCCGGCTTTCCGCCTCAGGTGCCTGTCAGGAAAGTGCAAAGTGCGAAGGGATAGAAGAAGACACAGAAGCTAGTAGTCAGCCATGTGTAGTCAGCATTGTAAATTAGAATACAAGTCACAACAAGATAAAATACTTAAAACAGGTTTAAAATTGGTAGTGTTCAGCGCTATGTGTTTCACTCGCCTGCACCCGGCTTCCGCCTCAGGTGACTGGACTAGTGAGGATCTAACCTGGGCTCAGCCTTCTCCCAGTTTTAAGGCGGAGCTGGCCGTCCGGCTCAAGACTGCACCACTAGACTGCCGCCCGACTAGCTGCCTACCCCCAATATGGCCGCCACCAAAACGCGCGTCTGCGGGTCCCAAGGAAATCCCTAGCAGCAAGCTAAGCCGTCAGAAGGCTGGAGAGACTGCAGGCAGGGCAGCGCGGCGCCAACAGAGGAGGAAACAGAGGTAGGAGGAAACTGAGCAGTTTTAAAATAACTCAGGTCACCCGGCTTTCCGCCTCAGGTGCCTGTCAGGAAAGTGCAAAGTGCGAAGGGATAGAAGAAGACACAGAAGCTAGTAGTCAGCCATGTGTAGTCAGCATTGTAAATTAGAATACAAGTCACAATAAGATAAAATACTTAAAACAGGTTAAAATCGCTAGTGTTCAGTGCTATGTGTTTCACTCGCCTGCACCCGGCTTCCGCCTCAGGTGACTGGACTAGTGAGGATCTAACCTGGGCTCAGCCTTCTCCCAGTTTTAAGGCGTAGCTGGCCGTCCGGCGCAAGACTGCACCACTAGACTGCCGCCCGACTAGCTGCCTACCCCCAATATGGCCGCCACCAAAACGCGCGTCTGCGGGTTCCAAGGAAACCCCTAGCAGCAAGCTAAGCCGCCAGGAGGCTGGAGAGACTGCAGGCAGGGAAGCGCGGCGCCAACAGAGGAAGAAACAGAGGTAGGAGGAAACTGAGCAGTTTTAAAATAACTCAGGTCACCCGGCTTTCCGCCTCAGGTGCCTGTCAGGAAAGTGCAAAGTGCGAAGGGATAGAAGAAGACACAGAAGCTAGTAGTCAGCCATGTGTAGTCAGCATTGTAAATTAGAATACAAGTCACAACAAGATAAAAAACTTAAAACAGGTTTAAAATTGGTAGTGTTCAGCGCTATGTGTTTCACTCGCCTGCACCCGGCTTCCGCCTCAGGTGACTGGACTAGTGAGGATCTAACCTGGGCTCAGCCTTCTCCCAGTTTTAAGGCGGAGCTGGCCGTCCGGCTCAAGACTGCACCACTAGACTGCCGCCCGACTAGCTGCCTACCCCCAATATGGCCGCCACCAAAACGCGCGTCTGTGGGTCCCAAGGAAATCCCTAGCAGCAAGCTAAGCCGTCAGAAGGCTGGAGAGACTGCAGGCAGGGCAGCGCGGCGCCAACAGAGGAGGAAACAGAGGTAGGAGGAAACTGAGCAGTTTTAAAATAACTCAGGTCACCCGGCTTTCCGCCTCAGGTGCCTGTCAGGAAAGTGCAAAGTGCGAAGGGAAGGGATAGAAGAAGACACAGAAGCTCGTAGTCAGCCATGTGTAGTCAGCATTGTAAATTAGAATACAAGTCACAACAAGATAAAATACTTAAAACAGGTTTGAAATCGCTAGTGTTTAGCGCTATGTGTTTCACTCGCCTGCACCCGGCTTCCGCCTCAGGTGACTGGACTAGTGAGGATCTAACCTGGTCTCAGCCTTCTCCCAGTTTTAAGGCGGAGCTGGCCGTCCGGCGCAAGACTGCACCACTAGACTGCCGCCCGACTTGCTGCCTACCCCCAATATGGCCGACACCAAAACGCACGTCTGCGGGTCCCAAGGAAACCCCTTAGCAGCAAGCTAAGCCGACAGGAGGCTGGAGAGACTGTAGGGAGGGCAGCGCGGCGCCAACAGAGGAGGAAACAGAGGTAGGAGGAAACTGAGCAGTTTTAAAATAACTCAGGTCACCCGGCTTTCCGCCTCAGGTGCCTGTCAGGAAAGTGCAAAGTGCGAAGGGATAGAAGAAGACACAAAAGCTAGTAGTCAGCCATGTGTAGTCAGCATTGTAAATTAGAATACAAGTCACAACAAGATAAAATACTTAAAACAGGTTTGAAATCGCTAGTGATGAGCGCTATGTGTTTCACTCGCCTGGGCCCGGCTTCCGCCTCAGGTGACTGGACTAGTGAGGATCTAACCTGGTCTCAGCCTTCTCCCAGTTTTAAGGCGGAGCTGGCCGTCCGGCGCAAGACTGCACCACTAGACTGCCGCCCGACTAGCTGCCTACCCCCAATATGGCCGCCACCAAAATGCGCGTCTGCGGGTCCCAAGGAAATCCCTAGCAGCAAGCTAAGCCGTCAGGATGCTGGAGAGACTGCAGGCAGGGCAGCGCGGCGCCAACAGAGGAGGAAACAGAGGTAGGAGGAAACTGAGCAGTTTTAAAATAACTCAGGTCACCCGGCTTTCCGCCTCAGGTGCCTGTCAGGAAAGTGCAAAGTGCGAAGGGATAGAAGAAGACACAGAAGCTCGTAGTCAGCCATTTGTATTCAGCATTGTAAATTAGAATACAAGTCACAACAAGACAAAATACTTAAAACAGGTTTAAAATCGCTAGTGTTCAGCGCTATGTGTTTCACTCGCCTGCACCCGGCTTCCGCCTCAGGTGACTGGACTAGTGAGGATCTAACCTGGGCTCAGCCTTCTCCCAGTTTTAAGGCGGAGCTGGCCGTCCCGCGCAAGACTGCACCACTAGACTGCCGCCCGACTAGCTGCCTACCCCCAATATGGCCGCCACCAAAACGCGCGTCTGCGGGTCCCAAAGAAATCCCTAATAGCAAGCTAAGCCGTCAGGAGGCTGGAGAGACTGCAGGCAGGGCGCGCGGCACCAACAGAGGAGGAAACAGAGGTAGGAGGAAACTGAGCAGCGTTAAAATAACTCAGGTCAACCGGCTTTCCGCCTCAGGTGCCTGTCAGGAAAGTGCAAAGTGCGAAGGGATAGAAGAAGACACAGAAGCTCGTAGTCAGCCATGTGTAGTCAGCATTGTAAATTAGAATACAAGTCACAACAAGACAAAATACTTAAAACAGGTTTAAAATCGCTAGTGTTCAGCGCTATGTGTTTAACTCGCCTGGACCCGGCTTCCGCCTCAGGTGACTGGACTAGTGAGGATCTAACCTGGGCTCAGCCTTCTCCCAGTTTTAAGGCGGAGCTGGCCGTCCGGCGCAAGACTGCACCACTAGACTGCCGCCCGACTAGCTGCCTACCCCCAATATGGCCCCCACAAAACGCGCGTCTGCGGGTCCCAAGGAAACCCCTAGCAGCCAGCTAAGCCGTCAGGAGGCTGGAGAGACTGCAGGCAGGGCAGCGCGGCGCCAACAGAGGAGGAAACAGAGGTAGGAGGAAACTGAGCAGTTTTAAAATAACTCAGGTCACCCGGCTTTCCGCCTCAGGTGCCTGTCAGGAAAGTGCAAAGTGCGAAGGGATAGAAGAAGACACAGAAGCTAGTAGTCAGCCATGTGTAGTCAGCATTGTAAATTAGAATACAAGTCACAACAAGATAAAATACTTAAAACAGGTTTAAAATCGCTAGTGTTCAGCGCTATGTGTTTCACTCGCCTGCACCCGGCTTCCGCCTCAGGTGACTGGACTAGTGAGGATCTAACCTGGGCTCAGCCTTCTCCCAGTTTTAAGGCGGAGCTGGCCATCCGGCGCAAGACTGCACCACTAGACTGCCGCCCGACTAGCTGCCTACCCCCAATATGGCCGCCACCAAAAGCGCCTCTGCGGGTCCCAAGGAAACCCCTTGCAGCAAGCTAAGCCGTCAGGAGGCTGGAGAGACTGCAGGCAGGGCAGCGCGGCGCCAACAGAGGAGGAAACAGAGGTAGGAGGAAACTGAGCAGTTTTAAAATAACTCAGGTCACCCGGCTTTCCGCCTCAGGTGCCTGTCAGGAAAGTGCAAAGTGCGAAGGGATAGAAGAAGACACAGAAGCTCGTAGTCAGCCATGTGTAGTCAGCATTGTAAATTAGAATACAAGTCACAACAAGATAAAATACTTAAAACAGGTTTAAAATCGCTAGTGTTCAGCGCTATGTGTTTCACTCGCCTGTACCCGGCTTCCGCCTCAGGTGACTGGACTAGTGAGGACCTAACCTGGGCTCAGCCTTCTCCCAGTTTTAAGGCGGAGCTGGCCGTCCGGCGCAAGACTGCACCACTAGACTGCCGCCCGACTAGCTGCCTACCCCCAATATGGCCGCCACCAAAACGCGCGTCTGCGGGTCCCAAGGAAACCCCTAGCAGCAAGCTAAGCCGTCAGGAGGCTGGAGAGACTGCAGGCAGGGCAGCGCGGCGCCAACAGAGGAGGAAACAGAGGTAGGAGGAAACTGAGCAGTTTTAAAATAACTCAGGTCACCCGGCTTTCCGCCTCAGGTGCCTGTCAGGAAAGTGCAAAGTGCGAAGGGATAGAAGAAGACACAGAAGCTAGTAGTCAGCCATGTGTAGTCAGCATTGTAAATTAGAATACAAGTCACAACAAGATAAAATACTTAAAACAGCTTTAAAATTGGTAGTGTTCAGCGCTATGTGTTTCACTCGCCTGCACCCGGCTTCCGCCTCAGGTGACTGGACTAGTGAGGATCTAACCTGGGCTCAGCCTTCTCCCAGTTTTAAGGCGGAGCTGGCCGTCCGGCGCAAGACGGCACCACTAGACTGCAGCCCGACTAGCTGCCTACCCCCAATATGGCCACCACCAAAACGCGCGTCTGCGGGTCCCAAGGAAACCCCTAGCAGCAAGCTAAGCCGTCAGGAGGCTGGAGAGACTGCAGGCAGGGCAGCGCGGCACCAACAGAGGAGGAAACAGAGGTAGGAGGAAACTGAGCAGTTTTAAAATAACTCAGGTCACCCGGCTTTCCGCCTCAGGTGCCTGTCAGGAAAGTGCAAAGTGCGAAGGGATAGAAGAAGACACAGAAGCTCGTAGTCAGCCATGTGTAGTCAGCATTGTAAATTAGAATACAAGTCACAACAAGACAAAATACTTAAAACAGGTTTAAAATCGCTAGTGTTCAGCGCTATGTGTTTCACTCGCCTGGACCCGGCTTCCGCCTCAGGTGACTGGACTAGTGAGGATCTAACCTGGGCTCAGCCTTCTCCCAGTTTTAAGGCGGAGCTGGCCGTCCGGCGCAAGACTGCACCACTAGACTGCCGCCCGACTAGCTGCCTACCCCCAATATGGCCCCCACAAAACGCGCGTCTGCGGGTCCCAAGGAAACCCCTAGCAGCCAGCTAAGCCGTCAGGAGGCTGGAGAGACTGCAGGCAGGGCAGCGCGGCACCAACAGAGGAGGAAACAGAGGTAGGAGGAAACTGAGCAGTTTTAAAATAACTCAGGTCACCCGGTTTTCCGCCTCAGGTGCCTGTCAGGAAAGTGCAAAGTGCGAAGGGATAGAAGAAGACACAGAAGCTAGTAGTCAGCCATGTGTAGTCAGCATTGTAAATTAGAATACAAGTCACAACAAGATAAAATACTTAAAACAGGTTTAAAATCGCTAGTGTTCAGCGCTATGTGTTTCACTCCCCTGCACCCGGCTTCCGCCTCAGGTGACTGGACTAGTGAGGATCTAACCTGGGCTCAGCCTTCTCCCAGTTTTAAGGCGGAGCTGGCCGTCCGGCGCAAGACTGCACCACTAGACTGCCGCCCGACTAGCTGCCTACCCCCAATATGGCCGCCACCAAAACGCGCCTCTGCGGGTCCCAAGGAAAACCCTTAGCAGCAAGCTAAGCCGACAGGAGGCTGGAGAGACTGTAGGGAGGGCAGCGCGGCGCCAACAGAGGAGGAAACAGAGGTAGGAGGAAACTGAGCAGTTTTAAAATAACTCAGGTCACCCCGCTTTCCGCCTCAGGTGCCTGTCAGGAAAGTGCAAAGTGCGAAGGGATAGAAGAAGACACAGAAGCTAGTAGTCAGCCATGTGTAGTCAGCATTGTAAATTAGAATACAAGTCACAACAAGATAAAATACTTAAAACAGGTTTGAAATCGCTAGTGTTTAGCGCTATGTGTTTCACTCGCCTGCACCCGGCTTCTGCCTCAGGTGACTGGACTAGTGAGGATCTAACCTGGTCTCAGCCTTCTCCCAGTTTTAAGGTGGAGCTGGCCGTCCGGCGCAAGACTGCACCACTAGACTGCCGCCCGACTAGCTGCCTACCCCCAATATGGCCGCCACCAAAATGCGCGTCTGCGGGTCCCAAGGAAATCCCTAGCAGCAAGCTAAGCCGTCAGGAGGCTGGAGAGACTGCAGGCAGGGCAGCGCGGCGCCAACAGAGGAGGAAACAGAGGTAGGAGGAAACTGAGCAGTTTTAAAATAACTCAGGTCACCCGGCTTTCCGCCTCAGGTGCCTGTCAGGAAAGTGCAAAGTGCGAAGGGATAGAAGAAGACACAGAAGCTCGTAGTCAGCCATTTGTAGTCAGCATTGTAAATTAGAATACAAGTCACAACAAGACAAAATACTTAAAACAGGTTTAAAATCGCTAGTGTTCAGCGCTATGTGTTTCACTCGCCTGCACCCGGCTTCCGCCTCAGGTGACTGGACTAGTGAGGATCTAACCTGGGCTCAGCCTTCTCCCAGTTTTAAGGCGGAGCTGGCCGTCCGGCGCAAGACTGCACCACTAGACTGCCGCCCGACTAGCTGCCTACCCCCAATATGGCCGCCACCAAAACGCGCGTCTGCGGGTCACAAGGAAATCCCTAATAGCAAGCTAAGCCGTCAGGAGGCTGGAGAGACTGCATGCAGGGCAGCGCGGCACCAACAGAGGAGGAAACAGAGGTAGGAGGAAACTGAGCAGTTTTAAAATAACTCAGGGCACCCGGCTTTCCGCCTCAGTTGCCTGTCAGGAAAGTGCAAAGTGCGAAGGGATAGAAGAAGACACAGAAGCTCGTAGTCAGCCATGTGTAGTCAGCATTGTAAATTAGAATACAAGTCACAACAAGACAAAATACTGAAAACAGGTTTAAAATCGCTAGTGTTCAGCGCTATGTGTTTCACTCGCCTGGACCCGGCTTCCGCCTCAGGTGACTGGACTAGTGAGGATCTAACCTAGGCTCAGCCTTCTCCCAGTTTTAAGGCGGAGCTGGCCGTCCGGCGCAAGACTGCACCACTAGACTGCCGCCCGACTAGCTGCCTACCCCCAATATGGCCCCCACCAAAACGCGCGTCTGCGGGTCCCAAGGAAACCCCTAGCAGCCAGCTAAGCCGTCAGGAGGCTGGAGAGACTGCAGGCAGGGCAGCGCGGCGCCAACAGAGGAGGAAACAGAGGTAGGAGGAAACTGAGCAGTTTTAAAATAACTCAGGTCACCCGGCTTTCCGCCTCAGGTGCCTGTCAGGAAAGTGCAAAGTGCGAAGGGATAGAAGAAGACACAGAAGCTAGTAGTCAGCCATGTGTAGTCAGCATTGTAAATTAGAATACAAGTCACAACAAGATAAAATACTTAAAACAGGTTTAAAATCGCTAGTGTTCAGCGCTATGTGTTTCACTCGCCTGCACCCGGCTTCCGCCTCAGGTGACTGGACTAGTGAGGATCTAACCTGGGCTCAGCCTTCTCCCAGTTTTAAGGCGGAGCTGGCCGTCCGGCGCAAGACTGCACCACTAGACTGCCGCCCGACTAGCTGCCTACCCCCAATATGGCCGCCACCAAAGCGCGCCTCTGCGGGTCCCAAGGAAACCCCTTGCAGCAAGCTAAGCCGTCAGGAGGCTGGAGAGACTGCAGGCAGGGCAGCGCGGCGCCAACAGAGGAGGAAACAGAGGTAGGAGGAAACTGAGCAGTTTTAAAATAACTCAGGTCACCGGGTTTTCCGCCTCAGGTGCCTGTCAGGAAAGTGCAAAGTGCGAAGGGATAGAAGAAGACACAGAAGCTAGTAGTCAGCCATGTGTAGTCAGCATTGTAAATTAGAATACAAGTCACAAATAGATAAAATACTTAAAACAGCTTTAAAATCGCTAGTGTTCAGCGCTATGTGTTTCACTTGCCTGCACCCAGCTTCCGCCTCAGGTGACTGGACTAGTGAGGACCTAACCTGGGCTCAGCCTTCTCCCAGTTTTAAGGCGGAGCTGGCCGTCCGGCGCAAGACTGCACCACTAGACTGCCGCCCGACTAGCTGCCTACCCCCAATATGGCCGCCACCAAAACGCGCGTCTGCGGGTCCCAAGGAAACCCCTAGCAGCAAGCTAAGCCGTCAGGAGGCTGGAGAGACTGCAGGCAGGGCAGCGCGGCGCCAACAGAGGAGGAAACAGAGGTAGGAGGAAACTGAGCAGTTTTAAAATAACTCAGGTCACCCGGTTTTCCGCCTCAGGTGCCTGTCAGGAAAGTGCAAAGTGCGAAGGGATAGAAGAAGACACAGAAGCTAGTAGTCAGCCATGTGTAGTCAGCATTGTAAATTAGAATACAAGTCACAACAAGATAAAATACTTAAAACAGGTTTAAAATTGGTAGTGTTCAGCGCTATGTGTTTCACTCGCCTGCACCCGGCTTCCGCCTCAGGTGACTGGACTAGTGAGGATCTAACCTGGGCTCAGCCTTCTCCCAGTTTTAAGGCGGAGCTGGCCGTCCGGCGCAAGACTGCACCACTAGACTGCAGCCCGACTAGCTGCCTACCCCCAATATGGCCACCACCAAAACGCGCGTCTGCGGGTCCCAAGGAAACCCCTAGCAGCAAGCTAAGCCGTCAGGAGGCTGGAGAGACTGCAGGCAGGGCAGCGCGGCGCCAACAGAGGTGGAAACAGAGGTAGGAGGAAACTGAGCAGTTTTAAAATGACTCAGGTCACCCGGCATTCCGCCTCAGGTGCCTGTCAGGAAAGTGCAAAGTGCGAAGGGATAGAAGAAGACACAGAAGCTAGTAGTCAGCCATGTGTAGTCAGCATTGTAAATTAGAATACAAGTCACAACAAGATAAAATACTTAAAACAGGTTTAAAATCGCTAGTGTTCAGCGCTATGTGTTTCACTCGCCTGTACCCGGCTTCTGCCTCAGGTGACTGGACTAGTGAGGATCTAACCTGGGCTCAGCCTTCTCCCAGTTTTAAGGCGGAGCTGGCCATCCGGCACAAGACTGCACCACTAGACTGCCGCCCGACTAGCTGCCTACCCCCAATATGGCCGCCACCAAAATGCGCGTCTGCGGGTCCCAAGGAAACCCCTAGCAGCAAGCTAAGCCGTCAGGAAGCTGGAGAGACTGCAGGCAGGGCAGCGTGGCGCCAACAGAGGAGGAAACAGAGGTAGGAGGAAACTGAGCAGTTTTAAAATAACTCAGGTCACCCGGCTTTCCGCCTCAGGTGCCTGTCAGGAAAGTGCAAAGTGCGAAGGGATAGAAGAAGACACAGAAGCTCGTAGTCAGCCATGTGTAGTCAGCATTGTAAATTAGAATACAAGTCACAACAAGATAAAATACTTAAAACAGGTTTAAAATCGCTAGTGTTCAGCGCTATGTGTTTCACTCGCCTACACCCGGCTTCAGCCTCAGGTGACTGGACAAGTGAGGATCTAATCTGGGCTCAGCCTTCTCCCAGTTTTAAGGCGGAGCTGGCCGTCCGGCGCAAGACTGCACCACTAGACTGCCGCCCGACTAGCTGCCTACCCCCAATATGGCCGCCACCAAAACGCGCGTCTGCGGGTCCCAAGGAAAACCCTAGCAGCAAGCTAAGCCATCAGGAGGCTGGAGAGACTGCAGGCAGGGCAGCGCGGCACCAACAGAGGTAGGAGGAAACTGAGCAGTTTTAAAATAACTCAGGTCACCCGGCTTTCCGCCTCAGGTGCCTGTCAGGAAAGTGCAAAGTGCGAAGGGATAGAAGAAGACACAGAAGCTAGTAGTCAGCCATGTGTAGTCAGCATTGTAAATTAGAATACAAGTCACAATAAGATAAAATACTTAAAACAGGTTTAAAATCGCTAGTGTTCAGCGCTATGTGTTTCACTCGCCTGCACCCGGCTTCCGCCTCAGGTGACTGGACTAGTGAGGATCTAACCTGGGCTCAGCCTTCTCCCAGTTTTAAGGCGTAGCTGGCCGTCCGGCGCAAGACTGCACCACTAGACTGCCGCCCGACTAGCTGCCTACCCCCAATATGGCCGCCACCAAAACGCGCGTCTGCGGGTCCCAAGGAAACCCCTAGCAGCAAGCTAAGCCGTCAGGTGGCTGGAGAGACTGCAGGCAGGGCAGCGCAGCGCCAACAGAGGAGGAAACAGAGGTAGGAGGAAACTGAGCAGTTTTAAAATAACTCAGGTCACCCGGCTATCCGCCTCAGGTGCCTGTCAGGAAAGTGCAAAATGCGAAGGGATAGAAGAAGACACCGAAGTTAGTAGTCAGCCATGTGTAGTCAGCATTGTAAATTAGAATACAAGTCACAACAAGATAAAATACTTAAAACAGGTTTAAAATCGGTAGTATTCAGCGCTATGTGTTTCACTCGCCTGCACCCGGCTTCCGCCTCAGGTGACTGGACTAGTGAGGATCTAACCTGGGCTCAGCCTTCTCCCAGTTTTAAGGCAGAGCTGGCCGTCTGGCGCAAGACTGTACCACTAGACTGCCGCCCGACTAGCTGCCTACCCCTAATATGGCCGCCACCAAAACGCGCGTCTGCGGGTCCCAAGGAAACCCCTAGCTGCAAGCTAAGCCGTCAGGAGGCTGGAGAGCCTGCAGGCAGGGCAGCGCGGCGCCAAAAGAGGAGGAAACAGAGGTAGGAGGAAACTGAGCAGTTTTAAAATAACTCAGGTCACCCGGCTTTCCGCCTCAGGTGCCTGTCAGGAAAGTGCAAAGTGCGAAGGGATAGAAGAAGACACAGAAGCTAGTAGTCAGCCATGTGTAGTCAGCATTGTAAATTAGAATACAAGTCACAACAAGATAAAATACTTCAAATAGGTTTAAAATCGCTAGTGTTCTGCGCTATGTGTTTCACTTGCCTGCACCCACCTTCCGCCTCAGGTGACTGGACTAGTGAGGATCTAACCTGGGCTCAGCCTTCTCCCAGTTTTAAGGCGGAGCTGGCCGTCCGGCGCAAGACTGCACCACTAGACTGCCGCCCGACTAGCTGCCTACCCCCAATATGGCCGCCACCAAAACGCGCGTCTGCGGGTCCCATGGAAACCCCTAGCAGCAAGCTAAGCCGTCAGGAAGCTGGAGAGACTGCAGGCAGGGCAGCGCGGCGCCAACAGAGGAGGAAACAGAGGTAGGAGGAAACTGAGCAGTTTTAAAATAACTCAGGTCACCCGGCTTTCCGCCTCAGGTGCCTGTCAGGAAAGTGCAAAGTGCGAAGGGATAGAAGAAGACACACAAGCTAGTAGTCAGCCATGTGTAGTCAGCATTGTAAATTAGAATACAAGTCACAACAAGATAAAATACTTAAAACAGGTTTAAAATTGGTAGTGTTCAGCGCTATGTGTTTCACTCGCCTGCACCCGGCTTCCGCCTCAGGTGACTGGACTAGTGAGGATCTAACCTGGGCTCAGCCTTCTCCCAGTTTTAAGGCGGAGCTGGCCGTCCGGCTCAAGACTGCACCACTAGACTGCCGCCCGACTAGCTGCCTACCCCCAATATGGCCGCCACCAAAACGCGCGTCTGCGGGTCCCAAGGAAATCCCTAGCAGCAAGCTAAGCCGTCAGAAGGCTGGAGAGACTGCAGGCAGGGCAGCGCGGCGCCAACAGAGGAGGAAACAGAGGTAGGAGGAAACTGAGCAGTTTTAAAATAACTCAGGTCACCCGGCTTTCCGCCTCAGGTGCCTGTCAGGAAAGTGCAAAGTGCGAAGGGATAGAAGAAGACACAGAAGCTAGTAGTCAGCCATGTGTAGTCAGCATTGTAAATTAGAATACAAGTCACAATAAGATAAAATACTTAAAACAGGTTAAAATCGCTAGTGTTCAGTGCTATGTGTTTCACTCGCCTGCACCCGGCTTCCGCCTCAGGTGACTGGACTAGTGAGGATCTAACCTGGGCTCAGCCTTCTCCCAGTTTTAAGGCGTAGCTGGCCGTCCGGCGCAAGACTGCACCACTAGACTGCCGCCCGACTAGCTGCCTACCCCCAATATGGCCGCCACCAAAACGCGCGTCTGCGGGTTCCAAGGAAACCCCTAGCAGCAAGCTAAGCCGCCAGGAGGCTGGAGAGACTGCAGGCAGGGAAGCGCGGCGCCAACAGAGGAAGAAACAGAGGTAGGAGGAAACTGAGCAGTTTTAAAATAACTCAGGTCACCCGGCTTTCCGCCTCAGGTGCCTGTCAGGAAAGTGCAAAGTGCGAAGGGATAGAAGAAGACACAGAAGCTAGTAGTCAGCCATGTGTAGTCAGCATTGTAAATTAGAATACAAGTCACAACAAGATAAAAAACTTAAAACAGGTTTAAAATTGGTAGTGTTCAGCGCTATGTGTTTCACTCGCCTGCACCCGGCTTCCGCCTCAGGTGACTGGACTAGTGAGGATCTAACCTGGGCTCAGCCTTCTCCCAGTTTTAAGGCGGAGCTGGCCGTCCGGCTCAAGACTGCACCACTAGACTGCCGCCCGACTAGCTGCCTACCCCCAATATGGCCGCCACCAAAACGCGCGTCTGTGGGTCCCAAGGAAATCCCTAGCAGCAAGCTAAGCCGTCAGAAGGCTGGAGAGACTGCAGGCAGGGCAGCGCGGCGCCAACAGAGGAGGAAACAGAGGTAGGAGGAAACTGAGCAGTTTTAAAATAACTCAGGTCACCCGGCTTTCCGCCTCAGGTGCCTGTCAGGAAAGTGCAAAGTGCGAAGGGAAGGGATAGAAGAAGACACAGAAGCTCGTAGTCAGCCATGTGTAGTCAGCATTGTAAATTAGAATACAAGTCACAACAAGATAAAATACTTAAAACAGGTTTGAAATCGCTAGTGTTTAGCGCTATGTGTTTCACTCGCCTGCACCCGGCTTCCGCCTCAGGTGACTGGACTAGTGAGGATCTAACCTGGTCTCAGCCTTCTCCCAGTTTTAAGGCGGAGCTGGCCGTCCGGCGCAAGACTGCACCACTAGACTGCCGCCCGACTTGCTGCCTACCCCCAATATGGCCGACACCAAAACGCACGTCTGCGGGTCCCAAGGAAACCCCTTAGCAGCAAGCTAAGCCGACAGGAGGCTGGAGAGACTGTAGGGAGGGCAGCGCGGCGCCAACAGAGGAGGAAACAGAGGTAGGAGGAAACTGAGCAGTTTTAAAATAACTCAGGTCACCCGGCTTTCCGCCTCAGGTGCCTGTCAGGAAAGTGCAAAGTGCGAAGGGATAGAAGAAGACACAAAAGCTAGTAGTCAGCCATGTGTAGTCAGCATTGTAAATTAGAATACAAGTCACAACAAGATAAAATACTTAAAACAGGTTTGAAATCGCTAGTGTTGAGCGCTATGTGTTTCACTCGCCTGGGCCCGGCTTCCGCCTCAGGTGACTGGACTAGTGAGGATCTAACCTGGTCTCAGCCTTCTCCCAGTTTTAAGGCGGAGCTGGCCGTCCGGCGCAAGACTGCACCACTAGACTGCCGCCCGACTAGCTGCCTACCCCCAATATGGCCGCCACCAAAATGCGCGTCTGCGGGTCCCAAGGAAATCCCTAGCAGCAAGCTAAGCCGTCAGGATGCTGGAGAGACTGCAGGCAGGGCAGCGCGGCGCCAACAGAGGAGGAAACAGAGGTAGGAGGAAACTGAGCAGTTTTAAAATAACTCAGGTCACCCGGCTTTCCGCCTCAGGTGCCTGTCAGGAAAGTGCAAAGTGCGAAGGGATAGAAGAAGACACAGAAGCTCGTAGTCAGCCATTTGTATTCAGCATTGTAAATTAGAATACAAGTCACAACAAGACAAAATACTTAAAACAGGTTTAAAATCGCTAGTGTTCAGCGCTATGTGTTTCACTCGCCTGCACCCGGCTTCCGCCTCAGGTGACTGGACTAGTGAGGATCTAACCTGGGCTCAGCCTTCTCCCAGTTTTAAGGCGGAGCTGGCCGTCCCGCGCAAGACTGCACCACTAGACTGCCGCCCGACTAGCTGCCTACCCCCAATATGGCCGCCACCAAAACGCGCGTCTGCGGGTCCCAAAGAAATCCCTAATAGCAAGCTAAGCCGTCAGGAGGCTGGAGAGACTGCAGGCAGGGCGCGCGGCACCAACAGAGGAGGAAACAGAGGTAGGAGGAAACTGAGCAGCGTTAAAATAACTCAGGTCAACCGGCTTTCCGCCTCAGGTGCCTGTCAGGAAAGTGCAAAGTGCGAAGGGATAGAAGAAGACACAGAAGCTCGTAGTCAGCCATGTGTAGTCAGCATTGTAAATTAGAATACAAGTCACAACAAGACAAAATACTTAAAACAGGTTTAAAATCGCTAGTGTTCAGCGCTATGTGTTTAACTCGCCTGGACCCGGCTTCCGCCTCAGGTGACTGGACTAGTGAGGATCTAACCTGGGCTCAGCCTTCTCCCAGTTTTAAGGCGGAGCTGGCCGTCCGGCGCAAGACTGCACCACTAGACTGCCGCCCGACTAGCTGCCTACCCCCAATATGGCCCCCACAAAACGCGCGTCTGCGGGTCCCAAGGAAACCCCTAGCAGCCAGCTAAGCCGTCAGGAGGCTGGAGAGACTGCAGGCAGGGCAGCGCGGCGCCAACAGAGGAGGAAACAGAGGTAGGAGGAAACTGAGCAGTTTTAAAATAACTCAGGTCACCCGGCTTTCCGCCTCAGGTGCCTGTCAGGAAAGTGCAAAGTGCGAAGGGATAGAAGAAGACACAGAAGCTAGTAGTCAGCCATGTGTAGTCAGCATTGTAAATTAGAATACAAGTCACAACAAGATAAAATACTTAAAACAGGTTTAAAATCGCTAGTGTTCAGCGCTATGTGTTTCACTCGCCTGCACCCGGCTTCCGCCTCAGGTGACTGGACTAGTGAGGATCTAACCTGGGCTCAGCCTTCTCCCAGTTTTAAGGCGGAGCTGGCCATCCGGCGCAAGACTGCACCACTAGACTGCCGCCCGACTAGCTGCCTACCCCCAATATGGCCGCCACCAAAAGCGCCTCTGCGGGTCCCAAGGAAACCCCTTGCAGCAAGCTAAGCCGTCAGGAGGCTGGAGAGACTGCAGGCAGGGCAGCGCGGCGCCAACAGAGGAGGAAACAGAGGTAGGAGGAAACTGAGCAGTTTTAAAATAACTCAGGTCACCCGGCTTTCCGCCTCAGGTGCCTGTCAGGAAAGTGCAAAGTGCGAAGGGATAGAAGAAGACACAGAAGCTCGTAGTCAGCCATGTGTAGTCAGCATTGTAAATTAGAATACAAGTCACAACAAGATAAAATACTTAAAACAGGTTTAAAATCGCTAGTGTTCAGCGCTATGTGTTTCACTCGCCTGTACCCGGCTTCCGCCTCAGGTGACTGGACTAGTGAGGACCTAACCTGGGCTCAGCCTTCTCCCAGTTTTAAGGCGGAGCTGGCCGTCCGGCGCAAGACTGCACCACTAGACTGCCGCCCGACTAGCTGCCTACCCCCAATATGGCCGCCACCAAAACGCGCGTCTGCGGGTCCCAAGGAAACCCCTAGCAGCAAGCTAAGCCGTCAGGAGGCTGGAGAGACTGCAGGCAGGGCAGCGCGGCGCCAACAGAGGAGGAAACAGAGGTAGGAGGAAACTGAGCAGTTTTAAAATAACTCAGGTCACCCGGCTTTCCGCCTCAGGTGCCTGTCAGGAAAGTGCAAAGTGCGAAGGGATAGAAGAAGACACAGAAGCTAGTAGTCAGCCATGTGTAGTCAGCATTGTAAATTAGAATACAAGTCACAACAAGATAAAATACTTAAAACAGGTTTAAAATTGGTAGTGTTCAGCGCTATGTGTTTCACTCGCCTGCACCCGGCTTCCGCCTCAGGTGACTGGACTAGTGAGGATCTAACCTGGGCTCAGCCTTCTCCCAGTTTTAAGGCGGAGCTGGCCGTCCGGCGCAAGACTGCACCACTAGACTGCAGCCCGACTAGCTGCCTACCCCCAATATGGCCACCACCAAAACGCGCGTCTGCGGGTCCCAAGGAAACCCCTAGCAGCAAGCTAAGCCGTCAGGAGGCTGGAGAGACTGCAGGCAGGGCAGCGCGGCACCAACAGAGGAGGAAACAGAGGTAGGAGGAAACTGAGCAGTTTTAAAATAACTCAGGTCACCCGGCTTTCCGCCTCA
Organism: Lissotriton helveticus; assembly: GCF_964261635.1. Classification (NCBI taxonomy): domain Eukaryota; kingdom Metazoa; phylum Chordata; class Amphibia; order Caudata; family Salamandridae; genus Lissotriton; species Lissotriton helveticus. Next base: position 1,213,691,213 of record NC_136071.1, on the reverse strand, counting down.
GGTGCCTGTCAGGAAAGTGCAAAGTGCGAAGGGATAGAAGAAGACACAGAAGCTCGTAGTCAGCCATGTGTAGTCAGCATTGTAAATTAGAATACAAGTCACAACAAGACAAAATACTTAAAACAGGTTTAAAATCGCTAGTGTTCAGCGCTATGTGTTTCACTCGCCTGGACCCGGCTTCCGCCTCAGGTGACTGGACTAGTGAGGATCTAACCTGGGCTCAGCCTTCTCCCAGTTTTAAGGCGGAGCTGGCCGTCCGGCGCAAGACTGCACCACTAGACTGCCGCCCGACTAGCTGCCTACCCCCAATATGGCCCCCACAAAACGCGCGTCTGCGGGTCCCAAGGAAACCCCTAGCAGCCAGCTAAGCCGTCAGGAGGCTGGAGAGACTGCAGGCAGGGCAGCGCGGCACCAACAGAGGAGGAAACAGAGGTAGGAGGAAACTGAGCAGTTTTAAAATAACTCAGGTCACCCGGTTTTCCGCCTCAGGTGCCTGTCAGGAAAGTGCAAAGTGCGAAGGGATAGAAGAAGACACAGAAGCTAGTAGTCAGCCATGTGTAGTCAGCATTGTAAATTAGAATACAAGTCACAACAAGATAAAATACTTAAAACAGGTTTAAAATCGCTAGTGTTCAGCGCTATGTGTTTCACTCCCCTGCACCCGGCTTCCGCCTCAGGTGACTGGACTAGTGAGGATCTAACCTGGGCTCAGCCTTCTCCCAGTTTTAAGGCGGAGCTGGCCGTCCGGCGCAAGACTGCACCACTAGACTGCCGCCCGACTAGCTGCCTACCCCCAATATGGCCGCCACCAAAACGCGCCTCTGCGGGTCCCAAGGAAAACCCTTAGCAGCAAGCTAAGCCGACAGGAGGCTGGAGAGACTGTAGGGAGGGCAGCGCGGCGCCAACAGAGGAGGAAACAGAGGTAGGAGGAAACTGAGCAGTTTTAAAATAACTCAGGTCACCCCGCTTTCCGCCTCAGGTGCCTGTCAGGAAAGTGCAAAGTGCGAAGGGATAGAAGAAGACACAGAAGCTAGTAGTCAGCCATGTGTAGTCAGCATTGTAAATTAGAATACAAGTCACAACAAGATAAAATACTTAAAACAGGTTTGAAATCGCTAGTGTTTAGCGCTATGTGTTTCACTCGCCTGCACCCGGCTTCTGCCTCAGGTGACTGGACTAGTGAGGATCTAACCTGGTCTCAGCCTTCTCCCAGTTTTAAGGCGGAGCTGGCCGTCCGGCGCAAGACTGCACCACTAGACTGCCGCCCGACTAGCTGCCTACCCCCAATATGGCCGCCACCAAAATGCGCGTCTGCGGGTCCCAAGGAAATCCCTAGCAGCAAGCTAAGCCGTCAGGAGGCTGGAGAGACTGCAGGCAGGGCAGCGCGGCGCCAACAGAGGAGGAAACAGAGGTAGGAGGAAACTGAGCAGTTTTAAAATAACTCAGGTCACCCGGCTTTCCGCCTCAGGTGCCTGTCAGGAAAGTGCAAAGTGCGAAGGGATAGAAGAAGACACAGAAGCTCGTAGTCAGCCATTTGTAGTCAGCATTGTAAATTAGAATACAAGTCACAACAAGACAAAATACTTAAAACAGGTTTAAAATCGCTAGTGTTCAGCGCTATGTGTTTCACTCGCCTGCACCCGGCTTCCGCCTCAGGTGACTGGACTAGTGAGGATCTAACCTGGGCTCAGCCTTCTCCCAGTTTTAAGGCGGAGCTGGCCGTCCGGCGCAAGACTGCACCACTAGACTGCCGCCCGACTAGCTGCCTACCCCCAATATGGCCGCCACCAAAACGCGCGTCTGCGGGTCACAAGGAAATCCCTAATAGCAAGCTAAGCCGTCAGGAGGCTGGAGAGACTGCATGCAGGGCAGCGCGGCACCAACAGAGGAGGAAACAGAGGTAGGAGGAAACTGAGCAGTTTTAAAATAACTCAGGGCACCCGGCTTTCCGCCTCAGTTGCCTGTCAGGAAAGTGCAAAGTGCGAAGGGATAGAAGAAGACACAGAAGCTCGTAGTCAGCCATGTGTAGTCAGCATTGTAAATTAGAATACAAGTCACAACAAGACAAAATACTGAAAACAGGTTTAAAATCGCTAGTGTTCAGCGCTATGTGTTTCACTCGCCTGGACCCGGCTTCCGCCTCAGGTGACTGGACTAGTGAGGATCTAACCTAGGCTCAGCCTTCTCCCAGTTTAAAGGCGGAGCTGGCCGTCCGGCGCAAGACTGCACCACTAGACTGCCGCCCGACTAGCTGCCTACCCCCAATATGGCCCCCACCAAAACGCGCGTCTGCGGGTCCCAAGGAAACCCCTAGCAGCCAGCTAAGCCGTCAGGAGGCTGGAGAGACTGCAGGCAGGGCAGCGCGGCGCCAACAGAGGAGGAAACAGAGGTAGGAGGAAACTGAGCAGTTTTAAAATAACTCAGGTCACCCGGCTTTCCGCCTCAGGTGCCTGTCAGGAAAGTGCAAAGTGCGAAGGGATAGAAGAAGACACAGAAGCTAGTAGTCAGCCATGTGTAGTCAGCATTGTAAATTAGAATACAAGTCACAACAAGATAAAATACTTAAAACAGGTTTAAAATCGCTAGTGTTCAGCGCTATGTGTTTCACTCGCCTGCACCCGGCTTCCGCCTCAGGTGACTGGACTAGTGAGGATCTAACCTGGGCTCAGCCTTCTCCCAGTTTTAAGGCGGAGCTGGCCGTCCGGCGCAAGACTGCACCACTAGACTGCCGCCCGACTAGCTGCCTACCCCCAATATGGCCGCCACCAAAGCGCGCCTCTGCGGGTCCCAAGGAAACCCCTTGCAGCAAGCTAAGCCGTCAGGAGGCTGGAGAGACTGCAGGCAGGGCAGCGCGGCGCCAACAGAGGAGGAAACAGAGGTAGGAGGAAACTGAGCAGTTTTAAAATAACTCAGGTCACCGGGTTTTCCGCCTCAGGTGCCTGTCAGGAAAGTGCAAAGTGCGAAGGGATAGAAGAAGACACAGAAGCTAGTAGTCAGCCATGTGTAGTCAGCATTGTAAATTAGAATACAAGTCACAAATAGATAAAATACTTAAAACAGCTTTAAAATCGCTAGTGTTCAGCGCTATGTGTTTCACTTGCCTGCACCCAGCTTCCGCCTCAGGTGACTGGACTAGTGAGGACCTAACCTGGGCTCAGCCTTCTCCCAGTTTTAAGGCGGAGCTGGCCGTCCGGCGCAAGACTGCACCACTAGACTGCCGCCCGACTAGCTGCCTACCCCCAATATGGCCGCCACCAAAACGCGCGTCTGCGGGTCCCAAGGAAACCCCTAGCAGCAAGCTAAGCCGTCAGGAGGCTGGAGAGACTGCAGGCAGGGCAGCCCGGCGCCAACAGAGGAGGAAACAGAGGTAGGAGGAAACTGAGCAGTTTTAAAATAACTCAGGTCACCCGGTTTTCCGCCTCAGGTGCCTGTCAGGAAAGTGCAAAGTGCGAAGGGATAGAAGAAGACACAGAAGCTAGTAGTCAGCCATGTGTAGTCAGCATTGTAAATTAGAATACAAGTCACAACAAGATAAAATACTTAAAACAGGTTTAAAATTGGTAGTGTTCAGCGCTATGTGTTTCACTCGCCTGCACCCGGCTTCCGCCTCAGGTGACTGGACTAGTGAGGATCTAACCTGGGCTCAGCCTTCTCCCAGTTTTAAGGCGGAGCTGGCCGTCCGGCGCAAGACTGCACCACTAGACTGCAGCCCGACTAGCTGCCTACCCCCAATATGGCCACCACCAAAACGCGCGTCTGCGGGTCCCAAGGAAACCCCTAGCAGCAAGCTAAGCCGTCAGGAGGCTGGAGAGACTGCAGGCAGGGCAGCGCGGCGCCAACAGAGGTGGAAACAGAGGTAGGAGGAAACTGAGCAGTTTTAAAATGACTCAGGTCACCCGGCATTCCGCCTCAGGTGCCTGTCAGGAAAGTGCAAAGTGCGAAGGGATAGAAGAAGACACAGAAGCTAGTAGTCAGCCATGTGTAGTCAGCATTGTAAATTAGAATACAAGTCACAACAAGATAAAATACTTAAAACAGGTTTAAAATCGCTAGTGTTCAGCGCTATGTGTTTCACTCGCCTGTACCCGGCTTCTGCCTCAGGTGACTGGACTAGTGAGGATCTAACCTGGGCTCAGCCTTCTCCCAGTTTTAAGGCGGAGCTGGCCATCCGGCACAAGACTGCACCACTAGACTGCCGCCCGACTAGCTGCCTACCCCCAATATGGCCGCCACCAAAATGCGCGTCTGCGGGTCCCAAGGAAACCCCTAGCAGCAAGCTAAGCCGTCAGGAAGCTGGAGAGACTGCAGGCAGGGCAGCGTGGCGCCAACAGAGGAGGAAACAGAGGTAGGAGGAAACTGAGCAGTTTTAAAATAACTCAGGTCACCCGGCTTTCCGCCTCAGGTGCCTGTCAGGAAAGTGCAAAGTGCGAAGGGATAGAAGAAGACACAGAAGCTCGTAGTCAGCCATGTGTAGTCAGCATTGTAAATTAGAATACAAGTCACAACAAGATAAAATACTTAAAACAGGTTTAAAATCGCTAGTGTTCAGCGCTATGTGTTTCACTCGCCTACACCCGGCTTCAGCCTCAGGTGACTGGACAAGTGAGGATCTAATCTGGGCTCAGCCTTCTCCCAGTTTTAAGGCGGAGCTGGCCGTCCGGCGCAAGACTGCACCACTAGACTGCCGCCCGACTAGCTGCCTACCCCCAATATGGCCGCCACCAAAACGCGCGTCTGCGGGTCCCAAGGAAAACCCTAGCAGCAAGCTAAGCCATCAGGAGGCTGGAGAGACTGCAGGCAGGGCAGCGCGGCACCAACAGAGGTAGGAGGAAACTGAGCAGTTTTAAAATAACTCAGGTCACCCGGCTTTCCGCCTCAGGTGCCTGTCAGGAAAGTGCAAAGTGCGAAGGGATAGAAGAAGACACAGAAGCTAGTAGTCAGCCATGTGTAGTCAGCATTGTAAATTAGAATACAAGTCACAATAAGATAAAATACTTAAAACAGGTTTAAAATCGCTAGTGTTCAGCGCTATGTGTTTCACTCGCCTGCACCCGGCTTCCGCCTCAGGTGACTGGACTAGTGAGGATCTAACCTGGGCTCAGCCTTCTCCCAGTTTTAAGGCGTAGCTGGCCGTCCGGCGCAAGACTGCACCACTAGACTGCCGCCCGACTAGCTGCCTACCCCCAATATGGCCGCCACCAAAACGCGCGTCTGCGGGTCCCAAGGAAACCCCTAGCAGCAAGCTAAGCCGTCAGGTGGCTGGAGAGACTGCAGGCAGGGCAGCGCAGCGCCAACAGAGGAGGAAACAGAGGTAGGAGGAAACTGAGCAGTTTTAAAATAACTCAGGTCACCCGGCTATCCGCCTCAGGTGCCTGTCAGGAAAGTGCAAAATGCGAAGGGATAGAAGAAGACACAGAAGTTAGTAGTCAGCCATGTGTAGTCAGCATTGTAAATTAGAATACAAGTCACAACAAGATAAAATACTTAAAACAGGTTTAAAATCGCTAGTGTTCAGCGCTATGTGTTTCACTCGCCTGTACCCGGCTTCCGCCTCAGGTGAGTGGACTAGTGAGGATCTAACCTGGGCTAATCCTTCTCCCAGTTTTAAGGCGGAGATGGCCCTCCGGCGCAAGACTGCACCACTAGACTGCCGCCCGACTAGCTGCCTACCCCCAATATGGCCGCCACCAAAACGCGCGTCTGCGGGTCCCAAGGAAACCCCTAGCAGCAAGCTAAGCCGTCAGGAGGCTGGAGAGACTGCAGGCAGGGAAGCGCGGCGCCAACAGAGGAAGAAACAGAGGTAGGAGGAAACTGAGCAGTTTTACAATAACTCAGGTCACCCGGCTTTCCGCCTCAGGTGCCTGTCAGGAAAGTGCAAAGTGCGAAGGGATAGAAGAAGACACCGAAGCTAGTAGTCAGCCATGTGTAGTCAGCATTGTAAATTAGAATACAAGTCACAACAAGATAAAATACTTAAAACAGGTTTAAAATCGGTAGTATTCAGCGCTATGTGTTTCACTCGCCTGCACCCGGCTTCCGCCTCAGGTGACTGGACTAGTGAGGATCTAACCTGGGCTCAGCCTTCTCCCAGTTTTAAGGCAGAGCTGGCCGTCTGGCGCAAGACTGTACCACTAGACTGCCGCCCGACTAGCTGCCTACCCCTAATATGGCCGCCACCAAAACGCGCGTCTGCGGGTCCCAAGGAAACCCCTAGCTGCAAGCTAAGCCGTCAGGAGGCTGGAGAGCCTGCAGGCAGGGCAGCGCGGCGCCAAAAGAGGAGGAAACAGAGGTAGGAGGAAACTGAGCAGTTTTAAAATAACTCAGGTCACCCGGCTTTCCGCCTCAGGTGGCTGTCAGGAAAGTGCAAAGTGCGAAGGGATAGAAGAAGACACAGAAGCTAGTAGTCAGCCATGTGTAGTCAGCATTGTAAATTAGAATACAAGTCACAACAAGATAAAATACTTCAAATAGGTTTAAAATCGCTAGTGTTCTGCGCTATGTGTTTCACTTGCCTGCACCCACCTTCCGCCTCAGGTGACTGGACTAGTGAGGATCTAACCTGGGCTCAGCCTTCTCCCAGTTTTAAGGCGGAGCTGGCCGTCCGGCGCAAGACTGCACCACTAGACTGCCGCCCGACTAGCTGCCTACCCCCAATATGGCCGCCACCAAAACGCGCGTCTGCGGGTCCCATGGAAACCCCTAGCAGCAAGCTAAGCCGTCAGGAAGCTGGAGAGACTGCAGGCAGGGCAGCGCGGCGCCAACAGAGGAGGAAACAGAGGTAGGAGGAAACTGAGCAGTTTTAAAATAACTCAGGTCACCCGGCTTTCCGCCTCAGGTGCCTGTCAGGAAAGTGCAAAGTGCGAAGGGATAGAAGAAGACACACAAGCTAGTAGTCAGCCATGTGTAGTCAGCATTGTAAATTAGAATACAAGTCACAACAAGATAAAATACTTAAAACAGGTTTAAAATAGCTAGTGTTCAGCGCTATGTGTTTCACTCGCCTGCACCCGGCTTCCGCCTCAGGTGACTGGACTAGTGAGGATCTAACCTGGGCTCAGCCTTCTCCCAGTTTTAAGGCGGAGCTGGCCGTCCGGCGCAAGACTGCACCACTAGACTGCCGCCCGACTTGCTGCCTACCCCCAATATGGCTGCAACCAAAACGCGCGTCTGCGGGTCCCAAGGAAACCCCTAGCAGCAAGCTAAGCCGTCAGGAGGCTGGAGAGACTGCAGGCAGGGCAGCGCGGCGCAAACAGAGGAGGAAACAGAGGTAGGAGGAAACTGAGCAGTTTTAAAATAACTCAGGTCACCCGGCTTTCCGCCTCAGGTGCCTGTCAGGAAAGTGCAAAGTGCGAAGGGATAGAAGAAGACACAGAAGCTCGTAGTCAGCCATGTGTAGTCAGCATTGTAAATTAGAATACAAGTCACAACAAGATAAAATACTTAAAACAGGTTTAAAATCGCTAGTGTTCAGCGCTTTGTGTTTCACTCGCCTGCACCCGGCTTCCGCCTCAGGTGACTGGACTAGTGAGGATCTAACCTGGGCTCAGCCTTCTCCCAGTTTTAAGGCGGAGCTGGCCGTCCGGCGCAAGACTGCACCACTAGACTGCCAACCCGACTAGCTGCCTACCCCCAATATGGCCGCCACCACAACACGCGTCTGCGGGTCCCAAGGAAACCCCTAGCAACAAGCTAAGTCGTCAGGAGGCTGGAGAGTCTGCCGGCAGGGCAGCGCGGCGCCAACAGAGGAGGAAACAGAGGTAGGAGGAAACTGAGCAGTTTTAAAATAACTCAGGTCACCCGGCTTTCCGCCTCAGGTGCCTGTCAGGAAAGTGCAAAGTGCGAAGGGATATAAGAAGACACAGAAGCTAGTAGTCAGCCATGTGTAGTCAGCATTGTAAATTAGAATACAAGTCACAACAAGATAAAATACTTAAAACAGGTTTAAAATCGCTAGTGTTCAGCGATATGTGTTTCACTCGCCTGCACCCGGCTTCCGCCTCAGGTGACTGGACTAGTGAGGATCTAACCTGGGCTCAGCCTTCTCCCAGTTTTAAGGCGGAGCTGGCCGTCCGGCGCAAGACTGCACCACTAGACTGCCGCCCGACTAGCTGCCTACCCCCAATATGGCCCCCACCAAAACACGCATCTGCGGGTCCCAAGGAAACCCCTAGCAGCAAGCTAAGCCGTCAGGAGGCTGGAGAGCCTGCAGGCAGGGCAGCGCGGTGCCAACAGAGGAGGAAACAGAGGTAGGAGGAAACTGAGCAGTTTTAAAATAACTCAGGTCACCCGGCTTTCCGTCTCAGGTGCCTGTCAGGAAAGTGCAAAGTGCGAAGGGATAGAAGAAGACACAGAAGCTAGTAGTCAGCCATGTGTAGTCAGCATTGTAAATTAGAATACAAGTCACAACAAGCTAAAATACTTAAAAGAGGTTTAAAATCGCTAGTGTTCAGCGCTATGTGTTTCACTCGCCTGCACCCGGGTGACTGGACTAGTGAGGACATTGAGGACATTGAGGGGAGTAGATGTATTTTCATGTTAGATATTAGTCGATTACTGCCTCCTATATGTTTACTTTAGTAGACAGTATTACGACTTATATGATATCTTTGTGACTGAGGGACCAGTGTTTCTTTTCAGTCTTGTTTAGCCTGTCCCTTATTGGTTCAGAGGGTACCTCCCTTTTTTGTTTGATAGTAGCAGCAGGAGCCCCTATCCATCCCACTTGGAAATGGGCAGAAATCATATTCATCTTTAAAAAGGGGGAGCGGGTAAACCCAGCAAATTACTCACCAGTTAGATTACTGGATACCCTGCAGAAAATCTATGCTTGACAATTTTTAAGAATTATAAAGTAAACATAACGATTGGATTCAGGAACTGGAGATTTTTTCCCCATACCAAGCAGGGCTTGGAACAAAAGTTAGCACTATCGACCAAGTCATAAGGCTGCTGATCATCCTATGGAAATATACAAGACACAGTGAGGGACACATATATATTGCAATTGTTGTCCTCAGAGCAGCCTTTGACCTGGCTCCCAGGGGGCTGCTCGGTGTATCTTTAACGGATCTAGGATTCCCGGATGCCCTCTTTACCCAGATAATCAGGCTCCACCAGAGCAACTTTGCGCAGGTCCATTGAGGAACAAGAGGGCAATTAACTGAGAGAATTCCAATTGCCAGGGGAGTGAGACAAGGATGCGTACTGGCTCCTACCCTTTTTTTATATATATTAACAAGCCAGTGCTAGCTCTTCCCCAGGGAATATAGATGCACCTAAACTGCACTCCGATTTGCCATTCACCCAGACCCGATGGGCCACCAGCAGCTCTTAACTAATTTTAACACTTTTTGTACAGCTAAGGGCCTCGAGATCAATATCACAAGAACCAGATTCATGACTGGTAGACCACACAAAACATTTAAGCAAGCTATCTCTCTGGGAAAAGAAAACATGGAACAAGTATCTAGATTTGAGTACCTGGGCATAATGCCCGAGAGGATTTTACTTCCTGACTATTACCGGTGTGAATACCATGGCACACTACGCTTCCACTTCTGGAGCATTACCGGTGTCCATACCATGGCACACTACCCTTCGACTTCCGGAACATTACCCGTGTCTATAACATGGCACACTAGGCTTTCACTTCAGGAGCATTACCCATGGGTATACCATGGACATTATGCTTTCTCTTACGGAGCATTACCATGTGTAGTCAAGTTTATTTGTTTGATTAACTAAAATCTTACAAAAATGCTTAAAATATCACCAAGTATAAAAAAATGTAAACACTATATACATGATTTTTCTAATATCTCATAGTTAATAAAATAAAAAATATAGTCTTCAAGTTTTTTACCAACAAAACATAAAAATGTTACAAATGCAGAGTTCATAAATACGTCTTTATGGTTTAGGCATTCCATCAATGCTTGTCTACATTACCATGTGTATACCATGGCATGTAATGCTTCCTCTTCCAGAGCATTACCCGTGTGTATACCATGGCCGGCGTGGTACATGGATGTTGGTAAAAGCAGCAATCCATACACTCTATGGGGCTGTTCATGTATTTAATCAAACAGAAGTGCAAGCCACTGTCTCCTGTCTCTCCAGCAGCCTTAAGCAGCATCTTACACTTTCATCATCAAAGTGCAAGTTGCTGCTTAACACCACTGGAGGGAGTGGAGACGGTCAGTTTGAACACATACATATTCCACTCTAGTCTATTTGCTGTCGCTAGCATTGCAGCAGTCTGCTATTAACTTCCTTTCTGTGTGGCCAGTATTGAAAAGACTAATTGCATAGTAATAGCTGAATTATTGAATATGCATGTGATTGCACTTCTGCAGTACAACCTGATTTTTTTTTAAACAACATGAATAGGTTCCTACTGTGTGAGAGGGTAATAATCAGGGCCAACAGAAGATTGTGGCAGTGGAGGGCAAAATATGCAGCAGGGTTGAGTAAATTATGTGGCAAGAAAAGGCAACTTATGAGGTACAATGCAGCACATTTTGTGACATTATTACTTCATTATTTTGCCATTTTGTAAACATGCCACCACTGTCTGAGCTTTAGATTCACCTTATTAGTACCAGTGTAACACCCAAATATAGCAATAAGCAGCAGATATGTGATCAGGCAGGCTTTGTAAAGAGCTTTCAGCAGCACTGCAAGAAATGCATGGATTCTCGGATTACCACTGCTGCAGTGCCACATACTTCAGTCCGTGTTAAACTAGTATAGGCCCACGTGTTGTGACATTACATTAAACAAATCTGTGCCTGGGACCACAGGGTGAACAATTGCGGGCTTTCTCCCCTGGTCTGATTCCTGTTGTGAATAGATTCCATTTTGTGTGGGACATCTGGTTTTGGTGAATACCATTTCTGTGGACGAGTGCCTGCTCTGGGTTCTTAGGTCTTCACGATCTGGCTAGGCTTATGCCTGGCCCTGTGGGACATTTTAAGTCATGACTATGGCCGCTGCAAAATATTCTTAAGGAGAATATCACAAAGTTATTGAAACGTATCTGTTTATGAGCTTAAATACTCGTAGCACAATAAAAATGCATTGAATGGAATCATGGTATGTGTTCTGGAGTGTTAATGTTCTTTACAAATTAGTTATGAGATTTAATTAGAAAATGAAATTCATGAATTCAAATGTTTTGTTATATAATGTTATAGCCTGCTTGCAGAGCGAACACATTCATATGAGAAACCATGCTACAAAATCACTACAGATAACAGAAATATTTGCAGTTTGCAACACAAATGCTCAAATATTAATACAAAATTTGGGGGGAAAGATGGGTCCCTGAGATGTACAGCAGCGTATATTGAGCCCTATTGCCTTTTTATGTTTATTCCTTACTATCTCGTGTCCAGCCTGACAAATTACAATCATTTTTATTTTCTCAGTAGATTTCATTTCTAAAGGTATATAATTAAATAAAGAAATATGTGAGGTACTCAGCATTGTAATTTCAAAGTCTGTTATGAAATATATACACATACATCCCATAAACACACATCATATCACAGCTACATTCTATACCATGTCAGTGCCCTTACATCACTAAACTAAAGCACAACTTGCACACAAACCTTACAGTACTAAACACATCAGATACATTGCTCTACAACATACTTTATAAACATTGCCAATATCTCTAGCTAAACATTCATAAGGTCCAAAAGGTGAGACCTATTGGCTATGCCGTCGTTTTTTTACATTGTGGCAGTTGCTGAAGCTAGCAGCACCCGGCCCAATGTCAAACAAGGGCAATGCAACCACCACAGTGGTGGTTGCATCCTAATTTGCCCTGTGGGACTGCTGACAGCATGTCGAGTGTTCCCTATTCTCACTAGGGTGGCGGGCGGACATAATGGTGCCCACCATCCTAATCAGCCCCTAAGCACTGAGTTCATCTAATGAGCCAGGTCCTGAGGTATTTCCTGCACTGCATCAGCAAGGGTGAGTTTCTGAGGTGGATCGGTAGTCTGTTCCATGTTTTGTAGATGAGGTAGTAGAAGGACATTCCTCCGGTTATGGTCTTGCGGATTTGTGATAGCCAGGGAAAGCTGGGCAGAACTGGGGAGTCTGTTGGCTATGTGGAATTTGGGACGGTGATTCAGGTATGCAGGTTACATGCTTTGTATGCGTCATAGAGGTGTTGTGTGATGTGGCCACAATGGGGAAAGTTGAGTATTTGTCTTACTGTGGCGTTCGGGACATTCTGGAATATTCTGAGGAGGTTCTCGGTTGCGAATTCTCTGTTGCAACCTCGGCTTAATTTAGGTACTACATCAATTATATAGTACCTAAAATGACTAAAGTTATTTGTGCTGTTGTTTAAAATGATAGGCTACCAGATAAGAAAGATCAGAATGCACTATGGCTTTTATGTGTTGTAGTATGTGTGTGTGTACTTGTAATTTAGTGCTCCCAATGTAACTTAACGTACACGTACAATACAGACCATAAACTGCTAATTCAGTTGTACGCATAAATAATTTGTCACTCTTAACAGGTCTATCATGGGATGGGGAAGGGTACTATGTTGTGTTGGTGCCAAATTGGCAAGCTCTACAGGAATTACATTTGAAAAATCCCTTCTTGGAATTCATTTGAGATGTCATCAGTGATGGCATCAGTGATGTCACTGGCCATGTCATGAATTATGTTATATGTGACATCATCAGCAGTGCATTGCGTGGGCACGAGTTATAGTTAACTCAACTAACTATAATGGCCGCATTTCTCTGGTTTTGTACCAGTGAAATGTCCAACTAACCATAATGTCCCTGAAACCTTTGTTTTTCTTCAGTGAATTTCTAAGGTTATTTAAATGCTAATATCTAACTATAACACCCCTGAAACCTATGTTTTAGTGAATTTCAAAGGTTTTTCAAATGCTAAATTCTAACTATAACATCTCTAAAACCTATGGTTTTTTCAGTGAATTTCAAAGGTTTTATAAATGATCATTTCTAACTATAACGTCCCTGAAACCTATGTTTTTTTCAGTGAATTTTTAAGATTTTCTAAATGCTAATTCGTAACTATATTGCCCCTGAAACCTATGTTTTTTTCAGCGAATTTCAGAGTTTTTTTAAATGCTAATGTTTAACTATAACAACCCTGAAACCTATGTTTTTTCAGTGCATTTCAAGGTTTTTTAAATGCTAATTTCTAACTGTAACATCTCTAAAACCTATCTTTTTCACTGAATTTCAAAGTTTTTATAAATGATCGTTTCTAACTATAACGTCCCTGAAACCTATGTTTTTTCAGTGAATTTCAGAGGTTTTTTAAATGCTAATTTCTAACTATGCCTACAGAGCTAGGGCATGTGCAGAAAGAGGAAGAAAAGCCCAGAAAGTAGCAAAAAGTCCAGAAATACGAAGAAAGGTGCAGAAAGAGGCAAGAGATATGCAGAAAGAACCAACAGAGGTGCAGTGCTAATATCTAACTATAACATCCCTGAAACCTATGGTTTTTCAGTGAATTTCAAAGGTTTTTTAAATGCTGATTTCTAACTATAACATCTCTAAACCCTATCTTTTTTCACTGAATTTCAAAGTTTTTATAAATGATCGTTTCTAACTATAACGTCCCTGAAACCTATGTTTTTTCAGTGAATGTCAGAGGTTTTTTAAATGCTAATTTATAACTATGCCTACAGAGGTAGGGCATGTGCAGAAAGAGGAAGAAAAGCCCAGAAAGTAGCAAAAAGTCCTGAAATATGAAGAAAGGTAGAGAAAGCGGAAAGAACCAACAGAGGTGCAGAAAGAGGCCTTGTTGCAAAGTGATCCTGTGCCCCCAACATTTTGCTGACTGGTACTGGTGGTAAATGACTCTGACTAACCAGGCCAAGAGCCAGTGCTGTGCTGAAAGACACTTAGAGTACAGTGAAAGAATGTACATTCACTAGGGTTCCCTATGGGTTGTGGTAGCCCTGTGATTGGCATGACCTCCCCTGTGAGGTCCTAGTACATACTAGGGCAGGGGGAGTAACCTCTAAGTCACTTGCATATATTAGGGCTTTTCAGTTTAGAGGCCAGTGGCCCTTTTCTGTACTTGCATGTGTGCACTCCTGAGACTAAGGTCAGATCAAAGTGGTGCTCATGGTGTGGGCAGAAAAAGGCAGGAAAAGTACAGAAAGAAGCAACAGAGGTGCTGAATTAAGGCAAGAAAGGTGCAGAAGGAAGAAAGTGAAGTAGAGAAAGAGGCAACAGAGTTGCGGAAATATGCAAGAGAGGTGCAGAAACAAGCAAGAAAAGTACAGAAAGAGGCATGAGAATTGCTGAAAGAAGCAACAGAGGAGTAGAAAGAAGCAAGAGAAGTGCAGAGAGAGGCAACTGAAAGTGCAGAAAGAAGCAAGAGCAATGCAGAAAGAAGCAACAGAGGTGCAAAAGGAGGCAAGAGGGGTACAGAAAGAGGAGATGTGCATAAAGAGGCAAGAGAGGTGGAGAAAGAGGCAGGAGGGCCGCAGAACGAAGGAAGAGAAGTGCAGAAAGAGGCAAGAGAATTGCAGAAAGAAGCAACCAAGGTGTGGAAAGACATAAGAGCGGTACAGAAAAAGGCAGGAGAGGTGCAGAAAGAAGCAAGAACAGTGCAGAAAGAGCAAACAGAGGTGGAAAAACAGGCAAGAGAAGTGCAGAAAGAAGCAACAGAGATGCAGAAGGATGCACGAGGAGTGCCGAAAGAAGGAAGAGAAGATAAGAAAGGCGCAACAGAGGTGCTGAAAGAGGCACGAAGGGTACAGAAAGAGGTAAAAGAAGTGCAGAAAGATGAAACAGAGGTATAAAAAGAGGCAAGAGTGGTACAGAAAGAGGGAAGAGTAGTGTAGAAAGACGCAAGAGAGTTGCACATATAGGGAAGACGGGTGAGAAAGAGGCAAGAGGAGTGTAGAAACAGGCAAGAGAAGAAGAGGTGGGCAGAATTTGCGTAGTCGTGTTATGCAAAGTTCTCCAAAACAGTAAAAAATCTCAGCGAGCACGCTTAAATTCCACGAACAGGCAGTATTGCTTGTCCCGCCCGTTCGCAATGTGTTTTTGCATGCTCGTGGAGAAATATCTTGCTAACTTGCCCATGCGGTCGCTAATGGGCGCACGCATCTTGTTTTTCACTTGTCCTGCCTGTTTGCGATGCTTATTTCCAGTTCCAGGTCACGCTTTGCATGCTTCCGCCCATTCACGATGAGTATTTTCTGTTTGGGAATGCGTATTACATGTTCGCAACGCTTTTTGCGAGCTCGGGGGAAATATCATGCAAACTTGCCCATGCGGTCGCAATGGGCACGGCCATCTTGTTTTTTACTCTATTGCTATGGTTCTGTACCTGCTTTTCTATCCTCCCTCTATCTTTGCAATCCTTTGTTTCTGTACATTTTTTTAAATCTTTTTTATTATCTATCTCTCTATTTTCCTAATTCTATATTTTGAGTTTTTTTCTACTTTTGTGACTTTTTCACTCTTTCTCTATAACTTGCTTTTTTCAATTCTTTTACCTGCTTTTTTAATTCCTCCCTTTTCTCCCCCCCCCCAAATCCCAGAACCATGGCCAACGGTAAGGGCAAGGGAAAGGCCAAGGGCAAGGGTGCTTGCAGCTCGACCGCCTTCCTTGTGGAATACGGCGCCCAAATGGGGTGCAGCCACAGGCCTTATTCAGTGAGACGGAGGTGGCCGCACTTGTTTTGTTTGTCCAGCACCACCTCCCATAAACCCGGGCAGCAGGCTGCAGGCCTAGGTCCGGGTACGGGCTCCGGGAGCATCGGCAGCAGTGGGGAAAGGTGTGCTGTTTAGTGTTTTGCTGCTTTGGTGTCCGGCGCACCGATAACCAGCTGACGCACTGGTGGTCCGATATCCTGGACCGGGAGCAGGACCTGCTGGTCCTGCTAGTAGTGGAAGTCCCGGGGCTTTGTGAGTAGCTATTTAAAATTACTACTTTGTGTTCTTCTGCTCTGTGTTATATATTGCACATATATATTTTTTCCGAACAGCAAGAATGCTGCTGCTTACATTGCAGGTAAATTATGTTTAAAAATCTTCTGTGATTATTATGACACAGGTGCTCGCTGCTACTTGTTATGAGGAATAATCATAGTCAATATTCATGGATTATTCTTTATTGATAACATAACCCCGATTCACAGAGGAGACGCGGACGCAGCCGCCAACCAGCTCTCACCACCCGAACTTCCCCCCAACCACCTACATATATCAGGAATCCCCACCACAGTTTGAATAATGACACATTAGGCAGAGGGAGGATGCACGAGCGCAAGAACACAGATGTGCAGTGCTCGAGCCTAGAAGTGTAAGGAACGGGTTCCTGGCTCGAGACACAACACTTCTCCCCCCTTTACAATAACAAACACAACGTACCTCGCTCGAGACACAACACTTATCCCATCCTCGTCGCCATTGTTATGAGGAATAATCGTAGTCAATATTCATGGATTATTCTTTATTGATAACATAACCCCGATTCACAGAGGAGATGCGGACGCAGCTGCCAACCAGCTCTCACCACCCGAACTGCCCCCACCCACCTATATACATCAGGAAACCCCACCACAGTTTGAATAATGACACATTAGGCAGAGCGAGGATGCACGAGCGCAAGAACACAGCTGTGCAGTGCTTGAGCCTAGAAGTGTAAGGAACAGGTTCCTGGCTCGAGACACAACACTACTAATCTTACTTGTTTGAAACTTTGTGGTCGTGTGGCATAATTTTATAAGAGTTTACTTTGGAGAACCTAAGTTAGGTAATGCTAGAGAGACTCTAGTCCTTCCTTTGTCCTCCTGCCACTAAGAAGGGATAGTGGTGTATTGATAGGTTTAGTTTCTTATTAGTAGGTAATTTTTTAGTGGTCTGCATGACACATCTTCTGTCATGTCACGTGCTGCTTACCCCAGTCCTTAGTAGAACCTTTTGTAGTTTGTTTAGTGAGTGGTAATAGGCTTATCACTAGCAGAACATTGGCAGCAACCAACCAACAATTTGGTCTATGCAAAAATGTATGCATGTGTCCTCCATCTATGCATTTTTGAGGACTAAATTAAATGGAAATGCAGACTTAGTGAACAATTTTCCCAGCTGGAATAGGTGGGATAGGTCAGGTGGTACTTAGGCTTAGTTAGTATTCTGGAATCAGAATGGAACACTGGATTAGTGTTCATAGATAATAACTAGACAGTCCTCTAACTGCCTCTGCTATGACTCTCTGTACTACTACTATTAGTCTGTCTGTAGCTAAGTTTCCCAGTTGGCCACTCTTTATTGAAAAGGTTTTAAATAAAACTCAGATTCACTAATAGCTCTAGTCCTTTGGGTTGTCCTCTTCTAGTACTCTTAATCTTGAGGCTAATGGCCAACCAGATATTTTACTATTTTTGATAGGATAGTGCATACTACTACTGTTGTATGGTTGTATGTATGGATTCTGCACATACAGAACTATGCACAAGAAAATAAGTCGTTGGTGATGGGAGGTTGAACCTTCCTCACACCTCAAAACCCACCACAATCCCCTGACCGACTAGCTATAGTGTCTCATTAGCTCCCCGAACCCCCCGAAGAAACCCAATGATTAGACAACCTAGAACACAACACTACCAACCTCTCAGAGTAGCAGAAGGAATACACACCCTTTCGCTCACTCACTCGTGTAAGTCCACAACAAATACCACAGAGTCTATGTCAGTTCAAAAGGTGTTTTTTCAACTAACAAGCTTTGTACGTTGTTCTATAATGCAGTATACGAGCCACCACCAACAGCAAAATGTATAAGATTAAAACAATAAACATTGTTACAATGACAAGTCCATAGAAGACAAAAGGGGACTCATGATAACTGAACAGTGGTAGAAGAACCGCCATCTACTTGGTAGGAATATAGTTTATATAAAATTATAAATGAAGATCTGTGAGCAAATTCTGGGGGACCCCTCACCTTAGAAGGACCTAGAAGTACTGGTTAAATATAAACATGTAAATTTGTATTTGTAAAGCGCAAACTACTCACCCTTATGGGTCTCAAGGCGCTGGGGGCTAGCGTGGAAATTAAGTGAGCTATTGCCCAGAGTCACATGGTGCTGAGCTGAGCTGCCATTGGAGCCAGGAATTGTACTGTGAACCCTGTGCTCCAAAGTCAGCTGCCCTGGCTGCTGCACCACACTTCACCACACCTCATAACCACTGCAAAGCTCTGG
This sequence comes from Lissotriton helveticus, assembly GCF_964261635.1. Taxonomy (NCBI): domain Eukaryota; kingdom Metazoa; phylum Chordata; class Amphibia; order Caudata; family Salamandridae; genus Lissotriton; species Lissotriton helveticus. Next base: position 1,213,672,981 of record NC_136071.1, on the reverse strand, counting down.
GTCATAGAAGGGAATCTTCCGTCTGTTATGAGAAAAATAGTGCGTAATAGTATATTGCAAGCATTTCTCAGTTGTCCCAAAAAGAGTAGCTTTTTTATGGCTAAGCAATACTGACTAACCACCAGATTTCCATAACAAGTGGCTTGTTTTACGACCTAGTACGCAGCGCTCTGACAGTAGCAGTATGAGATCATGTGGGCTCAAAGGTGTCTTACACAATAAGCTGCAAGCTTATGTGCACAAAAATAAAAGGCACAAAGCTAAAATGGTTGCATGTCTCAGGCTATCTTAGCAAAGACTAGAATGACCCTAGGGAGTATATAACACTACTAGTGTTTACTTTACTATAGTACCCGTTTTGTACTAGTGATGTATGTTGTATATGCATGTATTAACTTTTTTTTCAATCTTGCTAGTGAAAAAGAATAAATAGGGGGAGGTGTATGTAGCAACTAAAAAATGTGTAATGTTTTTTCTAAGCGTACTACCAACCACCAGTGCCGGGGCCAGCGGCGATGGTGACGTGGCCACTGAGGAAGCATGAGATGTGGCAGTTGCAGGAAGAGCTGCAGGGGTGAGCCAGCAGCAGTGGCGGGCGGTGGCAAGTTATATTCCTTACTTACTAACATTACACTTGCTGCAAGGGTGTACACTGTACTGTTGAGACTTAGTAAGTAAGAAGTTGTTGTGAATGATTGAAGAACAAACCCTTTACTTAGCATTAGCAATAGCATTAGCAGTGGGAGTGTTGAGTAACCAGTGGCCTCTTCTATCTGACTTCAACTCAGCTGTGAAATTTTGATGGAGAAGACAATGAGTCAGATCAAATAACCTTGATGGATGAGTTGAACGAAAAGGGAAAGAAGGGTGGAAGGAGGAAGGACGGGCGAGATGTAATATTTATGACTGCCAGAGAAGGATACATGGGATGTATGCATAGGTGGCCGATAGGAATCAGATGCATGGGTGGTTGAATGCCTAAAACTCCCACAAATGTTAGAGGACGAGGAAGAGGGAAGATAGATACATGCAACACATGTTATGTACTGTGCTTGCTAGTGCTACTGTGCCACTATGTGTAGAAATAATTTGTCTTACTGTTTTGCTAAGAGTATATTGTTACAATAGTCTTGTTTTTTTCTTCTTGATATAGCTGCACCTTCCAAAGGAAAACCAGACAGGAAGGAGTTGGCAGCCATGGCCCAGCGCTAGAAGCTGGAGGCCATACAAACTGAATACTGGCAGCTGGTGGTTCTGGCGGAGGAGGAGTAGGCGGCAACAGCTGCAGCCTCCTCCAATGCCCTGGGCCTCAGACAGGCCCAGACCCCTCCAGTGTTATGGCACCACCGTCTGGCAGCCACCCACCGATACTCTTCTTTATCCAGCATTGCTGCTCCCTCGTGGATGCAATTGTCGGGCCTTAAAGCGCTGCGTGGCCCGCCTAGAGGAGCGTATTAATGTCCTGGAGAAGCGAGCCCGCTGATGAGAGTTGAGACCCTGTTGGATTGCCCCTTTTTTATTGCTTCTTTTGTGGGGGGGGATTGGGCATTGGAGTTCATGGACAATTTTTTGGGCTTTTTCATTTCGGACATTGGTTGGGATTAGGGAGAGGGGTGGGTCACAAAGTTTATTTTTGTTAGAGGATTACATTATATTTATACTTTACATACGATGTTGTTAATGTTTTGTGGAGGGGTTACTGTTTTACATCACACTGTTTCCTTGCTGCTGCAGGGCCACAGCCAGTGTTTGATTTAAATAATCAGCCGATTTTGTAAGACACAAACAGATAGATGCGGTACCTCTCACTGAGTGACATATCCTACTAGTACTGTCAATCTCTCCTCCTAGTCTATGCATTCTGCAACTGGACTCAAGGGGTATGTGAATAAAATAATGAATTCCCATTATTATTTATGCCTCCCTCAAACTTCTTCTCTAACCTGTGCCTGATGTTTGACATAGGCACAGCGATAGCTGCATGTTGATGAATGATTTAATTTTCTAACATGTCATGGTGTTGTGGTAGTAGTAGACACGGGCAGTAGCATTTGCAAAAAAAGAAAATTAGACAGTTAGTCGCCTAAAAGAGACTGTGGGAGGAGTAGTAGAACGAAGTATAGTACAGTACACAAGAAAACTGACAAACAATAATAATAATGATTGTTAGCAATGCTAAAGTAAAATAAAACATAATGGTGGTGGGGATAGCCTAGTAAAACAAGTTACAAATTGTAATTGTGTCGAGTCACTCTACTAGCCCTACACTCCAAACAAGCCCAACCTTTAGTGCTGTGTAGTAGGAAGACAAATCCAATCGATGCCGGTAATTAATGATGATGGAGTATGTTCCTTTGGAAACAAAAATTACCTTGCAAATATACTGATCATGGGTGGGCAAGCAGAAGAAGATCCTCGCCCTGCCTTGAAATTAAATTACTGTTGCTTTTGACACATCCGCCCCAGTAAGCATGTGATCAATTATTGTGTACATTTAATTTAGTCACACCTCAATAAATCACACAACCCGGGGGAAGAGTGTTAAGGTTTGATGAAAGGTGGAAAGGGGGGTTAGGGAAATGTTTTGACAAAGAAAAACACTACTCATAGACAAACAACAAAACACAATCTTGGCAGACGACCACATCCATAAATCTGTTAAGGGAGAAAAAGGAAATGCATGCATGATGATGATAACTTGATGGTTAATGATTAGTAGTACTTGCTAACTACTACTGGACAATTAGACAGTACAGGGCAGCAGTATAATATGCAATTTGGCTTGTCTTTATATCCTCATAGAGACTCAAAGTACATACAGTTTCTGTTCTGTTGTACCGGGCTTACTTTTAAAGATAGCAAAGAAAATTAAAAAATAGCTGTAGGGATGAAGTACAAGCAGAGAGCAAACATAATAACAACAACACACAGTTGTAATGATGAAAGATACAAAATGAATCAAATTACTTAAAAGATGATGAATGTTGACACTGCTACTGTATGTTATCCTGGTCAAATTGGGGAGTTGCATCTAGCCATTCCTCTTGGTCCTCCCTTCCATGGACGCTCCGTCCATCAATCTAGGGTAACGCCACTGCCTGCCTCGTGGATGCGGATTGGTAAGGTAAGTGTGAGTTGTTTTTCCCAGTATAGCACAGGGTAAGGGCTGGCCTGTATTTATTGATGGAAAAACAAAAGGTATATTGGAAAATCAAGGAGAAAAACAAATGCATACATTACGGTGGAATACGACAAGAACACTTTCAGAGACGACATGGATACATCATGTCTACTCTGTGTCCAGCATTAACCTACAACAACAACAACAGGACAGAGCATGCCCATGGCACTCATGACCCATCCTTCGTTTAGAATACATTTTGACAGAGGCAGACAAAGCATATAAACAGCAACAAAGCATTTTTCAAATTAAGTGACTAAATCAATGCACCGCTGTCAGTCATACCACTACACTCGACTACACCACTACACAGACATTTAGGCCTGCTGTGGTAGTTGTTGACTTGTTTACCTTTTATCCCCCTCATGAAACACCCTGACTTATTCCATCAATCATCTCCAATCCTACTGAGTGACTGCGAAAATATTATGTCACTGTGGCCAACATCATGGTGTTGTCTAACTCAGTGAGCAATGTACAGAGTGAGTCCACATTCCATATTCAAAATGCAATGGATTAACCTGCAGTACAAGTACAATTTTGTTATTAAAAAACAAGAGGAGAAACATTGACTTGAGTTACTTTGAGTGTGTAGATATAATAGTACACAATGAATTCACTTCATGCACAACAAACAACAACAACACAAATCACTCAGTCAGTGTCTAATACATGCCATCATCTTAAGTTACAAGCAGTCTCTCTCGGCTTGGAAAAGAGGACAGCTATAGTGGTCATCATGTTCCACTTCTTTTGGAGGGACTCAACGAGGCAACATTTTCTTCTTTCTTCTATTATGCTACATCCAATCATTATCTGGGTTGAGGGAAATGGATTTAGGGCGCATCAGGAGGATGGAGGAGCAGGACTCGGAGAAGTGGACTTCAGGTAAATGCAGACAGCTGCAACTCCAATATGGCAATAAAAAGAATAGAAGACTGTGGTGATGGATTTGATATGATTCAAGGTTTCAAACAAGAAAGACAGACACACAAAAATAAAAGTAAATAAGGAAGGGAGAAAGTAAGAAGTTCAAGCCTGGTTGTCAGGGAAGTATAGCTCCTCCTCAAACTCTGGGGCTTCAAACAGAAGTAGGTAATCATCTAACACACTACTTCCGTCACCTAAGTCGCTGTCCCCATCTACCTGCGTTGAGTCATGTATTGTGTATTTCGGTGGTATAAAGTGCTGATTCATTTTGATCATGGTTAACCTCTCCACTTTTTTCGGTGAGAGACTGGTCTTTTTCACTGTTACAATGGCACTAGCAGCATTGAAAACACGTTCAGAAGAGACACTTGCGACAGGGCAAGCCAGATAGTTTATCGCCAGTCTGCCGAGCACTGGCCATTGGCCCCTTTTACCATACCAATACCGTAATGGGTTTTTATCAATGTAGACCCCTGTTTGGTCATCCAGATAGGCCTGGACCATCCACTCAATGTTCAGGGGTGCCACTCTATGTTTGATCTCTTTTGTCTTTGCATCAGCAGTGGACCTAGTTTTTGCTGTTGTCGATAGTGTTGGTGACCGCTCTGAGCCAAACGCACTGCCCTCAGGCTCTGAAGTGGAACTTGACGCTGGATGCCCTGCTGCAGTACTTGTGGGTTTGAGTTGTGGGGCGTTAATTGCCAGCCATTCATTTTCAAAGTCACTGGCTGCCTCAGCTATCCAATTTCTGTACAGGGCAACCTCTAGTTCTGAAAAAGGAATTAATGATCCAGAATTGTGGCACAATGTAATGTTTTTCTGACACAATCTTAGTTTGCACCCTTGTATTGTCAGCTAAGTGTCGGGATAAGCTCTCCACCAACACATAAGCTTCATTTTTTGTCCTCCACTCCTATGTACAATTCAGACACCTCCTTCAGCTGTTGCTCTAGCATGTACAACAATGGGATAGCTTGGCTCATAGTTTAGTCCTCCTTGCTGACTTCACGTGTGAAGACCTCAAAAGGAAGATGCATCTCTGTCAGGCATTTAACTAGGCACCATTAGTCCATCTGAAGGGTCTTGCCTTTCACAGTAGCATCCCCTCTTTGCATTACATATTGGTCTCTACTGCTCAAGCAGACAGTCAAGCATGTAATATGTTGAGTTCCAACGTGTTGCCACATCCTGGATGAGTGCATTAACTTGCTTTCTATTATCACATTGAAAGATCCTCAGCTGCTTCTGGGCTTTAACTGAATGACTGAAATGTGTGCAGACTCTTCAGCAGGTGGTCAGTAAGTTGCTGACTATGGCTTCTTTTTTTAGAAAGTCTTGAACAATAAAGTAAATACAGTGCACCAAACAAGGGACCCTGACATAGGCACCATCCTTCATGGCCTTAAGTACATTTCTGCCATTTTCCGTGGCAGCAAAACCAAAGTTAAGCACTCTTGCTGTCAGACCTTGCTACTAAACTCTTCCAAAATATTTGCAGCAGTATGAGATTTCTCCATGGTGAACATGGCTATAGTTGCATGTTTCTGAGTAGCATGAATAATCTCAGCAGTGTCAACACCTGTTTCAGATATCTTTTTTCTGACTCCCACAAAAGAGATCCAGTGTGCAGTGATGCACATGTAATCAGTGGCTTGGCAACTGGTCCACATGTCTGTTGTCAGGTGGATATTGTGAACACCATTCTGCTGCAAAGCTTGTCCAAGCAATTCCAGCACATCGTGATGTAGTGCTGGAACAGCAACTCTGGTGAAAGCGGACCGACTGGGAACCTTCTATATAGGGCAGATGGCTGACACAAATTCAAGGAAACCACCCCTTCCACAAAAGAGAAAGAGAGAAGGTCCAGTGCTAACATTTTAGCCAGCTTCACATTGTACAAACGTGCTGTTGGGTGGTTGTGTTTGTACTGCCCCCCCCCCAACGTAAGCATGCTGTCAATGGTAGGCTGAATTATTTTCCTTTGTGGTGCAGCTGTCTTCTTGAACCCAGTTAGGCTCAATGACGCAATTATTTTGATTGCAGTACTTGGTTGCCTTGGTGTCTCAGTCTGACTCTGCGTCTGAGTCTTAGTCTTCTTACTATGATACCACTGAGATGTTGCTGAGGATGTAGGCGGTACCACTACACTGCTGGGGACATGGCTAGAAATGTCTCCCTCTTGTTCACCTTCCACTGTGATCATATCTTCTTCTAATTATTCATCCCCACCAACAGCAACAGCAATGGGTGCAGTTTTACTTTCTTCTGGTATGCAAAGTAGGTGAGCCTCCCCCTGGATTATGTGGTGTTTTTTTAGATACTGTTTGGCCTCTGGCACTATAGTTTATACCAAGCTTACGCCGCCTAACAGCGTGTCAACAAATTGAGCATATAGCAATGTTTTCCTCCTTATTGCTAACCAAAAAGAAGTCCCAAACTGGGGAGGTGAACTTTCTGCTGCTGTTGGAGGTGCCCCTTTCAATGCCAGATGAACTGGAGGGTGGACGTGGAATTTGACTCTGTGCACTTACGGCACCAATGCCTACTGAGGTGGTGGTTGAGCTGAATGTAGGTCCGTGCCCGGCCATAGCAGATGCAAATATGGAAGCTGGAGGTGGTGTTACCTGTCTTGGTGGTATCCGTACAACATCCCTTGCAGCAATTTTGGATAGGGTAATAATGTTGGTCTCTAACTCCTCTGGACCGGTAGTGATGTTCATAATGAATGGCTCGTCAGCATCACCCCCCTCTTCTACATCTACCTCCATAACTCTTAGGCTTTCTGGAACTTTCCTCTTCACTAGCCTTGTCTTGTGGCGTGCATCATTCTCAGACTGAGTTGGTTGCTTTCAAGTAGCAGCTAGATCATCAGAAGCGGGGCTTGAAGAAGAAGTTAATTTACTACCCCTCCTTTTCCATGCTGGGGATCTGGAAGACAATGGATCTTCTGAAAGAGTAGCTTGCTCCGCTTCGTCTACAGGAAGCTTGATTTCCTGAACTGCTCCTTCTTCAGGAGAAACAACAAATATTATTGTGGGGTGTTGTTGCTGCTGTTGTTGCAGCTGTTGTTGCCCACTTATCTGCTGAGGTTCCACCTACATTGATTGGGTACTACTTTGCAATGATGATATTTCAACATCACTGCTCATTAGTAGACTGGCTACCTCTGAAACTCTCATGGGCTTGGGCCTAGGTCAGTGTGGTGGGCCTGCTGATGCGGAGGTGCAGCTCCCAGGTTGGTCCCCGGAGACCCCTGATGCAGGCGTAATTTTTTGTTTCCCAAAAAACATCTTGGCCGGCACACCATTCTTAGTAAGTGCCAATTCCTTTTTCTGTTCCTTCTTCTCACTGGCAACTTTCTTGGTACTGGAGGACCTGGGAACTTTCTTAGGGGCCATCTTCTTTCTTCCGATGTCAGCAGGACACAGGTGAAAAAGTTGCAGAGATGTCTGTGGTCACATGTGGACAAGATGTGGTGGGCAGCAGGACTTCTGTCTGGCAGTACAACTGATGATGATGACCCCTCCTCCTCTGTCTTTTTGTGCACCTAAAAGCAAAGAAGCCAGGAGAAGAATATCAGTGAAATGTTGCTTTTGTTGTTGCGGTTCAATTACTACTAGTACAAACAAACAAATATATTATATAACTTAGTGTGTGGTGGTCACACTTGTTAGTGTTACAGAAATACTTCAGCGCATACAGAACGCCTCCGCACAACTCATCCTGGCCATCCCTCGCCACAGCCACATCTCGACCCACCTGAGAGACCTGCACTGGCTCCCCGTCAACAAGAGGATCACGTTCAGACTCCTCACCCACGCACACAAGGCTCTCCACAACATTGGCCCGAAGTACCTCAACAACCGCCTCACTTTCTACACGCCCACCCGCCAGCTACGATCGGCCAGTCTCGCACTCGCCGCCGTACCACGCATCCGCAGAGCCACCGCTGGAGGAATATCCTTCTCCTACCTGGCGGCCAAGACATGGAACTCCCTCCCCATCCACCTACGGCTGACCCAGGACCACCTCTCCTTCAGGAAACAACTCAAGACCTGGCTTTTTGAGCAGTAACGGACCCCCCCCCCGAGCGCCTTGAGACCCTACTGGGTGAGTAACGCACTATACAAATTGCTGATTGATTGATTGATTGTTATATTATTACATTTTATTAACTCAGTTTAAGTTATAAAAAAAACATACATAACAGTGTAGCCATTTGTGAGACTTTGACAACTAGGGCTTTCATGGTGTACTGTTTACACTGAGGAAGGATAGAAAAAAAGAAGAACAAAAACAAAAATCCAAATGTAATGGAAGTGGAACCTGTTTGGCATTAATTTGCTCATCGCGTCATTACTGGAGCTGCAGCTAGCAAAGGGGATGGAAGCAGTAAGCTAAGAGGAACATAGGAAAGACATGCAGGCATATATGGCAAAAGCTGCACACTATACACTACTAAACTACCACCAGAAATGGCCATCCTCATGGACACTCACAGTCACATGAAACAAGCAGGAGGCCTGGAAAACAATGAACTGAAACAGGCATATGTTAGTCAGGTAAATGAGGCATGCAAAACAAACAGCTTTAATGCAATTAAATGCAACAACGAAAATCCACAGGGCTAAACAAGTTGGGCTAGTTACACAACAAACACACCACACCCACCCAAAACAAAGGCATTTATTTAACACACACCAAAAAAGTGAAATGCTCCCAAAAAACATATTTTGCAATTCAATCCAATGCCATCCATGCTCTAAATGATATTTAAATTCAACAGAACACACAGAAACAGTTGTTTCATGCACCCATGACTACCACTGAGTCTAAAGGATGAAAGGCCTATTGGCAGGCTAGGCTACAAGCTTACAGGCCTATGGCAAAAGCACACTGCCTGGCTTCACAATGGTCACCAGCCACATGGCCAAGCCCACAACAACAAGAAATTAAAGGGAAGACAGACAATGCAAGCCTATGGCAAAAGCACACTGCCTGACCTCAAAATGGCCACCAGCCACATAGCCAGGCCCACAACAACAAGAAGTCTAGGTCAAAAAATATCAAAGGAAACACATGCAGGTCTATATGGCAAAAGTAGCACACTTATAACTACCATCAGAAATGGCCACCAGCCACCTGGACACTACAGTCACAACAAGCAACAAGTAGGAGGCCTGGTAAACAATGAACTGAAACAGGCCTATAATAGCCAGGCAAAGGAGGCATGTTAAACAACACAGCTTTTAATGCAATAAAATACAAAAATCGAAAATCCACAGGGTTAAACAAGGTGTGCAAGTTACACAAAAAAGCACACCACACGTACACACACACACACACACACACACACACACACACACACACACACACACAACAAAGGCATTTATTTAACACACACTAAAAAACTGAAATGCCCCCCAAAAAACACATTTTGCAATTCAATCCAATGCCATCCATGCCCTAAATGATGTTTAAAATAAATTCAACACACACCAAAGTAACAGTTGTTGTAGTAAAATACTTTATTTGATTTGGTTTGAATCATAAAAAGAGCGGGTTAACCGCTAAAACACATAAACACATGTGACGTAAAATTCATGAGTAAAATACAAGTTAGTTAATAAACTTCTCATTTAAAGCATTTTTTGATTGATAAAACAGAGAGAAACAGTACAATTGGTGCCTTTGGTCTTGTAGGAGTTATTCTGACTATGAGATGTCTGATTCTTATACTGGCTTCGGGATAATTGTCCAAGCTTTTTCAAGTTCAAATTCTGTGTCTTTCTCTTCTAGTGCGTTTGCAGCTAGATTTAAAAACTTTAATGATTTACATACCAGTTGCACAGTTGACCCTCATAAACATTTTATTACTGCGGTTCTACAGGTCCTTATCAGCTCTTTTTTCATTAACGGCTGCAACAGTTCTTTCCGTTTAGATGATAATACCTGGCAAATACAAAGTAAGTGGAACATTGATTCGTCTCCTTGTCCGCAGAGGCGGCAGTCCGTTGAAAGCCAGGTGCGTTTCCATTTTGAAGTTAGATCTTTAGTTGGGTACACTCCCAGACTCAGTAAGATCAGTTGCTGTTTCATTCGATTTGCAAAATGTTCCAAGAGGTATGGTTGGGGCTTTAGCTTTTTATATGTTGGCAACACCATCCATGCATTGGTTTTCGTAGTCAAAGCAGCTTTATCCTGTTCTTGAGACATTTGATTAACTGTTTTGTTGACTAATTGTTTAAACGCCGGAGAGGATGATATTGTGTGCCATGCTTCCTGTAACTTTAAAGCCTCAATCGATTTCTTTAAGAATGAATAAACTGAATTAGTCGATTTGGATTGCTTTTCGACCTCCAGCCAACAATAATGTGCCCGAGAGTCATCCTCTGCTGCCCGCATTCTCCAGTAATATTTAACCAGTGCTCCTTGTCTTGACATGGTCTGTTTTTTTAACCCAAATTCAAGTCTGATCCGGGCTTGAGAGATATGGCGCGGAATGTTAAACAATTTTTTTAAGAGACTGGTTTGGGCGATGTTTAAAGATATTGCGTCTTTTGTATTTAAGAGTTCGGAACCGTATGTGATTGAAGGTAAGAATTTTTATGCCACGACCTTTAATAAGTGGGTGGTTGAACAGTCACTGAGGTTTTTTTGCAAGGTTTTGAATGCAAATATTAGCTGTTTAGCTTTTTTTCCGCTGTTCTTGGTGTTGCATATAATTAAGGTGGCAATGCAAAATTAATCCCAGATACTTGTATGTCCCCTAGCGGTCCAGGCGATTACTGTTAATCGCCCAAGTGAATTTTGGTATTATTTTATGTGGGCTTGAGAAACACATGACCTTTTTTTTAAAGTTTATATGTAGTTGGTTTAGGTCTGTGTATTCTACTAATTTGTTTATTAGACGTTGAAGGCCACGAGGCGTTTGGGAGAGCAGCACAATGTCATCTGCATATTGTAAACTTACTATTCGCACATTCCCTAGTTTTGGAGGATCACCTAATGTTGAACGTAGGTTATAATCTGGATCCGCTGTATAAATATTAAATAAACAGGGAGCTAAAACGCACCCCTGTTTTAAGCCATTGGTGGTGGTAATTTTATATGTTAGAGCTCGACCATCTCCCATTTTTATTTGTACCCATGTTTTTGAATAGAGATTAATTATAGCATTCAATAGGGTTGTGGGTACACTCCAGGATTCCATTTTGCCCACAAGGCTTGTCTAGGGACCTTATCGAAGGCCGCCTTGAGATCCACGAAACACGCATACAAAACTTTTGAATTGGCAATAGAGCCGAGAGTGTAACGGCGGATATGTTTGCTAAAGTGCCCATTCCGGCTAGAAAGCCTGTCTGTGTGTTGGGGATCAGTTTAATGTTACCTACCCAATCCTCTGGATCTTTCAGCACGTTTGCAGCATACATTTTTGCCTCAACATCCATGAGGGCTATTAACCTGTAATTTAAGGGATTTGCGCGAGCCCCTGATTTAAGTATTGGATGCAATATGCTTCCTCGCAAAAAACCTGGGATAGTATGGCATTCCGAAATGTTTTTGTTTTTGTGGGGGATTTTGTTCATGCAGCTCTTTGTTGTGTGTTTGTTGATCTCCAATGTTAATTGTCCTCTTTTTTAACTGTGTCTGGGTGTGTGATTGTAATTGTGATTTGTCTTGTGAATTTAGCATCGTCCTTTATTTGATCATGAGTCTCTGGACCTTTTGCTCCTTTTGAGATGCCCTCTATGCAATAGGGGTGTTGTTGGGGACTCGGGTAACGAGGGGGTTCCACCTCTTTTAGTTCTATATCCCATGCTGCAAATACCTCCTTGTGCCTCAAGATCTGTTCGGTGACTGAATAGTTTATCCAGGTGGCTGTTGTTATTTCGGCCCCTATTTGGTTAAGATTAGGTTTGAATTCAATTCTTTCCAGGTTGCTGGATGTTATATGTCTCAGGGCAGGTATAGATTTGAATAGTTTTAATATTGCAATTTAGTATGTTGTGAGTTGCTCTCGATTTATAATGTGGAATCAGTTCTATCTGACTTTGAGCCGTGGGCGATTGTTTTTTGTTATAATCGATCAGGCTCCCTATTAATACTTCTGTTGGATCTTGACGATGTGTTTCGGCGCGCTGGACAGGTTTGGCTTGGTCTTGTTGTGTGTTTTCAGAGGGCTCTCTTGTGCTCTCGAACTATAAATTGTTTTGAGTTTCATTATTATGATTTCATGTCTGTGTCTCTCCTTTCCCACTTATTGCTATATCCTGCGTATCGATTTCATTTTTCTTTATATTTGGATTCTGAGAAGTTTGAATTATATCTGATTTTGCGATTTCTTTGTTTTTGGCATTATCATTTTCCTTCTCGACCGACGACTTGAATATGTCGTATATTTTATTTGTTGACAAGTTTCCCTTATTTGTTTTGTTTTTGCCATCGTGGTTTCTTGAGGCCGCTATATCTACCAAAGTAACAGTTGTTTCATCATACACCCATGACTAGCTCTGGACCTACTGGTTACCCACAAGAAATTGTTTAAAAAATTATGAAAAGTACAACAATTCTGTAGTTGCAGCATCCGCAATGTCCCAATCAAACGGCTCCAATCAAACAAACAACACCAATTTACTTATAAAATCTCAATCCAAAAGTCTTCAAACCAATGATATATGATACACAGACACAAAGAGTGATCCTTCCAGCTCCAAATCCAAATTAAAAGTGAACAGGACATGGACAAAGCACTGGGAGGGGCCTGCTGGACAGGAACAGGAAGTTGGAGACTCTGGGGCACTTACTTCCTTTCTCAAAAAAAGTTTTAAAAAAAGGACTTCTTGCGCTAAAAAGTACAGCCAAATGTCAATCTGAGATGGGTTTTTTCATCCAAAACATCATTTTTGAGAAGATTTTATGCTGCTCGAGATATTCTTCTTCTCCAGATTGCAAATTGTGCATATTTTGCATCGCAAGCTTCACCAAGCTGCCGCCGGATGTCCGATGGCATGTCCGAATGATGTTTTCGCGATCTTGCACTCTTGCGGTGCCCGATAGTGCATCCGAATGACGTGTTCGCAATCGCAAACTCTTGCGGGATCGCAAGGCTGGCTACCAAAATCTCTTGGTACACGCAAATGGATAGGAAAACTGATTGGCGAGTGCAGGGATCCTGGTAAGTCTCTACCGCGATAGCAAAAATGCATTTTTAAAGCGCGAACAAGGAAAAAATTATTCTACGCCGCAGATTGCGGAAGTTTTGGCAATTCCCTGTTCTCTGTGGAATTGCCAAATTTCTGCAAATTCAATGAGTGTGCAGATTTTACCACCCAGGCCTATTTTATATGCAGAGCATAAACGAAATGCAAGTTCTGCCAAAATTTAAAATTACGAGCAGAGACTGCATTTTTTTGAGTGTGGAAGGAGGTTGAAAATGTGCACATTTCTTCAAAAAGTGTTGTGCCAAACCCATACCCACATTGCATAATTCATAACCAAGAAAAAGCACCTCAAGAAACACAATGTGGGATTTTGCAAAATTGAACTGGCAACCAAATTCAGCGAATCTCATAATATTGTGATCCACTCTTGCTAAATGAGGATTTAGTTCATAATTTCTAAGGCAAATGTCAACAACATAGGACAAAGCCTCAGGCTTACTGTCATGTAAAAGGTACACAATATGTGCCGCAAAGACCCTACGGCTATTTTTATACCCTATGGGTAAACAAGCGTATCGCCTCTAGTTATTGACGATGGTAAAAGCAAACCAATCATGGCTCTCTGTGCCCTACAGGCTGTGATATTTCCCACCTGTTTGATCCATTCTCAATCCCTCCCCTGTCTTGATAAAGACCCGCCGCGACCACCAACTGGGGCGCCTTAGGGTCGAAACGTCGATGCTGAATGCTGGCCAAGATAACTCCACGCACCTGCAAGGCCACCTCTTGTCTCCTTGGAGTATCAACTCAACACTCTGGCCTTTTTTAACAATTCCCCTGTATAAATTGTATATAGGTGTCACTGAATTTAATGCACTGTTCACTGTGTTCACCAACAGTCACGTTTATCACATGTGTAACGGTCCCTCACATATTGAAACTTGTGTCACTATGGAATGAAGTAATTCCTGTGTATCGTGATTGTTTTTACTTTTTACTGAGATAAAAACTTGAACTTCAGTTGTTTTCAGAGAGGTTTATTAAATTCAGCATGTATTGAGCTAACACAGCCAATTTTAAAGCAATTGTTTGTTACCCAACAGAACTACTTTGTTCTTAACCAATCATGGCTCTCAGCAGCCAGTTTGTGACTGAAAAATGTTTTAGAAATATCAAGTATAGTATTGAACATTTTACTGACGCTATAATTAATCAGGGCCGTGCTATGTGTGTTTTGTACCATAAAGGGGCATTAATGACTATTTAAATACTCTAATACAATACGATACTCTAATACAATACGATAAGAAATGTCAGGTTTCAAAATTGACAAAAGTGGACTACCCATAGGAGGGACACAGGGCTCAATCACACCCTGATTCTCCAGCTGAGTAAGAATTTATTTAATGCAAGCTTTAGCATCACATTTAATCGGATAATTAGGTTGAGGCTAAGGGGTAGAATGTATTGGAATAACATGTAGTGGGAATTCATTATCCCAACCAGCGTGGTTGCGGTTTAAGGCAGGGGCCAAAGCAAGGGCCCATTCAGAGGCATATGCATGCTTTATCTCATCAGGGACGAAATGCTAAAAAGAAGGGAGGATCTCGCCTTCGCCATTAGGACAAGCGAGAACAAAGGCAGGAGGCCAATTGAGTTCTGCCAGTAAAATGTCATCAAAATAAGTCAAATTATCCCAGAAATATCATCAATGGTGCATTTAATAACACCTTCAATCTGAATGTCTAAATGATAAAGTCTTTCAAAGGGTGCAAATTGGGTGTCCGCAGTCTCAAATATTACAAAGCTGTAATTTGCCCTCACCTCCAGAAACTGTAGCACTACGGTGACTTTCGCTGCGCTGTTGAGGCGAGTCACCTCCCAACGCCTGTCCAAGAGCATTGTTCTCATCGTCTGGGGCATATTTTGCTGGTAAGTCAGCAAAGTTTTTCTTTTGGACGGGGGCTCTATACGGAGGTGGTTCCTCTCTCTTGACTTTCACGTCAAAAGAGCATTGCATTTCCCTTTTGGACTGCACAGATTCATCTTGTCTGTGATCTTGTCACCCACCTCTGTTGTACTGTTCATCAGATAATTCCTGAAAGGAACAAGGAGAACGAGGATCAGCAACCGGAAAATGTTCTGGAGTCATAATTTTAGAGTGATCACACAACTCATATTCCTGCTCAGAACAAAACCTCTTAATACTTCGATAAGCTCATCCTTTTCCTCTTGCTCCTTGCTTCCAGAACATACAATCTTACATGCTTTGCAGTCTGATCTACTTGCTATGCAGTTTTCGCAGTCCAGGCTTAAAACCAGGAATTTAGTGATTCGGATATTGCCGGGTGCAATTGGTTTTACTTATGTAACATTCAATGAGGGTGATACTGTACTCATTTCCAATAAATCACATCTGTATACTTCTGCGGAAAGGCATTTTTATTCTACCAAGAAAAATGTTACCTGCAGTACAGATGGCCATCCTTAAAGAACAGCCTCTTGCTCAAGGTAAATGCATTTTTGTTGTTTCACCTGTGCCTGCCTTGGAGGCAGCCACAAAAAATAGCGTTCCTAATTCTAAAGCCCTTTATTCCCATTGGATTCAATGGGCTATGTCTTTAGCATCCGTGGATGTTACCTTTGTTTTGGACCCTTCCTTGCAAACTCAAGAGTTTCTTCAATATAAACATGATCATCCTCTGCCTTCTTTGGTTCTTCGTCTTGATTAGTATGAATGTATATTTTACACTGATGGCTCGGCTCAACCAGCCATTGGGAATTCAATGCCTGATGAAGCAGCCAAATCTGCAGTAGCCACAACTAAAGTAGTCGCAGTTAAGAGTTCTATTCCTAAAATTGATGATGACATTCTAGCTGCCATTGCCGCATCTCGGAATGGTACTTCCTTTCCTACTAAATATACTTATCAATTAGCTATTGAGAAAGTTCCCTTTGTAAACATTCCTGGGGTTGGTGATCATCTGATACCAAACTTCAACGGCAGACATCTTTAATAGTGGCCGCTCATGAAGGTATGGCATCTGGTCATGCAGGAGTGGCTGCCAATGTTTCACTCTTAGAAAAACGTTATTGGTGGTGGGGTTTGTGCCAGCAGACTCCCCGTTATGTCCTATGTTGTGATGTTTGTCAACAAAATGTTCTACTGTGATCCGTTCACCACAGATTCACCTTTATATTTCTAATCAGTCTCTTGGCTGTATTTATCTTGATCATTGTGGTCCCCTTATATCAGATAAAGCATTCAAACATATTTTGGTTGCAATGGATTCTTGCTCTAAATTCCTCTGGGTATGCCCCAGTGCTCACCTGATGCTCGAAATGTTATCAAGAATTTGCAGATTATTGTCAGGACTCATGCTTGTGGCACTTTCTATTCAGACTAGGGTCAGGTTTTCCCCTCAAAGGCATACCAAGATTCAATAACGCCCAGGAGAATTTGTCAACTCCATCTAGGTCCAAGAGCAATTCTATTGTGGAGCGGATGAACCGTAACTTAAAGCAGTCTTTAACAGTGAGGGCATTAGGTATGAGACATGGCTAGTTAACATCTCCATGGGGATTCAACAAGAGCTTAATAACCTCCCTAACAGATCTCTGGGTGGGCGGAGTCCATATGAAATGCTCTTTGGCATCAAGATGTATGTTCCAGACCTCGATGATCTAGACGTTGTGGCAGCAGCTTCAAACTTTTGTTATGTTTCATATAGGTGACCTAATGTAGGCCCAGGTAACATCATAGCCCTTCACCTACATCGCCTCCCCTACATTAAACAGTAACAAGCCTTTTAAGGATTGAACACATTTTATGGACTGAACCTTTTACCTAGTTCTGGGCCTGGGTACAGATGGAGGGTTTTCCCTGAACAATAGTGTTCTATGACTTTATCTTTAGGTAACACAGTATGAATAAATATTAATAAGGCTACTTGGAAACCAGGCAGAGGCTATACACCACCTTCCTACTATCTACGAACAAGGGTCATCACACACATCATCCTCATTCTCAACAATGGGTAGCACAAGAACAAGGAACACAGGGACTCTATATACAACACCTCTTGTTAGCAGTAGTTAGAGGGAACTGTGACTTCCAGGCCAACACACTGACCAGAGACGCTGAGGCTCCTGTATGCAGACGCTCCAGCTGACAGTGGTCTCAACATCCCTTGCGGGATGTCTAACTCGAGACCAAGAAGGGCTCCGACATATCTCATACTTCAGGTAATGGGGTTCGACTAAATCCTAGAGGGATTCTTGGCATTTACTCCTACTCATAGGCTGGGTACACTTAGGTACATCTAGATAGGCATCATAGGAGTACGTACACTTTTATCATGCATTTGTATTTATTCATGCTAATTGCAAAATGGTAGAACTGTACTATCTGTTTATATTGATAGTACTGCTAATCATATATTGCTGCTACTGTCTAATGGTTGTTATGGCTTATATATTCTACACGAGAATAACAACTGTTCAATAAACCTTTCATTGAAACACCTAGACTGTTTATTCTGTGTACCTCTGAGATAGCCTAAATGTGCACGAGTGACTGAGAGAAATGTAGTACATAGTTTCCAAGATCTTGAGGAATCAGGGCTGTCATGTTCTGTGGCTGCCAGACACTGATCTCTCCCCAATAAGAGGAGACACTAGTGGCACTGTGAGCTAGCATATATGCAAACAGGCTAACATACACAGTCAGGGTACTCAGAGTTAGTCTGCCACCAATCCTACAGTTTATGTTATCCAAATGCTGAGGTCCTGTATGGGTATAATAGGACCTGCACAACACTTTGACATAGATAAAGAAACTCCAAAAATGTTGTGATGCTCTGGCTAGCAGTCACTTGCCTTCAACTCTCCCATAGGATGCAGCTGTTCAGATTCCTGTTTCTGGATGGCTTCCTAAATTTGGGTATTGGGTTCGTAAAAAGGTGGCATTCAAGAAAGAATTAGGTCCCTCCTACCATGCTCCAGTTCCAGTTCATGGTATACAGGGTTCCCGAAATTTGATTTTACCTCCACTTCCCGGAAGCAAAGAAAATGTCTTTGTTTCCTTTGAACATGTCAAATTACACCATATGGATGATTCTCAATAGTATGCCTAGAGGCGTCATACGCAGTATGTTGCCTTACGGCCAGTGAGCACAATCCTTGCTGAGTCTCCCCAGCAGCTGGAGGGGGATATCAAGTCTTCAGTTGACCTTATAATTTTTACACCTTCTTCCCATTCCACAATGCAACTTGTTTATTCTGATCTACAAGTCAAGGCCCCTTCTACAGTGCAAGCATCCAGTGTCCATCCAGAATCACAGCCGTCCATGTTTCGGTTGATTTCTTCTGGTTATTATATTGATCAAGATAACTTTTCTTCAGACAGTTCTTCATTGTCTTCTGTTCTGTCTCCATCACCAGCGTGGATTTGTGTTTTCATCTTTTGGCTAAAACACATTTATCTGGTTCCACCTTGTGTATATATCTGGATCGTGTTTTCCATGGTATTTTTGTTCATGTGGATTAAATTCATGACTGTTTTCTTTCCTTTTGATCAACGGCTATTACCTCCCAGAAGGTTCTGCTGCAGAACTAGTCTATGGGGTGTTGGCCTCATATTCCTCCTTGCATCAAATAAAAAGAGGCCAGTCCCTTGTCAACATTTGGGTGGTCGCAGTCCCTGATAGAATTGTATGGGATAAAGTACCATTCAATATATTTGGTCCTATGGAGGCCCTGCAGATACAACATGTGTTCCGAGTTTCCATGGGAGATGCAATAGTGCCTGGGTTGCAAACAGATGATTGGGATGTTGATACTGTGAATTTGTTGTGTTCTGAACTGCAATTTTATTCTGTCTTTGAATCTGAGGAATTAAATTTAAATTCTGTAAACTATGCTGGGTTGTTCTGCTATCAATGTTATGGACATTATTGTTTTGCATAGAACTAATGGACAGCGTCCCCAATATATATTATACTCAATCAGAGCATTGGCCAACTCCACCAAGGGAAGCTCAACAATAAAAAAAAAATAATACCCATATTTCACAGGTTAAGACACTTCAGACCCAAAATCATGCTGTTTTAAAATGGTTATCGCTATCTCGAAATGATATGCTTATTTAAACCAAGCTAATCAATGCAGGTGCCTTCATTGAGGAACTCACCCTGAAAGGCTATGATTATTGAAAGGACAACATTGACTTGAAATCAACTTGGGGCACTAAGTCCTGGCAAGTTCAAGGCACAGAATCTCTATTTTGTGTGTTCCTGATACCTATACAAATGTTTTTTTTTTTTTTGATAATCAACTTTATTGGCATTTCGAAATCGACAAAGAAAAAACATTAGTGGAAGCTCAGCAATCATTAGACACAGATAAAAACATTCAGCAGCATACATAGACGGGTGAGCTATGTCCCAGTCCGACAGCACAAACGTTGCGATGGAGCAAGACACAGAGTAAATATCAAAGCTCATGGTGCCAGTAGGTTAAACCATTTCCCCCAAATTCTGGTAAACTGTTCTGGCGCACACCGGGATTCGCAAAGGGCCTCCTCCTGGACCCCGCACCAGTCCCCCCCCTGTTCCAGCCCTTCACCGTTGGAGCTGAGTCTCGGAGCCAATGACGAGCAATATCACGCTTGACCACGGCCACCGCCGTCCCCAGCAGGCGCCTGTCCGGTCTATTGCCATCAAGGCCATCAAATACCCCTAGGAGCAGCCAAAGTGGATCATGGGGGAAATATTTTTTTTAATGACATGATCCAACAAACTACTTGTCTAGGATTGGCAAAAGTTAAAGGATTGAAAACTCAAATTATTCCATCCCCTGCCCATTTTGATGATTGCCAATCTTATTAACTTTATACTGAAGACCAACTAAATAGTATGATACAAAATGGTACATTTAATTCCTCAGTTATGTCTTTGGAAGGGTGTGTATTATGGTCAACAGATACGAATGGCTGTCATGCTCATTTCTAAATTCAACATCAGGGTTAAAATCCAATAGACCTGATCCCTGATATTCACAATCCATGCATTCTAACACGGTTACTACTTATTCCATGGGTAAAATATGCCAACAATGGTTAGAACATTCCACATTTATAGCAGTGAACCAACATCTTTCTCTCCTATCTGAAAACATGAATCTGTATGACTTCCTTTTGGGTCCAAAATTCACCTGTTCTAAACAATTTATTTATTCTGCTTATAATTAAATTATACATTGTGGCAAATGGAAGCTGCAGTACGTTTATCAAGATCAATTGGCTAAAGTGTTTGCTGTAGTAGACAACAGTATTAATATATTGTCATCTCGCAAATATAGCTTCGAAAATATTGTATCATTTGTCATTGACATTATGCAAAATGATGTGTCTTCGTTATATTATGGTAGGACTAAACTTAGATCAATCATACAGTTTAGTTGGACACTCCAAACACTTCTTCCAATTCCACAAAGGAACTTGTTTATTTTGATCCTCCAGTCAAGGCCCCTTCTACAGTGCAAACTTTCAGTGTCCATCCAGAATCACAGCCGTCTTTGTTTTGGCTGATTTCTTCTGGTTACTATATTGATCAAGATAACTTTCTTCAGACAGTTCTTCATTGTCTTTTGTTCCGTCTCCATCACCAGCGTGGATTTGTGTTTTCATGGTTAAAACACACATATCTGGTCCCACCTTGGCGCAATCAATCAATCAATCAATCAATCAATCATTTGTAAAGTGCACTACATACCCGCGAGGGTCTCAAGGCGCTGGGGAGGGGGGCGGCTACTGATCGAACAGCAAGGTCTTGAGTATCCTCCTGAAGGTCAGCAGGTCTTGGGTCTGTCGTAGGCTCAGTGGGAGGGTGTTCCATGTCTTGGTGGCGAGGTGGGAGAAGGATCTCCCACCGGTGGTTTTTTTTCGGATGCGCGGGACGGTGGCGAGTGAGTGGTCGGCAGAGCGTAGCTGGCGGTTGGGGATGTAGAAGGAGAGCTGTCTGTTGAGGTAGGCTGGGCCAGTCTTGTGGAGTGCCTTGTGTGTATGGGTGAGGAGCTTGAAGGATATCCTCTTGGTGATGGGGAGCCAGTACAGGTTTCTCAGGTGGGATGATGTGGCCATGGCGTGGTACGTCGAGGATCAGTCATGCTGAGACGTTTTGGATGCGTTGTAGTTGTTTGATGAGCTTGGTCAGGGCTTCCGCATAGAGGGCTTTTCTGTAGTCGAGACTACTGCTGATGAGGCCCTGGGTGACTGTCTTTCTTGTATCTATCAGGATCCATCTGTAGATCTTGTGAAGCATGCGGAGGGTGTTGAAGCAGGAAGAGGAGACTGCGTTGACTATCTTGGTCATTGAGAGCGTTGAGTCGAGGATGATTCCCAGGTTGCGTGCATGGTCAGTGGGAGTCAGGGCTGCCCCCAGTGCAGTCGGCCACCAGGAGTTGTCCCAGGCTGAAGGGTTGGAGGCGAGGAAGAGGACCTCTGTCTTGTCTGAGTTCAGCTTCAGATGGCTGATCTTCATCTAGTCGGCGACTGCCTTCATTCCTTTGTGGAGGTTGGCTTTGGCGGTGATGGGGTCCTTGGTGAGGGAGAGGATAAGCTGAGTGTTGTCGGCATAGGAGATTATGTTGAGGTTGGGCTACGTGTGCGAGCGGGCCATGTAAATGTTGAACAGCGTTTGGCTGAGGGAGGATCCCTGGGGTACGCCGCAGATGATCTCGGAGGCTTTGGAACGTAATGGGTGGAGGAGAGTAAGGAGGTGGTCCAATCCAGAGCCTTGTCTCGGATCCCTGCGGCGTGGAGGCATGCACGTAGGTTGCAGTGGCAGGCAGTGTCGAAGGCGGCAGAGAGGTCTAGGAGGATGAGTGCTGCGGTCTCGCCGTTGTCCAGCAGGGTCCTTATGTCATTGGTGGAGGCAATAAGGGATGTGTCGGTGCTGTGGTTGCTGTGGAACACTGACTGGAAAGGGTCCACGATTCTGTTTTCTTCGAGGTATCGGGTTAGCTGTCTGTTGACGGTTTTCTTGATGACCTTGGCTGGGAAGGGGAGCAGAGAGATGGGCCGGAAGTTCTTGAGGTCTCTTGGGTCTGCCTTAGGTTTCTTGAGTAGGGCGTTGATCTGGGCGTGTTTCCAGATCTCTGGGAAGGTCGTGGTCTCAAGGGAGAGATTGATGACATTGCTCAGCTGGGGTGCGATGGAGCTGCTTGCTCTTTTGAAGACATGGTGCGGGAATGGGTCAGACGGAGGACGGAGTGAATTGAACGCATGGGCTTGATGTTGTCATCGATGTTCACTCTGGCCCAGGCTAGCAGGGGGTCGTGGTCGATGGTGTACGGAAGGTCTGTTGTGTTGCTGTCTGTTGGGCTGTCTGGGTGTTAAAGTTGTTGTGGATGTCTGCTATCTTTCGGTGGAAGAAGGTGGCAAGGGAGTCAAACAGGGCTTGCGACGGCAGGATGTCATTGGTGTTGGAGCTGGGGTTGGAGAGTTCCTTCATGATGTTGAAGAGCTCCTTGCTATTGTGTGCGTTGTTGTCAAGGCGGTCTTTGAAGGAGGTCCTCTTGGCCGCCCTGATGAGGTGGTGGTGGTTGCGGATGGCATCCTTGTGTGCTGCGAGGCTGTCCGGAGTTTGTTCACTGTGCCATTTCTTCTCTAGTTTCCAGCAGGCTTGCTTGGAGGCTAGGAGTTCTGGGGTGAACCAGCTTGCCCTCTTGCTGGTGGCTCTGTGGGGGGGTTTCCTCAGTGGGGCAAAGGTGTTGGACCAGTCCTAAATCCAGCGTCTGAGGCTGTGGGCAGAGCCCTCGGTGTTGGAGGGTTCGGTGGGTGGGCTGAGGGCATGGTTTGTGTGTAGTTGGTCTTCGGTGATTTTCCTCCAGCAGCGGCTGGAAGCGGCGGGGGATCAGTTTGGTGCCGTGGTGTGTGGTGGGTTTTCTGGAAGGCGAAGTGGATGCAGCAGTGGTTGGTCCAGAGGAGTTTGGTGGTGTGGCTGATGGAGACGTACGTGCTTGAGGAGAAGACGGTGTCGAGCGTGTGGCCGGCGGAGTGGGTGGGTGTTGTGACAAGTTGCTTAAGTCCGAGGTTGGTGAGGTTACCGATCAGGGTTGTGGAGTTGTTGTCATTGTTGTTCTCAAGGTGAAAGTTCAGATGTAGTCGGTGGAGGTCAGGGCGTGTGTGCTGATGAAGTCGGCGATGGAGTCGTTGAACTGGGGGCGGGGTCCGAGGGTCAGTACACAAGGGTGCCTCTGAGGGTGGAATTAGGGTCTGTGTGGATCTGGAAATGCATGTGTTCAGCGGTGCTGAGCTCTTTGTCGGTGCTAGCTGAGACCCTGATGCTGGTGTAGCTGCAGTTCCGGCAGGTGAAGGGGCAGAGTGTGCATTTCGGGGCAGCCTTGAAGCAGGTGCTGCTCTGTCCGGAGTTGAGAGCATGCAGAGGGCTGGCGTCATAGTGGCAGTCATGGCAAGTGTGGGAGCCAAGGGTTGTGGCGCTGGGCGTGGTCCAGGCACGGACAGGCGCAGAGGGGCTCGCCTTAGGCACCTACGGGCTCGCGTTAGGTGCGCCTTCGGAGCTCCAGCAGCGGGCCGCGCAGAGGCTGGCATATGGGGGAGGTGAGAGGAAGGAGCAGGTGGGAGGCGGAGGCAGCAAATGGGCAGTGGGCAGTCAGGGGGGTGGGGCCGCAGGCGAGGGCAGTGAGGGACTACAAAGGAAACAGAACGAAAAGGGCCACAAAATCGAGGGTAAAATGAGTGGCACAGAAGGCCGACGGGAACAAAAAACAAGTGGAACAGAAGGCAAAAGGGGCACAAAAACTAGGGAAAAATGAGTGGCACCGAAGGCAAAAAGGGCACAGAAATACCGGAAAATTAGTGGCACAGAAGCAAAATACAGAATACAGAAATATTGGGGCAGCTAAGAAAAGAAGGCAGAACGGGCAGAGAGGCACGGGGGCAGTGAGGGGAACAGAAGGGAAAACCAGGCAGAGACACGGGGGCAGCATGGGGTACAGAAGGAAAAACCGGGCAGAGAGAGCACAGGGACAGCGAGGGGAACAGAGGGAAGAAAAAGGGTCACGGACCACGTACAGGCAGTGGGGGAAGGCAGACAACAGCAGTCATAGACACAACAATAAAAATACATTCAATACAATAAAAGCAATAAAGCGGAGGATGAACAAACCTACCTACGGCCTACCACTGCCCACCAGGGATGAGGCGCAGGTGGTAGCCTGCAGGTCGTGGAGGGCCCAACGTCCTCAGTATCGGCAGCTGGGGCAGGGAGGTACAGGCGGTGCTGTGCGAAGGGGGAACAACCCATCTGGTGGGGTCAAGGGTATATATCTGGATTGTGTTTTCCATGGTATTTTTGTTCATGTGAATTGGATTCATAACTGGTTTTTTTCTTTTTGATCAATGTCTATTACCTCCCAAAAAGTTCTGCTGCAGAACTAGTCTATGGGGTGTTGGCCCAACATTCTTCCTTGCATAAAATGAAAAGAGGCCAGTCCCTTGTCAACATTTTGGTGGTCCCAGTCCCTGATGGAATTGTATGGGATAAAGTACCATTCAATATATTTCGTTCTACGGAGACCCTGCAGATACCACATGTGTTACGAGGTTCCATGGGTGATGCAATAGTGACTGCATTGCAGACAGATGATTGGGATGTTGATACTGTGAATTTGTTGTGTTCTGAACTGCAATTTTATTCTGTCTTTGAATCTGAGGATTTACATTTAAATTCTGCAAACTTTGCTGAGTTGTTCTGCTATCAAATGTTAGGGACATATTGTTTTGCATAGAACTAATGGACAGTGTAAATTATACTCATGAGAGCATTGGCCAACTCCACCTAGGGTAGCTCAAAAATTAAAAAGTTATAATACCCATATTTCACAAGTTAAGACACTTCAGATCCAAAATCATGGTATTTTATTTTGGTTATCACTATCTTGAAAAAATACATGCTGACTCAAACAAAGTTAATCTATTCACGTTCCTTCATTGAGGAACTGACCCTGAAAGTGTGGTAAATAAATAAATAATACCCTATTTTTGGATGAGTGAATGAATAACAGATAGCTCAATAAATAAGAGTCAAGATTCGAGGTAGTAGGAGTTTCTGCAGGTTTATTACAGCATAAGGACAGGATCAGGACAACCTGCATAGGAATAGGACAATAAGGCCTGGCAGGGGAAAAGGATCCCAGCAGGACAACTGGGGCCCAGCAGCTGCTGGGGCTTGGTCTGGGATGAGCGCGCTAACATTTAATAACAAGACATTCATTTATATACATAGCGCAAACACATAGCATTACATTGCAGTAGGCGTAACAGTGGGTGGAGTAGAAGGCGTGACGCATAGCAGTCGCGAAAGATAACAGTAAAAAGAGGTGTAACTGGGAGTTTACTTAGACATGTGATGCAAAACGTAACAGAATATGTCATGAATAGGCGGACACATAGGAGGGGGCTACCTAAGGAGCCGGGACCTCTAACCTAATGGTGCGCGAAAACTAGCAATGACGTGTTACTGGGAGAAGCTGGGGGCTACGAACTCTGTGCTAGGAGCAGAGACTAGAGTCTGGAGGGTCGGAGCGACATGTACCTAATCCCTATCTGGTATCTTGATGTTTAGGGAACATGTTGATATAAACTAGAAGTCATGAGGGGAGAGGCTAACCTGATTCTAAGACTGGACCATGCATTATTCTACATGTAGTGCGTGAAGAATATTAAATGACCATTAAATACAGTATTTCTCTAACGTGGAGACGAAAAGGCTAGACAATGACGGAAACTATTGATGCAGTTCAGTAGCTTAGGAATGCAAAGGAGGAGGACTGAACTGATAGCAGGAACTATAACATACTTTTGGCAGACTCAGAGGCAGAGCCGGGCTGCACCGGGCACTGCGAGGCAGGAAGTAAGTGAAGGGTCGAGGATACAGGTGGGGGCTGTATCGCTCCTTAGCGAGGCTTTCAGGAGACAGGAGCTGAATCTGTGGTCCGGGCCCTTTTGAGGCCTAGAAACGGGGACTTTATAATTGAATAACGTGCACACTGAGAAACGTGGCAACATTACTTACATAGGCCTGATATTCGTAGTATTCACGAGGACTGGAAAATAGCACACTAGAGGTGGACACAACTGTAATTGCGTCTTTAATCAGAAATGGGGAATAACATATGCATATTGGTCATGCATACATAACATATGATGGATGGGGCGTAGGGACACAGAACATGGCAAAATTTACTTTTCCACATTCCCTCCTTGTCACTACGTTTCCATCAGGAAACATCAATATTCATGATACCGTCTATCATTTCATACAGTACCATTTGCTCGTCTCGAATTGTCTTGGAACGGGATTTAGAACGGGGCTTGGGACGGGGAATACAAGAGGTAGCACACATGCTGCAAATCGCAGGGCCACATTGTATACAGAGGCAGCAGCTAAATATGATCGCTACTGCAATACCTAGAAAGGACAGGACTTTCCATCCCCATGCAGAAATTATATTCCAGAACCAACCGGACCATGTCCAGGTGCCTGGATCTTGATGTAACAGATGGGCAATTTTATGGAGTCTGGTTATAGCTGAATAAACAGACGGCGCGTTATTTGGAATGAAAATGCAACAACTGGATCCGAGAATTCTACAGGCCCCGCCCCTATCGGCCAGTATGACGTCAAGGACGAGACGATTCTGTAAAACGACAATTCTCATAAAGGATTGTTCTTCAGTTAAATTACCTAGAGCGGAGGCAGTCTCATCTACTACTGCTTCAAGGGTTCTTGTTAACCTACGAATTAGCTTACTATTTACAACTGTACCTAAATAAGGGAAAACACCTTTATCTATATCAATGAATTGCTCTGCGGCGGTTTCAGTATAATCGACAATCGGGAGATTTCTCTTGTGTCTAGTGTGTACTAAGAAAGAATTCCTATGATAATCAGGTGGGGCTAGAAAAACAGGTGGCAGTAGGAAGGCAATGTAACAGGTTCCCTCCCAATCGAGGGGCAGACGGACATATGCAGTTTGACCACAAATAAAATAAGAATGACGTGAAGCTATAAAAATAGATTTCCTACTGTCACTATACTGGATAACAGTAGTACATTCACTATGACCTATATGTACAGAACCATAACTACGAACACATAATTCGCCTTTGACTGGTAGTACTGAAATAGCGGGTGAGTCTGGAGTAGTATCAGACTGAACATTCAGGACCATGAAATTCGACGAATAATTTCCTAAATTATATACTTCATTTTCTAAATCTAAACCTGTTCTGTGGGGGAAACCTTGCTTGTCTGGAAAACATGTACTGTTAAGAAAAGACATATCTGTTGAGGATGACGTTAGCGTGGACCATGCTCCACACGAACCATTGTGTGAAAATGGATAAGGAAAGAGTGGCAGAACTCCCTTCGATGTCTGGAAAGGGGGGAGTCGACCACACACCCAACAATTAGTGGCATTGCTGGTCTGGTGTGAATAATGTAACATACGGATGAATGTGTTATTACGCATGGCAAGGCGGTATGAATATTCGTGAGGAGGCAGATCACTAAACGTGTGCTCTACTGTAGCATGAGCAGACATATTTACATGAGGAACTGGTAAATACAGGAAAAAGGCGTAGCTGGTGCAGGAAATCATTATGCTGAGAAATAATATGAAACTCAGAAAAACGATACATTGTAGTGAACTTCGACTGACTCTCTCACTATGGGGGTCTATTTTATACATGTCAGAAACAGTCTAACCGTTTCACCTAGGGGAGGACTTATACAATCAAACTGGCTGACTTATTAGACCTGAGCTTTAACTTATACTCCTGTTGCGGAGTTTTCTCTAACAAGGGAGGGGTTGTAATAAAGTCTGGTGCGGGACAGTCCTTTAAAACAATGTTCTGGCAATCCTTCGAATCCTGGGAAATGTTCTTGGCAATGTCTTTGAAGTCTAGTTTCGGTCCTTGGAAAAGTTTTACATGAGAAAGGTGGACCCACCCCTTCCTGCCTTCTAGCTTGACGGCAGTTCGGGTGGTCAAGAGGACCTGACGTGGCTCTTTCCAACGTGGTTCCAGCGGACTTGATCTGTCAAAATTGCGGACCATCACCAAGGATCCTGGAACGATCTCGTGCGGTGCCACCTCGGTATTGTCTGGAAATGCGGCGGCAACCTGTGAACGACATGAGTTGAGGGCAGACATCAAGGAAGCTAGGTAATCTGTCAGCATATTACATGAAACATCGGTAATACTTCGGGGTCTAGGAGTACCCCACATGTTAGGGGGGCGGCCGAAAACGACCTCATACGGGGACAGACCTGATCTGGAATGTGCGACCATACGCATGTAAAACAGAGCGACTGGCAAAGCTACTAACCAGTCCACACCCTTGTCTTTACAGATTTTTGCTATACGGATTTTCAGAGTCTGATTATGTCTCTCGACTAGTCCAGCTGCTTCTGGATGGCGTACACAATGGAACTTCCACTGGTACCCTAACAACAGGGAAACGTGCTTCATGAGTTCGGATGAGAATGGCTGACCGTTATCAGAATATACGACTCTAGGGAGTCCATATCTAGGGAAGAATTCACGAACCAGCTGCTTGGCAGTGGTCGCGGCTGTGTAATCTGGGACTGGATATGCTTCTGTCCACCTGGACAAAGCGCATACTACTACAAGGACATACTTGAAACCTCGACATCGCTCCATTTGAATATAATCCATCTGGAGGACCTCAAAAGGGTGGTCAGGGGGCTGGAAACCACCTTGTTCCACCGGGACACTTTTACCTGGATTAAACTGACAACATATCATACAGGTACGGACTTTCTGCTTGGCTGCAGCTCGTAAATGCTTGTTGAACCAAATGTTCTGGATACTGTCTAACATAGCTTTTTCTCCTAAATGTGCTGGACTATGTGCGGTATTGATAATGACTTGAACCATAGAATCGGGGAGAAACCATGTGGCTCTACCCTTCGTTAACCATCCTTGATCTGTCTGGACCCCTCCTTGTACAGACCATTTCTTGATTTCATCGGGAGTAGCATGTGACTGGATATCTATGACATCTTGAGTAGGGTCCTTAACTGTCATGCATGTAATCAGATCTGGAATATGTGTCTGTGTCTGATTAACTGGAATGTCTGGAGTCTGTGCTGTAAGCTTGGCTGTGCGGTCTGCTAAATCATTACCTCGGGAAATATTGTCTGTAACTTTCGTATGTGCTTTGCACTTCATGATAGCAATAGATGTCGGTAAATGTATGGCATCTAACAGGGCTTGAATAAGGAGACCATGCTGAATCTTGGTTCCATGAGAAGTCATAAAACCTCTCTCCTGCCAGAGCACTCCGAAGTCGTGTACAACTCCGAATGCGTAACGTGAATCTGTGTAAACATTAACTTTCAGGTTCTTGGCGTGTATACAGGCTTGTGTCAGAGCGACTAGCTCTGCTGCTTGAGCGGACAGGGTATCAATACGGTGTGTTTCAATAACTTCAGTGTCAGTAGTCACTGCATATGCGGCGACTAGTTCTCCTGTACTAGTTCTCATACATGAACCATCCACATAAAGTGTCAGGTCAGGATCTGGTAACGGAATATCTGTCAAGTCTTGTCTTGGCTTTGTCGTAATGTTAACTACTTCCACACAATCATGTGGGTCTGGATTTGAACTAACTGATGGTAACAGTGTAGCAGGATTCAGGACGTTGCAGCGTCTAATTTCTATGTGTGGCTGGAACAGTGTCAATTCATAACCTGTTAAACGTGCAATTGTCAAGTGCTGAGTTTGTGTTCGGTTTAAAAGAACTTCTACTGAATGTGGAACTTGTACTGTCAGGGAATGTCCTAAAACTATGGAATCACTTTGTCTGATAGCCAGTGCTGTGGCTGCAACTGACTTGAGGCACGCAGGCAACGCCTGGGCGACTGGATCTAATGTGCTTGAAAAATAAGCACAGGGCTTGTATTGACCTGCTTGATCTTGTGTGAGAACAGATAATGCTGTACCTTCGCGTTCTGTAACGAAAAGTGTAAAAGGCTTACTGTAGTTCGGTGTAGCTAGGACTGGAGCTTGGCATAGGGCTTTCTTTAACTCGTTGAAACTAAGTGTATGGTCAGATGTCCAAGGGAGGACAGTCGATACGGCTGCCTCCTGTGTCGTTAACTGTATCAGTGGCTTGGCTAGAAATGCATACTGGGGAATCCATTGTCTACAATAAGAAGTAAGGCCGATAAAAGCACGTACCTCCTTCTGGGTTCTGGGCTGGGGAAGACTCGCTATTAACTGGATACGGTCGGGTGTCAACTGCCTACCCCTCTTGGACAGCAAGTGTCCTAAGTATACCACTTGCTGGACACAGAATTGAAGCTTCGAAGGTGACACCTTGTGCCCCATCTCGGCTAGAAAATACAGAACTGTAAGTGATGCTCGCTCGCAAGCACGTTCAGAACGGGCTGTGATCAGTAGATCATCGACATACTGGAGCAGGGCAGTGTCAGTTGGCATGTGAATGTTGTCTAGTTGTCTCTTGAGTGCTTGACTGTAAATACTAGGGCTTTCTGTGAAACCTTGAGGAGCGCGTGTAAACATATAGCTCCTTCCATTTAAACAAAATCCGAAAAGAAACTGGCTGTCTGGATGAATTGGAACACTAAAAAATGCATTCTTGAGGTCAATAACAGTGAAAAACATAGCTTCGGAATCAATGGCAGTTAACAGGGAAGAAATGTCTGGAACAACTGGGTACTGAGGAATAATACATTTATTAAGTTCTCGTAAATCAATCACTAATCGATATACTGGGGGTGCATTTGGATCAGTACGTTTCATGACTGGAATGATCGGAGAATTGCATACATTGGAGTCAGTTTCTACAATTACTCCTTGAACCATGAGTTCGTCAATAATTTTGGATAAGGCTGCTACAGCCTCAGGTGGCAGTCTGTACTGCCTGATTCGTGGTAACACTACATCTGGCTTGAGAGTCACACGATAGGGTGTGATTTGCATGTAACCTACATCAGTTGGACCTTGCGCCCATAAATGCTGCGGAACATTAGACAATCTTGAATCAAAATCTCGTAATACATAGTGACCCTTAAAGTCACGTAGGAACAGACGTATTCCCTCTGGGGAACAACAAATAACTGCACCTAATTCTTTCAATGTCTTAATACCTAACAGATTTTCTGGACATGACTTAGTAAGTAACAGATCAGTAGTACGGGACAATGGACCTACTTCTAGAGTAACTGGCTTTGAAATCTCATTAACTATGGGTTTTCCTGAAAATCCAAGGGAAACATTTCTTGAGCCTGAGAGCGGAGCCCCTGGAACTTCGGCATGACTAATTGTGGTCCTACTTGCCCCTGTATCGATCAAAAACTTTCTGTCTTTCCCTAATACTTGACTATGAACATAGGGACCTTCTTGGTCTACAGGTATCTCGATGAGAGGCAAGCCTACCTCCCTCTCCAGGCTGTTTCATGAATATGACTGGTACTCTGGATACTCGGACTGTGCATACTGGTACATCTGCGATGTAACGTGCTGTGTTGCAGCAATAGGCTGTGGTACTGTAACTGTCTGTTGTGCATTCTGTGACTGAGGAATCTGTGAAACTTGTTCTTGTCTAGGCGGACGTGGTCTTTCTTTAGTCTTACCAGTAGCTATGTTGTGTTTCAGAACTGCACACTCGTTTATAAAATGACCTGGCTGTTTACAATAATTGCAGTTCCCTTTAACGGGAGCCGCAGGATGACTGGCTTGAATCGGACCCCTCTTCTGACTGTCTTGAGGAATAGATTGTGCAACTAGCACTTTCATTTTCGTGTCTTTCATACGTTTTCTCTCGTGTTCTTGCTCTTCTCTGATTCTATTCTGGTGATACTGGAGCATCTGGAGCATCTGGGACGGAGTATTTGCTTGCCAGGTGCTTTCGACTTTCAAAACTCGGTTTTTAATCTGTGGACTTGAATTCTCGACTAATTTGGTAACGAAAAGATGAGGGTATGACTCACTACTTGTCTTGAGACCACTGTTAATACTGAAACATTTCTCGAATCTAGAATAAAAATCACTAATGTCTTCTTCTTGTTTCTGTTTACAGGCTGAGATTGCATCCCAGTCTTCTTTCCTAGTTGTCAATAATCTGGGTAAAACTTGAATCAATAATTCTGGTAATTCTTTACATTTATCTCCAAGACCGGTACCTGGTACTCGTGCCTTGTCTTCAGCTTCTAGAGCTGTCCAATCGATCTTTTTCTCTCCCACCTCCCATTCTTTTTCCTTTAACTTTTCATACACCCCTGCGGGTAACAGGACCTTTAACATTTTAATGATATCTGGGTAAGTGTATTCTCCCATACGGAGCATGTCTTTTAATTCTCGATGGAACCCTGCTGGATCTTTGTCATGACAGGGAATTAATTTTTTCATTTCGAGGAGTTCCATCTTCGATATCGGAGTGTATACAAACACTCGTTGCATTACGCCACCCGCCCCTTGGACTGGGTGGACTTCTCGTAGCGGATTCTGTCTGTCTATGTAAAATGGTTTACTTTCTGGGGGTGAGACATGAACAAAATGCGGGTTCAAAAACGTTCTATACTTGTGACGCTGTTCTAGAATAACACTAATTAAATCGGTACCTAGACCTCTCCATTTATACTGGAGTAACTCGTTCAGGATATCGTGTAACGGGCCTGGATCAGAATGTTGACCCTCATACAGAGTAATGAGGTGCTGGATCATATACATACCCACCAGTCGTTGCTCGGCTGGGGGCAGTTTCAGAAACATTTGTGCCACTATTTCGTCTGGAAAAGTGGTAGAATCAGTAATCCATCGGACTGCTGATCGGGCTAGTTCTTGTTCATGCATGGTACTTAACTCACTATAACCGACTCGTGATTTCAGAATATGATCGGTAGCTTGAAATACTTGTTCTAGAGAACAAGGCTCTCGTTCTGGTGCTGGATGATGAAAAATAGACTTGGGTTCTGGACGTAAATGGCGATCTGGAAATCTGGATTTTCCTACATACGCTATTCTGGCGGGATTCTCGTCTTCC
The DNA here is from genome assembly GCF_964261635.1 of Lissotriton helveticus. Classification (NCBI taxonomy): domain Eukaryota; kingdom Metazoa; phylum Chordata; class Amphibia; order Caudata; family Salamandridae; genus Lissotriton; species Lissotriton helveticus. Next base: position 1,213,639,589 of record NC_136071.1, on the reverse strand, counting down.
TCTTCAGGATCAGAGGTACTTTCTTTCTCGCTTACTTGTGCTGCTTTACGCTGTTCGTGTAACCTTATTATTTCTTTACGAATTTTCTTGTACATACTTTCCATGGCACTAATGGTCTTGTGCTTACCCTCGGCTATATTATCACTCCACCTTGTCAGGATTCTCATTTCGGCGGGATCTTTAGACGGGTAATCTTGTTCTCTTATTAGACAATTGATCAGGAACTTTAATATCATGAGCTGAATCTCGGCTTTCCTTTGAGACATAATCTCGCCAATACTTTCTGGATCATCCCCTGTACGGATGAAACGATATATTCTGTCTAGATCTTCTTTCATATTCGGTAAGGTGACTAGATACTCGGTCACCCTTCTTACGCGTACGGAATATAAAACCATATTATATTCGCCTGGAACTGGATCATAAACACATTCGTTAAGGGCTTGCCTGATTTCTGTAACAGACTTATTACTTTTAGGAGTACGCTGTGATGCTTGAGCATGTAATTCGAGTGCTGATAAACGCTTGTGTGGCGGTGGGGTTTGAGGAGGACCTCCTCCTGCGGCCCCTAGACTAGAATCGTCGACTGACATTCTTCGTGCTTGCAGGGTCGGTAATTGTAACGTGGGCTGAACTTGTATGGCAGGCTGACCCGGGGGTACCGTAACAGGTACTCCGGTGTCTGGAGAAACGGGAAGTGCCTGATTTACAGGGACAGGTGGAGCGCGAACAGGATTTGCATATTCTGGAACTGTGTCGTCCAAATAGGACGAAATAAAAATATCAGCTGCGGTCGGTTTGTGACGTAACTTGGTCGGAACTAATGGTGGCGGGAAATTACTGGGTGCCTCTGGGGTCGCTTTTGGCAAGCCCTCGGCAAGGAGAGGATACATACCCTTAATAAGGGCATGCCTCTGTCTGTCTGACTGTTCGACTTTGACTTGTTCACCTATCTCGATTAATTCTCTTTCTTGGGCTCGTTCTTGGGATTCTCTACTTAACTCTGACTTTCTGACTTCCTTTTCCGTTCTTCTATGCGCTTCCTTACGCCATAACTCAATGGCATCTTTCTGTGACTGTCTGGCTTTCTTTTTCCATAATGCTTCTTCTACTCGCATGATACATTCGGCATCCCATGTACCCGATACGGGCCATCTATACTTTTCTTCTAACTGTTTGGTATATTCTACCCATAAATCTAGATACAATATGGCGCTTATGCCATGTTTCTGATACATAAAGTGACCTGGACTGTCCCTAGGCGGAACAGGAACTGCTGCTTCCAGCAGACCCTTTCTAGTTTTTAACTGACGTAACTTGGAAAAGAGCGGCATTCTAAACTTGAATCGGAACACAATACAATACACGAGAAACAAAACAATTGGGAAAACAATTCAGGCATACCACGACATTGAAAATACATTGAACAACATTATAAATAACAGTTCGAACAGAATACTACCTGAAAAATACTGAAAACAGAAACAGAACAGAATTCTCGAGAACGGAACAGACTAGAGTTACTGGATGCACTGCTGTAACAGTACGGAACATACCGGTCCCATAAAGGAACACATCAAGACCCGTATCCACCTAGGTGAATACTTCGTTTGTGGGCTTGGGTACCACCAACCCACGGACCAGAGTCAATTTAGACTGACCCTGTCTAGACACTACCCCAGCAATGGTACTCACCGGGCAGCACGGAACGGAAGGCCTCGAACGAGACTGGACTACGACGACGAACTTCGGGCTTCGGACTTCAGTTACGGGTGGACCTCCGGATACCTCGGACCTTGGACTCTCGGCTTGGGCTCTGGTCGGGACTCGCCGCGTTCCTCCACCGTCTCGTTCGGATGCTGGACCGCCTCCTCCGTCTCCTCCGTGGGCCTGAGGGATACTTGAAGCAGAAATATCTGCCAGTGCACGGTATGGTTCCGTCACGACTGCAGAGGGTCAGGGGGTCGGCGTGGCTTCACCGACGCGTGGGGAAAGGGCAAGTCCCTGTTCGGGCGCCATTATGTGGTAAATAAATAAATAATACCCTATTTTTGGATGAGTGAATGAATAACAGATAGCTCAATAAATAAGAGTCAAGATTCGAGGTAGTAGGAGTTTCTGCAGGTTTATTACAGCATAAGGACAGGATCAGGACAACCTGCATAGGAATAGGACAATAAGGCCTGGCAGGGGAAAAGGATCCCAGCAGGACAACTGGGGCCCAGCAGCTGCTGGGGCTTGGTCTGGGATGAGCGCGCTAACATTTAATAACAAGACATTCATTTATATACATAGCGCAAACACATAGCATTACATTGCAGTAGGCGTAACAGTGGGTGGAGTAGAAGGCGTGACGCATAGCAGTCGCGAAAGATAACAGTAAAAAGAGGTGTAACTGGGAGTTTACTTAGACATGTGATGCAAAACGTAACAGAATATGTCATGAATAGGCGGACACATAGGAGGGGGCTACCTAAGGAGCCGGGACCTCTAACCTAATGGTGCGCGAAAACTAGCAATGACGTGTTACTGGGAGAAGCTGGGGGCTACGAACTCTGTGCTAGGAGCAGAGACTAGAGTCTGGAGGGTCGGAGCGACATGTACCTAATCCCTATCTGGTATCTTGATGTTTAGGGAACATGTTGATATAAACTAGAAGTCATGAGGGGAGAGGCTAACCTGATTCTAAGACTGGACCATGCATTATTCTACATGTAGTGCGTGAAGAATATTAAATGACCATTAAATACAGTATTTCTCTAACGTGGAGACGAAAAGGCTAGACAATGACGGAAACTATTGATGCAGTTCAGTAGCTTAGGAATGCAAAGGAGGAGGACTGAACTGATAGCAGGAACTATAACATACTTTTGGCAGACTCAGAGGCAGAGCCGGGCTGCACCGGGCACTGCGAGGCAGGAAGTAAGTGAAGGGTCGAGGATACAGGTGGGGGCTGTATCGCTCCTTAGCGAGGCTTTCAGGAGACAGGAGCTGAATCTGTGGTCCGGGCCCTTTTGAGGCCTAGAAACGGGGACTTTATAATTGAATAACGTGCACACTGAGAAACGTGGCAACATTACTTACATAGGCCTGATATTCGTAGTATTCACGAGGACTGGAAAATAGCACACTAGAGGTGGACACAACTGTAATTGCGTCTTTAATCAGAAATGGGGAATAACATATGCATATTGGTCATGCATACATAACATATGATGGATGGGGCGTAGGGACACAGAACATGGCAAAATTTACTTTTCCACAAAAGGCTCTGATTATTGAAAGGACAACATTGACTTGAAATCAACTTGGGGCACTAAGGGCCATATTATCAAGAACGGCGATAACATTATTGCCGATTTAGCAGCAGGAAAGTGCTGCTAAAGCGGCAATACCGGGCTTGATAATATGCCCTTGGGAATTCCCATAGAAGCCCAGGTTTGATGTCCTTCACACCAGAACCTGAGCTTCTATTGTAATTATGGTGCCACTGGACGTTCTGCGTACTGAGTTTTGTTTGACCTTCCGCTATATTTGTTTTACCTCTGTGCATCCTGTGTTTCATTGCATCCGATGCCCCTTCCAAGGGGCCTGGAAGTTTGCCTGGCTATGCCCCCATATGCTGCGCAGGATTTCAAACTGTTGATGAGTCCCTTGGCGACCCATTACTAGGACTGTACCTTGGGCATGCAAATTGTCCATAACCCAGCTCTATGACCAGTGGCTGGAGATGATCCCTGTACAATAGCACAACGTCCTCTAGATTAGGGGTGGGTAGAATTTGCGTAGTCGCGATATGCAAAGCTCTGTAAAACAGTAAAAAATCTCTGCAAGAACGCAAAAGTTCTGCGAACATGTGGAATCGCTTGTTCCACCCATTCTAGATGCTTTGTTCCTGTTTGCGAACACTGTTTGCAAGCTCGGGGTAAATATCTCGTGATCACGCATTTTAAAGTGCGAACAAGCGAAAAATTTGCAAAGCTGCGAATCGCAGAATTTTTGGCAATTCCGCGTTCTCTGCGGAACGTGAAATTACACACATTTCGGGATATGGACTGAATTTATAACACCAAGCCTACTCTAGATCTCATTTCATCAAAATCTACATGGATTGTCACAAGATGATCTTACTGACTACTGAGATCGAAGTAGATCTTGATTTGCGCGATTATAGTTCTGTTCCTGCTATTCTCTGCAGTTGTAAGTGAGCACATGCTACAGCACTTTGGAATGGTGCCGCTTGAGGTTCTGCGTACTGAGTTTTGTTTGACCTTTCGCTATGTTTACTGTACCTCTGTGCAACCTGTGTTTCATTGCATGTGCCCCTTCCAATGGGGCCTGGAAGTTTGCCTGACTACGCCCCCATATGCTGCACAGGATTTCAAACTGTTGATGAGTCCCTTAGTGGCCCATTACTGGGAGTGTTTCTTGGGCATGCAAATTGTCCATAACCCTGCACTATGACCAGTGGCTGGAGATGATCCCTGTCCAATAGCACAGCAGTCCTCTAGATGTTTGGCTGGCCCGCGGTCCTCAACGTCAAGTTGGCAACCTCAAGCGAGCAAAATCTACATCCCAGCGAGACTTTTTTCTCGTTCGCGATCAGCAACATCAAGTTGCTGATCGCGATGTGGAAAATAAACCTCCCGGCGAGATTCTCAACGCGGGGAGGTCAGGTTTCTCATTGCGAGTGTTCGTGCATGCTCTCGACCGCTCGCGATGAGAAACTACCAGTCTACGTTGAGAAAGCTGCCGCTCGAGTACAAATCTACTAGAGCGGCAGAAAATGACCGCTTGCCCTGGGTAAGATGCGGTTTGCAATGATTGCACAGTGCGTTTAAGCATCCGACACTGTGCAATCAGTGCGAACAGCATTTTCCCTACCGCACTATGCAGTCCACGAAGCTATGCGTAGCTCTCAAAGTGGCGCTACTATGCAATCTTCACCCAGGGTTAAACACACAAATGCAGTTGTTGTTTGGGAACACGTACTCTGTCATATAGGTATGCACAGACACACAAAAACACACTTGGAGAGGGATTTTCATAGAGAAGATTGCAACTACACCTGAGATGTAGAATGTTCAGTTGTGCAGCTACGGTTTGAGGTCCGCTGCAAATACCCATAGATCTTCTAATACATAATCACTTTGCTTCTGTAGAAGAGTAGGGCGTTTAGTCTACCCTGTCCAATATCATAACATCTCCTTTTATGAATTATGAATTACTTACTATGCTGACCATATTTGTGTAAGGCATTTTCTTACTTATTGTGGCACGTATACTACATACTACTGCATGACTGTTAAAATACATATTTTAAACTTTTCTCAAGTCTATGTCAGATCTTATTGTGGACAAGTACGAGTGTGAGAGTGAGAGTGTGTCCTGTCACCATGATTTAAGAGAGGGTCGGAAGTATTGTGTTCTAAGATATCTAATCAATCTGTGAGTGAGTAGGAGGGCAATTGAGACACTGTAGCTAGTCCGTTGTGGGCTCTATGGTGCCAAGCATAGCTCAGTGAATCCACAAAATCCCTGAAAAAGTTTGAATGCAGAGCAAAGACCAATCAGGTGTAAGTGGGGCTGTGCTCAGCTCCGCCCCCATCCTGCCAGTTGCTGATCCATTGAGGCACACCTAATCCCTTTATTGTGTGACTGTCACAGAGTAATTCACTAAGTCTAACTTTCAGCTGCACCCAGTTATGTGACTAAAGACAGGTTGCAGGCACATGGGGCTAAGGGAAGGAAAATGCCAACTTTCTGAAATTGGCATTTTTAAAACTGCAATGAAAAATTCAACTTTACCATTAAAGAGGATTTATCATTACAGTTTCATAAGTATACCAAACATGACTTATCCACCTGCTCCCAATTGGAAATTACACTCATTAAATTTAATGAGGAATCCCCAGTGTTAACCTGTGGTAGATGTAGACCTCAAAGTATTGAACACACATTTAGAGTGTGTTTTACTACCAGGACATGCAAAATGTAATAGTACACAGTAGCGCTCCGTGCAGGTGAGCGCATTGCGGTGGTGTGGCAAGTGTGGGGGTGGGTAAGGGTGAAAGTGACAAACAATGGGATAGGGAATGTAAAATAAATATTTAAATAAAGCCACCTACCTTGTGCTCATTGCATTGCCAGCTCAGCCCTGGTCCTGAGTTATGCTGCTCTGTGAAATACAGCTAATCATGGGCGGAATTTGCTAATTCGCGATACGCGAATTCTTGCGAATTCGTAATTGCGATTCACGAATTCGTAATCGCGATTCGTAAAAATCCACCAAATTCCATGAGCTTGCAATTTTTTTTTGCCAGTTCCGGAACGAGAACTTGCGCATGCGGTCGCAACGGTCGCGAACATGTTGTTTTCACTCAACCAGCCTGCTCGCGATGCCTTTTTCCTGTTTTCGATCGCAATGACGTGTTCGTGTTCTCAATTTCCGATTTCGGGTCGCAATGACGTGTTCACGTTCGCAATTTCCTGTTTCGGGTCGCAATGATGTGTTCGCGATCGCTGCGTCACTCGGCCAGCTACCAAAATATTGCAGCGCACGCGAACAGGGAGGAAAACTCTTCAGCAAACGCAGAATCATGGTAAGTCAATGCAGCGCACACGAGATTGTATTTTTGAAGCGTGAACAAGAAAGAAAAATCCACCAACTCGCGATTTGCGGATTTTTGGGCAATTTTGTGCGATTCGCGGATTGCGGAATTGCAAAAAATTCGCAAGTTCCGCGAGCGGAACATATTTTCCGCCCATACAGATTTTCCACTGCCATGGTGTGACTAGCCCTGGCATCCTTCAAAGCACTGAGAGGGACCCCATTTACCTTGACCTGGAGGAATTGATGACGCTCACCCTCATGGATCACACGTCTATTGTCTGAGTTCACAACCCTACTAAGGAAGATAAGGATATGATCTAATTCCTGCCCTGGGGACTACCTACCCCTAAGGCCATATTGGACACCCCTGTAAAGGTGTCAAGGTGCAGAGGATTCTTACCATGAACTTGTACAGGAACAAATGTTGCCTTTTCCCAACTTCCTCTCAAGGAAAGTCCAGAGTCTGTTTACAACTTGTCTGTAAAGGACCCCCAGGGGGGGGGGCAGTGGATAAAATAACAAACAACAAGTGAGGCTGATTCAGGACCACTGATTGTTTCAATTCCTCTCTCCGGTAATGGTTCGCTTTGGATTGTTGTTGGACTGGGAGTAACTGAAGAAACTAAGCATGAACAATTACTGCAACACCTATTCTACTCTATTCTTCCTTTAGTTATCTATTTCCTTATGTGCTTCCAAACTACCCAGCGTCCTGAAAGACTGTGTTTCTCTTTTTATTTGTATTCAACTCTACTGTATTAAAGTCTCTTTCTTTTTATTCAGTAAAGAATTCAAATGGTGTTAACCTGTCATATATTCATTTATATGTATCACAATCAATGCTGTTCTGATCCATTCTTATTTCACATTGAGTGCCTTCATGTATGCTAATATTCTCCTTACCCAAACCTTCTGAGAGCTGAATTTCTCTTCAACCACTGTGTAAGTTATTTTCTTATTATATTCATGATTGAATCTGAATAAGTATTTTCTTGTGTTGAAATGTATCTCTCTTTTTACTTTTCTTACAGATATTGCTAAATTCGTCACATTTTACAGGGAAACTTTCTTTTTCTTATATTTATAAACATATGTATATATATGATTTATTGTGACTCCTTCTTATAATTTCATGAAGTCTATATTTGGACACTTTGCTTAATTGTGTTTCTCTTTGCGAGAGGTGTGGCGCCGCGGCCAGGGCGACTGACGCTGGAATCTGGGGACCACGGTTCGATCCCCGGCTCCGGCGCAGGTTAGCCCAGCACCATGTGACTCTGGGCAATAGCTCGCTTAATCTTCCCGACGGCCCCCAGCGCCTAGAGACCCTTACGGGTGATTGTGCGCTTTACAAATGTGGACTTTACTTTGCAGGAACCTCTGAAAATGCTAATGAGGGTCTTCTCTACTTGCTCAATTCTTCCGAAGACACTCCGATATAGATGGGAGGAGCAAAGTTTGTGAGAGATGCCCAACACGGGTCCTCACTTCAGGAAATAATGAAGTGCGCAGACTCCGCGACTGAACACTACAGGAGGTCCTACTCCAGACAAGAACCAGGACGGAACAAAAACCAAGAGCAGATACCGTCGAATATCTAGGGAACTCCAATCCAATCCAATCCAAATAACTTGATTTCGGCCTCTAAGTATAATATATTTGTATGAAAAATTATAGATTTCTCAAATTCATACATGCAACAATAATCATCCAGTGGACATACACAAATTAAAAATCTCACAGGAAAGTAAAAAAAAGCTTCACGATGCAGTCATCAGCCGGTTATAAAAAGATAAAAGATAAAAGCAGCCAACTAGGGGAGAGCTGCAGTCGAAGATTAATACACAACTAAAAATGTTGGGCTACGACACTAAACCCAAAGCATGCATATAATTAATGAACCTATCTAAATTCAGTGCATTTCTACAGCCCTGTGGTTCTGCTTTAGAATAGCTCGTCGGACATGCCACATGCTATTTAAAAATCGGGATACAGTAAAGAGTATTGGTGGATGGGTGTCATACTTTAAAACTCAGTAGGCCTCTGTGCAGCGCACAAAGCCCAGTTTCATACAGGGTTGCATTAACCAATGCTTGTGTGGCAACCGATAGGCTGGGCAGAGGAACAGGACGTGTATTTCAGACTCCGCCTTATAACTGCGTGCAGGGCAATCCCCCTTTTGTTCTTTGACCCACTTGCTGGTACTTGCGAGTAACGGGAGGGTCCCTAGTCTAAATGGAACGTAAAGTTTCCTGGCCAGAGGGGGTTGAATAAAATCCAGAAACTGTTCCTTGCTGTATGTATTTTTAACTAACAGGAATTCTGCTGTTAAGCGACCACATGAGGCACTTTCTTCTAGGGACATTAAATACATTTTTCTGAAACATTTGACTAGTTCTGGCCTAGATATCAGCCAGATGAAGCTTGGGGAGACCATAAGCCTGGGGTGGTGCCGCCACCAGGGCGATGGGGCATTGCCTCACTCATGTATGGCCCCACTAGACCCCCCCAATTGTGAATAGTATTAATACATTATATACTACTAGCTAAACATTTTAAGGCCCTTCACTTAGCCGCAGTCCGGTTTGAGCACGTATCACCCGTGAGAGTTTGCCGGGCCCAGGAAAAGCCTCAGGGGGTGGGGCTTAACAATATAATTGACAGACACAGGGTAACCGCAGTACCAGGGCATCTGGCCCAAGTGAGCATGTCAGGTTGGACGGCTGCCTTTCTCCTGCCAGCCCAAAATGTACCTTAGAGTCCTCACTCACACTCTCTCCACTGCGCATTAGTGAGCCGGACGTGACGCAGAGCCGCAGCTGCCGGTCTCAGTCATGAGCGGTGAGGCGGCCTGCCCCAGCCAATCCAGGCGCTGCTGTAATAGCAGCAGCAGCCTCTGGATTGGCTAGAGTATGGACGCAGCAGTTACTAGGGGCCGCTCGTGCAGTGTGTGCACGTGCGGAGAGTGGGGGAGGAGCTTCTCTACTCGCTCTTGGCATAGAGAGAGACAGGTGTTGTTTGCTTCTAGCTCGGCACACCGTTGTAAAGAGATTCCTACATCCATATCGGTCATTTGAATAATTAACAGTGAGTTGGCGACCAGTGACCGTCCAAATATTATGAGTGTATTCAATACAAGTGGGTTGTACCGGATGTATTGACGCAGACATGTATGTATAGATGTATAGATATTTTTGTATAGCGCTTACTGTCACCCAACGGGCATCCTGGCGCTTAGATAGTCATGACATACACGATGTTACCAGCATCCGAAAAGGTCTAGTGCAGTATTCTGGGAAATAAGTAGGTTTTCAGGTTTTTCTTAAAAGAGGAGAGATCAGTCATACTCCTCAGGTCCAGAGGAAGAGAGTTCCACAGATTTGCTGCGGTGAACCTAAAAGCGCGGCCTCCCATCCTGGAGCGCTTGAACTTTGGAACTGATACCAGATAGGCAGAGGCTGACCGAAGCGGTCTGCCTGGGATGTACCAGGTAAAAAGATTCTGTAACGGGAGTGGGCCTTGACCATGAAGAGCCCGAAACACCAAACATAGGGCCTTGTGTAAGACACCCCACCTGCACCGGTTGCATTGACGCAGACATGTATAAGACACACCACCTGCACCGGATGTATTAACACAGACATGTATAAGACACCCCGCCTGCACCGGATGTATTGACACAGACAAGTATATGACACCCCGCCTGCACCGGATGTATTGACGCAGACATGTATAAGACACACCGCCTGCACCGGATTTATTGACGCAGACATGTATAAGACACAACACCTGCACCGGATGTATTAACACAGACATGTATAAGACACCCCGCCTGCACCGGATGTATTGACACAGACATGTATAAGACACCCCGCCTGCACCGGATGTATTGACGCAGACATGTATAAGACACCCCGCCTGCACCGGATGTATTGACACAGACATGTGTAAGACACCCCGCCTGCACCGGATGTATTGACACATATATGTATAAGACACCCCACCTGCACTGGATGTATTAACACGGACATGTATAAGACACCCGGCCTGCGCCGGATGTATTGACACAGACATGTATAAGACACCCCGCCTGCACCGGATGTATTGACACAGACATGTATAAGACACCCCGCCTGCACCGGATGTATTGACACAGACATGTGTAAGACACCCCACCTGCACCGGATGTATTGACCCAGATATGTATAAGACACCCCCCCTGCACCGGATGTATTAACACAGACATGTATAAGACACCCCGCTGCACCGGATGTATTGACACAGACATGTATAAGACACCCCGCCTGCACCGGATGTATTGACACAGACATGTATAAGACACCCCGCCGCACCGGATGTATTGACACAGACATGTATAAGACACCCCGCCTGCACCGGATGTATTGACACAGACATGTATAAGACACTCCACCTGCACCGGATGTATTAACACAGGCATGCATAAGACACCCCGCCTGCACCGGATGTATTGACGCAGACATGTATAAGACACACCGCCTGCACCGGATGTATTGACGCAGACATGTGTAAGACACCCCGCCTACACCGGATGTATTGACGCAGACATGTATAAGACACACCACCTGCACCGGATGTATTAACACAGACATGTATAAGACACCCCACCTGCACCGGATGTTTTAACACAGGCATGTATACGACACCCGCCTGCACTGTATGTATTGACACAGACATGTATAAGACACCCCGCCTGCATCGGATGTATTGACTTAGACATGTATAAGACACACCGCCTGCACCAGATGTATTGACGCAGACATGTGTGAGACACCCCGCCTGCACCGGATGTATTGACGCAGACATGTATAAGACACCCCGCCTGCAACGGATGTATTGACGCAGACATGTATAAGGCACCCCGCCTGCACCGGATGTATTGACGCAGACATGTATAAGACAAACCGCCTGCACTGGATGTATTGACGCAGACATGTGTAAAACACCCCGCCTGCACCGGATATATTGACCCAGACATGTATAAGACACACCACCTGTGGTGTTGGGTTCAAATCAGGCCTACATACTCTGCTAAGCTCTCGAACACCTTAGTATAGAAGTTGGCACGGACACTGGAAAATGCAAAAGACAAGTTTATTAAGACCCCATGGGGTGGTGGTACATTCCTACAGCACCCTTCGGCAATGTAAGAAGTAGCACACCGAACATCGGTGCGCGACCTCTTTTATACAGTTTAATAGCAATAAAAAGGTAGGCGGTTACAAGTTACACATTTTAGGTACATATAAGATCAATTTTGGAACACAGCCAGCATGTGGGAGGAGTTCAGTAGCACTGGTCAGTCAGTGCTAACATTCCTAAAGAATGACCAGTTGATGCATAGTGCGCATGTGCGCTTGACCAGTACTAAAAATAGCCTGTTGCCGAGCAGAATAGATGACCATGGGTATCGAGAAAGGACGAAAGGGCACACTGACCACGAGGCAGCGTGTTCATAGAAAATGGAAGCCAGAAGGATTCAAAATGGCCCCCGTTCGTTTTGGTCAAGTTAACGAAAAAGACCGTTTAGCTGTGCTAAACGCTAACTCAGGGGCTGCCAAAACACGACAGACGGCCCTTTTAGCGTTTAGCAAAAGCTACCTCATAATGAACGTAATCAGGACTCTCATCATCAATGTTGATGGCCATTATTTTCAACACTTCATCTTTGAATTGTTTCTCTTGCTTAATAATAGCTCGTTTGGACGTAATACAGGCTGTGATACATACAGAACATAATGTTGGGCCACATTGAATACATAGACAAAGAGAAAATAATACTCCAATAAAAATACATAGAATTGTTAATAATTTCCAACCCCAAGTACTAAGTAGGGTCCAGAACCAACCAGAAAAGGTCCATGTTCCATTTTCTGGGTGGATCTCAGCAGCTATTTTATGTAGTTTCGTGATTGAATCATACACGGAAGGTGAATTATCTGGCACATACACACAGCAACTACTTCCGATAATGCGGCATGCCCCGCTCCGATCAGCTAATATCACGTCTAGAACCATCTGGTTCTGGAGCGTCACAATTCGGGTAATTTGCAATTCTTCAGTTATATTCCCTAAAGCTGAGGCAGTTTCATTAGCGACAGCTTCCACTATACGTGTAAGCCGCCTTATCTTTCTGCTATTCAGTGCAGCTCCTACAAATGAAAATAAGCCCAAATTGAAATCTACATATTGCTGTAAAGTGGTATCAGTTTGGTCTATTTCATCAAGATCTAATGTTCGTTTAACTCTGTTCAGTACGAAATCATGATACAGAACGTAATCATTGTGATACATAGGAGGAGCAATAAATACAGGTGGTAATACAAAAGCTATGTAACATGTTCCTAACCATCCCAATGGTAGACGATGGTATCCCTTATTTCCACAAATGAAATATGTATTATGTGAAGCTACAAATGCAATTCCATTTGGCGTATCAAAGGTAAGTGTAATATTACATTCGCTGCGGCCTACAGGGATTGTACCTTTATTTCTAATACACAGATCTGCTTTTGTATCAATAACTGTTATCACATGTAAGCTCGTTACATTTATAAGTCTTTGATTCGTATAGTTACGAGGTGCAGAAACATTGTCCGGACGATACTCTTCCCATTCAAATTTAGTTCCTTCAGCTTGTGGATAACCATCTTTGTCATTATAGCATATCTTGTTCAATCGAAAAAGTAGTCCACCTTTCGTTGGCCATCGTAAGGTAAAAAGAAGAGTGTACCAAGCATTGCAAGAACCATTATGAGAAAACGGGAGAGGAATGAGTGGAGTTCCTCCCCTCTTCTGATGTCCGGGCAACATTCCACATACCCAACAATTGGACGTATTGGTCATGTTGTGAGTATGATGCAAAATCTGAATAAAACTGTTATTCAAATAAGTCTGTCTATGTCTCTCTTCATGATAAGGCAAAGTAAAATGAAAATGTTCAGATGGGCTTGGAGTGGTGGGCAGTAGGTGTTCTCGTGCAGGAAACAATTGTTCTATAGTCCAGGCTACTACTGCGATCACCACTATGGTCAAGACAAACAAAACAGAACCAAGAATTCTCCCTTTTCGTGTCGGAGGAGATGCCATAGTTCACAAAACAATACTCCTCAAGAGCAACACTAAGCGAAAAAATCAAAACGATGGTTCTGGACCGAGGCTGCCGTTGATTTGTTCTCCGAGATTCAAGACGGGTGTCGCTACACTGGGCAGGACTGATCCCCCCCCCTTGATATTCCCGGCTTCCGTTTAACAAACCTCAGAGCGGTTACCAACCAGTTCAAAAATACAAAAAGAGATTTATTTCCTGGGACGTAGATTGTACTTTACTTCATCAGAAACAGTGTGGTCCGGGAAGGCTCCCTCCAATTCATCGGGCGTGACAGCTGGGCTCTTTTCTGCATCCAAAATCTTTCTGTAGTCGGATAGCACCACAGGGCTCACCAGATCCGGAGAGACACGTCGGCAGTGCGTTGAATGTATCCACCGCTTCTTATTGGTGACTCTTACAGCGGTCCGAGTCGCCAGCAGCACTTGCTCAGGGCCATGCCATCTCGGTTCCAAACTGCTGGATCGCTCGAACACGCGGATCATCACGTGGTCCCCAGGATGAAGATCGTGAGCCTCACCAGTGGAGTTATCAGGGAGCGCTTCTCGAACCTGTTGATGAATAGAAAGCAAATCATTTGTTAATCGTGCCAAATAATCGTTCATCATTATACAAGGCACATCATGTATCGAACGAGGTTTAGGAACTCCCCAAATATTCATCGGCCTTCCAAACACCACTTCATAGGGTGTGAGACCAGATCGAGAATGTGGCACTGCTCAAATAGACAGCAATGCCAAAGGCAAAGCGTCCGGCCATTTCAGAGATGTGGATGCCACAATCTTTGCTAGCTTCAGCTTCAGGGTTGCATTGTACCTTTCTACCAAACCTGCTGATTGCGGATGAAAGACAGCGTGGAATCGTTGCTTGATTCCCAATCCTTTCAGGACGTACTCCACTACTTTCCCAATAAAATGAGGACCGTTATCATTCCACATAAACTTACAAACACCATAGCGCGGGAAGTACTCTTTGAGTAACACCTTAGCTGTTGTCAATGCTGTATTGTCTTTCGTAGGGTAAGCCTCAATCCATTTACTGAAGGCACACACCACCACTAAGACATACTTGAGGTTATTACAGCGTTCCAGCTGGATGTAATCCATTTGCAGTACTTCGAATGGTGCAGTAGGTGGAACAAACCCTCCTTTAGGAGTATGAGTCCCTTGTCCAGGATTGTGCTGTAAACATATCAGACAGGTCTGCACTACTCTCTTAGCCGTACTAGCAATTTTAGGATTCTCCCAAACTCGTGCAAGCAATTTAGTAATTGCGAGAGCTCCAATATGTGCCAGCCCATGTGTCATTTGCACCATTGCTTGTAAATAGGCCATCGGTAGTTTCCATCTTTCCATATCTTTACTGCGCCAGCAACCCTCATCATCCAATACTCCTTCAGTGGCCCATTTCGTAAGTTCTGCCTCAGATGCAGACTTCTGTATATCTAATATTTCTTCTCTAGCATTATGCCACCCCTCTACTTGTGATTTTACCACGTACATGGGGGAATTATTTTGTAGCATAGCGGTCTCTCTCGCAATGCGATCTGCGAAAGCATTGCCTTGTCCTATTTTGTCCGTCACCTTTTTGTGTGCACTGCATTTGACTATTGCTACTTTCTTTGGACATAATAGTGCATTCAGGAGATCGCGTACCAATTCTCCATGCATGATGTGTACTCCGTGTGAAGTCAAGAATCCTCGTTCCTTCCAGAGTAGGCCAAAATCATGTACTACTCCAAAAGCGTAACGACTATCCGTGTAAATGTTCACACATAGCCCAGCACTTAACTCACATGCTTTCGTTAAGGCTATTAATTCAGCTGCTTGAGCCGATTTCTGGGGTATTCGTGCTGCTTCTACCACTGTCTTAAGTGTCGTGATCGCATAAGCTGCGGAAGTCGTACCATCTGATAACCTCACACATGATCCATCGACCCACAGTTCCCCATCTACATCTGGAAATGGCGTATCCTGTAAGTCGATACGACCCTTTGTCTGTTCCTCAGTCAGAAAAACACAATCATGTTGTTCTTCCTTCTGAGTCTCAGCAACAGGATCCGGCAGTAAAGTAGCAGGGTTCAGTGTCGCACATCGTTTTAGTCTGATGTGCGGCGCCAACAACGTTAGCTCATATCCTGTTAGGCGGGCACTGGTTAGATGCTGTGTTTTCGTTTGATTCAACAATGCATCTACCGCATGGGGAACTAACACCAACAATTTGTGTGACAAAACTATTCCCTTACTTTGTCGTATCGCTACTGCTGTTGCTGCAACTGCTCGAAAACATCCAGGCAATCCTCGAGCCACAGGGTCGAGTACCGCCGAGAAGTATGCACAAGGCCTCTGTTTGTCTCCGTGTGTCTGCACTATGACTGACAATGCGCACCCATCCTTCTCGTGTACATATAATGTAAAGATCTTCGTGTAATCAGGTGTACCTAACACTGGTGCAGAACAAAGAGCTTGTCTCAATTGTTCAAAAGCATTCTGACATTCATCCGTCCATTCAATGGGAATCGGTGTATCTTTAGACAACAATGCCAACAAAGGCTTAACAATGTGTGAAAAACCCAATATCCATTGCCTACAAAAAGACGTCAAATCTATAAAGGCACGAACATCTTTCTGATTGCGGGGGACTGGTGTGTCTAAAACTGCTTGAATTCGATCTGGTGTCAATGCACGGCCCTCCTTAGAGAAAAGATGACCGAGGTAGGTCACGTTGGGTCTACAATATTGCAGCTTTTTCTTTGAAACCTTTTGATTATTTTTGGCTAGGAAGGAAAGCAAGGAAAAGGTACTTTTCTCACATTGTTCTTGTGTGTCTGCTGCAAGTAAGATGTCATCCACATACTGAATAAGAGCCACTCCATCTTGTAATTCAAAGGAATCAAGCTGTCTTTTTAATGCCTGACTATAAATGCTAGGACTTTCAGTATAGCCTTGAGGAACTCGACAAAATCTGTACGATTTATTTTTCAATGTAAAGCCGAATAGATATCGACTATCAGGATGTACAGGAATTGAGAAGAAGGCATTCTTCAAATCAATGACTGTAAAAGTAGTTGCCGTCGGTGGAACCAACGTAAGCAACGTGGTGATGTCAGACACCACCGGATACTGAGGCACTACTATCTTGTTGATTTCCCTCAAATCAATAATAAAACGGTAAACCTTAGCATCTGTATCTCTTTTAAGGATCGGTAAAATTGGGCTGTTGCAAACATTGTAGGGGACTTCCTCAACTACTCCTGCCAAAATCAAGTCGTTCACAATGTGTATCAAAGCAATTTCACCTTCTCTCGAAATTTTATATTGTGGGACACGTGGCAGAGATACTCCCTCCTTTACAGTAATACGTACTGGAGGAATTGTCATTTGCCCTACATCAGTATCAGAAGTGGCCCACAATGATTTTGGTAGGGAGGCTAATACTTCAGATTCATGGAGAAGACACACTCGCTCAATTTCTGGATAATTTTCATTCAACACAACTCGTACTCCTTCTGGGGCACAGCGAATAGTAGCTCAAAAATGTTTTAACATATCGAGTCCCATAATATTATCTGGTGTATTTGGAGACAGCAAAAAGGGACAAGGGGCAGCAAATTTATCAACATGAAATGCAACGGGTTGAGACAGTGGGCTAGAAGTAGGTGTTCCATCGAACCCTATAGCTGTAATTACCTCGCCAGACAGGGGAGCCCTTGGAACCAAGTGTTTGGACAAAGCGCTACGAGTAGCTCCTGTATCGACCAGAAATTGATCAGTGGAACCCAAAACATGTGCTTCTATATATGGACCCCGTTGATCAACTGGTACCTCAACCGATTCCACACCCCATCCTACGCAATCCTATGCATAGCGCTCATCGCGTGGCTCAGCAGGGCCACCCTCATTTATCTGATATTGATTGCGATTATCAAACGCATTATAATCTGTCTGACCACGACCCCTTGCTCCATATCCTCCACGATCATTCGCTCCATAACCTCCTCGATCATTTGTTCCCCATCCTCTTGGCCCTCCATAATTATTCCTAGACCTTCCACTTCCTCGTCCCCTCAAATTACTCTGTTCTCGAAACACCGGACAGTCTGCAATCCAATGCCCAAACTGTTTACAGTATGCACACTGATTCACAGAAATGTCAGAACGAGGGGGAGGAGCATTATTATACGATCCTCGCCCCCCTCTATTGTTCCCCCTCATAGCCTGAACCTGAGCCAACATTACCTTCGTCTTCAAATCCTTCGCTTTCTTATCACTACTTTCCTTTGCCTCCAATTCCTGTCGTTCATAATATTGAGCCATAGTCAATAAAGAAGCAGGGGTTGCTGTGGTCCACGAGCTTTCACTCGCCTTTAATCGTTTGGCAATCTCCGGTAGGAGATTAGCCACGTACTTATCAACGAATAAATGCCTGCCTGTATCTTCTGTTAATGATTGTCCACTGTAATCATGGAACGCTTCCTCAAAGCGAGAGAAAAAATCGGAAACCGATTCATCCGTTTTCTGCTTACAAGAGGCTAATATAGTCCAATCAATCTTTTTAGCGGGAGCAAGAGTCTTCAATTTTGTTAGTATGGCCCCTGGAAGGTCTAATATTAATTGACAAGGCTTACATGCTGGTTCCCTATCCAAATCAGCTTGAACTAGATCTTTCCAAGTGGCCCCGAGAGTCGTGTGGTCATCAAACTTACGAATCGCTCTCCACATATCAGGGGGCAATATTAACCCGAAAAACAGATCAATATCCACTAATGTCATAATACACGAAGAAATTGCACTTTCAACACTTTCATAAAAAGCCGCTGGATTTTTACGGGGATCAGGCAAAGCATTCTTGAGCGCCATAACATCTGCTCTATTCCAAGGTGTATAAACCCAGTTATATACAAAATACCCTTTTGCGTCTTTGGATCTTTTGTCATCATCTGTGCCATCCCCTTTATGAGGGACATATAAAGGCGCAGCTTCTCGCATAGGTCTAACATTAATCGCAGAGATCTTATCTGTTCCAAAGATGGAGCATTCTTTGGATATTTCCGTCGCTCCGGACGCAGGCGGACCCTTTGACTTTTCCAACTCCCGTAGCCGTGTCGCCTCATTCCGTAGCTGAACCAAACGTTTGAAAAATTCATCCGCATCTGAAAGAACAAAAAGACCTTTACGAAAGTTCTCGCGACCCTTCGATATATCCTTGGGTTCTAACTCTGGAGAATATTTTCTGAAGCGTTCAACAACCTCATCTCCAAAATGATCTAAGAAATACAGTCGCTCCTGATCAGACCATTGTTCCATTTGCTTACTAATTTCAGAAACAGCAACAGTATTAACATTTAGCTTTCGTGCAAACGAACTTAATTCCGCAGTTCGTTCCGCATGTAACCTTGTACGCTGTGTACGTTCATTATCCTCATCTGATTCCTCGTTCGGAGCCGTAGGTGCGACGTACGGAGGCGGACAGCGATCTAGTAATGAAAAATCATCTGTTTCATTAGTAAGGACCGGATAAAGAGGACGCCTGATAGGGAACTGACCATTAACCTGCAAATTATGTTCTCGCGTCTCCCTCTCTTTCTTTTCCTGTAACTCCTTCTCCTGTAGCTGTAAAGCTTTATCACATGCAGCCTTTCGCTGCACCTTCTCCGCCAAGGCTTCCTCACGCTTCACTCGTTCACGCACCTCTTTCTCCCACATACGCACACAATCAAACATATCTTGTCTAGATCTTCGCTGAAACAAACACTGCTCTACATATTGAACCTTTCGAAGATCGAATGACCCATGTAGTGGCCACTGTAATCCACGGTCGGTTTTAGTATACTTATGCCATAACGTGCTGTACATTATTGGTGGAATACCAAATTTGACATACATCTCACGATTTGGAGTCCCCTCTGGGGGAGCCGGCTGTGATTCATTTAATCAATAATTGGTACCATTTTCAAAACAGCACATCCTTCGGAGCGTGCTGAAAACAGGCATGTTCAAAAAGTACCACAAAAACGCGATACTACACAAAATGGCACTTAATGTGCTTCATACAAGGTGTGCCGTTCAAATCAAAATAAATCAGAGAAATATCCTTACATGCCTGCCTATGTGAGGTGCACTCCACATATTCAAATTCAAATTCAAAGAGTCAAACGTTAGCTAACTTAAAAACAAATTCAAATTCAAATTCAAATAAAAAAAAAAACCATAGTGAGTGTCAATAGACTACCTCACCAGTCAAAAGCTTACCGAATATCTTCAAAACGTCCAAAGTCCAACTGCCAAGTTCTGTAATCGAATTAGCCAAAACGGCACATCACGACAATCCAAGATCAGAATCTCAGTCGAAGACCGGCGCCACCTGGAAGGTCAGATCAGAAGGAAGGAAAGAAACACCGTGGATGCCAAGACTCGGGTCACTCAATGGCAGCGATCGCTTCCATGGCGAGTTTCCAAACCTTCGTCGCAACCTCTCCTTCGGGCATCCGAGTCGCCGATGAGTCCCTTCGTGGTCGCCAATTGTGGTGTTGGGTTCAAATCAGGCCTACATACTCTGCTAAGCTCTCGAACACCTTAGTATAGAAGTTGGCACGGACACTGGAAAATGCAAAAGACAAGTTTATTAAGACCCCATGGGGTGGTGGTACATTCCTACAGCACCCTTCGGCAATGTAAGAAGTAGCACACCGAACATCGGTGCGCGACCTCTTTTATACAGTTTAATAGCAATAAAAAGGTAGGCGGTTACAAGTTACACATTTTAGGTACATATAAGGTCAATTTTGGAACGCAGCCAGCATGTGGGAGGAGTTCAGTAGCACTGGTCAGTCAGTGCTAACATTCCTAAAGAATGACCAGTTGATGCATAGTGCGCATGTGCGCTTGACCAGTACTAAAAATAGCCTGTTGCCGAGCAGAATAGATGACCATGGGTATCAAGAAAGGACGAAAGGGCACACTGACCACGAGGCAGCGTGTTCATAGAAAATGGAAGCCAGAAGGATTCAAAATGGCCCCCGTTCGTTTTGGTCAAGTTAACGAAAAAGACCATGTAGCTGTGCTAAACGCTAACTCAGGAGCTGCCAAAACACGACACACCTGCACCGGATGTATTAACACAGACATGTATAAGACACCCCGCCTGCACCGGATGTATTGACACAGACATGTATATGACACCCCGCCTGTACCGGATGTATTGACGCAGACATGAATAAGACACACCGCCTGCACCGGAAGTATTCACGCAGACATGTGTAAGACACCCCGCCTGCACCAGATGTATTGACGCAGACATGTATAAGACACACCACCTGCACCGGATGTATTAACACAGACATGTATAAGACACCCCGCCTGCATCGGATGTATTGACACAGACATGTATAAGACATCCCGCCTGCACCGGATGTATTGACGCAGACATGTATAAGATACCCCGCCTGCACCGGATGTATGGACGCAGACATGTTTAAGACACCCCGCCTGCACCGGATGTATTGACGCAGACATGTATAAGACACCCCGCCTGCACTGGATGTATGGACGCAGACATGTGTAAGACACCCCGCCTGCACCGGATGTATGGACGCAGACATGTGTAAGACACCCCGCCTGCACCGGATGTATTGACACAGATATGTATAAGACACCCCGCCTGCACCGGATGTATTGACACAGACATGTGTAAGACAGCCCGCCTGCACCGGATGTATTGACGCAGACATTTATAAGACACCCCGCCTGCACCGGATGTATTGACACAGACATGTATAAGACACCCCGCCTGCACCGGATGTATGGACGCAGACATGTGTAAGACACCCCGCCTGCACCGGATGTATGGACGCAGACATGTGTAAGACACCCCGCCTGCACCGGATGTATTGACACAGATATGTATAAGACACCCCGCCGGCACCGGATGTATTAACACAGACATGTATAAGACACCCCGCCTGCACCGGATGTATTGACACAGACATGTATATGACACCCCGCCTGCACCGGATATATTGACACAGACATGTATAAGACACCCCGCCTGCACCGGATGTATTAACACGGACATGTATTAGACACCCTGCCTTCACCGGATGTATTGACACAGACATGTATAAGACATCCCGCCTGAACCGGATGTATTGACACAGACATGTATAAGGCACCCCACCTGCACCGGATGTATTGACGCAGACATGTATAAGACACCCCGCCTGCACCGGATGTATGGACACAGACATGTATAAGACACACCACCTGCAACGGATGTATTAACACAGACATGTATAAGTCACCCCGCCTGCACCGGATGTATTGACACAGACATGTATAAGACACCCCGCCTGCACCGGATGTATTGACGCAGACATGTATAAGACACACCACCTGCACCGGATGTATAGACGCAGACATGTGTAAGACACCCCGCCTGCACCGGATGTATTGACGCAGACTTGTATAAGAAACACCACCTGCACCGGATGTATTAACACAGACATGTATAAGACACCCCGCCTGCACCGGATGTATTAACACAGACATGTATAAGACACCCCGCCTGCACCGGATGTATTAACAAAGACATGTATAAGACACCCCGCCTGCACCGTATGTATTGACACAGACATGTATAAGACACCCCGCCTGCACCGGATGTATTGACTTAGACATGTATAAGACACACCACCTGCACCGGATGTATTGACGCAGACATGTGTAAGACACCCTGCCTGCACCGGATGTATTGACGCAGACATGTATAAGACACCCCGCCTGCACCGGATGTATTGACACAGACATGTATAAGGCACCCCGCCTGCACCAGATGTATTGGCGCGGACATGTATAAGACTCCCCACCTGCAACGGATGTATTGACGCAGACATGTATAAGGCACCCCGCCTGCACCGGATGTATTGATGCAGACATGTATAAGACACACCACCTGCACCGGATGTATTGACGCAGACATCTGTAAGACACCCCGCCTGCACCGGATGTTTTGACGCAAACATGTATAAGACACACCACCTGCACCGGATGTATTAACACAGACATGTATAAGACACCCCGCCTGCACCGGATGTATTGACACAGACATGTATATGACACCCCGCCTGCACCGGATGTATTGATGCAGACATATATAAGACACACCGCCTGCACCGGATGTATTGACGCAGACATGTGTAAGACACCCCGCCCGCTCCGGATGTATTGACGCAGACATGTATAAGACACACCACCTGCACCGGATGTATTAACAAAGACATGTATAAGACACCTCGCCTGCACCGATGTATTGACACAGACTTGTATAACACACCCCCCCTGCACCGGATGTATTGACGCAGACATGTATAAGACACCCCGCCTGCACCGGATGTATTGACGCAGACATGTATAAGACACCCCGCCTGCACCGGAAGTATTGACACAGACATGTATAAGACACCCCGCCTGCACCGGATGTATGGGCGCAGACATGTGTAAGACACCCCGCCTGCACCGGATGTATTGACACAGATATGTATAAGACACCCCGCATACACCGGATGTATTAACACAGACATGTATAAGACACCCCGCCTGCACCGGATGTATTGACGCAGACATGTATAAGACACACCACCTGCACCGGATGTATTAACAGAGACATGTATACGACACCCCGCCTGCACCGGATGTATTGACGCAGACATGTATAAGACACCCGGCCTGCACCAGATGTATTGACACAGACATGTATAAGGCACCCCGCCTGCATCGGATGTATTGACGCAGACATGTTTAAGACACCCCGCCTGCACCGGATGTATTGACGCAGACATGTATAAGGCACCCCGCCTGCACCGGATGTATTGACGCAGACATGTATAAGACACACCGCATGCACCGGATGTACTGACGCAGACATGTGTAAGACACCCTGCCTGCACCAGATGTATTGACGCAGACATGTATAAGACACACCACCTGCACCGGATGTATTAACACAGACATGTATAAGACACCCCGCCTGCACCGGATGTATTGACACAGACATGTATATGACATCCCGCCTGCACCGGATGTATTGACGCAGACATGTATAAGACACACCGCCTGCACCGGATGTATTGACGCAGACATGTGTAAGACACCCCGCCTGCACCAGATGTATTGATGCAGACATGTATAAGACACACCACCTGCACCGGATGTATTAACACAGACATGTATAAGACACCCCGCCTGCACCGGATGTATTGACGCAGACATGTATAAGGCACCCCGCCTGCACTGGATGTATTGACGCAGAAATGTATAAGACACACCGCATGCACCGGATGTACTGATGCAGACATGTGTAAGACACCCTGCCTGCACCAGATGTATTGACGCAGACATGTATAAGACACACCACCTGCACCGGATGTATTAACACAGACATGTATAAGACACCCCGCCTGCACCGGATGTGTTGACACAGACATGTATATGACATCCCGGCTGCACCGGATGTATTGACGCAGACATGTATAAGACACACCGCCTGCACCGGATGTATTGACGCAGACATGTGTAAGACACCCTGCCTGCACCAGATATATTGACGCAGACATGTAGAAGACACCCCGCCTGCACCGGATGTATTGACACAGACATGTATAAGACACACAGCATGCACCGGATGTACTGACGCAGACATGTGTAAGACACCCTGCCTGCACCAGATGTATTGACGCAGACATGTGTAAGACACACCACCGGCACCGGATGTATTAACACAGACATGTATAAGACACCCCGCCTGCACCGGATGTATTGACACAGACATGTATATGACATCCCGCCTGCACCGGATGTATTTACGCAGACATGTATAAGACACACCGCCTGCACCAGATGTATTGACGCAGACATGTGTAAGACACCCCGCCTGCACCAGATATATTGACGCAGACATGTATAAGACACACCACCTGCACCGGATGTATTAACACAGACATGTTTAAGACACCCCGCCTGCACCGGATGTATTGACGCAGACATGTATAAGACACCCCTCTTGCACCGGATGTATTGACACAGACATGTGTAAGACACCCCGCCTGCACCGGATGTATTGACACAGACATGTGTAATACACCCCTCTTGCACCGGATGTATTGACACAGACATGTGTAAGACACCCCGCCTGCACCGGATGTATTGACACAGACATGTGTAAGACACCCCGCCTGCACCGGATGTATTGACACAGACATGTGTAAGACACCCCGCCTGCACTGGATGTATTGACACAGACATGTGTAAGACACCCCGCCTGCACCGGATGTATTGACGCAGACATGTGTAAGACACCCCGCCTGCACCAGATGTATTGATGCAGACATGTATAAGACACACCACCTGCACCGGATGTATTAACACAGACATGTATAAGACACCCCGCCTGCACCGGATGTATTGACGCAGACATGTATAAGGCACCCCGCCTGCACCGGATGTATTGATGCAGACATGTATAAGACACACCACCTGCACCGGATGTATTGACACAGACATGTGTAAGACACCCCGCCTGCACCAGATGTATTGACACAGACATGTGTAAGACACCCCTCTTGCACCGGATGTATTGACACAGACATGTATAAGACACCCCGCCTGCACCGGATGTATTGACGCAGACATGTATAAGACACCCCGCCTGCAGCGGATGTATTGACACAGACATGTATAAGACACCCCGCCTGCACCGGATGTATTGACGCAGACATGTATAAGACACCCCTCTTGCACCGGATGTATTGACACAGACATGTGTAAGACACCCCGCCTGCACCAGATGTATTGACACAGACATGTGTAAGACACCCCTCTTGCACCGGATGTATTGACACAGACATGTGTAAGACACCCTGCCTGCACCGGATGTATTGACACAGACATGTGTAAGACACCCCGCCTGCACTGGATGTATTGACACAAACATGTGTAAGACACCCCACCTGCACCGGATGTATTGACACAGACATGTATAAGACACCCCGCCTGCACCGGATGTATTGACGCAGACATGTATAAGACACCCCGCCTGCAGCGGATGTATTGACACAGACATGTATAAGACACCCCGCCTGCACCGGATGTATTGACAAAAACATGTGTAAGACACCCCGCCTGCACCGGATGTATTGACACAGACATGTATAAGACACCCCGCCTGCACCGGATGTATTGACACAGACATGTGTAAGACACCCCGCCTGCACTGGATGTATTGACGCAGACATGTATAAGACACCCCGCCTGCACCGGATGTATTGACACAGACATGTATAAGACATCCCGCCTGCACCGGATGTATTGACGCAGACATGTATAAGACACACCGCCTGCACCGGATGTATTGACGCAGACATGTGTAAGACACCCCGCCTGCACCGAATGTATTGACAAAGACATGTGTAAGACACCCCGCCTGCACCGGATGTATTTCACCCAGATATGTATGAGACACCCCGCCTGCACCGGATGTATTGATGCAGACATGTATAAGGCACCCCGCCTGCACCGGATGTATTGACACAGACATGTATAAGACACACCGCCTGCACCGGATGTATTGACGCAGCCGTCTCTCTCCGTAGGAGGCTTGATTGGACTGTACAAATATCTGCAGATGCGCATGTAAATAAATCTTGTTTTACTTTTCACAAGTGACTGAGGCTGTTCTGTCCTCGATTGGAAAAGAGTTCACAGCCTGTCTGAATATTCCTGAGCCCTCAATCCCGGTGTGTGCTATCTTTAAGGTCTGACATTTGGGGGGTGTGCAGCTTACATAAACAGGCTTGCAAATGCATTCATTAAAATTCAACCCATTGTCTGGTCATAAACTAACAAAAAGACAGGGCCTGGTGGTAACAGATTCCAGGGGTTGGCACTGACATGCTGCCTCAGGCTGTACTCCTTTTTAATGTGATCTAATCTTTGAGAAAGGCACTCCCAAGAGACCGCAGCTGCCTTTGGTGCACTGTGCTCTTGGTAACAAGTCACTAAGCTGAGTTAGTACTGCCAGGTATGTTAATAATGGTTATACTGAATACGCAGCACCTACTTCATTAGCATATGACATCTCTTCATTGATGTCATGACTACACTTTCACAATTGATTAATTGACCTTCTTGCTTTCTCAAATGTGCTTGAAAATGCACTATTTGCCCACCTTTTTTCAAAAAAAGGGGGAGAACTCCCCCCATGCCTCCCTAAAGACAGTCAGGCTTGGTCTCTTCACACGCTCTCCACATGGCACTCCTGACAAACTTTTATGCCACACCACTTTCAGATGTCACCAGCCGCCACAACCTATTTTGTGGATGAACATGTTATGAAAGAATGATGGGGGTATAGATAGGGCAGCCCTAGACCCACACAGGTCCCCAGCTTGCATTCTCCTGCAATATCTTCAAGAAGGAACTTCTCGCTGACATCCGGCCGGGACTAGATGGAGTAGTGGGGTTAGACACCAACACCTGGCAGGAGAAGGACAGGAGCAGGCCCAAAGAGACACCGCCAAATTGATGCAACACAAATTGAAAAAGACCACCCAAGAAGGGGCCACTCTGGCCATTAGCATACAGAAGAACCCACCAGTCTTAAAGGGAGCTTCACCCCAGACCCTAGTGGATATTCACCCAAACCTAGTGACAGGCACCAGGGAAGCTGGCCACAGCCAAACCTCATGGAATGCCACTATTGTCACAGACCAAGTCACATGGTCAATCAATGTCTCCTAAAAGCATACCACAAACAAAAAGGCATCATCCAAGGACAGCCCACATAAAATACCCATCCACAAAATCAAGCCCGGAGCAATGCCATTACAGCTTGCAGTCAGCCCCAGGGAAATAAGGCTACCAGTGTCCCTCCACGGCAGGGACCAGACTGTTTAATGAATTCTTATCAACTGTCACTGCAGACAGGGAGCCCAGCCAAGAAAGGTCCAGGGCCACACCTGCAGCAGGGAGGGGTGACTGCTTGGGGAGGTGCAGATACATTTACTTACCTACATCCATAACAGCTGTGTAGGCTGCCAACTACTAGCTCGATCAGGAGGCCACTATTGGTCCCCCAGGATGGGGCTGCCTGACCACGCCTGAGGGGTGGACAGTCTGACAAGGGAGCTAGTGCCCCCCAAGCTGGTGCATAAAAGCAAACACCCAGGACCAATCATCCAAGTCCAACTTTGGGTTGGGTGATTTGCCAATTTCAGGGGTTTCCACCAAGTGGAGGCACTTTTTTAGTACCAAAACCAGGCAAATGCTCCAATGTCGGGAGCCGTGTTCCTAACATGCACAGGGCAAAAACACAGAAAAAAACTGAAGGAAGGTGGATACCTGACTATAGTTACCCCATATTTTTTTGCCTTGTGTTTATCTGGTTTTCGACTTAGTTGGCCTGGGATCCTGCTAAACAGGGTCCCAGGCTATCTGCTCTCTCTGTAAAATGGACTCCATGTACTTTAGGTACATCTCCAATTGGGAATTGGGTCACCTAATGAGCCCCAGTATAGTGTATCATAGGTACCCAGGGCATAGGTGTATCCAAGGCCTACCAGGGGCTGCAGCATATCTTTTGCCACCCCTGGCTGGCCATCCAAACAGACACAACTGGCTGATCAATCAGCTGGGGCAAGGTTGTGTAATCACCCCCTGCTTAGGTATACTATATCTAACATTATATCTAGACACATATGCACCTATAAGTCACTCCTATGGCAGGCCTTAACAATCCTGAAGACAGAGTGCTTGGTCTTATTTGAGATGGTGCTCTAACATGAGCTGAGCTTGTCTGCAGCTTTCAGAGCCATGTCCTTATAGCTGTTCTAGGATATTGCCATACCATATACTCTTAAGTGCATTATGAACCTCGCGGTTAAATGCTAACTGTGGTTTGGCTTTATCAAAACATGTCGTGTAAGGTGTCATACGCTTTTGAATACTACCCCCTCGCCAGTTCTGGTGACGGGGTAGCATTCCACCCTTCTAGAGGGAGAAGACATGTTGTTCCTACTAATCCCGGTTAAAGTTAACCAGAGCCTCAGCATCTCAAAATTGATGCTGCTGCCACAGACACAAGTCTGACCTCCTGCTGCTGGGAGTCCTTCCATTGAGGGAGGCTTGGACAATAGGTTTTCTGTCTTGGGAGGTGCTAGGACCACCCCAGACAGGCCATAGTGTATTAGGACAGGGAGGGCTGAATGAAATGAGACACTGCCTGGGGCACTGAAGGTGTCCCATGCATAGTCCAGTTCAAACCGGTGCTGGGGCACTCCAGCCCCAGCTCTGGCGTGAAACTGGACAAAGGGAAAGGGGTGTAACCACCCCCTTCCTGGGTCCCACCCATAGGAGGGACCTAGCAGGTAATCCAGCCCCTAGATTTGGTATATAGGTAGGAGCTGAGTCCCAAGACTTTAGATTTATCCTGACTGAAACTCTGATACGAAACTCTGGACCTTCAACATCCTGATTGACGTAGAAGACTGAAGAATCTCACTTGTCATCAAGGAGTGACCACCCTGCACAAGCAGGCACCATCAAGCGATCAACGGTTTGCTTTGTCGATGTTCCCGCCGGAGCCCGAGCACAGAGCCTGACAAGACCCAAACTTCCAGACTGCCAACAGCCCGATCCACAGTCACAGCAGAGCTGAGACCCGTGGAAGTGACGAGAGACGTAGGACCAGCCATCTTGGAAACCCAGCGAATTGCTTTCCGTGCAACTTCTGAGGTACCATCGAAGTTGTGCATCGGGGATTGAGAAGCCCCAGCCCCGAGCACCAACTGCACGGAAGATCAGCCCTCCACACTCCACGAGTTCTGCTTGACGCATCAGTCCGGTCACTTGCCCATTGGCTAGTCGCCTCTGTGACGACGAAACCTTGAATCTAAACCACTGGACTGGTTGCTCCAGACAGGCCCCTGCTCCTCAGAAAAGGAGCAGCCTATCAGACCTTGCTGGTCTGATTAAGAAGCCGTCTTCCTTTTCTGCGTTGGTTGCCTTTGCCAAGGCTTGTTGACTCCAATCTGGAAGCCGACACCGCCGACAGGGAAATCCTTTGTGGGACAGTCCGTGACCAGCTTCTGGTCATCGTTGACACCTCCTGGTCCATGTGGCTGCAGAGACAAGCTTCATGACATCACCTGATTGCTTCACGACATCGCCTGGTTCCTTCCTGGTTCCATCTTGGTCACTGGCTAGTGACCCAGACTCTGTCCCCTCTGCTTTCAGGTACTCTTCATCCTCGATCCTCCCTTGGATCCATCCGGACACTTCTCTCCTCATCGCCTGCAGCATCTTTCTCCATGCAGTGAGCTAAAAAACGGTGTTGGATCTAGCCCTGATCTCTTGACTGGGTGAGAGTATTCTGCTTAATTCAGAAACTCTGTCCATCACCACCCCTTGTTGTTAAATATTTTGTCCACCCTAAGCGTGGAAGGGTATACTCAGATGTGAGTCCCTTGCTCATTGCACCATCAGGATTCAAGCAAGCCGGGCCGACGACGGCTGAAATGCCAGAAACCGGTCCCCGGAAGCTGGTTTCCTTCCCAGTGTAAGAATTGGCTTGGTAGTTTGGTTTGCCCTTTTCCCATCATGCACTGGGACAGGAACAGACTAATTTGCATATAGCCAGGTTCTGAACTGGGATGGTGCAGTGAGCTAAAAAACGGTGTTGGATCTAGCCCTGATCTCTTGACTGGGTGAGAGTATTCTGCTTAATTCAGAAACTCTGTCCATCACCACCCCTTGTTGTTAAATATTTTGTCCACCCTAAGCGTGGAAGGGTATACTCAGATGTGAGTCCCTTGCTCATTGCACCATCAGGATTCAAGCAAGCCGGGCCGACGACGGCTGAAATACCAGAAACCGGTCCCCGGAAGCTTGTTTCCTTCCCAGTGTAAGAATTGGCTTGGTAGTTTGGTTTGCCCTGTTCCCATCATGCACTGGGACAGGAACAGACTAATTTGCATATAGCCAGGTTCTGAACTGGGATGGTGCAGTGAGCTAAAAAACGGTGTTGGATCTAGCCCTGATCTCTTGACTGGGTGAGAGTATTCTGCTTAATTCAGAAACTCTGTCCATCACCACCCCTTGTTGTTAAATATTTTGTCCACTCTAAGCGTGGAATGGTATACTCAGATGTGAGTCCCTTGCTCATTGCACCATCAGGATTCAAGCAAGCCGGGCCGACGACGGCTGAAATGCCAGAAACCGGTCCCCGGAAGCTTGTTTCCTTCCCAGTGTAAGAATTGGCTTGGTAGTTTGGTTTGCCCTGTTCCCATCATGCACTGGGACAGGAACAGACTAATTTACATATAGCCAGGTTCTGAACTGGGATGGTGCAGTGAGCTAAAGAACGGTGTTGGATCTAGCCCTGATCTCTTGACTGGGTGAGAGTATTCTGCTTAATTCAGAAACTCTGTCCATCACCACCCCTTGTTGTTAAATATTTTGTCCACCCTAAGCGTGGAAGGGTATACTCAGATGTGAGTCCCTTGCTCATTGCACCACCAGGATTCAAGCAAGCCGGGCCGACGACGGCTGAAATGCCAGAAACCGGTTCCCGGAAGCTTGTTTCCTTCCCAGTGTAAGAATTGGCTTGGTAGTTTGGTTTGCCCTGTTCCCATCATGCACTGGGACAGGAACAGACTAATTTGCATATAGCCAGGTTCTGAACTGGGATGGTGCAGTGAGCTAAAAAATGGTGTTGGATCTAGCCCTGATCTCTTGACTGGGTGAGAGTATTCTGCTTAATTCAGAAACTCTGTCCATCACCACCCCTTGTTGTTAAATATTTTGTCCACCCTAAGCGTGGAAGGGTATACTCAGATGTGAGTCCCTTGCTCATTGCACCATCAGGATTCAAGCAAGCCGGGCCGACGACGGCTGAAATGCCAGAAATCGGTCCCCGGAAGCTTGTTTCCTTCCCAGTGTAAGAATTGGCTTGGTAGTTTGGTTTGCCCTGTTCCCATCATGCACTGGGACAGGAACAGACTAATTTACATATAGCCAGGTTCTGAACTGGGATGGTGCAGTGAGCTAAAAAACGGTGTTGGATCTAGCCCTGATCTCTTGACTGGGTGAGAGTATTCTGCTTAATTCAGAAATTCTGTCCATCACCAACCCTTGTTGTTAAATATTTTGTCCACCCTAAGCGTGGAAGGGTATACTCAGATGTGAGTCCCTTGCTCATTGCACCATCAGGATTCAAGCAAGCCGGGCCGACGACGGCTGAAATGCCAGAAACCGGTCCCCGGAAGCTTGTTTCCTTCCCAGTGTAAGAATTGGCTTGGTAGTTTGGTTTGCCCTGTTCCCATCATGCACTGGGACAGGAACAGACTAATTTACATATAGCCAGGTTCTGAACTGGGATGGTGCAGTGAGCTAAAGAACGGTGTTGGATCTAGCCCTGATCTCTTGACTGGGTGAGAGTATTCTGCTTAATTCAGAAACTCTGTCCATCACCACCCCTTGTTGTTAAATATTTTGTCCACCCTAAGCGTGGAAGGGTATACTCAGATGTGAGTCCCTTGCTCATTGCACCACCAGGATTCAAGCAAGCCGGGCCGACGACGGCTGAAATGCCAGAAACCGGTTCCCGGAAGCTTGTTTCCTTCCCAGTGTAAGAATTGGCTTGGTAGTTTGGTTTGCCCTGTTCCCATCATGCACTGGGACAGGAACAGACTAATTTGCATATAGCCAGGTTCTGAACTGGGATGGTGCAGTGAGCTAAAAAATGGTGTTGGATCTAGCCCTGATCTCTTGACTGGGTGAGAGTATTCTGCTTAATTCAGAAACTCTGTCCATCACCACCCCTTGTTGTTAAATATTTTGTCCACCCTAAGCGTGGAAGGGTATACTCAGATGTGAGTCCCTTGCTCATTGCACCATCAGGATTCAAGCAAGCCGGGCCGACGACGGCTGAAATGCCAGAGATCGGTCCCCGGAAGCTTGTTTCCTTCCCAGTGTAAGAATTGGCTTGGTAGTTTGGTTTGCCCTGTTCCCATCATGCACTGGGACAGGAACAGACTAATTTACATATAGCCAGGTTTTGAACTGGGATGGTGCAGTGAGCTAAAAAACGGTGTTGGATCTAGCCCTGATCTCTTGACTGGGTGAGAGTATTCTGCTTAATTCAGAAATTCTGTCCATCACCAACCCTTGTTGTTAAATATTTTGTCCACCCTAAGCGTGGAAGGGTATACTCAGATGTGAGTCCCTTGCTCATTGCACCATCAGGATTCAAGCAAGCCGGGCCGACGACGGCTGAAATGCCAGAAACCGGTCCCCGGAAGCTTGTTTCCTTCCCAGTGTAAGAATTGGCTTGGTAGTTTGGTTTGCCCTGTTCCCATCATGCACTGGGACAGGAACAGACTAATTTGCATATAGCCAGGTTCTGAACTGGGATGGTGCAGTGAGCTAAAAAATGGTGTTGGATCTAGCCCTGATCTCTTGACTGGGTGAGAGTATTCTGCTTAATTCAGAAACTCTGTCCATCACCACCCCTTGTTGTTAAATATGCATCTTTCTCCAAGGCTCCATAGGAATCAGTGACGAAACCCGACACACTTTGACACCTATGCACCCTCTTCCTGTGGGTGAGGTAACGCAAGTATTTTGGTACTCCTGTGGGTGTTGAGTATCCTAGTGTCCTAGTTTCAAGTAGCTTTTCCCTAGTCCATCCGGACGTGTCCTAAAAGAACTAGTTTCCAATTCTTTCATTCCCATTCTAACTCTATAGTAATTCGCCTGTGTGTAAAGACACTGCACATGCATCCCGTGGGCCTCCTGCTCCCTATCCTTTGGTAGTGCATCGTAGCCCCAGCGATTCTCCAGGCCCTAGGCCTTTCCCTTGTTCGTGACGTGGTTCTTATACCACTATTTTAGTATATGGTTCGAAGTGCCCCTACTGTATTTTGTGCAACGTACTGTAAGATATTTAAGTCTCTTGTTATGTGCTTTGTCCTCTGACCTCATAAAGAGTTCAGAGGGGTTGTTTAGAAATAAATACATACATTTTTTATATACATCCTGTGTGGTGTCCTTTCATTTGGTATTAAAGGGATTGCATATGGTAAAACAGCTGGCCTAACATGCCCTCTTGAGTTTAGCCTAAGACTGCTTTGTCCATGCTACCACTAGGATAGCTGATCTGTAAGGTTGACTTTACAACCATCACCGTAAGGGTTGTTTGGACTGGTGCAAGGTACTCACTAGAAGAGTGAACATCATATAACAGGCCAACTTCTCACAAAAACAATCACCCAATCCCAGTCTTTAGAGGAAAATCCATAGAGTCCATTAACATTACCCACATTGGACCAAGCACAACCCTTCTCTGATGCACACCCACCCTCCTCAAAAATACAACAAAGAAAACCTAATCCCAGTCATTTCCCTGAAGGGCCTGACGGGGACCACAAACAACCCTCTGACCCCCTCAGGTATTCCTTGTTAAAAGCAGCAATATCCAGACCACAGGTAAACACCCACCGGAACCTGCACCCAAGGCACAACACAGCCTAGAAACAGCCCAAAATTCTCAAACCTTCCAAAAATAGTGCGTTACCCAATATTCCAACACCGTCGGGAAAGAACCTCATTGCAGCAGTATAGAGACAGAATCTCAAGTTGGAGATATCAACTTGCACTAATAATGAGTTGGAAGTATCGAGACACAGAAATATCGACAGCAAGAATATTGTGGTCAAGAATATTGAGTTTAAGGTAGGAAAAATTGTTTTTAAAAATATCGAAGTCATTAATATAATTTAATTTTCAAAAATATAGTCGTGATTAGGATGGCGGGCCATATTATAACGACGTGGGTATCGCGGTGTACGCAAAATGTGTCCACCGCTTTTCCGCCGGTCGGCAGTTGTTCTGATTGCTGGCCGGGCAAACTTGGGCCACTAGGCCCCTCCATCCATATTATGATGAGTGCAGTGGAAGGCCTTTCCATGGTGGCGATGCTGCCATGGAAAGGTTTATTAAAATAAATGGGGTGACCCAGAAAAGTCGAAGGACTTGGGTATCATTTGGTACAGGAGACAAAATGCTTCATCTTAGGTCAGTACCCCTACCTAATTGGTAATTTCTTGATGACTTCATTTATGTACTTATAATCAGACTTTGATCGTTTGGTTATTCTCCAGGTTCCCTCCCTCAACGTCCTGAGGAAGACCCGTAGCTGAGGAGTTCACCTAGCCTTATCGCGTCTGGGTCGAAGTGTCGATGAATTCCCCCCATTGGGGCCTGTACCCTATGTACCCCCGCCCCTCGACCATGATCACAGATGAAGTATCACTGTGAAAAAACAATGATAATGGATATGTTGTGAATAACAGCAGGGGTAGGCCCTCTTCATTACTAAGGACAGTTGGCCTTAGCATGATATGACATGGTACAATTATTTCCTTATTTTTATATTTTTCTGACCTTCTTGTCTTTATACATGAGCACCAATCTCTGCACTTCTTTACACACTACCTGGTAGTAACCCCCTCTCTCCACAATCCAAGTTTAAATGTTTGTTCTGAAGTAAATATGAGTAAATTGCCGGAAAGTTTATTAAATGTGCTTTTGTGAGAATCATATCAGTGGGTACTGGTTTAATTGCGTATGTATTTGGCTTTTTGTTTCCTTTTCTTTTGCAGGATCTAATCCCACAGGAATACTTAATATGTTTTTCATCTATTGTAGTAGATAATGTTGTCTAGGATAATATTGTCTCCTGTGCCATGGAGAGGCTGGCGGGGATGTGCTTTGGGGGCCCATTGTTGGCCCCCGGAGGAAGTGGGGGGTGCACCCCACTTCATTTCCATGCATAAGGTGGCAGGCACGGCGCGGTGACTGCCACGTTGTTCATAGAAATGCACACCATGGCACTTTGGCATAGTCAAACATGCAGAATGAATGCGCCAGGGTGGCGGTCGCATCATAATTAGCAGTGCGGGACCACCGCACATCTGGAGGCCGGTCCCAGCACCACGAGGATAAGTCCACCCGCCATCCTAATCACCCCCATAGTTGTTAAACATATTGTTTTTTTAGTTAGTGTTATGTGTTTTAGTGTGTATTTTAAATGTATGTTCTCTACTTTTTTGTCTAATTATTGCTGTTGTTTTTTAATATATATGTTAAATTGTTAATAGTTATTAATTTAATTTTAATTTAATTAAATGGGTTTTAGTACTATAGTGGGTTGTGGGTTCATAGGGGAATGGGTGGGAAGTAA
The DNA here is from genome assembly GCF_964261635.1 of Lissotriton helveticus. NCBI lineage: Eukaryota > Metazoa > Chordata > Amphibia > Caudata > Salamandridae > Lissotriton > Lissotriton helveticus. The sequence continues at coordinate 1,213,603,539 of NC_136071.1, read as the reverse complement.
TTTGATTATAATACATTAAATATACATTTTCAGTTAATAGTATTTGTTTAATTTAGACTTAGTGGAAATTAATTTATTATTAATTAATTAACATTTGGCTGTTAGTTTGTATGAATTAATTAATTAGTAAATATGGTATTTGTGTCATTATTTAGGAGCGGTTTCTGAGTTTATAGGGGAATAGGTTGGGAAGTAATTAAATTATAATTATATAATTATGTTTTATTAATTTATATTCATTTATTGAATATTATATGCTGTTAAGTGTGGGAAATATGTTATTATTAATTACTTATTCATTGGTTGTTAATCATTATTATTTAATTGGTAATTGTGTTAATAGTGTCATTTTTTAGGAGCGGGTTGTGGGTGTATAGGGGAATAAAGTGGGAAGTAATTTAATTATAATTAAATTATTCATATTTAGTTATTTAATATTGTATACTGTTAATTGTGTGAATTAATTCATTAATCATTATTTATTAAATGTTTGGTCATTAATATTAATTAATTGGTAATTATGTTAATTTAATCTTTTTTTACGAATGGGTAGTAGGTTGATATAATAATATAGGAGGTTGACATTTTTTACAACAATATTTATGTCCCAATAATTGTGTAAGTCTATATCGTGGTGGTCGATTTTCTATCAGTGATCCCATTTCAGCTACATGCCAAGACTAGAGGGATGCTCACATGTCAACAAGTCCACTACCAAAGTACTCAAGTACCACATTACAAATAACCCTACCAAAGACTTCAGCCAGGGCAAAAAGTCCACACCTGCAACTTTTATATTCCATATTGGTACCCCAATATAGGCACAGGTAACATCGTGACCCTTCACCTATACTCTCCCCTACATTTCACACATAACTGTTCTTTTGAACCGACCTTTTACTTAGATACTACACTGAACAAAGAACGTGGGATTTTCCCTGGTAAAAGCCTCATACATTATGCATAAGGATTCTTGGAAACTCAGCTGGACTACCATCTCCTGTATGATAACTATGTATAAAGTTCATTCCTGGTGTCATCCTAAATCCGTCAATTGGCACAGCAAGGTAGAACCCCCGGGGAGACTTTTGGGTATTTAAACAACACATCTTTCTGAGACAAACAGAGGAGATCAGGACTTCCATGCCGACACACTGACAAGACAATCTGAGGCTCATGCATGCAGATACTCCTGCTCGCAGTGGTCTAACATCCCTTGCAGGTTGTCCAACTCCAGACCAATATGGGGTCCCACAGTCTCTCACTTCATGTAATGGGGTTGACTTTTACCTAGAGGGATTCTTGGCTTAACAGCTACACACATGATAGTTACACGTACGTACCTCTGGTTAGGGTAGCATCGTAGGAGTTTGCATTTTATTGTCATGTATTTTATATACCTGCCTGTATTCATGGTAATAGCAAAATGGTAGAAATCTAACATTTTTTTACTTTCTTGGTGCTTCTAATCATGTATATCTGTTACTGTCTAATGGTTGTTTCAGGACACCTATTGTACACTAGAATAACAACTGTTCAATAAATGCTTATTGAAAAACATCCATATTGTTTATTCAGTGTACATCTCTGAGATCAAATGAGCATGAGTGACTGAGCGTAAAGTAGGACACTGCTTCCACCGTACTGAGGGATCAGGGTTGTCATGTTCGGTAGTTGCCAAGAACTAATCTGTCCTTGGTAAGAGGAGTTTCGATTGGCACTGTGATCTAGCTGGTACACAGGCCAACATACCAGCGTCTGGAATCAGTTTGAGCACCAAGCCTGCAGTGTATAGTGTCTAAAGGCGCAGATCCTGTATAGGATTTATAGGAAGTGCACAACACAACTTTGTACGGAAATGGAACCAGGCCAAGTTTGAAGGGCCCTATTGAGTAATATTTTCCACAGCAACCACAGTCAAGATGGAAGGGAGAGAAACCTTGTTCCACTTCTCTGACGTACGACCTAATTGTTGAACTAGGGTGCACCTCTCTGACAAATAACCTAATATTTAAACACACTCTGTTTCCTACAATTGCACGCAGCCCATCTAAGTCAAAAGGATGCCCCCACCAATTAAAGAAAATACCTTTTTTAACAGAGCAGCCCATCAGGGAAAGTACTGTCCCCACCCTAGCAAGGAGACGAGGGAAACGAGTAATAGTTGCACTAAAATTAACTTAAACTCAAAAATGCTAGCACCTCATTCCACGGCCCCACTAGAGAATGTTGCGCACAGTAAATCATAGAGTGTACCAGTAGTAGGAAAACACAGGAGAAACTGTTTAACAATGTGTTTTTTCCAAGATAACCCACAGCTGTTATCCTGCAAGTCTGCAATAAAACCACATGTACACCCTCATTGCAGCAGCTGTCACCTCTTCAGGTGAAGCTTCCAAAATACATTTCGATCACAGCCTCCAAAAGGGACTTTCACAAGCCAACGCTCAACCGCTCAAAAAGCACAGACTACAAATTGACTTTACAGCCATTTTTTGATAACAAACTTTTTGCTCTTCACCAAGAACTCTGGACACCAAGACGACAAACATTTCCCCTGAAAACCATCCTAATGCCTATGAATGCTTTTCAAGTAATGTACCCCTGCATTTTTGCACACACTCTGCTCGTACGCCCTGTCATTCCCTGAAACTTGCCTAGTCCCATGACACCCGCCTTGACATTCTTGCAACACATACTCAGAGACCTCTGGCACCTCAATATATGGTGGCAGTGCAGGACACAAAATAAAATAATATAGCACTGAATCCTAGGTTTGCATCGTCTTTCTTCAACGGAGTGAGCAAGTGGCGACCGATAAATACATTTAACAGAGTTAACTTCCTCGGTACCAGTGATTTTCGGGCCATGCGGCAGGAAGCAGCTATTCCGAAAGCAGTCAGAGTATCCATTTTCTCCAGTAAGGAGTAGCCGTGGTTAACCCCGGACAGCTTAACAACCCCTACAGCGAAGCAGAAATGCATAGCCAGTGTCAGAGGAACTGATCAGCACCTGACGCCTTGTGGAGGTAGGATCTCACTTACTATCCAGTGAAGGAGTGTGCCTGAACCAGACGTCGGTATCTAACTGGGCCTCTAGGGTTCTGTAACTTTATTCAGCCCGAATTCCATTGCACCATGTCCGCTGGCACATTAAGGAGTTTGGAGGCGGCAGCAAGTGGCATGTTTGATAATTTCCCAAGCGGGACAGTGTAACCAGTTTAGCAACACACCATCCACCCAATTCCAACTACAATATTCGAGAATTGTTCAAAAATTTGGAGAAGCTCATGAAAGGTCCCTCACTTGATATTTAGAAGTGGGAGGGATGCTGAGGGGACTACGAATAATGTTTCCCCAAGCTATGAGAACCCTGACACACGAATGTTAGCAGAATGGGTGGATTGTATTTTGGAGTCTTCGCAACGACTAGTTGAAATTCTCATAAAATGTGCAGAGAGTGACCGTGAAGCCCTACAATAAAAATTTGTTTTTGGCCACTATAGGTGTGGCAGGTTATACTCAGACATGAGTCCCTTGCTCACTGCTCCATCAGGAGTCAAGCAAGCCGGGCCGACGACGGCTGTAATGCCAGAAACCGGTCCCCGGAAGCTTGTCTCCTTTCTGGTGAAGAATTGGCTTGGTAGTTTGGTCTGCCCTGTTCCCATGATGCACTGGGCCAGGGACAGACTAATTTGCATATAGCCGGGTTCTGAGCTGGGATGGGGCAGTGAGCTAAATAACGGTGATGGATAAAGCGCTGATCTTTGGACAGGGTAAGAGTGGTCTGCTTAATTCAGACACTCTGTTCATCACAACCCCCTTTTCTGAATTCGTTTTTGGCCACTATAGGTGTGGCAGGGTATACTCAGACATGAGTCCCTTGCTCACTGCTCCATCAGGATTCAGCAAGCCGGGCCGACGACGGCTGTAATGCCAGAAACCGGTCCCCGGAAGCTTGTCTCCTTTCTGGTGAAGAATTGGCTTGGTAGTTTGGTCTGCCCTGTTCCCATGATGCACTGGGCCAGGGACAGACTAATTTGCATATAGCCGGGTTCTGAGCTGGGATGGGGCAGTGAGCTAAATAACGGTGATGGATCAAGCCCTGATCTTTGGACTGGGTAAGAGTGGTCTGCTTAATTCAGACACTCTGTTCATCACCACCCCCTTTTCTGAATTCGTTTTTGGCCACTATAGGTGTGGCAGGGTATACTCAGACATGAGTCCCTTGCTCACTGCTCCATCAGGATTCAAGCAAGCCGGGCCGACGACGGCTGTAATGCCAGAAACCGGTCCCCGGAAGCTTGTCTCCTTTCTGGTGAAGAATTGGCTTGGTAGTTTGGTCTGCCCTGTTCCCATGATGCACTGGGCCAGGGACAGACTAATTTGCATATAGCCGGGTTCTGAGCTGGGATGGGGCAGTGAGCTAAATAACGGTGATGGATCAAGCCCTGATCTTTGGACTGGGTAAGAGTGGTCTGCTTAATTCAGACACTCTGTTCATCACTACCCCCTTTTCTGAATTCGTTTTTGGCCACTATAGGTGTGGCAGGGTATACTCAGACATGAGTCCCTTGCTCACTGCTCCATCAGGATTCAAGCAAGCCGGGCCGACGACGGCTGTAATGCCGGAAACTGGTCCCCGGAAGCTTGTCTCCTTTCTTGTGAAGAATTGGCTTGGTAGTTTGGTCTGCCCTGTTCCCATGATGCACTGGGCCAGGGACAGACTAATTTGCATATAGCCGGGTTCTGAGCTGGGAAGGGGCAGTGAGCTAAATAACGGTGATGGATCAAGCCCTGATATTTGGACTGGGTAAGAGTGGTCTTCTTAATTCAGACACTCTGTTCATCACCACCCCCTTTTCTGAATTCGTTTTTGGCCACTATAGGTGTGGCAGGGTATACTCAGACATGAGTCCCTTGCTCACTGCTCCATCAGGATTCAAGCAAGCCGGGCCCACGACGGCTGTAATGCCAGAAACCGGTCCCCGGAAGCTTGTCTCCTTTCTGGTGAAGAATTGGCTTGGTAGTTTGGTCTGCCCTGTTCCCGTGATGCACTGGGCCAGGGACAGACTAATTTGCATATAGCCGGGTTCTGAGCTGGGATGGGGCAGTGAGCTAAATAAGGGTGATGGATCAAGCCCTGATCTTTGGACTGGGTAAGAGTGGTCTGCTTAATTCAGACACTCTGTTCATCACCACCCCCTTTTCTGAATTCGTTTTTGGCCACTATAGGTGTGGCAGGGTATACTCAGACATGAGTCCCTTGCTCACTGCTCCATCAGGATTCAAGCAAGCCGGGCCGACGACGGCTGTAATGCCAGAAACCGGTCCCCGGAAGCTTGTCTCCTTTCTGGTGAAGAATTGGCTTGGTAGTTTGGTCTGCCCTGTTCCCACGATGCACTGGGCCAGGGACAGACTAATTTGCATATAGCCGGGTTCTGAGCTGGGATGGGGCAGTGAGCTAAATAACGTGATGAATCAAGCCCTGATCTTTGGACTGGGTAAGAGTGGTCTGCTTAATTCAGACACTCTGTTCATCACCACCCCCTTTTCTGAATTCGTTTTTGGCCACTATAGGTGTGGCAGGGTATACTCAGACATGAGTCCCTTGCTCACTGCTCCATCAGGATTCAAGCAAGCCGGGCCCACGACGGCTGTATTGCCAGAAGCCGGTCCCCGGAAGCTTGTCTCCTTTCTGGTGAAGAATTGGCTTGGTAGTTTGGTCTGCTCTGTTCCCATGATGCACTGGGCCAGGGACAGACTAATTTGCATATAGCCGGGTTCTGAGCTGGGAAGGGGCAGTGAGCTAAATAATGGTGATGGATCAAGCCCTGATCTTTGGACTGGGTAAGAGTGGTCTGCTTAATTCAGACACTCTGTTCATCACCACCCCCTTTTCTGAATTCGTTTTTGGCCACTATAGGTGTGGCAGGGTATACTCAGACATGAGTCCCTTGCTCACTGCTCCATCAGGATTCAAGCAAGCCGGGCCGACGACGGCTGTAATGCCAGAAACCGGTCCCCGGAAGCTTGTCTCCTTTCTGGTGAAGAATTGGCTTGGTAGTTTGGTCTGCCCTGTTCCCATGATGCACTGGGCCAGGGACAGACTAATTTGCATATAGCCGGGTTCTGAGCTGGGATGGGGCAGTGAGCTAAATAACGGTGATGGATCAAGCCCTGATCTTTGGACTGGGTAAGAGTGGTCTGCTTAATTAAGACACTCTGTTCATCACCACCCCCTTTTCTGAATTCGTTTTTGGCCACTATAGGTGTGGCAGGGTATACTCAGACATGAGTCCCTTGCTCACTGCTCCATCAGGATTCAAGCAAGCCGGGCCGACGACGGCTGTAATGCCAGAAACTGGTCCCCGGAAGCTTGTCTCCTTTCTGGTGAAGAATTGGCTTGGTAGTTTGGTCTGCCCTGTTCCCATGATGCACTGGGCCAGGGACAGACTAATTTGCATATAGCCGGGTTCTGAGCTGGGATGGGGCAGTGAGCTAAATAAGGGTGATGGATCAAGCCCTGATCTTTGGACTGGGTAAGAGTGGTCTGCTTAATTCAGACACTCTGTTCATCACCACCCCCTTTTCTGAATTTGTTTTTGGCCACTATAGGTGTGGCAGGGTATACTCAGACATGAGACCCTTGCTCACTGCTCCATCAGGATTCAAGCAAGCCGGGCCGACGACGGCTGTAATGCCAGAAACCGGTCCCCGGAAGCTTGTCTCCTTTCTGGTGAAGAATTGGCTTGGTAGTTTGGTCTGCCCTGTTCCCATGATGCACTGGGCCAGGGACAGACTAATTTGCATATAGCCGGGTTCTGAGCTGGGATGGGGCAGTGAGCTAAATAAGGGTGATGGATCAAGCCCTGATCTTTGGACTGGGTAAGAGTGGTCTGCTTAATTCAGACACTCTGTTCATCACCACCCCCTTTTCTGAATTCGTTTTTGGCCACTATAGGTGTGGCACGGTATACTCAGACATGAGTCCCTTGCTCACTGCTCCATCAGGATTCAAGCAAGCCGGGCCGACGACGGCTGTAATGCCAGAAACCGGTCCCCGGAAGCTTGTCTCCTTTCTGGTGAAGAATTGGCTTGGTAGTTTGGTCTGCCCTGTTCCCGTGATGCACTGGGCCAGGGACAGACTAATTTGCATATTGCCGGGTTCTGAGCTTCGATGGGGCAGTGAGCTAAATAAGGGTGATGGATCAAGCCCTGATCTTTGGACTGGGTAAGAGTGGTCTGCTTAATTCAGACACTCTGTTCATCACCACCCCCTTTTCTGAATTTGTTTTTGGCCACTATAGGTGTGGCAGGGTATACTCAGACATGAGTCCCTTGCTCACTGCTCCATCAGGATTCAAGCAAGCCGGGCCGACGACGGCTGTAATGCCAGATACCGGTCCCCGGAAGCTTGTCTCCTTTCTGGTGAAGAATTGGCTTGGTAGTTTGGTCTGCCCTGTTCCCATGATGCACTGGGCCAGGGACAGACTAATTTGCATATAGCCGGGTTCTGAGCTGGGATGGGGCAGTGAGCTAAATAACGGTGATGGATCAAGCCCTGATCTTTGGACTGGGTAAGAGTCGTCTGCTTAATTCAGACACTCTGTTCATCACCACCCCCTTTTCTGAATTCGTCTTTGGCCACTATAGGTGTGGCAGGGTATACTCAGACATGAGTCCCTTGCTCACTGCTCCATCAGGATTCAAGCAAGCCGGGCCGACGATGGCTGTAATGCCAGAAACCGGTCCCCGGAAGCTTGTCTCCTTTCTGGTAAAGAATTGGCTTGGTAGTTTGGTCTGCCCTGTTCCCATGATGCACTGGGCCAGGGACAGACTAATTTGCATATAGCCGGGTTCTGAGCTGGGATGGGGCAGTGAGCTAAATAACGGTGATGGATCAAGCCCTGATCTTTGGACTGGGTAAGAGTGGTCTGCTTAATTAAGACACTCTGTTCATCACCACCCCCTTTTCTGAATTCGTTTTTGGCCACTATAGGTGTGGCAGGGTATACTCAGACATGAGTCCCTTGCTCACTGCTCCATCAGGATTCAAGCAAGCCGGGCCGACGACGGCTGTAATGCCAGAAACCGGTCCCCGGAAGCTTGTCTCCTTTCTGGTGAAGAATTGGCTTGGTAGTTTGGTCTGCCCTGTTCCCATGATGCACTGGGCCAGGGACAGACTAATTTGCATATAGCCGGGTTCTGAGCTGGGATGGGGCAGTGAGCTAAATAACGGTGATGGATCAAGCCCTGATCTTTGGACTGGGTAAGAGTGGTCTGCTTAATTCAGACACTCTGTTCATCACCACCCCCTTTTCTGAATTTGTCTACAATAAAAATCGGCGCCTTAAATGTTGACATAGAAAAATTAGAAGTCACAGTTATGACCACTAAATACCGAGAGGAGATGACGGTACTCTTGCATCGTGAAGAGGAGATAATCAAAAAAAGAAAGAGAGTTAAGTTCCAACGGGACAATTTAGATTATGAACATGGCCAAGTGTTCACCTTTTTCAAAATAAATACTACAATGTTAAAGCGTCTAAAAAGATGATTTCTCCTCCAACTGTCCCGAATGATGCAAGCAATGACATGCCAGCAGCTACGTCAGCCTCAGATCTGAGATCGGCAATCAACAGTGAGTCAGATAACGAACAACTGAGGGTCCAACGCTTGGGGTTTCACAAATTCTCCCTGGCCCAGGAAGTCGATTGCCTGCACCAGTACAGAAGGCAGATGCTTTGTCCCCATGCCCCAGGTGCCAAATCCAACAACAACACAACAGGAAATGATGGGAGAGACAACAATGCTGCAAACAACGCAGGCAAGAAGTCAAAAGAAAACGAAAGAAACAATGAATGCGGAAAATAGAATTGACAATCCGTAACAGCGAATCACAAACAATCATCAACTTGACTAAGAGTGAATTATGCTCAAACCCGCGTCGATATGTACAAATTTATGAGCAAACTGAAACTGCACAAATTTCACCTGATGCAAGGGCCGCCAGGGAGCAAACAAATAGCGGCACCAATGGATGCAAACACAAGCCCTTCAATACTAACAGCAGGTGATGTGGGACTGCTACAAGACCTTCAACAATTGCAACATGAGAATGGTAATGTAGAAACTTCCCTACAGCCAAGATTCAACATTACATGGTAATGGCATATTGCCTAAATTCAAGCCCAAATCAACATTCTGTCCAATCATGCTACGGGACATTATTGATGTTTTTCGAGGTTTTTATGACAAGATATCTCAGGAATTGAAAAGCCTGTACAAAAATCAAGGAGGAATTAAAAAACACTACACCAGCCAAGACAACACATATTTCCAGCTAATGAAAGAATTTCAGGCCAATGACATTGTAATAATCCGCCAATCGGATAAAGGCGGCAAACTTGTGTTGTGGCCAAGAGACATGTACATGACCGAAGCTATGGGTCAACTCAATGACCGAGACTGCTACAGATGCAGCACAATGTTAGCTGTTCCAGCTGCATGGAATATATTCTATTCTAGTCTACTGGCATGGAAAAGTACAGGGCTGCTGATGGCAGATGAATTCAAATTTCTCAAAAACGATCACCCAGGGATGCCAGTTATGTATTTATGAGTTACTATCTATATGAATAAATGAAGTGGTGTTTGTATAAGTGTGTAGCTTAGTAAATGTAAGTATGATCAATTGTTTGCATTCGTGAGTAGGATGACTGCATAAGTGAATAGGATGTGTGCTGGTGTGTGATGTCAATATAGGTGTATAAGTATATTTAATAATGTTCTATTGATCTTTGTTAGCATGTATGTGCGAATCTTTAGGAAAGTGTTTAGATGTGTGTGTAGATGTAGGAATCACTGAGTGGGCTTTTAGAAACTTGTATTGGTGTGTCAGTGGTTTCAAATATGGTACTCCATACTTTAGAATGAGTGTTGAAAGGTTATACTACTGTATGATGAGTTGTATCAGATTGTCATGTGGATGATGTCATCAGTGATATCATCAGTGATGGCATTTGAGATTTCATCAGTGATGTCATCAGTGATGTCACTGACCATTTCATGAATGATGTAATATGTGACATCATCAGCAGTGGATTGCGGGCGCGCTAGTTATAGTTAGGAGAACTAACTATAACGGAGGAATTTCAATGGTTTTATACGCATGAAATAATCTGCTAACTGTAACAACCCTGAAACCTATGTTTTTTTTCAGTGAATTTCTAAGGGTTTTTAAATGGTAATTCCAAACTATAACTTGTCTGAAACTTATGTTTTTTTCTGTGAATTTCAAAGGTTTTATAAATGCTAATTGCTAACTATAACATGTCCGAAACATGTTTTTTCAGTGAATTTCAAAGGTTTTGTAAATGACAATTTTTAAATGTATTAATTGTTATTTTAATTTTTTATACTGATTTACAAAAAATTTTTAAATAATTTATTTTTAGATATTTTATTTTTTAAATTACATTATACATTACATTACAAAATATACTTTCTCAGAATGAATTACTTTAGTTTAAATACTTTGCAAAGAGGCAATCGACTTTTAAGTACAGTTGTTACAGTTGTTGTATTGCCCAACACAATTTCAGACACGATGCAACCTTGAGCTCAATGTGAATTTCTAGTTAAATGCAATTAGTTACTTTTTGGATTACTTTTCTAACCACAGGACTGGATCCTAGATTCAGTCCTGGGACATCTCCTGTAAATAGTTGAGTAAAAGCGTGTTGGTTACAGTAGTGATTTTTAAGGAATATTATTGTATTTTAAAAGTTGACAAAGAAACTTTTTCTCATAGAATCACCAATGTTATCCTATGGGAGGAAATTCACTTATCAGGTAAGTAGTGTTAACGTTACTTTTTCTTACATGGTGGTATTTTATTGTCATGTATTTTATATACCTGCCTGTATTCATGCTAATAGCAAAATGGTAGAAATCTAACATTTTTTTACTTTCTTAGTGCTTCTAATCATGTATATCTGTTACTGTCTAATAGTTGTTTCAGGACACCTATTGTACACTAGAATAACAACTGTTCAATAAATGCTTATTGAAAAACATCCATATTGTTTATTCAGTGTACATCTCTGAGATCAATGAGCACGAGTGACTGAGCGTAAAGTACGGATGCATCTCCTGTAAACAGTCAAAAGAATGTGTTTAAGTCATACAGGCAATTTTTAAGGAATATTTTTAGTTTGTGAAAATAGACACTTCGAAACATTTCTGGTGAAAACCACACAATGGATTCCTATGGAAGGAAATACAAGATACTGGTAAGTATGGTTTGAATTACTTTTCAGGCTCAGGACTGGGCTCAAAGAAGCAGCACTAAGGTCACTCCTGATAACAGGTGAGTAAATCGAATTTGTAGTTCTGCTGATTTTATAGGAATTTTTTAAAGTTCAACAACTCCACACTTAGAAGAATTTCCTAGTGAAACCAGTCAATGTTAGCCTATGGAAGGAAATTCAAGTAACTGATAAGAACGCTTAGAATTAATTTTCAGTGTCAGTGCTGGGCTATAAGATGCAGCACTGGGTAACAGGTGAGTAAATCGGACTTCGTAGTTCGTCTGACTTTGGATGAATATTTGTCCGTTTCAAAAATAGACACTTAGACACTTTTCTGCTGAAAAACACACAATGGATTCCTATGGAAGGAAATACAAGCTACTGGTAAGTACGCTTAGAATTACTTTTCAGTGTCAGATCTGGGCTATAAGATGCTTCAGAAAAGGGGGTGGTGATGAACAGAGTGTCTGAATTAAGCAGACCACTCTTACCCAGTCCAAAGATCAGGGCTTGATCCATTACCGTTATTTAGCTCACTGCCCCATCCCAGCTCAGAACCTGGCTATATGCAAATTAGTCTGTCCCTGGCCCAGTGCATCATGGGAACATCGGTCAAACCACCCAAATGGTGAAACAACGGATAATCCAACATAAGAGCAGAATTAACTGTAAAGTCCTTACTGCTCCCTTGGTCACACACTTCTTAGAAATGTCCCATGTTTATACAGATCTCAGATGGATGGTTATCGAAAAACCCACACTGCCTCTCAGGGGGGGCAACATGGCCGCCCTTCTAGGAAGAGCAGAATGCAAATGGATCTCACTTGTTGACTCGGTCAACCATGGGTTGAACACTCTTGATGAGTGGACCAGTACCATTACAGTCTAATGTCAGTTTTCTGAAAACGCCCACATATAACCTGATGTACCTAACCGTACGGTTTTAGACCAGATGTCCAGCTAGGCACTTACCTATGTAACCACCTCTACTGTATGTTACCTATCCACCCCTAGAACTTTATGTAAAATAATCCACCGGTTTCATACCATACACCTAGCTGGACCCCACTCTCATGTAAATCATCCTTGCATCCACATGCCACGACAGCTGTCTATAAACCAATGTATATTCATCTAGATGCTGTCACAAATACTGAATTGACCAATTTTAAGTTGTATCAATTGCTTCAGACACTCCTGCTGTATTATAACATGTGTCATGTGATCTGTACTCTTTCACGGTTAATATTGTTGTTTACGAATGGCCCTGTAAGGCTGATGATGCCGCGCGCAGTTTCAGCCTGTCATCCGCGCCACCGAGCGTTGCAATTTCCTGTTTCGGATGGTTGCCACGCAACCAGCCAGGCACGCCCCGTTCCCGCCCCTCGAATCTCACCACACCCCGCTCCTCGCGCTCACTCGGTTCGCATAATTGCTGACCGAGGATAGCGGGCTCCTGATAGCTCCTGCACTCATTGAAGCAACAGAACTGAGCCCTCATCGCCAGAAGCTGCCTGGATTCACACAGGTACGCTAAAGCCTCGCCCACGATGGGCGATCGCTCCATGACCCTGATTGCTTCCATCTCCCGCCATTACCGGTCCTTGACCCCCGCTACTTTTAATTTCTCCACAGGCGCCCTACCCTACCCCCGCTGCCCTGATCCAACCATTTGGACAACCAGGTAATTTTTCTACTGCCATTATGACTCTGACCGCACTCAGACGTTAAAATTACACGCTAGTATCATTAACATGCAACTCCTTACTCCCTCGCAGAAAACCATCCCTGAGCCTCTGCCAAACAGCCGCCAAGCCCACGAGTTCCCCACCGGGCTGACGCTGTAAGTTTTTGATATTCTTAGCATCTGCCCTCGCGTAATTCACCTAGCGCACTCATCCATTGACCGGCTCTGACCCTTAGTCTCTGGCCATTACCATCACCAGGATACTTCCTTGGATGACGGCAATTGCACACACGCCTTCATTGCACTGGCGCAGACTCTTTCCAGCCATCCTCCATGGCTAGCCTCCTTTCACCTTACCACCTCCAGCCTGTTAGTCACTAAGTAGCGCTTCTCTTGCACCGGCCCGCCCCTTGCCCCCCGCCTTCCCCTGCGCCCACCGGCTGCGCTCCTCTCAATGGCCCTCCCTTTCCCCCCCCCCCTACAGCACTGCCCACATCGACAACCCCGTCCTGATGATGTCCCCCAACTCAGAGGGATCGAAACGCCGTCGACCTTACAGCATAATCTTAAGACGCATATCAAGCTTGGTGCTCCTGTTAAATTGTTTTTAAATCATGTTTTAAGTGATTACAACTTGATTCTACTTTGGAGCCACCACTGTTTTATTATTTGTCACTATGCGCCGATCACGCTGCTCACTTTAGCACTTGCACCTTCACAGTTACCTATTGTAAATATCACCACGTACCAAGTGCCACTGGGTTGTCACATGATTCCTTCTGGACAGTGCTGTTGAACTGTATGACCCTGGAAATTATTTCCTTATTTCTTACTTGTTTATTAATGGTGAATAATACCGTTTTCAAAAGAATTCAAGTGACTCCTTGTTGGTTATTACTAGTAATGCTTATTGCATACGTTTTGAGACTTGTCTCTTAAATAATACCTGTTGGGAATTGTTTCTTTTTACATTATATACCCATCCCAACCTGGTCTATGGGTCCCCTCCTGTTACTCCTACACATCGGTTCTACGGAGGCACAAGATGGCTGCCAACACTTCCTGATTTGGAGTGTTTTGGAGAGAGATTGGAGAGAGAAATTAAGTGAAGGAGAGTAAGATACTAAAGGAATGTGCATTAGGAAAATTAAAGAAAGAAAGGGGAGTAAAGAAATGGGAGTGAGTGACAGGGATGCAGGAGTGAGTGACGGTGGATTCATGACAATGAGGGATGGAAGGTGAGTGAGGGTGAATGTAGAGATGTAAAACAGTGAGGGTAACAGAGTGGGAGTGAGGGAAGACAGGTGAGAATATGAGAGAACAGAGGGAGTGAGAGAAAGAGTGAGTAAACGGGAGTAAGGTCAGTGAGGGAAGGGGAATGACTGAGGGAGCAAAGGAAGGAAAGAAGGGGAAGAGAAGTGAAGCAAAGGGATTGGGAAAAGGTGAGTGCGTGCGGAGAGAAAGAGGAAGGGGAGTTAAGGATGATGAATGAGGATAACTGAGGGAACCGGAGAAAGGGAACAAGGGTGAGGGAGGGTGAGTGCAGGGCAGTGAGGTTGAGGAAAGAGGGAAGATAGAGGGTGGATAAAGGCTAGTGAGTATGAGACAAGGGGAGTGAAGGAGTGAGGACATAGAGGTAGTGAAGGAAAGAGTAACAGAAAGTGACTGAGGGGCATATTACCAACGTTAAGCGATATTTATCGCTAACGATGCTTAGCAACAAATGTTTTACCGCTAAGCATCGTCAGAAATTATCGCAGATAAACCTTGCTATTATCAAGGTTTATCGCAAATGCGATAAAAAACGGCCGCAATGCATGAATATCGCTGAAAAGTCCGCGATATTCATGCATTACCGAGCTAATGCTCTTAGCCATGTTATCCACCTCCCATTGGATAACATGGCTAAGAACTGCTCAGGGCAGGTGTTAGTTTTTGGAGATATTTGCGCTTAGCGCGAATATCTCCAAAAATTGGTAATAGGAGATAGCGATGTTAGCGACTGTTTCCAGTCGCTAACATCTTTGCACGCCCACTTTGCATGTCATTAGTGATAAATATCACTGACTTGCAAAGTGGGGCCCAATATGGTCGCTATCTCCTACTAGCAGTCGCTAACTGGTGTTAGCGACAGCTAGGTAATAGGGAGAGAATTTTATCTCCGCTTTCTTGGCTTTTAAACCCAAAAAAGCTGAGATAAACCCCCTTGATAATATGCCCCTGAGTGAGAGAGCAAAGAAAGGTAATTGAGGGAGTGTGGGTAAGTTATGGGGAGTGAGCAAGACAGAAGAGAAGTGAGAGACAGAAGGGACGGAGAAAGTGAGGCTAAGAGAGAGGGACTGAGGGAAGGGGACTGAGGAAGTGAGAGGACAGAGGGAGTGACTTAAGGAGTGAAAGAATTTGAGTAAGGTGAGTAAAGGAAGATGAATGAGTGAGGGAGGGAAGGAAGGAAAGAGAGGGGAAGGGAAGTGAAGAAGGGAGACTGAAAGAAGTTGGGTGTGGGAGGGGAGTTAGGGAAAAAACTTATCTTAACTCACTTTTGATCCATGTACTTTTCCACGAGGCCAAATAGTATATGGAAAGTCCTTTTCTTTGGAAATTACTCACGAGTATTCTTAATCTCCCATTTACTAGAGTTTCTGAAAGAAAAGCTCCAACATCTTTTACATTATGAAACAATAGTTTTATTTACACCTCTGGCTTACTTATGATTAATATTTCTTATAATACTCACATCACACACTACGTGATACACTTATACTACCTCTTTGACAACTACATATTTTTTATTATCTTGATCACTCTCACTCGCAAAGTAATTTTGAACAGCAAACTAAGTTTTATTAAGTGCTCCAATCTTCATAGGCCAATTACCTTCCCTAAAATTTCAGTTGTAAGAACACTAGGTAAGAATTTTTGTAAGTCAGAAGGCAAACGTTGTTTGAAAGTCAATTGAGTATCATTACAATTACTCCAGCCTTTTTGACATTTTAAATAAGCTGTTTAATGTCCTGATGTTGTTGAAGGACCATCATGGTAAATAATTGCTGCAGTTGCAAAGGTTCTTCCTGAAATTGATAATTGAGAAGCCACAATTTTTTTTATTAAAGTTGTCAATTTAGTTCCATCAGGTCTACATCGTTGAAACATTACAATTATATACTGTCCATATCTTTATATAAATAATATTGATAGCATTGCAGATTTACATTGAGTACAGACCATGTTTTGATTTGCATCTCTAACTAGATTATTAAAAGACACTGATTTGCAGTCTGGTAAAGTCAAATCTATAAATCTTTCAGTGTCTATTGTAGTACTACTTGAAAAGGAACAATTGTCGCAGTCATGTTGCCATTTATAAGAAAGGCCATAAAGATTTTCTACATCTACACCTTCATCTTGCAATACAACAAGCATATACATTAGAAATTCCTGACAATCTTGCTGAATATTCTGTGAAAATTGATTTAGATCAGAACATATGTCTAAAACATTTCAAAACGCTTTGTATTTTTGTTCTATCACTGCTACATTTCTCAAACACAGAATTCAACAAACAACAAAATCTTTGATCTCGATTTTCAGCAATCTGTTCTTGTAGAGTTTGGAGAAAAACCCCAACATTAACCACTACATTAGCATAGCAGTTGACACCAGAACTGTTTTCAAACTGAAATCCAACAACATCTTTAACTGAATCCTTTTCCTTTCTGCTTACAATTACTGGTTCATCTACTTTTTTTCTTTTTGCAACAACTTCACTACAATTTCTCTCATTTCTTCTTTTTCGGCCTGCCACACGTTTTTCAAATAGAGGATATTGAGGTAAATTTGGAGCATACTCTCTTCTTAACCTATTATATTCCTTTACACAATTTAGATCTGCACTAATCTTTGTCTCATCAAAATCAATCAAGTACAATCCAGATAAAGTTCTGACTCGAGATAAAGCAACATATGCCATTCCCTCCTTGAACACAGAACTTCCAATATTCACCAAAGCACTATCTACACTTAAACCTTGAGATTTATGAATAGTCACTGCATATGCCAAAGAAACAGGAAACTGTTTTCTGCGGACATATAAATCTTTCACAAGCAAAAATCAGGCAGAACAACGACTGATTTGTTGTACTTCTTCAATACCATCAAATTTAATTTTTATAAATTCAATTCCATCTCTATTTCGGTAATTCACAAAATCAACAACATGACCCATTGCTCCATTTACTAAACCTCTTTCCACATGTAAATTACGTCGTAAAATTATACGACAATTTAAAGATGCATACAGAGTCTTTTCCAAACCAGCAGTTTTAGATATTGTCTTCTCTAAAGAATCCAATTTTGATTTCATGTTCTATTTTATCAGTAGCTTTCAGTTTCACAATCTCTTGATTTCCCAACTTTAACATTTTGTTGTTGAATATTGAACATTCTTGCAGAGTTGGCATCAAGCATATGACAGATTTGTTTTCAGGAACTTTCTTAAAAATATTTTCTGGGAGAATGTTTTCGTTTGGAAACAAATTTGAAATTAATCGTGCATGTAAAGCTGCTTTCCCATGCTCACTTACTTTTCCAATTCTTACATCTTATAGAATATTTTTATAATCTTCATCCTTAGCCTGTCGCACATTTTGTAGCAGTTCTGCATATTTGAAATTTAACCATATGTTAAAATTTCCAATGCTTCCTAGGCACTTCCTTGTATCTTCATGTGTAAGCATTTTAAACACTGGTTGTCCTTTCACTGGAGTTAGCTGCAGTAGATCTCCAAAAACAATGATGTGTTTGCCTCCAAATAACACATCATACTCTGTTTTAAGAATTTCTTGCATTCTTAAATGCACAAAAGCAAGCATTACATTCGATACCATGCTTACCTCATCAATGATAAGAAGTTTCATTTTCTTCAAGACTTGGGAAACTTCACAACAAGCTTCTCCAGATACCTTGTGGTATTGTAATTTGTTATCATGCTCTACTGGCAGCATCAATAAGCGATGTAAAGTAATTCCTTTAATGTTATGTGCTGCCAACCCAGTTGGAGCGGTAACAACACAAGACAGCGATGATTCTGTTCTTTTCTGCAGATAAGTTGCAATTGCTTTAATCAGAAAACTTTTTCCAGTTCTTGCTTCTCCACTCACGTACAGTCGGACCGGTATAAATGATGTACATGAGCACTCTTTTTTCTCATGATATAAACCATGCTCAATCGGTTCTGTGACTTCTTCATATATTTGTCCCTGCTCAACG
The DNA here is from genome assembly GCF_964261635.1 of Lissotriton helveticus. Taxonomy (NCBI): domain Eukaryota; kingdom Metazoa; phylum Chordata; class Amphibia; order Caudata; family Salamandridae; genus Lissotriton; species Lissotriton helveticus. Next base: position 1,213,585,273 of record NC_136071.1, on the reverse strand, counting down.
TTAAGTTCTTTTTCCAAATCTTCTAAGTTAACTACATCCTCCTGAGCTTGTTCCATGGCTCTTTCAACTTCATCCATGGCAGTGGCAGCTTCATTTTGTAAAATTGGTCCTCCTAGTGGATCCTGACTCAATGAAGCAGAACTCTTACTGTCTTGAGAACTGTCTCTAACAATCTCTGCTGCAATTGTAGCTTCTTGCTGTATTTCCTCATTCAACATTTGCAGATAATTTGAAAAAACAGGACATTCTATGGTGTCCTTGGTTGCATTGAACGAATCTTCGAAAGTAAGAAAATCTCCAAGTAGTTCTTCTTCTGTATGCCAAGGCTTAAAGAGTTGCAAAAGAGCTAAGTAATAAAATTCCCTTTTGTCTGGAGATTCACATTCAATTTTTGATGATTAATCAAATGGACTTTTCTTCGTTTCACCAGACAGCCTTCACATCCAATTACCGCATATACACCTTTATTGATATCTTCTGTGACGTTCCTCTTAAAAGTATAGGATTGCAGAACTTCATACAGACAAATGTTCTCAAGATGACTACTTCTATTTGGATAGTATGTATCCAACATGTTTGTTTTCAAAATATCTGTACTGTTTGGTTCTTTCTCCGCCAAATACTCAATTTCTTGTACAGATTTCAAAACTTGGTTTCGTGTTACAGCAAGACCTAGCCACACCCAAATGATGGTTCTAGATTTGGCATATAGACTTGCTGATGATAACCAATCAGAACATTCATATGCTCCAATTTCTCGATACGACAACATCTTCAGACTGTAACTGTATTATTTCTTGCTTAGACTCTTTTCATGTGAAATTTCCTCCCACATTTCCTTCAGTTCTGTCTTTTCTGATTTTGTGATGTAAGACATCACATATCGAGCCACAGCAATAGAGTTGTCAGCAACATATTTGGACTCCTCCTTTCTGATTTTCTTGTCACAGTATGTTGCAGAGAAGACATAAAATTGTTCACTCTTCCTTTCAAAGTTACTGGACGTGGAAATGCAAAATGACATTTTGTGTAGAACTTGTCCTTGGATTTGTATTTTCAATGACAGTATTTTCCACAACGATGGGTTTGAAAGCGTAAAACTTGATATCCTAAATTGTTTTCTTCTGTACTTTTCGGAACAGCACATGTAGAATACTGTTCAATGAAACTCATCACTTTCTCATCTGAATCTGTTCCAAATTCGGGTGCATCTTTAATCCATAGCAGCATATGTATATGAGGAGCACCTCTTGCTTGATACTCCTTTCTCCAAAAGAAATCCCAAACCTCTCCAAGCGGAGGATTTTTTTTGTTTGTAATAAAAGACATCATAGCTTCAAACCTATGATTGAAATACCTGCATACATTAACTGTATCCAAAGAGCACAGTTCTCCAGGTGTCTTGTATTCAATATTTTCAATGTTTTTATTTGCCTCTCGTAGAAATTCAAGTAAGTCTTCCCAAGCATACTCAGCACAGCTAAGAGTGAGGAACCATGTAGGAGTTCCTAAGTTTCTTAGCATACATTTCAATTCCCCATGACGACGGTACCAATACTCGTTAGTACCACGCTGACATGCCATGAGTTTAATTAGGTGAGATTCCCAAACACTGTCTTGCAGTTTCACTTTATCCATAAAGTCCCTTGCCAAAACATTTTGTAGATGTACTCCACTTTTCAGTATATGGTTCACTGCATAAGAAAGTCCAGACAAGTCACTCTCAAACAGTAGATGGAACAAATATGGAATGCATAGACGAAACCTTGGATCTTCTGCATATAATCTTGATGTCCGGTATTCAGATGCAGGAATTTGAACAGGTCGGTCGTCACATCGTCTACCTTGACCTGTTGGAAATAACTGTGGAAAACAATGAGCTTCCAAAATTTCTTCCCATACACTAATGGGACTTCCTTTTGCTTCTTTCATTTGAAACAAGTCAATAGCATTCCCCATTACTTCTTTGGAATACAATGGATGAACACTATTATGTTCATACATTTCTTCACTTTTAGAGACATCAACTTTTTCAATTTGCCCAGCTGAGAAATCACTGTCCTCTTCTACAGTTGTTTCCTCTTCTCCTACATATACATTTTTGTAGTAGTGATTATTTTTTACCAAATATAACGTTGCCTTTTTGACTTTCCTAACATCCACTAATTCTTGCCAGATGTTCTTACTCTTTGTCGGAACACCATTAACTAGAATAACCAGAGGTTCCTCTTCTACTTTCCATCTCTCTAACTCTCATCAAATTATTCACCCACATCCATTTAAAACAAAATTGAGCTTCACTCACATTGTGATCTTAGATACATGACCAGGATGTTACATGTAATCTACCATGTGTGTCTCTGCATGCAATATGTTTGTTTCTGCTTATACTATTTCACTGTCTCTACTGGCAAAAAACAGACCACATATATATAAGCAAGACATAACATTCCTTTTTCATTTCAATGGCACACCCTGTTTCTTCATTGCACAGCTTAGAGCCTACTTGTGAAGTAAGAGGCCTAACAGACATGCTGCCTAAGATTCCCTACTACTACATATGCTAAAGCCTAACTGACTTTAAGAAAACATGTATTTCCATATTTTTAAACACATCAACTAAGCAAATTATTCACCCAGATCCATTTAAAGTCAAGCTTGACTCACAGTGTGATCTTAGGCACATGACCAGGATGTTACATGTAATCTACCATGTCTGTCTCTGCATGCATTATGTGTGTCTCTGCTCATACTATTTCACTGTCTCTACTGGCAAAAACCAGACCACATATATATAAGCAAGACATAACATTCCTTTTTCATTTCAATGGCACACCCTGGATATTCATTGCACAGCTTAGAGCCTACTTGTGAAGTAAGAGGCCTAACAGACATGCTCCCTAAGATTCCCTACTAGTACATATGCTAAAGCCTAACTGACTTTAAGTAAACATGTATTTCCATATTTTTAAACACATCAACTAAGCAAATTATTCACCCTGATCTATTTAAAATCAAGCTTGACTCACAGTGTGATCTTAGGCACATGACCAGGATGTTACATGTAATCTACAATGTCTGTCTCTGCATGCAATATGTGTGTCACTGCTCATACTATTTCACTGTCTCTAATGGCAAAATCAGACCGCATATATATAAGCAAGACATAACATTCCTTTTTCATTTCAACAGCACACCCTGGATCTTGATTGCACAGCTTAGAGCCTATTTGTGAAGTAAGAGGCCTAACAGACATGCTGCCTAAGATTCCCTACAAGTACATATTCTAAAGCCTAACTGACTTTAAGCAAACATGTATTTCCATATTTTTAAACACATCAACTAAGCAAATTATTCACCCTGATCTATTTAAAATCAAGCTTGACTCACAGTGTGATCTTAGGCACATGAGACACATGTCATGACAAACACACAAAGAGAGAAATGACACAAAGAAAAAGAGAGATTATGCACATGCAAAGAGACATGAGACACAGGCACAGAGTACATTTTAAGCTAAGAGAGGCAAACAGTTAGAAGGCACAGGTGACATTATTGAAAAATGTGAAAATGTAATTTCTTATTTCACACAGACACTCAATGTGATCCTCGACCAAAATTTAAAACCCAGACATTTTACCAGAAAACATGTTCCATAGTAAATCGTTTTTGACACAAAGCACATCCCATTTCAATGACCACTACAAAACGAAGCAGAAACCTAACTCATTTCCAAAATACATTTCCAATATGCACCATTCAATTTTTAAACAGCATTACAAAAAAACATGACACAAAATGCAAGAATAAAGAAGCACAATATGCTTCTTAATCTTCCCCATAGTGCATACAGCAGTCTATCTTTATTAAAAGAATCATTACCCACCTTTAAAAATGCTTTGGAAGATGTAGAACAGTGTCAGTCTGTAGTATTGATGTAGACTCCATAAAGGTTAACTTGTAGGTTTGGTTTATTCAGCTTAAGAGAAGCACAGCGACAGGAACCAGGCAAAGGCTATCAACTGCCAGAAGGCAACATTCTACTACAAAGCCATGGAACATAGGAACACAAGGGTTCTAACTACAGGTGCCAGGAAGGCACAGAACAGTGAATACTACATTATCCTCTTTTCAATAAAACAAAAGAAGAAGCGTTCGTACTGGGAGAAGAAGAAGAAGAATGAAAAAAGGAGAGAGAAGGAGAAGAAGAAGAAGAAGGAAAGAAGAGAAAAGAAACCTGAAAACTAGAACAAGAATAATGGAGGAAGAAAAGCACAACTGGTAAAAAGAAAGGAGAAGGCGGTGGCAACAGATTATCTGAACCTGGCAGGAATCCGACACACTCTATGACTCCTGCGAGGTCCAGGAACAGAAGCATCAGCAACATTACCACCATTACCATCAATAACAACAGTACCAGAATGTTTGTCACTAGAAACAGAGTAGGGATTGGACTGAGAAACACCAGTGTGAGCATCATCACTACTGACTTTAACAATTTTGCAGATGTTCCACCAATCCTTATTATTAACCCGTACAGCATTTCCACAGACCTTGTCAACCACAACAGGTTGAGAAAATTTGCTCCTTCCTTTGGTGACATGGACAGGATTTTTAATTCGAACCACATCACCAACACAGATGTCATGGGCAACGGATCTCTTCCTTTCATCAAAATAGGTCTTTTGCTTCTTCTGAGCTTCGGACACATTGTCTCTGACAAAAACATCAACTCCATCCATAACATTCATTTTTACCCACTTGGACATCCAACCCGGACAAATTTTGGTGGAGGGTTTTCTGCCCCTCAGGAGCTCAAAAGGGGAAACCCCAGTAGAAGAATGAGCTGTAGTACGATAAAACCACAACATGGAACGCACAGCATTCTCAACAACACACTTGCTAGCAATGGCCCACTGGATGCAGTTGTTGAGAACACGGTTCATCCTCTCAACAAGGCCATTGGCCTGGGGGTGGTAAAGGGAACTTTTCTTATGTGTCACACCACCTTGTTTAAGGAAAGATTCAAACTCACAACTGACAAATTGGACACCATTGTCAGTCATGACAACAGAAGGAAACCCCTCTCTCAGGAAGATGTCTTTCAAAAAAGAAATTACACTAGCAGAGGAGGCTTCACTGACAAAGCGAATTTCTGGCCATTTGGAGTAGTAATCAATGGCAACAATGGTAAACGGGAACATGAAGGTAAAAGGTAAAAAGGACCGACCAAATCAATCCCAATCTTTTCCCACGCCCTTTCCGGAAGTTGAACGGGCTCCATGGGGGGAGACCTAACCTTATGACTTTTATCTGAGGACTTGCAAATTACACAGTTGTCAATCAAGGAATCAACGCACACGTCCATCTGCGGCCACCAGAACACATCTCTCAACCTACGTTTGGTGAAGGTCTTCCCTAAATGCCCTTCATGTGCACCATCTACCAGACGCTTCCGCAGGCTCTCAGGAGGAATGAGCCTCCCACACCGCATGAGAATGCCGTCCTCAACAGTGAGCTCGTCAGCAACCTTGACAAAGGTTTGAAAGAGTCCAGTAACATTCTTCTCCTTGGGCCAACCTGACTTCAGATAGTCGACAACTCGTAGAAGAACTGCATCTTTCAATAACTCTCTTTTCCACTCACCCTCACTGATTGCACACATACCCTCAAGATCCAGACCAGCAACAAAACAATCCTCAAGGTCCTCATCTTTTTCAATCTCAGAGTCATTATCAGTTAATGGAAAACGAGAAAAATAGTCGGCTCTGACATTCTTTGAGCCTGGCAGATAAACAACCTTGAAGTCATACTGAAGAAGCTTAGTGGACAGCCTCGCGATTCTAGGGGTGTGTTCCTTAATTTTTTCCCCGGACAAAATAGAAACCAGTGGACTGTGATCGGTACAAATAGTGAAATGACTACCCCAGAGATAGGGATTGAACTTCCTGACCGCCCACCAACAGGCCAAAAGCTCCTTCTCAATAACGGAGAAGTTAACTTCTGCTCCACGCAGTACCCTGGAGGCATATGCGATGGTGTTGTCGACCTGTCCATTCCTCTGAGTAAGGACAGCCCCAAGTCCAAATCCGCTTGCATCAACAGTCACCACACACTCCTTGTTGGGATCAAAGGGTTTGAGAATGCTCTCCCCAACAAGTTGAGATTTGATCCACTTGAAAATCTCTTGGCAATTTTCATCCCAAACGAAAGGCACACTTTTTTTTAACATGTTAGTCAAAGGCTGAACCTTTGACGCGTAGTCTTTGATGAATCTGGAGTAAAATTCACTGAGACCAATAAAAGATTTTAGTCCAGACTTATCGGCAGGTGGAGGAGCATCAACAATGGCTTTCACTAGACCAGGACGTGGTTCAACACCTGCATGAGAAACAACATGGCCTAGAAATTCCATCTTTTCTTTTAAGAAGACACATTTCTCTTTCTTTAAAACAATACCCTTGTCTTGCATGATTTCCAGGACCTGATTCAAGGAAAAGTCATGATCCGCCTTGTTCTCGCCAAAAATCAAAACGTCGTCCTGGAAGACAATCACTCCAGGCGTATCCCTAAACATCTGACTCATCAACCTTTGGAAAACTGCGGCCGCTGACGCAAGGCCAAACGGCATCCTGCAGTACTGAAAACTCCCAAAAGGGGAGACAAAAGCAGTCAGATGTCTAGAAGATTGACTCAACACCACCTGGTGATAAGCGGAGGCCAAGTCCAGCTTGGTATACCATCTTGCCCCCCTGGTAAGGGACAACAAATCAGTTATTTTGGGTAAGGGGTGTGAGTCAATCCAGATGTTCTTATTGAGGCTGCGTAAGTCCACACAGACGCGCAAATCCCCATTCCTTTTTCTGGCGACAACAAGGGGAGACAACCACAAAGATGACTCAATGGGTTCTATGACTCCTTTTCTGCAAAGGCCCATTAACTCTTTTTCTAAATCATCCCTCACGCTGAAAGGAACACTCCTCACTTTATGTTTTACAGGGATGGCACCATCCTTCACTCTAATTTCGTGGTTAAAACCCTTGATGATGCCAAGGCCATTACTAAAAACTCTTGGGAATCTGGAAATCAAACTCTCAACATTGTCACCTGAAACGACAACAGCTAAACTCCCTACGTTATCACAGGATTCATCAATACTGATCTGTTCTTTGGACCCTGGTCTAAGGATCATCTTGAACAACCCCTGGTGGAACCAACCCAAAATGTTTAGGCCCTTCAAGGAAACATACACTTTACCAAAGATCTTCCTTCCCCTGAACTGAATAATGTCCTCAAAGAACCCTAGAAGAGTAATTCTACGCCCTTCATAAGAAACAGGGGTCCTATCAGGAGGTAGGAGGCTCCTTTCAGGCCAAGTTACATCGAACAACTTTTGCGTGATCATAGTTACTCTAGCTCCAGAGTCTACTAATAGGGTAATTATCTTGTCACCCACACCAAAATCCTCGAGAGGATCAACACAGTCAGATGGATCACCTATGATGACCCCATCGTCTCGTACTACTACAACCATGTCTCTGAGATCGTCTTGAATGCCATTCATGGAGTCGGAGTCATCATCGGTATTACTACAGGACTCTGAGACATTCCCAATTGTGTTGACGGTACTCAGACTCTGAGATCTGTTGTTGAAAGTGGAATTTCCTTGTTTAGAGATCTGGCAAATTTTCGCAAAGTGTCCAAACTTGCCACAGTTGCGACAAGTAGAGTTCCTGGCCGGGCAAAACTTGTTACTTTTATTATGGGAGGGATTTCCACATCTGTAACAAATGTCATTTCTTGAAAATGCATTCCTTTCAAAGCGTTGAGAACCAGGAGTGTTATTTCTGTCAAAACGTTGACTACCAACCACTTTACTGTCTTTGTTCTCCTTGGTTCTGACTATTGAAACTCCCTCATCACATTTCTTTTCAAGTTCCTTTACTTCTTTTTTCGACAACTCTATACTCTTGGCCACACGAATAGTCTCTTCAAGTGTGGGATTGCCCAAAGTAAGAAGTTTCTGCTGAATAGATTTATCGGAGCACTTGCAAACGTATTGATCCCTTATTAACTGCTCTCGAAAGCCTTCGAATTCACATTCAGCACTTAGTTGTCTGAGACAGGAAACATACGTTTCAACATCCTCCCCAGATAGTTGCTCTCTCTTGAAGAACTTGTGTCTTATGACAACAAGACTTGGCTTGACATCAAAACGTGACTCAAGTCTTAATCTTGTTTCTGTGTACTCATCTACGTCCTCTTCAGCATTGTTCCTTACTAAGGGAGGTAAATGTTTGAAGATTTCTCTTCCCTCGAAACCCAAAGAGTGTAGTAGAAGACACTTCTTCCTTTCTGCGCGATATCTGGACGCGCCTATAGCCCCCAAATAAGTCTCAAAGGCATCAAACCATTTTTTCCAGACTATAGGAGGATTGCCTGGAGTCTCGAGAATAGGAGGAGGAGGAGAAACAGACTGCATACTGGAAAAGATAGGAGATTTCCCTCTTTATAGACTCTGCCGCTGTGTAAAAGAAATTCAGTATGCAAAAATGTATTTTCCTTGAGAAAGGACTATGAGATACTTTTCCTCCACCACTAGATGGCACCAGCGTGTTAATGAACACCTTTCCTAAAGAGGAAGTGAAGTCTGTGATTGAAGATGAAAACGCTTTGTTTTGTATTTATTTGTCTTTATTTCCAATAGGAATGGTGCCAAAGCGTGGACGATGTAGACCGCTCCTGAAGGTTTAGCGCTGGAAAAAGACACGAACTGGCTTGGAGACGTGTTGCCAGGGAGATGCGTCTTTGTAGAGAGGAGCGCACGTCTGTCGGTTGTTGTGGGTCGCTATGGAGACGCGTCAGGGGAACGCGTTAGCAACTGAGTCGCGCTGAAGTCGATGACGTGGTGCGCTCGCGCTTGAGATGAGCCTCGCGCTGAAGTCAATGACGTGGCACGCTCGCGCTCGAGCTTCCTCGTTAAACAGTCTCGCGCTGATCCCAATAATGTTGCGGGCACATAAATTAAGCAGATTAATGCTTAAATATAGCTTAAGACGCGCGAGACCAAAGCGGACTACTTATCTTCACTGAAGATCTTCACTAGAGGGTCGAACAGCCGCGCTTCAGGTACACTCGATCCACAGTGAAATCTCGGCAGGAATACGAGGAGAAACGAGGTAAAGGCAGGTTCTTTTACCTTCTCCTAAGCAGCATCGTCGCCAACAATTTTGTAGTATTGATGTAGACTCCATAAAGGTTAACTTGTAGGTTTGGTTTATTCAGCTTAAGAGAAGCACAGCGACAGGAACCAGGCAAAGGCTATCAACTGCCAGAAGGCAACATTCTACTACAAAGCCATGGAACATAGGAACACAAGGGTTCTAACTACAGGTGCCAGGAAGGCACAGAACAGTGAATACTACACAGTCACACACACCAGATTTTCTTAAGCAGAATCTCTGAATAATGCTTCTGTCACTGCAGCCTCAGAATAACGGCACAGATTCCCTCTCATGTCAGACACATATTCTTGTACATAACCAATCAAAATTCTTCCCACACAAATTCAAAACCAAACTGCACATTTTAATTGGTTGTACATTTCAACACTTTGAAACTCACATAATATTCACCCATCCCCCCAGTGCTCATTCACCCTGTTACCATGGTAACTCCCACCTAACCCAGCACACAGTTGAAAAGTTCATCATACTATGTTGCAAAAGAATCCAGCAAGGGTGTTTGACCTCTCAATGTACTAGCTAATCATGTGCAATGTTTCTTTAAATTACTTTTTCTCAACCATTAAAATGACTTCTTTAAAAAAAAAGCATGCACCCTAATTTTCAGTGGTGAATTTTAAGAATGCACCAATCATTTCTTGTTTTTCAAGTGCACTGAATCTCAACCACTTTTTTCATAATTCCTACTTTCAAACTGCCCTTTCATTTCCACAACTCATCTGAATACAAGCACATCTACCTTCAAGATGCCAAAAGTCTGGTTCGAGGGTCATAGCTTTGTCTACTGGAGTGAAAAATTTGCAAGTAACGGATATATTTACAACCTTGATTTACCAAATGTGGACATTGTGTGGATTGGACAGAGAGGATTAAGAACTCACCAATTGATACCATTGATAAAATCCTTTATGCATCTACCACACCCTGACCTCATAATTGTGCACTGTGGTGGCAATGACCTGGGCACTTTGACTGGGATAGGTCTGGAAATGCTTTTAAAGGACATCTTTGGGCAATTGATGTCACTTTTTCCAAAAACTGCCTTGGTATTTTCTAATATATGCCAAAGGCAAAAATGGAACTGGTCCAATGTTACAATAAAGAAAGATCCACAGTCTGTAGGTGTAGATTAGGATCATAGCTCTATTTCTTCTTTAGGTTCATGAGTTAGAGTAGAGATAGATTAGAGACCCCACCAGGAGCAGTTCCATTGCTCAGCCCTTCATGCCAACTGACAACTCCTTACTCTTCAACCATCCCAACATTCCAATTGACATCACCAAGGGCCAAGCAGTAGAGCAGGGGTATGCATAGGGAGGATGTACAAGACAAGTTACATTACAACATCCAACCAATTTTGTCCACAGATTGAGAAAGCAAGGAAACATGTGAATAAAACTGTCTCTGCTTTCATCAGAGACTATGGTATGGGTTCCATTTACCACAACAACTTGCGTTACAACATGCAAGGCATCTATAGGAGAGATGGTGTACATTTTACAGATGAGGGGAATAGAGTCTTCCTCTTGAATTTGAGACTCTGCATTGGTACCTACTTGTAGGTACAAAAAACACCCACATAACACAACAGCTCTTTTCAGAGCTACCCTACCTCTAAGCACTCTAAATTATTTTGTTACTCTAATTTTTTGCACTGTTTTTCCCCGGTGAGCGTACATGAGGACGCACCCAGCGCTTACCCCGCGAAAATAAATAAAATAAAAAAAATGTTTCCCCTTCAGGGTCCTTCTAGGCCTCCCTCAGAAAACCTAGGGGGTCAGGGGGTGCCTACCCTGCCCCCTTTTAATCATTTCCCCCTTTTTATTTTCTCCTCTTGTGTCTCGATTCTACTGAGACACAAGATTGCGGATTTTCCGGACTGTTTAGAATGTTTACAGACATCCAACAGCCAATCAGCTTTCCGCTCGCGCACTCCCGTAGCGCGCCGGGTGCGCTCCCCAGTACGCGTACCGGTGAGCGCTCGGAAAGCGCCTATAGATATATATGTGTTTTTGAAGTTAATTTTCAAAAGAATCACTGGAGCAATTTTCACCAAATATAGCAAAGACACATCTGCGAACCAGTCCCTACAATTTTGCAAAGTTTGATGTAATTCCGTTCAGCGGTTCGGGCTGCAGCCTTGTCAATTCGTCCTATAGAAATTAACATGGGGAAAACATGTTTTGGGACCCCCCTTTTTTCTCAGCCCCCACTTCACGAATCCCCCCGAAACTTTCAGGGAAGGAGCGGAGCAGAGCTGGCCAAAATGTTTGAAAATTACACACAAATTCCTCAACCGACGCCAAAGTTATTACCAATAGAATGTTGTGGATTTCCTATGGTAGCTAGGTCCTAACTATAACTACCTACTGGCGACCGCAAGTAGGTGATATATATATATATATATATATATATATATTCACTGAAAAAACCATAGGTTTCACACCAGTTATAGTTATGAATTAGCATTTAAAAAACCTATTAAATTCACTGAAAAAAACATAGGTTTCACACCAGTTATAGTTAGCTGGAAATTTTACTGACATAAAACCATTGAAATTCCCACGTTATAGTTAGTTGGACTCACTATAACTCGCACGCCCGCAATGCACTGCTGATGATGTCACATATTACATCATTCATGACATGGTTAATGACCTCACTGATGACATCACTGATGACATCATCCATGTGATAATACAATACACCTCCTCACACTCTAATCTAACACCTGATACACGTAGTGTTAAATGCAAACTACCATTCCTGAAACCATTGACACAGTAAAACCACTTACCACATACGCACTCACTGATTTCTAGGTCTACACACACATCCACTCATTCACCCATACAATCTTTCATACATACAGTCACTCATCAATACAAGACCAACATATGCACTCATACACCTATACAGAGACTCACACACTGCCACTCATCCATGGAGTTACTCATACACCTAGTCAGTCATGTAAAGAATCAATCACACTCCCATTTCCACAACTATACAGTTATACACACAAAACCTTGTTTATTTAAACATAGACTAACACATACTTACTGTCTTTTACAATCACTGATACAAGTACATATTGATAGATACAGTCACTTATGAAATCACAGGCTGTTATATATAGTCATTTATATATGACAACCCTCACATGCAGCAGCTTACACAACAACAAACATAATGATGTACACATTCAGACAGTTTAGTCATTAACCCATGCTTTCACTAAGACACATTTAATCACTCACTCATACTGTCAGGATTCTCTAAAGCTCTAGGGTAGATTGGGTTTAGTTTGTAGTCACATAGTTAGAGAAGTCCAAAGGAATATGTAAAATAGAAGTGAGGGTCTTCCTATCATTATTATAGAAAAGCAACATGGCCGCTAGTTAGCCACTCACTTAAAAAACACTAGCGTTCTAGCCTTTACACGCAAGAGTAATGATGCAGGTGAGAGGCACTGCCAACTGCGCACTTCACCTGAGTTCCTGGAATGGAAGGTTCGTTATTTGCCGAGTTCGTCAGGAAGCCTTGAATTCCCGCCGAGAGTCAAGAAAGGACTTCGGAGCATAAGTATCACAGAAAGACTTTCGTCCGCATTAGCACCACTGCAGAACTCCCGCTATTCAAGTAAGACTGTAAAAGTATTTTTCCGACAGCGCGAGTCATATAGCTACAGCGCATGTCAGAGAGAGTTCTGTTTTCAGTTAGGCTTGTGCGTAGTGAGGAACTTTCATAGCGTCAGCACAAGTAGCCTTTTTTTTAACATTTTTTCGAGCGTAGGAAGACGCTCGAACAGCAATAGCAGTGCTGGTGGTTTTACCACAATATTCCTCAGCGTTGTCAAGGGAAAAGATTTACTAGAAACAATAAAACCTTTTTTTTTAAAGAAACTCGATACAGGAGTTAAGTCCCTGAGGCGATAGTCTCGGGTAGACAGAAAACTAAATGATTGAAATATTTGCATGCATTAAAAGGACTCAATAGAACTGTAAATAAAAAAAGACTTTCTTAAAGAATTCAATAAGAGTTGTGTATATATATATAAATCAAAGTGATACTAGAAGACAAGCAGCAAGCAAGGAAGAGAGGCAGTGAAGTCAACTGACATCTTTCTAAAAAAGTTTCAGACCACTTGGGTAGAAGTAATACTATATAAGGAGATTCCTGGTCCTTAACAGGTGAGATTAGAAGGAGAGAGTAAAACCCTCAGAAAAAGAGCAAGCAATAAATAGCCAAAGAGAGTAGAAAGAAAATAAAAGTCTGTTTTCCCTATTTTTAAGTTCTACAGTTAAAAAGGATGCAGGAAGAAAAAAATCTAAATAACCAAAAGAAGAGGGGTTAAGGCACACAACACTGATGGTAGGTAGACTAGGTCTTTAGTCATATTTTTTGAAAGAAAAGAAAGAGAAAATTAGAGAAAAGGTTAGGGAGTTTATAATATCATTTGTTTTGCAGTGAATAATAACATTCAGTGTATAGAAGGAAGAAAGAAGAAAGAAACTCAGATACAGAGTTCAAAAGAAGAAAAGAAGATCTTCTTGTGTGCATTCTCTTCTCTGTCCATTCCCCTTTCCCCCGTGAGGCTCGTCTGGTTACCCATAGATATATAGTGCGTGGCCAGGGAGTCTCGGGGTGGAGTTGGGAGCCAGCGTCAATTCTGCTCCTGTGTCAAGTACCGGCTGAGGAGAAGCTGGGTCTGACAGAGTGAAGTGCCCACGCATTGTTGGCACCTGAGCAGAATGGCGGAGGGATTGGATTTGAAGAAGTTGGGAGAGATTCTGGAGGGCATACAAAGAGAATTGATCATAGTTAGAGAGGAGAATCGAGAGCTCAAAAAAGACACAACAGAACTAGCGCAAAGAATGGGTAATTTAGTTTCAGGAGAAGGGGTTAGAATTTCATCTCCAGTTTTAGGATCATTTGGAGAACCGACCTCGTCTTCGCCACGAGCAAATACCCAAGTGATACACTCCTTGTCTCCTGTTATACCGCTAGCGCCTCCTGAACGCTTTAGTGAGGATCCACAGAAGGCTCAGGTCTTTTTAACCCAATGCTCATTACACTTTATGTGTAGACCCGCCTTGTTTCTGGATGCACAATCTCGAGTAGCTTTCATATTGTCTTATCTCAGTGGAGATGCCGCAGCCTGGTCCATGCCTCTGGTCACCAAGAACGATCCTGTGCTATTTAATTTAGATGCATTTAAAAAAGAATTCATGCAAATTTTTGATCGACGCAAGGTGTCACAAGTTACAGACAACGAGTTATTGGAATTAAGACAAGGAAATCGAGAGTTAGTGGCATATCTAGCTCAGTTTAATAAATTGGTGTTAGAAACTGAATGGCCAGAGAATAAGAGGGCAGCAGTGTTTTATCGGGGACTAAAAGATGAATTAAAGGACGCCCTGGCTCAAGTCCCTAATTGTCCCACAGAGCTCTCGGCTTTGGTCGATTTGGTATTGGAAATTGACTTTCGTCAGAGTGAAAGGAGGGGGGAGAAGAAGCGGGATTATCGACCGAATATTCCTCGTTTTGATAGAGCAAGATATGAGTCCCATAAAGAAACAGAACCAAGTCGTGGTGTGGAACCTATGCAGATAGGGACAGTGCGAGGGCCACTTTCTAAGGAAGAAAAGGACAAAAGACGAGCAAATAAACAATGTCTGTATTGCGGCGGAAATGGACATTTTGTTCGAGACTGTTTAAAAAGGCCTATGACTGTGCCGGCGGAAAACGCCTCGCGCCGCCAGTAGAAGGAGCTGGACTGGTGGTAGCAGAAACTAAAACAGCTTCACAAGATCATGCCTTAGCAAATACTTTGCAGTCGGCAGCTCCACATTTGGTTTTAACTATGACCTTGAGTTATCGCAAAGAAAGATTAGAACAGGTATCTGTGATGGTCGATTCCGGAGCCACTGGCAACTTTTGTGATTTAAAATTGGCTGAAAGGATTGGACTTCGAGCCATACGGAAAGAAAATAGTGAGCCAGTAAGAGCAGTTGATGGCACTAATTTGTCATCAGGTCCAATAGTGAGTCACACCGAACTGGTGATTCTGGAATCCATAGAAGGGCATCGAGAAAGACTGCAGTTCAATCTAATTGATGCTCCTCAATTTCAGCTAATATTGGGACTACCTTGGCTCACAGAGCATAACCCAACCATAGATTGGGCAGCAAGAACAATAACGTTAAATTCCAAGTATTGTAAAGAGAGTTGTTACCAGACTTGTCAAAAGGCCACTGAGAAATCCCCAGCTTACCATCTAAGTGAACATGAGAATATGGTTTGTTTAATTGACACTGTGGTATTACCAGAGAAATATTCAGAATTTCAAGACGTTTTCAATGAAAAAGAAGCTAAGAAACTTCCTCCACATCGCAATTATGATTGCAAGATAGACTTGGAACCTGGAAGTAATTTGCCCTGCAGCAGAATATACCCTTTAACTGAGCAAGAAGATAAACATTTGAAGAACTATCTAGAAGAGTATTTGGAAAATGGATTTATCAGACCCTCCCAATCCCCAGTTTCCTCGCCTTTATTTTTTATTCCAAAGAAGAAGAATGGAGAATTGCGTACCTGTATAGATTATAGAGCAATCAATAGAATCCCGATTAAGAATCGATATCCCTTACCTTTAATTTCCACCTTATTGGATCAAGTGAAAGACGCAAAAATTTACACTAAGCTGGATTTGAGAGGGGCGTACCATCTTGTTCGAGTTCGAGCTGGTGACGAGTGGAAAACTGCCTTTAGAACTAAGCATGGTCTATTCGAATATCAAGTCATGCCATATGGATTATGTAATACCCCTGTGGCCTTTCACCACTTTATAAATGATGTGCTGAAGGATTGCATAGACCAAATTGCCATAGTGTATATAGATGACATTCTGATCTACTCTGCGGAAATTGAAACACATGAAGACCATGTGAGAAAGGTGTTGCAAAGGTTACGTGAGAATGGGCTGTTTGTTAAATTGGAAAAATGCGCCTTTGATGTAAACTCCGTGGAATTTTTGGGTTTTGTGCTGGCTCCTGGAGGAATAACGATGGATGAAAACAAGATCAAAGCGGTGGTCAATTGGAAATCTCCCACTTCAGTAAAAGAAGTACAAAGTTTCATTGGATTTGCTAATTTTTATAGGAGATTCATTCAAGATTTTTCTAAGAAATGTATTCCCATTACTCGGTTACTAAAGAAAGGAGTTCCATTCTTATGGACATCTGAAGCTGAAGAAGCATTTGAGAATTTAAAGAAAGATTTTACTTCAGCACCCATTTTGTTACATCCAGATCCAGCAGAACCATTCTATGTGGAGACAGATGCCTCGAATATGGCGCTGGGCGGAGTGTTGTCTCAGAGGCATAAATCTGCTGGTCAACTACATCCAGTGGCTTTTCGATCTCGAAAGTTAACACCTCCAGAAATCAATTATACAATCACAGAGAAGGAGTTTTTGGCAATCAAGGATGCCTTCAAGGAGTGGAGACATTACCTCATGGGAGCAAGTCATGTGGTAACTGTATACACTGATCATCGCAATTTGAAATTCCTTAAGTCTGCCAGAACGCTAACCCCCAGACAGCTTCGTTGGTCCTTGTATTTTGCAGACTTTGACTTTGTAATAACTTATCGGCCTGGTTCGCAGAATGGAAAAGCAGATGCACTGTCCAGATTAGAGACAGAAGGAGTTGTAGAGGAAGTGCAGAATCAATCTATCATTCCAAAAGAATGAATTATTAGTGCAGTGTTGCGAGAAGTCAATTCGCAAGTGGAAGAACAGGGATTACAAACTCAATGTGGCAGAGAGTACGAAGAATGGATAAGAGAAGATTCCAGAAGAGAACTTCGAAACGGAGCACCTTATCACAATGGGGCCTTATTTTTGCCAACCAAAGAGATGCAATTAAAAGCTTTAAAGGAATGCCATGATAGCCTTTTAGCTGGACACAAGGGAATCAACAAAACCAAAGATCTAGTTCGGAGAAGGTTTTGGTGGCCAGATATTGTAAAGGACATACATAAATATGTGGCTACTTGCGGGATTACTGGATAACTGGTGTGAAACCTATGGTTTTTTCAGTGAATTTCATAGGTTTTGTAAATGCTAATTCCTAACTATATATAGGGCCTCAAACCTATGTTTTTTCAGTGAATTTCAAAGGTTTTTTAATAGCAAATCTCTATAGCTATGAAATATAATATTTTTTATAATGAATTTTATATTGTATATTTATGTAATGCTATTTTTTTATGTATATTGTTCCCTTTTTTTTTTTTTTGCCCTGGAGCTCTCCTGGTGCGCGTACGGGGCGTGCCCCGGTGCGCGCCCCCGGGCGCGTAGCATAAGCGCGTCGGGTCATGTGACCTGAAAATAACACTTTTCATTGGTTCAGAACAGTTTTGGTTTCCAAATGATGAAAGCTCCCACCTTTTTTCCTCATTCTCCCTTCGTTCTTTGAGTGAGGAAGACCTGCTTCTATTCATTGAGAAATGGCTACAGCAGCAGCAGGAGCATCTGCACCATCACCACCACAAGGACCACCACAACACCACATTGGTGGTGAAAAAGAAGAGGAGGAGGAGGAAGAGGAGGAGGAGAGGCAGTTCCTGCCTGAAGATAATCCCCCCTATAAACCTAAGTAGCACTTTGTGTGGGAGTTTTTAAAAATCCCAAGGGGTGCAAAGAAAGTAAATGCTGCAAAGGTGACCTGTCTCATCTAGGCCCATGTACAAAGTGTTGCTCTCACTAAATCTAAAAGTTGAGAAACCCTGTGTCTCAATTTGTTTATACACATTGTGTTCTATCAATCAAGTCGATTGTGATTCAACTCCAAGTGTATATATGTATAGTATATTATACCGCACGTGTTGATCGTTTGAGCAACCTTTGTCTTTTTTCTTTGTTTTTTTCCCTCCCTCCACTTATAATCTTTTCTCTGGTATTTTCACAAAAATGTCATTTGCCAGATCTGTGTATATATGGACGTTTGCTGTTGAATGACTGTGACATGACTGACAAGTATGAATGATTTTTGTTACATAGAATATTGGGGTAGTATTTGTATATAAAATGTAAAAAATTTTGTCAAAAATAATAACGTCAAATTGAACAAATAAATCGCTATTGATTAGCAATATTGCAGGTTGAAATGAGCTTTCTTCCTTGTTGAGTGAATTGCATTTCAAATTGTTGTATCAGTTCAGGCACGTTTCTTTGGTATAGTGTTATAGGTGCTCAGCCTAACTGATTAGAGCCAACTCTTTATTGTTTATATACTGTCTCATCTGTGGCGCTGTACTTTCCAGGGGAAACCCTGCAAAAAAATATTCATTTGGGAACCATACAATGCTTCGCCACATGCAACGCAAGCACGCCAACAACTATGCTGCGGCAGAGGTCAGAGAACTGACCAGAAACCCTCCCAAATCTTCTCCGAGCACCTCCAAACAACCCACTCCATCGGGTCCAGAGACAAGAGAGATGGTCCCAAACATCCAACGCCAGTTTGGAGATTACAAAATTATTTGTATATTTTGCGGGACTACAATTTCTTACGGGGAGCAGAGCATCAAACTCATCAACTGTGCTGGAGACGACCACAACTGCAGAAAGAAACCTTAATTTTTTCCTGATTTTTTTGCTCCAGTTGAGCTGTTTACAATTCCCTGTTTTTTGTTTGTCCCCATAAAAACTACAAAAAAATATAAAATTGTTCATAAAAGCCCAAAAAAGTAAAAAATGTTCCAAAAAACATTAAAAAAATATAAAACAACAAAAAGAATTAAAAAACACAGTTCTTTTTAGCACTACCTCCAATTTTTTTTAAACTCTGTCATTCTTTTTTCTCCGGGGCGCTCACCCAAAAAAAGAAAAACATAATAATAAAGGAGTGAACATGAGGGAAGAGGACAGAGAGAGTGATGTTAAAAGAAAGAGAGTTAGAAGGAGCAACACAGAGGGACTTTGTATTAGATAGTAAGACAGAGAGAAGGTGTAATAGGGTGTAAGTGAGAAAAGGAAAATGAATAAGGGAGCGAAACAAGGGAAGAGAGAGGAAGAAGACTAAAGCAGAGGTACTGGGAGAATGTGAGTGGGTGTTGAAAGTAAAGGGAAGGACCGTGAAGGGTGGGGAATGAGGGGTAGTGACGGAACCGGAGTAAAGGAACAGCGGTGAGGGAGGGTGAGAAAAGAGAAGTGAGTAAGTAAAGAGGGGTGAAAGAGGTTGGATAAAAGTGAATAAGGGTAAGACATGGGGAGTGACAGAGAGAAAGGAGAGAGAGAGTAAAGAAAGGAGTGACTGAAAGGGACTGAGTGAAGCAGCAAAGAAAGGTAAGTGAGGGAATGTGGCTGAGTTATAGGGAGTGAGCATGACGAAAGAGTAGTGACAGAGTACGGGGAGGGAGACAGTGAGGGTAAGAGAGACAGAGTGAGGGAACGGGAGTGAGGAACTGTGAGGACAGACGGACTGAGAGAAGGAGTGAGAGGAGTGGAGTAAGTGAGTAAGGGAAATGGAATGAGTGAGGGAGCGAAGAAAGGGAACAGAGGGTAAGGGAAGTAAAGCAGGGGGACTGAAAGAAGTTGAATGTGGTAGGAGAGTAAGGGAAAGAGAAGTAAACATGGAGGATAAGAATAAGTGAGGGAAGCAGAGTAAGGAAACAGGAGTGAGATAGGATGAGAGAATAGTAGTGAGGTTAAAGCAAAGGATGATGACAAACTACATTTTTTTAGTCACACTTACCATATAATTAATGTAAATTTAATTACATGTTTTTACTACACTTTGTATCTGTGAAAGAGAGAAGAAAAAATACGTTATAATTAGTAAAATATATATTTTAAAATAGAAGAGACAGGTCAAGAGGTTAAAAATCATAAAAGTGTACTAAGAAATAAAGTAAGAGTGAAGGACACAGAAAGGGAAATAAACTAATGTAGAAGGACAGAGGGGAAAAGAAATAGAAGGAGAGAAAATTACTCAGAGTAAGGCAGATACATTCAGTGACAGAGAGGAAGAGAAGAAGAGAGAAATGAACTGAAGGTAAGAAAGATACTAAAAGAATGTGAGTTAGCAAAACTAAATCAGGAAAGAGGAGTAAGTAAAAAGGGAATGAGTGAGAGGGAAAGGAGTCTGATTTAGGATGCATTTACAAGAATGAGGAATGGAAGATGACTAAGAGTGAGTGAGGGGGAGTCACAGAGTGAAGGGATGAAGGGAGTGAGGATAATATAGAAAGATTGAGGGAAAAGGAGTGAGGAAGTTAGTAGACAGAGGGACTAAGGGAAGGACTGAGTGAAGTGGATTACAATGAGTGAGGAAAGGAAAATGAATAAGGGGGCAAAAGAAGGAAAGAGAGGGGAAGAGGACTAAAGCAGTGGAACAGAGAGAATGTGATTTGGTGATGAAAGTAAAGAGAAGGACACTGAAAAATAGGAAATGAGGGGTAGTAATGGAACCAAAGTAAAATAAATTGGATGAAGAACGATGAGAGAGGAGCAGTGAAGTTGTTGTAAGAGAAATGATAGAGGGTAGATAAACACAAGTGAGCATAACACAAGGAGAGTGAGGGACTGAGGACATAGAGGTAGTGAACGAAAAACAGAGAGAAGAGGACAAAAGAAAGGAGCAAAGAAAGATAAGTGAGGGAAAGTGGGTGAGTTATAGAGACAGAGTGCAACGAAAGAGGTGAGTGAGTAAAGAGGAATTACTAAAAGAGCAAAGGAGGAAAAGACGGAAACGGGAAGTAAAGCAGAGAGACTGAAAGCTGAAAAGTGGTGCAAGGGAGAGAGGGGATGCAGACAGTTAAAATGGGAATGAGGGGTTGTGAAAGAAGTGGAGTAAAGTAACGGGGGTGAAAGAGAGTGAGAGAAAGACAGTGTGAGTGAGTAAAGTAAAGAGAGCTGAAAGAGGGTGGAAAAGGAAAGTGAGTGTGAAACAATGGCAATACAAATTAAATTACACAATACAAACTATAGAATAACTTGTACAACATGTTAGATAGTTTATTATTGCTGTTCTCAGAATATATTGAATTTCACTAAAACAGTGAGTTGAAACTACTCATCATATGACAGTGGGAAAAAAACACAATCTAAAAGATTGTGTTTAAAAAAAACATAAACTTAAAAATCACATATGTACACTAATCTTTGATTCACTTTATTTTCCTTTAAGCCAAATAGTATATCATGAAGATCCTTTTCGTTGGAAAATACTCTGCTGTTCTCTAAAACTTCCATTGCATCGACTTTCTATTAGAAAAGCTCCAAGAACATCTGAAATATTTTTCAATGGTTTCATTTCCTCCTTGTGTTCAGTCATGACTCTTTGCTCATTCCTTCACTTTTCCTTAAGGCCAAATAGTGTCAGATGTATCAGTATGTTTTAAAATTACTCAAAACAAACTCTGAAATTACAGTTTTCCCGACGTTCTGAAAGAAAAGCTCATACAACATTTTTACAATGTTTAAATATTCATACTTTTACTCACAATATAATTTTAAACAGCAAACTAACTTTTATTAACTGCTCCCGTCTTCATAGGCCAATTACATTTACTTAAATGTTGGTTCTAAAACCACTAGGTATGAATTTTATAAGTCAAAAGGCAAACGTTGTATGAAAGTCAAATGAGTATCATTACACAGCTTCCACCCTTTTTTGCATTTTAAATAGCATGTGTAATGCCCTGATGTTGTCGAAGGACCGTCATGATAAATATTAGCTACAGTTGCCAAGGTTCTTCCTGACATTGATAACTGAGAAGCCACAACATTTTTAATAGAAATTGTCAATTTAGTTCCATCAGGTCTACATCGTTGGAACATTAAAATGACATACTGACCATAAGTTTGTATAAATAATGTGGACAGCATTGCACACTTACATTGGGTACACACTATATTGATATCAGCTGCTTTAACTAGATTATTAAAAGACACTGATTTGCAGTCTGGTAAAGTCAAATATATAAATCTTTCAGTGTCTATTTGTTGGACCCGGCCTTGTGGCGTGGGCCGTCTCTGTCCCTCAGAACCCTGCGAGCGTAGGCCTGCACCCTAAGCCCCTGCGCAGCGTCCCCGCAAGAATAGCCTGCACCCCGCAGCCTGGTCGTCTCACCCCCGATGAGCCCGAACCCCCGTAAACCCACGACCAGGCCGCATGTCCCCATCCCGCTCCCGGCTCCGAGCTCCTTAAATTGCATGCCCCACAAGGCCCGGACGCCATCTTCCCTTCCCGACATCCCTGTCTCCCTGGGCCTAGCGTGACCCCGGCCCCAGTGAAACCCAGCCTCCAAAGGCGCGCCAGTCCCGGCTGGGGGGTAAAGGGCTCCCGAGTGAGATAAGCCAGGGGGTTTCGATGGCACCTCCGGCCTCCCCTGAGGGGCTGGTATCTGTCACACCTTTGGCCCTCCCCTGTGGGCCAGTTTCGATCACCCCTCTGGCCTCCCCGAGGGCTGGCTCCAGACCCGCTGGGCGTCTGGGAATTCCCGGACCCATCTTTCAAAGGGATCAAAGAGCCAACCGCCGGACCTCGCCAACGACCAGCCCCCAGGGCTTGAGACCTCGGCCTGCGAGGGTCCGGAGATCAAAGAGCAGAAGGACTATAACTGGGCCCGCCCGACAACTAGCGGCCAGTTGTATCTTGGACCTGAAGCCCTGCTGATCTGATCGCGGCTGACCCTAAGACGAACTCATCTGGAACCTCGGAGGCCTGCTGACGCTGTCGCAGCTCAAGTTGAACGGAACCATCGGAGCCCTGCTGACGCTGTCGCGGCTCAAGCTGAACTGAACCATCGGAGCCCTGCTGACGCTGTCGCGGCTCAAGCTGAACTTGTAACCATCGGAGCCCTGCTGACGCTGTCGCGGCTCAAGCTGAACTTGTAACCATCGGAGCCCTGCTGACGCTGACGCGGCTCAAGCTGAACTGAACCCTCCGAGCCCTGCTGACGCTGTCGCGGCTCCTCCCGAACCTCTCCAGACCGAGCCCTGCTGACCTCGTCGCGGCTCGAGGAATACTCTGGTCCGGCTGGACCATCGAGAGCACCATCACGACCGAGCCGACTCAAGGTCAAGGTGAAGCAGCCAGTACGACCATCATCCCGTACCCCCCGGCTCGAGGATTGAGAGCTGTGCGTAGGGTACGCCCCGTACTGTCCCAGAGACTCAAAGACTGTCCCGCTTCCCCCCTTCCCGAATCCTCAAAGACTTTGTGGTCCCACGACCACGTTGTACATAAGAGTGCTTTCTTCGTTTCATTGCTATATAAAGAACTTGTTACTTTAACCCAACGGTGTAGTGTCTGTTCGTAGTGTGGTGTGAGCTCAGTGTGTACGATCCTAGACCCAAAGTCCTCCCCGGTGAGGACCTCACAATCAAGACTCGGCAAGTTCTGTGGGAGAGGTGGGTCCGGGTGTGGTCGGGTGAGCACAACCTGACCCTCGGGGATCGCCCCTTCTTACATTGGTGGCAGCGTCGCGATAAGAACCTACGTCTAGGGATCGTACAGTACTGACACACTACCCGAACGAAGAAACAGCCATGAGCGTCACGACCGACAAGATCACCTTCCAGATGGAGCTTCTGGGAGACTATTCGCACCGTGAGCTCAAGCAATTCTGCAAGGATCTCGGTATCCCGTCAACGGGATTAAACACCAAAGAGGACTTCCAACAAGCTCTAACAGCCTGGGTGGAAGCCGGAGCACAACCCCCAGCGCCGACAGAAGCCGAGGGGGTGGGAGGCCCTCTGACCGGAACCCGCGCTCCAGAGCAAGAAAGAACAGAGTCCCCGACGCGGACTCCCAGCACGGCGAGAGGTCTATCTCCAGAAGAGATGGCCGACCGAGAACGCAACCGAAGCCACGAGCTAGAACTAGCCCGTTTGAAGATGGAGGGAGAACTCAAGCTGGCCGAGAAAAAGCTAGCCATCGAGCAGTTGCGGCTGCAAGGAGAACTGGAGGAGAAGAAGCTCCAACGAGAACATGACGGAAAGAAGCTCCAGCTGGAGCACGAGCGCAGCATATTGGAAATAGAACTAAAGGCCCGGAACGAAGGCAACAAAACAGCAGCGACCCGAGAGTCTGTTCCCCCGGTGGAACCAAAGGTCCACATCCCCAAGGACGTGGTCAAGGAATATTATAAAAACAATGACATCCAGCAATGGTTCAAGGCCTACGAGGTCGCCATGACCTCCCACCGAGTTCCGCAGAAAGATTGGGGAGCCGGGCTGTGGGGTCGATTCCTGAGTGAGGGGAGAGACACCCTACTCGACCTACCGTCTGCCGAACAGACCTCCTACAGCCACATGAAAGAAGCCCTCCTCACAAGGTACGGGCTCACCCCAGAAATGTACCGCCAACGCTTCTGAGACTGCAAGAAGATCCCCGGCACCACATGGGTGGAATATGTCAATTTCTACAGCCGGGCCCTGGAAGGGTGGATCAAGGGCAGCAAAGTATCCACCTTCGAGGGGCTCATCGCCCTCATTGCCTACGAACATTTGTCCCTGAATTGCTCTGTAGAACTCCGGCAGCACCTCCTGGACAGCAAGTTGGCTGACCCCCGGAAGCTGGCCGTCGAGGCCGATCGCTGGGTGAGCACCAGAGTACCCCGGGGGTCCGGGGGAGACTCTGGCCGAAATGAACAGGGGTCCTCCCGCCAGAGGGGAGGAGGGAACCAGAATAGACAGAGGGGTTCCCAGGTAGGGTCCCCGCGTAGTCCCCCCAGAAACCAGCCCGGCACCTCGCCTCCCGCAGCGCGCGCAGGGTTTCCCCCAGCTAAGCCAGGGCCCCGAGCCAGCCAAGCCTGCTACCATTGCCAGCAACCAGGGCACTATGCCAATGACCCCCGCTGCCCTTTGTTCAAGAAGCCTGCCGCTGCAGGGTCCCCAGCGCGCCACATCACCGCAGTAGCACTAGAAGAAGAGGAGGGAGAAGAGGAGTTCGAGGGAGCTGACCCCGCAGCCATGATGTTAGTCTCCCTGGGTGATAGAGAGATGGTCCCAGGAGCCCCCCTACCCGACAATACCGAGAAGTACCGACAGCAGGTGACTGTCAACGGCCATCACATAGGGGCGCTCCGAGACACGGGGGCCAGTATCACCGCCGTCAAACGGCACCTAGTCACCGAAGCCCAGATTGTCCCCCACATCTCCTGCAGAGTGATCGCAGCCGATAACTCCGTCCGCACCTGCCGGATAGCTCAAGTCCCGTTTGAGTGGGGGGGCGTCTCTGGGGAGTTACGAGTGGCAGTCCGCTCCGACATGCCCGTGGACTGCCTGCTCGGCAATGGCCTAGAGAGCTCCCCATGGCAGCGGGTTGAGAAAAGGACCCACCTGGAGATGGTGGGCCTGCCCGAATGGGCCTGTGTAAGTACCCGGTCGATGACCGCCCGAAGAATCACCCCCGTAGGGGCGACCTTAGAGGCGGCCCCAACGACCCCTGAGGACCCCGAGGTCCCTGAACCTTCCGAAGCCCCTGAACTGTTCCCCGGGGAGAGCTTCCCCTCCGACGCAGGCCCCCTCGGCCCTAGCGTCGAGTCGACCCCGAGTCTGGACGACCTTCCTGAGCTGGCCCAGTGGCGCCAGGAAGGGGGACCGTCCCGTGAAGAATTCTGCCTAGAACAGACCTCCTGTCCATCCTTGGTTGGGCCGCGGCAGCAGGCCGCTGCCCAGGCCGCCGGTGACCAGTCCGGCTCCCACTTTGTCTATTGGGAAAGCGGCCTATTGTATAGCGAACAAAAGTCTGCCGAACTAGGGTCCGGCCGAGTGCTGGTGGTCCCCCTACGCTTCCGCGGCTTTCTCCTGAACCTGGCCCATGACGTACCCCTGGCGGGACACTTGGGACAAGACAAGACGTACCATCGCCTGGTCACCCACTTCTACTGGCCCGGCATGCGCTCCGATGTAGAAGGCCACTGCAAGTCCTGCCCCACGTGTCAGTCCAGCGGAAAGAGCGGAGGGAAGCGCAAGGCTCCTCTCCAACCCTTCCCCGTGGTCAGTACCCCCTTTAAGAGGGTGGGAATCGACATCGTGGGCCCCCTCGACCCCCAGACCTCCTTGGGGCACCGCTTTATCCTAGTACTGGTGGACCATGCCACCCGCTACCCCGAAGCCATTCCCCTCCGGACGGTGACGGCCCCCGTGGTGGGGCGGGCCCTCATGGCCAACTTCTCCCGGGTGGGATTCCCCCGGGAAGTCGTCAGCGACCGAGGGACAAACTTCATCTCAAAATACATGAAGTCCCTCTGGCAGCAATGTGGGGTGACCTACAAGTTCACCACCCCATATCACCCCCAGGGGAACGGTCTGGTGGAACGCTTCAACCGGACCCTCAAAGGGATGATCATGGGTCTCGAAGAGCCCCTGAGGCGTAAGTGGGACATCCTCCTCCCCTGTCTCCTCCTCGCGTACCGCGAAGTCCCCCAGAAGTCCCTGGGGTTCAGCCCCTTCGAGCTGCTCTACGGGCACCCCGTCCGGGGACCCCTCACCCTGGTCAAGGAGGGATGGGAGGCGGCGGCCCCAGAGCCCCCTCCCGATGTGTTTCGATACATCTTGGCCCTCCGGAACCAGACGAGGAAGTTCCGAGAGCTGGCCGAGGCCAACCTCGAGGCCAGTCAAGAAGAAATGAAACGGTGGTATGACCAGAATGCCACTCTGGTCGAGTTCCAGCGGGTCTGGGTGATGGCCCCCGTAGAGCCCTGTGCCCTGCAAGACAAGTGGACAGGGCCCTTCAAGGTGGTGGAGCGCAAGAGCCAGGTGACCTACCTCATCGATGTAGAGTCCCCCAGGAACCCCTTGCGGGTCCTTCACGTGAACCGCCTCAAGCCCCACTTTGCCCGGTCCGAGTTGAGCTTGCTCCTCGCCACGGACGATGGGGAAGAAGAAGAAACGGAGCCTCTCCCCAATCTCCTGTCCGCGAAAGAGAAAGATGGCTCCGTAGAGGGAGTGAATCTCTCCCCCTCCCTCTCTCCAGAGCAGCGTGAGGACTGTCGCCAGTTGTTGGGACAGTTCTCAGACCTCTTCTCCCTCACCCCCGGCGTCACCAACTGGTGCGTCCACGACGTGGACACCGGGGACAGCCCTCCGGTACGGCACAGAGCCTACCGCGTCCCTGACCGAGTCTGGGCCTGTATCAAGGCCGAGGTATCAAAGATGTTGGCCCTCGGGGTGGTCGAAGCCTCTGACAGCCCATGGGCTAGCCCCGTGGTCCTGGTTCCAAAGGCAGCCGCCCCCGGTGCTGTTCCTGAGCTGAGGTTCTGCGTTGACTACCGCGGGCTCAACGCAGTCACCAGAACCGATGCTCATCCCATCCCCCGAGCCGACGAGCTTATCGATCGCCTCGGGGCTGCTCGCTTCCTTAGCACCTTCGACCTGACCAGTGGATACTGGCAGATCGCCCTCACCGAGGGGGCCAAGGAAAGGTCCGCTTTTTCCACCCCGGATGGTCACTACTATTTCCGGGTGATGCCCTTCGGGATGAAGAACGCCCCCGCCACCTTCCAGAGGCTGGTGAACCAGGTACTGGCTGGGTTGGAGGAGTTCAGCGCTGCGTATCTGGACGATATCGCGGTGTACAGTTCCCACTGGCCTGAGCACCTCCAGCACCTCTGGGCGGTGCTGACCGCCCTGAGGAGGGCAGGTCTCACCATTAAGGCAAGCAAGTGCCAGGTCGGACAAGGGTCCGTAACCTACCTTGGGCACCAGGTCGGAAGCGGCCTCGTGGCCCCCCTCCAGCCCAAGATCGATGCCATCATGGCCTGGAGGCCCCCACGACCCAGACGGAAGTGCGGGCGTTTCTAGGGCTCACGGGGTACTACCGCCGGTTCATCAAGAGCTACGGCAGCATCGTAGCCCCCCTCATGGAGCTAACATCCAAGAACCAGCCGAAGAAAGTCAGCTGAACCTCCGCCTGCCAGGAGGCGTTCGAAACGCTGAAGGACGCCATGTGCACCGCCCCCATTCTACAGGCCCCCGACTACTCACGAGAGTTTGTAGTCCAGACGGACGCGTCCGAGCATGGCATCGGAGCGGTCCTGTCCCAGGTGAACGAGAGCGGCCTAGACCAACCCGTAGCATTCATTAGCCGGAGGCTACTCCCTCGAGAACAAAGGTGGAGCACCATCGAGCGGGAGGCCTTCGCGGTGGTTTGGGCCCTGAAGAAGCTGAGGCCCTACCTGTTCGGTACTCACTTCCGGGTCCAGACCGACCACCGACCCCTCCGGTGGCTAATGCAGATGAGAGGGGAGAATCTCAAATTGCTGCGCTGGTCCATCTCACTCCAGGGGATGGACTTCACTGTTGAGCACCGGCCTGGTGTTGACCACGCCAACGCAGACGGCCTGTCCCGATTCTTCCGCCTCAGCGAAGAGAACCCCCAAGAGGATGGGTAGTTCTCCCCGCCTTCAGCTGGGGGGGACGCGTGTTGGACCCGGCCTCGTGGCGTGGCCCGTCTCTGTCCCTCAGAACCCAGCGAGCGTAGGCCTGCACCCTAAGCCCCTGCGCAGTGAGGTTCCGTGAGAATCATTACGGTGTTTCGAGCATGAACCAATATGGGCAAGTAAGGTATCTAAGAACCGTAAATAACGAGTTCAGTAAGTGTACGCGTTTTCGCTACACTACTTGGCAGGGTTCGCCTTATTTACGTGTTTCCTCATCTGAACCGTTGGGTTCCATTTTAGATACGGCATCCATTTTGTTTCTTGCCCTCACGTAGTCAGCGAGCAGGAAACTGTCCGCCTCGTGACCCTTTAGGTCCCAAGCCTTACGGAAGATGCATGTTCCTTTCATGCATCTTCTATGACCAGGGAAATGACACTGAAAAGGCAGATGGCTCCGCTGGAGGGTAATCTTCCCACGGAGGCCTATTGTTTCAGCCTTGCATGCGCTCGGCTTGAATCCTTTGATCCTGTGATTATGCTTTCCGATATTACCCTCACACTCTCTCCTCTACTGTTGTCTGACTTCCTTGCAGCTGTTCTTGTCTCTACCCTCATCCTTTACAACTAGTGTGAAATATGCCTAATGGTGGGAAGATGTGCATTTACAGTTGGGAACCGGCAAACGTTATTATCAGTGTGTTCCGGGTTTCCGATGCCATGAATGAAGCTTTTGAAGTTTACTGTGGGAACTGAGTTGTAACCTTTTGTTCGTAATGTTAGTCTATGTCGAAAACTAGTATAAAAGGAGCGACCCACATATGCAATTTGAAGCAGACTCTCAGAACTTACATTTCGTTGTACTTCTTGTGACTTTTGCCTCCCTGCAGTAATAAACTCTGATCTTTGACGCCGAAGGAAGTGTCCCGTGTCTCTGTCACTTGTGCGCCGAACAGGTATCCCATGAAGGTTATAGGTGTTGTTCCCTGGCACCGCTGGTTCTGTTAAAAGTCCAGTCCTTCAGTTTGGAGCCCAACGTGGGGCGACATCAGCGGTACCGGTCCAAAGCCTGACGATCGTGAGGAACTCCGTGTGAAATCTCCGAGGAAAAGGTGCACCCCGCTTCATCGATCCTGTTGTCGAAATAAGTGGTCCGAAGATTTTTCCCGCAAAGATTCCCGCCTTCTGATGGCTGCGACAGACCGATGCCCTGACTGTCGACCTGTTTCGGTGCCCGGCGTAGACCTTTCGTACAAGCGAGACGATAGACGGGCCTTCCTGGTGACTCCATTGTGCTCTCAGTTAAGTATTTTTTTGGTGGGTCGCTCCCAGTGTCCTTAGTTGTTGTTGAGCTTATTGAAGCTTTGTTGTATGCATGGTTCCATTGCATTTGTGGTTCTTAGTTGTGGTTCTTAGTGGTTATTTGACAGTTGCAATTGCCAAAAACCGAGGGTTTTGTGTTTCACGAAGATTTAGCACTTCGGTAACCCTTGAAGTTTGATACTAGGTTAGTGTGCACGATGCCTAGCCATAGTGGTTTTCTTGGTTTCTTCAAATGTTGCGCAATGGATTCCCGGTTGGAGGACTCGTGTCCGATACCTCCAGTTGGAACTCCGATATATGAGCTCTATAGTCGACACGGTGTGGGCCCTATTATATATAATAAATACTGGGTCCGTTACACGAAAAAGGATGGTGTCCTTAGTTGGCCACCACATGGAAGTTTTGATCTCACGATCTTAGATAATCTTGAAGCTAAATTGTTTAAAAAGAAAGCTAGGCCAGCTATGTTTGATTCCTTCCGGTTGTGGCGTAAAGAGGCCAAGCAGAGAGAAATCAAACAGTCTAAAAAGAATAAAAAAGATGGTATGGCTCAGATAATGCAACTTGTACGACAATGTCAGCGGGATAGAGAAGAATCAGAAATTGAAGTTTCTACTAGATTACACCACATGAGGATAGACAAATGTTATCCGGCTTTACCAGCCAGTCCTGATAAGAAAGAGGAGGACCCTAAGGAGGATCCCCTGTTAACGTATTTCATGAACTCGCCACCTCCATATGCACAGGGTGCTACGGCTCCTGTTGTTCCTCCTGTAGTTCCCCCAGTAGTCCCTCCTGTTGTTCCGGCGGTTACTGGCCAGCCTGCTGCCGGTCCTGTATCCGTCCCTCCTACAGCTCCCGTGCCTTTACCTCCTCAGCCTCTTATCACTGCTCCTCCGACTACCTTGTCTGCTCCGACTATGCCTACCTTCACTTCTAATATTGTCGCTCATGTTCTTCTTTCTTCTTCTCCTTCTGTTCGTAATCGAATCCCTAATGCTGTTGCTACCCTTTATTCACCGCTTACTGGACAGTTATTTCCGTCCGATCTTTCCGAAACTCCCCAGAGACGGCGTCAGATCCCTAGTAGAAGGGAAAAAGAGACGTTAGTGACTATGGCACATAGATGGGTAAGACACCCTGCTAACTACACTCCACGCCTGGTTTTCGACAGGTTCTCTCAGTTTAATGAGCCTACGCAGAGATTCGTGTTTGAAGAAATGTGTAACTTTCTGAGGGAAGAATGGTTTAATAATGATGTAGATAATTTACCGCCCGATATAACTGAGCTTCAGAGTCAATTTTCGAATGGTATGATTGTAGGTGGATATGTACGACGTGCCTTAGAGCGATTGTTAGCTTATAGGTCGACAGTGCCTTCTCAAGTATCGTTTGATGATGACTCTGAGAATTGGAAAGCGGCTCCTGGTCAGTATCCTATGAGAGAGGTTCCGCCACTTTGGGTGCCTGGTGATCCTGGTGCTCCAAAACACAAGAGGAAGTGGAGAGGTACTGATAGAATCACCCTCCTAATAGGTATGCATAAACAAGTGGATTCTATCAATGTGAAGTAGCAAAAAAATATATTTTTAATTTTTTAATTTCTGTGAGTTGTGGGAAGATTTACTCTCTCTTGGGGTGGTAAAGATGAGAGCACAATGTGCTTGTTAAAATACCCCTCACACACTAAAAAAATCCAATAGTGTCATGCTTCATCATTGGGGTCTTCCCGTCCCTCTACGGGGCGGGGCGTGCTACGACCTGGCGAACTACGCGGGAGCACTGAAGATGTGACAAGGCTATGTGATGGTGCAGGGTGAGGTGTGTCAGTGAAGTGTAGGGACCTAATACTATGTGTAAAAAACAAAAAGTTAAAAATCCTCTGGCTAGTGGAAAAAAACAATTTATTCACTTCCCTAGCTGGGGACGTTAAGAAGGGGGTTTTGGGGTAGAGCAAATAGCCACTACCTGGTCTACATGTTTCGTAAGCAGTCCCCTACTGCTTACTCATCAGGACCTTCTAATGGCCCCTACAGAAAAATAGCTCAGTTGCTAAATATAGTAAGCCTGTCGTCCTAAAAACTAACAGTAAAAATAAACTGATAGTTTTATGCTTTAGGGCATGAGCTGGCCCAGCGAAGCTAAGTTTCTCAAAAAGAACCTAAATAGGTCTCTGTAAGAAAAGGAGAAGAAAACAAAAAGGACAAATCTTTACCATTATAGTTGTCATTCAATTCGAGACACGACATATATTTAGCGCCATGATGCCCACGGGTCATTCAAGTTATGCCCAACTCATAAAGGTTATAATTAAAGCTTTATGGACAGAGTGATGGTACAATCTGCCATCCCCTGTGTATCCGTTTACATAACGAACATATTGTTGCCCCACATAATTGAGGGCGGATTCATATTACCACACACATTCATTCATAACTCGATGCCCACACGGCCTCACACACAAGGTAAAAAAGAGGAATTCATTTTTCAATTAGTCACTGGCGAAGTTATCTACCGTGTTGGTATCATGACCAATATGCATTAAAAACCATGACACTCACACCAAATGTCAATACAGAAATTCATACATACTGCTGAGGCGGAGTGAATATGCCTCATGAGCTGGCAGTCGATAGGTATCTCAATGCGGTAATCTGTAAGGAAAAAAGCCGCGCCCATAATGTCAGAGCGCGCATCCTTACTGCAATGTTACCGTTAATCAAAGACCAGGGTTTTAAAGACGTCTGGCAGCGTCTTTTACTTACAGTAGCCGCACAAGGTTAATACCTTACTTCTATCCGTCCTGCCGCCCTGAAGAGTGCTCGCGTAGGAAGCCCGGTTCTGCTTATGACTTCCCTGGGCGCCGGAAGGATGTAGAAAGACTAGAGCGCTCACCTAAGATGGCCGCCCCTGATGGAACGCGGGGTGTGCAAAAACGGTAGTCTTTTAGCTATGTTTATTCCGTTTTTGCCCATCGTTATTCTGTGTCTGCATTGGCATTTATAGAATCACTCACAATTATTTTCAATTATAAGCGAGGGGTTCGCACTTCATGTTGATAAAATGCTCCCTTGGTCTTAGATGGAAAAAGGGGGAATTTCAGTGCGGGACTCAAGATACTGCCCAATGGTTGAACACATTATTGCTAAGTAGACCCCCGATCTTGGTAGAACGAGGCAATTAGCGAATATAGGCCTAGAGGTGCTATCTGATGATATTAAATTGTGGACCCACTGAAAAACGGCAAGATAGCTCCCACCCTGCACCCCCAATTTGATCACACTGGGTCGCTGGGAATTACCCTGGATGGTTTTCAAATCATTGGCCTAGCTAAAGATGGTTGTCAGATTCATCAGACCTATAGGGTGACCACAAAGTGTTGATGGGTCCCATGTTGGCACTGTCGTCGAGCGGCAAAGTAGTGATAATCTACAGCTGGGCCCACGGAATTTCATCGTTAAGCCCGTATTTGTTTGATTGGACACGGAAAACCCATCTTTGTTCCTTCTCCAGTAGATACTTCTCGTGGCTGATCTGCTCAATCACTGTCCACATTATATCTTCCGGTTTGTGCCCGCTTTCGAGAAAGTGGTTAGTCAGTTTCGTGCTTGACTTCTTGCACTTAATAGTGCTCTTGTGTTCGCCTATTCTTATTTTCACCGCCCTGCTCGTCATGCCGATGTACTCGAGATTGCAGGGGCAGGTGATCATGTAGACGACATTTGAACTATTACAATTACTGAAGCTTCTCTGCTCCCATGTAGTTCCATTCTTGAAAGTCAGTTGCTTGCTTTTCTTGGTGAGACAACATACCTTGCATCCACCGCAGGGGTAGTGTCCTTGTGCAAGGCTGGACTTGCCAGAGATCTTCGGCTCTTTTGGTCTTGTATGTACCAAGATGTCTCTGACACTTTGAGCCCTTTTGTGGGAGAACATGGGTTTTGGAATATCGAGGTCGCCGCTGTTCAGAATTTTCCAATTCTTATTGATTATTTTGGTGACTTGGTCAGAGTTCGTATTATATGTTGTGATACATATTGGTCTCTGTGTGTCCGTCTTTTTTACTTTATCCTCAAGTAGGCTTTCCCTGCAGTTGTTTCTGGCTCTTTTGTATGCTTGACTGATGATCCTCTGTGGATAGTTCCTTTTTTGTAGCTTTATCCTTAGGTCGTCGGATTGGGATTTGAAGTTATCAATTTCTGTGCAATTCCTGCGGAGGCGCAGGAACTGCCCATAGGGAAGGTTGTCCCTCAGATGTCTAGGGTGGAAACTTTGATACATTAAGAGGCAGTTCTTCGAGGTGCTCTTAAAATGTGTGGTCGTCATGAGTCTGCCATTCTTTGGGAAAATATTCAAGTCCAGGAATACCAAGTTGGTGTTGGTGGTGACACTGGTGAATTTAAGGAACTCGTCCTGATAGTTCAACCACGTGAGGAACTGCCGAGCAGTTCTCTCATCTCCATCCCAGATGATGAGGATGTCGTCAATATACCTCTTCCAAGTTAAGATCTTGTGTCGGAAAGGGTTGACGGCATTCAGGATTCTTGTCTCCTCAAGGTGGTGGACATAGAGACCAGCTATACTGGGAGCAAATGTGCTTCCCATGCTGGTCCCATGCTTCTGAAGATATAGAGTGCCATTGTGTTCAAAAAAATTGTCTTTGAGTGCCAAGGCACAGCACTCCATCACCACGTTCCGTGGGGTGTTGTACTCCCAGTCATCCGTGAAGAGAACATCTTCTATAATTGCCAGCGTCTCGTTGTGGGGCAAGCTGGTATACAGACTTTCTACATCACAGCTGATTAACAGCTGCGAATTGGGATCGAAAGACACTTCCTCAAGTAAGTTCAGCACATCCTTGGTATCCCTCAGGTACGTTGATGTTTTCTGTACCAAAGGTCTTAGAAATGCATCCGCAAACCTAGAGACTGGTTCGAGGACCGACCCAATCCCCGATACGATGGGTCTTCCTGGGGGATTCACCAGATCCTTGTGGATCTTCGGTAGGATATATAGATAGGGGGTTCTTGGATTCTTTTGACATAAGAACTCCCCTTCTTTGTTAGTAATCCAATTATGGGACAGTGCCTCTTCAACCATGGTTTTGATTTTGGTAGCTATTCTTTCCGTGGGATTGGTTTGTAGAATCTCGTAGTTCCTTTCATCTTGGAGTAGCCTGGCGCATTCTCTGTCGTATTGTTCTTTTTTCAACAGAACAGTAGCCCCACCCTTGTCCGCCGGTTTTATGATCACTTCTTTCTTATTGCTCAATTCACGTAGTGCTTGTCGTTCATCTTTTGAAACATTCTGAAAGATTCTTTTCTGCGTGGGGTCAAGGGATGCAAGATCCTTCATGACCGCCTTTTCAAAAGTCAGAAGTTCGACGGGGAGGGTATTGTTCATGGGAGTGAAGGTGGATCGTGGCCTTAGCCCTGTGTCACCCTGTTCATAGTTGTCTTGTTTGTCTTTGAAAAAGACCTGTAACTTAATTCTTCTTATGAATTCCTGGACTTCCTTACACAAGTGGAACTTGTCCATGTTGGCTGTGGGAACATATCCCAGACCCTTTTCTAGAACGCTTTGTTGTCCTCAGAAGCAGGATCAAGTAGCTCCAATTCAAGTGGCAACAAAAGCCCACGTTTCCAGGGCACACGAAGGAACTTTCGACGACCAAACCAACGAGGCATGCGGGGATGGAACAGCTACCCCCAACAAATGATGTACCACCCCCCCCAACAATATGGCCCACCGCCTTTCCAACACCCCAATGCCCCCTTTCCACCATGGGGATACCAACAAGACTATGGGTATTTTGAAAATCCGGCTCCTTTTTTAGGGTCACGCCGAGGACAAAACAGAGGGAGGAACCGGAGAGGCAACTCCGTACACTGGGAAACCGAAGAGGAAGAAACCCCGAGAGTGTCAACCAGGAGTATGACAGGGGCATCGAAGAACCGGAAGTGAGTTTAGTTGTAAACTTGACAGGCTCAGAATTAACGGCCTCACAACAAAGCGTTCTAGAAAAGGGTCTGGGATATGTTCCCACAGCCAACATGGACAAGTTCCACTTGTGTAAGGAAGTCCAGGAATTCATAAGAAGAATTAAGTTACAGGTCTTTTTCAAAGACAAACAAGACAACTATGAACAGGGTGACACAGGGCTAAGGCCACGATCCACCTTCACTCCCATGAACAATACCCTCCCCGTCGAACTTCTGACTTTTGAAAAGGCGGTCATGAAGGATCTTGCATCCCTTGACCCCACGCAGAAAAGAATCTTTCAGAATGTTTCAAAAGATGAACGACAAGCACTACGTGAATTGAGCAATAAGAAAGAAGTGATCATAAAACCGGCGGACAAGGGTGGGGCTACTGTTCTGTTGAAAAAAGAACAATACGACAGAGAATGCGCCAGGCTACTCCAAGATGAAAGGAACTACGAGATTCTACAAACCAATCCCACGGAAAGAATAGCTACCAAAATCAAAACCATGGTTGAAGAGGCACTGTCCCATAATTGGATTACTAACAAAGAAGGGGAGTTCTTATGTCAAAAGAATCCAAGAACCCCCTATCTATATATCCTACCGAAGATCCACAAGGATCTGGTGAATCCCCCAGGAAGACCCATCGTATCGGGGATTGGGTCGGTCCTCGAACCAGTCTCTAGGTTTGCGGATGCATTTCTAAGACCTTTGGTACAGAAAACATCAACGTACCTGAGGGATACCAAGGATGTGCTGAACTTACTTGAGGAAGTGTCTTTCGATCCCAATTCGCAGCTGTTAATCAGCTGTGATGTAGAAAGTCTGTATACCAGCTTGCCCCACAACGAGACGCTGGCAATTATAGAAGATGTTCTCTTCACGGATGACTGGGAGTACAACACCCCACGGAACGTGGTGATGGAGTGCTGTGCCTTGGCACTCAAAGACAATTTTTTTGAACACAATGGCACTCTATATCTTCAGAAGCATGGGACCAGCATGGGAAGCACATTTGCTCCCAGTATAGCTGGTCTCTATGTCCACCACCTTGAGGAGACAAGAATCCTGAATGCCGTCAACCCTTTCCGACACAAGATCTTAACTTGGAAGAGGTATATTGACGACATCCTCATCATCTGGGATGGAGATGAGAGAACTGCTCGGCAGTTCCTCACGTGGTTGAACTATCAGGA
This sequence comes from Lissotriton helveticus, assembly GCF_964261635.1. Lineage (NCBI taxonomy): Eukaryota > Metazoa > Chordata > Amphibia > Caudata > Salamandridae > Lissotriton > Lissotriton helveticus. The sequence goes on along the minus strand of NC_136071.1, from coordinate 1,213,548,127 downwards.
CGAGTTCCTTAAATTCACCAGTGTCACCACCAACACCAACTTGGTATTCCTGGACTTGAATATTTTCCCAAAGAATGGCAGACTCATGACGACCACACATTTTAAGAGCACCTCGAAGAACTGCCTCTTAATGTATCAAAGTTTCCACCCTAGACATCTGAGGGACAACCTTCCCTATGGGCAGTTCCTGCGCCTCCGCAGGAATTGCACAGAAATTGATAACTTCAAATCCCAATCCGACGACCTAAGGATAAAGCTACAAAAAAGGAACTATCCACAGAGGATCATCAGTCAAGCATACAAAAGAGCCAGAAACAACTGCAGGGAAAGCCTACTTGAGGATAAAGTAAAAAAGACGGACACACAGAGACCAATATGTATCACAACATATAATACGAACTCTGACCAAGTCACCAAAATAATCAATAAGAATTGGAAAATTCTGAACAGCGGCGACCTCGATATTCCAAAACCCATGTTCTCCCACAAAAGGGCTCAAAGTGTCAGAGACATCTTGGTACATACAAGACCAAAAGAGCCGAAGATCTCTGGCAAGTCCAGCCTTGCACAAGGACACTACCCCTGCGGTGGATGCAAGGTATGTTGTCTCACCAAGAAAAGCAAGCAACTGACTTTCAAGAATGGAACTACATGGGAGCAGAGAAGCTTCAGTAATTGTAATAGTTCAAATGTCGTCTACATGATCACCTGCCCCTGCAATCTCGAGTACATCGGCATGACGAGCAGGGCGGTGAAAATAAGAATAGGCGAACACAAGAGCACTATTAAGTGCAAGAAGTCAAGCACGAAACTGACTAACCACTTTCTCGAAAGCGGGCACAAACCGGAAGATATAATGTGGACAGTGATTGAGCAGATCAGCCACGAGAAGTATCTACTGGAGAAGGAACAAAGATGGGTTTTCCGTGTCCAATCAAACAAATACGGGCTTAACGATGAAATTCCGTGGGCCCAGCTGTAGATTATCACTACTTTGCCGCTCGACGACAGTGCCAACATGGGACCCATCAACACTTTGTGGTCACCCTATAGGTCTGATGAATCTGACAACCATCTTTAGCTAGGCCAATGATTTGAAAACCATCCAGGGTAATTCCCAGCGACCCAGTGTGATCAAATTGGGGGTGCAGGGTGGGAGCTATCTTGCCGTTTTTCAGTGGGTCCACAATTTAATATCATCAGATAGCACCTCTAGGCCTATATTCGCTAATTGCCTCGTTCTACCAAGATCGGGGGTCTACTTAGCAATAATGTGTTCAACCATTGGGCAGTATCTTGAGTCCCGCACTGAAATTCCCCCTTTTTCCATCTAAGACCAAGGGAGCATTTTATCAACATGAAGTGCGAACCCCTCGCTTATAATTGAAAATAATTGTGAGTGATTCTATAAATGCCAATGCAGACACAGAATAACGATGGGCAAAAACGGAATAAACATAGCTAAAAGACTACCGTTTTTGCACACCCCGCGTTCCATCAGGGGCGGCCATCTTAGGTGAGCGCTCTAGTCTTTCTACATCCTTCCGGCGCCCAGGGAAGTCATAAGCAGAACCGGGCTTCCTACGTGAGCACTCTTCAGGGCGGCAGGACGGATAGAAGTAAGGTATTAACCTTGTGCGGCTACTGTAAGTAAAAGACGCTGCCAGACGTCTTTAAAACCCTGGTCTTTGATTAACGGTAACATTGCAGTAAGGATGCGCGCTCTGACATTATGGGCGCGGCTTTTTTCCTTACAGATTACCGCATTGAGATACCTATCGACTGCCAGCTCATGAGGCATATTCACTCCGCCTCAGCAGTATGTATGAATTTCTGTATTGACATTTGGTGTGAGTGTCATGGTTTTTAATGCATATTGGTCATGATACCAACACGGTAGATAACTTCGCCAGTGACTAATTGAAAAATGAATTCCTCTTTTTTACCTTGTGTGTGAGGCCGTGTGGGCATCGAGTTATGAATGAATGTGTGTGGTAATATGAATCCGCCCTCAATTATGTGGGGCAACAATATGTTCGTTATGTAAACGGATACACAGGGGATGGCAGATTGTACCATCACTCTGTCCATAAAGCTTTAATTATAACGTTTATGAGTTGGGCATAACTTGAATGACCCGTGGGCATCATGGCGCTAAATATATGTCGTGTCTCGAATTGAATGACAACTATAATGGTAAAGATTTGTCCTTTTTGTTTTCTTCTCCTTTTCTTACAGAGACCTATTTAGGTTCTTTTTGAGAAACTTAGCTTCGCTGGGCCAGCTCATGCCCTAAAGCATAAAACTATCAGTTTATTTTTACTGTTAGTTTTTAGGACGACAGGCTTACTATATTTAGCAACTGAGCTATTTTTCTGTAGGGGCCATTAGAAGGTCCTGATGAGTAAGCAGTAGGGGACTGCTTACGAAACATGTAGACCAGGTAGTGGCTATTTGCTCTACCCCAAAACCCCCTTCTTAACGTCCCCAGCTAGGGAAGTGAATAAATTGTTTTTTTCCACTAGCCAGAGGATTTTTAACTTTTTGTTTTTTACACATAGTATTAGGTCCCTACACTTCACTGACACACCTCACCCTGCACCATCACATAGCCTTGTCACATCTTCAGTGCTCCCGCGTAGTTCGCCAGGTCGTAGCACGCCCCGCCCCGTAGAGGGACGGGAAGACCCCAATGATGAAGCATGACACTATTGGATTTTTTTAGTGTGTGAGGGGTATTTTAACAAGCACATTGTGCTCTCATCTTTACCACCCCAAGAGAGAGTAAATCTTCCCACAACTCACAGAAATTAAAAAATTAAAAATATATTTTTTTGCTACTTCACATTGATAGAATCCACTTGTTTATGCGATCCTGGTGCTCACCCTCCGGTCTTACCGCACTTTCGAAGAGTGTGGATACACCTCCCATGGAAACGATCAGAAGTGTTGCAAGTAAAGCAATCTTTGCCTGATCCACGTAAGAATCCGGCTGGTTCTTATAAGGAACTATCCCAATTGGTGGAAGCCTCTTTTATGAACCTTGCCGATATCGACATGTTGTTTGGCAATGTTGTACCACAACCAGTTTGGGCGAAAATTCGCCAAGCAAATCACGCAAATGAGTTAGGTGGTGATTGGGCTGCACTAATAGCGGCTGATGCATTACAAGTTGGTGGGGCTAAGCCTGAGCAGTTGATTTTAGATTTACCTCAGAAAATCATTACACTTATAAAAACTCTCATGCCAGCGATGAGGGTGAACTGGGATAAATTATCAGCTTGTAAGCAAAAGAAAGACGAGAGTGTCTCGGATTTCTTTACAAGGTTTGAGGAAGCATTTGTCGACCACATCGGTCAGGACATGTGCTCCGAAGGAGGTCAGCGGTTATTTGTCGACAAGTTTGTGTCGAATTTGTTGCCTGAGCTATGCAACAAATTGAAGAATTCAGAAAGTGCATGGGCTGTTTCAACTACCGCACAGATATTAGCGACGGCTCAATACTATGAAAATAGGGAAATGGAAGACAGTGATCGTGCAGATAAGAAAACGAAGGAGCTCAAAACAAAGGTTTTGTTGCAGCAAGCGTATCCTCCGCGATCAAACCAAAATGATTCGCAACAGCAGTATCGACCACGAACACAGCCCAATAGGACGCAGCCACGCTCTGACAACTTTGACTATAGATCTTCACTTGGGTATAATCAGTGCGCATATTGTAGGCGGGAGGGCCATATCAAGTATGATTGTCCTGCTCTACGTGATCGCCTTACTGGTGTGTCGACTAGAGGGGGTCGTGGTGGCCCCCAACAGTCTTTTCGAGGTAGAGGCCGTGGTAACGCCCAAAGTCAGAACGAGCGCCCTCTTAATTCATCGGACGCAAATAATTGTTTTGATCAGCGTAATATGAAGTTCGATAGATCGGCACAGTACCATGTGGACGATTATTACACGGAACATGAGATTGTGTCAGACGACCGTTACTAGGACAGCCGACAAAGAGAGGGAGTAGTGTCAGTTCCGGTTGATCAGAGAGGGCCTTACGTTGCAGTTGCCACATCTGGCGTTGTTGAACCTTTTCTGTTAGACACTGGTGCAATGAAAAGTTCCATCATGCATTCAAAACTCCCTGGCGCACCTTTGTCCGGCTTAACAAATGTTTCCATTGGATTCTCTGGCGCCCCGGTTAGCAATCCTGTCTCCAGCCCTTTGCCCCTTATTATTGGTCCTCGTGAGCTGGAGGCTCCATTGATTCTATCTACTGGTTGTGGTGAGAATCTCTTGGGTCTGGATTTGTTAAAACGGTTATATGCGACTTTGTATTGCTCTCCTGAGGGAGTGGAGCTTACATTAGGTCGGAGATTAATTTCTCCTATGTACTTATCGATCGATAAATTCCCACCGGAATTGAGCTCCCTTCCTGCGTCTCTATGGGCCACGGGTCCCAATGATGTGGGCCTATTGGACATCCCTCCTTATGTGATCCAATTAAAACCGAATGTACGATTGCCACGTATACCTCAATATCGTATCTCTCTTGATGGTGAGCGAGCGCTATTGGCGATTGTTCACGACTTGATCCAAAAGGATGTCATTGAAGAGACTCGGGGAAAAGTGTGTAACAGTCCTGTGCTACCAATTTTAAAACGAACTGATCCATCTAAACCTCCTGTGTATCGCTTTATAATCGATCTAAGAGAAGTGAATAAAATTGTGATTCCACAGTTTCCCGTGGTACCTGATATCACGGCTTTGTTGACCCTGATTCCAGCCTCTGCCTCCTGGTTCACGGTGATCGATCTAAAGAATGCCTTCTTTAGCATCCCAATCGCTGAGGAAAGCAGAGACCTATTCGGATTCACATTAGGTGGTCGCAGTTTTAGGCTAAAACGCGCTCCACAGGGCTACTGTGAGAGTCCGTCAATCTACAGTCAAGCACTTAAAAGTCAGCTTGATGCCTTTATGTTACCGGCAGGTGCGGCTTTGATTCAGTATGTTGATGACCTATTAGTAGCTGCAGATACTGAGATTATTTGCAGAACTGCTACCGTTTCGTTGTTACACCATTTGTGGGACTTACATCATAAGGTGTCACCTTCTAAGCTGCAATATTGTTGTCAAGAAGTAACCTACTTAGGTCACTTATTGTCAAAAGAAGGGAGAAGGTTGACCCCAGAGAGAATTGCAGCGATTGCTCGAATGACTGTGCCAAGAACTCAGAGAGATGTACGTGCCTTTTTAGGTATTACGTCATACTGCAGACAATGGATCCCAAATTTTTCATTATTGGCGAAACCATTGTTAGCTCTCACGTGCAAGGATGTCCCGACTCCTTTGCCTTGGACTGAAGAGTGTCAGAAAGGGTTTTCTGAATTACGTGATGCGTTGTGTTCGGCTCCTGTGTTAGGGACTCCTGACTATAGTAAGCCGTTTACACTATACGTTCACGAAAGGGATGGTTGCGCGTTGAGTGTTTTGACGCAACACTTTGGCGATAAGCAACGACCATGTGCATATTTTTCCTCGACCTTAGACCCAGTGGCTAGAGCATTGCCGAGTTGTTTGAGAGCGACAGCGGCAGCTGCGGTATCCATTCGACAGTCTGCTGGTTTGGTCATGAATAACATGCTTACGGTAATGGTTCCACACGCAGTCGATACTCTCTTGAACCGGACAAAAACTCAGCACTTGAAAAGTGCAAGGTTGTCTGGCTACGAGCTGACGCTCTTGGCAAGTCATACACGGATAAGACGCTGTAACGTGTTGAATCCAGCAACGTTGTTGCCGATTGGCATGGAATCAGATGATGTAGCACCGCATGACTGTTATTTAAGAACCGAGGAGGAGACAAAGGGTCGTATCGACCTGAAAAACACTCCGTTGGTAGATCCCGATGGTACTTTGTATGTGGATGGTTCGTGTTTTAAGTTGCCGAATGGTGATGTAACGACTGCGTATGCTGTGGTGACGTTGAGTACGGTTGTGGAAACTGCGAGATTGAGTCAGAATTCGGCCCAAGCGGCCGAGTTAATTGCATTGACAAGAGCGTGTGTGCTGTCTAGGGGAAAACGGGTGAATGTGTTTACCGACAGCCAGTATGCATTTTGTGTGGCGCATAGTTTTGGGCGTTTGTGGAGAGAACGTGGATTATTTACGTCACATGGCACGAAGATTCAGCATGGACAACTTGTGAATGATCTTTTGTAAGCACTTACGTTGCCAACAGAAGTGGCAATAGTTAAATGTAGTGCGCATCGGAAAGTGACGGATGATGTTGGCCGTGGTAATGCGTTTGCGGTTGAGACCGCCAAGAAGACTGCTAGAGATTTGACAAACCGAATGTATGTTGCAAGTCCAGTGAGATGGCCGGCAGAATCTAGTATTCGTGAGGACACAGTTGAGAGTGTGAAGGAGATACAGAATGAGGCTACTGAAATGGAAAAGACTCGATGGAAAGAAAGCACTGGGAAGTTAGACGAGACTGGATGTTGGGTTGATTTGTCAGAAAAACAGAGATGGATGTTACCAGATACGTATGTACTTGCTGTTGTTACGATGGCTCACGGCACAGCACATATTAGCTCGAAAGGCATATGTAAGTTGTTGTCTCCTGTATGGAAGAATGATGGGATTAGTAAGTGTGCGGAGAGAGTGGTCAAGAATTGTATGGTGTGTCTGATGTATAACCCTGGTAAGGGCACTCCCACTCCACCTGGTCATTTTGCTCCCCCTACGTATCCATTTGAGGTTATTCAGTTAGACTTCATCCACATGGAGAGATGCAATAATTTGAAATATGTCTTAGTTGTGGTTTGTGAATTCTCCAGATGGATTGAAGCTTACCCTCTTAAGGATAACACTGCCCTATCCACAGCAAAAGTTCTGCTCAAAGAGTATTTTACTAGGTATGGAATGCCTCGGGTTGTATGGTCGGACAACGGAAGTGAGTTTGTGGGAAGTGTGATGAAGAGTGTGTGTCGTGGTCTTGGTATTAATCAAAAATTCCACAGTGCCAATCATCCACAATCAGCGGGTTTGGTAGAAGGATACAACGGTACCCTGAAACTAAAACTTGCAAAAATTCAGGCAACCACTGGCTTTTTATGGCCTGACGCTCTGCCCCTAGCTCTTTTATCGACAAGAGCGACCGTGCACTCTCGAGTAGGGCTTAGCCCATATGAAATTGTGTTCGGTCGACCTGCTAATGTTTGGGGGGTTCCGAGGCCTAAAGAGTTTGATAGGATTGAATATCCAATGTTAATTGACTATCTTTATGATCTGACTGCTAAATTGAGTTTGATTCATCAACAGGTCTTTGAGGCACTACCGGCACAGACAGAGGGTCCTGGTCACCGGCTCCAACCCGGTGATTGGGTGCTTACCAGGAATTTCGGCCGAAAACGGAATCTAGAGCCGAGATTCGTGGGCCCCCATCAAGTGCTACTTGCAACGAGGACAGCAGTCCGGCTGGAGGGGAGAAAGAACTGGGTTCATGCAACCCACACCAAGAAGATACCGCTTCCTCTACCAGTCGATACATGGGTGAAGAAGGGCATTTCTTCGTCTCAGACTGATGTTCCGCTGCAATATGTGCCATTTGGTGATGCTCAGTTAATGAAGAACAACCCAGTGCAATCAGACCATCACGTTAAATCAGCAGAAACTTTGACTTCGTCATCAGCATTGGAGAAGTCAAGCTCTGAACCGTTACCTGAACGTTCGAATACTGTTTCATCATCAGAACAATTGTTTGAAGAGCAGATTCAACCTGGGAAAAGTCGATATTTCCTTCGACCGTGCGATAAAGACTAATAAAAGAGTTCTATTTTTTACTCCCCTTTGTGATTTTACAGCACCACTTACCGTTGTTATGAACATTGTGGACATTTTATATTGTGTTTATCTTTTCTCTTCATGCAGCTAAGAGACTATTATTGAATTAAAATAATTCATTTTCACCTATCATCTGGGTTGGCCGTAGGGCCGTGCGGGTACTTCCTTCTGTTTAGCAGCTATCGACACTAGGTCGGTTTCTTTTGTCGATTTCTGGGAACTCCTGGGAATTGGCAATCTCTACTCAGAACGAAGTGCGTCAAGAACGTCACGGACGGTTTTTAGAGGATGGACTTCTCGAAGTTGTCGGAAAGAGAGAAAATGTCGGCGCAAAGATCAATAGTGTTTAGCACAAAAAATTTTCTATTTCAAATCTGTATGTTGTTCCTAACTGTTTCAATGCTCCTGGTGGGTGGAGTATATTTTGGGATTCAATTACTATTGCCCTCCATTTCACCTACTCCTCCTTCCGATAATCTGAATGTCGCTTCCACTGTTTCTCCACATTCTTTTCATCTTCTGCCCCAACATGAACAAATCAGACGTGCTGAATTTAAGAACAATTCATTCGTTCAACTCCTGCATCAGCATCAGTTGGTGGTTAATACTACTAATTGTTGGGTGTGTGGATTAATGCCACATACCATGGATAGGGTATTCCGTACTTGGTTCTTCCATATAGTTCCCAAGGGTCAGCACGAGCATTTCAAATTATGTTCCGTAGTGCACTAGATTCTTACCCCAATCGAGAACCACGCTCAGCAAGTTTTGGTCTTGGTCCGTACCACAAGCCTCTGGCGACAGCGATCGCTGATCTAGAAAGAGATATTTTTGACGCATCACTTATCCCAGAGGAGGAAGTACAGGCCTATAAATACCTTAGCGAAGCTGAGTATAGCATATCAGTGGGTGATAGACAGCTTAAAAGCTCGTCTCCGATATGGATTGTACCTCACATGGGCCATTTCTGTCTGCAGGGTCAGGGCCGAAATCCGAGAGCTCATCTTGGGAAGAGTGCTTGTGTAGATACTTATGTTTTACCAATGCTCTCTTCCCCTGTCTTCCTAACCGGCAAGGGTACCTATTTTGTATGTTATGATCGCGCATATACGTGGTTGCCCCATGACTTTTCGGGTACGTGTTATATCGCTAATCTTTTGCCACCGACTTTTACTGTTGCCTCAGATTACCACAAGAGAATTGTGAGAGGTGTCATTAGTAAAGAAGATACTTCCGGTCAAGAAGCAGGAGACTTCTTTAAGGGTTTCCTTCCGTTTTGGGGCCCTATGGTTAATAGCAGGAATCCGAGACAGTTAACTCGCGTGGTAGAGTCGACTGCCAATATAACTGCAAGTGCCCTTGGTAACCTGACAGCAGAGCTTCAAGCGGATAGGCTTATGACGTTGCAGAACCGTATGGTTCTAGACGTAGTACTAGCAGATAGGGGAGGAGTCTGTAAGGTCATCCATTCGAGTTGTTGCATATTTATACCAGATAATGCTCCAACTGTCTATCAAGCCATCACGAAGTTGCATAAGATCTCAGAGTCCATACACGTGGACGAGGGAGATTGGACGCTACTAGGATGGTTTTGGGGTCTAATGTCGACGTGGGGTTGGAAAATTCTAATGGTCATAGGGGTTGTTGTGGCGTTCCTATTCACATGTTGTCTTTGTGTGCAGTGTGGTCCTGCCTTATGTGGCCTCTGTGCTACTACGTGTATAAGACGGCCATCTGTTACCAAAGAGGCATTGATGGATAAAATAATGTTCCAACAACATCTGAATGACCTGATGAATATCGAGATCGACTCTGACTTCGATTAATTCTTGCCTACATGAGGGCAAAAGGAGCGTCTGAGGTTCCGTGAGAATCATTACGGTGTTTCGAGCATGAACCAATATGGGCAAGTAAGGTATCTAAGAACCGTAAATAACGAGTTCAGTAAGTGTACGCGTTTTCGCTACACTACTTGGCAGGGTTCGCCTTATTTACGTGTTTCCTCATCTGAACCGTTGGGTTCCATTTTAGATACGGCATCCATTTTGTTTCTTGCCCTCACGTAGTCAGCGAGCAGGAAACTGTCCGCCTCGTGACCCTTTAGGTCCCAAGCCTTACGGAAGATGCATGTTCCTTTCCTGCATCTTCTATGACCAGGGAAATGACACTGAAAAGGCAGATGGCTCCGCTGGAGGGTAATCTTCCCACGGAGGCCTATTGTTTCAGCCTTGCATGCGCTCGGCTTGAATCCTTTGATCCTGTTATTATGCTTTCCGATATTACCCTCACACTCTCTCCTCTACTGTTGTCTGACTTCCTTGCAGCTGTTCTTGTCTCTACCCTCATCCTTTACAACTAGAGTGAAATATGCCTAATGGTGGGAAGATGTGCATTTACAGTTGGGAAACGGCAAACGTTATTATCAGTGTGTTCCGGGTTTCCGATGCCATGAATGAAGCTTTTGAAGTTTACTGTGGGAACTGAGTTGTAACCTTTTGTTCGTAATGTTAGTCTATGTCGAAAACTAGTATAAAAGGAGCGACCCACATATGCAATTTGAAGCAGACTCTCAGAACTTACAATTCGCTGTACTTCTTGTGACTTTTGCCTCCCTGCAGTAATAAACTCTGATCTTTGACGCCGAAGGAAGTGTCCCGTGTCTCTGTCTCTTGTGCGCCGAACAGGTATCCCATGAAGGTTATAGGTGTTGTTCCCTGGCACCGCTGGTTCTGTTAAAAGTCCAGTCCTTCAGCAGCGTCCCCACAAGAATAGCCTGCACCCCGCAGCCTGGTCGTCTCACCCCCGATGAGCCCGAACCCCCGTAAACCCACGACCAGGCCGCATGTCCCCGTCCCCGTCCCGCTCCCGGCTCCGAGCTCCTAAAATTGCATGCCCCACAAGGCCCGGACGCCATCTTCCCTTCCCGACATCCCTGTCTCCCTGGGCCTAGCGTGACCCCGGCCCCAGTGAAACCCAGCCTCCAAAGGCGCACCAGTCCCGGCTGGGGGGTAAAGGGCTCCCGAGTGAGATAAGCCAGGGGGTTTCGATGGCACCTCCGGCCTCCCCTGAGGGGCTGGTATCTGTCACACCTTTGGCCCTCCCCTGTGGGCCAGTTTCGATCACCCCTCTGGCCTCTCCGAGGGCTGGCTCTAGACCCGCTGGGCATCTGGGAATTCCCGGAACCATCTTTCAAAGGGATCAAAGAGCCAACCGCCGGACCTCGCCAACGACCAGCCCCCAGGGCTTGAGACCTCGGCCTGCGAGGGTCCGGAGATCAAAGAGCAGAAGGACTATAACTGGGCCCGCCCGACAACTAGCGGGCAGTTGTATCTTGGACCTGAAGCCCTGCTGATCTGATCGCGGCTGACCCTAAGACGAACTCATCTGGAACCTCGGAGGCCTGCTGACGCTGTTGCGGCTCAAGTTGAACGGAACCATCGGAGCCCTGCTGACGCTGTCGCGGCTCAACACACTGCCATTGACGCCTGAGGCTTGAGCCGGGCAGTCATTCTTTTAATTTCTCTGAGCTGATTTTAAACCTGTTCTTGTGTTTGCTCCTTTGTGTCCTATCCCCCCTGTTATTCACGCGGAATTATCGCGCTGCCTGTCTCCACCGATTGCGGGTGGAGGCACTTCTTGAATTTATTTTTAAAATAATTTTATAGACTCACTGTAGTCAGCGCTGCACTTTAGTTCCTCCGCCTCCCCACCTGAGCGACCGGCCGATTCAGGGCTAACTCATTCGGGGCACGGTCGGAGAGACCGCGGCGGCCATTTTGGAGAGGGTTAGTCTCCCTGGTGGTGAGAGGCTACAGTATAAAAATAAACGGCCGTAACTCCGCGCAGCGGACGCGCACAGCATGCGCGCCACAGTCACGCCGGAGTCAAGCCAGAGTCCTGCCCGTCTGCGCCCGTCAGCGCTAAGGCAGGGCTAGGGCAGGACTCTCTGGACATCTTCTGCGATGCTCTCTGGTGATTTCCTAACTGGTCTCCGCCATAAGGGTAGCCCCTGCGCGCATGACGCGCTCGATCCCCTCTGTGGGCCTTACCAATGCCCTACGTGTCCCTTTGAGCTCCCTCTGCCCCCCCCTGTCGCCGATCCACTACCTCCACAATCGGTTCTTAGTGGAGCTGACCCCCCTGATGCTATTTTCCGTCAGACAACAACTAAAATACTCCATCTTAATGTTAGATCTTTGGTCTGTCACCACGCTGACGTTTTTACAATACTTACAGACGAAAAACCTGATATTTTCTTTTTAACTGAAACATGGCTTCACGATGCAGCCACAGCTGCCATGAATCTTGCATTACCTGATGAGTACGTCATGCATACTCTGAATCGTAACTCAAGAGGTGGCGGGATAGCGGCTGTGATTAAGGCATGCTACCCATGCTCATGGAAGGCCATCGCTATTGCTGGCTGCGAAAGCGCCCATTTTGCCATTTCTATAAACCCTCATCTCACTATCTCCGGACTCCTCATTTATAGACCCCCTGGACCTGACGCCGCTTTCCGGCTAGCTCTAGTGATCTCCTCGCTGGCCCTTAGATTGGTAAATTTTAGTATTATAGGTGACCTCAATCTCCATATGGATGCTCCTCTCTCCTCTGCTGTCAGTAGCTTTCTCGCAGATCTTGAGGCATTACAGCTACAGCAGCTTATTAACCACCAGACCCATGTGGGCGGCCATACCCTGGACCCTTTACTGACGAATCTCAACAATGTTATTATTCTTCCACCTAAACCCATGGCCTGGACAGATCATCATCTGATCGAAGCTCGGATTATGTCCAATACTCCCCCTTTTAAGAGCTCCACTCCGCCCATCTTTAAGCGCCCCTGCAGGAAATTGAGACTGGTCGACTTCCATCAGCTGCTGTCATTACACCCATTAACCCCCCCTAAAGACGTTTCGTCGGGTTATGACCAATTCTGTGAGTGGCTGACCCAAGCCCTGGATATCTTAATCCCTGCAGGATGGAGTAAAGCTCGGCTTGGCCCCTCTAGCCCGTGGTATGATGACTCCCTCAGGCTCCTTAAAACGGCATGTAAAAGGGCTGAAAGAGCCTGGCGTAAGACTTACGAGCCTGATCTTAAGCAGATCTACTTGGCCAGTATTAAACTATATCACCGAGCCATTTGTAATGCCCGAGCCACTTTTTACTCCGCGGAGTTCAAGAACAGTCCCAACCCCATAAAACTCATTTTCAAGGTCTGCAAAGATCTTACTAGCAAGAAAACTGCGGTAATCGAAAAATGCTCTCTGACTCATTGTGAAGAGTTAGCGGCCTTCTTTGTGGAGAAAGTTGAGGCGATATACCGTACTTTTCCCCCGCAAACGGTGCCCACCAATGAGTCAGGATGTATTCCTCTGACCTCTAGGTCTCTTCCATTAATACCAAAGCCATCCCAGGAGGAGTTTAAATCTCTTGCTACAAAGGTCAAATCGGGCTCGCCGGCCGATCCACTAAGACCTGCACAATTTAGAGAATCCACCGAGGTCTGTTTCCCCTTGGTGCATGATCTCATTGGGTTATCCTTTGAATCCGGGACTGTTCCCAGTAAATGGAAGCAGGCTACGGTTATCCCAATTTTAAAAAAGCCCACCATGGATCCATCGAAACCTGAACATTACCGGCCCATCTCTCTCCTCCCATGGGTCTCCAAACTTGCGGAGGCACATGCCAATAAAATTCTGTCTTGCCATCTTCAAGGTTCTGACATTCTAGATCCATCTCAGAATGGCTTCCGTGCAGGCAACAGCACGGAGACGGCCTTGTTGGCAATGGTGGAGCACCTGCGGAGGATGTTGGACTTAGGACAGACGGCGGCACTGATCCTTTTGGATCTTAGTGCCGCTTTCGACACTGTCTCCCACTCCATCCTTCTTCAACGGCTACGTGAGGCCGGTGTGGAGAATATGGCATTGGAATGGTTCCGTTCCTTTTTATCTGAACGCACCTTCAAAGTATCCACCCCTCCTTTTGAATCTGCCCCACGCAACATTTCCCAAGGGGTCCCGCAAGGTTCGGCACTTAGCCCGACCCTTTTTAACCTGTACGTACAACCGCTGGCTGCTGTCGCTAAGAGATGGGGTCTAACTATGGTGTCGTACGCGGACGACACCCAGCTAGCGGTTGCACTAAATGGGGACCCTGCGGTTGAGGCCCCTAAATTTCAGACGGCCCTCAAGGAGGTGGCTAGTTGGATGACGGAGAACTGTCTCCAACTCAATACAGCAAAGACTGAGGTCCTAGTCCTGGGTAAACAGGTTCATCTTTGGGGTGACCACTGGTGGCCTCCGGAGCTAGGTCAAGCCCCTATTCCTGTGACTGAAGCTAAGAACCTTGGGGTCTGGCTCGATTCTAACTTGACCTTTATTCCTCACACTAAAAAAGTTGCCGGCACCTGCTTTGGGGTCCTTCAGAGCCTCAGACCCATTTTTAAATTCTTTGATGCCCCTACAAGGCAACTCATTGTCCAAGCTACGGTGCTTTCACGATTGGACTACGCCAGCTCGCTTCTCCTGGGCGCTAACCAAGCTGAACTTACACGCCTTCAGCGCGTGCAAAACGCGGCGGCCAGAATGCTGGTTGGCCTGCCTAAATTCTGCTCTGCTAGACGTACCATCCATGACTTACACTGGCTGCCCGTTGGACAGAGGATTAAGTTCAAAGCCCTGTGCCTGGTTTTTAAGATTTTAAAGGTTTCATCTCCCCCTATCCTTGCACAGGCAATCTCCTACTATAGTCCTTCCAGAACTCTATGATCGACGGGTCAATTCCTGGCATGTGTCCCTCGCTTCAGGAAAACCAGAATTGGTGGTCGCTCTTTTGGTGTACTGGCAGCGAGTCTCTGGAACACTTTACCCGTCGACATCCGTGCCCTACCGGATCTCCTATCCTTTAGAAGAGCCATCAAGACCTTTCTGTTTCCACTTCTCTAAATCTGTTCCCTGCTCCTTCTCGTTTCTCCTTCTGGTTGTGTTATCTTTCAATATAGCGCCGGGACGCCACTTTGCTGTGGCAGCTGAGCGCTCTACAAATTTATAACATAACATTATAACATAACAAGCTGAACTGAACCATCGGAGCCCTGCTGACGCTGTCGCGGCTCAAGCTGAACTTGTAACCATCGGAGCCCTGCTGACGCTGTCGCGGCTCAAGCTGAACTTGTAACCATCGGAGCCCTGCTGACGCTGTCGCGGCTCAAGCTGAACTGAACCCTCCGAGCCCTTCTGACGCTGTCGCGGCTCCTCCCGAACCTCTCCAGACCGAGCCCTGCTGACCTCGTCGCGGCTCGAGGAATACTCTGGTCCGGCTGGACCATCGAGAGCACCATCACGACCGAGCCGACTCAACGGAGGTGAAGCAGCCAGTACGACCATCATCCCGTACCCCCCGGCTCGAGGATTGAGAGCTGTGCGTAGGGTACGCCCCGTACTGTCCCGGAGACTCAAAGACTGTCCCGCTTCCCCCCTTCCCGAATCCTCAAAGACTTTGTGGTCCCACGACCACGTTGTACATAAGAGTGCTTTCTTCGTTTCATTGATATATAAAGAACTTGTTACTTTAACCCAACGGTGTAGTGTATGTTCGTAGTGTGGTGTGAGCTCAGTGTGTACGATCCTAGACCCAAAGTCCTCCCCGGTGAGGACCTCACAATCAAGACTCGGCAAGTTCTGTGGGAGAGGTGGGTCCGGGTGTGGTCGGGTGAGCACAACCTGACCCTCGGGGATCGCCCCTTCTTACACTATTCTAGTACTACTTGATAAATTACAATTGTCACAGTCATGCTGCCATTGATAAGAAATGCCATTAAGATTTTCTACATCTACACCTTCATCTTCCAATACACCAAACATATACATTAAAAATTCCTGACAATCCTGCTGAATATTCTGTGAAAATTGATTTTGACCAGAACATATGTCTAAAAGATTTCGAATTTCTGAAACACTTTCTATTTTTGCTCTATCACTGCTACATTTCTCAAACACAGAATTCAATAAACAGCAGAATGTTTGATCCCGATTTTCAACAATATGTTCTTGTAAATTTTGAAGAAAAAAAACAACATTAACCACTACATTAGCATAGCAGTTGACACCAGAACTATTTTCAAACTGAAATCCAACAACATATTCAACAGAATCCTTTCTCTTTCTGCTTACAATTACAGTTTCATCTACTTTTTGTCTTTTTGCTACTACCTCACTGCAATTATTCTCATTTCTTCTTTTTCGGCCTACCATACATTTTTCAAACAGAGGATATTGAGGCAAATGTGGAGCATACTCTCTTCTTAACCTATTGTATTCTTTAACACAATCTAGATCTGCACAAATCTTTGTCTCATCACACTCAATCAAGTACAATCCCGATAAAGTTCTGACTCGTGATAATGCCACATATGCCATACCCTCTTTAAACACAGAACTTCCAATGTTCACCAAAGCACTATCTATACTTAAACCTTGAGATTTATGAATTGTCACCGCATATGCCAAACAAACAGGAAACTGTTTTCGGCGAACATATAAGTCTTTTACAAGCAAAAATCTAGCAGAACAACGACTGATTTTTTGTACTTTCTCAATGCCATCAAATTTATTTTGTAAAAATTCAATTCCATCTCTATTTCTGTAATTCAGAAATTCAACAACATGACCCATTGATCCATTTACCAGACCTCTATCAACATTTAAATTCCTTCTCAAAATGATACGACAATTTAAACACACATTCAGAGTCTTTTCAAAACCAGCAGTTTTAGATATACTCTTCTCTAATGAATCCAATTTTGATTTCAAATTTTCTGACAAAATAATTGTTGCTCCCATATGCTCTATTTTATCTATAGCTTCCAGTTTCACAATCTCTTCATTTTCTAACTTTAACATTTTGTTATTGAAGATGGAACATTCTTGCAGAGTTGGCATCAAACGTATCCCAGATTTATTCTCAGTAATTTTCTTAAAAATATTCTCTGGAAGAATGTTTTCATTTGGATACAAATTTGAAATTAATCGTGCATGTAATGCTTCTTTCCCATATTCACATACTTTTCCGATTCTTACATCTTGTAGAATATTTTTATAATCTTCATCCTTTGCCTGAAGCATATTTTGAAGTAGTTCTGCATATTTGAAATTTAACCATATATTAACGTTTCCAATGCTTCCTAGGCACTTCCTGGTATCTTCATAAGTGAGCATTTTAAACACTGGCTGTCCTTTCACTGGAGTCCACTGCAGTAGATCTCCAAAAACAATAATGTGTTTCCCTCCAAATAACACATCATACTCTGTTCTAAGGATTTCTTGCATTCTCAAATGCACAAAAGCAAGCATTAGATTTGAGACCATGCTTACTTCATCAATGATAAGAAGTTTCATTTTCTTCAGGACTCTGGATCTTTCAGAACACGCATCTCCAGATAGCTTGTGGTATGGCAATTTATTATCATGCTCAACTGGTAGCATCAGTAAACGATGTAAAGTAATCCCTTTATTGTTATGTGCTGCCAGCCCAGTTGGAGCGGTAACAACACAAGACAGCGGTGATTCAGTCCTTTTCTGCAGATAAGTTGCAATTGCTTTAATCAGAAAAAGTTTTTCCAGTTCCCGCTTCTCCACTCACGTACAGTCGGACAGGCTTAAATGATGTACATGAGCACTCTTTTTTCTCATGACTGAATCCATGTTCAACCTGTTCTGTGACTTCGTCATATATCTGCTTCTGCTCAACGTTTAGTTGTTTCACCAAATCTTCTAAGTTAACTACATCCTCTTGAGCTTGTTCCATAGCTCTTTCCACCTCATCCATGGCAGAGGCAGCTTCATTTTGGATAATTGGTCCTCCTAGTGGATCCTGACTCAATGAAGTAGAACTCTGACTGTCTTGAGAACTGTCTCTAGCAATCTCTACAGCAATTGTGGCTTCTTGCTCTATTTCTTCGTTCAACATTTGCAGATAATTTGGAAGAACAGGACATTCTATGGTATCCTAACAGCTTGTGCATTACCCTAACAGCTTGTGCATTACCCTAACAGCTTGTGCATTACCTGCAGTGCTCTACACGCAGCGGGACCTTGCCAGCAGCTTCTTGAATTTTAAATCTCCCGTTTTGGGCATTTTTGTTAAAATTGTTTATTTTAATTCTTCCCCTGATTTTAACAAGCCGGCCACGCATACTCACATCTCTGTCCCCTTTCCCGCACGGTAATTGGTTAACAGCACCGCACTTTGCGGGTCCTGCGCCCACGTCTCGTTGGCGGCCATTTCTGGTTGGGGATAGACAGTGTGCACGCTCTAGTCCTCTCTCTAGGAGGCGAGCAGTGCATAAATACAGGCAAATCAGGTCAGTTCACTCCTAACAGCTTGTGCATTACCTGCAGCGCTCTACACGCAGCGCGACCTTGCCAGCAGCTTCTTGAATTTTAAATCTCCCGTTTTGGTCATTTTTGTTAAAATTGTTTATTTTAATTCTTCCCCTGATTTTAACAAGCCGGCCACGCATACTCACATCTCTGTCCCCTTTCCCGCACGGTAATTGGTTAACAGCACCGCACTTTGCGGGTCCTGCGCCCACGTCTCGTTGGCGGCCATTTCTGGTTGGGGATAGACAGTGTGCACGCTCTAGTCCTCTCTCTAGGAGGCGAGCAGTGCATAAATACAGGCAAATCAGGTCAGTTCACTCCTAACAGCTTGTGCATTACCTGCAGCGCTCTACACACAGCGCAACCTTGCCAGCAGCTTCTTGAATTTTAAATCTCCCGTTTTGGTCATTTTTGTTAAAATTGTTTATTTTAATTCTTCCCCTGATTTTAACAAGCCGGCCACGCATACTCACATCTCTGTCCCCTTTCCCGCACGGTAATTGGTTAACAGCACCGCACTTTGCGGGTCCTGCGCCCACGTCTCGTTGGCGGCCATTTCTGGTTGGGGATAGACAGTGTGCACGCTCTAGTCCTCTCTCTAGGAGGCGAGCAGTGCATAAAATACAGCCATGCTCACGCGCAGCGGTGACGCGCAGTGGGGACGCCTGATTGACGCCGGAGTTACGCCAGAGTTCAGCCCGTCTGCGCCCGTCCGCGCTGAGGGCGGGCTGCAGGACGGGCTGTCCCTTGCTTCCATGTCCTCAGGTATGTTATGTCTGGTTGGACGCATACAGTATACTTCTACAGCATTACATTTATTGCGATCCTCCATCCCCACCACTTGTACTTTATGCATTTTACCTCATCATTATTTTAGATGTGCTGGCTGTGGCTTTTCCACTGGCAAAATGCAGCTTTCTAAGACGCAACAAAACATAAAGCATTATAGGGGAAAAAGGAAGCCTACTAAGGACCGTACTCCATCCCCTTCTCCGCTCCGTTTTTGGAGCTTAAATTGTAGATCGCTTCCTAAGAATAAACTAAACATCTTCGATTTCATAACTGATGAATCTCCTGACGCTCTGTTCCTGACCGAGACCTGGCTCCATGCCAGCTCGGGTCCGGACATTGCTGCAGCCATTCCTTCCAACTATGTTGTGCTGCATCAGGATAGACCCTCCGGTAAAGGTGGTGGAATTGCAATCATTTTTAAATCCATCTATCAATGCAAACTGGAACTATTACATCTTCCAGGTAGTGAGGCAGCTTTATTTAAACTTATGATTAATCCTCGATTGACGCTTTCTGGCCTGCTAATTTACCGGCCGCCCGGAAATGCTGCTTCTTGGATTTCCTCACTTGTTGATTGCCTATCAGCAAAACTTTTGAAATCGAATAATTTCACTATTCTTGGTGATTTAAACATCCATTTAGAAGATGTTAATAATCCCCTTAATAAATCTTTTCTTTCGGATCTTGAGGTGTTCAATCTCAAACTTTGTAAATCTGGGGCTACTCATCGTGCTGGACACCTCTTGAACCCAATTTTTTCAACTCTTTCGTTCGATTGTACTCAATCGGCGCGTCCACTTGTTTGGTCTGATCACTATGCGATCCACTTTGTGCTACCACCTGGTCTTTTTTCGGCCACTGTTTATGTGGAGGAAATTAAATCATCCTACCGCTGGGACAAGCTCGATGTGGCTGCTTTTAATCAGCGTTTGACTGAGACAATCCCGTCTTATGCCAATACAGAGCGGGATTTGAACATCCCCATTTCCTGCTGGCTGACAGATGCAGTGACTGCTCTTGCCCCTCGCTCTAGTAGCAAATGCAGATCCCTGCGTCCCCCAGCCCCTTGGTTCTCTGACGAGCTGAAAATCCAACGTGCTAAATGCAAAGCCCTGGAGAGGAAGTGGAGGATGTCATATTCCGCCCCTTCTAAAGTGAATTATAAAGAAGAGTTGAAGTTCTATCATTCAAATTGTAAACGTGCTAAGGCCTCCTATATTGCCTCTAGTATTACTCTAGCGCAGGATTGTCCTCGGACTCTTTTTGCCACGGTAAAGAAACTCACAGGAGCTGATACTACCCCTGTGTTGCCGACTCTAGATGGTATACAATGCAATGCCATTGCTGACTTCTTTATATCTAAGGTCGAGGGCATTCATCAATCTTTGGCCTCCCTTCCACCACCAACTGACCCCTCTCAACCTGGCTTCTCCTGTAATATTTCCTTTTCTCCCACTGAGTTCATTTACAACTGGCTACCATTTGATGATTCTTCCTTCCTGTCCTGTTTAAACAGCATTAGGTCAGGTTCTCCATGGGACCCAGTCCCTATGAAGATATTAAAACAACTCGACCTTGAACCACGGAGATTCCTAATGAGGTTACTAAATATCTCTCTTATCGAATCTTGGGTGGCACAGGAATGGAAACATGCCATGGTCGTTCCTTTGCTAAAAAAATCGGGTGCCGACATCACAAATCTTGCTAACTTTAGGCCAATATCCCTGCTGCCAGCTTGCTCCAAAATCTTGGAACGCCATGTCAACACCCAGCTTAATGAGTTTGTTGAAAACGTGGGATATCTCCATCCATCCCAATCAGGCTTCCGCGCTAATTATTCCACCGAATCCGCACTCCTTGGGGTGACCGAGCGACTCCGACACGGTATCGGTGGCGGTGAGACCTTTGCGCTTATTCTTCTTGACTTAAGCGCTGCTTTCGATACCGTGTCTCATTCCATTCTTTTGGAGTCCCTCCGCTCCCTTGGTGTAGATGGATCAGCGCTTGCCTGGGGGCCTCATTTCTTAATGAGCGCACCTTTCAGGTTTTCTCAAACAAAGCTGAATCTGCGATTCATTCTTCAGCTTACGGCGTCCCTCAAGGGTCTATTTTAAGCCCTTTGTTGTTCAACATCTACATTAGACCGCTTGCTTCCATCGCTGAGGACGCCGGTCTGTCCATATATTCATATGCAGACGACACGCAGATTGTGTTCTCTCTTACTAGCAGCAGGGTACAGGAAACCTCTGCCCTTAAAATTGGCTTATCTCGTATTGCAGCTTGGATGCAAGACCACCTGCTGAAGCTCAATGGAGATAAGACTGAGGTTATCGTATTAGGCAAGCACAAAGATCTGTGGGGCTCTACACATTGGCCCTGTGATATGGGCCCGCTGCCTACCCCTGTGCCTGTTGCCCGTAACCTCGGTTTCCTGATCGACGACAAACTTTCGATGAGGCAGCAGGCAACCAAGGTCGCTGCAGTCTGCTTTAACACCTTACACTGGCTGCAGAAGATCATATGGATGTTGCCTGAGTCCACTCGAAGAACTGTCGTGCAGGCCCTTGTGATGTCTCGCATCGACTATGGCAATGTGCTTTATCTAGGAGCAGATAAAGCAACCATCAATAAACTTCAAATGGTACAGAACTCAGCCGCACGCCTTTTGCGCAATGTTCCACGGAGAACGTCCGCAATGCAAGCTTTGCGTGACCTACATTGGTTAAAAATTTCGGATCGTGTGATCTTTAAAACTTTGTGTTTTATGTTTAAGATCCGTCAGGGTTCTGCCCCTATCTATCTTCGCAATCTTGCCCAGCCTTATATTCCTGGCCGCTCCCTTAGGTCATCTAACAATGGCAATCTTTTGACCCCAAGAATCCGACTGGCAAAAATGGGAGGCCGCTCATTCGCATATCTTGGTCCAAAGATGTGGAATGCTCTCCCGCTGGCGCTAAAATATGAAACAAATCTTTTAGCTTTTCGCAAAAAACTGAAGACCTTTCTGTTCTGATTCTCTCTGTTGTGATCTTCTCCTCTGCACCTGCTTGTTTTTCTTCTTCTGTCTGTCCCTGGCGCCGGGAAACCCATTGCGGGTAGCTGAGCGCAATATAAATTCAATAAAATAAAATAAAATAAAAATAAAATCCTTGGTTGCATTAAAAGAATCTTCGTAACAGAGAAAATCTCCAAGTAGTTCTTCTTCTGTATGCCATGGCTTAAAGAGTTGCAAAAGAGCTAATTAGTAAAATTCCCTTTTGTCTGGAGATTCGCAACTCAATTTTTGATGATTAATCAAATGGCCTTTTCTCTGCTTCACTAGACATCCTTCACGCCCAATGACAGCATATATTCCATTATTGATATCTTCTGTGATGTTCCTCTTATAACTATAGTTTTGCAAAACTTCATACAAACAACTGTTCTCAAGATGACTACTTCTATTTGGATAGTATGTATCCAACATGTTTGTCTTCAAAATATCTGTACTGTCCGGTTCTTTCTCCGCCAAATACTCAATTTCTTGTACAGATATCAAAACTCGGTTTCATGTTGCAGCAAGACCTAGACTCGCCCAAACGATTGTTCGAGATTTGGCATAGAGACTTGCTGATGATAACCGATCAGAACATTCATATGCTCCAATTTCTCGATGCGACATCTTCAGACTGAAACTGTATAATTTTTTACTTATACTCTTTTCATGAGAAATGTCCTCCCACATTTCCTTCAGTTATGTCTTTACTTTTTTTGTGAGGTAAGACGTCACATATCGAGCCACAGCCATAGAGTTGTCAGCAACGAACTGAATATCCATGTTAGCATTCCACATGGACAAAATCACTGGGTTGTAGTCGTTGATGTACTTGGACTCTTCGTTTCTTTTTAAATTGTATGTATTTTTTGGTGATTTCCTCGTCAGAGTATGTCGCAGAGAAGACATCAAATTATTTACTCTTCCTTTAGAAATCACTGGTCGTGGAAACCCGAAACAACATTTTGTGTAGAACTTGTCCTTGTTTCTGAATTTTCGACGACAGTACTTTCCACAACGATGGGATTGAAAGCGTTAAACTTGTTGCCTTAAACTGTTTTCTTCGATAGTTTTCGGAACAGCACATGTTGAATACTCTTCAATGAAACTCATCAATGTGTCATCTGAATCTGTTCCAAATTTGGGTGCATCTTTAATCCATAACAACATATGTATGTGAGGAGCACCTCTCGCTTGATACTCCTTTCTCCAAAAGAAATCCAAAACCTATCGAAAGGAAGGATTTTTTTTGTTGGTAATAAAAGACATCATAGCTTCAAATCTATGATTGAAATATCTGCATACATTCACTGGATCCAAAGAACAAAGTTCTCCAGGTGTTTTGAATTCTATATTTTGTATGTTTACGTTTGCCGCTTGTAGAAATTAAAGTAAGTCGTCCCATGCATACTCAGCACAGCTAAGAGTGAGGAACCATGTAGGAGTTCCTAAGTTTCTTAGCATACATTTCAATTCCCCATGACGATGGAACCAATACTCATTTGTACCACGCTGACATGCCATGAGATTGATTAGCTGAGATTCCAAAATACTGTCTTACAGATTGACTTTCTCCATAAAGTCCCTCGCCGAAACATTTTGCAGATGTGGTCCACTTTTCAGTATATGGTTCACTGCATAAGAAAGCCCAGACAAATCACTTTCATACAGTAGATGAAACAAATAGGGAATGCATCGACGAAACCTTGGATCTTCAGCATATAATCTTACAGTTCGGTATTCAGATGCAGGAATTTGTAGTGGTCGATCGTCATATCGTCCACCTTGACCTGTTGGAAATAACTGAGGAAAACAACGAGCTTCCAAACTTTCTTCCCATACACTAATGGGACTTCCTTTTGCTGCTTTAATTTGAAACAAGTCAATTGCATTCCCCATTACTTCTTTGGAATGCAAAGGATGAACAGTATAATGTTCATATATTTCTTCACTTCTAGACACATCAACTTTTTCAATTTGGCCGGCTGAACAATCACTGTCTTCTTCTGGAACTGTTTCCTCTGCTGCAACACATACATGTTTGTAGTACTCATTGTTTTTGACCAAATACAACGTTGCCTTTTTGACTTTCCTAACATCCACTAAATCTTGCCAGATTTTCTTACTCTTTGTCAGAACCCCATTAACTAGAATAACCAGAGGTTCGTCTTCCACTTTTTCTACAGCAATTGTATAAATATTTTTCTTGAAATCTAGAGGCAAATAAACAACTCTTCCCTTTAATCCTCTCTGTAAATCTGAAGGAGGCAATTTCCCTATCTTAGGCTCCATGCGAACAATAGCCTGAAAAGGATGCACACATTGAATCAGAATAGACTCATAGGTATTCAAATCCATCAATTCAGAAGGAATATCTACCAACTCCAGATTATTATGAACAGCCCTAGCAGGCATTCTGTTTTCATTTAATTTATTCTAACAATATTTACAAATACGTTGATCGGAACCCAAATCAAAACAATTTTCTACCAACAAATAAGTTGCAAAATCCTTCCACTCATTAATATTTACCTTTTCGCTTTTTACATATAAATCATAATGAGTTCGTCGACAACACACACAACTAAAATTTGGCCTTTCACTTGATTTCACCTTAAACTTTGAAATTTACTGGTCAAACATTTCTGTACTTGAAATCTGTACATTGTCTTCCACATTACCTTCTATTACTGTGTCAATTTCTCTTTCACCAAAGTAACTTAACTCAATTTCTTCACAAATGTTCTTCACATCTAATTCAGTTCCATGCAAAAGAGCACTGTTTAACTGTTTAAGCTTAAATGATGGACTTTTTGCATAATACATCATTCTCACTAATTGCCTCATTTTAGTATGATGCACTGCTAACATCCTAAAATGATGAAAAACACTCTGACATACTTTTTTAGAAAGACAAGCCGGTGAATGCCCATGCAAACCTGTGTTTTCTCTCACTCTGCAAGGATCTAAGTCTTGCAACATCTTCATTTTCTGTTTTAGACTTTTCTTACTATATGTCCGTAAGAAATTACGAAGCAAATCGATTGAATCCTGTCGCACACTACAAATACTACTACACTTCCAAGTGTACACAGGACCCTTAGTACGTCTCCCTAAAACTTCATCAGCTAACACCTCCTCTGCATCTCTAGACACAAGTTTCTCTTTTTCAATCGGACAACCGTCTTTCACCTCATATGCTCGACCACTGGTGTCAACTGCATGCACCAAAACATTCTCCTGGAAGTAACTCTCCTCATTAAAAAATGGCTCACAACTTGAACTATGCATCCATTCTCCAGAAAAAAATTCACAAAAATGAGTCCGATTAATTATTCTTTTGCATCTACTGTTTGATTTGAAAACATCAATTGCCTTGTTAAGTATCCTAATTCTATTGATTACTAAAATAAATACATTTTTCTTAACTTCAAAAGCCTTATCAACAATCTTCTCTACACTTTTCTTTTTCTTGTAAAAAGCAGCTCTCTGTTTACCTTTCTTAATATGTTTTAACAAATTTAAAACTACCCTATTGCGAAACATTCGTCTACGAATGTCCTTAAATTGGTTTTGCCTTCTATTGCTATACATACTGTTCTCTCCTGCTCCAGTATTAACATTTTTGGGGGGCCTCTCCTTCTTTTTCAAATTTGCTCTCTCCTTTTGTATATTCACATTTCCATTAAAACATTTTTTTTATCTACATATGTTCCGAAAAAAAGACTTAGTTGTCTTACCAGGAGCTTTTTTTGTGTTTTTTGAAGTATTTGTTGTAGGGGAGTGCTTTAATTGCGTTGCTGTTTTTGATTTTTTCCGCTTGGCATCTTTCCTTCTCCTCTGCCTTGAGAGGATATTTCCTTACTATTGAAATCTTGATTTCAATCTGTGGTAAAGAAATAAATAACACATTATAGACCACTATTACCAAACAACAAAGCAATGACAATAAGCAAACAATATAAACACTAGTTTACAACATATCTAAGTTTATACCACAGCAACTATGTAACTAGGAGTAAGACAGAGAAAAAGAGCTAGAGGGAGTAACACAAAGAGACAGAGAGAGTCAGACAAAGAAACAGGTAGAGGCAGTAAAACATAGAGAAGGAGTAAGACAGAGAGAGTGTATAATATGTTGTAAGACAGAGAAAGGATGTAATAGGGAGAGGGAGTAAGTCAAAGAAAGGGAGAAAGGGAGTAAGTCAGAAAAAGGGTGGAACAGGGTGGAAGACAGGGAGAGGGTGTAAGAGGATGTAAGACAGAGAGAGGGTGTTAAAAGGGGAGAGGATGTAAAAGAGACTAAAACAGAGAGAGGCTGTAAAAGGGAGAGAGAGAGAGTACGTTTGAGAGAGGGTTTACGAGTAAGTAAATCAGAGAGAGGATGTAACAAAGAGTAAGTCAGACAGAGTGTGTAACAGGAAGAGAGGACGAGAATAAAAAAGTCAGAAAGAGGGAGAGAGGGTGTAAAACAGACAAAAGGTGTAATAGGGAGTAAGTCTGGGAGAGAATGTTACAAAGAGAAAGATTGTAAGACGGAGTAAATCAGGAAGAGGATGTAAGAGAGAGTATGACTTACAAATTGCTGTAAAAAAGAGAGAGAGGGAATAAATTAGAGACAGGGTGTAAAAGAAAGTAAGTCAAAGAGAGAGTGTAAGAGAGTGTAACACAGAGTCAGGATGTAAAAAGGAATAAGTCAGAGAGAGAGTGTTAGAAGGGGACAGGTAGAAAAATAGAGTAAGTCAGGAAGAGAATATAATAGAGACTAATACATTCTTGATAATGCTTGGTAAAGAAATGTTGGTGCATAAAGGAATTGTATTTTGTAAATGAGTGAGGTTTCAGTAGTGTAATGAAATGCTTATTCATATCACCTGTGCTCTGTTTTGAAAATGTTATTTAAAAAAAGATTTCGTGCACATGAATTGGTTTTACATTATTGACAAGGGTTAGATAGTATCTGCATGATTAAAAAAATATATTAGCACATTTCACAACCATGTCACCTGTGTTTCCTCAGATTAGTAAGCAGATTGTGCAGATGAGGTGAGGTGAGGCCTGTCCAGGGGTTCAAAGGAGGTAAGTCCTGTGTCCAAGAGTGCTGTGGACATGACTCACCTCCTCTGACCCCTAGACAAGCCTCACCTCCTCCGTGCCCCCGGGACAGGCCTCAATCTATTGGATATAATAGATGGTAACAGGATGCAGATGAGGTGAGACCTGACCAGGAGTGCAGATGAGGTCAGGCTTGTCCTGGGGAGCAGAGGTGTTGAGGCCTGTATCTAAGAGGGCAGTGGACTAGACTTCATGAAGCCTCTCCCCCACTGCACTCTTAGACACAGGCTTCACCTCCTTTGCACCCCTGGACAGGCCTCTCTCCCACTACACTCTTGAACACAGGCCTCATCTCCTCTGCACCCGTGGACAAGCCTCACCTCATCTGCAACCCTGAACAGGCCTCACCTCATCTGCACCCCTGGACAGGCCTCACCTCATCTACACCGCTGGACAGGCCTCACCTCATCTGCACCCTGTTACCATCAATTATACCCAATACATTGAGGCCTGTCCAGGGGGCACGGAGGAGGTGAGGCTTGTCCAAGGGTCAGAGGAGGTGAGTCCTCTCCACTGCACTCTTGGACACAGGCCTCACCTCCTCTGCACCCCTGGACATGCCTCACCTCATCTGCACAATCTACTTCCTAATCTGAGGGAACACAGGTGACATGATTGTGAAAGGTTCAAATATATCTATTTAATCTTGCAGACACTATTTATTCCTTCTCAAAAATGTAAAAGCTATTCATTTGCCCCAAAATCGTTTTTCCAATAACATTCAAGAAACAGAGCACTCGTCTTATGTACAAGCATCCGATTAGTAAGCAGATTGTGCAGATGAGGTGAGGCCTGTACAGGGGTGCAGAGGATGTAAGTCCTGTGTTCAAGAGTGCTGTGAGCAGGACTCACCTCCTCTGACCCCTAGACAAGCCTCACCTCCTCCGTGCCCTCTGGACAGGCCTCAATCTATTGGGTATAATAGATGGTAACAGGATGCAGATGAGGTGAGACCTGACCAGGAGTGCAGATGAGGTCAGGCCTGTCCTGGGGAGCAGAGGTGTTGAGGCCTGTGTCTAAGAGGGCAGTGGAATGAATTTCATGAAGCCTCTCCCCCACTGCACTCTTAGACACAGGCCTCCCCTCCTTTGCACCCCTGGACAGGCCTCTCTCCCACTACACTCTTGAACACAGGCCTCATCTCCTCTGCACCCGTGGACAAGCCTCACCTCATCTGCAACCCTGAACAGGCCTCGCCTCATCTGCACCCCTGGACAGGCCTCACCTCATCTACACCCCTGGACAGGCCTCACCTCATCTGCACCCTGTTACCATCAATTATACCCAATACATTGAGGCCTGTCCAGGGGGCACGGAGGAGGTGAGGCCTGGAGCGACACCCCTGGACAGGCCTCACCTCATCTACACCCCTGGACAGGCCTCATCTCATCTGCAACCTGTTACCATCTATTATACCCAATAGATTGAGGCCTGTCCAGGGGGCACGAAGGAGGTGAGGCTGGTCCAAGGGTCAGAGGAGGTGAGTCCTCTCCACAGCACTCTTGGACACAGGCCTCACCTCCTCTGCACCCCTGGACATGCCTCACCTCATCTGCACAATCTACTTCCTAATCTGAGGAAACACAGGTGACATGATTGTGAAAGGTTCAAATATATCTATTTAATCTTGCAGACACTATTTATTCCTTCTCAAAAAATGTAAAAGCTATTCATTTGCCCCAAAATCGTTTTTCCAATAACATTTAAGAAACAGACCGCTCATCCTATGTACAAGCATTCAATTTCACTATTGAAACATCACTATTTTACAAAATACAGGGACATATTACCAACGTTAAGCGATATTTATCGCTAACGATGCTTAGCAACGAATTTTTTAACGCTGAGCATCGTCAGAAATTATCGCAGATAAACCTTGCTATTATCAAGGTTTATCGCAAATGCGATAAAAAACGGCCGCAATGCATGAATATCGCTGAAAAGTCCGCGATATTCATGCATTACCGAGCTAATGCTCTTAGCCATGTTATCCACCTCCCATTGGATAACATGGCTAAGAACTGCTCAGGGCAGGTGTTAGTCTTTTACCAAGCATTATCAAAAAACATGACACAAAGCAACATTAAAAAACCACAATGTGCTTCCAAATCTTCTCCATAGAGACCAGCTTAACATCAGAACCTGGGCTGCTATGGGAATTTACAAGGGCCTATGTTTTTTTATTAATGTTGGGAGGGTGGGCTTAATAATACGTCCTTGTTAATTCACATAGAAGCCCATGTTCTGGTGTTAACATGGGCTTCTATGGGAAATAACAAGGCCTTATTATCAAGCTCATTATCGCCGTTTTATTGGCAGGAAACCAGAACCTGGGCTGCAATGGGAATTTACAAGGGCCTATTATCAAGCCCATTATCGCCGCTTTATCAGCAGATTCCTGCCGATGAAAGCGACGATAATGTATCGCCTTTTGTTGATAATATGCCCCTTCATTTCTATGACAGTATGTAAAACTTTCCTTTTTTGTGTAGCAGTTGTACTCTCTACACATGCGCAGCCTCGTTTCGAAGCCCACCTTTTTTTTTTATTTTTCTTCAAATTCAACAAGCAAATCTTTATTTATTTAAGGTAGTAAATTTGTCGCTTTCTTTTCCTGGGTCGTGTCTTTTGTAATATATTAATAATCATATTTTATCTATATTTATTTGAAACGTAGTGCCGAGGCGCCAAACGTTGATTACGTACTCTGTCCACCGCCATTTTAGTAGTTTTTCACCGTTATTTTGATTATATCTGTTACTTTCATTTTACCGTCCTATTTTCTCTGTGATCGATCAGATTTCGTGCTAGAGACACCACGGTGTTTGTCCTTAACCTCTGATGTTATCAGACTTAGTCACACGTATACCTAAAAACTAATTTGAAGGACATAAGCCACAGCTATTACAACGCGTGTTTGTCAACACAAAGACATTATTAAGATTATGCGTTTATCATGTGTGGTAAATGGATAGTAGTTGTAAAAGCATGCGTGGTAAAGGCATGTGTGGTAAAACCATTTGCGTGCTAATGGCTTCGTGGTGACGATCACGCGTGGTTATGACTGCGTTGTAATGGCTGTTTCCCCCCAGGACACTGCAGGAACCGGGTCTGGGCGTTGTGGACTCTAGGGTAGTAGGCAGAGGGCCACGCAGCTCCTCATACAATATAGAAATCTTTGTGGGGTGATTGTTTCCGTGGTTTGAGGGGTGTGATTGAGGCCCACACATTTAATTTTGTAGTGGGGTAAGTTTGCATGGGAAAATGTTGCCAGAGGTTTGTAAATGTGGTACACATTGTTTCGTATTATTTTTTTTTAAAACAGATTTTATTTGATAGATTGCACATATAATTCGACCCCCCACATGTCGGAAGCAGCCGCCAAGCAATACAAAGCATCATTTTCACAGAAATCTGTATATCATTTTATACGGCAACAGTATCTAACTGAAAACAGTAAAAGTCCCCCCTTCCCCCGCAACCACCCCTTCCCTGGGACCCCCCCCAGAGTCACACAACCCTGTCCCCTTTGGTCAATACTTGGTGGCTCAGGTCAGTATCATCTACAGATCCATAATTGTAGCTCAGCGCACATCCCCCATTGTAACCTCACGCTCTACTGGAGGGTCCAGCCACAAGCCCCTGTAGTCGGCCCACCTCTTTCAAATCCGATAATGTTTTCACGGGCAGCCCCGGGCCTCAAAGATTAGCTGCTCCAAACCAATGCAGAAGTCCAACCCCCTCTTCCACACCAGGACAGAGGGAGCTCGGGGATCTTTCCATGCTTTTGCTATATCCCTTCTGCGAGGGTCAAGCCTAAGACCAATAAGTGCCTCTTGTATCTATTCCCTCCCACCCCCTCCATCACATGTAGCAGGCCCAGTCGTGCCGTTCGTGGGAGTTCCCACCCCAGAACCTCTGCCAGACAACCCCACACTCCTCCCCAGAATCTAGCTAGTGAGGTGCAGTCCCACACCGTGTGTAGCAGTGTCCCCACTTCCCCACCACATCTCAGGCAGTTCGGGCTCACAATAAGACCTGCCTTCCACAGCCGCTCCCTAGTATAATAAATTCTGTGGAGATATTTAAATTGAATAAGCCTCAATCTCATTGCTATCGCCGCACCTCTAGGAGCCTCCAGTGCCTCCCGCCAATCCTCCTCCTCCAGTGCCCCAACATCCCCTTCCCACGACTCCCTAAGCTTCTGTAGTGTCGAGGAACAATGTGTGGTGAGAGTCTGGTACATGTGTGATATCTTTTTGTCCCCAAGGTGCCCCATGAAAACCTTGGCCTCCACGGGACTAAACTCAGGGAGAGAATCCAATCCCACTAGACTCGGTGGAATGGCATGACGGAATTGCAAATATTTGAAAAATTGGGTCCGGGGCATACCGTATTCCATTCGGAGGTCCTGAAAGGATTTAAGCGTAGTACCCAACATGACATCCCCTAATCTCGATATCCCGATGGCGTCCCAACCCCCGAATCCCCGAAGGGACTCCAGAGCCGGGAAGCATCCATTCTGCCACAGCGGGGTCTCCGCAGTCAGCCTGCCCCACCATCCCATACGACGAAATGTCTATCTCCAAATCTGGAATACCTGCTGAGTTGCCTGCGGGAGCCCCCTGCGAAGGTGTGCCGCATATAATATCTGATGTAAAGAGTTGTTCCCCATCAGATAGCGTTCCAGGGCATATGATGGGTCGCCCCTGTCCCCATACCACCAGTCATTTAGCACCAGGAGATGAGAGGCCTGGTAGTACGACAGGACATCCGTGGACGCAAGACCCCCACAGTACGTTGAGAGAAAACACGTCCGCAGCGCCACCCGTACCACTCCCCCCTCCCAAAGGAATCGTCCCAGTGCTGAATTCACTTGACGGAACCACTGGGGAGATATAGGGTAGGGATAATTCTGAAGTTGATAGAGTAATCGGGGGAGTGCTACCATTTTAAAAATAGCAGACCTGCCGTATATAGTGAAAGGCATACGGGACCAAGTCTTCATGTCAGTCCGGACCCTATCCCATACCGGTACCACATTGCGCTCCCAGGAGACAGCAGGGACCTCAGAGAGAAACACTCGCAAATATTTGATACCTACAACCGCCACCCGCAGCGCCGCAGCCCAGTCACCGACTCCGACCCGGTCCCCCAGCACCCATAACGTTGATTTACGGGGATTAAGGTATAGGCCTGAGGTCTCACTGAAGACTTACATTATTTCAAGAATACGAGGTCCTGACCTATTTAGGTTAGTGAGGAAGAACAGGACGTCGTCCGCATAGAGGGCTATCCATTCAGATGGACCCCGCTCCCATTCCAAGCCGCTAAGTTGTGCGTCCATACGGACCCAGAGGGGGCAACCCTGCCTGGTTCCCCGCCCGATTGCAAACTTAGCAGAGATGGCCCCCGCTACTCTCACTCAAGCCGTCAGGTCTGTGTATAACAGTCGTATGTAGGACAGGAACCGAGGCCCCAAGTTTAGCATGGGCAGTAGCGCAAATAAATAGACCCAGCTTAGGGAATCAAAGGCACTATCAATATCGGCTAGGAGAAGAGCCGCCTGCACCCCGAGGCCCAGGGCTGCCGCTACTGCCACATGTGCCCTACGGATATTGTGTCTAGTGGCCCTATGCGGCATGAACCCTGCCTGGTCAGGGTGGACGAGGCCCGCCATATGGGGCAGAAGACGATTGGCTAGTGCTTTCGCCAAGTTTTTGGTCTTGACGTTCAATAGGGAGCTAGGCCTATAGGAAGCATGTTGGTCCGGTGGCCTACCAGGCTTCTGGAACACCACTATTTCTGCATGCCTCCAATCTGCAGGGAGGCGGCCACGGTCCCGTGCCACCTCCAACGCCGCCCTGTAATGCACTCCCAATTGAGTGTGATATTTCTTGAAAAACTCACTGGGGAACCCATTCGGTCCTGGAGCTTTCCCGGGATTCAGTTCACCTAAGGCCTTCCCCAGTTCCTCCATAGTCAGTGGGAGCTCGAGATCCTCCCGGACCTCATCCGTCACCCCCCGAGGCGGCAGGTCTGCTATGAATTTTTCCACCATCTCTGCTGGGAGACACTCCTTCGGGGCATATTGACCTGCATAGTAGGTTGCAAAGCTTTCGGCCAGGCTCCTCGGGTCCATAAGTGGGCCCCCAGCCGCATCCAGCAGCCCTGGCAAGGTCTGAGCCTGGAGTGTGCCATGACATAGCCGATGCAGCATCGTTCCGGACTTGTCCCCCCACTGATAGATTCTACTGCGCGTCGCCAGCCAAACCTGGCGAGCCTCGTCTAGTAGCAACGACGAATAGGACTGCTGGGTCAATATAAGTTGTGCCACCATCTGACTCTCACCCCCAACACTACAGAGCCGCTCCAGGGACTCTACTTCTGCCGATACGCGCTGCAAGTCTGCTCTACGCTGTCTACGCGCTGCCGCACACCACGCGATATCCACCCCCCACAGCGTGGGCTTCAGGACCTCCCACACCGTCCCAGCCGCCGGCATCGAACCAATGTTATCAATCAAAAAGTGACCGATGGCCTCCCCCATGTGTTTCTGATACTCCTCTTTGTGCCGGTGCCAGGTGAACAGGCGCCACCAAAACGGCTGCCTTTCCCTACCTAGCTGGAAGTCAATACTCACCGGTGAATGGTCGGATAGCCCCCGCAGTAATATGGCCGCCGAACCTACCCTGCCAATAACTGTTCGAGGAACAAAGATATAATTAGGCTGTGGGGGTTTAGGTTTAAACCTATAATAACTGTTAAAACCCCACTGAAAGAAAAATAGCCCTCACCTGTGAAAATATATAAACACTAAAAAACACCTGGACAGCCACAAACTAAATGCCATTCAAAGAAAGGAAAAAGAGAGTGAAAAAGTAATTTCTTTCTTCCTGAAGGGGTCAATACAATGTAACTTTGTTATACAAGTAGCAGTAAGAAAGACTGGCTAACATTATTCAGCTTGAGTTTTGTTCTTTAGGGATGCCACTAAAATATTGTTTCTTCTTCCTTTTACTTTTTCAGTTTTGTGGCCTTTGGTCTAAAGATGCAGGGTATAGTTTCATGTTTTAGGCCTAGTTTAATTATTTTATAAACTATAGAGAATCAGGAAATATCAAACTCATATTTGGTATTTTTCCTGCATTTGATTCTTTCACCGATAGGTAAAGTGGCCGGTTTCATACAAATATTTCCTAATATGTGTCATCACATTTACCCACAGAGAATGGGTAAAAACCCTTAATACATCAGATCATAGTTCCTAGTGGGTCAGTATTGATAGTAGGTGAATTGCCAACACCTCAGGCTTTAAACATTTAATGCAAGGTATAGTGGCAAGTATATATATCACCGAGCATCTGGGATAGTGATGAAAACATGAAACGTGACTTTTGTAAAACATGAAACGCAGTGTCACTTGTAATGCTCTGCAAAAAAGGTTCTTTCCAAGTTCAACAAAGATTGGAGTAATATTGTTTGTATTTGCAGTGATTCAGCTACGTATATAAAAAAGTTGTGTGATGACCTGTCAAAATTGATACCCGAGCTGAAGTTATTCCCTGTAGTAGATCCTTGCCACTTGTTAGATGGTATGCTGAAAGCATCTTTACATTCTTCAGAGTTAATGAGGGATGCTGTTTACTTTTTAGTCCATTCTAGAACACTGTTTTCTTATGCACAGCAACTAAAACGCAAATATTTAGAATTTCTTGCTTTGTGTGGCATCAAAGAAAGAGTCATCCCAACTGTGTCTTTTAGCTGATTGCTCTCAGCCCAATGGGCTAAGAATGCTGAGAGGACCTTTTCACAGAAGTTTACATGGGAAGGAAAGAGTGAGCGCACATGACCCAATGACTCATTGAAGAAGTATTGTATGGTGTACTACAATAAGATTAATTTGCAAAAATCTATTTGGCCCTCATATACACTATAAGTACACTGTCTAAATACCATGTTCTTTCAGTGCAGAAAGCAAGCAATAATAAAAGCAAAACGTTCCATAAACACCGGAAAAACACTTTTTCTGTTGTTTTCAGTGGCGCGAAAAGGTGTAACCACTGATAACAACTGTTTTTTAAGATATTGAAAACACTGAAAAAACCCCACCAGAATTTACCAAAAATAGAAACTGAAAACAGGAAAGCCTAGATATAATCCAGCCTAGAGAAGGAGCTATGGACTGCTGAAACATAAGTGTACTCCTGCTGAGTCGCGTGCAGATACCTCCACGTGTCTATCCAATCTAAATTGGTAACCATACCCCCAACCTAGTAGCTACTGCTGGCCCCCGCACTCCTCCAGGCCTACATCTATCCACCAGGCCATCCATGACGTCATTCCAGTCTCCTCCCACCACTGCCAATGACTCAGGAATGTCGGCCCAAAGTGTGAACAATCTCTCTACCAAGGACCATTGTAAAGGCGGTGGGGCATACACGCTGCCAAACACAAATGTCTCCTCCCCAATTGTACCTTTGATAAATATGTACCTGCCCTGTGGATCTATCCATTGGGTGTTGTGGACGTACCTGAGCCTGCGATGCACTAATATGGCCACCCCTCTGAAGCCTCTAGTGAAACCTGCATGGAAGACTTGCTGATAGCCAAAGTGCTACAAACAAAGGGTCTTGCTACCCATCAGATGGGTTTCCTGCAGCAATAGAATATCCGCGCGCTCACGCTTGGCCTGTCGCAACACAGCGCCCCTCTTTATTTGATCCAGCATACCCCTCACATTCCAACTGAGAATATGAAGGAAAGCCCCAACACCACTCACATTAGCTTCCGCGCCCCCATCAATGAATCAAGAAGGGGAATGCCCTTGCACTGAGCACCACTCGCACACTCAGTAGTTTTCAATCCTAATCTTGAATATCTTACTATAGTATTTCAAATTTATTTTTATTGTGGACCGTCATACCCCCCCACAAAATAAAAGAAGTATCTAGTTTTATTTATTAACTTTTATTAAAACAAGAAATGTAAACAAAACTCAATTATATCTATATTAGGAGCAACTAGAAAAATAACTTTAACAACAAACAATATTATAAACAAATTGTTAAATGGACTCCAAAAGATGTCCGATATGTAATCTGCAAAACAAAAAAATAATTAGAGTTTAGAATTATGTAGATGTGAGTAAATGAGCTGAAGCATTACAAGTATTGGTAACTCTACGGTTTTACATGTGCAGTGGGCCTCATACATTTCAGTTCTGTAATAGTGTCGCGTTCAAGTGGTGTGTATATGGAAGTGCCTACTGCGTTACTGACGCAAAAGTGGCATAACAGAATTTTAAAGATGCCGACTTATTTCTAATGCATTGCTATGAAGGCATTGTATATGTATGCTGCTGTGCTTACCGTTGTATAAACACTGTGGACAAACACTTCGGCCAGTTGAATTCACAACTTCTTTTCAGCAATTCTGACTTTATCCATGTTAAAACTGACTCAAAAGTGGCGTAATAAGGTTGTGGATCTATTCTGTCAGACTGTTGTAAGCTATCTCTTGTCACTGCTCGGAAGGTAATTATAGATTTTACAGAGAAGCTGCTGTACACTACGCACTCTCTTATTTCACAAATAAAGGTAACACTACAGTTTTACGAGTGCAGTGTACCTGGTACATTTCACTTGTTATAGTGCTGCGTTCAAGTGGTGTCTATATGGAAGTGTCTACTGCGTTACTGACACAAAAGTGGCATAACAGATTGTAATGCCGACTTATTTCTAATGCATTGCTATAAAGGCTTTGTAGATCTAGGCCTCCGTGCTTACCGTTGTATAAACACTGCGGCCAAACTCTTCAGCCAGTTGAATTCACAACTTCTTTTCACCAATTCTTCTACACGTCCAAGCAGACAGCAGTGTCTATAAGTTTAACCCCTTCGACGCTCATGACGAGCCCAGCTCGTCATGGAGTTTCCATTGATTTCAATGGAATTTACATGAAGAGGCTCCAAGTGCCTTAGCATCCAAGTGGTTAAGAGAAAAAGAGAAATGATGTCACAGAGAGTGAGAGAAAGAAAGAGAGATAAAACAACATTAAAACTGTGTCGCAGAGTCTGGAGTTGAGATTTTTTCTTGAAAAGTCAGATGTATATTTACAAGCTCCTTGCGTCACTTTACCCATGTTAAAAGTGACTCAAAAGTGGCGTAATAAGGTTGCAAATCTGTTTGTCAGACTGTTGTAACGTATCTGTTGTCACTGCTCGGAGGTAATTATAGATTTTACTGAGAAGCTACTGTACACTACGCACTCTGGGCCATAATATCAAGCCTGGGCGACAAAATTTTCGTCACTTTATTGGCAGGAAAGTGCCGATAAAGTGGCGATAATGGGTTTGATAATATGCTCTATGGAATTCCAATCAAAGCTCATGTTAGATGTCCTTCACATCTAACATGAGCTTCGATTGGAATTCCGTAGAGCATATTATCAAACCCATTATCGCCACTTTAGCGGCACTTTCCTTCCGATAAAGTGGCGATAATTTTGTCGCCAAGGCTTCATAATATGGCCCTCTCTCCTTTCACAAATAAAGGTAACACTACAGTTTTATGAGTGCAGTTTACCTGTTACATTTCACTTGTTATATTGCCGCGTTCAAGTCGTGTCTATATGGAAGTGTCTACTGCATTACTGACACAAAAGTGGCATAATGGATTGTAATGCCGACTTATTTCTAATGCATTGCTATGAAGGCTTTGTAGATTTAGGCCTCTGTGCTTACCGTTGTATAAACAGTGCGGCCACCGGAGCTCACCACTCGACTTGAACTCTGCTTCTATACGTCAAAGTATATTCAATATGTTGCGGACAATTCCATTGCTGTTGCTCGGTAGGCCGTGGTTGCTTCTGAAGAATGTTTGGTGAAGGAAACAAAAGGACATTTTGATTAGTCATCGTAAACTGAGTTGCAAAACTACTGTCAAAAGTGAATTTTAATGTGGGTTCTTAATATTCCGTACTTAGACTGTTCCAGCTTCAGCCACGGCCAGTAGTGGGAGTACCGGCTGGGCAGTGACGTGGGGAGGGGGAGGGGCAGGGTAGTAATGTATGGAATACGGACTTTAACAGGTAAGTAAGCATAAAAATAAATAAAACAAATTTCATTGCGTGCACTGCATCACCAAATGCGATGCAGTGCAAACAACAAAATGTGTTTTATTTATTTTTATGTTTACTTACCTCTTAAAGTCTGTATTTCATACATTACTACCCCCACCCTGCCCCTCCCCCTCCCAACGTCACCGCCCTGCCGGTACTCCCACTACTGTCCGAGGCTGTTATCGCCGCTTTTATCGGCAGGAAACTAGGAAACTGCCGATAAAGCAGCTCTAATGGGCTTGGTAGTATGTCCTTGTGAATTCCTATAGCAGCCCAGGTTAACACAAGAACATGGGGTGCTATGGGAATTCACAAGGGCATATTATCAAGCCCATTATCATCGCTTTATCGGCAGTTTCCTGCCGATAAAATGGCGATAATTTGAACACCGGTCCTTGATAATATGTCTGTTTGTATTGTGAATATATTCCGGACATTTCAGCGATTATAAAAACGTTACTGCTATTGGGAAAAAAATTAAATATGTAAATTAATACATTATATAGGAGTGCGTTTGTCTAAAATATTAAGTCACATTTTTGTATGTAGTCAGCTACAACCCTTTGACTCCTTCTGATGCGTACTCAAGTGTCACTGCTCACCTTTTGTGGAAACGAGTTTCTTCATGCTGTAGTCACGATCTCCAACAAAGAAGTCTCATACGTGTTGCCGAGTCTTGATACCTCTATGGCTCACGACATACTCGTGCACCCATCATCATCATCATCGCAGGTTCTTCACCCGCTCAGTGCTTCGGGCACTACTAACTCAGTGACCAAAGATACCACTCATGATGTAGTGGGCCCTTTGTTCGGTGCTTTGGGAACAACTCTAAAATGGCATACAACATGTGCACTCCTTTTTTATAGATAGGGTCACGTGTGTAGTGACTGATGCGCTGAATGGGTGTGGTGTGGGTGTATACCAGCCATGAGGGAGTGTGTGTGTTGATCTGACAACTAGACCTGCCACTAAGAAATCAATACAATGGAAGTCTGGGCCTTGTACTTTTGTTGTGTTTTCCTGGCAGCGTAAGAGTGGCCTTCTTTTTTCTATGTGACGTTATAGAGTCACCATGTATGTAACCTATTTTGTGACGCATTTTATTGTACAATGCGTTTGAAAAACTAGTTGTGGTAGGGTGTTTTTTAAATTAAACTGTGTACTCTGGTTACGAGTTTGTTGAGTTTAGAAGTATATATATATTTTTTCTATTTTGTATTCTATCATAATTGTGCTGACTTTCCTGCTTTAGCGTGCAGTATTATATTATTTTATAAAATGTATAACAAATTGTTGAAATCATGTTTGAAATTAGAATGAAAGCATGTAACCTGCTCTCTGTGAGGAATAGCAATGCTGGCTCCCGCAGGAAGTGGGGAGCCGGCTGGGATCGTGGAGGCCTTGCGGCTGTTCCTACGGTCCGCAACGTTAGATTTGAGCCCCGGGTGATGGGGTCCTCGGGAATTATAGAAAATTTGTGATAAAGGCTATTTTTCTTCATGGTAGATTGATCGTACGCGTACCAAGCACGTATGGACGACGTACAGCTGGAATGTTGGAAGTCGTCCTGTAAGCATACCTAAGCAAGAAAAATACAAATAATTTTAGATATTTATGAACTATATTTGTTTATGTGTTGTGTGGTTCCAAAAAGTGTTGTTGTGTTTATTGGGAGATTTTAGTACCTACACTTAAGTACCGATGCAGAGTCTTAAGTTTATGAGGAAGACTCTGTTCCCCTCATCTGTAAAATGTACACCGTCTCTCCTATAGATGTCATGCATATTGTAACGCAGATTGTTGTTGGAAATGGACCCCATTTGATAGTCTCGGAGAAAGGCAGAAACAGATTTATTCACTTGTTTCCTAGCTTTTTCAATCCGTTGACACTAGTGGTTGGACCAGTTCCATTTCTGCCTTTGGCATACATTAGAATATACAAAGGCAGTTTTGGGGAACAGTGTCATCAATTGTGCAAAGGTGTCCTTCATGAGCATTTCCTGACCTACCCCTGCCAAAGTGCCTATGTCATTGCCACCACAGTGCACAATTATGAGGTCAGGGTGTTGGAGATGCAAAAAGGATTTCACCAATGGAATCAATTGGTGCCACGTCAACCCTCTCTGTCCAATCCATTTGATGTCTACATTTGGTAAACGTATGTCTTTGTGAATTCCTTTCCGTTCTGCATACCTTATATATATCTGTGTCCCACAATCCACACTGTAAACATCTTGAAGAGAGGTCTGGATGCACTCTGAAGGTCTCTGTAAATGAAGTGGCAGTTTGAAAAGTGAGAATTTTTCTAAAATGGTGGACAACATGCAGTTTTGAAAAAAGAAAAGGATTGATTAGTTGCTCGAGAACATTCTGCACTAAGCTACGTTTCTTTGTTTTAAAAGGTTGATTTTTATTGGTTAAGAATAAGG
Organism: Lissotriton helveticus; assembly: GCF_964261635.1. Taxonomy (NCBI): domain Eukaryota; kingdom Metazoa; phylum Chordata; class Amphibia; order Caudata; family Salamandridae; genus Lissotriton; species Lissotriton helveticus. The sequence goes on along the minus strand of NC_136071.1, from coordinate 1,213,507,415 downwards.
GTTAGCAAAGAACGTTACATAAGATAAACTGGTATATTCTCAAGTGAAGCATACTTGCTGTTTTAATTTGCAACAATGTATAATGAACTTTTCACCTGTGTGCTGAGTTAGGTGTTCCCTGAAGTGTTGCTATGGTAACTGGCAGATTGTGGAATGGAGGAAGGGTTGAAAGTTTTGTCAGTTGGAAAGGGTGCAAAAGTTCAAGCAATATAAATGTGTGTTTCGTTTTGAATGTAATGTGGGAATAAATGTGATTTTTTATTTATTTGTATATGTGTGTAGATTGATCGGAAAAGTTTGCTATGGGACTTCCTGATCCCGTAGGACTGCTTAGGGGGATTTACAATGATGTCCAAGTTCAAAATCTTTGATGGCTTTTGTTGAGCCTTTGATGGCCCTGGGGAGCACCGTCTCCGAGGGTCAGCTCTTGTAGTGTTATAGGGTGCCTATTCGTGGGAGTCTGTTGTTTGCTATGGTTGGGCAAGTGTTCTCTTTGAAGTAGGAAAGCAGATTGTTTTTCATCTGAGAGAGCAGTACGTAAGGTAGTTTCTCTGACCAAAAGCAATTCCGGCTCCCGAATGATGCAAGGAGCCGGCTGGTACCGTGGTGGATTTGGGGTTCTACCTACGGCCTTGCACGTTATATTTGAGGCTTGGTGGATGGGGTGTCCGGTGATTGTAAAAAATGAGTGATGTATGCTATTTTTTTTTACGGTATATTTATTGTGCGCGTACAGTGCGAATTTTGAAAGTTGTTCCATAAGCTTACATAAGCAAGAAAAATGAATTAAAAATAAATCTTTTACAGATATTTATCAAGTTTATGTGTTTATATCTTTGTTGCTTGTAATGAGACCTTTTTGCTTTATTGGTACTTATAAGTAAGTGCTTATGCATAGTCTAAATTTGTTGAGGAGCAGTGTTTTAGACAGTGCTGAACTTTTGACCTCTGTTGACAGTTGACTTTTGCATGATCTGTTGGGGGTAGGGTGGAAAGTTATGTCAGTTGGAAAGGTTTGGAACGTTAAACCAATAGAAATGTGTGTTTTGTTTTGAATTAATGTGTACAGGATTTTAATTGGTTATTCATATGTATGTATGTGTAAAATGTGAGGGAAAATGCTCCATTTGACGGTTCTGCTACACACAAGGAACTAGAGAGATTCTGTATAAGAATATCCACTGTGTGAGTGGTATTCTTCTTAATCTACAACTCAATTTGAAAGGTGAGTTGATAAGTTGTATGGGAGTGTGTGCGGTGCATCTTTGTACATTAAGGAATAATGGGATATATCAAGACAGGCTATAATATTATTGCCGCTTTATGGGTAGAAAACTGCAGATAAAGCGGCAATAATGTTATCGCCTGTCTTGATAATATGCCCCTATATTTGTCTGTTGTTAAACGTTTTATAGTCGTAAATGTGTTTCACTATAATGCATGCTGTTATGTTTTTTTGTTTAATATCAGTTTGTGCGTCTCTGTACATTAACCCCTTCTATGCTCATGACAAGGTCAGCTCGTTATGAGCGTTACCTGCGCTACGGGGATGACGAGCTGACCTTGTCACGTAACGTGGGATTTTTAAAATCGCAGCGCGCAGCGGGAATACCGCTAGCGGGCATGCGGTTAAGGGATTATGGGCCATATTATCAATAAAGGGCGATACATTATCGCCGGTTTTATTGGCAGAAAACTGCCGGTAAAGCGGTGATAATGGTCTTGATAATATATCCTTGTGAATTCCCATAGAAGCTCTTGTTATGGTGTTAACCTGGGCTTCTGTGGGAATTCACAAGACCATTATTGCCGCTTTAGCGGTAGTTTCCTGCCGATAAAAGCGGCGATAATGTATCGGCATTTACTGATAATATGGCACTGACGGGCATATTATCAAGGACCGGTGTTAAAATTATCGACTTTTTATGGGCAGGAAACTGCTGATAAAACGGCGAAAATGGGCTTGGTAATACGCCCTTGTTAATTCCCATCAAAGCCCATGTTCTGGGGTTAACATGGGCTTCTATGGGAATTAACAAGGGCGTATTATCAAGCCCAGATGCTGCCCATGGAAGGAGTTGCGGTGGGACAGGCGGGGCAGGGGAGGGGCAGGGTGGGGGGTGATAAGCAATGGAATCTTGATAATTGCAGGTAAGTAAACAATTACATTAATAAAACGAAGGGCCACATTATCAACAAAAGGTGATAGATTATCGCCGCTTTTATCGGCAGGAAACTGCCGATAAAGCGGCGATAATGGGCTTGATAATATGCCCTTGTGAATTTCCATAGCAGACGTGGATAACACCAGAACCTGGGCTGCTATGGGAATTTACAAGGGCCTATTATCGAGCCCATTATCGCCGCTTTATCAGCAGTTTCCTGACGATAAATGCGGTGATAATGTATCGCCTTTTGTTGATTATATGCCCCTTTTTTCGGGCCATATTATGAACAAAAGGCGATAGATTATCGCCACTTTTATCGGCAGGAAGCTGCAGATAAAGTGGCGATAATGGGCTTGATAATATGCCGTTGTGAATTCCCATAGCGGCCCAGGTTAACACCAGAACCTGGGCTGCTGTGGGAATTTACAAGGGCCTATTATCAAGCCCATCATCGCCGCTTTATCGGCAGTTTCCTGCCCAAAAAAGCGGCGATGATGTATCGCCTTTTGTTGCTAATATGCCCCTTCACTCCGTGCCCTACATCGCATTTTGCGATGCAGGGAGCGCTACGAAATTCTGGGCATATTATCAAGGACCGGTGTTAAAATTATCGGCGCCCTTGTTAATTCCCATAGAAGCGTATGTTCTCACCAGAACACGGGCTTCTATGTGAGTTAACAGGGGCGTATTATGAAGTCCATTATTGCCGTTTTATTGGCAGTTTCCTGCCGATGAAACGGCGATAATTTTAACACCGGTCCTCGATAATATGCCCTTTCGTTTTATTATTTTAATTGTTTACTTACCTGCAATCATACAGATTCCGCTGTTTATCACCCCCCACCCTGCCCCTCCCCCGCCTCGCCGGCATGCCGATTGCAACTCCCTCGACGGGCCGCGGCTAATGAAGCCCATTATCGCCGTTTTATCAGCATTTTCATGCTGATAAAATGGCGATAATTTCAACACCGGTCCTTGATAATATGCCCCTATATTTATACCTTTTTTCAATAATTTGTAGCCTCTGTTTTTATAGTTCCCTCTATCTCCTCTTACTCCTTTCTCTGTCTCTGTACTACTGTCTTTTTCTTATATTGTACTCTGTGCTGATATTGTCGTTCTTTGCGTATATATTTTCTTGTCTCCCTCTTATTCTTTCTGTCTCCTTATTTTCTTCTCTCTCTCTTCTTATTTCATTTTTTTTTGATACTCCCGGTTCTGTCTTCTTTCTCGTTTCTTTCCCTCGGTATATAGTCTGTGCATATTTAGAAGCTCCTTGTTCGTCTTTGTTGTTTTATTGTGTTCATTTTTTTGATGTAATAGTGGAAGAAATAATATAGTAAAATGCATATGTATTTGGAAAATGAGTCAGTGTTGTTCACTGATATATGTTAATTATATATATGGAATATGTATAGTCCGTTAAACGTTTTTTTGTAGTAAATGGTAATATAACACTGTGCATGTGTCTACATTAAGGATGTATGGGCCATATTATCAAGGACCGGTGTTAAAATTATCATTGTTTTATCGGCAGTAAACTGCTGATAAGACAGCGACAATGGGTTTGATAATACGCCCTTGTTAATTCCCATAGAAGCGCATGTTAAAGCCAGAACATGGGCTTCTATGGGAATTAACAAGAGCGTATTATCAAGCCCATTATCGCAGTTTTATCGGCAGTTTCCTTCCTTCCGCTAAAATGGCGATAATGGTCTTGAGAATACGCCCTTGTTAATTTCCATAGAAGCCCATTGTTGGACTCGGGGTGGCCGGTCCACTTAGGGTAGCCTAGCACAAAGTGGTAAAGCCTAACTCCCAGGCAAATTGTTGCACTTGCGTCACACTCAATACAGTAGCACAGCGTACTTCAACTCAAAAATGACACCACACCTTCTTTAGAAAAAGTAGAAAAGTTGTATCTTTTTCTGTTTTACTTTAGTTACCAAATTGCATCACGGATAGATCCATCAAACAGTATCCTCACCATTGAATTACCGACTTTGATAAATACATGACATGGCAATTCTTTGATATCTTATCAACTCTAAGTAGTCCTCTCATTACTAGCAGAATAATTATAATGGTACATTATCCTTGAGGACTCATTTTCACTACAAACATGAAGATATAAGGATTCAGCAGACAGTTCCACAGAATGTAGACTTGTATATAGGTTCAAGCAGCTGGATGTCTAGATGGAAACAGGCAAGTTAATTTATCATTTTATATAATCATTTAGTTTACTCTACAACCATATTGGACTGACCGGTTATCACAGTGAACCTTCTAGACCCTGATTAGTCTATATAGAATATTCCCCTCACTCAGTCAGGCCTCACTCCTGGGCCAGCATTGTTACCCCGACTTTCATTAATTGAGCCGTTCTATAAGCTGCAATCTGAAGTCTCTCACTCTCAGGAAGACTCTATCCAGGCGGTGGGAATACCTAAATAAGCAAGTCCAATAGACAGGCACTCCTGTCCGTGGCGCAGTCTAGCTGGTTCAAATTATCCAAAGCCTGCGAGACACTGTCTTAGCCTGGGCCAGATTGGCTGTCACAAGTTATGTCCTATTGACAATCTTCCCTCCCCGCCAGACTAAGTTCCCAGCTTACTTCTGTTAATCAGTTCTGTCAGGCATTCCGGACCAGGGTTGAGATTTCTTTTCCTTCTGGCCCGATCTCCAGCCGATGCTCACTTCGGCGTGGGAAGGCTCCACTCCGAGGCTGGATTCTGCTTGTCGACCTGACCGGAGTTGAAGCAGACGCTTCTCGACTCCTTCGCAATTCCTCTCCTTGCCGGCCTCAGCAGATGCTCCTCAGTGCTTCCCCATTCCACTACCTTCACACGGGAAGGACTCCGCCTAAGCCCGGCCTTCTTCAGCTTCTCCCCTCCCCTTCCGACGTCGCAGTGAACTTGCCGGGAGGAGTTCACTCAACTTCCTCCGTCCGACAGCTACGCCTGACAGCTCCCGCTTCACCACTTCAGCGTGGGGAAAGACCCGCGTCAGGGACACTCATGGGAAGGGGGAACGAAGACTGGCAACAGAAGGTGCCTACCCTACGGCACACCAGGGCACCCACGGTAAGCTTAGTTGGACGCTTGAAGTGCCAAATCTCCGTTAGCCTCTGACAAACAATACTCCACAATAACCAGGGCTCCGTGCAGCTGAATTATGGCCTCACAGCGCCGATGATGATAGCCCTTCAGGCGGTGACAGGGAGAAGGCTTTTATTACCACTGTTCTGGGCTTCTCTTTCGAGACAGATACCCCCACTACCTGGCTCTCAGTCCAACTACCCTCAGCTCATCAGAGGTATCACAGGGACCTTATACAAGGAGCGCTAGAAGGGGTGAAGGAGCTAGCAGAAAGACAATGGCAGCAGGGCTCGGTCAACAGGCAGGGGGTCGCATTGGTGGAGAAGAGTAGACGGCCCAAGGGACGATCCAACCCTGCTCAGTGCGCCTTCCTCCCCACGTTATTGCCTCACTCCTGCCCAGGCTCTCCCCAAACTCCTCGAACACACAAAATGGCCGCCCCACATTCCACCTTATATAGCCTATGCCCAGAGTGTCCGGAGAGGTCCAGAAAGTTCTGGAACCTCTCATGCCATCCTATGACGCTAGGCTGTGAGGTGAAATGTGGCAGTTGGAAGGCCACCATTTTGTACATGACCTGCTACTCTCCCTCCCTTTTAGAGGAGCACCTGCACTTCATTGCTAATTAGTAGCAATGAAGCGCCCAGAGACCTAGGGTCAACATAAAAAAAAGTGTAGTGGACACAAAAAAAAAAGAAGGCAAAAAGGGGGTACAATTTAGGAGGAACCACCCAAAGGGCTGACAGGTCTAACACCCATGTTATGGTGTTAACATGGGCTTCTATGGGAATTAACAAGGGCGTATTATCAAGCCCATTATCGCTGTTTTAGCGGCAGTTTCCTGCCGATAAAACGGCGATAATTTTAACACTGCGCCTTGATAATATGGACCTCTGTTGTCATACTCCCTCCTCTCTTGTCTTACTCCTTCCTCTATCATTATACTATCTTCTTTTTCTCATATTCTGTTCTCTTTTTATACTTTTTTTCATACTTGCTCCTATTTTTGCATGTTTGTCCTACTGTTTATATTGTCTTTTGTCTTCATATTCACCACTGTCGTCATTGTTTTTACTGACTTCTCGTAGTACTCTCTCTCTGCTTATACGGTCAGTCTTCCTTTATATTTGTCTTTTCTCTATATTTTTGTCTCTATGTCTTTTTACATTCCTTCGTCTTTCTTCATATGTACTCTTCTGTTGTTATATTCTATGTTTCTTCTTATTCTTGCTTTTCTTTGCAGGTATTCCCTATTGTTTTCTCATACTTTTCTTTTTCTTCTAATACTCTTGTGTCTGTTGTCACATTTCTTATGTCTTTTCTCATACTTTGCAGTCTCTACTAATATTGTCGTCTTTTCTTATTGTGACATTCTCTCCTTATTTTACCCCCTGTTGTATACTGCTCCCTGTTTTCATATTCACCTCTCTCTTCTCTTACTTCTTAATGTGTCCTCTTACCAGGGAGTTTTTCTTATATTGACTATTGTCCTATATTCCTTCTGTCTGTGTTTATATTTTCCACTGTTTCTTCATATTTCTTTTCTATTTTTATTTTCTGTCCTCTCTGTTCATACTTCTTAAATCTGTTCATATTGTTTGCTCACATCTGTTACTGCTCCTTGATTCACTGTATACACTCTGCAGCACTTTCCTCATATTCTCTGTCTTTTCATACTGACCTCTCTCTTTATATTTCTTTGTCTTGTCATACTTTTGCCTCTTTCGTCATACACTTTTCAGTCTTTATAATCCTCCATCTGTTTATACTCCTTTTTTTCACTTCAGACTGTATCCTCTGATCTTCTTTACCCTTTTTTCCTTTTGCTCCACTTTTCCTGACATTGTTTGTGCTTTCTTCTGGTACTGTTCTCTCTGTCCTTTTACACAGTGTCCTTTGCTAGTATTACTTTTTTGTTCTTATAGTTGCGTTTTTTTTCACCTGTTCCTTCTTTTTTTCTCTAGAGTCTTTCTCTCTCTTCTTAGAGCGTCCCCTCTGTCCTCTTAATCTCTTTTTTCATCTTATGCTCTTTGTTCTTCTTATATTTCCATCTTTCTCTTCATACTCTCCCTTACCTATTCATACTTTCCAGTTTATCCATACTTCCTTTATTCTGTTATATTGCAGTGTCTATGTATACTCTCTTTTTTATTATATTTACCCTTGTTTCATACTTCTTCTTCTTTTGTTGTAAGTCCTTTTATTTTTATAGTCCAAGGTTTGTCCTCATAATCCTCCCTCTGTTCTTGTAAGTAATATAATAGAATATTTGATATATTTATTTTTGTAATGTTATATATATATATATATATTTTTTTGTTATAGATTCTGTTTATCGATACTGTAAAAAATATATGATGCCTACTAAGGTTGAAAAGCGGAAACAACAAAAGAAACGTGTGTATTTGAAGAGAAGTCATCAACAAGATTTTCATAAACTGGAATATGTTAACAAAGAGAAAGAAAGTCCTGGTAAGACAAGGAACACTTATTAAGGAAAATATTAAAGACTAAGAGTACTGTGCACAAACAGAAACATGTTACTAGTATATCAGCAACGAAAAAGAAAAATACAAATAAAGCGAACAATCATGGAAATTCAAGTGCAGAGAAAACTGTGTATAGTAAAAGGAGGGAAAATCAATTTATGGAAATTAAGAAAAAAAAGTTCTATAATAGATTTCTCTCTAATTTAATTAAAGAAATTAGGGTATGTAAGAAAAAAGCAGTATTTTATAAGAAGAAGAAAGGAATTGAAAATGTACTTCAGAAAGCTTTGGATTTACAAAGAAAATTATTTATTTTAGTAATCAATAGAATTAGATCACTAGATAAGCCAATCTATTTAATGAAGGCCAAAAGTAAGTGGAGAAGAGTAATTAACAGAAGTAATTTTTGGGTGAATGGAAACATAGTTCAAGTTCTGAACCTTTTTTTAATGAAGAAAGTTAACTTCAGAGTAATGATTTGTTGCATGCAGTTGACACTAGGGTCGTGTTTATGAGGTTAGAAATGGGTGTCCTATTGAGAAAGAGAAAATTGTTCCTAGAAATGCAGAAGAGGTGTTAGCTGGTAAAGTTTTAGGGAGACGTTCTAAAGCTCCAGTGTACACTTGGAATTGTAGTAGTATTTGCAGTGTGCGGCAAGAATCTATTGATTTTTTACGCAATTTCTTACGTACCTATACTAAGAAAAGTGTTAAACAAAAGATTAAGATGTTGCAAGGACTAGACCCTTGCAGAGTGAGAGAAAATACTGGTTTGCAAGGTCATTCTCTAGCTTGTGTTTCTAAAAAAGTATGTCGAAGTGTTTTACACCACTTTAGGATGTTAGCAGTACATCATTCTGAAATGAAGAAATTAGTGAGAACATTGTATTATGCAAAAAGTCCAGAACTAATGTTAAAAAAGTTGAACAGTGCTCTTTTGCGTGGATTTGTATCAGATGTAACAAATGTTTGTGATGAAATTCAGATTAGTTACTTTGGTCCTTAGGAAGACAGTGCAGAAACTGAGACATTAATAGAAGAACATATGGAAGAGAATGTAGAACATTGCAGTGTAGAAAATTTTGAGCATGAAAATATTAAGTTTAAGGTGATTTCAGGTAAAAGGCCAAATTGTTCTTGTATCTTTTGTCGATGAATTCATTATAAAAATCGGACCAGGAGTGTTGATTTGTACTAAAAAAGTGAAAAGGAAAATAATAATGAGTGGAAGGATTTTGCAACTTATTTGTTGGTTGAGAATTGTTTTGATATGGGTTCTGATCAGCGTATTTGTAAATATTGGTATAACAAATTAGATGAGAACAAAATGCCTGCTAGAGCTGTGCATAATAATCTTGAGTTGGTAAATATTCCTTCTGAACTGATGGATTTAAATACCTACGAGTCTATTCTTATTCAATGTGTGCATCCATTTCAGGGTATTGTACGTATGGAGCCTAAGACAGGAAAATTGCCTCCTTCAGATTTACATAGAGGATTAAAGGAGGGAAGAGTTGTATATTTACCTCTAGATTTAAAGACAAATATTGAAACTATTGGTGGGGAAAATGAAGAGGATGAACCTCTAGCTATTCTTGTTAATGGCATTCCTACTAAGAGTAAGAAAATCTGGGAAGAATTAGTGGATGTTAGGAAAGTGAAAAAGGCAACGTGGTATCTGGTAAAAATCAATCAATATTACAAAAATGAGTCTGTGGGAGAAGAAGAAATAACTGTACAAGAAGATAGTGACTTGCCATCTGGACAAATTGAAAAAGTGGATGTGTCCAGAACTGAAGAAATCTACAAACATTACAGTGTTCATCCATTGCATTCCAAAGAAATGATGGGGAATGCTATAGAATTATTTCAAATGAAAGAAGCTAAAGGAAGTCCCATTAGTGTATGGGAAAAAAGCTTGAAAGCTCGTTGTTTCCCTCAGTTGTTTCCTACAGGAAAAGGAGGACGATATGATGAACGACCTGTGCAGATTCCTGCATCTGAATAACGGACATCAAGATTATATGCAGAAGATCCAAGATTTCGACAATATATTCCGTATTTGTTTCATCTTTAGATTGAGATTGATTTGTCTGGACTTTCTTATGCAGTAAACCATATATTGAAAACATGTGTACATCTGCAAAATGTTTTGGCAAAGGAATTTATGGATAAAGTACAGCAGAAGATAATGTTTTGGAATCTCAGGTGATTAATCTGATGGCACGTCAGCGTGGTACTAATGAGTACTGGTACCGTCGTCATGGAGAACAGAAATGTATGCTAAGGAACTTAGGAACTCCTACATGGTTTCTTACTCTAAGCTGTGCTGAATATGCTTGGGATGATTTACTTCAATTTCTTCGAGAGGCAAATCCAAATATTGTAAATATCGAATACAAGACACCTGGAGAATTGTTCTCTTTGGATCCAGTTAATGTATGCAGGTATTTCAATCATATATATCTTTTATCACCAATAAAAAAAATCCTCCTCTTGGAGAGGCTCTGGATTTCTTTTGGAGAAAGGAGTATCAAGCGAGAGGTGCTCCTCACATAGATATGCTATTATGGATCAAAGATGCTCCCAAATTTGGAACAGACTCAGATGATACTGTGTTGTCTTTTATTGAAGAATATGCTACATGTGATTTACCCAAAAGTAGACAAGATAAGGACTTAAGAAAACAAGTCTTCCGATTGCAAAGCCATCATTGTGGGAAATACTGTCGTCGAAAGTACAAATATAAGGACAAATTCTACACCAAGTGCCGTTTTGCATTTCCACAACCTGTAATATCGAAAGGAAGAGTGAACAGTTTTATGTCATCTTTACGACATACTATCACAAGAAAGTCTCCAAAAAATACCTACAACTTAAGAAGAAATGAAGAGTCAAAATACATAAATGACTATAACTCAGTCATTTTGTCCAAGTGGAATGCTAATATGGATATTCAATATGTTGCAGACAATTCCATTGCTGTTGCTCGATATGTGACATCGTACATAACAAAGTCAGAAAAGACAAAATTGAAGGAAATGTGGGAAGAGATTTCCCATGAGAAGAGTCTAAGTAAGAAATTATACAGTTACAGTTTGAAGATGTTATCTCATCGCGAAATTGGAGCGTATGAATGCTCGTATCGCTAATCATCTGCAAGTCTGTACTCCAAATCTAGAAGAATTATTTGGGTGAGTCTAGGTCTTGCTGCAACACGAAACAGAGTACTTAAATCTGTACAAGACATTTAATATTTAGCTGAAAAAGAGCCAGAAATACAGATATTGTGAAAACAAATATGTTGGATACATGTTATCCAAATAGAAGTCATCATCTTGAGAACATTTGTCTCTATGAAGAGCTGCAAAACTATATTTTTAAACGAAATATTACAGAAAACATCAATAATGGTATATATGCTGTGATTGGTTCTGAAGGATGTCTGGTGAAAGAAAGAAAAGGACATTTGAATAATCACCGTAAACTGAGTTGCGAAACACCTGACAAAAGGGAATTTTACTATTTAGCTCTTTTGCAACTTTTCAAGCCATGGCGTTCAGAATTGGAATTACTTGGAGATTTCGGGAGCTATGAAGATTCCTTCAATGCAACTAAAGATACTATAGAATGTTCTGTTTTTGGTAATTATGTGAAAATGTTGAACTGCAAAATTGAGCAAGAAGCTACAATTGCAGCTGGAATTGCTAGAGATAGTTCTCAAGACAGTCAAACTTCTGCTCCGTTGAGTCAGGACCCACTAGGAGAACCAATTGTTCAAAATGAAGCAGCAACTGCTATGGAAGAGGTGGAAACAGCAATGTATCAAGCTCAAGAAGATGTAACAAAATTAGGAAACTTGGAAGAACAACTAAATCTTGAGCAGAAAGAAATATATGAGCAAGTGAGAGAACAGATTCAGCATGGTTAACTTCATGAGAAGAAAGAGTGCTCTTCCTCATCATTTGAATCTATCCGAATGTACGTGAGTGGACAAGCTGGAACAGGCAAACGTTTTTTAATTAAAGTAATCACAACTTTCCTACAGAAAACAACTGAGTCGCATTTGTCTTGTGTTGTCACTGCTCCAACTGGATTAGCAGCACACAATATTAAAGGAATTACTTTACATCGTTTATTAATGCTACCAGTAGAGCATGAAAACAATTTAGAATACCACACGCTATCTGGAGAAGCTTCTTGTGAAGTTTCAAGAGTCTTGAGGAAAATGAAACTTCTTATTATTGATGAGGTGAGCATGGTATCAAACTTAAAGCTTGACTTTGTGCATTTAAGAATGCAGCAAATTCTTAAAACAGAGTGTGACGTATTATTCGGAGGAAAACACGTCATAGTTTTTGGAGATCTTCTACAACTTACTCTTGTTAAAGGACAACCAGTGTTTAAAACACTGGTGCATGAAGATACTAGACCATCTTTGGGGAGCATTGGAAATGTAAACATTTGGTTATATTTTTAGTATAAGGAACTTATTTCAAATATGCGATAGGCAAATGAGGCTGATTATGGCACTGTTCTTCAAGATATAAGAATTGGAAACATCAGCTAATATGGCAAACAAGCTTTACAGAGACGATTAGTTTCCAATTTGTTTCTAAATGAAAATATGTCCCAGAGAAAATATACATGAGAATTACAGAAAAAAATGTGTAATCTGCTTAATGCCAACACTGCGTGAATGTTGTATATTGAATGAAGAAATGTCAAAGTTGGAAAAAGAAGAAATTATAAAATTGGAAGCAATTGATAAAACAGAATATGAAGGAATCACTATTATGTTGAGTGAAAAGTTGAAGAGGAAATTTGGGGGTATATTATCAAGGGGTTTATCTCCGCTTTTTTGGCTTTAAAAGCCAAGAAAGCGGAGATAAAATTATCTCCCTATTACCAAGCTGTCTCTAACACCAGTTAGTGACAGCTAATAGGAGATAGCGACCATCTTGGGCCCCGCTTTGCATGTCAGTGATATTTATCACTAATGACATGCAAAGTGGGCGTGCCAAGATGTTAGCGACTGGAAACAGTCGCTAACATCGCTATCTCCTATTACCAACTTTTGGAGATATTCGCGCTAAGCGCGAATATCTCCAAAAGCTAACACCTGCCCTGAGCAGTTCTTCACCATGTTATCCAATGGGAGGGGGATAACATGGCTAAGAGCATTTGCTCGATAATGCATGAATATCGCTGACTTTTCAGCGATATTCATGCATTGCGGCCGTTTTTTATCGCATTTGCGATAAACCTTGCTAATAGCAAGGTTTATCTGCGATAAAAATCGCCGATGTGCGGCGATAATTTTTGTCTCTAAACAAGTTAGAGACAAAAATTATCGCTAGTTGTTGGTAATATACCCCTTGATTCTTTAGAGAAATCGATAAATAAAACTGCTGGTTTAGAAAAGAATGTACACGCATGTGTAAATTGTAGGGTAATTTTACGATGTAATTTGAATGTGGAAAAAGGTTTAGTAAATGGAGCAATGGGTAAAATTGTTGATTTTGTTAATTATGTAAATGGAGGTGGGATTGAATTTTTGAAAATCAAATTTGATGAAATTGCTGAAGTAGAACAACTTAGTCGTTGTGCTGCTCGATTTTTGCTTGTAAAAGATTTGTATGTCTGCAGAAAACAGTTTCCTGTTTCTTTGGCATATGCGGTGACCATTCATAAATCGAAAGGTTTAAGTGTAGATAGTGCTTTAGTGAATATTGGAAGTACGGTGTTCAAAGAGGAGATGGAATATATTGCTTTGTCTCGAGTCAGAACTTTATCTGGATCATACTTGATTGATTTTGATGAGACAAAGATTAGTGCAGATCTAAATTGTGTGAAAGATTATATTAGGTTAAGAAGAGAATATGCACCCTATGTAGGTCAATATCCAGTATTTGAAAAGCGTGTGGTATGTAGAAGAAGAAGATTTGAGAATATCTGTAGTGAAACTGTAGAGAAAGAAAAAAACAAGATGAAGTTGCGCCTGCAAACAAAAAGAGAAAGGAAAGTGTTGAAGAGAATGTTGGTTATCGGTTTGAAAATAGTTGTGGTGTCAACTGCTATGCTAATGTAGTTGTTAATGTTGTTTTTTTCTTGAAAGTTTGCAACAGCAAATTGTAGAAAATCGGGACAAAAGATTCTGTTCATTGTTGAATTCTGTATATAATAAATTTAGTAGTGATAAAAGTAAAATACAAAGTGTTTCTGATATACGAAATGTTTTGGACATATGTTCTGGTTCTACTCAATTTACGCAGAATTTCAGCAAGATTGTCAGGAATTATTAATGTTTATGATTGGTGTACTGGAAGATGAAGGTATAGATATTGAAAACCTTTTTGGCCTTTCTTATAAATGGCAACATGACTGTAAAAATTGTTTGTTTACATGTAGCACTAACATAGACACTGAAAGATTCATATATTAGACTTTACCTGACTGTGAATCAGTGTCTTTTAACAATCTAATTAGAGGAGCAAGTCAAAACATGGAGTGCAGCCAATGTAAATCAGAAATGTCAACAACATTACTTATACAAAGATATGGACAGTATGTTATTTTAATGCTGCAACGTTGTAGAGCTGATGGAAGAAAATTGGATACTTTAATTAAAAATTTGTAGCTGGTCAATGTTCAATATCAGGAAAAACATTTGTAGCTGTTGCAATTATTTTTCATGATGGACCTTCTACCACATCTGGACATTACATGGTTTATTTAAAATGTGTGAAAGGTTGGATACATTGTAATGATAGTCAAATAGTTTTAAAGCAACGTTTGCCCAAAGAGTTACGAAATTCTTACCTAATATTTTTAAAGGCAAAATTTTAAGATCAAAATTTGCCATTTATGATTACTGCTGTTAAGGTAGATTCGTCAGGTGTTGTAGAGTATTTTGTAAGTGAGGGTGAGGAGCTTGAAGGTGATCCTCTTGTTGATATTGAGGCAGTGTAGTTGTATCAGGTGGTGAGTGATGAGGCTGCAGCAGGGAACATTCATAATCACTCAGGTGGAGGTCTTTTGGATTTGTTGTAGTTGTTGTCGGTGTTTGGCTGGAATTCCTGGGTAGTGTTTTGCCACAGTGTAGTCTGCTGCTGATGAGGGCATGTGTCACTGTTTTTCTTCTTTTGGGTAGGATCCACTTGTAAATGTTGTGGAGCATGTTAAGGGTGTTATAGAAGTATGAGGAGACGGTGTAGACTTTGTTACACATGGAGAGGGAGGGGTTGAGGTTGAATCCTAGGTTGTGGATATAGTTGGTAGGTGTTGGTACTGTTCACAGTGTAGTCAGGTAGTAGGAGTTGTCCGAGCTGTGGGGGTGGGTCTGAGGATAAGTACCTTGATCTTGTGTGAGTTTATGTTTACAGTGCTGCTCTTTATGTAGTTGGTGACGTCTTTCATTGTGTCGTGGAGGTTGCTTTTGGCGGTATGTGGCTTCTTGGTGAGGAAGAGGATGAGCTCGGTGTTGTTGATGTAGGAGATGATGTTGAGGTTGTGATGGTGGGCTACTTGTGTGAGGGTGGCCTTGTAGATGTTGAACAGCGTCGGAATGATGGATGAGTCCTGGGGGACCCGTATATTCTGTCGGTGGTTTTGGATTAGAAGGCTGGGAGGCGGACATTCAGGATTACTATTGAACAACTTCCAAACAAAGGATTTGATGCATACTATTTGGCCGTGTGGAATAGTGTGTGAAACCATTAAGGACTTGTTGTTGTGTATTTTGTCAGCATATATTTGTAAGTAACATTATTTACACTGTTTCTAGTGAAATTCAATATATTCTGAGAACAGCAAAAAAGGCAAATGAAATGGTTTACAAATTATTTTATGGTGTAAAATATATATTGTAACTGTATTTTTTTGTGTCTTCCACAGGTGATAATTTTATAATATATAATTTTTGTATTATTTATTATGCTTAAGGTAAGAACAAGTAACAGTCAGCTGCGGCCCGCGGAGGGAGTTGCGGTGGGGAGGCAGGCGGGGCGGGGTAGCGACAGGGTGAAGGGTGATAAGCAGCGGAATCTGGATGATTGAAGGTAAGTAAACAATTAAATTAATAAAATGAATTTCGTACCGTGCCCTGCATCACAAAATGCGATGCAGGGCACGGAACGAAGGGGCATATTATCAACAAAAGGCGATACATTATCGCCGCTTTTATCGGCAGGAAACTGTCGATAAAGCGGCACTAATGGGTTTGATAATAGGCCCTTGTAAATTCCCATAGCAGCCCAGGTTCTAGTGTTAACCTGGGCTGCTATTGGAATTCACAAGGGCCTTTTATCAAGCCCATCATCGCCGCTTTATCTGCAGTTTCCTGCCGATAAAAGTGGTGATAATCTATCGCCTTTTGTTGATAATATGGCCCAAAATTCATTTTATTAATGTAATCGTTTACTTACCTGCAATCATCCAGATTCTGTTGTTTACACCCCTCACCCTGCCCCTCCCCTGCCCTGCCTGCCTGTCCCACCGCAAGTCCCTCCACAGGCCACGGCTGAAAGACGCGGTAGCGATCTAGTCATTTACCACAGAGTTGTGGGGAATCCTTGGTGAGGCGCGCGCTCACTAACGAGTGCGCACTCCACCGAAGACGTTGCGGAGTTCAGACCCGTTTTCAATTGCTCCTTCGACATTCCTGAAGAGAAAGTGGAAATATTTCTGTGAGAGTTAAAGAACATTGTATGACAAGTTAGTGAGTAAGTAATCTTACCTGACATTATAGACAATATTGAATGTCTTTTCTCTAACTTAAAACAAGAAACGATAAAAATCGTGTTAAGCAAGGTTTTAAGGGAAAAGAACACATTGAGTAAGGAATACTACTAGAAAGACTTTTGAATTAAGAAGGAACATTAGTGAAAAACATAAGATATTCAAGGATTGACAGAATAGGTAACAAGCAACAGCATAAAGAAAGGTTAGTAGAGGAACACAAGGAAATTAATAATATTAAAATTAGACAATAAACTGAGAGGCCTAGGTTAATGAATGTTACGTATTTATAGGTTATAAGCAGTGAGAAAAAAAGAACCGCAAGCTACAAGGTTGCAGATAAATACTAGAGGATAGGCTAGTTCGAAAGTTGAAGAGGTAGGTAATTAGTAGGGTTAGACTAAGTTATAGATGAGGAATAGAGTAAGAGTAAAGACATGCTGGACCCCCCCGCAGCCGATTAAGGCGCTGCGAAGGGGCAGTAAAACCGAGTAAACAGCCGCCATCTTGGGGGAGGTGCGAGGGGAGCGCTGCTGCTGCCTGGCCACGCCCACCCGCTGGCGACTCCCATAAAAATTATACACGTGTAAGCTTTGGGTAATTTGCTAAACTCTCCACTCTTGAGGCGGAAAGCCGGGAGGAAAGAGGCACGTAGTATACTGATGTTCCAACGCTGACTCTCGATTTCATGACTTCCAGCCTGTTTTAATTGTGCAATTCTGCTATCAGCCGATTTTTAAACCTTTACCGCTTTTAAATTGTATTGTGCCTGATCGTCGATTTTAAGACTTTTAGGTTCACAAAATATTGTAATATTCTCACTGTGCTTGCGATTGAAATTCGCTTACCTCAGACCCCTGCTGGACCCCCCCGCAGCCGAGTAAGGCGCTGCGAAGGGGCAGTAAAACCGAGTAAACAGCCGCCATCTTGGGGGAGGTGCGAGGGGAGCGCTGCTGCTGCCTGGCCACGCCCATTCATGTTCACTACTGTAATAAATGTCGGGCCTTTACAGGAAGCGCAGCGGAATGGCACAGCAGGCGCGCCGGAAGCGCGCCCAAGGCGCGCCAAAGGCAAGCCCGTCTGTGCCCGTCCGTGACCGACCGGGACTAGGGGCAGGAACCCCTGTAGGTCTATGCCTCCCGAAACGCTATAGCTCCTCAGAACTGCGTAAGCTATGTCCCCCTCTAGAAAATTCCTGTCGGCATAGCCTAAACATTAATAAGGGAGGGAAAAAGTGTGCTCACTGCTCCTTTACAGTCATTAGACAACTCGGGTCTAGACACAAAAGTAAGATACTGAACCTTGCCCTGTTAAATTGTCGCTCCCTAGGAAAACATAAGATGGCGGTACACGACAACCTTATGGATAGTCAGGTAGATGCCTTATTCCTTACGGAGACGTGGCTGAACACCACATCGGCACCAGATATACTGGCGGCCCGCCCATCGGGATATAAAATCAAGAGAATAGACAGGCCAAAGGGAAAAGGGGGAGGAATCGCGATAATTCATAAACAAGACCTGGTTTGCACTCTAGAGGGAAGGGATCTTGCTAGCAGTTTAACTGGCTTCTTTTCCATTGCTGTGCACCAGGGGTACTGCATCAGGGGTGACCTGATATACCGCCCCCGGGACCTGGAGCTCCCTTTTGTACCCAACTGATGGAAACCCTTACACTCTCCGCTCTCAAACATGAGAGACTCCTCCTACTAGGGGACCTAAACTATCATTTCGACGACCCGAAGAATACTGAAGCCCAGGCAATTAAACAGGAGTTAGCCAGCATCCAAATATTGCTTAAATCAGAAAGTCCCACTCACTGTCACGGCCATCTTCTTGATCCTATCTTTACCAACTGGGATACCATAACCGTAGAACCCCCACCCCGGTAATTTGGTCAGACCATACATTAATCACCTTCCGGGTGGCGGTCCCAGACAATGGATCCAAGAATGAACCTATCGCAAGCAGCAAACGAAGGAAGTGGGCAAAATTCTCGACAGAGGATTTCAATACAATCATAACATCAGGAGGCCCCCCCGAAGGCAAAGATATAGAAACCGCCTGCCTTCAATTGAATCAACAAATCCTACAAGCGCTAGACTGCACAGCGTCATGGACGCATAAGGCTCCGGCTAGGAGATCCAAATCCGCACCCTGGTTCAACACTGAACTCCGGGACCAAAAAATAAAATGCAAAAGCTTAGAGAGGAAATGGCGGAAACACTACCTAGAGACTGATAGAGCGGACTACAAGAATAATTTAAAGATATACCACGCACTGATTCGTAAAACTAGGAGATCCTACTTTTGCACAAGAATCAAAGACGCTGACAGCTCCATGAAGGAAATGTTCCTAGTGTATAGGGAACTCTCTGATCTCACCCCTCTAGCAGCCCCTATGACTGGATCTACTAAAACGTGTAACTTAATAGCCGAGTTCTTTGCTAGCAAAGTAGATAAAATCTACGCGGGTTTCACAGACACTGCCAGAGTAGGCGGGGGACAGGCAGATGATATCATACAGACACAGGAGATTAACTGCCTCTCAGCATTTCTAGTTCCGCCTAAGGGAACTATATGTCACATAGCAAACAGTATTAAATCAGGATCACCTAGTGATCCAGCAACCCCTAAAAGACTCCATGGCTGCACAACTACCCTGGAGCCTTACATCAGCCACCTCCTGACTCTCTCCTTCAGCACAGGACAAGTCCCTACCTCATGGAAAAAAGCGACTGTCCTCCCCCTGAGGAAAAAAACAAACATTAGTATAGAAAAACTGGACAACCTTCGACCTATGTCCCTCCTACCCTACTTTGCAAAAATTGCTGAGAAAGCAGTGAACAAACAGCTCTCAGCATATGCTGAAATCAATGGACTGCACCACCCCTCACAGTCGGGATTTCGAGCTCTTCACTCGACCGAATTGGCCCTGCTGTCTTCAACTGAAGCTCTGCGAAGATATGCAGATGAGGGCCAGACGGCGGCACTGATTCTCCTCGATCTCAGTGCCGCTTTCGACACTGTAGCCCACCACACATTGCTACAGTGTCTTGAAAAGGGAGGAGTGAGCGGAAAAGCTTGGGAATGGCTTAAATCATTCCTAACGGATCGAACATTTAAGGTCGCCCAGGGCCAGTTTAGGTCCAACGAAATAAAACTAAATCAGGGAGTGCCTCAGGGCTCAAGTCTCAGCCGCACCCTTTTTAATCTATATGTGGCCCCCGTTGGAGGAATCACAGACGCATACGGGGTTGAGATAGTATCGTATGCTGATGATACGCAACTGATTGTGACCTTAACGCAACCAGAGAAACAAAACGCCAATAACTTTGCGTCCTGCATGCAGAAGGTGGCTCTGTGGATGGCAGACAATTGCCTACGCCTAAACGGAAATAAGACGGAGGTACTGATCATAGGTAATTCCCCATCAGTATGGACTTCAGCCTGGTGGCCGGAAGAACTAGGTGAGCTGCCCACACCAAGTAACTTAGTAAAAAATCTAGGGATCTGGCTAGACAAAAATCTAATGTTCGACCACCATACCAAACAAGTGGCATGCACCTGCTTCGGGACACTGCGGGTCCTTGGAAAAATGCTGGACCTTATGCCCATATCAGTACGACAGACCATAGTCCACAGCCTGATAACATCCAGGCTGGACTATGGAAACGTACTGCTTCTAGGGGCCAGCGAAAAAAGTCTTTCTAGACTACAAAGAACACAGAACGCAGCGGCCCGCCTGATCTTACAACTACCCAGAAGAGCATCATCAATTAAAGCTCTGAGAACCCTTCACTGACTCCCAATTAGGGAACGGGTGACCTTAAAAGCCCTGTGTGTAGGGCACCGCATCCTGCATGGTAAAGGTCCAAGATACCTGCATGGCCTTCTGAAATGGTACGAACCCACCCGCCAGCTGAGATCCTGCGGCACAGGGCAAGTACAAGTCCCGACTGTCAAAACAGCCAGTATGGGCGGCAAATCTTTTAGAGCCAAGACGGCCAGGATATGGAACCAGTTGCCAGAAAAACTGCGCACAGAACAATCTGAGCCACACTTTAGAAGAGAGCTAAAAACAATCCTCTTCCCCAAGGAATAAGATCAGAAAGGAGCACAAACTTTTGGAAACATCTTCAGCAATTCTTTAGCGCGGGGACACACTTGCTAGTGTAACCATGCGCTCTACAAAACACAAATAAATACATAAATAAATAAGTATTCAAAAAGTAGTGTGATAATGATGTCTAAATATACACAGATACACAGTGTTATTCTGGACAATGAATAGTATATTTTGCATTTTACTAAAACACATTTATAATTTTGGAATGGGTATGGTAAATAGATATATTCTACATTTTTTAGTAGTGTATTTTAGTGTAATAGCCTGAGTCTTTTCCTATAGTCATAAGGAGTGACTGGTTTCGAAATTTAAGAAAAGCTAAGATCAGGATATTGTTATAAGTAATTATATTTATATCGTTTTGCAAAGGTGTAAAACTGTAGTAATGGAATGTTATTAGGTAACAGTATTTATATAGTATTTTTTGTAGGCCAAAATAGGTGAAAACAGTAGTTTTGTATTATATCTTATGAAAAATGATAAAATTAACTGTTTATATTTTTATAGAAGGAGCAAGAACATATAGGAAAAATTATGAAAGAGAACAGGCTCATACTGAGGAGATTTTGTATATTATCTTGAGTATAATTGAAGAATTAATCGTATCTGTCACAGGCAATGAGAGTGAAGAAGGGGAAACTAGTGCTGCAGAAATGAGGTGTGATTTCGAAAACGAAAGCTTTGATGGAGAATTTCTAGAAGTATTAAATTATGTTGAAATATTAGAACAAATTAATTCAGAAACTGCTAACGAGGCAATTGATCTGAATGACATATCTGATGAACTTGTGTTGGAATGTCTGTTCAATTATGAGATGTTACAAAAATAAATTTATTGTTTAAAAATAATAAAGGTTTGAAAACTATCTACTACTGTATTTATTGTACTAAAAGTGAAGCACTTATAGATTCAGTTATATATTATTTAAATGTTTGTATTGATGTACAATATACAAAGTGGGTCGGAGCGTATGGTTTCCTTAAAATCCGTATGGAGTATACATGCAGTCTTGTATGCTATTGCAAACTTGTGTTTTATGCCTTCAATTTCCCAGTCTGTATCCTTAGACTTGCTCCAAACACTCTGTCACTGTTGTTTTAGTTTTGTAGTGAGTCATTTATCGGTATGTAGTAATCCATTCACTACATTAAAACACTAATGGGCACAAGTATAATAACTGGCATATCCCCAGGAATATGTTAGTTATTGTGCTCCGTGATACCACCACCATGGATGTGCCGTATTTACAATGCGGTGTACCATGGGTCAAAAATGGCACCTATATGTGCTGTAAAGGTGGTGCATTGTTTGAGTTATTTTGCAAGTGGAGCACATTTCTAGCAATGGTCTGGGGGCCCTATGCTGAGAATGCTGTGTCAAACCTGCTTCAAACTAGTGCAGTGTTTTGACACAGCATGAGCCCTAAAAGTGACAAAGTGAAATCTTGTAGATTTCAGTCAGCCACTTTTAGGAGGTGTTCCAGCGCCGGAACGCCCCCCCCCCCCCCCCCCCAAGTAGGAATGTCTTCTTCTGGTACAGGGCTTTACAATGTGACGCATCTCCCAGAGACATCAAATTCTAAATACCACATACCATGGCGCATCTTTTGCACCACAGCTTCATCAGACAAGTGATGCAACGGCGGTGTAAAAGAGCGGTGTAAAAGAGGCACAAGGGTGTTGCAAATCTGCCCCTAACAAACACTTACAAATTCACCCAGGCAGTGTCACTAGCAATGCATTCTTTTTGAATTTACTGTTGTTATTATTTTACATTACAAATATGAAATGTAACTTTAAAAATAAAATAAATATAAGTATTTATAATAAAATTGCAGGAAATTACTATAAAAAGAAAGAAATATAATAATTAATACATTTTGAAATTATCATTTACAAAATCTTTGAAATTCACTGAAAAAAACATAGGTTTCAGGCACGTTATAGTTAGGAATTAGCATTTAAAAAACATTAGAAATTCACTGAAAAAACCATAGGTTTCACCCATGTTATAGTTAGCTGGACATTTCTCTCATAAAAAACCATTGAAATTCCACCTTTATAGTTAGTTCAGCTAACTATAACTCGCGCGCCCGCAATGCACTGCTGATGACGTCACATATTATATCACTCATCACATGGTCAGTGACATCACTGATGACATCACTGATGACACCATCCACTGAATGTGTGTCTTTCTGAAAAATAAATATTTTTATATATGTATATCTAAAGGTCGATAGATTCAGAGGGGTCAGACGCTGAAGAAGAGGCCAATGAGGGAAAGGGAGAGGAATCTAGTTCCCGGTTGAGGAGCTCCAGGGAGCTGTAAATGTCGTCAATTTTTGTGTGAAAGAAGGTAGAGATCTTATTGCAGAGCTCCTGGGATTCCACTATGGCCTCCACCTTCTGAGGGGCTGGGAGGGAATCAATAATCTTAAAAAGATCCCTAGGGGAATTCAGAGCAGCAGTCAGATTTAGGAAATGGGCCGTCTTTTCCTCAATAATGGCCATTTTATATTCCTTCAGAAGCTGTTTGTGCTTTTGTCTGTTCTCAGTGGAGTCCAGATGAGCATGCCATAGCTTCTCTTGCTTTCTACAACCCTGTCTCAAACGTCTAAGTCTGTCAGAGAACCAGGGTGCAGAATAATGCTGCTTCGCGGGGGCTAAGAAGTCTACTGCCTCAGCAATGGTATTAAAAAGATCCACGGCAGCAGAATTAGTATCCTTATTAACAAGAGGGCAGAGTTTGTTGAGGAAGGGTGAAAGTGCTTCGTTATCAATGTGCCTGAAGCTCCTTCAAAGTCCCTATTTTTTAACCTCAGAACGAAGGGGAGCATCCCTTCTAAGAACAAGAGCAACATCAGGTCATCATCACTAGGACGGAGTCAGCAACAATTCAGCACCACAAAGAAGATTTGAAGTTCCAACCAGGTGAGGGCTCGCCCACAATTAATGTGTGAAATCACTAAGCACTTTACCATTTTCAATCCACCGTTTATGTTGCATGATGAACTTGATTTTAATAAATGTTTTTACTTTTAATAAAGCTTTAAAACTTACATAGACTCTGTGGTTTTTATAGTCATGAGTGAGTGAGCGAAAGGGTTTGCAATTTGCAAGCTTGAGTCCGTGGCTCTGACAGTTCTGGACTCTAACTCCGTAGTCTTATGTCCTGGGTTGGATAATCATCATTGGGGATCAATCATCGATGATTTAGGGAGCTAAATGACTCTGTCACACTAGCTAGTCAGTAAGGAGATGGGGGTTCAAATTCTGTTATGACTGAGGTATGTGGAAAGTCTCACTGCGCCTATTATAATTGATAAACAATGCACTATTTAGTGTCCATAGTTCTGTTTGTGCAGAATTGTCCCTGCAACAATAGTAGTATGGATTGTCCTCCTATCCAATCAAAAAGTAAACTAGTATGTTATTCTTTCTTGGTGGTCATTGAAAGTTTCTTGTTGGGAATTGTCAAAGCATAAACATTTAGAAGACTTCATAAGACATTATGGACAACCCAGAGGACTGCACTCAGTGCATAGAGATATTGAAGAATAGAATGGGAGTTTTGGTTAACACCTTTTGCCAACTGTGCAAGCTTAGTTAGCTACACAGACAGACTAATAATAATAATCTAGTAGTACCACAGGGAGTCATAGTAGAGGCAGGATAAGAATTTAGAAACAGTCTACAAGACGATGTAGGAAAAATTGAATGAGGAACGTTAGTAAAAAAATAGGTACTCTAAAAGGTAGCGAAGTATAATTATTAATATTAATATGAAAACTTACTGGGGCCAGCAGAGGAGCCCTCGCCTGACCGATCCTGGCCTTCCTGGTCCTCAGCCGCCGGCGCCGCTACCTCCTCCTCCTCAGTCCTCTTGCCCCTGGGGGGGAGCTGATGTACAACATGAAAGAAAGACCCAAACATGGATGATTGTTGTCAACCAAATCAAACATTTCAAAAGAACAATAACAAATTATTTCTGGAAAATAGCAAATAGATAACAATTGCAATACATTTATTGAGCTATCTGGTGTGGTCTACTAGGATATTAGTATTGCTGGATTCGTGGACCGTCGATTTGAAAGTTATGTAACTCACTAAACCAACTACAAAAAGGTTCGACTAGGACTGGCAGGTAGCACTCCGCAGCACGCGGAGTGACAGACAAAGTCCATCATGATTGCAGACCAGTGAGAACACTAAAGTAAGTTTCCTACCACTTAACCAGTCATTAAAATACTCAAACTATCAATCCACCACCACTCTTATTAGTGGCAGGTATACAAAAGGAAGGACTGGACTTGAGTCTCTAGGGGCAGATTTACAAGTCCCTTGCGGCTCTTTTGCTCCTTCGTTGCGTGACTTTTGTGACACAGCGGCAGCGCAAAAGAGGCGCCATGGTGCAAGGTATATTAACAACGTGACGCATCTGGGAGATGCATCACGTTGTAAAGCCCTGCACCATCAGGGGGCGCTCTGGAGCAAGGGAGGGCGTTCCTGCGCAGGAACGCCTCCTAAAAGTGGCTGAGTGAAATCTACAAGATTTCACTCAGTCACTTTTAGGCCAATGCTGCGTCACTCGAAACCCTGCGGCTGCTTGAAGCAGATGTACGGCTTGACACAGCATTGGGAAGATAGGGCACCCAAGAGCATTGCTGGAGCTGCATCCTGGTTGCGATGCAACTCCAGCAATGCGCTGACTTTAGGGCACAGATGCGTGACGTTTCTGTGTCGTTTTTGCCCCATGGTGCGCCGCATTGTAAATGCGGCACACCATGGGTGGTGGAGGCGTGGCGCACAATTACTGGCGCATCCCTGCTAATTTGCAGGGATGCGCCAGTAATTGTAAATCTGCCCATTGGTGTCTAGCATTACGCAGTTCTGTAAAGTACACTCATACATAATTACTCAGGCCAATGAAATCAACATAAAAAATCGAAAACAGTAGCACCGCCACTGAGCAGGAGAGCAGTGCACCTGAAATGCAATCACAGAACATTTTGAAACATTATTTACCTACAATGTAATCGGCAGCATTATTGCTCTTTGGAAAAAAAAAAGAATTTGCAATATGATAACACATAGAGCAGGAGAAAACAGAGTAGTGATTAAATAGCTACTACTACTCACCAAGCCCAGGGATCTCGACGCCTAGCAGGTCGAGCAGGTCGCGTTCACGGTCCAGGAGGTCAGACCACTAGTGCGTGGCCTGGTTGTAGGTGCGCCGGACCCGAGAGTGTTGATACATGGCCCGGCACACCTTCTCTCACCACTTCCGATGCTCCCGGAGCCCGTACCCGCCAGCGAGCCTGCCGCCTGCCACAATGGTCTTGGGGAGGCGGCGCTGGACATAAAAAACCAGTGCGGTCACCCCCTCTGCGCTAAAGATCTCCCGGACTGTGATGTTCTCCCTCCGCAATCGCCCGCATGGGAGCTGGGTACGGGGTGCGGGACCCTTCCCCTTCCCCTTCCGCGAATAAGCAAAAAAAGGAAATCCGCAAATTCGCACGAAATTACGGATTGCAAATTCTACTTCGCACGAATTCGCACCCCGCGAATCTCGCGGAATGGCAGAAAAACGGATTTTGGAAAACTGAAAGCACTTAGCAGGTGCAAAAGTTCAAGCTAATTTGTAAACATTCCCTGTAGTGCTTCCTGAGGGGCCCCACCAGAGTTCAGTTGCCTACTTGCAACTATTCTCTGACCCTGCTCTGACCCTTAAAGCAGAGAATAGTTACAAGTATGGCACAATGCTCCTGTAAAAAAAAATTTACTGCAACAGGAAGCACTTACAGATAAGGAAGCAGGTGCCAGGCTTGAAGCTCAAATTCAGTGACACATTAATCAGCCCCAAATTAATTCATCTCAGTTGGGCAGGTGTGCTTTCCCCCCATAATCTACAGTGGTGAACCAGAGGGTGCTGTGATGAACCAGAGGGTGGCAGTGCTGAACCAGAGGGTGGCAGGGATGAACCAAAGGGTGGCAGGGATGAACCAGAGGGTGGCAGGGATGAACCAGAGGGTGGCACTGGTGAACCAGAGGGTGCTGTGATGAACCAGAGGGTGGCAGTGAAGAACCAGAGGGTGGCACTGGTGAACCAGAGGGTGCTGTGATGAACCAGAGGGTGGCAGTGAAGAACCAGAGGGTGGCACTGGTGAACCAGGGGGTGCTGTGATGAACCAGAGGGTGGCAGTAATGAACCGGAAGGTGGCAGTGATGATCCAGAAGGGGCAGTGGCGAACCAGAGGGTGGCAGTCTTGAACCAGAGGGTGGCAGTGATCAACCAGAGGGTGACAGTGATGAGGGTGCTGTGATGAACCAGAGGGTGGCAGTGATGAACCAGGGGGTGGCAGTGATGAACCGGAGAGTGGCAGTGGTGAACCAGAGGGTGCTGTGATGAACCAGAGGGTGGCAGTGATGAACCAGAGGGGGACAGTGATGATCCAGAGAGTGGCACTGATGAACCAGAGGGTGATGTGATGAACCAGAGGGTGGCAGTGATGAACCAGAGGGGGACAGTGATGATCCAGAGGGTGCTGTGATGAACTAAAGGGTGGCAGTGGTGAGTGCTGAACCAGAGGGTGGCAGCAGGGGTGAACCAGAGGGTGTTGTGATGAACCAGAGGGTGGCAGTGGTGAGTGCTGAACCTGAGGGTGGCAGGGGTGAACCAGAGGGTGTCAGTGGTGAACCAGAGGGTGCTATGATGAACCAGAGGGTGGCAGTGATAAATCAGAGGGGGGCAGTGGTGATCCAGAGGATGGCACTGGTGAACCAGAGGGTGGCAGTGGTGAACCAGAGGGTGGCAGTGGTGAACCAGAGGGTGGCAATGATGAAACAGAGGGTGGCAGTGGTGAACCAGAGGGCGCTGTGATGAACCAGAGGGTGACAGTGATGAACCAGAGGGGGGCAGTGATGATCCAGAAGGTGGCACTGGTGAACCTGAGGGTGCTGTGATGAACCAGAGGGTGGCAATGGTGAACCAGAGGGTGCTGTGATGAACCAGAGGGTGGCAGTGGTGAGTGCTGAACCAGAGGGTGGCAGCAGGGGTGAACCAGAGGGTGCTGTGATGAACCAGAGGGTGGCAGTGGTGAGTGCTGAACCTGAGGGTGGCAGGGGTGAACCAGAGGGTGTCAGTGGTGAACCTGAGGGTGCTGTGATGAACCAGAGGGTGGCAGTGGTGAGTGCTGAACCTGAGGGTGGCAGGGGTGAACCAGAGGGTGTCAGTGGTGAACCAGAGGGTGCTATGATGAACCAGAGGGTGGCAGTGATAAATCAGAGGGGGGCAGTGGTGATCCAGAGGATGGCACTGGTGAACCAGAGGGTGGCAGTGGTGAACCAGAGGGTGGCAGTGGTGAACCAGAGGGTGGCAGTGGTGAACCAGAGGGTGGCAATGATGAAACAGAGGGTGGCAATGATGAAACAGAGGGTGGCAGTGGTGAACCAGAGGGCGCTGTGATGAACCAGAGGGTGGCAGTGATGAACCAGAGGAGGACAGTGATGAGCCGGAGGGGGGCAGTGGCAAACCAGAGGGTGGCACTGATGAACCAGAGGGTGGCAGTGGTGAACCAGAGGGTGCTGTGATGAACCAGAGGGTGGCAGTGGTGAGTGCTGAACCAGAGGGTGGCAGCAGGGGTGAACCAGAGGGTGCTGTGATGAACCAGAGGGTGGCAGTGGTGAGTGCTGAACCTGAGGGTGGCAGGGGTGAACCAGAGGGTGTCAGTGGTGAACCTGAGGGTGCTGTGATGAACCAGAGGGTGGCAGTGGTGAACCAGAGGGTGGAAGTGGTGAACCAGAGGGTGGCAGTGATGAACCAGAGGGTGGCAGTGGTGCGTGCTGAACCAGAGGGGGGCAGCAGGGGTGAACCAGAGGGCGCTGTGATGAACCAAAGGGTGGCAGTGGTGAGTGCTGAACCAGAGGGTGGCAGCAGGGGTGAACCAGAGAGAACTGTGATGAACCAGAGGGTGGCAGTGGTGAGAGCTGAACCAGAGAGTGGCAGCAGGGGTGAATCAGAGGGCGCTCTGATGATCCAGAGGGTGGCAGTGGTGAGTGCTGAACCTGAGGGTGGCAGGGGTGAACCAGAGGGTGGCAGTGATGAACCAGAGGGTGGCAGTGGTGAACCAGAGGGTGGCAGTGATGAACCAGAGGGTGGCAGTGGTGAACCAGAGGGTGTTGTGATGAACCAGAGGGTGGCAGTGGTGAGTGCTGAACCAGAGGGTGGCAGCAGGTGTGAACCAGAGGGTGCTGTGATGAACCAGAGGGTGGCAGTGGTGAGTGCTGAACCTGAGGGTGGCAGGGGTGAACCAGAGGGTGTCAGTGGTGAACCTGAGGGTGCTGTGATGAACCAGAGGGTGGCAGTGGTGAACCAGAGGGTGGAAGTGGTGAACCAGAGGGTGGCAGTGATGAACCAGAGGGTGGCAGTGGTGCGTGCTGAACCAGAGGGTGGCAGCAGGGGTGAACCAGAGGACGCTGTGATGAACCAAAGGGTGGCAGTGGTGAGTGCTGAACCAGAGGGTGGCAGCAGGGGTGAACCAGAGAGAACTGTGATGAACCAGAGGGTGGCAGTGGTGAGAGCTGAACCAGAGAGTGGCAGCAGGGGTGAACCAGAGGGCGCTCTGATGATCCAGAGGGTGGCAGTGGTGAGTGCTGAACCTGAGGGTGGCAGGGGTGAACCAGAGGGTGGCAGTGATGAACCAGAGGGTGGCAGTGGTGAACCAGAGGGTGGCAGTGATGAACCAGAGGGTGCTGTGATGAACCAGCGGCTCGCGAACACGCAAAAAGCCCTGGGAACAAGCAAAAAAACAAAAATGCGCACTTTCTCACAAATTTGAAAATTATGCGGATCGCAAATTCGTATTCGCATGATTTCGTGGACCGTGATTTCGCAGATTTCGCCCATACTTAGTCCGAATTACGTGATCGCGTTCGCATAGTCGCCCGGGATTGTGCGGCCGGATTCCAATCATCGTGGCGCACGCGACCAGGAGTGAAAATTGAGAAGGCGAACGCAGAACCATGGTAAGTCATTACCGCGCACGTGAGAACACTATTGAGCGCACGAGGAAGAAAAATTACTACGCTACGCTGTAGATTGCGAAGTAGTCGGCAACTTCGCGCTCACTGCGAAGTGCGAAGTTGTCGCTACTTCGCAGACTCCGTGAACGGAGTGTTGTACAACGCCCAGGGTTACACAAGAGCCCTTCCTTTCCTGCCCTGGTTCCAGCCTCAGTACGGGGGGGCTTGCAGTTCTTTGTGTGAAGACAGGCTAAGCCCTATTCATGTGCACCTGTCATCTCCTCCCTGCCATCTTGCTCAGGAAGACCCATCAGCCTGGTAATGGACCATCAAAATGTGAGTGACACACCTCAGCTCTCTTTGTGTGTGACCGCATAGAGGGAATACACAAAACCCAGCTGTCACCCACCCCAGACGTATCTTCAGAGACAGTCAGAGGCACAGAATGTCTAAAATAAGAAAATGTCACATTTCTGAAAGTGGCAATTTCAAGACTTAGAATTTAAAAACTAACGTTACCATAAGTTTGTGATTCTAAAATGTGAGTCTAGAGACACCAAATTTTAAATATCCATCTTGTCTCAACTGGAAATTATAATTATGAGATTTAATAATTTAATCCCAATGTTAACCTATGTGGAATGTAGGCCCTGCAGTAGTGAAAAATTAATTTAATATTTTTCACTATCAGGACATGTAAACGTTAAACGTACATATCCTACTTTTTAAATATAATACTAGGCCTGGGCAGTAAATTCCGTTCCGCTCGCGGAACTTGGGTAATTTCGCTTTCCCTGGAGAACGCAAAATTGGCCAAAATTCTGCGTTCTGCGACTTCACAAAATTTTTTGATTATTCGAGTTCTCAAATGCGTGTTTGTGAGATGTTTCCCCCCAATGCATTGCGAATTAGCAATTCTGCATGTTCATGGAATCTCTGCGTGTTCTCAGAGATTTTTTACCATTTCGCAGAGATTTGCGTAACGCGATTATGCAAATTCTGCCCACCCCTATACAATACACCCTGCTGTTGGGGCAGTCTACAGCCTACTTTTGGTATGACTAATATATATCAGAAAGGAAGATTTAGGCCTGGCGAGAAGATAATCTTGCCATGTCGACATGGCAGTTTAAACTGTACACACAGACTCTGCAATGGCAGGCCTGAAACATGTTTAAAGAGCTACTAAAGTGGCTGGTACAATCATTGCTGTGTAGCATTTAATTTACAGGCCTTGGGCACATGTAGTGCACTATATTAGGGACTATTTAAATTAAATATACTAATTATTGATAAGCCAATGTTACTTTGTTTTAGAGATAGAGCCTCTGCACTTTAGCACTGTTTAGCAGTGGTAAAGTTCCCACAATCCTAAAGCCTGCAAAAATGAAGTCAGAAAAACAGGAGGTCAAAAAGCAAAAAAGTCAGTGAAAATTAGACCAAGGATTCCAGGCTAACATGTGTCCCCCTCAGCTGAAAATGGGGAGAGGCAACCAACTCTTGGGGAGTTGTCTTTACTAAGGCAGAAGAACCTGGAGAGATGATTAGCATTTTAGTGATCTATTTCAGGACGATGTTCCACCGTAAAGTCCATTCCCTGTAGGAGGATGGACCACCTCAAAAGTTTAGGATTCTCGCTCCTCATCTGCATTAACCATCTGAGGGACCCGTGGTCTGTCTGAACCTGGAAGTGAGTGACAAACAGTTATGGCTTTAGCTTTTTCAGTGCCCAGGTCACAACAAATGTTTCCCTTTCAATTGCACTCAACCTCTGTTCCATGGAAGGTAGCCTTCTGCTAAAGGTTGATCCAGGCCCGTTTACTTATTTGTGACAGCACAGACCCTACACCTCCCATACTCTGAGGCACTTGTCTGAATAAAAAATTCCGATTAGACGCTAGGAGCCTTGAGCATGGGTGCCATGCACATGGCCTCCTTCAGGGTGTCAGAGACATTCTGGAACGCCTCTGTCCAGATCACCTGATGGGTCTGCTTCCTAAAAGTCAGCTCTGTAAAGGGGGTAGCAATGGTGTAAATTGATAAAAATTGTAAATTGATACTTGTATAGCGCACTACTCACCCGCAAGGGTCTCAAGGCGCTTGTAAAAATACCGCTGTGGAACCCATCCTGGCTTTCCCTGTGAGGTGCCCACTCCTGGGCACCCCCAAGGTGTAGGCCAGGCATCTTTAGCGTTGTGGGAGCCGTTGTGGAGATTAAGCAAGCTATTGCCCAGAGTTGCAGAGTGGGACTCCATGCTTGGAATAGGCACCGAGGCGAGAATTATCAGGTCTGTGGAATTTTTTGAGCCCAAGACCCGCCGAGGCTGGGAATTGAACCCTGGTCCCGGACTAGACCTCTGCAACAGGGTCTGCCGCTCTAACCATTGAGCCACACTTCTCCACTGAGAATCTTCTGTAATACCTATGGAGGCTTAAAAAGACTCTCACCTCTGTTTGGGTCTTGGGGGTTTCGTATTAGGAATTGTCTCTATCTTGAGCTAGAGGGGTTGCATATGGCCACCTTGCAGTTGGTGATCCAAGTAGACCAGAGCTCCCTGCCCTGTCTGTTACATAGTGACCTTGATAATCATGCCTGCCCTCTGCATAGCCTGAAGCACTTCCTTGAGGTGACACAGGTACTCCTCCCAACTGGAGCTGAAGACCGCAATCGCGTCTAAGTAGACAGCATTGAAGTTCTCCAACCCAGCCAGGACCTGGTTGACCAAACCCTGGAAAGTGGCAGGGGTGTTCTTTAACCGAAGAGCTTGACTCGGAACTGGAAGAGCCCTTTTGGTGTGGAGAACTCAGACCTCTCTTTTGCCCCTCGGGCAAGGCAATCTGTCAGCACGCAGACGTTAGGTCAAACGTGTCTACGAACTTGGCAGCTCCAAGTTGATCTAGGAGTAGGGGTGGGCAGAACTCACAAAGTTTTACTCTACAGAATTCCGCTAAGTTCCATAAAGACTCTGAGGACACCATAGAGTTCTGACCACCCCAAGCTAATTGATTTACTGTATAATAGATTTCAGCTAGATTGCCTCTGTGCTTAAGCCCCTTGGCACCTGCTGCAGGAGGAAGTGCTCTCTAGTGGGCACCATGCTGCAAACTATTAAACTGGTGCAATGAGACCCTGTGGCAAAAGAGAATAAAGCCTCCGAGGGGAGGCTGTGGAGGACTGTACTTGGGCGTGTCAACCTTAAGTAAAAGTGGAGTTTGCCTTGTTTCCTTAGGGGATGAACTTAAGCATTTAACTCAAATAGGAAAACTGACCTTGAGAACAAAACCAGATTCAAGTGAGGAGGTCAGTGAAAACACTCCCTGTCCCACTGTCGTGCAAGGCCACCTTAAACTTCAGCTCCACCATGAAGTAGCCTGGTGTGATCACCAGCAAGAAGATGGGCCAGCACGTCTAACCCATGGCCCCAGACCTGTAAAACTTATACTTCTCTCAATAGCTCCAGTCAGCAGTGTATCTACCCCCTGCCACTGTCTGTACAGATACCTATTGCTGCAGTCCAAGCCATGTGGGCTATGCTTTGCATTGCTGCATAGGCTTACTCATGCAATAGGATAACTAAACTCTGACCAAAGTGTTTGTTGCTGTGCTTTTAGCAAACTGTCACACTTCCATTGTTAAGTCTTTTCTTTTGAAAACTAAAGCAGTCTCAAAACAAGAAGCTTTCTGATGGTCCCAGAGGAGTGCTTGTGGTGCGATGGCTCAATAATCAGTGGCAGCCAAGGTATACGGTGTGACTCCAGGAAGTACTTGCTGCAGCTGGGATAGGCTGAGCTCTATCTGGGTGTCATGGGAAGAGACTTTCCCTTGTTAATTACTGAGGATCCTTATAAGGCGCAGGCGCGATGAATCTAGGGTCAGTGAACCAATAAATTCCGGCATGCACATGCATTTCTTGTTGCCACTGTCTAGGGGTTTTTGCCTTTACAAAGGATCCATTATAGTCTCTAAAATAGTTTTTTATGTGATGGACCAATACACTGAGTGATTTGTAGTCCTATACTAACTAACACTCAGACTCCTTGCCCTGGGCCCCAGGCATTTGCCTTTGAATTGGCCCATAGTACCAGATGAGACTGTAAATGCAGCAGGAGGCAGGGCCCCCCTTGAAAGTCTTCTGAAAAACAAAAGTTAGGTTTTAGCCACTTTTCTTCACTCCCTCCCATCCGTCTACCCTTCCCGGCCCCCTCCATCTCCCTCACTCCACCCACCAAGAGCTCTGCTCCCTACAGTAAACAAAATAAACGAGTGCACTGCATGCTGACCCATGAATTTGCTTCAGACAGGCACAAGATGAAATTCTGTGAATGTGCCCAGTATTTAGTGTGGCTTTGCAAGGAGTTTCAATATGGAGTTAATTATTAGGCTTTTAACTTAAGTAGGGCTTATTGATTCCACTGGTGGGGCAGTGGAATGTATTAATAATTCCCCATTACAATACAGTGACATGGAACTACTAAATTCCTCCAATTCTGCCCACTCCTATCTATGAGCTCATCAGCTCTGTGGGAAGGGAGTGCAAATGAGTCCTAGCGGCTGCATTAAGCCTTTGTTAGTCGACTCAGAAACAAAGTACATATGTGACACTAGGAGGGGCAACCTTGGGTACCAGCACCACTGGGCTGGATGAGGGCTCTTTGTGGGCTCAATAACCCCTAATGGATATTTTGAAGACCTTTTCCTTAATGTTAGCCCTCACTTTATCAGACAACCTGTAAATGTATGTTTTCACACGTGGGCTATCTCAAGTGTCAATAACATGGGTGCACCATGCAGTGAGCACTGGGGTAAGTGCGAAGAGAGAGGCAAACTGCCTCAACAACTGGAGGCAGTCACTCTATCTAGGGCCAGTGTAGGGCAGAGTCTAACATGGTCACTAACCCATCCTACTCTTTGGAAGATAGGAGGTGAGGAAAGGCTCACTTTCGTCTTTCACCCCATCATCAGTTACCAAGAGCATATTAACCTGAGACCTCTCAGTGGCACTTCAGGCGAATACCATGCATGACACTCAAAGGTGTCCTAGGGGTTTGGAGGTCCACCAGTTAGGTGACATCGCTCTTAAGAGGCTCTTTCACAGGATGCCCATATAGAAGTACAAAGGGAGTAAAACCAACCCCTTTTTGCTGTACCTCCCTGCATGCAAACAAAAGGCACATCGGGAGGATGCCCCACTCACTTATGCATCATGGTGTCTGAAAGACCCATAATCATTCCTTTCAGGGTTTGCTTGAACATCTCAACCAACCCTTTGGTTTGAGGGTGGTAAGGAGTGGGTGACTTTTAGGTCACCCAACATTCCTTCCACATGACCTTCCTGTAGAACAGCATGAAGGTGGTACCCCAAACAGCTAACACCTCCTTGGCATCCTCAGGGGGTTAGCATCCGGGTACCAGCTGACATGCTTCACCAAGACCAAAGTGAATTTATTGTCCATGTCTGTCTTGGGGTCCAGAAGCGCAATGATGTCAATTCTCACTCCCTCAAATGGGATGCTAACGACATAAAAATGTTGCCGGGGCCTTGCACTTCCCCCCTGTCTTGCCACTTGCATGGCAGGTAGGACAGGACCCTCAGGGCCTCATTTATGAAAAGTGACGCATCGCTGCGAGAAAACAGCGATGCGTTACTTTTCACTGCGCCCTCCTTGCGACACCAATGATGCGTCATATTTACAGTATGACGCATCATGGCGCAAGGAGTTACAGATCCGTCAGTATTTCTGACGTATCTGTATGGCGCAAAAGTGACGCATTGCTGGAGTGTGTCACAAAAGTGACGCAACTCCAGCATTATGTCCTTTCACATGGGGCAGGCCCCATGTGAAAGAGCCTGTGTCAGTCTTATGGCTGCTGTGAGGCAGGAGTAATAAATTGACGCATTTGTGTCCTAGAAGTGGCGCAGTGAAATCTTATAGATTTCACTGCGTCACTTCTATGACCCTTTCTTGCGTCAAAACACGCCCCTGCATACATTATACCTGGCGTAGGTATAATGTAATGTAATGTTATGTAACACATACTTGTTGAGCGCGACTGTCACCCAGAGGGTATCCTGGCGCTTTGACCTTAATTTTACCTACATATAGCGGACATTACACTACTCTTGGAAAGAGGTGGCATTTAAGGCCCTTTTTGAAGGAGGACAGATCCTGCCTGCTCCGTAATGACAAAGGCAGAGAATTCCAAAGCTTAGTGGCAGTGAAGCTGAAAGAGCGGCCGACCATCCTCACCCTTTTAATCCTAGGGACTCTCGCTAGGAAGGCAGAAGAGGATCTAAGATTTCTAGCAGCTGAGTACCAGGAAAAAAGGTCTTGCAGCATCACCAGTCCCAAACCGTGAAGGGCTCTAAAGACAAGACAAGAGGCCTTGAAACAGATCCGCTGGTGAACCGGCAGCCAGTGGAGGTCCGAGAGTGCAAGGGAAGAGGAAGCGGAGTGTGGACGAGAAAGAGCCAACTTAGCTGCCATATTCTGAACAGGCTGCAGCTTCATAATCAGAATGTTAGGGGCTCCCAGAAGCAGCACATTGCAGTAGTCGAGCCTACTGAGAATGATACTGCGCACTACTTCAGATCTTGCCAAAGGAGGAAGTAAAGAAAGGACTTTCCGCAGAGTGCGAAGCAGCAGCATGCATGTCGCAGTGGTTTTATTAACGAAAGCGTCCAGTTGAAGACTTGGCCCAAACGTAACACCCAAATTACGAGCAGACTCTGCTGCAGCCACTGTGCCTAGAATGGAAGTAGGGCAAAATTCCTCAGGCAGGGGGCGAGGCGTGAGAAGAGTGTAGTACCTCAGTTTTTGACCCATTAAACTGAAGAGAATTTTGGCGTAGCCAATCCGCCGTGGAAGTCATGCAGCGATGAAATGTTTCCCTAGAAACTGCATCACTACCCTCAAAAGAGAAGATGAGTTGGGTGTCATCGGCATAATTGATGACTGATATGCCAAAGGACTTGACTTGATCAATCTAATCAGTGGGCAGAGATACAGATTAAATAAAATAGGGCTAATCGCCAAGCCTTGGGAAACACCCTGTTCCACCTTTCTAGTACCAGACCGAAAAGGTGGCAGAGCCACCGCTTGCTGCCTATTACAAAGATAAGAAGTCAGCCAGTCCAGGGCCAGGCCGGTCACCCCAATATTCCGGAGCCTGCTTAGTAACATGGCATGATTGACCATGTCGAATGCGGCTGGCATGTCGAGCAGCACTAAAAACGCTGCTCGTCCCATATCGACCCGCAAACGCAGATCGTCCAGAACGGTCACCAGCGCAGACTCCGTGCCATGGGCCGACCTGAAGCCGAATTGGGCCACGTCCAGGCCGGCATTGGTTTCAAGAAAGCTGGAAAGAGCCCTTATGACCAATTTCCCCAGAATCTTTACAGGGAAAGGCAACAGCGAGATAGGTTGATAATTCGCCGGGCACAGGGGTCCAAAGTATCCTTCTTAAGCAAAGGAGAAACCACTGCCAGCTTCCAGCAGTCCGGAACCATAGCCGTAGTAAGGGACTGGCAACAGATGGAGTAAAGGGGGAAAAACAATTCCTCCTGACATAACTTCCAGAACCTCTGGGGTAACGGATCCAATGGGGACCCAGAAGACACGCTGTTCGCCAACAGACAAAAGTCTTCATAGGAAGGGGGAGGGAAGCAAGTCAGCTGAGATTGTGCCAGTTCCTCCTCGGAGCCATCAAGGACGGCCGTCCGAACGGATCCTGGGACAGATGACATACCAGACTGGCACGAGACCGAGAGGCCGTTCAAGAGATTCGTGATTTTATCTTCAAAGGCGGTAGCCAGGGAGTCGCAAAGCACCTGAGAGGCTGGGATGGTATTCATGGCACAGGCAGGATTAGATAGATTATTGACAATCTTAAACAAGGTCTGAGATTTGTTCACTGCCTGGGCCAATGTGACCTCCAGATAATTAGCTTTAGCACACTTAATCTGTGCCTTGTAGTCTAAAAGAGACTTTTTATAGGCTAGTTTGTCCAGTTCAAGATAGTGCTTTCTCCAGGCTCTCTCTGCCTGTTTGCAGCATGGTTTCTGTTAAAGAAGGTCACTAGAGAACCAGGGAGTAGCCCTCTTAGGTCTATCCTTCGTCTTTCGTAACGTAGCCACCTTATCCAGGGACTCCAGAATCTGCCGAGAAAGGGCTGAGTAGCTTTCCTCCGCGTTCTTTCCCAGAGAAAATCCCCTCGGAATTAGAGAGGGAAGGCTGGGGCTCTTCAAGAGCCTCGACCACGCCTACTAAACTTGGTGTTGCCAGGACCGCTACCACTCAAAGAGCCATCTGGCAAGCGAATAGAGAAGTGAATGAGAGCGTGGTCGGTCCAGCATTGCGACACAATCTCCCTGATCGAGACCAGCGAGTCTTCTGCGAAGACCAGATCTAAGATGTGGCCTTTCCGATGTGTTTGGGAGAGTACCAGCTGTTTGAGATGAATATTACTACATGCTTGGCACAGCTCTCTAAAGGCAGTGTCTGAGGGGCCATTAAGCCAAAGGTTGAAGTCACCCAGGACTAAAAACCTTGCATGAGAGTTGGACAGGTCATAAATAAGATCAATTAGTTCTTGGGAGCCAAGCAAGGCACTACCAGGAGGCCTGTAGCATAGTAGGCCAGCAACCAATACTCCACTCTGACCCTTTAAAGAAAAACCCAATAGTTCAAAGCCTTGAATCGCTTTGACCTCGAGCAGAGAGAGGGCGAGTGATTCCTTAAAGATGAACCCAACTCCACCTCCTCTCCCGCTTGCCCGCGGATTATGTCTGATCATAAAGCCCAGGGGACAAGCCCAACGGAGTTCGACACCACTGTCCGCCCTCGTCCAGGTCTCAATTAAAAAGAGCACATCCAGATTCTGAGAGTCAATAAGGAGGGCAATCTTGGCATGGTGTTTACAGAGGGAGCAGACATTAAGCAATCCGCAGGAAAGAACCACTGATGAGCCGGTATTACAGCCAAGTCGACTGTCCATACTAGGACAATGGCCCAGCTCGTCCCTGGAATAAACCAGGCGAGTAGAGGCAGCGTGGCTGGCGCTGGTAGCGTTCGGAGCGTGAACGGGCGCAAACGGGCTTACCTCTGGCGCACCTCCGGCGTGCCGTCGGCGCGCCGTCGGCGCGCCCACACTGCGCGCTTGTTCCCCCATCCCTTTTAACACCGTAAAGCGCGGGAGTCCGGCGAGGAAAGCCTCTGGACCCGCAACAAAGATGGCGCCTGTTAATCGGCCCGTCCAAAAATACACCCACCCAAGATGGCGGTCAAACGCCGCAAAGCGCTACCAACTAGCCCAGCAATCGGTGTAGCTCCTGCAAAGTGCGGGTGAGTCAACGATTACAGTGCGGGTAAGAACTAAGCATAAATATTGCCCCTAAATTGTCCCAAGGCTTAAAAAAGCGCCTGCGTGCTGTGTGACAGCGCAATCGTGCCCAGTGCAGAGTGAAGGTTAAAAAGGTTAAAAGACTAGCAGCTAGACAATTACTGTCAAGATAAGCATGCGCGCGAGTAGGTATTAAGATCTACCTGTTGCTGAGAGGGCAACTGCTTAAATACACTTCCAAAGCGCGGGCGTCCGGTGAGGAAAGCCGCTGGACCCGCAACAAAGATGGCGCCTGTTAATCGGCCCCGTCCAAAAGAACACCCACCCAAGATGGCGGCCAAACGCCGCAAAGCGCTACCAACTAGACCAGCAATCGGCCTAGGTCCCGCAGAGCGCGGGTGAGTCAACGATTACAGTGCGGGTAAGAACTAAGCCTAAATATTGCACCTAAATTGTCCCAAAGCTTAAAAAGCGCCTGCGTGCTGTGTGACAGCGCAATCTTGCCCAGAGCGCAGGGGTTTACAAAGTGATGCATCTACCTAGATGCGTCACTTTGTAAATATAGTGCAACAAGGCACATTTTTTACGCTGCTGGTGCGTCATAAAAAGTGACCCACCGGCGGCGTAAATGTGACGCACGGCCTCATAAATGAGGCCCTCAGTACGCATCTGAGGCCTTCCTTAATTGAGGCCAATAAAAGTGGGTGACACGCCTGTCAAAATTATTTTCTTCTCCCAAATGACCTGACAATGTCACATCATGAGCTAGACTTAGCAGGAAAGTCCTGTAATACTAGGGGGCCACCAATGCACATCTTGCACCAGGCTCAGAAAATTTAGGCTCACTTTACAGGAGACCATTCTCACAGCACATCAGGTGCTTGCAAGGCCTGGGTGGTGAACTCTGCTCCATTCTCGGAGTTTGCAGAGTTTTCTGTACTCGGCGCAGTGGAGTTTTGTCCGTGCTCGCCAACGGTAAGTTGGCGAGCTGCCACTCATGTAAATTACTACTCAAGCATCAAGAAGATCAAAGTGAATGGCAGTTCACACTGCACTCCATCACTTGCAGAACTCCGCAGAGTTTTATGTCACTTCCGGAAGGTTTGCGTAGGGGAACTCAATGAACTCTGCCCAGGCAGAGTGCTTGCCAGAGGTGTCACCACCTGCCTGGGTCTTAGCCTACTTTCACAGACCCTCAGGAGAAGGACATTTCATTTGTGCCCTGCAAAACTCTTCCCTGGTGGAACCACCTTCCTGTGCCAATGGGTCAGCTCAAGCATGTTCCCCAGTTCTGCCACTTCCTCCCTTGTAGGTACTGTGGCTTCCCCCTCAGGTTCAGCCTCCACCAGAGCCATGGTAATTTCAGCAGTGGGTTTCCTGTGCCCCTTGATCTGTTACTTTTTGGCAGGTCCCTGGTCAGTTCTTCCAGACTTCAGGTCCTTTGAGCATCCTCTTGGGCTGCTATGGACTGTGTGGTAAGACACACCCACTCATGCAATCCTAACAGTTCAACATGGAACCTAAGCTAGACCTCCTTCGAGGCAGTATGCTTCAGGTGAAGAATGAAGATGAAATCAACCTAGATCTGTGACTGGGGTGGGTGTCTGAAAAGTTTTAGTGCTCTATCCATATTTTCCTTGTGTTTTATTTGTCTGTTCTAAGTTGGCAGGGTATGCCCAGACATGGGTCCCTTGCTCAGTCTGCCACTGGATTCAAGCTAGCCTGGCTGATGTGGGGTCTTACAAAACTGTTCCCACAATGCTTGTTTCAGGTCCCGGGAAGACCTGACTTGGCAGTTCAGGCTGGACTTTTGCCATGAGGCGCAGGGTCAAGACTGATTTGCATATGGCTGTGTCTGAACTGGGGTGACAAAGTGACCTAAAGAACAGCGATGGATTCAACCCAGATCTGTGACTTGGGTGGATGACTAAAAAGGTTCAGTGTTCTGTTCATCATCTCCTTGTGTTTGCTTTTCTTCGCCCTAATTTGGCAGGGTATGCCAGACATGGACCCTTGCTCACTTTGCCACTGGATTCAAGCTAGCCTGGCTGATGAGGGGTGTTATCCCAAACCTGGTCCCATGATCCTTGTTTACGGTCCAGGGAAGAACTGGCTTGGCAGTTTTGGCTGTACTGTTCTCATGAAGAAGAAGGTCAAGGCGGATTTGCATTTGGCTGGGTCTCAACTGGGGCAGCACAATTATCCAAAGAACGATGATGGATTCAATCCAGATTGGTGACTGAGGGTGAGTGGCTAAAATATCTCAAAGCTCTGTCCATCATCTCCTTGTGTTTGCTCAGGTCATTACCCAGCAGACAATCCACAGGTCTGGACAGACTGATAGCTATCTTAAGCAGACCTGAGAGCCCCCCATTCAAAGAGAACTAGAGCCTCTGGATGGTGGATCTCACGGTTGTCAGCTGAAACCACTTGTTGGAACACATTAGGAACCACCTGCTCTGAAGACACCTCATGACATGGTTGTCATGCTGGCTCCTCTGTCTCAAAGAGCATCCACCCTCTGCCCATTAGTGGTTACCCACTGACTGTACTAGGAAACAGTGTTTACAACGCTGTCTCCACAATGCGGTACCTTCACAACACAGTTGTTACAACGACCGAGTTGTTACCACGCGTACATTACATCACAAGTCGTTTCAACGACGTGCTGTAGGGAGCGCGCTGGTGTTGGATTTACAACCCAACACCTTCCCTGCTGTTGCACAAACTGGAGAAGGAATAGTAAAAAATAATATTCCTAAGTCCAGCGCGCCCCCTACAGCAAATCGTTATAACGACTTGCGATGTAATGGTACGTGTGGTAACAACGCAGTTGTTGTAATGACCACGTTGTAAAAGCATGCGATGTATTCACATGTGTTGTAAAGAGACATATTCACCGTACATTCTAGTATTGGCAGGCATGTAGGTTCTCTACACCATCTCTCTGTTACCCAGGGACACTAGAGTAACCTCTGCACTGTCCCCCAGACTATCAGGGACCATCTACTCGTCAAGTGCTTCACTAACAAAAACTCCAGTGACTGTCCACCATTGGAAGGCTTACCCACTTGGGACACTTGACATTTGGCTTGAACTGCCCTTCCTGCTCACACTCAAAGCACTTCAAGGGTTCCTTCTCTCAGACTTACATCTTCTTTTAGTAAGGGAAAGAGAACCCTGACAAACATAACTAGTTTGTGGCCTTTTAGAGAACTCTTTGTTTTTGTCCTTCTCATCCTTCTGGTGAGAACCCTGCCCACCCTTGTGGTGATCCCCTCAGGTACCTTCTTATGGACCCTATTTCTCACCCATCACTATGCCTCCTTAGCAAGCTCTGTCGGGTCAGTGACAAAGGTCACAAAGTGTTTGCACAGATCTGGGAAACCATGACTGAACAGATGCACTTTTGCAATCACATTGAACAACCCCTGTTTATCTTTCACATCACTGCCCTTCACCCAAATACAGGAACGCTTCTAACTATCCCTTAATTTCTGTCTGTACTTTTTGTGGGGCCAGGACAAACCTTCTGATTAGGGTCTCCTTCACGATCGGAAACCTCATCCTGTCACCCCTCGACGGCCAGCAGGGTGACCCTCCCTTGTCTCGGAAAGTACCTCTACACACTAGCTCTCCAATTATCCCTAGGGGCCCTGTGCATCTGCAGAGTAATCTCATAGTCCTCAAGTGATCTATCTATGTTACCTACCACCACAAAATCAGACACAAAATCCTTGGGAATGCGGACCCTTCTCTCTGTAGACACTA
This sequence comes from Lissotriton helveticus, assembly GCF_964261635.1. Taxonomy (NCBI): domain Eukaryota; kingdom Metazoa; phylum Chordata; class Amphibia; order Caudata; family Salamandridae; genus Lissotriton; species Lissotriton helveticus. The sequence continues at coordinate 1,213,464,653 of NC_136071.1, read as the reverse complement.
CAGTATTGTGGCCACAACTGGACTTTACTTGCTTAGCTTTGAAGTCCAGTTCCTTTAGGCTTCTCTCATAAGCCAACCACTCTAGTATAAGCTTCTCCTCCATGGCCAGTGTTGCTGCTCCAAGGCCAACTATTCAATTTTCTCTTCCTCCTCCATAGCCAATTTAATTTGCTTTTCCGCAAAACTTAGCTTGGCTAACTCCAATCTGAATTTTTTCTCCTCCCTCTGTTTTCCAGCTCCCTATGAGTCAGGCCTTTAATATATACACTACTCCCTGCTCTGTAGGAACCTCCACTCAATTGGCTCCCTGCCTCACAGTCAGATCCAGATTCACAAGTGAATATATAATGTTACAATGCATGCAATTACCAGGCATGCTTTCACAGACCAGTCTTTACATCGCATCTACCATTACATTGCATGATTTTACAACACATTTTTTAAAACTACCATTGCAACTCATTCCATTACAAGGCATACCATTGCAACACATACCATTGCAATGCATAACACTTTTAGGGCAACAGTAGAGTAAGTGTTGGATAGTGTAGAGGTAAAAATTACTATTCCCACTCCAGTGAGTTTAACAGTAGGGAAAGTGTTGGACAGTGTGGGGGTAAAAATGACTGCCCATGTACCCCAAAAGCAATACCACCCTAATACTAAAATCTCCATGACTTACCTTATAATGTGTTGTAATGGCATATGTTGTAATGTATGCGTAGTAATGGCATGAGTTGTAGTGACATACGTTGTAATGGCATGCATTGTAATGCCATGCGATGAAAAGGCAGTTGCATTGTAACAGTTGCGTTGTAAAGGTAGGTCATTGAAATGACTGCATTGTAATGGATGTTTCCCTTCACTAGTGATTCCAGCTCTATATCATAATCCTCTATCACCGCATCCTCTTCCTCTGGGGTCATAGCCAAAGCAGGGGCCCTCTAAACATGCCCTCATTTACATTTATAGCTCCACCTTCTTGGTGAAGCCCCTCATGGAAACCCTAAACCACTTGCAGAAGGTTTTGTGCTAGGGGGCAGTCTAACTCTCCAACTGGGCCAGCTCACACTCCAGGGTTTCAGGTGCAGATACAGGAACGCGAGCTGGAGACATTATATTAGGGGAAAAAATGCCAATCAGTGAAATTTGAAGAATTTAAAAACAGACAGAGTAGTGAAAAAATGACAATGAAGAGCGGAGACTATGGATTCAAATTGGTCATATAAAACTTAAAAGTATATCTTACTTTTTAAATATACTACACCCTGCCCAGGAGGCTGTTTAGGGCCATCCTTATGGGAGACTTATATATATCAAAAAGGTAGGTTTAGGCATGGAATGTGGATTATCTTGCCAGGTCAACATGGCAGTTTAAAATGCACACCCATGCTCTGCAACAACAGGCCTTAATCAACCAATAAATCAATCATAACATTTGCAAAGCGCACTACTCACCTGTGAGGGTCTTAAGGTGCTGGGGGGAGGGGGATGCTGCTACTGCTCGAAGAGCCAGGTCTTGAGGAGTTTTCTGAAGGTCAGCAGGTCTTGGGTCTGCAGTAGGTGGGTGGAGAGGGTGTTCCAGGTCTTGGCGGTGAGGTGGGAGAACAATCTGCTGCCGGAGGTCGCTCTTCGGATGCGGGGGACTGTGGCAAGGGCAAAGTTGGAAGAGCGGAGCTGGTGGGTGGGGTGTAGAAGCTGAGTTGTCTGTTGAGGTAAACTGGTCCGGTGTTGTGGAGTGTTTTATGTGCATGGGTTAGGAGCTTGAAGGTTATCCTCTTGTTGACAGGGAGCCAGTGCAGGTCTCTCAGGTGAGGTGTGAAGTGGCTGCAGTGAGGGATGTCAAGGATCAGGCGTGCAGAGGCATTTCGGATGCGTTGCAGTCGTCTCAGGAGTTTGGCTGAGGCTCCTGCGTAGAGGGCTTTTCTGTAGTCCGGTCTGCTGCTCATGAGGGCCTGGGTGACCGTTCTTCTCGTTTCGGTGGGGATCCACTTGTAGATCCTGCGAAGCATGCGGAGGGTGTTGCAGCATGAGGAAGAGATGGTGTTGACCTACTTAGTCATGGAGAGTGTGCAGTCGAGGATGACCCCTAGGTTGCGTGCGTGGTTGGTGGGTGTTGGGGCTGTTCACAGTGCCATCGGCCACCAGGAGTCGTCCCAGGCCGTGGGGGTGGATCCGAGGATGAGGACCTCCGTCTTGTTTGAGTTCAGCTTCAGTCAGCTGTTCCTCATCCATTCGGCGACGGCCTTAATTCCTTCGGGGAGGTTGGTTCTGGCGGTATAGGGGTGTTTGGTGAGGGAGAGGAGCAGCTGAGTGTTTCCGGCATAGGAGATGATATTGAGGTTGTGCAGTCGGGCGACGTGGGCGAGTGGTGCCATGTAGATGTTGAACAGCGTTGGGCTGAGGGATGAGCCTTGGAGTGTGCCGCAGATGATCTCGGTGGCTTCGGAGAGGAAGTGGGGAAGGGGAACACTCTGAGTTCTGCCAGCAAGGAAGGAGGTGGTCCATTCCAAGGTCTTCTCTTGGATCCCGGCGTCGTGGAGGTGTGTTCGTAGTGTGCAGTGGCAGACCATGTCAAAGGCGGCTGACAGGTCCAGAAGGATGAGGGCCGATGTTTTTCCATTGTCTAGCAGGGTCCTGATGTCATCGGTGGCAGCAATGAGGGCAGTTTTGTTGCTGTGGTTGCTTCGGAACCCGGATTGGGAAGGGTCCTGGATGCTGTTCTCCTCAAGGTAGCAGGTCAGTTGTTTGTTGCAGTCTTCTCGATGACATTCGCCGGGAACGGGAGCAGGGATATGGGCCAGACGGAAATTCTTGAGGTCCGTTTTCTTGAGTAAGTCATTGATCTTGGCGTGCTTCCAGCTCTCCGGGAAGGTTGCTGTCTCAAAGGAGATGTTACTGACTTTCCGGAGATGGGGTGCAATGGCTGTGCTGGCTTTGTTGAAGATGTGATGTGGGCATGTATCTGACGGGGATCCGGAGTGGATGGTGTTCATGGGCTTGATGGTGTCGTCGTCGGTGATGTTGGTCAAGGCAAGCAGGCAGTTGGTGTGGATGGTGGTTGTGGGGGCGGAGGTCTCAGTGGTTGTCGGGGCAGGCATGGCGTTGAAGCTGTCGTGGATGTCTGCGATCTTGCGGTGGAAGAAGGTTGCCAGCGAGTCGCACAGGTCCTGTGAAGGTGGGATATCGTTAGTGTTGGAGCTGGGGTTTGAGAGTTCCTTCACGATGTTGAAGAGCTCTTTGCTGTTGTGTGCGTTGTTGTCTAGGCGGTCTTTGAAGGAGGCCCTTTTGGTAGATCTGATGAGTTGATGGTGTCTGCGGGTGGCGTTCTTGTGGGCTGCATAGCTATCTTGTGTTTGTTCACAGAGCCACTTCTTCGCCAGTTTTTGGCAGGGTCGCTTGGAGGCCTGGAGGTCTTCAGTGAATCAGCTGGCTTTCTTGCTGGTGTGACTGTTGGAGGGTTTCTTTACCGGGATGAGGGTATTGGTGCAGTCGTTGATCCACTGTCTGAGGTTGCGGGCAGCGGTATCGGGGTCAGTAGGGTTGGTGGGTGGGCTCTGGGCGAGGAAGGTGATTAGCTGGTCTTCAGTGACTTTGCTCCAGCAGCGGCGAGGCATCTGTTGGGTGCGGTGGTGCGTGGTGGGCTTCTGGAAGGTGAAGTGGATGCAGTGGTGGTCGGTCCAGTGGAGTTCAGTCGTGTGGTTGAAGGAGACGTGGGGGCATTTGCGGAGAAGATGGGGTCGAGCATGTGGCCGGCGGAGAGGGTGGGTGTTGTGGTGAGTTGTCTGAGTCCGAGGTTGGCTAGGTTGTCGATCAGGGTGGTGGAGTTGGTATTGTCATTGTTCTCGAGGTGGAGGTTCAGGTCACCGAGAAAGATGTAGTCCATGGAGGCGAGAGCATGTGTGCTGACAAAGTTGGCAATGGGGTCGCTAAACTGTGGTCAGGGTCTGGGGGTCTGTAGACGAGGGATCCTCTGAGTGAGTGTGGTGTTGGGATCAGCGTGGATATGGAAGTGCAGGTGTTTGGCAGCACTGAGGGTTGTCGTTGGTGTTGGTCGAGACTCTGAGAGTGTTCCTGTGGATGATGGCGATTCCCCCTCCTACTTCATTGGTACAGTCCCTGTGGGTGATCTTGTAGCCTTCTGGAACGGCTAGGGCAATGTCGGGTGCCCAGGCGGGGTTCAGCCAGGTCTCTGTCAGGAAGGTGACGTCTGGGGAGGTTCAGTCGTGTAGGTCCCAGAGTTCAACGGTGTGTTTGTGGGTGGAGCGGGTTTTGAGGAGGATGTATCTGAGGTAGTTGGGTTCTTTCCAGGTTGGTAGTTTGGTGGACGGATACGGGTGAAATTGCAGTTCCGGCAGGTGAAAGGTCTGCGGGTGTGCTTCGGGGCAGCCAGGAAGCAGGCGTGTGGTCGTCCGATGTTGAGTGCGTGGAGGGTGCTGGCATCGTAGCAGTGATGGGCATCATGCGGTAGTGGGGGCCAGGGGTTCTGGCACTGGGCGCGGTCCAGGCACGGACGGACGCAGACGTGCCTGCCTTAGGCGCGCCTGCAGTGCACCAGGGGCACACCCGGTGCTCGCGGCCGCTGCACGGCTTCCATATAAGGGGAGTTGGGAGGGAGGAGCAGCTGGAAGGCGGAAGCGGGGCAGCGAATAGGAGAACAGGGGGTGGGGCCACATGGACGTAGCAGCGGGAAGAGTGGGAAAGAATGGGTGACAGACGGCAGGGGAACAGAAGGCAAGTGGGGCACAAGACTGGCAGGAGAGGAAAGGAAAACAGGCAAGCAACAACTGGAAAAAATACAGTCAAGCAGTCAAAGGCAGTGCAGAAAAATAAACATCAAAATAAACACCAGTACACCGAGGCAGTACAGCGGCGTGAGGAGGGACCTGCCTGCGAGCAGGCTTAAAGGACTACTGAAGTGATTGGTACTATCGGTGCTGCAGGCTCACTAGTAGCATTTCATTTTCAGACTCAGGACACATTTAGTACACTTCACTAGAGACTTATAAGAAGATTAAATTTGCCAATTGTGGATAAGCCAATGTTACCTTGTTTTAGGAAAACAGCACAAGCAATTTAGCACTAGCCAACAGTTGTAAAGTGCAGAGAATCCTAAAGCCAGCAAAAATAAAGTCAGCAAAACAGGAGGTCTGAAAGCAAAAAAGTCAAGGGAAACCATTCCAAGGGTGCCAGATCAAACAAGTATTTAAACAGAATGACATCAAAACTAATGGTGTTATTTCTGTTTTGGATATGATATTGGTATTAGCATACATCAAATGCAAAGTATGACCAGGCCTATGTGTAGGACCCTGTATGTGTTTATTAAGCCTTATTGCTTCCTTTGAGGTAAGTAATTCAGCTGCTTTTTTTCATCCATGTTGTGAACTCTGAAGTTAAAGTTTTCAAGCACAATCAAACTGGAGTGTGTGATAAGTAGTGGGCTGAATCAGGACAGCATGATATCAGTACAACATGATTATTGGCAGGCAGCTGAAAATTAGGGGCCATTAATTCACAGTTTGGCAGGGGAGCCAGAGAGAGTGGTGTTACCTTTATTGTATGCCTGAAGATCGCTACTATCCCGCCTCCTAACCTTCCCTTTCTGGGTACCTGTATCCCATATCCTTCGAGGCAAGCCTCCCCTGTTAGAAATGGGATTCCTGGATGGCCAGGGCTTGCGCCCAAGTCAGTCAGAGCACACCACTTTGAAATCAGGGCAAGGGAGTTACACGCCAAGATAACCCCTGCCCACCCCCTTGGTAACGTAGCATGAGCAGTAAGGCTAAACTCGGAGGCAATGTGAGTTAAGTGTTTGCGCACGCACCCCCAGCAACAACACCCAAGGCCCACCACAAAGGAAACTCCACACAAGGTTATATATAAAAATAGCCTTTGTATTACACCAAAACACATTAGATAAAAACACACACTTTACAATGTGCCAACAGGCACGGGCAGAATTTACAGGGGATATGTACAAGACAGGACCACCTGGACCACTGTCAGGAACCAGCACTTTTAGAAGTAACACTTTTAGAACATAGTATAGAAAATCACTGTAGCAAGAAATAGCACACAACCAGTAACCACTGGTAACCAGGACCTCACTAGCACCACCTGTACTAGGAGAACAACCACCTAAGTATCACAATACCTGTAGGGGTATAAGCACATAACACATGATGCATATCATACATTCAAAGGTGTAAGGAACAAGGCACATGATGCATAAACAACACATTCAGAGGTGCAGGAAAGGAAAACACATGATGTCTAAAAACATTCAGAGGTGTAGGAAATAACAATTGCGCAGAAATCACCTTAGCAAGTAAATCACAAGTTGCGCCAAACTCACATTAGTCACCACCTGTGACTGTCCCTAGGCCAGCTGGCCTCTCTAGGGCTAGGCCGCCCTGTGTCCCAGTGTCAGGGGCCTAAAGAGCCTCTCTGGGCTCTCAAACAAATCCCCTGAAGCAGATGAATGTTTTTGTGTTATGAAGGTTTTCACAATTTTGTTACAAGTGTTTATGGATGACAAAAGTGTCTGAATAATACGTTTTGTTCTTTAGAACTTTGTCCCGTTTTCAGGTCATCAATCGTCGTATTTATTGCTATGCCTTGATCAGGCGGTAAGGTAATGATTGGTGAGCAATTCATTAAAGGTCCGTAGGGGGCGGCGCCATTCTCTAATGGGGTCGCCCAAAGAGAGAGACAAGTGGTCTCTCATAGAACTCTAGGGGCAGGTACAGCCTGTTGGGTACATGGGTGCGGGGGAGAGAGTCACGCTTTCTCTAGGCTGGTTGGCCACCCGGCATGTGCACAATGATGCCAGTAAAAGGCGCAAAGATGCAAGTTAATAGGGTGTACGAGGGTAACCAGGGGCAGAAGGACCCTCACGGTAAGCGGGCCCTCTGCGCATGCGCACTTCGACGGAAGGGCGTGATTTAGTAAGGATCTGACACCAGTTATTGACCTTGCCGTAGGCCCAAATAGGTATGCAGAAAATCAATATTGTATGTGATTGATATGTTAGTCTCTGATAGGAAATACCTTGTACTAGAAGTATGTTAAGGTTAGCCATCTGATATCTGTATCTATCAATTGTAAACGTTTTCTACGTAATTGTGTAAATATTGTTTATTTCAATTTTTGATTTATTTTTTATCTTTTAATAAATATGGCCGGGGGTCGAAAGATCCCCCCCTTCCAAAGAAATCCCTCTTATGTCCTGTTATTAAATGTTGGTTAACGGAGGGGTGGGGGTCCTCCGGCAGTCCCCGGCCATATTCGCCGCACGCCTCCAGGATCACCCGTGAACCACTGCTAGCCGGCCAACAAGTTTTCTTTTCAAGTGAAGTGCGGGAAAGAAGTTCTTCTGTAACTTCTCCAATCTACTTGAGTGCTGAGGTCATGGAGAGCTCTGTGTTGCGACGAAGAACCAGCATAGGGGCAGGCGGTGTGTGCGGTCCATGGGCCAATGCATGAGGACTGATATGCCTTCGGTCAAACAGCGGCACGCCCGCTGGGTGCCCTGTACACATGTCCAAAGCCCATCTCCCAATACATAGGGTGGGATACACAGTGTGCAAAATAAACTACACCTACCACGATCATATCTAATGGGAGTGCTTCTGGCTGGGGTAAAAATAGTTGCCCATTCGAAAATGCCTTGCTTCAGGCAAATGTGCAACAGTCTATCAGCAGCTAGTTATTCTAAGTAGCAACTGATTTTTAAATAAAAGTTGACTTGTTGTCTCTCGTAATTTCCAAGTGCAGATTTTTTGTGCCGAGGGCAAGATTGCCAGCAATTCACTTAGCAGGGATTTGTAAGGCTGTATTCTTAAACAAGTAAAAACAGCAAACAGCACAATCAAAACAAAAATGTTAAAAGGAAACATGATGTGGATTAGTTTCTGCAGGGTGTCCATTTCACAGAGAGGAGGTAGAAGACATCTGGTACTGGAATGAGAAAGCACTTTGGAACAGGAGGGATTTGTTGTATTTATTTTATTTGCAAACTTGTACCGCGCTAGGAATCGACTCCCAAAGGAGTATCTCCGCGCCATTGGCAGCATCTGAGAGCAAAAAGAAGGCCCAATCATATATATTAATTCCCCAACCAGATAACTAGTAATTGAAAAGGAATGTTTTTAGTTTTTTCCTAAAGGGAAGGTGTTCCTTGCATAGTCTAATTTCCTTGGGAAGTTCATTCCATAGCTTTGGGCCGGCTACTGATAGAGCCCTTCCCCCTTGTCTTGTCTTCCTGAACCTGGGGACACATAACAGTTCTTGATCCCCAGATTTTAGAGATCTAGAGGGAACGTATGGAATGAATTTTTTGGTTAGGTAATCTGGACCTTTACCAATAAGGCACTTGTGAATGATGCAGCAAGTTTTGAACATCACCCTCTGTTTCACTGAGAGCCAATGAAGTTTAACTAATAATGGCTTTGAGGGAGTACGGGCCGGGACATTGAGAACTAGGCGTGCAGCAGTATTTTGCACAACTTGTAGTCTAACAATAATCCCCTCATTGGCGGCTAGCAGCAAACCATTACAGTAATCCAACCTACTCAGCACGAGCGACTGTACTAGTGTTTTCCTGGTGGTGTCAGGTAACAGGGGGAATACCTTCCGGAGAAGCCCAATAACATGGAAACAGGAGCTGACCACTTGATTGGCATGTTGTTTAAGGGCGAGCTCCTGACCCAGTTTAACTCCTAGATCTTTCACGACCACTTTGGGCTCAGGGACTGGGCCTAGATCTTGAGGCCACCAGTCAGGAGTCCACAGGCGTTTGGCTTCCCCAAAGAGCAGGTAGGTGCAAAAACTGCAGGACTTCTTCATAAAACACCTTGAAACACCCGTCGCTATAAAAAGTGTCTCATATTTCATGTCTATGTCTTCATCAGGTCAGCTATGGTGCCATGGATCCAGTCTTCAATGACAGGCATCAGTTCCCATTCTTTTACAGCTCTGTCCTGAATGAGAGCTATGAGGCATGGGCCATCTGCCGCTTATGCTCTTTAGTGAAGGGTGGTGCAATATGTCTAATAGCTTATGTCTATGTCTTCCTCAGGTCAGCTATGGTGCCATGGATCCAGTCTTCAGTGACAGACATCGCTTCCCATCCTTTTACCGCACTGTCCCCAATGAGATGCATGAGGCGCGTGCCATCTCCCCGCTGCTCCAGCACTTTGGATGGACCTGGGTTGGAATCCTTATTTCAGATGATGAGAGCGGCAGGAGGGCTGGTGAGGAGCTGGAGAGAGAGATCAGCAACAGTGGGGGCTGTGTGGCCTTCTTACTAAGAGTCCGCAAGTCCTGGGACCTTGAGCAGGAACAGATTGCTAAAACAATCAGTAGTTCTTCTGTCAATGTGGTGATTGTTCACTGTTCACATGCTTACTTGTTATCAGGCCTCCTAGGTCACTTGCAAGGTCTGCCTACTATAGTTTGGATCACTTCTGCAGTCACATCACATCTGAAAGATTTTATAAATTACTCTGATATGAATATTTTCAGTGGTGCACTGGAATTTTCCATTCCTAAGGGACAGATTCCTGGACTGACAGAATTCTTGTACAGTGTGAACCCTTTACATTTCTCAGACAATGACATGGTTGTGTGGCTTTGGGTGCTAACATTCCATTGTTCTCCTGATTTGCTGAATAGGCCTTTTGTCAATGAAGCCTACTACCCTCATTGTACAGGGAACGAGACAATGAGAGATGCGTACCCCCTTCTGTATGATGCTCACAATTTCTACATTACTTACAGTGTTCACACTGCGGTCTACGCCGTGGCTCACGCCTTACACAACATGATCTCATCCAAGGCCCACTCAGGACATCCCTCAGGGAGTGAAAGTCTAGAGAAGGACTTCCAACCATGGCAGGTAGGAGAGTCACTTTCTAATTCTAAATATATATGTCAATCAAATATAATATGACACACATAGTGCACATTTGATGTTATTCCCATAGAGGTAAACACATTTCTAATTAGGCATTTTGTACGGTGTTGTTTGTCAGTATGAAGTCGCTTCTGAGCCCCTGTCCCAACTAGTAAGGATAGGTTTATAATTTAAAGACAGTTTGCAGCTATTCATCAAGCATTGATGCAAACAAGTCCAAAGGCTTGATCTGGGATTACTGTACAGTACAAACTTGCATTTGTGTTTTAAAATAGTCCTAAAGTAATGAATGCTAGTGCTTTGAGCTACTTTGCGCTACTTTGTTTGAATGGGGCAGCCCACCAATCCATGGATTTGGACGCAAATCACAATTTTTTGGAAACGATAAACAAAACTTTTAACCTAAAATGTTCGCCTGCATGAAGAAGGAATAACGTTTAAGGAAACTTTTCTTTTCTCAGACCTCTTTCAACTTCACATGTGTGATGAACTGTACAAATAGAAACTTCAAAAAGTGTTCAACTTGGCAAAAGCACAGTGTTTTTTACAGGAAGATATCCTTCCAATAAACACTATACTTAACATTAAGCACATACCCACACTAGTGCACGAGCGTGTATATTGGCACAAGGCATCCTAATCTTTGGTACCACATGGGGAGAGAGGAACAGCACTAAATATGTGTACATTTGATACAGTTCTGCCCCCTACATTTAGCACAATGCAAAGTTGGTTGCTAAGAATACGCCTATAACATTCTATTCCTCAATATTGTTTATAATCTTTTTATTTTTATAATGTTGGTCATTTAGAGACTTCTTTGGAACAGGAGAAGGGCATTGGTGCAAGCTCAACTCAGACAAGACATAGGTTGTCATCTTCAGGAACAAGCCATCTTGTGGAGTGACACTTGGCAGTCGACCACACTCGGCCCCACACCCACCCCCTCCAACATCGGAATCATCCTAGACACCCAGCTAACCATGAGGCAACACATCAGCACGTCCCCTCTGCTTGTTTCCACGCGGGAGATTGAGTAAAACAAACAGTCAACAACACTGATAAAGAGTGAGAATTCTTCCTGCACTTTGGGGTTAGTTGATGGATTTCCTACCTGGGACAACCACGCTTCCCCTGTGAATACCGAAAGCCTTAAAATTATGATTTTTCTCAATTTGGTAGTAGTAAAGTTAGGACTCCTAACTTTAGAACTCCTAAATGCCTTCTATGAATACCGAAAGTCTTAAAATTAGGATTTTTCTCAATTTAGTAGTAGTAAAATTAGGAAAAATCCTAATTTTAAGACTTTAGGTATTCACAGAAGGCATTTAGGGGTCCTAAAGTTAGGAGTTCTAACTTTACTACTCCTAAACTGAGAAAAATCCTAACTTTAAGACTTTCGGTATTCACAGAAGGCATTTAGGAGTCCTAAAGTTAGGACTCCTAACTTCTGTGAATACCGAAATGAGTGTCTTCTGTGAATACCAAAATGAGTGAGTGCCTTTTGTGAATTTTGAAAATGGTAGTAAGTTTATGATTTTGTCTTAAGTTAGTTCTGTGAATCGGGCCCAAGGAAATCTAGTGCTTATAGCCTCAACCTAATGAAGGTTTCAAACACTTATATGACAAGTCTAGAGGAGCCAGCTGAAGCTCCACTGGTAGAAACTCAGATGTTCTCTCACCCCTCTACATGGTACCGAAACAGTAAATTTGGCAGATGGGTGAACTGGCAACTTATGGCTGTTTATTTGCTTCTCCAAACTCTAAATGGCACCGCTAGTTCACAAATATACTTATCGACTTATTAGCTCACTCACCATGCCACTAATATTACTGCCCTCTACCCTTCCACACTGATTCACTCACTCTCTTATATTCTCAATCATATGATCACTCACTTACTTTCTTCTCAATGATTCACTTTGCTCACTTGATTTGTTACCCAAAATATGTCTAGAAATGAACCCTTCAGTGGGATCAAATCAACTTATACTGTGCCTGCAGCGTTTGAGACTTTGGATGTCTAAAGAAGAGAAGACTTTCAAGTTACATTTCATCAGCATACTAGGAATCTTGATGTTATCTCTGAAAACAGTGCCAAGCAGTTCCATGTAAAATTTGAAGATAATATTGGACTGAATGGATGACTGGGTACACCATGTCTTTTAAGACATGGAGGAACCCATGTGAACAACCCTGTGTTGGGTAGAAAGATAGGAGGAGAACCAACGAAGGACACTGCTTCTGAATCCCATTCGATATTTCAGGATTTCAAAGGCAGCTAAGGAGTCTAACAATATCAGCAGGAGATGTCATCTTCAAATGATGTTAATAGGGCATTGGCTCAATGTGTAAAGGAGCAGTGTTGGTGCTGCCATGTGATTTGAAACCAGGCTGGCACTCATGGTTGGTAATCCCCCCCTCGCTCCTCTAAGGATTTTACATAATTCAAGACATTGTCCTTTAAAACTGTTCTTTTAAACTAATGCTGCTGATTTTTAACACTGCACACTAAGGCAATTATGTCCAGTGTGTGTGCTATGGCTCTTAAAACATGATGAATTGTCTAAATCCTACTTGACATATGCAGCTCCCAATATACTGCAGCACAGTTTGTTCCATACACTAATTTGCATCCTTTAAATATGTAAGTGAATTTGTCAAAATAACCCTTTTTGACTGATGGAAACCTAACTTTTGAAAATTAAATGTCAATCCTAAGTAGGCCGTTTAGCCCACAAGGCAGAGTATCTGGTATTTAAAAGTGGAACAAGCAAGGGTTTAATATGTGCATCTTCCTACAGTGAATAGCCCCAAAACCTATTTTCACCATTAGGGCTGTACCTTTCCTATAAGAAAATACCAAAGCTAAAATAAAGGCATAATGCTAGTTTGAATTGGGGGAAGCTACAGAGCTGCTTAAACAACAATTTTTAATATGTAATAAAATAAAATCCAATTTAGTGGTGAAACAGATTTTTAAAAAAATATTTAGGAAAAGTGATTTTCAAAAAGTTACCTTTAACCTGCCTAAGTCTTTATTAGGTTAATTAGCATTGCCCTACTGCCAGATGGCTTGCCCATGCCTTCCTTTAATGAGATCTGAAAACAGCTCCCATGGAGCAAACAAAAGCTTTGGCCTTGTTGAGAGGACATATTGTGATGAGGAAGGTCACTCATCCCATCTCAGGAAGATCAGCCAGAAGGATCTAAGAACTTAATTAATTTGAAATGGCGCAGATCAGCGAGTTTGGCAGATGGGTCAACCACCAAATGTATGGCTGTTCATTAGCTTTTCCAAACTCTAAATGACCTCCACATCACACACTTACTTATCAACATGGTAACTCACTTACCTGACATCTCAATTACTACCCTCCAGCCTACCTCACTGATTCACTCACCGTTATATTCTCAATCATTTGATCGCTCATTCACTTTCCACTCACTGACTCAATGTCTTGCTTGAGTTTTTTTATCCTCAACATGTCTTGAAATTAGCCCTTCAGTTGGATAAAACAAACTCAGTTTTGCACAAAGAGTAGAGTTCAGTGATGACACTCAAAGGAGTTTGCTTCTACCCAGGGCCATGAAGGGATCTTTCAAACCTGCATGGGCAGTGTGTTAAAAATAAAAGTGCTTACAGTATCTTTCATGCCATCAGTCCCTACTCACACTAAGCCCAAGTGGACCCAATGGCTGCCACAGTTGTCAATATTCTGGCTGGGGGAATTATTTCATACTGATATCATCAGATCAACATGGCCTCCATAGCAACTTTATAGACTCGCCCAGAGAAGAGCAGAAACAGGTTAAAGAATGGCCACTGCAGATGTCCAACATGTACCCCAGTGTGAGACCAAAATCAAAAAGTATGGCTCAATCAAAAGAGAAAGAGAGAGCAGAGAGAAAGAGAGAGAGTACATTGAAGTTGAAAAATTGTAGGTGTAATTCTTTCACAACAACCTCTAATTAAAGTAAAACATATCAGACAACATATTATTGTGCTACTGGTGAGTCATACTAAGGAGATAGTGATTAATAAATCTTGTCAGCAAATATTACTTTGCTTTCACCAAGAAAAGTACACAGATTGAAGTTCAATACTGGTATACGATGGGAGAGTTCTGAACAAGCTCGCTTAGTTCTGCTTCTCTAAAACAGTCATACAGGCCACACTTGTTATCTATCCCTTTGACAAACAATCATATATGTATGTATATATGAATGCATGTATGTACGTATGTGGTATTTCCTTATTGCAAATCTATCCAAAAGACAGTGGAGCACTGTACAAAGTCGTAACCAAGCATGGAGCCAATAACTGATAGAAGAGGTGGCAGGTTTGTGGACTGTTATTGTGATATAGGGTTCTTTAAAGAGGTGATTCATCAACTCTTTTACAAATTGGAAAAAGGGATGTTGTTTCACAACCTGTGTACATAGATGGAAAAGACCTGTTGTCTTTTTTCTTCTTTACACTTCTTAAACGATAGTCTATAGTCTATAGTCTAATGGTGTCATGGCCCTGGGTGCCCTACGATCCACCAGAGATTGTGTCAGATGCACTAACTTGAGCTATCCTGAACCCAGCAGGAGCGGCATTTGTAATTATTCTACCATGCCCCTCACTGTCATGTCTGATGGCCTGTGTCAAAATGAAGGGAATGAAGGGAATGGGGGAATGGGACAAAATAATTAAGAAACAAGATCATGTCTATTGGTTGAATGGACACCCTTGTCTGTGGTTGCCATGTAGGCATGGTCCTTGATGTAATAAAAGGTGAGCATTGAGGGTACGGAGTACACTATGATATAAAGGTAAACATAAACAGTATTACCCACAGATCTTCACACCCAATGCAAGCACTCCACTGCGCATCCCACCCAACTCATTCCAGGATCTGTATTATGTATTCATGCAACCACATCAACAGGTAGCAAAGGATCTTTGCTCAGGAAGATGACAGTTTGTTGCACTCAGTTAAGTCACTGAATAATTGCATGAGGGAGTGGAGCTCTTCTCCAATCCAAAAGTGCTGTGGGGAGCTCTCACACGTGTAGGAGAGTAGGGTCTGCAATCCTATGATCACCCAGATTTTTGCTTTTTGCTTCACTGGTTTACGACTTTCCCTGGCTGTGGGCCTGCTAATCAGACCCACAGCCTAGCTGTTCTCTCTATTCCAAATTGTACCCAGGTACTGAATTGGCACTGGGCCCTCTCTGAGTCCCTGTACCCAGGGCAGAGGTGCACCCAGAAGTCTCCCAGGGGCTGCAGCATGTATTATGCCAACCCTGGGCTGACTGACTAAACAGACACAACTGGCTGCTTGACAGCTGGGGGCAAGGAGGTGTAATCACCCCTGCTCTAGATATAGTATACCTATATCGAAACCTAAAATGGGCACACAGATCTCCTATCGGTCACTCCTATGGCAGGCCTTAACAATCCTGAAGGCAGAGTGCTTGGAATCGTGTGAGATGGTGCTCTGGCATGAGCTGAGCCTGTCTGTGGCTTTCGGGATCTATCCCTTAGCCGTTTCCATGATAGCGTCAGACCATATACTCTTAAGTGCCTTATAATCCTCGCGGTTATGGTAACTTTGGTCTGACATTCTTTAAACATGTCGTGTAAGGTGTCATACGCTTTGGAATACTACCCCCTCGCCAGTTCTGGCGACGGGGGTAGCATTCCACCCCTCTAGAGTGAGAAGACATGTTGGTAGCCTGTAACCCCGGTTAAAGTTGAACATAGCCTCAGCTCCACAAAATGGATGCTGCCACCGAGACACAAGTCTGCCCTCCTGCTGCTGGGAGTCCTTCCAGCACGGGAGGCTTAGACAAAGGGTTTCCTGTCAGGGGCGGTGCTAGCACCATCCCAGATAGGGTTTTGTGTATCACAGGTAGGCAGGGCATGAGAGGAAGGTGACTGCAAGTGGCACCCAGTTCCTGGGGCACACCAGCCCCTGAGCTGGGGAGAGACCGGACAAAGGAGAGGGGTGTAACCACCCCCTCCTGGTCCCACCCATGGGCCGGACCTAGTCGCGTGCCAGCCCCCTTTTTGAGAATAAAAATAGGAGCAGGCCCCTTTCCCAAATTAGATAATTCTGAATCCTGATGACTTTCCACGAAAGAACTCTTGAACATTTCTGAAGACTCTCCCTTGTGGCTAAGGAGTAGCCACCCTGCACCAGCGGGCACCATCTAAGCGCTTGCGGTTTGCTGTAAGTCCATCCTCCGGATCAAGACTGCCCAGCTCGACGAGACCCGGATTCCCCGCCATCTCTGACCTGTACCTGCCTCTACAGCTCAGCTGAGATTCGTGGGTGTGACGAGACCTGAGGGACCGGCTATCATCAAGACCTGCACAACGCTTACCCAGCACGACCGCCGAGGGATCCTCGAGTGAGTGCTTTGGGGTTTGAGAAGCCCTAATCCTGAGCAGCTCCAGCACCGAAGTCCAGCCTCCCAGCATCCACGAGATCTGCGTGGGGCCCTTCTGCTCTTTGCTGCTCACCACGTTGTCCGGCCACTTGCCTGCTGGCTTGTAGCCCTCCTAACGACGAACTACGACACTTCCATTGCTGGTCTGGTTGCTCCAGACTGGCCCTAGCTCCCCTCCAACAGAGGAGCACCCCGGACCCTCCTGGTCCACTCCAGACGCCATCTTGAGTCCACCGCGTGGGCTTGACTTTGCCAAGGCTTTTTGCTCCAATCCTGGTTTCAGCAGCGCCGACAGCAGACACCTTCGTGGGACAGCTCGCCCCTCCATCCTGGTCGCCGACAACGCCTCCTGGTCCGAGAGACTGCAGAGCCCAGAGTCGCCCACTCACCTGGTCGAGGTGACTTCATCCGGTGCCATCCTGGTGCCCATCTAATCACTGGCTAGTGATCAAGAACTGAGTCCCCTTTGCTTTCAGGTCATCTTCAACTCCGATCCAGGCTTGGATCCCATCGAACTTCATCACTGGTCGCCTGCCAGCAACTTCTTCTTTCAGGCTCCATAGACTGTAACGAGGATTCCCGACGTCACTTGAACCCTATGCAGCCGCAGCCCCTGGGCTAGGTAATCTGAGTATTTCGGTGCTCCAGCACAGGTTCACTATCTAAGTGTCCAGATCCTTTTTCGTTTTCAGCCTATCTAGTCGGATTCGTCCGATAACTGTAACTTTACGAAAGCTAGCATCTATAGACTTCTTCCCGCATCCCGCGTGAGAGTGCACACTCTGCACCCGATCTCCCTAGGCCTCATGCTCCTAACCTTAGGGTTCAGTAGTGTAGTCCTAGCGATCCTGAAGCCTCTGGATCTTGTTACTTACCTGCTAGTATTTCGCATTCCACTTTTGTAGTATATGGTTTTTCGTGCCCTCGGGCATTTGTGTAAATTGTGCGACTTAAAGTATTTTCCTAAGAGTTTTGTGTTGTGCTTAGCTCCCTGACTCATAAAGAGTTCAGGGTAGTACTGTTATAAATAAATATACTTTATTTTCATAACAACTTGTGTGGTGTCCTTTGACTTGGTGTTCAAGGGGTAAATGTGATGGTAAAACAGCTGGCTTAACACGCCCTCTAGAGTTTAGCCTAAAGACTGCTCGTGTCCATGCTACTAGGATAGCTGGTCTATCAGGTTGACTTACAACCAATCATCAATAAGGGTTGTTTGGTATGATACAAAGTGATCACTAGAATAGTGAGCACTATATATCAGGCCAACTTCTCACATTGGTGGCAGCGGTGGGATTTGAGCTTGCTGTTGTTTTACCACACACGTATCCTAAGAATATCATTTGAAAGATCACATAGGTACATAGGTACATATAACTTAGCTTAGAATACTCTGAGTTCTACTGAACCAGCTGTTGTAGTGCATTAGGGCCTAGCACACCCTAAGCTACAACTCTAGCAAGGGATCAGTAGGTAACCCCATAGTGTAGGTAGGTGCATCACTTACACCACACTAGAAGCATGTCTACCCATGGAGAGTCTTCAGAGACTCCCCTAGTGGCTGGTGACCCTCCACAGGTCCTATCCAGATATGCAATCCTCAGTTTCCAGGAGATGAGACAATTGTGTACCTCCAGGAAATTGAACAGGGGTCTAACCCCACCCCTCCCTTTCTGTTAGGTCTCTTAGAGACATATGATGCTAGGAAAGCTTCTCAGACAGATGGGAACATGCCAGCCTTAGAAGGTACACAGGGGGATCCTGACCTCCTTGACACTGAAAATGTTGAGGAGGAAGAGGATGATGTGGATCCTTCTGGGGATGAGGCAGACAACAGGCCTGAGCTAGTCAGCACACTTACTAGGGCCAACTTAGACCTACTTAGGGAAGGATCTGGGGGACCCCCAGTACTGACCCTAATGAGGCCTAACCTTGGAGTTAGAAGAGATAGATCTCCTTCTAGGGACTCCAATAGATCTGTGCACTCTCATGTCTCTTCCCAGAGGAGAATGATTTCTCCCCAGAGGAGACTGACTTCTCCTCAGAGAAGAGAACATGAAGCAAGGATGAAACAGGCTAATCTGAGGATCCAGAGGGAAGAACTTGCCCTTGCTAAAGAGAAGCTTGCCTTTGCTAGAGAGCAACAGTTAAGTGGGGTAGTCCCCACTGGTGGCAGCAATATCCCTAGAGATAAAGAAAGGAGTTTAGATACTAAACACCTGAGTAAGATAGTTCCCCCCTTTAGACAAGGGGATGACATCCACAAATGGATGACTGCTTTGGAGAGGGCCTGCACTGTCCAGTGCATCCCCCAGAGTCAGTGGGCAGCTATATTGTGGCTCTCCTTTGAAGTCAAAGGAAGAGATAAGCTCCTCACTACTAGAGTTGAGGATGCTAACAACTACCAAGTCCTGAAGAATACACTGATTGATGGGTTTGGCTTAACCACTGAGCAGTACAGGTTGCTGTTCAGAGACACCCAGAAAACTCAGTCTCAGGATTGGAATGACTTTGTTGATTGTGCCACTAAGGCTTTCGAAGGCTGGTTGTTGGGTAGCAAGGTTACTGATTACACAGGGTTGTATAATCTGATCATGAGAGAACAGATTTTAAATAACTGTCAGAACCAGTTGTTGCATCAGCACCTTGTTGATTCAGATCTGACCTCTCCCCAAGAATTGGGAAAGAAGGCAGACAGATGGGTCAGAACAAGGGTCAAGCAGAACCAGACTCAGAACCAGGGTGGTCAGAAGAAAGCAGACCAAAAGGGTAGTAACAAGAGTGAAAATGACCAGAAGTCTTCAACAGGTCCCCAACAAACCAGAGGGTGAGGGTCAGGCTTCACAGCAGAAAAAGAAGACTCAAGAAGGCCAGTCAAAAAGGTGGTGCCAATACTGTAAAAGTAAGTCTCACTGGTTTAGTGAGTGAACCAAGAAAGGAGGGCAAACTCCTACCACTACAGCCCCTAAGGCACCTGCACCCCCTAGTACAGTCAGTAGTGGTAGTGCACCTCCCAAGCGATTAGTTGGGTTAACCTTGGGTACTGAGGGGTCTGACAACTTAGTTGGCACACTCACTCAGGCTGTCCTTGTCTGTACAGGGGATGTGGATATATCCCCTGATGCAAGTCCCAATACTTTGGGCAAATACAGGCAGACACCTTAAATTAATGGAAAGATGGCTCAGGCCTACAGGGACACTTGTGCCAGTGTCACAATAGTGACACCTAACTTTGTGTTCCCTGGATAGATCATGCCAGGTACAGATTACCTGGTGACCAATGCCAGCAATGTCACTACCAATCACAGTATGGCAATTGTTGATTTCTCCTGGGGAGGTGTAAGTGGCCCATAGAAGGTTGTAGTTAGTTCAGACCTCCCAGTAGAATGTCTTTTGGGCAATGATTTGGAAACATCCCTATGGTCAGAAGTGGAGCAGAGGACTCACATGGAAATGTTAGGCTTGCCAGCACATGTCCTTGCTGTGACTAGGTCACAGGCCAAAAGATGCCCCACTGAACAGGTGCTGGATCCTGGAACAATGGACCAGACACCTTCCAAGAAGAGGAGCAGTAGGGTTAAAGCATTGCCTTCCCCCTTGCCCCAGGTTGTGGATCAAGTCTCTGAGGAGGCTGATCTTAAGGAACTGAGGGAAACTGAGCCTAAAGAGCTTGCACCTGATCAGGTTGAGTTTCTGGGCTCAGGGGGACCCTCCAGAGTAGACCTGGGGAAGGCACAGTTAGACTGTCCCTCCCTTGAACCCCTCAGACAGCAAGCTGCTGCTGAGGCTGCAGGGAACGCCAAGGGTACCCACAAGGTATACTGGGATGATGGACTCCTGTACTCTGAGTCAAGAGACCCCAAGCCTGGTACAACCAGGAGGCTGGTCATTCCTTTGTCTCAGAGGGGTTTCCTTCTTACCTTGGCCCATGAGATTCCCCTTGCAGGACACTTAGGCCAGAACAAAACGTGGGACAGACTTGTCACACACTTTCACTGGCCTCACATGAATGAAGATACCAAGGAGTTTTGTCACTCCTGTGTCACTTGCCAAGCCAGTGGTAAGTCAGGTGGCACAACAAAGGCCCCCCTGATACCACTACCTGTGGTGGGGGTACCCTTTGAGAGAGTGGGGATTGACATTGTTGGTCCAATGGAACCCCAGACAGCATCAGGCAACAAGTTTATACTGGTGATAGTGGATCATGCCACCAGGTATCCTGAAGCTATTCCCCTTAGGACCACTACAGCACCTCTTGTGGCAAGAGCCCTAATTGGAGTGTTCTCCAGAGTGGGCTTCCCTAAAGAGGTTGTCTCTGACAGAGGTGCAAACTTCATGTCAGGATATTTGACTGCAATGTGGAAGGAATGTGGTGTCAACTATAAGTTCACCACACCCTATCACCCACAGTGCAATGGGCTTGTTGAGAGATTCAACCGGACCCTTAAAGGGATGATTCATGGACTACCTCAACCACTCAGGAGGAGATGGGATGTCCTGATACCCTGCCTCTTGTTTGCTTACAGAGAGGTCCCACAGAAGGGGGTTGGTTACAGCCCTTTTGAGCTACTGTTTGGGCATCCTGTAAGAGGACCCCTTTGTTTGGTAAAGGAAGGATGGGAGAGACCTCTCAAAAAGCCTGGAACAAACATTGTGGACTATGTACTTGGTCTCCGCTCCCGGATGGCTGAGTACATGGAAAAGGCATCTAAAAACCTTGAGGCAAGCCAAGAACTCCGAAAAGCTTGGCATGACCAAAAGGCTGTCCTGACTGTGTACAAGCCTGGACAGAAGGTGTAGGTGCTGGAGCCAGTGGCCCCAGCAGCACTCAAAGACAAATGGTCTGGGCCCCACTCAATCATTGAGCAAAAGGGAGGTTCTGAGTATTTTGCTGCTCCAGCACAGGTTCACTATCTAAGTGTCCAGATCCTTTTTCGTTTTCAGCCTATCTAGTCGGATTCGTCCGATAACTGTAATTTTACGAAAGCTAGCATCCATAGACTTCTTCCCGCATCCCGCGTGAGAGTGCACACTCTGCACCCGATCTCCCTAGGCCTCCTGCTCCTAACCTTAGGGTTCAGTAGTGTAGTCCTAGCGATCCTGAAGCCTCTGGATCTTGTTACGTACCTGCTAGTATTTCCCATTCCACTTTTGTAGTATATGGTTTTTCGTGCCCCTCGGGCATTTGTGTAAATTGTGCGACTTAAAGTATTTTCCTAAGAGTTTTGTGTTGTGCTTAGCTCCCTGACTCATAAAGAGTTCAGGGTAGTACTGTTATAAATAAATATACTTTATTTTCATAACAACTTGTGTGGTGTCCTTTCACTTGGTGTTCAAGGGGTAAATGTGATGGTAAAACAGCTGGCTTAACACGCCCTCTAAAGCTTAGCCTAAAGACTGCTCGTGTCCATGCTACTAGGATAGCTGGTCTATCAGGTTGACTTACAACCAATCCTCAATAAGGGTTGTTTGGTATGATACAAAGTGATCACTAGAATAGTGAGCACTATATATCAGGCCAACTTCTCACAACACGTGTTCCACAATATTGAACTGGCCTGACCTGGACATTGTAGGAAGCTGGGCATGAGATGCTGAGGGCAGTGTGATATGTGCTAGCAGTTACAGACCTGAATATACAGACTTGTTACATTTGCCTAAAACTGCAGTAGCAAGATTCTATTGTAAGGCATTAAAGATGCCGCCTTGGGGTTGTGTGACTGGCACTGTGACTAACTGTACAGTTTCAGATGCACCGATGTTCACTACAGGTCCGTTACAAAGGATGACATGCATACATACACTGCAGACTCGTGAAACAGGATGACGACGTACACTGCAGACTTGAGAAACATAATGATTTTGTGATGTCCTCTGCAAAATCATGACTCAGTTTCAACTGTATGCCATTATCATGAAGCTGCTCTGAAGAATCAACTGAGGCTGCACAGATTCCTGATTGCCTAGCATCTTGGTGCAGTCCGCGAGTGCCTTTATAGTCCCGGTACAATTAGGATGGCTGCTAAGTGGGGGAATCACTTCCTAGTTGTATAATCACAAGGATCATACCATAAAATGTTCTCGGTGACAAATTTCCTGATTGTATAATCATCAGTCCAGTCTGGGTGACTCATTTCCTGATTGTATAATCCCCAGGCTCACCCCATAACTGGTGTCTTATTTCCTGATTGTATAATCATCAGGCCCAGCGCATAATGCAATGCAGTCACTATAAGAACTACACACAAACTATATGAGGTTAGAGCACATGCACAATAAGAAGCATAAGTGGAAAGCCCACAGATACGCGACACAGATGCATATGGGTTATAAATGTGGGTTTATGGAGAGCACATCCACCAAGATCGTACAGCACCTGTTCAGGCATGCACATCACGACAAGCATCATATGTGGTGTTGTATGTACCCAGGACAGCGTGTCTGCATGATAAGTGCGGTTGCTGGTTATGAATGCTGTGTAAATGATGGAGCTGGAGTTCAAGAGTAGGTGGGCAGCCAAAGGGTGCAGGTGGAGTTTCATAATGATTTGGTGATGTTATCATGTCTCTAAAGACCATGGATGAGGCATGATGCATTTATTGAATGCCCTTAATGGGTGTCAGGGTGGAGTCTGTGTGGAGTATAGGACGTCATGGAGTAGGGCATTACCACTATTCATATTTGAGAGTGTGCGGGCTTGAACAGCAGTCCTGAAGTCACATTCTGGAAGACATGGTTTGACTTACTTTAGACGAGAGAGCTGGTAGCAGGTCAGGATTCGATGTCTGAGGCATTGGCCTTTCTCTTCGGTACTCTCAAATGTCTTTGGTAGTGATTGAGGGCTGTCTTGAAGGCGGTCTTGCCAGTCATACCTTTGCTGGTGTGCCATCTTCTTTCCAGTTGTTTCAGTGTACCAGATAGGCTGCTTGGTGGATCTTTTGTGGTTGTTGTTGGTGATGAGAGAGATGCTGTGGAGCACTTGGTGATTGATTGCTAAAGTTTTTGACTTTTTGGTCTAGGTTGTAGGAGGAGATCGAGTGGGTGGTATTGAAGCCATTGATCCATGTGTCCTTTAAGACTTTGTTCCAGCTGTAGTGGGGGGGTTATGTAGACTGGGGGCGAAGGTCAGTGAGCTGGTGATGCTGAAGTGGATGATGGAGTAATCAATCCAAGTGAGTTTCGTGGTGTGGTTGTACCTGATGCAGTCTCTGATAGAGACAATAGGGTCTAGCATGGGGTCTGCAGTGCGCATGGAGTCCTGGTTGAGTTGGGTTAGTCTGATTATATTTATGCTGTTGCGGAGGTTGGTAGCGTTAATGTCATAGTGGTCATCAAGATGGAAGTTGAGGTTTCCGAGGAAAATGTAGCTGTAAGAGTCCATGGCAAGGGAAGAGATGATGTCAGCACTGAAGTTGCAGAAGGCTGGATGTGGTCCTGGAGTAAGGTACCTGAAGGTGCCCCTGATGGTGGTTCTGCTGTGTGTTTGGAGTCAGAAGTTGAGGTGTTCCATTGCTGGGATGATATTGTCATTTGTTGTGGTGCATTTGATGGTTTCCTTGTGTATGATTGTGACCCCTCCATCAGGCTTGTTGATGTGGTGGTGGGTGAGCTTGCATCCTTTGGGTATTGTGGTGTTGTTGTTGGGCGCAGAAGTAGGGTTGAGTCAGGCCTCATGCAGAAGAGGACATTGGATGTAAGAGTGGAGATGAGGTCCCAAAGTTCAGTACTGTGCTTGCATAGTGAGTGTGTGTTGAGAAAGGCTCATGCAAGATGGTGATTTTGTTCAAGTGGTGTCTGTGGTGTGCTCAGGGTGGGGATGGTCAGTGGGCTGGTGTGTGTGCTATGGCATGTGAAGTGGCAGTGGTTGGAGGTGAAGGATCCTACCGTGGAGTGTGAGTCAGACAATGGCATTGTTTGTTATGGTGTCCAGGGTTGAGGCTGTATAGTTCAGTGATGGTGTATCTTCAGGGGCGAGAGGGCCAGGGGTCATGGTGCTGGGCATGGTCCAGGTGCGAACGAATAGAGACGGGCTTACCTGGAGCACCTTTACCATACCAGCTGCATGCCCACTGCACGCATCTGCTGAGCGGTCGCACTGTAGTCTGCATTAAGCAGGTCCTGGGATGGGCAGGGCTTATGCTTGCAGGAAGAACAGTGAGCAGGAAAACTCAGGTAGAGGCTGTATCACTGGATCAGGCTGGGAAAAGGAGCAACTGTGTTGTCTGGGAGGTTAAAGTCACCCAAAATTGACATGTCAGATGGATCAGGTGGTAAGTAGATGTGAGAATTGGTAAATGTAGTCCTTGTTCTGCCTTTGAGGTCTATAGAAGAAATGGAAGGCACTATGAGTTGCAGAGTGAGAAATGGCATGTCAGCAGCTATGTGGAGTTGAGTGTTACTTGCTTGCCAAGGGGATGGGAACAGCAGGATTTATAGATTCTCATGTGTACAGTCCACACAACAGATGCTGTAACCTGAGTGAAGATGGACAACGAGCATATGCGAAGCTGTGGGTGCGAGAAATGTTTCTGTGGTGAAGAGGGCATCACGCTTGTTACAGATGTCCGCAATGTCTGTTGTATGATGTACTGCAGAGTGAGCGTTGATGAGCATAAGTTGGAATATGTGTTCTGTAGTGTGCTCATGAGAAGCTGACCTCATCATAACTGCCGCGGAACGCCCACACGGGGCTAATTCCCCTCCTGTGCGGGTGTTCCACAGGAGTGGGCAGAGTCATAACGATCTCCGCTCGTTATGAGCACAGCTCCGCTGTGCAGCATGAGGAGCTGCGCTCGCCATGAGTACTGCGGCGCCACGCGCCCCCCGGCCACCATCATCACGGGGAATTTAGCCCCGCGTGGAAGGGGTTAACTACATACGGAATAAGGAGACAAATAAAGGCATATAGCTAGCGGTATCTCTTATCTACACAGTATATACTTCTGTGTCCTTCCAGTGGCCTCAAATATAGGTTTTACCTCATGTCTTTCCAGCGTGCTTCCGAGTGTTTTAAAGGGTTAAAGGTCTTGTGTTCAAAATCCGTGGCTTCTAAACAGATGCAACTTGTTTCCTTTTTCTTTTATCCAGATAGAATAAGGGACCGTATTCAAAATCTATCAGGCAGACGATTCTTTAGTCCATATCTTGCAAAATACTGTCTACGACTCACCTTAAAATGACCCCGCTCTGACCTCGGTAGCCATGATCCCCGGATTCCAGCGCTCGTAAGGAACCCACGTGACCGGGCTGCAGCATTTCCACGTAATTAAAAGCGTCAAGAGGAAACATAGACTATAGACAATATCCATTTAAGCCTTTATGCAACCGTAACGCGTGAAGCACTACACTGGGATGGTTTATTAGAGACATATTATTATTGACCACAATCAAACAAAATCATGTCAATAGTTATCTACCCACAACTATCAAGAAAAATTGCTTCAAATGGGAAAACATCCAGCTGGTGGGTTTAGCTAACTAAACATCAACCTAACGCATTGGGCTTCCCTTAAAGTTACTAATAATACCACTAATAGCAAGAAGATTAAATCCGAAAAAAGTAATGATGATTCATAAATATCAAAGTAGGAAATATGCAGTAAAATAAAATAAAAAGTGAAAATATGAAATTAAAAACTACTATACCCAGGTGAAAACGACAACCAACACTGTGCGGAATTACTTCCTGCAGCTCCTCACAATCTATTGTTTCTCAGCCCTGACCTTCAGGATACACATTATCGCTGTGACGAGAGAAGGACACAAAATCTGCCATTAAATCACACATAATGTTATTGATCTTGATAAAAATTCTTGATAGAGTTTCCACATCTTGATCCAACAGATTTCATAAATTGTTATATAAGCAACCACATTCCATCGCCTCTGGTTGTGATGTGATATTTCTCGATTAATTTTGCTTCTAGATTACTGAGTTTCACCTGCATTTCTTCTTTTCTTATATTTTGTAGCGTCATTAAAACAGACCAATGTATATCATTCTCAGTTTGGTTCTCTGCCTGAAAGGGTTGTACCAATGGGGCCCCTGGCGTTTTACACTTAATTCTAGATTTATGAGGTGCGCTAGGTGGCGCCGGACCAAGATGGCCGCGCTGATGTGAGGCTCTCGCCCTGCTGAGCCTAATCACCATCCTGCATGCCATCCTGACCAGTTTCTTTGCCTCCTGTACGGTGGCATCTGGACCGCCTTACCGCAGTGACCACTCTGGTGCCTGCTACTGCCGCGTCGCTCAACCGGAGCCGGCGGAAATTGGCCCGGATCCCGCGACCGGCGCCTCGCGCTCTACCGCCGCATCGCCCCCCCTGGGCACCTCGTCTGGGAAAGTCCGGGGCTTTGAGGCCCTGAGCGGAGGAGCCCCGAGCCCTACATCGCGAGAGGCCTGATTCGCCACCCCGATATCTGCCTTAAAGACGCCTGCATACCTCGCCGACTCCAGTCACTGGCCCTACCTCCACACTGCCGGCGCTGCTGGTCTCCGCTCTGCCCTCGGACTCCCCTGCGCACTGAGGCCGGCCGTGCGCCTGGACTGAAAGGGGTCGCGCTACGGACCCTGTCACACCCGCGCATCTGTGGCGCTGCCGGTCTCGGCCACTACTGCCCCCAGACACTGACTTTGAAGCTACGGGAGGCGCTCTTATGCTGGCTGCTTCCGGGTACACCCGTGTTGGCACGGCTGTCTCCACGTCGTGGACGGCGACCTCACCAGGCTCACCTCCCTCCTCTCTGGCCTGAGCGGGTCCTCCCCGCCATTACACCTGCTGGGATTGCCAGGTTGGTGGCCATTTTGTGCGAGCCCGCCCTGCTGCTGTGCTTTCAACCCTGGAGGTACTGTACACTTTTACTTTCCTGATTCATCTGGGCGACTCGGAGCGCTGCTTCATTACAGACTTTGGCTGCATTCTCCTTACTTCTTGTGGGCCCTGGGAGGACTCGATTTCACCACTTTTGCTGCTGCTGCTTGGCCTTGAAACACTGCCTCCCTGGCTATACTAACTCTAGCCCCTTGGGAAGTGTTTTCACCCTCTACACTCCTTGCCCCGCGCTGACATCGGCACCCTGAGGGCGAACGCCCACAGCTTACGGGCTACAGCTCCTGGCCCCATCCTCCTTCCCGACCTGCTCCCTTTCGAGATCTGGCGTCCATATCCTCTGTAGTGACCCAGACGCCATCGCGCATCATGGGACGCACTGATGGAAGACAATCGAAAATCCCATTCGAATCTAAGAGGACCTCCAAGACAACACCTGAGGGTGCTGGGAGTCCCTCGACCTCGCCCCCCCCAGATGAGGACTGGAAAACGCTATTATTAGGAATGAAGTAAAGCCTATCGACGATTGACTCTAAAATCGACACTATTAATGCGTGCATGGACAGCGTGGTTGCGAAACTCGGACATCACGACACTCGTATAAAGGAGGCCGAGGAGAGAATCTCGGGGCTGGAAGACAACGCTACATCTTCGCAACGTCACATCACCCAAATGGATAGACTGCTCAAAATCATCGCGGACAAGAACGAAGATTTGGAAGCGAGATCGCGACGGAATAATGTTCGCATTTTGGTCCTTGCGGAGACTACCAACACGGGGAAGATGGAACTTTTTGTTGAAAATCTCGTTACACACCTGTTTGGTAAGGAATCCTTCTCCCCACTCCTTATTGTTGAGAGGGCCCATCGCTCCCTGGCTGCCCCTCCTCCTCCTGGCTCCCCGCCTAGGCCCATCATAGCGCGCTTTCTTAACTACAGGGATCGAGATGCTGTGTTGCGCCGCGCGAGGGAACTGAAGACAGTGCGCTATGAAAACGCAACGCTTTCTTTTTTCCCTGACTTCACCCCTGCTGTCCAGGAAGCCAGACGCAAATTTACAGAGGTAAAGAAGAAATTGCAAACCCTGGAGATCCCCTATGCCATGCTGTACCCGGCCAAGCTAAAACTCTCCCACCAGGTTAAGCACCACTTCTTTCAGAATCCGCAGCAGGTGGAGGACTACCTTAAACAGTGCAAGAAGGACCAGCTCAGAGAAGAGTCCACTCGTCGCCGCTCTAGATCGCACTCTCCACTATCCCAACAGGACTGACACGCGGCATTGCTTGATGGCCCCTTTGAACTTCTTACTCCCTGTGCAACGGCCCTGAGCGAATTGACTCTCCTGTATCCCGGTGAGGTCTTTGATTTATTACACATGTGACTGGTCTAAATGTATACTGTGTGCTCACTAGACCACCTCCGTCCCGCGGTTTCGACTGGGCCGACCTGGTTTTAAGCGGGTGTGAGTAGGGAGGTGGTTGGCAGGTCTGGTGCCCCTAGTTTCAGACCCCCAATGGGTATTCCCCAGATTCCCTCTCCCCTACTGAGGGTTGAGGCTTACGCCGCCATTTTCTTGGCCTTTGTTCTAGTTTTGTTTGGGTTAGTGGAGGGAGCGTGGGAAATTAATACACGGCGAGTTGGGATAGCCGTTGTGGGTGGGTTGATGCTCCAGTTTTACAAAGTCATGACTGTCGGGGGGCTGTGGGGTGGGATGGACCGGACTGCGGGGTGGGCGGTGGGGGGGAAATGTTGTTTTCATGCACCTAATACTGTAGTGAACCGATTTGAGGCATTACTACGCTGCACATGTTTACACTCTGACACATGGGTGACGTAATGCCGTCACACCCGACACAGCAGTTCCGCCTCGTGACATGGAATGTTCGAGGGCTGAATGACCCTCGAAAGAAGAGGCAAATATTAAGTTATCTGGACAGACAGGGGGTCTCTATCGCCATGCTTCAGGAAACTCACTTGCGACCGGACGTCTCCCCTATGTTTGCCTCTAGATGGGCTTCTTGTAAGGTTTTCTCCTCTTACTCTAATTATGCTAGAGGGCTTACGATCTTAGTTCGGCGGGGGTTGCGCTTCTTACCTGCTGGCACTGAGGCAGACTCGGGTGGGAGATACTGCTTGATGTGGGGGACACTACACTCACACACGGTCCTTCTAGCTTGCTATTACGCCCTAACACGGATGACACTTCTGTACTCCTTACGATGTGGGGCAAGATTCAAACGCTGGGTATCATCCACGTCATACTCGGGGGAGACTTCAACACGGCATTGACACCGAGCCGTGACAGATCCCACCCCCAGACACTCCATTACACGCATACCCAACGTACATTATCTGACCTGGTCAAGGACCACCACTACATTGATGCATGGCGGCACCTACACTCCACTCTTAATCAGGGTACTCATCACTCAGCGGTACACTCTACCTGGGCGCGGCTTGATTATGTGTTCCTTTCGGCAGGCCTCCTCCCTTGGCTGGCTGGTGCTCTCCACCTCGCTAGGACTTTCTCCGACCACTCACCAGTCCTCCTTACTATGCGCATACCCATCGATGCCTCCCCGTACTTTAGCTGGCGCCTCAACCCCGTGCACCTCACTGACTCAGCGTTCAGGGGGGAACTTGAACAGGACAGTCAGGATTTTTTTGACCGGAACACTGGCTCTGTCACATCTTTCACTACGGTGTGGGAGGCCTTTAAGGTCACTGTCAGGGGCTGGTGTATAGCGAAGGGTGGTGGTGTCCTCAAATCGCTACGTGGGCAACTGCACAAATTAGAGGCTGAACTCAAGTTACTCGAGCGCGACGTGGCCCGTGACCCACACAGTCCTACACCTAAGTCCCTCCTCAGGGACAAGCTCAATGAATACACTGAGGCAGCCGAACAGGAATGCAAATTCCTTGGGAAGCCGTACATGGCCCGTCTCTATGGCGAGGGCGACAGGCCCGGCAGGGCACTTGCCTTTGCGGTTAAGCCTGCGAAATACCACAATTATATCTCGACCCTAATGGACGAACATCAGGCACCACAGAGAGACCTTCAGGAACAAATGCGTATCCTAACTCACCATTACTCTACCCTCTACACTTCACACCGTCAGTCGACCGTCGACTTGCAATCCTATCTTGAGGACACTCCGGTCGCGTGGCTCGGTCCCTCCCAACAGAAATTTCTCCATCACGAACTTGAACTTGACGAAATTAAAGACGCCATCATGTCTATGAAATCCGGCAAAACGCCTGGATCGGACGGGCTTCCAATAGACTTTTACAAGGCCTATATACACTTGCTTGCTCCCCTGCTGAAACGGGTTTACTACTCTGCCCTGGAGGAGGGCTCGCTGCCGTCCACCATGCGGGAAGCCCTTATTGCTTCCTTGCTGAAACCTGGTAAGCCTCCGGAGCTCTGTGATTCTTACAGGCCCCTGTCGCTGCTTAATACAGACGTGAAAATTCTGGCAAAAGTACTCGCGACACGCCTGAACTTACTGATGGAAATTCTGGTCTTACCGGATCAAGCTGGGTTCGTCCACAACCGTGCGACGTCTCACAACTTGCGTACCCTACAAGCTGTCCTGCAGGACATTAACCCTCGATGCGAGGTGGCTGCCGTCTTCCTGGACGCGACGAAGGCTTTCGACTCCCTAGAGTGGGACTACCTTCTGGCCCTTCTGGAACAAATGGGGACCCCCTTCTCCTTTCTTGATTGGACCGTATTATTGAATGGATCTCGCTCCGCCCCGTTTGTGATCCATAGGGGCACACGGCAGGGCTGCCCGCTCTCGCCGGTCCTCTTCGCGATTGCCATTGAGCCCTTGGCGGGCAAACTCCGGCAGCACCACAACCACCGTTCCTTGATCTACCCGGAGAGGCAGTTGCTTGTCGCCTTATATGCGGACGATGTGACCCTATACGTAGACAAACCACGGAAGAACCTTAACCCTCTACTGCGGGAGATAACTAAGTTTGGGGCCATATCCGGGATTCAGATTAATTGGTCAAAATCGGCCCTGTTTCCCTTAACGGACAAGACCGTCCCCTTCCCACTGGATTACCCCTTGGTATGGGAAGCTGACGAAATAAAATACCTTGGTATAAACGTGACTAGGGACCGGGAAGCCCTCATCAGAGCTAATTATGGTACTGCTATAGACAAGCTGACCGACACCATCACTAGGTGGATCCACCTTCCACTCTCGATGGCCGGTCGTATTTCCCTTATTAAGATGGTGGTTCTCCCCAAGCTCCTTTACCTATTTACTAACATACCGTACTCTCCGGGTGCCAGCTTCTTTCGCGTACCGAATTCCCAGTTGTCTAGACTCATCTGGGGTGGCAAGCAGGCTAGGCTCAGTCTCAAGACGCTTATGTTGCCGTACCACCAGGGCGGATTTGATGTCCCGAATTTTCAGCGCTACTACGAATGCGCCCAGGGTCACTTTGCTGTGTACTGGCTGCATCCCCCTCCCTTCATGGCTCACCTTGCGGTGGAGGACGTCTATATGAGACCAGCTCGGCCATCGGGGTACCTTTATGTCCCGACCCGGACGACTGACCGGGACCCTACTACGGTCGATTGCACGGTACGGGCCTGGAATCGTATTGCGGCTCAGATGGGGGTTGAGTTCCTATACTCGCGACGTATGCTCTTAGCACACGACCCCAGATTAAGCGTCACCTGCGAAGAGATAGGCCGTAAACTGCTTACGAAATGTGCCATCCATGCCTGGGGAGACTTGTATCTTGGGGGGCAGTTTCGCACCTCGGCCCAATTCTTTGGGGACTTTACCCCTTCGATCATGGACACGTTCCTCTATACCCGACTACGCCAGAATGTCAAGTCGGTCACACCCGATTTTCCATCTGAACCGGAAACAGTGGCTCCGCTACATGCTCTCCTCAATCCTGAGCCCCCGAAATATGTGGTGTCTATGCTGTACAAACACACCCAGGCCTCCCCTTCACCCCCGACACTCAGAGCGTGCGGTGACTGGGATAGAGATCTGGGCGAGCCATTGTCGGATGAGCAATGGGAAGAAAGCTGCTCTCACACAAACGCAGTCACGGGTAACGCGCGCCTCAGGCCTGCACATTATAAATTCTTGCACCGACTCTACCATACCCCCGCCAAGCTACTCCGCTTTGGCCTGCGGGATAATGACAGATGCTTGAGGTGCGGTTCCGAGGGGGCGGGCTTTCTCCACTTGGCCTGGTTGTGCCCGGATGTAGCGGCATATTGGGTGGAACTATTTAAAGCACTGTCCGATATGGTCGGCGTGGGCTTCGCGCCGTGCCCCAAGATCGCTTTGCTAGGTCTTCCAGCGCCTACGATCAAGGTGCATCGGAAGTTTTTTGCGCTGAGCCTCCTCTTGGCCAAGAGACATGTGGCGTGGTGTTGGGGTAGGGGTCGAGCACCCAAATTTAAGATATGGCTGTCTACGATGTCGACATTACCACCGAAGTCGCGTACTAAGGATCTTTGGACCCCCCTGACCAAGTATCTCCTTTCACTGTCATAGACAGATGATCCCCGGACTGGTGGAGCTGAAGGTGATAACTAGACGCGCTCTATCCCTTGGTCCGAAATTCGCCCTTGCGCCTCCCTCCCCCCCCCGAGCACTGCCCTACTGCACGACTGCTTGTTAGCTGCCAACACTTGGGGTGGGCTATAACCACTGGTCTGGGCACACTCCCACAGGGTACGTATTCACGAGCTGGGCCTATTGCACCCCCCCTCCTGCCACAGTCGCGTAGACACCGCTCCCCGTCTTTGCTGCTTGCATGCCTCACTCCCCCATACCACGCGAGGTGCCCAATTCGTTAAGTCATGCGCTACTGCTACCTAAATAGGTTCACCGTCTTCCTCCCCCCCTCCCCCCCCTTTCTTCTTATGCATCTCGTAAGCCACTTTGCACCCTTTGACACCCCCCTACTTCTCACTTGAATGATTGGGGCATCACAGTTGGGATTGTTTTCGTTTTATTGCTTTCTTTGGTTGCATTACTAGATAAATGAAACCTCATGTCATGAGAATATGATTGTGCGTTGCCAACTTGCAAGCTTGCTGTACCAAAGTTTAACAGTTATTTCAGTCTTTGCACCGCGGCCGGCCCTTTGGGTTGTAGGCGACTTGCTGTGTCTATAATACCGACTTGCCTTTTAACATTTGTGCGCCTACGTACTAGCTTGAAGTGTGATCGCTGCCGGCCTGAGGTTGTCAGGTTGAAGGCAATTGGCTGTGTACACTCTCCTTGTCACCAATAGAGGTTTAAAAAAAAATAAAAAAATTCTAGATTTATGTATTAGGATCCTATGTTTTACCGGTTGGATTGTTTGACCAATATAAACTTTTGACAAGGGCATATTACACAATAAATCGCATTCTTTGTATTGCAATTGGAAAAAGTTGCTGTAAGTTGTGGTTCTGTAATTCTCAAATCTGACTCCATTTTAGTCCTGCCCTCACGTAGGCCTGTGAAGTAGGGCCAACGAGCAAGTGGTCTGCCCTTCTGAGTTTGTGCATATATTAACTTGGGTTTTTCTGACTCTGAATGAACTGCAGAGAGAGTAACCCTTTTCACCTGAAACTGACCTTTTGCAAAAACCAGTTTCACTAGCTGATCGTTGTCTGAGTTTTTCAATCACTGTTCAGGACCTCGTTAACCTTTAGTTTCTTTGCACATATCTTATCCTAAACAATATCTAAATTGTTTCTTTCCTTACGACTTTCTTTTCTAAACATGGGTTTTTGCCATGTGTCGTGACTGCCCTCTGGTGTTGCCTTTTACTAGGCCTCAGAAGTTAGTCTGCGAGCAAAGCAGTCTGACCTTTTTTGGGTCATATATACATTAACTAAGGTTTTGTTTGTGCACTGGAGTTAATTTCAGAAGCTGGCCTTTCACCTAGAAATTGACCCTGCCAAGCCAATTTCCCTGCAAGATCGTTATCCACTTTTCCCAATCACCATTCAAGACATGTGTTAACTTTTCAGTTTCTTTACGTTTCTGTTATCGTGCACATTATCTGAAACTACTTTTCTTTACTGTTTCTTCATTTCATGGGTTACGCTTTCAATTAAGGGTTTGTTCGGCCCTTTCAGATTATTATTTAGATATGCCTAAATATTAACTTGTGGGTTGGGGCACTGTAAAATGAGCTTTACTGTATGATGCTGTGTGATGTCATGTATTTTCTATTGGTTGAATTTTGGTGCAGGGGCGTGCATTTTAAATGTACCTTTTTGTGTATAAATAGGGATGTCTCGCCTTAGTAAAATTGAGCAGTTTCTTGAGTTGTACACCGTGCTGTATTACTGGGATTTCTGCTACTAGCTGCAGCTAATAAATTTGATCTCTGACGCCACCTAGAAGTATTCCGTGTCTCTGTATACCAAGGCAAGGGAACCCAGGAGACTTTGGGCATGTCGCTGGCGCCGCTGGGTACTTGAAAACCCAGTTCTTCAGTTGGCGCCCAACGTTGGGCGACTTCAGTGGTACCGGTCCAAGCCCGAAGATTGCGAGGAGCCACGTGAGGAAACTCTGGAGGGGGGGCCCCCACTTCATCGACCCCTGCATGTCGACGTGGACCGAAGGACTTTTCTGCGAGGCTTCCCGCTTTCCAACGGCTACGAAGGACTGCTGCCCTGACTGTCGCCTTGCCTTGGACCCTCCGATTGATGTTCATAAAGCGAGACGATAGACGGTCTTCTGGTGGCGTGACAGATATTTGGTTAAGTATAAGTGGGTCGCTCCCACGACTTTGTTTGGTTCCTTGGTTTTGATTTGGTTGCTGCAGTACCCAAAGCCGAAGGGCTTGTATATTTACGAGTGTATCATTTTTTGATTCCCTTTGAAGTTTGAAACCAGACTAGTGAGCAAGATGCCTGGTCTTGGTAAATTTGGTAATTGGTTTGTTTGTGGTAGTAACAGGGATTCCCGATTGGAGGATTCATGTCCGATACCTCCGGTTGGAACTCCGACTTATGACCTTTATTCAAAACACGGAGTGGGCCCTATTACTTATAATGAAGTATGGGTCCACTACACTAAAAAGGATGGTGTTTTGCAATGGCCCCCACATGTTAGTTTTGAAACAGAGATTTTAGACAATCTAGAAGTTAAGCTATTTAAGAATGAAGTCGGCCGGCAATGTTTGACTCTTTCCGCCTTTGCCGTAAGGAAGCCAAACAGAGAGAAATTAAACAAGCAAAGAGAGATAGGAAAGATAAGAATATGTCAGTATTACAAGCTGCTAGACAGTTTAAGGAAGATGGAGAAGAGCGTGCGAGTGAAGTTTTAGATAGACAGCGTTGTATGGCCATAGATAAAGGTTATCCGGCCTTGCCGTCTTCTCCTCCAAAAGTGATTGAAGACCTTGAAAAAGATCCTTTGATCTCTCATTTACTGAGATTGCCACCACCCTATGTGCAAGGTGCTACTGCGCCTCTATTACCCCCGGTTGTTCCACCCTTTGTTGTTCAACCTCCTGCTGTTGTTCAGCCACCCGGTGCTCCACCGATGGTTTTGCCTCCTCCTGCGCAACCCATTCTAGGGTCGCCAGCCTTGCTACCAGCTTTGCCTCAAATTCCTTTGCCTTCTGCATCTTCGATT
The DNA here is from genome assembly GCF_964261635.1 of Lissotriton helveticus. Taxonomy (NCBI): domain Eukaryota; kingdom Metazoa; phylum Chordata; class Amphibia; order Caudata; family Salamandridae; genus Lissotriton; species Lissotriton helveticus. The sequence continues at coordinate 1,213,428,834 of NC_136071.1, read as the reverse complement.
TCTACTGTTCTTGTCCCTACACCTTCTTTGCCTCAAAATACTTATTCTCCTGTTCCTATGTCTACTTCTTCCCCTTCTGCTCGAAAACGAATGACCGAGACTGTTGTTATTTGTTGTCACCATGGTTTGGGTCACTGAATATGACCCCTGTTTCGGAGTGTAAGCAGAGTCGTAGTCAGCTTCCTGGTTCTGAGGAACGGGCTGTGTTGGATTTGTTGGCTCGTAAATGGATTATAAATGCCTCAAGGTATAGTTTGCCAGCGGTTATGGAGGTTTTCTTTCAGTGGGAGCCGCCTAAGCAAAGGTATGTTTTTAAAATAATGTGTATGTTTTTGCGTCAGGAATGGGAAGATAATGATTTAGGTTTGATCCCGCAGGAACTACTTGATGTTCAGTCGGATTTTGCTAAAGGGATGATAGTAGAATCTGATATTACAGATGCCGTAGAGACGATACTGGCTTTTAGATCTAGTCTTCCGCCTCAGACATTGTAGGAACCTGATTCTTCTGTTAGAAGAAAAGCGAGACAGTATCCAATGAGAGAAGTTCCCCCAATTTGGAAGGAAGGGGACCCAAACGCTAATCCAGTTATTCTGCCGCATTTTCAGCGAATATGGGTACATGTCCCTTGGAAGAGAGCAGAGGTCTTGGCTCTTAAGCAGACCTTACCTGACCCTCGTAAGAATCCTGCTGGTTATTACAAGGAGTTGTCCCAGACAGTTGAAGCGTGTATTATCAATTTAGCTGACATTGATATGTTGATGGGTAATGTAGTCCCCCAACCTTTGTGGGCGAAGATTCGTCATGAGACTCATGCTGCTGAATTAGGTGATACCTGGGCGAATATTGTTGCCGCAGATGGTAGACAGGAGGGAGGTGCTAAACCTGAACCTCTAGTTTCAGAATTACCAGGTAGAATTATTAATCTGATGAAAACGACGATGCCCGCTTTACGAGTGAATTGGGATAAGTTAGCAGCATGTAAGCAGAAGAAAGACGAGAGTGTATCTGATTTCTTCACTAGGTTTGAAGAGACGTTTATTGATCATAGTGGTCAGGATATGAGTACAGAGGGTGGTCAAAGTTTGTTTGTGGATAAATTTGTCTTTAATTTGCTTCCCGAACTTTCTAATAAGTTAAAGGACTCTGAGAGTTCATGGGCTGTCTCTTCGTCAGCCCAGATATTGGCTACTGCACAATATTACGAGAATAGGGATAAAGATGAGAAGGATAAAGTGGAGAAGAAAATGAAAGAGTTAAAGACGAAAGTTTCTTTGCAGCAAGCTTATCCGCCTCGTCAGAATCAGCCTCAGTTTCAGCAACCTCCACAATTTCATAGATTGTTACAGAAGCCTGAGCCTTATGTTCAGCGATTCTTTCCTGGCCCTAATCAGTGTGCTTATTGCAGAGAGGAAGGTCATTACAAGAATAGTTGCCCGGCTTTGTTACAGCGTGTGAATGGTGTATCTGGTCAGAGAGGTTGTGGTAGTTTTCAGCAAGCTCCTAGGGGTAGGGGACGTGGTGTGATCCCTCAGAATGAGCGTTCCTCTTCCCTACAGCATTGTGCGAATTATTTTGACAGACAGAATGTTCCGAGTGGTCAGTCCGCCCTAGTATTATGTTGAGGATTACTATGTCGAAGGTGAGAGTTCTGGTTATAATGATAACTAGGACAGCCAAGGACAAAGTGAGAGAGTAGTGTCAGTTCCAGTAGATCAGAGTGGACCTTATGTTGAAGTGATTACATCAGGTGTGGTAGAACCTTTTCTTTTGGATACTGGTGCTATGAAGAGTTCTATTATGCACTTTAAACTTCCTGGCGCAACTTTGTCTGGCTTGACCAATGTTTCAGTAGGATTTTCAGGCGCCCCAGTTGGTAATCCGGTTTCTAGTCCTTTGTCCCTTTCGATTTGCCCTTGTGAATTGGAAGCTCCACTTATTTTAACGACTGGTTGTGGTGAGAATCTGTTGGGTTTGGACTTGCTGAAAAGATTGTATGCAACATTGCAATGTTCTCCTTCGGGAGTACAACTTACCCTTGGTAAGAAAGTGATTTCCTCAATGTCTTTGTCTAAGGATTGTTTGCCACTGGAATTGCGTTCGCTTCCTGATACACTTTGGGCTACAGATCCAAATGATGTTGGTCTTTTGCAGATTCCTCCGTATGTTGTTACTCTTAAGTCGAATGCTAGGCTACTTCGTATTCCCCAATACAAGATTTTGAGCGATGGTGAGAGAGCTCTTTTAGCGATTGTTTATGATCTGGTTGAGAAGGGTGTAGTTGAGGAAACGAGAGGTAATGTGTGTAACAGTCCTGTTTTGCCTGTCCTTAAACATACTGATGCTTCTCAGCCACCTGTGTACCGGTTTGTGATCGACCTTCGAGAGGTAAACAAGATAGTCGTGCCACAGTTTCCTGTGGTACCTGATATCACTGCTTTGTTGAATTTGATTCCTGCTTCGGCAGCTTGGTTTTCTGTCATCGATTTGAAGAATGCTTTCTTCAGTATTCCTATTGCTGAGGAGAGTAGGGATATTTTTGGCTTCTCATTAGGAGGCCGAAGCTTCCGGTTTAAGAGAGCTCCCCAAGGTTATTGTGAAAGTCCCTCCATCTATAGTAAGCGTTGAAAACTCTGCTTGACGGTTTTGTGTTACCTGTTGGTGCTACTCTTATTCAGTACGTCGATGATTTGTTGATTACTGCTGGTGATGAAAAGATTTGTAAAGAGGCTACTCTTTCTGTGTTGCGGTATTTGTCTGACCTTCATCATAAAGTGTCACCTTCAAAGTTGCAACATTGTCGCCAAGAGGTGACCTACTTAGGTCATCTCTTGTTGAAGGAGGGAAGGAGATTGACCCCAGAACGAATTCAAGCAATTGCGCAAATGAATGTGCCATCCACGCAGAGAGTAGTACGTGCCTTTTTAGGTATTACATCGTATTGTAGACAGTGGATCCCTAATTTTTCCTTGCTAGCGAAACCTCTGTTGGCATTGACTCTGAAAGATACTCCGCATCCTCTTCCTTGGTCTGCCGAATGTCAGAAAAGTTTTTCTGAACTACGCAATGCATTGTGTTTGGTTCCTGTGTTGGGTACTTCAGACTATAGTAAGCCTTTCACGTTGTACGTGCACGAGAGAGAAGGTTGTGCGCTGTCAGTGTTGACACAACCATTTGGGGACAAGCAGCGTCCATGCGCGTATTTTTCAGCAACGTCAGACCCAGTTGCTAAGGCGTTGCCGAGTTGTCTGAGAGCTACAGCTGCAGCGGCTGTTTCTATTCGACAGTCTGCTGGTTTGGTATTGGACAATACGTTAATCGGGATGGTCCCACATGCAGTGGATACCTTATTGAACAGGACTAAGACACGGCACCTTACTAGTGCACATCTGTCAGGTTACGAGTTGACATTGTTGGCTAGTCATGTTCACATTAAACGATGTAATGTGCTGAATCCAGCTACGTTGTTACCGATCTCTACAGAGACGGATCCTCAGGAACAGCATGATTGTTTTCTTCGTACAGAGGAAGAAACGAAAGCTAGAGTTGACCTGAGGGATACTCCCCTTACAGATGTTGATGGTACCCTATGGGTAGATGGTTCGTGTTTTAAGCTTCCGAATGGTGAAACGACTGCAGCGTATGCTATTACAACTTTACATACAGTTGTTGAGACAGCACGCATACCACAGAATTCTGCGCAAGCAGCAGAGTTGATTGCATTGACAAGAGCGTGCATGTTGTCAGAAGGAAAGCGAGTGAATGTTTACACCTATAGTCAGTATGCGTTTGGTGTTGCCCATAGTTTTGGGTGTTTGTGGAGAGAGCGTGGGTTCCTTACTTTGCATGGGACAAAAATACAGCATGGGCAGTTGGTGAATGAACTTTTGGAATCTCTCACTCTCTCAAAGCAGATTGCAATTGTGAAGTGTAGTGCGCATAAGAAAGTTGTGGACGATGTTGGTCGAGGGAATGCGTTTGCAGATGAAGTTGTGAAGGAAACGGCGAAAGACATGATGAGCCGTATGTATGTTGCAGGCCCAGCTAATTGGGTTATGGCTGGTGGAATGTGTGAAGACACAATAGAAAGTGTGAAAACGATTCAGGCTGAAGTGACTGAGAAAGAAGTGAGTGTTTGGAGAGAAACTACGGGTATGTTGGATTCGACAGGTTGTTGGGTTTAGTTGTCAGAACACCAGCGATGGTTGTTGCCTGATGCATATGTGCTCCCAGTGGTTGCAATGGCCCATGGATTGGCTCACATTAGTTCAAAAGGGATATGCAAGTTGTTGGCTCTGGTATGGCAGAATAGTGGAATTCCCAAATGTGCAGAGAATCTGGTCAAGAATTGTATGGTGTGTTTGATGCATAATCCTGGCAAGGGAACTCCAACTCCTGCAGGTCATTTTGCTCCTCCAACGTATCCGTTCGAGGTTCTACAACTAGATTATATACACATGGAAAGATGTAATAACTTGAAGTATGTCCTTGTGGTTGTTTGTGCCTTTTCCAGATGGATAGAGGCCTACCCCCTAAAGGATAATACTGCCTTGTCTACTGCCAAGGTTTTGCTCAAAGAATTTTTCCCTAGGTATGGAATGCCACGGATTGTATGGTCTGACAATCGAAGTGAGTTTGTGGGTCAGATAATGAAGAAAGTGTGTGCGGGCTTGGGCATCAAGCAGAAATTTCATGCTGTGAATCACCCACAGTCAGCGGGTTTGGTTGAGGGTTATAATGGGACATTGAAGCTTAAGTTAGCGAAAGTGCAAGCAAGCACTGGCCTTACATGGCCTGATGCTTTGCCGTTGGCTCTTATGTCGACAAGGACAACAGTGCATTCTCGTGTGGGATTTAGCCCATATGAGATGGTGTTTTGGCATCCTGCCAACGTTTGGGGTGTCCCTAGACCGAAGGAATATAGCGACATCGAACATCCTATGCTAATTGACTACTTGCACGATTTGACTATTAAACTGCGTGTCCTTCATCAACAGGTCCACAACCAGCTCCCATCAGCATCTGTGGACCCAGGCCTTACCCTCAATCCAGGACAATGGGTGCTCGTGCGTAACTTCCAACGAACAAAGAACCTACAGCCTCGTTGGACTGGTTCCCACCAAATTCTTTTGGCTACTCGGACTGCTGTTAAGGTGTTTGTAAAAAAAATTGGGTGCACGCTGCCCATACGAAGCGCGTACCCCTGCCATTGCCGTACGACACTTGGGTTGGAGAGGGTGTGGGAGATTTTGAAGGAGAACGTGTCCCTAGGTTTGTGCCTTTTAGTGACGCACAGCTTGAATGGACTCAATCTGAACTGGAAAATGACAATGTGTTGCAAGAAGCTGTTCCTCCACGTTTGAGATGGGACACTACCGAACCTGAACTTTAGTTTATGGACCAAACTGTGCCGACTAAATTACGTTACAACCGCCGATCTCGGAATAAATAAAGAGACTTTGAACATTATTTTTTTCCACACTGAGATCAAAAAGAGACAATTTCTTCGAGTATTTTGCATTTGACTTTTGTTTTTCTTTTTCTCTTGCTTTTTCTGAAATTGTATTATGGTTTTCTGTTAAATTTTTGATTGGTTACCATTTGCCAGTTGCAGGGTCACGTAGGAGTATCAACGTTTCAGTTTGTGACCTGAGTAGTGGCAATAGGTCTGCAGGACTTGCGCTGTCCCTACGACCTGCTAATAATCACAGCTGAAGTACTCTGTCAAGATTGCATGAGCAACATTAGAAAATGAAGATTGTATTGAGGAATGACGATAAAAGGCAAGAGATGAAAAACCGATATTATAGAATGTTGTTCTCCAAGTGTGGTATAGCTTTATCTATTTTAATACTTTTATGTATTCTATTAGCTACTATATTCTGGTTTGTTCCTTCTACACAATTGACGTCTGCACCAACTTCTCAACCTATGCTTTCCTTTACTACTGTTTCTTCGCACCAATTTCATACTTTGCCTGAACACGAACAGATAAGGAGATCAGAGTTTGTCAACAATTCGTTTATTCAGCTTTTGCATCAGCATCAGTTAGTAGTCAATACCACTACTTGTTGGGTGTGTGGTCTTATGCCTCATACAACAGATAGAGGCATGCCATATTTGGTTTTGCCCTTTGGTTTTAATGGTTCTGCATGGGCTTTCCAGACTATGTTCATCTATGCCAATGAGGTATATCCTTTACGTTCCATGAAAGACAATCCGAGCGATAGTGCCTTGATAAAGGGAATAGCCGATATGATCTGATATTGATGCATACAAGGCTATCCCTAAGGATGAGGTGCTGCCTTACATTGGTTGGAATGTGACTGGATACAGTGCTAAGTTGACAGAGAAGGAAAGACGAAAAAGGTCTCCTCCTATTTGGATTGTGCCACATCGAGGTCAATTTTGCTTACAGGGTAATGGTCGGAATCCGAGAGCTCAGTTAGGTAAAAGTGTTTGTGATCACACCTACGTTTATGCACCCAGAACTTCTCCACCGTTTTTGCCAGCTAAAGGTACATATTTTGTTTGTCACGACAGAGCCTACACTTGGTTGCCACCTGATTTTTCAGGACGTGTTATGTGGTGTTTCTGCTTCCCCCGACATATACTGCCTCCTCAGACTATCATAGAACAAGATATGGTAGAGGTGTCTTCGATCAGGATGATGCTGCTGCACAGGAAGTAGGAGACTTCTTTAAGGGTTTCCTGCCCTTTTTGGGTCCTATGATGAATAGTTGCCATATTTGACAGCTTTTCCGCGTAGTTGAAGCTACCATTAACGAAACAGCTGGAGCACTGAGTAATATTAGAGCGGAGCTTCAAGCGGACCGCCTTATGACTTTGCAGAACTGTATGGTTTTAGATATTATACTTGCAGATCGAGGAGGAGTTGGCAAATTGATCGGATCCAGTTGCTGTATATACATACCAGATAATGCCCCGACAGTGTACCAGGCCATCTCTAGATTGCACAAGATCTCTGAGTCTATTCACGTAGACGAAGGAGATTGGTCATTGACAAGATGATTTTGGGGACTACTGTCCACATGGGGATGGAAGATCTTGACGTTCCTTGATATGGTTTTGGCTATTCTCTTCTCTTGTTGCCTTTACATCCAGTGTGGTCCCGCCATTTGTAGTCTTTGTGCTACAATCTGTGTGAGAAGACCAGTCCCTAGAGAAGTGAAGGATAATAAGATGATGTTACAGCAACACCTTGATGACCTGATAAGGATAGATATAGACCTAGATTCAGATTGACATGAGTTTAGGTTATTGCCTACGTAATGGCAAAAGGAGAGGCTGTGGTTCTGTAATTCTCAAATATGACTCCATTTTAGTCTTGCCCTCACGTAGGCCTGTGAAGTAGGCCCAACGAACAAGTGGTCTGCCCTTCTGAGTTTGTGCATATATTAACTTGGGTTTTTCTGACGCTGAATGAACTGCAGAGAGAGTAAGCCTTTTCACCTGAAACTGACCTTTTGCAAAAACCAGTTTCACTAGCTGATCGTTGTCTGAGTTTTTCAATCACTGTTCAGGACCTCGTTAACCTTTGGTTTCCTTGCACATATCTTATCCTAAACAATATATAAATTGTTTCTTTCCTTACGACTTTCTTTTCTAAACATGGGTTTTTGCCATGTGTCGTGACTGCCATCTGGTGTTGCCTTTTACTAGGCCTCAGAAGTTAGTCTGCGAGCAAAGCAGTCTGACCTTTTTTGGGTCATATATACATTAACTAAGGTTTTGTTCATGCACTGGAGTTAATTTCAGAAGCTGGCCTTTCACCTAGAAATTGACACTGTCAAGCTAATTTCCCTGCAAGATCGTTATACACTTTTCCCAATCACCATTCAAGACATTTGTTAACTTTTAAGTTTCTTTACGTTTCTGTTATCTTGCACATTATCTGAAACTACTTTTCTTTACTGTTTCTTCATTTCATGGGTTACGCTTTCAATTAAGGGTTTGTTCGGCCCTTCCAGATTATTATTTAGATACCTAAATATTAACTTGTGGGTTGGGACACTGTAAAATGAGCTTTACTGTATGATGCTGTGTGATGTCATGTATTTTCTATTGGTTGAATTTTTGTGCAGGGGCGTGCATTTTAAATGTACCTTTTTGTGTATAAATAGGAATGTCTCGCCTTAGTAAAATTGAGCAGTTTCTTGAGTTGTACACCGTGCTGTATTACTGGGATTTCTGCTACTAGCTGCAGCTAATAAATTTGATCTCTGACGCCACCTAGAAGTATTCCGTGTCTCTGTATACCAAGGCAAGGGAACCCAGGGGACTTTGGGCGTGTCCCTGACGCCGCTGGGTACTTGAAAACCCAGTTCTTCAATGTGTTTCTGCCACTTATATAGACTTCTTTTGAATCTGTTATCAATCGACAGCAGCACAATTTTGACATCTATAGTGCCCCACCACCGGAGGCAAACTCAGTAAACTCCTTGGGGCAGATTTACAATAACTGGCGCATCCCCGCAAATCAGCAGGGATGCACCAGTAATTGTGCGCCGTGCCTCCGCCACCCATGGTGCGCCGCATTTAAAATGCGGCGCACCATGGGGCAAAAATGGCACAGATGCGTCACGCATCTGTGCCGTAAAGGCGACGCATTGCTGGAGTTGCGTCGCAAGTGTGACGCAGCTCCAGCAATGCTCTGGGGGGCCCTATTCTTACGATGCTGCATCAATCCTTACGCCTGCTTCAAGAAGGCGCAGGGTTTTGACGCAGCATGCACCCAAAAGTAACTGAGTGAAATCTTGTAGATTTCACTAAGCCACTTTTAGGAGGCGTTCCTGTGCAGGAACGCCCACCCCTGCTCAGGAACGCCTTCTTCTGGCGCAGGGCTTTACAACGTGACACATCTCCCAGATGCGTCACGTTGTTAATACCCCGCACCATGGCACATCTTTTGCCCGGCAGCTGCGTCACAAAAGTGACGCAACGGCGGCGCAAAAGAGGCGCAAGGGGCTTGAAAATTAGCCCCCTTGTGTCTTTTTTAGGGGGATCACTGTTCCTTGTTGCTCGCACTAATTGTTGACACAGATTTCTTCCTTTTTTAAAAGCAAATAAAGGTTTGGGAATTCCCAACCGTTCTACTAGACTCCAATTTTTTAGAATAATCTTCTTGATTTTATTTGCTTAGGGCCCATATGTTAATACACAGGTTAGAGGTGCAGTCTTTCGGTGTAGTTTATGAGTCAATAAATCCCCTCTAGGTGTATACCAGGCTCTTTTGAGTGCAGCTTTGACTAACTTTTTCGGATAACCTCGATTTAGCAATTTTGTTTTCAATGTTTCTGCATTTTTAGAGTTATCTGTTATCTACTGACTTTGGTTAAAGAGGAGAAGCTGTCCGCTGGGACCATCGCCTGCTGTTCTTTTCCCTGGGGGTTCTGCCTGCTGCTTGCCGGACCCGCTTCGCGGGTCCCGCTTTGCGGAACTAGGAGGGGAAGAGCCGGATTTCCAACTACCGCTTGTGGCGCTGAGGCCGTGAGAGGCGAGGGGCAGATTGGCAGCAGGGCTGCGAGCGCTGACGCAGGGACTCCATCACCCAGGAGTCCCTGCACGACCAATTTGTATGACCTGGTCCGCTCTCCCTGCCTGCCCCGCCCCTTGACCACATAGGATTTAAAACTGTTGAGCCTCCTTCCTCCGTGGGATACTGTTATCTACTGACTTTTGGCTAAAGAGGAGAAGCTGTCCGCTGGGACCATCGCCTGCTGTTCTTTTCCCTGGGGGTTCTGCCTGCTGCTTGCCGGACCCGCTTCGCGGGTCCCGCTTCACGGAACCAGGAGGGGAAGAGCCGGATTTCCAACTACAGCTTGTGGCGCTGAGGCCGTGAGAGGCGAGGGGCAGATTTGCTGCAGGGCTGCGAGCGCTGACGCAGGGACTCCATCATCCAGGAGTCCCTGCACGACCAATTTGTACGACCTGGTCCGCTCTCCCTGCCTGCCCCGCCCCTTGACCATAGCAGGCATTGTATACCGCTGCGCAGGAGCGCCCAGGAGCGTCCCCCGGGAGAAGCCCGGGACAAGGGTGGGACCGTTTTTGACCGTTCGTGACCGGTCTAGACCGGACCGGGCCCTCCTTCTTGCTCCGGTCATTGGACACTTTCTTCTACTAACTCTGTAAAATTATGGCTGGACGTGAAACGCGGAGGAAGTCGACGACAGTGGGAGGGACAACAGTGGAAGTATGGAAATTTTTTTAATCAGAGCTAATACACTTATTGACACTGGAATATCCGTCCTGGAAAAACGTATGTCACAGGAAATTTCGGCAACTAAAAGATCATCCCTGGGAACTATTGCTAATGCAAAAACGCCAGATAGGAATATGGATATTGCTTCCACAGTACTATGTGTGGCAGGCCAAGAGATCACCTCTGATGGGGATGAATACGCTATACAGGACTTGGACATTTTAGTTAATTAAATTTTGCCTGGAATTAATATAATTCTCGATAGTCATGCATCTACCTTTCCTGATCAGGGCGTTATTACTAATAATACTCCGTCACGGGGGGTTAAAGAAGGAGCTATCCCTAAATGAAAGAGGGTGTATAATAAGAAAGATGGAAGCAAGGCAAAACTAGCAAAGCTACAACATGATAGCAACTCCCCATCTATTCGAGCGGGGGGGGGAATTGCTCCCATAATTGGGCCAGTTGTTCTAACCCCATCCCCTTCTGTTGCCCAGCTTGGCAACGACCTATCAATTGAAAGCTTGGGAGCATTATTTAAATCTATTTTATCCCCCCTAGAAGCTAAACTGGAGCAAATTGAATTTAGATTGTCTAATATTGAAAAAGTTACATCTACTTTAATGGCAAACACAAGTATGACCAATAAACCAAGTGTAGCCACAATCCCTGTATCCCAAACTGGGGGATCTCCCTCTCTAATACACGGTGGGGCACAACCCCCTAACTATAGACCCCTTGGTCTTTTAGGCTCTAATTCTGTGAACCAGGTACCCTCGAAGCAGATACCTGCTCCCCCATTGGGGGGTAGTAGTGCTCAAGGGAAAACCGATGATGGCCAATTAGGACCACCGGCACCAGTAAACGAGAGCAGAACTACTAGATCACGCCTACCAGACCTTCCACCTGAAGCAAATCGCTTTATGGTGGTCCTGGCGGGAGCACCTGCTTTAGAAGTAGGGGAAGAGGAAAATGTTATCTCCCTAAAACAAAAGGTAGTTAGGTGGCTAAACTGGAACAGACCCCTGTCGGCTCATTTACATAATGAAATCATCATTGTAAGAAGGGTGCCCTGGTTGGGTAAGACAGTTAAGACCATAAATGGGGACTGTATAACAGTCAACTTTAGAGACCCCAGAACTGTCTCCCATATTTGTGCAGGCTTTAACAGATCATTTGATTCCACTATCCAGACCCTACCGTTGTCCTTTTTCTTTCCGCCTAATTGTATGACCCATGACAGAGGAAGGGATGACTGGATTAGGGTTGAGCGGAGGGGAAGAAACAGAAGATTTGATGTAAGACCAATTCCTTTGCCTCTGAATGCTCCCTTCTGTGATTATAACCGGTTCAGCTGTCTGGACGCAGTAGAATGACTATCCTCTGCTGCCCAGCCCCCACTAATAGAGAGAACCCCTGAGATGAGTAAAGAAATAATGGATAGAAGTGTTGAGCCCCTCGGAATTGACCCCGTGGAGTGTTTGCCAGCGGTTGTGGTTTCCCCGGTTATAATTCATCCACTGGCCCCCACTACTTTTAACCATTTGGAGTGTTCTCCAACGGTCCCAGCCCAACCGGATTTAATCCACCCATTAGTCTCTACTGTTAATAATTCTATGGTGCATTTGCCAGCATACCCAGTACCCCTAAGAGACCCCCTGGTTATGGATGAGGTCCCTCGTGAAAACGGATATAAACCAGTGAGTTGGAATATCGCCGGATGGCAACAAAAGGAAGAGTCTCTTGGTTGGAGGGAGTATATCATTAATTATGACATACTCTGCCTCCAAGAGACGTGGTCTACAGCCGAGATTCATTCTGATGGATTTGTGTCCTATAATTGTCTAGCGCTGGAATCTCACATGGGTCGGGCAAAAGGTGGGCTGGTGATTCTATTGTCTATTAATTTTCCGGTTCAAGTAAAATCCTATACCACCATTTGATTCCACTCACAAGTATTATGGTTGGAGCAACGTGGGGGTCGAGATATTTTGTTAATTAATCATTATAACAATGTGTTCGATTCCTCTAACTTTTGTGTTGTTAATGATCTGGAGAATGCTGTCATGAAAATTGGTAGGGCTATCCGTAACCCATTCGACATTATATGGGGAGGGGATTTTAACATTCGTACATGCCCCTTCTCATTTACAAATGTAAGTGGTTTTGATGGGGTAAATGGAGAGGATCGGGCTCATTTTGTTCACTCTGCATATGGCGACTCTCTTAATACACTCATGCTCAAATTAGACCTGTTAATTCACCAGCCCGCAGCTGACAGTGAGGGCAATACTATACCGACTTTTGTAGGGTGGAATTCTGCCTCGGTTATTGATTACTTGTTGGTTTCAGTTAAAATTAGCCCTCTTTGTGCCACACCAGAAATCGCCGATCTATGCCTTAGTGACCATAATGCCATCACTATGGTGACATCTATCTGGGGGATGAAGACATCGGCCTATCGAGGGACTGTTACTGATATAATACCCTGTAGACAGAATGGTATTAGGATCAAATGGTGTGGTGATAACGCGGAAAAATTGCTGCATAAAATCATGGTCGCTAGTTTCCTAGAGCTGCAACGTTGCTTAGCTAGTGATGCAATTGCATCAAGTACTGTTGCAGATTTTGAGAAACTTAACGATATTATTAAAAGGACTCTCACCATTACCAATGCTAACAATAAGAGGGTTACCGTAGGCTGGTTTGACAGGGCATGCACGAAGTCGCTATATGAGTTAAAGAAAGCACTCTCTAACTTCCCTAGGGATAGGGAAGCTGTCAAACTTCTTAGGGCAACCTATAAACATCATCTGAACCATAGAAAGCAGGAGTTAAGGGAGGAGGCGTGGGACAATTTGACAAAAGCGGCGGAGCTGCAGGACTGCAAGCTTTTTTGGAGTACCGTCAACAGTCCATTCCTCCAAAAAGAGGAATTCACGGTATTATCGGCCCAGGTTAGTGAGGATAGTTGGGTTCAATACTTCACCAGAATTTTTGACCCGAGCGGGGAGGACTCTATATGCTCCGGTGCCGAAGTTATTGGCCCTGGCCCAAAGTTACCCCTTAATATTACGCTGCTAGAGGTGGATAATGCTATCCGGAACAGTAAGGGAGGGAAGGCGCCAGGACCAGATGGGGTCCTGGTTGACCTGTATAAAACAGACCTACTGCTATGGAGCCCCCTCCTGACCCAGGTTTTTAATGCGTCTGTAAAGGAAAGCACCCCATCCACATGGGGTGTTTCGATAATTGTGCCAATCTTTAAGAAGGGAGATAGAGGAGAGGCTAAGAACTACCGCCCTATCTCCCTTCTAGATTCATCACTAAAAATCATGAGCAGGGTGCTTTTATTACGTCTGGAAGAGTGGGATGAGGTTAATGGTATCCTTGCGGATTTCCAATTTGGATTCCGCAAGGGTCTTGGTACTATTGAACAGTGTATTAATTTAGATCTAATTATTGGCAAATACACTTGAGCCAAACAGGGCTCTCTATTCCTCTGCTTTGCAGAGATTACCAGCGCATTTGACCTGGTGGATCATGCCTTATTGTGGTCCACATTGATCGAGTTGGGAGCCCCTGCTGCAATTATTTATTTCCTGGCTAGACTATATAACAAGCTGTCAGCCCAGATCTATTTCGGTCAAGCGGGGGAATGTACCAAGAAGATCAAGGTCAAATCAGGAATTAGGCAAGGCTGCGTCTTAGCCCCGCTGCTTTTCTCCCTTTTTATAAATGCTATGGACTCCGAGTTGAAGATGGTTCAAGAGGACGCACCACTAGTCGAGGGCCAAGCAATTCCGGTACTGCTTTATGCAGACGACACTGTTTTATTATCTAGAACACCAGTAGGTCTGCAGAGATTAATGAATAGTTTTTATGATTTTATAAAGGGGAGGAAATTAAAAATTAACAACTCTAAAACTTTTGTTATGGCATGTGGGAAAAAGGTGAAAAAGCTGAGATCATTCCAGTTTAGGGATCAAAGAATCGAAGTGGTGGATAAATTCTGCTACTTAGGAATTACTTTTAGTAGCAGTGGTACCTGGGCTCCAGAGATCCTTAATATTAAGGCTAAGATGGGTAAGGGGGCCTCACGGATTTTTAGATTTGCTTCTAAATTAGGCAGTCGCCGTACACATGATATGCTAAATGTTTACCGACATAGATGTGCTTCAGTGGCACTCTATGGCTCGGGTGTCTGGGGACCCTGCCAGCAAGGGGTTTTGCAAGTAGCCAAAAATGACTTTTTAAAGAGGCTTCTTTGTCTTCCAACTTCGGCTTCTAATGAGTTGGTTCATAAAGAGGTGGGGTTGGATTATTTGACTGATTTAACAGGATTGAGGCCCCTATTGGCTTGGAGGTCCATCTGGGCCAAGGATGAAACAGGCTTCACTAGGAAAATAATAAATGATTGCCTCCGCCTGGATAACTATAGCCAGATCCCATGGCTTAAATATGTTCTGACTTCATATAGAGCCGTGTTTGATCTGGATGTTTTTTCGGAACCTGTAAGTGCCATTACATTTTCAAAACAGGAGCTTAAACATTTTTACCTGGGAGTAAAAACTAAACTGCGTAGTGAAGCCAGTAGCCAATTGACAACACATTTATTTTATAACTCCTATAATCTGGCAGGCTACGGCTTTTCAAAGTACTTAAAAGTGGTCACCAAGCAATCTCATCAGTATGTTCTTACTAGATTGAGATTAGGCATTGTGCATAACTTGGTGGCCTTCCCCCTGATGAAAAAACACACGTCATCTACTTGTCCATGTGATGGTGCCTCCAAACAGAGCACTGTGCACTTTTTGTTAATTTGCCCCTTGTATTGGCATCTATGTATTGCTTATCATAAACCCCTTTTTAAGAAATATTCTGTGTCCACTGTTAATACTGCTATGTGATTCTTATTTGCACTTGATGTCCTGGATGTCTGTTTTTATACTGCGACCTTTATCATAAAACCAGTGTCCGCTAGGAAAAGTATGGAATTTATAACCTAACTGTGATTATATCCTTTCCCATATATGTCGCTGCTATACCGACTGTTATTCCTCCCTTTGTTGTAATTGTACCGAACCCCCCTTTTTAAATGTTTTAATAATTTTATTAGACATGTACATAATAACCTGTGTGCTTTCAAGAATTTTTATTCAATGATCGAATAAAGCTTTGAACTGAGTAATCCTTCTTATTCGTACAATTTCGCCTAATCCGGAGAAATTGTCCATAGGGAAGGTTCTCTTTTAAACTGCGTGGATGTCTGCTAGAAATATTGCAACAATGTATTTCTGTCTGTTGGTTTTATTTACAACTAACATCTAGATGAATATTAATATGTATAATCCATACATCCAGAAAATGTAGTTTTTGATTGTCTTCGGATACAGTAAATTTTAAATCATTAGTTCTCATATTCAACCAGCTATGGAATTCCGTCAGTGTGTTGTCATCACCTTCCCAAATCATAAAGATATCATCTATATAGCGACACCAAAACCAAATTTGCGTCTTAAAAGGGTTAGTGTCGCCATATATCCATACCTTTTCAAATTCATCCATCACAAGATTGGCAATTTCTGGTGAAAAACTGCATCCCATCGCTACTCCTTTTACTTGTACCTAGAGAGCGTTCTTGAAGTTAAATACATTATTCTTGAGACACAATGTTGCTGAAGCTACTATGAAATCTGTAGGCACCTGATGTGGTCGTTCTATTTGATCATTACAGCTAGTGCCTCGTCTTGTGGTATATTAGTATACAGTGATTCCATATCAAAGGATACTAAAAGCTGTTTGTCTTTATCATAAGGTAACTGCTCTATTTTGGATATCAGGTCCATTGTGTTCTTCGCAAAGGATCTTGTTTCTTTACCTAATGGTATCAGAAACGTGTCGATATATTTCGCAAGCGGCTCTAATAAAGAGCCCCAGGCTGACACAATTGGTCTACCAGGAAGACTTTTAATATTTTTATGTATTTTAGGCAATACATATATATTTGGTGTCTTATATGTATCGGTATTTAAAAACTAAAACTCATTTTTGCATATCCAGCCTTCTTCTAATGCATCATTAGTCAACTCAAATATTTGTGATTTTAACCTTCTGGTGGGTTCTCTGCCAGAGATCTATAATGTGTAGGATTAGATAGTTGTTTCATGACTTCTTTATCATAAGCATTTGTATCCCAAAGTACAATCCCTCCCCCCTTATCCGCTGGCTTTATACTTATAGCCGCATTTTCAGATAAGTATTTAAGGGCCTTGAGTTCTTCTCTTGTAAACAATCTAATTTTCATAAAATCAAGTCTTCAAAGTGCAATATTTCAGATGGCATTAAGGCACGTTCTGGGCAGATGGTAGACTTGTTCCTTAGTCCACTGATTGATCTGTTCTCTCGATTCCCTTTCTAGAAAAATAACTCCCTTCCTTGGTGAGATCCTATGCCCACAGTGGGTTCAACTAAGAATCTTGAAGACGTTGACCCATTATATAATGTAGTCAGCTTTGTAGATTTCTGAGTATCAGACTGGTCAACATGAATTACACAAACATCCTTAATTGATTATAATTATCCTTATAGAATCTACAGTGGGCAGCACCACTTTTTTGACTATACCGGACGAGGCGCAGCGAGAATCGTTTTTCAGGTCTGTCCATCTTTAAAAAGAGCCAATAAGAGATATAGATGTAATAAGTGATGAGAACACAGTGAAGACCCTTTGGGTTAAGGTTTTTACTGTTTATCCTTCACTTTTCACTTTAGAACTGGTACACACATAAGAAGGACTCATGGATTGTTGTCCATTGATGTACTTTCCAAAGATAAGAGGGGGCGATCTCTAATCAGAACGCTTTTGAGTACATATGAGTAGCATCTCTAGGAGTGAGCAGGGTAATAAGGGATGTTTTTTTTGTTGAAAATATGTATAGAGGATATACCTTTTCTAATTATATGTATATATAAAAAATCATTTTTGAGAACTACAGTTTGTATTGGTGACAGTTATTTATTTCAAATAATTGTGAGAATTTGGTTCCTTGGAAGGATTCATTAATATTTTCCTATCCATGTAATGGTGACTGTGGTATTGATTCCAATGCATTATCGTTTGTATTTATGAGTTCATGATAACAGTCGAGCCAGAACTGCCAAGCCAGGTATTCCCTGCACAGAAACAAGCATCCTGGGACCGGTTTTGGGGTAACACCCCGCATCAGCCAGGCTAGCTTGAATCCAGTTGCGAAGCAAGCAAGGGACACACATCTGGGTATACCCTGCCAACGTACAAACACAAGCCAAGGAAATGTTTGAAGGATCACTGAAACATTTCAGACACTCATCACCAGTCACAGATCTGAGTTGAATCCATCATCGTTCTTTAGCTCTCTTCGCCACCCCAGTTCAGACCCATTCATATGCAAATCAATCTTGACCCTGTCCTCAGGGGAACAGTCAAGCCCGAACTGCTATGCCAGGTCTTCCCTCGACTAAAAACAAGAATCCGTGGGTCTGGTTTTGGGCTAACAACCCTTATCAGCCAGGCTAGCTTGAATCCAGTGGCAAAGTGAGCAAGGGACCTACGTCTGGGCACGCCCTACTAATTAAAATTGCACATACGGGGTGTACTATGGACAATAAATTATGCCAGCATGTATTGTTGAAATAATTGAGCCAAGTGCACTGTGACACCTCAAAGGGTCACATAACGGAGCCTGAAAGAGGGAAAGGGGGTCAGCTGTTTCCCTCTCAATGTACAGATGCAGCAAGTTATATGGGCCATAAAGCCAGTAGTGAGCATGCAAACTCTGAGCTGCCCTATAGTATAGCTCCAGCTCTGATGTATTCAACCCTCCCATATTTATATGCAAAGTAAGAATGTCCCACTTAACCCTGGGTTTTTTACCAGCCCAGGCCAACCTAATAATTAGTGAGCATTGGGTAGCAATTAATGACCTCACGAGTAACATTGCAATATTATGAAACAGAAACAGGAACCTCGGAAGTATAACCCCTGTCATTAGGATTATACGCCCCATTAACCTCTTGGCTGCAGTGCTAATTTTGCCACAGCGCTGGGGGGTGGGGGTGAGCGCAGCGCCGCCATGCTCGCGAAGGAACCATGCCATCATGAGTCACGGGCAGGCTGTGGTCATGATGGCATGGTTCCGTCATGGCCCCGCCCGCTCATTAATGCTACGTGGGCAGAGCGGCAGCCGCAGCCGCATGACGGAACCATGCCATCATGAGCACCCGCGTCCCATGGCTCATTACGGCGTGGTTCCATCATAAGCGGGCAAGGGGTTAAAAATACCGGCACCCTGATCCAGCAATCAACATCAGTCTCTAGTTTGTGAATCGCTGTGCCATAGTTATCGTTTATTACTAACTCCGGGTCTGTATGTATTTGGATGCCAAGGTACCGCACTGAGTCAGATTTCCATTGCAAGGAACATTCAAATGTTGAGGGTCTCATGGATGGAGTGAGAGGAAATATTATCGTGTTCTCCCAGATAATGCACAATCCAGAAAGGCCATCAAAATGAGTCACCTCACTGAGAACAGGAGAAAGATTAATCTCTAAGTTCTGAATTTACAACAAAGTGTCTTTCGTATAATCTTATATGATGAGGTGGTAACCAGGAAAAGGGAGCCCCCTATGGCCATGATATTCTCTCAGAGCACAGGCCAGTAGCTCTGAATTATTCACATGCTGCAAAGGTGATAATGGGCAGCCCTATTGCGTACCTACAGTAATCATAAGGGGTCTGGAACCAAATTACCAATGCAAACCCAAGGGTAATATTTAGCACATTCACTAATTGCAGAAATATTTCCCTAACTTCAATGAAGCGCAGGACAGTCCTCATAAAGACTCATTCAACGAACGCCTTTTGGAATTTAAAAAAACGGTAGGTGCCTTTACCTCAGGGTCAACGCGTTGTATTACAAAGAATAGGGTTCTAAAATGAACCTTTCTGCTATGGCCTGGCATGAAGCCTGTTTGGGGCTGATTATAAATGGGACCAGTGAAGCTAGTCTATTTGCCAAGATTTTAGCAAAAATCTTGGTGTCAATATTTAAAAGTGACAGTGATTTATAGGAGGAACATAGGTTGAATTGCTTACATGGTTGTAGTATTTCATAGCATTTCATAAGGAATTAAATATATATTTGTATAGTCAATATGATGTATTAGAATGTTAGGTATGTAAGATCGTTTCCGGGCTTAGAGGATTCTGAGCTTGTGGAATGTTTTAATGTGATTTGAAGCTCCCAAATGGCTTGTGGTGTATGGGATCTTCCTCCCAGAATAAACTGCATTTGATCTGCCTTCCTGTGTCCATATCAGCATTAAACGGATTACTTCAATGGCGTAATCGGCAGTTGATGGTGGAGAAGATTTCAACTCGAGTCTTGATGAGACTTTACAATTTTCTACTTAATTCTCATCAAACAATAAGCTGTGTTTCATCTGTAACTATTTGGAGGACTTTAAAACATTTTGGAGGACTTTAAACCATTTAAACTATTATTATTCCATCACTTGAATATAGTTTAATTGGTCTTTGAATCGTTTCTACGCCTAATATGAAAATAATAGATGGAAATATTTGTTAGCAGAACTTTGGTCTGGATGGATTCAATTGTACATCTATGAACTTCTTCATTTTGATAATACCGACATTTTATTGAAGTTGATTTATCAGCGTTCTTAACAGTTTCTTCAAAATCATTCTTAAATGAATGTGACTGTTTGATGCTCAAAACTTGTCTAAAATGGCTGAAGATTCGCATGCTTTGTAAGGATGGAAGATGAATTAATTTGTCATTTATTATCGTCATTTTTATAAGTTTGCATGTGAATTGAGCTGTGGACAGAGCAACCGATTCAACCGTCTTGGATCTCTTAAGATTTTAATGTACACTACTCACCTCATGCTGATCTCCTCGGGCTCTTATTTTTTTTTTCTTTCGTCAGCAATGGTTCTTCACGGTGTGAGTCATTCCTCTTCAAACATTGGCTACGTTCTCTCTGCTAGCGTCCCTTTGTAGGTCAGGTTATGTCCTCTAATTGCGGCTAGCGTCATCACGCATTGCATGGAACCATTGTGATTTTCCTAAAGATACCTCAGGTTCTTTTCTCTAATACCATCTGTGACATCATCATGCACTGATTAGAAACTATCGTAAGTTCGTCAAGCAATTTTTACAGTTACTGGGCTGCAGCGGAAGAATGATAAAAATACGTTTTTCCCATTAAAACTGGAATCGGTCTTCGTTTAAAAGAAAAGGAAAAAATAAACAATACTGTTTTATACCTTGGTGTATTTGTGATACTTTTATATTTTGGTGATTATTTTAGCGTGCACTACAAGGATGATGCTGCAGTGACACGCACACTATTTTTCAGCGTGCACCAACAAATAGCATGCACCAACAGATAGTACTGTGTAATAAGTTGATGTGATTTGTGTCTCCTTACATTTTTGTGGTTATTACAGCGTGCACTACAAGGATGATACTGCAGTGAAATGTACACTATTTCAGCATGAAGCTTATGTTTTGTTTTTAATGAGATAAATGTTCTGCTTATGTTATTTTATTGCTTTATATTGCAGGTATTTTTCAGTGACACGCACCTTATATATTGAGCATGTTCTACATTTTAGGGTATCTTTCAGTGTATCACATTTATATTTTTGTGATTATTTCAGCGTGCACTACGAGGATGATATTGCAGTGACACGCACATTATATTATCAGTGTGTTTACTGTATGGCATTTATCAGTGGGTACGCACACTCTTATCTGCATATTGAAAGTTGACATTTAAGTAAATAGGTGTGATGACATTGTATTTTTAATTTCAGTGGCATACACAGTTGGTCTTTTACACGTATTGACGGTTTAATTTAGTGAAAATGCAGAACGTCACTGCTGCTCCATTTTTTTGACAGATCCAGGAGATCCTCCTATTAGGTGGAAAAAGTGGAAAGTAGTCTTTGAGAGATATGCGAGAGTGTGTGGTCCATCACTCAGTGCAGAAAGGAAATCTGCTCTTCTTTTACACTGTTTAGGATCCGAGGGACAGGATGTGTTCCTTCATCTTCCTGCTCTCTCAGCTACTGATGCTAGAGGTTTAAATGATTATGAAATCTGTATAAAAAAATTGGATGATCATTATCTTCCCAAGGTTAGCATGATTTTAGAGAGATACGAATTCGCTAAACGTATGCAGGCAGAAGAAGAATCTATTGAAACATATTTCACTCATTTAAGGAAGCTTGCTTCCTCGTGCAAATTTGATAATCTTACTGGTGAAAGAATACGTGATCAATTCATGTTTGGTTGCAACATAGAAAAGGTCAGGGAAGAACTTTGGTTTCGTGATGAGCCATCTTCAGAGGAAGTTTTAACAGTGGCTAAAAGAATTTAAGTGTGTGGCGGTCATCAAGAAGGACAGCAATAAAGATTTAAAGGTTCAAGTGATCAAACAGAAGCCTGAAAGAAAAGGTAAAGTGTTTGTTGGTAATAAGAATGAAACCAGTAAATCTGATATTGAAAGAAAATGTTTTAGATGTGGAAAATCTGATCATCTTGCTAATGATAAGGAATGTCCAGCTATTAATCAAACGTGTAGCAAATTCAAGAAAAAGGGCATTTCTCATCATTTTGCCGAACTAAGCCAAAGAGCAAGATAAAGAAGGTTGAAGTGTACAACGAGTGTGAAGGTGAAGAGAGTTCTGAGGATGCTGACTGTGGTCACGTTGTAGTACAAGTTGTTAGCAATTCAAAAGGTAAACAGAGTTCCCTTGATTTGATTCAGGGGCAAAGATTACCCTAGTGTCAAATGACTTTTATGTTAAAAAACTGAAGGGAAAAGTTCAATTGTTGAAACCTTACACAATCCTACTTGCATACAGTGGTGAACCAATTAAATTGCATGGATATTTCATGGGTTTAATTGAATATAAAAATAGATTAACCTCTGGGAAAATGTATGTGTCAAAGAGTGGTGATAGTCTTATAAGTTGTTTACATCAAGGAGATTTAAGGGTTTATCTTGATCCAAATTCCTATCCTCCTATTTGTATCAGAGAAAATATTTGTTCTGTTTCTAAACAATATGTTGAGGATTTTATACACTCATTGAAATCTGAGTTAAAAAATATTTTTAAAGAAGAATTGGGATGTTTAAAAGGGGACTGTGACAAGATTAAGTTGAAAAAAAATGTTTTTCCTACATGCCCTAAAGTAAGAAATGTTCCTATTTCGGTAAGGGACGACATGAAAAAAGAAATTCAAAAGTTATTGGAAGGTGGAAATACAGAGGAAGTTGAGGGCACAGAATAGTTGGCTCCGGTCGTCGCAGCATGTAAAGCCAATGGGGACCTTCGTCTCTGCATAGATTTGAGAAGTCTAAATAAAAATGTAGTTGTCGATAGGTATCCCTTGCCCAATATCAATGAGCTTTTAGTTCTACTTGGTGGTGCAAAATTTTTCAGCACAATCGATTTAACATCTGCATATCACCTGATTGAGTTGCATGAGTCCTCTAGAGATTACACGTCTTTCATCACTCCATTTGGTACATACAGATTTAAATGTGTGCCTTTTGGATTGGTGTCAGCGTCCTCAGTGTTTCAGCGAGTGATGGAAAAAGTTTTAAGGGATCTTCCTGATGTATGTGTATATTAGGATGGCATCTTGATATTTGCTAAAGACATGTTTGAACATGACTCAAGATTGAGGAGTGTGTTAAATAGCTTGATTGTACACAATCTTACGGTTAAAGTTAAAAAGTGCAAATTTCGGTCAGAATCCATTAACTATCTTGGTCATAATATAACTGGTGTTGGCATTAAACCTAAAATGGAATTAGTCAACACAATTAACAATTTGTGTGCTCCGGTTAATAAGAGTGATTTGATGAATTTTCTAGGCATGATAGAATATTATGCTAAATTTGTGAAGGGTTTTGCTTCTTCGAACGTTAACATGAGAAATGTATTATGTACGGGTGGACTTTATATGGTCTTCACAATGTGAGGAGAAATTTGTTGACATTAAAAAGAGACGTAATTATGCTCCATCTTTGAAAAGTTTTGATCACTCTGCCAAGTCCATTGTGATCTCTGATGCGAGTGAAAAGGGACTAGGAGCGGTATTACAACAAACAGATGCTTCAGGAATTCAAATGGTTATGTTTTTGTCCATATGCTTGAGAGATCCTGAAAAACGTGATTCAGTAGTGGAAAGGGAATCTCTTGCTGTAACATGGGCTATAAAGAAATTGAAGACATTTTTGTAGGGCGTTGAATTTGAGGTTCATTCTGACCATAAACCTTTGGTTGAGATTTTTAACAAAAAGGGCTTAGATTCCATCTCGGTTAGGATATCAAAGTGGATTATAAGTTTACAGGAGTATAATTTTGAGTTGAAGTACTTGCCTGATGTTAATAATGGGGTCGCTGATGTTTTATCTTGTCTCGTTTCTTAGGAGGTTTCTTGTGAAGAAGATGCAGACAATGATGATGAGTGGGTTTGTTGTGTTGATCATTAAATCATTTCGGAAGAAAAATGGCGTGAAGAGGTGGACCAGGATCCCACTTTGGTTGAAGTTATGTCTTTGATTCAAAAAGGTTGGAATACTAATAAATGTGGTTCCAAAGACTCTAAACCTTTTTGGGTTTTGAGAAATGAGTTATTCATAGATACAGGTTTGCTGTTTAGAGGATGTAAATTAGTACCTCCTTGTAATCTTAGAAAGGAACTCATTGATTTAGTTCACTCTGCTCATACTGGAATTTCAAAGTGCAAAGAGCGTTTGCGTATGTCTTATTGGTGGCCAGGAATGGACAAAATGGTTGAGAGGGTCATTAGAGGTTGTGTTCCATGTTTGCTTAGTGACAAATCCAAGTGCACATATGAACAACCAATGATGTTAAGAAAGCGTCCTTGTAAGCCCTTGCAAGACATTGCATTAGATATAATTGGTCCTATACATGGCAAAGCATCTGTTTCTTATGCTCTGATGATTATTGATATGTATTCGAGATTACCCATTATGTTCTTTTTATCTAGTATTGATACTAGTTGTATAATTAGCTGCTTGGATAAGGTTTTTGCAGAAGAAGCGTTTCCTAAAACGTTGTTGATCGATAATGGGGTACAATTAATCTCTAAAAAAATTGAAGATTATTTGGCTTCAAGGGGTATTGTTCATAAAACTTCTTCGTTATATCATCCCGGGGCAAACGGTATGATTGAGAGATTCAATAGGGTTGTAAAAGAGTCTGTTATGTTGGCTAAATCTCAATCATTAAACTGGAAAGAAGAAGTTCAGAGGAAAATTGAGGAATACAGGTTGTCTCCTCATTCTACCACTGGCAAAACACCTTTTCTCTTGCTTAGAGGAAGGGTACCCAACACTGTGGTTGAACCTACTTGGGTGGACAAGTATGAATTATTTAAAGGGAAAGAGAGTTTATGTGATGGTGAGGTTGTACAAATGAAAGATGAAGAAGAAGCGAAGCATAGGAAAAGATATTTTGATGCTAAAAAGGGTGTTAAGAAAACCATTGTAAAGATTGGTGACTGGGTAGTGATAAAGCATCCGGTTGTGTTAGGGGGATCTTTTCCTAAATTTATGAAACCTATTAAAGTTATTAAGTATTTAATGACGCTATTCAGACACAGGACTATCGAATATGGAACTTAAACAGAGTTGCAATTGTCAAAGGTAAATTTGATCATATTATCAAGGATGACAATGTCATGGTGGATGCTCGTAATACTTTGATTAAAGATAATGATTTTTCTCTGAATATAAGACGGTCATCAAGAAGCATCAAAGCTCCTATTCGTTATAAAGATTTTGTATGATGAAAATGTATTTGTTTTCTTTTTCTCTTCTTTGTTGGTAAATTTTTTGTTGATAAAGAAGGGAGATGTGTAGTATTCATAGTATTTCATTAGGAATGAAATATTTATTTATGTAGTCAATATATGATATCCTCAACCAAGGAAACATCTTAAAACTGTTTAAGGAAATTCCAGCCCTCAAAGGAATAGTTTCCCAAGATATGGAAGTAGTAGAGTTCCAGCAAAATAGAGCAAGGCCAGGAACAGAAAACTCAATTACTACTTGGAAATCAAAAGAGATTGCAGCACAAATCTATGCACATAAAGAAATATTTAAGAACTTGGGAATCAAAATACTACAACATAAGCAACCGAAATACCCCTATCCTCTTCACAACAGCCCGGATTATCAAAAGGACAAGGAGCACCAAGGGACCCAAACGAAATCATGTTTACACACAGCCCGAGCAACCTCTCCAGAGAAAGGAACAGAAACAAAAACTATACCGGAAAATCAGATAATTACTTACCGGTTCCACGGTAGTAACCAAGACTGGTCATGGATCCCAGCCGTACTCAGCGAAAAGGGCTCCTAGAACCAACAAAGCAACCACAACCAGAAAACAAGCAAATGGTAGGCAAAAGGAAAAACCGACAGCAGACCAAATTAATCTATGCTCTTGGAAACGTGCACGGTTTCAACTCCATAGAGCAGGATCACCAAACTCTAAGTTTTTTTGACAAATCGGACATAATACTCTTATAAGAAACCTGGAATCTGTCACAATTAGGAATTCCAGGCTTCACAGACTATCACTTACTTGCAGAAAAACATGCAAAATACGGGCACCCCCGGGGTGGTTTAACAATCCTCGTCTCTCAGAAATACAACTGGATCCAGGAAACATTGGATGTGGGATTAAACTGGGTTCAAGCTATAAAAATCACGATACAGCCCACACAAAAACTGCTAATTATAAACATTTATATACACCCAGATCAGAAAACAAAAAAGGAAAAATTGGAAACATTGTTAACTTTTATCAAAACTTTACAAAAAACTAATAATCAAAGCTCCATGATAATCTCTGGAGACTTTAACCACAATTTACTCATCACTAACAGAAGTAGAACGAACAGAGTAACAAGTTTAGCAGTTGAGTCTACCCAAATCAATCGGAGGAAGATAGTAACAATGGGCCTAACAATATTAAAATGCAAAAAAAAGGAAGGCCTGACTCAACATTGCCCAACCTACGTGAGCGGCAATGTTAAATTAACTCTGGACTTCAAACTCGTATCAACGATCTTTGTACCAATTGTGGAATATTCAATAGTCCAGCGCCTAGAAAGTGACCATTACCCACAAATCCTTAGGTTGGATATCATTGCACCCAGAGCCGAGAAAACGAAGTCATTGAACCAAGAAACGGAAAAATTCAACTTACGGAAAATAAAATGGAGGGGCGGGGATACACAAAAAATCACCACTACGGCCACCAACTTCATGTTGCAAAATGGGAGCCTCGACAATGGAGATCCAACAAATAATTGGGAAAATTTGTTGGAGGTAATAAAGGAAAACCACTCAGCTCACCCGAGAGGAAATAAGAAAACCAGCGCCCTGGTTTAAAATTGAACTAAAACAAGAAAAAAGGAAATTAGCCAGGGCCCAACGATTGGCCGCAAAGGATCAAAATACAAATATTGTAGATCTCATAAACATGAGAAAGGCATACTGAAAAAAGCTATGGGAGGCAAAAGGCCAATACAAAGAAGGGTTATGGACAAAGCTACTTATTTCCAGCAAAAAAGCATCCCCTAGAGAGTTCTGGGTAATAATTAACGAACTAAATCTAGGTCACGCATTACAACAGGATCCCGGGATCAGCAATACAGAATGGGAGACATACGTGAAGAACCTTTACCTAACAAAGGATCCCCAAAGAATCAAAAAAAAGAACAAGGGGGACCAAGGGAGAGCAAGGACTACAGTCTAAAAAGTGTTACTGCAGAACCAAACTTCACTCACAAAGAACCAACAATCACACATGCCCAAATAAAAAGGCTAATACAGAAATTAAAATCAGAAGGGGCCCCGGGGCCAAACGGCATCCCAACCGCAGTCTACAAAACAGATATGGACTTCTGGGCTGATCTTTTATCTACACTCTTCAATTACATCCTAAAAAAAGGAACTCTTCCGGAAACATGGAGAAGAAACATCATCCACCCAATTTACAAGAAAGGGGACCGGAAAAAGCAAGGAAACTATCGCCTAATTTCCTTAATAGACGTCGAAGCTAAGCTGTATGCCTCATGCCTGTTGAAAGAGCTACAGGACTGGGAAACAACAACAAAAATAATCCCCAGGTTTCAAACCGGGTTTAGACTGTGGACGGGGACAGCTACCAACCTGGCCACCCTGTGCTTGCTAACCGACAACGCCAAAAAAATAAAACATCAACTATATGCTTGTTTCGTCGATATAAAATCAGCTTTCGACCATATAAGTAGGTCCAGGTTGTGGAGCAAGCTAAGAGAGTTGGGGATGCCGGAATACCTAATAAATGCAATTTCAACACTATACAGTCAGACAGGGGCCAAGGTGAAACATGGGAACGGCAGCACCCTGACTTACAAAACTGAAACACAGGATGGATTAAAACAAGGCTGTGTCCTTGTTCCCAGTCTCTTTAATCTATATCTTGCTAACATTGGAAGAAAAATAGAAGCAACAGAAAGTCATGCACCGAAACTAGGCAACGCACCCGTACCCATAATGCAGTACGCCGACGACATAGTTTTACTAAGTAAGACACCAGTCGGATTGCAACGCTCAGTGAATACGCTGGTTTCGTATTTAACAGAGGAAAACCTGGAGTTGAATAAAAACAAAATTAAAGTGCTCCGAATCTCAGAGTGTAAGAAACTGAAATATACATGGTCAATGAACAAATCTCTCCTCGAAGAACAGGACTCGTACAAATACCTGGGGATGACTATTGAGCGGGGTAACACAAAAAAAAGGCACATTCAGGTTCTAAGAGGAAAGGCGCAATCACTAACATATGCATACAGGCAACTGCAAAAGAAAGTGGGTGGTCCAAATTACACCCACTTACTTAACGTTATGGCCGCCCAAATTATTCCTACCTTGTCTTATGGACTAATCAGATGGCTCGGGAGCGAATCAGCAATCCTAAACAACTTACAAAACAAAATATATAAAGAGGTGTTTCAGTTGCCAAAAGCAGCATCTCCAGCCCAAGCCATTAGAATTTGGCTTACATAATCAAGACATTAGGTCAAATTCCACATTTGTAAAATGTTGCCATAAGATCCGAATTGCACCTAGTGACACTTTGGACAATATGTGCTGGGAGGAAATAAAAGTTCTAGTAGACAGGCCAAACATCACCCTTTGGGGAGAATTTCTTAAACAGAGTTTGACAACTTTGGGACTCCACGAAGTGTGGACAAAAAACATTGACCACAAGCAGTTTTGCAAAATAGCAAACGGTTCGGCAAAAAAGATCTCTTTGCTCAAAGATAAAAAAATCCTAAGTAAACGGAGACACGCTTGGACAGTAATTAACTCTTCCCTCACCCAAAAATCGCAAGTCTTTCTAGCCCAACACTACTGTCAACACCTAAAAAAACTCTAATAGCGTACCGTCTGGGCATGCATTTTACAAAAGATATAATGCCGTCTTGGAAAACAAAAATCAGAAAGTGCTAACTGCAGACTATGCGGATACAAGAACGAAACAGTGTCACACATACTATGTGTATGCCCTGTGCTGCAAGCCTCAAGAAGAAGATATCTTTGGGCAATCCTCAACGCATTGAAAATCCGCACCTGCAGGCAGGCGGTCATATGGTGGCTAAGTGGCGTCTCTCCCATCCTCTCATGTTGGGGAATTAAATTCATGTCCATGGCAACAAAGCAGTTACTAGAAAAGGATCAGTCACAATGATTACACAATGACTAAACTGAAACAAAAAGTTTTAGAACAATTTGTCCAAGGAACATGATAATCGTAATGACTTTTGACACATAATAAATCAGACTCCATGACAATTTGTATTTTAAACTTGTTATGCATTGTTTTTATCGTTTGTAAACATTGTAGTGATTTTAATTAATCACACAATAAAATCATGATGATGATATAGTCAATATGATGTATTAGAATGTTAGGTATGTAAAATAGTTCCAGGCTTAGAGGATTCTGAGCTTGTGGAATGTTTTAATGTGATTTGAAGCTGACAACTGGCTTGTGGTGTATGGGATCTTTCTCCCAGAATAAACTGCATTTGATCTGCCTTCCTGTGTCCATATCATCATTAACTGGAATACTTCAATGGTTTAAAAGAGTGAAAATCAATGCTTCCCGCATTGAAGATGGCATACCATTAGCATCACCCATCTCCTCGTATAATGTAAATAAGTGGAGTAGGAGCAATTCCTGATAAGCCTTGTAAAAAAAGACAGTGAGGCCATCCATAACAAGGGCATCCACAGCTCACATGTTCTTCAATACCTCAAGGATCTCAGCTGGCTCCAGGGGGGGGGTCATAAGGTGCTCTCTGTGCTCAGGGGTGAGCCACAACATGAGTATGTGCTCCAAGTAATGAAGTATAGCCTCATAGTTGGCAGTAATTCATGAATTGTACAAAGCGGTATAGTATCTGCAAAATCTATCCGCTATTTGTTCACTGTCATAGAGGGACTGTCCAGTTTTGTCTAAAATTTCTGTGATTGTTCCGACGTCTCTCCTAGACCGCATCAGCCCTGCCAGAGTAGCTCCAGGTCTTCCACCTTCCCCATACATCCTAGCAGTTGAGAATTACCCAAGTGTTTAATTTCACTGAACAACATTTCATAATTCTTCTTAAGCTTCGTCCTGATGTCATGCTGGGTTTGGGGATCACTGTAACCTTGATGTTCCCTCTCTAACTGTGCAATTTCTACTTTCAGTTTCATGAGACTACTTCTCAAAGACCTGAGAACCCATACGTGCTCTGCAATGGTGACCCCCCTGATAGAGACTTTAAATGTCTCTCAAACTGTCGCAAACTTGTCAACTGTGCCTATATTATACAGTTCTGCCTTAAAACGGTATCTAATAAGGAACAGGGTGGAAAGCACCAGGCGAATAGCTCAAATGTTCAAGGAGGAAGTGCTAAATCTAAAATTATTGGTGAGTGGTCATAGTAGGTCCTTGGAAGAAGATCACATTTAATTACTCGGCGACCTAAGGTTTTGGACACTTACTAAAACGCAATGCGGGTGTAAATTTTGTGTACAGCCAAATAATGTATATACCCAGTGATTTCTGAGAACGTATGTTTCCATATGTCAATTAGGCACAGTTGCTCCATTAAAACCAGGATCGCCTCAGCCTTACTATTGCAATCACTGAGAAAAGTAGATACAACAACCTATTCCTCCTCAGCGTCCACTGTGTCACTCTCCAATGACAGCAGCACCCACCGCAATGTTGAAAATGCATGTTGTGTATTACAGTGCACTACGTGGCAGGCACCACACGGTGCCTTCCACTTAGCGTACTCAAATATAGGGGGGTACCTATGCACATACACCACCCCCATTGGGGGCCTGCAACAGGCCGCCAAACAAGATCTCCACCAGCCTTTTCATGACAGTGTCGCCGCCATGGAAAGGCTGGCTCACAGTCTGCATCATAATATGGTGGACGTGCCTGCTAGGCACCACCACCATTTTATGCATGCAGACGGCTCTGCCAGGCATTTGGTCTGTCTGCCTGTGGTGGTTCCGTGGTGGAAGGTCTTTCCGTCCGCCATGATTGATGTCTAGATCACCTGCCATTGTAATGTGGTGGGGGAAATTCACGTTCCAATGGCGGAAGGACTGCTACCGCATGGCTGGTGGTGGCGGTCCTTCCGCCATCGTTATGAGCCCCTTAATCCCTGGTCCAGTGTTTGTACCTCAATATAGTCACTAATTGTTACTGCCGCCAGACACTCTAGATGATTTTAGCAAATTATTGTGACTTCTGTTGTGCTGTCTAGCAGAGTCAGAGCCCACTCTGTTCTGAAGCAGAGTCCTCATTATGTGTGGCATGTCTTTTATCTCAGTCACCTTCTTCTATTCAAATTGAGGTTTTTACTGTGGAAATTTTTCTTCCTTTTTAATTATCAAGTCAGAAGAGCATTGTGACTCCTTCATCTGTTTCACGTACTCCTCCAATCTGCGCTCTGATCGACCACCTCTCTCCCAGCATTTTTTGGATGACTCCTGAAAGGAATGAGAAGGATGTGTATCAGTGGCCTTATGCCTTTAAAGCTGTTCGATTGTTTCATAGTTATGCAAATTGTAGCTCGTCTCAGAAGACTCCTGTGAAGGAGATCCACCTTGTACTTTAATCTTATCTTTATTTTTCTTATTATCCCAGCATTCTTTTAAAGACTGTGGTGCCTGTTTGCGGTTATCCTTTTCAGAATTATACTTAATTTGTAGTTTGTTATGCCTGGCTCCCAAATTATCTCAACCTCTAGATGTATAGGCTTGAGCAATAAACATTTTTGGCAGTTCTCACTTCTGATTCATTAAT
The DNA here is from genome assembly GCF_964261635.1 of Lissotriton helveticus. Classification (NCBI taxonomy): domain Eukaryota; kingdom Metazoa; phylum Chordata; class Amphibia; order Caudata; family Salamandridae; genus Lissotriton; species Lissotriton helveticus. The sequence continues at coordinate 1,213,397,133 of NC_136071.1, read as the reverse complement.
GGTATCTCGGTGAGACATTGCTATACCGCCAAATGCTGCTGTTTCCTCTTTAATAAAACTAGAAATAATTCAGGAGACTGTAGCATAATTGCTAATAAGTTTAATTCCCTGATCCAGGGCATGGGCAACAACTATTGATGTTGTTTAAATAGCAGCAATTACTGTGCCCCACTTGGCGCAGTTTTCTACCGGGGGAACCATTTCCAAAGGAAGGCACGTTGTGAGAATTCTATGTTTAACTTGGGGTCCTGTATGGGGAAACACTGCTTCAAACTGATTTCTTTTGTGCACTCCAGATCGGAATCTGCCCTGTTCTAAGGGGAACCTTATCTATAACTCTGTACTAATTTTGGGCATCTCCAATTGTGGTTATGCAGATTGAACAACCCTTGCTGGGGTTGATGTTATAGCTCGCATAGCAACTTGAATTAGTTGTCTGTATAGTGTTATTATAGCTGTATAAAGTCTACAAATGTCTGCTGCTGTGAGAACTCCTATTTGCGGATATGGTCTATAGCTTGCTAGGACTAGCCATATTACCTCCTCATTACTGAGGTGACCCAGTCTGACATTTTCTATTGTATGTGGTAGGGTGCCTTGGATGAATGTGAAGGAATAAAAGGCTACTCAAAATTGTTTTTAAAAAGACATACTTCCATTAAATTTTGTATAATATCGAGGGCTCACAATAACACGAGTGCAGGGTGAATATCATACAAATATTTCAATTATTCTTAACAAGGTTTTAAAAACACATATTATTCCTTATAATTGTTGTATAAATACCTAGGTGCACATATAAATATTAGTAATCTAACTACTCAAACATCCCATCATTCATGTCCTCATGCATTCACCTCACCTAACACTAAAGGAACAAAACATAGAATGTGTGTAATGTAGGCTTCTATTAGGTTTTGATAATGATCGCAGGCAACTTGACAGTACTTTTTTTCATAAGAGCGCATAGATTAAATGAATATATAAGGAAAGAGGATTAAATAAATGTGTATTTAGAATCTGCTAGTTGCTTCGATCTACCTACGTTTCAACACAATGTGAGGAAAATGTGTTTTTTACAAAGTTTGAGGTTTGCAAGGAATTCTGGGTATCAGACCTTGGTGAGAGCCAGACGAGTCACCCCATACTGTATTCCCCTGGGTGTCTAATTTTAAAAATTGCATAGTTTTACTAGGTTTCCATAGGTGCCAGCAGTGCTAGTGTTCGAAATCTACAGCTAGGCACTTTGCAACAAATTTCACTGTGAAATTGTGGTGTGTCCACGTTGCGTTTTGGGCCATTGCCTGTTGCGGGCACTAGGTCTACCCACACAAGTAAGAAACCATTTTTCTTGGAAGACTTATGGGAATGCAGGGTGGGTGTAATTGTGTGGATCCACGCAGATTTCAGTTATTTGCTCGACAGAAATTTGAGGGATATGTGTTTTTCTTTTACAAAGTTTGAGGTTTGCAAGGAATTCTGGGTAACAGACCTTGGTGAAAGCCAGACAAGTCACCCCATCCTAGATTCCCCTGGGTGTCTAATTTTCAAAAATGTATAGGTTTCCTAGGTTTACCTAGGTGCCGGCAGAGCTAGGGTTCAAAACCTGCAGCTAGGCTGTTTTGGCCGTTTCCTGACGTGGGCACTCGGCCTACCCACACAAGTGAGGTACCACTTTTTTTCTGAAGACTTTGTGGAATGTGGGGTGCACGGAATTTTGTGGATCCATGCATATTCCAGAACTTTCCATAACAGAACTATGAGGAAAATCTATTTTGTTTTACAAAGTTTGAGGTTTGCAAGGGATTCTGTGTAACAGAACCCGGTGAAAGCCAGACAAGTCACCAAATCCTGTATTCCCCTGGGCGTCTATTTTTCAAAAATGTATACGTGCCAGCAGAGCTAAGGTTCAAAATCTACAGCTAAGCACTTTGCAAAAAAAAGAGTCAGTTTTCACTGTAAAAGTGAAGTGTGTCCACGTTCGGTTTTGAGCCGATTCCTGTCGCGGGGGTACTAGGCCTACCCACACAAGTGAGGTACCATTTTTATTAGGAGACTTAGGGTAACACAGAATTGTGAAGCAACTGTTATTACCTATTGACTTTTGATGCATTACTGCCTTTCAAATGAAAGACAATGTGTAAAAAAGAAGTCACTTATTATCATGATACTATTGTCGTAATTTGGCAGCACCTGAGTTAGCGTCTAGCTCAGCTACACGAGCTTTTACTGTTAACTTGACCAAACGTGCTGAGGCCATTTTGTATTTGTTGGCTTCCATTTTGTATGAACATGCGGCCTCGTGGTCAGCATGCGCTTTCGTCCTTCCTCCATGCCAATGAACCTTTACCCTGCCCAGCAACAGGCTATTTTTAGCAATGGTCAGTCTCGGGCATGCGTTCATCTGATCTCTAGACTAACTCTAGACTCCTTAGGAATGTTCCCCAAACTGACCAGTGGTACTAAACCCCTCCCACATGCTGGCTGTGTTCCAAAAATGCCCTTATATGTACCTAAACTGTTCAAATGTTTACCGCCTAACTTTTTATTGCTGTTAAACTGTATAAAAGAGGTCGCGCACCGATGTTCGGTGTGATACTACTTGCATTGCCGAAGGGTGCTGTAGGAATGTACCAACACCCCATGGGGTCTTAATAAACTTGTCTTTTGCATTTTCCAGTTTCCGTGCCAACTTCTATTTACGGTGTTTGAGAGTTTTGCAGAGTATGTAGACCTGATGAAACCCAATACCACAATTGGCGACCACGAAGGGACTCATCGGCGACTCGGATGCCCGAAAGAGAGGTCGTGACGAAGGCTTGGAAACTCGCCATGGACGCGTACGCTGCCATTGAGTGACCCGAGTCTTGGCACCCACGGTGTTTCTTCCTTTTCTTCTGACTCGACCTTCCAGGTGGCGCCGGTCTTCGACTGAGATCTTGATCGTTTGGCTTGTCGTATAGTGCCTGTTTGACTGATTCGATTACGGAACTTGGCAGTTGGAATCTGGACGTTTGAAATATTTGGTAAGCTTAGGATTGGTAAGGTAGTCTATTGACACTTACTGTGGCTTTTTGAATTTTGAATTTGAATATGAATATGTTTGAAGTTAGCTAACGTTTGGACCTATGATTTGAATTATATGTGGAGTGCACCTCACATAGGCAGGCATGTTGGGATATTTCTCTGCTTTTGAATTTGTTTGAACGGCACACCGTGTGAGAAGCATATTTAAGTGCCATTTTATGTAATATCACGTTTCCGTGATATTTTGAAAATGCCTGTTCTCAGCACACTCCGAGGGATGTGCTGCTTTGGAAATGGTACCAATTATCGATTAAATGAATCTCAGCCGGCTCCCCCAGAGGGACCTCCTAATCGCAAAATGTACATTAAATTTGGCCTTCTGCCTATTATGTATAGCACATTATGGCACAAATACACCAAAACGGATCGTGAGTTGCAATGGCCACTACATGGGTCGTTCGACTTACGAAAAGTTCAGTATGTGGAACAATGTTTGTTTCAGCGCAGGTCTAGACAGGCTATGTTTGATTGTGTGCGTATGTGGGAGAAAGCGGTGCGTGAACGAATGAAGCGTGAAGAAGCCTTGGCGGACAAAGAGCAGCGAAAGGCTGCTCGGGATAAAGCTTTACAGCTGCAGGAGTAAGAATTGCAGGAGCATAAAGAGAAAGAGAGTCGAGAACGTAATTTGCAAGTTAAGGGTCAGTTTCCTATTCGACGTCCTCTTTATCCTGTCCTTACTAATGAGACAGATGATTTTTCTTTGTTAGATCGTTGCCTGCCTCCGTATGTTCCGCCTACGGCTCCGGATGAGGACTCGGACGAGGATAATCAGGATAAACAGCGTACCAGTTTTCCTACCGATCGTATGTCGGAATTGCGTTCGGTTGCTCGCAAACTTAATACAAATGCTATAACTGTTTCAGAGATTAATGGTCTTATGAGTAAGTGGTCGGAGAAGGAACGATTGTATTTTCTAGATCATTTTGCGGATGAAGTTGTTGAGCGGTTTAGGAAACAATCTCCTGAGTTGGAACCTAAAGATATATCAGTTGGTCGTGAGAATTTCCGTAAAGGTATTTTTGCTCTTTCAGATGCGGATGAATTTTTCCAGTGTTTGGTTCAGCTATGGGATGAGGCGACACGGCTGCGAGCGGCGAAAAAGGCGTTGGATCCATCAGCGTCTGGATCGACAGAAATTTCCAGGGAGTGCCCTATCTATGGATCAGATAAGAGTGTTGCAGTTAATGTTATGCCTATGCGAGAAGCTGCGCCTTTGTATGTCCCCCCTAAAGGGGCAGGCACAGACGAAGATAAGACGTCTGTAGATGCGAAGGGTTATTTCATATATAATTGGGTTTATACGCCATGGAATAGAGCAGATGTTATGGCGCTTAAGAATGCTTTGCCTGACCCCCGTAAAAATCCAGCAGCTTTCTATGAAGGTGTGGAGGGCGCTATTTCTTCGTGCATTATGACGTTAGTTGATATTGATCTTTTCTTTGAAATGATATTACCTCCTGATATGTGGAGGGCGATTCGTAAGTTTGATGATCGAGCGATTTTAGGTGCAGATTGGAAGGACATAGCTAGAGCTGATTTAGATAGAGAACCTGCATGTAAGCCGTGTCAATTGATTTTAGATTTACCGACGGCTATTTTGAATAAATTAAAAGCACTTGTTACTCCCAAGAAGATTGATTGGACAGTATTGGCATCTTGTAAGCAGAAGTCGGACGAATCGGTTTCTGATTTCTTTTCTCGTTTTGAGGAGGCATTTCATGATTACAGTGGGCAATCATTAACAGAGGATACGGGCAGGCATTTGTTCGTTGACAAGTATGTGGCTAATCTCCTACCGGAGATTGCAAAACGGTTAAAGACTAGTGAGAGTTCATGGACCACGGCAACCCCTGCTTCTTTATTAACTATGGCTCAGTATTATGAACGACAGGAATTGGAGGCTAAAGAATGTAGTGCTAAGAAAGCGAAGGACTTAAAGACGAAGGTGATGTTGGCTCAGGTTTATGTTACGCAATCGAGAGGGAATGATAGGGGTAGACGAGGATCGTATGTTACGTCTCCCCCTCGTTCTGACATTTCTGAGGATCAGTGTGCCTACTGTAAGCAGTTTGGACATTGGATTGCAGATTGTCCGGTACTTCGTGAACAGCCTAGTCAGAGGGGCCGAGGAAGTGGAAGGTCACGGAATAGTTATTCAGGACCGAGAGGTGGAGCGAATGATCGTGGTAGGTTTGACGAGAGGGGTCGTGGTCAGGTTGAACATAATACTTTTGATCGGCGAAATCAATATCAGATAGCTGAAGGAGAGGATACTGAGTCTCAGGACAATAGATATGCATAGGATTGCGTAGGATGGGGTGTGGAATCGGTTGAAGTACCAGTTGATCAAAGGGGTCCATTTATATCAGCACATGTTTTGGGTTCTACTGATCAGTTTCTGGTTGATACAGCAGCTACTCGTAGCGCTCTGTCCAAACACTTGGTTCAAAGGGCTCCCCTGTCTGGTGAAATGATTACTTCAATAGGGTTCGATGGAACACCTTCTCTTAGCCCATTGTCTCAACCCCTTATATTTCACATTGACAAATGTACTGCCCCATGCCCGTTTTTGTTATCTCCAAACACGCCAGATAATATTGTGGGACTTGATATGTTAAAACATTTCCGAGCAACAATACGCTGCGCCCCTGAAGGGGTGCGAGTTATTCTAAACGAGAACTACCCAGAGGTTGAAAAGTCGTGCCTCATGCAGGAGCTCGATGCATTAGCTTCTCTTCCAAGCACTTTATGGGCTACTTCCGATACTGATGTGGGGCAAATGATTATTCCTCCTGTACGTATTACTGTAAAGGAGGGAGTGACTTTGTCTCGTGTACCACAGTACAAGATCTCCAGAGAGGGCGAGATAGCTTTGACTCATATTGTGAATGATTTGATAATGGCAGGGGTGGTGGAAGAAGTTGCCTATAATGTTTGTAACAGCCCAATTCTTCCGATCCTAAAGAAAGACACAGACACTAAGATCTATCGTTTCATTATTGATTTGAGGGAAATTAATAAGATAGTTGTACCCCAGTATCCGGTGGTGTCTGACATTACCACCTTACTTACTTTGATTCCACCCACAGCTACTACCTTCTTGGTAATCGATTTGAAAAACGCTTTCTTTTCGATTCCCATTCACCCAGATAGTCGATATTTGTTTGGCTTTACATTAAATAACAAATCGTAGTGATTTTGTCGAGTTCCTCAAGGCTATACGGAAAGCCCTAGCATTTACAGCCAGGCTTTAAAAAGACAGCTTGATTTTTTCGACTTGCAGTCTGGGGTGGCTCTTATCCAATATGTTGACAACATTTTGCTTGCAGCAGACACGAAGGAACAATGTGAGGAGAGCACTCTCTCCCTACTTGCTTTTCTTGCGAAAAACAAACGTAAGGTCTCACGGAAAAAGCTCCAATACTGTAGACCAAAGGTGACCTACCTCGGCCATATTTTGTCTAAGGAGCGGCGTGCATTGACATCAGATCGAATTCAAGCAATTTTAGATACACCAGTCCCTTGCACTCAGAAAGATGTTCGTGCCTTTATAGGGTTGACATCTTTTTGTAGGCAATGGATACTAGGATTTTCACACATTGTAAAACCCTTGTTAGCATTGCTGTCCAAAACTGCACCAATTCCCCTTGACTGGACAGATGAATGTCAGAATGCTTTTGAACAATTGAGACAAGCTCTTTGTTCTGCACCAGTGTTAGGGACACCAGATCATACAAAGCTTTTTACATTATATGTGTATGAGAAGGATGGTTGCGCATTGTCAGTCTTAGTACAGTTACACGGAGACAAACAAAGACCTTGTGCGTATTTCTCGGCAGTACTCGATCCTGTGGCTCGAGGATTGCCTGGATGTTTACGAGCAGTCGCAGCAACGGCAGTGGCTATACAGCAGAGTGAGGGAATAGTCTTGTCGCACAAATTGTTGGTGTTAGTTCCCCATGCGGTAGATGCTTTATTGAATCAAACGAAAACGCAGCATCTAACTAGTGCCCGTTTAACAGGATATGAGCTAACACTGTTGGCGCCACATATTACACGAAAGAGGTGCGGCACTTTGAACCCTGCTACTTTATTGCCCTATCCTGTTGCTGAGACCCGGAAGGAAGAACAACATGACTGTGTTTTTCTGACTGACAAACAAACAAAGGGTCGTGTCGATTTACAGGACACGCCACTTCCAGATGTAGATGGGGAACTGTGGGTTGATGAATCGTGTGTAAAGCTGCCAGATGGTACAACTTCCGCAGCCTATGCGATCATGACACTTAAAACAGTGGTAGAAGCACCACGAATACCGCAAAAATCGGCCCAAGCGGCTGAATTGATAGCCTTAACGAAAGCATGTGAGTTAAGTGCTGGATTATGTGTGAATATCTACACGGATAGCCGTTATGCTTTCGGAGTAGTGCACGATTTCGGCCTACTCTGGAAAGAACAAGGGTTTTTGACCTCACATGGAACACACATCATGCATGGAGAATTGGTATGTGATCTCCTGAATGCACTCTTATGTCCAAAGAAAGTAGCGATAATTAAATGTAGCGCACATAAGAAGGTGATAGACAAAATAGGACAAGGAAATGCTTTTGCAGACCGCATAGCGAGGGAGACTGCCATATTACAGAATGTCTCACCTATGTATGTGGCGAGGTCACAGGCTGAGCGATGGCATGATGCTAGAGAAGAAATATTAGATATTCAGAAATCAGCATCTGAAGCAGAACTCGCAATTTGGACAGAAGAGGGAGTGTTGGATGATGAGGGTTGTTGGCGTAGCAAAGATATGGAGAGATGGAAATTGCCTGCTGCTTATTTACAAGCGATGGTTCAAATGACACATGGGCTGGCACATGTTGGAGCTCTTGCAATTACTAAATGACTTACACGAGTTTGGGAGCATCCTGAGATTGCCAGCACAGCCAAGAGAGTAGTGCAGACCTGTCTGATATGCCTACAGTACAATCCTGCAAAAGGACTTATACTCCTAAAGGAGGGTTTGTTCCACCTACTGCACCATTTGAAGTACTGCAAATGGATTACATCCAGCTAGAGTGCTGTAATAACCTCAAGTATGTCTTAGTGGTGGTGTGTGCTTTCAGTAAATGGATTGAAGCCTACCCCACTAAGGATAATACAGCATTGACAACAGCTAAGGTGTTACTCAAAGAGTACTTCCCACGTTATGGTGTCTGTAAATTTTTGTGGAATGATAATGGTCCTCATTTTGTTGGGAAAGTAGTGGAGCATGTCCTGAAAGGATTGGGAATCAAACAGAGGTTCCACGCTGTATTCCACCCGCAGTCAGCAGGTTTAGTAGAAAGGTACAATGCGACTCTGAAGCTGAAGCTAGCAAAGATCGTGGCATCCACGTCTTTGAAATGGCCGGATGCTTTGCCTTTGGCATTGCTGTCTATTAGATCAGTGCCACATTCCCGATCTGGCCTCACACCCTATGAAGTGGTGTTTGGAAGGCCGATGACCATTTGGGGAGTTCCAAAGCCTCGTTTGATACATGATGTGCCTTGTATAATGATGAACGATTATTTGGCACGATTAACAAATGATTTACTTTCTATTCATCAACACGTTCGAGAAGCGCTCCCCGACAATTCCATTGGAGAGGCCCATGATCTTCGTCCTGGGGACCATGTGATGGTCCGAGCGTTCGAGAGATCCAGCAGTTTGGAATCGAGGTGGCGTGGCCCCGAACAAGTTCTGCTGGCAACTCGGACGGCTGTGCGAGTCACGAATAAGAAGCGGTGGATACATTCAACTCACTGCCGTCGTGTTTCTCCGGACCTGGTAAATCCTACTGTGCTGTCTGACTATCGAGACATCTTGGAGTGGTGTGGCTCACTGGTTAGAGGAGGCAGACCCGGGAGCAGAAGTCGGCCCGAGACCAGAGTTCAATTCCCGACGCGGCAGGGTCGTGGACTTGGGTCAGCGGACTCGATAATTCTCGCTTCGGTGCCTACTCTAATCAGGGGTTCCACTCGGCAACTCTGGGCATTAGCTTGCCTAATCTCCACAACGGCCCCAACAATTCCGGGGATGCCTGGCTCCACCTTGGGGACTCCCAGCGGGGACCATCCCACAGGGAAAGCCAGGACGGGTTCCCCAGAGTTATACAGCGCCAGGAAACCCCTGACGGGTAGCAGTGCGCTTTACAAGTTCAAATACATTTACATTTACATTTGGATGCAGAGAGGAGCCCAGCTGTTACGCCTCACGAGTCGGAGGGAGCCTTCCCGGACCACACTGTTTCTGGTGGAGTGAAGTACAATCTACGACCAAGAAAATAAGAGTTCTTTTCATTTTTCGAGACTGGTTAGTAACCATTCTGAGGTTTGTGAAAACGGAAGCCGAGAATATCAAGGGGGGGGGATCAGTTCTGGCCAGTGTAGCGACACCCGTCTTGAATCTCGGAGAAGACACCAGCGACAGCCTCAGTTCTCAGCACTTATTTTTATTTTTTTTAGCTTTGTTTTGAGAATTTTGTTCTGTGAACTATGGCACCTAATACGACAAGAAACAGAAGAATTCTTGGTGCTGTGCTTTTTGTTACGACAATAGTGGTAATTGCAGTAATAGCTTGGACTATAGAAAGACTGTTTCCTGCACGGGAATATTTACTGCCTACCACTCCAATTCCATCTGAACATTTCCATTTTACTTTGCCCTATCATGAAGAGAGACATAGACAGACTTACTTGAATAATAGTTTCATTCAGATTTTACACCATACACACAATATGACAAATACATCCAACTGTTGGGTATGTGGGATGTTGCCTGGACATCAGAAAAAAGGAGGAACGCCTCTTATTCCTCTTCCTTTTCTCACAATGGTTCATGTAATGCTTGGTACACTCTTCTCTTTACTACAGCAGGAAAATAAGGCGGCTAACACGTGTTGTGGAAGCAGTTGCTAATGAAACTGCCTCTGCTTTAGGGAATATAACTGAAGAACTCCAGATTACGAGAATTGTTATGCTTCAGAACCGAATGGTTCTGGACGTAGTGTTAGCTGATCGTGGGGGTGCATGCCGCATCATCGGAAGTAGTTGTTGTGTTTACGTCCCAGATAATTCGCCATCTGTATATGATGCTATTTCCAAATTGCACAAAATTGCTGCTGAAATCCACCCCGAAAATGGTACATGGACATTCTCTAATTGGTTCTGGGCTTTGCTTAGTACCTGGGGTTGGAAATTGCTGACTATCCTTTGTATGATTATTGGAATACTCTTTTTTCTTTGTTTATGTATCCAATGTGGCCCTACCCTATGTTCTGTATGCATTACGGCCTGTATCCCATCCAAACGAGCTATAGCCAAGAATGTACAAATGAGTAATGCCGAAGTGATGAAAATTATGATGATAGATGTTGACAATGAACATCCGGATTACTTCCATTATGAGGTAGCTTCAGCTAAACGCTAAACGCTAAAAGGGCAGTCTGTCGTAATTTGGCAGCACCTGAGTTAGCGTCTAGATCAGCTACACGAGCTTTTACTATTAACTTGACCAAACGTGCGGGGGCCATTTTGTATTTGTTGGCTTCCATTTTGTATGAACATGCGGCCTCATGGTCAGCGTGCCCTTTCGTCCTTCCTCCATGCCAATGAACCTTTACCCTGCCCAGCAACAGGCTATTTTTAGCAATGGTTAGTCTTGCGCATGCGTACATCTGATCTCTGGACTAACGAGTGGTCACTCCTTAGGAATGTTCCCCAAACTGACCAGTGGTACCAAACCCCTCCCACATGCTGGCTGTGTACCAAAAATGCCCTTATATGTACCTAAACTGTTCAAATGTATACCGCCTACCTTTTTATTGCTGTTAAACTGTATAAAAGAGGTCGCGCACCGATGTTCGGTGTGATACTTCTTGCATTGCCGAAGGGGCTGTAGGAATGTACCACCACCCCATGGGGTCTTAATAAACTTGTCTTTTGCATTTTCCAGTTTCCGTGCCAACTTCTATTTACGGTGTTTGAGAGTTTTGCTGAGTATGTAGACCTGACGAAACCCAATACCACACTATGGGTACTTACAATTTCGGAAATGTGCAAATAGCTACTGTTTATAAACTCTATATTTTGTTACAATTTCAGAAATACATAAGTGTCTTTCTTCCCGATTTTTCACTGTATTTTTTTTTCAAATCAATTGCTATATACCCGTTACATAACAAAACATTGCAAGATGCTGCTCAGTTATTGGCTTTGTGTACGTCGGGTTCTTGGTGAACCTACAAGTCATATTTACCCCCACCTCCAGGAAGGTGAAAACGTTGGCACAAATGGCTGTTTTTTCAACAAATTTTCAATTTTTCCTATTTTCAACTTTTAGTTTCTATGAAGAAACCTTAAAGGATCTACACAAATGACCACTTTGTAAATTCAGAATTTTTAACAAATTTTCTAAAATGTATAGCTTTCCAGGATCCATTATTGCTTTCATACCCGTTTCTACCATTAATTGGAAGAAGGTCGAAAGCACAAAAATTGCAAAAATAGGTTATGGCCCAGTAAAATGCCAAAACTGTGTATATATTTTTGGTTTTCAGACGAACGTCTCTCAGTCCCTGAAATCTGGAAAAATAGTAATTTCAGCCCCAAAACCCTTTGTTGATACAATTTGCTGGGGGAAAAACAGACGCTTTCATTTGCAGCACTTTTTAATCCCATTTAAAAAAAAAATGTTGCTGTATTTTGACTAATTTCTCGGTCCCTTCCAGGGGAATCCACAAACCCTGGGTACCTTTAGAATTCCCATGATGTTGGAAGAAAAGGACACAAACATGGCATGGATAACTTATGTGGTCAAAAAGTTACAGGGGCCTAAGCGCAAACTACCCCAAATAGTTAAAAAACGCTTGGCACAGGGGGGGGGGAAAGGCCGAGTAGCGAAAGGGTTAAAACTCTTGCACTTGCTGTGAACTGTCGTCATATGTGTGTATTTTCAAAAGATAAAATTATCGGAGAATGACCGGTGATGATACTGAAGCTCGGAGCAGGGAGCCCAGTATGTACGAGAATCACTTGATTGATAAACAACCCAACATGCCTCCTCATGCTGGCGAATAATCATATAACAGCATTAGAACAAAAATGTTTAGAAAATATAGAATCAATTATATTTTAATATGTTGCTGAAAATGCATTAATGCAATGTGCACTGAATAGCTCCAGTTATTGCCTTCATGGCTTGCCATCATGACCAACTCCTGCAACACCTATCACTTCAATCTGACCTGTCTGCTTAGTGTCAGCATCCAACGCTCTTCAACAGGCATGGTGTGGTCTCTACCACTGATGTCTATCCTGTATAAATAGCACATTCATTGCCTCAAACCTAGTGCAGCAGCACTTTCCATGCATGCTCTGTCTACATGACTAAACTGGACAATATAGTTACTATGTGGTGCATTGATTTGGAACCTTTATGACCTGTTACCCACCAAAAAGGCTTTAATCACAACCTCCAGTGCAACAATGAAAGTAGCAGCTTAGTCAGGACCCTACTGTAGATATTATTGCAATGTGTGGTTATCTATTTGCTGTGTCCTCTTACTATTTCTCTGTCTTCTTCCAGTTACATCATTACATGAGGGATCTTCATTTTAAAACTACTTCTGGTGATGAAATCTACTTCGATGATCTGGGGGACCCGCCCACGCACTTTCACATTTTTAACTGGCATTACCTTGATTGGGGTAATTATACAAGAATCAAAGTGGGAAGCTTCCATCGAAGCCCTTCCGGCGAGCAACAGCTCACCATTGATGACCGAGCCATTCTTTGGCACCCCGACTTTAAGCAGGTAATGGCTCCTGTCTGAATTGGGAACAGACTTGGAAAAAAGATGAGAACCATATGGATGTGCAAGAATAAGAATAATCAACAGAGAAGTAATTGTTGCCTCATTTTGAGTTTGTATTAGCAGGTGAACCACAATCTATCACAGTTAAGTTGCCCCAGTTAACTCTCAGGGACATATTTACAAGCCCTTAGCACCACTGGAATGTCACTTTTTTTTATGCTCCGGTGGTGCTCTACGCAAGCCCATATTTAGAAGGCTGCTCTAAGCCATTTTGCATGGCTTAACAGTGACTTGCTACTCTAGCCCTCCCCAACACTGTTTTCTGCAGCAAAGGGACATGCAGTGGGTGTTGCTGTGGGCGTTCCCAGCAACACCCATGACTTTTTGACACAGCCCCAGATGTACAAGGAACTGTAAATCTGAGGCAGCACTAAAAATGTGCCTTTCAAAAGGAGAATAGAAGAGTTGTGCTGGGGCTTGAAGATTTAAATGTTCCTTCTTTGGAATAATTCCAATAAAATCACATTAATTTGTGCAAGGCGTATTTATTGGACATCAAGTGAACAGCCAACACGTGTTTCACCCCTAAACGGCCAGCAGGCCTGGGGCTTCTTCAGGGCTGTGTAATTAAGTGATAGAGTTAAAAAAGTGTTTCGCAACAGTGTAAAAGGACGGAGGAAGTGAGAAAAGTCGAGAAAGAAAAAAAGGGAAAAGGAACAGAAGGGAAAAAGAAAGAAAAGGAAGAAAAAGAAAGAGAAAGAAAAAAGAAAGAAAAGGAAAAAGAGAAGCAAAGGGATAAAAGAAAAGAAAGGAGGGGGGAGAAAGAAAGTGAAGGGTGGGTGGGGGGGAGGGGGGAAACTAGGTAACAGATTCATTGGTTCAAACTGTATAAACAGTGACATGGACTCTAATAATAAGAGCAGAAAGCCTAGTGAAAAATCATTAGTATAATGAGATGATATGTTAAAGAATGTGAGCGTAAATGCTGTGCAAGAAATGGTCCGGTGAGAAAGGAAGGAGAAGTTTAGTCCTTGTTATACTTCCCATGAAGTATATAATCTAATCGTGCATAGCTTGCAACGTGCGCTTTAAAAACAAAGAATTATTAGTGATTCTTATATTCGAATTGTGACTACTTAATTAGTAGTCCTTGTGAGGAAGGAACAAATTAAAAACACAGAGTGCTGGAAGATGAACTTGAAAAAGTGCCGCCAGTGACGAGGGAAATAGGGGACATGCTAAGTGTAAAGCGTACTTACACCGTGAAATATATTTTTTTATCAAAAGAAATATCTGAAAAGACAAAAGAGTGAGATCCCTCGAACACATGAAGTGGGTTATGGAGCGATTACGGATGGAACTAGTAAGTGGGCTTACCAGTATTGATACAATCTTATGGTTCCAGTTGTTAGCGTAGTCAGGAAATGTAACGGTTTAATCTGTGCAAGGTAAAAAAAGGGGCGGGAGGGCGGGGGTATAAGCACGGGAAAAAAAACGGTCGGGAATATCTTAGGATAGTCGATAGGCATCTAGGTAATTAGTAACTTACCCATTAGTCACGGCGTAATGCCTAGTCTATCCAAATCCGGGTCTGGTAGCTCGTCGGTATAGGGGAGTCTTGGCCGACTATATGAGCAATCGTGTTAGAGAGAGGAGTTCCGGTTTAAAGGACCGGAAGTGATATAAATGCAAAGGCCGTCGCCATCTTAGAGTGGTGAAATGAGATAATGGGCACTATAAAGAAGTGACAATATACCTGGAATATGATGTTTATAAAAAGGGTTCAGAAAGCAAAATAATGAACCATAGTCGGAATAATGGGATAAGAATTTTAAATGATATTAGAGGAAGAACCGAGGTAGGAAAGGGAGGTTTGACCAAATCAGTAACTGTAACTGTTTGAGGGAAGCCTAAGGAGTCTTCACGGTTCGGTCATATCAGTGCAAAATGGGAAGGTGCTATCCTCAAAAGGGGCAGGTAGTCAAGGGGGGGATCTAATGTAAGTCTATGCACACAGGTTGGAAAAACCGAGTTAAATGTTAAAAACGACAATGCATTACAGATTAAATAAACATCATTCGATTCCACTTTTTATGTGGTCATATAAACATTGTATTTGCACAAAGATATATAACAGTAAAGAGGGGTCAGTTCATAGATGGTATGAAGGTTATCTGTTGGTATTTTTATCTTTATCAGGGAGTGTTTATTTAATCTGTAATGCATTGTTGTTTTTAACATTTAACTCTTGCTGAGCTGCAGTGAGTCAATCTATGGTAAATGAGGATCATAGAAAGAGGTCAAACAATGTGAGTTTTCTACCGGTAGCGCCTGTAGTGGCGCAGTCTAGCTTACGCACGTCACGTACAGACGTGACGTGCGGCCGTGAGGAGGGTGCGCGCACAGCGCACATCGAGAAGCGCGAAAAGCCAGCAGACAGCTGTCGCTGCTCGGCGCTCTTTAGGGAAATTAAGTTAAATAAACAAGTTTACCACATAACGTTGCAGCGTCATCATTGGGGCAAAGCAGGACTTTACAATGGCGACGAAGGTGGGATACTAGACCCCCCGCCCCCCCACAGAGGACCAGACCACCAAGGACACCATCTGCCACCGGTAGCCAGAAGGCAAGCTGTAAGACACTGGACCACAGCAAAGGAAGGAAAAAAAACCTGGTGCCAGGCAGAGCCAGAGGTCAGAAGGAGATCAGCTGCAACACTCAGGTACCACCCTAAAGAGCGTGGCAGAGCTCAGCACAACCCAGGGGAGGCGACTACCAGCCCAAGGGGTAGCCCACATCCCTGAGACGTTAGGACAGCGCGCCTGAGCACGTGATGACCCACCGGACAGGGAGGACCGCGCTGGATCCCCCAGGCAAGGTTGAGGGGGTGGACGAAGGCAGTCCCCAACCGCAAACAAGCAAGGAAGAGCGGGACAAAACGCCAGGAAGTCCCAGAGGCCAAGCGAACGCACATCCTGCGATCAAGAGCGAGAAAAGGAGTGCGCAGGCGGGGTACGCGATGGCGCCAGTGCAGTTTCTACCAAGACCAGGAGAACCGCTTATGAAGTGGGAAGACTGGAGGGAGTACATCAACAATTTCATAGGAGTATTGGAGGATGAGAATGAAGAACAATTCAATCCCAAAAGGAAGAAACGCATATTATTGCTAAATCTGGGCCCAGAAGGCCTGAGAATTTACAAAAGCCTTGTCCCGAAAGAAAGAGGAAGCACCGACGTGGATGTGTATGCCCATGCCATCGAAGACCTGAATGAACACTACAGGCCGGCGGTGTGTGTCTCAGTGGACAGGTTCAATTTCCAGCAAAGGAAACAACGGCCGGGAGAGACGGTGGAGGAGTACGTTGTGGCCTTGAAGAGACTAGCGTCCACGTGCAAATATGATAACTGGGAGGAAGAGTTCACCAGGTGGTGATGCATACCACGAGCACGGCGGTGCAGGACAAGTTGTGGGCCAGCGGAGACACCACCCTAAAGGAAGTGATGGTAATCGTCAAAAGGGCAGAGCTGGCGCGCAGATGCGCGGACGCAACGAGGAAAGAGACAACCACTAACGCAATGGTGAACAGAATAGACGAGGAGGAGCCCCGCAGGGACTACAAGAGCAAGGGTTCGGCGGCAAAGGGACACAACAAATGGCAAGGTAATCCAGGCCCTCCAGGGAAACAGGCAGGAAGTACCAAGAAATCGTGCTATCGGTGCGGGAGCTGGTCGCACGAGGCACACGACAGGAAGTGCCCCGCGTTCCGCGCCAAATGTTTGTACTGCGGCATAGTGGGCCACTACGAGAAGGTGTGTCGGAGGAAGTCCTCGAAGAGCATGGTAAAGTACGTCGGACAGGAAAGCGAAGAACAAGAAGAGGGTGCAGAAGAAGACGTGGTCACAGTCATTTACATTGAAGATCAAGTACAAAGCGTAGAGGGCCAGGTGTTGAACATCGGAGGCAAGAGAACAATGAAACCGGTGCTGGAGATGCTGATTGGCGGGATACCGATTAAGGTCATGGCGGATACCGGCTCGCCCTACACCATCATCCAAAGGGCGGTGTGGGAGGAGAGCTTTGCACCACACCTTGGTCCAGAATTGGAGCAATTAGACATCCGCCCTGTAACGTACAACGGGGACCGCATTCCCATGGCAGGATTCAGACCACTACAGTTTGAGTTCAGAGACCGGTCAGCGTTCTGCAAATTGTACATCTCTGAGAGAGGACCCTCGGTCTTAGGATGGCTCGACCAAGGCGACCTGGGCATCAAGCTGGACCCAGGAGGAAAAGAACAGATACTACTCACGGAACCGGGAGTCTGGCCGGACCTAGAAAAATGGAAGGAGGACTACCCCAAGGTTTTCGGAGGCACAGTCGGAAGGATGGAGAAATTTGCGCACAAGATAGTCTTGAAGGACGGTGCTGTGCCCGTCGCCCACAAAGTGAGAAATGTTCCCTTGGCGGTAAGGGACGCTGTGCAAGAAGAACTACAGGACCTCGAGAGGAAAGGGATCATCGAACCCATCACGTGCGCGGAGTGGCTCGCGCCCCTGGTGGTCGTGAAGAAACCGAGCGGGAAAATCAGGCTGTGTGTCGACCTACGCGAGTTGAACAAGAGCATAGTGGTGGAGAGATTTCCCTTGCCCCGGATCGAGGAAATGCTGGCCAGAACCAGGGGAGTCAAATGGTATTCCACCATAGACTTGACCTCTGCCTACCACCAGATAGCCCTGCATCCGGAAAGCCGGAAACTCACGTCTTTCATCACTCCATTCGGGTGCTACCAGTTCCGCCGGATGCCGTTCGGGCTAGCCTCGGCGGCTGCGGTGTTCCAAAAGTTGATGCACCAGCTGTTTAAAGACACCGATGGGGTCCAGTATTTCCAGGACGACATCCTGGTAATGGGACGAGACAGACCAGATCACGACAACAAACTGGGCAGAGTACTAAAGATCCTCGAGAGCAAAGGCCTCACAGCAGAATGGACCAAGTGCCGGATTGGAATGGAGTCGGTGACGTACCTGGGTCACGAGATAGGGGTGCGAGGCGTTACCCCGAAGACAGACAATGTGAGAGCCATCTGCGATGCGCCACCGCCATCCACCAAGGAAGAAGTACGATCATTCCTTGGAATGGCGGAGTATTATAGTAAGTTCGTGCAGCACTTTGCCTCCAAAGCCCATCACATGAGGCAGCTGACACGAGACAACACGGAATTCTGCTGGTCAGAGGAAGCGCAAGGTGAATTTGATGTCATCAAGAGAGAGGTGGCTGGAGCAATTCCGCTCCAAGGATACGACCCCCAAGGAGCCACGGTACTAACCACGGATGCCAGCGACAAGGGGCTGGGTGCCGTCCTTATGCAAGATCGAGGCCAAGGGAGAATGGAAACGATCAGTTTTGCGTCCCGCACGCTCAGTGAGACCGAGAAGAAGTATAGTGTAATTGAGAAGGAGATGCTGGCGGTTGTGTGGGCCATGTCCAGGTTCAGACAGTTCTTGTGGGGCACACGGTTCTTGCTAAGGACAGATCACAAACCCTTACTGAAAGTACTAACGTCCAGTGGACATGCAAGTGCCACACCGCGGATCTCAAAGATGACCCTCAAACTGCTGGAATTTAGGTACGACGTAGAGCACATCCCTGGCAGCAGAAACAGAGTAGCAGACTACCTGAGTAGAGCGGCAGCCATGGATCAGAGTGGAGTAGACCATGCTGGAGCGGAAGAAATGGTGGCACTCATGGAAGATCAAGAGAAAACCATCGGACACCAGGAATGGAGGCAGGCTTACGGAAAGGATCCGGTCCTGGAGGAAGTAAAATCATACATCACAGGAGGATGGCCCGATAAAAGAGTTACCCGTGGAGGCCTCAACCCCTACTTCGAAGTCAGAGAAGAGCTGTCGATGGACGACCAAGGAGTATTTGTATACAGAGGGGAGAAAGTCATCCCCCCAGCAGACATCATCCCCAAACTGTTGGACATGCTCCACGAGGGGCACTTGGGAATCGGAAAACTTAAACTAAGGGCCAAGCAGAACTACTGGTGGCCAGGTATGGATGTAAGAGCTGAGAGACATGTAAGAGACTGTCCACAGTGCCAAGGGGCAGACAAAACGCTCAAACCACTCCGCCCTGGGCAAATTTGACCCCCCAAGGAATACGTGGGAGGAGTTGTCAGTGGATATACTGGGACCCATCTTGGATGTGCATGGAGTCCAGAAGTACGTGTGTGTCCTGGTGGATCGGTACTCGACAGACGAGGTGATGGATACAGAGACCATTATAAAATTCCTGGCGGACACCTTCGTGAGAGAAGGCATTCCGAAGTCCATCCTAAGTGACAATGGTCCCCAATTCAGGTCAGAGAAATGGAACAATTTCATGCAAAGGAATGGAATCCTAGCGAAGCACACGTCCATATACCACCCGGCTGGGAATGGACTGGTGGAGCGCTTTAACAGAGTAGTGATGGGCTCCGTGCAGGCAGCCATCTCCAACAGCAAGGACTGGGAAAGGGAGATTGAGCGCATGGTGTGGGCGTACAGGATCACCCCCACAGGTACAGGATACAGCCCTTTCCAAATACTGAGAGGCCGCGAACCATTCACCCAGGACAACCGTGTGTGGAAAGACAAAGTCATAACAAGCGAATGGTCCCCTGCGGTTGTACGAGCCAACCTGGAAAAAGCACAAGCCACTTACTCTAGACACTACAATGCCCGGAGAAATGTGAAAGGGACAGAGCTGGAAAAAGGGGAGTGGGTACGAGTGAGATTGGCCACGCTAAGGAGGAAAGGAGAGAGTAAATACAGCAAGCCCCTGCAAGTCAAAGAAGTGAGGGGTAGGGCGGCTCTACTGAGTGACGGTAACGTGTGGTCACAGGATCGTATGGCCAGATGCAACGGAGGGCAAAGATGGAACTGTGATGGAGGAGACCCAGAAGGGGTAGAAGCAGGGTCTCAGGAACAAGAACAATAAGATGGAGAGTTGGAGGTGAGCAGAGGAGAACAGTGGAGAGAGACAATGGACTATGGTGATCAGGGATCAGTTGGTGAGGCGGAAATGAGCAGGCGAGAGGGAGGCGCGACCGCGCCTGAAGGTGGAGGAATAAGCGAAGAGTCGCAAGAAGGAGCGGTCCCGCCTGTCCCCCCGAGACTCACACGGAGTGGTAGGATGGTGAATAAGCCTGCAAGATTCCGAGACTTTGACATGAGCGATGGACAGTGAGTTAAATGTTTGGTTGGGAAAAAAGGGGAGATATGTAGTGGCGCAGTCTAGCTTACGCACGTCACGTACAGACGTGACGTGCGGCCGTGAGGAGGGTGCGCGCGCAGCGCACATTGAGAAGCGCGAAAAGCCGGCAGACAGCTGTTGCTGCTCGGCGCTCTTTAGGGAAATTAAGTTAAATAAACAAGTTTACCACATAACGTTGCAGCGTCATCATTGGGGCAAGGCAGGACTTTACAGCGCCTAAATATTCTCAAGTGGCAGAAACCTTTAACCTGATAGCTTGTCTTCCACTTGACCGCCTGCTTACAGTAGCAAATGCCTGGGCTGTATTGGGCAGAATGAAGGTCAGAATGTTTCCCAGCCCTGTCAGGCTTGGCGACCCATGGCAGGGAAATTGTGAAATGATGCCCACACTCAAGGACAAAATTCCTCAAATTCCAGGACCATTTACTTTATTGTTTTTCAAGAAAAAACTCTAGCTCATGAACTATGATATAATATAAAACACAAACGTTTGTATCTTGCCAGTTCTTTTGCCTTCAAAGCAAACACCACTGCAGTGGATGCTCTGAAGGCTTAGAGGTCCCCACCAGGAATGCGGGGTCTCTAAATGCAAGTGGCAGCACTTTATCAGAGGAGCAGAGAGTGTAGCCTTTGCTGACCTCATGGGTAAGCACATTTTCCACCACAGTCTAAATGCCAGTTGTCATGTGTGCAGGATTGACCACATGCTGATGACGCTGCTAATATAATCAAGTTTACTGACCACGTACAATGGTTGTTGTTAACAAAATAATACACTAAGGGCCACAAGTACAACCAATTCATGTTGTGACTCTCAAAACACAATTTGCAAGTTGCTAAATGAAAAGTACTGTGTATCAGACACATCTAGCAATTCCCAATGGGATTGCAGTGACCTATCTCATTCATTTTCATGAGGTAGGTTGCAATTTGTGACCTATTGGGTATGGCCTGTGATCACAGGACTGGTGGACCACTAGGGGGGTCAGACGACCGCCATGATTGTGGTTGCTTTAAAAATAAAGCAATATTCTTTATAGTTAAATACAGCCCATTTTCCTTTAAGGAAAACAGGATGCATTTAAAAAAGAAAAACAAACAGTGTACTTTTCATTTTAGAGTCGGCAGTGGTCCGTGGGACCACTGCCTGCTCTTAAGAAGAAACATTTGCTACCATTCACTAGGGGGAAGGGGTACCCTTACTGTTTGCAACTGGCTAACCACGGCACGCTCCTTCCTAATAGCAACTAGCAAACCTTATTTACCAAGTCAGAAATAGGTTACTGAGGGTTGGTACATGGCAAAAGCCATTTTAACGGTGGCAAATGGGCCGAATCTCCATTTGCAACAGCTAGAAATGGTCATATATGTGCCAACTTCTAGTCTTTGTAAATTACTCTTTCAATCAGCCATTTTTAACTGCATCCAAATAAACTAAATTACTTAATTTTAATCTTCAACTATGATTTATAATGCTTAGCTAATATTTGAGAAATAATTCCTGGGCTATATCTTTAGCTGTCAATTTTTTGTTTCATACCAAAGATCAAACAATTTGATGAGTGCAGGGAGAGTCCAGACCAGGGTGGGTCTGCTCAGTTCTTTTTCAGAGATTCACCCAAGGAGCCAGATCCTCAAATGTTTTGGAAACAACAAATTCTTGCAGTCGGAGATTTGTGGGGTTCGAAATTGAGAGTGCATCGGAATCATACTCTTCTTGTTTCCTAAGAAGGTTACGTTTAGGTGATGTAGAATGGTGATTCCTCTCCGAGGGTATGAGGATAAGGTCCAGAAACGATCCTATGCCCTATGTGACTGTGAGTAGCAGCTTTATTTTCTGTGCATTCTCTAGAATAGTAGGTGTTGATGGGACTACTCACTTTACATCAGGGTAGAAGTCTTACAGATTAAATACTGAGGTGCAGTAGTCTGGTTGACTTCTCACAAGTTCTGAGTGGACTGAGACAATGTGGCCCCAAGCCTCAAGGACCAATCAGCAATTCCTTATTAAAACACAAAGTTGAGCTCAGCATCTGGGTTGGATGCCAGGCAGCAGTTTTGTCCAAATAAAACAGGGTGGCTAGCTGTGTGGAAATACCAAACACAAACAATCACTACTGCGCTTTGGAATAGAGATGCATGTTATGATATGTTATGATAAGGTTTTGTTATGCTATGTTATGCTATGTTATGTTATGTTATGTTATGTTCATTTTTATAGTGCACTAATTACCTATGAAGGTACTGAGGCTCTTGAACAGACATGTAGGTACGTGTTCCTAAAGGAAGAAACAATGTCAAATATAAAGTGTAGGTGGAAATAATTCAATTAAGGAGAGGGTCTTCCTACATGGAAGTCCGAGCCCTCAAACACCCGATGGGTATCATGATTCATCGTGGGGCTTTGCTCCTCGTGAGGCCAGGACTGCAATTACGCACGGGCCTTACTAGAGGGCTACTTGGAAGAAATCTTCTGTTTAAGCCATATAGGTGAGTGGAGGTCTGTAAATCTAGGGTTGAGTGTATGTGGAGAGAACTGTGATTACAACTTCCTAAGGAAATCAAGGAAGGACTTCAAACAGCCAAGTCTTATCCTCTTGTGTAACTCAAGAAGTAAGGAGGAAGCTGTGATGTGATGAGGGAGGTTGTTCCATGTTTTTGTGGGATGTAAGAGAATGAGGGACCTTCTGCTTTGCTTTTACGGATATGCGGGGTGCGTGCAAGTAAGAGTGAAGTAAAGCAGAGTTGTTTGGCAGGCTGGTGGAAGTGTATGTGACTTTTGAAGTAAGATGGTCCAGTATTGTTTAAAATGTATGTGTGCATGAGAAGCTGGAATTAGATGTGCTTGTGCATGAGGAGCCAGTGAAGCTCTTTGAGGTGAAATGCGATGTGGGTGCGGTGTGAGAGGTTACATTTCAGTATTATAGTAGTGTTCTGGATGATCTGAAATCTGTGAATAAGTTATTTGGAAATTCCAATGTATAGTGCGTTGTCGTAGTCTAGACAGCTAGTAAAGCCAGCTAGCAAAGTATAGTTGCTTAACTGTCCTTCTGTTGTTCTGGGGCATCACCTTGAAGTCTTTCATAGTATATGTAGGATGTGGAAGCAGGAGGCACTCTCTGCATTGACCTGTGCCATCATTGTGTCCTCTAGGAAGACCCCCAGGTTTTCTGCATGGTTGGTAGATGTTGGTCCTAGCTCTAATGGGCGAAAGTTGTAGCCCTATGAAAAGGTCCTGGTTGCAAAGATCAGAACCTTTGTCTTGTTACAGTTGAGCTTAAGACAGATGGTTTGCATCCAGTCTGCTACCATGGTCATGCATTTGGTGAAGTTGGTTCTAGTGGCAGTTGTATTGCCCATCAGGGAGAGGATGAGCTGGGTGTCATCGGCACGGGGGATGAAGGTGATGTCTTGTGATTGGATGATGTTGGTGAGCAGTGTCATGCAGATGTTGAACTGGATAGGGCTGAGGGATGATCCCTGAGGGAGTCTACAGATCAGGTGCTTGGTTTCTGATGTGAAAGAGGCAGTCTGGCCCTTTGTGTTCTTCTTTTGAGGAAGGAGCAGATTCAGGTAAGCGTGGATCCATGGATGACAGTGTTATGGAGTCTTCTGATGAGAGTGTTGTGGGAGACAGTGCCCAGAGCAATGGAGAGGTCAAGGAGAATAAGGACAGCTGTGTTTCCTCAGTCCAGGATGGTTTGGATGTCATCGGTGGCTGCCATGAGTGGTGCTTTGGTGCTGTGGTTCTTACTGAGTCCTGATTGGGGATTGTCTCGCAGGTGGTGATGCATGAGGTGGATTGAAAATTGCTTGTTGATGGCTTTCTTTTGCAGCAAGGCACAGCCACGTACAGGCACTATGCTAGACAGTTGCATCAACTTTCTCTGCCTTTGGAAGCTGTTCCGGTTACATAGCCAATTTGACTTGACTGGGTCAGGTACAGACACTCGGAGCCATATTCATCTGGACAAGGAAGAAAAGGCAGAAAATCAGAGAACAATATATTTTATCTTGGGGTAGGAGAACATCAGGCTTGTGATGTAGAACAACAATCCAAATACTGGCATGTGTCCATTTCGGTTCAGTTTAAATTTTTAACTTGAAGGCTCTCTTCTCTCAACACTCACGCTTGTCCACATCCTTGGGTGACATGTTTAACAAATACTACTCTGGACCTCCAATCAAACAATTTAATGTACTGATAAAGTCATTTCAGAGACAAAGGTCAGTCTAGACAAGGTTGTTTTTACTATTAAACACAGCCTAGTAGGGAATGCCCTGGACCTGATGGTGTCCTTATGAAATTCTACATATTATGTTACAATAATTTATATTGCACACAAATCACCTCCAAAGGGTTATCTCGGCACAAGGAGCCTCCTGACACCATACCGCTGTCACCACAAAAACTATCCCTTAAACAGTTCAGTTTTAAGTGATTTGCTACATTTGAAATGATCCATACAGAAACATAAATGAACAGTGAGAGCATTCCAGTAGAGAGCAGCTAGAGAGGAAAAAGCTCTGCCCTATAAGAGACTTTTTAATCCAAGGGATTACACGCAGCCTTTTTCCATGGGAGCAAAGAGCCTTTTTTAGGACTTTACCGAGTGTGCCTCGAGGATTAGCATTGTGGGCCCTTCCCTATTAGGGCTTCATGAGTCATACAACAGATCTTAAAGACAATCTTCTCACAAACTGGCAGTCAATGTAAAGACCATAAAAGGGAAGCAGATAAGGACTTTGCAGGAGCTTTGCATATAAGGAGAGATGCTGTGTTTTGCATCACCTGTAGTTTTGTCAACTTGGACTCATTGATAGAAGTGAGTAAAGCATTGCCATAATCCAAGTGACTCGCCACTAAGGCTTGGACCACGGTCTTCCTTATTGACAAATGAAGAGGCGGGATGGCACTTCATCACAAATATAACATTTAAAAACAAAGTCCTGAGGTTTTGCAAACCTAAGCTTCCATAGACAGTGATTTGTCTAGGAACACTCTGAGATGTTTTACAATCATCTTAGTGTTTGGAGCAATACCAACTTCTTGTGACCACCAGTTTGAGGCCATAGGTTGGAATCTGTTAGAAAGGGGGTCTCTAGTTGGCAGAGATAGGCACCTTTGACCAGACCCCTGGAGCGGAACCCCCTTCCAGAATTGCCAGGGTACCTGTGGCAGGTGTCCTACCTAATCTGCCCACCAGTTCAGGGGTTCTATCCTGCAACTGGGATCCCAGCCTAGGGTTTGTACCCTTATACTGGGCAGAGGTCAGGGGTGAGGCTGCTCTCTACCCGATCTCCTTACTGGGACCCTGCACCCTCCCACCTAGACCGGTGCCCTGAGAAATCAACCCAGTAGGGGTAGTGTTAGCTGTCTCCCCTTCCTTCAAGTCAGGGGGGACTCCCTGAAACTGGCCCTCCAACCCAGGGTTTGTACCCTTAGGCTGGACCTGTGTCTGGCAACCCAGGGCTTCTGGGGGAGAACACCAACACCCCCTAGGAGAAACACACTCCTCTGTGTAAAGGTCCGCCTCTTGTCCACCTGACAGAGCATGAAGACTCCCCAGACCTGAAGTGGCCTCAACAGGGTTAGTCCTGGGGAGCTCTGACATCAGACCTGGCAACCCCTGACCCACTGTTCTTTCCACTTGGGACTGTATCCCCCCTCACCCCTCTCTCTAAACTCACATACCCCCCAAATGTGGAGGGGCTGCCAGTCAACAGAGCTGGTAGAATGCTAGTTACAGCAGTATCCCATAGCTCAACTGACACCTTTGGATCCCCTCAGGGAATGGCCTCCCAGTACAGACTAGACACCCCTCCTGATGTTCCCTCATGGAACCAACCACGCCTTGAGACTGGGTGTTGGGCACCTCAGGACACAGCCCACTCCAACTCCTTCTCCTCTGAGGCAACACATGGAACCCAACACCCCTCCCACTACTCTGGGACCTACCTGGGCCATCTCGACCCTCCCCTACTTCTCTCGGTTGGGGCAAACCTGAGCCCACTTCTTCAGGATCACCCCAGATGCCTCTTGATACCCTACAGACTCCACCAAAAGGTATGCCTCCAGTGTGAGCTCCCTAGGGTCAGAGAACTCATGCTCCACCAGGAATTGGCATGGCACGGGAAAACAGGGACTTAATATATGCTCTCCACCAATTGAATCACACAGCCCCACAGAGGTGTTAACCAAGTTACCCTTTGCCTCAACATCCAATACCTCCCACAAGTATCCCACATAACCCTCCTGAGATTGGCAAGACAGAGTCTGATTGTCTCTGTTCACTCAACCTATACTCTTCTAGGTGGTCTCCACACTCACAGACCAGGACATCTAGCAAGGGGAACCCCTCTCCCTGCAACTCTCAACTAGAGTCAGTAGACTGTCCCTCCCACCACTAGGAGTGTGATCCCTGTGCCAGTTCTCCAATCCACTTCAGTGACACTACGTACCACTGGAGCTACATCATCAACCTGAAACCCGCGGTGTATGTCAAGCCCCTCCTTCAAGTCAGGTACCACATCCCTAGGTGTGCGTGCTGCTCCCTAAGCACTAGATAATACCTTTCTGCTGCCACCATCTGAGCTGGACTCCACCTCCAGCCCAGCAAAGCCTACTTTCTGAGCTACACACATTTCTTTTTCAGCAAAGGCTCGCTCTATGGATAACAAACAGCTGCCTGAAGCTCAACTCGGACCCTCCCCCTCCACCTGGGACAACTCCTGGTTGTGCTCTGCCCTCGGGAGTCCGACCACGCCTACAGACCACAAATGGAACATTAGCATCATCCTTGACTCCTCCCTCACATGACACGCCAGATCAACTCCATCGCCTCCGCCAGCTTCAACTGCCTTCAGATCATCCGCAAGACCGTCAAATAGATACCCCCCAAATGCAGAAAAAACGTCACCCGCGCGCTCATAACAAGTAGACAGGACTATGGCAACAACCTCTTCACTGGAATGAACAGAACTCTCCTATGCAGGCTCAAACCATCCAGAACACCGCAGTGAGACTTGTCCTTGGAACCCCACGACACATACACATGACCCAACACCTACGAGACGTCCACTGGCTCCCCATCAAGAAGAGAGTAACCTTCAAACTGCTCACCCAGGCCCACAAATCCCTCCAAAATATCGGACCCAAATACATCAATGAGAGCGTCTCGTTCTACGTGCCCAAGAGGAACATCTGCTCTGCCGACCTCACCCTCGCAGAGACCCCCCAATCAATCAATCAATCAGGTCATTTATAGAGCGCACTACTCACCCGTAGGGTCTCAAGGCGCTGGGTTGGGGGGGGGTGCCGTTACTGCTCGAACAGCCAGGTCTTGAGCTTCTTCCTGAAGGAGAGGTGGTCTTGGGTCAGGCGCAGGTCGGTTGGGAGTGAGTTCCAGGTCTTGGCGGCCAGGTAGGAGGACCTTCCTCCTGTTGTCGCTCTTCGGATGCGGGGGACGGCGGCGAGGGCGTGGCTGGTTGATCTGAGGAGGCGCTTGGGAGTGTAGAAGTTGATCCGGTTGTTGAGGTAGCTCAGGCCTTGGTCGTGTAGGGCTTTGTGAGCGTGGGTGAGGAGACGGAAGGTGATTCTCTTGTTTACCGGGAGCCAATGCAGATCTCTCAGGTGTCCGGAGATGTGGCTGCGTCGGGGGATGTCGAGGATGAGTCTGGCCGAGGCGTTCTGGATCCGCTGGAGTCTCTTCTGGAGCTTGGCGGTGGTTCCGGCGTAGAGGGCGTTGCCGTAGTCCAGTCGGCTGGTGACGAGGGCCTGGGTGACCGTCTTCCTCGTCTCGGTGGGGATCCACAGGAAGATCTTACGTAGCATGCGCAGGATGTTGAAGCAAGACGAGGAGACGGCGTTTACTTGTCTGGTCATGGAGAGGGAGGAGTCCAGGATGAAGCCCAGGTTGCGTGCGTGGTCCGTCGGTTTAGGTGCGTTGCCCAGGGCGGGGGGCCACCAGGAGTCGTCCCAGGCGGAGGGCGAGGAGCCCAGGATGAGGACCTCCGTCTTGTCCGAGTTCAGTTTCAGGCGGCTGGTCGTCATCCATTCGGCTACATCTCTCATCCCTTCGTGCAGGTTGGCTCTGGCGGTGGCGGGGTCGTTGGTCAGGGAGAGGATCAGCTGGGTGTCGTCGGCATAGGAGATTATGTTGAGGTTGTGTTGGCGTGCGATGGCCGCGAGGGGGCTCATGTAGACGTTGAAGAGGGTGGGGCTCAGTGAGGATCCTTGAGGGACGCCGCAGATGACTTTGGTGGCCTCTGACTTGTACGGTGGTAGGCGGACTCTCTGTGTTCTTCCGTCGAGGAAGGAGGTGATCCATTCCAGTGCCTTGTCCTGGATTCCGATGTTGCCGAGGCGCTGTACTAGGGTGCGGTGGCAGACAGTGTCGAAAGCCGCGGAGAGGTCCAGGAGGATGAGGGCCGCTGTTTCTCCGTTGTCCATCAGAGTTCGTATGTCATCGGTGGCAGCGATGAGGGCGGTCTCGGTGCTGTGGTTCGCTCGGAAGCCAGACTGTGAGGGGTCGAGGGATCCATTCATCTCGAGGAAGGCGGCCAGCTGTTTGTTGACGGTCTTCTCGATGACTTTGGCCGGGAACGGGAGGAGCGAGATGGGACGGTAGTTCTTGAGGTCGGTGGGGTCTGCTGTGGGTTTCTTGAGAAGAGCGCTGAGTTCGGCGTGCTTCCAGCTCTCAGGGAAGGTGGCGGTGTCGAAGGAGGTGTTGATGATGTCCCGCAGGTGGGGTGCGATGACAGCGTCGGCCTTGTTGAAGACGTGGTGAGGGCAGGGGTCAGTCGGAGATCCGGAATGGATGGAGTTCATTGTGCGGATGGTGTCTTCGGTGCTGATCGGAGTCCAGGTGCGGAGGGTGGTGGTGGGTGGCGTTGTTGCGGTTGTGGCTTGCGTTGGTTGGTTGCTGAAGCTGTTGTGTATGTCCGTGATCTTGTTGTGGAAGTAGGACGCGAGGGAGTTGCAGAGGTCTTGCGACGGGGTGATGTCATTGTTTCCGGCGTTGGGGTTGGATAGCTCTTTCACGATGTTGAAGAGTTCCTTGCAGTTGTGTGCGTTGTTGTCCAGCCGGTCCTTGTATGTATTTTTCTTGGTGGCCCGGATCAGTTGGTGGTGTTTCCGGGTGGCGAGCTTGAGGGTGGTCATGTTGTCCGTGGTTGGTTCCCTTCTCCAGACTTTCTCGAGGACTCGACAGTTCTTCTTGGAGCTCTTGAGTTCGTCGGTGAACCATGGTGTTTTTCTGCTGCCGGGTCTGCTGGGCGGGGTTCTCAGAGGGGCGAGTTCGTGCGCGCTGTTGTTGATCCACTTCGTGAGGTTGTCGGCGGCCTGGCTGGGGTTCGCTGAGCTGGCGGGGGGTTGCTGGCTCAGGGAGGCGGTGAGCTGGTCGGCTGTGATCTTGTTCCAGCTTCTTCGGGCAACCTGTTGCTGGTGGTGGTGGATCGTCGTTCTTTTGAAGCTGAAGTGGACGCAGCTGTGGTCCGTCCAGTGGAGTCCTGTTGCGTGGCTGAAGGTGACGTCTTTGCTGGATGAGAAGACGGCGTCGAGTGTGTGTCCGGCAAGGTGGGTGGGGGTGGTTACCAGTTGCTTGAGTCCGAGGTTGGCGAGGTTGTCGAGCAGGCTGATGGTGTTGCGGTCGCTGTTGTTCTCCAGGTGGAAGTTGAGGTCCCCCAGGAGGATGTAGTCGGCGGAGGGGAGGGCATGCGGGCTGACGAAGTCGGCGATGTCCTCGCTGAATCGTGTGCGTGGACCCGGGGGTCGGTAGATCAGGGTGCCTCTGAGGGTGGTCTTCGGGTTGGTGTGGATCTGGAAGTGCAGGTGTTCAGCGGTGGTTAGGGTGTCGTCGGTGTTGGTCGTGATGCGGATGGTGTCTCTGTGGATGATGGCAATGCCTCCTCCCGTCAGGTTGGCGGTGCGGTCCCTCCGGATGATCTTGTAGCCCTCCGGGATGGCGATGTCTAGGGCTGAGGAGGCGTTCATCCAGGTCTCGGTGAGGAAGGCAACGTCAGGGGCGGTGGTGTCGAGGAGGTTCCAGAGTTCTACGGCGTGTCTGTGGACGGAGCGGGTGTTGAGCAGGATGCACTTGAGGTGGTTGCTGCTGATGTTCGGCTTGGTGAGTGCTGGTGCAGGATGAGTCCGGATGCAGGTGAACTTGCAGGCGTGGCAGCTGAAGGGTCCGTGGGTGTGCTTCGGGGCGGCTTGATGACATCCTGGGATGCGGCCGGTGTTGAGTGCGATGAGATCGGCGGCGTTGTAGGTTCGTTGGGTCGGCTTCCGTCGGTGGGGGCCAGGGGTCCTGGCGCTGGTCGCGATCCGGTCGCGGACGGGCGCAGACAGGCTTACCTTTGGCGCGCCTTCGGCCCACAATCGGCGCGCCCGCTGCGCGTCAACGCTGCGCGTTCGCACGGTCGCCATTTAAGGCGAAGTGCGCGGGTGGGTGGAGCAGCTGGGAGGCGGGAGCGGGGAGGGAACAGAAGGAAAAAAGGGGCGGGGGCGGCGAGGAAGGCGGGAAACACGAAGGAGAACGGGCAGAGACTACGGAGGAAACAAGCACAAGTGGCAAACAAAACACGCTTAACACGGTCAAAGACTACGAAATACAGGCACAAATGATGGTCAAGAAAACACTTAACACGGGCAAAAACAACGAAGGAAAAACAAGCACAAATGATTTTCAAAACAGAACAGAGCAACGACAGCGGGGTCAGCCGGCAGCGAGGCAGGCAGCGAGGCAGAGGGCACAGCAAAGGGGCACACGCAGCAGCTGGTGGCCGTGCGGCGCGGGGGTGTCCCACAAGTGGGTCACACTCACCTGTGTCGCACGGTCGCCATTTAAGGCCAAGTGCGCGGGTGGGCGGAGCAGCTGGGAGGCGGGAGCGGGGAGGGAACAGAAGGAAAAAAGGGGCGGGGGCGGCGGTGGTGGCGGGCCCCCACATCTGCAGAACCAGAGCAGGCGGAAGAGCCTTCTCCTACATCACAGCCAAAACCTGGAACAAGCTCCCAGTCAACATCAGATGCTCCCCCACCCTGCACTCCTTCAGGAGGAACCTCAAGATCTGGCCCTTCGACTGAACCAGAGCTGCCCCCTTCTCCCCAGCACCTTGAGACCCTCATGGGTGAGCAGCGTGCTTTATAAATCCCTGAATGATTGATTGAGTAATATGGCTCCTCGCACTCCCGGTCCAGCTGCCTCAGCCTTTGGTAACAAGCACAAATCAGATTCCTCACTTCACGAGCCAATCTTTCCCAAAATGTTTCCTCCTCAGGGCCACTGCCCTCTTAGTATTCTGGCTGGAGATCCTCCCCTCAGATTCCTCCTCAGAGTCATCTGCTAGTGTTGCTTCTCAGTGTAGCACCTCATAGCTATGCAGGGCTGCCTCAAAATCCTGCCTTGTGGATCGCCTCCTCACAGTTAGCCCCCTCTCCTTACAAAATACTTTTAGTTCCCTTATCTTGTAGATGTGCAGGTGCCAAAAGTTGACTTCCATTTTGACAAGGTCCCACAGGTGCAACAATTAACCAGAGTTTCATCAACTAAACTCCAAATGGAAACAGGGAAAAATAGTACGTGGTTGTGTAATGGTGTGCACTCTACTAGTAGCGTATACCACTTACTGTATTTTGATAGAAAAATGCAAGGCCGGGTCCTTGCACCACACCACCAATGTTAGAAATAGACATCTCTAGTTTGCAGTGGTAGGTCCCTTTGACCAAATAGGGATCCTTGCGTCTGGTCAGGGTAAGGGGCTACACTTCTAAAATAACCCCTGCTCACCCCCTTGGTAGCTTGGCACGAGCAGACAGGCTTATCTCAGAGGCAGTGTGTAAAACATTTGGTGAACACATAACGTAATACAGTGAAAACACTACAAATGGACACCACAGTTTCGAAAAATTAGTAATCTTTATCTAAACCAAACAAGACCAAAACGTAAAAAATCCACATTACCGTATGGAAAACATGACTTTCAAATGGTAGAAATATTTCAGTTCAAAGCAAATTGCAGATGCAACACTTTTTACTCAAAGTAACTTGGATGCTTCACGCACACAAACAAAAAGGGTCACAGGGAAGGTGATGCGTCCATTTCTTACACTCAAGGAAGATGATGTGTCAGTTCCTTGCTCCGGGCAGGTGATGCGGTGGTTCATTATTGCTGCCCAGGGGGGATCAGTGACTGAATATCGAGGGACACAATATCGAGTGTCCTATCGAGTGTCCAGAATATAGAATCAAAAATATCGAGGGACATAATATTGAATACCTATCTACAAACAGGTAAGTACCAAAATATTGAGTACAAAATATCGTTGTTAAAAATATAGGTAACTAAAATATCGTATTTTTAAATATATTAAAACTAATATAAAAGTAATTAAATAATAAACACAATTAAAAAAACATAGTTAAAATAATGTAAAAAAGCTTAAAATGTAAAATTAATAATAGTAATGTATTTTTTTTTATTTTTTAACAAATATAATGACTTAATAATTTAAAAAAATTATTAATATTCTTAATGATAAAATCTTCAAAACATTCTTACAAATATAATTATATATATATATATATATATATATATATATATATTCACGCTCCAAGGTTGTCCACCTTATGAGTAGCACGCGAGCAGCAGCTTTATTTATGTGTAGGTGAGGACGGGGATCCGCTCGTAGACGCCGCTCCGTAATGGATCTGCCCGACGCGTTTCGAAGCTCCATCTGCTTCTCTTCAGGGGCTTTAACGGAAGCAGTGTGCGCACCCGTTACACTTCTCCGATTTCATATAACTCACGCGCCAATGGGAGGCTCCAATGAGACTTCTGGGAAGTGTAGTGCGGAAAGCACACAATCAAGTCCTGTATCGACTCCACGAGTGGGCCCGTCCTCAATCTCATGTACGGCTGCTACTTCACTGCCGTGACCCCCACGTTAACGGGGTGGTGCATACTCTGCGGCTGGACTGCCGCATATAGATTCACGGTCCAAGGTTGTCCACCTTATGAGTAGCATGCGAGCAGCAGCTTTATTTATGTGTAGGTGAGGACGGGGATCCGCTCGTAGATGCCGCTCCGTAATGGATCTGCCCGACGCGTTTCGAAGCTCCATCTGCTTCTCTTCAGGGGCTTTAACGGAAGCGGTGTGCGCACCCGTTACACTTCTCCGATTTCATATAACTCACCCGCCAATGGGAGGCTCCAATGAGACTTCTGGGAAGTGTAGTGCGGAAAGCACACAATCAAGTCCTGTATGGACTCCACGAGTGGGCCCGTCCTCGATCCCATGTACGGCTGCTACTTCACTGCCGTGACCCCCACGTTAACGGGGTGGTGCATACTCTGCGGCTGGACTGCCGCATATAGATTCACGCTCCAAGGTTGTCCACCTTATGAGTAGCACGCGAGCAGCAGCTTTATTTATGTGTAGGTGAGGACGGGGATCCGCTCGTAGACGCCGCTCCGTAATGGATCTGCCCGACGCGTTTCGAAGCTCCATCTGCTTCTCTTCAGGAGCTTTAACGGAAGCGGTGTGCGCACCCGTTACACTTCTCCGATTTCATATAACTCACCCGCCAATGGGAGGCTCCAATGAGACTTCTGGGAAGTGTAGTGCGGAAAGCACACAATCAAGTCCTGTATGGACTCCACGAGTGGGCCCGTCCTCGATCCCATGTACGGCTGCTACTTCACTGCCGTGACCCCTACGATAACGGGGTGGTGCATACTCTGCGGCTGGACTGCCGCATATAGATTCACGCTCCAAGGTTGTCCACCTTATGAGTAGCACGCTAGCAGCAGCTTTATTTATGTGTAGGTGAGGACGGGGATCCGCTCGTAGACGCCGCTCCGTAATGGATCTGCCCAACGCGTTTCGAAGCTCCATCTGCTTCTCTTCAGGGGCTTTAACGGAAGCGGTGTGTGCACCCATTACACTTCTCTGATTTCATATAACTCACCCGCCAATGGGAGGCTCCAATGAGACTTCTGGGAAGTGTAGTGCGGAAAGCACACAATCAAGTCCTGTATGGACTCCACGAGTGGGCCCGTCCTCGATCCCATGTACGGCTGCTACTTCACTGCCGTGACCCCCACGTTAACGGGGTGGTGCATACTCTGCGGCTGGACTGCCGCATATAGATTCACGCTCCAAGGTTGTCCACCTTATGAGTAGCACGCGAGCAGCAGCTTTATTTATGTGTAGGTGAGGACGGGGATCCGCTCGTAGACGCCGCTCCGTAATGGATCTGCCCGACGCATTTCGAAGCTCCATCTGCTTCTCTTCAGGGGCTTTAACGGAAGCGGTGTGCGCACCCGTTACACTTCTCCGATTTCATATAACTCACCCGCCAATGGGAGGCTCCAATGAGACTTCTGGGAAGTGTAGTGATGAAAGCACACAATCAAGTCCTGTATGGACTCCACGAGTGGGCCCGTCCTCGATCCCATGTACGGCTGCTACTTCACTGCCGTGACCCCCACGTTAACGGGGTGGTGCATATTCTGCAGCTGGACTGCCGCATATAGATTCACGCTCCAAGGTTGTCCACCTTATGAGTAGCACGCGAGCAGCAGCTTTATTTATGTGTAGGTGAGGACGGGGATCCGCTCGTAGACGCCGCTCCGTAATGGATCTGCCCGACGCGTTTCGAAGCTCCATCTGCTTCTCTTCAGGGGCTTTAACGGAAGCGGTGTGCGCACCCGTTACACTTCTCCGATTTCATATAACTCACCCGCCAATGGGAGGCTCCAATGAGACTTCTGGGAAGTGTAGTGCGGAAAGCACACAATCAAGTCCTGTATGGACTCCACGAGTGGGCCCGTCCTCGATCCCATGTACGGCTGCTACTTCACTGCCGTGACCCCCACGTTAACGGGGTGGTGCATACTCTGCGGCTGGACTGCCGCATATAGATTCACGCTCCAAGGTTGTCCACCTTATGAGTAGCACGCGAGCAGCAGCTTTATTTATGTGTAGGTGAGGACAGGGATCCGCTCGTAGACGCCGCTCCGTAATGGATCTGCCCGACGCGTTTCGAAGCTCCATCTGCTTCTCTTCAGGGGCTTTAACGGAAGCGGTGTGCGCACCCGTTACACTTCTCCGATTTCATATAACTCACCCGCCAATGGGAGGCTCCAATGAGACTTCTGGGAAGTGTAGTGCGGAAAGCACACAATCAAGTCCTGTATGGACTCCACGAGTGGGCCCGTCCTCGATCCCATGTACGGCTGCTACTTCACTGCCGTGACCCCCACGATAACGGGGTGGTGCATACTCTGCGGTTGGACTGCCGCATATAGATTCACGCTCCAAGGTTGTCCACCTTATGAGTAGCACGCTAGCAGCAGCTTTATTTATGTGTAGGTGAGGACGGGGATCCGCTCGTAGACGCCGCTCCGTAATGGATCTGCCCAACGCGTTTCGAAGCTCCATCTGCTTCTCTTCAGGGGCTTTAACGGAAGCGGTGTGTGCACCCGTTACACTTCTCTGATTTCATATAACTCACCCGCCAATGGGAGGCTCCAATGAGACTTCTGGGAAGTGTAGTGCGGAAAGCACACAATCAAGTCCTGTATGGACTCCACGAGTGGGCCCGTCCTCGATCCCATGTACGGCTGCTACTTCACTGCCGTGACCCCCACGTTAACGGGGTGGTGCATACTCTGCGGCTGGACTGCCGCATATAGATTCACGCTCCAAGGTTGTCCACCTTATGAGTAGCACGCGAGCAGCAGCTTTATTTATGTGTAGGTGAGGACGGGGATCCGCTCGTAGACGCCGCTCCGTAATGGATCTGCCCGACGCATTTCGAAGCTCCATCTGCTTCTCTTCAGGGGCTTTAACGGAAGCGGTGTGCGCACCCGTTACACTTCTCCGATTTCATATAACTCACCCGCCAATGGGAGGCTTCAATGAGACTTC
Organism: Lissotriton helveticus; assembly: GCF_964261635.1. Taxonomy (NCBI): domain Eukaryota; kingdom Metazoa; phylum Chordata; class Amphibia; order Caudata; family Salamandridae; genus Lissotriton; species Lissotriton helveticus. Next base: position 1,213,361,002 of record NC_136071.1, on the reverse strand, counting down.
TGGGAAGTGTAGTGATGAAAGCACACAATCAAGTCCTGTATGGACTCCACGAGTGGGCCCGTCCTCGATCCCATGTACGGCTGCTACTTCACTGCCGTGACCCCCACGTTAACGGGGTGGTGCATATTCTGCGGCTGGACTGCCGCATATAGATTCATGCTCCAAGGTTGTCCACCTTATGAGTAGCACGCGAGCAGCAGCTTTATTTATGTGTAGGTGAGGACGGGGATCCGCTCGTAGACGCCGCTCCGTAATGGATCTGCCCGGCGCGTTTCGAAGCTCCATCTGCTTCTCTTCAGGGGCTTTAACGGAAGCGGTGTGCGCACCCGTTACACTTCTCCGATTTCATATAACTCACCCGCCAATGGGAGGCTCCAATGAGACTTCTGGGAAGTGTAGTGCGGAAAGCACACAATCAAGTCCTGTATGGACTCCACGAGTGGGCCCGTCCTCGATCCCATGTACGGCTGCTACTTCACTGCCGTGACCCCCACGTTAACGGGGTGGTGCATACTCTGCAGCTGGACTGCCGCATATAGATTCACGCTCCAAGGTTGTCCACCTTATGAGTAGCACGCGAGCAGCAGCTTTATTTATGTGTAGGTGAGGACGGGGATCCGCTCGTAGACGCCGCTCCGTAATGGATCTGCCCGACGCGTTTCGAAGCTCCATCTGCTTCTCTTCAGGGGCTTTAACGGAAGCGGTGTGCGCACCCGTTACACTTCTCCGATTTCATATAACTCACCCGCCAATGGGAGGCTCCAATGAGACTTCTGGGAAGTGTAGTGCGGAAAGCACACAATCAAGTCCTGTATGGACTCCACGAGTGGGCCCGTCCTCGATCCCATGTACGGCTGCTACTTCACTGCCGTGACCCCCACGTTAACGGGGTGGTGCATACTCTGCGGCTGGACTGCCGCATATAGATTCACGCTCCAAGGTTGTCCACCTTATGAGTAGCACGCGAGCAGCAGCTTTATTTATGTGTAGGTGAGGACGGGGATCCGCTCGTAGACGCCGCTCCGTAATGGATCTGCCCGACGCGTTTCGAAGCTCCATCTGCTTCTCTTCAGGGGCTTTAACGGAAGCGGTGTGCGCACCCGTTACACTTCTCCGATTTCATATAACTCACCCGCCAATGGGAGGCTCCAATGAGACTTCTGGGAAGTGTAGTGCGGAAAGCACACAATCAAGTCCTGTATGGACTCCACGAGTGGGCCCGTCCTCGATCCCATGTACGGCTGCTACTTCACTGCCGTGACCCCCACGTTAACGGGGTGGTGCATACTCTGCGGCTGGACTGCCGCATATAGATTCACGCTCCAAGGTTGTCCACCTTATGAGTAGCACGCGAGCAGCAGCTTTATTTATGTGTAGGTGAGGACGGGGATCCGCTCGTAGACGCCGCTCCGTAATGGATCTGCCCGACGCGTTTCGAAGCTCCATCTGCTTCTCTTCAGGGGCTTTAACGGAAGCGGTGTGCGCACCCGTTACACTTCTCCGATTTCATATAACTCACCCGCCAATGGGAGGCTCCAATGAGACTTCTGGGAAGTGTAGTGCGGAAAGCACACAATCAAGTCCTGTATGGACTCCACGAGTGGGCCCGTCCTCGATCCCATGTACGGCTGCTACTTCACTGCCGTGACCCCCACGTTAACGGGGTGGTGCATACTCAGCGGCTGGACTGCCGCATATAGATTCACGCTCCAAGGTTGTCCACCTTATGAGTAGCACGCGAGCAGCAGCTTTATTTATGTGTAGGTGAGGACGGGGATCCGCTCGTAGACGCCGCTCCGTAATGGATCTGCCCGACGCGTTTCGAAGCTCCATCTGCTTCTCTTCAGGGGCTTTAACGGAAGCGGTGTGCGCACCCGTTACACTTCTCCGATTTCATATAACTCACCCGCCAATGGGAGGCTCCAATGAGACTTCTGGGAAGTGTAGTGCGGAAAGCACACAATCAAGTCCTGTATGGACTCCACGAGTGGGCCCGTCCTCGATCCCATGTACGGCTGCTACTTCACTGCCGTGACCCCCACGTTAACGGGGTGGTGTATACTCTGCGGCTGGACTGCCGCATATAGATTCACGCTCCAAGGTTGTCCACCTTATGAGTAGCACGCGAGCAGCAGCTTTATTTATGTGTAGGTGAGGACGGGGATCCGCTCGTAGACGCCGCTCCGTAATGGATCTGCCTGACGCGTTTCGAAGCTCCATCTGCTTCTCTTCAGGGGCTTTAACGGAAGCGGTGTGCGCACCCGTTACACTTATCCGATTTCTTATAACTCACCCGCCAATGGGAGGCTCCAATGAGACTTCTGGGAAGTGTAGTGCGGAAAGCACACAATCAAGTCCTGTATGGACTCCACGAGTGGGCCCGTCCTCGATCCCATGTACGGCTGCTACTTCACTGCCGTGACCCCCACGTTAACAGGGTGGTGCATACTCTGCGGCTGGACTGCCGCATATAGATTCACGCTCCAAGGTTGTCCACCTTATGAGTAGCACGCGAGCAGCAGCTTAATTTATGTGTAGGTGAGGACGGGGATCCGCTCGTAGACGCCGCTCCGTAATGGATCTGCCCGACGCGTTTCGATGCTCCATCTGCTTCTCTTCAGGGGCTTTAACGGAAGCGGTGTGCGCACCTGTTACACAATTATATATATATATATTACCTACTGGCGGACGCCAGTAGGTATATATAGTTAGGATCGATTTCCATAGGGAAATCGCAACATTCTATTTGGAATAACTTTGGCGCCGGTTGAGCAGTCAGGCTGAATTTTTCAGCAACTTTGCCTCGCGGCTCTCCGCTTCTTCCCTGAAAGTTTGGGGGGGATTTGTCAAGCGGGGGCTGAGATAAAAGGGGGGTCCCAAAACGTGTTTTCCCCATGGTAATTTCCATAGGGCGGTCTGTTGCAGTTTTAGCTCGAACGGCTGAATGGATTTTCACCAAACTTGGCAAAATTGTAGGGACTGGTAGCCCGATGTGCCTTTGCTATGTCTCAAGATATGTGCTCCAGTGGATTTTGAGTAATTTATGTTTAAAAAAATGTATATATCTGTAAGCGCGCCCCGGAGCACGTACCGGGGAGCGCTCCGGGCACGCCACGCGACTTGCGCACGACAAGCTGATTGGTTCTCGGGTGTCTGTAAACATTCGAAACAGTCAGCAGCGGCCGCCATCTTGTGTCTCGGTAGGATTGAGATAGAAGAGGTGGCAAAAATCAAAGGGGGAAATGAGCAAAAAGGGGCAGGGTATACCCCCCTGACCCCCTAGGTTTGATGTGGGGGCCATAAAAGGGTCCGGTGGGACAAAAGAATTTTATTTATTTTTTCGATTTTCGCGGGGGAGCGCCCGGTACGCGCACCGGGGAGCGTACCAGGGAGCGTACTTAGGTGAAAAATAGTGAAAATATTAGTGTAAAATAATCATTTTGAGTAATTACAGGTAGGGTAGCACTGAAAAGAGCTTTTGGGTTCTGTGTTTTTTTTAGGTACCTACAAGTGTGTCCCACACACACCTACATGCACACAACCCAACACCCACACACCCACACACTCCCCACACACACTTCACACATGCACACTTCCACCCACAGTCAAACACCCCACACCCCCACATCGACATCTTACATATCCACACCTACACCCACATCCCACACACCCACACTCAAACACACACCTCACCCCCTTCCACCACACACACACACACATGCACATACACACAAATATCTCACAGACACACCCCACACATCCCACACACAGATCTCCCCCCCAACACTCACAGAGACAACTCACAGACACATCTACACATCTCACACATACATACACATCCTACACATATACCTCCCACACACACCCCACAAACACCTCACACACCCACACTCCCACTTACACTCAAACACCCCACACAGTCACACCCACACACACACCTTACATACTCATATCCCCAACCACATCCATATACTCCACACATCTATACACCTCATCCCCCATAGACACACACACACACACATACACACCTCACAGACACACCCCGCACATCCCTCACACACACCTCCCCCACGCCTACACATGGGGAAAACTAAGTGAAACACTAAAATAATAATTTAAAATGCTTAGAGGTAGGGTATCTCTGAATAGATTTGTTGTGTTGTTTGGGTGTTTTAAGTACCAACATGTAGGTACCAATGCTGAGTCTTAAAGTCAATGTACACCGTCTCCTCTGTCGATAATTTGCATGTTGTTACAGAAGTTATTGTGGTATATGGAATCTATACCATAGTCTGTCAGGGAAGCAGAAACAACATGGAGGCAGGAGTTGAAAAAGAGATGTCAAATACACATTGGAGATAATATAGTGGGAGAAAGGAAGTAACTATGAGCAAAATTACTATGTAACATAAAAAAGTTGCACAGTATACTATAACATAAAAAGTTGCACAGTATACTATAAGTCTGAGTTTATATTATAATCAATTTGGTACTAGTTTATGAATTACATATAATAAAGAATAATGTCTTGAACAATTTTTGATTATTAAATATACATTTATTGTTGAGATTGTTCATAATTTAATAACACTTCTAACATTACATCATCCGGAATGTCCTCCAAATTTTCATTACATGATTCAAATGATTCAAGACAGTCAATTAGTTGTTGATCCTCAGACTCATCCATGAAATCCAAGTCTTCGTTAAGAATATCTTTCTCCATAATTTCAAAAGAAATTGTATTGCTCTCCTCTTTACCTTCCATTTTTGCTGTAAATTGCATAAAAAATAGCAGTTCTCAGTGTAAGGGCTTTTGATAAAGGGACTCATTCCGAAACGCGTCATGCCGCCTGTGCTGGAATAAAGGCTTTCTCCTTGGATCCCCGTTTGTGTCCCTCTGGTTCTTTCCTGTTGGAGTGAATCTCACTGTGGATATACTTTTCACGCAAGCCCTGTGCGTGATTGGGGGACCCGTCTCGTTCTGTGGCCTGGGTTCAAGGGCTTCTGCTTGTAGTCTTCTCTTTTCCGCCAAGGTATTGGCAAACCCAGACCCCCGCCGAACCTAAGGACAACAGCAGCGTTGTTGCATCTGCAACCTGTGACTTCACGGGAGGGGCAAGCTTACTCAAGTTAGTCTCTAAACCGCTGTGGGACTTTGGATACAAGCGGTGAGACGTCAAGGGGGCCCGGGAGTAACCTCTTTGCAGCAGGGACACTGTGTGATGATGACTGCACCTATACATACTTTTGTCGAGATCGCCAGCAAACTGTTTTACAGTTTCAAAGAGCCGGCAGCATAACACTTACCTGGCAGCCAAGATGGTGCATGCTGGGAAATGCCTTCTGTGGCATGAGGCGGCGTTAAGGTGTTCAGGAAACCAATCGGCTCTGCTGGGCTGCTAACCAATGGCAGTAAGATGGATAATTCAAAAGTAACAGGAAGCAGTTCTCAGTGTAAGGGCATTTGATAAAGGGACTCATCCCGAAACGCGTCATGCCGCCTGTGCTGGAATAAAGGTTTTCTCCTTGGATCCCCGTTTGTGTCCCTTTGGTTCTTTCCTGTTGGAGTGAATCTCACTGTGGATATATATATCCACAGTCAACACGTTTTTCCCATGTTAATTTCCATAGGGCGGTTGGCCTCACTTTTAGCCCGAACGGCTGAATGGATTTGCACGAAACTTGGCAAAATTGTAGGGACTGTTAGCCCGATGTGCCTTTGCTAGGTCTCAATATATGAGCTCCAGTGGATTTTGAGAAATTAACGTTCAAAAAAAGATATATATCTGTAAGCGCGCTCCGGGCAGCGCCCCGGTTCGCGTACTTGACGCGTAACGGAACTTCGCGAAGCGAAGCTGATTGGCTCTCCGGTGTCTGTCAACATTCTAAACAGTCCGAAGCGGCCGCCATCTTGTCTCTCGGTAGGATCGAGAGACAAGAGGAGGCCAAAACAAAGGGGGAAATGACCATAAGGGGGCATAGTAGATCCTCCCTGACCCCCTAGGTTTGATGTGGAGGCTTTAAAAGGGCCCCGCGGGGCAAAAAAAGAAATACAATTTTTTTTGTTTTTTTTGCGTGGGGAGCGCCCGGTTCGCGAACCGGGAAGCGGCATGGGGAGCGTACTATAAGGAAAAAAGAATGATAGACTTTTCAAATATTGTATGTTAATTGATTGTTTGTTTTGTTGATTTTTTTTTTATTTTTATTTTTTTAAACAATTATTTATTATTGTGATTGTGTTTCAAAATTTAATAAAATGTCTACCAGTTCACTGTCTGAAATGTCGTTATTTTCATTGAACATAGCTTGTAATGTTTGAGTGTGTAAAATGTCCTCATTTTCAAGGAGGACATATACTGATTGCACACATTGAAGTAGTTCTTGGTCCCAAGTTTCATCCATAAATTCAATGTCATTTGGATTAATGATTTCTTGGTTGGTCTCTGCAAGGACAATTTCAAATGACACTTTCTGTTTGACTTCCATTTTGCCTGAAATTTGCATAAAAAAAAAATATATTAGTAGAGATAGGGCACTGTTGGGATTAATTTTAGATAGGCAGTTTTTAACAGTGAATTTATCTTTGGGCAGTGTATAGTATCAGAGTGGAAGTAGGAATATAAAAAAGTGTATGTGATTTAACGTAAGTAAATTCATAATTATAAAAGACAAGCCTAACTCCATCCATAACTATAACAGAGAAGTCTATCTAAATCTATAACTACTACAGAGGGATAGTATATAACTATCAGAAAAAGTTTACCATATTAACTTAAAGTGCACAATATACTTCAGTTTTTAAAATAACAACTTACCTTTAAAAAGAAGTAGAAGTTATTAGTGAAAATCCTATTGAAATGTATACCAGGAAGTAGTAGTCAAAATGGCTGTGTTTCCTTCTCTTCCTTTATATTTAGGTACATAACCAATCAATTGTCAGGTAAAAAAAATGGAAAAGAAAGTAACATTTTAATTGGTTGTCAATTCCAACACTTCAGATGTGTTTTGTGAAGTAATTTACCTCAGGGTATTTAGAGAGGTCTACAGGCTAAATGGCTAAATGGAATTCCAACCAAATTTGTGAAAATGGTAGGGATTGGTATGTAGTATGAGCAAATCTATATTTGGTGAAAATGTCTCCAGGGTTTCTTCTGTAAATTACTTTCCCACCTTTTTTAATGGAGCGCTTCCCGGTGAGCGCCCCGGTACGCGAACCTGCAGCGTTACGGGAGTCCACCATTTTGTGTTTCGGTCGAATTAAGATACAAGATGGAGGGCAAATAATGTTCAGAATGGGTAGAAGGGGACAGGGTAGACGTATTTTGACCCCCTAGGTTTTCTGAGGATGGCTGAGGAGGCCCATATGTGCGAAAAAAAAACATTTTTTTAAAAAATTTCGCGCGGTTAGCTTCCGGTTCGCGTACCGGGGAGCGTACTTTGTTGAAATTTAGTGAAAAAAGTTAGAGTAAAATAATAATTGTGAGTGATCAGATGTAGGGTAGCTCTGAGAAGAGCTTTTGGGTTTATGGTACATTTAGGTACTTATAAGTAGGTACCAATGCACAGTCTTAAATTCAGAGTGAAAACTCTGTTCCCTTCATCTGAGAAGTGAACTCCATCTCCTCTGTAGATATCTTGCATGTAGTAACGCAAGTTATTGTTGTACATGGAGCCCATTCCATGGTCTCTCATGTAAGCTGAAACAGATTTGTTTACATGCTTCCTCGATTTCTCAATTTGTGGACAAAATTGGTTGGACCACCTCCATTTCTGTCTTTGGCATATATTTGAATATACCAAGGCAGTTTGAGGAAAAAGTGCCATCAATTGCTCAAAGGTGACCTTTAAAAGCATTTCCAGACCTACACCAGTCAAAGTGCCCAAGTCATTACCTCCACAGTGCACAATTAACAGGTCAGGTTTAGGCAAATGCATAAAGGTTTTCACCAATGGTATCAATTGGTGACATTTTAATCCTCTGTGGCCAAACCACTTAATTTCCACATCTTGTAAATTGAGGTTAGGTAAATTTCTGTTCTCAGCATACCTTTGAGCCCAGTAGATGTAACTATGTCCAACAATCCAGACAGAAAACATGGTGAGAGAAGGTTCTGCTGCAGTCAGATGAAGTGTGGCAATGAAATGGCAGTTGGAAAAATAAGAGTTTAAAATGAAAAAAACTGAGGAGTTTCTGTGTTAAGGAAGCAGTAGCAGTGAATGGTGGATTTTGATTGCTGAAAACAGAAAGTTAGGGTGCATGGATGAGTTCTTTGAAAGATGTAATTTGAATGGTCAAGAAAAAATCATTTAATGAAAGATTGCACCGGATATGCAGGTGCACTGAGAGTTCAGAGTTCAATTGAAACATTGTTGTGTGAACTTGCAAACATCAGAGGTCTTTCAGGAGGTGGTTGCTATGCAAAAAAGGCAGAGAGGGCAGAGGGGGGAAGGGTGTTGATTTGAAAAAAGTGAGGGAAGAGTTTTGATTGGGTGACATGAGAGATATGTGTGATGAGTTACAGCATTTATGTGCTTTTCATAGCTGCAGACTCTGGAGTGCATACCTTTTGCTCTGCTAAAGACAAATTGGTGTGTTTCTGAGACTGTTTTGAAACTCATAAAGTATTTGCTAAGGTGAGAAAAGATTCATTTAATTTAGATAGACAATAGTATGCTTTAGGGAGAAAATTATGAAGAAAGTTCTGTATTTAAAATGTTGCTTTGTGTCAAGTGTTTTACAAATAGATTTTGTTTCTTTGAGTTACATAGCCATGTTAAAAGTGACCCTTAAAAAAACGCTTTCATGTGTCTTAGGGCATTTTAAGTCATTTCCCGATGAATGTAGGTATATAATTGATTTAGATGATGTGTTTAAAAATGTTTTTAGGCCTTTGAGTCTCTCTGATATTATTTTTCCCATTTTAATTTAAGACCGTTCCCCGTGGTGCAAGGTCCTTGTAAATACACCCACATGTGTGTTTAGCAAATTTAGATTTTAATTCTTTGAGTTACATAGCCATGTTAAAAGTAATGCAAAAATGGTGCAAATGTTTTTAAAAAACGCTTTCATGTGTCTTAGGGCATTGTAAGTCATTTCCCGATGAATGTAGGTATATAATTGATTTATATGATGTGTTTAAAATCGTTTTTTGAAAACAATTAGGTTTCTTGATATGTACTGCTAGAGCTTCATAGGTTGCTTGGGGCATATTTATAAGGCATTTGAGTCTCTCTGATGTTATTTTTCCCATTTTAATTTAAGACCTTTCCCCGTGGAGCAAGGTCCTTGTAAATATGCCCCCATCTGTGCTTGGCAAATTTAGATTTTAATTCTTTGACTAACATAGCCATGTTAAAAGTGACCCAGAAATGGTGCAAGGGCCTTAAAAAAACGCTTTCATGTGTCTTAGGGCCATTTTAAGTCATTTCCCCTTGAATGTAGGTATATAATTGATTTAGATGATGTGTTTAAAAACGATTTTTGAAATCAATTAGTTTACTTGATATGTAGTGCTATAGTTTCATAGGTTGCTTGGGGTATATTTAAAAGGCATTTGAGTCTCTCTGATGTTATTTTTCTCATTTTAATTTAAGACCTTTCCCCGTGGTGCAAGGTCCTTGTAAATACGCCCCCATCTGTGCTTGGCAAATTTAGATTTTAATTCTTTGACTAACATAGCCATGTTAAAAGTGACCCAGAAATGGTGCAAGGGCCTTAAAAAAACGCTTTCATGTGTCTTAGGCCATTTTAAGTCATTTCCCCTTGAATGTAGGTATATAATTGATTTAGATGATGTGTTTAAAAATGATTTTTGAAATCAATTAGTTTACTTGATATGTAGTGCTAGAGTTTCATAGGTTGCTTGGGGTATATTTAAAAGGCATTTGAGTCTCTCTGATGTTATTTTTCTCATTTTAATTAAAGACCTTTCCCCGTGGTGCAAGGTCCTTGTAAATACGCCCCCATCTGTGCTTGGCAAATTTAGATTTTAATTCTTTGACTAACATAGCCATGTTAAAAGTGACCCAAAAATGATGCAAGGACCTTAAAAAAACGCTTTCATGTGTCTTAGGCCATTTTAAGTCATTTCCCCTTGAATGTAGGTATATCATTGATTTAGATGATGTGTTTAAAAACGATTTCTGAAATCAATTAGGTTTCTTGATATGTACTGCTAGAGTTTCATAGGTTGCTTGGGGCATATTTAAAAGGCATTTGAGTCCCTTTGATGTTATTTCTCCCATTTTAATTAAAGACATTTCTTCGTGGTGGAAGGTCCTTGTAAATACACACCCATGTGTGCTTGGCAAATTTAGATTTTGATTATTTAACTTACATAGCCATGTATGCCTCTTTTGCATCACTGTGCGTCACTTTTGTGATGCAGCGGCGGTGCAAAAGATTTGCTATGTGGTGTCATATTTACAACTTGATGCATCTAGGCAGATGTGTCATGCTGTAAAGTCCCGTGCCACATGAAACCGATGCAGCAGTGATGCAAAACATGCACCATGTTGCAAGACAGGCCTCATTTCATCTCCAACAAGATAAGAAGCTGTATCTTCTGTAAATGTCAAAATTGTTGTATACACTGCTCAACTTATGTGTACTCTTTGATATGCTAGAGTCCATCTGCACTATGAGATACCTAAGCAAAGGAAACACAGGTGATGTGATTGTGAAATGATGAAAAGAAACTCCACATTTTTCAATTACATCACCTGTGTTTCCTAAGTTTACGAATGACATTGTGCAGATGAGGTTTAGGTCTGTCCACGGACACAGAAGAGGTCTGGCCTTTGTTCAAGAGTGAAGTGGACATGACTTACTTCATTGGTAGGTCTTCACATGTATTATCTCCTCTGTACTCTTCAACAAGCGTAAATTTAATCTGCAACCCTGAGTAGGCCTCCCCTTAAACAAACCTCTGGATAGGCCACACCTTAATGTCATCCTGAATCAATCATTTAATATGTTAGGGACAGATTTATGATAGGTGTATGACTCTTTTGCGTCACTGTGCGTCACTTTTGTGACGCAGCGGCGGTGCAAAAGATTTGCTATGTGGCGACATATTTCAAAATTGATGCATCTAGGCAGATGTGTCATGCTGTAAAGTCCCGTGCCACATGAAACCGATGCAGCAGTGATGGAAAAGATGCACCATGTTGCAAGACAGGCCTCATTTCATCTCCAACAAGATAAGAAGCTGAATCTTATGTAAATGTCAAAATTGTTGTATACACTGCTCAGCTTATGTGTACTCTTTGATATGCTAGAGTCCATCTGCACTATGAGATACCTAAGCAAAGGAAACACAGGTGATGTGATTGTGAAATGAGGAAAAGAAACTCCACATTTTTCAATTACATCACCTGTGTTTCCTAAGTTTACGAATGACATTGTGCAGATGAGGTTTAGGTCTGTCTACGGACACAGAAGAGGTTTGGCCTTTGTTCAAGAGTGAAGTGGACATGACTTACTTCATTGGTAGGCCTTCACATATATTATCTCCTCTGTACTCTTCAACAAGTGTAAATCTCATCTGCAACCCTGAGTAGGCCTCACCTCAAACAAACCTCTGGATAGGCCACACCTTATCGTCATCCTGAATCAATCATTTGAAATGTTAGGGACAGATTTATGATAGGTGTGTGCCTCTTTTGCGCCACTGTGCGTCACTTTTGTGACGCAGCGGCAGTGCAAAAGATTTGCTATGTGGCGACATATTTACAACTTGATGCATCTAGGCAGATGTGTCATGCTGTAAAGTCCCGTGCCACATGAAACCGATGCAGCAGTGATGTAAAACATGCACCATGTTGCAAGACAGGCCTCATTTCATCTCCAACAAGATAAGAAGCTGAATCTTCTGTAAATGTCAAAATTGTTGTATACACTGCTCAACTTATGTGTACTCTTTCATATGCTAGAGTCCATCTGCACTATGAGATACCTAAGCAAAGGAAACACAGGTGATGTGATTGTGAAATGATGAAAAGAAACTCCACATTTTTCAATTACATCACCTGTGTTTCCTAAGTTTACGAATGACATTGTGCAGATGAGGTTTAGGTCTGTCCACGGACACAGAAGAGGTCTGGCCTTTGTTCAAGAGTGAAGTGGACATGACTTACTTCATTGGTAGGTCTTCACATGTATTATCTCCTCTATACTCTTCAACAAGCGTACATTTAATCTGCAACCCTGAGTAGGCCTCACATTAAACAAACCTCTGGATAGGCCACACCTTATCGTCATCCTGAATCAATCATTTATAATGTTAGGGACAGATTTATGATAGGTGTGTGCCTCTTTTGCGCCGCTGTGCGTCACTTTTGTGACGCAGCGGCGGTGCAAAAGATTTGCTATGTGGCGACATATTTACAACTTGATGCATCTAGGCAGATGTGTCATGCTGTAAAGTCCCGTGCCACATGAAACCGATGCAGCAGTGATGTAAAACATGCAGTATGTTGCAAGACAGGCCTCATTTCATCTCCAACAAGATAAGAAGCTGAATCTTCTGTAAATGTCGAAATTGTTGTATACACTGCTCAACTTATGTGTACTCTTTCATATGCTAGAGTCCATCTGCACTATGAGATACCTAAGCAAAGGAAACACAGGTGATGTGATTGTGAAATGATGAAAAGAAACTCCACATTTTTCAATTACATCACCTGTGTTTCCTAAGTTTACGAATGACATTGTGCAGATGAGGTTTAGGTCTGTCCACGGACACAGAAGAGGTCTGGCCTTTGTTCAAGAGTGAAGTGGACATGACTTACTTCATTGGTAGGTCTTCACATGTATTATCTCCTCTGTACTCTTCAACAAGCGTAAATTTAATCTGCAACCCTGAGTAGGCCTCCCTTTAAACAAACCTCTGGATAGGCCACACCTTAATGTCATCCTGAATCAATCATTTAATATGTTAGGGACAGATTTATGATAGGTGTATGACTCTTTTGCGTCACTGTGCGTCACTTTTGTGACGCAGCGGCGGTGCAAAAGATTTGCTATGTGGCGACATATTTCAAAATTGATGCATCTAGGCAGATGTGTCATGCTGTAAAGTCCCGTGCCACATGAAACCGATGCAGCAGTGATGGAAAAGATGCACCATGTTGCAAGACAGGCCTCATTTCATCTCCAACAAGATAAGAAGCTGAATCTTATGTAAATGTCAAAATTGTTGTATACACTGCTCAGCTTATGTGTACTCTTTGATATGCTAGAGTCCATCTGCACTATGAGATACCTAAGCAAAGGAAACACAGGTGATGTGATTGTGAAATGAGGAAAAGAAACTCCACATTTTTCAATTACATCACCTGTGTTTCCTAAGTTTACGAATGACATTGTGCAGATGAGGTTTAGGTCTGTCTACGGACACAGAAGAGGTTTGGCCTTTGTTCAAGAGTGAAGTGGACATGACTTACTTCATTGGTAGGCCTTCACATATATTATCTCCTCTGTACTCTTCAACAAGTGTAAATCTCATCTGCAACCCTGAGTAGGCCTCACCTCAAACAAACCTCTGGATAGGCCACACCTTATCGTCATCCTGAATCAATCATTTGAAATGTTAGGGACAGATTTATGATAGGTGTGTGCCTCTTTTGCGCCACTGTGCGTCACTTTTGTGACGCAGCGGCAGTGCAAAAGATTTGCTATGTGGCGACATATTTACAACTTGATGCATCTAGGCAGATGTGTCATGCTGTAAAGTCCCGTGCCACATGAAACCGATGCAGCAGTGATGTAAAACATGCACCATGTTGCAAGACAGGCCTCATTTCATCTCCAACAAGATAAGAAGCTGAATCTTCTGTAAATGTCAAAATTGTTGTATACACTGCTCAACTTATGTGTACTCTTTCATATGCTAGAGTCCATCTGCACTATGAGATACCTAAGCAAAGGAAACACAGGTGATGTGATTGTGAAATGATGAAAAGAAACTCCACATTTTTCAATTACATCACCTGTGTTTCCTAAGTTTACGAATGACATTGTGCAGATGAGGTTTAGGTCTGTCCACGGACACAGAAGAGGTCTGGCCTTTGTTCAAGAGTGAAGTGGACATGACTTACTTCATTGGTAGGTCTTCACATGTATTATCTCCTCTATACTCTTCAACAAGCGTACATTTAATCTGCAACCCTGAGTAGGCCTCACATTAAACAAACCTCTGGATAGGCCACACCTTATCGTCATCCTGAATCAATCATTTATAATGTTAGGGACAGATTTATGATAGGTGTGTGCCTCTTTTGCGCCGCTGTGCGTCACTTTTGTGACGCAGCGGCGGTGCAAAAGATTTGCTATGTGGCGACATATTTACAACTTGATGCATCTAGGCAGATGTGTCATGCTGTAAAGTCCCGTGCCACATGAAACCGATGCAGCAGTGATGTAAAACATGCAGTATGTTGCAAGACAGGCCTCATTTCATCTCCAACAAGATAAGAAGCTGAATCTTCTGTAAATGTCGAAATTGTTGTATACACTGCTCAACTTATGTGTACTCTTTCATATGCTAGAGTCCATCTGCACTATGAGATACCTAAGCAAAGGAAACACAGGTAATGTGATTGTGAAATGAGGAAAAGAAACTCTACATTTTTCAATTACATCACCTGTGTTTCCTAAGTTTACGAATGACATTGTGCAGATGAGGTTTAGGTCTGTCCACGGACACAGAAGAGGTCTGGCCTTTGTTCAAGAGTGAAGTGGACATGACTTACTTCATTGGTAGGTCTTCACATGTATTATCTCCTCTATACTCTTCAACAAGCGTAAACTTAATCTGCAACCCTGAGTAGGCCTCACCTTAAACAAACCTCTGGATAGGCCATACCTTAATGTCATCCTGAATCAATCATTTAACATGTTAGGGACAGATTTATGATAGGTGTATGACTCTTTTGCGTCACTGTGCGTCACTTTTGTGACGCAGCGGCGGTGCAAAAGATTTGCTATGTGGCGACATATTTAAAAATTGATGCATCTAGGCAGATGTGTCATGCTGTAAAGTCCCGTGCCACATAAAATCGATGCAGCAGTGATGGAAAAGATGCACCATGTTGCAAGACAGGCCTCATTTCATCTCCAACAAGATAAGAAGCTGAATCTTCTGTAAATGTCAAAATTGTTGTATACACTGCTCAACTTATGTGTACTCTTTGATATGCTAGAGTCCATCTGCACTATGAGATACCTAAGCAAAGGAAACACAGGTGATGTGATTGTGAAATGAGGAAAAGAAACTCCACATTTTTCAATTACATCACCTGTGTTTCCTAAGTTTACGAATGACATTGTGCAGATGAGGTTTAGGTCTGTCCACGGACACAGAAGAGGTCTGGCCTTTGTTCAAGAGTGAAGTGGACATGACTTACTTCATTGGTAGGCCTTCACATATATTATCTCCTCTGTACTCTTCAACAAGTGTAAATCTCATCTGCAACCCTGAGTAGGCCTCACCTCAAACAAACCTCTGGATAGGCCACACCTTTTCGTCATCCTGAATCAATCATTTAAAATGTTAGGGACAGATTTATGATAGGTGTGTGCCTCTTTTGCGCCACTGTGCGTCACTTTTGTGACGCAGCGGCGGTGCAAAAGATTTGCTATGTGGCGACATATTTACAACTTGATGCATCTAGGCAGATGTGTCATGCTATAAAGTCCCGTGCCACATGAAACCGATGCAGCATTGATGCAAAACATGTACCATGTTGCAAGACAGGCCTCATTTCATCTCCAACAAGATAAGAAGCTGAATCTTCTGTAAATGTCAAAATTGTTGTATACACTGCTCAACTTATGTGTACTCTTTGATATGCTAGAGTCCATCTGCACTATGAGATACCTAAGCAAAGGAAACACAGGTGATGTGATTGTGAAATGAGGAAAAGAAACTCCACATTTTTAAATTACATCACCTGTGTTTCCTAAGTTTACGAATGACATTGTGCAGATGAGGTTTAGGTCTGTCCGCGGACACAGAAGAGGTCTGGCCTTTGTTCAAGAGTGAAGTGGACATGACTTACTTCATTGGTAGGTCTTCACATGTATTATCTCCTCTGTACTCTTCAACAAGCGTAAATTTAATCTGCAACCCTGAGTAGGCCTCACCTTAAACAAACCTCTGGATAGGCCACACCTTAATGTCATCCTGAATCTATCATTTAACATGTTAGGGACAGATTTATGATAGGTGTATGACTCTTTTGCGTCACTGTGCGTCACTTTTGTGACGCAGCGGCGGTGTAAAAGATTTGCTATGTTGTGATATATTTACAACTTGATGCATCTAGGCAGATGTGTCATGCTGTAAAGTCCCGTGCCACATGAAACCTGCGTCAGGTTTCATATAGGTGTTTTGTTGCAGGGTGGGCATTCATTTGCATGAAAGCCCTGTAAAACTAACACAGTGAAATTTAGAAGATTTCACTGAGTCAGCTTTATAGCATTGCTGAATCAAATCCTTATGCCTGTTTGAAACAGGCATAAAGAGTGATGCACCATGGAATGTGTGGCTTCCTCCTGTGCATTGCAGTAGACATGTTGTGCTTATGACGTGATTCCTGCAATGTGCTGCTTTTGCGGCACAGATGCGTCACGCATCTGTGCTGTTTTTACTCTATGGTGCTCCACATTGTAAATGCGGCACACCATGGGTGGCAAAGCAGCGGTGCACCTTAACTTTTGCATCCCTGGGGATGTGCCAGTTAACATAAATCTGCCCCTTTACATTTAAGTATGAGCAGGGGACACAGAGTCGGTGAGGCTTATCCAAGGTTAAGAAGAGATGAGTCCTGTTCACTGAAAACTTGGACATAGGCCTCACCTCCTCAGCATCGCTGGACATGTCTAAATAATAGCCGCAAAATGTTACTCTTGTTAAACAATTTTACTATTATAGTCTCTGAGATTTGTGTCTTACTCTGCAACATCTCATTGTTGTTCTCTTTTTTTAAAGATAACGACAACATCAAGCATGAGTGATAATGAGCAATCAGTTGATCTCGATCTTATCGTTGAAATTGTGATTGAAACGTCAGTGGAAGTAGATCCCTTAGATGATTTAAATCCTGAGGATGATGAAGAACATGATGAGGATGCCGATATGTCAGAATTGTATGACATAGGGTGGGAAGCTGACCTGCTTGAGCCTATGGAACTATAAACATTTATTTTTAAAATGTAACGGAAATAAAAAGTAAAAATGTAAACCGTTTCATTTAAAATTAAACACAACTTCAAAAACAGGTTATGTGTAGTGTCTTTAATAAAATAGTATAATATGCTCATAAAATTAGATCAGATTCACATATAAAATAGCACAGGTAAAATGTAGAAGCATTCCATTTCTTTGCTATTATTTGTGTATACTAAATTTGCCAATGCACTAAAAATTATTATATATGATAAATTGACAAGTAGTGTGTTAAGTTTTTGACGACTGTTATTGATTTACTGTTTGGTAATAGTGGTTAATAACATTTTATATTATATTTTACCACAGATTCAACTGCAGATCATTTCAAAATTACAGAATGCCATCTAAGGATAGAATTAGAAAGGCTACAAAACGTCAAAGACAGCAGGTTCATCAATTATTGCAGCAGTCCTCTACAATTAAAAATCGTCAAGTCACCAAGAAAGCACCGGGTAAGACAACAAAATCATTCATAAGAAATATTTGTAGAAAAAAAATATATTACTACAGAAAATGTTTCAGTCCAGAAAAAGAGAAGCAATTTAAATGGAAAGGAAAGGCCAATCAAAAATGTTACTGGTAGAGCAAGAGATAACTCTGTGCATGATAGTAGAAGGAATCAACAGTTTAGGGACATTCGTAAACGAATGTTCCGCAACAGGATAATTGGCAATGTGTTAAAAAATATTAAGAACGGTCAACAGAAAGTGTTTTTTTATAAGAGAAAAAAAAAAGTTGAGAAAGTTATTGATCAGGCATTTGAAATAAAGCGAAAGTTATTTATTTTGATAATCAATAGAATTAGGAAGCTAAACAAGGCAATTTATGATTTCAAAAGAAATAGTAGATGGAAGAGAATAGTTAATCGTAGTAATTTTTGAGAATGGATGCATAGTTCAAGTTGTGAGGCATTTTTTAATGAGGAGAGTTATTTCCAGGATAATGATTTGGTGCATGCAGTTGACACCAGTGGTCGAGCTTATGAGGTGAAAGATGGTTGTCCAGTTGAAAAAGAAAAACTTGTGACAACAGAGACAGAAGAGGTGTTAGGTAATGAGGTTTTAGGAAGACGTCCTAAGGGTCCTGTGTACACCTGGAAGTGTAGTAGTATTTGCAGTGTACGACAGGATTCCATCAATTTGCTTTGTGATTTTGTACGGACATTTAATAAGAAAAGTTTGAAGCAGAAAATGAAGTTGTTGCAAGAATTAGATCCTTGCAGAGTGAGAGAAGTGACGGTTTTGCATGGTCATTCACTGGCTTGTCTTTACAGGAGAGTATGCCAGAGTGTTTTTCATCATTTCAGGATGCTAGCAGTGCATCATAATAAAGTGAGGAAATTAGTTAGAATGTTGTATTATGCTAAGAGTCCAGCAGTTATGCTTAAACAATTATGCGCTGCTCTTTTGCATGGTTGTGAAATAGATGTGAAGAATATTTGTGAAGAAATTGAGTTTTGTTACTTTGGAAGTAAAGAGGAGAATGTTGAAATTGACCCAGAAGAAGAGGGTAATGTGGAAGACAGTGTACAGGTTTCCAGTACAGATAATTTTCAGAAGGAAATTGCCACGTTTCAGGTTAAATCAAGTGAGAGGCCTAATTTCACTTGTGTGTGTTGTCGACGCACTTATTATAAGAATCAGACTAAGTTAGTGGATTTATATGCAAAAAGTGAAAGGGAAAATAATAGTGAATGGAAGCATTTTGCAACATACTTGATGGTAGAAAATTGTTTTGATTTGGGATCAGATCAACGTGTGTGTACTTATTGTTGTAACAAATTAAATCAAAACCAGATGCCTGCTAGAGCGGTTCATTATAATCTGGAATTGGTTGAGATTCCTTCTGAATTGAATTATTTAAATACTTATGAATCTATTTTGATTCAAAGTATCCATCCCTTTCAGGCTATTGTAAGAATGGAGCCAAAGACAGGGAAATTGCCTCCATCAGATTTACAGAGAGGATTAAAGGGAAGAGTTGTTTATTTGCCTCTAGATTTGAAGAAAAACATTAATACAATTGGAGTAGAAAAAGTGGAAGAGGAACCTCTGGTTATCTTAGTTAATGGGGTTCCGACAAAGAGTAAGAAAATATGGCAAGATTTAGTGGATGTTAGGAAAGTCAAAAAGGCAACATTGTATTTGAAAAAAATAATAAGTACTATAAGAATGTATATATTGCAGAAGAGGAAGTAAGTGAAGAAGAGGATAGCAATTTGTGTGCTGGTCAAATTGAGAAAGTAGAACCCTCTAAAAGTGAAGAAATATATGAACATTATAGTGTTCATCCTTTGCATTCCAAGGAAGTCATGGGGAATGCTATTGAGTTGTCTCAAATGAAACAAGCCAAAGGGAGTCCCATTAGTGTTTGGGAGGAAAGTTTGGAAGCTCGGTGTTTCCCACAGCTATTTCCAACAGGTCAAGGAGGAAGATATGATGAGCGATCTCATCAAATTCCTGCTTCTGAATACCGGACTTTACGGTTGTATGCAGAAGATGCTAGGTTTCGACAATGCATTCCCTATTTGTTTCATCTCCTGTTTGAAAGTGATCTGTCTGGACTGTCATATGCAGTGAACTACATCCCTAAAAGTGGTATACAGATGCAAAACATCTCTGCAAGTGACTTTATGGATAAAGTCAATGTGCAAGACAGTATTTTGGATTGTCACCTGATTAATCTCATGGCGTGTCAGCGTGGTACTAATGAGTACTGGTACCGTCGTCATGGTGATTTAAAATGTATGCTGAGGAACTTAGGAACTCCCACATGGTTCCTCACTCTGAGCTGTGCCGAGTATGGCTGGGAAGACTTACTTGAATTTATACGAGAGGCAAATGGAAACATTAAAAATATCGAATTCAAGACACACGGAGAACTGTGCTCTTTGGATCCAGTGAATGTATGCAGGTACTTCAATCATAGATTTGAAGCTATGATGTCTTTCATCATGAATAAGAAGAATCCACCTCTTGGAGAGGTGTTGGATTTCTTCTGGAGAAAGGAGTACCAAGCAAGAGCTGCTCCTCATATACATATGCTGCTGTGGATCAAGGATGCACCTAAATTTGGAACAGATCCAGAAGACTTAGTGATGAGTTTCATACAACAGTATTCTACGTGTGCTGTTCCAGACGCAAAGGAGAAGAAAAGCCTAAGAGAACAAGTTCTACGTTTCCAAAGCCATCGTTGTGGAAAGTACTGTCGTCGTAAATTCAGAAACAAGGACAAGTTCTACACCAAATGTCGTTTCGGCTTTCCACGACCGGTGATTTCTAAAGGAAGAGTAAACAGTTTGATGTCTTCGCTGCGACATAATGTGATGAAGAAATCACCTAAAAACACATACAATTTGAAAAGGAACGAAGAGTCCAAGTACATCAACGACTACAACCCAGTGATTTTGTCCATGTGGAATGCTAACATGGATATACAGTTTGTGGCTGATAACTGTATGGCTGTGGCTCGGTATGTGACATCTTACATCACCAAAAAAGAAAAGACAGAATTGAAGGATATGTGGGAGGACATTTCCCATGAAAAGAGCCTCAGCAAGAAGTTGTACAGTTTCAGTCTGAAGATGTTGTCACATCGAGAAATCGTAGCTTACGAATGTTCTGACCGGTTGTCTTCAGCAAGTCTCTATGCCAAATCCAGGAGTATCGTTTGGGCGAGTCTTGGTCTTGCTGCAACGCGTAATCGAGTTCTGAAACCTGTGCGGGAAATTGAGTATTTTGCGGAAAAGGAGCCGAACAGTACCGATATTTTGAAGACCAACATGTTGGTTACATATTATCCAAATCGAAGCAGTCACCTCGAAATGTTTGTCTGTATGAGGTTCTACAAAATTACATATTCAAGAGGAACATCAAAGAAGATATTGAGAAAGGAGTGTATGCTGTAATTGGAAGTGAGGGATGTCTGGTCAAGCAAAGAAAATGCCACTTGGTAAACCATCGAAAATTGAGTGGCGAATCTCCTGAAAAAAAGGAGTTTTTCTATTTAGCACTTTTGCAACTTTTCAAGCCTTGGCGTGCAGAAGAGGAACAGCTTGGAGATTTCCTCTGTTACGAAGACTCTTTCACTGCCTCCAAGGAGACCATAGAATGTCCTGCTTTTCCTAAATATCTAGAAATGTTGAATGCATAAATCAAGCAGGAAGCAACGATTGCAGCCGAGATTGCCAGAGACAGTTCTCAGGACAGTCAGAGTTCTGTTTCATTGAGTCAGGATCCACTCGGAGGACCTGTTATCGAAAATGAAGCTGCCACTGCCATGAATGAAGTGGAAAGAGCCATGGCACATGCTCAGGAGGATGCGGTTAACTTAGAAGACTTGGAAAGACAACTCAACGTTGAGCAGAGGAAAATATATGACGAAGTTACCAAGCAAATTGATCATGGATTTAGTCATGAGAAGAAAGAGTGCTCATGTACGTCGTTGAAGCCTGTCCGACTGTACGTGAGTGGAGAAGCGGGAACTGGAAAAAGTTTCCTCATTAAAGCAATTTCATGTTATTTGAAGGAAAGGACTGAGTCATCGCTGTCTTGTGTTGTCACCGCTCCAACTGGACTGGCAGCACATAACATTAAAGGTATTACTTTGCATCGTCTACTGATGCTGCCAGTGGAGCATGATAACAAATTACAATACCACAAGTTATCTGGAGATGCTTGTTGTGAAGTTTCAAGAGTCTTGAGGAAAATGAAACTTCTTATCATTGACGAAGTAAGCATGGTTTCCAATGTCATGCTTGCCTTTGTGCATTTGAGAATGCAAGAAGTTCTTAAAACAGAGTATGATGTGTTATTTGGTGGCAAACACATCATTGTTTTCGGAGATCTTCTGCAGCTGACACCAGTGAAAGGACAACCTGTGTTCAAAATGCTCACGCATGAAGATACCAGGAAGTGCCTAGGGAGCATTGGCAACGTCAATATATGGTTAAACTTCAATAATGCTGAACTGCATGAAAATATGCGTCAGGCGAAGGATGAAGATTACAAGAATATTCTACAAGTTTGTTAGAATTGGAAAAGTGACCGAGCATGGGAAAGAAGCTTTACATGCACAATTACTGTCAAATTTATATCCAGAACAAGACGTTGTGCCTGAGAATATTTTTCAGAAAATTACTGAGAAGAAATCTGGAATATGTTTGATGCCAACTCTTGCAGAATGTGCCATCTTCAACAACAAAATGTTGCATTTAGAAAACCAAGAGATTGTGAAACTGGAAGCTATTGACAGAGTAGAGCATATGGGATCAACAATTATTTTGTCTGAGAATTTGAAAACAAAATTGGATTCATTAGAGAAGACTATATCTAAAACTGCAGGTTTTGAAAAGACTCTGAATGTGTGCTTAAACTGCCGTATAATTTTAAGAAGGAATTTACATTTTGAAAGAGGTCTGGTAAATGGATCAATGGGTAATGTCGTTGATTTTGTGAAATACAGAAATAGAGATGGAATTGAATTTTTAAAAATTAAATTTGATGGCATTGAGGAAGTACAGCTAATTGGTCGTTGTTCTGCTAGATTTTTGCTTGTAAAAGACTTATATGTTCGCCGTAAGCAGTTTCCTGTTTGCTTGGCATATGCGGTGACAATCCATAAATCGCAAGGTTTAAGTGTAGACAGTGCATTGGTGAATATTGGCAGTTCTGTGTTCAAGGAGGGTATGGCATATGTGGCATTGTCACGAGTTAGAACTTTATCGGGATTGTACTTGATTGAGTGTGATGTCACAAACATTTGTGCGGATCTAGATTGTGTTAAGGAATACAATAGGTTAAGAAGAGAGTATGCTCCACATTTGCCTCAATATCCTTTGTTTGAGAAACGTGTGGTAGGCCGGAAACGAAGAAATGTGACCAATACTAGGGAGGTTGTAGCAAAAAGACGAAAAGTCGATGAACCTGAAATTATAAGCAGAAACAAAAAGGATTCTGTTGAAGATGTTGTTGGTTTTCAATTTGAAAACTGTTCTGGTGGCAACTGCTATGCTAATGTAGTGGTTAATGTTTTGTTTTCTCTAGAAAATGTAAAAGAAGAGATTGTGGTCAATTCTGATCAAAGATTTTGCAGTTTGTTAAATTCTGTGTTAGAGAAATGTAGCACTGATAGAACAAAAATAGAAAGTGTGTCTGAAATTCGAAATCTGTTAGACAGATGTTCAGGTCAAACACAATTCTCTCAAAATATTCAGCAAGATTGTCAGGAGTTTTTAATGTATATGCTTGATGTATTGCATGCTGAAGGTGTAGATGTAGATCACCTGTTTGGGCTTTCTTATCAATGGCAGCATGACTGCGAGAACTGTAGGGTATCAAGTACTACTAGTGTAGACTCAGAAAGATTTATATATTTAACTTTGCCAGACAGTAAATCAGTCTCCTTTAATAAGCTAGTAAAAGCAGCTGATCACAACATGGAGTGTAGCCAATGTAAATCTGAAATGATGTCAACATTATTTATACGAACATATGGCCAGTATGTCATTTTAATGTTCCAACGATGTAGGCCTGATGGAACAAAATTGACAACTTTAATTAAAAATGTTGTGGCTTCGCAGTTGTCAATATCAGGAAGGACTTTTGTAACTGCAGCAATTATATATCATGATGGTCCTTCAACAACATCAGGACATTACACAGCTTACTTAAAGTCTAGAAACGGCTGGTCATTCTGCAACAATTCTGTTTTAACTTTAAAAAAAAAATTGCCGTATGACCTTAAAAATTCTTACCTGGTGTTTTTAAAACCAAAATTTTAGGGAAAGAATCTCGGGATGTGCTCTGAGGAATTTCAAGAGGTTCTAATGGCTCCTACACGATTTGGCCTTGAGGATAAGTGTAGTACAGAGACATAAGTTATTTTTGAGTATTAAATAGTTCCTGGAAAAAAAGAAGATTTTCCTACAGAAAGTGGTGGGCACAGATTAGTTGAAGGACAACAGAGTATTTCCCAAAGCAAACGGTGTTCTTACCATAACACTTGACGTCATGGAAAAATAACTGCACTTTGAATGAGTTCAGAAAAACTGTTTCTTTTTATAAGCTAATTCAAGCAGCCAATCAAAACATGGAGTAGAGGGAATGTAAGTCTGCAATGCTGTCTAGATTATTGGTCCAAACTTTTGATAATAATGTCATTTTAAAAATCCAACTATATAAACCTGATGAAAGTAAGTCTTCAACTTTAATTACAAATGTTGTGGCTACACAGTCGTTGATTTTAGGAAGAACATTTGTAACTACAGCTATTATATGGCATGATGGTCATTTGACAAGATCCGCTTATTACACAGCTTATTGAAAATGTAAAGAAATTTGCTGTTTCGGAAATGATTTCCCATTTGACTACGATACAATGTTGCCTTTTTACTTAAAAATATTCTTACTTTCTGTTTTCAGAAAAGAGAATTTAGGGTAGGTATCTGGCGTATAATGATTCTAGGGGTTGATATAATTTTATCTACTGTTTTATATTGCTTTGTGATTAAAAGTGATGTAGAGAATTAAATAATTGTAGTAGTCATAGAGGTAGTGTAAGTCTGCTTCATAGTAAGCAGTATCAGTGTCATAGGAAATGTAGAACATGAGTGAGCAAGAAGGGTAAGATATTACTAGTCCAGGATTGTGAAAGTGATCTTGAACGTTTTCTTTCTGAAAGTTGCGGAAATACAAAATGACGGGATTTGCTTACAAGAATTCCAAGAGTTATAAATGGCTCTTACATGATTTGGCCTTGTGGAAACGTGTGGTAGAGAGCGAGAAGTCATTTATTGTATGTAACATATTTTTCAAAATGATGGAGGTTTTCTTTCAGAAAGTGGCGGGCTGAAAGTAATAACAGCACAACAGAGTGTAAGCTGTTCATAGGACATCCTTCGACGTCATGGAAAGTAAGTTAATTTTAAGGAGTTCTGAATTCTGATTTGTTATGTTGTATGGGTTTTTTAAACACAATCATTTTGATTGTGTTTTTTTTCCCCGCTGTTATATGATGAATACCTTCAAGTCACTGTTTTTAGTGAAATTTGATACATTCTGAGAACAGCAAAAATAAACCATTTAACATGTATAATTAATTCTGTACTGTTTGTATTTATGATGTATATTTAGAACTGTGTAGGAGGCATGGAGAAGGTGAGGCTTCTGTAAGTGTCAAAGTTGTTGCATACAGTGCTCACATTCTACGTAGTCTTTCATATGATAGACTACATTTCCACAATGAGATACCTAAGCAAAGGAAACACAGGTGATGTGATTGTGGAATGAGCAAAAAAAATTGCACGTTTTTCAATTATATTACCTGTGTTTCCTAACATTACACATCACATTGTGTAGATGAGGTTTAGGCCTGTTCCAGGAGACAGAGGAGGTCTGACATTTGTTCAGGAGTGCAGTGGACATGACTCACTTCGTTGGTAGGCCTGCACATGTATTATCTCTTCTATACTCTTCAACAAGCCTAAATTTCATCTGCAACCCTGAGTAGGACTTACCTGAAACAAATCTGTGGATAGGTTACACCTTATAAGCATCTAGAAACAATCATTTGAAATGTTAAGGGCAGTTTTATGAAGGCTGTGTGCCTCTTTTACGCCGCTGTTCCGTCACTTTTGTGTAAAAGATGCACCATGTTGCAAGATAGGCCTCAGTTCATTTCCAGCAAGATACCGTCAGTTTAAAATGTATATAATTAGGACTGTGTAGGGGGTATGGAGAAGCTGAGGCTTCAGTAAGTGTCAAAGTTGTTGCATGCAGTGCGTACTCTTTCATATGCTGGACTACATCTGCACAATGAGATACCTAACCAAAGGAAACACAAGTGATGTGATTGTGAAATGAGCAAAAGATATTGCACGTTTTTCAAATATATTACCTGTGTTTCCTAACATTACGAATCACATTGTGCAGATGAAGTTTAGGCCTGTCCAGGGAAACAGAGGAAGTCTGAACTTTATTGGTTGGCCTGCACATGTATTAACTCCTCTGTACTCTTCAACAAGCCTAAATTTGATCTGCAACCCTGAGTAGGCCTCACCTGAAACAAACGTCTGGATAGGACACACCTTATTGCCATCCTGAAACAATCATTTAAAATGTTAGGAACAGTTTTATGATGATTGTGCACCTCTTTTGCGCTGCCATTGCGTCACTTTTGTGAGACAACAGCAGTGCAAAAGATGCACCATGTTCCAAGATAGGCCTTACTTCATCTGCATCAAGATACTGTTAGTTTAAAATGTATATCTTTAGGACTGTGTAGGGGGCCTGGAGAAGCAGAAGCTTCTGTAAGTGTCAAAGTTGTTGAAAAACTCTTTGTCCTTCAATCTTTTCCCTTCTAATTTTTAAATACATGTTTTAATATTTTTCAAATGTTTGTTATCTCTTTCACAGATTGAAAGTATAAAAATAACAAGTGACTAAGTTAACGACAATTATAAGGTAAATGTTTTGTACTCTTTTCGTTTAATTTCTATCACATTTAACTACTATTAGTTCCACTGCTTCATTTCTTTAACCCTCACGTTCCTGCCTTTGCTACTTCCCTCATTCCTTTCTCTATTACTTACTTACTCTACTCCTTCCACTCCTTTTCTCAGTCTTTCTCTTCTCATAGTTCCTCACTCTTGTTCACTCACTCCGTCTCTATTACTCTTAGTGTCTCTGACTGATCACTGTTTCACTACTTGTTCATTATGCTTTCTCTGTGTAGTTGAAGCACACTAAGGGGCATATTATGAACACAGCCAATAAAATTATTGCTGTTTTTATCGGCAGAAAACTGCTGCAAAAGCGGTTTTAGCGGCAGTTTTCTGCCGCAAAAGCAGCTTTAGCGACACATTTCTGCCGATAAAAGCTGCAAAACTTTTATTGCCTATGTTGATAATATGCCCCTATGTTATTTAGATTTCTTTGCTGTTTCAATTATTCTTTTTCTGTTACTTCTTCTTTTCTGCTTTCTGTTTTTTCTCTCTGTTATTCCACATGTTTTAATCTTATTTTGAACATTCACTCACATTCTCTAAGAAACTCTTCTTTGTTATTCTTCTACTGTCCTTTTTTTCTTTCACTTCCTTATCTATTTTGTTTTTCACAATTATATCCTCTTCCATCTTTTCTTCGGTAAATAAATCTATTAAACAGTATCTCTGGTTTAGTCCCTATAGCTGTCTTTCTTTTAACATTACTCTCTGTTTACTTCCCTTATACTTACTCTTCTTTTTAAAAAAAAAAAAAATTTGGTTCGCTCCCGGTTCGCGTACCGGCGAGCGAACCGGGAAGCGAACCAAAAGAAATAGAGCTTTCCAGAGTGCTAAACATTCTAGCAATTTTTTTATAAAGGGGAGGTAGTTCTGAAAATAACTTATTTTTTAATGTTTTTGTGGTTTTATATATTTTTTTTATTTTTCTGAACATTTTTTGTTTCTTTTGTATTTTTTTTACAATTTTATGTTTTTTTTGGTTTTTTGGGGGGGAAACAACAAAAAACATGCATTGGAAAGGGCTCAACAGGAGGAAATGTATTTTTTATTTTTTGGGGCGTTTAGAGCACTTGTGGTTTTCATATGCTCTGTTTATTAAATTAACACTCATATTGCCACATGAGAGTAAGGTACCGCAATATATACAGACTATCTTCATGTGGACAAAGATTTCCTGAATGTTTGGCACTGTTTCCCGTGCCTCTGGCCCCGACAGAGATACCTGTGCCGATGTCCTGGCCACAGGAGTTGGTGGGTTGTCCTGGAGGTCACGCATCTCTGCCCGGCTGTAATTTAGTGGATGCCACCTCTGCATGTGACGGTGCATAGTATAGTTGCCGTAACTATACTTCTTATCTGTGCCTCTAGATAAGTCCTCTTTGCATATGAGGCACGTCACATACCGAGCATTAACTTTTTTCTGTCCTTCAGGAAAAGAAAAAAACTGCCAAATGAAACTATTTTTATGATGAGATACCCGGGGCTCCTCTTGTAAAAAATGTGTTGCCTGTATTTCCTCTTCCTCTTCTTGATCCTCTTCCTACTCTGTGTTGGGAAGGAACTGTGGAGGTGGTCCTCTCTTCCCATGAGGAGGTGGTGGTGGTGGTGGGGGTGCACCAGCTGCAGCTACTAGTGAAGCCATTTTCCACTCAGCAAAATAGGTCTTCCTTTCACAAAGTTGAAAGTCAGAGTGAGAAAAAAGGTGGGGGCTTTCATCATTTTTGGAAAAAAATAGTTCTAAACCAATCAAAAGTGTTATTTTTAGGTCACCTGACCTAGCCTCACATCATTAGGAAACCAAAAGTGAAATGAACCAATGAAAAGTTTTATTAACAAGTCACATGACCTGTTACGCTTATGTTACGCGCTGCGGAACGCGCCCCGGATCGCTTCCGGTTCGCGCTCCGGAGCACTTCCGGGTGCGCTAACGCGGCGCGTCATAAGATGCATTACGCGGCAACGCGATACGTCGCGCTTTCGCGACGCGCCCCGGATCGCTTCCGGGGAGCTGCGCTTCGCGTCTCAGTTCACGTACCGGAGCACTTCCGGGTGCGCTAACGCGGCGCGTCATAAGACGCATTACGCGACAACGTGATACGTCGCGCTTCCGCAACGCGTCACGATGTTGATTTCTAACGCGGCAGTTGCGCAAACGGAACGTTTACCGGTTCGCGGACCGGGTCGCGGCACCAAATTGACCTAACGGGAAGCTTCCCGGTTCGCGAACCGGGAGTGAACAAAAAAAAATAATAATAAAAAAATTATTAATAAACATATAAAATATATTTTTTGATTTAAAGAAGAATACATTTTACAGCTTTTGATATTTGCTATTAAAAAACCATTGAAATTCACTGAAAAAAACATAGGTTATGGACCATATATAGTTAGGAATTAGCATTTACAAAACCTTGAAAATTCACTGAAAAAACCATAGGTTATAGACCATATATAGTTAGGAATTAGCATTTAAAAAACCTTTTTTTACTCACACAAAACCATTGAAATTCCATATATAGTTAGTTGTACTAACTATATATCGCGCACCCGCAATCCACTGCTGATCATGTCACATATTACATCATTCATGACATGGTCAGTGACATCACTGATGACATCACTGATGACATCTCAAATGACATCACTGATGACATCACTGATGACAACATCCAGTGACTGTATGTTTCTGTAAAGTTAAAATATGTCTTACATATTGAAGAATGAGTGGATGTATAAGTGTCTGGATAAAGGATTTATTAGGTGCATGATTGACTGTATGAGTGAGTGAATAAATGTGTGTCACTGAGTGCATGAGTTAGTGACTAAACTGTCTTAATTTGTGCATCATTATGTCTGTTGTTCTGTAAACTGCTGCATGTGTTGATCAGTAGCTATATGAGTAAGTATATGGGTTATTGATTGGTTGCCCAAGTATTTGTATGGAAGACTGAGTGTGTGTGGGGGTGGCTGGGAGGTGTATGACTCTGTGCATAGATGTGTGAGCAGTTGATTCACTAGATGTATGGGTTCAAAAGTGCATGTGAAACACCTGTATGGGCGGTTGACTGAGTGCATTAGTGAGTGAATGGATATCTCAGTGCTACATGTCAAAGTAAGTACATATGTAAAACACAGTACATGTGACAGTTGACATATATAAATAACTGTGCATAAGAGCCAGTGAATGTGTGAGTGGCTGTATGGATCATTGTGTACTTGTATCAGGCATTGTAAAAGAGAGTAAATATGTGTTAGTATATGTTTGAATAAGTAAGGTGTGTATAACTGTATAGTTGAGGAAATGGAGGTGTGATTGATTCTTTGCATGACTGACTAAGTGTGTGAGTAACTCCATGGATGAGTGACAGTCTGTGAGTGTCTGTTTACACCGAGTGTATCTAAGGTTATATTAGAGTCTGAAGAGGTTCATCGTATAATCACATGAATGATGTCATCAGTGATGTGATCAGTAATGTCAAATGAGATGTCATCAGCGATGTCATCAGTGATGTCATTTGCGATGTCATCAGTGATGTCATCAGTGATGTCACTGACCATGTCATGAAT
The DNA here is from genome assembly GCF_964261635.1 of Lissotriton helveticus. Classification (NCBI taxonomy): domain Eukaryota; kingdom Metazoa; phylum Chordata; class Amphibia; order Caudata; family Salamandridae; genus Lissotriton; species Lissotriton helveticus. The sequence continues at coordinate 1,213,330,696 of NC_136071.1, read as the reverse complement.
GATGTAATATGTGACATGATCAGCAGTGGATTGCGGGTGCGCGATATATAGTTAGTACAACTAACTATATATGGAATTTCAATGGTTTTGTGTGAGTAAAAAAAGGTTTTTTAAATGCTATTTCCTAACTATATATGGTCTATAACCTATGGTTTTTTCAGTGAATATATATATATATATTACCTACTGGCGGACGCCAGTAGGTATATATAGTTAGGATCGATTTCCATAGGGAAATCGCAACATTCTATTTGGAATAACTTTGGCGCCGGTTGAGCAATCAGGCTGAATTTTTCAGCAACTTTGCCTCGGGACTTTCCGCTTCTTCCCTGAAAGTGTGGGGGGATTTGTCAAGCGGGGGCTGAGATAAAAGGGGGGTCCCAAAACGTGTTTTCCCCATGTTAATTTCCATAGGGCGGTCTGTCGCAGTTTTAGTTCGATCGGCTGAATGGATTTTCACCAAACTTGGCAAAATTGTAGGGACTGGTAGCCCGATGTGCCTTTGCTATGTCTCAAGATATGTGCTCCAGTGGATTTTGAGTAATTTATGTTTAAAAAAAATGTATATATCTGTAAGCGCGCCCCGGAGCACGTACCGGGGAGCGCTCCGGGAGCGCCACGCGACTTGCGCACGGCAAGCTGATTGGTTCTCGGGTGTCTGTAAACATTCGAAACAGTCAACAGCGGCCGCCATCTTGTGTCTCGGTAGGATTGAGATAGAAGAGTTGGCAAAAATCAAAGGGGGAAATGAGCAAAAAGGGGCAGGGTATACCCCCCTGACCCCCTAGGTTTGATGTGGAGGCCATAAAAGGGTCCCGTGGGACAAAAGATTTTTTTTTTTTCGATTTTCAAGGGGGTAACGCCCGGTACGCGCACCGGGGAGTGTACCAGGGAGCGTACTTAGGTGAAAAATAGTGAAAATATTAGTGTAAAATAATCATTTTGAGTAATTACAGGTAGGGTAACACTGAAAAGAGCTTTTGGGTTCTGTGTTTTTTTTAGGTACCTACAATGTTTCCCACACACACCTACATGCACACAACCCCACACCCACACACCCACACACTCCCCACACACACTTCACACATGCACACTTCCACCCACAGTCAAACACCCCACACCCCCACATCGACATCTTACATATCCACACCCACACCCACATCCCACACACCCACACTCAAACACACACCTCACCCCCCTTCCACCACACACACACACACACATGCACATACACACAAATATCTCACAGACGCACCCCACACATCCCACACACAGATCCCCCCCCCAACACTCACAGAGACAACTCACAGACACATCTACACATCTCACACATACATACACATCCTACACATATACCTCCCACACACACCCCACACACACCTCACACACCCACACTCCCACTTACACTCAAACACCCCACACAGTCACACCCACACACACACCTTACATAATCATATCCCCAACCACATCCATATACTCCACACATCTATACACCTCATCCCCCGTAGAAACACACACACACACATACACACCTCACAGACACCCCCTGCACATCCCTCACACACACCTCCCCCACGCCTACACATGGGGAAAACTAAGTGAAACACTAAAATAATAATTTAAAGTGCTTAGAGGTAGGGTATCTCTGAATAGATTTGTTGTGTTGTTTGGGTGTTTTAAGTACCAACATGTAGGTACCAATGCTGAGTCTTAAAGTCAATGTACACCGTCTCCTCTGTAGATAATTTGCATGTTGTTACAGAAGTTATTGTGGTATATGGAATCTATACCATAGTCTGTCAGGGAAGCAGAAACAACATGGAGGCAGGAGTTGAAAAAGAGATGTCAAATACACATTGGAGATAATATAGTGGGAGAAAGGAAGTAACTTTGAGCAAAATTACTATGTAACATAAAAAAGTTGCACAGTATACTATAACATAAAAAAGTTGCACAGTATACTATAAGTCTGAGTTTATATTATAATCAATTTGGTACTAGTTTATGAATTACATATAATAATGAATAATGTCTCGAACAATTTTTGATTATTAAATATAAATTTATTGTTGAGATTGTTCATAATTTAATAACACTTCTAACATTACATCATCCGGAATGTCCTCCAAATTTTCATTACATGATTCAAATGATTCAAGACAGTCAATTAGTTGTTGATCCTCAGACTCATCCATGAAATCCAAGAATTCGTTAAGAATATCTTTATCCATAATTTCAAAAGAAATTGTATTGCTCTCCTCTTTACCTTCCATTTTTGCTGTAAATTGCATAAAAAATAGCAGTTCTCAGTGTAAGGGCTTTTGATAAAGGGACTCATCCCGAAACGCGTCATGCCGCCTGTGCTGGAATAAAGGTTTTCTCCTTGGATCCCCGTTTGTGTCCCTCTGGTTCTTTCCTGTTGGAGTGAATCTCACTGTGGATATACTTTTCACGCAAGCCCTGTGCGTGATTGGGGGACCCGTCTCGTTCTGTGGCCTGGGTTCAAGGGCTTCTTCTTGCAGTCTTCTCTTTTCCGCCAAGGTATTGGCAAACCCAGACCCCCGCCGAACCAAAGGACAACAGCAGCGTTGTTGCATCTGCAACCTGTGACTTCACGGGAGGGGCAAGCTTACTCAAGTTAGTCTCTAAACCGCTGTGGGACTTTGGATACAAGCGGTGAGACGTCAAGGGGGCCCGGGAGTAACCTCTTTGCAGCAGGGACACTGTGTGATGATGACTGCACCTATACATACTTTTGTCGAGATCGCCAGCAAACTATTTTACAGTTTCAAAGAGCCGGCAGCATAACACTTACCTGGCAGCCAAGATGGTGCATGCTGGGAAACGCAGTCTGTGGCATGAGGCGGCGTTAAGGTGTTCAGGAAACCAATCGGCTCTGCTGGGCTGCTAACCAATGGCAGTAAGATGGATAATTCAAAAGTAACAGGAAGCAGTTCTCAGTGTAAGGGCATTTGATAAAGGGACTCATCCCGAAACGCGTCATGCCGCCTGTGCTGGAATAAAGGTTTTCTCCTTGGATCCCCGTTTGTGTCCCTCTGGTTCTTTCCTGTTGGAGTGAATCTCACTGTGGATATATATATATCCACAGTCAACGCGTTTTTCCCATGTTAATTTCCATAGGGCGGTTGGCCTCACTTTTAGCCCGAACGGCTGAATGGATTTGCACGAAACTTGGCAAAATTGTAGGGACTGTTAGCCCGATGTGCCTTTGCTAGGTCTCAATATATGTGCTCCAGTGGATTTTGAGAAATTAACGTTCAAAAAAAGATATATATCTGTAAGCGCGCTCCGGGCAGCGCCCCGGTTCGCGTACTTGACGCGTAACGGAACTTCGCGAAGCGAAGCTGATTGGCTCTCCGGTGTCTGTCAACATTCTAAACAGTCCGGAGCAGCCGCCATCTTGTCTCTCGGTAGGATCGAGAGACAAGAGGAGGCCAAAACAAAGGGGGAAATGACCATAAGGGGGCATAGTAGATCCTCCCTGACCCCCTAGGTTTGATGTGGAGGCTTTAAAAGGGCCCCGCGGGGCAAAAAAAGAAATACAATTTATTTTTTATTTTTTTTGCGTGGGTAGTGCCCGGTTCGCGAACCGGGAAGCGGCCCGGGGAGCGTACTATAAGGAAAAAAGAATGATAGACTTTTCAAATATTGTATGTTAATTGATTGTTTGTTTTGTTGATTTTTTTTTTATTTATTCATTTTTTAAACAATTATTTATTATTGTGATTGTGTTTCAAAATTTAATAAAATGTCTACCAGTTCACTGTCTGAAATGTCGTTATTTTCATTGAACATAGCTTGTAATGTTTGAGTGTGTAAAATGTCCTCATTTTCAAGGAGGACATCTACTGATTGCACACGGATCACTGACATAATATCGACGACACAAATATCGAGATACACAAACATCGAGTCAAAAATATCGATTGACAAAATATCGACTCCCTATCTTCAAACAGGTAAGTACCAAAATATCGACTCCAAAATATCGACTTACAAAAATATAGACTGTCAAAATATCGATTTTTTAAAATGTCTTAAAAGTAAGTTAAAACTAATATAGTAATAAATATATTTAATATAAACTTAGAAATAATTATTAAAAAAATATAATTTTAATAAATAATTTATATAATTAAAAAAATTATATCACCAAAAATTACACACACACATATATATATATATATATATATATATATATATATATATATATATATATATATATATATTTAAACATATTATTAAATAAACATATATAACATTTTAGAAAATGTTTAAAATTTATTGTTACAACTATAGTGAGTTCAACATTAGCAAAAGTGTTGGATAGCGTAGAGGTAAAATTTACTACTCCCACTCCAGTGGGTGCAACAGTAGGGAAAGCGCTGGATAGCAGAGAGGTTAAAATTACTATTCCCACTCCAGGGATGTATGACGTTACAACGCATACTTTTACAACGCCTACCATTACAACAAAACTTTTACAACGCAAAAATTTTACAACGCATATACCTTTACAACGCATACCATTACAACATATGTATTGGTAAGTATATAATAATTTTTTGAATATAAATTAATAAAAAATATTATAATATAATTTAATATAATTTAATTTTATTAAATAAATGTAATTTAAATGTAATTTTACTTTATTTTTACAAAGTACCCCTGTACCCCAAAAACCCAAAACTGACCCTGAACCCTAAAAATACCCCTTTACCCATAAACTGAAAACTGACCCTGAACCCTAAAAATACCCCTTTACCCGAAAACTGAAAACTGACCCTGAACCCTAAAAATACCCCTTTACCCAAAAACTGAAAACTGACCCTGAACCCTAAAAATACCCCTTTACCTACAAACTGAAAACTGACCCTGAACCCTAAAAATACCCCTTTACCCCAAAAACTGAAAACTGACCCTGAACCCTAAAAATACCCCTTTACCCAAAAACTGAAAACTGACCCTGAACCCTAAAAATACCCCTTTACCTACAAACTGAAAACTGACCCTGAACCCTAAAAATACCCCTTTACCCCAAAAACTGAAAACTGACCCTGAACCCTAAAAATACCCCTTTACCCAAAAACTGAAAACTGACCCTGAACCCTAAAAATACCCCTTTACCTACAAACTGAAAACTGACCCTGAACCCTAAAAATACCCCTTTACCCCAAAAACTGAAAACTGACCCTGAACCCTAAAAATACCCCTTTACCCAAAAACTGAAAACTGACCCTGAACCCTAAAAATACCCCTTTACCCAAAAACTGAAAACTGACCCTGAACCCTAAAAATACCCCTTTACCCAAAAACTGAAAACTGACCCTGAACCCTAAAAATACCCCTTTACCTACAAACTGAAAACTGACCCTGAACCCTAAAAATACCCCTTTACCCCAAAAACTGAAAACTGACCCTGAACCCTAAAAATACCCCTTTACCCAAAAACTGAAAACTGACCCTGAACCCTAAAATTAAAATATTTATCAATTAATCAATTATAATTAATTACCAATAATATTTTAATTAATTACCAATTAATAATTAATTAACAATTAATTTTTTAAAAATATCAATAAATAAATTAACATATTTAATTAATTATAATTAAATTACTTCCCACCCTATTCCCCTATAAACCCACAACCCGCTACAGAAAATAAATTACTAAAATTAAAATATTTATCAATTAATCAATTATAATTAATTACCAATTATATTTTAATTAATTACCAATTAATAATTAATTAACAATTAATTCTAAATTATTATCAATAAATAAATTAACATATTTAATTAATTATAATTAAATTACTTCCCACCCTATTCCCCTATAAACCCACAACCCGCTACAGAAAATAAATTACTAAAATTAAAATATTTATCAATTAATCAATTATAATTAATTACCAATTATATTTTAATTAATTACCAATTAATAATTAATTAACAATTAATTCTAAATATATATCAATAAATAAATTAACATATTTAATTAATTAGAATTAAATTACTTCCCACCCTATTCCCCTATAAACCCACAACCCGCTACAGACTTATATTACACAAAAAATAAAAATTATTATTAACTTACCTTAAATTCGATATTTTTGTTGTCTATATTATGTCTAGTCGATATTATGTCCATTCTATATTTTTGATTCGATATTATGTCCATTCTATTCGATATTAATTTTCTCTAGTCGATATTTTTGTTGTCTATATTATGTCTAGTCGATATTATGTCCATTCTATATTTTTTACTCGATATTCTGTCCAGTCGAAATAATTGACTCGATATTATGACTGTACACCATTGCACACATTGCAGTAGTTCTTGGTCCCAAGTTTCATCCATAAATTCAATGTCATTTGGATCAATGATTTCTTGGTTGGTCTCTGCAAGGACAATTTCAAATGACACTTTCTGTTCGACTTCCATTTTGCCTGAAATTTGCATAAAAAAATATATATTAGTAGAGATAGGGCACTGTTGGGATTAATTTTAGATAGGCAGTTTTTAACAGTGAATTTATCTTTGGGCAGTGTATAGTATCAGAGTGGAAGTAGGAATATAAAAAAGTGTATGTGATTTAACGTAAGTAAATTCATAATTATAAAAGACAAGCCTAACTCCATCCATAACTATAACAGAGAAGTCTATCTAAATCTATAACTACTACAGAGGGATAGTATATAACTATCAGAAAAAGTTTACCATATTAACTTAAAGTGCACAATATACTTCAGTTTTTAAAATAACAACTTACCTTTAAAAAGAAGTTGAAGTTATTAGTGAAAATCCTATTGAAATGTATACCAGGAAGTAGTAGTCAAAATGGCTGTGTTTCCTTCTCTTCCTTTATATTTAGGTACATAACCAATCAAATGTCAGGTAAAAACAAATGGAAAAGAAAGTAACATTTTAATTGGTTGTCAATTCCAACACTTCAGATGTGTTTTGTGAAGTAATTTACCTCAGGGTATTTAGAGAGGTCTACAGGCTAAATGGCTAAATGGAATTCCAACCAAATTTGTGAAAATGGTAGGGATTGGTATGTAGTATGAGCAAATCTATATTTGGTGAAAGTGTCTCCAGGGTTTCTTCTGTAAATTACTTTCCCACCTTTTTTAATGGAGCGCTTCCCGGTGAGCGCCCCGGTACGCGAACCTGCAGCGTTACGGGAGTCCACCATTTTGTGTTTCGGTCGAATTAGGATACAAGATGGAGGGCAAATAATGTTCAGAATGGGTAGAAGGGGACACGGTAGACGTATTTTGACCCCCTAGGTTTTCTGAGGATGGCTGAGGAGGCCCATATGTGCGAAAAAAACACATTTTTTTAAAAAAAAACACGCGGTTAGCTTCCGGTTCGCGTACCGGGTAGCGCTCCGGGGAGCGTACTTTGTTGAAATTTAGTGAAAAAAGTTAGAGTAAAATAATAATTGTGAGTGATCAGATGTAGGGTAGCTCTGAGAAGAGCTTTTGGGTTTATGGTACATTTAGGTACTTATAAGTAGGTACCAATGCACAGTCTTAAATTCAGAATGAAAACTCTGTTCCCTTCATCTGAGAAGTGAACTCCATCTCTTCTGTAGATATCTTGCATGTAGTAACGCAAGTTATTGTTGTACATGGAGCCCATTCCATGGTCTCTCATGTAAGCTGAAACAGATTTGTTTACATGCTTCCTCGATTTCTCAATTTGTGGACAAAATTGGTTGGACCACCTCCATTTCTGTCTTTGGCATATATTTGAATATACCAAGGCAGTTTGAGGAAAAAGTGCCATCAATTGCTCAAAGGTGTCCTTTAAAAGCATTTCCAGACCTACACCAGTCAAAGTGCCCAAGTCATTACCTCCCCAGTGCAAAATTAACAGGTCAGGTTTAGGCAAATGCATAAAGGTTTTCACCAATGGTATCAATTGGTGACATTTTAATCCTCTGTGGCCAAACCACTTAATTTCCACATCTTGTAAATTGAGGTTAGGTAAATTTCTGTTCTCAGCATACCTTTGAGCCCAGTAGATGTAACTATGTCCAACAATCCAGACAGAAAACATGGTGAGAGAAGGTTCTGCTGCAGTCAGATGAAGTGTGGCAATGAAATGGCAGTTGGAAAAATAAGAGTTTAAAATGAAAAAAACTGTGGAGTTTCTGTGTTAAGGAAGCAGTAGCAGTGAATGGTGGATTTTGATTGCTGAAAACAGAAAGTTAGGGTGCATGGATGAGTTCTTTGAAAGATGTAATTTGAATGGTCAAGAAAAAATCATTTAATGAAAGATTGCACTGGATATGCAGGTGCACTGAGAGTTCAGAGTTCAATTGAAACATTGTTGTGTGAACTTGCAAACATCAGAGGTCTTTCAGGAGGTGGTTGCTATGCAAAAAAGGCAGAGAGGGCTGAGGGGGAAGGGTGTTGATTTGAAAAAAGTGAGGGAAGAGTTTTGATTGGGTGACATGAGAGATATGTGTGATGAGTTACAGCATTTCTGTGCTTTTCATAGCTGCAGACTCTGGAGTGCATACCTTTTGCTCTGCTAAAGACAAATTGGTGTGTTTCTGAGACTGTTTTGAAACTCATAAAGTATTTGCTAAGGTGAGAAAAGATTCATTTAATTTAGATAGACAATAGTATGGTTTAGGGAGAAAATTATGAAGAAAGTTCTGTATTTAAAATGTTGCTTTGTGTCAAGTGTTTTACAAATAGATTTTGTTTCTTTGAGTTACATAGCCATGTTAAAAGTGACCCTTAAAAAAACGCTTTCATGTGTCTTAGGGCATTTGAAGTCATTTCCCGATGAATGTAGGTATATAATTGATTTAGCTGATGTGTTTAAAAACGTTTTTAGGCCTTTGAGTCTCTCTGATATTATTTTTCCCATTTTAATTTAAGACCTTTCCCCGTGGTGCAAGGTCCTTGTAAATACGCCCACATGTGTGTTTAGTAAATTTAGATTTTAATTCTTTGAGTTACATAGCCATGTTAAAAGTAATGCAAAAATGGTGCAAAGGTTTTTAAAAAACGCTTTCATGTGTCTTAGGGCATTGTAAGTCATTTCCCGATGAATGTAGGTATATAATTGAATTATATGATGTGTTGATCCACCTCACGAAGTGGATCAGCAACTGCGCGGACGAACTCGCCCCCCTAAGGACCCCGCCCAGCAGATCCGGCAGCAGAAAAGCCCCATGGTTCACCGACGAACTCAAGAGCTCCAAGAAGAACTGCCGAGCCCTCGAGAAAGTATGGAGAAGGGAACCAACAATGGACAACATGACCACCCTCAAGCTCGCCACCCGGAAACACCACCAACTGATCCGCGCCACCAAGAAAAATGCATACAAGGACCGGCTGGACAACAACGCACACAACTGCAAGGAACTCTTCAACATCGTGAAAGAGCTCTCCAACCCCAACGCCGGAAACAACGACATCACCCCATCGCAAGAACTCTGCAACTCCCTCGCCTCCTACTTCCACAACAAGATCGCGGACATACACAACAGCTTCAGCACCCAACCGACGCATGCCACAACCGCAGCAACGCCACCCACCACCACCCTCCGCGCCTGGACTCCGATCAGCACCGAAGACACCGTCCGCACAATGAACTCCGTCCACTCCGGATCTCCGACCGACCCCTGCCCTCACCACGTCTTCAACAAGGCCAACGTTGTCATCGCACCCCACCTGCGGGACACTATCAACACCTCCTTCGACACCGCCACCTTCCCTGAGAGCTGGAAGCACGCCGAACTCAGCGCTCTACTCAAGAATCCTACAGCGGACCACACCGAACTCAAGAACTACCGTCCCATCTCGCTCCTCCCGTTCCCGGGCAAAGTCATCGAAAAGACCGTCAACAAACAGCTGGCCGCCTTCCTCGAGACGAATGGATCCCTCGACCCCTCACAGTCTGGCTTCCGAGCCAACCACAGCACCGAGACCGCCCTCATCGCTGCCACCGATGACATCCGAGCCCTGATGGACAACGGAGAAACAGCGGCCCTCATCCTCCTGGACCTCTCCGCGGCATTCGAAACTGTCTGCCACCGCACCCTAGTGCAGCGCCTCGGCAACATCGGAATCCAGGAGAAGGCACTGGAATGGATCACCTCCTTCCTCGACGGAAGAACACAGAGAGTCCGCCTACCACCGTACAAATCAGAGGCCACCGAAGTCATCTGCGGCGTCCCCCAAGGATCCTCGCTGAGCCCCACCCTCTTCAACGTCTACATGAGCCCCCTCGCGGCCATCGCACGCCAACACAACCTCAACATAATCTCCTACGCCGACGACACCCAGCTGATCCTCTCCCTGACCAACGACCCCGCCGCCGCCAGAGCCAACCTGCACGAAGGGATGAAAGATGTAGCCGAGTGGATGACGACCAGCCGCCTAAAACTGAACTCAGACAAGACGGAGGTCCTCATCCTGGGCTCCTCGCCATCCGCCTGGGACGACTCCTGGTGGCCCCCCGCCCTGGGCACCGCACCCAAACCGACGGACCACGCACGCAACCTGGGCTTCATCCTGGACTCCTCCCTCTCCATGACCAGACAAGTCAACGCCGTCGCCTCGTCATGCTTCTACATCCTGCGCATGCTACGGAAGATCTTCTGGTGGATCCCCACCGAGACCAGGAAGACTGTCACCCAGGCCCTCGTCACCAGCCGACTGGACTACGGCAACGCCCTCTACGCCGGAACCACCGCCAAGCTCCAGAAGAGACTCCAGCGGATCCAGAACGCCTCAGCCAGACTCATCCTCGACATCCCACGAAACAGCCACATCTCCGGACACCTGAGAAATCTGCACTGGCTCCCCGTCAACAAAAGAATCACCTTCCGTCTCCTCACCCACGCACACAAAGCCCTACACGACCAAGGCCCGAGCTACCTCAACAACCGAATCAACTTCTACGCTCCCAAACGCCACCTCAGATCAACCAGCCACGCCCTCGCCGCCGTCCCCCGCATCCGAAGAGCGACTACAGGAGGAAGGTCCTTCTCCTACCTGGCCGCCAAGACCTGGAACTCCCTCCCGACCGACCTGCGCCTGACCCAAGACCACCTCTCCTTCAGGAAGAAGCTCAAGACCTGGCTGTTCGAGCAGTAACGGCACCCCCCCCCCTAGCGCCTTGAGACCCCACGGGTGAGTAGTGCGCTCTATAAATGTCCTGATTGATTGATTGATTGATTGATTTAAAATCGTTTTTTGAAAACAATTAGGTTTCTTGATATGTACTGCTAGAGCTTCATAGGTTGCTTGGGGCATATTTATAAGGCATTTGAGTCTCTCTGATGTTATTTTTCCCATTTTAATTTAAGACCTTTCCCCGTGGAGCAAGGTCCTTGTAAATATGCCCCCATCTGTGCTTGGCAAATTTAGATTTTAATTCTTTGACTAACATAGCCATGTTAAAAGTGACCCAGAAATGGTGCAAGGGCCTTAAAAAAACGCTTTCATGTGTCTTAGGCCATTTTAAGTCATTTCCCCTTGAATGTAGGTATATAATTGATTTAGATGATGTGTTTAAAAACGATTTTTGAATTCAATTAGTTTACTTGATATGTAGTGCTAGAGTTTCATAGGTTGCTTGGGGTATATTTAAAAGGCATTTGAGTCTCTCTGATGTTATTTTTCTCATTTTAATTTAAGACCTTTCCCCGTGGTGCAAGGTCCTTGTAAATACGCCCCATCTGTGCTTGGCAAATTTAGATTTTAAATCTTTGACTAACATAGCCATGTTAAAAGTGACCCAAAAATGGTGCAAGGACCTTAAAAAAACGCTTTCATGTGTCTTAGGCCATTTTAAGTCATTTCCCCTTGAATGTAGGTATATCATTGATTTAGATGATGTGTTTAAAAACGATTTCTGAAATCAATTAGGTTTCTTGATATGTACTGCTAGAGTTTCATAGGTTGCTTGGGGTACATTTAAAAGGCATTTGAGTCCCTTTGATGTTATTTCTCCCATTTTAATTAAAGACATTTCCTCGTGGTGGAAGGTCCTTGTAAATACACAGCCATGTGTGCTTGGCAAATTTAGATTTTGATTATTTAACTTACATAGCCATTTATGCCTCTTTTGCATCACTGTGCGTCACTTTTGTGATGCAGCGGCGGTGCAAAAGATTTGCTATGTGGCGACATATTTACAACTTGATGCATCTAGGCAGATGTGTCATGCTGTAAAGTCCCGTGCCACATGAAACCGATGCAGCAGTGATGCAAAACATGCACCATGTTGCAAGACAGGCCTCATTTCATCTCCAACAAGATAAGAAGCCGTATCTTCTGTAAATGTCAAAATTGTTGTATACACTGCTCAACTTATGTGTACTCTTTGATATGCTAGAGTCCATCTGCACTATGAGATACCTAAGCAAAGGAAACACAGGTGATGTGATTGTGAAATGAGGAAAAGAAACTCCACATTTTTCAATTACATCACCTGTGTTTCCTAAGTTTACGAATGACATTGTGCAGATGAGGTTTAGGTCTGTCCACGGACACAGAAGAGGTCTGGCCTTTGTTCAAGAGTGAAGTGGACATGACTTACTTCATTGGTAGGCCTTCACATATATTATCTCCTCTGTACTCTTCAACAAGTGTAAATCTCATCTGCAACCCTGAGTAGGCCTCACCTCAAACAAACCTCTGGATAGGCCACACCTTATCGTCATCCTGAATCAATCATTTGAAATGTTAGGGACATATTTATGATAGGTGTGTGCCTCTTTTGCACCACTGTGCGTCACTTTTGTGACGCAGCGGCGGTGCAAAAGATTTGCTATGTGTCGACATATTTACAACTTGATGCATCTAGGCAGATGTGTCATGCTGTAAAGTCCCGTGCCACATGAAACCGATGCAGCAGTGATGTAAAAAATGCACCATGTTGCAAGACAGGCCTCATTTCATCTCCAACAAGATAAGAAGCTGAATCTTCTGTAAATGTCAAAATTGTTGTATACACTGCTCAACTTATGTGTACTCTTTCATATGCTAGAGTCCATCTGCACTATGAGATACCTAAGCAAAGGAAACACAGGTGATGTGATTGTGAAATGAGGAAAAGAAACTCCACATTTTTCAATTACATCACCTGTGTTTCCTAAGTTTACGAATGACATTGTGCAGATGAGGTTTAGGTCTGTCCACGGACACGGAAGAGGTCTGGCCTTTGTTCAAGAGTGAAGTGGACATGACTTACCTCATTGGTAGGCCTTCACATGTATTATCTCCTCTATACTCTTCAACAAGCGTAAATTTAATCTGCAACCCTGAGTAGGCCTCACCTTAAACAAACCTCTGGATAGGCCACACCTTATCGTCATCCTGAATCAATCATTTAAAATGTTAGGGACAGATTTATGATAGGTGTGTGCCTCTTTTGCGCCGCTGTGCGTCACTTTTGTGACGCAGCGGCGGTGCAAAAGATTTGCTATGTGGCGACATATTTACAACTTGATGCATCTAGGCAGATGTGTCATGCTGTAAAGTCCCGTGCCACATGAAACCGATGCAGCAGTGATGTACAACATGCACCATGTTGCAAGACAGGCCTCATTTCATCTCCATCAAGATAAGAAGCTGAATCTTCTGTAAATGTCGAAATTGTTGTATACACTGCTCAACTTATGTGTACTCTCTCATATGCTAGAGTCCATCTGCACTATGAGATACCTAAGCAAAGGAAACACAGGTGATGTGATTGTGAAATGAGGAAAAGAAACTCCACATTTTTCAATTACATCACCTGTGTTTCCTAAGTTTATGAATGACATTGTGCAGATGAGGTTTAGGTCTGTCCACGGACACAGAAGAGGTCTGGCCTTTGTTCAAGAGTGAAGTGGACATGACTTACTTCATTGGTAGGTCTTCACATGTATTATCTCCTCTATACTCTTCAACAAGCGTAAATTTAATCTGCAACCCTGAGTAGGCCTCACCTTAAACAAACCTCTGGATAGGCCATACCTTAATATCGTCCTGAATCAATCATTTAACATGTTAGGGACAGATTTATGATAGGTGTATGACTCTTTTGCGTCACTGTGCGTCACTTTTGTGACGCAGCGGCGGTGCAAAAGATTTGCTATGTGGCGACATATTTAAAAATTGTTGCATCTAGGCAGATGTGTCATGCTGTAAAGTCCCGTGCCACATGAAATCGATGCAGCAGTGATGGAAAAGATGCACCATGTTGCAAGACAGGCCTCATTTCATCTCCAACAAGATAGGAAGCTGAATATTCTGTAAATGTCAAAATTGTTGTATACACTGCTCAACTTATGTGTACTCTTTCATATGCTAGAGTCCATCTGCACTATGAGATACCTAAGCAAAGGAAACACAGGTGATGTGATTGTGAAATGAGGAAAAGAAACTCCACATTTTTCAATTACATCACCTGTGTTTCCTAAGTTTACGAATGACATTGTGCAGATGAGGTTTAGGTCTGTCCACAGACACAAAAGAGGTCTGGCCTTTGTTCAAGAGTGAAGTGGACATGACTTACTTCATTGGTAGGCCTTCACATATATTATCTCCTCTGTACTCTTCAACAAGTGTAAATCTCATCTGCAACCCTGAGTAGGCCTCACCTCAAACAAACCTCTGGATAGGCCACACCTTATCGTCATCCTGAATCAATCATTTGAAATGTTAGGGACAGATTTATGATAGGTGTGTGCCTCTTTTGCACCACTGTGCGTCACTTTTGTGACGCAGCGGCGGTGCAAAAGATTTGCTATGTGGCGACATATTTACAACTTGATGCATCTAGGCAGATGTGTCATGCTGTAAAGTCCCGTGCCACATGAAACCGATGCAGCAGTGATGTAAAACATGCACCATGTTGCAAGACAGGCCTCATTTCATCTCCAACAAGATAAGAAGCTGAATCTTCTGTAAATGTCAAAATTGTTGTATAAACTGCTCAACTTATGTGTACTCTTTCATATGCTAGAGTCCATCTGCACTATGAGATACCTAAGCAAAGGAAACACAGGTGATGTGATTGTGAAATGAGGAAAAGAAACTCCACATTTTTCAATTACATCACCTGTGTTTCCTAGGTTTACGAATGACATTGTGCAGATGAGGTTTAGGTCTGTCCACGGACACAGAAGAGGTCTGGCCTTTGTTCAAGTGTGAAGTGGACATGACTTACTTCATTGGTAGGTCTTCACATGTATTATCTCCTCTATACTCTTCAACAAGCGTAAATTTAATCTGCAACCCTGAGTAGGCCTCACCTTAAACAAACCTCTGGATAGGCCACACCTTATCGTCATCCTGAATCAATCATTTAAAATGTTAGGGACAGATTTATGATAGGTGTGTGCCTCTTTTGCGCCGCTGTGCGTCACTTTTGTGACGCAGCCGCGGTGCAAAAGATTTGCTATGTGGCGACATATTTACAACTTGATGCATCTAGGCAGATGTGTCATGCTGTAAAGTCCCGTGCCACATGAAACCGATGCAGCAGTGATGTAAAACATGCACCATGTTGCAAGACAGGCCTCATTTCATCTCCAACAAGATAAGAAGCTGAATCTTCTGTAAATGTCGAAATTGTTGTATACACTGCTCAACTTATGTGTACTCTTTCATATGCTAGAGTCCATCTGCACTATGAGATACCTAAGCAAAGGAAACACAGGTGATGTGATTGTGAAATGAGGAAAAGAAACTCCACATTTTTCAATTACATCACCTGTGTTTCCTAAGTTTACGAATGACATTGTGCAGATGAGGTTTAGGTCTGTCCACGGACACGGAAGAGGTCTGGCCTTTGTTCAAGAGTGAAGTGGACATGACTTACTTCATTGGTAGGTCTTCACATGTATTATCTCCTCTATACTCTTCAACAAGCGTAAATTTAATCTGCAACCCTGAGTAGGCCTCACCTTAAACAAACCTCTGGATAGGCCACACCTTATCGTCATCCTGAATCAATCATTTAAAATGTTAGGGACAGATTTATGATAGGTGTGTGCCTCTTTTGCGCCGCTGTACGTCACTTTTGTGATGCAGCGGCGGTGCAAAATATTTGCTATGTGGCGACATAGTTACAACTTGATGCATCTAGGCAGATGTGTCATGCTGTAAAGTCCCGTGCCACATGAAACCGATGCAGCAGTGATGTAAAACATGCACCATGTTGCAAGACAGGCCTCATTTCATCTCCAACAAGATAAGAAGCTGAATCTTCTGTAAATGTCGAAATTGTTGTATACACTGCTCAACTTATGTGTACTCTTTCATATGCTAGAGTCCATCTGCACTATGAGATACCTAAGCAAAGGAAACACAGGTGATGTGATTGTGAAATGAGGAAAAGAAACTCCACATTTTTCAATTACATCACCTGTGTTTCCTAAGTTTACGAATGACATTGTGCAGATGAGGTTTAGGTCTGTCCACGGACACAGAAGAGGTCTAGCCTTTGTTCAAGGGTGAAGTGGACATGACTTACTTCATTGGTAGGTCTTCACATGTATTATCTCCTCTATACTCTTCAACAAGCGTAAATTTAATCTGCAACCCTGAGTAGGCCTCACCTTAAACAAACCTCTGGATAGGCCATACCTTAATATCGTCCTGAATCAATCATTTAACATGTTAGGGACAGATTTATGATAGGTGTATGACTCTTTTGCGTCACTGTGCGTCACTTTTGTGACGCAGCGGCAGTGCAAAAGATTTGCTATGTGGCGACATATTTACAAATTGATGCATCTAGGCAGATGTGTCATGCTGTAAAGTCCCGTGCCACATGAAATCGATGCAGCAGTGATGGAAAAGATGCACCATGTTGCAAGACAGGCCTCATTTCATCTCCAACAAGATAAGAAGCGGAATCTTCTGTAAATGTCAAAATTGTTGTATACACTGCTCAACTTATGTGTACTCTTTGATATGCTAGAGTCCATCTGCACTATGAGATACCTAAGCAAAGGAAACACAGGTGATGTGATTGTGAAATGAGGAAAAGAAACTCCACATTTTTCAATTACATCACCTGTGTTTCCTAAGTTTACGAATGACATTGTGCAGATGAGGTTTCGGTCTGTCCACAGACACAGAAGAGGTCTGGCCTTTGTTCAAGAGTGAAGTGGACATGACTTACTTCATTGGTAGGCCTTCAAATATATTATCTCCTCTGTACTCTTCAACAAGTGTAAATCTCATCTGCAACCCTGAGTAGGCCTCACCTCAAACAAACCTCTGGATAGGCCACACCTTATCGTCATCCTGAATCAATCATTTGAAATGTTAGGGACAGATTTATGATAGGTGTGTGCCTCTTTTGCACCACTGTGCGTCACTTTTGTGACGCAGCGGCGGTGCAAAAGATTTGCTATGTGGCGACATATTTACAACTTGATGCATCTAGGCAGATGTGTCATGCTGTAAAGTCCCGTGCCACATGAAACCGATGCAGCAGTGATGGAAAACATGCACCATGTTGCAAGACAGGCCTCATTTCATCTCCAACAAGATAAGAAGCTGAATCTTCTGTAAATGTCAAAATTGTTGTATACACTGCTCAACTTATGTGTACTCTTTCATATGCTAGAGTCCATCTGCACTATGAGATACCTAAGCAAAGGAAACACAGGTGATGTGATTGTGAAATGAGGAAAAGAAACTCCACATTTTTCAATTACATCACCTGTGTTTCCTAAGTTTACGAATGACATTGTGCAGATGAGGTTTAGGTCTGTCCACGGACACGGAAGAGGTCTGGCCTTTGTTCAAGAGTGAAGTGGACATGACTTACTTCATTGGTAGGTCTTCACATGTATTATCTCCTCTATACTCTTCAACAAGCGTAAATTTAATCTGCAACCCTGAGTAGGCCTCACCTTAAACAAACCTCTGGATAGGCCACACCTTATCGTCATCCTGAATCAATCATTTAAAATGTTAGGGACAGATTTATGATAGGTGTGTGCCTCTTTTGCACCGCTGTGCGTCACTTTTGTGACGCAGCGGCGGTGCAAAAGATTTGCTATGTGGCGACATATTTACAACTTGATGCATCTAGGCAGATGTGTCATGCTGTAAAGTCCCGTGCCACATGAAACCGATGCAGCAGTGATGTAAAACATGCACCATGTTGCAAGACAGGCCTCATTTCATCTCCAACAAGATAAGAAGCTGAATCTTCTGTAAATGTCGAAATTGTTGTATACACTGCTCAACTTATGTGTACTCTTTCATATGCTAGAGTCCATCTGCACTATGAGATACCTAAGCAAAGGAAACACAGGTGATGTGATTGTGAAATGAGGAAAAGAAACTCCACATTTTTCAATTACATCACCTGTGTTTCCTAAGTTTACGAATGACATTGTGCAGATGAGGTTTAGGTCTGTCCACGGACACAGAAGAGGTCTGGCCTTTGTTCAAGAGTGAAGTGGACATGACTTACTTCATTGGTAGGTCTTCACATGTATTATCTCCTCTATACTCTTCAACAAGCGTAAATTTAATCTGCAACCCTGAGTAGGCCTCACCTTAAACAAACCTCTGGATAGGCCATACCTTAATATCGTCCTGAATCAATCATTTAACATGTTAGGGACAGATTTATGATAGGTGTATGACTCTTTTGCGTCACTGTGCGTCACTTTTGTGACGCAGCGGCGGTGCAAAAGATTTGCTATGTGGCGACATATTTAAAAATTGATGCATCTAGGCAGATGTGTCATGCTGTAAAGTCCCGTGCCACATGAAATCGATGCAGCAGTGATGGAAAAGATGCACCATGTTGCAAGACAGGCCTCATTTCATCTCCAACAAGATTGTGGTATATAAATAAATAATACCTGATCTAGGTTTGTCTGGATTTAGCAATAACAGATAGCTCAATAAAATAAGAGTCAAGATTCGAGGTAGTAGGAGTTTGCAGGTTTATTACAGCATAAAGGACAGGAACAGGACAACCTGCACAGGAATAGGATGGCAGCGCTGCCGGGGGCAGAATCGGGGTCGGCGTAACATTAAATAACAAGACATGATCATATATACTAAAACAGTTGCATTACAATACATATGATAGGCGGAGCAGTGGGTGTGGTCAATAGCAGTCGCGAAAGATAAGGGTGAAAGTAGGTGTAACAGAGGCGTATACATAGACATGTGATGCAAACGTAACAGAATATGTCATAAATGGGGCGGAAACATGGAGGGGGCTACCTAAGGAGCCGGGACCTTTGACCTAATGGTGCGCGCAAACTGGCAATGACGTGTTACTAGGAGAAGCTGGGGGCTACGAACTCTGTGCTAGGAGCAGAGACTGAAGTCTGGAGAGTCAGGGCGACATGTACCTAAGCAGTATCTAGTATCTGATGTTTAGAGAACATGTTGATAGAATCCAAAAGTTATCGGAGTAAAGGCTAACAGACTCTAAGACTGGTGACTGGTGCATGCATTATTCTACATGTAGTGCGTGATGAAGAATATTAAATGAGCATTAATACAGTATTTCTCTTACATGGGGACGTAAAGGCTAGACAATGACGGAAACTATTGATGCGATTCAGTAACTTTAGGAATGCAGAGAAGGAGGACTGAACTGATAACTGGAATCATAACATACTCTTGGCAGACTCAGAGGCAGGGCCAGGCTGAGCCGGGCACTGTGAGGCAGGAAGTAAGTGAAGGGTCGAGGATACAGGTGGGGGCTGTATCGCTCCTCAGCGAGGCTTCAGGAGACAGGAGCTGAATCTGGTGTCCGGGCCCTTTTGAGGCCTAGAAACGGGGACTTTACAATGGAATAACGTGCACACTGAGAAACGTGGCAACGTAGCTTTACATAGGCCTGATATTCGTAGTATTCACGAGAACTGGAAACTGGCATACTAGAGGTGGACACAACTGTAATTGCGTCTTTAATCGAACATAGGGAATACATATGCATATTAATCATGCACAGATAACATATGATGGAGGACGCGTAGGGACACAGAACATGGCAAAATTTACTTTTCCACATTCCCTCCTTGTCACTACGTTTCCATCAGGAAACATCAATATTCATGATACCATCTATCATTTCATACAGTATCATTTGCTCGTCTCGAATTTTCTGGAAACGGGTTTTAGAACGGGGCTTGGGACTAGGAATACAAGAGGTAGCACAAATGCCGCAAATTGCAGGGCCACATTGTATACAGAGGCAGCAGCTGAATATGATCGCTACTGCAATACCTAGAAAGGACAAGACTTTCCATCCCCAAGCGGAAATTATATTCCAGAACCAACCGGACCATGTCCAGGTGCCTGGATCTTGGTGTAACAGATGGGCAATTTTATGGAGTCTGGTTATAGCTGAATAAACAGACGGTGCGTTATTTGGAATGAAAATGCAGCAACTGGATCCGATGACTCTACAGGCCCCGCCCCTATCGGCCAATATGACGTCAAGGACGAGACGATTCTGTAAAACGACAAATCTCATAGCAGATTGCTCTTCGGTTAAGTTACCTAGAGCAGAGGCAGTCTCATTAACTACTGCTTCAAGGGTTCTGGTTAACCTACGGATTAGCTTACTATTCTGGATAGGTCCTATAAAGAAGAAGAAACCTCTATTGAAATCTGTATACTGTTCTAGAGCAGTTTCAGTATAATCGACAATGGGGGACTCGATCTCCCTTTTATGTCTAATGTGTACTAGATGTGTGTTTCTATGATAATCAGATGGGGCTAGGAAAACTGGTGGCAGTAGGAAGGCAATGTAACAGGTTCCCTCCCAATCGAGGGGCAGACGAACATATGCAGTCTGACCACAAATAAAATAAGAATGACGTGAAGCTTTGAAAATAGATTTCCCACTGTCACTATACTTGATAATAGTAGTACAATCACTATGTCCTACATGTACGGAACCATTATTTCTAACACATAATTCGCCCTTGACTGGTAGTACTGAAATAGCAGGTAAGTCTGGAGTGGAATCAGACTGAACATTCAGGACCATGAAATTCGAAGAATAATTACCTAAATTGTAAACTTCGTTTTCTAGATCTAACCCTGTTCTGTGGGGAAGACCTTGCTTGTCTGGGAAACATGTACTGTTAAGAAAAGACATATCTGTTGAGGATGACGTTAACGTGGACCATGCTCCACACGAACCATTATGTGAAAATGGATAAGGAAAGAGTGGCAGAACTCCCTTCGGTGTCTGGAAAGGGGGGAGTCGACCACACACCCAACAATTAGTGGCATTGCTGGTCTGGTGTGAATAATGTAACATGCGGATGAAAGAATTATTACGCATAGCGAGGCGGTAAGAGAGTTCATGAGGAGGTAGATCACTAAACGTGTGCTCTACTGTAGCATTGGAAGACTTATTTACATGAGAAACTGGAAAATACAGATAAAATGCATAACTGGTGCAGGAAATCATAATAATGAGAAATAATATGAAACATAGAAAAACGATACATCGGATTGAGTTTTGACTAACTCTCTCACTATGGGGGTCTATTTTATACATGTCAGAAACCGGTCTAACCGTTTCACCTAGGGGAGGACTTAGACAATCAAACTGGCTGACTTATTTTACTAGACCTTAACTTGACTTTATACTCCTGTTGCGGAGTTTTCTCTAACAGGGAAGGGTTCGTAGCAATGTCTTTTGCGGGACAGTCCTTAAGAATAGTACTTTGGCAGTCCTTAAAATTCTCGGAAATGTTCTTTGAGATTGGTTTCAATCCATAAAATTTTTTAATATGCGAAAGATGCACCCAGCCTTTGCGTCCCTCCAACTTCACGGCTGTACGGGTGGCCAGGAGGACCTGTCGGGGCTCCTTCCAGCGAGGCTCCAGCGGACTTGAACGGTCGAAATTTCGCACTAGGACCATGGATCCAGGAACGATTTCATGCGGTGCCACCTCGGTATTGTCTGGAAATGCGGCAGCAACCTGTGAACGACAAGAGTTGAGGGCAGACATCAAGGAAGCTAGGTAATCTGTCAGCATATTACTTGAAACATCGGTAATACTTCGAGGTCTAGGTGTACCCCACATGTTAGGGGGGCGGCCGAAAACGACCTCATACGGGGACAGACCTGATCTGGAATGTGCGACCATGCGCATATAGAACAGGGCGACCGGCAGAGCTACTAGCCAGTCTACACCTTTCTCTTGACAAACTTTTGCAATACGGATTTTCAAAGTCTGGTTATGTCTCTCTACGAGACCGGCTGCTTCAGGATGGCGTACACAATGGAACTTCCACTGGTACCCTAACAAAAGGGAAACGTGCTTCATGAGTTCAGATGAGAATGGCTGGCCGTTGTCAGAATACACGACCCTAGGGAGTCCGTAACGGGGGAAGAACTCACGAACCAACTGCTTGGCAGTGGTCGCGGCTGTGTAATCTGGGACTGGATATGCCTCTGTCCACCTGGACAAAGCGCATACAACTACGAGGACATACTTGAAACCTCGACATCGCTCCATCTGAATGTAATCCATCTGGAGGACTTCAAAAGGGTGGTCAGGGGGCTGGAATCCACCTTGTTCCACCGGGACACTTTTACCTGGATTAAACTGGCAACATATCATACAGGTACGGACTTTCTGCTTGGCTGCAGCTCGTAAATGTTTGTTGAACCAAATATTCTGGATACTGTCTAACATTGCTTTTTCTCCTAAATGTGCTGGACTATGTGCGGTATTGATAATGACTTGAACCATAGAGTCGGGGAGAAACCATGTGGCTCTACCCTTCGTTACCCATCCTTGATCTGTCTGGACCCCTCCTTGTTCGGACCATTTCTTGATTTCATCGGGAGTAGCATGTAACTGGATATCTATGACATCTTGAGTAGGGTCCTTAACTGTCATACATGTAGTTGGATCTGGAGTGTATGTCGGTGTCTTATTTACTGGAATGTCTGGTGTCTGAGCTGTAAGCTTGGCTGTGCGATCTGCTAGATCATTACCCTGGGAAATAATGTCAGTAACTTTCGTATGTGCTTTGCACTTCATGATAGCAATGGATGTCGGTAAGTGTATGGCATCTAACAGAGCTTGAATAAGGAGACCATGCTGAATCTTGGTTCCATGAGAAGTCATGAAACCTCTCTCCTGCCAGAGCACTCCAAAGTCGTGTACGACTCCAAATGCGTAGCGTGAATCTGTGTAAACATTAACTTTCAGGTTCTTGGCGTGAATGCAGGCTTGTGTCAGAGCAACTAGCTCTGCTGCTTGAGAAGACAGGGTGTCAATACGGTGTGTCTCTATAACGTCGGTGTCGGTAGTCACTGCATACGCGGCGACTAGTTCTCCTGTACTTGTTCTCATACATGAACCATCCACATAAAGTGTCAGGTCTGGATCTGGTAATGGAATATCTGTCAGATCTTGTCTTGGCTTTGTCATGATGTTAACTACTTCCACACAGTCGTGTGTGGCAGAATTCGAAGTAACTGATGGTAACAATGTAGCAGGATTTAAAACGTTGCAGCGTCTGATTTCTATGTGTGGCTGGAACAGTGTCAATTCATAACCTGTTAAACGTGCAATTGTCAAGTGCTGAGTTTGTGTTCGGTTTAAAAGAACTTCCACGGAGTGTGGAACTTGTACTGTCAGGGAGTGTCCTAATACTATGGAATCACTTTGTCTGATAGCTAGTGCTGTGGCTGCAACTGACTTGAGGCACGCAGGCAGAGCCTGGGCTACAGGATCTAATGTGCTCGAAAAATAAGCACAGGGCTTGTATTGTCCTGCTTGATCTTGTGTGAGGACAGATAATGCTGTACCTTCGCGTTCAGTGACGAAAAGTGTAAAAGACTTACTGTAGTTCGGTGTAGCTAGAACTGGAGCTTGGCATAGGGCTTTCTTTAACTCATTAAAACTAAGTGTATGTTCAGATGTCCAAGGGAGGACAGTCGATACGGCTGTCTCCTGTGTCGTTAACTGTATCAGTGGTTTAGCTAGAAATGCATACTGAGGAATCCATTGTCTGCAATAAGAAGTAAGGCCAATAAAAGCACGTACCTCCTTCTGGGTCTTGGGCTGAGGAAGACTCGCTATTAACTGGATACGGTCTGGTGTCAACTGCCTACCCCTCTTGGACAGTAAGTGTCCTAAGTAGACCACTTGCTGGACACAGAATTGAAGCTTCGAAGGGGACACCTTGTGCCCCATCTCGGCTAGGAAATACAAGACTGTAAGGGATGCTCGCTCGCAAGCACATTCAGAACGGGCTGTGATCAGGAGGTCATCGACATACTGGAGCAGGGCAGTGTCAGTTGGCATGTGAATGTTGTCTAGTTGTCTCTTGAGTGCTTGACTGTAAATACTAGGACTTTCTGTGAAACCTTGAGGAGCTCGTGTGAACATATAGCTCCTTCCATTTAAACAAAATCCGAAAAGAAACTGGCTGTCTGGATGAATGGGGACACTGAAAAATGCATTCTTGAGGTCTATGACTGTAAAAAATGAGGCTTCGGAATCAATGGCTGTCAACAGGGAAGAGATATCTGGGACGACTGGATACTGGGGAATAATACATTTATTAAGTTCTCGGAGATCAATCACTAATCGATATACTGGGGGTGCATTTGGATCAGTACGTTTCATGACTGGAATGATCGGAGAATTACATACATTGGAGTCAGTTTCTACAACTACTCCTTGAGCCATGAGCTCGTCAATAATTTTGGATAAGGCTGCTACAGCCTCAGGTGGCAATCTGTACTGTCTTATTCGTGGTAGGACTACACCTGGCTTGAGAGTCACACGATGGGGTGTGATTTGCATAAAGCCAACATCAGTTGGACCTTGCGCCCATAGATGCTGCGGAACATTAGACAATCTAGGATCAAAATCTCGTAATACATAGTGACCCTTGAAGTCACGTAGGAACAATCGTATTCCTTCTGGGGAACAGCATATAACTGCACCTAATTCTTTCAGTGTTTTAATGCCTAACAGATTTTCTGGACATGACTTAGTAAGTAACAGATCAGTAGTGCGGGACAATGGACCTACTTCTAGAGTAACTGGCTTTGATATTTCATTTACGATAGGTTTTCCTGAAAATCCAAGGGAAACATTTCTTGAGCCTGAGAGCGGAGCCCCTGGAACTTCGGCGTGACTTATAGTGGTCCTACTTGCCCCTGTATCGATCAAAAACTTTCTGTCTTTCCCTAATACTTGACTGTGAACATAGGGACCTTCTTGATCTACAGGTATCTCGATGAGAGGCAAGCCTACCTCCCTCTCTAGGCTGTTTCATGAATACGGTTGATACTCTGGATACTCAGACTGTGCATACTGGTACATCTGCTGTGTAACATGCTGTGTTGCAGCGATAGGCTGCGGTGCTGTAACTGTCTGTGGTGCATTCTGTGACTGAGGAGTCTGTGTAACTTGTTCTTGTCTCGGCGGACGTGGTCTTTCTTTAGTCTTACCGGTAGCTATATTGTGTTTCAGAACTGCACACTCGTTTATAAAATGACCTGGCTGTTTACAATAATTGCAGTTTCCTTTAACGGGAGCTGCAGGATGACTGGCTTGATTTGTACCCCTCTTCTGACTGTCTTGAGGAACAGATTGTGCAACTAGTACTTTCATTTTCGTGTCTTTCATACGTTTCCTTTCATGTTCTTGTTCTTCTCTGATTCTATTCTGGTGATATTGAAGCATCTGTAACATCTGGGACGGGGTATTAGCTTGCCAGGTACTTTCGACTTTCAAAACTCGGTTTTTAATTTGTGGGCTTGAATTCTCGACTAATTTAGTAACAAAAAGATGAGGATATGACTCACTACTTGTCTTGAGGCCACTGTTGATACTAAAACATTTCTCGAATCTAGAATAAAAATCACTAGTGTCTTCGTCTTGTTTCTGTTTACAGGCTGAGATTGCATCCCAGTCTTCTTTTCTAGTTGTCAATAACCTGGGTAAAACTTGTATTAATAATTCTGGTAATTCTTTGCATTTATCTCCAAGACCGGTACCTGGTACTCGTGCCTTGTCTTCAGCTTCTAGAACTGCCCAATCGATCTTTTTCTCTCCCACCTCCCATTCTTTTTCTTTGAGTTTCTCATATACCCCTGCGGGCAACAGGACTTTTAACATTTTAATGATATTTGGATACGTGTATTCTCCCATACGGAGCATGTCTTTTAATTCTCGGTGGAACCCTGCTGGATCTTTATCATGACAGGGAATTAACTTTTTCATCTCTAAGAGTTCCATCTTTGTAATCGGGGTGTAAACAAACACTCGTTGCATTTCACCACCGTCTGTCTTAACTGGATGCACTTCTCGTAACGGATTCTGTCTATCTATGTAAAAGGGTTTACTTTCTGGAGGTGAGACATGAACAAAATGCGGGTTCAAAAACGTTCTATATTTGTGGCGCTGTTCTAGAATGACACTAATTAAATCGGTACCTAAACCTTTCCATTTATACTGAAGTAACTCGTTCAGGACATCGTGTAACGGACCTGGATCAGAATGTTGACCCTCATACAATGTAATGAGGTGCTGGATCATATACATACCCGCCAGTCGCTGCTCGGCTGGGGGCATTTTCAGAAACATTTGTGCCACTATTTCGTCTGGAAAAGTGGTAGAATCAGTAATCCATCGGACTGCTGATCGGACTAGTTCTTGTTCATGCATAGTACTTAACTCGCTATAACCGATTCGTGATTTCAGAATGTGATCGGTAGCTTGAAATACTTGTTCCAGAGAACCTTGTTCTGGTGCTGGATGATGAAAAACTGGCTTGTGTTCTAGACGTAAATGGCGATCTGGAAATCTAGATTTTCCTACATACGCTATTCTGTCGGGATTCTCGTCCTCTACCTCTTCTGTAGAAGAGTCATTTTCTTTCTCGCTTACTTGTGCTGCTTTGCGTTGTTCATGTATCCTTATTATTTCTTTACGGATTTTCTTGTACATACTCTCTATACTACTGATGGTTCTGTGCTTACCCTCGGCTATATTATCACTCCACCTTGTCAGGACTTTCATTTCGGCTCCATCTTTGGTCGGATAATCTTGTTCCCTTATTAGACAATTAATCAGAAACTTTAATAGCATGAGCTGGACTTCAGCTTTTCTTTGGCACATGACATCACTAATACTTTCTGGATCATTCCCTGTACGGATGAAACGATATATTCTGTCTAGATCTTCTTTCATATCTGGTAGGGTGACTAGATACTCGGTCACCTTTCTCACGCGTAATGAATATAAAACCATATTATCCTCGCCTGGGACTGGATCATAGCCACATTCGGTAAGGGCTTTTCTTATTTCTGCAACAGACTGATATCTGGGCGTACGCTGTGACGCTTGTGCATGTAATTCGGCTAACGTTAAACGCTTGTGTGGCGGCGGGGTTTGAGGAGTACCTCCCCCTGCGGCCCCTAAACTAGAGTCGTCTACTGATGCTCTTCGTCCTGGCAGAGTGGGAAATGGAAATATAGGCTGGACTTGTATGGCGGGCTGGACCGGGGGTACCGTAACAGGTACTCCGGTGTCTGGAGGAGCGGGAAGTGCCTGATTTACAGGGACTGGCGGAGCAGGATTTGCATATTCTGGGACTGTGTCGTCCAAATAGGACGAAATGAAAATATCAGCTGCGGTCGGTTTGTGACGTAGCTTGGTCGGAACTAATGGTGGCGGGAAATTACTGGATGCCTCCGGGGTCGCTTTTGGCAAGCCCTCGGCAAGAAGAGGATACATACCCTTAATAAGAGCATGCCTCTGTCTGTCTGACTGTTCGGTTTTAACTCGTTCACCAATCTCGATTAGTTCCCTTTCCTGGGTTCGTTCCAAGGATTCTCTACTTAATTCTGACTTTCTGATTTCTTTTTCGGTTCTTTTATGAGATTCTTTGCGCCATAACTCAATGGCATCTTTCTGTGACTGTCTGGCTTTCTTTTTCCATAATGCTTCTTCTACTCTCATGATGCACTCGGCATCCCATGTGCCTGATACAGGCCATC
This sequence comes from Lissotriton helveticus, assembly GCF_964261635.1. Lineage (NCBI taxonomy): Eukaryota > Metazoa > Chordata > Amphibia > Caudata > Salamandridae > Lissotriton > Lissotriton helveticus. Next base: position 1,213,302,663 of record NC_136071.1, on the reverse strand, counting down.
TATACTTTTCTTCTAACTGTTTGGTATACTCTACCCATAAATCTAGATATAGTATGGCACTTATGCCATGCTTCTGATACATAAAATGACCTGGACTGTCCCTGGGCGGGACAGGAACTGCTGCTTCTAGCAGACCTTTTCTGGTTTTTAACTGATGCAGTTTTGAAAAGAGCGGCATGACTGATCTATAACCTGGACACAACACAATACACAATAAACACGATAATTACTTCGCACTCATACCACGACATTAAAATACATGAATAACATTCAGAATAACAGTTCGAACAGAATACCACCTGGAATACGGAAAACAGAATACATGAATTTTCTCGAGAACAGAACTGACTAGAACAGAAACTAGATGCACTGCTGAAACAGTACGAAACTTACCGGTCTCATACAGAGACACGTCAGGACCCGCATCCACCGAAGTGGACACTTCGTTTGTGGGTCTGTGTACCACCAACCCACGGACCAGAGTCAATTAGATTGACCCTGTCTAGATACTACCCCAGCAACGGTACTCACCGGGCAGCACGAACGGAAGGCCTCGGACGGAACTGGACTGCTTCGACGCCGGACGGACGAACTTCGGACTTCTGTTACGGGTGGGCCTCCGGATACCTCGGACCTTGGACTCTCGGCTTGGGCTCTGGTCGGGACTCGCCGCGTTCCTCCACCGCCTCGTCTGGATGCTGGACCGCCACCTCCGTCTCCTCCGTGGGCCTGAGGGATACTTGAAGCAGAAATATCTGCACGTGCACGGTATGGTTCCGTCACGGCTGCAGAGGGTCAGAGGGCCGGCGTGGCTTCACCGGCGCGTGGGGAAAGGGCAAGTCCCTGTTCGGGCGCCATTATGTGGTATATAAATAAATAATACCTGATCTAGGTTTGTCTGGATTTAGCAATAACAGATAGCTCAATAAAATAAAAGTCAAGATTCGAGGTAGTAGGAGTTTGCAGGTTTATTACAGCATAATGGACAGGAACAGGACAACCTGCACAGGAATAGGATGGCAGCGCTGCCGGGGGCAGAATCGGGGTCGGCGTAACATTAAATAACAAGACATGATCATATATACTAAAACAGTTGCATTACAATACATATGATAGGCGGAGCAGTGGGTGTGGTCAATAGCAGTCGCGAAAGATAAGGGTGAAAGTAGGTGTAACAGAGGCGTATACATAGACATGTGATGCAAACGTAACAGAATATGTCATAAATGGGGCGGAAACATGGAGGGGGCTACCTAAGGAGCCGGGACCTTTGACCTAATGGTGCGCGCAAACTGGCAATGACGTGTTACTAGGAGAAGCTGGGGGCTACGAACTCTGTGCTAGGAGCAGAGACTGAAGTCTGGAGAGTCAGGGCGACATGTACCTAAGCAGTATCTAGTATCTGATGTTTAGAGAACATGTTGATAGAATCCAAAAGTTATCGGAGTAAAGGCTAACAGACTCTAAGACTGGTGACTGGTGCATGCATTATTCTACATGTAGTGCGTGATGAAGAATATTAAATGAGCATTAATACAGTATTTCTCTTACATGGGGACGTAAAGGCTAGACAATGACGGAAACTATTGATGCGATTCAGTAACTTTAGGAATGCAGAGAAGGAGGACTGAACTGATAACTGGAATCATAACATACTCTTGGCAGACTCAGAGGCAGGGCCAGGCTGAGCCGGGCACTGTGAGGCAGGAAGTAAGTGAAGGGTCGAGGATACAGGTGGGGGCTGTATCGCTCCTCAGCGAGGCTTCAGGAGACAGGAGCTGAATCTGGTGTCCGGGCCCTTTTGAGGCCTAGAAACGGGGACTTTACAATGGAATAACGTGCACACTGAGAAACGTGGCAACGTAGCTTTACATAGGCCTGATATTCGTAGTATTCACGAGAACTGGAAACTGGTATACTAGAGGTGGACACAACTGTAATTGCGTCTTTAATCGAACATAGGGAATACATATGCATATTAATCATGCACAGATAACATATGATGGAGGACGCGTAGGGACACAGAACATGGCAAAATTTACTTTTCCACAGATAAATGTAAATGTCAAAATTGTTGTATACACTGCTCAACTTATGTGTACTCTTTCATATGCTAGAGTCCATCTGCACTATGAGATACCTAAGCAAAGGAAACACAGGTGATGTGATTGTGAAATGAGGAAAAGAAACTCCACATTTTTCAATTACATCACCTGTGTTTCCTAAGTTTACGAATGACATTGTGCAGATGAGGTTTAGGTCTGTCCACAGACACAGAAGAGGTCTGGCCTTTGTTCAAGAGTGAAGTGGACATGACTTACTTCATTGGTAGGCCTTCACATATATTATCTCCTCTGTACTCTTCAACAAGTGTAAATCTCATCTGCAACCCTGAGTAGGCCTCACCTCAAACAAACCTCTGGATAGGCCACACCTTATCGTCATCCTGAATCAATCATTTGAAATGTTGGGGACAGATTTATGATAGGTGTGTGCCTCTTTTGCACCACTGTGCGTCACTTTTGTGACGCAGCGGCGGTGCAAAAGATTTGCTATGTGGCGACATATTTACAACTTGATGCATCTAGGCAGATGTGTCATGCTGTAAAGTCCCGTGCCACATGAAACCGATGCAGCAGTGATGTAAAACATGCACCATGTTGCAAGACAGGCCTCATTTCATCTCCAACAAGATAAGAAGCTGAATCTTCTGTAAATGTCAAAATTGTTGTATACACTGCTCAACTTATGTGTACTCTTTCATATGCTAGAGTCCATCTGCACTATGAGATACCTAAGCAAAGGAAACACAGGTGATGTGATTGTGAAATGAGGAAAAGAAACTCCACATTTTTCAATTACATCACCTGTGTTTCCTAAGTTTACGAATGACATTGTGCAGATGAGGTTTAGGTCTGTCCACAGACACAGAAGAGGTCTGGCCTTTGTTCAAGAGTGAAGTGGACATGACTTACTTCATTGGTAGGCCTTCACATATATTATCTCCTCTGTACTCTTCAACAAGTGTAAATCTCATCTGCAACCCTGAGTAGGCCTCACCTCAAACAAACCTCTGGATAGGCCACACCTTATCGTCATCCTGAATCAATCATTTGAAATGTTAGGGACAGATTTATGATAGGTGTGTGCCTCTTTTGCACCACTGTGCGTCACTTTTGTGACGCAGCGGCGGTGCAAAAGATTTGCTATGTGGCGACATATTTACAACTTGATGCATCTAGGCAGATGTGTCATGCTGTAAAGTCCCGTGCCACATGAAACCGATGCAGCAGTGATGTAAAACATGCACCATGTTGCAAGACAGGCCTCATTTCATCTCCAACAAGATAAGAAGCTGAATCTTCTGTAAATGTCAAAATTGTTGTATACACTGCTCAACTTATGTGTACTCTTTCATATGCTAGAGTCCATCTGCACTATGAGATACCTAAGCAAAGGAAACACAGGTGATGTGATTGTGAAATGAGGAAAAGAAACTCCACATTTTTCAATTACATCACCTGTGTTTCCTAAGTTTACGAATGACATTGTGCAGATGAGGTTTAGGTCTGTCCACGGACACGGAAGAGGTCTGGCCTTTGTTCAAGAGTGAAGTGGACATGACTTACTTCATTGGTAGGTCTTCACATGTATTATCTCCTCTATACTCTTCAACAAGCGTAAATTTAATCTGCAACCCTGAGTAGGCCTCACCTTAAACAAACCTCTGGATAGGCCACACCTTATCGTCATCCTGAATCAATCATTTAAAATGTTAGGGACAGATTTATGATAGGTGTGTGCCTCTTTTGCGCCGCTGTGCGTCACTTTTGTGATGCAGCGGCGGTGCAAAAGATTTGCTATGTGGCGACATATTTACAACTTGATGCATCTAGGCAGATGTGTCATGCTGTAAAGTCCCGTGCCACATGAAACCGATGCAGCAGTGATGTAAAACATGCACCATGTTGCAAGACAGGCCTCATTTCATCTCCAACAAGATAAGAAGCTGAATCTTCTGTAAATGTCGAAATTGTTGTATACACTGCTCAACTTATGTGTACTCTTTCATATGCTAGAGTCCATCTGCACTATGAGATACCTAAGCAAAGGAAACACAGGTGATGTGATTGTGAAATGAGGAAAAGAAACTCCACATTTTTCAATTACATCACCTGTGTTTCCTAAGTTTACGAATGACATTGTGCAGATGAGGTTTAGGTCTGTCCACGGACACAGAAGAGGTCTGGCCTTTGTTCAAGAGTGAAGTGGACATGACTTACTTCATTGGTAGGTCTTCACATGTATTATCTCCTCTATACTCTTCAACAAGCGTAAATTTAATCTGCAACCCTGAGTAGGCCTCACCTTAAACAAACCTCTGGATAGGCCATACCTTAATATCGTCCTGAATCCATCATTTAACATGTTAGGGACAGATTTATGATAGGTGTATGACTCTTTTGCGTCACTGTGCGTCACTTTTGTGATGCAGCGGCGGTGCAAAAGATTTGCTATGTGGCGACATATTTAAAAATTGATGCATCTAGGCAGATGTGTCATGCTGTAAAGTCCCGTGCCACATGAAATCGATGCAGCAGTGATGGAAAAGATGCACCATGTTGCAAGACAGGCCTCATTTCATCTCCAACAAGATAAGAAGCTGAATCTTCTGTAAATGTCAAAATTGTTGTATACACTGCTCAACTTATGTGTACTCTTTGATATGCTAGAGTCCATCTGCACTATGAGATACCTAAGCAAAGGAAACACAGGTGATGTGATTGTGAAATGAGGAAAAGAAACTCCACATTTTTCAATTACATCACCTGTGTTTCCTAAGTTTACAAATGACATTGTGCAGATGAGGTTTAGGTCTGTCCACGGACACGGAAGAGGTCTGGCCTTTGTTCAAGAGTGAAGTGGACATGAGTTACTTCATTGGTAGGTCTTCACATGTATTATCTCCTCTATACTCTTCAACAAGCGTAAATTTAATCTGCAACCCTGAGTAGGCCTCACCTTAAACAAACCTCTGGATAGGCCACACCTTATCGTCATCCTGAATCAATCATTTAAAATGTTAGGGACAGATTTATGATAGGTGTGTGCCTCTTTTGCGCCGCTGTGCGTCACTTTTGTGATGCAGCGGCGGTGCAAAAGATTTGCTATGTGGCGACATATTTACAACTTGATGCATCTAGGCAGATGTGTTATGCTGTAAAGTCCCGTGCCACATGAAACCGATGCAGCAGTGATGTAAAACATGCACCATGTTGCAAGACAGGCCTCATTTCATCTCCAACAAGATAAGAAGCTGAATCTTCTGTAAATGTCAAAATTGTTGTATACACTGCTCAACTTATGTGTACTCTTTCATATGCTAGAGTCCATCTGCACTATGAGATACCTAAGCAAAGGAAACACAGGTGATGTGATTGTGAAATGAGGAAAAGAAACTCCACATTTTTCAATTACATCACCTGTGTTTCCTAAGTTTACGAATGACATTGTGCAGATGAGGTTTAGGTCTGTCCACGGACACAGAAGAGGTCTGGCCTTTGTTCAAGAGTGAAGTGGACATGACTTACTTCATTGGTAGGTCTTCACATGTATTATCTCCTCTATACTCTTCAACAAGCGTAAATTTAATCTGCAACCCTGAGTAGGCCTCACCTTAAACAAACCTCTGGATAGGCCACACCTTATCGTCATCCTGAATCAATCATTTAAAATGTTAGGGACAGATTTATGATAGGTGTGTGCCTCTTTTGCGCCGCTGTGCTTCACTTTTGTGACGCAGCCGCGGTGCAAAAGATTTGCTATGTGGCGACATATTTACAACTTGATGCATCTAGGCAGATGTGTCATGCTGTAAAGTCCCGTGCCACATGAAACCGATGCAGCAGTGATGTAAAACATGCACCATGTTGCAAGACAGGCCTCATTTCATCTCCAACAAGATAAGAAGCTGAATCTTCTGTAAATGTCGAAATTGTTGTATACACTGCTCAACTTATGTGTACTCTTTCATATGCTAGAGTCCATCTGCACTATGAGATACCTAAGCAAAGGAAACACAGGTGATGTGATTGTGAAATGAGGGAAAGAAACTCCACATTTTTCAATTACATCACCTGTGTTTCCTAAGTTTACGAATGACATTGTGCAGATGAGGTTTAGGTCTGTCCACGGACACGGAGGAGGTCTGGCCTTTGTTCAAGAGTGAAGTGGACATGAGTTACTTCATTGGTAGGTCTTCACATGTATTATCTCCTCTATACTCTTCAACAAGCGTAAATTTAATCTGCAACCCTGAGTAGGCCTCACCTTAAACAAACCTCTGGATAGGCCACACCTTATCGTCATCCTGAATCAATCATTTAAAATGTTAGGGACAGATTTATGATAGGTGTGTGCCTCTTTTGCGCCGCTGTGCGTCACTTTTGTGATGCAGCGGCGGTGCAAAAGATTTGCTATGTGGCGACATATTTACAACTTGATGCATCTAGGCAGATGTGTCATGCTGTAAAGTCCCGTGCCACATGAAACTGATGCAGCAGTGATGTAAAACATGCACCATGTTGCAAGACAGGCCTCATTTCATCTCCAACAAGATAAGAAGCTGAATCTTCTGTAAATGTCGAAATTGTTGTATACACTGCTCAACTTATGTGTACTCTTTCATATGCTAGAGTCCATCTGCACTATGAGATACCTAAGCAAAGGAAACACAGGTGATGTGATTGTGAAATGAGGAAAAGAAACTCCACATTTTTCAATTACATCACCTGTGTTTCCTAAGTTTACGAATGACATTGTGCAGATGAGGTTTAGGTCTGTCCACGGACACAGAAGAGGTCTGGCCTTTGTTCAAGAGTGAAGTGGACATGACTTACTTCATTGGTAGGCCTTCACATATATTATCTCCTCTGTACTCTTCAACAAGTGTAAATCTCATCTGCAACCCTGAGTAGGCCTCACCTCAAACAAACCTCTGGATAGGCCACACCTTATCGTCATCCTGAATCAATCATTTAAAATGTTAGGGACAGATTTATGATAGGTGTGTGCCTCTTTTGCGCCGCTGTACGTCACTTTTGTGACGCAGCGGCGGTGCAAAAGATTTGCTATGTGGCGACATATTTACAACTTGATGCATCTAGGCAGATATGTCATGCTGCAAAGTCCCGTGCCACATGAAACCGATGCAGCAGTGATGCAAAACATGCCCCATGTTGCAAGACAGGCCTCATTTCATCTCCAACAAGATAAGAAGCTGAATCTTCTGTAAATGTCAAAATTGTTGTATACACTGCTCACCTTATGTGTACTCTTTGATATGCTAGAGTCCATCTGCACTATGGGATACCTAAGCAAAGGAAACACAGGTGATGTGATTGTGAAATGAGGAAAAGAAACTCCACATTTTTCAATTACATCACCTGTGTTTCCTAAGTTTACGAATGACATTGTGCAGATGAGGTTTAGGTCTGTCCACGGACACAGAAGAGGTCTGGCCTTTGTTCAAGAGTGAAGTGGACATGACTTACTTCATTGGTAGGTCTTCACATGTATTATCTCCTCTGTACTCTTCAACAAGCGTAAATTTAATCTGCAACCCTGAGTAGGCCTCACCTTAAACAAACCTCTGGATAGGCCACACCTTAATGTCATCCTGAATCAATCATTTAGCATGTTAGAGACAGATTTATGATAGGTGTATGACTCTTTTGCGTCACTGTGCGTCACTTTTGTGACGCAGCGGCGGTGCAAAAGATTTGCTATGTTGTGATATATTTACAACTTGATGCATCTAGGCAGATGTGTCATGCTGTAAAGTCCCGTGCCACATGAAACCTGCGTCAGGTTTCATATAGGTGTTTTGTTGCAGGGTGGGCATTCATTTGCATGAAAGCCCTGTAAAACTAACACAGTGAAATTTAGAAGATTTCACTGAGTCAGCTTTATAGCATTGCTGAATCAAATCCTTATGCCTGTTTGAAACAGGCATAAAGAGTGATGCACCATGGAATGTGTGGCTTCCTCCTGTGCATTGCAGTAGACATGTTGTGCTTATGACGTGATTCCTGCAATGTGCTGCTTTTGCGGCACAGATGCGTCACGCATCTGTGCTGTTTTTACTCTATGGTGCTCCACATTGTAAATGCGGCACACCATGGGTGGCAGAGCAGCGGTGCACGTTAACTTTTGCATCCCTGGAGATGTGCCAGTTAACATAAATCTGCCCCTTTACATTTAAGTATGAGCAGGGGACACAGAGTCGGTGAGGCTTATCCAAGGTTAAGAAGAGATGAGTCCTGTTCACTGAAAACTTGGACATAGGCCTCACCTCCTCAGCATCGCTGGACATGTCTAAATAATAGCCGCAAAATGTTACTCTTGTTAAACAATTTTACTATTATAGTCTCTGAGATTTGTGTCTTACTCTGCAACATCTCTTTGTTGTTCTCTTTTTTTAAAGATAACGACAACATCAAGCATGAGTGATAATGAGCAATCAGTTGATCTCGATCTTATCGTTGAAATTGTGATTGAAACGTCAGTGGAAGTAGATCCCTTAGATGATTTAAATCCTGAGGATGATGAAGAACATGATGAGGATGCCGATATGTCAGAATTGTATGACATAGGGTGGGAAGCTGACCTGCTTGAGCCTATGGAACTATAAACATTTATTTTTAAAATTTAACGGAAATAAAAAGTAAAAATGTAAACCGTTTCATTTAAAATTAAACACAACTTCAAAAACAGGTTATGTGTAGTGTCTTTAATAAAATAGTATAATATGCTCATAAAATTAGATCAGATTCACATATAAAATAGCACAGGTAAAATGTAGAAGCATTCCATTTCTTTGCTATTATTTGTGTATACTAAATTTGCCAATGCACTAAAAATTATTATATATGATAAATTGACAAGTAGTGTGTTAAGTTTTTGACGACTGTTATTGATTTACTGTTTGGTAATAGTGGTTAATAACATTTTTTATTATATTTTACCACAGATTCAACTGCAGATCATTTCAAAATTACAGAATGCCATCTAAGGATAGAATTAGAAAGGCTACAAAACGTCAAAGACAGCAGGTTCATCAATTATTGCAGCAGTCCTCTACAATTAAAAATCGTCAAGTCACCAAGAAAGCACCGGGTAAGACAACAAAATCATTCATAAGAAATATTTGTAGAAAAAAAAATATTACTACAGAAAATGTTTCAGTCCAGAAAAAGAGAAGCAATTTAAACGGAAAGGAAAGGCCAATCAAAAATGTTACTGGTAGAGCAAGAGATAACTCTGTGCATGATAGTAGAAGGAAACAACAGTTTAGGGACATTCGTAAACGAATGTTCGGCAACAGGATAATTGGCAATTTGTTAAAAAATATTAAGAACGGTCAACAGAAAATGGTTTTTTATAAGAGAAAAAAAAAAGTTGAGAAAGTTATTGATCAGGCATTTGAAATAAAGCGAAAGTTATTTATTTTGATAATCAATAGAATTAGGAAGCTAAACAAGGCAATTTATGATTTCAAAAGAAATAGTAGATGGAAGAGAATAGTTAATCGTAGTAATTTTTGTGAAGTTTTTTCCGGAGAATGGATGCATAGTTCAAGTTGTGAGGTATTTTTTAATGAGGAGAGTTATTTCCAGGATAATGATTTGGTGCATGCAGTTGACACCAGTGGTCGAGCTTATGAGGTGAAAGATGGTTGTCCAGTTGAAAAAGAAAAACTTGTGACAACAGAGACAGAAGAGGTGTTAGGTAATGAGGTTTTAGGAAGACGTCCTAAGGGTCCTGTGTACACCTGGAAGTGTAGTAGTATTTGCAGTGTACGACAGGATTCCATCAATTTGCTTTGTGATTTTGTACGGACATTTAATAAGAAAAGTTTGAAGCAGAAAATGAAGTTGTTGCAAGAATTAGATCCTTGCAGAGTGAGAGAAGTGACGGGTTTGCATGGTCATTAACTGGCTTGTCTTTCCAGGAGAGTATGCCAGAGTGTTTTTCATCATTTCAGGATGCTAGCAGTGCATCATAATAAAGTGAGGAAATTAGTTAGAATGTTGTATTATGCTAAGAGTCCAGCAGTTATGCTTAAACAATTATGCGCTGCTCTTTTGCATGGTTGTGAAATAGATGTGAAGAATATTTGTGAAGAAATTGAGTTTTGTTACTTTGGAAGTAAAGAGGAGAATGTTGAAATTGACCCAGAAGAAGAGGGTAATGTGGAAGACAGTGTACAGGTTTCCAGTACAGATAATTTTCAGAAGGAAATTGCCACGTTTCAGGTTAAATCAAGTGAGAGGCCTAATTTCACTTGTGTGTGTTGTCGACGCACTTATTATAAGAATCAGACTAAGTTAGTGGATTTATATGCAAAAAGTGAAAGGGAAAATAATAGTGAATGGAAGGATTTTGCAACATACTTGATGGTAGAAAATTGTTTTGATTTGGGATCAGATCAACGTGTGTGTACTTATTGTTGTAACAAATTAAATCAAAACCAGATGCCTGCTAGAGCGGTTCACAATAATCTGGAATTGGTTGAGATTCCTTCTGAATTGAAGGATTTAAATACTTATGAATCTATTTTGATTCAAAGTATCCATCCCTTTCAGGCTATTGTAAGAATGGAGCCAAAGACAGGGAAATTGCCTCCATCAGATTTACAGAGAGGATTAAAGGGAAGAGTTGTTTATTTGCCTCTAGATTTGAAGAAAAACATTAATACAATTGGAGTAGAAAAAGTGGAAGAGGAACCTCTGGTTATCTTAGTTAATGGGGTTCCGACAAAGAGTAAGAAAATATGGCAAGATTTAGTGGATGTTAGGAAAGTCAAAAAGGCAACATTGTATTTGAAAAAAATAATAAGTACTATAAGAATGTATATATTGCAGAAGAGGAAGTAAGTGAAGAAGAGGATAGCAATTTGTGTGCTGGTCAAATTGAGAAAGTAGAACCCTCTAAAAGTGAAGAAATATATGAACATTATAGTGTTCATCCTTTGCATTCCAAGGAAGTCATGGGGAATGCTATTGAGTTGTTTCAAATGAAACAAGCCAAAGGGAGTCCCATTAGTGTTTGGGAGGAAAGTTTGGAAGCTCTGTGTTTCCCACAGCTATTTCCAACAGGTCAAGGAGGAAGATATGATGAGCGATCTCATCAAATTCCTGCTTCTGAATACCGGACTTTACGGTTGTATGCAGAAGATGCTAGGTTTCGACAATGCATTCCCTATTTGTTTCATCTCCTGTTTGAAAGCGATCTGTCTGGACTGTCATATGCAGTGAACCACATCTTGAAAAGTGGTATACAGATGCAAAACATCTCTGCAAGTGACTTTATGGATAAAGTCAATGTGCAAGACAGTATTTTGGATTGTCTCCTGATTAATCTCATGGCGTGTCAGCGTGGTACTAATGAGTACTGGTACCGTCGTCATGGTGATTTAAAATGTATGCTGAGGAACTTAGGAACTCCCACATGGTTCCTCACTCTGAGCTGTGCCGAGTATGGCTGGGAAGACTTACTTGAATTTCTACGAGAGGCAAATGGAAACATTGAAAATATCGAATTCAAGACACCCGGAGAACTGTGCTCTTTGGATCCAGTGAATGTATGCAGGTACTTCAATCATAGATTTGAAGCTATGATGTCTTTCATCATGAATAAGAAGAATCCACCTCTTGGAGAGGTGTTGGATTTCTTCTGGAGAAAGGAGTACCAAGCAAGAGCTGCTCCTCATATACATATGCTGCTGTGGATCAAGGATGCACCTAAATTTGGAACAGATCCAGAAGACTTAGTGATGAGTTTCATACAACAGTATTCTACGTGTGCTGTTCCAAACGCAAAGGAGAAGAAAAGCCTAAGAGAACAAGTTCTACGTTTCCAAAGCCATCGTTGTGGAAAGTACTGTCGTCGTAAATTCAGAAACAAGGACAAGTTCTACACCAAATGTCGTTTCGGTTTTCCACGACCGGTGATTTCTAAAGGAAGAGTAAACAGTTTGATGTCTTCGCTGCGACATAATGTGATGAAGAAATCACCTAAAAACACATACAATTTGAAAAGGAACGAAGAGTCCAAGTACATCAATGACTACAACCCAGTGATTTTGTCCATGTGGAATGCTAACCTGGATATACAGTTTGTTGCTGATAACTGTATGGCTGTGGCTCGGTATGTGACATCTTACATCACCAAAAAAGAAAAGACAGAATTGAAGGATATGTGGGAGGACATTTCCCATGAAAAGAGCCTCAGCAAGAAGTTGTACAGTTTCAGTCTGAAGATGTTGTCACATCGAGAAATCGGAGCTTACGAATGTTCTGACCGGTTGTCTTCAGCAAGTCTCTATGCCAAATCCAGGAGTATCGTTTGGGCGAGTCTTGGTCTTGCTGCAACGCGTAATCGAGTTCTGAAACCTGTGCGGGAAATTGAGTATTTGGCAGAAAAGGAGCCGAACAGTACCGATATTTTGAAGACCAACATGTTGGATACATATTATCCAAATCGAAGCAGTCACCTCGAAATGTTTGTCTGTATGAGGTTCTACAAAATTACATATTCAAGAGGAACATCAAAGAAGATATTGAGAAAGGAGTGTATGCTGTAATTGGAAGTGAGGGATGTCTGGTCAAGCAAAGAAAATGCCACTTGGTAAACCATCGAAAATTGAGTGGCGAATCTCCTGAAAAAAAGGAGTTTTTCTATTTAGCACTTTTGCAACTTTTCAAGCCTTGGCGTGCAGAAGAGGAACTGCTTGGAGATTTCCTCTGTTACGAAGACTCTTTCACTGCCGCCAAGGAGACCATAGAATGTCCTGCTTTTCCCAAATATCTAGAAATGTTGAATGCGGAAATCGAGCAGGAAGCAACGATTGCAGCCGAGATTGCCGGAGACAGTTCTCAGGACAGTCAGAGTTCTGTTTCATTGAGTCAGGATCCACTAGGAGGACCTGTTATCGAAAATGAAGCTGCCACTGCCATGAATGAAGTGAAAAGAGCCATGGCACATGCTCAGGAGGATGCGGTTAACTTAGAAGACTTGGAAAGACAACTCAACGTTGAGCAGAGGAAAATGTATGACGAAGTTACCAAGCAAATTGATCATGGATTTAGTCATGAGAAGAAAGAGTGCTCATGTACGTCGTTGAAGCCTGTCCGACTGTACGTGAGTGGAGAAGCGGGAACTGGAAAAAGTTTCCTCATTAAAGCAATTTCATCTTATTTGAAGGAAAGGACTGAGTCATCGCTGTCTTGTGTTGTCACCGCTCCAACTGGACTGGCAGCACATAACATTAAAGGTATTACTTTGCATCGTCTACTGATGCTGCCAGTGGAGCATGATAACAAATTACAATACCACAAGTTATCTGGAGATGCTTGTTGTGAAGTTTCAAGAGTCTTGAGGAAAATGAAACTTCTTATCATTGACGAAGTAAGCATGGTTTCCAATGTCATGCTTGCCTTTGTGCATTTGAGAATGCAAGAAGTTCTTAAAACAGAGTATGATGTGTTATTTGGTGGCAAACACATCATTGTTTTCGGAGATCTTCTGCAGCTGACACCAGTGAAAGGACAACCTGTGTTCAAAATGCTCACGCATGAAGATACCAGGAAGTGCCTAGGGAGCATTGGCAACGTCAATATATGGTTAAACTTCAATTATGCTGAACTGCATGAAAATATGCGTCAGGCGAAGGATGAAGATTACAAGAATATTCTACAAGATGTTAGAATTGGAAAAGTGACCGAGCATGGGAAAGAAGCTTTACATGCACGATTACTGTCAAATTTATATCCAGAACAAGACGTTGTGCCTGAGAATATTTTTCAGAAAATTACTGAGAAGAAATCTGGAATATGTTTGATGCCAACTCTTGCAGAATGTGCCATCTTCAACAACAAAATGTTGCATTTAGAAAACCAAGAGTTTGTGAAACTGGAAGCTATTGACAGAGTAGAGCATATGGGATCAACAATTATTTTGTCTGAGAATTTGAAAACAAAATTGGATTCATTAGAGAAGACTATATCTAAAACTGCAGGTTTTGAAAAGACTCTGAATGTGTGCTTAAACTGCCGTATAATTTTAAGAAGGAATTTACATGTTGAAAGAGGTCTGGTAAATGGATCAATGGGTAATGTTGTTGATTTTGTGAAATACAGAAATAGAGATGGAATTGAATTTTTAAAAATTAAATTTGATGGCATTGAGGAAGTACAGCTAATTGGTCGTTGTTCTGCTAGATTTTTGCTTGTAAAAGACTTATATGTTCGCCGTAAGCAGTTTCCTGTTTGCTTGGCATATGCGGTGACAATCCATAAATCGCAAGGTTTAAGTGTAGACAGTACATTGGTGAATATTGGCAGTTCTGTGTTCAAGGAGGGTATGGCATATGTGGCATTGTCACGAGTTAGAACTTTATCGGGATTGTACTTGATTGAGTGTGATGTCACAAACATTTGTGCGGATCTAGATTGTGTTAAGGAATACAATAGGTTAAGAAGAGAGTATGCTCCACATTTGCCTCAATATCCTTTGTTTGAGAAACGTGTGGTAGGCCGGAAACGAAGAAATGTGACCAATACTAGGGAGGTTGTAGCAAAAAGACGAAAAGTCGATGAACCTGAAATTATAAGCAGAAACAAAAAGGATTCTGTTGAAGATGTTGTTGGTTTTCAATTTGAAAACAATTCTGGTGTCAACTGCTATGCTAATGTAGTGGTTAATGTTTTGTTTTCTCTAGAAAATGTAAAAGAAGAGATTGTGGTCAATTCTGATCAAAGATTTTGCAGTTTGTTAAATTCTGTGTTAGAGAAATGTAGCACTGATAGAACAAAAATAGAAAGTGTGTCTGAAATTCGAAATCTGTTAGACAGATGTTCAGGTCAAACACAATTCTCTCAAAATATTCAGCAAGATTGTCAGGAGTTTTTAATGTATATGCTTGATGTATTGCATGCTGAAGGTGTAGATGTAGATCACCTGTTTGGGCTTTCTTATCAATGGCAGCATGACTGCGAGAACTGTAGGGTATCAAGTACTACTAGTGTAGACTCAGAAAGATTTATATATTTAACTTTGCCAGACAGTAAATCAGTCTCCTTTAATAAGCTAGTAAAAGCAGCTGATCACAACATGGAGTGTAGCCAATGTAAATCTGAAATGATGTCAACATTATTTATACGAACATATGGCCAGTATGTCATTTTAATGTTCCAACGATGTAGGCCTGATGGAACAAAATTGACAACTTTAATTAAAAATGTTGTGGCTTCGCAGTTGTCAATATCAGGAAGGACTTTTGTAACTGCAGCAATTATATATCATGACGGTCCTTCAATAACATCAGGACATTACACAGCTTACTTAAAGTCTAGAAACGGCTGGTCATTCTGCAACGATTCTGTTTTAACTTTAAAAAAAAAATTGCCGTATGACCTTAAAAATTCTTACCTGGTGTTTTTAAAACCAAAATTTTAGGGAAAGAATCTCGGGATGTGCTCTGAGGAATTTCAAGAGGTTCTAATGGCTCCTACACGATTTGGCCTTGAGGATAAGTGTAGTACAGAGACATAAGTTATTTTTGAGTATTAAATAGTTCCTGGAAAAAAAGAAGATTTTCTTACAGAAAGTGGTGGGCACAGATTAGTTGAAGGACAACAGAGTATTTCCCAAAGCAAACGGTGTTCTTACCATAACACTTGACGTCATGGTAAAATAACTGCACTTTGAATGAGTTCAGAAAAACTGTTTCTTTTTATAAGCTAATTCAAGCAGCCAATCAAAACATGGAGTAGAGGGAATGTAAGTCTGCAATGCTGTCTAGATTATTGGTCCAAACTTTTGATTATAATGTCATTTTAAAAATCCAACTATATAAACCTGATGAAAGTAAGTCTTCAACTTTAATTACAAATGTTGTGGCTACACAGTCGTTGATTTTAGGAAGAACATTTGTAACTGCAGCTATTATATGGCATGATGGTCATTTGACAAGATCCGCTTATTACACAGCTTATTGAAAATGTAAAAAAATGTGCTGTTTCGGAAATGATTTCCCATTTGACTACGATACAATGTTGCCTTTTTACTTAAAAATATTCTTACTTTCTGTTTTCAGAAAAGAGAATTTAGGGTAGGTAACTGTCGTATAATGATTCTAGGGGTTGATATAATTTTATCTACTGTTTTATATTGCTTTGTGATTAAAAGTGATGTAGAGAATTAAATAATTGTAGTAGTCATAGAGGTAGTGTAAGTCTGCTTCATAGTAAGCAGCATCAGTGTCATAGGAAATGTAGAACATGAGTGAGCAAGAAGGGTAAGATATTACTAGTCCAGGATTGTGAAAGTGATCTTGAACGTTTTCTTTCTGAAAGTTGCGGAAATACAAAATGACGGGATTTGCTTACAAGAATTCCAAGAGTTATAAATGGCTCTTACATGATTTAGCCTTGTGGAAACGTGTGGTAGAGAGCGAGAAGTCATTTATTGTATGTAACATATTTTTCAAAACGATGGGGGTTTTCTTTCAGAAAGTGGCGGGCTGAAAGTAATAACAGCACAACAGAGTGTAAGCTGTTCATAGGACATCCTTCGACGTCATGGAAAGTAAGTTAATTTTAAGGAGTTCTGAATTCTGATTTGTTATGTTGTATGGGTTTTTTAAACACAATCATTTTGATTGTGTTTTTTTCCCCCGCTGTTATATGATGAATACCTTCAAGTCACTGTTTTTAGTGAAATTTGATACATTCTGAGAACAGCAAAAATAAACCATTTAACATGTATAATTAATTCTGTACTGTTTGTATTTATGATGTATATTTAGAACTGTGTAGGAGGCATGGAGAAGGTGAGGCTTCTGTAAGTGTCAAAGTTGTTGCATACAGTGCTCACATTCTACGTAGTCTTTCATATGATAGACTACATTTCCACAATGAGATACCTAAGCAAAGGAAACACAGGTGATGTGATTGTGGAATGAGCAAAAGAAATTGCACGTTTTTCAATTATATTACCTGTGTTTCCTAACATTACACATCACATTGTGTAGATGAGGTTTAGGCCTGTTCCAGGAGACAGAGGAGGTCTGACATTTGTTCAGGAGTGCAGTGGACATGACTCACTTCGTTGGTTGGCCTGCACATGTATTATCTCTTCTATACTCTTCAACAAGCCTAAATTTCATCTGCAACCCTGAGTAGGACTTACCTGAAACAAATCTGTGGATAGGTTACACCTTATCAGCATCTAGAAACAATCATTTAAAATGTTAAGGGCAGTTTTATGAAGGCTGTGTGCCTCTTTTACGCCGCTGGTCCGTCACTTTTGTGTAAAAGATGCACCATGTTGCAAGATAGGCCTCAGTTCATTTCCAGCAAGATACCGTCAGTTTAAAATGTATATAATTAGGACTGTGTAGGGGGTATGGAGAAGCTGAGGCTTCAGTAAGTGTCAAAGTTGTTGCATGCAGTGCGTACTCTTTCATATGCTGGACTACATCTGCACAATGAGATACCTAACCAAAGGAAACACAAGTGATGTGATTGTGAAATGAGCAAAAGATATTGCACGTTTTTCAAATATATTACCTGTGTTACCTAACATTACGAATCACATTGTGCAGATGAAGTTTAGGCCTGTCCAGGGAAACAGAGGAAGTCTGAACTTTATTGGTTGGCCTGCACATGTATTAACTCCTCTGTACTCTTCAACAAGCCTAAATTTGATCTGCAACCCTGAGTAGGCCTCACCTGAAACAAACGTCTGGATAGGACACACCTTATTGCCATCCTGAAACAATCATTTAAAATGTTAGGAACAGTTTTATGATGATTGTGCACCTCTTTTGCGCTGCCATTGCGTCACTTTTGTGAGACAACAGCAGTGCAAAAGATGCACCATGTTCCAAGATAGGCCTTACTTCATCTGCATCAAGATACTGTTAGTTTAAAATGTATATCTTTAGGACTGTGTAGGGGGCCTGGAGAAGCAGAAGCTTCTGTAAGTGTCAAAGTTGTTGAAAAACTGTTTGTCCTTCAATCTTTTCCCTTGTCTTTTCTAATTTTTAAATACATGTTTTAATATTTTTCAAATGTTTGTTATCTCTTTCACAGATTGAAAGTATAAAAATAACAAGTGACTAAGTTAACGACAATTATAAGGTAAATGTTTTGTACTCTTTTCGTTTCATTTCCATCACATTTAACTACTATTAGTTCCACTGCTTCATTTCTTTAACCCTCACTTTTCTGCCTTTGCTACTTCCCTCATTCCTTTCTCTATTACTTACTTACTCTACTCCTTCCACTCCTTTTCTCAGTCTTTCTCTTCTCATAGTTCCTCACTCTTGTTCACTCACTCCGTCTCTATTACTCTTAGTGTCTCTGACTGATCACTGTTTCACTACTTGTTCATTATGCTTTCTCTGTGTAGTTGAAGCACACTAAGGGGCATATTATGAACACAGCCAATAAAATTATTGCTGTTTTTATCGGCAGAAAACTGCTGCAAAAGCGGTTTTAGCGGCAGTTTTCTGCCGCAAAAGCAGCTTTAGCGACACATTTCTGCCGATAAAAGCTGCAAAACTTTTATTGCCTATGTTGATAATATGCCCCTATGTTATTTAGATTTCTTTGCTGTTTCAATTATTCTTTTTCTGTTACTTCTTCTTTTCTGCTTTCTGTTTTTTCTCTCTGTTATTCCACATGTTTTAATCTTATTTTGAACATTCACTCACATTCTCTAAGAAACTCTTCTTTGATATTCTTCTACTGTCCTTTTTTTCTTTCACTTCCTTATCTATTTTGTTTTTCACAATTATATCCTCTTCCATCTTTCTTCGGGAAATAAATCTATTAAACAGTATCTCTGGTTTAGTCCCTATAGCTGTCTTTCTTTTAACATTACTCTCTGTTTACTTCCCTTATACTTACTCTTCTTTTTTTTAAAAACAAATTTTTGGGTTTGCTCCCGGTTCGCTTTCCGGCGAGCGAACCGGGAAGCGAACCAAAAGAAATAGAGCTTGCCAGAGTGCTAAACATTCTAGCAATTTTTTTAAAAAGGGGAGGTAGTTCTGAAAAGAACTTTTTTTTAATGTTTTTGTTGTTTTATATTTTTTTTTTATTTTTCTGAACATTTTTAGTTTTTTTTGTATTTTTTGAACAATTTTATGGTTTTTTTGGTTTTTTGGGGGGGGAAACAACAAAAAACAGGCATTGGAAAGGGCTCAACAGGAGGAAATTTATTTTTTATTTTTTGGGGCGTTTAGAGCACTTGTGGTTTTCATATGCTCTGTTTATTAAATTAACACTCATATTGCCACATGAGAGTAAGGTACCGCCGCAATATATACAGACTATCTTCATGTGGACAAAGTTTTCCTGAATGTTTGGCACTGTTTCCCGTGCCTCTGGCCCCGACAGAGATACCTGTGCCGATGTCCTGGCCACAGGAGTTGGTGGGTTGTCCTGGAGGTCACGCATCTCTGCCCGGCTGTAATTTAGTGGATGCCACCTCTGCATGTGACGGTGCATAGTATAGTTGCCGTAACTATACTTCTTATCTGTGCCTCTAGATAAGTCCTCTTTGCATATGAGGCAGGTCACATACCGAGCATTAACTTTTTTCTGTCCTTCAGGAAAAGAAAAAAACTGCCAAATGAAACTATTTTTATGATGAGATACCCGGGGCTCCTCTTGTAAAAAATGTGTTGCCTGTATTTCCTCTTCCTGTTCTTGATCCTCTTCCTCCTCTGTGTTGGGAAGGAACTGTGGAGGTGGTCCTCTCTTCCTATGAGGAGGTGGTGGTGGTGGTGGGGGTGCACCAGCTGCAGCTACTAGTGAAGCCATTTTCCACTCAGCAAAATAGGTCTTCCTTTCACAAAGTTGAAAGTCAGAGTCAGAAAAAAGGTAGGGGCTTTCATCATTTTGGAAAAAAATAGTTCTAAACCAATGAAAAGTGTTATTTTTAGGTCACCTGACCTAGCCTTACATCATTAGGAAACCAAAAGTGAAATGAACCAATGAAAAGTTTTATTAACAAGTCACATGACCTGTTACGCTTATGTTACGCGCTGCGGAACGCGCCCCGGATCGCTTCCGGTTCCCGCTCCGGAGCACTTCCGGGTGCGCTAACGCGGCGCGTCATAAGACGCATTACGCGGCAACGCGATACGTCGCGCTTTCGCGACGCGCCCCGGATCGCTTCCGGGGAGCTGCGCTTCGCGTCTCAGTTCGCGTACCGGAGCACTTCCGGGTGCGCTAACGCGGCGCGTCATAAGACGCATTACGCGACAACGTGATACGTCGCGCTTCCGCGACGCGTCACGATGTTGATTTCTAACGCGGCAGTTGCGCAAACGGAACGTTTACCGGTTCGCGGACCGGGTCGCGGCACCAAATTGAGCTAACGGGAAGCTTCCCGGTTCGCGAACCGGGAGTGAACAAAAAAAAATAATAATAAAAAAATTATTAATAAACATATAAAATATATTTTTTGATTTAAAGAAGAATACATTTTACAGCTTTTGATATTTGCTATTAAAAAACCATTGAAATTCACTGAAAAAACCATAGGTTATGGACCATATATAGTTAGGAATTAGCATTTACAAAACCTTGAAAATTCACTGAAAAAACCATAGGTTATAGACCATATATAGTTAGGAATTAGCATTTAAAAAACCTTTTTTTACTCACACAAAACCATTGAAATTCCATATCTAGTTAGTTGTACTAACTATATATCGCGCACCCGCAATCCACTGCTGATCATGTCACATATTACATCATTCATGACATGGTCAGTGACATCACTGATGACATCACTGATGACATCTCAAATGACATCACTGATGACATCGCTGATGACATCTCATTTGACATTACTGATCACATCACTGATGACATCATTCATGTGATAATACGATGAACCTCTTCAGACTCTAATATAACCTATGGTTTTTTCAGTGAATATATATATATATATATTACCTACTGGCGGACGCCAGTAGGTATATATAGTTAGGATCGATTTCCATAAGGAAATCGCAACATTCTATTTGGAATAACTTTGGCGCCGGTTGAGCAATCAGGCTGAATTTTTCAGCAATTTTGCCTCGCGGCTCTCCGCTTCTTCCCTGAAAGGTTGGGGGGGATTTGTCAAGCGGGGGCTGAGATAAAAGGGGGGTCCCAAAACGTGTTTTCCCCATGTTAATTTCCATAGGGCGGTCTGTCGCAGTTTTAGTTCGATCGGCTGAATGGATTTTCATCAAACTTGGCAAAATTGTAGGGACTGGTAGCCCGATGTGCCTTTGCTATGTCTCAAGATATGTGCTCCAGTGGATTTTGAGTAATTTATGTTTAAAAAAATGTATATATCTGTAAGCGCGCCCCGGAGCACGTACCGGGGAGCGCTCCGGGAGCGCCACGCGACTTGCGCACGGCAAGCTGATTGGTTCTCGGGTGTCTGTAAACATTCGAAACAGTCAGCAGCGGCCGCCATCTTGTGTCTCGGTAGGATTGAGATAGAAGAGTTGGCAAAAATCAAAGGGGGAAATGAGCAAAAAGGGGCAGGGTATACCCCCCTGACCCCCTAGGTTTGATGTGGGGGCCATAAAAGGGTCCCGTGGGACAAAAGAAATGTTTTTTTTTCGATTTTCAAGGGGGGAACGCCCGGTACGCGCACCGGGGAGTGTACCAGGGAGCGTACTTAGGTGAAAAATAGTGAAAATATTAGTGTAAAATAATCATTTTGAGTAATTACAGGTAGGGTAGCACGGAAAAGAGCATTTGGGTTCTGTGTTTTTTTTAGGTACCTACAAGTGTGTCCCACACACACCTACATGCACACAACCCCACACCCACACACCCACACACTCCCCACACACACTTCACACATGCACTCTTCCACCCACAGTCAAACACCCCACACCCCCACATCGACATCTTACATATCCACACCCACACCCACATCCCACACACCCACACTCAAACACACACCTCACCCCCCTTCCACCACACACACACACACATGCACATACACACAAATATCTCACAGACACACCCCACACATCCCACACACAGATCTCCCCCAACACTCACAGAGACAACTCACAGACACATCTACACATCTCACACATACATACACATCCTACACATATACCTCCCACACACACCCCACACACACCTCACACACCCACACTCCCACTTACACTCAAACACCCCACACAGTCACACCCACACACACACCTTACATAATCATATCCCCAACCACATCCATATACTCCACACATCTATACACCTCATCCCCCGTAGACACACACACACACACATACACACCTCACAGACACCCCCTGCACATCCCTCACACACCTCCCCAACACCTACACATGGGGAAAACTAAGTGAAACACTAAAATAATAATTTAAAGTGCTTAGAGGTAGGGTATCTCTGAATAGATTTGTTGTGTTGTTTGGGTGTTTTAAGTACCAACATGTAGGTACCAATGCTGAGTCTTAAAGTCAATGTACACCGTCTCCTCTGTAGATAATTTGCATGTTGTTACAGAAGTTATTGTGGTATATGGAATCTATACCATAGTCTGTCAGGGAAGCAGAAACAACATGGAGGCAGGAGTTGAAAAAGAGATGTCAAATACACATTGGAGATAAAATAGTGGGAGAAAGGAAGTAACTATGAGCAAAATTACTATGTAACATCAAAAAGTTGCACAGGATACTATAACATAAAAAAGTTGCACAGTATACTATAAGTCTGAGTTTATATTATAATCAATTTGGTACTAGTTTATGAATTACATATAATAATGAATAATGCCTCGAACAATTTTTGATTATTAAATATAAATTTATTGTTGAGATTGTTCATAATTTAATAACACTTCTAACATTACATCATCCGGAATGTCCTCCAAATTTTCATTACATGATTCAAATGATTCAAGACAGTCAATTAGTTGTTGATCCTCAGACTCATCCATGAAATCCAAGAATTCGTTAAGAATATCTTTATCCATAATTTCAAAAGAAATTGTATTGCTCTCCTCTTTACCTTCCATTTTTGCTGTAAATTGCATAAAAAATAACTATATCAGTAGAGTTAGGGCACTGTTGTGTTTAAGTTCAGACAGGTACTTCTGAGTTTTTAACAGTGAAGTTATTTTTGGGCAGTGTATGGTATCAGGCAGGAAGTAGAAATATAAAAAAGTGCATGTGATGAAGCCTAAGTAAATTCATAATTATATCAGAGAAGCTTAACTAAATCCATAACTATAACAGAGTAGCCTATCTCAATCTATAACTATAACAGAGGGACAGTAAATAACTATCAGAAAAAGTTTTTACAAATTAACTTAAAATGCCCCTTACAAATTAACAACTTACCTTACAGAGAGGTGAAGAAGACAAAATGCGAAAATCCTTTCAAGATGTACCTCAGGTAGTTGTAGTCAAAATGGCCGTGTTTCCCTCTCTTTCTTTATATATATTCATGTACATAACCAATCAAATGTCAGGAAAAAAAAATAGAAAATGAAAGTAACATTTTAATTGGTTGTCAATTCTAAGACTTCTGATGTGTTTTTGTTATGTAATTTACCTCAGGATATTTAGACAGGGCTACAGGTCAAATGGCTCAATGGAATTCCACTTTATTTGGGAACATGGTAGGGACTGATATGTAGTATGAGCTATTCTATATTTGGTGAAAGTGTCTCCAGTGGTTTTTATGTAAATTACCTTTTAACTTTTTTTAGAGCGCTTCCCGGTGCGCGCCCCGGTTCGCGTACCGGCAGCGCTACGGCAGTCCTCCATTTTGTGTTTCGGTAGATTTAAGACAGAAAATGGCGGACAAACAATGTTGGGAATGGGTATGAGGGGGCATCATAGTCACTCCTTGACCCTCTAGGTTTTCTGAGGGGGTCTTAGGAGGCCCAAATAGGCAAACAAAAAAAAATGTTTTTATTTTTCGCGGGGGGAGCACCCGGTACGCGCACCGGGAAGCGTACCGGGGAGCGTACTAAGGTGAAAAATAGTGAAAAAAGTTAGAAAAAGATAATCATTTGGAGTGATCAGAGATAGGGTAGCCCTGAAAAGGGCTTTTGGGTTCTGTGGCTGATTTAGGTACCTACAAGTAGGTACCAATGCACAGTCTTAAATTCAGGAGGAATATTCTATTCTCTTCATATGAGAAGTGCACACCATCTTCTCTGTAAATATCTTGCATGTTGTAAAGCAAGTTGTTGTTGTATATTGAACCCATTCCATAGTCTCTCATGTAAGCAGAAACAGATTTATTCACATGTTTCCGTGCTTTTTCAAATTGTGGACAAAATTGGTTGGACCACTTCCATTTCTGCCTTTGGCATATATTGGAATATACCAAGGCAGTTTGTGGAAAAAGTGCCATCAATTGCTCAAAGGTGTCCTTTAAAAGCATTTCCAGACCTACTCCAGTCAAAGTGCCCAAGTCATTTCCTCCACAGTGCACAATTAACAGGTGAGGGTGTGGCAAATGCAAAAAGGTTTTCACAAATGGAATCAATTGTTGACATTTTATTCCTCTGTGGCCAATCCATTTTATGTACACGTTTGATAAATCAAGGTTGTGTAAATTTCTGGTACTAGCATACCTTTGAGCCCAGTGGATATACATGGTCAGAGGAGATTCTGGTGCAGTCAGATGAAGTGTGGAAAAGAAATGGCAGTTGGAATAATAGGAGTTTGGAAAAAAAAAAACTGTGGAATTTCAGTGCTCTTGAATCACAAGCAAAGATTGGTAGAATGAGATAGGTGAAAACTGAAAGTTAGGGTGCATGGTTGTGTTCTGTGTAAGAAGTAATTTGAATGGATAAAAAAAAGTTATCTAAAGAAACCTTACACCAGATAAGCTGGTGTATTTGCAGGTCAAACATCCTTGCAGAGGTGATTTGCAACATTGTAGAAAACATTTTTAACCCTGGGAGCTCAGTGAGGAGGGAGTTGCTATGGTAACAGGTAGAAAGGGCTGAGGGGGGGAAGGGTGTTGGTTTGAAAATAGAGAGGGAAGAGTTTTGATTGGTTACCATGAGCAATATGTGTGTAGAATTAGAGGTTTTCTGTGCCTTTATGGTTTGCAGTGCCTGGAGAACATACCTTTTGCTCTGCTAAAGAAATATTGGTGTGTGCATCTGACACTGTTCCGAATCTCCCAAAGCATTTGTAAAGGTGAGTTATGATTCATTTAATATACATAGAGACTTGTATACTTTATGGAGAAGATTTGGAAGGAAATTGTGGTCTTTACATGTCGCTTTGTGTCATGCTTTTTGATAATGCTTGGTAAAAGGTTTTTACTGCATAGAGTAATTGTATTTTGTAAAATTGTGAATTTTTAGTCGTGATATGGAATGCTTCTACGTAGGACCTGTGCTGTGTTTTGTAAATGTGATGTAAAAAACGATTTTGGGGCGAAAAAATAGTTTTTACATTTTTTAAAAGGAATAAAGAATGTGTGCATGTTTAATAGAAATACATTTGACTTTTTACAATGATGTTACCTGTGTTAACTCAGTGTAGGAAGCATATTGAGTTTGTTTGCATAGAGGAATTGTATTTTGTAAAATTGTGAAGCTCCATGTGCAAGATTTTGCCTCAGTATTATCCCTCCTGTGAGGCAGATGGTTGTAAATATGATCTGTGCTGTCTTTCCTAAATGTGATGTCAAAAACGATTTTGGGGAAAATAAATGGATTCTACATATTTGAGTATAATGTGGTTTAAAGGTTTAAAAAATGACGCATACTTGGTCACTTTTTAAATATGGGGAAAAAAGGTACATGTTTGGGCTTTCCTGGGGAGCCTAGGTGGTGAGGATTGTATCTAAGTGTGCAGTGGATTAGGCTTCATGAAGAATAGAAATAGTTTTTACATTTTTTTAAAAGAATAAAGAATGCGTGCATGTTTAATAGAAATACATTTGACTGTTTACAATGATGTTAGCTGTGTTAACTCAGTGTAGGAAGCATATTGAGTTTGTTTGCATAGAGGAATTGTATTTTGTAAAATTGTGAAGCTTAATGTGCAAGATGTTGCCTCGGTCTTATCCCTGCTGTGAGGCAGATGGTTGTAAATATGATCTGTGCTGTGTTTCCTAAATGTGATGTCAAATACGATTTTGGGGAAAAAAAATGGATTTTTCATTTTTGAGTATAATGTGGCGCAAAGGTTTAAAAAATGACGCATACATGCGTCACTTTTTAAATATGGGGGAAAAAGGTACATGTTTGGGCTTTCCTGGGGAGCCTAGGTGGTGAGGATTGTATCTAAGTATGCAGTGGACTAGGCTTCATGAAGCATATCCCTGTCTGCATTCTTAGACACAGGTGTCAATTTGACTCTTTACAATGAGGTTAGCTGTGTTTTAAAACAGTGTAGGAAGCATATTGAGTTTGTTTGCATAGAGGAATTGTATTTTGTAAAACTGTGAAGCTTAATGTGCAAGATTTTGCCTCAGTTTTATCCCTGCTGTGAGGCAGATGGTTGTAAATATGATCTGTGCTTTGTTTCCTAAATGTGATGTCAAAAACGATTTTGACATCACATTTAGGAAACACAGCACAGATCATATTTACAATCATCTGCCTCACAACAGGGATAAGACTGAGGCAAAATCTTGCACCTGCTTCACAACAGGAATAAGACTGAGGCAAATGTTTTCACATGGAGCTTCAGAATTTTACAAAATACAATTCCTCTATGCAAACAAGCTCAATATGCTTCCTACACGGATTTAAAACACAGCTAACATCACTGTAAAGAATCAAATTGACACCTACGTCTAAGAATGCAGATAGGTATATGCTTCATGTAGCCTAGTCCACTGCACTCTTAGACACAAGCTTCACCAACTACGCTCCCCAGGAAAACCCAAACAAGTACCTTTTTGCTCCATATTTAAAAATTGATGCATGTAGGTAGATGCGTCACTTTTTAAACCTCTGCGCCACATTAAAATCAAAAATGTAAAAACCAATCATTTTCTCCAAAATCCTTTTTGACATCACATTTAGGAAACACAGCACATATCCTATTTACAATCATCTGACTCACAGCAGGGATAACACTGAGGCAAAATCTTGCACCTGCCTCACAACAGGAATAAGACTGAGGCAAACGCTTTCTCATGGAGCTTCCCATTTTTTTAAAATACAATTCTATATAACTATATAACTCAATATTTTCTTGTGAAGCATAGGTGGTGAAGCCAGTGTATAAGAGTGCAGTGGAGTTAGACATAGGTCTGATCTTTTTTGTAGTTGTGGACAGAGCTGTCTTCCACTATATTTTTCAATACAGGCCTCACCTTTTGTGCACCACTGGAGAATCCTCACCTGATCCGAAACCCTGTATTGATCGTTTGCTTTTTGTCATTGCTTTGTTGTTTGGTAATAGTGGTCTCTAATGTGCTACTGTTTTTCTTTAACACAGATTGAAATCGTTATTTGAAGAAAAAGCAAAGATGCCCACAAAGGAAAGGACAAAGAAACTACGTCACTGGGAAAAATCAAGAACAGCAACAGAATTACAGCATTCTTCCACAACAGATACTTCAAAAAACAGGAACAAAGCTCCTGGTAAGACTACTAAGTCTTTTTTACGTAACATATGTACATCCCGAAAAAATAATGGACAGCCTGTAGAAAAAGAAAATGAGAGAGTCAAATTGAAAAGGAAAGAGAGAACTTCAAAGAATCCTAAAACTGGAGCAGGAGAGAATAATATGTATAGGAATAGAAGGCAGAATCAGTTTAGAGACATTCGTAGACGAATATTTCGCAATAGAGTGGTTTTAAATTTGTTAAAACATTAGGAAAGGTAAACAGAGAGCTGCTTTTTATAAGAAAAAGAAAAGTGTAGAGAAGATTGTTGATCAGGCTTTTGAAGTTAAGAAAAAATTATTTATTTTAATAATCAATAGAATTAGGACACTTAACAAGACAATTGATGTTTTCAAATCAAACAGTAGATGGAAAAGAGTAATTAATCGGACTAATTTTTGTAAAGTTTTTTCTGGAGAATGGATGCACAGTTCAAGTTGTGAGCCATTTTTTAATGAGGAGAGTTACTTCCAGGAGAATGATTTAGTGCATGCAGTTGACACCGGTGGCCGAGTGTATGAAGTGAAAGACGGTTGTCCGATTGAAAAAGAGAAACTTGTGCCTAGAGAACCTGAAGAGGTGCTATCTGATGGAGTTTTAGGGAGACGTACTAAGGGTCCAGTGTACACTTGGAAGTGTAGTAGTATTTGTAGTGTGCGACAGGAATCAATTGATTTGTTTTGTAATTTCTTACGTACATATAGTAAAAAAAATATAAAGCAGAAAGTGAAGTTGTTGCAAGATTTAGATCCTTGCAGAGTGAGAGGAATCACAGGTTTGCAAGGCCATTCACTGGCTTGTCTTTCTAGAAAAGTCTGCCAGAGTGTTTTTCATCATTTTAGGATGTTAGCAGTGCATCATACCAAAATGAGGAAATTAGTGAGAATGTTGTATTATGCAAAAAGTCCAGCACTTAAGCTTAAACAATTAAACAGTGCTCTTTTGCATGGAACAGAATTAGATGTGAAGAAGATTTGTGAAGAAATTGAGATTTGTTATTTTCGTGAGCAAGAGGACAGTGTAGAATATGAGACAGCAATTCAAGGTAATGTGGAAGACAATGTACATATTTTAAATACAGAAAAGTTTGAGCAGGAAATTACCGGGTTTAAAGTGAAATCAAGTGAAAGGCCGAATTTTACTTGTGTGTGTTGTCGACGGACTCATTATAAGATTCAGACTAGGTTAGTTGATTTATATGCAAAAAGTGAAAAGATGAATATTTAAGAGTGGAAGGATTTTGCAACATATTTGTGGGTGGAGAATTGTTT
Organism: Lissotriton helveticus; assembly: GCF_964261635.1. Classification (NCBI taxonomy): domain Eukaryota; kingdom Metazoa; phylum Chordata; class Amphibia; order Caudata; family Salamandridae; genus Lissotriton; species Lissotriton helveticus. The sequence goes on along the minus strand of NC_136071.1, from coordinate 1,213,273,693 downwards.
TGATTTGATTTCTGATCAGCGTATTTGTAAATATTGTTATGATAAATTAAATCAAAACAGAATGCCTGCTAGAGCTGTTCATAATAATCTGGAGTTGGTAGACATTCCCCGTGAATTGATGGATTTAAACACATATGAGTCTATTTTGATTCAATGTGTCCATCCTTTTCAGGCAATTGTTTGCATGGAGCCTAAGATAGGGAAACTGCCTCCTACAGATTTGCAGAGAGGATTAAAGGGAAGAGTTGTTTATTTGCCTCTAGATTTGAAAAAAAATATTGATACAATTGGTATAGAAAAAGTAGAAGAGGAACCTTTAGTTATTCTAGTTAATGGGGTTCCAACAAAGAGTAAAAAAATCTGGCAAGATTTAGTGGATGTTAGGAAAGTCAAAAAGGCAACGTTGTATTTAGTCAAAAACAATGAGTTTTACAAAGATGTATGTGTTGCAGCAGAGGAAACAGCTGCAGATGAAGACAGTGATTGTTCAGGCGGCCAAATTGAAAAAGTTGATGTGTCTAGAAGTGAAGAAATATATGAACATTATACTGTTCATCCTTTGCATTGCAAAGAAGTAATGGGGAATGCAATTGAATTGTTTCAAATGAAAGCAGCAAAAGGAAGTCCCATTAGTGTATGGGAAGAAAGTTTGGAAGCTCGTTGTTTTCCACAGCTATTTCCAACAGGTCGAGGAGGACGATATGACGATCGACCACTTCAAATTCCTGCATCTGAATATCGAACTGTAAGATTATATGCTGAAGATCCAAGGTTTCGTCAATGCATTCCCTATTTGTTTCATTTACTGTATGAAAGTGACTTGTCTGGGCTTTCTTATGCAGTAAACCATATACTGAAAAGTGGAGCACATCTGCAAAATGTTTTGGCGAGGGACTTTATTGAGAAAGTGAATCTGCAAGATAATATTTTGGAATCTCATCTAATCAATCTCATGGTATGTCAGCCTGGTACAAACGAGTATTGGACCGTCGCCATTGGGAATTGAAATGTATGCTGAAAAACTTAGGAACCCCTACATGGTTCCTCACTCTTAGCTGTGCCGAGTATGCATGGGATGACTTACTTCAATTTCTACGAGAGGCCAATGCTAATATACAAAATATAGAATTCAAAACACCTGGAGAACTGTGTTCTTTGGATCCAGTGAATGTATGCAGATATTTCAATCATAGATTTGAAGCTATGATGTCTTTTATTACCAACAAAAAAAAATCCTCCCCTTGGAGAGGTTTTGGATTTCTTTTGGAGAAAGGAGTATCAAGCGAGAGGTGCTCTTCATATACATATATTGTTGTGGATTAAAGACGCACCCAAATTTGGAACAGATTCGGATGAGACAGTGATGAGATTCATTGAAGAGTATTCAACATGTGCTTTTCCGAAAACTACGGAAGAAAACAGTTTAAGGCAACAAGTTTTACGTTTTCAATCCCATCATTGTGGAAAGTACTGTCGTCGAAAATTCAGAAACAAGGACAAGTTCTACACAAAATGTCGTTTCGGCTTTCCACGACCAGTGATTTCTAAAGGAAGAGTAAATAATTTGATGTCTTCTCTGCGACATACTGTGACGAGGAAATCACCCAAAAATACATACAATTTAAAAAGAGATGAAGAGTCCAAGTACATCAACGACTACAACCCAGTGATTTTGTCCATGTGGAATGCTAACATGGATATTCAATTCGTTGCAGACAACTCTATTGCTGTGGCTCGATATGTGACGTCTTACATCACAAAAAAAGAAAAGACAGAACTAAAGGAAATGTGGGAGGACATTTCACATGAAAAGAGTCTAAGCAAGAAATTATACAGTTACAGTCTGAAGATGTTGTCGCATCGAGAAATTGGAGCGTATGAATGTTCTGATCGATTGTCGTCAGCAAGTCTCTATGCCAAATCTAGAAGCATCATTTGGATAAGTCTAGGTCTTGCTGCAACACGAAATCGAGTTTTGAAATCTGTACAAGAGATAAAGTATTTGGCGGAGAAAGAACTAGAAAGTACAGATATTTTGAAGACAAACATGTTGGATACATACTATCCAAATAGAAGTCCTCACCTTGAGAACGCTTGTCTCTATGAAGTTCAGCAAAACTATATTCATAAGAGAACCATCAGAGAAGATATCAACAATGGAATATATGCAATCATTGGGTGTGAAGGATGTCTAGTGAAGCAGAGAAAAGGCCATTTGATTAATCATCGAAAAATGAGTTGTGAAAATCCAGAGAAAAGGGAATTTTATTATTTAGCTCTTTTGCAACTCTTTAAGCCATGGCGTACAGAAGAGGAACTTCTTGGAGATTTTCTCTGTTATGAAGACTCCTTTAATGCAACGAAGGATACCATAGAATGTCCTGTTTTTCCAAATTATCTGCAAATGTTGAATGAAGAAATAGAGCAGCAAGCCACAATTGCTGCAGAGATTGCGAGAGACAGTTCTGGAGGCAGTCAGAGTTCTGCTTCATTGAGTCAGGATCCACTAGGAGGACCAATTATCCAAAATTAAGCTGCTACTGCCATGGATGAGGTGAAAAGAGCTATGGAACAAGCTCAAGATGATGAAGTTAACTTACAAGATTTGGTGAAACAACTAAACCTTGAGCAGAAACAGATATATGACGAAGTCACAGAACAGATTGAACATGGATTTAGTCATGAGAAAAAAGAGTGCTCATGTACATCATCTAAGCCTGTCCAACTGTACGTGAGTGGAGAAGCGGGAACTGGAAAAAGTTTTCTGATTAAAGCCATTGCAACTTATCTGCAGAAAAGGACTGAATCACCGCTGTCTTATGTTGTTACCGCTCCAACTGGGCTGGCAGCACATAACATTAAAGGGATTACTTTACATCGTTTACTGATGCTGCCAGTGGAGCATGATAACAAATTGGAGTATCACAAGCTATCTGGAGATGTGTGTTCCGAAGTTTCAAGAGTCCTGAAGAAAATGAAACTTCTTATCATTGATGAAGTAAGCATGGTGTCAAATATAATGCTTGCTTTTGTGCATTTGAGGATGCAAGAAATTCTTAGAACAGACTATGATGTCTTATTTGAAGGAAAACATATTATTGTTTTTGGAGATCTTCTGCAGTTGACTCCAGTGAAAGGACAACCTGTGTTCAAAATACTCACTCATGAAGATACCAGGAAGTGCTTAGGGAGTATTGGAAATGTTAATATATGGTTAAACTTTAAATATGCAGAACTGCTTCAAAATATGCGGCAGGCAAAGGATGAAGATTATAAAAATATTCTACAAGATGTAAGGATTGGAAAAGTAAATCAGCAAGGGAAAGAAGCTTTACATGCACGATTAATTTCAAATTTGTACCCAAATGAAAACATTCTTCCAGAGAACATTTTAAAGAAAATTAACGAGAAGAAATCTGGCATATGTTTGATGCCAACTCTGAAAGAATGTTCCATGTTCAACAACAAAATGTTACAGTTAGAAAATGAAGAGATAGTGAAACTGGAAGCTACAGATAAAATAGAGCATATGGGAGCAACAATTATTTTGTCTGAAAATTTGAAATCAAAATTGGATTCATTAGAGAAGCCTATATCTAAAACTGCTGGTTTTGAAAAGACTCTGAATGTGTGTTTGAATTGTTGTGTCATTTTAAGAAGGAATTTAAATGTTGAAAGAGGTCTGGTAAATGGAGCAATGGGTCATGTTGTTGGTTTTGTGAATTACAAAAATAGAGATGGAATTGAAATTTTAAAAATTAAATTTGATGACATTGATGAAATAGAACAAATTTGTCGTTGTTCAGCTAGATTTTTGCTTGTGAAAGACTTATATGTTCTCCGAATACAGTTTCCTATTTGTTTGGCATATGCGGTGACAATTCATAAGTCTCAAGGTTTAAGTGTAGATAGCGCTTTGGTGAACATTGGAAGTTCTGTGTTTAAAGAGGGTATGGCATATGTGGCATTATCACGAGTCAGAACTTTAGCAGGATTGTACTTGATTGAGTGTGATGAAACAAAGATTTGTGCAGATTTAGATTGTGTAAAAGAATACAATAGGTTAAGAAGAGAGTATGCTCCACATTTGCCTCAATATCCTCTGATTGAAAAACGTGTGGTAGGCCGAAAAAGAAGAAATGAGAGTAATTGCAGTGAGGTATCAGCAAAAAGGCATAAAGTAGATAAAAGTATAATTGTAAAGAGAAAGAAAAAGGATTCTGTTGAAGATGTTGTTGGATTTCAGTTTTAAAACAGTTCTGGTGTCAACTGCTATGCTAATGTAGTAGTTAATGTTGTTTTTTTTCTTCAAAATTTACAAAGACAGATTGTTGAAAATCGGGAACAAACATTGTGCTGTTTATTGAATTCTGTGTTAGACAAATGTAGTAGTGCTAGAGCTAAAATAGAAAGTGTTTCAGAAATTAGAAATCTTCTAGATATATGTTCAGGTCAAAATCAATTTTCACAAAATATTCAGCAGGATTGTCAGGAATTTTTAATATATATGTTTGATGTATTACAAGATGAAGGAGTAGATATAAAAAATATATTTGGCCTTTCTTATCAATGGAAACATGACTGTGATAACTGTGCTTCATCAAGTACTACTAGAATAGAGTCTGAAAGATTTATATATTTAACTTTACCAGACTGCAAATCAGTGTCTTTCAATAATCTAGTTAAAGCTGCGGATCACAATATGGTGTGTACCCAATGTAAGTCTGCAATGCTGTCCACATTATTTCTACAAAATTAAGGTCACTATGTCATTTTAATGTTCCAACGATGTAGACCTGATGGAACTAAATTGACAACTTCTATTAAAAATGTTGTGGCTTCTCAGTTATCGATATCAGGAAGAACCTTTGCAACTGTAGCTATTATTTTTCATGATGGTCCTTCTACAACATCAGGGCATTACACATGCTATTTAAAAACTTCTAAAGGTTGGACCCAATGTAACGACACACATTTGACTTTCAAAGAACGTTTGCCTTTTGGCTTTATAAATTCATACCTAGTGTTTTTACAGCCAAAATTTAGGTAAAGGTAGTTGGTCTATGAAGACGGGAGGAGTACTCATATACACTCATACATCTGACACTATTTGGCCAAATGGAGAGGTGCAGGAATGAGTAAAGAGTCATGACTGAAAAAAGGAGTATATTAAAATGTTGAAAATATTTCAGATGTTCTTGGAGCTTTTCTTGTAGAAAGTTGATGAAATGGATTTCTAAGTGAACAGCAAAATACTATGCAACGAGAAAAGGACCTCCATTATTTACTATTTGGCCTCATGGAAAAGTAAGTCAATCAAAGATTAGCGTACATTTGTCATTTGTCAGTATATAAGGGTTTTTTTAAAACACAATTGTGTTTTTTTTTTCCCGCTGTCATATGATGAGTAATTTGAACTCACTGCTTTAAGTGAAATTCAATATATTCTGAGAACAGCAAAAATAAACTCTGTAACATGTTGTAGAAGTTATTCTATACTTTGGATTGTGTAAATTAAATTGTATTCCCATTCTCTGACACTCACTTTCTTTTTTCCATCCTCTTTCACCTTTTTTTACTCACTTATAATGTCTTTCTCTCACTCTCTGTAACCCCCGTTCCTTTACTCTATTACTTTGACAACCCCTCATTCTCATTTCAACTGTCTGCATGCCCTCTCTCCCTTGCATAACTTTTCAGCTTTCAATCTCTCTGCTTTACTTCTCTTTTCTGTATTTTCCTATTTTGCTCTTTTAGTAATTCCTGTTTACTCACTCAGCAGTATTATTGCACTCTATCACTATAAATCACCCACTCGCCCTAGCTTATCTTTGTTTGCTCCTTACTTTTGACCTCTTCTCTCTATTTTTCGTTCACTACTTCTATGTGCTCAGTGCCTCACTCTACTTGTGTTATTTTCACTTGTGTTTATCTACTTTCTATCACTTCTTTTACAACAACTTCACTGCTCCTCTCTCATCGTTCTTCATCCCATTTCTTTTACTCTGGTTCCGTTACTATCCCTCATTTCCTTTCTTTCAATGTCCTTCTCTTTACTTTCATCACCAAATTATTTTCTCTCAGTACCACTGTTTTAGTCGTCTTCTCCTCTCTTTCCTTCTTTTTGCTCACTTACTCATTTTCTTTTCTCACTCATTGTACTCCACCTCACTCAGTTTTTCTCTTAGTGTGTCTACCTTATAACTTCCTCAGTCCATTTCCCTCAATAGTTGTATGTTATCCTGTCTCCCTTCATCCTTTCACTCTATGACTGTTCTTCACTTACTCTCAGTTATGTTCTATACCTCATTCTTCTAAATGCATCCTTAATTAGACTGTTTTCTGTCTCAGTCATTAACTTTTTACTTACTTCTGTTTCCTGATTTAGTTTTGCTAACTCACATTGTTTTAATATCTTTCTTACCTTCAGTTCATTTCTCTGTTCTTCTCTCTCTTTTTCTTAGTGAATCTATATGCCTTACTCTTTGTAATTTGCTCTCCTTCTATTTCTGTTTGCCTCTTTTTTTCCTTCTACCTTAGTTTATTTCCCTTTCTGTGTTCTTCACTCTAACTTTATTTCTAAATAGACTGTTATGATGTTTTAGCTCTTCATTTGTATCTTTTAATTTAAAATACATATTTTACTAATTATAACTTTTTTTTCTTCTCTCTTTCACAGATACCAACTGTATTAAAAAAAATTATAGTTACATTTATTTTATTGTAAGTATGACTAAAAAAATGTAGTTTGTTATCATCCTTTGCTTTAAGGTCACTAACATTTTCTCAATCTATCTCACTCCTGTGTTTTTACTCTGCTTCTCTCACTTATTCTTATTCTCCATGTTTACTCCCCTTTCATTATTTACCCTCTCATATTCAACTTCTTTTGATCCCTATTCTTTACTTCAGTTACCCTCTGTTCCTTTCCTTTGCTTTTTTACTCATTCTCTTTTTCTTAATTATTTACCTTACTCCTACACATATACCTCATCCCCCTCCCAACACATATACACACCTGTAACATACATCCCACACACACACCACACATACACCTCATACACACAAAAAAAACCTTCCACACACACTCCTCAAAAACACACACACATTCCATACACACACATACATCAAACACATATACACCCCACACTCATACACTTCTCAGACATATTTCACACACCCTCATCTCTACCCACACCAAAACACTCCACACAACCACACCCACAGACACACCTTACACACCCACACTCCGACCTACACCCAGTAACTCCCTGTAAGTCACACACACTGCATTACTTATATTACTTATAAGTGTGTGTGTGTGTGTGTGTGTGGTGTGTGTGTGTGGGGGGGATGGAGGGGGGGTGTGGGGTGCTATGTGTGTGGAGTGTGTGTGTGTAGGATGTGTGGGTGTGTGTGTGGGGTGTGTGTGTGTGTGGGGTGTGGGGTGTGTGTCAGAGGTGTGTGTGTGTGGGGGAGGGGTGAGGTGTGTGTGGGGGATGTGTGGGGTGTGTCTGTGAGGTGTGTGTGTGTGGGGGGAGTGAGGTGTGTGTGGGTAGAGGTGTGTGGGGTGTGTGGGTGTAGGTGGGGGTGTGGGTGTGTAAGGTGTGTGTGTGGGTGTGTGGGGTGTTTGGGTGTGGGTGGAGGTGTGGATGTGTGAGGTATGTGTGGAGGGTGTGTGTATATTACTTAAAACCATTGAAATTCACTGAAAAAACCATAGGTTAAAGACCATATATAGTTAGGAATTAGCATTTACCAAATTTAGGGAGAATAATTTGCTTACTTGATGTGTTTAAAAACGTTTTTTGAAGTCATTTAGGTTTCTTGATATGTACTGCTAGAGTTTTATAATCAGCATGGGGCATATTTATTTTTTCACTTCCTTTTCTATTTTCTTTTTCTCAATTTTTCCCTCTTATAACTTTTCTTTGTATAATTATCTATTATACAGTATCTCTGTGTTACTCCCTCTAGCTGTTTTTCTTTTAATATTATTCTCTCTGTCTCCTTCCCTTATATTCACGTACCGGCGCGCGAACCAGGAAGCGACTCCAAAAAAAAGAAAATGCAAGAGTGCTAAACTTTTTAGCAATTTTTTATAAATGGGAGGTAGTTCTGAAAAGAACTTTTTTTATTGTTTTATATTTTTTTTATTATTTTTCTGAACATTTGTAATTTTTTTTGTATTTTTTGAACAATTTTTTTTTTTTTTTTTTTTTAAGGGGGAACACCGAAAAACACGCATTAGAAACGGCTCAACAGGAGCAAAAAAACAAAATTCACTTTTTGGGGCGTTTTGAGCACTTGTGATTTTCATATGCTCTGTTCATTAAAATCACACTCATCTCCCCGTAGCAAATAAGTCCCCCACAATATCTACACACTAGCTTCATGTGTTGAAAATTGGGCTGGATATTGGGGACCGTCTCCCTCGCCTCTGGTCCCGAAAGACTTTCCTGTGTTGAGGTGGTGGCCACAGGAGTTCGTGGGTTTTCACGGAGGTCACGCACCTCAGCCACGCTGTAATTTATTGGATGTCACCTTTGCATGTGGCGATGGATAGTATAGTTCCCATAAATATATGTCACTGACCATGTCATGAATGATGTAATATGTGACATCATCAGCAGTGGATTGCGGGTGCGCAAAATATATAGTTAGTGCAACTAACTATATATGGGAATTTCATTGGTTTTGTATGATTAAAATATTCACCTAACTATATATGGTCTATAACCTATGGTTTTTTCAGTGAATATATATATATATATATAAAGAAACCTATTTTATACATTTAAAAATAAATAATATACAATTATATAAATAATAATATTAATATTTTTAATGCAAATTACTATTTTACACTACATTAAATGGAACAATAATAATAATGTTGCATAGTGTAGTGAATAAAAATAGCATTTACTCTACAACAAGTGCAAAAGTATAGAATATGTTGGATAGCGGGTGGGTGCCAATTACTATTCCCACTCAAATGAGTGGAACAGTAGGGAAAATGTTGGATAGCAGGTGGGTACAAATTACTATTCCCACTCCTACGAGTGGAACAGTAGGGAAAGTGTTGGATAGCGGAAGGGTAAAAATTACTATTCCCACTCCAATTAGTGGAACAGTAGGGGAAGTGTTGGATAGCGGGAGAATAATAATTACTATTCCAACTCCAGTGAGTGAAACTGTAGAGAAAGTGTTGGATAGCGGGTGGGTAAAAATTACTATTCCCAATCCAGTGAGTGGAACAGTAGGGAACGTGCTGGATAGTGGGAGGGTAAAAATAACTATTCTCACTCCAGTGAGTGGAACAGTAGGGAAAGTGTTGGAAAGCAGGACGATAACAATTACGATTCCCACTCCAAGCAGTGGAACAGTAGGGAAGGTGTTGGATAGTGGAAGAATAAAAATAACTTTTCCCACTCCAGTTGGTGTAACAGTAGAGAAAGTATTGGATAGCGGGTGGGTAAAAATTACTATTCCCACTCTAGGTAGTGGAACAGTAGGGAAAATGTTGGATAGTGGGAGGATAAAAATTACAATTCCCACTCCAGTGAGTGGAACAGTAGGGAAAGTGTTGGATAGTGGGAGGGTAAACATGACTATTCCCACTCTAGGGAGTGGAACAGTAGGGAAAATGTTAGATAGTGGGAGGATAAAAATTACAATTCCCACTCCAATGAGTGGAACAGTTGGGAAAGAGTTGGATAGCGGGAGGATAAAAATTACTATTCACACTCCAGTGAGTGAAACAGTAGGGAAAGTGTTGGATAGGAGGTGGGTAAAAATTACTACTCCCACTCCTACGAGTAGAACAGTAGGGAAAGTGTTGGACAGCGGGAGAATAAAAATTACTATTCCCAATCCAGTGAGTGGAACAGTAGGGAAAAGTGTTGGATAGTGGGAGGGAAAAATGTATTATTCCCACTCCAGTGAGTGGAACAGTAGGGAAAGTGTTAGATAGCGGGAGGGTAAAAAGTACTATACTCACTCTTACGAGTGGAACAGTAGGTAAAGTGTTGGATAGGGTAGAGGAATAATTTAGTAGACACAGTCCTACAATTTAATTAAAATGAATTAAAAAAAAATTATTATTTAAATGTAATTACCTCCCACTATTTTCCTCTAAAAAGGTCATCTCCAATAGTCTAAAATAATAATACATTTACATAATGAATTAACATTTAATTAATTAGCCAATCACAATTAACAAAAAAATAATAACATTATCTATACTCCACTATAAACACTCAAAACACTCCTCCAAAAATGAACATAATTAACATATTAATACATTAATTATTAATAATGCATTACTAATTAATTACTCATTAATAACAATTTCCACATTTTGCATAATTGTCAGTGAATTAAAAACTTGTATTAATAACATTTTGAATATTTAATAATACATGAATTAACATAATTACCAACATTCATTATTTACCATACAATTATTAATTAATAATTTATTATTTTTGTAATTTTAATTAAATGACTTCCCACCCTATTCCTCTATAAACCCTAAACCCGCTATGGAACTAATATATACACAAAAATTAATCACCAATATTAATTATTAAACAATTTATTAATGAATACATTATTTTTGTTTTCTAATTTCAATTAAATTACTTCCCACCCTATTCCCCTATAAACCCACAACCCGCTACGGAACTAATATACGCAAAAATGAATTACCATAAAATTCATTACCATAAAATATTGTAACGTACATTAAAAAAATATTATATACTTTTAACACATATACTAACATATAATACAATTAAAAAGCAATCGATATAATGACATTCTATATAATGACATTCGATATAATGACATTCAATATTACGACATTCGATATTACTTACCTATATGTCAATATTATTTCTAACTATATTATGTCTATTCTATATTCTGTCCTCTCGATATTTTCTATTCAATATTGTGTCCTTTCGATATTTTTAATTCTATATTTTGGGTGTTTACCGCCCAGGGGAGGTGATGGGTCAGTTTCTTACTGGAGAGGAGGTGATACGTCTGTTTTTTACTGCATGGGAAGTTGAAGCATCAGTTTCTTACTGCGTCTCCCAATGATGTGACAGACTTGGCGCCTCGATGTGATGCAATGATCTGTGATGATCTGTGATGATGGGTGGGTTCTTTCAGTCGCACAGCAGTCATTGTGTCGGAATCGGTTCTGTTATCTCAGACTTCGGAGATCGGTGAACTTGATGCACCGTGCGGTGATATCTCGAGCCGATATTTTTATTTGTAACTTCTCCTCATGATGGCCGATTTACAAAAGCAATATGCCATTAAATCTGCTAGAGACTTCTGGTTGTGCGGATATTTAGGGTTTGTGGCTTTCCAAGAACTCAAGGAATCCGTAACCAATAACTTAGCTGCATCTTGCAATGTTTTTTCATTGTTTAATGAGTATAGAGCAATTCACATGGTAAAATTATAAAGAGTGGAAATAGGTATCAAGGAAACCTATATAATAACAGGTGAATTAGAAGGCAATACTCAAAATGTCTTCTTTCTTACACACTGGGTTACATTTGGAAGGCACAAATGCAGAGAAACATATTTTGTAATAGCACTTGTTCTACTATTCAATGTTCCCCACTTGTGTGGGTAGACCTAGTGTCTGCAATAAGAAAGGCCCCAAAACACTACATGGGCACATAGCATATTTCCACTGAAAACTGACCCTTTGTTTACAATGTGCCTAGCTGTTGGTTTTGGAACATAACATTAACAGGCACCTAAGTAAACCTAGCAACAATGTGCATTTTTCAAAAGTAGATATCTGGAAAAATTTACAGTGGGGTGACTTGCATGTCTCTTACCAGGGTTTCCCCGCAAACCTCAAACTTTAACTAAAAAAAGCATTTTTATGACATTTCTGTGATTGAAAGTTATGGAATGTGTAGGCAGAAACTAATGTCCCACCACCTACCACTCCCCCAAGTCTCCCAATTAAAATGGTGCCCCACATGTGTGGATAGGGCTGGTGGAAAGGTGCCAAAACATAACATAGACACATAGACACATCACATTTTTCCACTGAAAACAAACATATTTTTGCAAATGGCAACCTGCACATTTTAAAAAACTAAACACTTGGGCAAATCCTGCGTGGGGTGACTTGCATACCTCTCACCAGGTTTACTTACTCACTCTTACCTTGCAAACCTCAAACTTTGACTAAAACTTCTGTGATTAAATGTTCTGAAATTGTTAGGAAGCAAATAATTTCCTACCATCAACCATACCCCTACGTCTCCCCAAAAAATTGTACCTCATGTGGGTAGAGTTAGTTCCTGGGACAGGAAAGGTCGCAAAATGCAACAAGCACACATCACATTTTTCCACTAAAAACTGATCCTTTTTTTTTTGCAATGTGGCTGGCTGTGGATTTTAGGCCTTAGCTCAGCCAACACCTAAGAAAACCTAGCAAACCCGTACATTTTGCAAAAATGCTGATAAATCCTGATAACAATGGTACCTCATTTGTTTTGCTAGGGCTAGTTATCTGTGACACAATAGGCCCCAAAACACAACATGGATATATCACATTTTTCCACTGAAAGCGGACTCGATTTTTTGCAATCTGCCTAGCCACGGATGTCGGGCACTAGCTCAACCAGCACAAAGGGAAACAGCGGTACGGTACTGTGAGAAGTTGGCCTGGTATATGATGCTCACTAGTTCTAGTGATCACCTTGTACCATGCCAAGCAACCCTTATGATGATTGGTTGTAAGTCATCCTTGTAGACAAGCTATCCTAGGGGTAGCATGGACTAAGCAGTCTTAGGCTAAACTCTGTAAAGGCATGTGAAGCAAGCTGTTTTACCACCCACAATCCCCTTGAACACCAAATGAAAGGACACCACACAGATATATATTGAAAATATATATAGATTTATTTCTACAAATATCCCCTATACTCTTTATGAGCACAGAAGCAAATGCGTTAAAACAAAACACAGTTTAAATATACAAAAGTTGCACGAATATGGATGAGCCCTAGGGGCCACCTAAACCATTTACTAAAATAGTGGTATAAGGACCACTATGGGGAAAGGAAAGAGGCCTAGGGCCTGGGGAATCGCTGGAGCTGTTCGGGACTAGCAGTGATGAAGTCGGAAAAGGCCTGCGGGACTCGGGTGCAGCACTTAAAGCGCACATATGCACCAATGCAATGTCAATGGTGCGTAAAAGTTACAAAGTTAGTGTTTAAGGAACCTTCCGATGGACCTACAAGGATAAAACTTTAGACACAGGCACTCGAGGTGGACACCAGTGTGGGAACACCGGCGTTGTTGAGTTACCTCACCCACAGGAAGCGGGTGCACAGGTGCGAAGTAGTGTCGGGTTTCGTCATGCAGGTCGATGGTGCTTGGAGCTGAAGATGCTGCAGGCGGGTCGTCAATGAGAGTTCCGGTGGATCCAAGGGTGGATCTGAAGAGTTGAAGACCTGAAAGCAGAGGGGACAATGTTCAAAGTCACTAGCCAGTGACTACCGTGGAACCAGGATGGAACCAGCCGATGTTGGGTGCAAACAGGTGATGAAGTGAAGATTGTCTCTGCAGCCACGTGGACACGAAGAGGTCAAGGACGTCCAGGAGTCAAACACGAGCTGTCCCATAAAGGCTCTCGCTGATGGCGGTGTAGGCAACTTGATTGGAGCAAACAGGCCTTGGCTAAAGCAAGCCACGCAGGAATCGATGCAAGCTTCTCACTCGGACCAGCAAGGTCAGAGCGGGTGCTCCTTTTCAGGGGAGCAAGGGCCAGTCCGGCGCAACCAGACCAGCAGTGTAAATTGTAGTTTTCGTCGCCAAGATGCCCGCTAGCCACGTGGCAAGTGGCCAGGATGGCGCGTCGAGTGGCAAAGTACAAAAGGGCCCCACGCAGATCGTGGAGATGCTGAGGGGCTGATCTTCGGTGCAAATGCTGATCGGGGTTAAGGCTTCTCAAACCTCAAAGCACAGCATCGAGGGTTCCTTTGGTGCTGCGCAGTCAGCTGCTCAGGGGTCTTCCAAGATGTCCGGTCCTACGTCTCTCGGTGCCTCCACGGGTCTCTTCTTTTCAGGGACTGTGGATCGGGCTCTGAGATGTCTGGGTGTCTGGGTCTTGTCAGGCTCTGGGCTCGGGCTCTGGCGGGAGGCGGCAGCAAAGCAGACGTTGAGTTGCTGGTTGGTGACTGTATTCACAGGGTGGTCACTCCTTGGCCACAAGGGAGATTCTCTTCCGTCTTCTGTGCAGCAGAATGTAGAAGTCCAGTCTACTTCTTATGTTTAAGTCGAGTTCAGGATGATCTGAAGTCCTGGGACACAGCTCCTACTCTTATTCGAATTCTAGGGGCCGGATCACCTACTAGGTCCCTCCTCTGGGTGGGACCAGGAAGGGGGGCGGTTACACCCCCTTTCCTTTGTGCAGTTTCACACCAAGGCTGGGGCTGGAGAGCCCCAGCACTGGTTTGAACTGGCAAATGCACAGGGACACCTTGTGTGCCCCAGGCATGTCTGATTCTATTCAGCCCTGTCCTATCCAATACACAAAACCCTGTCTGGGGTGGTGCTAGCACCTCCCAAGGCAGGAAACCCTTTGTCCAAGCCACCCTCGCTGGAAGGACTCCCAGCAGCAGGAGGTCAGACTTGTGTCTGTGGTGGCAGCATCCATTTTGTGATGCTGAGGCTCATGTTTAACTTTAACCGGGGTTCAGGTTATGTACATGTTGTGTCCCTCTAGAAGGGTGGAATTCTACCCCCGTTGCCAGAACTGGCGAGGGGTAGTATTCCAATTCGTATGACACCTTACTCGACATGTTTTGATAAAGCCAAACCAAAGATAGCATTTAACCGCGAGGTTCATAATGCACTTAAGAGTATATGGTATGGCAGTATCATGGAACAGCTAAAGGACGCGGTTCCGAAAGCTGCAGACAGGCTCAACTCATGCTAGAGCACCATCTCACATATTTCCAAGCACTCTGCCTCCAGGATTGATGAGGCCTTCCATAGGAGTGGCTGATAGGAACATATGTGTCCATTTTAAGTTAGATACAGGCATACTATACCTAAGCAAGAGGTGATTACACCAACGTACCCCAGCTGAGTGATCAGCCAGTTGTGTCAAATATGGAGGCCAGGCCAGGGGCGGCATAATACGTGCTGCAGCCCCTGGTAGGCCTTGGAAGCACCTATGCCCTGGGTACCTGGGTACACTGTTACAGGGGCCAATAAGGTGAACCAGTTCCAATTCGTAATGCACCTAAAGTGCATTGGCATTAATTTAGAGAGAGAACAGCAGGATGTGGGTCTGATTAGCAGGCCCACAGCCACATTAAGTCATAAACCAGTGAAGCAAAAAGCAGAAATTTGGGGTGACCATAGGATAGCAGACCCTACTCTCCTACAGGTACATTTTTGCAAACTGTACCCCTAGAAGAATTCATTGTGGGGTGACTATTTTGACTCCCATCAGGTTTTCTCACACACAAATCCTCATAAATATTTGCATTGAATTTATTCTAAAAAACAAGACATAATAGATTACGATACTGCAGTATACAGTGTGCATTGAGTCTCATTAATATTCATAACAATGCTGTTACAGTTTGTGGTACCTTATTCTGTTGAACTGAGAAGGAACAGGGAAAGAGAGGGGGAAGTGGGGAGGAGAGGATGAAGTGAAGGAAAGGAAGGAGAACCTGGCGCAGAGACCCAACACCGGACAACATGACTGCCCTCAAGCTCGCCACCCGAAAACACCACCAGCTGATCCACGCCACCAAGAAAACCGCATTCAAGGAACGACTGGACAACAACGCACACAACAGCAAGGAACTCTTCAACATCGTGAAAGAGCTCTCCAACCCCTACGCCGGAAACAACGACATCACCCCTTCGCAAGACCTCTGCAACTCCCTCGCCTCCTACTTCCACAACAAGATCGCGGACATACACAACAGCTTCAGCACTCAACCAACGCACGCCACGACCGAACCACCGCCCCCCACCACCACCCTCCGTGCCTGGACCCCGATCAGCACCGAAGACACCATCCGCACGATGAACTCCATCCACTCCAGATCTCCGACAGACCCCTGCCCTCACCACGTCTTCAACAAGGCCGACGCTGTCATCGCACCCCACCTGCGGGACATCATCAACACCTCCTTCGACATCGCCACCTTCCCAGAGAGCTGGAAGCACGCCGAACTCAGCGCTCTACTCAAGAAACCATCAGGAGACCCAACCGACCTCAAGAACTACCGCCCATCTCGCTGCTCCCGTTTCCGGCCAAAGTCATCGAGAAGACCGTCAACACGCAACTGGCCGCCTTCCTCGAGACGAACGGCTCCCTCGACCACTCGCAGTCTGGCTTCCGGGCCAACCACAGCACCGAGACCGCCCTGATCGCAGCTACCGATGACATCCGAGCCCTGCTCGACAACGGAGAAACAGCGGCCCTCATCCTCCTGGACCTCTCCGCGGCCTTCGACACTGTCTGCCACCGTACCCTAGTACAGCGCCTCAGAAACGTCGGAATCCAGGAGAAGGCACTGGACTGGATCACCTCCTTCCTCGCCGGAAGGACACAGAGAGTCCGCCTCCCCCCGTTCAGTTCGGAGGCCACCAAAGTCATCTGCGGCGTTCCTCAAGGCTCCTCGCTCAGTCCAACCCTCTTTAACGTCTACATGAGCCCCCTCGCAGCCATCGCACACCAGCACAACCTGAACATCATCTCCTACGCCGACGACACCCAGCTGATCCTCTCCCTCACTAACGACCCCACCACCGCCAGAGCGAACCTGCACGAAGGGATGACAGACGTAGCCAACTGGATGTCGAACAGCCGCCTGAAACTGAACTCGGACAAGACGGAAGTCCTCATCCTGGGATCCTCACCCTCTGCCTGGGACGACTCCTGGTGGCCCCCCGCCCTGGGCAGCGCACCCAAACTAACTGACCACGCACGAAACCTGGGCTTCATCCTGGACTCCTCCCTCTCCATGACCAGACAAGTCAACGCCGTCTCCTCGTCGTGCTTCAACATCCTGCGCATGCTACGCAAGATCTTCCGATGGATCCCCACCGAGACCAGGAAGACGGTCACCCAGGCCCTCGTCACCAGCCGTCTGGACTACGGCAACTCCCTCTACGCCGGAACCACCGCTAAACTCCAGAAAAGACTCCAGCGGATCCAGAACACCTCAGCACGACTCATCCTGGACATTCCCCGCCGCAGCCACATCTCCGGACACCTGAGAGACCTGCACTGGCTCCCGGTCAACAAGAGAATCACCTTCCGGCTCCTCACCCACGCACACAAAGCCCTACACAACCAAGGACCAGGATACCTCAACAGCCGCCTCAACTTCTACGCTCCCAAACGCCTGCTTCGATCGATCAGCCACGCCCTCGCCGCCGTCAACCGCATCCGAAGAGCCACCACAGGAGGAAGGTCCTTCTCCTACCTGGCCGCCAAGACTTGGAACTCCCTTCCGACCCACCTCCGCCTGACCCAGGACCAACTTGCCTTCAGGAAGCAGCTCAAGACCTAGCTGTTCGAGCAGTAGCGGACCCCCTCCCCCCAGCGCCTTGAGACCCTCCGGGTGAGTAGCGCGCTATATAAATGCTTTGATTGATTGATTGATTGAGAAGGAAGGGGGAGGGGGAGCCACTCAGTCAATAATAACTAAGTGTATAATGACTTATAAAAGTCCCTAGTAGTCTCTAGTTGTTGCCTCAGGAACACTTGTGCAGACATCATTTGCGCCCAAGACCAACAGCTCAGAGTGGCCAAAGGTTCCAGAGGGGATATTTCCAACAAAGCCCCCTCTTCCAGGTTGGTAAAAGTTGCATCACCTCCATTCTTTATGTGCGTGCCCAGGTATATCTCTAAAGGGTAGCAGATAGTCGAAGTCTAAGCCATGTCACCTCCAGCGGCAGTGGACGCCTTTCCCTGTGCTTCGGAACTTGTCACTTTACAAGGAACAGGAGCATAGGCGTAACTTTGCACATGTCCAACGGGACGAAGCATCATCCTGGATCAATTCCTTCTCAACTATTAGGATGAACTGCACAAAATACACTGTTAGGTTGATGCTATGCCCTAAAAGGCGTGCTATAATTCCTTGGTGGAACATTCTCAATCCTTTGTCCTTAAAAGCTGATTTCAACAGTGTATGCCTCTCTTGCCGCAATCTAGGGCATATACATACAACATACAGTAATGTTTCATTGACATAGCCACATAGTCTTCAGTGTTGTGATTGCCAGTTTTTCACCCATCTTGGGTAGCGACCAAATCTTAACATGAGAAGTGTATCCCTCACAACGGGTTTAAAATAAGTGGTTAGATGTTGTTGGGACTCGATTTTATTATACGAGTTATTAATTGACCAGGCATTATTTTTATGTGCGATCACCTCCTGGTCTAATAAAAATGATAACATTTTAGTAGATTTATTGAAAATCTGTTTTAATTCCATGTTCAAACGGCAGGGACTTAAACGTGTTTAAAATCTCTGTTAAATATAATCTCGAGGTGCTGACTTACTCTTTCTTTATTAGGTCGCGCCTGAGTCAGCACGAATGCGCTTCTCCGGCGATCTGCTGTTGTAGAGTATGGAAGAGAAGCCCCGCCCACTCTCGGCCCATATTTGTCATAGGCTTCTGTATTTGTCCTTCGTAAATGCAGGCTTCTGATTAAGTAATCGGTTTGTTAGTCCCTCCTTAGTACCATCTTTTCTTCATTTCTATCCTCCCATAGCTACTGGCCCCTTTACTTGGGTTGTTACACAGTACGTGTTATTCAGTCTTGTAGGCAATATTTTCTTGATTGTTTTCTCTTCCTGCAAGCATGACGTGCTTTGCTTACTTTCAGTGCCCCCGCACCCTTGTTTTAACCTCCTGCTCTATTAGTTACCCGCCCTCACTGGCCTCATTCCCACCCTGCTTATCTCTTCACTTTTCCACTTTTCTCTCTCTTTGTTCTAAGAAAAAGCAAAAGTAAGTTCCCCAGCGCATCGGTTAACAAAGTGCTGCACCCTTTTTTACCGTGGTCTGGTGGTGGGTGATCCAAAGCTTGCACGCAATTAAGTGAAAAACTACACTTGCCTGTGCCAAAAACAGTGAAATAAGTGAAATTATTGCAGTGCTCGTATGATGAGGTTCAAGCAGCGGGCAGAACTTTCTTGTTCGGTTGTTTATTTTAGTAACATAAATGTTTTAAATGCCTTCTACTTTACCCTAAAGTGCATCCCTGTCTCAGGCAAGCAGAACAATGGAGGTGACATTGAGGCAGGCACTCCCTGCCTCCACTGTAAGGTTTTATTGCACCAACTGCCAGAGTGTGAGACTCACAGATACAAGGTTCCACTTTTACTTCTGCTTGCCGCCACCAAAAGCTTCACACAGTTATGGCTCCTAATGTGGCAGAAACAGAGCATTTAGATCAGAACAGCACACAAAAGTTGGGTAAATTTGAGAAATGGAATTGAGTCTGGAGTACCTATGCTAGACATCAGTTTGTGCCATCAACAGCCTACGCAACAGAAGAGTGGAAACAAAATATAAAAAGATAGTGCATTGAATAATGGTGTACACAAAATGTGTGTAACACCAATACAATCGCACACAAATGTGTGGTGAGTTAAGGGAGGGAGGATATACCGCTTTCTACAAGCGGGGGCTGTGCTCACCTCATAGTCAATAGCTATTCTGGTTTGCAGATGTTAGGGTGCACAATTTATCAATCTATTTTGCACTTATACACTTATTTGACATAAATTATCTTTTACAAATACAGAAACAGTTCTGCACATTTAAACACAGCACGGTGTAGGATGTCACACACCCGCCTCCACTCTACATTGTCAGCAGAAGAGGCCTCGTCTGGGATAACAGGGGCAAAGAAACACATGAATCGCAAATATCTGGATTTTCTGTCTAGTAACTGGTCAAATACCGAGAAAATGCTCAAACGTTTGACAAGTATGCATATCATGATGTTATTACACTCACAGTGTGCATATCATAATACTACTACACTCACACTATTGATAACAATAACATTATTTTTTATAATTGTCAGCTCTATTGTCTATATATCAGCTGAAAAAAGAAAGGCCTAACTATCCCGTGGGGGAGCTGAAACATAGTCATAACATTAGCCCATAAGTAGAGTGACTCTTGCCCAAGGGGCCACTACCCCAACAACAAATAAACTCCCATTGGTCTGGTAGGTTCAATTTCTTGCTCCACAATTGCAGCCCCACCCGCAACCATAGAGCAGAAATCCTCTACAGACAAGGCGGGAACGGAAAAATGTGCTTCTTTCCCCCTATGGTGGTCTGCCTAGTAAACTCCTCTCTCCCGAGAAGGACTTACCTAAAAGGAGTCCTCTCTCTAAAATGCACTGAAAGAAAATCACTTCCAGCATGTCCCAGACACCATCTTATGATGTTGATGCTCCATGCACGCACTGACATCATCGGAATGCTGAAGGGGGATGCACGTGCCGCTGACACCCCGAATGGAGGCATGTCATGGGGTGGCGTGGGGGTACCCCCAGTGTTCTCCATATGGGTGGGTGCCAGGACAGCCTGGATTTCTCCTCAGTACACAAGCACTGTGGCAGCGGATGGCTCCAGACCTTGGGGAGATCCCTTTCATATCACTCTCCCTCCAAGGACTTGTTAGGCGACTATAACATACACAAATTAAATTGTAAAACTACTTCAACAGGTTCCTCCTACATTTTATTAAGATTTTATTTATTTTTGGAATTCACAAATACTTTCAGAGTAATCCAGAAAGTGATTGTCACACTACTGTTAATATCAATGTAGAAATCCTATCTTTGAATGAGAAATTGTGCACATACATTCATTCAAAAATCCTGAGGAAGTGGAAGCTTACATGCTCACTTTTCATTTTCTCTATGCAAAATATATTTTTCCTAGGGTAAAAACACTTTTTTTGCATTTTCACCAATTTTGGGGTGATTTCCTGCACATTCACACTTTACAAATGGATTTCCACCTGCTCTTGACAGATGTGTATCTCCACCATTTACCAGGTGGTTATGGATCAGCAAAATCGTGTCAACCCCTTCAAACAAGAATGTTTACTCTTAAGAAACTCTAATTTCTAAAGTATTTTTACACTTCATAAGGGTTTGTATATGTAAACTACACCTCCACTTTCAAATAGGTCTGTGGATTGACAGACCTGATTCTCCTCCTTTGGGTGCTAGGTCTCTTAGTATTGTCTTTTAACCTGTTGTCCTCAGACCTCCTGGCTCTGTAACAATATGGCATGTACCCTGTGTTTCTCCCCCATGAAGACTCTGACTCTGTTATATCAAGTGGCCTTTATTATTTCCTCTCTGTTTTACTGATGTTATCTCATCTGCCCCACACTTCTTCCTTTCTGGATCACATTAACATCATCACATCTCCCCTGGCTCTCTGGCCATCAGATCCCTCACACTGAGAGTATCACATCTGCCCTGTATCTCTCTCCTCCTAAATCCCTCCCACTGAACCTATGACATCAGCCCCTTATTTCTTTCTTCTCTGTTCTCTCAAATGACAAACTGTGCAAATTCTTTCTCAGTCGGCAGGATGTGTGATAATGTTGCATGTACCCTTTGTTTTTTCCCCTGTTGATGTCTCACACATCTCCATCTCTTCCTCTCCAGATCATCCCTACCTCTGTGTGCAGTGAGAGTTGTACTCCTGGATACAGGAAGATCCCTCTAAAAGGGAAACATGTCTGTTGCTATGACTGCACCCTCTGCTCAGAAGGAGAGATTACCAACACGAGTGGTAGGTGATAAAGCATTGCGTGACAACCAATGATCCTTTTCAAATGAGAAGATGTTCAATTTCCTCATGAGTGTTAGTTACCTTGACAAATAACCCTCTTCATTTTAAATATTTACTTTACAAATGTTCACCATGTCAGTCACATGGAAACAAAGTTATTTTACCAGAATGATAATATAATTTAAGGATCCGCCAAAGCTAGAATTAGTCCATGGTCATCAATTAAACCACACCTTTCTTTCTTTTATTCCCTCTCCCTCCCCAATGATGGCTTTGAGGTGCGACCACTGGTACAGTGGCACCAGGTGCCAATGTCAAGGAGGTGCCCTCTGCATGGCAGACTGAACTGAGATAAGAGGATCCTGCAGAGATCTTTGTGTGAGCAGCATTTTCAGTTTTTTTTTCCAACAGAATGACAACTGTGGTGGTCAATGCACTCGAGGGAGTGATCTTAGATTTGTCTATCACAGGTTTGACTCATGATATAGTAGCATAGAGGGTTAATGTTCCTGCTGCAATGCACAACATGTGACATGCAGATCACAGATTAGTATTTTATGTAGATAGCTTACTGGGTTATCAATTTTATCACATAGATCCTTCTGTACTTGGAGTTCAAAAGTGACAATCCTTCAGATATACCGCATTGAGCTATAAACTGGCCTCAACATCTTGCAAGAAAATAAAAAGGCAGATGTTTAGAGCATTATTGTTTTTCTTCTCAATCTTTTGTTATTCCAACATTGCTAAAAAGCCTTCCTTTGGGGAGCAATGCGATTTTATTAGCTTGAATCCTCGATCATGTATTACCTTCCCCTGCACTCACCCATAGATTTTGATTTCCATTTACTAACGTTGGTATGAAGGGATTGAAATAAATAAATCACGCATCCATGAAACAGACATGAAGTTTAAAGAACCTTTCAAACTTTACATATGTGCTGCACATTTTCAGGGGGTATTTTCAAGAGCATGACAACTGTGGTGGTAAATGCACTTGAGGGAGAATCTTAGATTTGTCTATCACAGTTTTGACTCATGATATAGTAGCATAGAGGGTTAATGTTCCTGCTGCAATGCACAACATGTGACATGCAGATCACCGATTAGTATTTTATGTCGATAGCTTACTGGGTTATCGCTTTTATCACATAGATCCTTCTGTACTTGGAGTTTAAAAGTGACAATCCTTCAAATATAACGCATTGAGCTATGAACTGGCCTCAACATCTTGCATGCAAATAAAAAGGCAGATGTTTAGATCATTATTGTTTTTCTTCTCTATTTTGTTATTCCAACATTGCTAAAAATGCATCCTTTGGGGAGCAATGCGATTTTATTAGCTTGAATCCTTGATCATGTGTTACATTTATGGCCAGGTTTACAAAGACTTTGTGTCTGGGTTGCTTCAGAAAAGTGATGCAAACCTGGTGCAAAGTATTGTTTTGGGGCTTACCATGGGTGGCACGTTGACCTTCCCTTGCACTCACCCATAGATTTTGATTTCCATCTACTAACGTTGGTATTAAGGGATTGACATAAACAAATTATGCATCCATGAAACAGACATGAAGTTTAAAGAAGGATTTATTTTCTCCAAACCTTTCAAACTTAACATACGTGCTGCACAGTAAAACTCACATACAAAGTGCTAAAGGGTTGTACTTTGTCAAATATAGACTTTTATGCTGGAAGGGAACCCTTCCAGTATAAAACCTAAGTTTGAAATCACCTGAACTCCCTTGCACCATGGTGCAAGTGTGTGTGCATTGGTGCAAGGCAGCCTAAATTATGCAAACACTGGAGGAGAGAGCAACAGCATCATATCTTAGTGCCCCTTAATTTCTCCGAGGCCAGCACTGTATATTGTAATGCCTACCTGTGAGAAAGTCATCCTTTTTGCCCCGATCAGCCCCATTGTTTGATTGATACTGGTGGTAAGTCACTCTGCTTGTGCCGTGGGCCATGAGAACCGGACCCAGGGCCAGTAGTCTGTGTCACCCCTAGGTGCCCCAGGGGCAGGGTGCCTTGCAAATATAAATAGGAACATTATATTAGAGATGTTTTCTATGCCCAGGTGTAAGAAAAACTGCATATATTCGCATTATAGCACATGGGCTCCAAAGGCTAACATAGAATACTTTAATAAGTTATAACTATTGATAGAAGCCAGCTAAAAATTTACTTAAAATATTAAAATGATTATTAGAATAAATCCAACTTGCCATGGTTAGATGTATTATAACTATCACAGAACATTAAGTTATAGAACTATGTTTTATGATATAGTAACAAGCCAGCCTTCCAGCAGTCTCTACTGATTGGCCAGCCTTTGACAGGCTGGTCCAAATTGCTCTGATGAGGTTTGAAGTGGCCTGAGCTGGGACAAAGGGCATCCGGTAGGAGGAGATCTGCAAGCTGCTGAGCAAAAGGCAGGGTGGGCGTGGAGTAGCTAAATTGGTCTTTAAAGTGGGAATGAGAGTTAGGACAGGGCACAAGCTCACACTCACTTCCTGCACCCCAAGCCAGACAGGAGCCCCAATAATTGAATTAACAGAGGGGCTTGAACGGAAGTGTTAAGGAACTTAGCCTTGCCTGTGGTTTGGCTTTGCCAGATCTTAACCTCCAGAGACAATTCTCCATTTGGGATTTTTAAGAAATAGTGTTTCTGGGACAAGAATATGCCACACATTGAAAGAAGTGATCATACCTGTGGGTGGCCCCCTGCACCCCATTTATCAGGGGTGCCCTCCTGCTTATCACCCATGAACACTGGATAAATATGGGAGAGCTGCCCAGCAACTTAGATCCCTGCTTGAAACTACAAGAAGAAGAAGGACTGACCCCCTGGAAGTCTGGCCTGCACCAAGAGGATTGCACTCTGAATGACTGCACCTGCTGCAAACCTTTGGAACTACAGATTTAAGGTTTTGCCCTGCCTTAAATAGAGAAGGAGTGGACTCCCTGAAAGCAACATGTTAAAAGAGCTCCACGTGCATCATCTCCAGCAAGAAGAAACCAGCTGACAACCTTCAGCTGGACTTTAGAGGATTTGGCCAAGTTCATTGTGGGCCACATAGTAACAACATCCCATGGAGCAACTCAGAGCTTCTGGAACCTTGGATTGGTGTTTCTACACTTCCGAGCCCCAAAAGTTCATTCTGGAAAAATGTCCAGAGGTTTGGTGAAGATTAGAGAATTTTTGGTAAAAATCACCATGATGGTGACCCACCCATCCACGGGAGTCAAGATAGAGACGATGAATAACAACCCAGCCTGATATTCACAATTGCCCCGCTGAAGCTCTGGAGCTTTTTGTTGCTGACAAGACTTCCAGGGGATGACCTAGGCATCGCAGTGAGCCAAACTTCTGTCATGTACTCGAAACCCGGCCTGACAAGGTTCCTTGCTTGATGTCAAGAGAGAAAGCTAAAAAAAAGAGACGTAGTCAGAAGGTAAAAACTTGACAGGGCCCTACTGCTAAGTGGTAGTCCTGAAACTTTGACTTTGCTCCGGTTAAGCACAACCAGAAGTCCCAAAGTGGCGCTTTTGGCTTTTAGGCATTAGAAAGTCTTTAATATTTAAAAATCAATGTCTCTGGTTCCTTAATTGGGTTTTTGTTGTTTTGGTGTCATTTTAATCATAAAATGATTTCCTATTTTTATAAATTGGTGTTGGGTTTTTCTTGTGTGTTGTTGCTTACTTATTTAACATATTGGTATTTTTAAATGCTTTACACACCAATCGCCTAAGTTATGCCTGCCTGCTCATAGCTAGTTTATGAGTGTTGAACAAGGGGATAATAGTTTCAGACCTTGATTGGACCTTATATTGTTATTGTGGCCCTATTACTAGTGGTAGGTACCTACCTACACCTACTAATAAACTACATTCCAACACTACCATGATGGATGACACATGACTCCTAAAGATTTTAGTCATTATCGTTTTAAGTGACCTTTCCTATTCATTGGTTTACACACTTTTATGGCTCTCTGTATATGATATAAAGCACTATGACAGTCTACATTAGGATGATTTGAGCTATAAAATAAATACATGCCAGGTAAGGGATAAGGAAAGATGGGGGCACCATTGGCAGGTGGCAGAGCGTGAATTTATGAAGAAAACGGATATATCAGTGCCAAACAAAGATTGTTGCACTGGGCGACACTAAATGATGATGCCGGCCCTATTTCAACCCCTCACTGAAAGACCTTCTCTCCCTTTCCTTCAGTTTTCAGGATAATGGATCACTCACTAGACCATATTCTCCTGTCAGCACAGAGCGCCCTCTACCTTTCTGTTTTCTCTGTGCAGTGTGCTCTCTTTATTCCTTCTGTCCCTCCTTGCAACAAATCTTTTTTTATGTCTATATTTGTCAGTCTGTCGGACTCTTTCTCTCTCTCTCTGTCTCTACTCCATCAAACTCTGTCCCTCCTAATCCTGTCTCCAGTTGTCACTGTCTATATCAGTCTTAACCATGTTTTTACTTTCTCTCTTTTTCATTCCTTTTACTCTATCTCTTTCTACACTGCTTTGTCTCCGTTTGGTCTTTTGTTTCCTCTATCCACTGTTGTCTCCCCTTTCTTCTCCCAATTCTCCTAGGTTCCCTTTCATTCTGCTACTCTGTCTCTCTATTTTGTGCTCTCCCCCTCTCTCCATTGTCTGCCTTTCTCTTTATCTATGTTTTATCTCTTCTGTCTCTCATCTGAAACTGCCTATGCCACAAGACTCCCCATGCGACCATCTATACATATGAGTAGGAGACAGAGGTGCAGTGTAAAGACACAGAGGTTTGAATAAGAGAGGGAGAGGCAAACACCTATGGTATCAAGCAAAGAGGAGAGATAAACTAAGAGAGACAGAAGGGGTGAAGGAAAAGATCAGACAATGATGTTGAGACTCAGGTCAATTTAGGCCAATTCACAAGCTGCATTTTGTAGCACAAACAATAGTACTACTCACATATTACAAACTACTATTCACCACCCTACATGCAGAGGCCTACGTCTCTGTCTCTCCTATTATTTAAATGCCGAGACCTCTCTCTCATTGGCAGAGATCTCCATAAATATACATCTATGTTTATGTTGTAAATGTGGATTAGGGGCAGGGAGCAATTACTAAAAAATGGGGAATACTTACTACAAAATGAGAGGGGATTAACCACTTCAGCGCTACCGCGTTTTCCCGCTGTGCGCTGAAGAATTAGAAAATGGCTTGTTCATGACAAAGCCAGCTCGTCATGAGTGCAGCATAGGTAAAACCCATGACGAGCTGGCTTTGTCATTAGCGTGGAAGAGGCTAGAGAGGGTTAAGGAGGAGTTAAGGGAGGCTCAAGGATGGGTTTAGGGAGGCACAAGCATTAACCCACAAAAGCGTAAGGCCATTGCTATTCACAGACCAAAAGTAATCCCAGCACCACGCACAGCCAACCACTGGTACTGCAACACTCCTAGAGAAGTAATAGAGGCAGGGACTTAAAAACACTATTCAGAAAGGCTGTTAAAATAAATTAATGTATTAAAAATGTTTGTATATATGTAATTCTCAATACAAACCATTTTCCGATGTGTTGTACACATAAGAGGTCCCACAAACACCCTATACTCCGCCCATGGGGTCAGGGTACTTCTACTCTGACCCCTTCTATCACTCTCATTGTTTAATTTCAGCTCCCGGGGATCGTGTCCTGTTACATAACATGGTGGCCGCAACTTTCTACAGAGGTTGCAGCCAGCCAATCACAGTATTCCTGTTGGTCCTCAAATTTGTGATATATTGCAAAATAGGCCCAAAGGATTTGTGCATATAGATATGTACATTTATTTTTACATTAGTATCTCAAAGCCTACAGAAAGAACACTTTTTGTTTTTTGGTGTAAATTCATTCAGAAGTTTTTGAGATATTTCAGGAAAAACAAATGTCTATATCAAAGATGCAATATTCATTTTGTATTCATATAAAATAGTTTAACAACAGTTTAAATGTAATAATAAATGTAACCTCAGTTATTTAAAAAATGAATTGATTTAAATACATTTTCTCTATAGTTTTTGGTAATTTTTTACTATATAATAAATAAATAAATATAAGCATGTTACGTTTGGTAGGATTTTTTAGAAATACATCTACAAACATACATCTTTGTTAAATTTAATATATTTTAATTAATTAAATATAAAATTAAAAATTGACCTAGTTGTGCTGTAGTATTACTTTATTTTGTTCTACTGAGAAAATACATAGTTAACATTAAGTTACATTAATAGTAACCATGAGAATATGTTTTAGATGTTTTTTTTGTATTTGAAAAGCTTTATTAAAGTAATTATAAGCAAACAATGACATTACCTGAAGAACAATAACATTTGTGAAAAACATTACAAATAACAGTGTATGCCAATGACAATGAATGGAAGGCAAAAATGCATTTTGGGGGTATTTTAAAGGAAGAAGGGGTGGGAAGGGGGAAGGGAGAACGACAATGGCAGTAAAGAACATATAATCTTAAAAATAATTATGGCATGTAAGCAAATGGTTCAATTTCCAAAGTCAAAGTTAAACGACATGAAGAAATAACAAAGCATGTGAAAGAACTGTAAAAGATAAAATGAACAAAAAGGAGAGAGTGAATATCCTTCAAGGAGGTTTGAAATTCTCTGAGTTGGCATGAGTAGGTTGTTTCAAATCCAAACGATCCAGATATGAGGTGAGAGGCAACCAGTATAAATCAGTATTACATATTGGTTTGCATGAAGAAGCAAAGGCAACATCAAGTCTGTGAAAATGACACAAAGTGTTCCACCAGGCCTGTACAGAAATATTAGTAAGGGATTTCTAGTTGGAAGAGATATGTTGAAATGCTAGGGCAAGCATGAGATTGAAAAGACCATGGGAATGTGGAGGAAGTTCTAAGAAATCTGAAAGACTACCCAGAAAGAGAATAGTGGGAGTGTATTGAATTGAAAGTGTAAAGATGCGAGAAAGGTATGACCAAACTTTTTCCCGAAAGAGAGAAACAACAGGACAGAAGAAGAATAGGTTTAGGAGGTCTGCTTGTAAGGCACCACAAGAAAGATAAAGCCTATGATATAGATAGAATAAAGATTGAGAAAGAGAAGCAGAACGGGAAATTTTTAGAGACCTGGACCAAATGTTATCCCAGAGCGCAACAGACCAAGTACAATCAAGATCCGCTTCCCAAGCAAACTCCACTTTGGTCTTAGCACGGTCTAAGTTAGGAGAGGAAAATAATCTAAAAATAAGAGAAGCTTTAGGAAAAGTTGCAAGGATAGTAAGAAGAGGGGATTGAGGTAAGAATGATGTTGAGGAGGAAGGAAGAGAATAATAACGATCAAGAATTATTGCCATAAGAGTGGTACATTTCTGTAAAAAAGAAGTTGAAAATGAGGAAAAGAGCAAAGGCGTAATCCATCAAAGAGATACTGAAACCAGATAATGTCTTTTGATCTCTAAGAGAGCCAAGATATAGGTCTATTATTTAAAAGAATAAGAGAATTATACCAAATGGGGGTATTTAAAAAAGATTCACGTGTGATATCATGTGGAAGAGCCAGAGGCTTTAAAAGAGAAGAGGTATGTTTGAATAAAGGAGATAATCTAAAGGGAGATTTGGTAGAGAAGCGCACTACTTCAGTAAAAGAGAAAGGTAGTAACAAAGTTTGTTCAATGAGAAGCTAAAGAGGAGTAAAGGGGGAAGATTCCGAAGAGAGTCATTGCGATGCTTAACGCAGAGAAAAGGATTTGTGGTAAAAGCAGAAATCTGGAAATTTAACCCCACCATTTGATTTAAATTTGCGAAGGGCAACAAGAGAAATTCTAGATTTTTTATTTTTCCAAAGAAATTTTGAAAGCAAAGAGTCAATATGTTTTAAATAAAGGGCGGGAATATGGACAGGCAACATAGAAAGAATATAAATTAGAATAGGGGCTATCATCATTTTAATTGAATCCAGACGACCTCACCAGGAAAGGAAAAGAGGATTTCAAGAGGAAAACATTTTGATCGATACGAGATAAGACAGCATTCATGTTTAATTTAACGGAAGAGGAAATGGAGTTGGAAAACCAAATACCCAAATATTTAATCTTTGAACTATTCCATGCAAAGCCAGTCAAAGAGAAAAGATGAGGAAGACAGGTTTTGGTTAATGGAAGAACTTCAATTTTATCTGAATTAATTTTATAGCCTGAGACGAGGGAGAAGGATTGAAATTCAGAAAGTAAAGGGGGAAAGACACCTCAGGGTTCAAAATGAACAAAGGGATATCATCTGCATGGGCGAAAGTTTCAATTGATTGTCACCATAGGGAAAACCAGAAATAGAAGAATTGTTATGAATGGAAGATAAAAAAAGGTTCCAGGGCAAGGCCACAAAGGAGTGGGGAAAGTGGACATCCATGACGAACTCCTCGCTGAAGAGTAAAGGAGGAGGAAAGCTGACCATTCACAAGTACTGAGGCCTTGGGCGCAGAATATAATAAAGATACAAGTGAAATAAATTTGGAACCAAAGCCATGCCAGCAAAGCGAAGCAAATAAAAAAGACCAGTCCATCCTATCAAAGGCTTTCTATGCGTCAACAGAGATAGCAGCCAAAGGAATAGGGAGAAGTGGGGCTTTATTCAAAACATTAGGAAAGAGACGGGAATTATCAGAAGTGAGCCTACCTTTTACAAAACCACATTATTCTTTTCAAATAAGATGTGGCATCAAAGGATCCAAACGTAACGCAAATAATTTAGCAAACAATTTATAGTCTACATTAGCTAAAGAGATCGGATGATAATCTTTACAGAATTTGGGATCACGACCTTCTTTCGGGATAAGACAAATGCTCTCGTATTGAAAAGTACCTTCAGCTTTACCAGATGAGTAAAAGGATTGAAAAAGCGATAAAAGTTTGGGCAATAAAAGATCAGAGAAATGTAAATAAAATTCAACAGGAAAACCGTCAGGACCAGGAGGTTTACCCTTAGTAAGAGAATTCAAAGCCACTGAGAGCTCATGCAAAGAAAGATCAAGATCAAGAGCAGGAAAGTTGAGATGAGAATGGAAGGGTTTAGGAAGATTCTCAAAGTATTGCTGAATAAGAGAAGAAGTGGGAGGCGATTCCGCGGTATAAAGCTGTTGATAAAACATTTGAAATTGATCTAAAATTTCCTTATCCTTATGGAGAAGAGTATTATTGGGAGAGTAAATGGATTCTATAAGCGTACGCTCTTTACAAGATTTAGGGCAATTAGCTAGGAGCTTTCCAGATTTAATACAACCCCCATAATAACGAGCACTACTACGAAGGAGGAAGGAAGATGCATTGTCAGTAATAAATTTATTAAATTCTAATTTTGCTCGTAGAAGGTCTGGGGACATATGATTATCTGAAGAATTATAACATTTGTGTTCGAAAGATTTTATATGTGCTAGGGAAGTTTTACGTTTCTGAAGATATTGTTTCTTTTTCCTAGATACAAAATCTATAATGAATCCCCTAGCAGTGGCCTTAAGGGAGTCCCACAGGATATAAGGAGGGCTAGAAGGGTCAGAGTTGAGCTGAAAAAAGTCCTTAGTAAAGGAGCGGAATGCAGAAGAAAATTTGGGATCAGTAAGAAGAGTGCTATTAAAACGCCAACGAGATGGCTTGGGACGCGGTGGAAGTAAATCAGATCCGTTACAATGGGAGCAAGGTCCGAAGTAACTATTGGTTCAATAGAAGAGGACAGTAGGTTTTGAGATAGAGTTTGAGAAAGAAAACTATAGTCTAAGTGAGAGAAAAATGTGTGAGGAGGAGAGAAAAAGGAATAATCCAAAGAGTCCGGATGGGAAAGTCTCCAAGAGTCAATAAGACGCGACTGCAGAATTGTGTCTAGAAATTGCCTGTTTGATTTATGAGGGATAAAGCGAACTGAGGATTTACGGTCCAGAAATGGATCCACAATCTGGTTACAGTCCCCACCTAAAATAAAGAAATCATCTTTATTTTGAATACACTTGTTAGTAATTAGAGGCCAAAAAGTATAATCAGGTTGAGTAGGACCATAGACGCTAAAAACAGTTAAAGGACTAGAGTTAATGAGCAATTTAGTCAGTATCCATCTACCATCTTTATCATGTTCTTGTGACAAGACTTTACATTAAAAATTTTTATGACATAAAATGGCAACTCCATTCTTTTTATTAGCAGAAGGGACTCAATTTCAGTAAGGTGGGTTTCTTGTAAAAGGACTATATCAGGGTTATAGGATGCTAAATGGGAAAGGACTCTCTGCCATGGGGTTATTAAAACCTTTTGCCATTCCAGGAAATAACTCTGAATGTGCATAAAACGTGACATTAATAAAAAACAAATTTGCAGTAAGATTTATATATAATGAGAAAGAATTGAAGAAGTAAAGAGAAGGAGGGAATATAAAGAAATACATCCAGAAGAGAAGTAAAATGAAATATAGAAGGAAGAAAAAGATGTATACAAATGCAGGTAGAAATGGGAAAAAATAAAGATGGAGAAAAAAATGAAGATATCCAGAAACTAAAGGAAATGGACCAAAGAATAGGAAAGAGGGAAGGGAAGGGACAAGAAAGGGAGAGAAGAAGAAAATAGAAGGAGAGACAGAACATATCCAAAAGGATGACTGAGAATAACGTACCTGAGGGAACCATACGAGAGGAAGATGGGGAAATGGCGACACTCAAAAAGACGGACCGATCGAAGTGTGGTATTCCAAACCGCACCAGGACAAAATCGGAGGGAAGGGATCACAAGGGGTTAGGGAAGGAGCTTCGCAAACCTGTAAAGAAGTACACAAAGGTAAGTAATAATAGGGAAATAACACTAGGGATGGACAAGATACAAAAAGACTCAATAAACAATCATGGTAATAGGAAAAAAGATAATAATGGGGTAAAGGAAAACCAATTAAATATACGAACTGTTTTAAAGGTAAACCTGAACATATAACATCAATAGAAAGGCTAAACGAAGACAGACATATGCTAACGCAATCAATAACTCAATCAGCCACTAGTAGAAGTAGAGCTATCCATGGCACCATTGGATTGAATATGGATAAAGTTCTTAAGTTCTCCAGGGTCTTGGAAAGTCCATGTTCGATTTTGATGAGTGACCTTGTAAATACATGGATGAAATAAGCCGTATCTAGCTCCAAGAGATCGTAAAGTTGCACAGAGATTTAGAAATTATTTTCTTCTTGCTGCCGTGATATTGGAGACATTTTGAGAGAGGAACACTCTCTGGCCCAGCCAGGAAATTCGACGTTTAGCTCTAGCTGCAGAGAGAACTGAAAGGAGATCTGTGAATTTCAAAAAAAGAATTCTAACTCCTCGTGGCTTAGGTGAAGTGGATGAATGTGTGCTCAGCCTGTGGGCTCTTTGTATACTGAGAGAAGTAGTGGGAGGCATATGCAGAAGCTTGGAAATGAAAGAGGTGAAAAATGTCACAGGGTCGTTACCTTCCAAAGATTCTGGTAAGCCATAAATCCGTAGGTTATTCCTCCTGTTCCTATTTTACAAATCCTCAGTATGTTGCTGGAGAGCCAGAACCGACTTCTCCAGAGACGTGATGCATTGAGAATTAGTTGAGATCTCTGGGACTTGTTGTTCCACAGTTGTAATCCTGTTATTCATGGCTGACCACTTGTCCTTCAAGAATTGCATTTCCTTATTCGTTTCTTCAACAACGGGGCGTAAAGCGGATCTTCTCCAGAAGCAGCTCCATAGAGATAGGAGATAATGGCTTGTCCGGAGATGAAGGTTCCTGTTTCAAGCGTTTGGATGAAACAATAGGAGAAGAGGGCTTTCTAGCCATGGATTGTGTTGAAGAAGCGCGATTGGGATTAGCTCCGGCAATTTGATTCGCAACAGTAGAAACACTTGAGGTTGAAGATAGCGTCGTTTGAGGAGTCATATAGGGACTCTTAGAAAGTATAAAAACAAGCTTTGGTTGACGCAACTTGCCCATAAGAAATACAATATTACCGGATGTGAAGTACCCAGGAAACCTGAATGTCAAAAATTAGGGCAATGAAACGCACAGGCAGGCTGATGAATAGAGACGGGATGTATTACTGAGCCAATGGATGAATGAAGACTGCAATGTAACAGAGACACAAACAATTTCCTGAAGCTGGGAGTAAATATAGAATATTAATATATTCACACTTGGTATAGTTAAGTGAGTGAAATATCACACCATGACAAAGCCTGTGGAGAATGACACTGATGAAAAAATGGTGAAAGCTGCTCCTTATGGCACATGTAGGCAGAATTTCACATTGAAAAAGCACAGTAAGCCACTTTTTATAGAGGTAGAGGCAGATTAGACCAATAGGAGTGAGTGAAATATCAAAACATGATAAAGCCTGTGGAGAATGTCACTGATGAAAAAACGGTGAAAGTTCCTACTTATGGCACATGAATATTGAGGTTTTCATTTGAATTATGTGACAGGCACTTGAAACAGACACTGGAAACAGTCACTAATCGCCACGGGGCAAAGGAATGCGCAGATAGAGCCCCTCTGGAAAGGGCACGCAGCTCCCTGAGGAGAATATGCAGAGCAAAATTGGCGGGCGCTGCCGGCTCAGAAACGCGAAGCGTCTGAAATGCAGGAAATGTTGTGCCGCGGCTGCTGCAGAAAAGCTCCCCCGATGCCGCTTACATTACGGTTGACGAAAAGAGCAGCAGTGTCAGGCAGGACACTGGAAAAATGCCGTGACGGGTTCGTTAAGAGGTCCGGTGCGGCGGAGTCGCAAACTCACACGGCAATCTTGCGTGGCAGCGTAGATTTTTTGATGTTGAATATATTTTTTTTAATTTCACTACACTTTACCATGGGGAGATATCCACCCAGTGGTTAACAATTCCGCCTATATGTGAAAAGTTATTAGTTGTGACTTTCCACTTCTAAAATGAGGATCTTCCTCCGTGCTTCATGGGGACACATAAGTCTACACTATGGGGCAGATTACGATGAGGTACGTAAAGGCTCTGACCGGCAGTTGGAGCCTTCAGGGCAGCATCGTAATGGGCTGCTTGGTTTTGGTTCTAGGTGGTCAGAAAGTAAACCAGCTTGTCATACAGGCTTGCTTCCGATGGCCAGTTTGAATTCAGCCAGTAATCTCAAGGGTGGGCCTTTCTGCCCTTGAAAGTACGATGCACAGTTTTCAGCAAGGTTTCCATGCCGGCCTGTCCTACATGGAAACCATGTCAGAAACATGTTTGTAAGCCCACAATGGGGCCCCCTGGGTGTGCAGACTCCTTTTGGGGCCCGAAGAGGGCACCTATGGTGCCCCCCCTGTTGCTCCCTGCATCCCTTGACAGGCTCCTAACCTGCACCCCGTGGCAGGCACCTGTAGGTGCCTGCCACAGGCTACAAGGATGAACCACACCTCCCATTTCCATATGGGAGCATGCATTACGCCCATAATACATGCTCCTATAGTGAAATGTAGGAATGTGACTGAACAGTTTTCAGTCGCGTCCTAATTACGGGAGTGGGACCGCTGCCCGGGTGTCTGTCAGTCCCAGGACGGAGTCAGTGTGGGCCAGAAGGAATTCCTCCCGACATCAAAATAAGGCCCTATGTAGTAAATTTACACTTGGAAATAGTGAAAAGCCAAAATGAATACATTTACTACAAAGTGTAAGAGTAAATTTAAATGTGTGGATTTTCTCATTTGTGAATTTCCTAAATTTCGTTGTTTACCATTTCCAAATGTAATATAATAATTTTTAAATAACATTAAAGAAAGAAACAACCTAGAAATTTTATTTTCAGTTACTATTTATTAAACGTAATCAAAAATTGTGTTTAATTAATTGATTTTTTTTTACATTTTGAATATAAAAAACTGTTCATTGTTAAACGAAGTAAATATTTAATTATTAATTGTGTATACTTTTTAAGGCATGCTCACAAAAACACATACACACATATGCACATAATTTAAAAGTAAACCTAATTTAATTATGTTAACATTTTATTTTTCTACAGAGTGTTTTATTGCATGTCTGCCTCCATTATTTTCTATGGGAGTGTTTCGCAGAAACTGTGAGTGGCTTTGTGTGGAGCTGAACTCACTTCAAGGCCAGGCTGGCGTTCGGTTGCTACTGTTGTTTATGTTTTTTGTACTTTTGAAAGTATCTTTTTAAATTTTTATACATCTGGGTGGAAAGCAGACAGCCTACTACAACAAATCCATGACTTGTCTCCAGACTCCCCACACTTTCTTGAATTTCTTAGGACATTGCAGTAGTTTGTACACCATTATCTTTTCATCGCCCATACACCAATCCACGTTGGTCTCCCAACTTCTCTGCTTTGGGACCTCACTAATAGGGTGGGTGATACATTTTGCTAGGCTGAAGAACTTACAGAGTTTTGCTCACTGTGCATTCCACTTGGAATGTGGAGTTCAGACAAAACTCTGTCAACTGCAGTGTGGTGGAGGTTTTCCTCATCTGTGGCTCCTCAATGGCGTGCCAAATTCTGACTGCTCACAAAAGTCTGCATCATTACATAAAAACTCTATGAGTTCTGCTCACCCCTAATCACTACCCCCCCCACATTCTAATGACATCCTGCTTTGCTACCATAAGAGCTGTACTACAAAAGGGCATGGTTTATCTGTCTATGGACTTGTTGCTCCATATGCCCAGGGCTACCATCTGGGGGGGCCATAGAACAATCTAGGACTGAAATGGATATAATAAGCCTGGTGGACAGCTTCAGTTGTATTAGCTGAAACTGTCCTGACTGGCTACTTCCCGTGGGTATCTGCAGGTTGCCCCCTCTGTTGTCATCCTCCATTTTACCCAGGACCACCTCCCACTTGTCCCTAAGGCTATCCAGTGGGGGAAGGGGTTGGTTTTTTTTGTAGGGTGTAATATATTTGAGACACCACAAGGCTGGTAAGGGGGGGACTAACACTCTGTACTCCGAGGGAGATTTAGCCGGGGCCTGTATCAGGGCCTCCACATGTAGGCAAAGGAGGTAACTTAGGGCCTCATTACAATGTCAGTTAAAAAGCAATCAGACAGACCCCTTGTCAGAATCCTTGCTGACTGACTCAGTTTTGGCGAGTCCGACTGATTGGATCCGATGGTTCAAAACACCGTTCAGTCGAACTCCCATTGACTTCAATGGGAGCCTGTGTTCTGACCAACAACACAGGCTGCGTAATCAAGAGAGAGAGGTAGGACCAGAAAGCTAGTCCATGTCCCCGGTTAATATATGCTTAAATCAAAAAGAGACTAGCTCAAATTACTTTAGGGGAGGGTGGAGACTCTGGTATGTTTTGTCACGGAGTGCGAACACCCAGCAGGTGTATTCAAAAAGCCCTCACCCACCAACCTAGTTGGTGGCATGCTTCATCATCGGGCCCACCCAGTGGCACCTAGCGTGCCCCGGGTGTGCTTCAACGCCTGACTACAGCGGAGCTGGTATTTTACTGAGTGTGCGGTGAAGATAGTTAAGGAAGTGATGTTAAAACGGCTGAACGGTGGTCCCAGTACCCGTAGGTAAAATTAGACTTTAATACCTGGGCCACCGTCAGCGGTTATGCGAAGGAGGCACTACAGGTCCAGAGCAGGCTCAACCCAGAAGTACTGGTCAAGCCTTTGCCACCTCCCAACCTTGAGGTCAGACTGAGCAAATCACTTGCGTGGTCTTGAGAAGGGAATCCCCCTCTCACACGTAGATACACTTTAGGGCGTGTAGACACATAGTCTCCCCTACACCCCCACTAGGTAATTTGCACTCACTTATTTTAGGTCCTGAAGAAAGCCAGTCTAGTCATAAGGCACTGGCTGAAACATGTTGACCCATTGGATGTGAGAGGTCGTAACTCGCCCCTTACATCCCCTTGCCTTATTTTTAACCGCTGACGGTGGCCCAGGTATTAAAGTCTAATTTTACCTACGGGTACTGGGACCACCGTTCAGCCGTTTTAACATCACTTCCTTAACTATCTTCACCGCACACTCAGTAAAATACCAGCTCCGCTGTAGTCAGGCGTTGAAGCACACCCGGGGCACGCTAGGTGCCACTGGGTGGGCCCGATGATGAAGCATGCCACCAACTAGGTTGGTGGGTGAGGGCTTTTTGAATACACCTGCTGGGTGTTCGCACTCCGTGACAAAACATACCAGAGTCTCCACCCTCCCCTAAAGTAATTTGAGCTAGTCTCTTTTTGATTTAAGCAACAACACAGGCTCCCATTGAAGAAAGGGGTGGTTGCAGAAAACCTTGCACTCCTTGGCGGGCAACCCATGGTGCCTGCCACACTGGGCATGGTTGTGACAAGGGCTCCCATGGGTACCCCCATGGGCCCCAACCGGAGGCCTTTAAGTGAAGGGTGGGCCGGCTACAGGCCCCCATAGTCAGTTCCTGAGAGCAGTTCTGTGTCAGACAAACCGAGTTGGAAAGGCTGCCCGAATCGTATTTAGTAATACATTTGTCAGAAATGCAGTTCATGGACCTATCCAATTCGGCTCCGACCGACTCGGTTTCTCCGAATGCCGGTCTGAACCAAGTCGGAAAGATCAAGTCTGAACGGTTACCTTCTATCGTAATTGGTCAGACGGAAATTTTAAATGCAATAAACAATCGGAAATCCGGGGTCTATAAAAACCAACTGCTTATTAGAAGAAGAAACTACACTACTATCACCTCAAAAAAGTATACCTCAGGAGAAAGAGAAAGTAGGACAGTGGAGAATCAGAGAATGAAAGAATCCTTGTTGTTAACAACAAGGGTTCTTTCATCCTCTGATTTTCCACTGTCCTACTGTCTGTTTCTCCTGAGGTATACTTTTTGGAGGCGATAGGAGTGTAGTTCCTTCTTCTAATAAGTAGTTGGTTATTATAGAACCCGGATTTTTGATTGTTTATTGCATTATAGAGTTGGGGATTGAAACCGGGTTGTGTCTTTAAACTCCCTTGGACCCTCTATTACCTTTTTGTTTAATTACAGTTGGAAATGTTTCCAAGTCTGACTGAGCATTCCCTTGAGCCCCGATAGTTGCTTTCATTCTCTTCTGAGTCCTTTATCAATGCCTCCTTTTTGTTGCTTGACCCCCAAAATCTGCAGCTCTGGATGTCCGCAACCACCTTGACTTATTCCCCTCTGCCTGGGATCTTATTGGAGCCAACGCTGCTCCCAAGGTCTTCTCTGCCTCGGTTTTTGACTCCCCCACGTTTGATTAGTAGATTGTTTGCCTTGATACGGGAGGGGGTAGCAAGTAGCAACCTGACTAACAGGCATCCGCAGTTGCGTCGAAAAAGTGTATTTAAGGTTATGTGGAGGTGTTGCTTTACCCCACAGAAATTATTTCTTTGTTTGTGGATGGCATTGGCATAGTGAGAAAAAATATTCACTTTGGCATCATCCATTTGCCAGGGTCTGTGTGTCCATGCCAAATGCAGGATATGGTCTCTGTTGTGGAAGTTGTACAGCAATGCCACCATTGGTTGATATGGTTTGGCTTGTTTAATCATCAGCATTTTGGCTGTTTTGCCTTTGAGAGCCTCCTTGGGGAGCCAGTCTTCCAGAGACATGCATGGCTCCTCCTTTAACTCTGGGACTCCCACTCTTCTCACATTGTTCTGTCTTGAACGCCCTTCTGCATCTTCGTCATTTTACTAAAGTTGGGCAACTGTTTGGAGAAGGGCCTGGAATTCTGCATCGCTGCCCCTAACCCGGGGCCCCAGATCTCCCCGGATTTGCTCTGTTCCATCCACGCTCTCCACCCATTTCTTGTTGACTGTCCTCAGGAGACCACGAATTGCTGGATAGTGGCTGTGTGATTCTTTAGTCCATTCTCTGGTGGACTACATCCATCCCTGCTGTATGGGAGTCTTGGAGGGTCTGACATGACACTCATATTCCTTGGCTTTGAGGCGACTGCCTCCCGAGGTCTTGGGGGCACCACTTGGTCATCCATCATTCAGGGTGGGTTGTAGTGTGAGGTCTGATGTCTGGTCAGACTCTGTCTTCTGGGCCACCTTACACAAGGGAAGTGTGGGTCTTCTGCCCCAACCAGCGACTCCCTTCTTGACCGCCATTGGGGCCAACAATGTAGCTGCAATGTTTACAGTGCACACCCCAGCAGGACTTCAACCCACAGCCCCTTACACAGGCACAAGCACCATCCACCTACCTCTTAGCTCCATAGCCCGTCACTGCATCAGTCTCAACTCCAGCTCTCATGATACCCAGTGTCTCCCCTATTTTGCGTCTCTCTTCCTACTCACAGCCAAGGGGGACAAGTGTGCTTCAAGGGAGCTGCTCGGCGCTCCCACCAGGTCCTTCAATACCCCCATGTAGACACCACCTGAGCGGGCCTCTTCACAGTGCTCAGAGGTGTCTCTTTATGGTTCTTGTTTCTTGTCAATCTCTCTAGAGGTCATTCTTCAGATGGTCGCACTACAGGGAGGAACGTGTCCTAACTTCCCAGATTCTACTGGGCTCCAGTTGGTCCCTTCTATGGCCTCCTGTGGTCTGCATCAAATCCGGGGCCCGACAGGCCCTCAAGCCACCTGGATGTCGTTGTGCTGTTTGCTCAGTCAGTGCCCCAAAACTCAGGGTCTCCCCAGCCTCAACTGTCCCGCTAGACCAATCAGGATTCTTTAAGTGGCACAGGCACCCAGCCGGCACCCACACTTTCTACATTAGTCACAACCTTTCGTCTTGGCCTCTCCCCTGGCTATGTTAGATCCTGCTTTTGCCCATTCCAGCGACCCCCTCCACTGTGCTTACATATGCCTGCCA
Source organism: Lissotriton helveticus (assembly GCF_964261635.1). NCBI lineage: Eukaryota > Metazoa > Chordata > Amphibia > Caudata > Salamandridae > Lissotriton > Lissotriton helveticus. The sequence goes on along the minus strand of NC_136071.1, from coordinate 1,213,233,016 downwards.
CTCTGGGGGCACATTGTGGAGGGGGGCTTGAATATCCAGGATGATGGGCCAGGCCATGAACAGAGATCCTCAAAATGCCTCATTCCTGACTGCCATCTTAGCCTTGCCCCCATTTGCTACTGTTTTGTCACCATTAGGGCAGTAGTAACCTTAGGCATATAATTTGTGAATAACAATTGTCTTATTTATTTTTGGGTGGTTGCTGGTATAAGCATGTTCATTAATAAACTCCTCCTTACCTCATCCTGAACCCCTCCTTGCTCCTCCCTAAACAACTCCCATTTACCTACAGCTATTCTCTATTTTTGCATCGCTCTCAGATTCCTTTTTACATTAAGTACAAAGGGCCCAAATCCGATGTCGGACGGGCCGGAGTCCATCCGACATCAGTTGGGAACTGCACCGAATGACCTCCTGCCTTTGGTTCCAGCCCCGCAAGTAGGGTTTGTCGCAATCCTGTTCTTTACAATGCGAGCATGCATTCTGAACAAAATGCATGCTTTCATTGCAAAGAGCAGAGGTGCAGTTCATCCTTGCACCTCAAAGTGCCTGTCACCGGGTGCACGGTTCATCAGGGGGGCATGATAAGTGCCCTCTAGGCTACCATTAGGTGGCCTTGTACCCATGGGGGCCCTGCTGGGGGGCCCCAAAGTCAGATTCACAATGCCTTTCTGTGTCAAAAAGGCCAGCACAGAAAGGCTGTGGAAATCGGCCATTGAAATCCCTCGGCCGGAAAGAGGGATTACTGAATGCTTCCGAATGGCAAACTATCTCTTTGGACCCGTCAGAGGCCATTCAGAAATTCGATTCAGATTCCCTTCCAACCGACCCTATCAATATGGGTCGGTTGGAAAGGAATCCAACCTGCTGATTATAATGCAGTCTGAAGGGCTCCAACCGACGGTCTGAGCCATTTCAGCTTGCAACGTAATCGGGCCCTTAGTAGGGGTGGGCGGAATTGGCGAAATTGCCTTTCGCAAAATTCTGAGAAACGGCAAAAAGCTCAGCAAACACGTGGAATTTTGCGTGCTCGCAGACATTTCAGGGGCGGGGCTTCTTTGCGAGTTCACATGCCTCTTGTGTTTATAAAAGGTCAGAGACCGATCAGAGCAGCAGATGAGGAGAAAGGAGCTCCTGGTCACAAGAACTGCACGGGGATTGCGCTTGTGAAAGTCAAGGATGCAATCAAGCATCTGAGCTAATTTTCAACTATAGATATGGGTAGAAAGCACACCTGCCCAGCCTCAACAAAGCTCACGATTTTTGTGGGCTAATTAATGAGTTACTGAATTTGAGCTTAAACTCGGGCACCTGCTTTATTTATATCTGTAAGTGCTTCCTGTTGGGGTTTAATTTTTGTGACAGGAGCATCGTGCCAGAATGAATCGTGCCCTGCATATTTATCCAAGAAGACGCCACCACTTTGTGCGATACCTCTACTCCACTGGGGTACTTCCTACTGGCTAATCAGTAAGTGATACCTCGTTGGGTAAATGTATAGTGCTTTTCCCACAGTACAGCTGCTTAAAGGGGCCAGAAGACTTGTCTCCAGTGACCATGTGTGTGTAAATTTGCCATTGTGCTAAAGGGCACCAGGGTCCCTTGAGTGAGCTGTCCATCATAGTGGGTAAAGGGTGGGAAGAGGGTGCACACCGCTAGTGTGTGTGGCGGGGCCAAACGGGCAGGGCTTCTATGCGAGTCCACATTCCTCTTGTGTATATAAAAGGTCAGAGACCGATCAGAGCAGCAGATGAGGAGAAAGAAGCTCCTGGTCACAGGAACTGCACTGGGATTGCGCTCATGAAAGTCAAGGATGCAAAAGCCTCCATCATGCATCAGAGCTAATTTTTAATGACAGATATGGGGAGAAAGCACACCTGCCCAGCCTCGACAAAGCTCACAATTTTTTTGGGCTGATTAATTAGTTACTAAATTTGAGCTTAAACTCGGGCACCTGCTTTATTCATATCTGTAAGTGCTTCCTGTTGAGGTTTAATTTTGTGACAGGAGTAGTGTGTCAGAAAGAATCCTGCCCTGCATATTTATCCACGAAGATGCCACCGTTTTTACAAAATAATTCTGTTACGCCGCGGATCGCCGCGTGGAACGTGAAAATGCCGAAATTGCGCAAGTTCCGTGAGCGGAACGGAATTTGTCGCCCACCCCATGTCCTTAGTAGAAAACACATGCATGTAAAATATACAACAGCTGGTGGTGGAGATTTTCAACCGAAGGTTTTTGACCTGCAATATGTAGGAAAGAAGGAGTACTACAGTAGTACTACGTTATGTACTACAAAGTGTAGTTTATGAATTAGACCCCTTGTGTGCCCTTCTCTGATTGTAAATGGGAGCATCATGCTTGAAGAAGGCTGAAGGAGGGAGAGTACGACCTGTACAAATTATTTGCCCCCAGGATATTCAGGATGGTACGCCTTTTCTACCACACACACTCAGGGCATGGACCTAATTTTCTGCATTACGGTACAGTACCTTGCACACTCAGGGCTCATACATCATTTTTTTCAGTAGAGTAAAATATCTTACTCACTCAGGCCACAGATCTCAGTTACTGCACTACTCTACACTACTGTAGACACTCAGGCATAGAACAGTACAGTACATTGTACACTGATTACACAGATGTTTATGTCTGCAGCACAGTATGGTACTGTGCACGCTCAGGGACAGATTTCGCTTTTTGCAGCACAGCACATTATCGTGCACACTCAGGGCACAGGTATTCAGTTTACAGATCAAAGATGAGAGCTCCTAAGTTGCGGACATGTAACTGGAAAGTCATTTACGGCACATCTTAAATGGCAATCAAAGACCTCTTGGCATATGTGGCCCGGCTGCATTAAACTTCAGGTCTAAAGATAGACTTTAGATCTAAATTTAGGGGCATATTTACAATGCCCCAGTAGCACTTTTACTGGGCATCCTTTTTGTGATGCTACGGAGGCGCAGTGTGCCGGCCTATAGCCACAAGGCCAAGCAAAGACACCCTTTGCTGCTTTTCATGGCCTTGTAAATATGCATTACGGCAATGCCTTACTCTGCCTGAAAGGGACGTTCCATGGCTGTTGTTGTGGGTGTTGACACTCCCTCAGATTTACAGCATAGCATAAAACTGAGTCAGTGTCAAAGCTAATGCGTTCCCAAAGCAGACGAAGCATACACAGAATGAGAACAATGTCCCCTTTGATGTCCCTTCCTGCTCAAAAATAATCATGCCAACAACACAGACTCCCTTACACCATTGTGAAAGGGTGCATGCATTGGCGCTCGGCTGCAGTTTGTGTGCCAGCGCTGACAGAAAGGACAGGAATGTGCTATATCTTGAAGATACGGTGCATTCCTCCCCTTATCTTTTGCTGTAGAGCAGCACAGCCAGAAGGCTTGCGGCGCTGCCCTATGCAAAAATCTTTTAAACATGTGCCTCAGACTTAAGGTCTTAAGTTAGAATTCAGATGTAGAGTAAGACTTCAGGCCTAAATGTAAAATTGAGGTCTAAACGTTGATGTGAGGTCTAAAGATAGACTTTAGAGCTAAACTTAAACGTCAGGTCTAAGTTAAACGTTGTGAATCTGGCCCCCTTCCTCTTTAGTTTACACATGTGACTTGGTCCATGCTACTTAAGTAAACCATACAATAATTAGAAGAAGACATCCCGAAAATGCCTCAAACACCCCCTTCTGAAGAAAAGCTTTCAGGGGCACCAGTCAGAACAGAGTATCCCACCTGTGTGGCTACGGGACAGGCAGCACACAACATGTGTCAATCCACATCTTCTGCACTACGACATTCAAACCTTAAACGAGAATTGATTCTAAATCGACTAGAAAAAGATTTGCTTCCTCAAAAAAGCAACACTCTTTATTCTGGAAAATACATTATAGGATTGATTCAAATTAGATTTGATCAAGCAACCATGGGGATTATTTACAAGGGGATTGCGCCACTGGAACGTCACTTTTACCAATGTTCCGGTGGTAGGTTGCCCTGCATCAGATCTATAAAGTGGCGTCAAGCCACTTTTTGTGGCTTAACGCCACATTGTAAATGTGGTACCCTTTTATGCAGGTATCTGCATGAAAGGGGTGTGCAATGGGTGTTGCTGTGGGTGATTCAACGCAACACCCATCTTTTTTTGATGCTGCCCCAGATTTACAAGCAGCCAGCGCCATGCAGGAGCGGGCATTAAAATTGCGAAACGAGGAGCACACACATTGAAAGAACAAAATTGCATTTTTGATTGTTTATGTCAAAATTTATCAGAGGAAAACTTTGAGGGTGTGATAATTATCCCCCACACATTTAATCAGAGCCTAAATGAGAGTCGTGGACTCTCGAATCTGAGGTCAAAGCAGCCCAGCTGAACAAGATTCCTTCCTCTCTGTAACACTCACCGAAGGCGTCCCACGACCTGAGGAGGTCTGACAGCACCAGAAGAAAAATAAGACTAGCACAAGTCAGTCAAATTACAATGCTGATGTGGTTTAGAAAGCCCACTTGTGTTTGAGAAGACAAGATTCTGGCAAAAAATCTATGGATTACTTGTGTACATTTCCTCACTGTCTAACCCTTTAACTGATGCCATCAGCCGTTGGCTGTCGGGGAGGCGTGGCTAAGCACGCAATGGCGGCAGAAGTGCCTGGGTAGAGCTCCGTGAGAGACTCCCCTGCCACAGGCCATTTCTCCGTCTTTTTTTGCCCGCAATGATCTGGGACTGTCATCGGGTGACTACTGAGCGCCCTACTGCCTGTTGCCGAAGTTTGAGACGGCTGACTCACTCCAGGCCGCTCCGGTGGCTACGAGCGCTCCCTGCCCCATCGGCGCTCCTTGCAGACCGGCGTGAGAGGCTAGGCGAGGCCGAGGATCCGGCCGGCCTTCTGGGCCCACCGGAGCGGACAGTTGCCTTGCGCCCCCTGACAGCGTTTGGGCGCCGTCGGAGCCTCCCTCAACCTTCCCTAGAGAGACCGCCTCAGAGATCGGTGTGGAGGAGCGAGACCATCCCCTGCTGGCTCACGTGACGGTGGAACCTGGGTGCCCGGATCGGCGTGGGAGTGCCCCCCCGCCGCAGCAACTAAGCGGTACGTCCTGCGGCTTACCTGAGGGTCTTTGGAGTGCTTTCCCCGCCACCCGGGTGCTGGCCGTCCCGGGGATCCATCTGCGGACTCTCTGACCGGGGCCCCCAATGGCGAACATTTGGACCTACTCGAGCCCGGGGATGCGGCCTACTGCACAGGCCCGGAGCTGAGGGCCGCGGTCGGTTACATCAGGCGAGGTGGGAAACACGGTGGGGCATACCAGCGCGGCCCCCCTCCCCACAGACTTACTAGTGCCGAGGCGCAGGGCCGAGTCCCTGGAATTATCACCATTGCGAGGGGAGACTGCCCGGGACAGAAAACGTGGCCTACATGTTAGAACTAGTGGCAGTGTGAGACGCTGGTGGCAGCCGAGACCAGCGCAGCACTGACCGGAGGTACTGTGTGACGACGTGAGCGGGGGTTGTGAGTTGCGGACATTGGTGACCTGGAGGTGCCCCGAAATTGCGTAAGTCAGAACTGGGAGTAGTGGGAAGACTAGTGTGTCACACCATCGAGGCACTCCCCCATCCCCCCCATTGACTTTCAGTGACCGCGACGCCCTGTCGGGTCCTTGGTGAGACCAACACTGTGGAGGGGGTCGAGAGTATGTGCTGACCGGATGACACTGGAAGACTTGTCCTGCTGTGGGGGTACCCCTGACGACGCGCCACTAACCCTGGTCTGACCTGGCATTTGGACCCTACCCAGTGCGTGCAGCGCTTCTCCCCCCCCCATTGCATCAACACGCGGGGGTAACAGCGGACCTTGGCCACATCCTGCCCTGGCGATGGCGCTTGCTCACGCACGAAGTGTCCCACCTTAGCATCAAACCGCTCGAGTTGGGCAGCGGTACCCACGAGACACACGAGGGACCTGTGAGGACCTGGGAGTGTACCTGTCTGGACTACTTGGACCTACACTAACCCTCCCCCTTCCATCGGGCCCTGTATTACTTGTGCCGTAACGGGTCTCTTTACACTGCTCCTCTGGCCGGCCATGACGCGACTGCTCATGTCGGGGGGGACCTAAAACAAGAGCTGTAACAGGCAACGCGCAGGTGAAGGGTAAAATGGCGAAGCAGGTGGAGATGGATCACACTGCCTCCAAGCTGGATACGATGCTGACGGTCATGGAAAGACTAGAGGAATCAATGCAACTGACCCGCGCCTCTTTAGAGTCTAAAATCGATAGCGTGGCTATAGACATGACGCATCTCCGAGCTGATCACAAAAAACTATCTGAGAGGACGACAACGCTGGAGACCACAGTGACGGACCTAACCCCCAAAATATCCCAGATGGATAAACATGTGCAGAATCTTCTCAACAGGGTGGAATTCCTGGAGGATCGTGCGGAAGATGCGGAAGGGCGGGCGAGGTGGAACAACATTCGCATTGTGGGACTGCCGGAACGGTGGGAGCCCCGGGAGACACCAGAGCACATGGAGCGGTGGCTCAGGGACATTCTCCCGGAAGGTACCCTCTTGCAGCACTTTGTGGAGCGCGCTCATCGGGTGCCATCTAAACCCCCCCTGAGGGCTCCAACCCTCGGCCCATGCTCATTTGAGTGCTGAACTATCGGGATCGGGACACTGTTCTGCGGGAGGTCAGAAAGTTGGAGGAGGTCAGAGTGGACAACGCCACAATTATGTTCTTCCGCCTTGATAGCGCCTGGAACAGTGTGCCTCTGCTGACATTGGGCTGTGCGACATTGGACGCCTGTGGCATGGGAGGAGTGCCCATGTCATCACTGCATGTATCATAAGTACATTTACTATACGTGCTTAGCGAACCCCCCTTCTGTTTTTTGAACTCACGAACAGTTAGTGCTCATTAGAGCGTTTGGACGACGGCATGTTTTGCAGTCGACCTTTTGGCATTGTTGTTATGTGTTTTATGGTTACAGGACTGGTGCAAATTTCCCCTCCCCCTAATGTGTGTAGGAGTGTCGATGCGAATCAGTGGGCAATGCGCGAGACATTATGTGATGATCTGAACTGGTGGGACATAGATTGTGGTGCAGTGGGTGGGTGGGGCACTGGGAGGTGGAGAAGAAATGTTATAATGGCTGTGGTTAAATTTTGCACTTGGAATGTCCGCGGTATGCACACCCCCTCATGTCGCTATCAGGTGTACTCGTACCTCAAGCGGCACCAGGTACAGATAGCGCTGCTACAAGAGATGCACCTGACGGATCCAGAGACACACACACTGCGCCGCCGCTGGAGGGGGCAGATATATGCTACAGGCTACTCGGCTTTCGCGCGTGGGGCTCTCATATGGATTCGCCCGGGGGTCCCTTTTGCCATGACGCATAGCAACATAGATAAAGAAGGCAGATATGTGTTACTTCAGGGCAACCTAGATGGTCAACACATAGCTCTAGCATCTGTTTATGCTCCCAACGTCGACCATGGACGCTTCCTCACACACTTATCGACGGCAATTGCAGCATGGCTAGGGGTACCGCTTCTGCTAGGAGGCGACTATAACTGTGTCCTTGATGTTGTGTTAGATAGGTCCACCCCTCCTTTGGCGAATGCGACGATGCACAGTACGTCGCGCACGTTTTCTGACTGGGCGACACAATGGGACCTCACTGACGCTTGGCGCAGCCGCAACCCTACCACACGGACTTATTCGTACTATTCGGGCGGCCACGCATTGCATGTCAGACTCGATAGATTCATGCTGACCAGCGATCTCTTACCCTTAGTCACTGACTCCCAGTACCTGGGTCGCACACATTCGGACCACAATCCACACACACTTGACTTTGCCTGGGTGCGCCCGCACCCGCCGGTACCCACGTGGCGCCTCCAGCCCGATGTCTTGCTGGACGCTCCCTTTCGGGAACTGCTCTCGAACCGTGTCTTACAGTACTTTGAAGACAATACTGATACCGCATCCACCCCGCAGGTTGAATGGGATGCATTCAAAGTGGTCGTGAGGGGTCATTGTTTGGGAGCACAGGCGGGATTAAGGCGCCAGGTGGACAGGGAACTGACACAATTAGAGACGGCACTACTTTCGGGAGAACGGGAGGCAGTGGAGGGGGACGACTCAACCCTACTAGATTCTCGCGGAAAACACGCGCAGCTCCTTGACCGATTGAAGAACTTGAATTATGCAGCACACTCTGCGCGCATGCATCATGCTGGAGATAAAGCTGGCAAACTTTTGACTTGGCTGGTCAGGAGAGACACCCAAACGTTGCCGGTAATGTCGATCCGCACTGCGCAGGGTGATGTGGCCTACACCCAGAGGGCCATCCATGAGGCGTTTTCGAGCCACTACAGGGCCTTTTACTGTACCCGCCTGAGAGCTACTGCAGTAGAGATTGCTGAGTACTTATCAGGCCGCCCATTGCCGATGATCACTAATGCGCAGTGTGAGGAACTGAGTGCGCCGTTCACTGCTGAAGAACTCCGAGCTGTAATATACTCTCTTTCGAACGGCAAGTCCCCCGGGCCCGATGGTCTGCCGGCGGAGTTTTATAAAGCGTATTCCACCATTCTCATTCCCAAATCGCTGCAGGTGTACGCGGCGGCGATACGGGATGCAGTACTTCCTTTGTCCCTAAACGAGGCCAATGGGATTTCACTCTTGAAACCTGGCAAGGATGCACTGAATGTGGGGTCCTACAGGCCACTTGCCCTCCTTAACACGGACTATAAGATCCTGGCATCTGCGTTGGCCCAGAGATTGGCACCTCTGGTCGCTGCACTAGTGCACGCAGACCAAAACGGATTCGTCCCTACCCGCAGCACGTCTTACAACATTAGACGGCTATTTCGGGTGCAGAGTCTGGCAGTGACCCAGTGGCCCCACTCGGGGTGCGTAGTTCTGGATCTTGAAAAGGCGTTCGATTCAGTGGAGTGGCCCTACCTGGCGCTGGTGTTGGAGAAATTTGGGCTGGGTGCGGCCTACCTTCGCATGGTGGAACTCTTCTACTCTAAACCCGTGGTGCGGGTTCGAACGAACATGCTTTTCTCGGATCCGATTCGTGTCCGCAGGGGCACGAGACAGGGATGTCCCCTCTCCCCTCTGATTTTTGCGCTCATGATGGAGCCACTGGCGGCGCAATTACGTGCCTCTGGCGAGAATTGAGGAATCCCGTTGATGGATGGGATGCATTCGGTGTCGCTCTATGCCGATGACTTATTACTCTGTCAGGGACCTGACCTGCTTCCCCCGCGCACTCACAGACATTTTCAGTAGCTTCGGCGAAATGGCGGGGTTGCGTGTCAATTGGGCAAAGTCGGGGGTGTACTCTTTTTCAGCGGACATCCCTGAGTGCGACATCACGGTAATGGGCGAGCGGCTCCTCTGGTACCCCACAGTGTTCCGTTATCTGGGAGTCCATGTGTACCGCGATCCCACGGACCTCCTGGAAGGCAACCTCACGAGAGCTACTTCTTCGCTTGCAGCGCAAGTTTCCTTCTGGAACACTCTCCCGCTAAATGTGCCCAGCCGTATAGCCTTGGCAAAAGCGATCGTTTTGCCTAGGCTCCTGTATTATTATGCAAACCTGCCGGTATATGTACCGGTTCGCACCTTTCGTGAGCTAGAAACTATACATAGGCGACTGATTTGGAACAAAGGCCATCCCAGAGTGGCTTTGAAAACCCTTTATGCTGCGACCGATAGTGGTAGACTGTCGGTCCCGAACCACGAGCTGTACTACCTAGCTGCACAGCTGCAATGGGTGGCTTACTGTCTGAGTGGGCGTAATTTGAGTGATACGGCCACGACAGAGACGATCATGTCGGTCCCACAGGTACATGCGTTGTTTCATCCTTTGAGTCGCATGTTCAGAACCAACTCCACATTGAGGTGGCGAGAAAGTGCTTCTTGAGAAGCCTGAAGCTCACTGCAGCGGTGAAACCGTACGCACCTAACCTACCGCTGCTGGGCACGCCCTGGGGATCCGGGATACTCACGGCGCCGCTACTGGAAAGCTGGGGAGCGGCGGACTTAGAAAGCTTGGGCGACCTGTTTGAGGAGGGCGCACTGCTCACTTTCGAGACACTTGCAGACAACACAGGGTTACCGGCAGGACAATTCCTGACACATGCGAAACTGATACACACACTGACGAGAGCCTGGGGACCACTGGCGGAGGAAACACCAACGCACCTGCTTATTCAATACTTGCATGTGATGGGACATGGCTCTCACCTCATACATTGGATTGCCCATGCGTTGCACACACACACACAATTCTCCCCTCAGCGCTTACGAGACAAATGGACGACTGATAGAGGACGGGACTGGACTGACAAAGATTGGGCGAGGGTGCTAGCTGGAGCTCAACATGTACCACGCAATGCACGCTTTAAAATCATACAGTACTATGTGATCCACCGTGCGTATCTGTCCCCAGACAAAATTAATTGTTACTTTGGACTCACTACGGCAGAGTGCCCTAAATGTGGACTTGTAGATGCACAGTTTCTACATGTCCTCTGGTCCTGCACTTTGCTGCAGCCTTATTGGACCGCAGTGTCGGCTGCCTTGGCGACAGGAGGCACCTTACCACATACTTGGGAAGCTTGTCTGAAGGGGTTATTTAAAAGGACGAAGCAGACGAAAGTCCAAGCGAGATTCTGGGATCTGGGACTGATTACGGCGAAACGTCTCATTACTAGGCGATGGAAATATAGTCTGCCCCACAAACGGTGCAGTGGTGTCGCTCACTGGATACTTGGGCGAGAGCTGAGAGTGTAGCACTGCACCCGGAGGAGACGGCGGGGCTCCGGACGTACCCTATTGCGCTGGAATGGGATGGTACCCTGGCGGCCTACCACCCGGTGTGTCTACAAAATGGTATTGCGTGAGCGTTTACCCCATACTCTCCAGTGACACCCCTAGCATTCTTCTCGCTCCCAACCTCCCCCCTTCCCCCTCCCCCCCTCCCTTTCTCCTTCCCCCCCAACCCCCCCACCACGGAGCTTCACTTACACCCTACTGCACACGTGAAGACTCCTACGATTACTACATTACCGACGACATGTCACATTTGGATTACACTCCTCTCCGCCCCACCAGCTCCACACATACATACATGAACACAGTTAGACACCACCTGGTTTATGATTTTCTGTATCTCTGGAATTGTTCTTTATAGTTAGTAGTTTTCAAATGCAATTTTGAATGTGTAATATATTGCCGATGTGAACAACTGAGCTGTTTCTCCAGTCATGGTATACATTGAGCGCTATATGGAATGAGTCTAGGATATGCAGTCGCAATGCAGAAGTTCTTTGCACCAACATTGGGCACTGCCACTACTGAACATAAATGTAACACACAGCAGCTGGTGCTATACGAATTTGTCATGCTGTTTAAATATGCACCTGTTTAGTTTGCTCTTTCTTGTCATACCTCCACGAGGGTGAGATGGTCCACAAAACCTGGGACTCCATACCTTAAGTAATGGCGCCTTTTATTCGCTACCACTGCATATGCGAACGTCCAACGGCCACCACGGCCCTGCCCACTCTGCACTGCCTCGAAAAAACGGCCGTGGCTAAACTGTTAAATACTGTTTTGTTGTTTACAGTATGATATTTATCTATTTATAGTCCAAACTTGACAGTGGAAACCTTAATTAGAGAACAAAGAGCTGTGAATGGAGTTATTGGGAAGCAAGACCAGAGAGAGGAGACATTTCAAGATAGTGTGTATACTGCAGAGGAGGGGTCTTGAAGCTAATGAGGCTTATGTATGTTCAGGAGATTAGATTAAAACATTGAGAAATTCACATAATGTAGCATAAGGGGCTGCATGTCCAACCCAGCATCACCAGGGTAAATACAATAAGGAGACTTTATCCAGGCAGGGACCAGACCCTTACATTACAGGTGTTGCTAGATGATCCCTTCTCTAAAGATATTCTTTTTTAGCTGAGGAAATGCCTCTGTGAAAAGGAGCATCTTCCTGTTGCCTATGTGCAGGACCCATTGCAGACTAATACATACATGTATGTAGATAGGATGAGTGTATCCACACCCTACAGCAAGTCACTTCAAAAATATGTTGGTACTACTCTTAGGTTTGTGATGTCACTCAAGCGCAGTATGGTGACTCCTGCAAGCTGGCAGTTGTGCACACGTCTGTCCTTCTGGACACCTCAATGGAGATGCCGGGTCAATATCCGTTTTTAGGTCTCGCCTGGAATTAGCATCCAAAGTATGCGTCCAGGCTGGAGACTTAATGTTGCCTGTCTCAGGGGAATGAGGGACAAAAGGGTGTTACGAGCTTTTCTACCAGATTTGGGTGTGCGAACGCGCACGTTCCGTCCCGCGCCGTGCACATGCGCGCGCATATACACAGACGGACAGACACTCGCTCACACACACCCCCTCTCCCCCACAGTCACACACACATGCATACACACAGACTCCAAGACACATACACACACGCACGCACGCTTACACACATACACAGCCCCCCGCCGCCGCACGCGCGCACACACACATACCCCCTGCCCTCGCAGCTCAGCAACAAGGCGAAGCCCCACTCAGCGGCTTCCTTCGTGCGGCGGCTCTCCTCTCATCGGCAGCTGTAGGGCCCGGCAGCAGGACTCTTCCTCCCTCCTTCGGCACCGGGGCGCAGGGTAGGCTCCTGCCTGCTCCGGTGCTCAAAACAGCCGCGCCTCTTCCGTCGGAGGCGGGGTAGGCTCCCGCCCTCCTACTTCCTGTTTCCGGTTGTCGCGCCCGGCCTGCCTGACTTCCTGGTCGCAGGCCGGCGGCGATGTTCGGTTTGTACCGGGCTGCGGCGGTGATGCGGGGGGACACACGAGGGGTAGGCTCCCTCCAGAATTTAATTACTTAAGACGCCAAGGCGGCCGCAAATTATGGGGCAGTGGCGCTTTTGCTCGCACGTGATGGTCCGGCCACACGCTGCTCAGTGCTGTAGGCCATTATAATCAGGCCGCCGCAGCATTCATTCTTCAGTTAGAATTTCAGAGCCGGCAGAGGGAATAAGTGCAGTTGACGGGTTAATGGAAAGCCATGACTGACCGGCGTCACTGTCGGTTTACAGCGCCGGCTGCCAGGACTCCGTGAGGACAGCAGCAGCAGCCTGGACAGAAGTCTGCCGTAGGGGTAGCTCACTCATGGCATGAGCACCCAGCAGCCCAATTGCAGTGCGATTTACCGACGTGCCAATCACGCTTCTGGGTGAAAACCATCACTGTAAGTAGACAGTAGTTTCAGCCACTTACCACCCTGTTTGTCGGTGTTAACCACCAGTGTCACACACTTCGCAGATTGGCCTCAGATAGTCAGAATGACGCTGGGCGGCATGTTTGTTTTTCATTGCAGCGCCGCCATAGATTACCAGCTGAATTTTATTAGATGCTACTAAAAGATTTTACAGGAAGGTATTGTATGGTATGGTTGGAAAGGGTCGGGGCAACTTCACAAATCACGTCAGGTGTGAGTGGTGTATTTAATCCAGGTACTACACTGCACTTACTAAAAACATGTTTTTTCGTTTTGTACCATACATTTTCTTAAACCACTGCTCTTTATAAGGTATCACTAAAGGTGTTGCACAGGATATGTGAAAATCACTTATACCTGTCTTGAAAAGATAGAAATGTTACTCGTGTGTACTAAAAACTTGGCAGCTATGTTTGGGCCGCGCTGGTGATAGTGGGGTGACACTAGTCAGTGCAGACGGAGATAGTGTCACTCACAGTCATTAAAATGTCACTCATAATTACACTGAAATTATGAATATGTCACACATAGCAATCTGAAACCTTGGCAGCTATGGCGCTAGGCAGGTGAATACAGCGCTCCCAAGCGCTATAAAACTTGTCGCTTCAGAGCCCCCACATCCTAAAAATCTCACCACACACTGGAAGGGAGCAGGCTCTGGGGTCATCGGTCTAAAGCACTTTTCTAGTAAAAAGATTATTCCACACAAACTGTCATCCATAGACCCAGTACCCCTGATACTCTCCTGCAGCAGTCTCACCACAGTGAGACTCGTGTGAAACCAATGACGTGTCAGAGGGAGAATGACACCAAAGGATGAAAGGCAGAGGCTGCCCAGCAGAGATGTGAACCTATAATCTGCAGAGAAACACACACACACACACACATACATACATACATACATACACACATACATACACACACATACATACACACACACATACGTACATACAAACACACACAAACAAATGCAAACACATAAACACACGCACACACACATACATATATGCACACGCACGCATGCACACAAAGTCACTGAAAAAAAGGACAAATTAACACTAGGTATCAATTACATTAAACAATGTTCCATGTGTAGCGCTTAACACAAAAACGAATGAATAGCCCCTGACAACTATCCAACACTGCCAGCTCTTTCCTGTACACCCGAGCATATTGTATAATGCTATTAAAACAGAAATCGTTTTAGTTCGATCCTAAGCAGCGCATGTGCTGCTCTTCCAAGCACGCTGTATTCAGGTATTGGCTTGCTAAGATAAGCTTGCAGTTTTGTCCTATCGCTGAAGGTTGGTAGGTTGGGGAAGGAGAGTCTGGGGCGTCCTTTAAACAAGCATTTGCAATGCAATAGGTCTCAGTTTTGCGAAAGTTTAAGCTATTAGCATTGAAAATGACAATGCCTTTTATTTATGTTTTAAAAGCAAAAACATAAATAAAAGCCATTGCCATTTACAATGCCAATAGCTCTAACTTTAATAATGCGAGACCTATTGCATTGCAAATGCTTGTTAGTAATGGCTTTCCAAGGCCCAGTGTGCATGTTCCACAGACAGTACATCCACACACAGGTACACATCTAGCCGTAAGAAAGGTCTGAATAACTATAATGTGTCACATTCCACTCATCTCTCCCTACTTGAAAGCATTTTCTGTAATACTGAACAATTTTCTTTTCCTGCAGATATGGCAAACTGCTTAGCATGCCCTGAAGATCAGTGGTCCAATCAGAAGAGAGATGCCTGTATTCCACGGGTGTTAGAGTTCTTAGCCTATGAGGATCAACTGGGAGTTGCTTTATCCTCCATCACAAGTTTCTTCTCCCTCCTCACTGCTGGAGTCCTGGGAGTCTTTATTAAATACAGGAAAACACCTCTGGTTAAAGCCAATAACAGGGATCTCAGCTACATCCTCCTCCTATCCCTCCTGCTGTCCTTCCTCTGCTGTCTTCTGTTTATTGGACGCCCTTCAAAGACGTCCTGCCTCCTCCGGCAAACTGCCTTTGGGATCCTTTTCACTGTTGCTGTTTCTTCAGTTTTAGCAAAAACTATAACAGTGATCATTGCCTTCAACGCCACAAAGCCAGGCAGCAAGCTCAGAAAGTGGGTGGACCCACGAGTGTCCAGACTTTTGGTGCTCTTCTGCTCACTTGGGGAGGTGGTGATATGTGTTGTGTGGCTCCTCCGCTCTGCCCCATTCCCAGACATTGACACCAGATCAGAAACTGGGAAGATGATCTTACAATGCAACGAAGGTTCTGTGGCTGCGTTCTTTGCTGTGGTTGCTTATATGGGATTCTTGGCTCTTCTGAGTTTTGTTGTTGCCTCCATAGCTAGAAAGTTACCAGCTACTTTCAACGAGGCCCAGTTTATCACCTTCAGCATGCTGGTGTTCTGCAGCGTCTGGGTCTCCTTCATACCAGCATACCTGAGCACCAAGGGCAGGTACATGGTGGCCGTGGAGATCTTTGCCATCCTGGCTTCTTGCGCTGGATTGCTGGGCTGTATCTTCATCCCCAAAGTCTACATCATCCTCCTTAGGCCTGAGCATAATACCAAAGAATATCTAATGGGAAGACAAGGGACCCTCTGAGACTTACAGGACTGGGATAGTTGTATCTCACAATACTGAGTGACAAATTATCGTTCTGCAACAATATCCAGTGGAGAAAATTGGATTGCACTATATCGTCAAGTTAGGCATATATAAGTGTGTATTTAGATTTACTATTTTTAACTTTACGTATATGGACCTAATTTGGATGGCGGACAGACTCATGTACAACTCATCCCTGAACTACGTGACAGGCACCATGCAGTGACAGTCATTTGGTACAGGGATCTATTTGGGGGCACCATAGGTGCCCCCCACACCAAATGAAAAGGGCCTGGGGTGTAGGGGGCTTGTTACATGCTGGTGAACTGCCATGGAAAGGCTGGCATGGTGGGACCATCCTAATCCAAACGGCTGTGCCTGGTGTACAACGCCACCATTTTAGGGATTGGGAGGCCCTCCACTGCATCGGTGGGCTCAAGGAGCCCGTCGGATGCATGGCAGTTGGGATTTCCACCTGCCTGCACCCCGCCGGCCATCAAAATATGGTGGGTGGAAAAGCTGCATTGGATGGTGGGGAGACTGCTACCAACAGCCTGTCAGTGTGTCCACCATCCTAATCAGCCCCTAAGTATCTTGACAACATTTATATCATCAAGGGACATCAGTGTGGAGGTAAAAATATTAAGGGGAGATTTATATGGGTTTTAAATCACCCTTGAGCCACTCAAGTGGGTGCAAGGGCCATGTAAATTATAGGTGGGATTCATCAAGCCATGCAGGGCCACCTCATGTGGCCCTGAGTGGCACGATATCTCCAGAGTGACGCAACTCAAATCGTAGTGTTGCATTACTCTGCCCTGAGAAAGGGGTTCCATGGGTGGATGAGTGGTTGTTACAAAGTATCCCCCCATGGATTCTGAAGCATTCCCAGATTTACCAATACTAGTAGACCTGGGAATACATCAGAACTGCCACGCCTCCCCAGGTGATGCGAAACAAGGAGAAATATCTGTGTATCCCCCTGTGGCTTCATCTTTAATGTGTGCTGTACTCGGCAGCACACATAGAAAGAGGGAAATTCCTAAGGGGAATGTTTTTGTGCAGGGAGAGTCCCTGCTCAACACGCAGGCACCCTTACACCATGGGGCAAGGTCGCCTTCATTGGTGCTAGTCAGGACATTGTGTGCCAGTGCAGAGAAATGACAGGAATACACCATATATTGTTAAGTGTGCCACATTCATGCCCTTACTCCATCACACAGTACAGCTCTGATATCTTGAATTACCAATATACTTACCTTGACAATACAGCTGCAGACCCTGTTCTGACTTGATATTTTTGCAGGCCAATATTCTGCACTCAGTTTTGTGGTAGAAAATCGACCAGAGCCCAACGTATAAAATGAAAATAGGTGTCATGTTGTTCTGGTGTATTGTCACAGTTGATAATTTACACACAATTGGCTTTGTATTGTACACAGCAAAGTTTTACTGACTCGAGCATGTGATCCTTATTGAATACTTTATCAGCTTGTTGTTCTAGTGATCAAAGCTTTACTGTTGAGAGCGATTATTTTGATTTAAGTAAATGTGTGCCTAACAATATATTTCTGCGCTAAAAGAAATACACTGCACTTAGCAAAACTATATTTAGCTGTGCTTGTCAGAACTAGGTGCAAACTAGGCCTAAACTCCATCTTGAATTCTAAAGCAGCCATGATGTGTGTTTTAATTTCTTCTCTCATCTCATGTGACAAAATGTGCATCATTTGTTGACATGCTGTTATTTAAGAATGTCGAAGGAAGAATTTACTTCATTTTAAGGCTCCTACTGCCTGTACTCCTGCAGTGGAACTTGATATGCACTGATTATGACGTAGAGTTGTTTACTCTGAGATTTGACTTCATGTCCTTCTCTTTGCTGCATTTGACTCATACAAATTGCCTGTATTGATGTACCATGCATTTTGACTAACTATTACATGTGGCTTCTGTATCACACTTTATTATTAGATAAACCTTCATGGGTTCAAACGCTTGTAGCTGGTTTATTCAATCAACAATGCTGACACTTTCTCAAAAATGAGGTTCATTAGAGACCACCTTAACTGCATATTGTTGCAGGCGGATGGCATGGGTTGTATCTGGAAGTTGAGTTTCATAAACCCAATAGAAGCACCTTCATCTGAGCCTGTCTTAGGGACTTAATAGGATGGCGGGCAGAAATCAGCCAGCCCGCCATCAGTGCATGCTGGAAACCAGGTGCCGGTAAGGCAGTGGTCCCGCTAAGTGAATTACAATGTGCCCCCCATTACGGGGGAACATTCTGGTCACTGAACATTGCAGACAGTGCTGCTGGCTGCAGCACCGTTCACAGTGAGAAAGTGCCACGTAGTGCACTTTTCTTGCGGTGCATGCCACTCTGTGCAGGGAAATGCAGGGGGTCAGTGCACAACCACCCTCCCCCCACACAGAGGGGGCCAGCAATGGACCCCCAAGCACAATCCCCGCCAGCCTTTCCACATTCGCACAGCCGCCATGGAAAGGCATTTTTAAACACACATCCTAATTTGGTGGACGGTGCGTGCTAGGCACCGTCACCATTTTAGCCATCCTGCACCTTCCGCCAGGCTATCGGACCAGTTGCCTTTGGCGGTGAAGTGACGGACAGACTTTGAGTCTGCCGCGGTACCCACCGCCATCCAAATTGGGTGGGGAGAATGTCCTGTGCGATGGCGGAAGGACCGCCACTGCTGGCCCGGTGGTGGTGGTCCTTCCACCATCGTAATGACCCCCTTAGTGAGGTGCTGAGTTGGCCAGCCTTAGGGAAGCACAGTTACAGGGTGATGATACTGTAGACCCACGAGGACATTGAAATACCTGCCTCCTCTGCTCTGTCCTGATGACATTAGGGTGAACATCAAAACTGATGACAAGTCAACTCATCGTGGCTGCAGAGTGTGACTACTATTGTCCAGGTATTGTGTATTCTTGTGCTTCACTGTCACAGCACCTGCTAACTGTACTGCAACTCATGGTCTATCCAAAGAGCAACCTGGTAAGCACTGCACAATGCTGTCCACATGCCACACTCAACCAAGACCTGTAAGCGACATATCCTGCAGTGCCTACTCACAGCGCAGATTACACTCACTATACATGAGAAGTCACTGAGTTTTGGACTTACAATGGGTGGACGAGCACACTCCCCACCTGGCGACCACCAGCGGTAATTGAAACAGTGGCACTGCTCATGTCAAGAGCCACACAAAAAAGAGATAAGCACTTTCACCCCCCCCTCTGTCTCCATCCCTCTCTTCATTCTCTCTCTCCATACATCTTTTTACATTTACATTTACATATTCTCTATCTCCATTTTTCTTTTCTGTCTCTCTTCAAATCTCTCTCTTTTTTCTCTCCTTATCTCTAGCTCTTTTTCTCTCTCCCTCTCTCTTTCCCGCTCTATCTCTCCCCCTCTCTCCTGGCACTGAATGGATCGTAAACAAGTGAAATTATCCCTTGCAAAGGAACCCTCTGTACCCAGATTTAGATGTATCGTTAAAGTGCATAGTTAATTAAAACCATAACACCAAAATGTATTTTAAAAACATCACAGTAAGATATGTCCATGCTAAAAATGATAAATGCTTTCAGAACAACAATTTTTCATATTATATCAGTAATGAAAGATTTTCCAATGGGGTAGCTGCTTAATTTCCTGTGTCTCTTTTACCTGTAATTCTTTTACACTCACCAACTGGCCCTTTGCCATCACCAGAGACGAATATGCAAACTTAACAACCCTTATGTACAAAGCGATATTTTCTGAGGGCCTGTATGAGTGCTTGTCTACAAGTTCTACCTCCGACTTGGTTAAAAGAACATCTTAATATTTTTTTTTCCTTTAGACAGGTAATTCCAGGCAAACATTTAACAGGTGAACAATCAGATCTGTACTACCCCCCACAGCCTGCATTGTCCCCTTGTTTTGTCCTGGACCAGACAGGCATCTGATCCCGGGAGAACTGGTCACCAAAAACCGTCCACATGATTTACAACTTCAAATGAAAAGGGTATCCTTGGCTGTTGTAAGACTGAGGTTTTAAAAGTTTGTAGGAGTTAAAAACTTGTCAGGTGTCCCGCTTCATGGCCAGAGTGCTTTGTCATCCTAGAAGGAAAATGCATTGGTGTTAGAATTGATATTGCTCTCAAGCTTTTCCAAATGATTTTTTCAAGGCGAGATCATATTATATCGTTTAGAGCACAAATGTATTTCCTGCATGTATCACCCGAGATGTCACAGTGTTGTTATCAGCCTGGTGGAAGGAGTGACAGATTTTCGAGAAGGGTTTTTTAATAGACTAGCAATGCCTTGTGAGGGCACATTCAAGGAACACCTAGGCCTGTGATGTGTGGTTAGGCAATTTAACAACTGAGCGGCAGGTCTTAACTGTTAGTAGATCTAAAAAAAAAAAACATTTTTTCCTCCCACAATTTTGAATCCATATGGCTAAGGTGTACATAAGTTTGGCTACTGTCACCTTCTGCAGAGGACCAAGGATGGGATCATGCAAGGATTTGCGAGCAGCCGAAATCCTATTGTTAAAGAGGCAGACTTTAGCTACATGCTCTCCCTGTGTGGGATGGAGGAACCTCCAGAATCAAATCTCACCAAGATATTTATAATGCGAGGTGCACTCAAGGAGAGATCAGCCTTGGAAAAGGCCCCGGAGGTCAACATTGCATCGTGAAATTTACTACTTTAGCTTTACAGAGGGTCACTTCTGTGTTCAAAATATTTTTTATTCAGTTTTTGATAACAGAAAACCTACCAAAAAGAATTGCGAAAAGGTACACATGTTAATCCAATAAAACAATATGTAAGTAGATAAACATTATAATTTATAAATAAGCATCAAGAATATTTTTAAAAAGTATCTGTAACACAAAAATCATATCACTGTAAAAGAAATGAAAAGGACAACATTATAATTCTGTATCTGCAGCTTATTAGAGATACTAAGTTAAGCCTAACCATAGACAGTTATTCTATACTAACACTTACTAACAATTCAAATTCAAATAATCATCAAAAGATTTTGACAGTACTCACGGGTGAGTAGCGTGCTTACAATTTCCTTCCTGATTGATTGAACATTTTTATAATTCAGAGTATTATGAAAGATAACAGATAATGTCAAATTAGCACCACTTCTAGTAAAAAGTATCCAATCCCACCACCTATGAACTGATATTAATAAGGTATCCTTCCAGTTAGTAGTAATTTACTTTAAAGCTGTGGAAATGAGGAAATCAAAAAGTTAATTGTTCAGTAGAGACCTTTGAGTGCAGAGAGAAAAGGGTTTACAAATAACTATTCTATATGATAAAGTATCTATAACATGCAATATTATGAGTAATTATCTGCCAAACATCATCTCAGAACTTCTTAACAATATGACACTCATGTAACATATGTCTTAACAAACCTATTTTTAAGAACAGTTCCAAACAGTGGAAGAATTTAAAAGTATTGCATTATATAATTTTAAGGGGGTCCATAGACAATTAAAAAATATAAAGGAATTAGTTTGATATAAAGTTACATGCGACCATCCCGAGACAAAATTCAACCAAATCTTCCTCCATATACCAAAAGATAAAGACAAATCTAATTCTTTATTCCAAAAGGCAGAAAGAAAATTGTCATTACCCGATCAGAATTCTTTAATTGTTTTATATAACAATGACACCATGTGGGTTGAAGATGCAATTGTTTGAAGATAGACTTCTAAATCAGAAGAAACTATTGAAGGAAAGTCATTCATCAATGAATCAAGAATAGAGTTACAGAGCAATTCATATTTAACAATATCTGACGGTTGCAAATGAAATCTTTGTAGTAACAAAGCTATTAAGGTTAATTATTAGGTTTCTAAATGCTATAACCATAAAAAACGTTGTTTTAACATGATAGCTTTATTATACAAAGTAAATCTGGTAAACCAAACCCATTGTTTTTTTGACAATTTTTTTTTTTTTATAAATTAACCCGGGAGATTTGTTCTTCCAAATTAATTTAGAGAAACATGTGTTAAAGGTCTTATAACATTTAAGAGGGAGTTGCATAGCTAGCATTGAAAAAAGATAAAAAAGTTTAGAAGCTTCAATCATTTTAATTGCATCCAACCTTCCCCACTGAGAGAAACACAAGAAGGACCATTTTTTTCTATACAATTTAAAATAGCAGTTAATAAGTTCAATTGCAAAAAGAAAACGTTAGGGAGATAACGGCCAACATTTTCTAGTTTTCCTTAAGAAGAAAAATGTATGGGAGAGTCGACCATTAATGAAAAGTTTGGCAGACCGACTAGAGTAGAGAGCGGAAATCATATGAACAAGCAATATACCAAAATGGAAAGCAGACAAGGTGCAAAAAAGGTATTGCTAAGGAATTTTATCAAAAGCCTTTTCCGCATCTCATGCTAGAGCTCCTGCTGGAAACGGCAATAATGATCCAGCATCAATAGCATAAAATATTAATTTAGCATTATTTGTTGAATGTCTATTTTTCATAAAGCCAGACTTTTCCACATGCATAATATAAGGAATAACAATAGCTAATCTAGTCACAATCATTTTAGCATAGAGTTTACAATCTTGATTTATTAAAGAAATAGAGCAATAATTTGTAACCAGAGAAGGGTCTTTATCCGGTTTGGAGAAAACTCTAATTATTGCATCAATGAACAACCTCGAAGTAGAGCCGGTATTATTAAACTAAGAAAATAAAGAAAGCAGATGCGATGAAAGCTGAGGTGAAAATTCTTTATGAAATTCCAGTGAAATACCATCTGGACCTGGAGATTTGTTTGTCTTCAGAAATGTAATTGCTGAAAATAATTCATCTAAAGTAATAGGAAGATCCAATTTAGTTGCATTTGCTTGCAAAATCTTAGGTAAACCACAGCCTTTCAAAAAATGATCAATATGCACTATATCATTAGAAGATGGTTTATTATATATATCTGAATGATATTGCATAAATTCCTTAATTATGTAACTGTGAGATAAATCAAATAAACCATTTGGAGGGTGAATAGCATTATTTCTTTTTTTTATACAGTGATAGCTTGCAAGAAGTCTATCAGATTTATTGGCACTAAAGCAAAATTTACCTTTGTTATTAGAGATTTGTATGCATGCTCTATTGCTTAAAACTGAGTTCAATTCATAATGACATTTCTGCATTTGTAGCTTATATTTGATGTTATTAGAGATAATATATGGCCATTCATATTTGGCTAATTTGTTTATCCAAGTCTTTATTTTAGTATTAAATAATTTATTTTCATGTGCCATAATGGAAGTAGTTTCTCCTCTGATATATATTTAAATGCATCCCATTGATTAGTGAAAGATGTAGAACCTTCAGGGTTGAATGAAAAATACTCATCAATTGCAGACTTTGGCTTATTTTTGTCATTAAGAACACTATTGTTATTCATGCACTAACTTCCTTGACCATGTTGACAGAAGTTGCAAGATAAAATGCATGATATTAGGACATGGTCAGAAATATATATATTCTGAACAGTGGGATTAAAAAGTAAGGATATTAGACGACAACATTTTTTTTAAAATTCAAGTCGAGAATAATAATTATGTATATTAGAAAGAAAGCAAACATCTACCATTTAAATAGCTTTAAAGAAGGGTTTGAGATTTAAAAAAGTTTTTGTAAGATGGAATTTGGTTTAGGAGATTATATCCAGTAATGGTTCAGAAATACGATTAAAATCCCCTCCAATAATCAGAGGATCATTACCCAAGTTTAGAACTTCTGATGTAAATCTGGACCAAAAATCAGGATGATCATTTGTAGAACCATATACATTAATTAGGTGTTAAACCTTAGTGTCAATTTTAATATTGGCTGTAATGAAACAACCATCAGAATCAGAACATTTATGCAAAATCTGAACATGTTATTTATTTACAAAAAGAATCACAACTGCATTTTTCCTATTGAGAGCCAGAGATGAAATAATAGAACACACCCATTTTTTATTCATGTAAGATAAAACTGTATCATCTCCATGAGTCTCTTGAAGTAAACATGTAACTGGTTTATGCCTAGCTAAATAATCTAAAACCTAAGTGTGTTTGACAGGGTGCAGTAAACCTTTAACAGTAAATGAAACAATATTAATACCGTTAACGCTAGACATTATGAAAAAAAACAAAGATAGATAAAAAGATTGACAAGTTAGATCGATTTAAACAAGAAATGTAGCTCTAACACCCTGAAACAGAAGAAAAGAAGGACACAGACTGACACAAAAAATAAACATTAGACAACATAGTAGCATAAATAGTCCTCTTGAATTGCACACACCATGCCAAGAATAACTTTACTTTATATGGCCATATAAAATACTCTAATCAAAAGGCTAGCAAAACAGAAATTCAAATTTCACTAAGGTCAGGTATCTATTAAGCATGGGCGGATTTTGCGAATTTGCAAACTGCGAACTTGCGTATTTACGGATTCGCAATCCGCAAAATCCGCGAACTCTCGCAAATTTGCGGATTTTTTTTTTTGTGTTCGCAAGGGTTTCTGCCAGTTCGCGAGGGTTGTGTACCAGTTCGCAATTGCTAACTTACTTGTCGGCTCGCAACGGCCGCGACTATGTTGTTTCTACGTCTGGTTCATCATCACAGGTTCACAGCACCCTCTGTTTCACCACTGCCACCCTCTGGTACACCCATGCCACCCTCTGGTACATCACTGCCACTCTCTGGTTGGTTTATCACTGTAGATTATGGGGGTGAAAAAAAGCAGGCACACCTGCCCTGCTTCAACTGACATGAATTAATTTGGGGTTGATTAATGTGTCACTGAATTTAAACTTCCAGTCTGGCTGGCACCTGCTTCCTTATCTGTAATTTGCTTTCTGTTGCAGTGCAATTTTTTTTCACAGGACCTTTGTGGCCTACTTGTAGCTATTCTCTGAGCCTGCTGTGAGGGTCAGAGCAGGGTCATAGAATAGTTGCAAGTAGGCAACTGAATTCTGAAGGAGCCCCTCAGGAAGCACTACAGGGAATGGTTACTAATGATAAGATTGAACTTTTGCACCTCCTGAGTGCTTTCAGTTTTGTCTGTAATTGCTTTCTGTTGCAGTGTGATTTTTTTAACAGGACCTTTGTTGTATACTTGTAGCTATTCTCTGAGCCTGCTGTGAGGGTCAGAGCAGGGTCATAGAATAGTTGCAAGTAGGCAAATGAACTCTGAAGGGGCCCCTCAGGAAGCACTACAGGGAATGGTTACTAATGATAAGATTGAACTTTTGCACTGGCTGAGTGCTTTCAGTTTTGCAAAAATCCAAATATCCAGCAGCATCCACAAAAAGTAATCCTTCCAGGTCAAGATCCAAATCAAAGTGACCAGCACATGAAGAAAGCACTGGGAGGAGCCTGCTGGACAGGAGCAGGAAGTTGGAGACTGTGGGGCACTTCCTTCCTCCCACCCCCCCCCCCCAACAATTGACTCCTTGCAAAGAAAAAGTGCAGGCAAATGTCAACCTGAGGAGTTATTCTGATAAAAATCATAATTTTCAAGGTTTATGCTGCCTGCTGGTGGATTTCTTGTGCGAAATTGCAAATTTTGCAATCTCGCAATTGCGAGATTGTCGCTGCCCGCCGCATCTACGTGTTCGCAAGTGTTTACTCCTGCGAAATTCTAGTTGGCAAGTGCGACCAAGCAAAAAATCCGCTTCGCATGGATTTTACGAATTTTTGGCAAGTTCGCGAGAGTTCGCGGATTGCGAATTTGCCGAAAATCCGCAAAATCCGCGAGTGGAACGGATTTTACGGTCATGCTTAGTATCTATCTAATTTTTTTCCCTGGAGGACTGTGAATGTTGACCCAAGACGCGACGAAGATCATCTGGTTGCTGAAAAGACTTAGAAGTCCCATCTTTCCATATTCACATAGTTGACAGATCCAAAAAAACATTTATAACCAGAATTTCTCAGTTGAAGATCATTGAATTCCCTAAGAATGTTGACAGTTTCCTTAGCAAAATCTTGATGAATAAAAGTGTTATCCCCCCTCTAAAGTAGTAATCTCTCTGGCAGTCTTTCATTTCAAAACTAAATGGTGATGATGCAAAACTTTGAAAATCATTTGACAAGGCTTATCTTGTCTTGCATTACGATGAGAAAGAATTCTATGTGCTTTATCAATCTAACATTTTTCAGGAAATTGTAAATGTAAAAGACCAGGTAATTTGGCTAAATATAACCTGCAGTCATTACCTTCCACATCCGCTGGTAAATAAAAAATGTGCAGATTACATTGCATAGTGCATGCCTCTTTACTTGCTGTTGTTGGTTTGAATACATGGCCGGAGGCCATTTTGTATACTCAGCCAGTTCTGCTTTTGCAATAAGCTTGCATGTGTTCTTTGTTCTCCTTGCATCCATGCTCACTGTTGTTGTTTAACCGCATGCGCGCTAAGCATTTTCCCGCTGTGCGCTACGTTTTTAAAAAACCCGCGGTTCATGATGAGCTCAGCTCGTCATAATAGAATGTTGTAAGAGATTGAAATGAACAAAGTGTGAAAAAGTTGGCATCTGATTCCATTAGTTTGTGATGATAGTAAATATCATCAAAGAGGGGATTGATGGAGCAAGATTTCGCATGTTACGCGACTTGCTTGGATTCAAGAACCTCGAATAACTTATAACCATGTAATTCAACCTGTTTGTCTTACTAATTTCCATTTATGCTGACATTTGGGTGTCCTAGAGACGCTTGCCTATGTGTTTACTAACTCAATAAGGTTTGTATCTAAAAATGGCCGCTGCTTGGCGGGTTTCTTTCTGCGCATGCGTTAGTCGCACTCACGTGACGTGACATACTTGCAGTTCTGGTGGGAAACTTTGCGCCTGGGCACTTGCTTTTAAAATGGCTGTCTGTGTCTTCACATGGTGAAGCTTGCGCTGATGTTTTATGTTGTTGTCTGTTTGCACTAATCACTCATGCTATAGATATTATAAAGTAAGGGGGATAGAGTAGAAATTCATGGTATACAGTGAATTCATTTATTTCTATGTTTTAATTTGTTTTCGCTTACTTTTCATGTACCGCAGTATTGAGGGGCTGATGGGATGCTCGGGAATCCATATTGAAATGCTGTTCTGCGCATGACAGTCTTCGGCCAGTGACATTGAATGACTGCCAACCAGAGGTGGCAGCCAAGACGTGCCTGGGAAGATGCACCGTCACCCAGCCGAAGAAGCCAAACTGTACTGCACTTGATACATTTGTAATGTTTTCATTGTATTCTGTAGAATATCTCATGGGAACCCCAAAATTACTAGGCGGGCCCAGAATATGTAAATGTGAGCTTGTAGACGTAAATTGTGATTGGTGTGTTGATTTATCCTACTTGGGGACCAATCGAAATTGGGGATTCTGACACTTGCAACATTTGGGGGGTGGTATACTGAACCGAAAACAGTATAACTAGCCTAGGTTTAGCTAGAGAAATTGTCCGACTTGTCCGAATAGCTGACCTGTCACTGACCCAACGCACTCAATAGGTGACTGATACAGAGGTGCTGCGGAGCACTCTGTCCGAAATATATCAATCAATCAATCAGAGCATTTATATAGCGCGCTACTCACCCGGAGGGTCTCAAGGTGCTGGGGGGGGGGGGGGGGTCCGCTACTGCTCGAACAGCCAGGTCTTGAGCTGCTTCCTGAAGGCGAGGTGGTCTTGGGTCAGGCGGAGGCGGGTCGGAAGGGAGTTCCAAGTCTTGGCGGCCAGGTAGGAGAAGGACCTTCCTCCTGTGGTGGCTCTTCGGATGCGGGGGACGGCGGCGAGGGCGTGGCTGGTCGATTGAAGCTGGCGTTTGGGAGCGTAGAAGTTGAGGCGGCTGTTGAGGTATCCTGGGCCTTGGTTGTGTAGGGCTTTGTGTGCGTGGGTGAGGAGCCGGAATGTGATTCTCTTGTTGACCGGGAGCCAGTGCAGGTCTCTCAGGTGTCCGGAGATGTGGCTGCGGCGGGGGATGTCCAGGATGAGTCGTGCTGAGGTGTTCTGGATCCGCTGGAGTCTCTTCTGGAGTTTGGCAGTGGTTCCGGCGTAGAGGGAGTTGCCGTAGTCCAGACGGCTGGTGACGAGGGCCTGGGTGACCGTCTTCCTGGTCTCGGAAGGGATCCATCGGAAGATCTTGCGTAGCACGCGCAGGATGTTGAAGCACGACGAGGAGACGGCGTTGACTTGTCTGGTCATGGAGAGGGAGGAGTTCAGGATGAAGCCCAGGTTGCGTGCGTGGTCTGTTGGTTTGGGTGCGCTGCCCAGGGCGGGGGGCCACCAGGAGTCGTCCCAGGCGGAGGGTGAGGATCCTAGGATGAGGACTTCCGTCTTGTCCGAGTTCAGTTTCAGGCGGCTGTTTGACATCCATTTGGCCACGTCTGTCATCCCTTCGTGCAGGTTGGCTCTGGCGGTGGTGGGGTCGTTGGTGAGGGAAAGGATCAGCTGGGTGTCGTCGGCGTAGGAGATGATGTTGAGGTTGTGCTGGCGTGCGATGGCTGCGAGGGGGCTCATGTAGACGTTGAAGAGTGTTGGGCTGAGCGAGGAGCCTTGAGGAACGCCGCAGATGACTTCGGTGGCCTCCGATCTGAACGGGGGGAGGCGGACTCTCTGTGTCCTTCCGGCGAGGAAGGAGATGATCCACTCCAGTGCCTTCTCCTGGATACCGACGTTGCTGAGGCGCTGTACTAGGGTACGGTGGCAGGCGGTGTCGAAGGCCGCGGAGAGGTCCAGGAGGATGAGGGCCGCCGTTTCTCCGTTGTCGAGCAGGGCTCGGATGTCATCGGTAGCTGCGATCAGGGCGGTCTCGGTGCTGTGGTTGGCCCGGAAGCCAGACTGCGAGAGGTCGAGGGAACCGTTCGTCTCGAGGAAGGCGGCCAGTTGCTTGTTGACGGTCTTCTCGATGACTTTAGCCGGGAACGGGAACAGCGAGATGGGGCGGTAGTTCTTGAGGTCGGTGGGGTCGGCTGATGGTTTCTTGAGTAGAGCGCTGAGTTCGGCGTGCTTCCAGCTCTCCGGGAAGGTGGCGGTGTCGAAGGAGGTGTTGATGATGTCCCGCAGGTGGGGTGCGATGACAGTGTCGGCCTTGTTGAAGACGTGGTGAGGGCAGGGGTCTGTCGGAGATCCGGAGTGGATGGAGTTCATCGTGCGCGTGGTGTCTTCGATGCTGATCGGGGTCCAGGCGCGGAGGGTGGTGGTGGGGGGCGGTGGTTCTGTCGTTGCGTGCGTCGGTTGCGTGCTGAAGCTGTTGTGGATGTCCGCGATCTTGTTGTGGAAGTAGGAGGCGTGGGAGTTGCAGAGGTCTTGCGAAGGGGTGATGTCGTTGTTTCCGGCGTTGGGGTTGGAGAGCTCTTTGACGATGTTGAAGAGTTCCTTGCTGTTGTGTGCGTTGTTGTCCAGTCGTTCCTTGAATGTGGTTTTCTTGGTGGTGTGGATCAGTTGGTGGTGTTTTCGGGTGGCGAGCTTGAGGGCAGTCATGTTGTCCGGTGTTGGGTCTCTGCGCCAGGTTTTCTCGAGTGCTCTGCAGTTCTTCTTGGAGCTCTTGAGTTCGTCGTTAAACCATGGGGCTTTCTTGCTGCCGGGTCTGCTCGGCGGGGTCTTCAGCGGGGCGAGGTCGTCTGCGCAGTCGCTGATCCATTTCGTGAGGTTGGTGGCCGCTTGGCTGGGGTTCGTTGTGCTGGTGGGAGGCTACTTGCTCAGGGAAGTCGCGAGCTGGTCGGCTGTGATCTTGTTCCAGCTTCTGCGGGGAACCTGTTGCTGGTGATGGTGGAGCGTGGTCCTTCTGAAGCTGAAGTAGACGCAGCTGTGGTCCGTCCAGTGGAGTCCCGTGGCGTGGCTGAAGGCGATGTCCTTGCTGGAAGAGAAGATCGAGTCGAGTGTGTGTCCGGCGTAGTGGGTGTGGGTGTTCACCAGTTGCTTGAGTCCGAGGTTGGCGAGGTTGTCCAGCAGGGTGGTTGTGTTGCGGTCGTTGTTGTTCTCCAGGTGGAAGTTGAGGTCCCCGAGGAGGATGTAGTCAGCGGAGAGGAGGGCGTGCGGGCTGATGAAGTCGGCGATGTCTTCGCTGAATTGTGTGCGTGGTCCCGGGGGTCTGTAGATGAGGGTGCCTCTGAGGGTTGTCTTGGGGTTGATGTGGATCTGGAAGTGCAGGTGTTCGGCGGGTGCGAGGGTGTCGTCGGCGTTGGTCGTGATGCGGATGGTGTTCCTGTGGATGATGGCGATGCCTCCTCCTGTCTGGTTGACGCGGTCCCTCCAGATGATCTTGTAGCCGTCCGGAATGGCGATGGCGATGTCGGGCGCTGAGGAGGCGTTCATCCAGGTTTCTGTGAGGAAGGCGACGTCTGGGGCTGTGGTGTCGAGCAGGTTCCAGAGCTCGACGGCGTGTCTGTGGACGGAGCGGGTGTTGAGCAGTATGCACTTCAGGTGGGTGCTGTTGGTGTTCGGCTTGGTGGGTGCTGGTGTGGCTTGGGTCCGGTTGCAGGTGAACTTGCAGGAGTGGCAGCTGAAGGGTCCGTGGGTGCGTCTCGGTGTTGCTCGGTAGCATCCCGGGGATCGGCCGGTGTTGAGTGCGTTGAGTTCGGTGGCGTTGTAGGTCCGGCGGGTCGGTTTCCGGCTGTGGGGGCCAGGGGTCCTGGCGCTGGGCGCGGTCCAGGCGCGGACGGGCGCAGACGGGCTTACCTTTGGCGCACCTTCGGCGCTCATTCGGCGCGCCCGCTGCGCGTGCACGCTGCTCTTGGGCCACTCTGCCATATGTGGAGAGTGGGGGGGCGGAGCGAGGGAGGGGCAGCTGGGAGGCGGGGAGCAGGGCGGCGAATGGGGAGGGCTGCAGGAGAGGGGCGGGGAGCGGGGAAGTGGCGGGAAGCGCGGCAGGGGCCGGGGGCGCCGAAAACACAGGGGGACAATATTACAGTACTAACAGAACGGGGATACAAAAATAAAACAGGGGGCTGACAAAACTACAATACTTAACCAGAGCGGGGATACAGAAAATAAAACAGGGGGCTAACAGTACACCGGGGGAAACAGTGACGGAGTTACAGAGGTACAATCTTACCAGGAGCCGAAGCACAAGGGGAGACAGGAGGAACGCGGTAACAGCGCGGCGCAGGCGGGGCAAGGGCAGCAATCAGCGGGTCACAGGGTCACAGCTGGCAGGGTCCCGGCTGCAGGCAGCGGCGGCACTGGAAGGAGCGAGGGGCAGCCTGGTCGCACTCACGAGGAGTGTGCGAGGTGCGTGGGGGTGACCGGCCCAGAGGACAGAGGTATACCATAGACTCAAGAGGTTTTACTAAACCTTAAGTGCTGGAAAGCACTTTGCTGGGGAATTTCGCTAACCCAATCGGGGTTCTGGCTGATAGCTGCAGAGAGGGTGGAGCGCAGGCGTTGCTTCCGAACTGCGGGTGCAGGTCGTGCCTTGGTGGTCCTGTCCTGATCCTAATCTGGGTTTCCTGTCCGGTCCTGGGGTGTCCATTCTGCACCTGCTGTCCTGTCGATGACTGTCCTTCCTTGGGGTTTATCCTGTCCTTAACTGACCCGTGGCCAGGGTTGGTCTTCACACCAGTCTAGGTAATTATAGTGCTAAAAGTCTATACTGCCCCTTCTATTTTTCTGTCTTTGCTTCAATAAAGACATACCTTTGCATATGTTTATTTTCCATGCTTTTCGCAATCTACTATATAAAAAGTCATACATGATTTTCTTAGCATGTTCCTATGTTACCCTTTCCTTAAGCACAACTCTTCCTACCGTTTTTTAAATATAGATGTGGTTTATAATTTCCCCTTTCTAAGCTGATTTGAAGTAAGGTTGCTAGAATAATAGCGTGTTCTCTTTTTCCCCTCCCTATAGATGTATAGGATTTCTAAACTTTCATCCAACCTTTGAAGTATTTCCCAGTAGTGAAACTCTAGTACGTGCATACATTTGCCCATTTATAGTTATCCATTCTTGAGTTCCATTCCTGAAATCTGCTTAGCATATTCCCTGTTCTTACCTCACATTAGACTCATAAATGGTTGCCCTGATTTATTTTACATACGGCTATGTGCTCTTTGTTATCTTGATCATCGATTGCCTATTAGTTGTAAACTGTATGCTTTCTGAATCTGAAATCTAGATAAAACCTTTAAAACTTCCCCGTAGTTTGTGGTCATTTTATGAATACAAAGAAATATAAAGCTGGTATTTGTGTTGCCTGCCTTTCTTTTACAGCTAGCTCCCTGATCCGTTGTGGTCATAGGTACCCGTAACGGTGGATTGGTAAGTCGGGTACAGTAGAAATAAAATAGGAAGGAATCAGGGTTACTGATAGTAGGGTGTAAGGTCACCTGATTAATGTATATGATAAATTAGAAGTTTTATGGGCCCGATGTGTATATGATAAAATTGTTGGTTGGGTGACCTGCGCGCTCTATCAGCATTTTTCTGGTAGCAGAGCTATGGTTAGGGACTAGTTAAAGTTAGGTAGGACTAGTTAAGATAGATAGGTAGGTCGGATGCTGCTAAAAATTTTATTGCTGCTAAAACGAGAAAATTATTGCTGCTAAAACGGTGAACATTTTTTGTGAATTGATCAATCACGTGAAATGTTTTGCTTTGGAAAATTATGAAATGTTTTAAATTGGTTTTTCTGCTGATATACTGATATATGTATTAACCCACTCGTTAGTAATTGTTTAATGTTTGTCTGGAATCCCCGGGGAATTGAATAGCGAGTGGTGAAGAGAATCCACTTCGCTTTGAGGTCACTGGCTCTAGGAAAATTGGTGCATGTTAGGCATAACTGGAAGCACTGATTAGGGTTTTCTGTATGAATAGTTGAATAAATGATAGCAACGAGTTCGCTAATGAAACTTCAGTTGTGATATAACCTAGTAAGGGTCACACGAGAAAGGAGTAGTAGGTTCATCGGAGCTTGGGTGACAGCAAAGGGGTTCGCTGGTGAAACTTCAGACTTAGTATATATCCCGGAAAGAAGTGGATGAGTCAAAGAAGTAGCAGGTTCCCTAATGCTTGAGTGAAGGGTAGGCAGAAGAGATCTATCCATAGTGTGTGAAAAGTAGACAGAAGAGGTTTACTTGCAGTAAAACGTAATCTTTCCTTTCTAGACACTCGAGTACAGTGGCGAATGTGTTTACATTGTTAAATAACTAAAGCACTTGCACTTTAAAAGAGAAATCAAGTTTCCGTTACCTTGTAAAGGAGGGAGTCAGTTGCGGAGCTGCTCTGACGTCACTCTGTGCCGCGCTGGTATTGGTCGAAACAGCGGGTGTGTAGCGGAGCTGGAATTGTAAAGGAGGGGTGAGTGCCGAAGCGTGAGAACCATCTCGCGAAAAGGCCACGCACCCATTGGTCGAGATTATTTGAAACCGTGCACTTCATTGTTCGCACGAAAATAAAAGACGCATTTGGATTGGGAGTGATTTTGTAAACAAAATCGCTTGTAGGAAGTTATATGTGGCATTCGTATAGACCTGCGACTAGACCTGATCCAAGACTGTTAGGGTTTGAAAACGATCAGTGGAAAGGTCATAAAACCGACATTATGTACGGAAATAAGAGAAAATTGTCCCTTATAAACAAAGTGAAGAACTATTTCAAAAAGGACAAACCTATTAAAACTAGAGAAGGAGTTGTCATTCCGCCACCTAATACTCCCGCCTCGTTCATGATGTTTGATAAGGGGTACCATTCGTGTGTATGGTTGGAAAATTGGGCGGAATACACAAAGGATGACGGAATTTTGGCCTTTCCGTTAGAGGGTACATTTAATGACAGGATTTTATTTAATTTGAGAACCCGAATGAATGATTTGCATCCCAGACCTAGATTAACGCAGTACGAAGCATTAGAGGAATGGGAGATTGAGGCTTTTGAGAGAGATAAGCCCCGAATGGATAAAGGGTTAACAAAGTGGTATCCGAAATTGAAGCAGGAGACCAGAGATAAAAAAATGAAACAGTGGAGACAGAATATGATAGTCGAGGGACTATATCCAATGATGGCAATGGGTGGTCCTGCGGGAGAGAAAAAGACAGAAAAGACCAAGCATTGGGTGTCCAGTGGGGATTCCGATGATGATATATTGGATGACATGTTTATGAAAAATCCGCCTCCTTATAATGAAGGACCCAGATCCTCTAGTGTAGGGGATACTTCCCAACGACCTCCGTGTCAGGAAGGGAATAGATCTATAAACCCAAGAGACAGTTGTCAAATGCCTGCCTATAATGAGGGCCTAGGACCCATAGGTGCCAGAGACACCTGTCTAAGACCACCATTTAGTGGGGAGTCAAGATACTCAGGTGAGAGAGACTTCTGTCCCAGACCCACCTACGAGGGTGAGGCAAGACCCTCAAGCACAGGGAATCCATTCTCAAGACCTCCGTATGAGGAAGAACCAAGATCCTTAAGCACAGGAAGCTTGTTCCCAAAACCTAATTATGGTGAAGGACCAAGTATGACTCATCCAACTGCCCCGACGTTGTCTCCTCAAATAGTACCTGAAATAAGCCTGGAAAGAATACTGCAAGAAAGGGAGCGAGAGGCCCTAGCCAAACAAA
The DNA here is from genome assembly GCF_964261635.1 of Lissotriton helveticus. NCBI lineage: Eukaryota > Metazoa > Chordata > Amphibia > Caudata > Salamandridae > Lissotriton > Lissotriton helveticus. The sequence goes on along the minus strand of NC_136071.1, from coordinate 1,213,198,465 downwards.
GAACCGAAATAATTCAGAAAATCTCCCAGTTAAATACAAGCCCCGAAGCCCTGACCATCCCAGTAACTATTGGACCAGTTGTTCCTTTGTATGGGGATAGACAGGGGAGTCCAAAGACTCCGATCATTACCCCAACCATAGTGCAGCCAAGAAAAGAACCCTTAATTGTGGATGATCAGACGAGTGAATGCGAATCTGAGGTCTCTTTAATGGATTTACCAATTAGCGACCCAGGAAGGCGCTTGCCGAAAAGACATAATCCTTTCAATACGAAAGAGATTCAAATGGAATCGACTTCAGGTACCAAGAGTGTCACATTGGTGACTCCTGAAGAAATTGAGAGATGGGGTCGAGACCTAGAGAGGCAAACTCCACAGACAAAACCATTAGATATTTACAAATTAAGAGTAGAAATGGAAGAACTGACGGCCGGAAACGTGGGGTTAGATAGATTAAATACCTATTCTGAGGAAGAGCTGCTGTTTATCGGCAAGAGTCTTACCCGGAATACCAGAGTGCTCCATGAGAAACTAACAGACACTGCAGCTAGTATGGGAATAGATATTTCAAAATCAAAGCCATTACAAAAACCCTATAGAGCTGATTTCTCAGACAAAGATTTGGAAAATATGAGTGTGTCAGGGAAAAAGGCGCAGATCAAAGAATTATTGAGTGTGTTGCAAAAATGGGGAGATGTAGAAAAGTGGAAAGCCAGGTGGGCAAAGAAAAAGGATGAGGCTAGATCTAAACAGACGTCTTCTGAGTTCGTTCTAAAGGAAGCTGACAAACCAGAGCAGTTATACCCTATGCGTGAAGTGCCAGGTGGAAAATACGTGCACGTTCCATGGTCCAGACAGGATATTGTGTCCTTTACCAATGACTTTCCAAAATTACGAGAAAAACCTGTGGACTGGTACAGGCAGGTGGAAAGGTTTGTAAAGGTGCAAAAATGCCAATGGAAAGACCTGGATGGGTTTTTCGACATAGTGGTTCCTGTAGATTTATGGACCGAGTGTAAGGTTGCCGTTGGTTGGCCTAGTGAGGAATACCCGAGGGACTCTAAAACAGGAGCTCCTTCCGATGAGGTGATGAGAAAATATGACCAGGTAATATTACACCTGAAGGGAAAAGTGCCTGCAAAGGAGACTGATTGGACCAAGATAGATAGAACCACGCAGGAAAGAGATGAGACTGTGCACTCATTTTATGAAAGACTGTTACAGGTGTTTAAAACGTACAGTGGTATAGATAACATCGAGATGAAGGATATGACCCACTTCATTTAAAGGTTTGTAAACGGTTTAAGACCCGAAATTTGCCAGTGGATCAAAGACAATGAAATCCGCAAAGTACTGTGAAGACGAGATGTCTGATAAGCGAATGGCTCTGAAGGAAAAGGTTATGTGGGCACAAGTAAAACTAGAGGAACAGCAGGAAAAGCAATTAGGTAAATTGAATAAGAATTCCCAAAATCAAGGTTCAGGGGGTGGAGGGAAGCCCAGATTGAAAATGAGTCGAGAGGAAGCCAAAAAGAAATTTCCCTGTCACCAGTGCGGAGAGATAGGGCACTGGAGAGATGAGTGTCCATATGCACAGCATAATAACCCTCAAAACCCTGATTTAAATCCACAGACGCAGAATGAAAGGCCAAGAAAGACCCAGCAACAGGTAAAGGCAAGTCAGTTGTCCCGTGCACCTAAACCGAATTATAAGGGAAAAACACTGCAGGGTGATGACATAGAGATCTGGGGAGGAAACGAGGATAGAAATGCAGCAACTTCGCTATTTTTGTTGAGTGATACTTTTCTCTGTGACGATCAATACTGACGGGGCCTGAGAGGGGAGGACGAGGAGTGCGTGCTTGGCGCCTCCTTGTCGGTAGACCAGTCAGGGCCATACATTGAAGGAAGGGTTGATGGAAATGATGTCACCTTTCTGTTGGACACTGGTGCTACCCGTTCTACTGTGAGAACAGCAGACGTTCCAAACCTACCCCTCTCGGGAGAAGCAATCCAAGTAGTGGCTGTATCTAATCAATTGATTAGTACCCCAGTTACTGAGCCCATGGAGATCACAATAGGGAATTTCAAAGAAATGCATAGATTTGTAGTTTGTGATACCAGTCCAGTAAACTTACTGGGACGTGATTTGTTGTGCAAAATGAATTGCACCATCTTTTGCACACCAAAAGGCGTCGAAATTCAGACCCCAGACGAAGATGGCATATACAAATTAATGTTAATCAGACCAGACTCAGAAATTAAACAACTGACTATACAAGACATTTCCCTGAAGAACTCCAAAAGACAGTGAAACCAGAGGTATGGGACTTTACCGGAAAGGATGTTGGTTTAATGGCAAATGTAGACCCAATAAAAATAGCTATGAAAGAAAATGCAGTTTACCCCAATACCAAGCCTTACAAAATGAGTGCAGAAGTGAGAGCAGGAGTTGCCATTGAAATAAAAAGATTGCTAGAAGCGAACATCATGCAAGAAGTGATGAGTAGCCCATGTAACTCAACCATAATTAGAATCAAGAAACCTAGTGGCAAGTACAGGGTAGTGCAGGACCTGAGAAAGGTAAACAAGATTGTCGTTCCTTGCTGTCCTATTGTCCCGAACCCAGCAGTGATCCTGTATCAGATCCCCTGGGATGCTGAGTGGTTCACTGTGATTGACCTATGTCATGCATTCTTTTCTATCCCATTGCATCCAGACAGCAAATTTCTTTCCTCATGTGCTTTCGACAGTCACGTGTTCGTTTGGAATCGCGTCCCTCAAGGGTACACAGAAAGCCCCTCAATCTTTAATCAGATTCTGAAAAAGTGCCTTGAATCTTTAGTCTTACCTGGAAAATCAGTTTTAGTGCAATATATAGACGACCTCTTGGTGGCGTCTAAAAGTCAGAAAGACTGTGTTGTTGACACAATTGCCTTACTGAATCACCTAGGTGAAGGAGGACATAAAGTTTGACCTGACAAATTGCAGTTCTGTACAAAGTCAGTGAAATATCTGGGGCACCAGATAGAAAAAGGTATCAGGAAGGTTACTTCAGAGAGAGTCAGAATAATTCGGAACATGCAGTTACCCCGTACTCAGAAAGAAGTCAGAATGTTCCTTGGAGTTGTAGGTTATTGCAGGCAATGGATTGTGGGATTTGCAGTCCTAGCAAAGCCTTTGATAGAAATGACCAATAAAGGAGCAAAGGACCCAGTGGAATGGAATGAGGAAAGCTTCACAGCATTCACGAAATTACGAGAATGTCTGTGTACAGCCCCTGCTTTAGGAATGCCTTATTATTCTAAGGAATTCTCATTGTTTTGTGACACACAAGACAATTGTGCATTGTCAGTCCTAACCCAAGCCCATGGTTTGACTAGACGTCCAGTGGCATATTTTTCTGCCACTTTGGATCCAGTGGCCGCTGGATTACCCGGATGTCTGAAAGCAGTAGCTGCAACCTGCACGAGTCTAGAACAGAGTGAATCCATTGTCATGGGACATCCTGTAACTGTGTATGTCCCACATGCAGTTGTAATTTTACTGACCAGAACTAAAACCCAGTATCTCACCCCTAGTCGGCTGACTAAGTACGAGAGGATTCTCGTAGGTGCTGCAAATGTAGTCATTACTCGGTGTAACATTCTGAATCCAGCTACCCTATTACCAGACTCAATAATTGCAGAAGCTAAGGGAGAGGTCGAGCATGACTGCATTGACCTGACAGAGTTCAGTACTAAACCACGCCCAGATATCAAGGAAACACCCCTGCCTGTGGAAGATAGCGAGCTGTTTGTGGATGGCTCATGTATAAGACACTAACTTGTAGGCCTAACTGCTGCTTATGCTGTAGTCACAGTAAAACGCATTGAAGAAGCATCCTGTTTATCTGGAGTGAAGTCTGCACAAGTAGCCGAATTGATTGCATTGACAAGAGCCTGTAAAATTGGGAAAAATAAAAGAATAACAGTATATACTGACAGTCAGTACTGTTATGGGGTTGTGCATGACTTCGGCCAATTGTGGCTACAAAGAGAGTTTCTGACTTCTTCAGGTACTCCTATCAGAAATGGAAAAGTTGTACAAGAATCACTGGATGCAATCCAGTTACCAAAAGAATTGGCAGTGGTCAAATGTGCTGCTCACAAAATTGGCACTGATCATGTGACAGTAGGAAATAGATTTGCTGATGAAGTGGCCCAACATTGTGCCAGATATCGAATGTCTGTAAACATCAAATTGGGGGGATATGGAAACAGCTGCCAACTTATGGTGTTTGAGGATGTGCCTACCTGGGAAGAATTGAGAGATTGGCAGCATGCTGCGACACCAAAGGAAAAGGAAAAATGGAGGAAACTTGGTTGTCGGCAGAGAAGTGAGGATGTTATCATTGTGTGCCCAAATGGTATGCCTGTGTTACCTAGACATCTGCTTGCTTCAATGGCCAGACTGATACATGGAGATTCACACATTGGTAGGGATGCCATGGTTCTGGTTTTCCAACAAACATGGTACAACCCGAAGTTCAGGAAAGTAGCAGAGTCACTCTGTCAGAGGTGCTTAACATGTCAACAGTTCAACGCTGGGAAGAGAACAGTAGTCGAATTGGGAAACATTGGGAAATCAGGAGGTCCCTTTGTAAGATTACAAATAGACTTCATTCAGTTGCCCCTTTGTAAAGGAATGAGATACGTCCTTGTCATTGTCTGCCTGTTTTCAAAATGGGTGGAAGCTTACCTAGCCAAAAAGAATGACGCCATGACTGTAGCCAAGTTGTTACTGCGAGAACTAATACCTAGGTACGGGGTTCCAGTCACAATTGAATCAGATTGAGGTGGGCATTTCCAGAATGAAGTGATTGATCAGCTCTGTAAAGCATTCAAGATTACACAAAAGCTGCACTGTGCCTATCGTCCAGAGGCTTCTGGAGTGGTGGAGCAAATAAATGGCACTATCAAATCGAGACTAGGAAAGATCTGTGAATCTACTGGCATGAACTGGATAGATGTTTTACCTCTTGTTCTGATGGGAATCAGAAGTATTCCAGACCGGAAAACAGGCCTGAGCCCCCATGAAATCCTGATAGGAAGAGTGATGAGACAAGCATGGGTACCAGGATACAAACTGATAAGCATTTCTGATGATTTGGTACTTGAGTACTGCAAGCAACTGGGTGACCAGGTGCGTTCTATCTCTCGCCAGATTGGGGAAGACGCCGTCGCCAGTCCAACAACTCCAGTCCATAAATTGGTTCCAGGCGATTGGGTTGTACTGAAGAAGCATACTCGTTCAAATTGCCTTGCACCGAAGTGGGGACAACAACGCCAAGTGATACTGGTGACCACGACAGCGGTGAAGTGTGCCGGCGTTCCAAAGTGGATCCATGCCAGCCATACCAAGAAGGTGATCAGAGACGAGAAAACTGACGCTGAAGGTCCTATGGAATTTCCTGTAGTATTTTAGCTAGCTTATTCTACAAAAGAGGACCGTTACAGTACTATTACTCTAACTCAGACGTGATCTTTTCTGAACTTCCTATACGTGGAAATCTGAATCCTGTACATACTAAAAGTGACGTTACACGTTATATGGGAGAATACTTTCTGACTATAGGTACCATAGACTTAAATGAAGCACACAGAGATAACTTGACCTGTTCATTACATTAACAGGAAAAAATGTTTCTAAACATGGCAGAGAAAAGAAGGGAGAGTTTCCAAAGAAAGGCAAATGATAAAAGACAGAAAACTCCTAAATGGGCTGAAAACATGGAAAGCACCTCAAATGGTGGGGCTGGTCCTGCTTTGTTGCTGGATTTCGAGAGAAAAGGGAAACTCTGTCTTCACCGTGAAAAGACTAGTTATTATAATAACATTTTCATTGGTTCCAGTCAATGTGAACACAATTACAAAGTAATTAGAGGTTGGGGATTAAAAAATGGGTCAGAGCCTGTGTTTCCCGGAATTTATTATATATGTGGAAACAAGGCTTATTTCAAATTGCCGGATCACTGATATGGAAGCTGCTATTTTGGCATTGTCTTCCCGAAAATATACCATGTGAATGGAGTTGCTGGAAGCAATGAACACACTAATGGCTTAGTGCGTAGTAAAAGAGAAAGTGTAGGTGAAATAATGGGTAGTATTTTTAGTGCACTGATACCTGGAGTGGGAGTGGTTCTAAACACACACAGAATTTGCAAATTGTCAACAATAGTGGATCTGTTGTCTACTGACACAGCTCATGGATTTCTGTTGGTCAATACCGAAATGGTTGCGATCAGATCTATGGTTTTACAGAACAGACTTGCTCTTGATACCTTATTAGCAAAAGAGGGCGGAGTCTGCCGATGTTGAAAGCGCAACATTGTTGCACTTACATACCGGACAAAAGTGTGCAAATCTAAAGGTATGTGAGGAACATTACAAATTTGGAAAAATAACTCAAACCACTGGAGGTTGATAGTGCCTGGAAGAGACTTACTGATGGTCTCTCCGCTGTAGGTCATTGGTTTTCTAATTTAGGTAAAGGTTTATTGTTTAAGGTACTGATGCTAATTGGAGTGATAGGTTTCATCATATTCCTTATATTTGTCTGTTGCAAATGTCGCAAACACCGAACGAAGTACACTGTGAATAAGAGAGGTGTGAAAAGGAGTGTGGATGAACTTGAATTGGAGTAACTGAATAATCAGATTTACAAAAGGGTGAAAAATTCTCACCCTAATAAAGACGTTAAGGAAAAATTGAATAGAATGTTGTAAGAGATTGAAATGAACAAAGTGTGAAAATGTGGCATCTGATTCCATTAGTTTGTGATGATAGTAAATATCATCAAAGAGGGGATTGATGGAGCAAGATTTCGCATGTTACGCGACTTGCTTGGATTCAAGAACCTCGAATAACTTATAACCATGTAATTCAACCTGTTTGTCTTACTAATTTCCCTTTATGCTGACATGTGGGTGTCCTAGAGACGCTTGCCTATGTGTTTACTAACACAATAACGTTTGTATCTAAAAATGGCCGCTTCTTGGCGGGTTTCTTTCTGCACATGCGTTAGTCACACTCACGTGACGTGACGTACTTGCAGGTCTGGTGGGAAACTTTGCGCCTGCGCACTTGCTTTTAAAATGGCTGTCTGTGTCTTCACATGGTGAAGCTTGCGCTGATGTTTTATGTTGTTGTCTGTTTGCACTAATCACTCACGCTATAGATTTTATAAAGTAAGGGGGATAGAGTAGCAATTCATGGTATACAGTGAATTCATTTATTTCTATGTTTTAATTTGTTTTCGCTTACTTTTCATGTACCGCGGTATTGAGGGGCTGATGGGATGCTCGGGAATCCATATTGAAATGCTGTTCTGTGCATGACAGTCTTCGTCCAGTGACATTGAATGACTGCCAACCAGAGGTGGCAGCCAAGACGTGCCTGGGAAGATGCACCTTCACCCAGCAGAAGAAGCTGAACTGTACTGCACTTGATACATTTGTAATGTTTTCATTGTATTCTGTAGAATATCTCATGGGAACCCCAAAATCACTAGGCGGGCCAAGAATATGTAATTGTGAGCTTGTAGACGTAAATTGTGATTGGGGTGTTGACTTATCCTACTTGGGGACCAATCGAAATTGGGGATTCTGACACTTGCAACATTTGGGGGGTGGTACACTGACCCGAAAACAGTATAACTAGCCTAGGTTTAGCTAGAGAAATTGTCCGACTTGTCCGAATAGCTGACCTGTCACTGACCCAACGCACTCAATAGGTGACTGATACAGAGGTGCTGCGGAGCACTCTGTCCGAAATATACCGTAGACTCAAGAGGTTTTACTAAACCTTAAGTGCTGGCGAAGCACTTTGCTGGGAAATTTCGATAACCCAATCGGGGTTCTGGCTAATAGCTGCAGAGAGGGTGGAGCGCAGGCGTTCCTTCGGAACTGCGGGTGCTGGTCGTGCCTTGGTGGTCCTGTCCTGATCCTAATCTGGGTTTCCAGTCCTGTCCTGGGGTGTCCATTCTGCACCTGCTATCCTGTCGATGACTGTCCTTCCTTGGGGTTTATCCTGTCCTTAACTGACCCGTGGCCAGGGTTGGTCTTCACACCAGTCTAGGTAATTATAGTGCTAAACGCCTATACTGCACCTTCTATTTTTCTGTCTTTGCTTCAATAAAGACACACCTTTGCATATGTTTATTTTTCATGCTTTTCGCAATCTACTATATAAAAAGTCATACATGATTTTCTTAGCATGTTCCTATGTTACCCTTTCCTTAAGCACAACTCTTCCTACCATTCTTTAAATATAGATGTGGTTTACAATTTCCCCTTTCTAAGCTGATTTGAAGTAAGGTTGCTAGAATTATATTGTGTTCCCTTTTTCCCCTCCCTATAGATGTATAGGATTTCTAAACTTTCATCCAACCTTTGAAGTATTTCCCAGTAGTGAAACTCTAGTACGTGCATAAATTTGCCCATTTATAGTCATCCATTCTTGAGTTCCATTCCTGAAATCTGCTTAGCATATTTTCCCTGTTCTTACCTCACATTAGACTCATAAATGGTTGCCCTGATTTATTTTATATACGGCTATGTGCTCTTTGTTATCTTGATCATTGATTGCCTATTAGTTGTAAACTGTATGCTTTCTGAATCTGAAATCTAGATAAAACCTTTAAAACTTCCCCATAGTTTGTGGTCATTTTATGAATACAAAGAAATATAAAGCTGGTATTTGTGTGGCCTTCCTTTCTTTTACAGCTAGCTCCCTGATCCGTTGTGGTCATAGCTACCCGTAACTGTGGATTGGTAAATCGGGTACAGTAGAAATTAAATAGGAAGGAATCAGTGTTACTGATAGTAGAGTGTAAGGTCACCTGATTAATGTATATGATAAATTAGAAGTTTTATGGGCCCGATGTGTATATGATAAAATTGTTGGTTGGGTGACCTGCGCGCTCTATCAGCCGGAGGCCATTTTGTATACTCAGCCAGTTCTGCTTTTGCAATAAGCTTGCATGTGTTCTTTGTTCTCCTTGCATCCATGCTCACTGTTGTTGTTTAACCGCATGCGCGCTAAGCATTTTCCCGCTGTGCGCTACGTTTTTAAAAAACCCGCGGTTCATGAAGAGCTCAGCTCGTCATGAGCGTACGAGAGGCGTAACTCATCACAAGCTGAGCTCGTCATGAGCGTCGAAGGGGTTAATCATGTGGCCAGCAGCCATTTTGTGCAGGTAGCTAGTGTCTTTTTGACATAGGCTTGCATGTGGTATACGTTTAATTGTATGCCTGAGATCATTGTAGTATATGTATATTATGAATTTGATTATGATGATGGACTTTATATTATATGCAGTTTTTAACATTTTTCACCTGCACCTTGTTGCCTCCCAATACATTTCTCTTACTCCCTTAATACAAACAATACTAATTCATTTTTCATTCTTTGTATTTTAATTGTTACTTATTTTTTATTTTTTATTTTTTTTAATGAATTTGTTGTATTTAATTTCAATTTTTGTAATTTTTTCACAGTTTTTAATATTTTTCTCATTTTGCTTCCATTCATGACCCAGCCACCTGTTGGCTGCCATAGGCATACAGCCACACAACAGCAATCATATTTTTGGGTATTATTCCATTTCTCCTGTTACCTCCATTACCCCTTACATGCCATAGGGTAGGTGTACTACATGGACATTAGCATCACTCTTTTTTTAATGATTATTCCTTTCCTCCAGACCACATTGCTTGCTATCCACACACTACCCTTTATTGTTTAAGGATTCTTTCATTTGCCCATGTACCTCCCTGGCTGCCACGGGTTTCTCCTTTACAGTAGATGCACATAAAGCAAAGAACTATATCTATATCTTCTGTGCTATCCTGATTGAAAATTAAATGTTATGTTATGGTTGTGTGGTTTGACTTTAAAATGGTTGGATATATTATTATCAATTATTTTCTAAGTAACCAACCACACTAAATGATATTATCTTTATATATACTAATTCAAATTGCAACAATGCCACGCTTCTCTAAATGTTTTTCTTGCAAGTATGTTTTTAGGTGCACAAGAGAAGAAACATCACCCATAGTACTGCCAAACAGAAGGCCTGTCCAAAACATGTGACCTCACAACACGTGACGTCAGTCCTCCATTCTCTTCTACCTGTGCAGTCAGTGCCACTACCAGCTGGCCGCTTTAAGATGGCCCCAAAAAAAGGTAATGCCAAGAAAGTGTCCAGTGAGAAGAAGCAGCATTCAACCACTGGTGTGGCAACCACAATGTTTTTTAGGAGATGGGTGCCTGCTGCACCTTCCTCCGGGGAATCTATGGAAATGCCAATGAACAGTGACGTTGAATTGGATGTATCCTTTTCGCAAAGCAGTACCCAATCATTGCAGGAAACAGAGCAAAGTGGTCAGCAGCCGAAGCCAGCAATAGTAGATCTTCCTGAAGTTGGAGCAGAACAGGAGATTGAGCTTCCTGCCAAGCAAGAACCTCCTCTTCTAGAATCATGGGCTCTCAGTTGTCCAGTAAGAAAAAGGAAGGGTACACCACCATCATCTCCAAGCACCCCTTCTGATGATGATGATCTGGACATGGTCATGGCAGAGTCTGAGAGACCCCAGGAGAGGCAAGGGAAAAGAAAAGTTCCTAAAAGCCCTAAAATCATGGAAGGGAATGAGGAGGGGTTTGAGTACAAGACAGTCATTGTTGTGGGAGCTGGCACAAAGGAGTCTGACACTACCCCTCCGATTCATCCTGCTGCAAGGGATGTGGCACAGGTACCATCACCAGCTCCCATATTTCTATAGCGCCTGCGGAGACCTGCACCAACCCCTACCCTAGTAGAAGCATGCACAGAAGAGAGGCAATTGAGGACATGCCCGTCTACCTCCAATTCTTCTTCAGGGATTGGCACTGGCACACTAAGAATGTACTTCTCCCCAGTTTGTGACTTTTTTTCACTTTAGCAAGCAGGAGTACATTGCAGCATGCTCCATTCGCCATGTGAGTGTTCGTTGAGGTAAGCCTGCTACATACTATAGTCCTGGGTGCCAAACTACCCATATAAATAAACATCACAAAATCTACAAAGGGGAGCACCTTCAAATATTAGTGGGATGTCATGACGAAGAAGAGGGTGACAATTTTACACAAATCATCTCTCTCCCCAGCAGTGCGACAGCATCACCCGGCTCAGTGACCTCAAAATGGCACAAGACTCAAAGTCAGATGGAGACACTATGGCGTATACTGACTACTCCAAGACTGACATTGAGTCTACCACCTCCTACTTCTATTAAGTCGTCTACATCAGTGGCCTCGGAAAAGAAAAAAATCCAGGTTACTATTATTGGATTGTTTCGACACGAGGGTCCCTACGACCACAACCACCCAAACACACGTTTGTACAATGTGAACCTGCAGAAATGTTAGTGCTGCATCTACTTTCTTTTTTGTGGCAGGAGTGGGTTTTAAGACTCTGTGGCCGCTATCTGTCCCAAATGGAAGGTTCCAAGTGGGACATATTTTGCCAGAGTTGCTGATCCAGCACTCCATCATGATGTGCTGCAATTGGTTGCACAACCTTTGCATTGAAGTGATGTTCACAGTGTCCACCTGATGACAGATATGTGGACCAGTTGTCAAGCAACCGATTATATGTATATCACTGCACACTGGATCTTTTAAGGGCATCCAATGTCATGCAGCAGTAACCATGCGCGCCATGGATAAATCCCATGTAGCTGCAAATATTGTGGATAATTTTGACAGCAAGGTGTTTGAATGTCTGAGACCCAGAAGTCTCAGGACTGAATTTGTTGCCACAGACAATGGCAGTAATCTTGTCAAGGCCATATCAGATAGTGGCTATTTCAGGGTCCTGTATCCAGCACATTGCATCAACCTGGTTGTGCAAGATCTTTTTAAAATGAAGACAGGTCATGATTTAGATATTAATGTGACTGATTCAAGCTGGTGGATTGCCGCCCGTCATATTTAGATGTGTTGCAGCTGAATCTTTGTCTGCAGTGACAGAGCGTTTTCCGTTGCATAAGAGGTACACCGCCGACTGCGCTGTGGACTCCTATGATGGCTAACATTAATCCCTAACCTCCAGGCTGGCAGGTTACCGCCGAGCATGTTAGGCTTCCACAGTTGTGCTTGCGCTGTTAAAGATGTGGGTTCCTGATGGAGGGAATCTGTCACTGGAGGCATTCAACAATGTGCCTGTGACTATGGAATGAAGTCTAGCAGCACCTAACTGATGAACTGTGGCTATATGTGTCCACCTGCATACCACACCATACAGCACACTCCATTTACACCATGATCTTTTGCCATTCCACCACAAAACAAACTTTTCCTGCAGAAAGCACTCATAGTAACACAATGAAACACACATCATACACTATTGGCAATATACCCACATACACCACAACCACAGCAACCACCACAATAATACAATCTTCTAAACCCACACACCGACACAAAAGCACACCTACACACATGAAAACACCAAGCAGAACCAAATAACCAAACTCACCCAAATATTACATACCAGCACAAAAACACACAACCATACATTCACAACAAATAGTAGATCCACATGCAACTGCAAAACATACAGACATAACCACATCACCCACTTTAGCTCCTTCTTCCTCAACCATCTAATCCACTCCCACCCCTCCTATCCTTACTTCTCCTTCCCAATTCTTAAAATACCTTGTCTTGACCTCTGCCACACCTAATACCACCACTCCTAAGTAAATGCCTGGAGGTGCCTTCTATGTGTCCAATAGATGCCCCTTCCGGAGGAGGTTACCCTTGGACTATATGCAGGAGACAAGTTAAGGGCAAAAAATCCAGGAAAAATTGTATTTTCCAATCATCAGTCACGGTCACATATGTGTTACATTGCCAAAATAATGTACATGAGTGATATATTACATGATTGATTTCTTGAATTTAACTTCCACAAAGTCTGTTCCGCATTGATTCATTCTGTATCATCCAGTGAGTTAATGGAATGGAATTGATGTAATAGCGAGGTGCATATTTTGACTCACATACATAACTGGAAATACAACATGACATGTTCCATTGCAAAGCTCAAACATTTTCAGTGCTTCGAATTGTGATGGGCTTTGAAAATGTTGTGCATGCATTAATTTTGGAAATGAATAAAAATAATTTTGTTTTTATTTAAATCCTTGCATGTGGCGCAAATTTTCGCATTGTGTGGTCGTTTTTAAAAGTGGGTGGGATTCGGACGGCCGCCAGCCATCCTCCACACAGGCCCACCATGATGCATGATGGCCGTGGGCCGTCATGAGCATGCAAAGGGTTCAAATTAGGTGATGACACAGGTGTGTTCCATCTCATTTCTGACACAACTAGATTAAAAACATAGGCATTTCACAAGTAAATTAAAAAAATGATAGGACATTTAAGTCAATGCATGGCCACAGAGCAAATGTTACGTGACAATTCAATGTACACAAGTAATATGGAATAATCACCTTCGAATCCAGTGATCAAGTTGCAGCAGCAAAGGCAGGACTTGTACGGACAGGTTCACAAAGGAAACGGAAGTGTACAAGGGAAAAATATAGGTTTTTACCATATATGCCTTCAAATCTGCCAACTCTGGTGTGGAGGTTACCCAGCCACAACTGCCTTGGCAGGAAGTCACATCATGATTGGCCTGGCTCTAAAACCTCCTGTGTTCCTGCTGATGTAAAGTGCTGGAGGAGAAGGCTGGACTTTTGGCAGTTTTTTGTTTAACAGCCCACCAGCATCTAAATCGAATGGGGGGACCGGCAAGTTGGCAGATGGATTGTCTGATGAAAAAGCAATGGTTGGACCAATTCCACCAAAATCTAAATCTTACCCATAGTCAGCAACATACTGACCACCTACAGAAGAATCTGCACTAATTTCAGCCATTCTTTTAAAGTCTGGAAGCAGTTGCGCATTATTCATAGAGTACCATTTAAAACCCTCATACAGGAAGAGCCACCACATTGGAACTTGATCTATTACATGTTTTATTGTCTGTTTGAGCAGTACAGACAAATTAATGGCTATATCACCCAAAGAGGAGGGGACTCTATTGGGAAAAGTATGATCAAGGATGTGGACACATGGGGCCTAGTCAGATGCCTGCCAAAGATGCTCATCCCTTTTGAGGTTTTCACATAGGAAGTTAGAAAGAAGGACAGTATTATGGGCCAAGCTATCCTGTTGTTGTATCTGCTACAGGACCAATTAAAGAAGGAGTCTGAAAGGTTTGCACGTGCAGGTGTGAATGAAAACACATAGATGCATACTTTGGTTGAGATCTTAATCCTTCACTTAGCTGTTAATGCAAGATTGCAAAAATGACATTATCTCATCCAAAGAGTACATCTGTGCACACTACTTGATCCATGCTTCAAAAACATATTGTGGCCATTTTTATTCCTTTTTCTGAAGGGAATGTGTCAAAACAAAAGAGGTGTTGTGTTGAGCAAGCCAGAGACTTGGAAGAAGAACGTCCGGAAATTGATGAAGTCTCACACCTAGGCATAAGTTCTGGGTTGCCGTCGTCAACTGTCAGAGAGGACATTCTTGTCTCACAGAAGCCAACACCAGCAACAAGTGGCAGGTCTCACGCCCAGTGCAGAGGCAGAGGCAAAGGAGGTTGAGCAAGTAACAGAACTAATGACCACTGAGAAGATGATCCAGGAGTTTCTGGATGACCCAAAAGAGGTCTGTGTGGATCAAAGCCCATAGGTGTATTGGTATGTGAACATAAACCAATGGCCAGTGCTCAGTGGGCTGGCAATATAGAATCAGGCTTGTCTGGTAGCCAGTGTATCTGCTGAGCATGGGTTCAGTGAAGCTTACACAGTGCAGCTGAAACAGTTGTCACAATGAAAAGAACAAGTTTCTCAACTCAAAACATGGAGTAATTGGCCTTTGATCAAAATTAACCAATATTTCATACCACACACTTCCACTGCTCCTGAAACAGCACAGAAGGAGGAAGATAATTGGTCAGACAGTGTGCTAGCTGACCCACGTCTGGTTGAACCAACTGAGTATGAGGACAAACTCTACTTGTTTGACTGAGTATGCCACCATAGTACTTTGTGCCAGGATGTATTCTACCCCACCATTTTTACTCACAATTATGGTTGGATTAGAGTTGGACCGGTGTGCAGCGAAGACGCCTCCCCATTCCCTTCAGGACATTGGAGACAATATCTGCCTCCCTCACATGCCTATCCTTTTTTGGCATCACCAAACAGGGCTGCCCCAGAAGATCATTGATTTACAAGACTGCCGAATTAAGATGTTTAGCTTGCATCAAAGAGGAGATATCACGACTATTACCATGCTTACATTTGAAGAAGTAACTACTAACTATTTCATCAATAATTGTTGATATATTATTGAGTAATTGTGAATTATTATTGATGATTTATGTGGTGGCAGACAGTGAGAGAGTGTGTTCAACTAATTAGTAAACTTGATTTAGATGATTTGCAATGTTTAAGGCCTGAAGGGTGATCATTTTTCCTGAGGGTGATTGGCCTTTTAAAACTTAGCAAATATGTACCTGCTGGGTCCACTCCTTTTTTCTTGTTCTTCAGAGACCAACCCAGTCACAATAAACACAAACATATACAAAATACTGCAATTCTGCTTCTCTACTTGGGAAGAGTTGGGTATGGAGTTACTCAGAGTCAGGAGGAGACAGAAGGGCTCGGAGCAGGACTACCTCAATAAATGATCAACTTCAAAGGGAAACCATGATGATAAGGACTTTAACTCTCTGTGGAATGGAAAGAAGTGCTTTAATTTGGGAAATGCTGCAAAGTGTGTGTGCTGCAGTGATGGCAAACATGAAACTCCTCTTGATTTTGCTCTGCCTCTAAGTCTTTGTGGTACCCTACTCATGAAGCTTACCTTCCTTTTTGTCCTTCTCCTTAACTCTACAATTAGTTTCTTTTTATGAGATTCAGGCATTCTCCTCTCCTGCATGAATGAAAGGTGAAAGTTGAGTTTACCACTCCTGCTTACCTACGAGAACAGTCCAGACAGGCACCCAAGAGTGACGTACATTCTGATATGAATGCAGGGGCACAGCCTAATTTTGCAATACATTATTATTTTACTTTTAACAATCATATTTTTTAGAACTTGATGGATTCACTTCACTCCTCCATAATTTGTAATAAATGTTCAAACCTGGATGATAGAACATTTCTAATGATAACCTGGGGCTGAAGGACAGTTTGCAATTCATTTAACTGAACTGTGTCAAACCCTTTCATTTATTTCCTTCCACAACAGATTGATGATGATGTGCTGCTCATTGCCCTGATGAATATTGGTGCTGTGTTGTGTAGTGTTTTTCTTTATCACGCCTTTACACAAATCCCATCCATTCATTGAACGCCTAACCCTCTCCCCCCAGGCTGTGTGATTTATTGAGGCATGGCTTAACTTACACCAAATGGATCAAACACATATGGTGGGGGATGTGGTTAAATGAGACACCAACTACTGGGAGATATTTTTACCCGAGTAATAGCTCACACCAGCACCACTTTCAAAACCATACATGAAAAAGCATAATTTGTCAACTTCAACATCATCATTTAGACCTTTATCATGTGTAAATGCTGAATCTTGTCCTGTCCAGACTGAGTATACTTTCCCCAACTTGAGAATTTCATAACTGCGATTTTTTTTTTTATTCCTGATATTCTTTGCTGCGTCATGGTGGTAGGAGTCTGGTCTCCGACTTCGAAAGTTATTAAATAAATGTACAATCTATTAACTGTGTTTTTCTTTTCATTTAGTTGACTATGATGGATAATTCTTTTGATTAATGTTACAGTTAGAGCTCGCAAAGTTTGGAGTGGGACCTCTCTTGTGATGTCTTCCCTTTTAACACACTACCACTACCATTCAGTAAGGTGTTGTAAAAATGAGAGAGGTAGAAGCCATCATCTTTTCCCAACAACTTTTTCTGGCATAAAGTATAATAGAAATGTTTTCCTTTACTACAAAATGTCTACCCTATCGACCCGCAAGAGGCTCACTAGTCTCCCAAAACAATATCTCCCCAACCTAGATCTGAAATGTAAATGTCAATAAAGGTCTAAACCAAAGTCTAAAAGAAATTGTCCTTTCAAATTCCCACCCTCTCCATCCACAACAAAACTCCCTCCAACCAAATAAAAATTAAAAAGGGCTCAGAAGGGGGCATTCTCCAGGAGGTTCTGCAGGTCTTTCAGCTGGGCCTTGAGGCGTGCCATTTAATGTGCCACCTCATGCAGCGTGCATTGATGTAGTAGGCAGTCTGTGTGGGCAGCAATGGTGGCAAGGGAAGCTGCTGGCAAAGCTGGCATTTATGTGGTCTGCCAGGCCAGTGGTGAACCAGCAGGAATAGCTATATCAAAAAGGGAAAAAAAAGAAAAAGGTACATTTTAAGCAATACTCTGTGCAAAACTATTTTTAAATTATAAGTAATAGCCCAGTAGCAGGACATTGCTTATCCCATCGGACCATCGGAATATTTGATGTGATTTGAGTCCCAGGGGCGTGATTTTACCTACACATACCTCACATAAAAGCACTGACTGGCTAAAAGGACTTAAGACAGTGTACCCCAGATTAAAATAAAACAACGTTTTTTTTCCTTGTGAACTATTTGATAGAAACCCTTTTTTCAGAAGTAGCAAAGAGTTTGCTGTGGGAATATTCCTCTTCAGTCGAATCAACCCCTGAAGGTGTAAAATCTTCCTGTAAGGCCACGGGTGGCTTAGTAGTAAAACCAGATAAAGAGATCTTTCTGGATTTAATTTATCAATCTATTTTGGATCATAGAGTGGAGGCGCATACGGAGAACCTATAAACGCACACTGCTTGACATAAAGCTACAGAACAAAGGGAGGAGGGTTGCCAAAGCATGCAATGAATTTACTAAGAGGACAAACAAAGCTGAGGCACGAATATCTACATTGGAGGATGAAATGGTGGCACAGAAAGCGGTTACAGAAGCTATATGTGCTCACAAAGACGGCACACAACTCAAGCTTGTGGACTTGGAGTATAGGCTTCGGAAGAATAATCTCAGAATTCTTGGAATACCTGAGGGGATGGAGGGGCAGGATGATTGTAAGTTCGTGGTGGAGTTGTTTAGAGAAGCTTTTCCTGAACTGACGGTGTGGAACTGGGCCAGTAAAGAACAAAGTTCGCACAGATTCCCATTCATGCAACGGGTTGTGAAAGGGGGACAATCTGAATTAAGGCCAAGGGCGATTTTAATCTGTCTGAATAACTTTTTGGTGCATGAGGCCCTTTATGATCTTGCATGGCCAGATAGGAAGAGGGTGGGGAAGGGCACGCAATTTTTTGTTAGACCCGATTACTGTCATCATACAGTTGAGAAAAGGCGGCAGGGAAAGGGTGCACAATCCTTTTTGTTAAACCCTGCCACACCTATAGTAATCTATAAGGGGCAAACGCATTATCTCAGAGGTACAAGCTGAGGATTATCTGATGTCTATTTGAGTAGACCCATTGTTATGTAAATAGGTTTATATTTTGGCTTTGAATTAATGGTGTAGGGAGACATAAGAATAGGTATTACTATGTGGTAGCAAAAGGCAAGGTAGTATAATTAGTGTCTACTTATGATGTAGCAAATGTTTTTTGTGTGATTATAATATAGCCAGGAATGTGTTGGAGGGGTGGAGGACTACAGGGTTGCAAAGTCATTTTCCATCACAAGGGCCACAGGCCCTATTGCCTGTGTATTGGGGAAGGGTGGCGGGTGGGGGAAGGGGGTATCTGGGGCAAGGGGGAGAGAGTGGGGTATTTGGGGTGGGGCAAGGGGAGATAGGGAGGGTTCGTATGGTGGTAAAAATTCAATCCATAACGAAAAAAACATGATTTTCATAAGTAGGATTATGTATATTAAAAGTATAATATATATGCTGGTAGGATTTCTTATAAGACATGCCAGATACATTGAGGGACTTTGTGCTACGTATCTGCACATTCAATGTTTGTGGCTTGAACAACAATAGTAAAAGACAGCGGGTTTGCGGTTAATGAGAACTGATATTATATCTTTACAGGAAACATATATACCCTGGAGCAAACGTATGGTGTTGAAAGAATTGGGATTTAGTTTAGCTATGGCATCCCGACAGACTATCATGAATAGGGGTCTGGCTATAATGGCCGGACAGGGATTAGACGTGACTGGGAAGACTATGCCAGATAATTATGGGAGGTGGACTATTGCAGAATGTGTAATAGATGGGATGAAGCTGGTTTTATGAACTGTGTATGGTTCAAATTTTGAAGGAGCAGAAATATTAACAGGGTTGAATATTGAGTGAGCTATGTGGGACATGCCACTGTTTTTATTTGGAGATTTTATTATTCATGTGGAAGAGCAGGAGTGGGATCCTAGCAATAAAAAGTATGAAGGTCAGAAACCTAAGGTTTTTAAAGCATTATGGCAATTAATCGTGGATCATGGATTGGTAGATGTGTGGTCAACCTTAAATTATACGGATCCGAGATATACTTATTATTCGCACCCACACCATAAATTAGTAAGACTCGACTATATCTTCATGTCAAGACAATACATGGTGGGAGCAAAAATGCAGGTATGGCTTAGGATCACGGTGGATCATGGCCCATTGCTTTTAGATGTTAATCTAGTTATTCAAAAGAGGGTTTGGGTGGGCAGGGCCTTTATGTTCAACAAGAAACTTTTATTGAATAGTATTTTTGTAGAACATATGACATTTTGGAGTTTCTAAGTTTTTTTAAGGCTACAGAGGACCCCTGTCTAAGACTATGGTCTGGGAATGCCATGAAGGCTGGATTGCGGGGTGAGACAATTAGTTATGGTTGGGGTAAGAGGAAGCAATAGCTGGATATGATGCGAGGACTCTTGAATGATCTCAGGAGGGCAGAACAGGAACATATGCAGGAAATAAAGAGGGAGCTGAAGCTAAGGGAATACAAACTAAGATAGCCTGCTGCAAAGCTAAAATCAATAAGGTCTGGAGTAAGGATATTGCTAGCCAATACAAGACATATAAAGAGGAAAGGTACAAATTTTGGAAAGCTACAGGGCATTGTTTGCCACAGCAGTTGCGAGTTAAACAAACTTTACAGAAAATAAATGCATTGCTGGATCCGGCTGGGAATATGGTTGAAACTATGGAGGATATATTGGGAGTCTTCTATGCATTTTATAAATAATAATAGTCTCAGGATGAAGGGAGTGAACAAGCTATTATGGCTTTTCTGCAAAATGTAGACTTATTAGAATTAGGACAAAAGGAGCAGGAAGGGCTTGATGCCTTGACAACCATGGAAGAGTTAGAGGAGCCAGTGGGGTCGCTGGCTCAAAGAAAAACAGCAGGGCAGGATAAATTACCACTTGAAGTATATCAAATGCTATTTCAGGTGCTTAAGGAGGGCATGCTGGCTGTCATGCAAGAGGCACAGGCCAGGAATTTGCCACCATCATGGGATGCGGCCACTATAGTGGCGTTCAAAAAGAAAGACAAACCACCAGATCTACCAGGGTCCTATAGGCCAATTTCCTTGTTGAATGCGGATGGTAAAATATATGCCAAAATACTGGCAACCAGGCTGGTGAGGGTGATTACACCCTTGGTTTCTATACATCAGCATGGGTTTATCCCTGGCAGGAGCATGGTCTATCGTATAAACAGAGTAGTTACATTGATAGATTATGCTAAGGTACATCACGCCAGGCTGGGATTGATATTCCTTGACGTTGAGAAGATGTTTGATTGTGTATCCTGGTCTTTCTTAAGGGCTGTTTTACATAAAATGGGGCTTGGTCCGGGTTATATCTGAGCTTTTCAAACAATGTACTCAACACCCAAAGCTAGGATATGTGTAATGGGTAAAGAATCCGGGTCGGTGCTTATAACTAGGGGAACAAGGCAGGGTTGTCCCTGCTTCCCGTTGTTATTTGCATTATATAATAATCTGTTCTTGGCTATACTTGAAAATAGTAATAAGATAAGCTCCATGACCTGTGGGCAACACCAAGGGGTCCATTAGGATGGCGGGCGGATTGCCCCCGCCAGGCTGGCGGTAGTCTCCGCCAGCTTGGCGGGGGCAATCCGCCCGCTATCCGCACCTATATTCCCCCAACCATATTAGGATGGCGGGGAGACCGCGGCGAACGGAAAGACCGTCTGCCGCTTTTCCGCCCGGTCGCAAGGCAACCGGGGCGGAAAATGTTTAATATGGTGGCGGTGTCTCTTAGACACCGCCAGCCATATTATGATGGGCTGCCACGGAAAGGCATGCGATCTTCACTTCGGGGGCCGCCTGTGGGCCCCCATGGTGAGGGGGCGTGGGGGTGCACATGGGGGGTACCTGTGGTACCACCCTGCATTTGCATACACAATGCGGCAGGCACCACGCGGTGCCTGCCGCTTTGTGTATGCAAATGCATACATGCATTTTTAGCATTGTGGCGGGCGGTGCTGAGAGCACCGCCCGCCACAATTTTAAATATGCATGATACGCCCGCCACTGTGGTGGGCGCATCCTAATGTGCAGTGCGGGACCACCGCTCAGCTCGCAGGCAATCCCGTTTTCCGCAAGGGTGGTGGGCGGGCAAAGTCCGCCTGCCATCCTATTTGGGTCCTATGTTCGATTTTCAGCTTATGCAGATGATATTGTGATGGAACATTGGATCCAGCACAAGCGGTTGACGAGATAGAAAGTCTTGCCCAAATATTTGGGGAGTTGTCAAAATAAAAATTAAATCCCACAAAAACTCAGATTGTGTGTGCAAAGGAGGAGTGCCGTAGGGATTCTAAGGTAGTTGTGGAGGCTACAAACCTGGGTATAAAAATCAGGATGGAACTGCAGGAGTTAATAGATTGGGGAAGTATAGTTGTAGGGCTCAACAGTGGTTGGAGCGATTGGAATGCTTGCATCTTTCGAGAGTGTGAAGGTAAAATCAGCCACATGCATGAAAGCCTTTTGCGATAGCAAACAGTGCGATTCACAGAAATCGGCCATTTGTGATCGCAAAATTAGCTTTTGCGATGCATCAAGGGTCAAGGCCCTTGCAATTTGAGAATTTGCATTTAATTGCGAGTTCTCAAATTGCGATTGCATTTAAGGAATAGCATTTTGTGATTCCTTAAATACAATGCATGAAAGTAAAAAAATCAGCAATTTTGCTATTTGGGGGAGCAAATTACCATGAAGTTGAACTCATGGTAATTTGCAAAAACTTTGACACCCTGGCACCCTTGAAATTGCATTCTCAATTTGTGATTCTCAGATTGAGATTATGGAATTTTTAGAAATCGTTATTTTTTAAGTGATTTCTACATGCATAGGCTTTTGCAAATCCTTAATTGTGATTCCTTAAAAATCACAATTAAGGAATTGCAAAATCCCACAATGATGCATGTGCCTGAATGTCCTCAAGATGGTATTCTACCTAAGGTCATGTTTCACTTTAGGGCAGTACCATTATAGTTAACCCAAACACAACTGCAAAAAAATTCAAGCTATTGGCAATAGGTTTTTGTGGGGACAAAGAAAGGCTAGGAGGGCTTTTAAGTATATGATGGTACCACAGGATCGAGAGGGCTGGGCTGTACCCAACTTTGCTTTTTATTATTATGTTTGTCTCTTTCAAAATATGAGGGTATTGCTAACAGGTGAGGAAGTGCACACAGTGGTAGAAATACCATCAATATATAAGTTATTGTTGGGGTCAGAGGCGAGAAACTGTTTATTTAAATGTTTGGAGATTATTTTTTGAAACATCAAAAACAAAGGAGTATAGAAACTTGCCCTCTCATTGAGGCAGTTGGTGTTCCTGGCTAAAGGATGCCTTTTACATAGAGGAATAGATTTGGTGTCGGCTAATTTGAAAGCCCAACATTTTAAGACATTATTCAATCTGTATCATACACCTTTGAAGATGATGAAATGGGGGAGGGGTCGAATGATGGGAGATGCTTTAGGTGTGCGATGGAGAGGGAGGATATCATCCGCATTTTTTATGGGTGAATGTATGTAAACCAATGGAGGGGGCACATTGAGGGGTTTCTCTCAGAAATCACTGGTGTTAAGGTGCAGATAACGATGGACATAATGTTAACAGGAGTTGAAGATCCCCTTAAAACTAGTGAAGTGTGCTATGTTATGTTATGTTATGTTATGTTAAGGGGAGTTTGTATAGCGCACTGTCACCGGAGGTATCATGGCGCTGAAAGGGTGCTGAGGAAACAGAGGGGATTTAGCAGGATTGTGGGAAAAGCCAGGTTTTTAGTGATTTGCGAAATTGAATGAGAGTGCCGGAGGTCCTAACTGGGAGGGGGAGAGAGTTCCAAAGTTTGGGGCCGAGGAAGGCAAATCTTCGACCCCCAGATCTACAGAGTTTAAAGGGAGGGACCACCAGAAGATGTAAGTGAAGTGATCTAAGGTTACGTGAGGGACAGTAGGGTCGGATAAGGGATTTCAGAAAAGCGGGGCAGGAACCAGAGAGAGATTTGAAAATAAGACAGCCAACCTTAAAGGCAGCCCTTAGGCTGACCGGGAGCCAGTGTAGCTTGATAAGGAGGGGTTTGGCGGACTGCCACTTCGGAATCCCGAGGGCCAGTCTCGCCGCCTGGTTTTGAATGACTTGCAACCTATTGATGGAACATTTGGGCAAACCGTAGTAGATGGAATTTGAAAAATCCAGGCGGGAGAGAACAAGGGCCATGATGACTTGAAGCAAGGCATCGGGAGTGAGAAGGTAGGCCACCTTCCTAATCCTGCGTAGTTGGAACATGCAGGAGGAAACCACTGTCCCCACCTGCGGCCCCAGGTCAATAGTGACCCCGAGGCTTTTCACCGAGGTTACCGGGGAGGGAGGAGAGCCAAGCTCTATCGGCCAGAAACCCGGCAGGAGGAGCTCCGTCTTACCAGGGTTCAATTTCAACTGGTTCTGACACATCCACTGGAAGATGTGGGACATGACTGCCTGAAAAGTGGGGATAGCAGAAGAAGAGTTTAGAGAGAAAATGAGTTGTAGGTCGTCCGCGTAGTTAAAGACACGGACGTCCCACTGCCTCAGAGAAGAAAGAAGAGGGCGAAGATAGAGATTGAAAAGAAGAGGGGATAGAGAGGAGCCCTGGGGGACCCCACAAGGCAGATGTTCCCTAGGGGCCCTAAATGTACCTAGGCTGAGGGACTGGGATCTCCCCATAAGGAAAGATTTCATTTCACCCAGGCCAGCGCCAGGCCCTGGATGCCGGCCTGTTCGACACGGTGGAGAAGGATGTTATGGTCCACCGTGTCGAAAGCGGCCGACAGATCTAATAATACCAGGGCCTGGGAGGTACCCTTGTCAGCTCCGTCTCTCAAGGTATCTAGGACAGCCAGGATCACAGCCTCCGTAGAATGACCAGGACGGAAGCCGGCCTGGTTGGCCTCGAGAAAGATGGAACTCTCGATGAACCCCGAGAGGCAGGCAGTGACATGGGCTTCCAAGATTTTTGAGAAAAAGGGTAAGAGAGAGATAGGACGATAGTTTGCCGGGACGGCAGGGTCGGCTCCAGGCTTCTTCAACAGGGGCACTAGGACGGCCTCCTTGAAGGAGCTGGGTACCGTCCCGGAAAGAAGAGAAGAATTGAGCAGAGGAAGGATGCAGTCGGGTAGAGAGTGGCAGATGTCGCAAAGTATGGAAGGTGGACAGTGGTCGTCAGGAGAGCCAGACTTGATCCGGGCAGCCAGGTTGGCTAGAGATATAGCGTCTAGTGGGGGAAGCTGGGTGATAGAGAAAGCATTATGGGGGGATGTGGTGGAAACAGCATCCAATGAAGTGACCGGGATAGTGCCCTTAATCAAAACAATCTTCTGTAAGAAGAAGGTGCTAAGTGCATTGCAAGATTCCTGGGTAGGGGCCTGGGACAGGAGCGTTCTGGCGTCAGACGTGAACTCGTCCAGAACTCTGAAGATCTCCTTCGACTTACAGGGAGCTGACAGGATACGCTCGGAGACATAGGCTTTCTTGGCTGCAGAGATAGCGGATTTATACCTATTACGAGCTGCCACATAGATATCTCTGCTTAACGGGCAGGAGTCTCTTCTCCATCTGCGTTCAAATTGACGAAGTTCTAACTGTAAAGTTTTAAGGAGTGGAGTAAACCATTTATGAGAATGGTTATGACGAGAGCGAGGGAACTTAGTTAGTGGGGCAAAGATGTCGCTGGCTGATATGAGCAAGTTAGAAACTTGCCCATCTAGCTCATTAATGTCAAGGTTATTGAGGGAAGGGGGACGTGTGTGAGACAGGTAAGTTAGCAGTTTGGAGGAGTCGACGGCCTTCCACTTACGAGCCATGCCACCCTCCCGCGAAGGGATCCTGACCTGACCAGCCATCGAGATGGTGGTGTCGATAAGGCAGTGGTCCGACCACACGCAAGGTGTAATGAGCGGGTGGGAGGGCTTCACCCCATAGACCCAGATATGATCAAGTATATGGCCACCACTGTGGGTGGGGGAGGTGACTAACTGGCTGAAGTTCAGGCTCGAGAGACCTTCAAACAATTCGAGAGCGTGGGGGCCAGCGTCCCTGTGCTGAAACCAATAATTAAAGTCCCCAGCAATAACTATGCGTGGAGAGGAGGTAGCAATGCTAGCAAGCTGCTCAATAAACAGTGCGGGGAAAGAGGCCATGGATTGTGGGGGGCGGTAGAGTACCATAAAGGTAACTGCGCCCACCTCGGTTCCAAGACTGAAGACAAGGTTATCTACATCGGGAAAGGTCATGGAAGTGGGGGTGATAACCTGAATATCCTTACGTATTACCGCCGCGACCCCCCCTCCAGGGCGACCCCCATGGCGGTTGGTGTTAAGCAGGCAGGCAGTAGTCAGGAGGTAATGCTGCCAGTATGTCCGGGAGGGAGTCGTCCGTAAGCCAGGTCTCAGAAAGTAAAAGAACGTCAGGCCTTTCAGTCGTGAGTAGATGGAAAATGTCAGTTTGATGCCTGACTAAAGAACGAGTGTTCAAATATAGTAGGCGGATCTGCGACTCAGGAATAGTGAGGGAAGTGGGGGGAGTGAGCGGGCCAAGGTGGGGGGGTAGATTACCAGTGATTCCTAATGAAGTGATCCGCGTCCAGGTGTCAAACGATAGGGGGCAGTCAGCAGCTCGAAGGTGCATAAGGGCGAGGGATGAATAGGAGATGGTAGTATCCACATCCCTAGGCCCTAGGCCCGTCCTGGCGCGGACGGGCGCAGACGGGCTTGACTCTGGTGCGACTCCGGCGCGCCTACGTCGCGCCCGCTGCGCTGACACATGAAGCCCGTCTAAGTAGGCGATGACGCCGAGGTGGGAGGAGTCAGGAGGGCGGGTGGGGGAGGAAAGTTAAAACACAAAGTGTGCCACTCACCGCTTGTAGTCAGCGGGGGAAATGAAGTTTGAAGCTGCTAGCACTCAGCAGCAGAGAGGCAAGCAAAACAGAATTAAAATAAGGCTTTACAGCGCTCAGCGCGCTAAACCTCTGCCCTCTGCCACAGGGCTTTGGTTAATCGCGAGGCAGAAGTGGGCGGAGCCTAAATAGGCGATGACGCCGAGGTGGGAGGAGTCAGGAGGGCGGGGTGGGGGAGGAAAGTTAAAACACAAAGTGTGCCACTCACCGCTTGTAGTCAGCGGGGGAAATGAAGTTTGAAGCTGCTATCCATAAAGATATTTGATATTTATAGCAGTGGCGGTAGCTAGGTTCTGTGTAGTGGGACTTTGGCTGCAGAAGGAAGCCCCCTCTTTTGAAATGTGGAGTGGCAAATTCTATAATATCTTTAACTTGGAATCTAGTTTATATTCACTGAAATGAATGAAAAAACAAAAGTTTGGTATTCGGGTATAGGGGCCTATGATGGAGCACATGAAATGACACAGTTATATAATGGATATCAGCATGTACTGGTTTGTTTGATTGTTTTTATTATTGTTTATATATGATATGGCTCTTTGAAGGCTTATGTATATATGTAACTGATCTTGATTAATATTGGTAACGGATTGAATAGGAAATATAAAAAATAAAATAAAAAAAGATAGCCACACTATATGGAAAAAGAAAAACAACTGTCATTAATGAGTAAGTCATCATCTACAATGCAGTTCAATTATTGTACTCTTGGTATGGTAAATGTATGATGGAGGCATGCTAGCTAGCTCATCGGGTACTAATTTGTTACTCTCTACACTCTGCAGTTGGGCAGCTGCAATATAATTCTAATGGTTCTGCTCTTCTCCAAATACCCTACAATTCTACCCTGACTTCAAAGAGGCACATGAATAATATATGTCGCACACGTCATGTATAACATGAGGATGACAGATTTTCTGTCTGCCATAAGTAGACGGTGGGAAAACTAACACACTGCAGTAGAGGGAAAGGAACGGGATATGTAGATTTTATTGGACATATTTATCACAGAGTATCCCATCCTCAAAACACAAAATCACAGGCACTTAATCCCAATTTACTTCCACAAATTATTTCACAAACACATTTGCTTGGAAGTAAGGAAAGGAAACTTGACTAACTCTACTGCAGGATAATTTAGAAGGAAAAAGCCTGGGGCCTTATTTATGAAGGACTTGCGCCACCGGTGCGTCACTTTTAACATGGGAAAAAGTGACGCACCGGTGGCGCAAGTCCTTCATAAATAAGGCCCCTGGTATGTAGAGGTTTTGTTATAGAATAGTGGGGTGTAACTGATCATCAAGTGTGTAAGCTTTGGCTTAGTCAGTGAACTATAGTTGAAATTGAAAGTTGACAAGTGTCAAAGGGAAAAAGTTGGGCAGATGTAAATCCATTATGGAAGTTAATAAATAATTAAATGAACCACTAGGCCCATAACATGTGGCACATGCCAATAATGTACTTTTAAAAGGAAAATTGGTAGGCTGGGACAGAACTTAGGAACAAATAAAGGAGTGAAGTACTAGGATGTGACTGAGGGGCACTAGGAGGGAAGAGAAACGTACCTTGTTTTTGCTTCAGTTTGCAATCCATTGAAAATGTTGCACATGTTACATTAACTGAAGCAGACATCTCATAGTAAACACTGCAGTGCAACATTGAACCATGCTGCTGTTAGGTCATGGCTCATGGGTCACAAAATGCCATGGGTATGGAGGTCATGAATAATGATGGGTGGGATCTGCTTTGCCTAACAAATAGAGTAGTGTACCAGTAATTATCCATAATCAAACAATGTGACTTACCAATGCACGTCCCTGACGCCACAGGAACACCCTCTTAGCCACTTCATCATCTGGCGCACTGGTTCTGACTGGTGGTCTATGCAGCTGGAAAAAAACATTACACATTTTAGATGGCAGAAACCCCCTTTTTATTTTTTTAACAAAATATAACCACAATACATCACTACAGTTCAGCCCGCAGTATCTTCGCCTATATCTTAAATATTACTTTGGGCCATTTGTAGGTTGACACTGTCAGAAAAGCAAGGTAGTCAAGCCAACCAAAACCTTTGCATAAAGAAGGGGCAGAGATATGATAATTACTGTGCGTCATTTGAAGCGCAATGAAGGGGTAGAACAACTTGGTCAATGAAGGTCATAGGGTTTTGGTTGACATATGCAATGAGGCCATCCTAACACTACTTTCCAGCCATGCTGCACTGTCATTGAAACTGTTGGGATACTGAATAATACATACAGCACAACATTGGGGTATCGCAATGACCATGACCACTCTCATTTTTTACTGTTTGAGCAAGAGCAAGAAAAATAAATCCTTCTCAACAAACAAGCATAGAATTGTTTGCTTGGTTCAGCAAACTCTAGAATCTTCACAGTAGAGTAACTAATGTATTGTCTCAGTCTTAAAGCACCAATCTATAGGGTATATAAGGTAGGGGAATGGGTAAAGCGTAATAACCGAGCAGTAGGAAGCTACTGAGGAGTACAAACAGGAGGAAGCCAGCTACAGAAATGGGAAATATGGAAAAAAGATTACGCAAGGAGGGATAACAAGAATGACAAACAATCAACCGAAGCGAGCGACTACAACTGCAAGTATAACTAGGCACACCAAGCACCTGGCTCGCTTAAATTGGATCACATAAAAGTTGTAATGTTACGTGAACTTAACTTACCTCCGAGTGTGAGCAACATGTTTTTTTAAACAGAAAATTAGCATTATTACACATAACACATTCATAATTACTCACCAAGCCCCACAAGCAGGATGCCCAACAGGCACAGCATATTTTACTCCCGGTCAAGGATGTCGGCCCAGTGGTACGCCAAAAGCAGCTCGGTGTGCCGAATTCCAGTTCACCTCCAGACACATGGGTGCAACCTCCCCCACAGCACCCAACACTCCTGCATGTTGTACTCACTCTCAGACCTTCTACCTGCTGTCAACATTGAGGGGAGCAGGGTGCTAGACAAAAAAAAAGTAGTGCGGCCACCTCCAACTCAGAATAATGGCACAGGACTGCACACCTTAGCAGCACCGACAACTGCGCGGTGGGGCAGGTAGCACCTGAACTGGCTCCCCCATGCCCATGCTCTGTCATGGCACTGGGTGGGAGAAAAAAAGAAATAGGAAATAGAAGGACTAGAAAGGAAGAAATGAGGAAATAAAGGGAAGAAAAGGGAAAAGTTTAAAATACACACACTAATATAATAAAGGTAAAACAGGGGTGGATAAGTGCGATGGGGTGAGGATTAAAGAGATTAAGCGTAGATTAAAAACTAGGCCCAATAACGTGCACAGAACAGGTAAAACAAAATGGTTTTGTATGCATGTGAACGTGTGGTGCCGTTTGTGCTCGCTTAGTAACAGAGCATGATACTTGCACCAATCAGCACGAACGAGCAGGCGAGCACAACTCAGCCCATTTGCGGAGTGAGGCGGAGTTCCTGTGGAGTTTTTTAATCACTCCATGGGATTCTGCATGGCAGAACTCTGCAAGTTCTGCCCAGGCATATTTTCCACTAAATATTCCACAAATACTCAGAACTCTTTTTCTGAACAAGACGTAGACATACACTCTTCTCAACAGCGCAGCAGAAGCAGCAATTCATAGCTAGACTCTTCAAGAGTGTCTGGTGGTGAGACCACCAAATTACTATGCAGATGTTAAAACTCCATATCTGTGGCTAAACCCTCCTGATATGAATCGGACATACAAATTGAGGGTGCAATACCACATACGATTACATTCATAGGGGCAGATTTATGTTAACTGGCGCATCCCCAGGGATGCGCCAGTTAATGTGCGCCACAGTGCGCCACAGCTCCGCCACCCATGGTGCACCGCATTTATAATGCGGCGCACCATGGGGCAAAAACGGCACAGATGCATGACGCATCTGTGCCGTAAAGGTGGCGCATTGCTGGACGACGCAGCTCCAGCATGGCTCGGGGTGCCCCATCTTAACAATGCTGCGTCAAGACCTACGCCTGCTGCAAGCAGGCGCAGGCTTTTGACGCAGCATTGGCCTGAAAGTGACTGAGTGAAATCTTATAGATTTCACTCAGCCACTTTTGCGAGGCGCACCTGCCCCGGAACGCCCACCCTGCGCCGGAACGCCCACAAGCGGCGCAGGGCTTTACAACGTGACGCATCTGCTTAGATGCGTCACGTTGTAAATCGTTCGTAGGGATGCACCACGTTTACGCCGCCTTGCGTGACGCAACAGCGGCGTAAACGTGGCGCAAGTGCCTCATAAATCTGCCCCATAATATTTAGCTAACGAATATGACATTCTCTTTGCTGAGATAGATTGACTGCCTGAGCTTGTTAGAAAAGTCCCACAAGGGAAGATGGGATACTACCTTCCTTTTCTGTTCTTCTTCCAGAGGGAGTTAAAGAAGCTTATGCTGCAGAATGAGCTCTTTAGCAGGCCCCAGAATTACATCACAATTAGGCGGGTTGGGATAAAGACTCACCTTATCATGTTATACCTTTAAGGTCCAGCCAGCAGGTGAAACCAGAATATCTTATTAAACGTGAATCCAAATACCCTGCAAGGGAGATTCTGTCACTATTAGAATATCGGTGTGTGGTTGAGCCTTGTGTCGTACCTATGAATAATCCATTATTTCCTCTGATTAAACCTGATCATTCCTATCATATTGTCTTAAACTATAAACACATAAACAGCCACACACTGACCTTTGTTGTATAAAGTGCGCACAGTACAGCCTTAATAAATAACTTTCTTTATAAAAAATACAAAACTATATTGGACGATTCCAATGGCTTTTTCTGTCAAAATATAGCGCCAACAGTTGCAATTTGATGGTGTTCACAGCACTAGGAACCCACCAAAGATTATGTAGGCTTCCACAAGTGTATAAGAACAGTTCACGTCTGTTTGCAACCTAAGTGACGTACATTTTCCAAGAAATTAACTCAGAAGCATTGTCTTATGCTGATGACATTTACCTCACAGATAATGATTTAAACTCACATTTGGCCAGAGCAAATCCCATAACTCTGCGTTTCATTGACCATGAGTATGAATCACATTTGTAAAAATGTCAAATTGCCTTCTTCAGTGTCTTTTTTTGAGATATGAATAATCAAATAAAGGCAAAAGCCTGCACCACATTTCTTAGAGAAATCTCTTTTGCTACCACCAAATACCTTGAAAAAGCTTGTATCACATTTGGGCTTTCTACATTTTAATAGAAGATACATACTTGATTAAGCATCAATGAGTAAAACAGTTGTACAATTTAATGCATCCTGACTTATCTAAATTGGACTACTGAACATTCTACTATTCCCAGCAAATCACAACCAGACATGTTTGAGCCTAAAGACTTACAAACTTGTATTAACACTAGTAATTTAGTGTTCCGCATATTTGTGATTCCAGTAGTTACACATATGTTTCAGTCAATGAAGTTGAAACAGTGCTGATTGCATATAAATTGCATTTATATTCCAATGCGTAAATGCGTTTTGCAACACTGGCAGATTTTAAGACTGCAGGTCAAACAACTGTTCTGAAGGAACATCAATTGGCTCAGAGGAAACACATAATTGTAGTCTTAGAAACTGTAACCAAGGACAGTGGTCCTACCATGAAAGCTATAGACAAGATGGATCCAATGGACCACTTCCTTAACAGCTACTGATGTATATTAGATTTTTTTGACCCTACTTTGAAAACATTTAAAACACCTTTAGTATGAACAATAATACTTCATGCCTAGTGACATTTTACCTCTAGATCAGTATGCTTTCATAGAATATACTGGTTCTTCAGCCCAGACCACGGTTGGTACTGAGTATAAGTGGATGTATGACTTTACAACGCATACTTTTACAACGCCTACCTTTACAACGCGTTTTTTACATCGCATACCATTACAACGCATAGTGCTTTTAGGCGCTGGATAGTGATTTATTTAATTTACTATTCCAACTCCAGTCCCCGTGGATAGTAGGGAAGGTGTGGGATAGTATATTAAATACATTCCCTATCCTAGAGCGCCCCCCAGTGCTATACGTTGTAATGGTTTGCGTTGTAAAAGTTGCGTCGTAATGGTAGTGCGTTGTAAAAGTTTTGTTGTAAATGATGTTTCCCAGTATAAGTAATCGGCTGCATGCGGTGCTGTAAAATGTGTCATGAAAGAATGGTGTATTTCAGGCACAGAAATTATTTACAGAAACTTTTGGGATACTGCACCACTCAGCTGGCTGAATTGTGATTTTTAAAAGTCTGTATTTGGCAGAAGCATCAGCCATACAAGATAAAAGACAGTAATTAAAAAAATAAAATCAAAAGCAACATGTCAAAATGTGTGCAAAATCACAAAAGTCCTAGCAACCATCAGTCACATCTGGAGTTTCTGGATCTTAATGATGCTCTTAGAAAGTTTATTACTATAAAAAAAGTGTGCAAACATTAGGCAGAAACTGCAGCTACAGTAAAGCAACCCGAGCATTCCTAAATCTCAAGTCTTTTAAAAGCAGGTTTAATAAACAGTCCCCTAGGATGAGTAAAATATTTGCATAAAATAACAAAATGTAAGGTATCCTGTGGAGACCTATTGTCGCAGCCACAGGGACCATTATCCTCTGCATGGAAAACAAAACCAGGCTGTGAGGGTCTCCTTGACATATTGTAAGCATGGGATTTTAAATGCATGGTTTGGTGAGAGAGAGTCCAGAATACCTGAGCGATTGAAAGCTGTCTCATCACTAGACCAGATCTTCACCCAACACAACAATGGCTTAACTGCTACCAGGTCAGTTATATTCGCAATACCTAATTCTTCATGTATGGAAAATGACGGGGTACACTGGGGGACTTTCAACATTTTCTCTAATATTTGTTGTGTGCAGTCTGTAGTTTGTTGTCCACCATATACCCCCAGACCTCACTACCATACAATACCTTAGTGATGCAGAAAGACTGATCTTATTTTAAAATCACCCCAAGTCCCTAATCTGTGGGTGTACTTTGCAATAGCTCCCAGTACATGTTTCATGTCCATTAGCTTCCCCTCCTGCATGTGTGTCCAGTTTAGTCTTGCATCAAAGTGGATTCCCAGGTATGAAAATGCCGGGACCTCGGCTAAACTGTGTGTTCCTGCCTTAAAGATCTTCAATCTAATTGCTTGAGTTTCTATTTCCATCACATACGGTTTTGTGAAATTAAGCGACAGGTCCAACCCATTCATAAAAGACACAAATCCATCTATTTGCCTGTAGGCCCGTTGGTGTGCGTGTCATCGATACCACGTCATCCACGTACAGTAAGACCAAAACCACTCGCCTGCCTATCCTAGGGGTGTCAGTCTGTAATGATATCAAGGAGGATTCTAAACCTTTAATAATTAATATAAATACAAAAGGGACTAATATGCACCCTTGATGAACCCCTCTTGTACAATTAAAATGATCAGTGAGACCCCCTTCTTGAGCTTGTCTGACTGCAGCAGTGGTATGGGCATGAAGAGTGATTAATACATTTATAATCGATGGCTTACCCCCTAAGGCACCAAGTAAAATCCACTATTTCCTACAGTTCACCAGGTCGAAAGCGGAGAACCATGAAGCCCAAAAAGAGGGCTCCAGGCTAGGTGATCCCCAATGGGGTTGCAAATTGCGAGGCTAATGAATATTAATGAGCCTGTCGCAATTTGCGACCCCATTGTGAATGGCTGGCCCTCCCAGGGATGGCGGCCTGCTGGACTCAGGAGACCTTCATGTCTGGGATTGCCTTTCAATAAAGTATTTTTTTTTAAAAATGCAGCCTGTTCTTCATAAAGAAAAACTGAATGCATTAAAAAAATAAAAATGAAACGTTTTCGTTTCATTTTTTAAAGGCAGGTAGTGGTCCCAGGGAACACTGCCGGCCTTTAAAAAATATTTTAAAGAGAGTCACAAAGTGGATGGTGTCCCCTGGGGACTTCTTCCAAATTGTGACCGCATTACCACCCTCTTAAAGTGGGTGGTAATATGTAATTGTTTTGCGACTGCAATTGCGGTCGCGAAATATTCATACATGGGGTTACGGTCGCTATTACGAAGGGAACACCCCTTCCTAATAGCAACTCGCAATTCCTAAATAGCGAGTCGTAAAAAAATTGTGACTTGCTATTTTGGAATTGTACATATCTCTTTCACATTTTGCATGCGCAAACGGGTCGAAAACCCGTTTGCGCATGTAAAATAGGGTCGTACATCTGGTCCATAGGGGGGTAACATTGAGGGTTGTCCCTGTCACCCTTCCTAAAATTCAGGACAATGGCAGTGGTAGAACATGAGGTTGGCATGACGTTCCTTACTGCAGTGTTTATCACCCTGGTCAGAAATGGAGCCCATACATCGATGTTGTCCAGGAAAAGGTCAGGAGGAATCCCATTGGGTCCTGGGGCATTATTCCAGGACAATCCCTCAATGCCCGGCCTCACTTCATCCAGAAGAAAGGTAATATGAGCATCACTAGGGCAGGGCTCTAAGTCGTTCGTAGATCCCTCACTTTGTCCGAAGTTGTAATCTCCCTCAAAATGGGCATTCCATTGTTCCGGGGTAATATGGTGACGTACGGTTGGTCTTCAAGGCTCTGAGAAGCACAGGCTGTTTATAACATGCCAGAAAAGAGAACAGTCCCTCTGTTCACTTGCATTTATTATCTCCTCTCATGCTTGTTTTTATAGCAAGCGCCTCCATTCCTTAAGGGCCCCATTATAATTACCACAACAACTTGCCACCCAAGTTCTATCACATGGGGTCTGATTCAGGGCCTTCTAAAGGAGCTGGAGAGCCTGGGAGCCATCGCTTTCAAAGCATTTTGGGTATTCAGAGGGAGGA
Organism: Lissotriton helveticus; assembly: GCF_964261635.1. Lineage (NCBI taxonomy): Eukaryota > Metazoa > Chordata > Amphibia > Caudata > Salamandridae > Lissotriton > Lissotriton helveticus. The sequence continues at coordinate 1,213,163,040 of NC_136071.1, read as the reverse complement.
GTGACTACAGGGACTGTTAACAAACTGGCAAGTGACCGGTCGATGACAGTAAATGAGTGTATGGTTTCATCTCCAGGGGCTGAAGGACCTAAGCACCTTAAAATCTCTACTGGTTGGGTTTTAAACAGAGAATGATTAAAACCTTGGTATCTAACTGTGACCACTGTAAACGCTTCCCATGATCGGTTAAAGATAATGTGCCCACATTTGTACTACAGGGTGCTATCTGGTTACCCACCCCTTTGAGCACCAGAATCAGGGGATTGTGGTTACTGAATGGGTTGTGTCGAATGTTAAAAGAAGATATGAGTCAGCCCTAGGAGACCGGGACAAAGATATGATTAATGATCGTTGCTCATCCCCTACCTTTACAAGTTGGGAGAAAATAAAAGTTAGTGAAATAAGACGTCTTGTCTAAGGTGAATGTTAGACCATTGGTATTTAAAAGATCATTCAAGTTTCAGACCTTCTGAGGAGTGTTCCATATGCGATCCGTCCATAATCATGCAGATTTGGTGGTTCAGTGAGGAGTCTGGGCATAGATGGCAGTAAAAATCTCCAACAAAATAAGATATTTCTGATGTAAGCCTTATACCTGTGGTAATTTGAGGAGGCCACTTAGTTCAGATAGGCTGGAGGCCCCTTGCTTCTTCCTTTTAGCATTATAAAAAATAATTAATGTCAAACTAAGCAAACTGCCCACCACTAATCTGAGACCTTGAAGTACTTTAGAAACTCATTTCAAAGGCTTCACAGAACCCAGGAGCTACAGAGGTGATTAAACCTCAGTTTGCTCTACCTGCTCCAGAGCTCTGCTGGGAGGAAGAAGGTCTGATAGCCTCAATAAAATAGTTGTTTTCAACCTCCCAGGTTTCCTGAATGCCAATGATGTTAATCAATCAATCAATCAATCAAAGCATTTATATAGCGCACTACTCACCCAGAGGGTCTCAAGGCGCTAGGGGAGGGGGGTCCGCTACTGCTCGAACAGCCAGGTCTTGAGTTGCTTCCTGAAGGCGAGGTGGTCCTGGGTCAGGCGGAGGTGGGTCGGGAGGGAGTTCCATGTCTTGGCGGCGAGGTAGGAGAAGGACCGTCCCCCTGTGGTGGCTCTTCAGATGCGGGGGACAGCGGCGAGGGCGTGGCCGGTCGATCGGAGCTCGCGTTTGGGAGCGTAGAAGTTGAGGTGACTGTTGAGGTACCCTGGGCCTTGGTTGTGTAGGGCTTTGTGTGTGTGGGTGAGGAGACGGAAGGTGATTCTCTTGTTGACCGGGAGCCAGTGCAGGTCTCTCAGGTGTCCGGAGATGTGGCTGCGACGGGGGATGTCCAGAATGAGTCGTGCTGAGGCGTTCTGGATCCGCTGGAGTCTCTTCTGGAGTTTGGCGGTGGTTCCGGCGTAGAGGGAGTTGCCGTAGTCCAGGCGGCTGGTGACGAGGGCCTGGGTGACCGTCTTCCTGGTCTCGGTGGGGATCCACCGGAAGATCTTACGTAGCATGCGCAGGATGTTGAAGCACGACGAGGAGACGGCGTTGACTTGTCTGGTCATGGAGAGGGAGGAGTCCATGATGAATCCCAGGTTGCGTGCGTGGTCTGTTGGCTTGGGTGCGCTGCCTAGGGCAGGGGGCCACCAGGAGTCGTCCCAGGAGGAGGGTGAGGATCCCAGGATGAGGACTTCTGTCTTGTCCGAGTTCAGTTTCAGGCGGCTGTTCTTCATCCATTCGGCTACCTCTTTCATCCCTTCGTGAAGGTTGGCTCTGGCGGTGGCGGGGTCATTGGTGAGGGAGAAGATCAGCTGGGTGTCATCGGCGTAGGAGATGATGTTGAGGTTGTGCTGGCGTGCGATGGCTGCGAGGGGGCTCATGTAGACGTTGAAGAGGGTTGGGCTGAGCGAGGAGCCTTGGGGAACGCCGCAGATGACTTCGGTGGCTTCAGATCTGAACGGGGGGAGGCGGACTCTCTGTGTCCTTCCGGCGAGGAAGGAGGTGATCCACTCCAGTGCCTTCTCCTGGATTCCGACGTTGCTGAGACGCTGTACTAGTGTACGGTGGCAGACAGTGTCGAAGGCCGCGGAGAGGTCTAGGAGGATGAGGGCTGCTGTTTCTCCATTGTCAAGCAGTGCTCGGATGTCATCGGTGGCTGCGATCAGGGCGGTCTCGGTGCTGTGGTTGGCCCGGAATCCAGACTGCGAGAGGTCGAGGGATCCGTTCGTCTCGAGGAAGGCGGCCAGCTGCTTGTTGACGGTCTTCTCGATGACTTTTGCAGGGAACGGGAGCAGCGAGATGGGGCGGTAGTTCTTGAGGTCGGTGGGGTCGGCTGATGGCTTCTTGAGAAGAGCGCTGAGTTCGGCGTGCTTCCAGCTCTCTGGGAAGGTAGCGGTGTCGAAGGAGGTGTTGATGATGTCCCGCAGGTGGGGTGCGATGACAGCGTCGGCCTTGTTGAAGACGTGGTGGGGGCAGGGGTCGGTCGGAGATCCGGAGTGGATGGAGTTCATCGTGCGGACGGTGTCTTCGGTGCTGATCGGGGTCCAGGCACGGAGGGTGGTGGTGGGGGGCGGTGGTTTGGACGTGGCGTGCATCAGTTGAGTGCTGAAGCTGTTGTGTATGTCCGCGATCTTGTTGTGGAAGTAGGAGGCGAGGGAGTTGCAGAGGTCTTGCGAAGGGGTGATGTCGTTGTTTCCGGCATTGGGGTTGGAGGGCTCTTTAACGATGTTGAAGAGTTCCTTGCTGTTGTGTGCGTTGTAGTCGAGTCGTTCCTTGAAAGCAGTTTTCTTGGTGGCGCGGATGAGTTGGTGGTGTTTTCGGGAGGCGAGATTAAGGGCAGTCATGTTGTCCGGTGTTGGGTCTCTGCGCCAGGTTCTCTCGAGGTCTCGGCAGTTCTTCTTGGAGCTCTTGAGTTCGTCGGTGAACGATGGGGCTTTCTTGCTGCCGGGTCTGCTGGGCGGGGTCCTCAGGGGGGCGAGGTCGTCTGCGCAGTCGCTGATCCACTGCGTGAGGTTGTTGGCCGCTTGGCTGGGGTTCGTTGCGCTGGTGGGTGGGTTCTTGCTCAGGGAAGTCGCGAGCTGGTCGGCTGAGATCCTGTTCCAGTTTCTGCGTGTAACCTGTTGCTGGTGGTGGTGGATCGTGGTCCTTCTGAAGCTGAAGTGGACGCAGCTGTGGTCCGTCCAGTGGAGTCCGGTGGCGTGGCTGAAGGTGATGTCCTTGTTGGATGAGAAGACGGGGTCGAGTGTGTGTCCGGCGTAGTGGGTGGGGGTGGTCACCAGCTGCTTGAGTCCCAGGTTGGCGAGGTTGTCCAGCAGGGTGGTGGTGTTGCGGTCGTTGTTGTTCTCAAGGTGGAAGTTGAGGTCCCCGAGGAGGATGTAGTCAGCGGAGAGGAGGGCGTGTAGGCTGATGAAGTCGGCGATGTCCTCGCTGAATTGTGTGCGTGGTCCCGGGGGTCTGTAGATGAGGGTACCTCTGAGGGTGGTCTTGGGGTTGATGTGGACCTGGAAGTGCAGGTGCTCGGCGGGTGCGAGGGAGTCGTCGGTGTTGGTCGTGATGCGGATCGAGTTCTTGTGAATGATGGCGATGCCTCCTCCGGTCTGGTTGATACGGTCCCTACGGATGATCTTGTAGCCGTCTGGGATGGCGATGGCGATGTCGGGCGCTGAAGAGGCGTTCATCCAGGTTTCCGTGAGGAAGGCGACGTCTGGTGAAGTTGTGTCGAGCAGGTTCCAGAGCTCGACGGCGTGTCTGTGGATGGAGCGGGTGTTGAGCAGGATGCACTTCAGGTGGCTGCTGCTGTTGCTCGTCTTGGTCTTGGTCGGTGCTGGAGAGGTGCAGGTCCGGATGCAGGTGAACTTGCAGGAGTGGCAGCAGAAGGGTCCGTGGGTGCGTCTCGGGGTGGCTCTGTAGCAGCCCGGGAATCTACCGGCGTTGAGTGAGTAGAGTTCGGTGGCGTCGTAGGTCCGGCGGGTAGGCTGGTTTCTGCGGGGCCATGGGGTCCTGGCGCTGGGCGCGGTCCAGACGCGGACGGGCGCAGACGGGCTTACCTTTGGCGCACCTTCGGCGCTCAATCGGTGCTCCTGCTGCTCGCGTCCGCTGCGCGGTAGCTCTGCGGGCGTCATAAGAAGGGGGATGGGAGGGCGGGTCAGCTGGGCGTCGGTCGCGGTTCGGCCAATGGGCTGGAGGTGGGCGGGGCCTGTGTGGAGCTGCGGCGGGAATAACTGGTGAGCGGGTGGCTCTGCTGAGGCTGGGCCGCTCGGGGGGGCAGGGGGGCGTCGTCGGCGGTAAAATGCGGCAAAAGGCTGGCTTGTCAGGAGCAGGAGGCGGCAGGAGGAGCAAGGGGGTGACCCGGCCTGGTGAGAGGCGCAGCGGTCTAATAGGTTAGATCAACCTGTCTTCTGCAAATTTTGCAGCTAGGCAAGCCACATTCCAAGAAATAAAACTTTGATTTTTCCCAGTGCCCTGGTTATAATTTGAAAAGAAAACTGTGGTACCCTCAAGCTGGTCTATGGGCCCATTAGGGGTTAAGCTACAAGAATAGTGTCCCACATTTGGGTGAAGTGGTGGCTCATTGTTTGCCATTTCCTATTCGGTGATTCTGGGGGCGCCACTGACTTTGATTTTAATGTATCAGAGCGGGTTGTGGGTTTATAGGGGAATAGGGTGGGAAGTAATTTGATTATAATAAATTAATTAATATTTTTTAAAAATATGTTGATTAATAAATAATTATTAATTAATCATTAATTGGTAATTAATTACTATTAATTAGTTAATTAACTTAATTAGAGATAATTTAGTAATATTTATTATTTTTTGTTATTGTTAATTAATAATTAATTGGTAATTAATTATTATTAAGTGATTAAGTGACAATTACATTTTTTATGTGATTTATTTATGTGTAGTGGGTTGTGTGTTTATAGGGGAATAGGGTGTGATAAAATTAAATTAAATTAATTAAAGAGATTGTATTATTTATTGGTATTTATTGTTAATTCATTGTTAATTAATTAATTGGTAATTCATTTTTTTAATTATTTCATAATATTAATTATAAATAATGTGTTAATAAATAGTGTTTATTATTGTAAATATCTTGTTAATTAATTATTAATTGGTAATTAATTATTAATTGGTAATTAATATGTGTTAGTTAGTTAATTTATAATTACATCAATGCAATAATATTGTTATTAATTGATTAATTGATATTTATATTAATTGTGTTTTTTTGTATGTGTAGTGTGTTGTGTGTTATAGGGGGAGTAGTGTGGGAAGTAATTTTTACCCCTACGCTATCCAACGCTTTCCCTACTGTTGCACCCTCTGGAGTGGGAATAGTCATTTTTACCACTACGCTATCCAACGCTTTCCCTACTGTTGCACCCTCTGAAGTGGGAATAGTAATTTTTACCCCTACACTATCTAACGCTTTCCCTACTGTTGCACCCTTTGGAGTGGGAATAGTAATTTATACCCCTACGCTATCCAATGCTTTACCTATTGTTGCACCCTCTGGAGTGGGAATAGTAATTTTTACCCCTACGCTATCCAAGGCTTTCCCTACTGTTGCACCCTTTAGAGTGGGAATAGTAATTTTTACCCCTACGCTATCCAACGCTTTCCCTACTGTTGCACTCTCTGGAGTGGGAATAGTAAATTTTTACCCCTACGCTATCCAACGCTTTCCCTACTGTTGCACTCTCTGGAGTGGGAATAGTAATTTTTACCCCTACGCTATCCAACGCTTTCCCTACTGTTGCACTCTCTGGAGTGGGAATAGTAATTTTTACCCCTACGCTATCCAACGCTTTCTCTACTGTTGCACCCTCTGGAGTGGGAATAGTAATTTTTACCCCTACGCTATCCAACGCTTTTTCTAATGTTGCAATATGTGGAGTAAGTATATATATTAATTTATATGTAGAGTTTTTAATTTATTTCAAATGTATATGTATTAGTTATTATCTTTTAAATATGTTTTAATGTTTATATTTATAATTTGTTAAATTATATGTATTTTTAAATTATTATTAATACATTTTAAAAAACAATATTTTTAACTTCAATATTTTTGTACTACGATATTTTTTTTCTCGATATTTTTGTACTTACCTTTATGTAGATAGAACTCCGATATTTTTGATGTCGATATTTTTGTGTCGATATTTTTGTATGTCTATATTCTGTCTGTCGATATTATGTCATAGATTCCAGCAAATCACATCTATTTATGTGATTTATTTATGTGTAGTGGGTTGTGTGTTTATAGGGGAATAGGGTGTGATAAAATTAAATTAAATTAATTAAAGAGATTGTATTATTTATTGGTATTTATTGTTAATTCATTGTTAATTAATTAGTTGGTAATTCATTTTTTTTAATTATTTCATAATATTAATTATAAATAATGTGTTAATAAATAGTGTTTATTATTGTAAATATCTTGTTAATTAATTATTAATTGGTAATTAATTATTAATTGGTAATTAATATGTGTTAGTTAGTTAATTTATAATTACATCAATGCAATAATATTGTTATTAATTGATTAATTGATATTTATATTAATTGTGTTTTTTTGTATGTGTAGTGTGTTGTGTGTTATAGGGGGAGTAGTGTGGGAAGTAATTTTTACCCCCATGCTATCCAACGCTTTCCCTACTGTTGCACCCTCTGGAGTGGGAATAGTAATTTTTACCCCTACGCTATCCAACGCTTTCCCTACTGTTGCACCCTCTGGAGTGGGAATAGTCATTTTTACCACTACGCTATCCAACGCTTTCCCTACTGTTGCACCCTCTGAAGTGGGAATAGTAATTTCTACCCCTACACTATCCAACGCTTTCCCTACTGTTGCACCCTTTGGAGTGGGAATAGTAATTTTTACCCCTACGCTATCCAACGCTTTCCCTACTGTTGCACCCTCTGGAGTGGGAATAGTCATTTTTACCACTACGCTATCCAACGCTTTCCCTACTGTTGCACCCTCTGAAGCGGGAATAGTAATTTTTACCCCTACACTATCCAACGCTTTCCCTACTGTTGCACCCTTTGGAGTGGGAATAGTAATTTATACCCCTACGCTATCCAACGCTTTACCTATTCTTGCACCCTCTGGAGTGGGAATAGTAATTTTTACCCCTACGCTATCCAAGGCTTTCCCTACTGTTGCACCCTTTAGAGTGGGAATAGTAATTTTTACCCCTACGCTATCCAACGCTTTCTCTACTGTTGCACTCTCTGGAGTGGGAATAGTAATTTTTACCCCTACGCTATCCAACGCTTTCCCTACTGTTGCACTCTCTGGAGTGGGAATAGTAATTTTTACCCCTACGCTATCCAACGCTTTCCCTACTGTTGCACCCTCTGGAGTGGGAATAGTAATTGTTACCCCTACGCTATCCAACGCTTTCCCTACTGTTGCACTCTCTGGAGTGGGAATAGTAATTTTTACCCCTACGCCATCCATCGCTTTCTGTACTGTTGCACTCTCTGGAGTGGGAATAGTAATTTTTACCCCTACGCTATCCAACACTTTCTCTACTGTTGCACCCTCTGGAGTGGGAATAGTAATTTTTACCCCTACGCTATCCAACGCTTTTCCTAATGTTGCAATATGTGGAGTAAGTATATATATTAATTTATATGTAGAGTTTTTAATTTATTTCAAATGTATATGTATTAGTTATTATCTTTTAAATATGTTTTAATGTTTATATTTATAATTTGTTAAATTATATGTATTTTTAAATTATTATTAATACATTTTAAAAAACAATATTTTTAACTTCAATATTTTTGTACTACGATATTTTTTTTCTCGATATTTTTGTACTTACCTTTATGTAGATAGAACTCCGATATTTTTGATGTCGATATTTTTGTGTCGATATTTTTGTATGTCTATATTCTGTCTGTCGATATTATGTCATAGATTCCAGCAAATCACATCTATTTATTGAGTAATCAAAATATTCTCTTTGTACTGCATTACAAGGAAGGGTGATCAAAATTTACTAGGACCATAGGTTAGACTTAATAATAGCTTCTCATGAGGGATTCATGTCTGTCCAAACTGGTGTGACAGCTACAGTTTCTTTATTACAGAAATAATACTGGTGGCAGGGCCTTTATATGAAGACTAAAAAAGTGTGTCCTTTGCTGTGATGTTTGTCAACAAATTAAAAGTTCCACCATTGCACACACACCGCAGACACTTCTATTAGTTCCAAATAAGCTATTACAGTGTATTTATTTAGGTAATTGCGTACAACTTCATATGAATGGTGACTTAACATTTGGCTGTTGATTCTTGTTCTCAAATTCTATGGGTGTTGCCACAGAGATAAGCTGATGCTTGAACTGTTAATAAAGATGTTCAAGTCTTTATCAGTATATATGCAGTGGCAGCATTCCTAACAGACTAGGGGCAGGCTTTCACCAATAATGCTTAGCGGCATACTATAGAAAACTTGGGTGTTGGTGTGCATTAGTCCACCCACTATCATCCTAAGGGAAATCTGATAGTGATGTGAAGACATCTAACATGGCCTTTGATTGGAATTCCATAGAGCATATTATCAAGCCTATTATTGCCGCTTTATCAGCAGTTTTATGCCGATAAAGTGGCGATATTTTTATCGCCTGTCTTGATAATATGCCCCTCATTCTTTATTTAGAGGTTCTCTGATACCTCACAAAATATTCTTTTGAAACAAAAAAGTGCAACAGATATGTCTTAGTTTGGCTAATTCTTAAAACCTGAAATACACCTACAATTTCCACTAAAGCATTGTTTGCCAATTGGCACCATTACATTAATTTCATGGAAGAATAGCTTAATGAAATTCTACAGAATGGCAAATACAGGTCTTCAGTTTCTGGCCAGTTGATACCAATGGCTGTAATTTCTATTTTTTAAAGTCTTCAAAGTGGTTTAAAGTAAGGAGGCCAGACCCTTGATATATTCAGTCACAACACTTGAGGATGCTCACAGGTTACTGGCTTGCCATTCCTGATATACAGCAGCCCACTGCAATAGGTAAGCCTTGTTGCGCCTGCAATTGGTGCTGTCCCGTCCACCTTGAACTCACCCTTCTTAATTGGCCACTCTCCTTCATTTAGGCCATTCTGATTTTGAGACAGCTCCGCGGCTCAAACATTTCAAAAGCTTCCTTTATGCTTTTACAGCCTTTATTAGGTAAGCTTCTTTCCTCCTTCGTCACCCGCCAATCTCTACAATCTTCTCTTAGATCCACATTGCTTGTCATTCTTCATGCATGTCGACTCTGATCCAGCATACAACTGCTGTCTGCATCCTTTATTCTCCTTGCACTTTGCCTGGACTTCTACTCGGTCTTCACCTGTAACAGACCTCCTTCAAGTTACTCTGACCTGGATCTAGGTATTACTTTAACTATCTTGTACTCATTGCCCTCAAGCACTCTACCCACTGGCACTGCTTTTCACACGTGCTTCACTAGTGCATGTGTTTGCCACTTTTTAAAATTATTCCTTGTTTCTCTTACACAATCCCACGCCCATTTGCCTTTCAACACCGGTGCTTTACTGATACTTTACTAGTTTAGCGTGTTTTGCATCACTCACCAAGCTCTCTCCTGTACTGCGAGTTTTATCACTACATGTTTATGACTATGAATTTTAGTAAATATTGCTTGTTATTGCGTAATTCTTTTACTCTTACTTTGCAATTTTATACGTTCTGCTCTCTTCTCCGGTATCATTTTACTAATGTGCAATCCTCTTACGTTGGTCTGACATACACGGCCCTCACCAGCCCCCAGGTTGTTTTCAAATAGTTTTCAGCCCGAGCTAACTTTCATATGTCTCTTTTTCTTTTTTCATCCTTTATTCCCTCCTACAGTTTTAGTTATTAGAGGCAAAATATATACAGGCATACCATTGATAATGTCTGGATGATGATCCTATATCATTTCTAAGGATCAAAACGCCTTTGACTTGTTGTACGCCATATACACCTCTTTATTTAATACTTATTATGTGTGGTGGTGTCTCCACTATAATTTGTTTGTCCTACCAAAATGTGTCTCATACAAACAATTTACTCTGCCTGAGCCTTTTTGTTTCATATCGTACGTTCTTCCCACTAAGTTGGATACAGGCTTGTGTCCCACTTTATTTGTTTCTTGCTGAATTTTGTGTATATTTAAGCAACTATATATTAAAAACACCTTTCCGGCTGGACAGCTGTAAAATATAGTACTGATTGGGTCTATGTTTATTGTTTGCTCTCATTAATCCTTGTCTAGGGACCACTGTCTTTAGAAATAATTGATTACCCAAGGTCCCTGACAAACCTTATTTGGGTTCCCTTGTTTTTCATAACATACTACCTATAGTGTAGGTAAATTATGTCCAGCAATGGTTACAGCATCCCTCCTTGTCAGCAGTAAAAGACCACGTACCTCTTTTTTTTAATATAATGGATTTACAAGAATTTTTGTTTGGTTCAAGATCTCTTCATTCTAAACATTTTATATATGTCATTTATAATAACATTTGGAACAATTCCCAACAAAAAGCTGCTAACCAATTAAGAAAAATTCATGAGGAAAATTTGGAAAGGGAGAGGCAAGATGGGGATCTGACACGGATCGCAGTGCACGCGCACAGGGCTCCTGACCGGACATGCAGAAGAGAGCTCTGACTACGCTACCAAAATGATCGGATGATCGGATGATCGAGGGATCAAGCGCCTGAGCCTGAGCCTGTGCAATCGCATAAAAAGCAACATCAGTTGAATGGATCTACATCCCCCCACGGGCCATTCAATCAGTACATTGTGCTCATGTATCGGCTGGGCAGTGCTAAGAACTATTTTAACAACCCCGCTCACGATCTCACTCAAGCCGGATTGCGGTACTCACCACACGGGGTCCGCAGAGGTGATTGAGGCAGGACTGCAATCTACGACAGAGATGGCACCAAAGAACGCTGCTGCTCCTTTATCGGCCGCTGCTCGAGCGAGGGCCGCGAGGCAGGCCCAGTGAGAAGGGGCAGAACGCCGGGGGCCGAGAGACTCTCAACATCTCTTGAAAAGAATGGGAAACCTGCACGGGCCGAGAATGCTCAATCGGTACTTGCCACACGGTATTCCCCCAAGCCAGGAGCCGCAGCCCGGAAAGACGACTTGAGGAAGGACGCTCCTGGCCCGACCATAGTCGACCTCATTCTCAGAGACTCCGTTATCCTTCCGGGGCAGGAGAGGAAGCATCAGGCCCTGCTCTCCGATAGCTCGAGCAGTCTCATAACCGCCCCAGTATCACCAACGACGCTAGCTGGCCACAAAACTGCAGAAGAATGCATCAACAGCACAGGAGATATCACCGATGTAACAAGCGCCTCAAACACTCCCCGAGGTGAGCACTGGCACTGGTACTAATCTCAGCTTAACTAGTAATATTGTTGCAATCTATGATATTGAAGTGCCGCATACAGCAGAAGGAGAAACTAGTTTTAGTGCTAACGGGGGGGGGCAGGGGTGATGAGCTAATAACTCAGCAGGGGGGTCGTAAAACTTATGAGATTGACATCAGTAAACAACCGAATCTCTCTACTATTTACTCTAATAAATTAACCAACGCGGGCTATTTGAGCAATGCATCTAATGCTGGGGATTCTGCAAAAATCAAGGATTCTGAGAAAATATGCCCTGTGGATGTTGACCCTGAGAAGGAAGCAAGCGACTTTTTTTCCTTCTCAGATGAGGCAGAATTGGAGGCTGAATTGGCTGACACCTCCGCTTCATATCTAACTGATGAATCTGATAGTATGAGCGATTGCACAGTTGAACCCCTTACTGTTAAACCCAAGCAAAAGCAGTCAATAAACGGGGTAAAAAATCTCATGGTGCAGGCCTTGACTGGGACCATACCCATACCGAACAATTAATCCACCCCGGCGCCCCGGGGGCCCCGGTTGATCTCTCCTCGCAATCAGCCCAGCGCTCTATTGCAACTCCTGCCCCAGCATCCATTGACGCAGTTCTTTTAGCGATAGCTGCACATCGCAAAGAGACATTGCAAGATGGGCGTAGGGCACAAGCGGCACTTCGCAAAGTCCAAGGTGTAGTTCGGAAGCTGGTAAAAACATGTAACTCTTTCGGGGACCGCTTGACTGAGGTTGAGGCCAGAACTCTTGTGAATGAAGCCGAAATTGCTACTAATCAAGAACGGGTTGAGACCCATGAAGCAGAGTTAGCAGACGTAAGATGGAAACTAGAGGATTTTGAAAATCGCCAGCGCAGAAACAACTTGCGCATTTTGGGGGTTCCTGAATCAGTCGAAGGAGAGGACGCCCGTACCTTTGTGATCAATTTATTGCGCGACTCCCTGCCCAAACTCTCCAGCTGGAACTGGGAGGCTGAAGTCCAACGGGCCCACCGTATGCCATTTACTTTAAAAAACCCTGCCAAACCAGGAGCTTACCCAAGGGCTATTCTTGTCTACCATGGCAATATTTTGCTTAGGCAGGCGATTTTCGAGAAAGCCAGACCCAAAGCCAAGCGCACCTCCAAAGGCATTTCATATTTCACACGCCCCGACTTTTGCCACACAACAGTGGAAAATGAATGGAGGCTGCGCCATCTCATAAAGCCATTTCAGGAAAAAAAAGCACTAGTTTACCTCAACAACCCAGCACGACTAAAGGTTATATACGGGGGGCAGACAGAGTTTTTTGTCTCTGAGATTGTAGCAAAGGAATATCTGGACAGCTTAAATTAATTAATTTAACTATCTGGGATACTATCTGGGATACGATGCTTGAAGAACTAACGATTAGGCTTATACTTTAAATAACCGTCTAAAAAAAAAAGAGAGAAATTATCCTTATGTTGTCTGTGAAGAAGTGCTTTTCTAAAATTGAAGATATGCATCATGATTGAATATATAACTATATAAATGTAGTTCTGTAGTATTGACACGGTGTACGGGTGGGGGTCGGGGTTGGTGTAGAGGTCTCATTTTGATTCAGAACTTCCCCTGTGGGGTTTGTTATTCGGATTTCCCTCACACAGAGATGGCCGGATAGGCTTTTAGAATGATAGCTTGTATTATTGTGTTTTGTGTAATGTAGTAATTATGCGAATAGGCTCTCTTTTATTTTCCACTTTATTATTTCGTTTTCACACGTGGTCAGACCCGATAGCGTGTTGCACCTTCATCACTTCTAGACTCCAACGGAGTCTTTTTTCCTCAATTTGGGAGCAAATGGGGAGGGAGGAGGGGGGAGAGAGAAGGGGGTGGGCAGGGGAAAAAACATGGAAAATGCAAGCAACTCCATACTTAGAGATAGGTAATGAGACAATGTTTAATTTGAACAACCACAACAAGGCATCTAGAAAAGTTTATATAATACTTATGAGCACAGTATATCAAAGCATTGATACTAACATATGCTTTGGCGGTAAGATGGGATCAATCTACACAATATTATGGGGAGGATAAACATTTGTAGCTGGAATATTGCAGGGCTACATGACAGAGACAAGCGGGGGCGATTGAGCGCGATGATCAAGCGATCTTCTTTTGACATTGTATGTAAGTATGGGCAAAATTTGCGAATTTGCGATTTGCGAATTCGCGCGAAATTGAATTAGAAATCCGCAAAATCCGCGAATTCGTGCGAATTTGCGGATTTTTGTTTTTTTGCGTGTTCGCGGGGTTTTTTGCGTGTTCGCGGGGCTTTTTGCGTGTTTGCGGGCAGCTTGCATGGCGAAGTTACCCATGGGGTTGTGTATGGGCAGAGCACCCTCTGGTTCACCACTGCCACCCTCTGGTTCACCCCTGCCACCCTCTGGTTCACCCCTGCCACCCTCTGGTTCACCCCTGCCACTCTCTGGTTCACCCCTGCCACCCTCTGGTTCACCACTGCCACCCTCTGGTTCAGCACTGCCACTCTCTGGTTCACCCCTGCCACCCTCTGGTTCACCCCTGCCACCCTCTGGTTCACCACTGCCACCCTCTGGTTCATCACAGCACCCTCTGGTTCACCCCTGCCACCCTTTGGTACAGCACTGTCACCCTCTGGTTCACCACTGCCACCCTCTGGGTCACGACTGCCACCCTCTGGTTCATCACAGCACCTCTGGTTCACCCCTGCCACCCTCTGGTACAGCACTGTCACCCTCTGATTCACCACTGCCACCCTCTGTTTCACGACTGCCACCCTCTGGTGCATCACAGCACCTCTGGTTCACCACTGCCACCCTCTGGATAACCACTGTCACCCTCTAGTTCAGCACTGCCACCCTCTGGTTCACCACTACCACCCTCTGGTTCACCCCTGCCACCCTCTGGTTCACGCCTGCCACCCTCTGGTCATCACAGCACACTCTGGTTCACCCCTGCCACCCTCTGGTACAGCACTGTCACCCTCTGGTTCACCACTGCCACCCTCTGGTTCACGACTGCCACCCTCTGGTTCATCACTGCCACCCTCTGGTTCACCACTGTCACCTTCTATTTCACCACTGTCACCCTCTGGTTTACCACTGTCACCCACTGCCACCCTCTGGTTCACCACTGTCACCCTCTGGTTCACCCCTGCCACCCTCTGGTTCATCACTGCCACCCTCTGGTTCACCACTGTCAACCTCTGGTTCACCACTGTCACCCTCTGGTTCACCACTGTCACCCACTGCCACCCTCTGGTTCACCACTGTCACCCTCTGGTTCACCCCTGTCACCCTCTGGTTCATCACGGCACCCTCTGGTTCACCACTGCCACCCTCTGGTTCATCACTGCCACCCTCTGGCTCAGCACTGCCACCCTCTGGTTCACCGCTGCCACCCTCTGGTTCACCCCTGCCACCATCTGGTTCACCCCTGCCACCCTCTGGTTCATCACTGCCACCCTCTGGTTCAGACCTGCCACCGTCTGGTTCACCACTGCCACCCTCTGGTTCACCCCTGCCACCCTCTGGTTCATCACTGCCACCCTCTGGTTCAGCACTGCCACCCTCTGGTTCACCACTGTCAACCACTGCCACCCTCTGGTTCACCACTGCCACCCTCTGGTTCACCCCTGCCACCCTCTGGTTCATCACTGCCACCCTCTGGTTCACCACTGCCACCCTCTGGTTCACCACTGTCACCCACTGCCGCCCTCTGGTTTACCACTGCCACCCTCTCGTTCACCCCTGCCTCCCTCTGGTTCAGCATTGCTACCCTCTGGTTCAGCACTGCCACCCTCTGGTTCACCCCTGCCACCCTCTAGTTCATCACTGCCACCCTCTGGTTCACCACTGTCACCCTCAGGTTCACCACTGTCACCCTCTGGTTCACCACTGCCACCTACTGCCACCCTCTGGTTCACCACTATCACCCTCTGGTTTATTTATTTATTTTATTTATTAATACAATTTATAGAGTGCATACATTTGCCCGCAGGCCTTCCGGTTCAGCACTGCCACCCTCTCGTTCAGCACTGCCACCCTCTGGTTCACCCCTGCCACCCCCTGGTTTATCACTGCCACCCTCTGGTTCAGCACTGCCACCCTCTGGTTCACCACTGCCACCCTCTGGTTCACCCCTGCCACCCTCTGGTTTATCACTGCCACTCTCTGGTTCACCACTGCCACCCTCTGGTTCATCACTGTTACCCTCTGGTTAATCACTGCCATCCTCTGGTTCATCACTGCCACCCTCTGGTTTACCACTGCCACCCTCTGGTGAATTAATGTGGGGCTGGGATAATATGTCACTGAATTTGAGCTTCAAGTCTGGCACCTGCTTCCTCATCTGTAAATGCTTCCTTTTACAGTTTAATTTTTGTGACAGGAGCATTGTGCCATACTTGTAACTATTCTCTGACCCTGCTTTGAGGGTCAAAGATGGGTCAGAGAATAGTTGCAAGTAGGCAACGAACTCTGGAGGGCCCCTCAGGAAGCACTACAGGGTTACAGCAGGTGCACAAGTTGAAGTTAATTTCTTTGTAACCAAATCGTTATAAAGAAATTAGTTTGAACTTTTGCACCTGCTGTAACCCTGTAGTGCTCAGTTTTGTCAAATTCATTCCGCCCGCGAGTTCGCGGATTTTTATGCAATTTCGCGAGATTTGCGGATTGCGAAATTGCAGAAAATCCACACATTCCACAAGCGGAACGAATTTTACGCCCATACTTAGTATTTTGCATAGGTTTTGTTTGTTACCTTAAGTGACTATTCTGGACTTTAAAGAACCAGAAAAAGGCAGAAGACCCTGCAAATAAATCAGACCAAATGTGAACAGGCCGTTTAACTACAGGAAAAAAATGTTCACCCATCGCTCAGGCCCCAAGCATTGCAAATCAATAATCACCTAAAGAAATTTCCTGAATAACAGTTCAACACACCAACCCTCACTGTCAGTCTCCACATCAATCGTCACTTGTGATGAGTTGATAATCTTATTACTTACTGGTGCAATAGTTGCCTGTTCGAATCCAAGCATGGTGGAAGGTGAACTGTCTCCCCTCAAATGAATGCAACAGATTGGAATTTGGCAGTCTTGTCAATTAAATTGTTGTCTGGGGTAGCCTTCCTAGATAGTGCAAAAAGCCAAAAAGATCATAGGAGTGGGCAATGCAGGCTAATTATTGTGTGCAAACTAAGTTGGTGAACTCCAATCTCCTCCAGGGAAAAATTAATCTGATCACAAATCACTCAGGCCCCAAACATTGCTAATCAATCAATAAAACAATCAGGGAATTTTGTATAGCACAGTTACTCACCGGAGGGGGTTTCAGGGTGCTAGGGTAAAGGGGGCGCCTCCACAAGTTCCCATGTTACAGTTTAACATTCCAACTCACTGTCTGCTACCTTCACAGGAATCGTCAATCATCATCATCACTCACACAGTCACGCATTCACCATTGCAATAGTTGCAGCTACCTCTTCCAATCCAGGCATAGGTACTTTAGGTATGAGGTATTAATCTCTGATGCTGGCAACACATTGGAATTTGGTATTGACAGGTAATCTTGTAAATAATCAATGATTTTCTGGGGCAGAACTTCTAGTGCTAAGTGATTGAAAAAGGCATAGACAATAGGCATGTGAGGGCCGTGCCTATTTCATGAGATTCTTCCCACTCTCATGAAGGAATTGGGGAGGCTTCTTCAATGCACACAGGTCCAACTGCACTCTGGCAATATATGTGACAAACAAAATGGTGGTGCAGCATAAATCTTTCCGCTATCTTTTTTTTTACTAAGATAGAAGTTTAACAAAAAATAATTCAAAAGTTCTATGGGGCACTGACATTCATTTTTGAGAAAGTAGAGTTTGTCCTCAAACTCAGGTGGTTCAACCAGAGGTTGATTAGCTAAAACATTTGATTATATTTTGGACCAACCAACCGCCTCCTCCTGTGCTGCTCTTTCAGAAATTGTGTAATTGTGTGATATCAAATTTTGGTTTAGTTTGATCATAGTCAATCTCTCTACATTTAGAGGCAATAGACTGGCTCTTCCTTCCGTAAAAACCACACCAGCTGCACTGAAAACACGCTCAGAATACATACTGGTGACAGGACAAGCCAGATATGTTATTGAGCTCTGGCTATTTGCACATCTTCACATACTTATACATCAATGAATTTCGAATATACATAGATCTGTTTGGAATCATCTACAAACTCCTGAAACATCCTGTGAACGGTCATTGGTACTGCCACTTGCTCAATGTAATGTAATGTAATAGCACATTTGTAGAGTGCAAACTGTCACTCCAGGGAACATCATGGCACTAAACGGAACCCAGGGATGAGAAACCAAAAGCCTCGTTGACTGCTGACCGTAGGAGAAGGGACTCAGATCAGAGTTTTGCAGAGAGTGTCTGATGGACTGAAAATCCAGGTTTTTAGGACCTTCCTGAACTGGGACTCAGATGTAATCTAGCAAAGCTGTGGAGGAAGTCTGTTCCATGATGTTGAGCCTATCACTGCAAATGATTATCCTCCCTTCGATGCCAATCTGAAAGCTGATATTTTTAACAAATTGGCATTTGCTGATCTTAAACTTCGGGAAGGAATGTAATGCTTAAAACGTGTATGAAGGTATTGAGGGCCCAAAGAGTGGAAGGCCATAAAAGTGATAAGAAGAACCTTAAAAAAGACCTGTTTATGGATTGGCAGCCAGTGAAGTATATATAGCACTGCCGATGCAGATGACTTACTGGGCCACTTCAGTACTAGTCATGCTGCAGCATGCTGGACCATTTTTAGCTTAAATAGGACTGATATATTAGTCCCTACGTAGAGGCTATTACAATAATCTAGCCTTGGTGTAATGATGGTTACGGTCACTGTTTGCATTGCTGAAAAGGGAATGAGGTCAAAAAATGTCTTTAGTTTTTTTATAATACGGAAGCTGGTTCCAGCCACTGTCAAAGATTGCTGTTTAAATGACAGAGTAGCGTCAAATTTTATTCCCAAATTCCTGACCAGATTTAATATATTCGGAGGTGGGGTGGTGTTTGCTGTCCACCAAAGTTTGGGCGAGAATATTTTTTGTTAGCCTAAGGGTAAAATGTCATATTTGTTGGGGAATTACACTTCAGGTGGTTAGTATTCATCCAACTGAAAGTTGCAGTAAGGCATTTGTGGAGGTTTTCTTCTGCCTGTTTGGTGTTATTCTCCAGCACCTAGATTAGCTGTGTATCATCCGCATATAAGATGGGATCTATATTAAAGGACGATATCAGCTTGATCAGTGGGGCCATATAAGCATTAAAAACGGTCGGACTAAGACTTGATCCCAGAGGTACCCCTGAGAGAAGTGGTTTTTCTTGTGACTTGTATTGACCAAGTGTGATCACTTGCTTGCGATCCTGCAGGAAGTTCTTTATCCAAAACAGAGCAATACCAGAGATGCCAAAGGATGCGAAAGGTCTAACAGTACCAGTACGGCTCTTTTTCCCTGATCCATGGCTGCTTTAAGGGTTTCAACCGTATACAATAATGCAGATTCTGTGAAGTGTTGGGCTGTAATGCCGGACTGATTGGAGTGAAGCAGATTTACTTTCTCCAAATATGTTGTAAGTTGCCTATTTACAAATGTTTCTGTCATCTTACACAGACTTGGTAGGAGAGAGATGGGAAGCATATTGGACAGAGTGGCAGGATCTGCAATTTGTTTCTTTTGGAGAGGCTTTACAGCTGCAAGTTTCCAGTCTGCCGGAATCTCGGCTTGACAAAGAGAGGAATTTATTATATTGATTATATTAGTTCACAATATCAATGAGAGCGTATAATAATATTGGGGGACAGGGATCAAAAGGGGAGCCAGATTTAATAACCAGAATCGCCTGGCAGGATTCTTCCAAGGAAATTGGTTTGACAATTTGCATGCAGACTCTGTCCAGATCTGCGGACAAATCATTATTAACCCCTTCCGCGCTCATGACGAGCTGAGCTCGTCATGAGTTGTGCCGCTCGCACGCTCATGACGAGCTCAGCTCGTCATGTAACGTGGGTTTTCGCAAAACCCAGCGCGCAGCGGGAAAACCGCTAGCGCGCATGCGGTTAATGAAGGAAAGAAAAGGAAGCGGGAATATCTTTTTGTAGTATTTGAACTTTCTCTTCAAAGAATTCTGCAATATCATTACAAAGACTCTGAGAGTGGGGAATCTCTTGTAAACTGTTTGGGTTTGTAAATTGATTGACTATCTTGAAGATCACGTTATGGTTTGCATTGGTGGTTTTGATTGCCTCAGTATAGTAGGCTTTTTTGGTTGTTTTAATCAGAGCATGATATGTCCTGAGAGCTGCTTCAAAATTGTTTAGCTCTATCTCATCATAAATTCTGCACCATCTCCGTTCTCGTGACCTGACATGGCTTTGCATTTTTTTCAGGGTTGGTGAGTACCATGGGGCAGAGGGCTTCTTATTTCGTCTGCTGTGATGTGGAACCGGGGGAACCAGCCAATCTTTCAGGCTCAACCTGTTTTCCCAATGCTAATGGACTTGAGACCTGACAATTGAAACCAATAAAATGTAGAAGTTGGGTCCAGTCATTCAGTTGTTGTTGTTGCTGGTGTTCTGGCTGATGGTGTTGTTGGCTATTGTGAGACAAGACCACTCTCTCTCGAAGATGAAGGCTGCACCCCAGAACTGTGGATGGGACTTGAAGTTCCAGCTGTTATTCTTCCAATTCTCCCACTTGCTCTACAATCCACCTCTTGTACTGTAAAACATCCCCTTCAGAAAAAGGAATGAAAATGGATAGAATTTGTTTGTACCGTGAATCAAGTAGTGTGGCACAGATGTACTCTTTGGATCTGATGACATGATGTTGCAGCCATGTATTACAAGCCTTGTGAAGGAATAAGGTCTCAATCAAGGCATGTGCTTCTGTGTTTTCATTCAAACCTGTGGGGGCAAACCTTCCAGGCACCTTCTTTACCTGGTCCACTAGGAGATAAAACAATGGGATAGCTTGGCCCATCGTGCTGTCCTCCTTGCTAACGTCCTGTGTGAAAACTGCAAAAGGGAGTTGCATCTGTGTCAGGTGTTTGACTTGGCCCCATTTGTAGCCATCCATGGTCATAGCTTTTCCAACTGCATCCCCTCCTCTTTGAATGATATGGTCATTTATCTTTTTGTACTGCTCAAACAGATGTTGCTACATGTAAAAGTTTTACTTTGAACGTGTTGGCAGCTCCTTTTTCAGGAATTTGACTGGTGCTCTTTTATTACCCTGAATAATCCGCAGCTGGTTCCGGGCTTTAAAAGAAGTGCTGGAATTATTGTAGATTCTTCTGCCGGTGGTTAATATGTTGCTAACTGTGGCTTATTTTTTGAGGAAAATCTATCAACAACAAGTTGATGCAATGGGCCATACACAGGACCCTGAAATAGCCTCCATCTGACTTGGCCTTGATTATGTTACTGCCATTGTCCGTGGCAAACAATCTAATCCTGAGAGCTCTGGAATGCAGCCACTCATACACCTTGCTGTCAAATTTTTCAAAGATGTTTACAGCCAGATGTGATTTCTCCATGGAGAAAATGGTCACTGTTGCATGCAGCCAAACACTCTTAAAACTTTCTTCAGGACCAAAACCTGCAAATATTTTTTTTTTTACAAACACAAAAATTATCTAGTCTGCTGTGATGCAAATGTAGTCAGTCACCTGACAACCGGACGACTTGTTTGTTGTCAGGTGGATAGAGTGAACAACACTTTGCTGAAAAGCTTGTCCAGCCAACTGCAGCACATCATGATGCAGCACTGGAACAGCAACTCTAGCAAAATAGGTCTGACTTGTTACCTTCCATTTTGGGCAGATGGCTGCCACATATTTTAAGAATCACACTCCTTCCACAAACGAAAAGAAGAGGTGGTCCATTGCTAACATTTTTGCCAGCTTTTCGTTGCACAAATGGGTGGTTACGTCGTTCGGCACATAGGGTCCCTCTTACCTAAACATGCCCCTAATTCTAGCCTGGATTTTGTTTTATTCTGGGTCCACTGACACAGGCATCTTTCAAGAAGTAGATGGTGGTGGCAGACGAAATGTTCATTGTGGTGGTGCAGTCACAGTATGCTGTGGTGTCTCTAGTTCTCTCAGAGTCTTCATGTGCCATTGTACAGTTGCAAAGTGGATGATTTTGCTGCCAAACTGCTGGGGACAGGGCTTCTCCTCACCATCATCTTCCACCATCATTGGACTTGTAACTGATGTTTTCTGGCTCTCCTTGCCACCACAACCATGTTCAGTGCCTTTTTAAGGTGCTCCTTCCACTGGATTGTGTGATGGTTTTTCACATGGATCATTAGGTCTCCAGTACCATAATGTGTACCAGGCTTTCTTCGACAGAAACTTGTGCTGCAAATGCTGCATACTGCAATTTTACTAACCCTCTTTACTAACTGAAAAAAAGTTCCAAACTGGGGAGGAATACTTTTTAACTGTGCCACTACCAATGCATGGAAAAGAACCAGAGATAGGTGGGAGTTGATTGCCTCTCTGATTCTTGGGAGGTAAGGGTTGGAGCAGGTCGCAGCTGAGGTTTTGTAAAAATGGGAGCTGGTGGTGGTGCTACCTGTAGAGCATACCACTGGTTTAAAAGCAATA
The DNA here is from genome assembly GCF_964261635.1 of Lissotriton helveticus. Lineage (NCBI taxonomy): Eukaryota > Metazoa > Chordata > Amphibia > Caudata > Salamandridae > Lissotriton > Lissotriton helveticus. Next base: position 1,213,140,956 of record NC_136071.1, on the reverse strand, counting down.
TCAGACTCCTCTGTGTCACCTTCCACTTTGACTGCCTAGTCATCATCAATTTCATCATCATCCCCTTTCATGAGTCTAAATATTTCATAAACTTTTCTTTCCCCTTGCCTGTCATGTTGTCTCCTCGACTCTGCTGAGGGCCAATCATTTCTCTATCATGATGAGGAGCCAATGATTCTAAAATAGGGGGTTCTTGCTCCGAAGGAAGCTCAACTTCATGCTCTGCTCCAACATCAGGCAAAGGTAGCATTGCTGGCTGTGGCTGCTGTCCACTTTGCTCTGTTTCCTGAAACAATTGTGTGCTACTTTGCGAAAGGGACACATTTGATTCAATATCATTACTCATTGGCCTGATTGCAGTGGCTGAATTACTGATAGACATGGTCTTGAATTTAGGTTCGAGAGGTGGTGCTCATGATTCAGGAGTGCTGCTCTCAGTTTGCTTATCGGAGGCCAGTGAGGCAGGCACAAGTTTGCCTAAAAAGGTACTGGTCTGCATGACAGTGGCAAAAATCAGCTTCTTCTCCTTCCCACTGGCCACTTCATTGGCAACACATTTCTTTGGGCCCATCTTGACGCTGTCAGTTCACAGTGGCACTTATCTTCACATGCTAAATAGATGTCTGTGTTTTTCATAATCAGTCACGCATCAGATCGTGCACAGACCTTCTGTCTGGCAGTACCCTGGGTGATGTTTCTTCTCTTGTGCACCTAAAAGCAAAAAAGCAAGAAGAACCTCAGTGAAACATGGCATTGTTGTAGTTCAATTAGTAGTACAAACAAACAATATCATTTAGTGTGGTTACTTACGTTATTATAAATAATTAACAATACAGTGTAAGTATCTATTCATAAAGCCACACCAACATAAACTTGCATGGTGTACACTCATACACCATGAAAGGAAGGATAAGAAAGAGCAACAAGAACAACATACAGTTGTAACTGTTTGCTTTATATGCATGACGTTGCAAAGTGGCACTCAGGGAGGTACCGCTGACAATGGATTAATCCTTAAGCAATGAATGCTGTTGTGCACATACAGTAGAAATGGGAACGATGCCGGATGTTAGGAAAATGTAAAAAAAGTACATTAAAAAAATTGAAACAAACAATAATCAAATCGAAATGTTAAAAACCTACAATTAAAAATATTTCAATAAAAAATGTAACTTAAAAATTTTAAATTTAAAAATAAAAAATTAAATATATATATATATATATAAGTTAAATTATTCTCAAGCATGTCATTTATTAAACCACTTTCTCAACCATTGATGCAAGCCTATGGCAAATGGTCACTTTGGCTGGACACACAAAATGACAGCCAGCCAGTGCTACATATCAACAATAACAACACTGAGCAAGAAGGCATTGGGGACCAGGAAGACATGCAGGCCTATGGCAAAAGCACACTGGTTGCCTACACAAAATGGCAACCAATCACAAAGGGTGAAACAGAAAGCAAGGAGCCTTGGCCACAATAAAGAACACATGCAGGCCTATAGCAGTGCATACTGGCTGCCCACAGAAAATGCAGGCCAATTACAAAATCAAACAGGCTGCCTACACTAAATGGCCATCAACCGCATGGTGAAACAGCAAGCAAGGAGGCAGAGCCACAATAAAGAACACAATAAAGAACACATGCAGGCCTATGCCAGTGCATTCTAGCTGCCTACAGAAAATGGCATCCAGCCACATGGCAACAGAAACAAGCAAGAAGGGATGGGGTAATAAGAAAACATAAAGGTCTATGGCTAAAGCACACTGGCTGGCTATACAGCATGGCCTCCAGCCACTTGGTCACAACAACAAGCAGGATGCCTGGAAACCAAAAACATATGGTGGCCTATTTATGCTGACAATACAAAATGGCCTCTGGCCACTTGGCATGGAGATCAAAGACAAATGGTGGTCTATGACAAACACATTAACAAACTGGCCAGCCAAAGGAGACATGGTAACAAAGAGAACACAGCATTAATTCAGCAATTCCAAAAATGAAAATTAACAGGGATAACATTTTTTATAACAACACACATGCTCCGTTGGCATTACCCCACCTATACACTATTGCATAAAATAAATGTGAAACATTTTTGGGTATGTTTATCTACCACCATCCATGGACTAAACGATGTTTAAGTTCAACAGTCACCACACAAACAGTTTTTTTAATGCACCGATACCTAGTACAGGGGTTACTGCCTGAAAGGACCATTGGCAGACTAGGCCACATAGTGAATTTAATCAATATTGCACATGTATTAAAAACATAAAGAAAATGTACTTAACTGTGCAACATTTTTCCTCTACAAAATAGGAAAGAATGCATGCAAAAAATGGCTTCCAGCTAGTGCCACATGGTCACCAACAACCAGAAAACCAGCAAGCAGGCATGGCCACAATCAAAGAAGTTATTCAAGCCTATGGCAAAAGCAAACTGTCTGCCTACACAAAATGGCCACTAGCAATATGTAGAAAACAACAAGAAGGAGTCTTGGAAAACAAAGAACACATGCAGGCCTATGGCAAAAGTACAATGACTATTTACACAAAATGCCCCTCAGCCATATGGTCACAACAACCAACAAGAAGGCAAGGCCACAACAAAGAAGACATGCAGACCTATGGCAAGAGCACACAGGCTGGCTACACAAAATGATCACCAGCCACATGGCCACAAGAACATGCAGGAGGCCTAGAAATCAAAGAACATATGTAAACTTATGTACACTGACTATAAAAAATGGCCCTTGGCCACATGATAAGGGGAACAAAGACAAATGGTGGCCAATGGCAAACATAAACACACACTGGCCAGACAAAGAAGGTATGGACTGGTAACACAGAAAAAAGAGCATTAGTTCAGCAATGCCAAAAACGGAAAATCACTGGGCTGAGAAATTTTCCAAAAACACATATACTTTGAAGGCATAAAATGTAAATACACCGCCTATATCATGTGTGCATAAAAAACATGATATTCCCCAAAACACACATTTTGGAATGTAATTCAATGCCATCCATGGCCTAAATGATGTTTCAGTTCAACAGACACCTCAGCAATAGTTGTTTCATGCACCAATGACTAGTACTGGGCCTACGGGTTGGAAGGCCTATTGGCAGACTAGGCCATATAGTGAATTAAATCAATGTTGGAAACTTATTAAAAAACATGGAGATGACAATGTACTGAAGTGTGCAACATTTTTCCTTTACAAAGCAAGATAATTTCATGCACAAATAAGCTAGGCCCCTACTAAAACTGCAGTCCACCCACCACAATACATTTTAAAAATTGAATAAAAGTACAAAAAATCCAGGTGCATGCCCCCAGTCTAGCAACAAACAGCCTTAAAGGCCAGTTTTTCAACTTACGTGTGATATCCCAAAAACAAAGCCCTTAAATCCAATGGTATTCATGCAGCAGACAAGGAGAGTGATTCTTCCAGCTCTAAATTCCACATAAAAGTGACCGATAGAGGGACAAATAACTGGGAGGAGCATGCTGGGCAAGAACAGGAAGCTGAGTCTTTTGGGCACTACCTTCCTGTTTGAAGAAAAGGAAAAAGAAAATGCTTCTCACACAAAAATAAACAACTCCAAAAGGCCTTTTTGAGAAGAAAATCCACTCCAAAAGCCTCTTAGCTGCATCTAAGCACAAAAGCTGTTAAAGCGCTCAGTTTGCAATCATGATCGGCACTAGATTGGTTCCGTCGCAGCAGGAAGCTATGCAAGTGAGCGTGAAGTCTTGCGGGAGGGCACTAGTAGTGCAAGAAGTCTTGCATGCACTCTCAAGCAGCCAACAGTGTCTTGGCACTTGTGAGTGAGTGCAAAACAAAACTCAAGGTCACAAACAGGAAAAAAACTCTGATTCACACATGAAAGACTGAATTCAGGAATTCCACTTTCCTCCACAGAGTGCCCACATTCTGTCAACTATATGAGCTGAGTTTTACCCCCAGGCCTACTCCCTACCCATACAGACTAGCTTCTGATTCTAGAACACCAAATGGCTGGAAACTGAATATGGCTCCCCCCTTCCAGGCAATCCTTTAGTCCAACCACCCTTGAAGCTCGGTTCTTGTCTTCATAGTTAGAACAATCAATAAAAAGTTACTCCCTTCTGAAAAAGGTGGATCTATAATCACTGGAGCACTCTGTGCTGAAGAGGGGCTGGATATATGGCTTGGATAGAGGATGGAGGAAGCCCTACTATCCTGGCCAGTGCCATCAAGGACACTTTATCTTTGTGAAGGGTGGAACGGATCTCCTTTCGGGCTGTGAGTAACTTCTATTGTGGAAGGGATAGCTAAGAAGATAGGGAGTCGATTAGAAATCCCAGGAATTCTATGCAATGAGAGGAAATGAGGATATGTTTATTTTAAATGATGATGAAGCCTAGTCTTGAAGCAGCTGGAATGACCAGTTAAAATGATGTACCAACAATTAATCCTCTTGGGCCCTTAACAGAATTAAGTCTCGGAAGACTCTCAACTTCTGGGTGAATGACCTTAGTAAAACACCAAGGGGCAGAAGACAGGTCGAAGGGGAGCACCTTGAATATGTACCATTGATCGACTCACACACTGGAGGAATATCTGGTGAGGGTGAAATATAAGAATGGAGAGGTATGCGTTCTTCAGGAATTGTGATTGTCCTCAAGAGTTAAAATAAAGCAACGTTTTCCTGAACTCTTTTGGAACAGAAACGTGCAGAAGTAACATAAGAAAGATGACCGAACTGACAGCCTTAGGTTGGTCTTCTCCCCAACTTTTTTGCCTGCCTTTTTTCTGACTTGGTATTTACTGGGACATTCTGCCCTTCACCACTTGTAACCAAGACTAAAGTGCTTGTGGTAATATTGGTTCACACAAACTGGCATATTTAATTAACTTGTAAGTCCCTACTAAAGCAGTAAGCCCTCTACCCAGGGCCCATAAATTAAATGCTACTAGCGGCTTTGCTGCATTTATTGTGTTACCCACTGAAGTAGTCCTTTAGCCATATCTCAGGCCTGCCGCTGCAGATCTTGTGTGTGCAGTTCACACTGCCATGTCACTCTGGCAAAGTAACCCTTTTGGCAGACCCAAATGTTCCCTTTTTATAGATATAAGTTACCCCTAATGTAGTCCCTGGACAATCCAGAGGACAGGGTTAATGCATTTAGGAGGCAGGCCATGTATGTTTAACCCCTTCGATGCTTATGACGGAACGGTTTTGTCATGAGCGCCGGTTGGGCTGTGCTTATGACGGAACTGTTCCGTCGCGGCCCCACCCGTTTTTTAGAACCTTCAGCACAGCGCGAAAATTCGCGCCGCGCTGAAGGTGTTAAGTTGTACATGTTTTGGTAGTGAAAAACCCCCAAAGTCATTTTCCACTGCTGCAAGAACTATGACTCCTATAGGATAGAATTGCGATTACCTTTTTACTTTTTATACATTTAAATTTCAATTGGGAAGAAATAAAATCAGGAATTCTGGTATCTTTGGATTCCTACTTTAAAATCCTAACTTGTTGGATTTTAAACTACAATTTGGGAGATGCCACTATATACAGCTGAAAACACCACTTCAATTGCCAGTACTGACTCTATTACGGTATACCTTTGTTTTTATTCATGTCCAATGTACTTAATAACAGTGATCACCATTTATTATTTCATACATCTGTCAATGAGATATTATTCCAATGTTTCACAGAAAAAAATATGAACATATCACAATTATACATTACAAAACAAATCTCCCACCCCACAAAACACAAATTCAATTACAATCATGTACATTACAAAACATCATATACATTATAAAACAGTTCTGAACTTGGATGCCTGAGAGGAAATACTCTTTGTAAGCATCTACCACATGTATGTAAATTCCTCCCAACTAGGCCTATTAGCCTCACAGTACTGAGGTGATTGGGAACTAAGGAGTGACTCTGTTGATATTCAATACCATCTGCCATAGGTCTCAACACTTAATATTGTTGTGCACTTATTCGCCGAAGATGTTTCAATGGATTTCAAACCTTTATTATTTCGAGGTTCTCATTAGGACTCAGAACTGATATCAACTCTCTTCCATTTCATCAAAGGACATGATCAAACTTTGAAAAAAGGCATTCCCAATTGTTTCGACCTCTTCCGCAGTTATCTCATTTTTTTTATCCATGACGCCACTGAATGTCACTGATATTGAAATAGGTGTGCTGTACAGTTGTCTATGTAAAACTGCATATCAGTGAAAATGTTGTTGCCATTTTCTCCTGCTGAATGGGCATGGCTCATTGGCTTCACTTTTGTGTGACACTTTGATGTTTCGCAATCCCTGTGACTTCAGTGTTGTGACATTGATGGCAGAACTCCCCACTCTGAAAATTGATCCAGCACCACGGCTCCATTTTATAAGCATGGGGTTGTACTGGAATTGCAGAGGAAAGAAAGATAAAGCTTTTATGCCCAGACTTACACATTTTTGGAATGTCCTCTGCCAGTTCATACAGCTGGTACATTTGTGGAGTGCCAGAGGCGGTTATTGTGATACAGATGTGGAGTCTGGCAAAGAGATGGGAAGCCACTTGTGCACAGCCAACAGCTCAAAGTGCACCTGGTAAAAGGCCCTAATGAAAGACATTGCTGTGTCATTTGTTGTCTGCCATACCGTTTGTGCAGCACAATGACATAATACTACACACAGTTGTATAGACTTTGCAAAACATAGACTCAGGCATCCGAGCAGGATGGGTTGCAACATGTCTGAAGTAATAACATTTGTCCTGTGAAGGAACCAGTTGTTAGGAACTGTAGTGCAGGGAGTACCTTGACACTGCAACAGGCACAGTTTTACAGAGCTAAGAAGAATAGATGTGCTGCATTTATCCCTGATAGGTAGGGTGAATGCCTTAAAAATGACCATGTTCCTCAAAATATTATATCTTTTCAGGGCTATTCCCCTATTTTTAGGGGAAACAATGATCAAGAAAATAGAATCCACATTTGCTAGGTTCGTGTGGCAGTATGGTAAAATTAGGCGCTCCATTAACTATCTATCACTACCGGCGGATAGAGGCGGTCTGTCGCTGCCGAACCTAAAATTTTACCATCTGGCATGCCTTCTTACACAAATGAATATATTGTTCCAGTCCGAATCCCTGCCAGCGGTAGGATCTAATGAGAATGAAGATCCCCCTTCCATTTTCAAGCTACTGTTGGGTAGAAAGGCATTTGGATTATTGCAGTGCGAAGTGGAACGGAGATTCTATAGTAGGACAAGATATAAGATTATTGAAGGGGTTTGGGGGACATGGAAAATCATTTGCAAAACCTTGGGAATCCCTAAAATAAATGCTAATACTAGCCTGTGGAAATCGAGCTTATTTGCTCACCTAGGCCAGAATGAGTATTGTTCTATATGGAGGGAACAGGGGATAAGATATTTGGGTGATATCATGTTGGGTGAGGATATAATCAGCTTCAGCGAACTACAGCGGAGGTTTGGGATCCCTGGAAATCATTGGCTGTTATATTGGCAAGTCGCTCAAACTATATCTGCAATAAGACCAAAATTAGTGCTGACACCAGATAGTCAACTGATTGATTATTTAAAAAGAGGGGGACGGAAGATTGGTACTGCTTATAACTTTCTGGTGTCTGGGCTCCAAGATGATTTAGATAAAACTGAGATGGCGTGGTTGCATAAGTTGGGGGACCGGGATGTAGACATAGACCTTGCCCTACTCTTAAGTAATAAAGTATTTTGAGCTTCAAATTTGAGGGCCCAACACCACAAGACGCTGTTTAACGTTTATTATACGCACGCGAAACTGTATTGGTGGGGGTTAAGGGAAGATGATAAGTGCCCAAGATGTAACACAGGTCCAGCAGACTTGGTATATATGTTTCATGGTTGTCCCAGTCTGGCCCTAATTTGTAGTGAGATAACAATGTTTTTGAGGGGGCTGCTAGGCAATAATATCAACCTATCCCCCACCCTGGTCCTTTTAGGGACGGACGCCAAACTTAAGGTTGGAAAACACACACAAGCATTGTTATTTATCGCTGTTGCAGTACTTCGAATGCTGATATCTGCTCGGTGGAAAGATCCTAATGCCCCCACGTTTCAGATGTGGCTGTCTAGGTTGTTGGGTATTCATAATCTGGAAGCCTGCCTATATGAATTTAAGGGAAGAAAGAAGCAGGAGTTTGGTAGGAATATAAGGGCACCAGTGAAGAACTGGAGGAATTTAGATTCATGAGCCATGCTGGGATGACATTTTTATAAACCATTATCGTATGTTATTAACTTTTGTACAGCTCTGATTGATTTTATTGCATATTATGAATTTCTATATTTATATTTCTAAATATGTATGGTATTATCTATGAATAATGAAAATTAATTTATTGCATATTATGAATGTTGTATTAATATTTTTTCTGGTTATGTATTGTTTTTTTCTTTTTTTTTCTTTAACTATAACTGCCTTATCTCTTAATAAAAAAATAAAAAATAAAAAAAAGCAACAGGCATAGTTTTTAGGGAGTCCTTAAAGTTGTTAGTTGGGAGGATATTGTAGTGTGGTCTAACCCTACTATTATTAGTGGATCTAGTTGTGGACTTTACTAATGGTGCCTCTGCCTGATAACATACATACTGTGACTTGTTTCCCAGAAAGAAAAGTTGAAACATTATGGATGACTTTTATTTATCCTGTGAGATCACATATATCCAGCACAGGTCACTCAGAGGAACTTCCTTGTAGTATGTTCTGCTGGAGTAGTTAATTAAGACATGTGTGATGAACATTTTGTACTTGATTCTGCTTTTTGTCTGGTCATTATCCTTGACCTATACATTAAACCCTAAGTTCGTAATTAACTACAGCAGTGAACAAAGCATTTCTGAGAAGATGTCAGTCTCTGTGCTTGCTGACCCCTTTGTTAATTGGCATTGTGGCCGGTTGTATGGTGAGAGCAACTATGAATCTGACCCTGGGGTGATCCATATCCCATGGACCCCAACACTACTGTCCGGCCACAAGGAGATCATACATGTATTTAGTCATCTTACACAGTCTAACTTGGTTCAGAATCTCTGCCTTGCAAACAATGACCCATGCAGGTGTTGTGAATCTGTGTTCTTGTCCTGGATCCTCCTGAGATGTCCACATTTAGAAGTGATCATCTCTGTATCCACTGGAGCCTTTCAGATTTCAGTTGATGGCCAAACCATTTAATAATAAACATTAAACTTACTATTTGTCACCTGTGGTATGTTACCACCAAGAGACTGAGCAACCAAACAAGTAGCCATTCAATCAGCACATGAAAGTCCTTAGGGGTTTATGTGCATACAGAGTGTCTTGATTGGGAGGGGGTGAGACAGCTCTGAATCACTTCATAAAGAGGCACCAGAGCCACAGTGTGCAGATTCTAATAAAAATTATTGTTGGACAAAGATCACAACACAAAGTCTATGAGAAGAAAGAAGGAACAAATCAAAGTGAAACATTAATTTCAAGTCTTCAAACTTTGAATATACCTTTGCCACTGTGTGTTGTTGATTCCTGCCCTCGGCCAGTTGCTTGAATCTTCAATGAATGATAAATTGATTTTAAGACAGATTACAGTTTATTTTCATGAAGACCTGTCTAAGAAGAATGTGCAGTTGGACCTTGTTGGTGCTCAGTGGCTTATATTTGATATACATCACTCCTGTGCTGCTGATGGCGTTTATTGACGCAGGTGAAGCTCGTGAAACAGTAAACCACAGCTGTGTCTTAGAAACAGCCGATAATCCAGCATCAAGAAGAGATGGGACCCTGATCCTGGGTGCAGTGATGCAGTTTGGAAATTATGCTACAAATTCAGTACCCGACTTTGAAACAAAACCTTCCTTCAAAGATAACTACCTGTATGTATTGTATCTCAGACTGATGTCTGCTTGTTGTTCATATGGGTGTCTGTCACTACAGCATCACTTTGAAAAGTGTTTATGTGTTTGAATACTAGATGATTAATGGGAAACATTTTATTAACAAAAGGAAACTTCTTCTGAAGGATTAGTGAAGTGCAGGAATACATTAAAAGTTTACATGAACAATCCAGAAAGTGCTAGAAATTGTTGTACAAAGGAAATAAACTAAAACTTGGTTATATGTGCTACCAGACAGAGAAATACACCCTCCTTCCTGCTATAGTAGACAACCATAAGCCAATACTGCATTTCCAAATTTAAATTTTTCTCCGAAGTATATTTACTCTTCCTCATAAAATAATTTATGATACATTTGAAAACTGCTTCGCTTGGCGCTTGCCCTCTTAACTGACCCTTTTACTGTGCTCAGTTATCCACTCACTTCCTCTATCACTCACTCTCTATTTACCTTTTAGCTCATGTTATCTTTTTGCTCACTTTTCACTCACTCTCATCCCTACATATTTTTGTTCATGTTATCCTCACTCTTCTCTCTACACATTTTAGCTCATGTTACCCTCTGCTTCCTCTATCACTTACTCTACAATCTGAATATGTTATCTCATTTTATCACCTCCTCCCGCTATCATTCACTGCTTCCTCTATCATTCACTCTCCTTTCTATACCCTTTAGTTTGTGTTTTCCTTTCCCCCTTTTTTCACTCACTCTCTTCTATAGCTTTTTTTTAATCTCATATTACCCTCTCCCCCATCACTCACTCAGTCTCGACATCTTTTAGCTCATGCTATCCTCTCCTCCCTCTCTCTCTCACTCTCCTATATACCCTACAGCTCATGTTAACCTTTTCTCCATCACTCAGAGTCCTCTACACAGCTTGTAGTGCATGTTATCCTCTCACACCTCTATCAATCACTCTCCTTGCTAAACCTTTAAGTTCATGTCATCTTTTTGCTCACTTTGTTACTCACTCTTCTTTCTATACCTTTTAATTCATGCTATCCTCTCACATCCTTTATTACTCACTCCCCTCTCTACAACTTTTAGTTTATGTTATTCTCACCCCCTCTGTCAGTCACTCTACTTTCTAAGTTTTAGCTCATGTTGTCCTCATCCTCTCTTTGTCACTCAATCTCCTCTTCTCATCTTTTAGTTTTGGTTATCCACTGACCCCCTCTATCCCTCAATGTCCACTCTAAACCTTTCAACCTGTTTTATCCTCCCCTCCCTCTGTTTCAAACTGTCCTATCTAAGCCTTTTAGTTTGGATTATGCTCCCATCCCTCTATAGCTCACTCTTCTCTCCACAATGTTTAGTTCCTGTCATTCAGTCCTTCCCCTATCACTCACTCCTCTCTGTACACCCTTTGCCTCATGTTATCCTCTCATCCTCTCTATCAGTCACTCTCTCCCTACTCCTTTGTTCATGTTATGCTGTCACCATCTCTTTCACTCACTCCCCGTTCCACACCTTCTAGCTGATGTTATCCTTCCACCCCCTCACTCACTCTCCTCTCTATGCCTTTTAGCTCATGTTACCTCTTCTCCCTCTCACTCACTCTCCACTCCAAAAATGTTAGCTTATTTTATCATGTTTTCCCTCTATCACCTACACTCCTCTATACACATTTCAATTTGTGTTATCCTCCCACTCATTCACCTCCACAATCTTTCAGCTCGTGTTGGCCTCCTCATCTTGTATCACTCTCTCTCCTCTCTACAGTTTTAGTTCAGGTTACCCTCTGTTACCACTATCACTCATGCTCCACTTCTTTTAGCAGGTTATCCTCTCCTCCTTCTTCATTACACCACTTAGCTAATAATTTCCTCTTGCTCCCTTTGTCACTCATACTTCTCCCTTCAACTTTAAAGTTTGTTATTTTCTCACCTCTGTCTATCCCTCACTGTCCTCTTCCCTCCTTACCTCTGCTATTTCTGAAGACTTTAATGTATTTGTTTTTTTATGCATTTTAAAGTTTTATGTCATGCTCCTGTACCATAATGAGTTGGTGCACTTTGCAACCTGTGAGAAAGTACAACCGTAGTGAACAATAATGACAAAGAAAAACAGAGCACTGAAGCCAAGTTAGAACAATTGTGTTCTGGAATGTCTGCCAGGTTTAGTGGGTGGCACGGCTGTTCAGGTGTAACCAGACAAGGTGAGATTCAGTCACTGTTGTTTTCTTAGTGTTTGCAGACTTGATGCAGTTCATAGGTTGCAGTGAGGGAGTATCCAGAAGGATTCAGCAGCACCCACACAGTTTGGCTCCTGTGAGATCTTAAAATTAGCAGTGTCAAAAAATAGAGAGCTCTTTAGCGGCCACATATGTTAAAACGTTAGACATGTTAGGAGAGCAGAGTAGTAAGTTATATTTCTGATTTTAAATATAATCTTTATTTGGAGGGAATACAGTGGATTCGATTTGTAAATTAACTCTCCCCATTATCACAGGTTCTATTAAAGTACATGTTCAATCTTGTCAATCAGCTATGTGTCCTCAGCAATGTCCGTTTTATCCAGGTTGCGATAAGCGTGTTGAATGAATTTTGACAAGTTTATGTTTAAAACAATATTATCTGGGGACAGAGCAGCGATAATGGCATGCCTGCAGGTCCGAATACCCAGCCTGCTCCATTCTGGCTTGAGCAGGCTTCTGTGGTGGAGAATAAATGAGGGGCAGATGCAGAGCACATGCAAGATTGTTTCTGTTGCTGACCTGCATCCTCTGCATGTTGTGTCTTCCTTCTTACGACGCCAGTTGGGTAGATTTTGGAGAAAGCGCCAATCTCCCAGTCTTAGGGCAATCAGAACGCGTTTTAGATAAAGCGAAAATGTCGTGGCCAGGTAGGCGGCAGGGGTCAATCGTTTGTAGGAGTTAACTACCACCCAGGAATGACTGAGTCTCATGACAAGGGCTTTGTCTGAAGCCAGAAATTTCAGTCTTACACATTTTTTGATTGTTTTTAAAAACAGTCTGACTGGGGTTAAGAGCCCAAAGGTCGGTAGCTGACATTTGATGGATATAATCATTCAGAAGGCGCCCGAATGTTTCCCCTGGATTAGACTCGTTGATTTCTTTCCATGTTAGAAATTCTAGTGTGCCTGGTTCAGCCTGTCTTAATTTATGACATAGCTTAAGGTAAGTGCCAACGTTAGAGGCTTCATAGTTGGTTAATCCCAGCTCTAACCTAATCTGTGCCAGTGAAGCAATGCTCGGTAGATGAAGTACTTTTCTGTAGATTTTAGTTGTATGTTTGTTGAGGGCAGTGTTCATTTTGCCTTTAAAAATCTCTATGCCGTAAGATAGTGTTGGCCCAATTTTAGCTCTAAGGACTTCTGGTAAAGGGGCAAAGGTTGGGCCTGAGAGTTGCTTCGATAGCTTGGCTAAGGATACCACTAAGGCCGTTGTTTTAGCTGCAATCACACTGCTTTGCTTTGAGAAGCTGCCCCTTGCATCCAGATGGATGCCTAAGTATTGGTATGATTGGCCAATCGAAAGGTTTGTTTTGTTAATTGACCAACCACCGCCACTGTAATGTTTCTTGCCAAATGGGACTATCAGGGATTTCTCCATGTTAATTTCTAGCTGGTTGTCAGACGTGTATTGCGAGAGAGCAGCAAGGAGCCTTTGTAACCCTACTCTAGTGAGGCTAAACAAGGCCAAGTCGTCGGCATATAAAAGGTTACATAGTGCCGCACCTCCTATTTTGGGTGGATGGCTATTTACCTTGTCTAGAGTGCTTGACAGGTCGGCTATGAATAGGTTAAAGAGAAGAGGGGCCAGCACGCATCCCTTCTTGACACCGCGCGAGGTCATGATTTTTCGCGAGAGATGCGAGCCGGACCCTAGCTTCACTCGAACCCATGTGTCAGAGTAGAGTTGAATAATTGGGTTCAGTATTTTATTTGGAATGCCCCACTGAGTCCGTTTTTTCCAGAGGGCCGCCCTGGGCAATTTATCGAACGCTGCTTTAAAATCGACAAAGCAGCAGAAAACCATCCTGCTTGTTGATAATAAAGCTTTGTCGATTATAATGGAAACTGCCAGTAAATTTGTAATTGTTCCTGAATTGGCAACGAACCCTGTCTGGTTTAGAGGAATCAGATCGTGGTCCTTTACCCATTGCCTTAGATCCTCCAAAATGAGTCCTGCAAAATTTTTTGCCTCTATGTCCAGTAGGGCGATTAATCTGTAGTTGTTGGGCTTGGCTCGTGATCCAGATTTGTGGATGGGATGAATTATTGCGCCCCGCCATGAGTCCGGGATTGTCAGCGTTCAAAGGGTGTAGTTAAAAAGGTTTAATAGCACCGTGGACCAAAAAGGGATGTCCACTTTGAATAACCTTTGTGGCAGGCCATTCGGGCCTGGTGCTCCATCTTGTCTCCCTTTTGTAACTGCTTTGGTGACTCGTTCCTCGGTTAGGGCGTATGCAGGGGTAAGTCCCCGGTTTGTGTCCAAGGAGATATTCAGTGATTCGTCGTCTGCGGTCCCGCATCCCCTAGGTGGTCTAGAGCTGTCGTGGTTATCTTGTGCCTGGAAGTGAGCTGTTAAGTATGTTACCCATTCTGCTTCCTGGATGTTTGCAGAGCCAAGGTTTGTTAGATTTAGGGTGGTGCCGTAAACAAGAGATCAGAATTTCCTTGTGTTTTTTTGCTTGCTTTCCCACACCAATTTTACCCAGTATTGGTTTTCCTGATCCTGTTTCTCTTGGGAAACTGCCCTCCTGAATGCTTTTTGGGCATGGTGATATGTGGCAAGGAAGGCGCTGTCCCGCGGGAATTTTAAAATCAGCCTCAGTGCAATGTTCCTTGCTCTCTTTAGTAGTTTAATGGCGGCTGAGGTTGCGGCCCCTACTGGGGGCGAGTAGTTTGAGCTCTGTGCAGTCGCAGGATATGAGTTGATCAGGTGGAGGCACAACTGCGACCAATTCCATATCGGGTTGTCTTCTTTTTCAAGACTGCCTGTTATGTAGTCCTTGCTTGCTTTTAAAACACTCTGACTATTGGTTTCATTCCATTTCAGGCGCTTGAGGTTTTCGGTGTGGATTCCCTTGTAGGTTATGGGAGCCGCTTTATGGAGTTCCTGGTGTGTAGTGAGAGTGGTGACCTGGGGCCTATGGTCGCTTTCGGACCGTGGGTGGATGCAAAAACAGTTCAGTTTAAACAGTAGTTCTGAATTGCAGATAGTGAAATCTAAATAAGATTTTTTTCTTCCATTCGACCAGGTCCAGTTTTGGGGGTGAGTCACTTGTTTTCCTTCCATTCACTACCAGGTAGCCTGCGTTATAGAATCTCGTCACGGAGAGCTCACCTAATATGTTTGGGGGTTGCTTCGGAGATTTGGATTGAATCAAGGCCTCGATGATATTAGTCATGTCCGGCCCTTCCATGTCTGCTGCAATCCCCTGAAATAGGTTTGTGTTAAAGTCTCCCGTAATGATGCGGTCCGAGTTGGGATGTTCGGTAGCGATGTCGTTCATGATTTCGCACAGTCGGACCAGGTGGTCTTTTTTTGTACAGGTGCTGGGATTAATGTACACATTGACGAGAAGGATTGGGTGCTGTCTTCCGCAGGGATTGATTCTGACCCAAGTAACCAGTCTTCTTTGAGGGGGAATTGATTGAGAGCACCTTTTAGGTTATTTGTTATGTATGTGGACAAACCGCCTTTGGGATGGCCAAATCGGTTGTCCCTGAGAGCTGGCTTCCAAAACTCGATGTATCCTTCTATGGGACAGCCCTCTGTTGCCCAAGTTTCCTGTAGGGCGATTGCTGTATGTTTGCACAGGAAAGCCATAGTGTCTTCGTTTGAGGTTTTTTGTTAAAGTCCACTGATGTTCTATGAGCACAGTGAGAATGGAGACTGTCCCTCCTTGGCATGTCTTTTGTGCCATATATCCGCCACTGAGAGGGGTTTTCTAGAGGAATTGTGTGTTTCTGCAAGTATTTTCCCCACTGGCGGTCACTTTGAGTGTTTTGATGACAGGATTCCTGGCAGCCACCCCCACCTATAATTGGATTCTTCATTGACCCCGACTTTTTCTGGACCTTTTGGTTTGACGTCGGCCCCTGAAGCATTTTTTAAGACCGAGTAGGGTCTTGCGCCTCCTGTTGTTTTGGATGTTGACAAGTAGCTGGGTGAAGTCGGCTTTGTTAACAGGGAGGTGGGATACCCAGGGGTGGAATAAGGGTACACTCTGATTCCCCAGTTCCGCAGCGTCAGCTTCTCTTCAAGAAAAGCTCCTACCCAGTTAGCCAATGAAAAAGTCACCACAGTGACCTCAGAAGGTTGATTTCCTCGGGGGGAGAGGAATTCAATGGATTCAATATTGTTTATGGCCAGTCCGGCTAGACCCGGGATTCCTTCTGATAGTTTTAGCAGGTTAGCTCTGTTGAGAATGTTGTGCTGACCTTTTGATTTATATTCGGGGGCCAGTAGAATCTGATGGCAAGGTGGATCGTTATTGATTGACTCCGGGACAACTATAGGCTTAATCTTGAAATTTTCGACTGTCCTGTCTTGTTTGATTTCATATAACTGTTGTGACAGTCGTTGTGGGGCCCTCGTCAAATGTGAATTTTGACTGGTCGCAACTTTAGGATCGTTGCAGATGGTTTTAGAGTAATTGATTCTTGGCTTTGCGTTTTCTTTTCCCGGGGAAGTGAGAGCCATTGATGGTCTGGGGTTTTCTGGTGTCATCTCTGGTGTCAAATTAGGCTCTGTTGCACTTGCCGTGGCTGAGCTCACCCTTGTGATTTCTGTGTGATCCCTGCCCACGATTGTTTCTGGGGCCAATATTTGTTTGCTTCGGGCCTTTGGGCTGCTTGCAGATTCTTGGATGGATTTTTCCGGAGTGACTCAATTGAGAGTGTGGTTCTTTGCTCTGCGGCACTGATTTTGACGGGGGATTTTTTGTTTTCAGCTTTTTTTAAAATAGGGAAGAGTTCCTGGTGGGCCATGGTGGAGTTTACCCTGAGTTTATCTCTGGCTTTGCGCAGGCGTTTACGCTCTCTTTTACTAGGTGGTAAAACTGGCCCCGGGTTGGCCGCCGCTGTTAAGTCACTTTGAGAAATTGAGCTGTTTGTTTGCACAGGCTCGGGATGATCTTGCCCGGTAGTGGATCCAGTTGGTGGCGTGGGGGGTCCGTTTTCAGCCGTCGGGTTTAATTTTAACTGAGCGCTCTGAGTATGACCGTTCAGTTTCATTTGGCCAATGATTGTTCCTGTGTTTGGAGCCTCACCTTCTTTTAAGTTTGTGTTCTGCTTAGCAGAAGGTTCAATGGGTTTGAAATATTCTTGCTGTGAGGGGGATGGCGGTTTGGTAAAAATGTTTCCTCCTCTCAGCAACTTTACTTCCCTTATGACTGTGGTTAGGCATTCTGGGAGTAGAGAAAGAGAATCTATGATTGGGGAACAACAGCAGGTTGATTCAGCGAGCTTCATTGAGGCTTGTGCCCGTAAAATTAAAGAGTTGAGATTGTCTAGTTTACTATCGATCCCAGACGTAAATAGGGCCATGGTGTTTAATAGATCGACCTGCACCTCTAGTTTTAATGAGTGATAGTTGAGTGCGTTAACTGTTTGCTGCAGGGTTTGTAGAAGTTGTGGCCAAGCACTGGTCCCGATGTTATCTTCAGTGTTTTGTTTTTCGTTCGGGATCGGGCTGGACCTGGGTGAATTCTCAGGCGTCTTAAAAAAGAGGGACAGGTCTGTCGTAAACTGATCGTTCTGGGCGGGCAATGCTGGCTGGCTTTGCTGTATGTCCTTAGTCTTTCCGGATGGCGAGAAAATCATGTACGGGGGGTCAAAGCTAGTGGAGCTGTTGTGGGGACTGTTGTTTGTGGGATCGAGAATTGTTGACTGCTGTTGGAGTGCTCGGGCTGGCTTGCCTGTGAATTTGTGCCATCGTTGTTTGATGAAGGGGGGCCGCAGAAGGCGTGGTCGTAACCGCTGCAATAGTTGCAGTGGGTTGAGGCGGCATTACTTGGACCTCAGATGGGCAAATAGTGTTATCCTACTGGATTTGTGGGGCTTGAGAGGACAAGCGGTCCTCTGCTGGTAACAGTGAAAACTTGTCCGATGGAACGTGGTCAAGTTGAGTGTTTTTGCTGTTTTGGTCGTTACTGGAGGACCCAAAAATGTAAACCTCTGATAGCTCGGTTGCCCTTGCGATTTCAGATGCCCAATGCTGCACCAGGGTCAAGTTAAGCAACCCGAGTTGGGCCGAGCTAGTCGAGCCTGATTGCGCCCGAGAAGTAGTGGTTGATGCCTCCGAAAACTGCGCTCTTGGTTGAGGCGATTCCGCAGACTTAGATGACGTTTTTTTGAAGAAGTCCCGTATGCTAAGCGGTTTTTGTGTTTTTAAAATGTGGCTGGCGTTGGCCGAGACCTCTGCGGCGTCGGATTGTATAGCTTGTATAGCTTTCCTTCTTTTTGGCGCTGTGTACTTTCTCTCCTTTCCTGATCTCATTCTTTCCCAAGGGCTTGGGTTTAGGCTCTTCTGGTTACTCTCAGGCCCAACACGGTGGCACTTTATTGCGGCTTTGTTACTGGAGCAGTTTTTCAAAGTTCTGGCTTCTGGCTTCTGGGATTGTATGCAAGTTAAGCGTTGAGCGTTGGGCGTTGAGTGACTGTGTTCTGGCTTCTGGGGTTGTATGCAGGTTAAGCGTTGAGCGTTGAGCGTTAAGCGTTAAGTGGCTGTGTTGGTGTTTGGCACCCCCCTGCTCACCACATCCCTCTAGCAGGAATCCCCCAACCCTCCCCCAGCCTACCGACACCACCCCACCTCACCTCTCTGCCCCGTTAGAGTCTGCAAACAACTAGAGCTACGTGCTGCACGACTCTGGGAGGGACGTGCAGACAGGGCCTAAGGGTGGGATGGAACCGACAGGGCCTGGGTGGTTAGTCAAGACCCAGCTATCGCTGGATGGGGAGCAAGGGGAGCAGCCCCAGAGCTGGTGGGCTCCCAAAACCGGTCGAGTGGCGGGCAGTGAGTGAGGGATAGCTGAGGCGGGTGAGGGCCAGGAGGCAGAGGCGCCCACGAGACCAGCAGGAGCAACTGGAGCACCGCGGACCGCGAGGGGGGTAGGCCGGTAGGGGAGAACTCAGGGAGTACTCAAGGACTCAGGGGCTCTAAGTGCGTTATGCACAAACGCCGAGCAGACTCCAGGCAAGCAGCGCATCAGGGAGAAGCAGGGGGGACCAGAGAAGAAACTGCCCGCTCACCGAGGGTAAGCGATGGTGATGGAGCAGGAGATTTAATCTCAAATTGTTCTCGGTCAGTCCCTGTCAATGTCTGTGTCACTTGCGTGCGCCAATGCTGCCGAGTACTGCCTTACCGTGAGTCGCTTTCGGTCTCGTCGTCCTCCCAACGGCTGCAGGCGACCGTCGCCTTACTGTGCCTTCGCCGAGCCCGCCGTCCGTGGCCCACGGCTCCCCGCTCTCAGAGCTCTCAGAACAGCCCTCCACACATCAAGCTCCCGCCGCCGGCAGCGTCTCCGCTCTCCTGCACAGCCACGCCCACCCTGTAAGCCTCAGGAGTCAGGTTATCGTGGGACGCGGCCAATCTCCGACAACAACCAAGGCTTAGCTATCAGTCAATTATCGTGTATCATATTGCCTTTCTTATTATTGCCTTCCTTACACTCATCTCTTCAATTCAATTTGATCTTTATTTGGCTCATAAAACTATAAAACAGTGAATAACATTAGAAACCAATAATATACAAACATTGCACCATAACAGTTGTAAATTTGAACATTGCATGAGTTAATTCATGAATGGATGTGCGGTGAAAAAGTTAGTTAGAAGCACACACTACTATTCCGCTATTGAAAAAGGTACTCAAATCAAATCAAATCAAATCATCTTTATTCGGTTTCCATAATTTGTAGAAAAACCATAAAAGTACAATTAAAACAATGTTTTATAAAAGGTTGCAATCAGCGAAAGTCATTCAACAATCCATTCACAAAGTTATTAATTAATTCAGCATTGAAAAATGTAAGACATCAGGATTCAAATTCAAATTAGTTATGTTTTAGCGTTTAACCAAGGTTGGGGCGATGATTAACACAGAATTTCAGAAAACAAGCTATAGATTTAGCATGTAGTTCGTTTTCCAAAAACTGGAGTGCTAAAAAAGCTGAGCGGCAGGCTCGTAGCCCCATAGATCTCAGTATTGGAACAATCCAGCGTCTACATGGGATTTCATAGAATCTACAAAACAACAATATATGGATTGAGGATTGTGAAGAAATAGTGTTGCATGGGCATAGTGATAGATTCCTTGACCAATCGTTCTGTTGAGGAAAGGAAATTAGACAGTAGAAAATGTTGAATCTAAAGCGAGTTAACAAAAAATGTTCATACTGGTTCAGATTAAATATTAGATACGGTTGCATAGAGAAAGTAGTTTGGATGGCTAACGAGTGCTGAACTGAGCTTTTTCCTATCTCATTTATAAGTCGTAACTGGCCTAGATGCAATAGACAGAGTTTTTTTAATTCTTTCTTTGGCATCTCGGAGATAGTTAATGGATAAGTAAAATATCTCTGGAGGCCTAGATCATCAAAAAATGTCTACACATAGACTAGCCATCTAATCTTATGCATACTGTCAAGCGTCATGCATTCCTGAACAAGGCGTCGTGTTAGATCGCACTGGACTGTTGTCCAGATGCAACGCCATAACATAATCGGTTGGATTTTTAAGATGTCAGATATGTAGTCCAGCCCTAGTTCTAAGTGACATCCATATGTCGAAGTGCTTTGGGGGACTGCTAATAGGTATCGCAGGAAGGAGTTCTCGACCCTCTTTAATGCATCTGTGTTTGCATATCCCCATAGCCCCGAACCGTAACTTGCAACACTAACGCATTTAGCCTGAAAGATCTTTAGCATTTCTTGCGGGGGTCTCTTCCCTAACTTCTGAGCGAATACCACCAGGGCAGTAGTAGCCCTCAAAAATAATAGTTTCCTCGCATTAATGGCCATTGTCCATGTGGACTTATTATCTATTAGTATCCCTAGACAGGGATAAGATGTCGTGCACTCTAGTGTAATATTATTAACAAAGATATCTTTAATTTGGTTCCTCTCTGGGGCCAGCATGCATGGCGAAAGTCTTTTTTATGTTCACTTTAAGGTTCAGGGTGTTCATAAAACTACAATATTTATTTACTGCCCGCTGAAGCTGGAGGAGGTTTCTTGCCAAGAACACTGCGTCGTCGGCGTATAGTAATGCTGGAATTGGCCGACAACAGATTGTTGGCAGGTCCTGACTCCCTTCCACCATCGCTGCTTCAAGCCCATTTGTGTATAGTGTAAATAGGAAGGGGGCCAGAACACAACCTTGTCTGACCCCCTCTCTATTCGGAAGGGCTCAGTGAGTTTTCCCCCAACCCCGTGCCTGACTCTTGCCGATGCCCCTGAATAAAGCTCCTGTAAAAGAATCACCAGCCAAGGGTCCACCCCCATAGCTAGTATAATTGCCCACAGTTTAGTATGACTGACGCAGTAGAAGGCTGCGGTCAGGTCAACTTAAACCATTTGTAAGTACCCTCCTTTTGCTTGGACATACTTTCCTATTAAAAGTGAGAGGTTCAAAGCCTGGTTCACTGTGCCCAATCCCTTATGAATCCCATACTGCAGGTCTGAGATTATATCATGATCAGTTGCCCAGTCCTGGAGTCGATCTAAAAGGATACGCCCAGCGACCTTGCCAAGGGAGTCTAAAAGCGATATGGGCCGGTAACAAGTTGGACTGTGGCGATCGCCCTTTTTAAAGATCGGAACTAAAATTGATGTGGACCAGGATTCGAATTTATATTTAAAAAGATCCACTGGGACCCCATCAGGCCCAGGTGCTTTCCCTGATTTCGGTATTTTTAGGGCATTTATTATCTCCTTATGGTTGTAACTTAGCTGTATGTGGTAACATGATTGGATTGAATGAGGCTCCCCCCAACACCCTCAGCTTGCTCTAAGGTGGTGTCCACTGTCTGGCAAAAAAAATTTGAGAAGTGCTGGACCGAAGTAATCGTACCTACCGCTACGTCTAACTTTCGGGAGTCGCTTGCTTCAGAAAGGAAGGGAGATTTAACTATTCTCCAAAAAGTGGCACTATCCTTCACGGAACAACTCTCGTGTAATTGCTTCCATAGGCCATTTCTAATCTGTGATTTACGATTTTTTAAGGCCACCTTGTAAGCCTTTCTCAGTCTAATGATTTCTTCCTTGTCCCGGTTACTTTTGCTCAATGCGACTTTTAGTCTTGAGTACGTTTTTGTGCACTCTGAATTGAACCATCCCTTCCTAACATTCCCTTTTCCTGATTGTTTAAGGAATAGCTCTTCTTCAATGATTTTAGTGATGGTATTGTAACTGGACAATATTTGTTCGGGTGTAGAGCTAAGATCAAGGCAGATTTCAAAAGAAGGCAGGGCTCGCTGGACCACTTTGGCTGTTACCAGCTCTTGATCTACTTTACTCCATTTTAAAGAGAAGCCATTTAGTCTATCTAATTTCAGGGATTGTTGGTCCAAAAGACTCCAATAATCTGGCTCCTCCAAAAGGGTAGGAACATATATTGTGGTATTGTCTTCGACCACTGACGTACTCCTTCCTTTTATTTTCGTGACACTTATTTTAATCTGATGCAGTAGTATTTTACATCCACTAAGTCATGAAGAAAGCCGGGCAGATTTGCCACTACGGCTGAAACATGTCGACTTTACCTATTGTAAAGAGATAGTTAATTTTTTCCATACTATCAGGTTGCTTTTATTCATGACATACAGACGATCCTAAATAAACATATTTTTCGTCTCTATAGTCATTTTTATTTTCACATTCACTATATCACTGCACACCATCAGCACTTGCATACTTTGATAAGCATTCTGGCTGAGTGAATTTGGAGCAAGGAGTTAGGTATCCAATACTGTTAGCCTGTGGGAAACATAGGCTGCATAAACTCTCCTCCGTTGCATTCTAGATGACGAGGCTCCGCCAAAAGGGTGAGCTGATGGAATTCACACTCATGCCGACTGCTGAGAAAGCGATCTGAGTCTGGTGGGCGTTCTTTCTGAGCACTAAGTAGGTTGTTGTGTCTGATCCAATAGACTGGCTCTATCCCTTTTGTTGTACATAGGAACACATATTGACACACTGTTGGGGAAGTGGTCGCTTACTGCATTAATAATTGTATCAAACTTTTGCATAGTTGGTGCCGAGCTATAAGAAGCAAGAATAAAATCAATTGTGCTTGTAAGCCCTCTCCCATTAAAAGTAGAGGAAAAAGGGGCTGGGAGCTAACCAGTTGATTTGCAAATCCTAAATCCATGGTAACCATTATCTCATTCATTCGATTACCCACGTTCGTATGCATAAAATGCGTTAAATTGTTCCCACCCTCATCCTGCATGCCACAGTTGTTAGTGCTGTTCTTTTTACACAGTGACAAATTAAAATCACCGCCCCAAATCAGTGCAAATGATTTATTAATATACTTCGAACGCAAATCTTGCAATAAAAAGGAAACCTTGTTTAGAACATCAATTAAGTCAATTTGATGTTGATTGTTATAAAAATTTACCACAAAATAGATTGACGTCCGCCAGGGGTGTGTATTGGCACCCACGCTCTTTTTGTTGTTCATCGATCAAGTAGTGAAGTTCTTTGCTGATACCCCCACTGATGCCCCCTGTCTGGGTGGGAGTAAGTTCCCCATGCTCATCTTTGCAGATGACACCCTGCTCCTCTCAAAGACCCGCAGTGGCCTGCAAACTGCATTAAATAGATTTGAGGAGTTCTGCTTGGCTAACGACTTGAAAATCAATGTTAGTAAGACCAAATTCATGGTCCTAAATAAAAGTCGTCCAATTAAAAGTCATGTGAGCATGAACGGAGTAAATTTAGAACAAGTAGAGGTCATGACCTATCTAGGAGTAACCTTGGATCACCGCCTCAGCTGGAAACCACAGGTTGACACACTTTTTCTAAGATTTGCACGTCTTACTGGCTGTCTTTTGCAGGAGCAAAAAAGGTCCCTAACCAAACGGGTTAAGCCCGCCCTCAGGATCTATGAAGCTAAGATCAGCTCCGCAATTCTATACGGGGCTGATCTTTGGGGGTTTATGGACCTATCAACTCTGGTTAGGGCTCAAAATAAATTTTTGCGAAAGTTGGTTGGACTTCCCCAATCCACTCCGACAAAACCACTTTGTTTGGATATGGGCTGTGCACCAATCAACGAGATGGCCCGATATTGGTTAGTAGCCCTGTGGAGACGCATTTGGACATCTCCAGATTTAAGTCTCTTTGCTAGGGAATTAGAGTAAGTGAGATCGATTCGGGGGTCGAATAACATACCCTAGCTGCGTGAAGTTAAAACAATCTTAAAAGACATGGGCTGCAATCAGCTGTGGGTCTCTCCACAGTCTACTTCCTTTCCCTCCAAGCAAGACTACAAAGCAATATACTGGGCCTGTGTTCGACAGGAGTCTGTTATAAGCTCAGATGCCACCAGTTTAACTGGGAGATTCCTGTCCCATAAATTAGACCCTTCCTTTGAGAACTACTGGGACCTCATAACCAAGCCATTAGACAAAAAACTGTATTATCAGTTTCGAGTCGGGTCCCTGCCTCTAAGGTCTTTCACTAAGAAATGGTCTGCCGTTTCGAACGACCGTTGCCCTTGGTGTACCAACCATATTGAGAGTATTAGTCACTTTCTATTTGCTTGCCCCGCCTATTATGCACCTAGAAACAAATGGATTAGGCCCATCTGCCTCCTTCTCAAAGTACGAGGGAGTGTTGAGGCGCTGTGGGCGCTACGTACCACCACCTCCGAGGCAGTGGTTGTAGGTGTTGCTAAATTCCTGGGGTGGGCATGGGTTATTAGAGCAAAACCGCTACAGGCATCTTGATTCTTAATGGGTTTTTGTATAAGTGGTCTTTATTACATTGTTTAATTCCTTTTTAATGATGATTTGTATCATGTAATAATGATGTTCTTAAACTCAGAACTGTATCCTATTTTATCTTTTTTAATTGTCTTTTATGATGTAAAAATCGAAATAAAGACTTTAAACCTGATTGACGTCTTGTTTACAAATATCAAAAGAACCTGATAGTTACTTTCTAACCTCAGAACAGCTATTTTATTAACTGATAGGACATTTGATATGTACATTATTAAGCCCCCTTTCGGCCTCCCTGAGGAAGATTGAATTGCATCTGAAAAATAGGTTTCATATCACACCAAATGGATAGGGGAACAAAGCCATGTCTCCTGTAAGCATATGATGTTGTGTTTCCTTACCAATTTTAACCAATTATCATTTGTGCTTTTAAAGAGTAGGCCGGCAACATTTCAAAAGACAATATCTAGTTTCAGACCTTTCGTTTCGGGCTGGGAACTCGTATCCTGAAGCGAGTGCTCTATGTTTAACATTGGGACAGACAAGCCTCTTACCAGTCCCCCTTATTGGGAAAAGAGGCCACATCCTCACACGATGTGGTCCAATCCCCACTATTTGTACAGTGAGTAAGGAAATTAGCTGGTTTTAATCTGGAATGTGAGGGCTCTGGGGATGGTATTTCCAGTTGACTAAGTGGTACCATAGAACTCACTGCTATTGATTCTGCTATTGCCAAGTCCAGTCACTCGTTGTCATCTAGGCCTGACAGAGCATTAAATCTATTATAGGTTGGAATAGGTTGTAGTGGCCATTGAACCATAGAAGGCTTTCTCGAATTTACAGGGAGATAATTGTTCTTTTAGGAGGATAGAAAAAACCCAATGGCAATATATTGATCCCAACAGCATTAACAGTTTGGCTTATCCCTAGGCTCAGGATTTCATTTACCAACCGGGGAGAGCCAAATGTCATGACTATACAGTCACCCAACAAAACCTTTTCCCGCACTCCCACCCATTGGACACGTCTAACCATCTTAAAGTCTTGAAATAATTGACTATGCAATCCTACCCTATTACTCAGCCAGTGTAACGATGTATTTTTAAGGGATATCCATGATTCCTCATTGGGAGCTTGGTTAGATGGTACGTTGCCCAAGACGATAACATAAGGGGTAGCTTCTGGTGGAAGGTCCAAATGGGTATCAGTCGCCTGGTGGTCAGCGGGAAGAAGGGTTCCAGGGTGATTTTGTTTGTATTGCTGAGAGGAAAGAGGCGTTTGTACCCGAGATGTTATTACCTGTGGGGTTGTGTTATTGTTTGCATTGGTCTGTCTTTGCATCGTGTGCTGTACCCTTTTCTCTGCTACCTTTTTGTATGTCTGCTCGTTCGGAGGAGTGGTAGTTACAACAGGGACTGTCCTCTTTGCTATACTACCCTCTCTTAATAGGGAGTGCGGGTTCCCTGTGTGAGTGTTTAAGATCGTGTTTGTACTCTGGTCGTAATTGGAATTAAATTTGTTGATTCGAATTTACTAATTAAAAAGTTTTCCATGTTGGTCATTCTGGTTGACAGCTGATCTAGCCTAACCCTTATGTACGAGTCCAGTCTCTCCACTAAAGATGTTAAGTTGTGTATCTCTGATTGAGGCTCAGAGTGGATGGTAATGTTGCTCGGTGGTCTAGCCTTTTGTTTTGATTGGATTTTGGGCTGGTCTACTCATTTTTCTTCAAGAGGGCACTTTTCTGTTGTTTAGGCGATTGAAAAGAGGAGTGGACAACAACTAGTCCCGTATCGTTCTGGGAATCTTGGCCACCGCTAGATCTTGGTCTTGTTTTTTTTTAGCTTTTTTTGAGGGGGTTGTGTAGGGGACTCAGTAGTAATAGACTGAAGGTCATCAGTACTAGGTTGAATACAGCAATTTACTATACTAGCAACTTTTCCCCCTGAGTTTGGTTGAGTGAATTCTTCATTGTAGGGTAACTCCTGGCTTAACCCAGAAGAAGACCCCACAATGGACTCCTCCACTGATAGGATCTGTTGATCTAAAACACAGACGGCTCCTGTTAAGTAATTCAATAAGGTTTGCTGGGTGTCAGAGCTCGGCCTGCTTTCCTGGGGCTCAATAGTTTCCTTTTTCCCATAATTTAATACAAATTGCCTAACCTATCCAATAGGATTCAAGTAAAATAGAAACTGTAAATACCAATGATTAATAAAATGGCCCCAGAAATACAACCAAAAAACCAAGCGACCGGGCCCAGCCCAGCCTCTTCCGGCCAATGACTGCCAAGGACAGGCCCGCCCTTGGCCCGAACTTCGTCCGCGCGCGTCCCGCGCCGCGGTAGTCGGCGCCTCAAGTTGTAAGCCCGGGGGCGAGGGTAGTGTCACAGGCCTCTCGCGAGACCGCTCTGCCCGCTAGGATGTAGAGTCCTGAGCAGCGTGCGGTCCGCGGGGTGAAGGAGGCAAGAATCAGAGCCACAGTCAATATCCCCCATTGTCAACCCCCTGAGCAGGACAGCAAGACTCTCGGTAAAAAGGTAGGGCAAAAGTAAATCTTCTTAAAAACAGCGTCCCTCGCCGTGGTAGTCGGCGCCTCAATTTGTAAGCCATGGGGCGGGGGGGAGTGTCACAGGCCTCTCGCGAGACCGCGCTGCCCGCTGGGATGTACAGTCCTGGGCAGCGTGCGGTCCGCGGGGTGAAGGAGACAAGAATCAGAGCCACAGTCAATATCCCCCGTTCTCAGCCCCCTGAGCAGGACAGCAAGACTCTCGGTAAAAAGGTAGGGCAACAGTAAATCTTCTTAAAAACAGCGTCCCCCGGTACTTAGAAAGTGACTAAGAGTAAAAGAAAGCCAGAGTATTAAAATTACAGAAAAAGTGTCCAGCTCCTTCTTCAAAACTCACTATGTAAAACTCATCAGAAAGACTGAAAGCAAGTTAGGTAGATCAATCACAGTTAAAACATTATTTGTCCACCACATTCGTTAGTCTTACTGCTGCTGAGAAGAATTTGTCAACTATTATGTTAATATATTCCATTAGCAGCAATTGCCTTCTCTAATTTGTGGGTCCCATTCCCTGTTCATTGTCCTGTCCATACTTTCTCCTGAGTGAACTGAGATTTAGTCACTACCTTGGCTCTTCTGATCTCCAACTCTCCCTCACTACACTCTGAACACTCCTCTACACTGTTACCTTCCACTCCCATTTCTGAGGCACACTTTTCTCTCAATGCCCTCTCTTTCCTCCTCACCCTCTCTCAATAACTGCTACCCTTTTCTCCTCTGTTTCTCAAGGCCTTCTGTGTACTCACAACTCCTGTGTTTCTGTGATTCTCTTACTCCCTCAGGTCCCTCTTTCATTCCCACACTGTGTGACTCTCAGTATCTCCCACATGGCTGCCGTGCAGCGCTGCTGACCCCATTATTCTCGTTTGACCTCAGTCCTTCACTGTTTCCTCGACACATATCACCCTCTGCTGTCCTCTGATCCATTCACTGCCTCAACATAACATCCACACGTCACTCCTCACAACATCACCACCTGTTAGATTCCTGGTCCTCTACACTCCTTGCTTTCTCTCCTCCTCTGTGCTCCCTTGGTCCTCCTCACTGTTCTTGCTACACTTCTACTTTTCTCAATACTCTTCTATACCGCTTAATCTCTGAGCACCTTGGGCCTTGTGTGGTAGTCCTGGAGGGAACCTTTCTTGGTCCAAAATTATAGTGATGAGGGCTGGATTAACAGAACTAACTTAAGACAAAATCCTAAACTTACTACCATTTTGGTATTCACAGAAGGCACTTACTCATTTTAGTATTCACAAAAGGCACTTACTCATTTTAGTATTCAGAGAAGGCACTTACTCATTTTGGTATTCACAGAAAGCACTTATTCATTTCGGTATTTACAGAAGTTAGGAGTCCTACCTTTAGGACTCCTAAAGGCCTTCTGTGAATACCGAAAGTCTTAAAGTTAGGATTTTTCTCAGTTTAGGAGTAGTAAAGATAGGACTCCTAACTTTAGGACTGTTAAACTGAGAAACATCCTAACTTTAAGACTTTAGGTATTCACAGAAGGCATTTAGGAGTCCTAAAGTTATAAATAGCGGTCTGCTGGTGCTGGTATTGGACTGGAGAGTGTGCTGCGGCTACAGCTGGTGTGTGAGATGGGAGAGTCCATGGAGGGGCAGTGAAGTTGAGGAGAGTGAAGTAAGGTTGTAGGTTGGTGTAGGACGAAGGGTTGATTCTTTTGTGACAAATGACTGCAGGCTAAGGTTGCAGTGAGAAGGACTACTGGAGTGCAAGGAAGGGTGGGCAAAACAACTTTTTGTTGTTGTTGTAAATGTCACTAATGTAAATGGAGAAGAAAAAGCCACCAGGCTCAGATGCTACTGCGTCATCACGCTGGACATAGCAACCATTATGGATGAGAAAAATCCCTTGTTGGGAAGCTCTGTTCACCAATACTTGTACCAGTTATACTACTGTTGGCTCACAGAGTAATATTCTGAGCCAAAACTATCACATCATTGTGGAGAGGTCTTCTTCTTGCACACTGCCATGTTATTGTGTTGTAATGGGGTAGCCATGTTAGGTGAGGGAACATCACTCAGGGGTCAATGGAAGTGGAAGAAGCCCTGCACTCTTTCTCAGCAGCACCAAACAAGTTCTGGACAATCAAATGCAGTAATAAGGTAAATATGTGGGAGAACCCAAAGGCTCTCTGACAGTTGCACTTCTTAAATCTTTTATCTGTTGACGACATAAGGTATGAGATGGCCGTACCTAAAAAAAACATCTCAGAAGTCATGACACACATTAAATATGGTGCTTGAAAAATCACATTATAACACTATACACTAACTTATGTGCGTTAACACATAAAGAATAAGACAAGGAGTTATGTCATTTGTTGTGGAGTTCTGGTCTTTATCCAAAGGTGTTTTTTAAAACAGTATTTGTTCTATTAAAAATAATCTATGCTTTTAGTGACTCTTGCTCCATTTCTAACTGAGCCCCTTCTGCCCTTGACTCCCATTGGAAACTTAGCATTAAGGGAAGGTCACTAGACTTAGATGCCATACAGTGTATAGTTGCTCACTCTGAACACATATCCTTTTCTGGCAGAAGACATGTGCCAGATCCAGTTCAGGGGGCCCGGAGCAAGTAGAGGCTACTGGGCCTCAGCCATCAGGGAGGGGTGGTTCGCCACAGATGACACAGAGTCTGTCCTATTATGGTGTTTTTTCAAACTCGGCCATATACAAACTCTCAGCACATGTCTCTCAGTGGCAGCACAATCGAGCAGTCACACTGTTCTCATGGAGTTAGTGTCGGGGTATGCAAACTCAGAACCCAGATCACCCAGCGAAGCAATATCTGTTTGTCCAATCCAGTGCTCTAGTAGGATAAGGAATGTACTTTAATAGAGAAGCTTTAAATGGAATACTGCCGCAGGTACAATAATATGCACCGCCACTTAGGCGACTGCATGTTGGGATACTGTCTTTACTGTCTTCCTCTACGCTCTTTCACATGAGTTGTATTGTATTGCATTGTAATTGCATTTATATAGCGCTTACTACACCTGACCCGGCGTCGAAGTGCTTTTTCGGTGAGTAGCCCGCTACTCCAGGACCCATAGAGAATTAGTGTTGAATTAGTATAGTGAAACATGCAAGTACATTTTAAGTGGTGGATAGGTTAGACAGTTATTTGGATTTGGAATGATAGCAGAAGGATAGAGGAGGACAACGGTTTGTATTTATATAGCGCTTGTTGACGCACGCTAATCAGGAAGCCTACAAAGGATTAGTGGTTAATTAATATGGTGCAATATGAAGTAATTTCAGTGGTGGATATGTGTCAGTTACTTGGAGTGAGAAGGATAGCAGAGGGATAAAAGGGAAAGAAAGATTTGCATTCATATAGCACTTGTTACCCCGAAGCGCTTTTCTGGCAAGTAGCACGTCACTCTGGAAACCATAAACGATTAGTGGTGAATTAGTATAGTTGAATATGGAATTTGAGAAGTGAACATGTTAGTCTGTTAATTTTGATTGAAAAGTATAGTGGAGGGATAAAAGAGTAAAATATGTTTTTTGTTTGTTTTGTTTTTAGCAGTAGGAGGAGGCTTTTGGATGAGTAAAAAGGAGTTTTGGAGGGGAGGAGTCAGAGGGAAGAGTTTAGAAAGGTTTGTTTTAGGGGATCAATATAGTAAAAGTGGTGTGAGAGGATGCAAGGGTGATAGAGTAGGAGAGAGTCTAGAAAGGCTTATTTTGTGGATCATAGTAGTGGTGTGGGGTTTGGGATAAATGAGAGTGGATGTCTAGGATATATTGAGAGAAGTATAGGGTGAGGAATAGGGTAGTGCATTGGAAAATGCGAAATTAAAGAAAGTTATAAATATATAGATCCATAAGTACTATAAGTTTGTGAATGTGGATGGTGTGGGCTGGGGATTGCTAAATGGGTTAATGGGCGGCATTCCTGGCCCTGGTCAGTCTAGAACAGGCTCAAACAGGCAACTGCCCTTGTCCTGAGACGCCCTAACCCTGGCCTTTTATAGCCCTAGTAATCAGGTCAGCCCTTCAGCCATTGGGAACCCTAGCCCTAACACTATCCAATCACAACACTAGCCCTAAAATCTAGAACCAATAGGAGACCAGGACATTACAGCCAATCTTAGTCCTTTTCCAAGCATCAAATCAGTTCAAAAACCATGATCTCTACGTCCAATAGAGGCCCTAGCCCTACCAGTAGTCCCAAACCAAGTCCAAGCAACCAACGGCACAGGGAGCCATAGTCCCTACTTCCAATAGAAAGCCTAACACTAATCTTAGTCCCACAGCTAGTCGAGCAACCAATCACACCAGAAGCCCTAATCACTACTTCCAATTAAAGGTCTAACCCTAGAAATAGTTCCACCGTATTCCCAACAACTAATAACATAGGAAGCCCCAGTCCCTACTTCCAATAGAAATCCTAACCCTAATCCTAGTCCAAACCCTAGATTGATTTAATCACAGACCCAGAAACCAATCAGAACCCTCAAATACCCAACCAATGAGGACACTAACCCTAATCCAATAGAAACATCAAATACAGGCACCAATCAGTGTGCACATGTACCAACCACTAGCTGACCATATAAGGTTCTAGCTAACACAGACAAGGTTTGGTGGCCAGGGAGTTGGAAGCTGCATCTCCTGTTCAGAATCTCCTAGGAGACAGACCGGCTCAATCCACACTTTGAATATCTGCAGGTAAAGGCCTCACTAACTTGAAATCAAACAATACTGTTTGAATAAAACTTTACTCCCTCTCCCGGCGAAAAAAACAAAGGGCACAGTCCCTAGTAAACACAGTTTAAACAGCTCACAGAAGCACCCTCTGGTGTAGAAAATCCCTGTTGCTGGGGGGGGGGAGGCAGGGGGGCTGGTTTCACTGGCTTGTGAACACACAATGGTGGCTGGGAGTACACTGTTTTAACATACAGGTCTTAGCACAGGTCAAAGGAGAAATTTGGAGGGAAAACAGAATTGTCACCAAGGAATGAGAGGGACAAACTACAAAGGTTGGACTGCAAATCCCACAATTAAACATGCCAAATGGAGGCAATCATGAGCAGGGAAAACCACAAGTTTAAAACACAACACAGGTGATCAAATATGCAATTACAGACAGGCTAAAACTCCTCTTGTGAGTCTAGGCAGGTCCCCGTTTGGTTATTTTTTTATGAGCTATTTTTCAAGGCGCAGGTGCAGGTACCCCATTATGATTATGGCTGTGCTCAGTTCAGTACAGTCTCCTAGATACAGCCACACCACAATGCAGATCTGCATGCATTTCACCATCTTGCGTCTCCGACCTCGCTCACTTCCAGGATGGGACGGCATGGTTGCAGGAGTGTCCCTGGGTTTGCATAGGCTGCTGGAGGATGAGGCAGCCAAGGCTGTAGCTGTGAGTTCTTTATTGAATGCAGGAAATGGAAGTCAGTGAGGACTCACGGAAGCCATAAGATCTGGTTCTGCTTCACTGTGAGGCAGACTGGCCATCATTTACCGGAGTGTCACAACAGCACCTCAACAGCCATGGAATGCACTTTGTAAATAATGTAGTGGGGACCATCATGTGTACAGCTACATACAGCGCCAGTACGCCACGTAACGAGGTAACAGTGCGCTTTACAAGTATACATACATTACATTACAAGTCTTGGCTACGTTAGAGACGTCCACCATGGACATGGGTTTTGTCTTCTGTGGTAACAACAGCCACAGGAATAGGTCTGGGGTTCAGTGGCTACATTCACCATAGGAACAGCTCTTCATTTAAGCTTCCAGGTCAACCATGATTGTTCCTATTGCAATGTTGGCTGCCTGCTTGTGATTCCCGCTTGGCACTGCACTTCTAGAGAGACTTCAACCATGCTGTGTGGACTTGCAGATACATTTCTGCAGTCTTCCTTCTCCTGGTAGACCCTCCACACATATGTGGCAGTTTATGGCACTACCTGGACAGTCACCCCTCCTGCAGCTTGACAGGCTCTTTCAGTCTCTTAGCAAGCAAGCTGGCTACCAGGTGCTTCAGGTCAGGAGTAAAGCTCCTCCAGCAAGTAAATACTGCAGTTGATGTACCCCTCACTCTGGGACGTTGGCTGTCTCACAGACATCAGTTCTGGCTTTTTTACAGCAGCCCTCAAAATATGCTGAAGAATGATCCCTTCCTTGCTGAAAAGACTGGGAACTGGAGCAACATCGATGTAGGTTGCTTTCACTTGTACGCACTCAAAGCAGATAATGAACATGGATTCTAAGTCTGTTGTCTCGAGACAGGTTTGGGCTGTTTCTTCTGTCAAGTGTCCTCTGTAGCCTATGAGCCAGACAGAGCCTTAATGGAGAGTGATGCTCTTCAGAGCAGGTTAGTCTCCAGCCTGGAGTACTCACAACAGAAGTCCAAAGAGTCATCCTGTTTCTGCAACTGGCTTTTCACGAGCCACACTAAACAGTGATCAGGTTGATGACAAAAAGCTGGTTAAACCTAACAAATCTCTCTCACCCTGAACAACAAAGATGAGAGTCCCATCCAGAATACCTACCAAAGCCCAGTACCGCAGGACAAATAATCAGCAGCTCCACTCGGCAGGAGTTGCTTAAGTGATTCTTAAAGGAGCCATGTCACCTACCTCCATTTTCAGTAATGATAGCATTACTCTTCCGCTGTCTGTGAAAACAACCTCACCTATCTTGTTCAAAGGCTAGGGCCTTCTAAAATAGGATCTGAAGACCTCCATTACTCTGGCTCACTCATGCACTTACGGCATGCACTACACTAGCCACAAACACACACAATCTGCTTGATTGTTAATACTAGGATGTAGGTTACACATTGATGCAGAACTTTACAGAACTGGGGGAGTCTACACGGATAGAAGGTCTGATCACAATTGTGGATTCACGAAACATAATATATTATGCTGCCACCACCAATGTACATGCTAAACCCATGACTGTGGCGGTAATCCACTGTCAGCAAAACAAGAACACAATTTGTGCACTCCTCCAGGTCACAGGACAGTTGCAAGACTTAATTTGTGTCAGGGACTGTAGTAGGCCAATGCACAAGTGATATCAGCATGAGCCAAGAGCCAATATAAAAAATTTAGATATAAGTCAGAGTCAAACACTCAGAACATGACAACATAACTGCACACCCCACTGGGAACATTTTTAGTCCTAGATACACAGGCAATATAATGTTTTTCCTAAATTAATATGGCTATTTTAACGTCTTTTCCCTACATATATGTTTACTTGACTCCTATAAATATGCTATATTGTGGGTACTAAACAGGTGCATATTTTGGTGTATAATCATTGATGTAAATATACATTAGTTCCAATCATTATCCATCTATACATAGTGCACACATTCAGGAATAGCTTTTCCTTACCCTCTAAATATTGAGTAGCTTGTATGTCTTGGTTTCTTTGCTTCACAAAAATGATGAGTTGGTAGCAAGGAAAGCTGACTGTAGCCAGTAAAGTTAGCTCTCCTTGTGACCTGGTACCTACCTACCTTTAGGGGTACCTGCCATATGCCTTGGAGAGCTTACCTATAGGCTGCAGAGCTGAGAGTAGCCACAAACCATTACCATGAGGCAGAACATTTGTATAGAGAGATAGAAGGTTAGGGGCATTAGAGGATTTCAGAGGAAAAAGGGTCTGCCATACAAAACATCTGAAGTTGTAGTACCTTATTACATCCTGATTCCTTGGCAGTACAACTGAAGGCCTCCATAACACTACCCCATGCTCTTTTGAGGGCAAACCTGCATTGCATCTCACCCACCAACTTCACTCTCCTTGCATCCCTACCCTCTGCTCAATCATAATTGCAGAGGCTCAATACAGTTTATAAGATAACAAAACAGAAAAAAACATCTACATTCACTCACCTGTAATTTCATCAAGGCATCAACAATCCTTCATCAATGTTGTAGGCCTGTATGCCAGCAGAATTGCCTGCAGACCCATATCAATGACTGGCTCTGCAGCCATTTCAGTCAGAACAATCGATTCATTGAGTATAGTTATTTCGGCAAAGGAACTCTAAGTTAAGTCTGGGTGGTGAACTCTACTATGATTGCAGTTTGTGGAGTTTTCCCTCGCGTTCATCTACGTCAAGTTGGTGAGTGCAAGCGAGGAAAAACCACCTCCCGGAGAGATTTTTCCTAGTTCACGATCATCAACATCAAGTTGGCAAGCGTGAGCAACCACTCACATTGAGAAACTGTCTGTTCGCTTTGAGACAGCTGCTGCTTGCGTAAGCATCTACTCGAGCAGCAGAAAAGAAGCAGAGCACAATTTTGCTGTGCATGGTGGCGTTCACGATGATTCCACGCAGCAGATCTCCATGAACTCTGCCCAGGCATACTCCAAGTGCCTTACATAAAAGCTTTTTTAAACCAAACTGCCTAAAAAATATACCTACATTCAAAGAAAATGACCTGCTTTAAGAATTCCAAAAGAGATTCTAGTATGGCTGAGGCACAGAAGCAGCAGTGATTTCCACAGGATATGATTATAAAATGACAGTGGATTAAAACTGGAGGCACATCATTTACTAGAACTCTCTCTTGCATTTAAAATCGTTCATCATAACTAGCTTCTACACAGATTAGACAACATCAGAGTGCAGTGCACATGACTGAGTCAGATTGTATCTTTTCTATCAGACAGATCATCATCTCACGGCTCCCTTCATGTCAGCTCCATTAATATAGTTCAGAAGATGTAGCAAACATTTTTATCCCCTCATTCAAATTTACCTTTGCTCTGTATTGAACCAAGTCTGCTACTCCATTTTCAAGTGTATTGTTAAGCAGATAATATAAACAAATCATACTTAAGTATGAAAACTCATCTGACTTTGACTCATCACACAATATCGCAAAGTCAATTAATGGATGATATCTAATCACACCAAAATAAACACATGCCACCTCAAAATATCCATATGCCGTAAATCGATTAAACATCATTCATCAACAATATGGCCTCAGCAAGTAGGCCTGCAACCAACAACTCAACTTAAGTGATGAATCTTTGGATAAAGATTATTTGTCTAATATTTAAACTGCAGTTTGGCACTTCTTTCCCTCATATTGGCCTCGAGGTTATCTCTTCTTACATTGCTAAAAAATGCTTGTCCCAGCCCACTGACGGGTCACCCCCAAAAGTCGGGTCTAGTTTGCCACTTCCCGGAGGTAACCAACTCCACTGCCCCACTCTGACATACAAACAGTCCACCTTAATCTTCATTCTTCTCAGGTTGCAGATGGAGACTTCTCTCCTCCCCATGGCCAGCAACCTCTTTAACTTTTACCCTGCTCACCACATTGGAGAAGTGTGGCTCAGTGGTTAGAGGCGGCAGACCCGGAATCTGAGATCGACCGTGGACCAGGGTTCGATTCCCCTCCTCGGCGGGTCTCGGGCTCATAAATTCCACGGTCTCGACAATTCTCGCTCCGGTGCCTACTCGACTCACGGGGTCACACTCTGCGACTCTGGGCAATAGCTTGCTTAATCTCCACATCGGCCCCTCGCGGCGGGATGCCTGGCTTTCACCTTGTGGATACCCCGCCGGGGTTTCTCACAGGGGAATACCAGGACGGGTTCCCTAAGCAAGCGCGGAGATGCCCCAGGGTAAGTACTGCGCTATATAAGTTTCATACATTTACATTTACATTTACATTGGAGAACTTCCATCAAACCAGCTCCCCTTTCATTTCTAAAATACCCCAAACATTTTCCAACAAAATTGTTAGGACATTGTTGTTACCCGGAGCCTTATTTCAAATGTTACATCCATTAGTGGGTCGGAGATGAGTTTTGAAGGGGGCCTGTACACCCAACCCAGAAAAGGAGAACAAGACACTTCATTAGTATGCAGCACCAGTGAATAATTGAGTGCAAACCTGTAGCCCTTTCAACACCACAAATAAGAAGTGTAGAGTGGGTTTCTTATCAACGTTTTTCCCAAAACTGGTTAGCCCTGACTACTGATTTTTGAAGATGACTTGAACTTTCATTACATGCTCGGTGTACCTGAGCGATGCAAGCTTTGAATCCATGCACTATGTATAGAAGCATATATTTATAAATAGATTTCCGATTTGTAAAACAAAATGCATTCTAATACCTCCTTGTCTTGTTGAGACTAGGTGCAAGGGGCACCTCCATTTCACTCAATCTCGCATAATAAAATGTTACTTGACACTGACTACGGCACACCAACTCAATGACCCTAAACTCACATGATAATTAAATAAATACATAATCACATTGTCGACTTGTGCACAAATACATAACGTATTCAACATGCAACATATATTTATGTGTGCGTGAGTGTATATATATATTACCTACTGGCGGTCGCCAGTAGGTATATATAGTTAGGATTTTTTCTCTATGGGATTTTTGAAAATTCTATGTCTAATAACTATGGCGTTTGTGGACGGAATTGGCTGAAATTTTCTGGAAAATGGAACATTTTGTTTCTGAGCAGCCCCTGGAAATTTGGGGGGGGGTTCGTCAAGGGGGTGCCGAGAAAAAAGGGGGGTCCCAAAACGTGTTTTTAACATTGAGTTTTCCATAGGGCGGTTGGCCTCACTTTTAGCCCGAACGGCTGAATGGATTTGCACGAAACTTGGCAAAATTGTAGGGACTGGTAGCCCGATGTGCCTTTTGTAGGTCTCAATATATGTGCTACAGTGGATTTTGAGAAATTAACGTTTAAAAAAAGATATATATCTGTAACAGCGGACCGGGCAGCGCTCCAGTACGCGTACTTTTCGCGCAACGGAGCTTTGTGAAGCGAAGCTGATTGGTTCTCCGGCGTCTGTAAACATTCCAAACAGTCCGTAGCGGCCGCCATCTTGTCTCTCGGTAGGATCGAGAGACAAGCGGAGGCCAAACCGAAGGGGCAAATGACCAAAAGGGGGCATAGTAGATCCTCCCTGACCGTTTAGGTTTGATGTGGAGGTTTTAAAAGGGCCCCGCGGGGCAAAAAAAAATAAAAATAATAATAATCGAACAGCTGAATGGATTTGCACGAAACTTGGCAAAATTGTAGGGACTGGTAGCCCGATGTGCCTTTGCTAGATCTCAATATATGTGCTCCAGTGGATTTTGAGAAATTAACGTTCAAAAAAAGATATATATCTGTAACAGCGCACCGCTTCGCGTACTTTTCGCGTTACGGAGCTTTGCGAAGCGAAGCTGATTGGCTCTCCGGTGTCTGTAAACATTCCAAACAGTCCGTAGCGGCTGCCATCTTGTCTCTCGGTAGGATCGAACAGCTGAATGGATTTGCACGAAACTTGGCAAAATTGTAGGGACTGGTAGCCCGATGTGCCTTTGCTAGGTCTCAATATATGTGCTTCAGTGCATTTTGAGAAATTAACGTTCAAAAACAAGATATATATCTGTAACAGCGCTCCGCTTCGCGGAGATAAAATTATATGTGTATTACCTAGCTGTTGCTAACACCAGTTAGCGACGGCTAGTAGAAGATAGCGACCATCTTGGGCCCCACTTTGCATGTGAGTGATATTTATCACTAATGACATGCAAAGTGGGCATGCCAAGATGTTAGCGACTGGAAACAGTCGCTAACATCGCTATCTCCTATTATCAACTTTTGGAAATATTCGAGATAAGCGCGAATATCTCCAAAAGCTACCACCTGCCCTGAGCAGTTCTTAGCCATGTTATCCAATGGGAGGTGGATAACATGGCTAAGAGCATTAGCTCGGTAATGCATGAATATCGCTGAGTTTTCAGCGATATTAATGCATTGCGGTCGTTTTTTATCGTATTTGCGATAAACCTTGATAATAGCAAGGTTTATCTGCGATAATTTCTGACGGTAAAAAAATCGTTGCTAAGCATCGTTAGGGATAAATATCGCTTAACTTTGGTAATATGCCCCAACGTCTGTTAACGTTCGATTAGAAGGAAATCAGGAAGTGTTGAAAAACATTGTCTGCGCCATCTTGTCTTTTTTCAAATGCCACACTTTTGTCGTGCACGGCAGCCATTTTAGATGCCTTGACCAGACCCACTCTGTGCACGCTGTCGATCCTTAGCATGGCTCCCCACCCTCGCAAGCATCTCCCCCAGGCAGTGGTCACCCCCGCTCTCTGTCTTATGCATGGGTAATAAACCTCCCCCCATCTGCGCTGCTCTTCCCTTAGAATCACACCCTGTGCCCGCCCGACACCTCCCTTTCGCCCTATTCACTACCGCACCCTCTGACACTCCTTTTACTCTGTGTCCGATTGTCCAGGCTGGTCCTAGGGTATCAGCTAGCCCTGCAGATGTAGTTTATGGCCACAGCTGTAAAGAATCACCCCTCTTCAAAGGAGTTATAGTAGATCAAGGCCCACACTCGATGAGATCCGTCACAGCAGAAGCGTTGCTATTATCTGAAAACCATCCTGTATTGTGATTGGGGAGGGGACCGAGCCTGAAGCGGAAGATTCCAGGGATGACTCTTTGTACATCAAAGTTTTTACAATTATGTGTCACATTAAAAATATATAGCACTCCGACAAAGTAGTAAGATTATAAAACTTTAATAATTTATAAATATATACAAGAAAACAAAAATAGTAATAACATATAAACATTTTTAGGGAAAAACAACGAAGTAGCGGTCGGCTGTGCGAATAGTCCCAACGCAGCACAACGTCCAGATTTCCGGCGTGGGGCGTCGCGGGGGGTGGGTCATCAGTAGCAAACTGTTGTGCGAATAGTTCCAAGGCAGCAGAACGCGCTGAAATCTAGATGACACGAAAGTGATGTCTAGTAAGTTGCCACCCAGCAAATAACGGCATGGGGCGTCGCGGGGGGTGGGTCATCAGTAGCAAACTGTTGCGCGAATAGTTCCAAGGCAGCAGAACGATGGCACCAAGGTGATGTCCAGTAAGTTGCCGCACTGGTTTTGGTATCCTACAATGCTGCTCCGAATAACGGCGTGGGGCGCCCCGGGGGAGGCGGCGTGAACGGGCCTCTCCAGGTGGAGTGTCATCTGTTGTAGTGGGGCGCCCCTTTACCGTTTCAGTTGCCATTCCGTCCGTTTTTGGTCCACTGTGTCAAAAGCCGCAATTCAGCTGAGTTGCGCCCACTCTTGCGGTGCAGCGATAGGCGGCTGTCACAGGACTCTTAAAATGGCGGCAGGCTGTTTCCTTTTTGGGCCTGGTCCACTGAAATGGCCCTGGGACACCTTGGAAATCGGACGCTTGTCTGCTAGGTCTTGGACCCCATTCTCGAAAGCGTCCCCTCCGCCTTGAGAATTCATCAAAAGTTTTGGGGGCTCCGACTCCTGCAGGCTTCTGGTGGGGAGCGGCTGCCATGATTGCTCGCGGAATGACCACGACTGAGCTACGAGATGGTGGTGCTCTCATGCTGACGCCAGCTTCAGTCTGAAACATCCAGAAACAAGGTGGGGCTTTCATCGTTTGGGAAAAAAAAAAAGTTTTCATCCAATGATAGTGTTGTTTTTAGGTCACATGATCAAGCCTTCCATCATTAGGAAACCAAAAGTAAAATGAACCAATGAAAAGTTTTATAAACAAGTCACATGACCTGTTATGCGGCATAGGGTATAAAATGCGGAGAAAATACGTTGGCACGTGAGGCGGCGT
Organism: Lissotriton helveticus; assembly: GCF_964261635.1. Lineage (NCBI taxonomy): Eukaryota > Metazoa > Chordata > Amphibia > Caudata > Salamandridae > Lissotriton > Lissotriton helveticus. Next base: position 1,213,099,874 of record NC_136071.1, on the reverse strand, counting down.
CAGTAGCGGACCGATGTGCGAATAGGCCGAAGGCAATACAACGCGCCAAGATCCGGATGGCACCAAGGTGGTGTCATAGTTGAGAGTTCTGAGCAGCGGTTGTAACACTGTCTGAAGCTTATTTGCAGCTGCTGCAGCTTCACTACGCGCCAAGATCCGGATGGCACCGAGGTGGTGTCTAGTAAGGTGCACTGGTGTGGCCATCCTACAATGCTGAAAGTCGGCGTGGGGCGCCCCGTTGGCCTGTGAGTTTGCGTCAGTAGCGGACCGATGTGCGAATAGGCCGAAGGCAGCACAACGCGCCAAGATACGGATGGCACCGAGGTGGTGTCTAGTAAGTTGCCGCACTGGTGTGGCCATCCAACAATGCTGAAAGTCGGCGTGGGGCGCCCCGTTGGCCTGTGAGTTTGCGTCAGTAGCGGACCGATGTGCGAATAGGCCGAAGGCAGCACAACGCGCCAAGATCCGGATGGCACCGAGGTGGTGTCTAGTAAGTTGCCGCACTGGTGTGGCCATCCTACAATGCTGAAAGTCGGCGTGGGGCGCCCCGTTGGCCTGTGAGATGGCGTCAGTAGCGGACCGATGTGTGAATGGGGCCGAAGGCAGCGCAACAATATTTTCGGAATAGAAGACACCACTAGGCGCTGAGATGCCAAGATCCGGATGGCACCGAGGTGGTGTGTAGCAAGTTGCCGCACTGGTGTGGCCATCCTACAATGCTGAAAGTCGGCGTGGGGCGCCCCGTTGGCCTGTGAATTTGCGTCAGTAGCGGACCGATGTGCGAATAGGCCGAAGGCAGCACAACGCGCCAAGATCCGGATGGCACCGAGGTGGTGTCTAGTAAGTTGTCGCACTTCTGTGGCCATCCTACAATGTTGAAAGTCGGCGTGGGGCGCCCCGTTGGCCTGTGAGATGGCGTCAGTAGCGGACCGATGTGCGAATGGGGCCAAAGGCAGCGCAACAATATTTTCTGATTTGAAGACACCACAAGGCGCTGAGATGCCAAGATCCGGATGGCACCGAGGTGGTGTCTAGCAAGTTGTGGCACTGGTGTGGCCATCGTACAATGGTAAAAGTCGGCGTGGGGCGCCCTGTTGGCCTGTGAGATGGTGTCAGTAGCGGACTGATGTGTGAATGGGGCCAAAGGCAGCGCAACAATATTTTCTACAATATTTTCGGAGTAGAAGACACCACAAGGCGCTGAGATGCCAAGATCCGGATGGCACCGAGGTGATGTCTAAGTTGCGGACCGATGTGCGAATGGGGCCAAAGGCAGCGCAACAATATTTTCTGAAGACAATACACCACAAGGCGCTGAGATGCCAAGATCCGGATGGCACCGAGGTGATGTCTAAGTTGCGGACCGATGTGCGAATGGGGCCAAAGGTAGCGTAACAAGATTTTCTGTATGGAAGATACCACTAGGCGTTGAGATGCCAAGATTCGGATGGCACCGAGGTGATGTATAGCAAGTTGTGCCACTGGTGTGGCCATCGTACAATGGTAAAAGTCGGCGTGGGGCGCCCTATTGGCCTGTGAGATGGTGTCAGTAGCGGACTGATGTGCGAATGGGGCCAAAGGCAGCGCAACAATATTTTCTGACTGACACCACAAGGCGCTGAGATGCCAAGATCCGGATGGCACCGAGGTGATGTCTAAGTTGCGGACTGATGTGCGAATGGGGCCAAAGGCAGCGCAACAATATTTTCTGTATGGAAGATACCACTAGGCGTTGAGATGCCAAGATTCGGATGGCACCGAGGTGATGTCCAGCAAGTTGCTGTACTGGTGTGGTCATCCTACAATGCTGAAACTCGGCGTGGGTCGCCCCATTAGCCTGTGAGATGGCGTCAGTAGCGGACCGATGTGCGAATAGGCCGAAGGCAGCACAACGCGCTAAGATCTGGATGTCACCGTGGTGGTTTCATAGTTGAGAGGCACTTCATCTGCAGTGGGGCGCCGAGATCTGGATGGCACCGAGGTGATGTCTAGCAAGTTGCTGTACTGGTGTGGTCATCCTACAATGCTGAAATGTAGTGGGGCGCCCCTTTACCGTTTCAGTTGCCATTCAGCTGAGTTTCGGCTGCTCTTGATGCTACAGCGACAGGCGGCTGCAAGAGGACTCTCAAAATGGCGGCCTGTTCTTTGGATTTGGGCCTGGTCCACTAAAATGGCCCTGGGACACCTTAGAACTCGGACGCTCGATTTTTTTTTCCTTTCCTGTACATGCAAAAAAAGGTAAATGCCCGGTACGTTACACGCTTCATCTGCCACGATGAACTCTCCAGAGGAACCGAAAAAATATATAGTTGTGGTAACTATACCATGCATCGTCATATGGAGAGGTGGCACCAATTAATTATAGTGCTGCATAAAAGAGAGATTTGGAGGAGAACCCCTGACCTGCTAGTACATTCATCAAAGAAGTGGCACTGAGAGCTTCAGAGGCAAGGGAAACGGTCCCAAATATTTAGAAGAACTTTGGAAAGATTAAAATGACATGTTTAGATTGTGGTAAATTAATTTCATGTGGACAGATGAGTGTTACTCTAATAAATACAGCATATGAACATCATCATAGTCGATGGTTGGTAGAGACATTTTGACTATATCCTGGACCTGCCCGTCCTCGCCCAAAATGGCGCCGGAATAAATGGGACTCGTAACTCCTTGTTGTGTACTGGTTGCAGAACCTTGAAATCACGAGATACGTATGCAGTTTTGAAGCACATGGCGGGCGGGGACGAGAATTGATTGAATATTCCGACATCCCTATTGATATTAAGTTCTGATGTGTTATTGATTACTGTACTGTTGAAAATTCGAATTAACGTCACCCATGGTACTTGCCCGCAAATGTATATCTAGATAATTTTATTGTAACTGGCCCTGTCGTATTTTAATTATAAAATGTACGTCCACCGATTCCGTAACTGTTAGACACCTTAGTTCTTGCAACCTAATGGCCCGCCCGTTACGTTCCTCTACAGTGTAAATGTCTATTCATCATATACGATTACAGTTTGCTCCGTGGCAGGCCCACGTGGTTATAGGCTCGTATTTGTATAATGAAATTTTCACAATAAAGGTTTTTAAAAGAAAACATGGTAGTAGTATATACATTGGTAAAGTTTTTAATAATAGTCACTGTTTTAGAATCATTAAAAGGCAAGTGAAATAAAGCAGACCAATTACATGAAGGGTAAAAGGTATAATACGAAGGAACGCAGTAAAGATAAATGGTCAAGGGCTGTTGTGTTTTCTATTCCTGCAACATAAAGTGATCGATAAGAATCTCATATTCAGGCGTATCGGCGACTAAGACAGCAGGTCGACCCTCTTTTGCTCAACGGCTCCGTCATGGGACGAAGAAACGCTCTTTTTCTCGAAAAAAGAATATATTTTACTTGCAGGACAGTTGTAAAATTTCCAGGAAAGTACATTAGCCTGGAACATTATAACATATATTTAAGAAAAAATAATGTTCGGAAGTAATTAAAAGCGTAATTTTTAGGTGATATGACCAAGCCTTTCATCATTACAATAAGAAAAGTAAAATGAACCAATGAAAAGTTTTATTAACAAGTCACATGACTTGTTATGCTTACGTTACGCGCTGCGCGCCCCGGATGACTTCCGGATGCGCTAACGCGGCGCGTCATATGACGCATTACGCGACAACGCAGGTCCAGAATATAGTCAAAATGTCTCCACCAACCAGCGGTCGAAACACAACCCCTTTCAGCAGGCTAAATAGTTCTGTTAAATGACAACAGAAGGGACAGGCAACAAGAACCATCAGTCAAAGAGGGGAGGGCTAGTTCTTCTCTACCGGGTTACATTGGGGCGCTACCGGAACTGATCGAATTGGTAGTCTACAGTGTTTCTGGATGTTTCAGACTGAAGCTGGGGTTAGCATGAGAGCAGCACCATTTCGTAGCTCCGTTGTGGCCATTCCGCAACCAATCATGGCAGCCGCTCTTTATCGTTATTTTGGGCGGGGTGGGTGGCGGAGCCGAGCTGTTTTGCAGCCATCATTGTGTGGAGTTCAGTTCATCTCACTAGTTTTGTATTTGTCATGAGGGGTTGTTCCTAATGTTTCTATTTTAGCGAGGTCAAAAAGAGATCCCATTAGTGGCCTACTGATTTTACTCGATTCCTTTTCTTTTTTTTTACACGATTTTTCGTTATCTGCAAAGACTAAACAGAGTATTGCGACTCTGTGTTTGTTTGTAAATAGAGAATGAACCAAAGAGAACTAATTCTAAAACAGTAAATACTTGGATAACAATCAATCAAATGGAGAGAGAAGCAGGCACGACGGATTACAACGGGGGCAAAGGCCTGCGTTAACTACCTTTCACTATCTGCAAAGAGAGAGTACTCCTAATAGAAATGAGGGGGGGGGGGCACCATTCAAAGCAGATCAGTGTGCATAAACACGAAAATGTTTTCACTTACCACGTACTTGACATTCGACAGCTTATGATATTTGCTATTAAAAAACCATTGAAATTCACTGAAAAAACCATAGGTTATAGACCATATATAGTTAGGAATTAGCATTTACAAAACCTTGAAAATTCACTGAAAAAACCATAGGTTATAGACCATATATAGTTAGGAATTAGCATTTAAAAAACCTTATTTTACTCACACAAAACCATTGAAAATCCTTATATAGTTAGTTGCACTAACTATATATCGCGCACCCGCAATCCACTGATGATCATGTCACATATTACATCATTCATGACATGGTCAGTGACATCACTGATGACATCACTGATGACATCTCAAATGACATCACTGATGACATCACTGATGACATCTCAAATGACATCACTGATGACATCACTGATGACATCTCAAATGACATCACTGATGACATCACTGATGACATCTCATTTGACATTACTGATCACATCACTGATGACATCATTCATGTGATAATACGATGAACCTCTTCAGACTCTAATATAACCTTAGATACACTCAGTGTAAACAGACACTCACAGACTGTCACTCATCCATGGAGTTACTCACACACCTAGTCAGTCATGCAAAGAATCAATCACACCTCCATTTCCTCAACTATACAGTTATACACACCTTACTTATTCAAACATATACTAACACATATTTACTCTATTATACAATCCCTGATACAAGTTCACAGTGATCCATACAGCCACTCACACATTCACTGGCTCTTATGCACAGTTATTTATATATGTCAACTCTCACATGTACTGTGTTTTACATATGTACTTACTTTGACATGCAGCACTGAGATATCCATTCACTCACCAATACACTCATGCACACAGTCAACCGCCCATACAGCTGTTTCCACATGCACTTTTGAACCCATACATCTAGTGAATCAACTGCTCACACATCTATGCACAGAGTCATACACCTCCCAGCCACCCACACACACACTCAGTCTCCCATACAAATACTTGGGCAACCAATCAATAACCCATATAGTTACTCATATAGCTACTGATCAACACATGCAGCAGTTTACAGAACAACAGACATAATGATGCACAAATTAAGACAGTTTAGTCACTAACCCATGCATTCAGTGAGACATATTTAATCACTCACTCATAGAGTGAGTCACGCACCTACTAAATCCTTCATCCAGACACTTATACATCCACTCATTCTTCAATATGTAAGACATATTTTAACTTTACAGAAACATAGTCACTGGATGTTGTCATCAGTGATGTCATTTGAGATGTCATCAGTGATGTCATCAGTGATGTCACTGACCATGTCATGAATGATGTAATATGTGACATGATCAGCAGTGGATTGCGGGTGCGCGATATATAGTTAGTGCAACTAACTATATATGGAATTTCAATGGTTTTGTGTGAGTAAAATAAGGTTTTTTAAATGCTAATTCCTAACTATATATGGTCTATAACCTATGGTTTTTTCAGTGAATATATATATATATATCACCAAAAAACTGGCCACAGACCAGTGTAGCCTTGCATGGAGACGCCACACAGCATGTGAATTACACCATCCTTTAATGCAGGCAGCGAGAGAAAGCGTGTGACTCCCCTCCTCACAGTTGCTCCAGACGCGTTTCGGGCTCCATGCACTTAATCATTGGCACATTGAAAGAAGTCCCAACAGCAAATGCAGACTATATACTGATGAGCCCCGCCCAAATGGGATTTCGTGTTGCACAGTGGCATTCTGGGACCAGTAGTCTATTGCACTAACCATAGTGGGAGCTGCGACGGCTTCTGACATGAAATAAGTCCCATAGTGGGTATTGTAGAGGGGAAACAGCACTGCTCTCACCAATGTCCATCCCACATCAGCGGTGATTTCACAGCTTCTCTCAAAGCGCCCACTCTTCCAGGCGCTGCGGGCCGCAGATTGCACGGCGGGGCGTCTCCGCGGCGAGGCGCGCCGCAATTTCATCACCAAAAAACTGGCCACAGACCAGTGTAGCCTTGCATGGAGACGCCACACAGCATGTGAATTACACCATCCTTTAATGCAGGCAGCGAGAGAAAGCGTGTGACTCCCCTCCTCACAGTTGCTCCAGACACGTTTCGGGCTCCATGCCCTTAATCATTGGCACATTGAAAGAAGTCCCAACAGCAAATGCAGACTATATACTGATGAGCCCCGCCCAAATGGGATTTCGTGTTGCACAGTGGCATTCTGGGACCAGTAGTCTATTGCACTAACCATAGTGGGAGCTGCGACGGCTTCTGACATGAAATAAGTCCCATAGTGGGTAGTGTAGAGGGGAAACAGCACTGCTCTCACCAATGTCCATCCCACATCAGCGGTGATTTCACAGCTCCTCTCAAAGTGCCCACTCTACCAGGCGCTGCGGGCCGCAGATTGCGCGGCGGGGCGTCTCCGCGGCGAGGCGCGCCGCAATTTCATCACCAAAAAACTGGCCACAGACCAGTGTAGCCTTGCATGGAGACGCCACACATCATGTGAATTACACCATCCTTTAATGCAGGCAGCGAGAGAAAGCGTGTGACTCCCCTCCTCACAGTTGCTCCAGACGCGTTTCGGGCTCCATGCCCTTAATCATTGGCACATTGAAAGAAGTCCCAACAGCAAATGCAGACTATATACTGATGAGCCCCGCCCAAATGGGATTTCGTGTTGCACAGTGGCATTCTGGGACCAGTAGTCTATTGCACTAACCATAGTGGGAGCTGCGACGGCTTCTGACATGAAATAAGTCCCATAGTGGGTAGTGTAGAGGGGAAACAGCACTGCTCTCACCAATGTCCATCCCACATCAGCGGTGATTTCACAGCTCCTCTCAAAGCGCCCACTCTTCCAGGCGCTGCGGGCCGCAGATTGCGCGGCGGGGCTCATCAGTATATAGTCTGCATTTGCTGTTGGGACTTCTTTCAATGTGCCAATGATTAAGGGCATGGAGCCCGAAACGCGTCTGGAGCAACTGTGAGGAGGGGAGTCACACGCTTTCTCTCGCTGCCTGCATTAAAGGATGGTGTAATTCACATGCTGTGTGGCGTCTCCATGCAAGGCTACACTGGTCTGTGGCCAGTTTTTTGGTGATATATATATATATATATTACCTACTGGCGGTCGCCAGTAGGTATATATAGTTAGGATTTTTTCCCTATGGGATTTTTGAAAATTCTATGTCTAATAACTTTGGCGTTTGTGGACGGAATTGGCTGAAATTTTCAGCAAAATGGAACATTTTGTTTCTGAGCAGCCACTGGAAATTTGGGGGGAGTTGGTCCAGGGGGGGCCGAGAAAAAAGGGGGGTCCCAAAACGTGTTTTTAACATTGAGTTTTCCATAGGGCGGTTAGCCTCATTTTTAGCCCGAACGGCTGAATGGATTTGCACGAAACTTGGCAAATTTGTAGGGACTGGTAGCCCGATGTGCCTTTTGTAGGTCTCAATGTATGTGCTCCAGTGGATTTTGAGAAATTAACGTTCAAAAAAAGATATATATCTAGATCCGCGCCTGGAGCGCTCCCGGATACGCGTACGGGAGAGCGCTCCAGGCGCGCCACGCGACTTGCGCACGGCAAGCTGATTGGTTCTCGGGTGTCTATAAACATTCGAAACAGTCCGCAGCGGCCGCCATCTTGTGTCTCGGTAGGATTGAGACACAAGAGGTGGCAAAAATCAAAGGGGGAAATGAGCAAGAGGGGGCAGGGTACACACCCCCTGACCCCCTAGGTTTCATGTGGGGGCCATAAAAGGCTCCCGCGGGTGAAAAAAATAAATAAAAAAAAAATCGATTTTCGCGGGGGTGAGCGCCCGGTACGCGCACCGGGGAGCGTACGGGGGAGCGTACCATGGAGATTAAAAATGACAGACTTTAAAAAAAATAAAGCTTCTTTTTAAAAATTGGAGGTAGTTCTGAAAAGAACTTTTTTTTTCATTTTGTTGTTTTATATATATTTTTTTTTTGTTTTTTTTGTTTTATATTTTTTTAGACTTTTTAAAACAATTTTATATTTTTTTTGTATTTTTTTCAAGGGAAAAACAAAAACAAGGATTGCAAAACTGCTCAACAGGAGCAAAAAAAATTGAAAATTTAGGGACTGGAAGAGCAGCGGTGTTGCTGTTTCTTTAGAGCAATCAGTTCAACACTCTGCTCCCCATAGCAGAGCAGTTCGTCACACTCTGCGCACAAAAATTTGATGCCCGCAAACACCGGCTGAATGTTAGGGATCATTCTTCCACGGGGTGGTCCCGAAGGTGTTGCTCCACCAGTGGAGGTGCTGCCGCCATCTGTTGGTACATTCCGTGCCAGCTCTCTGACACTCTCCCTGGCAAAGTTGTTAGGGTGTCTTCTTTTGACATGCCGGATCAAATTGGCATTGCCAAAACTATATTTTTTCAGAGGATTGCCTCTGGATAAACTACTCCCACATATTTTGCATGTTACTTTGGGAGCGTTCACTTTTTTCTGTCCTTCTGGGATGTCGTAAAATTTCCAAATGAAATGGGTTTTTTTCTTTTGCTGAGGAGGGTCCTCATCCAAAAATCCCTCTGAATCACTGCTGGATGACTCTCTTGCAGCCATTGCTGGAGATCAGAAAAGTAGGAGATAGAGTAGACACAACAGCTCTTGCTCTCTCCAAGTACAAAGCAATAGTGAGAGAAATGGGTGGGTTTCACACAATTTGGAAAAAAAAAAGTTCTGAACCAATGAAAAGTGTTATTTTAAAGTCACATGGTTTGACGCGCTTACGCTACGCGCCCGGGGCGCGTCCCGGGCGTGTATCGTAAGCGCATCGGGGCGCTTACGTTGCGCGATCGTATGCGCTTCCGGGTGCGCTTACGCGGTGCGTCATAAGACGCATCTCGCGGCTACGCGATACGTGTCTTATGACGCAAGGCGTGGCGGCTACGCGATACGTCACGATGTTGTTTTCGTTCTCGACAATAGCGCTTCCGGGACGCGCATTAGTACGCGCCTCGGGGCGCGCCGCCAGATTGCGCTTACCCGTGCGTTCACCTGTCCGCGCCCCGGGAGCGCACTAAAAATAATATTAAAAAAAAATAAAAAAATTATAAAATATAAAATTAGATTTAAAATGTATTATTTTTATAAAGATTTGCTATTAAAAAACCTATGAAATTCACTGAAAAAACCATAGGTTATAGACCATATATAGTTAGGAATTAGCATTTACAAAACCTTGAAAATTCACTGAAAAAACCATAGGTTATAGACCATATATAGTTAGGAATTAGCATTTAAAAAACCTTATTTTACTCACACAAAACCATTGAAATTCCATATATAGTTAGTTGCAGTAACTATATATCGCGCACCCGCAATCCACTGCTGATCATGTCACATATTACATCATTCATGACATGGTCAGTGACATCACTGATGACATCACTGATGACATCTCAAATGACATCACTGATGACATCACTGATGACATCTCAAATGACATCAGTGATGACATCATGACACACCAATACCAGTTACTACATACGCACTCACTGATTCCTACGTCTACACACACATTCACTCATTCACCCATACAATCACTCATAAATACAGTCACTCATTATTACAACACTATCATATGCACTCATACACCTAGTCAGTCCTGTGAAGAATCAATCACACTTCGATTTCCTCATCTATACAGTTAAACACAGAACACCATACTTTTCACACATAAACTAACACATACTTACTCTCTTATACAATCACTGATACAAGTACACATTGATATGCACAGTCACACACCTCCCAGCCAGCCACACACACACTCAGTCTTCCATACATCCACTCATTCTTCAATATGTAAAACATATTTAAACTTTACAAAAACACACAGACACTAGATGATGTCATCAGTGATGTCACTGACCATGTCATGAATGATGTAATATGTGACATGATCAGCAGTGGATTGCGGGTGCGCGATATATAGTTACTGCAACTAACTATATATGGAATTTCAATGGTTTTGTGTGAGTAAAATAAGGTTTTTTAAATGCTAATTCCTAACTATATATGGTCTATAACCTATGGTTTTTTCAGTGAATTTTATATATATATATATATATGTTTTGTATCCAATTTCTTCTTCTTAATGAAGAAAACCGCACACCAAGGTCAGCAATATTTGTTATTTATTTTTCAGTAATAGTGCAGTATCCACACCCAACCGCCACCAACACGTTTCAACCCCCACGGATCTTGCTCACGGCATGTGAGTCCTTTCTTTGTGTTCATATTTATAGTTCCCCCATATTAGCCTATTAGGAGGCATTATGGGATTTGGAGTTCAGTTCATGTTTTTCACCATAAGTGGGTCTGTTTCTTAGTTCAAAGGGGCGATGATTCTTAGATTGTCTCTTTTTGTTTGACTCAGTGTCAGAAAATCGCCGAGTGTGATGATTTCGAGTTATGGGGCTTTTATGTTGGTGTCTCGATTACGGGGTCTGAATGACATTTTTCCAATTTTGTATTTCTACATTGTTAATGTACTTGATATACTTCATTTATTTCTTTATTGTATCACATTTGTTTTGATGTCAGTTGATTAGTATCTCTCGACATTTTTTAGTTTTTGAATTCTTGAACTTTATACACAGTCCAGGGCTCAGTGCCCAATGATTGTTTGTGTTGTTTTCAGCCTCATAGTCGTATTGTTTAGCCCAAATGTACATGTAGGTCCTCATCTGTATTCAAACCGTGGGGAATTTTTGTTTTAAATCTTACGATCATTTTTGATTCAAGTCTCCTCAGTTTAAGGGTTCTGTCACCCCCTCTTTCATTTTTTGGGGCAGTTACTAGTCCAAAGAATCTGATGTCTTTCCACGATTTCTCCGTGTGGCTTTTGAGATGTTTGGCAATAGCATAATTCATGTCATCATTATGGATCATTATGGACCCCCAATATGCAAGGGGATTAGTTTGCCCTCTGTAAACGCGCCAGGGGGCTGAGTTGCAGAGACTTGTAAAAAAGGGGCGTGGCCTCATTACACCTCTCTTCAATGCAGCTTCATGGCGCATACTGGAGGTTCCTGGTGGGCTAGTTGGCCTCCAGGGACCCCCAATATGCAAGGGGAATTAGTTCCCCCTCTGCAAACGCACCAGGGGCTGCCTTGCAGAGACGTGTAAAGAGGCCATGCCCCTTTTTACACCTCTCTGCAAGGCAGCCCCCTGGCGCATACTGGTGGTTCCTGACCCCCTAGGCCTGCTCAGGGGGTCCCACAAGGACACCCAAGGCCCCAAAAATCTTTTTTCTTTTTTTTTAAATCCCGGGATACGTGCAGGGTACGCGTAGACATAAAGGCACCACTCTGCACTCTGCAAATGCGCCCCCTGGCGCATTTGCAGAGGGGGAAATAATTCCCCTTGAATACTGGGGGTCCCAGGGGGCCAAGTAGCCCACCAGGAACCTCCAGTATGCGCTAGGGGGATGCCTTGAAGAGATGTGTAAAGAGGCAACGCCCCTTTTTACACCTCTCTGCAACACAGCACCCTGGCGAATACTGGAGGTTCCTGGTGGGCTAGTTGACCTCCAGGGACCCCCAATATGCAAGGAGAATTAGTTCCCCCTCTGTAAATGTGCCAGGGGGCTGCGTTGCAGAGAGGTGTAAAAAGGGGCAGGCCTCATTACACCTCTGTGCAACACAGGCCCCTGGCGCATACTGGAGGTTCCTGGTGGGCTAGTTGGCCCCCAAGGGCCGCCAGTATGCAAGGGGAATTAGTTCTCCCTCTGCAAATGCGCCGGGGGCTGCGTTGCAGAGAGGTGTAATGAGGCCATGCCCCTTTTTACACCTCTCTGCAACGCAGCCCCCTGGCACATACTGGAGGTTCCTGGTGGGCTACTTGGCCTCCTGGGACCCCCAGTATGCAAGGAGACGTAATCCCACAACTTAGAACGCGCTACGGGGCGCGTTTGCACAGTGGTGAAGGTAGGGGGGGGGCTTGAGGTGATATGTGTGCAAACATGCCCTGTGGCGCGTTTTAAGTTGGGGAATTAATTCCTCCTCAATACAAAGGTTCCCTAGGGGCCAACTAGTCCAACAGGTACCTCCATTAAGCGCCACGGAGCTGAGTTGCAGTGTGTTCTAAAAAGGGGGCGTGCCCTCTGAACACCTCTTTGCATTACAGCTCCCTTGCGCATACTGGTGGTACCTGGTGGGCTTGTTGGCTCACAGGGGACCTCAGAATTGAAGATGAATTAATTCCCCAATCTAAAACGCACCACAGGGCGTGTTTGCACACATGTCACCACAGGCCCCATCCCCTTCCTTCACTATTGAGCACAATATTCCTCTAAAATCAGCGGAACTATGAATTCTGATGCACTCACCTGTTATCACAAGAGACATCAGTGCTGCATCTTTGAGCCCGTACGGACCCTGAAAAGTAAATCTAAGCGTACTTGACAGTAACTTGCATTTCCTTCCATAGGGATCTATTGAGTGATTTTCACCAGAAAAGTTTCTGTGTCTATTTTTTGAAACGTACAAATATTCCTCTAAAGTCAGCCGAACTACGAATTCCGATTTACTCACCTGTTATCAGGAGAGACCTCAGTGCTGCATCTTTCAGCCCACTACGGATCATGAAAAGTAATTCTAATCGTAGTTACAGTAACTTGAATTTCCTTCCATAGGCTAACATTTACTGGTTTCACTTGGAAATTCTTCTAAGTGTGGAGTTTTGGAACCTAAACAAATTCCTCAAAAATCAGTCGAACTACGAATTCCAATTTACTCATATGTTATCAGGAGATACCTCAGTGCTGCATCTTTCAGCTCACTACTAGTCCTGAAAGTAAATTTAACTGTACTTACCAGTAACTTGAATTTCCTTCCATAGGATATCATTGCCTGCAATATAAAATATATATAAATTAAAAAAATATTAAATAAAAAAATATATTACAATTTCAATATATTTAAAAAAAAAAATTTCAATTTATATTAAAAATATATAATGTAATTTAAAAAATAAAATATCTTAAAAATAAACACTTTAAAATAATGTAGTAAATTAGTATAAAGAAATATAACAATTAATACATTTAAAAATTATCATTTAAAAAACCTTACAAATTCACTGAAAAAACCATAGGTTTCACACACGTTATAGTTAGGAATTAGCATTTAAAAAACCTTCGAAATTCACAGAAAAAACATAGGTTTCACACACGTTATAGATAAAAATTAGCATTTAAAAAACCTTAGAAATTCACTGAAAAAACTATAGGTTTCACACATGTTATAGTTAGCTGGACATTTCTCTCATACAAAACTATTGAAATTCCCCCGTTATTGTTAGTTTAGTTAACTATAACTGCGCCCCCGTAATGCACTGCTGATGACATCACATACTACATCACTCATGACATGGTTAGTGACATCACTCATGATATCACTGATGACTTCTCAAATTACATCACTGATGACATCACTGATGAAATCATCCTTGTGAAAGAGTGGCAGACCTCCTCTCACCCTAATATAACCTTTGATACACACATTCAAAAATAGAAAATAAAATTTTCAAAAAAATGGAGATACCAATACCAGTTTCAACAACATATTCAGTAATTCCAACATCTACATACACATACACTCATTCACCAACATTTCTATTCAGTCACTCATACATGTACTCACTCATCACATGTACTCACACATAAGCATGGGCGTAAAATCCGCTCCGCTCGCGGATTTTTCGGATTTTCGGCAAATTCGCAATCCGCGAACGCTCGCGAATTTGTCGAAAATCCGTGAATCCGCTCGCGGCGGATTTTTTGCTTGGTTGCGGCGCGCGGCGTGGTGCACGGCGTTCACTTTCCGTCATTTTAGCGTTTGCCGAGTTGTTTTTCTTTGCGAGTGACGCGCCATTTTAGATCTTGCTGCGTGTTCCCGCGGGAGTTTGTCGCCCGCGAATACGTACTCGCGGCTTGCCACCTTGCACAGCACACCTCGCGAGAGTTCGCAATTGCGAACACGTAGTTGCGGCGGAAAGGAACAATCTCGCACTTGCGAAATAGAGATTTTGCAATTTCGCACAAGAAAATCACCAGCAAACAGGATAAACCTTCAGAAAATTATGATTTTTATCAGAATCACTCCTCAGGTTGACATTTGCATGGCCTTTTTTTTTGCAAGGAGTCCATTTTGGGGGGGGGGAGTAAGGAAGTGCCCCACAGTCTCCAACTTCCTGTTCCTGTCCAGCAGGCTCCTCCCAGTGCTTTGTCCATCTCCTGGTCACTTTCATTTGGATCTGGAGCTGGAAGGATTACTTTTTGTGGGTGCTGCTGGATATTTGGATTTGAGGCCTTTTTGACTGTCTTTGGATCACTTTTGGATTAGAAATCAACTTTCACAAGTAAGTTTGTTTGGGGCATTACAGTTGCTGCAAGTACAATTTTTGAACTTTTTCAGAAAATTAAATAAATTATATTGTGGGTAGCCACAGTATCCAGTAGGACCAGGGTTGGTTATGGGTGCATGATACAACTGTTTTGTTGAATTTAAACACCATTGAGGCCATGGATGGGCTGGGATTGTGCAGATTTTATTGTTTTTTGTCGTTTTTTGGGGCCTGCTGGTGTGGCCCTTTGCCCAGGGGTGGTGAGTGTTGCATGGGCCTAGTCTTTCTGTGGGGTGTCTTCTTGAATTTAAACATAATTGAGGCCATGGATGGGCTGGGATTGTGCTTATTTTATTGTTTTTTGTCGTTTTTGGGGGGCTGCTGGTGTGGCCTTTTGCTTGCCCAGGGGTGGTGGTGGTGCATGGACTGAGTGTGCCTGTGGTGTGGTCTCACTCTCTTTGATGTAAACATCATGGATGGCATTGGATTGTGGTGATTTCTGGCTGTTTTTCTGTTTTTTGGGGGTGTACTGTTGATGTGGACTGGCCATGTGGGTGGTGGTGGTGGCCATCTTGAGTGCTGGCTGGTACAGGCAACATGTGCTTGGGGTGTAAGGGGGCCATTTTGAGGAGAGGCAGTGTCTGAGGCCTGCACTTATGTTGCCTACTTTTCATCCCTTATGCCCAGGGGTAGTGAGTGTTGCATGGGCCTAGTGTTTCTGAGGGGTGTCTTCTTGAATTTAAACACCATTGAGGCCATGGATGGGCTGGGATTGTGCAGATTTTATTGTTTTTTGTCGTTTTTTTGGGCCTGCTGGTGTGGCCCTTTGCCCAGGGGTGGTGAGTGTTGCATGGGCCTAGTCTTTCTGTGGGGTGTCTTCTTGAATTTAAACATAATTGAGGCCATGGATGGGCTGGGATTGTGCTTATTTTATTGTTTTTTGTCGTTTTTGGGGGGCTGCTGGTGTGGCCTTTTGCTTGTCCAGGGGTGGTGGTGGTGCATGGACTGAGTGTGCCTGTGGTGTGGTCTCACTCTCTTTGATGTAAACATCATGGATGGCATTGGATTGTGGTGATTTCTGGCTGTTTTTCTGTTTTTTGGGGGTGTACTGTTGATGTGGACTGGCCATGTGGGTGGTGGTGGTGGCCATCTTGAGTGCTGGCTGGTACAGGCAACATGTGCTTGGGGTGTAAGGGGGCCATTTTGAGGAGAGGCAGTGTCTGAGGCCTGCACTTATTTTGCCTACTTTTCATCCCTTATGCCCAGGGGTAGTGAGTGTTGCATGGGCCTAGTGTTTCTGAGGGGTGTCTTCTTGAATTTAAACACCATTGAGGCCATGGATGGGCTGGGATTGTGCAGATTTTATTGTTTTTTGTCGTTTTTTTGGGCCTGCTGGTGTGGCCCTTTGCCCAGGGGTGGTGAGTGTTGCATGGGCCTAGTCTTTCTGTGGGGTGTCTTCTTGAATTTAAACATAATTGAGGCCATGGATGGGCTGGGATTGTGCTTATTTTATTGTTTTTTGTCGTTTTTGGGGGGCTGCTGGTGTGGCCTTTTGCTTGCCCAGGGGTGGTGGTGGTGCATGGACTGAGTGTGCCTGTGGTGTGGTCTCACTCTCTTTGATGTAAACATCATGGATGGCATTGGATTGTGGTGATTTCTGGCTGTTTTTCTGTTTTTTGGGGGTGTACTGTTGATGTGGACTGGCCATGTGGGTGGTGGTGGTGGCCATCTTGAGTGCTGGCTGGTACAGGCAACATGTGCTTGGGGTGTAAGGGGGCCATTTTGAGGAGAGGCAGTGTCTGAGGCCTGCACTTATTTTTCCTACTTTTCATCCATTATGCCCAGGGGTAGTGAGTGTTGCATGGGCCTAGTGTTTCTGAGGGGTGTCTTCTTGAATTTAAACACCATTGAGGCCATGGATGGGCTGGGATTGTGCAGATTTTATTGTTTTTTGTCGTTTTTTTGGGCCTGCTGGTGTGGCCCTTTGCCCAGGGGTGGTGAGTGTTGCATGGGCCTAGTCTTTCTGTGGGGTGTCTTCTTGAATTTAAACATAATTGAGGCCATGGATGGGCTGGGATTGTGCTTATTTTATTGTTTTTTGTCGTTTTTGGGGGGCTGCTGGTGTGGCCTTTTGCTTGCCCAGGGGTGGTGGTGGTGCATGGACTGAGTGTGCCTGTGGTGTGGTCTCACTCTCTTTGATGTAAACATCATGGATGGCATTGGATTGTGGTGATTTCTGGCTGTTTTTCTGTTTTTTGGGGGTGTACTGTTGATGTGGACTGGCCATGTGGGTGGTGGTGGTGGCCATCTTGAGTGCTGGCTGGTACAGGCAACATGTGCTTGGGGTGTAAGGGGGCCATTTTGAGGAGAGGCAGTGTCTGAGGCCTGCACTTATTTTGCCTACTTTTCATCCCTTATGCCCAGGGGTAGTGAGTGTTGCATGGGCCTAGTGTTTCTGAGGGGTGTCTTCTTGAATTTAAACACCATTGAGGCCATGGATGGGCTGGGATTGTGCAGATTTTATTGTTTTTTGTCGTTTTTTGGGGCCTGCTGGTGTGGCCCTTTGCCCAGGGGTGGTGAGTGTTGCATGGGCCTAGTCTTTCTGTGGGGTGTCTTCTTGAATTTAAACATAATTGAGGCCATGGATGGGCTGGGATTGTGCTTATTTTATTGTTTTTTGTCGTTTTTGGGGGGCTGCTGGTGTGGCCTTTTGCTTGCCCAGGGGTGGTGGTGGTGCATGGACTGAGTGTGCCTGTGGTGTGGTCTCACTCTCTTTGATGTAAACATCATGGATGGCATTGGATTGTGGTGATTTCTGGCTGTTTTTCTGTTTTTTGGGGGTGTACTGTTGATGTGGACTGGCCATGTGGGTGGTGGTGGTGGCCATCTTGAGTGCTGGCTGGTACAGGCAACATGTGCTTGGGGTGTAAGGGGGCCATTTTGAGGAGAGGCAGTGTCTGAGGCCTGCACTTATTTTGCCTACTTTTCATCCATTATGCCCAGGGGTAGTGAGTGTTGCATACTTGCATGTCCGTAGTCTTTCTGTGGGGTGTCTTCAATGTAAACATCAAGGATGGCATGGGATTGTGCTCATTTTTCTGTGTTTTGTCGATTTTTTGGGGTGTATAACTGAACTGATGTTCCTCTGTCTTCCATTGCTTTTAGGTGCACAAGAAGACTCAAGAGAACCACCAGTGCCAGGAAGAAGTCCTGCAGCGGTGTGTGCAGCATAACGTCACGCGACGTCACGTCTGGACACAGAACCCTCTGCAACTCGTGCAACTGCTGCCTGCTGACCTGCTCTGAAGAGGATGGTCCCAAAAAAAGTAACCCGTAGCTCCTCTAGCAAGAAAGGTGCCAGTAAGGAGCAGAAGAAGCAAGTTACCAAGGAGACTGGTGTGCCGCCCGCCCCTTTTTTTGGGAGTAAAAAAAAAAGTATGCCTGCAGCAGCAGCAGCGGGATCTGCTGGGGACCAAGCTGGCAGCAGCACCCCGCTCCATTGGGCTCAGTGCCACCACCACCACCACGCCAACTTAAGTCCAAGCCCTTGAGTGCTGCAGAGGCAGCCAGTATAGTTCTTCAATCACCATCGACCAGTGATGTTGGCTCATCGCAAGAAAGCAGCAGCAATGTCCCTCAATCAACACAGGTTGTTGTAGCTCATCTGACGAGTGTTGAACAACCACAGCCGCAACAACAATCACATGTGCAAGTACAAGCCCAAGTACATGTGGAAGGAGAGGCAGCGCAAGGAGATGCGCAAGCAGAGGTGCATGGAGGGTCACAAGTGCCCACAATAGTTGTTCCTCCCGAAGTAGGGGCACATCAGGAAATCGACAATCAAGGCGAGGTATCATTTGAGGAAGCCACTCCTCCTGATGATCCTTCATTGTCTTCCACACCCCTAGCAAGGAAGAGATCAAGGGTGGTGTCTACATCCTCTTCAAGCACACCTCCTTCTGATGATACGGATCAAACTTGGGAACCAGCACCACAGCCGTCTGAGAGTGAGGCACACCATGATCCAACAAAGGTAGTTAAGCGTAAAAGGAAGCTCGTCCAAAGTCTCAGAGTTATGGAGTGTGATGAGGCTCAACAAGAAGTGGCGGATACTGCTGCTGATGAAGACTCTGCCAACGACGACCCAGTCATCATAAAGGTCACTGCAGCCCCAGCGGGCATGCAGCAAACAGACATTTTGACCCTAGCCCGAAGAGCTGCTGCGCGTGATGATGATGATGATGATGTTGTCGATGAGGAGGCAGTGGAAACACCACAATCATTGGAGTTAAGTAGTACACCAACTCGTCCCGCTTCCATATTTCTTTCTGGCAAGAAGAGACCTCCGTCAACCTCGACCTTAATTAGTGGCGGTGAAAGTGCAAAACGTACAAATGTTGGGCAATCCAGATCCTCCACTTCATCTGGCATTAGCTTCATGACCACCACCACCAGTATCGCCGCCTCCTCCAGGTCCCACAGACACTTCAAGTCCCCAGTTTGGGACTTCTTTACTGTTTGTCCCAAAAATCCAAAGTTTGCCATTTGTACCCTTTGTAAGCTTGCAGTTAGTCGTGGTAAGTCAGGTACCAACTATGGTACCGGCGGCCAGAGTGGTCATCTTGAGAGAAAGCACGCTGTCAAATGGTTTGCGCACCTAGATGCGATCAAGAAAGGCCAAAATCAAGGAAACGTTGATGTTTCATCTGATGATGACGAGCAGGAAGAAGACGTGTCAAACACGTCCCTTACACCCAGTACCCCTGTCAGCAGCACACCCAATGTGAGGCACACTAAGAGTGTTGGAGCGAGTGAGACACCAACGCACAAAAGTTCACCAGCGAGCAAAATTGGGTCAACGAAGTCATTATCAGCCCGTAAATGCTTGGTCCAGGCCAACATTAGAACAATGCTTACTTCAGACGTGCCATATGAACGCAACCACCCACTGACGCGTCTGTATAACACTAAGCTGGCTAAAATGCTAGCTGTGGACCTTCTACCTTTTTCTTTTGTAGAAGCGGTAGGTTTTCTTGAATTAGTGGCAACGCTCTGCCCTAAATGGAAAGTTCCGAGCCGGTTCTATTTTGCCAGAGTTGCGGTTCCAGCACTACATGAAGATGTGCTGCAGGCGATTGGGGCAGCTTTGCAGAAGAGTGCTGTTCACACAATACATCTGACAACAGACATGTGGACCAGTGGCCCAGGCCATGATTACATGTGCATCACTGCACACTGGGTCTCTTTTTCAGGTGTTAAAGCAAAGCTAAACGCAGGTGTTGACCCTGACCAAGTTTTCAAAGCTGCTCGGAAACATGCAACACTAGCCATGTTTGGCTTGGAGAAAAGTCACACAGCAGAAAACCTTTTGCAAGAGTTTAACAAAAAGGTCTTGACAATGCTATCCCCCCTAAAACGCAAGATTGGTTATGTTTCCACGGATAATGGCTCCAATGTAGTTAAGGCCATGTCGGAGGGTGGCTATTTCAGAGTGCCATGTTTGGCGCACTGTATCAACCTGGTAGTTCAAAAATTCTTGAGTGATAGAGACAGTGCAGCGTTCGCGGTAATGGCCACCTGCCGCAAAATGTGCAACCATTTCAGCCATTCTTTTAAGGCCCGGAAGCATCTTCGGAGACTGCTACTTCAACGTAGAATGCCAGTGAAAGCACTCATCCAGGAGGTGGCAACACGTTGGAACTCAACCTTCTACATGCTTGAGCGTCTGTATGAGCAGTATACGGTACTCGATCACTATTTCTTCACAGAGGGTACATCTCAGAAGGAGGACCTGCGGATGAGTGTGGCGCAATGGGACATAGTTAAAAGCCTGACAGACATGCTTCGTCCTTTTGAGTTCTTCACGCGTGCAGTCAGCCAGGAGGACTGTAATTTGGGAAAAGCTATCCCATTGTTGTGCATGCTGGAGCACCAACTGATGGCGGTGTCTTCTGAGTTTGAAAAAGAAGATGAAGAAAAAAAAAACCATTTCATTTTGTCAGAGAAATTATTAGAGCGCCTACGTGGTGATGAACGTCTTCAAAAGATCAAGTCAGATCAGCATTACATTTGTGCTACTATTCTGGATCCACGCTACAAAAAGGCGCTGGCAGGCGAAGCATTCTTTCCTTTTGATGATGCAGATGTTCAAAAGTACAAACATTGGTTAGCCTTGTCAGCCAAGAGGTTTGAAAAAGAACGGCAGGTTATTGAAGGAGAAGCCAGTACATCAGCATCAGCATCAGCAGGCCATCCCCAGTCACAAGAATCCACTTCTGCACCTGTGGCTGGGGCACAAGTGACCTCTCAGCCGTTAAAGACACCGGCAACTGGATCATCTGCACCACACACAACAAAAACAGTGGCTGTTGTAGAGGATTGGCTAAGTTTGCTTGGGTATGGTTCTCGAAAAAATGTCACAGCCACAGCAAAAAGTAAGCAAAGTGGAGGAACCGTTGATGACCTTGAGTCGATGGTGCAGGACTATATGAATGACTCAACAGTGGTCTTTCTTAATGAGGAGCCATTGCAGTATTGGCATGGCAAAAAACAATTGTGGCCACAGCTCTACAACCTGGCTATAAACTATTTGTCTTGCCCACTCGCAAGTGTGTCTTCTGAACGTGTTTTCAGTGCTGCTGGTGGCATTGTAACTCCCAAACGGAGCCGCCTCTCGCCCAAAAATGTGGAGCGGCTGACAATGATCAAGATGAATCAGCACCTCATACCACCAGATTACAAAGTACGAGAAAGCACGCCGCATGAAGACGAGGAGGACGGCAACGTAGATGAGGGGATTTTTTCTCTGTTCGGTGGCACTGACCTCATCCAGCCTGAATTCGCAGAGTATGATGACGAAATCTTGTTCTTATTCCCTGACACCGAGCCATGAAAATGAGACAATCAATCAAGAACTTTCTTTTTCGTCCTTATTCACTTTTATTCCTGTGTGCTTTGTGTCTCTCTTTCTTTGTTTTGCACAGTTAATTAAATTCAAACTTTAATCACCTAATCCCAAAAACAAGACCATCATCAGAACTGTCTTCACTTGTTTGCTTATTGCTTTGAAGGTGCCACAGTCTACATTCCTCAGGTTCACAAGTTCCGAAGAACATGCTCCTCTATCCTCCTCCTCCAGACTGCGATTTCCCTCCAAGCAGAGTGCTGGATTACGCCCAATGAAGAAAGACTCAGCACTTGTGGGGGTGTTGTACTTCTTTGCGGGTGAGTTGACGGATTTGGGCCCATTGCTGTGAAGCTCTAATAATGGACAAAAGTGTTTTGGACCAAATATGAGGTGGACATTTCTTGCCGTTTTTGCTGACTTGCTTGCCTTTGAGGTGCTCTTTGGCGGGGTTCCGGGGGTTTGTGGGTCATTTTTGGTGTCTGTCGAAGCACTGCTGCGACAGTCTAATCTTGATTGCATTTGCTTTTCAGGAAATCCGTGGTGGAAAACAGGAGTTATGATGATTGATGATGATGACCTAGCTGAACAGCGCCGCATTTGGACCGAAGGCCGAGAGATATTGTAAGTATGAGATTTAGCTTTTTCGCTGTTTGGGGGTGTTGTCGGGTGGTTTTTTGCGGGTGGGTTGGCGCCGGCGGGTCTTGCCTGGGGCATTCCTGGGAAGGTCTAATACCGGATAGAAGTGTTTTGGACAAAATCCATAAGGAACAGCCTTTTTTTTGCTATTTCTTCTGACATCTTGCTCAATGTAGCGTTTTGGGGGGCTTCCTGCTGTTCGTGGGTGGGTTGCGGCCGGGGTCTCTGTCGAAGCACTGCTGCGACAGTCTAATCTTGATTGCATTTGCTTTTCAGGAAATCCGTGGTGGAAAACAGGAGTTATGATGATTGATGATGATGACCTAGCTGAACAGCGCCGCATTTGGACTGAAGGCCGAGAGATATTGTAAGTATGAGATTTAGCTTTTTCGCTGTTTGGGGGTGTTGTCGGGTGGTTTTTTGCGGGTGGGTTGGCGCCGGCGGGTCTTGCCTGGGGCATTCCTGGGAAGGTCTAATACCGGATAGAAGTGTTTTGGACAAAATCCATAAGGAACAGCCTTTTTTTCAAGGTCAAATTTTGTTCTAAAACACAGTAGTACACCTACCTTGAGGGGAAAGATCCGCTATAATATTTTGGCCATACTTATTGATCCTTAAAAAGGTGACTCAGACAGAGCACGCAATTTCAAAAATATTGTACTGTCTATTAGGGAAATCAAAGTGTGACTTTTTGCACCACACAGCGTACATACCTTTTATTTATTTATCAGTGGTATTGTAATAGCACTTCCTGTTTTCCGTTCAATAATTACAGGCCGGGTTTCAGTCAACATCCGCCAGGCAGGCAGTGGACAGGGTGTCTTCTGTCAGTGGTCACCACATTGATGGACGAAGCGTCAGCTGGAATGGAGGAGTGCCGCCAATAAGAGGAATTGTTTGCTGCATGCTTATTACTTACCAAATTCAACAGGACCACTCCAACAACATACGCAATACAGATACAGTATCCATTGTTGTCTTTTATTCTATGAGTGTGACTGCATGTGCTTACCTTTAGTTTGTAACCAAAGATTGTCTGTATCTTCAATTATTGTTTGTCCATGCTCTGCTTTTTTTTTCTTCTCTCAACAAAACCTACCCAAAAAGAAACCCCCATTCCCATCCATTTTACAAACCCTAACCCTCTTCCCCCGGGCTGTGTTGTTTTGCTTGATGTCTGACTAAAATGACATCAATAATTCCACACACTTGCTGGGGAGGATAAGGTCATAGCAGCAACAGGCTGGTGAAGGAATACGAGGATATCTTCTAGACTTACTCAGCTTCAGTACTATATCTTCTAGTAGTAGTAGCCAATGTCAAATAAATTCAACGCAAGTACTAGTTATACTTGCAAGCAAATACTTTACCATTTGTTAGGCTACATTATGGCACTGTTCTAGTGTACTGTCACCTGCTATTTTCTCGATCGTACCGTAACCGTTGTAATGCTACAGTAAGGAGGACAAACAAGATTTCGTTTTCTTTTTTTCCATAGGCATGCAACTGCCACTGTGTCACACCACTAGTACCACCGCAATGAGGAAATGTCACCCGCCCAGGATTGACAACGTTAATCCCCATTTCACCTGGAGCCAGCCCTGGGCCTAGCCCTAATTTCTAACACAAATTACAGGTAAGATAAGCGTTTGGTGGTAGGTAGTATAATGGAGTATTATTTCGGAGTAGACAAGAGATTGACGGTTGTACTACTAAAGTCCTACGACTGTTCAGGAAAACAAAGTTACTGTTACACCCCCGCCCCCCACCCACCAGACTTAAAAGCAGTAAAAAACAGGTATGGTCAGATAAAGTTGAAAAATATATTTATTTAGCCCTAACAAAATAATCTCCCTCACCCACCCTAACCCCAACGATTGTCTCTGAAACGTCCCAAAACGATCCCAACTCCCAAATCCCACCCCCCAAAAGTCTATAAAAAAAGGGCAAGGGACACTCCACTACTGGAGGGTGCTGGTGCTGGTGCATGATGCGGCATGGGCATCATACTCCTTGCGGAGGGTGGCAAGCTCGGAGCGGAGGCCCTTAACCAAGTTCTTATACCTCAGGACCTCCTGCTCCAGGTTGGACATGCGGACTCGTAGGCGGCGTTGGCGGTCCTTGCAGTCCCTGTGGGGGGCAGCTGGTATTTCGGTTGCTTGGCGGTGGCGGTCGTCTTTCTTAGCCCGGCTCGGTCCCGCTGGCTTAGTCACGGAGGAGGATGCAGTGGTCACAGTCGAGGATGTCGTTGTTGCACCCCCGCTCGACTGCGTTTCCTCCTCCTCCTCCAGGGCCACCAGCCGCCGATATTCGGCGACTGTGGCCTCCAGCCTCCGTTGCCGGGCCAATCTAGCCTGCTCCCTCCTTGTTGTTGATTTGGAAGGAGCAACTATATGAAGAAAGAAAGACATAGTCTGTAACCAATGCTCCTTATTAATAACACAAAGTGATTGAGCCGAAAGTTGGGTCACAGAGTACAAGTAGCAAATTGAAAGCACAGTACATACCTATTGAGGACAGTATCTATGTAACCTCCCACTTCTGCATCCTTGCTCTAACAGTAGTGGTAGTTTAATGAACTAATTCTACGACCACTATGGACTTCCATTACAGTCGACTATGACAGTACACCAGTCTTATTCTTCTTCTTCTCTCTTGTTTAGGGAAATGGGTACGTTATCTTATGCAAGCCGGCAGAATGACATGGACAGCACAGTGAACTTGCACCCGAGAAAAAAAGTTGCACACCATGATGAGTGAGACAGACTTGCGTTACTGTACCGGTCCAGTACATGCAGGTGGTGAAGCTATTACTTTTCTATTACGGGTGGCACTGAGAATACTCTGTTACAAGGGCTACTGCTTAATTAATTTACCTTTCACCCTACAGTGCAAATGAGTACTAGAAAAGGAAAATGAAGAAGCTAACTAATTTGATTATCTATCACTTCACATGGGACGTATTTAATGACAGATGAGATGACTTTAGGTGCTTTGCTTAATATTGAGTGAACAGTGATACACCCACACATGAATGACGTACTACAAGTAAACTAAAGTTATTAAGAGAGGTACGGAGTGTCCACCGTAATAACCAGATATATGCTGTGAATGCAAACGCAATACAAAGTACTGCTACTATTCATGGTAGTATTGGACACATTTACAATTTCTTTTCCTTGCCTTCCCTGCACTGGAACGGACGTGCGGGTGCGGTGGTACATGCTCTTCAAGGTAACACTTACTTCACCTGGCGACCATCTACTCTCTCTAGATACACATGTGCTATCTAAGAGTCAGAGAATACCATGCTCCAGGCATCCATTCAGTCAAAGTATACGCACACATACAGTTTCTGTTTCACCCACCCAGGCTGCTGTCCTTCCACCCATCCTTGCTTCATCATTGACCCAGCCATGCACCATACCATATTCTTTCCTTCCCAGCCACCTCGGGGGCCAAGCAAACACATATCGTTCTTCTTTGCCAGCCATCATACAAGTTCGCGTCCCACTTACTTACACCCTTCTTTCGCTTTTCGTTCATCCCATCCATCACGTTCGTCTAAGAACTTATTGGGATTCTTCTCACCAAAAACTTCACAGCTAAGTCGAAGTACATTTCGAGGAGGCTACTACCTGGTTGATTTGTAATTGTAATACACCCGTGCAGAAAGCACACTATGCAGTCTTCAATCTCAATAAGTAAGGAATATATAGCTTACCTGTTTCCGCCACCACCGTTTGATCCCCCACAGGAACGTCCGCCGGCTCTTGTACCGCCTCCTCCCCAGAGGCCTCCGAGTCCTGGTCCAACACAGCCACCTCCGCGCTGGCCCCGTCACCAGATGTTACACCTACAAAGTACATTTAACAATGTTAGAATACACCACTCACTACTATATAATATTTGGTCTAGGAGAAATGTTAAAAAAACAGAATACAATGTAATAATTTGTGACTGTCTACTCCATAGTAAAAATGTCCCATTTTCCAGGGAAGGCTGTTGTCTTGCTGCACTTTTATGCACAATTGATGAATGCTTGCTTTTGATTTTTAACACGCACCACTTTTTCTCCTAACAGACAGAAGCTTGACTCCTGAGTCCTAAGAACACGACCAGGATCAAGTTCAAACCAGGTGAGAGCTCGGCTCGACCACAAGAAATGTGTCCAATTAATCGTCAGCACTAACCACTTTTCCGTTTTCAGTTAAATAGTTTTATGACAAAGTAGATTTTAATAAATGTGTTTACTTTTAATAAAGCTTTTAAACTTAAATAGACTCTGTGGTTTTTGTTCCTCCAGACTAGAGTGGATGAGCTAAAGGTTTTGGAATTTTTGCAAGCATGAGTGCCTCTGACACTTCTTGACTGTGCTGTGACTCCGTACTACTCTCTTGTCCTGCGTACGATAATCTAGAGATCATTGGGGATCTATAATCGGTGACTTCGGGAGCTGAATGACTCTGCCACACTATCTAGTCAGTAAGGAGACAGTGCATAGAGGTATTGCTGAATATAATGGGAGTCCAATGGAATTGCCAAATGTCCAATCTTAGTTAGCTACACAGACAGACTAATAAGAATAGTCTCGTAATACCACAGGGAGTCATATTCGAGGCAGGATAAGAATTTATATCCAGTCTACAAGAAGATCAAAGACGATTTAGAAAAAATCGAATGAGGAACGCTAGGAAAAAATAGGTACTGTTTATTAAAATGTAAACTTACTGGGGCCAGCAAAGGAGCCCTCGCCTGCCCGATCCTGGCCTGCATCCTCAGCACCCTCCTCCTGTGTCCTCTTGCCCTTGGGGGGAGCTGATGTACAACATGAAAGAAAGAAAAACCAGAAAACATGGATGAGATTTTTCAACCAAATCAAACATTTCAAAAGAACAATAACAACATATTTTGGAAAAATAGGAAATAGATAGACAACTATTCTACGGGATCTATCTCATGTGGTATACTACGTTATTCGTATTGCCTGATTTGCGGAACGTTGACTTAGAAAGTTCCTATGTAACTCAATAAACAGACTACTAAAGAGGTTTGCCTAGGCCTGGCACTGCAGGCAGCAGTGCGCAACACGTGACAGACAAAGTCCATCCTGCTTGCAGATCAGTGAATACTCAAACTATCAATCCACCCGCCACCACCGCCACTATTTCTTCTTATAGCCATGTGTCTAAAGGAAGGACTGGACGTCAGTCTGTTGGGGCTGATAGAAGTCCCTTGCGGAAGTTGCGGCTCATTTTCCTCCATTGTTGCGTGCCTTTTCTGACGCAGCGGCAGAACAAAAGACTCGCCATGGTGTTGGTGCGGCGTATATATTAAAAAAAAACACATATGGGCATATGGGCGATGCATCACGTTGTAAAGCCCTGTGCCATCAGGGGGCGTTCCGGCGCAAGGGAGGGCGTACCTGCGCAGGAACGAATCCTAAAAGTGGCTGAGGGAAATCTACAAGATGTCAATCAGTCACTTTTAGGACAATGATGCATGACTCAAACCCTGCGCGCTTGAAGCCGACGTACGGCTTGATGCAGCATTGGGGAGATAGGGTACCCCAGAGCATTGCTGGAGCTGCGCCATCGTTGGCACGCAACTCCAGCAATGCGCTGCCTTTACGGCACAGATGCGTAAGGCTTCTGTGACGTTTTGGGCCAATGGGTGGTGGTGGCATGGCACACAATTACTGCCGCATCCCTGCTACTTTGCAGGGATGCGCCGGTAATTGAAAATATGACCCTTACTGTCTAGCATTACGCAGTTCTTTTCTTTACACTACACTCATACATAATTTCTCAGGCCAATGAAATGCTTCTGAACACAACATACAAAACAAAGAAGCATAGTAGCAAGCAAGGCTACTGAGAAGGAGAGCAGTGCACCTGAAATGCATAGAAGATTTTGAAATATAATTTACCTCAATGTAATCGGCAGCATTATTGCTCTTGGTAAAGAACAAAGATTTGCAAATAACAGAGCAGGATAAAACAGAGTAGTAAATGTACTACTACTACTACTCACCAAGCCCGGGGACCTCTACGCCGAGCGCGTCCAGCAAGTCCGGCACACCTTCTCCCACCGCTTGCGACGCTCCCGGATGCCATAGCCGGTCGCGATCTTGCCGCCTCCCAGGATCGTCTTGGGGAGGCGGCGCTGGACATGGAAGATCAGTGCCGCCACTTCCTCCGCGCTGAAGATCTCCCTCGGGACCACTTGCTCCCCCCTTAAACGCCCGCACGGGAGCCGGGCACGGGGTGCGGGACCCTTCCCCTTCTCAGGGTGCTTCCCGGCTCCCTTTACCATGGTCTGGGCAGAAATAGAGTTAAATGATAAACAAGAAATAGAATAGTGAAGAAGAAAAGAAAAGAGTTTAAAAAAGTAGTTTAAAAGTAACTAAAAGCTGCAGAAAACACAAAAATATAGAGCTAGAAAAATAGAGGGATAGATAATAAGTAAAATTAGATCAAAAAAACTTCAAACAAGCAAAGGATGGCAGAGATTGAGAGAGGATAGAGAAAGCATGCCCAGAACCATAGCAATGAATGAGAAACAAGATGGCCGCGCCCGTTCACGACCGCGTGGGTAAGTTCGCGCGAGATTTTCCTTGCGAGTACGCGCGAAATTGTACTAGCGAGCAGCACACTTTGCGAGATTACACATAGCGGGCGGAAACGGAATTACGTCGAGCCAAGAAGATGGCTGCGCCCGTGTACGACCGATAGGGTAACTTGGCAAACGTATAGCTAGAAGCGCCTCGCGAACACGCGCAAGATCACGCGAACATACACGTCGCAAAAAAAACAATTTTGTATTTGCACGTATTCGCGGCTTCCGAAATCGATCTCGCACGGATTCGCGCCCCAAAAAACGCGCGAAATTGCAGAAAAAAACGATTTTAGCTAAACTGAAAGCAATGAGCAGGTGCAAAAGTTCAAACTTAACATTAGTAACATTCAAGGTAGTGCTTCCTGATGGGCCCCTCCAAAGTTTGCAACTATTCTATGACCCTGCTATGACCCAAACAGCAGGCTCATAGAATAGCTACAAGTAGACCATAAAGGTCCTGTGAAAAAAAAATTTCACTGCAACAAAAAGCAAATTACAGATAAGGAAGGAAGCAGGTGCCAGCCAGACTGGAACTTTCTAAATAACTGACACATTAATGAAACACAAATTAATTGATGGCAGTTGAAGAAGGGCAGGTGTGCTTGCTTTTTTCAACCACCATAATCTACAGTGATAAATGAACCTAATGGGTGGCAGTGAGGATGTACCAGAGGGTGGCATGGGTGTCCCAGAGGGTGGCAGTGGTGAAACAGAGGGTCCTGTGAACCTGTGATGATAAACCAGACGTTGAAACAACATAGTCGCGGCCGTTGCGAGCCGAAAAGTAAGTTCGCAATTGCGAACTTGTCCCAAAATCGGCGCGAACGCGCGCCAACACAAAAAACGGGAAAATCCGCAAATCCGCTAGAGTTCGCGGATCTTCGCGGATTGCGAATCCGTAAATCCGCAAGTTCGCGTACGCGAGATCCGCTAGATCCGCCCATGCTTACTCACACATCTATACATCCTGTTACACACCGACACTCATACATAGAGTTACTCACACACATACTCATACATGCAAATAAACTATCAAACATCCATTTACTTGCATATACAGCTATACACACACTACTACACTTACTTCTACAGAAACATACACATACTTACTCTCTTAAACAATCACTTATAGAAACAAATACTTATTTATACAGGAACTCTTCCAATCTCTCACTCTCATATATACTCACTTATCTACATCAATACTCACATATACTATATATACTTACTCATAAAGACACTATTGGTACAGTCATTCACTCACTAACACACCCATACACAAACTCATCCACCCATACAGTCTTGCACACATGCTGTCTTTAAAACACATACAAGCAGTGAGTCAGTCATTCATGCCTCTATACGCTAAGTAATATCCCCCACCGAACCATACAGACACTCATACTGATACTCAAAAAACCAACTAATAAGCCATATACATACTCATGTAACTACTCACCAACCCATGCAGCCACTTATACACAAAGTGAGACACTGATACAGATATTTACATATTTAAACAATACTCGTTAATACGTGTATTCACTAAGATACACTTAATAAGTCAGTTATAGAATCAATTTTATGAAGGAAAAACCATTCAGACATTTATTTACCCATTTATTGTTCCATCGACCTTTAGATATACATATATAAAAAAAATATTTTTCAGAAAGACACACATTCACTGGATGATGTCATCAGTGATGTCATTTGAGATGTCATCAGTGATGTCATGAGTGATGTCACTGACCATGTCATGAGTGATATAGTATGTGACGTCACCAGCAGTGCATTGCGGGCAGGCGAGTTATAGTTAACTAAACTAACTATAACGGGGGAATTTCAATGGTTTTGTATGAGTGAAATGTCCAGCTAACTATAACGTGAGAAACCTATAGTTTTTTCAGTGAATTTCTAAGGTTTTTTAAATGCTAATTTTTAACTATAACGTGTGAGAAACATATGGTTTTTTCAGTGAATTTCTAAGGTTTTTTAAATGCTAATTTTGTACTATAACGTGTGTGTAACCTGTGGTTTTTTCAGTGAATTTCTAAAGTTTTTTAAATGCTAATTCCTAACTATAACGTGTTTGAAACCTATGGTTTTTTCAGTGAATTTGTAAGGTTTTTTAAATGCTCATTTTTAATTATAACGTGGCTGAAACCTATGGTTTTTTCAGTGAATATATATATATATATATGTGTGTGTGTATAGGTATAGATATATATATATATATATATATATATATATATATATATATATATATACACACACACTGAATAAAGGTTAAAGTAGAGCTCTAATTAGGTAAAATTCTCAGCAACAACTGTATGTTTTACTCTGAAAAGAACCCACTGAAATTCACCAGTTATCGTTATCTGAAGCAACTATAATTTGTGTCTTGAAGTAACTATAACTCATGCCCTTGTCATGCACTTCTAATTACCCCACATATTACATCAGTCATGACATGATCTTTTATATCACTCATAAAGTCACTGAACCATGTGAAATGGCATTATTGATGAAAATAATGTGCATGGTGTGTTACTTTAAGACACATATTTTTGTATTTTAATGTTGATTTGTATAGAAATAATACCTAACATTTTCCTAACTATATTTAAGTGTTCATCTGTGCTATTTTCATTGCATTTTAAAGGTTTTTACATTTACAATCATGCAGTGGAATAGCAGATAGGAGTGGTGTAGTGTGGTGTGGCATAGAGTGGAATGGCATAGACTGCAGTGCCATAGAGTAGAGTGCCGTAAAGCTGAGTGGTATGGAGTGGAATAGCGAAGAGTGGGCTGGAGTAAAGTGGAGTGACACAATGTTGAGGACCATAGAATGAAGGGCGTTCAGTGGAGTGTCATAGAGTGGAGTGGCATAGAGTGCAATGGCATCAAGTGAAATATTATAGAGTCGAGTAGAGTAGAGTGACATAGCGTAGAATGGCATAGATTGGGATATTGTTCAAAGGAGTGTCACGGAATGGGGTTGTGTAAAGAAGAGTGACGTACATTAGAGTGGTATACAATGGAGTGACATAGAGTAGAATTATTTAGAGTGGAGTGTCATAGAGTGTTGTATAAAGAAATGTCATAGAATGGAATAGAATAGTGCAGCATAGCGTGGAGTGGCTTACCGTGGGTATATTAGAGTGGAGTGTTCCTGAGTGAAGTGGCATAGAGTGCATTAGTAAAGAGAAGAGTAGCATTAGTGGAGTGGCAATTTGAGTGGATTAGAATGGAGAGATATAGACTGAAATGTTGTACAGTGGAGTGGCTTACATTGGAGTCATGTAGTAGGCAATAGTGTAGAGTGGAGTAGCATACAGTTGAGAGGCATAAACGTGAGTGGCATAGAGTGGAGTTATGAAAAGTGGAATGGAAAGGCATACAGTGGAGTAGCGTAGAGTAGAATACAGTAGAGTACAGTGGCATATAGTGGCATAGAGTGGAATACAAAAGAGTGGAATGGTGTGCAGTGCAATAGCATATAGCAGAGTCTCATAGAGTTAAGTGGCATACAGAATAGTGAAGTGAACTGGAGTAGCATACAGAAGAAAAGTATACAGTGGAGTGGCATAGATTGAGTGGATTACAGTGAAATAGCATACAGTGGAGTGGCATACAGTGGAGTGGGATAGAATAGACTGGTTTAATGAGGAGTGGCTTAGAGTGAAGTGGTGTAGAGAGGAATACTTTAGGCTGGAGTGGTTTAGAATGAAATGGCGTAGAATGGAGTTGCATAGAGAATAATAGCATAGAGTGGATTAACAGATTGGCATGGAGTGGAGTAGCATTTAATGGAGTGACATTGAGTAGAGTGGGGTTGGGCAGAGTGGAGTGGTATAAAGTTGAGTGGCATAGAGTGGAGTGGACTACAGTGTAGTGACATAGAGTAGATTAGAGTAGAATAAAGTAGACTAGAAAGAAGCTGCATAAAGTAGAACAGGCCAAATTGGAGTAGAGTAGAGTGGCATACAGTCAAGTGGTGTAGAGTGGAATAGGATACAGTGAAATGACATAGCCGACCTCATCAGCACGCACGCCCTCGAGCCCAAGGACTACATCCTCCTCAGAGACCTAAACTTCCACCTCGAGAACTCCAACGACAGCAACTCCACCACCCTTCTCAACAACCTCGCCAACCTTGGACTCAAACAGCTCGTCACGAATCCCAGCCACTCCGCCGGATACACGCTCGACCCCATTTTCCCAGCCAGCAAAAACGTCACCTTCAGCCACACCACCGATCTCCACTGGGCCAACCACCGCTGAGTCCACTTCACCTTTGAGAAGCCTACCACGCACCACCGCACACAACGGGCCCCCACTGCAGCTGGAGAAAAGTCACTGAAGACCAGCTAGTCACCACCCTCACCTGAAAGCTACCAACGTACACTACTGACAGCAACACCGCCACCATCATCCTCAGGCAATGGACCGACGACTGCGCCAACACTCTCGCCCCAATCAAGAATCTCTCGAACAAACACACCGACAGAAAAGCCATCTGGTTCACCGCCGGCCTCCAAGCAGGCCTGCCGTAGGCTCGAGAATAAGTGGCACCAGGAACAGAGACCGGACAGCAACATAGCCTGCAAGAACGCAGCAACACAGCCTACCTTCCGCAGACACCACTAACTCATCCAAACGGCCAAAAGGACCTCCTTCAAAGAGTACATTGACAACAAGGCACACAACAGCAAAGAGCTCTTCAACATTGTGAAGGAACTCCCCACCCCAGGTCCGACTCTAACAACATCCCACGATCACAAGACCTCTGTGACTCCCTAGCTACCTTTTTCCACCGCAAGATTGCAGACATCCACGACAGCTTCAGCAAACAGGCCACCCAACAGGCACAGTGACTTCAGACTCACCACCCTAGCCACATCAACCCCCTGCTTTCCTGGACCAACGTCAACAACGAAGACACCATCAAGATCATGAACACCATCCACTCCGGTTCACCATCCAGCCCCTGCCCGCACCACATCTTCAATAAGCAAGCTCCACCATCGCACCCCATCTCTACAAGAACATCAACAGGTCGTTCGAGACTGCCACCTTCCCATAGAGCTGGAAGCACTCTGAGATCAACACCCTACTCAAGAAACCCAAAGCTGACCCAAGTGTCTCAAGAACTTCCAGCCCATCTCCCTCCTCCCGTTCCCGGCAAAAGTCAGCGAGAAGACCGTCAACAGGCAACTGACCACCTTCCTCGAAAAGAACAACATCCTGGACCCATCCCAATCCGGATTCCGTAGCAACCACAGCACCAAAACAGCGCTCATTGCCGCCACCGACGACATCAGGGCCATGATGGACAATGGAGAAACCGCGGCTCTCATCCTCCTGGACCTCTCGGCCACCTTCGACACTGTCTGGCATCACACTCTCCACAGATACCTCCACAACGCTGGGATCCACGACAAAGCACTAAACTGGACCACCTCCTTCCTCACCGGCAGTTCCCAGAGTGTCCGCCTCCCCCATTCTGATCTAAAGACACCAAGATCATCTGCGGCGTACCCCAGGGATCATCCCTCAGCCTAACACTCTTCAACATCTACATGGCACCGCTCGCCAACATCACCAGATCGCACAACCTCAACATCGTCTCATACGCCGATGACACCCAGCTGATCCTCTCCCTCACCAAGGCCCCCGTTGCCACCAAAACCAACCTACACGAAGGAATGAAGGCCATCGCCGAATGGAGGACGAACAGCCGCCTGAAACTGAACTCAGACAAGACAGAGGTCCTCATCATCCGATCCACCCCCTCCGCCTGGGACGACTCATTGTGGCCGGCCGCACAGGGAGCTGCACCGACGCCCTCTAACCACGCACACAACCTTGGAGTCATCATGAGCTCTGCATTATCAATGACCCAGCAAGCGAACATCGTCTCCTCCTCCTTCTTCGACACTCTCCGCATGCTCCGCAAAATCTACAGATGGATCCTCACCGGTAACAGAAGGATAGTCACCCAGGCCCTCTTCAGCAGCAGACTGGACTACGGCAACACTCTCTACACAGGAACCTCAGCCAAACTCCAGAAACGACTACAACGCATACAGAACGCCTCAGCACGCCTCATCCTGGACATACCCCTCTGCAGCATGACCAGAGGACTGTGCAGCACAAACAGTTGCAATGCATATGAGCAACCTTGACTGCAAACCAGTACAAGAAAATCACACATAACAAAATGGGAAACTGTCCTGAATGGCATATTGGTCCTGTGCACAGATCAGCACCACAAAGCATAGTGTAACAAATGAAGTGGTGGGGAGGGACACACAGTGGCAACACAAGGGGATAGCTGACATGAGAGTGAAGTGGTGTGAACGTCAGTAGTGGACATGGCAGGGGTACACTATACACAAATAGATGGAGTGCTCACTCACAATGGGTAGGCACATGTGGTTCTGAAAATTCTGGACTTGTGTAATAAACTTCGTCGTAGCATGACGATTTTTATATCAAAAGACCGAGAATGGCTAGTACTCTATGTACAAGCATTTTCGTCATATTCGAGTGACGTTTCACCTCGAAATCGTCATTTTTGTCCTGAACCCTTGGCTTCCATTTTGTGTACGGCAGCCATTTTGTGAGTTGCCCTCACATAGGCTTATAACTAAGGCCAAATTCGATATCAAAGGACACGTACACCTTAATTGACTTCTCTGTGACCTGGGCAAGCTGGAACTATTGCCCGAAGCCAAACCTGTTCGGTCAGTTCCTCTCCCAGTGGCTGAGCGAGATAGCATCAAGGCACAAGATGCCATAAACCCTTTTCATCGCACACACACCCTGCCTAATCTTGCTCACACCTCTCCCTGCTCTTTTCTCTCTCACTTGCTTTATGAGGAGGAGGTGCCCGTTTTTATTGGGGGTCCACCGATATCTGATGAAAATGTTGGGCCTTGCCGGGTAATTTGTTGTGGGCTGGACGAACTGAAATGTGGGCTTGTCATCGTGACTCTGCTTTTTCTTTGTAGTGAAAACATGTGAATGGTATACTAAAATGTGAAGAATGTTTGCCTAAAGCACAATATTTCGTATACAAAGAGAAGCCTGACTTTGTAAGATTGAGCAGTCTCCTGAGAATATACACCCCGTGTTGTTGTACTTCTAGGACGCCTGTTACTTGGTTGCAGCCAATAAATTCGATCTTTGACTTCACCTAGAAGACTCTGAGTTTCTGTGTCTGAATCAGGAAAGTACTCGAGATCTTTGGGTGTTGTCCCTGGCACCGCTGGGTTACCGGTTCAGTACCGGTTCTGAAAAATCCAGTACCTCACACAGATAGGGGATGGTACAACTCCACATCCCACATGCCATACTGGAGCAAACAATGGCTCCAGTGATAGCAATGCTTGAGAAAACACACCCACAATGTCAGTGTGGCTGAGCAGGTCTGCACAGTGAGTACAAACAGTATCAAGACACATGGCTGATCAATAAAACACAACCCTGACTCTGCTAGTCACACACTCTGCATACTCACAATTGGCACCAACAAGAAGTAGAAGTACCCCAGAAGTGCAAGGACACACCACCACACTGGTTCACCGACGACCTCAAGGACTCCAAGAAGACCTGCCGCACCCTCGAGAAAGCCTGGCTCCTCGACCAGACCAGCGACAACATGACCGCCCTCAAACACGCTACCCGCAAGCACCACCAGCTCATCCGCACCACCAAGAAGAAATCCCTGAAGGAACGACTGGACAACAACGCCCACGACAGCAAAGAGGTCTTCACTATCGTCAAAGAGTTCTCCAACGCCAGCACCGGCACCAACGACATCACTTCGTCACAAGACCTCTGCGACTCCCTCGCCTCGTTCTTCCACCGCAAGATCGCCGACATCCACAACAGCTTCGGCGCCCCACCCACGCACCCAACCCTCGAACCAACGCCCCCCACCGCCACCCTTCGCACCTGGACCACGGTGACCACCGAAGACACAGCCCGCACGATGAACACCATCCACTCCGGATCACCGACCGACCCCTGCCCACACCACGTCTTCAACAAGGCCGACTCCACCATCGCACCCCAACTCCGGAACATCATCAACGCCTCCTTCAACACCGCCACCTTCCCAGAGAGCTGGAAGCAGGCCGAGATCAGCGCCCTCCTGAAGAAACCTACAGCGGACCCCACCGATCTCAAAAACTTCCGCCCCATCTCGCTCCTCCCTTTTCCTGCTAAAGTCATCGAGAAGATCGTCAAGAGACAGCTGACCGCCTTCCTCGAGACAAACGGATCCCTCGACCCCTCGCAGTCCGGCTTCAGAGCAAACCACAGCACCGAGACCGCCCTCATCGCAGCCACCGACGACATCCGGACCCTGCTCGACAAGGGGGAAACAGTGGCCCTCATCCTCCTGGACCTCTCCGCTGCGTTCGACACGGTCTGCCGCCGCACCCTAGTCCAGCACCTCAGCAACATCGGTATCCAAGAGAAGGCACTGGAGTGGATCATCTCGTTCCTCGCCGGAAGAACACAAAGAGTCCGCCTCCCCCCGTTTCGCTCCGAGGCCACCAAAGTCATCTGCGGCGTCCCGCAAGGATCTTCACTCAGCCCCACCCTCTTCAACATCTACATGAAACCTCTCGCAGCCATCGCACGCCAGCACAACCTCAACATCATCTCTTACGCCGACGACACCCAGCGGATCCTCTCCCTCACCAGAGACCCCGACACCGCCAGAACCTGCCTACACGAAGGGATGAAAGACGTCGCCGAGTGGATGAAGGACAGCCGCCTGAAACTGAACTCGGACAAAACGGAAGTCCTCATCCTGGGATCTTCGCCCTCCGCCTGGGAAAACTCCTGGTGGCCCCCAGCCCTGGGCACCGCACCCAAGTCAACCGACCTTGCACGCAACCTGGGCTTCATCCTGGACCCCTCCCTCTCGATGACCAGACAAGTCAACGCCGTCTCCTCATCGTGCTTCAACACCCTGCCTATGCTTCGCAAGATCTTCCACTGGATCCCGACCGAGACCAGGAAGACTGTCACCCAGGCACTTGTCACCAGCCGACTGGACTACGGAAACGCCCTCTACGCCGGAACCACAGCCAAGCTACAGAAAAGACTCCAGAGCATGCAGAACGCCTCCGCCCGACTCATCCTGGATGTCCCCCGACGCAGCCACATCTCCAGCCACCTGAGGAACCTGCACTGGCTCCCCGTCGACAAGAGGATCACGTTCCGGCTCCTCACCCACCCACACAAGTCTCTCCACGACCTGGGCCCCAAGAACCTCAACGACCGCCTGACCTTCTACACACCCACCCACCAGCTACGGTCCACCAGCCTCACCCTCGCAGCCGTACCACGCATCCGAAGAGCCACCGCCGGAGGAAGATCCTTCTCTTACCTGGCTGCCAAGACTTGGAACTCCCTCCCCATCCACCTTCGGCTGACCCAGGACCATCTCGCCTTCAGGAAACAACTCAAGACCTGGCTGTTCGAGCAGTAGCATACCCCTCCCCCCTAGCGCCTTGAGACCCTCCCGGGTGAGTAGTGCGCTATACAAATGGCATGATTGATTGATTGATTGACCACACTGCACAGTGCACAACCTACAACTCCCACATGTGCTCACAAGCACAGGGCTGATTAATCCAACTAACAGGCACTCAAATCCAGGTTGACACATGTCTGCAGTTGCCATCGCAGGGGCACACACACATCAACATTACTGACAAAGTCACCCCTTCACACTGCACACTTCATGACCACCCAAGTGCTCACATTGAAATATACCCATGTGACTAGGATGACTGGCCATCACAAGATGACCATACACCAACACTGCTGTTCACACATCAAGAAAGATCATACAGCAGACATGATGGACCCTGGCTGGCCTGCCTGCAATCCTGTGGCTATAATCCAACTCTGTGCTGACAGTGCATCAAACCAAACATGACATGTGTACAATTTAGCTAAAATCACCATAGATTGATTATGATAACAGTAATTCATCACAAACAACCCTTATTGCATCCCCAAGCCTCAGAGTCAAGAAGAACTTAAGTGGCTGTCACCTCTGCAAAACCCTGAAAAAGAGAAATCAGCCATTGGCAATGTTAAAGTGGGATACAGAGCATGTGTCACATTAAACCATACCCACACATAAAACCCTTTATTTAGCAAGGACAGGATTAACTGTCTTTATTACATATTACACAGATAGGCATCAAAAATAGACAAGAGCAAGGCCAGTGGCCAGTCCAAAGTGCAGAGTAGGCACATGGGATCCTGCTCAGGGAATGGGCAAACACAGTAATAAACAGCAAGTCCAGTGGCCAGTACAAAGAGCAAAGTTGTCAGCTAAGCTGTTGTCCATCCTGCTCAATTTAGGGATAGACCCGCCATTGGTAAATTTCCTAGCTGTCTTCCATCAAGGTCTCCTAGCTTCTATTAGATTTATCAAGGAGGCGGGATGGACCAGGTTTTTAGTTCAAAACAAGGTGTCAGACAGGGCTGCATCCTGGCGCCCCTCCTGTTCACCTTCTATATAAATTCACTTGAAAAATCCTTGGAGGGGGTCGCACTGGATACACCGCGTGCAGGGGACTATGCAGTCCCAGCACTGCTTTACGCGGATGACGCGGTGCTACTTGCCCGTACTGGACTGGGGCTGCAGAGACTCCTGGATGCTTTTGGGGAATTTATGCAATCCTTAGACCTCCAGGTAAACAATAAAAAATCGCATGTCATGGTCGCAGGTAAACGACCAAAGGCTATTAAATTAAAACAATTTGCCTGCAATGGCGAAGAGGTATCCAGGGTCCCGGTATTTACATACCTGGGCGTCATTTTTGACGAAAAGGGCTCCTGGGTCCCCCAAATAATAGCGAAAGGCATAGGTGTTACCAGATCAACCTCAGCCCTACTTGGCTTCTCAAAACGCTTAAGGTCACGTCCGACCGAGGCTCTGCTAACAGTATATAAGTCCAAATGACTCTCAATAGCAATGTATGGCGCATCACTATGGGGTCTTTTACCTCAAGGCAAACTGCAGATTATAGAGAATAAATTCCTCAGATCCTTATTAGCGGTCCCTCAATTTACCCCAGTACTTTCGGTGCATACTGAGTTAGGACTTGGTTACATTTCTGACCAGTTACACTTGGCCCCATTAATCTGTTGGGCCAAAACTTGGCTTAACACCGAAATCACATTGAATCACACCATTCTTAAAGACTGTATGGCACTAGATAGAGCAAATAAAATCCCATGGTTAGCACACATTAAAAATACTCTTTGTAAATTGGGTCGGCCAGACTTATATGCAATCCCAAATGTGCTTCAGAAGGGAGATGTAAACTGGATCAAGGTTAACTTCCTGGGATTAGCTGAGCAAGAACGGGAGGCAATAGAGGTGGTAAAACCTGGCGTAAGAGCTAATTATATGCTCCTGACCACTCCACTAATTGAACCCTACCTAAAGATTGTTACCATCCCGTTCCACCGACATCTTCTTTTCAGATTCAGATTTAACATCATTCAGTTCTCCCTGGGTGACTACCCTATATGGGGTAAATCAGACCAGTCTACCCCTTGCAGCTGTGATAACTTCTCTGATCAATCATTAATGCACTTTTTTATGTTTTGTGATCATTTTGTTGATATCAGAAAACAGTTCTTGGTTCCATTACTGAGAGAAGCGGGATTTACACAAGTGCGGCCCGCACTCTTGTACTTACAACTGCTGGCCACCCTCTGGTTCATCACAGCACCCTCTGGTTCAGCACTGTCACCCTCTGGTTCACCACTGCCACCCTCTGGTTCACGACTGCCACCCTCTGGTTCATCAAAGCACCTCTGGTTCACCACTGCCACCCTCTGGTTAACCACTGTCACCCTCTGGTTCACTCCTGCCACCCTCTTGTTCACCACTGCCACCCTCTGGTTCAGCACTGCCACCCTGTGGTTCACCACTGCCACCCTCTGATTCACCCCTGCCACCCTCTGGTTCACCCCTGCCACCCTCTGGTTCACCACTGCCACCCTCTGGTTCAGCACTGCCACTCTCTGGTTCACCCCTGCCACCCTCTGGTTCAGCACTGTCACGCTCTGATTCACCACTGCCACCCTCTGGTTCATGACTGCCACCCTCTGGTTCATCACAGCACCTCTGGTTCACCACTGCCACCCTCTGGTTAACCACTGTCACCCTCTGGTTCAGCACTGCCACCCTCTGGTTCACCACTGTCACCCTCTGGTTCAGCACTGCCACCCTCTGGTTCACCACTGCCATTCTCTGGTTCACCACTGCCACCCTCTGGTTCACCCATGTCACCCTCTGGTTCCCACTGCCACCCTCTGGTTCACCCATTCCACCCTCTAGTTCACCCCTGCCACCCTCTGGTTCACCACTGCCACCCTCTGGTTCATCACAGCACCCTCTGGTTCACCCCTGCCACCCTCTGGTTCAGCACTGTCACCCTCTGGTTCACCGCTGCCACCCTCTGGTTCACAACTGCCACCCTCTGGTTCATCACAGCACCTCTGGTTCACCACTACCACACTCTGGTTAACCACTGTCACCCTCTGGTTCAGCACTGCCACCCTCTGGTTCACCGCTGCCACTCTCTGGCTCACCCTCTGGTTCACCCATGCCACCCTCTGGTTCCCCACTGCCACCCTCTGGTTCACCCCTGCCACCCTCTGGTTCACCCCTGCCCCCTCTGGTTCAGCACTGCCACCCTCTGGTTCAGCACTGTCACCCTCTGATTCACCCCTGCCACCCTCTGGTTCACCCCTGCCACCCTCTGGTTCAGCACTTCCACCCTCTGGTTCAGCATTGTCACCCTCTGGTTTACCCCTGCCACCCTCTGGTTCATCACTGTCACCCTCTGGTTCATCACTGCCACCCTTTGGTTCACCACTGCCACCCTCTACCGAGACCTTTTGTGATGCAGCGGCAGCACAAAAGATGCGCCATGGTGCTGGGTATTAACAACGTGACGCATCTCTGTGTGAGATGCGTCACATTGTAAAGCCCTGCGCCATCATGAGGTGTTCCGACTCAGCCTCCTAAAAGTGGCTGAGGGAAATCTACAATATTTCACTCAGTCACTTTTAGGCCAATGCTG
The DNA here is from genome assembly GCF_964261635.1 of Lissotriton helveticus. Lineage (NCBI taxonomy): Eukaryota > Metazoa > Chordata > Amphibia > Caudata > Salamandridae > Lissotriton > Lissotriton helveticus. The sequence continues at coordinate 1,213,057,704 of NC_136071.1, read as the reverse complement.
CGTCAAAGCCCTTCGCCTGCTTGAAGCAGGCGCAAGGCTTGATGAAGCATTGGGGAGATAGGGCACCCACAGAGCATTGCTGGAGCTGCGTCGCAAGCGCAACGCAGCTCCAGCAATGCGCTGCTTTTACGGCACAGATGCGTGACGCATCTGTGCCGTTTTTGCCACATGGTGCGCCGCATTGTAAATGCGGTGCACCATGGGTGGCGGAGCTGCGGCGCACAATAACTGGCGCATCCCTGGGGATGCGCCAGTTATTGTAAATCTGCCCCTATACATTTAGCCAACGAGGGAGCACTTACTGATTAGACAGTAGAAATGCTCCAGTTGAGTAGAGGTATTGCACAAAAAGGTGGCATCTTCGTGGACAAACATGCAGGGCGGGATTCATTCTGCCCTCTGTTAGACTCGTTTTTTTGTGCCCTTCTGCCCTCTGTTATTCCCTTGTTTTTGTACCCTTCTGCCCTCTGTTAGACTCGTTTTTTGTGCCCTTCTGCCCTCTGTTAGACTCGTTTTTGTGCCTTTCTGCCCCGTTAGACTCGGTTTTTGTGCACTTCTGCCCTCTGTTAGACTCGTGTTTCCCTTGTTTTTCTGCCCTTCTGTCCTCTGTTAGACTGTTTTTTTGTGCCCTTCTGCCCTCTGCATCACCACATCATCACTCAGCGCTACCCCAGCATCACTCAGCTCCACCACATTATCACTCAGCACCACCATATTAACACTCAGCACCACCGCAGCACCACTCAGCACCACCACAGCATCACTCAGCACCACCACAGCATCACTCAGCACCACCAAGGCACCACTCAGCACCACCACAGCATCACTCAGCACCACCACATCATCACTCAGCACCACCACAGCATCACTCAGCACCACCACTCAGCACCACCACAGCACCACTCAGCACCACCGCAGCACCACTCAGCGCCACCACAGCATCACTCAACGCCACCACATTATCACTCAGCACCACCACAGCACCACTCAGCACCACCACAGCATCACTCAGCACTACCACAGCATCACACAGCACCACCACAGCACCAATCAGCACCACCACAGCACCACTCAGTGCCACCACAGCATCACTCAGCACCACCACAGCATCACTCAGCACCACCACAGCACCGCTCAGCACCACCACAGAATCACTCAGCACCACCCCAGCATCACTCAACAGCACCACAGCACCACTCAGCACCACCCCAGCATCACTCAGCACCATCCCAGTATCACTCAGCACCACCACAGCACCACTCAGCATCACCACAGCACCACTCAGCACCACCACAGCACCACTCAGCACCACCCCAGCATCAATCTGTGCAACCATTCAACAACAACTGGTTCAAATATGTTCTCTCAATGTTTCAAACTTTATTACAAATGTCACAAAAAGATGTTAATATTTCACTTCTGTTCTTGGATTTTCGTCACAATAAAATACACTGAACATAATCTTCACAAAAGTTATTTACAAAAGTTTAAGCTATTGCCATTATAAATTAAAATCACTTTTATTTAAGTATTCATTATTTAAAAATTAAAAGCCATTGTAATTTGTAATATCAATACAGCTAAGTCACGTAAATACAAAACATGCGAGACCTATTGCATTGCAAATGCTTGTTTGTACTTTGTCATCTACGAGATCTTTGCAATGTTTCAAAAAAGAGAAAGAGAGAGAGATAGAGAGAGAGGGAGCAAGAGAGAGAGTGAAAGAAAGAAAGAAAGAAAGAAAGAAAGAAAGAAAGAAAAAAGAAAGAAAAGAGAGACAGACAGAGAAAGAGCAAGAAAGTGAAAGTGAAAGGGAGAGTGGGAAAGAGAGGGAGAGAAAGAGAAAGAGAGAGTAAGAGAGAGAGGGGAGTGAAAGCAAGAAAGAAAGATAGAAAGAAAGAAAGAAAGAAAGAAAGAAAGAAAGAAAGAAAGAAAGAAAGAAAGAAAGAAAGAAAGAGAGAGAGTGAGAATGAGAGAGAAAGAAAGAAAGAGAGAGACAGCGAAAGAGCAAGAAAGTGAAAGAGAGAGAAAAAGAGAGAGAGAGACATGGAAAGAGAGCGAGAAAGAGAGAAAGGCACACAGAGAGGGAGAGAGAGAGATAGGATGAGAGAGAAAAAGAGAAAGAGAGAGAGAAAGAGGGAGAGTGAGAAAGGAAGAAAGAGAGAGAAAGAGAGAGCGAGAAAGAGAGGATGTGAGAGAGAAAGAAAGAGAGGGAGATAGAGAGAAAGAGAGAGAGAACAACGGAGAAAGAAAGAGATAAGCAGAGAAAGAGGAAGAACTTGAAAGAGAGAGAGAAAGATATAAATAGAGCAAGAAAGGAGAGGAAGAGAGAGATAAAGAGAGGGAGAGAGAGAACGAGAGAAAGAAAGAGAGGCCGGATCTCTGAAGGGCCAGATTCCTGAGTTGCCTCTACAGAACATACAGCTTTTTATTTTTAGCAAAATGCATATGAAAATTGTACTGTAAAGGTCTCTTTTAGTTTAACCCCTCCTGACAACTCAAAATGGGTGTATTTGCCATCCTCTCCCTTCTTCCTGTTTTTTTTATATCTGTAAGTGCTTCCTGATGAGGTTTAATTCCTGGGACAGGTGCCTTGTTGCCTACTTGTAACTATTCTCTGACCCTGCTTCAAGGGTCAGAGCAGGGTCAGAGAATAGTTGCAAGTAGGCAACGAGGCGCCAGGAAGCACTTAGCAGCAGGTTCCCAAGTTGAAGTTAATTTCTTTGTAACCCTTTTGTAAAAGGTTACAGAGAAATTAGGTTCAACTTTTGCACCTGCTGCTGTAACCCTTGCTTGGCTGAAAATTCGTCCCCGCTGATTCACGAATTTTACCGCGATTTCGCGAGATTCGCAGATTGCGAAATTGCGGAAAATCTGCAAATTCCCCGCGAAATGGATTTTACGCCCACCCTTAGTTGAGACTGTACACTGCCATGGTCAGCTACACAGTTAGGGGGATAACAATGGGCAGTTCAGGCACCACCGTGGGAGAGACAGGTGTGTCTCTCCCGTGGCAAGCATCCCTCCCTGTTAAGATGGCTACCTACCTGAAAGTTTGATGAGGGCAATGTAATGGCTGCCATATGGTTGTGGATAGGAGGGAGTACTGTATCCTGCTCAGGGGTGGGACAAGGGAGATTGTTGGGAGTTGTATTGCTGGCCTCCCACCCACAGATTCCCCTCCATGTTAAGATGGCTACCTACCTGTAAGTTTGATGAGGGCAATGTACTGGCTGCCACATGCTTCTGGGTGGTGGGGTGCTTCGTCCTGCTCAGGGGTGGGACAGGGAAGCCTGTTGGGAGTTGTGGTGCTTGGCTCCCACCACCACACATCCCTTCCTCGGAAGATGGCTACCTACCTGTAAGTTTGTTTGGTGAGAGACAATGGCTGCAACATGCTTGGGGAGGAGTGTTCCATCCTACTCAGGGGTGGGCCTGTTGGGAGTTGTAGTGCTGGCTGCCTGTACACATACAACGCTGGGAATGTGGCTGGCTACCTTTAGGGTGAATGTTACATCTGTGAGAGCAGTGTTGGGTGTGGCGGTACAGTTGAATGGGATTGGGCCTAGGAGTTGTGGCTTTGTAGTTGTGCAAGACAGTACATGGCTGTGTGATGGTAGATATGTGTTTGTCCATACCAGCCTGCACTTCCCCGGGTATTCCTGTGAGACTCTCTGGATGCAGTATGGCAAAATCCTTCTCCTCCCATGCAGTGAATGTTCTTGGTGTGAGGTACTGGGTTTTTCAGAACCGGTACCGAACCGGTAACCCAGTGGTGTCAGGGTACACCCAAAGACCTCGGGTACTTTCCTGTTTAGACCACAGAAACTCAGAGTCTTCTAGGTGAAGTCAAAGATCGAATTTATTGGCTGCAACCAAGTAACAGGCGTCCTAGAAGTACAACAACACAGGGTGTATATTCTCAGGAGACTGCTCAATCTTACAAAGTCAGGCTTCTCTTTTTATACAAAATATTGTGCTTTAGGCAAACATTCTTCACATTTTAGTATACCATTCACATGTTTTCACTACAAAGGAAAAGCAGAGTCATGATTACAAGCCCACATTACAGTTCGTCCAGCCCACAACAAATTACCCGGCAAGGCCCAACATTTTCATCAGATATCGGTGGACCCCCAATAAAAACGGGCACCTCCTCATCATAAAGCAAGTGAGAGAGAAAAGAGCAGGGACAGAGATGAGCAAGATTCGGCAGGGTGTGTGTGCGATGAAAAGGGTTTATGGCATGTTGTGCCTTGATGCTATCTCGCTCGGCCACTGGGAGAGGAACTGACCGAACACGTTTGGCCTGGGGCAATGGTTCCAGCTTGCCCAGATCACAGAGAAGTCATTTAAGGTGTACGTGTCCTTTGATATCGAATTTGGCTGTAGTTATAAGCCTATGTGAGGGCAACTCACAAAATGGCTGCGGTACACAAAATGGAAGCCAAGGGTTCAGGACGAAAATGACGATTTCGAGGTGAAATTGTCACTCGAATATGACGAAAAAGCTTGTACATAGTGTACTAGCCATTCTCGGTCTTTTGATATAAAAATCGTCATGCTATGGAAGAGGAAGAGGTGTGGCGCCGCGGCCAGGGCGACTGACTCCGGAATCTGGGGATCACGGTTCGATCCCCGGCACCGGCGGCAGATTAGCCCAGCACCACGTGACTCTGGGCAATAGCTTGCTTAATCTTCCCGAGGGCCCCCAGCGTCTAGAGACCCTTACGGGTGATTGTGCGCTTTACAAATGTGGATTTAATGATGAAGTTTTATTCACGAGTCCAGAACTTTCAGAACCACAAACCCTCCTTTTGCCCTTACATAGGCAATTAACCTATCCTCATGCTAATCTGAGTCCAGGTCTATATTCCTGAAGTCATTGAGATGTTGCTGTAACATCATTCTAGTACTTAGTCCGTCTTTTGATACAGGTTTCCTTACACATGATGTAGCACAGAGGCCACATATTGCAGGAGCACACTACACGCACAGACAGAACAGGAAAAGAATGGCTAAGACCATCCCAATGACCATCAGAATTTTCCATCCCCAGGCGGATATCAGTTCCCAGAACCATCCCATTAACGACCAATCTCCTTTATCCACATGAATAGATTCGGAAATCTTATGCAGTTTGGAGATGGCCTGGTACACTATTGGAGCGTTATCTGGAATGAAAACACAGCAACTCGATTGGATCAGTTTACATACCCCACCTCGGTCTGTAAGTATGACATCTAATGCGACCCTGTTCTGAAGGGTCATAAGACGGTCCGACTGGAGCTCAGCAGTCAAGTTACTAAGGGCACCGGCAGTTTCAACTACTGTGGACTCAACCACCCTTGTCAATTGCCTTATGTTCCTGCTATTAACCATTGGTCCCCAGAACGGCAGAAAACCCTTTGCGAAGTCCCCAAATTCTTGCCTGCAGTGTCTTCTTTACTCAAGACACCTCTAACTATCCTTGTCTTGTGGTAATCTGCCGCTGCTGTGTAGGTGGGAGGCAACAGGAATGAAACAAAACATGTGCCCGAAAAGTTAGGGGGCAACCATGTATAGGCTCTATCATGGCAGATGAAATAGGTACCCTTAGCTGCTAAAAACGAAGGGGAAGTCTGAGATGCAAAAACATACATTTTAGTGCAGATACTCTTCCCTAACTGAGCTCTGGGATTCTTGCCAGTACCTTGCAGACATAGGTGACCCTGATGGGGTACAATCCAAATCGGGGAAGATCTCTTAGCTTGCTGTTTCTCACTCAGAGTAGCTCCATATCCAGTTACGTTCCATCCTATGTATACTAGTGTCTCATCTCTCGGGATAGTCTCGTAAGAAATATCTTCCTTAATCATGTCCACTATACCCTTAACTAGAGCACTATTCTTAGGATTGTCTGTTACAGAACGTAGGGGGTAGACTTCATGTGCATAGATGAACATTGTTCTGTATGCCCACACAGAACCATTGTGGCTGAAAGGCAGGACCAGATAAGGGATACCTTTATCCGTTGCGTGAGGCATAAGACCACACACCCAACAGTTAGTCGTGTTCATTACAAGTTGGTGTTGGTGCAAGAGCTGAACAAAGGAGTTATTAATAAACTCTAATCTCCTAGCTGATTCGTGTTCAGGAAGGGGTTGAAAAGAATGTGAGGAAACAGTGGAAGGAGGAGGTATAGGCGATGTAGTGGGTGCAAATGTTACTCGAAAAGAGAATAAAACATATCCTATTAAAAATATCATCACACTGAATAACATGAAAATGCATACTATCAGAAAACGTTTTTTGGTCATCATTTCACATATTCTAGCTTTAAAGTTCACAGTTTTGGCAGATCTCTCCATCTCGAAAAACTCCATCCTCTCTACAATGCTGCCCGCGATGGTAGGTTGTTTCTGCTAAGGAATGCTTCTGTCAGTCTAGGGCAACTCCCTTAGACCAACCAGAACTGTCGACCTAACGTCGTCAGCTGCACCCCAAAGTCTTTGGGAAATCGCAGCCCTAGCAGCGGAACCCGGATGGCGGTTCGAAAAGCAAAAATAAGCAAGTTTCTCAAATGGGAGAGCTGCACTTTCAAAAATAGTAATGAAAAAAAAATGTGTTTTTATTTGTCCATAGTTCTCGACCTCAGATTGTATCTTTGCTTTCCAGGTATGGTATGATCTCGGAAAAGGAGTTCAGGTTCTGTAGTGTCCAATCGAATTGACGGTGACTCAGTTGGTTGCAAAATATTGTCACTCTCTTTTTCAGTAAGTGTTCCTTTTACACGTGCATCACTGAAAGGCAGAAAACGTGGCACAGTTTCAGTCTCTGAGTCGGCGACACCCTCCTGGACCTACCGGTCGTACGGCAGAGGCAAAGGCACCCTCTTACAATGTACGCTGTGGATCCAGTGCTTTTTCCCTTCCACTCGAACAGCTGATCTCGTTGAAAGAAGGACGAGGTGCGGTCCGGTCCACCTGGGCTGGTCGTTCTTTGTTTGCTGGAAGTTCTTCACGAGAACCCAGGATCCAGGGTCTATGGGATGACCTGGAGTTTCAGAGACCGGAGGCATGGTGTCATGGACCTGTTGGTGTAAAACACGCAATTTAGCCGTCAATTCGTACAAATAGTCAAGCAAAACAGGGTGTTCGATTTCACTGAACTTTGTGGGCCTTGGCACTCCCCATATGTTGGCCGGGCGGACAAAAACAATTTCATAGGGACTAAGTCCCACTCGCGAATGCACAGTCATTCTGGTGGATAGGAGTGCTAAGGGTAGAGCATCAGGCCATTTAAGACCAGGGCTCGCTTGAATTTTGGCCAATTTTAACTTTAGCGTGCCATTGTAGCATTCTACTAGTCCAGCTGATTGGGGGTGATTTGCAGCGTGAAACTTCTGCTGGATGCCTAGCCCTTCACATACTTTCTTCATCACACGACCCACAAATTCACTCCCATTGTCACTCCAGACCATTCTAGGCATTCCGAATCTAGGGAAGAACTCTTTCACAAGGGCTTTAGCTGCGGACAAGGCATTATTGTCCTTTAGGGGATATGCTTCTACCCATCTTGAGAAGGCACAAACAACAACGAGTACGTATTTTAAGTTGTTGCACCTCTCCATGTGGATGAAATCTAACTGCAAAACCTCGAACGGATACGTAGGAGGCGCAAAATGACCAGCTGGAGTTGGGGTTCCCCTACCAGGATTGTACTTCAGACACACCATGCAATTCTTGATCACATTCTCTGCACACTTAAGAATTCCAGCATTTTGCCATACCGGAGCCAACAACTTGCAAATCCCTTTCACGCTGATATGAGCCATTCCATGAGCCATTGTAACCACTGCAAGCACGTACGCTTCGGGTAGCAACCATCTCTGATGCTCTGACAATTCAACCCAACAACCATTTGCATCCATTCTACCCGTACTTTCTCTCCCCATGCTCAACTCTTTCTCTGTAGCCTCAGCTTGAATAGACTTCACACTCTCTATCGTGTCTTCACACATTCCAACATCACCAACCCATCTTGCAGGGCCTGCAACATACATTCGGCTCATCACATTCCTTGCTGTTTCTTTTGCTATTTCGTCAGCAAATGCATTTCCACGACCAACATCATCAGTCACTTTCTTGTGAGCACTACATTTCACAATCGCAACTTGCAGAGGCAAGGTCAGTGATTCAAGAAGCTCATTCACCAACTGACCATGCTGAATCTTAGCTCCATGCGAAGTCAGAAACCCACGCTCTTTCCACAATCGTCCAAAACTGTGAGCCACTCCAAACGCATACTGGCTGTCGGTGTAGATGGTCACTTTCATTCCTTTCGACAACACACATGCTCTCGTGAGTGCAATCAATTCTGCTGATTGAGCTGAATTATGTGGGATACGTGCAGCTTCAACAATTGTATGCAAAGTCGTGACAGCATATGCTGCAGTCGTATCACCATTCGGAAGCTTGAAGCATGACCCATCCACCCATAATGTACCATCACACTTTACAAGAGGAGTGTCCCTGAGATCTACTCTCCCTTTCGTTTCTTCTTCTGTTCTAAGAAAACAATCATGCTGTTCTGAAGCTGGGTTAAGAGTGTTGCATCTTTTTATGTGCACATGACTCGCTAACAATGTCAACTCGTAACCTGACAATCGAGCACTAGTTAAGTGCTGTGTCTTGGTGCTGTTTAACAACGTGTCCACTGCATGTGGGACCATTACAATTAACATGTTATTCATCACTAGAATAGCAGACTGTCGAATAGAAACAGCTGCTGCCGCTGTTGCTCTTAAACAACTCGGCAATGCTTTAGCTACCGGATCCAAAGTCGACGAAAAATACGCACATGGATGCTGCTTGTCCCCAAACAACTGTGTCAACACTGACAATGCACAACCTTCTTTCTCATGGACATACAATGTAAAGGGCTTACTGTAGTCAGGGGTACCCAACACAGGAGCCACACATAATGCTGTGCGCAATTCAGAAAAACTTTTCTGACACTCTTCAGACCAAGGAACGGGATTGGGTGTATCTTTACAGGTTAATGCCACCAAAGGTTTGGCCAATAACGAAAAATTTGGTATCCATTGTCTGCAATATGTTGTAATGCCCAAGAAAGCACGCACTTCTCTCTGTGTTCTTGGCACACTCAATTTTGCTATTGCCTGAATTCTTTCTGGGGTCAGTTTCCTTCCCTCCTTCGATAAGAGATTACCTAAGTAGGTCACTTCTTGTCGACAATATTGCAATTTTGAGAGAGACACTCTGTGATGCAACTCACACAAATGATGCAACAAAGACAACGTGGCTTCTTTACAGATTTTCTCAGTATCTGCAGCAACAAACAAATCATCAACATACTGAATGAGGTTAGCGCCATCAGGTAAAACAATCGTATCAAGCTGTGTTTTTAGAGCTCGACTATATATTGATGGACATTCACAGTAGCCCTGGGGAGCGCGTTTAAAGCGGAAGCTTCGACCTCCTAAACTGAAGCCAAAAATATCCCTGCTCTCCTCAGCAATCGGGATGCTGAAGAAAGCATTCTTCAAGTCAATCACCGAAAACCAGGTGGCAGAAGCTGGAATCATAGTCAATAGGGCAGTAATGTCAGGAACAACTGGAAATTGTGGCACAACTATTTTATTCACCTCTCTAAGATCAATCACAAATCTGTAAACAGGTGGCTGGGAAGGGTCAGTTCGTTTCAAAACAGGCAGAACAGGACTATTGCAAACGTTGCCTCTTGTCTCTTCAATTACATCTTTTTCAATCAGATCGTAAATGATCGCTAACAACGCTTTTTCACCTTCACTAGAGATTTTGTATTGGGGAATTCGTGGCATTTTAACATTGGCTTTCAATGTCACAACATATGGTGGTATTTTCAAAAGTCCCACATCATTAGGACCAGTAGCCCAAAGAATATCAGGAAGAAACGACAATTCTGTCGGAAGTTTTTTCCCTTGACAAATACATTGGAGAAACCATTTTCTTACCCAGTGTAAGTTGTACTCCCGAAGGAGAACAGTACAAAGTCGCATACAATCTTTTTAACAGATCCAATCCCAACAAGTTTTCACCACAACCTGTCATCAGAATAAGGGGTGCTTCTAATTCACAAGGACCAACAGAGAGAGACATAGGACTAGAAATCGGGTTCCTAACCGGGGCACCAGAAAAACCTACAGAAACATTCATTTCGCCAGACAAAGGTGCGCCAGGGAGTTTGGAGTGCATAATAGAACTCTTTGTAGCACCAGTATCCAACAGAAAAGGTTCTGACACACCTGATGTAATCACCTTGACGTATGGTCCACTCTGGTCTACTGGAACTGAAACAACTCCCTCTCTTTGTCTATGGCTGTCCTAGCAATCATTACCTTCCATATGCTCATCTTCTGCATTATAATCATCAGCATAGTACTGAGCTGTCCTACCAGACGCGTTATTCTGCTGATCAAAACTATTCATAGAATTTTGAGGCGGAAGGGGACATGCGTTCTGGGGGAAATTTCCACGTCCTCTACCTCTAGGTGCTTGTTGAACACCTCGACCTCTTGAGCCAGAAACACCATTTGCGCGCTGTAACAAGACAGGGCAACTATACTTAAAATGACCCTCTTCCTTGCAATATGAACACTGATTGGTACCTACAGGAACAAGTGGTTGAGTATACTCTACTCTTTGCCTTTGAAACTGTTGAGGTTGCTGATAATTATTCTGATAGTTACTCTGACCACCATTATTCTGGCCACCACCACCACGTGGCGGATATGCTTGCTGTAACAGTACCTTCATTTTCAACTCTTTAGTTTTCTTCTCTGCTCTATCTTTCTCATATTTATCTCTATTTTCGTAATATTGTGCAGTAGCCAATATCTGTGCTGAAGAGGAAACTGCCCAAGAACTCTTTGAATCTTTTAACTTCTTACACAACTCGGGAAGCAGATTGTGCACAACTTTATCGACGAACAACCGCTGACCACCTTCTGTACTCATATCCTGACCACTGTGGTCGACAAACGTCTCTTCAAACCTGGTGAAGAAATCAGACACCGTTTCATCTTTCTTCTGCTTACACGCAGACAATTTATCCCAATTCACACGCATCGCAGGCATTATAGTTTTCATGTAATCAATGATTTTACCAGGAAGTTCAGCTACTAAAGGTTCGGGTTTAGCACCACCAACTTGTCGGCCATCTGCAGCAGTAATATTAGCCCATGAGTCACCTAACTCCTAATCATGATCTGCATGACGAATCTTTCCCCATAAAGGCTGTGGAACAACATTTCCAAACAACATGTCTATGTCGGCCAAATTCATAATGCAAGAACCTGCAGTCTGTGACAATTCCTTGTAATACCCTGCAGGATTTTTACGGGGATCAGGCAATGTCTGCTCAAGGGCCAAAACTTCAGCTCGCTTCCATGGAACATGTACCCAAACACGCTGAAAGTGTGCTGGAACAGCTGGTGGAACATTACCAGGACCAGCCGCTACTTCTTCCTTCCATACTGGAGGAACTTCTCTCATGGGATATTGTCTTCCTTTCTTCTTAACAGAAGAATCAGACTCAAACAACGACCTAGAAACACCTTCAGTCCTAAGTGACAACAACGTCGCAACTGCTTTCTTAACATCTGAACCCACAATTGCGCCTTTTGAAAACTCGAACCGTACATGGCTCAACTCGGGCGGATTAGAGTCCAAATCATTGTCCTCTAAATCTTCACATAGAAAAGCACACATTTTCTCAAAAACGTATCTCTGCTTCGATGCTTCCCACTGATGGAAGACATCCATTACAGACTCTAGATCATATTTTATCGGGTCAGTCACCCATCTATGTGCCAAATGATTCAACGTTTCCTTCTCCCTAGAATCAGGCTGTTGGCTACGCAACTGTGTGCGCTCAGAGATAGGAGCCGGACTTGCCGCTCCAAAGAAAGGATAAAGAATACTAGTAACAGTACTAGCCACTCTCTGACGAACAGAAGGAGAAGTCGATGAAAAGAAAAGCGGGAAATCAGGATGTGTCAAGGCAGACGCAGAGGCAGTGTCAGGAGGAATACCAAGAGTGGTAGTCGATATAGTAGTCAAAGTTGTAGGAAGTGTAGGCAGAGCAGATGTCAAAGCCGGTGGCCCTTGAGGAGGCTGCACCGGAGGAGCAGGAGCCAACTGAAGAACAGCTGGTGGGTGCTGTGGAGGAGCAGGAGGCAATGCAACCACGGGTTGCGCAACTAAAGGTTGCGGAGGTGCCGTAGCATTCTGCGCATAAGGGGCTGGCGAACTTAACAAATGCGACATTAGGGGATCTTTTTCAAGCTCTTTTGCTGCATCTTGCTGAAGAGGCGGCAAAACTGGATAACATTTATCGATGACCATTTTACGTTGCCTGAGCAACTGCTCACTCATCTGTTCTTCGTTGTCTTTAAACTGCATAGCAGCTTGCATTATCGAAATACCCCTTTCTCTCTTATTTTTCTTCGCTAATTTAATTTTCTTCTGTTTGGCTTCCTTACGCCATAGGTGGAAAGAGTCCAACATCGCCGGCCGGGCTTTCTCCTTGAAGAGTTTAACTTCGAGGTTATCTAAGATTTCCGTGTCAAAGCTACCATATTGGGGCCATTTTAAAACACCATCTTTTCTGGTGTACTTGATCCACACTTCATTATATGTGATGGGGCCTACTCCATGTTTCACATACAATTCATAGGTTGGAGTTCCAATCGGAGGAACCGGACACGAGTCCTCCAATCGGGAATCCCTATTACTACCACAACAAAACAAATGTCCAAGTCTGGTAAGACCAGGCATCTTCGCTCTCTAGTCTAGCTTCAAACTTCAAAGGATTATCGATTACGATATTCTCGTGAATACACGAGTCCTTCGGCTTTGGTACTTGCAAGTTCCAAATCAAAGATCCCGAAGGGATACCCAAAACTAAGAACCAACTAAGGACTGGGAGACGCTCCACTTATACTTAACTGAGATATCGATGACGTCACCAGAAGACTCGTCTATCGTTTCGCTCTACCAACATCAAGGGTCCAAATCAGGGCGATAGCCAGGGCAGCAGTCCTTCGTAGCCGTTGGGAAGCGGGGAAGCTCGCAGCAAAGACTTTCGGACCACGTCGACATGCAGGGGTCGATGAAGTGGTTGGCCTTCCTCCAGAATTTTCACACGAAGCTCCTCACGAACCTCAGGCTTGGACCGGTACCGTTGGTATCGCCCTACGTTGGGCGCCAACTGAGGTACAGGGTTTTTTTAGAACCGGTACCGAACCGGTAACCCAGTGGTGTCAGGGTACACCCAAAGACCTCGGGTACTTTCCTGTTTAGACCACAGAAACTCAGAGTCTTCTAGGTGAAGTCAAAGATCGAATTTATTGGCTGCAACCAAGTAACAGGCGTCCTAGAAGTACAACAACACGGGGTGTATATTCTCAGGAGACTGCTCAATCTTACAAAGTCAGGCTTCTCTTTTTATACGAAATATTGTGCTTTAGGCAAACATTCTTCACATTTTAGTATACCATTCACATGTTTTCACTACAAAGGAAAAGCAGAGTCATGATGACAAGCCCACATTACAGTTCGTCCAGCCCACAACAAATTACCCGGCAAGGCCCAACATTTTCATCAGATATCGGTGTACCCCCAATAAAAACAGGCACCTCCTCATCATAAAGCAAGTGAGAGAGAAAAGAGCAGGGACAGGTGTGAGCAAGATTCGGCAGGGTGTGTGTGCAATGAAAAGAGTTTATGGCATGTTGTGCCCTGATGCTATCTCGCTCGGCCACTGGGAGAGGAACTGACCGAACAGGTTTGGCCTGGGGCAATGGTTCCAGCTTGCCCAGGTCACAGAGAAGTCAATTAAGGTGTACGTGTCCTTTGATATCGAATTTGGCTGTAGTTATAAGCCTATGTGAGGGCAACTCACAAAATGGCTGCCGTACACAAAATGGAAGCCAAGGGTTCAGGACGAAAATGACGATTTCGAGGTGAAATCGTCACCCGAATATGACGAAAATACTTGTACATAGTGTACTAGCCATTCTCGGTCTTTTGATATAAAAATCGTCATGCTATGATGAAGTTTTATTCACGAGTCCAGAATTTTCAGAACCACAGGTGGAACGGGAGGGCCACTGCCAGTCATCTGAGCCAGCTGACGGTTCTATTGAGTGCACTCCTATATATGTTTTTAGAGACCAGAGTTTTATGTGATGTATTTTGTTCTTAATCTCATATAGCTCTTGTCATGACAAGATACAGCAATGAGAAATCAGTTTAAATTGAGCTCCACAATACAGCATTCGAGTACCCCAGTAACTTGTTGCTAATACCACATAATGCTTCTCTGAAGTACTCAACCAACTATTTGTGTTATGCAGCAGAATAATGATAAGAATTAGTTTTGACATGTGTTAATTTTTTTAATCAAATTCTAAAATATATAAAAAAAATGTTTATTATTATGTGATGTGGATGCATTTCTGGTGTATTATGAAAATAAAGCACTTTTGACAGAAATATATGTAGATTCAGTCTAACAGCTGCACAAAAAACTGTTATCGTATCCATATGAAAGCACTTTCAAATATGTTTGGAAAAGCAGTTTGGACAAAGACTGTTTCCCTCGCCTTCTGGTAGAGTTCTTGCACTCACTAGAAAACTGCATAGAAATGCACAAAGAGGTCAAAACGAAAACACACCCAATTGGTGATCTACACATTTTCAGGAACAGGCGCACCCATTTACCATAGACCTCTGACCTCATAGTTCACAAGTTTGAGGGCTGCAGGGCACTGTCAGGAGACTCCAAGCACATCACACACACCTGCAGAGTGTAGCAGCACTACCTCTGTTCCACACCACTACAAGGTCTACATGCCTGCTCCTGGCTGCTAGACAGGCAGTCACTGTGCAGTACCATACATGTATGATGCTCCAGAGCTAATAGTGTCCTCCACAAAGTACAGCACTTAAAGCAGACACCCTGATCTGCACTAGGTCTTCAAAGCCCTGATGACAAACAGCACAGGCTTGATTTCTCAGGTTCCCAAATATATGCAAAAAAATCCTAGGCAGACTGAATGTTAGACAACAGGATATGGGACCCAATTATGACTAGGAACAGGCGTGTAAAAAAATATATAGGTAATCATATATGCAAGACAGACATGTTTTTAATATACACAATAAAAATCATACATAAAACTAACATAATTCAATTTATAAGACATTACACAATTAAAATTATTAAATGCCATAAGTACATATAATAGCACAATGTACACAGTAACAAACAGTGGTTAAAAAGACACCATAAATGATTATTGCAGGGTGTCCAGAACTTAATGAAGAAGAAATTACTCGACACGCGTTTCGGCGCAAACGCCTTCTTCAGGAGCCACAATTAAAAATCTGTATTTACATATAAAAATGAAAGATTTATAAACTACATTTCTATAGCAGCTTGCATCTACTAAGTAATACAGTTGCATCAACACAGAATACACATAATTTCAACACAGGCTGTATATCTCATGGCCACAGACCTAACATGAGAGGGTCCAGTATTCCTACCTAATGTCTAACTAGTGCTATGATACACATTTTTCTTGTAAGTGATTGAATAGTACTCTGGGATTCACATTCAAGGACTATGAGTAACACAGTAGTAACTCATTATAGTTTATCAAAAAGATACAGGTTCTAATGCATGGGTATTTGCATAAGTTGGCAAAAACAAACTTACATGGATAGGGAGTAACCAACCAATTCAAAGATGACGATTTCATGTAGCGGACAGGTCAAACATGTACCTATGAAACATATATATATATAGCATATGGTTTAAAAAGTATGCAACATATAATTAAAAATTTATGCAACAGATCAATTGATACCAAAATTTACGATGAATTAAGTGAACAGCACATTGCCATATTGATGCAAAAATACGTGTAAATTCCTATCTCTATATATACATTACGATCTCAGATAGACTAGAGAGATACATATATTGAATTAATGTTAAGGATACTCCAAGCTTAATATAGGAAGAAAAATTCTCTAATGCGACACACATGGTAATCATTTATCATGGTACCTGTTTCGAGAGATCTGATGTATCTTATGTGGAGGTTGATTCAAGTGCGCAAAATATAGTGGTATGGAATCTTTTCACTGGATATTAAATGGCTGAAAGATATAATAATAGCGCCAATGGGAATGTTGTCTAGAGACTGCAGCCCTTAAATAGATGCGACGCTAATAGGTGAAATATATACCTTAAACGGTTAATATCCTAGGATGCCATGTTTTCACAATCCATATGGTCACAGAATGTTGACGGAATACGAATGGTACGGTCATAGAATCTACAAAATGACAAACATTTGAACGTAAATCTCTAGTGTTGCCGAGAACGGCTTACTAATAAAGCTGATGACTGGTGCATTTACCTGAGCGAAAGAGTGAAATGTATCTTTGTCTATTCGTAGAGGTAAGATCGATAAAACGTTGATGGGAAGTTCCAGTCGCGTTGTTTCCAAATGTCGCAGAATATGACTGTGGATATCAACACATGTCCACAGTAAGTAAGAACAACTGATAAAAGGACTGTGGGCATGTTTATCTAGTTGAGACTTACATCGCGCCTACCGACAGAGATAGCATTTTGAGTCATGTAGCCACTCTAATTATTATCGTGCCATTAGTGAGTAGTCACACAGGGCATCTGTCCTAACGGTTCTAGCAAGTGTCCAAAAACCGAAAACTGTCGGCTCGGCTATTTAAATACCGTACAGTTGAAAAAACAAAAATATATTATTGTGCTTGCTAGTGGTGACTTATTTAAGAATAACGTGTGCCGACGGAGATTACGCGGCGAGTCATGTGGCTACGTTAGTTGTGTAAATCAATTCTCATGCAACTAGTGAATGGTCTCACACGGCATCTATGCAAACTAGCGCACACTATTGAACCCGGTAAAAGGAGTTACCTGATAGAGAAGAAACATGTTGAAAGCGAGATGAAGCGGACGACGGTACCGGGATGTGGCGTCCCGTCAGCGGAACAGGAATCAATCAGATAGTGCTGGCCAATCCCTTTAAATGTGTTATAGCCAAGGCGGAGTTATCCAAGTTCCTTGGGAATGGTCATAAAAATAAACGAGGGACTAAGGGTGGAAGAAGGGGAAAGGAAGAAAAGACTCGGGGATGTCCTAATTAATAGCATGTCTAACCAGTGCGATGCAATGGGCATCGGTTGAGGCATATTTCAAACATGGACATGGTACACCTTTTCCAAAATGTAGTTGATAATTCAATATATCGACAAGGGCAACGACTCAGAAAATTATAAAAAATAAATACCAAATAAAAATGAAATCAAATCAAATAAATAGAAAAACAAAGAATGTCCACATGGTGGCCAATATTGTAGTGTGCCATTATATAAAAGAATATCATGTCGAGGACATACATAAGGAAAGGGTGCAATGTAACAAATAGTCACATATACCAAATATATCTAAAATATATAAATATAATACAACAAAGTGATGCGGTCTAAAGCGATATATTCAGAAAACAGATGCAAAGCAAGTGCTTCTAAAGATCTTAACAGATCGCGTTTTCCCAAGGAATTTCTGAATTCAGGCCTTTCTTAAAAGTGCCAAGAGAAAAAATCCAGAAAACTTCTCGTTTCTGTCTGGTTTTACCTCCACCTTTACTTTCAGGCAATCTGATTTTTTCGATGATTCGCCATTTAAAATCATCTGGAGCATGCTGTTTCTCAAGGAAATGTTTTACCAGTGGTGCTGTTAGTTTATGGGTACGGATGGCTGAGCGATGCTCGGTTAGCCTCACTTGTATGGGTCTAGATGTTTCGCCCATGTACCCAAGCTGACAGGGGCATATGATGAAATATACGCAATTTGCGGTTTTACAGTTCCACATATCTTTTGCATCATTCTGACACCCGTTATGTTCAAATGATTCACCTGTTAAGATGTTCTGACACGATTTACAGGAGGAACACTTGACAGTTCCTTTAACTGGGAAATTGTTGTCAATAGTCCTTTGGACAAATTCGGATGTGGGATGGTTAACAGTAAATCGCGAATGTACAATTAAGTCATTTAGATTTTTATTTCGCTTCTGGGCAAACAACGGTTTATCCAGTTTGACATTTGATGTAGGGTTAGAGTTCAAGATGTGCCATTTACTATTTACAATGTGTTTCACTGTATTGTCTAAGGTGGAATGTTTGGTAACACAAACAAGTTGAGTATTCTGTTTCGTATCTTTTTTCCTTAAAAGTGAATCTCGATCATAAAATCTTGCTCGTTTAAACGAGTCCCTAACTAGTCTATGAGGATAGCCTCTGTTTAAGAATTTTTGGCGCAAGATGTTAGTTGTGTATGGTAATCAGCTAAATTGGTGCAATTTCTCCTAACTCGGAGGAATTGGGAGAAAGGAATACTCTCACGTTGACAGCGAGGGTGAAAACTCTTAAAATGCAGGAGGGTGTTCCTAGTGGTAGGTTTCACAAAGAGGTCAACAATCAGTTTGTTGTTTTCATGTTTAATCATTAGATCAAGAAATTCCACTTGATGTTCATCATGGTGGGCTGTAAACTTTAGATTAATATCGGTAAGGTTAATCCATTGAAAAAACTCAAGAAGGGTATCTTCCCCACTGGTCCAGACGAAAAAGATGTCATCAATGTATCTGGACCAGTGGGAAACAGACTCGTAGAATGGAGCCATTTCATTGCAAATGAATTTCATTTCAAATGCCGCCATATAAATATTGGCAATTGAGGGAGCTACTGAGGCCCCCATGCTGACGCCTTTTATCTGTCGGTACAGACTATTACCGAATTCAAAAACATTTTCAGTAAGAACAATATGTAAAAGATCCAAGATGAATTCCTTAGGGCACACAATGTTGAACTGATCAATGAACCAGCTAGTAGCCAGAAGCGCTTCTTTCTGGGGTATGTTACTATAGAGCGCTTCAACGTCCATTGTTACCAAAATGTCTGTTCTAGGATTAAAGGCTAAATTTTCAATTTTGGTTATCATATCGCCCGTATCTCTGACATAGGATGCTATTCTCAGTATATGTGGGCGCAGAAAAAAATCGATACATTTAGAAAGCGGTTCTGTGTTGGTTCCGATGGTTGACACTATAGGCCTATAAGGGGGTCTGTGAGGCTCTTGTGGATTTTCGGCATGCTGTAAATACACGCGACTTTCCCTTGATTGTAATTAAGGAAATCATGATCTTTTTGGTCAATAGCTCCAGATGTGAGCGCCTTATTAGTGAGCATTAAAATCCTATTGGATATCTTACCTAAAGGGTTGATTTTGATCTTTGAATATGTGGTGACATCTGCTAACATGGTGTTCATTTTCAGTTCATACAGATCCGAATCTAGTAGCACAATGCCACCACCTTTGTCACAGCTCTTGATCACTAATTTAGTATTATTCTTAAGGGAGTTTAATGATTCAGATTCATTTCTACTAAGGTTGTAGATGGGTTTCGGTATAAACCGAAGAGCCCTTTCCAATTGTTGGAGAACAACAAGCTCGAATGTTGCTACCTCTGGACCAAGTTGGTCTAAATTGGGATAAAAGGTAGATGGAAGGGATAGACGTCTAACTTCAGATTGAGTATCATTAGACTCTGCCATTGGATCAAAGAATTTTTTGAGTCTGATCCGTCTAAAAAATGAGATGACATCTGTTTGTAACTCAAAGATGTTTACATGAGCGTGTTGTACATATGAAAGCCCCTTAGAAAGTAAAGCCTCTGTCTGAGAGTCTATGATTTCAGATGAGAGATTAAAGATGGGGATTACATCCCCTGGCCCCAATATTGCCGATTGCGCGTTTCACGGATAAAATGGGGTTCCTGCTGTTGATGTTGTTGCTGTTGGGGTTGATGTTGGTGATGTGACTGATGGAAATTCCCCCTGTTGTTGGTCTGAAAGTGGACTCTCGGGCGTCCGCGACGGAGATCCCTGTTGGATAAAAAATGCCTAGAGCGGGGGCCATTGTACTGATTGTAATTGCCCTCTGTGTCATAGTATGTATTTGTACCCTCATTTTCATAGTCAGATGTGTCTGTAAAGTTATTAACTCGTTGTGGTGTGGGTCTGGTCTCATCTACATAATGGTTCTGTTTGTAAAAATCTTGTTTAAGATGGGGTAAGTACCTTCCAGTGTATAATAACGTTTATCTTTGGTCAGTTTATCCTGTTTACGTTTATCTAGATAAGTGCTAAAGGATTCCAATTCTTTGTTGGCTTCTTCGATTTTCTTTAGGGCTTCCTCTATGTTACCTACTGCTTTAAGTTTGGATTCTAATTAATCAATCTCGGTTTTAATTGCCATTGCTAGCTCTTTGGCAGTTTTGACGATCAAAATCATGAGGTCTCTAGAGCACCTGTTGGCAATGAGACTCCATCTCTCTAGGAATGGTCTGTGATGGACAAAAAGTCCAGGAATATTCCGGACTTTAAGTCCCATGGGGATTATGCCGTTTCTAAGGTAAGCCAGCATGAAATCCCCATGGGCTTCCATTCGTTTTAGTTTCTTTTTAAGTTCTAATAATTTATGGCTATCTTCATTCCTATGGTTACTTGTATTAGTATTATTAGCTGAGGTGGGATGAATGCCTACAAGTAATTCAAAATCTTCGTCTGAAAAACCGAATGTCTTAAGCTGGGCCATCTGACCTCACACTTATGAATGCGGGAGTGGAGATCTGATAATTTTCTAACAGCCACTCAATAGGAGGAGTACTAAACAATCTTTGATATCGTGTATAATGATATTACAGAGAGAACAGCCCTGCACAGACAAGCTGTGGGTAACCAATGTGTGAAAAACAAGGACCCCCTGGGTAGTGTTTATTAAGAAGTCCTAGGGCAGGGTAAACCAAATATATGCAAAAAAATCCTAGGCAGACTGAATGTTAGACAACAGGATATGGGACCCAATTATGACTAGGAACAGGCGTGTAATGTCATATAAATTGAATTATGTTAGTTTTATGTATGATTTTTATTGTGTATATAAAAAACATGTCTGTCTTGCATATATGATTACCTATATATTTTTTTACACGCCTGTTCCTAGTCATAATTGACCCACACCATAACCAGTTAATAACTTTACAGACACATCTGACTCTGAAAATTAGGGTACAAATACATACTATGACACAGAGGGCAATTACAATCAGTACAATGGCCCCCGCTCTAGGCCTTTTTATCCAACAGGGGCCTCCGTCTGGGACGCCCGAGAGTCCACTTTCAGACCAACAACAGGGGAAATTTCCATCAGTCACATCACCAACATCAACCCCAACAGCAACAACATCAACAGCAGAAACCCCATTTTATCCACGAAATGCGCAATCGGCAATATTGGGGCCAGGGGATGTAATCCCCATCTTTAATCTCTCATCTGAAATCATAGACTCTCAGACAGAGGCTTTACTTTCTAAGGGGCTTTCATATGTACCACACGCTCATGTAAACATCTTTGAGTTACAAACAGATGTCATCTCATTTTTTAGACGGATCAGACTCAAAAAATTATTTGATCCAATGGCAGAGTCTAATGATACTCAATCTGAAGTTAGACGTCTATCCCTTCCATCTACCTTTTATCCCAATTTAGACCAACTTGGTCCAGAGGTAGCAACATTCGAGCTTGTTGTTCTCCAACAATTGGAAAGGGCTCTTCGGTTTATACCGAAACCCATCTACAACCTTAGTAGAAATGAATCTGAATCATTAAACTCCCTTAAGAATAATAATAAATTAGTGATCAAGAGCTGTGACAAAGGTGGTGGCATTGTGCTACTAGATTCGGATCTGTATGAACTGAAAATGAACACCATGTTAGCAGATGTCACCACATATTCAAAGATCAAAATCAACCCTTTAGGTAAGATATCCAATAGGATTTTAATGCTCACTAATAAGGCGCTCACATCTGGAGCTATTGACCAAAAAGATCATAATTTCCTTAATTACAATCAAGGGAAAGTCGCGTGTATTTACGGCATGCCGAAAATCCACAAGAGCCTCACAGATCCCCCTTATAGGCCTATAGTGTCAACCATCGGAACCAACACAGAACCGCTTTCTAAATTTATCGATTTTTTTCTGCGCCCACATATACCGAGAATAGCGTCCTATATCAGAGATACGGGCGATATGATAACCAAAATTGAAAATGTAGCCTTTAATCCTAGACCAGACATTTTGGTAACAATGGACGTTGAAGCGCTCTATAGTAACATACCCCAGAAAGAAGCGCTTCTGGCTACTAGCTGGTTCATTGATCAGTTCAACATTGTGTGCCCTAAGGAATTCATTTTGGATCTTTTACATATTGTTCTTACTGAAAATATTTTTGAATTCGGTAATAGTCTGTACCGACAGATAAAAGGCGTCAGCATGGGGGCCTCGGTAGCTCCCTCAATTGCCAATATTTATATGGCGGCATTTGAAATGAAATTCAGTTACGATGAAATGGCTCCATTCTACGAGTATGTTTCCCACTGGTCCAGATACATTGATGACATCTTTTTTGTCTGGACCAGTGGGGAAGACCCTTCTTGAGTTTTTTCAATGGATTAACCTTACTGATATTAATCTAAAGTTTACAGCCCACCATGATGAACATCAAGTGGAATTTCTTGATCTAATGATTAAACATGAAAACAACAAACTGTTTGTTGACCTCTTTGTGAAACCTACCACTAGGAACACCCTCCTGCATTTTAAGAGTTTTCACCCTCGCTGTCAACGTGAGAGTATTCCTTTCTCCCAATTCCTCCGAGTTAGGAGAAATTGCACCAATTTAGCTGATTACGATACACAATCTAACATCTTGCGCCAAAAATTCTTAAACAGAGGCTATCCTCATAGACTAGTGAGGGACTTGTTTAAACGAGCAAGATTTTATGATCGAGATTCACTTTTAAGGAAAAAAGATACGAAACAGAATACTCAACTTGTTTGTGTTACCAAACATTCCACCTTAGACAATACAGTGAAACACATTCTAAATAGTAACTGGCACATCTTGAACTCTAACCCTACATCAAATGTCAAACTGGATAAACCGTTGTTTGCCCACAAGCGAAATAAAAATCTAAAGGACTTAATTGTACATTCGCGATTTACTGTTAACCATCCCACATCCGAATTTGTCCAAAGGACTATTGACAACAATTTCCCAGTTAAAGGAACTGTCAAGTGTTCCTCCTGTAAACCGTGTCAGAACATCTTAACAGGTGAATCATTTGAACATAACGGGTGTCAGGTTGATGCAAAAGATATGTGGAACTGTAAAACCGCGAATTGCGTATATTTCATCATATGCCCCTGTCAGCTTGGGTACGTGGGCGAAACATCTAGACCCATACAAGTGAGGCTAACCGAGCATCGCTCAGCCATCCGTACCCATAAACTAACAGCACCAGTGGTAAAACATTTCCTTGAGAAACAGCATGCTCCAGGTGATTTTAAATGGCGAATCATCGAAAAAATCAGATTGCCTGAAAGTAAAGGTGGTGGTAAAACCAGAAAGAAACGAGAAGTTTTCTGGATTTTTTCTCTTGGCACTTTTAAGAAAGGCCTGAATTCAGAAATTCCTTGGGAAAACGCGATCTCTTAAGATCTTTAGAAGCACTTGCTTTGCATCTGTTTTCCGAATATATCGCTTTAGACCGCATCACTTTGTTGTATTATATTTATATATTTTAGATATATTTGGTATATGTGACTATTTGTTACATTGCACCCTTTCCTTATGTATGTCCTCGACATGATATTCTTTTATATAATTGCAAACACAACAATGATGGACAGAATGTGGATCAATGTCACACATTTACCCCAGTCCAAAGATCTGGGCCCAAATCCATCGTTTTTCCACTCCACACCACCCTGGGTTAGACAATGGCGATATGCAAATCAGCGCTGACCCTGTGCCCCATGGGAACATTCCAGTCCGAACTACAAAAGCCATGTCCTTCCCAGAACGGAATCAAGCATCCGAGGACCGGCCCGGTTTCGAGGTAACACCTCTCATCAGCCCGGCTAGCTTGACTCCAGTGGTGTGGAGTGCCTGGGACTCACGTCTGAGCATCCCCAGTACACTTAGAGCGGTAATTGCAAACACAACAATGATGGACAGAATGTGGATCAATGTCACACATTCACCCCAGTCCAAAGATCTGGGCCCAAATCCATCGTTTTTCCACTCCACACCACCCTGAGTTAGACAATGGCGATATGCAAATCAGCGCTGACCCTGTGCCCCATAGGAACAGTCCAGTCCGAACTACAAAAGCCATGTCCTTCCCAGAACGGAATCAAGCATCCACATTCTGTCCATCATTGTTGTGTTTGCAATTACCGCTCTAAGTGTACTGGGGATGCTCAGACGTGAGTCCCAGGCACTCCACACCACTGGAGTCAAGCTAGCCGGGCTGATGAGAGGTGTTACCTCGAAACCGGGCCGGTCCTCGGATGCTTGTTTCCGTTCTGGGAAGAACATGGCTTTCATAGTTCGGACTGGACTGTTCCCATGGTGCACAGGGTCAGCGCTGATTTGCATATCGCCATTGTCTAACCCAGGGTGGTGTGGAGTGGAAAAACGATGGATTTGGGCCCAGATCTTTGGACTGGGGTGAATGTGGGACATTGATCCACATTCTGTCCATCACTGTTGTGTTTGCAATTACCGCTCTAAGTGTACTGGGGATGCTCAGACGTGAGTCCCAGGCACTCCACACCACTGGATTCAAGCTAGCCGGGCTGAAGAGAGGTGTTACCTCGAAACCGGGCCGGTCCTCGGATGCTTGTTTCCGTTCTGGGAAGGACATGGCTTTTGTAGTTCGGACTGGACTGTTCCCATGGGGCACAGGGTCAGCGCTGATTTGCATATCGCCATTGTCTAACCCAGGGTGGTGTGGAGTGGAATAACGATGGATTTGGGCCAAGATCTTTGGACTGGGGTGAATGTGTGACATTGATCCACATTCTGTCCATCACTATTGTGTTTGCAATTACCGCTCTAAGTGTACTGGGGATGCTCAGACGTGAGTCCCAGGCACTCCACACCACTGGATTCAAGCTAGCCGGGCGGAAGAGAGGTGTTACCTCGAAACCGGGCCGGTCCTCGGATGCTTGTTTCCGTTCTGGGAAGGACATGGCTTTTGTAGTTCGGACTGGACTGTTCCCATGGGGCACAGGGTCAGCGCTGATTTGCATATCGCCATTGTCTAACCCAGGGTGGTGTGGAGTGGAAAAACGATGGATTTGGGCCCAGATCTTTGGACTGGGGTGAATGTGTGACATTGATCCACATTCTGTCCATCACTGTTGTGTTTGCAATTACCGCTCTAAGTGTACTGGGGATGCTCAGACGTGAGTCCCAGGCACTCCACACCACTGGATTCAAGCTAGTCGGGCTGAAAAGAGGTGTTACCTCGAAACCGGGCCGGTCCTCGGATGCTTGTTTCCGTTCTGGGAAGGACATGGCTTTTGTAGTTCGGACTGGACTGTTCCCATGGGGCACAGGGTCAGCGCTGATTTGCATATCGCCATTGTCTAACCCAGGGTGGTGTGGAGTGGAAAAACGATGGATTTGGGCCCAGATCTTTGGACCGGGGTGAATGTGTGACATTGATCCACATTCTGTCCATCACTGTTGTGTTTGCAATTACCGCTCTAAGTGTACTGGGGATGCTCAGACGTGAGTCCCAGGCACTCCACACCACTGGATTCAAGCTAGCCGGGCTGAAGAGAGGTGTTACCTCGAAACCGGGCCGGTCCTCGGATGTTTGTTTCCGTTCTGGGAAGGACATGGCTTTTGTAGTTCGGACTGGACTGTTCCCATGGGGCACAGGGTCAGCGCTGATTTGCATATCGCCATTGTCTAACCCAGGGTGGTGTGGAGTGTAAAAACGATGGATTTGGGCCCAGATCTTTGGACTGGGGTGAATGTGTGACATTGATCCACATTCTGTCCATCACTGTTGTGTTTGCAATTACCGCTCTAAGTGTACTGGGGATGCTCAGACGTGAGTCCCAGGCACTCCACACCACTGGATTCAAGCTAGCCGGGCTGAAGAGAGGTGTTACCTCGAAACCGGGCCGGTCCTCGGATGCTTGTTTCCGTTCTGGGAAGGACATGGCTTTTGTAGTTCGGACTGGACTGTTCCCATGGGGCACAGGGTCAGTGCTGATTTGCATATCGCCATTGTCTAACCCAGGGTGGTGTGGAGTGGAAAAACGATGGATTTGGGCCCAGATCTTTGGACTGGGGTGAATGTGTGACATTGATCCACATTCTGTCCATCACTGTTGTGTTTGCAATTACCGCTCTAAGTGTACTGGGGATGCTCAGACGTGAGTCCCAGGCACTCCACACCACTGGATTCAAGCTAGCCGGGCTGAAGAGAGGTGTTACCTCGAAACCGGGCCGGTCCTCGGATGCTTGTTTCCGTTCTGGGAAGGACATGGCTTTTGTAGTTCGGACTGGACTGTTCCCATGGGGCACAGGGTCAGCGCTGATTTGCATATCGCCATTGTCTAACCCAGGGTGGTGTGGAGTGGAAAAACGATGGATTTGGGCCCAGATCTTTGGACTGGGGTGAATGTGTGACATTGATCCACATTCTGTCCATCACTGTTGTGTTTGCAATTACCGCTCTAAGTGTACTGGGGATGCTCAGACGTGAGTCCCAGGCACTCCACACCACTGGATTCAAGCTAGCCGGGCTGAAGAGAGGTGTTACATCGAAACCGGGCCGGTCCTCGGATGCTTGTTTCCGTTCTGGGAAGGACATGGCTTTTGTAGTTCGGACTGGACTGTTCCCATGGGGCACAGGGTCAGCGCTGATTTGCATATCGCCATTGTCTAACCCAGGGTGGTGTGGAGTGGAAAAACGATGGATTTGGGCCCAGATCTTTGGACCTGGGTGAATGTGTGACATTGATCCACATTCTGTCCCTCACTGTTGTGTTTGCAATTCTTTTATATAATGGCACACTACAATATTGGCCACCATGTGGACATTCTTCGTTTTTCTATTTATTTGATTTCATTTCATTTTTATTTGGTATTTCTTTTTTATAATTTTCTGAGTCGTTGCCCTTTTCGATATATTGAATTATCAACTACATTTTGGAAAAGGTGTACCATGTCCATGTTTGAAATATGCCTCAACCGATGCCCATTGCATCTCACTGTTTAGACATGCTATTAATTAGGACATCCCCGAGTCTTTTCTTCCTTTCCCCTTCTTCCACCCTTAGTCCCTCGTTTATTTTTATGACCATTCCCAAGGAACTTGGATAACTCCGCCCTGGCTATAACACATTTAAAGGGATTGGCCAACACTATCTGATTGATTCCTGTTCCGCTGACGGGCCGCCACATCCCGGTACCGTCGTCAGCTTCATCTCGCTTTCAGCGTGTTTCTTCTCTATCAGGTAACTCCTTTTACCGGGTTCAATAGTGTGCGCTAGTTTGCATAGACGCCGTGTGAGACCATTCACTAGTTACATGAGAATTGATTTACACAACTAACGTAGCCACATGACTCGACGCATAATCTCCGTCGGCACACGTTATTCTTAAATAAGTCACCACTAGCAAGCACAATAATATATTTTTGTTTTTTCAACTGTACGGTATTTAAATAGCCGAGCTGACAGTTTTCGGTTTTTGGTCACTTGCTAGAACCGTTAGGACAGATGCACTGTGTGACTACTCACTAATGGCACGATAATAATTAGAGTGGCTACATGACTCAAAACGCTATCTCTGTCGGTAGGCGCGATGTAAGTCTCAACTAGATAAACATGCCCACAGTCCTTTTATCAGTTGTTCTTACTTACTGTGGACATGTGTTGATATCCACAGTCATATTCTGCGACATTTGGAAACAACGCGACTGGAACTTCCCATCAACGTTTTATCGATCTTACCTCTACGAATAGACAAAGATACATTTCACTCTTTCGCTCAGGTAAATGCACCAGTCATCAGCTTTATTAGTAAGCCGTTCTCCGCAACACTAGAGATTTACGTTCAAATGTTTGTCATTTTGTAGATTCTATGACTGTACCATTCGTATTCCGTCAACATTCTGTGACCATATGGATTGTGAAAACATGGCATCCTAGGATATTAACCATTTAAGGTATATATTTCACCTATTAGCGTCGCATCTATTTAAGGGCTGCAGTCTCAGGACAACATTCCCATTGGCACTATTATTATATCTTTCAGCCATTTAATATCCAGTGAAAAGATTCCATACCACTATATTTTGCGAACTTGAATCAACCTCCACATAAGATACATCAGATCTCTCGAAACAGGTACCATGATAAATGATTACCATGTGCGTCGCATTAGAGAATTTTTCTTCCTATATTAAGCTTGGAGTACCCTTAACATTAATTCAATACATGTATCTCTCTAGTCTATCTGAGATCGTAATGTTTATAGAGAGATAGGAATTTACACGTATTTTTGCATCAATATGGCAACGTGCTGTTCACTTAATTCATCGTAGATTTTGGTATCAATTGATCTGTTGCATAAATTTTTAATTATATGTTGCATAAATTTTAAACCATATGCTATATATATATATATGTTTCATAGGTACATGTTTGACCTGTCCGCTACATGAAATCGTCATCTTTGAATTGGTTGGTTGCTCCCTATCCATGTAAGTTTGTTTTTGCCAACTTATGCAAATACCCATGCATTAGAACCTGTATCTTTTTGATAAACTATAATGAGTTACTACTGTGTTACTCATAGTCCTTGAATGTGAATCCCAGAGTACTATTCAATCACTTACAAGAAAAATGTGTATCATAGCACTAGTTAGACATTAGGTAGGAATACTGGACCCTCTCATGTTAGGTCTGAGGCCATGAGATATACAGCCTGTGTTGAAATTATGTGTATTCTGTGTTGATGCAACTGTATTACTTAGTAGATGCAAGCTGCTATAGAAATGTAGTTTATAAATCTTTCATTTTTATATGTAAATACAGATTTTTAATTGTGGCTCCCGAAGAAGGCGTTTGCGCCGAAACGCGTGTCGAGTAATTTCTTCTTCATTAAGTTCTGGACACCCTGCAATAATCATTTATGGTGTCTTTTTAACCACTGTTTGTTACTGTGTACATTGTGCTATTATATGTACTCATTGCATTTAATAATTTTAATTGTGTGATGTCATATAAATTGAATTATGTTAGTTTTATGTATGATTTTTATTGTGTATATTATAAACATGTCTGTCTTGCATATATGATTACCTATATATGTTTTTTACACGCCTGTTCCTAGTCATAATTGGGTCCCATATCCTGTTGTCTAACATTCAGTCTGCCTAGGACTTTATTGCATATATTTGGTTTACCCTGCCCTAGGAGTTGTTAATAAACACTACCCAGGGGGTCCTTGTTTTTCACACATTTTTCTCAGGTTCCCGTCTGCCTGCAGCTTCTATCGCTCCCTTTCCCACTTCATCACAGGGTAGGACCCCACCCCTTGGGACAAGTTGGGCAAATCCACCCCCTATGACAAGTTGTGAAAGGGTGGGATGGCCATATCTCCATTCCCTGATTGACGTGAAGCCCCAGTACTACAAGGCTTCAGTCAAAACACCTGTGACGGATTTTATCCCTATGTCAATTGGTGGTGGAAACGGGTCCTTAAGGCTATGTGTTTGCTGAGCTGATGACTTTGGGTCTGCCTAGGACAGAAGCGTCACTCAGCGTCATTGACTCGCGCTGAGAAGCATATTGGCAGTGTGCCGTGCAAAACTGGGTTCAGTCCACTTCAGAGATAGGGGGCGGGTATCCAACACTATTAAAATAAAGCAACCATATATTCACCACACTTACTAATAAACCACATCTTTACTCTAGGTGTACGTGTGTAAAAACTTTGCTTCACTTACTCATACTATCATTCTCATGATCTATGCTTCAGTTCCTTTGGATCATTGATGAAAGGATACATCAATTAGCCACTTCATATAGTGACCTGTTCTTCTGTTTAAGTCAGATTTCATCACTTAGCTCAAATATCAAAGCATAAAGTGGTTCCTGTACAAAATAACTGAATTAACAACACTTACAAGACAGAAAATACAATTATTTAAATGGCAGTGTGCAGCGTCCATGGCCTGTGCAAGAAAAAGCGCTGCATGAAATTTTAAGGTATGTAACAACTTTGCTTTTTGCTAATGGAGGTAAAAGTAAAAGGGACAGAGCTCTGTTGCCCTTGATGAGAAACCGCCGCTGTTTAGTTGTGTTCTTTCAGGGTTCTAGCTAATGAAATCAAAAGGTCAGTTGTGTTTTAATCCAGTTTCAGATACTGTCAGGACACTAAGTTTTATATACTTGAGTGGTAGTCTTTGATCTGGTCAATTGTTTTTTTAAGTCTTATATAAATCTGCATATCTTCTGCATAGGGGAAGGGAGACTCTATGAGTTGAAGAAATCCTCAAGAGGTTCCAGATAGAATTTAAAAGAGATGTGGGGGTAGATCCTTGTGGAACCCCGAATAGTGTTTACAGAGTCCTAATCACAAGGGGATAAAAGGGATGATGAAGAGTGAGGTTGATTGTTATATAAAAAATGGCACCTCTATAAAATAGAGAACATTGTCTTCAAAAGCCACCTGCATAATAAGTAACTCAAGTAATGTATTTTCCTTGCAGGATTACCGATCGTTACTTTCGACATTTCTTCGCCTTTGTTTTTGCCATTGAGGAGATTAACAAGAACCCTGACCTTTTACCCAACATCACCCTGGGCTTTGAGGTCTTTAATTCATATCTCAACGTGGCCCAAGTGACCCTAAGCACAATGGGGTTATTATCAGGAAGAGAAGATTCGGTCACAGTCCCTAACTACGGATGTCGGTCGAGAGGGGTCCTGGCTGCTGTCATTGGTGACATGTTATCAACCACATCCGCTGCCATGGCAACCATCACTGGTCTCTATAGGCACCTGCAGGTAAGAAAAAGCGTACTTATATGACACGCCTTAGACATTCTTTATTCTGAAACCAGTACTAAGTGAGTTTGTTTCCTTTTAGGCACAATGTATCAGGTTCAATCTCCAATCAATCAGGCATTTGTTAAGCGTGACTACTCACCCGTAAGGGTCTCAAGGCGCTGGGGGGGAGGGGCGGGGGTTAGCAGGTGCCAGTCCATCAAGGGGGGGGTTTCAAAGATCCAGGTTTTTAGATTTCTTGCAAAGATGGGGAGCAATGTTGTCATTCTGAGGTGGAGCTGAAGGGTGTTCCAGGCTCTGGCCACGAGGAAGCAAAAGGAGCAGCCTCCTGATCTGGTCTCTCTAATGCAGGGGACCACAGCGTAGGAGATCTGGGATGATCGTAATATCCTCTGGGGTTTGTGGAATTTGAGTCAGCTGTTCAGGTATGATGGTCCGGTGTTGTGGAGGGCCTTGTCGGCTTGGGTGAGCATCTTGAAGGTGACTCTAGCTTCGATGGGGAGCCAGTGGAGTGTGTGCAGGTGCTGGGAGATGTGGCAGAGTCTTGGCAGGTCGGGGTCCAGTCCTGCGGTGGTGTTCTGGATGTTCTGTAGCTTGTGAGTGAGGTTTTTGTTTATTCCCGCTTTGCCGTAGTCGAGTCTACTGGTGACCAGGGTATGAGTGACTGTCTTTTTGTGTTCGAAGGTCTTACATAGCAGGCGGAGGGTGTGGAAGCAGGATGACGAGACGGAGTGGATATGGCGGTCCATTTTGAGCTCGGAATGCAGGATGATGCCCAGGTTGCATGTGTGGTCCGAGTGGGTGGATGGGCTTCCGAGAGTGGGGGCCACCAGGTGTCATTCCAGGCATCCGGGTTTGGGCCCATGATGAATACTTCTGGTGTTTAGTTGCAGGCAGCTGTTATTCATCCATTTGGCGACAGCTGCCATGCCTCTTCGAAAATTGTGTCTGGCAGTATTGGATACGTTTGATAGGGAGGGGATAAGTTGGGTAACGTCTGCATATGACACAATGTTGAGTCAGTAGGTTCTGATGATGGAGCCATGTAGATGTTGAAGAGCCTAGGGCTGAGGGAGGACTCCTGGGTGACACCACAGGTGGTTGGTGTAGGGTCCGAGAAGAAAGGGGGGAGTCTGACCCACTGCGTTCTGCCAGAGAGGAAGTAGCAGATCCAGTCGAGGGCCTTGTCTTGGATCCCTGCATCGTGGAGTCTGCGTATTAGGGTGCAGTGAGAGACTGTGTCGAACGCTGCTGAGAGGTCGAGGAGGATGAGGGCTGCTGTTTCTCCTTTGTCCAGTAGTGTGTGGATGTTGTCTGTTGCGTCGAGGAGGATGGTTTCAGTACTGTGGTCTTTTCTGGAGCCGGATTGGGATAAGCCGAAGATGTTGTGCTCTTCGATGAATGCGGTGAGTTGGCTGTTGATGGCTTTCTTGATGACTTTCACTGGAAACGGGAGCAGGGAGATGGGTCTGTACTTTTTGAGGTCGGTGGTGTCTGCCCAGGGTTTCTGCAGGAGAGGTTTGACCTCAGCATCTTTCCAGTCATCAGCGAACGAGGTGGTTGAGAAGGAGTGGTAAATGGTGTGGCAGAGGATGGGTGCAATGGTGTTGGCTGCACTGTTGAAAATGTGGTGAGGCAGGGGTCCGTAGGTGCCCTGAAATAGATTTATTTCATCATCTTCAGTGTGTCTTCGGTGGTGAGGGCTGTCTAGTTGTCGATTGCTGGCTTCAGGGTGTCAGGGTGGTAGGTGAGGGTTCAGTGTGTTTGTTGTCGTCGAAGTTGTCATAGATGCTCTTGATTTTGTGGTGGAAAAAGGTGCTGAGTTTGTCGCAGAGGTCTTGTGAGGGAGGGATGTCAGTGGACTCGGCGGTGGGTTGGGTGAACTCCATGATGATGTTAAAGAGTTCTTTGCTGTGTGCATGAGTGGAGATTCTGCCGTCATTCGCTTTTTTCCATATTTTTTTGATGAGTTGGTGGTGGGCGTTGGTGTTGCTCTGAAGTTGTTGTGGGCTTCTGTGAATTTGGTGTTCCTCCAGGCCTTTTCGAGGCGGCAGAAAGTGCGTCTGGAATCTCAAAGTACAGGGTTAAACTATCTGTCTTTCTTGGCGTGGGTGTTGTTGTTTTTGTTTAGGGGGCTATGGAGTTGGCGCTGTCGGAGATCCATCTGTGCAGCGTTTGGGATGCGTGGTTGGGGTCGTGTTTTTCCGCGATGGTTGGGGTGGAGTTGCCGTGAGATGAGGTTATCTGGTCATCAGTGATTCTGGCCGATTTACTTTGGGGGAGCAGGTGCTGGTGTCTAGGGATGGTGGGTGTTCTGAAGTGAACACATCAATGGTCAGTCCATGGGAGTTCAGCGGTGTGGCTGAAGGTGATGGAGTTTCCTGTTGTGAAGAGGGGGTCGAGGGTTTGTCTGGCTGACTGCATGGGCTAGGTTACTATCAGGCGGAGACCAATGTTGTGGAGGTTGTCCAGGAGGGGTGTGGTGCTGGGTCCAGTTGGTTGTCGAGGTGGAAGTTGAGGTTTCCCAGTAGAAATGAGTTGGTGGACGCGATGTCTTGCGGAGAGAGGATTTCCATGATGGAGTTGGCGAAAATTTCACGGGGTCCAGGGCGTCAGTAGATGAGGGTTCCTCGGAGGATGGTGATAGGGCTGGCCAGTATCTTGAAGTGACGGTGTTCCATCAGATTGTGGGCTTGTCGGGGACTGTGCTCAGGTGGAGGGTTGATTTGTGGATGATGGCAATTCCTCCTCCTGGGCAGGTGGGGCGGTCCTTCCTGGAGATCTTGTATCTTTTGGGAATGTCGATGTCTGGTTCCGAGGTGGTGTTGGTCCATGTTTCGGTGAAGAACGCTACGTCCAGGGTGATGCTGTTGAGGAGATCCCATACTCCGGTGGCGTGTTTGTGGAGGCATTGGACTTGAGGAGGATGCATTGCAGGGTTCTTTGGTTCGGGTCTGGTCTTGAGGGCGGGTTGCGCCGGGTCCATGGTCTTCGCAGTGCTGCAGGTGTGCTGGCAGCAGTGACAGCAGAAGGGTCCGTGGGTGTCGGCTGGTGATGCTAGCTTGCAGTTGTTGTTGCGTCCTGGGTTGAGAAGGTGGAGTGTCGCTGGGTCATTGTGTTGGCGTTATGGAGGTCCAGGGTTCCTGGAGCTGGTCGCGGACGGGCACAGACAGGCTTGCCTTAGATGCGCCTTTGGCGCCAGCTAGGTGCCTATGCAGCAGCAGCAGCTTGGAGGCTGGACCGGGGAGAAGAGCTGGATTGGGCCGATCATGTTGGTCGTGCTGGGGGGAGGTGCCACGGGGGCAACAGTGGCATAGAAAAACGGGCAGAAAAAGGCAAAATGAGAGGAAAGAGTGAAAATAAGGCAGTGAAAAGTTCAAAAAAAGTGGAGGAAAGACAGAAGGAGAGTGAGAGGGGGAGATTAAATCTGAGAACAATGAGTGAAAACAGAGGAAAGACACGGGGGGTGAAAGGGGGAGATTGAAATCAGTGAAAAACAAGTAAAAATGGAGAAAAGACATGGGGGAGTGAAAGGGGGAGATTGAAACCAGGGAAAAATTTGTGAAAGCAGAGGAAGGACACAGAAGGAGAGTTAAAAGGGAGTGATTGAAGTCAGTGAAAAACAAGTGAAAACGTACAGAAAGAGCGGAGCGAGAGGTCCACTGAACCACTTGGGATGAGGCGGGAGGAGGAGTGCTTTGAACACGAACACTTGAGTGTGCAGGGGCTCGGGGAAAGGCCTCACTTGATGGTGGAGCTGTGACGGAGGGAGAGCAATTTCACTGACAATGAAGTCTCTTTAAAGACTTTCAGTGGGTCTGGACACATGTGATTCGGGACTGAGGGTGTGCTGTTCATCCACCTCCTCAGTTCTCAGTAGATCCCATGAGTGCCCAGGAGATGGTTCTTGTAGGAACAGCATGGATTATAAGTAGGGGTGGGCGGAATTTGCGTAATTGCGTTACGCAAATCTCTGCGAAACGGTAATAAATCTCCGTGAACACGCAGAAATTCCGCGAACACGTTGAATTGCTTGTTCGGGGTGCTTCTTTTCTGTTCGCAATCGCTGTTTGTGTGCTCGGGGGGGAAGAATCTAGTGAACATACATTTTAGAACGTGAACAAGCAAAAAATTTAGCGAAGTCACGGAACTCAGAATTTTGGGCAAGTTTGCGTTCTCTGCGGAACGCAAAATTACCCAAATTCCACAAGCGGAATGAAATTTACCGCCGAGGCCTAATTACAAGAGAGGAAGGGGGAAGGATGCCTCTATGGTAGGGAGGTTTATATATTCATTACCTATTTTTTTATTTGGAAATTTTGTATAGTGCTAGCATTACCCGAGGGTATCAAAGCGCTTCACAGCAATACATGTTGGTAAGAGTTTGCCGATGCAATCATTCCAGTTGTATTGAAACAAAACATATCGGATTATACTCATAATGGTGTGTGGCTGAAACTTGCAGTTTCTTGAGGAGATGGAGGGCTTTTAAGCTGCAGCCTCCTGTCCAGTAATATTCCACTGTCAACCTTACATTTAAATAGGTCATTGTTAAATAAGCAGGGGGTGCATCCATTTGTGCATGCTAAGATATGAGATCAGCAGATAATCACAGAGATCTTGCATATAATCACAAAGATTCAGGAGTAGTGGAAGAAGGTAGGGTTACTGTGTTGTATAAAATGACAGGGCTTTTCATCTTACATGGATTATTAACCATGCTGACAGTGCTTTTACTGTTCATTTGCTTCCCAATTGTGGCACGTAAACTGCATTTCCGATCACAGTACTTTGAATAAATATTCTAAGCTTTCCTTGTGTCTCCTTATTATCTAACTGTGGACAAGTACAAGTGAGACAGCGAAATGGTGTGTCTTTTTTAAGCCAGGGTGGAATTCCCAGAGTTTTACTTCATGGAACTCCATAAAGTGACAGAATAAGTCCACCACACTCAGCAGAGTTCCACAAGTGGTGGAGCATGTTAGGTCGAGCTGTTCACAATGATTTTAAGCTTCAGGAGTTTCTCCCACACTGTAAAATCAGCGCAAATGGCACTTCACGTCATGCCTGAGTCTGCTGGTAAATTATTTCGCTTGAGTAGGCCACTAACTCGAGCAGCACCTTCCTCAACTTGAGTGGCAGATTTCTTGATGTCGCAACCTGCTGTAAAACCCACATTGAGAAATCTCACCAAAGGAAGTATAGAATAATTTGTTCCTCATGAACACTCGCCAACTTACTGCTGGTGAACCACACAAGAGAAATAAACTCCTCTTCACGTCACAACGCAGAGATTTGTGGAACTTCCCACACAATGCAAAATGGACAAATCTCCACAAACTCTGCTGGCAGAGCGGAATTCTTTGCCCACTGTTAGTCC
Organism: Lissotriton helveticus; assembly: GCF_964261635.1. Taxonomy (NCBI): domain Eukaryota; kingdom Metazoa; phylum Chordata; class Amphibia; order Caudata; family Salamandridae; genus Lissotriton; species Lissotriton helveticus. The sequence goes on along the minus strand of NC_136071.1, from coordinate 1,213,021,212 downwards.
TGTTACAGCAATCACTGAGAGTGTCGAGAGTGTTGTGCTATGGGGGCACCAATTCACTGGTTTTCTGGTAAGGTTAGGAGAGCAAGTGAGGCACTATTGCTTGTCGGACTCGGGCACATAGGTATTGAGGTCATATGGTGCCTCAGTCCTTACATACTGATGTTCTATAGTCCCAAGCATAATTCAGTTCCAGGGCAAAATCCCTGCAACTTCAGGACCTCCCGGGTGAGTCACAGGTTGGACTGCTGGTGACTCAAAATGGAGACCAATGAGACCACCTCCCTTGTCTGACCAGCAATGACTATGTCTGTGGTGGTGTACTCTGGGAGTAAAGCAAATGTTGGTTCTGAAACAATAACAATAATTAAGGCAGAAAGACATGTAGTTCTCTCTGAGAGGACTAGTATTGGGACACATTCACATCTGCTGTCCCAATTCAAATAAAGTTTGAAATGTGCACAGGCAAGGTGAAGATGTTTGAGTTTCACAAATCCACCATATTTGTTCGTGATGGACACCCAAAACTATTTACTGACAGCCACAGAATGCCAGAAGAATATCAGAAACATGTCTAAGAAATCCCAATTTTACCAATACAGGGGCATTTCCACATTAATAAGAGTACATATTCTACAATTACTCATATCTAAATACCTTCATCTGTGGATGAAACAACATTTCTTAAATTATATTTTTCCCATACACCATCACTCTGGAAATATATTAACTTCTGCCTTTAAGAAAGGTAAACACCAAATTTTAAAAATATTTCAAGGTTAGAATGGATATGAGATCCTGATTACGCATCCATAAATGTGCAACTCTATTAGTTTGCACAAACATACAGGGTATTGCCTTCATGCAATGCTCCCTCCCCACTCACCTCACACCCCTGGTAGTAGACCTACTTCAGAGAAAAGTGATTTACAGCCATAAATTGGAAAAGCCAATCAATCCTGCTTTGCTCTTGACAACAACCAAGAAATTAAAACTTACAATACATTCAAGAAGCACATGGGTCTTAAAGTGATGTCTGAAAATAGACAAGCGCTCCACAAAGTGCAATACTGGACTGCACATCCTATCACTCTATGATGCTAGTTTGCAAACTATGATTGTTGTATGTTTATAAGACTTTTTTGGTAATGGAGTAGGAAGAGACTGGTGGGCCAGTTGCCCCAGGCATGATTTCCAGGCGTTCCAGCATTATTTTTCCATGGAGAAGCATGATTGGGCTATTCTCCAAGGGGAACCCATCAAGCTTATTTAAGAGGGTAGGTCTTTCCTTCCATATTTTTAAAGATACAGTAAAGGTATAGGAGGGCATCAAATATTGTTCTACAGCAAAGATTTGTAGAGGAGAACCTAATGACCTGCACTTTGCCACAGGTTGTTCTAGCGAGCAATAGAGCTACAGTTCTTCCCGCCAGAACAACTTTTATTGCATTTGAGTAATTTCATCAGACTTGAGCTAAGTTCAACAGTACTCTCAGACTTATCCAGAGCTCCTATGTCCAAATCACAAGTCTTCACAAAAGATTGATGCAGATGTGTTCTCCACTTTACAATATTCATAGTTGTCCAATACATCCAACATGAAAATGTAGCCAACACGTGTTTCATCTATGTTAGGTACACCACTGACTTCATCAGGGTTATTGCAAATGATCTGAAGTACTGCAATCACGGTCAATAGTTAGTGCCTTCCAATATCCATGGCTGATTACCCCTTTCACAGGAAATGTCTCCAATTAAAATAATTTATATATAACCTGTAATATTAGGTCTCTCACAAGAGTGTGTTCCAATCATTGGCCAACGTATTTATCAATTTTGTCTGCTGGCCCATTGAGTATCATCTCTTGGAATGTTGCAGGCATTAAGCCCAATCGGATAGACCCATCTTGGATACAAAACCTAGAAGACTTTGATAGAAGACTTAGAAATCTGCATGTTCCAAGAAACCTGGGCCACAGACTCTTACCACAAACAAGGTTATACCACCTATCATGCTAATGCCCTTCCCTCAACCCATGGAAGGGCATCTGAGTGGTTATCGATTTGTATGAAAATACACTTAAACCTCCATATTTTGAACTTGGGCATACTCTCCCCAGAAGTTCTGGGTTTAAAAATGACTTTTCCCAAGGGGAGTTGCTTATACATATTCAATGGGTATTCCAGGCCTGGAAGTAGAAGCATGGAATCACCGATTCTAGCCATCTTGAAGTTTGAAGTTTAAAATATTTGTAAAGCGCTCTGTGGCCAAGCGGCTTCCTGGCGCTAGGAGATTAAAACAATTACCAGAAGACGGGACACCAGGAGGTGGTTAAGACTGGAAAGCTTGGGAAAACAAATAGGTTTTAAGTGCCTTGCGGAAGTGCAGGTAGACAGATATAAATCTGATAGTCAAGGGGAGGCTGTTCCAGAAGCGGGGGGGCAAGGATGGAAAATCTAGTGCTGCCTACTCTGGACTTGCAGAAGCGAGGGACGGATAAGAGTGCCTGGTTGGAGGAGCGAAGGTTGCGAGAGGGAAGGTAGTGGGTGATCATGGAATTGATGAAGATAGGGGCCGTGCGGGTGCGGGCCATAAAGACCATGCAGCCCATCTTGAAGAGGGTCCTCTGCAGGATGGGAAGCCAGTGAAGGGATCTGAGTAGGGGAGTGATGTGGTGGAATTTCGGAAGCCTATGAGTAAGGCAGGCGGCCTGATTCTGGATGGACTGAAGACGCCGCAGTTCGTAGGCGGGAATGCCCACATAAAGGCAGTTTCCATAGTCCAACAGTGAAAGAATCATGGCCAAAACAATAATTTATAGGGCATCAAAAGAGAAGAAACAAGAAATCTTTCTAATAATCCTGAGGGAGAAAAAGCAGGATGAGACGACAGAGCTGATCTGGGGGCGAAGGGAGAGGTCCTGACTGATTTTAATTCCCAGGGTTCTGACTGAAGCAGAAGGAACCGGGGGAGGACCAAAGGTGGAAGGCCAGAAGGCAGAGGTCCAGGGGCTAGAAGAGCCACCAGTCAGGACCAACTCCTTCTTGTCCGGATTAAGCTTTAAATGATTTTGATTCACCCAGTCAGCAATGAAATTGAGTGTGGTTTGAAGTTTAAGGATGGAATCAGAGTCATGAGAGAGGTCAAAAACCAGTTGAAGGTCATCCCGGTAGTTATATACGGAGACCTCCATGTTTGACAGAGAAACAATAAGCGGGTAGATATAAAGGTTGAAAAGAAGAGGGGAGAGGGGAGAACCTTGGGGAACCCCACAGGACACTGGACGAGGGGGGGCAAAGAAACTGGAGAGACGACCTTGAAGAAATGAGGCGAGCCATGAGAAGGCAGAGCCCCGGATGCCCTCTGCCATGACACGGTCGAGAAGAATGGAATGGTCGACCGTGTCAAAAGCAGCGGACAGATCAAGAAGCACCTAGGCCTGAGGAAATTTGGAATCAGCCTTGCTCTTCAGCTCATCCAGAACAGCAAGGACCGCAGATTCAGTCGAGTGGACTGGGCGAAAGCTAGCTTGATGGGAGGCCAGAAGATGATTATCCTAGATGTAGGCAGAGAGGCAGGTAGTAATGTGGCTCTCCAAGATCTTGCCTAAGTAAGGGAGCAGAGAGATGGGTCTGAAATTGGTGGGGAGAGTGGGATCAGAGCCAGGTTTCTTCAGAATGGGGATCACTGTGGCTGATTTAAAGGAATCTGGAACTGTACCCTGGGAAATAGAGGCATTGAGAAGGGAAAGGGGGGATCGGGGCAGCTGGAGAACAACTCCCTTAAAATTCGAGCCGGTCCATAGTCGGTAGGAGAACCTGACTTGATTTTCCTGAGCAGAATAAGTAAAGATTCCTTAGAGATAGGTGGAAATTGATTGAGAGAGGAAGACAGAGAGGGGAGGGAAGGGGAGGGAAGGAGAGAAGACGACGGAGGAATGTTCCGTTTGATGTTGGCAATCTTCTCAAGAAAGAAATCATTCAAGGAGAGGCAGAGGGCTTGGGATGGGACTGGATAAGGGTTGACTCTATCAGATGCGGCCCTAGGTTTATTTGCCGCTGACAGAATCTTGCCAGAGAAATAGTCTAATTTAGCTGAGAGAATAGCTTTCCTATAGTTGTTAAGGAGAGACCTGTAGCGATCTCCCAGGGAGGGGCAATAGTTGCGCCTCCACTGGCGTTCTGACTGTCTGTGAGCCAATTTCAGGGCTTTGAGGTCATCAGTAAACCACTTGCTGGCTTCGTGGAGACGACACCCCTTGAACCTCCTAAGAGGGGCCACTGGATCACATGAGGTGGACAGCCAACCATTAATGGCGTCAACTTGATGGTCAAGAGAGAGATCAGACCTATAGTTGATTCTTTAACTACAACCCCAACACTGGTGAATAACGCTAAAGGGCCTGCTGTACTAAATAGCACAGGAACCCTCAGAGATATATAAATCCTTTGTAGAGGAGTACCGTGAAGACACCACCCTAGCCTCTCTATGTGCTCCCACCACTGATGTACATACTAAACTGCCACTAGCCTTGAAATCAATCCTGACCAGGACCCCTCTAAATAAAGCAATTACAAAGACCAACAAACTAGAACGCAACCTATGGTACACAAAATTGTGTCCTGAAGCCTGAAGATAAGGCTGCTGATCATCCTATGGAAATATACAAGACACAGAGAGGGACACATATATATTGCATTTGTTGTCCTCAGAGCAGCCTTTGACCTGGCTCCCAGGGGGCTGCTCTGTGTATCTTTAAAGGATCTAGGATTCCCGGATGCCCTCTTTACCCAGATAATCAGGCTCGACCAGAGCAACTTTGCGCAGGTCCATCGAGGAACAAGAGGGCAATTAACTGACAGAATTCCAATTGCCAGGGGAGTGAGACAAGGATGCGTACTGGCTCCTACCCTTTTTTTTTAAATATATATTAACAAGCCAGTGCTAGCTCTTCCCCTAGGGAATATAGATGCACCTAAACTGCACTCCGATTTGCCATTCACCCAGACCCGATGGCCCACCAGCAGCTCTTAACTAATTTTAACACTTTTTGTTCAGCTAAGGGCCTCAAGATCAATATCTCAAGAACCAGATTCATGACTGGTAGACCACACAACACATTTAAGCAAGCTAGCTCTCTGGGAAAACATGGAACAAGTATCTAGAATTGAGTACCTGGGCATAATGCCCGAGAGGCTTTTTCTTCTGGTGTTTTACCGGTGTGTATACCATGGCACACTACACTTCCACTTCTGGAGGATTACCGGTGTGTATATCATAGACACTACGCTTCCACTTCCAGAGCATTACCATTGTGAATACCATGGCACACTAGGCATTTACTTCCGGAGCATTACCTTTGTGTATTCCATGGCACATTATGCTTCCACTTCCGGAGCATTACCACTGTTATACCATGGCACACTATGCTTCAACTTCCAGAGCATTACCGGTGTGTATACCATTGACACTACGCTTCCAATTCCGGAGCATTACCATTGTATACCATGGTACACTAGGCTTTTTCTGTCAGAGTGTTACCGGTGTGTATACCATAGCACACTATTCTTCCACTTCTGGAGGATTACCGGTGTGTATATCATAGACACTACGCTTCCACTTCCAGAGCATTACCATTGTGAATACCATGGCACACTAGGCATTTACTTCCGGAGCATTACCAGTGTGTATTCCATGGCACATTATGCTTCCACTTCCGTAGCATTACTAGTGTTATACCATGGTACACTAGGCTTTTTCTGTCAGAGTATTACCGGTGTGTATACCATGGCACACTATGCTTCCACTTCTGGTACATTACCGGTGTGTATACCATGGCACACTACGCTTCTAATTTTGAAGCATTACTGGTGTGTCTACCATGGACACTATGCTTCCAATTCCAAAGCATTACTGGTGTGTATACCATGGTACACTATGCTTCCACTTCTGGAACATTACCAGTGTGTATACCATGAACACTATGCTTCCGATTCCAGAGCATCACCAGTGTATAAACCATGGCATACTGGGCTTCCACTTCCGAAGCATTACCAGTGTGTATACCATGGACACTATGCTTGCAATTCCAGAGCATTACGGATGTATACCATGGTACAATAGACTTTTACTTCCTGAGTATTACCAGTGTGTATACCAAGGCACACTATGCTTCCACTTCCGGAGCATTACTAGTGTGTATACCATGGCACACTACGCTTAAACTATCAGAGCATTACCGGTGTGTATACCATGGCACACTATGCTTCGACTTCCGGAGCCTTATTGGTGTGTATACTATGGACACTATGCTTCCAATTCTGGAGCTTTACCGGTGTATACCATTGTACCCTAGGCTTTTTCTTCTGGAGTATTACCGGTGTGTATACCATGGTACACTATGCTTCCACTTCTGGAGCATTACCGGTGCATATACCTTGGCACACTAGGCTTTTACTGCTGGAGCATTACCCACGTGTATACCATGGCTATGACGCTTCCACTTCTGCAGCATTACCCATGTGTATACCATGGCACACTAGGCTTCAACTTCCGGAGTATTACCTGCGTGTATCATGTCACCCTATGCTTCTTCTTTGGAAGCCTTACCGGTGTGTATACCACGGCCATTATGCTTCTACTTCCGGAACATTACCGATGTGTTTACCATGGCACACTACATTCCCATTTCTGGAACATTTAAATTGTGTTTATCATTTCAGATTGACGTTCCAGTTCTGGAGCATTACCGGTGTGTATACCATAGCAAACTAAGGGGCACATGCATCAAGGATTTTGCAATCGAAAACGGTGCGAATCGCAAATATCGGCCACTTGCGATCGCAAAATCTGCTTTTGGAATGCATGAAGGGTGAAGGCCCTCGCAATTTGAGAATTCGCAAATATTTGCGATTTCTCAAATTGCGATTGCATTTAAGGAATCGCATTTTGCGATTCCTTAATTGCAATGCATGAAACTTAAAAAAATTGCGATTTCGCAATTAGGGAGAGCAAATTACCATGAGGTTGAACCTCATGGTAATTTGGGAAAACTTTGAAAAATGCACTTTTGTGCATTTTTCAAAGTTTCATGTTGTGCACACAACATATGTGCACAGATTGATTTCAGGGGTGCAACAGGGTGTCCTTTGGACACCCCTGCCCCCTTGAAATCGCATTCTCAATTTGTGATTTGCTAATTGCTAATGAATGGGGAGGTATTCCTTAATTGCGAGTCTCAAATTGCGAGTCGCAATTAAAGAATATTAAGAAATCACAATTTTGTTTGCGATTTCTTGATGCAAATATTGCAATATTGATGCATGTGCCCTTATGCTTCCACTACCAATTAATGGAAATGCTCCACTTCAAGAGCATTACAGGTGTGTTTACCATGGCACTCTATGCTTCCAGTTCCAGAACACTACCGGTGTTTATACCATTGCATACCACGCTTTCACTTCTGGAGCATTACCAGTGTGCATACCATGGACACTATGCTTCTAATTTCATATCATTACCAATGTATACCATGGTACACTAGAATTTTTATTCTGGAGTACTACTGGTGTGTATACCCTGGCATAATATGCTTCCATTTCTGGAGCATTACAGGTTTATACCATGGAACAGTACGCTTCTACTTTTGAAGCATTACCAGTGTGTATACCATGGACACTATGCTTTCAAATCTGGGGCATTACTGGTGCGTATACCATGGCACACTACGCTTCCACTTTTGGAGCATTAACGGTGTGTATACCATGGACACTATGCTTCCAATTGTAGAGCATTACCATTGTGTATACCATGGACACTACGCTACCACTTTTGAAGCATTACCAGTGTGTATACCATGACACACTAGGCATTTACTACCAGAGCACTACCCGTGTGTATACCATGGCACACTACGTTTCCACCTGCGGAGTATTACCGGTGTGTATACCATGGCACACTATGCTTCCAATTCTGGAGCATTACCGGTGCATACCATGGTACACTAGGTTTTTACTGCCAGAGCATTACTCATGTGTATACCATGTACACAACTCTTCCACTTCCATAACATTAGCGGTATGTACACCATAGCACACTACGCTTTCACTTCCGGAGCATTACCAAAGTGCATACCATGGACACTATGCTTCCAATTCCAGAACATTACCAACGTGTATTCCAAGGCACTCTAGGCTTTTACTTTCAGAGCATTGCTGGTGTGTAATATATACCATGGCACACCATGCTTCCACTTCTGGAGCATTACCGGTGTCTATACCATGGCACACTACCCTTCAACTTCCGGAACATTACCGGTGTCTATAACATGGCACACTTGGCTTTCACTTCAGGAGCATTACCCATGGGTATACCATGGACATTATGCTTTCTCTTACGGAGCATTACCATGTGGTGTCAAGTTTATTTGTTTGATTAATTAAAATCTTACAAAAATGCTTAAAATATCACCAAGTATAAAAAAATGTAAACACTATATACGTGATTATTCTAATATCGCATAGTTAATGAAATAAAAAAAAATTAGTCTTCAAGTTTTTTACCAACAACACATCAATTTTTTACAAATGCAGAGTTTTACGTCTTTAGGGTTTAGGCATGCCATCAATGCTTGTCTACATTACCATGTGTATACCATGGCATACTATGCTTCCTCTGCCAGAACGTTACCCGTGTGTATACCATGGCCAACGTGGTACATGGATGTTGATAAAAGCAGCAATCCATACACTCTATGGGGCTGTTCATGTTTTTAATCAAACAGAAGTGCTAGCCACTGTCTCCTGTCTCTCCAGCAGCCTTAAGCAGCATCTTACGCTTTCATCATCAAAGTGCAAGTTGCTGCTTAACACCACTGGAGGGAGTGGAGACGGACAGTTTGAACACATACATATTCCACTCTAGTCTATTTGCTGTCGCTAGCATTGCAGCAGTCTGCTATTAACTTCCTTTCTCTGTGGCCAGTATTGAAAAGACTATTTGCATAGTAATAGCTGAATTATTGAATATGCATGTGATTGCACTTCTGCAGAACAACCTGTTTTTTTTTAAAACTACATCAATAGGTTCCTACTGTGTGAGAGGGTAATAATCAAGGCCACAGAAGGCCAACAGAAGTATGTGGCAGCAGAGGGCAAAATATGCAGCAGGGTTGAGTAAATTATGTGGCAAGAAAAGGCAACTTATGAGGTACAATGCAGCACATTTTGTGACATTATTACTTCATTATTTTGCCATTTTGTAAACATGCTAACACTGTCGGAGCTTTGGATTCACCTTATTAGTACCAGTTTAACACCCAAATATAGTAATAAGCAGCAGATATGTGATCAGGCACGCTTTGTAAAGAGCTTTCAGCAGCACTGCAAGAAATGCATGGGTTCTCGGATTACCACTGCTGCAGCGCCACATACTTCAGTCCGTGTTAAACTAGTATAGGCCCACGTGTTGTGACATTACATTAAACAGATCTGTGCCTGGGACCACAGGGTGAACAATTGCGGGCTTTCTCCCCTGGTCTGATTCCTGTAGTGAATAGATTCCATTTTGTGTGGGGCATCTGGTTTTGGTGAATACCATTCCTGTGGACGAGTGCCTGCTCTGGGTTCTTAGGTTTTCATGATCTGGCTAGGCTTATGCCTGGCCCTGTGGGACATTTTAAGTCATGACTATGGCCGCTGCAAACTATTCTAAAGGAGAACATCACAAAGTTATTGAAACATATCTGTTCATGAGCTCCAATACTCTTAGCCCAATAAAAATGCATTGAATGGAATCATGTTATGTGTTCTGGATTGTTAATGTTCTTTACAAATTAGTTATGAGATTTAATTTAAAACATGAAATTTATGAATTCAAATGTTTTGTTATATAATGTTATAGCCTGCTTGCAGAGCGAACACATTCATATGAGAAACCATGCTACAAAATCACTACAGATAACAGAAATATTTGCAGTGTGCAACACAAATGCTCAAATAATAATACAAAATTTGGGGGGAAAGATGGGGCCCTGAGATGTACAGTAGCGTATATTGAGCCCTATTGCCTTTTTATGTTTATTCCTTGCTATCTCGTGTCCAGCCTGACAAATCACAATCATTTTTATTTTCTCAGTAGATTTCATTTCTAAAGGTATATAATTGAATAAAGAAATATGTGAGGTACTCAGCATTGTAATCTCAAAGTCTGTTATGAAATATATACACATACATCCCATAAACACACATCATATCACAGCTCACCACTACATTCTATACCATGTCAGTGCCTTACATCACTAAACTAAAGCACAACTTGCACACAAACTTTACAGTCCTAAACACATCAGATACATTGTTCTACTACATACCTTAAAAACATTGCCAATATCTCTGGCTAAACATTTATAAGGTCCCAAAGGTGAGACCTATTGGCTATGCCGTCGTTTTTTTACATTGTGGCAGTTGCTGAAGCTAGCAGCACCCGGCCCAATGTCAAACAAGGGCAATGCAACCACCACAGTGGTGGTTGCATCCTAATTTGCCCTGTGGGACTGCCAACAGCATGTCGAGTGTTCCCTATTCTCACTAGGGTGGCGGGCGGACATAATGGTGCCCACCATCCTAATCAGCCCCTAAGCACTGAGTTCATCCAATGATCCAGGTCCTGAGTTATTTCCTGCACTGCGTCAGCAAGGGTGAGTTTCTGAGGTGGATCGGTAATCTGTTCCATGTCTTGTAGATGAGGTAGTAGAAGGACATTCCTCCGGTTATGGTCTTGCGGATTTGTGATAGCCAGGGAAAGCTGGGCAGAAATGAGGAGTCTTTTGGCTATGTGGAATTTGGGACGGTGATTCAGGTATGCAGGTTACGTGCTTTGTATGCGTCATAGAGGTGTTGTGTGATGTGGCTACACTGGGGAAAGTTGAGTATTTGTCTTGCTGCGGAGTTCTGGACATTCTGGATTCTTCTGAGGAGGTTCTCGGTTGTGAATTCTCTGTTGCAACCTTGGCTTAATTTAGGTACTACATCAATTATCTAGTACCTAAAATCACTAAAGTTATTTGTGCTGTTGTTTAAAATGATGCGCTACCAGATAAGTAAGATCAGAATGCACTATGGCTTTTATGTGTTGTAGTATGTGTTTGTGTACTTGTAATTTAGTGCTCCCAATATAACTTAACGTATATGTACAATCAAGACCATAAACTGCTAATTCAGTTTTACGCATAAGTAATTTGTCAATCTTATCAGGTCTATCATGGAATGGGGAAGGGTACTGTGTTTTGTTGGATCCAAATTGGCAAGCTCTACAGGAATTACATTTGTAAAATCCCTTCTTGGAATTCATTTGAGATGTCATCAGTGATGCCATCAGTGATGTCACTGACCATGTCATGAATTATGTTATATGTGACTTCATCAGCAGTGCATTGCGTGGGCAGGAGTTATAGTTAGCTCAACTAACTTTAATGGCCACATTTCTCTGGTTTTGTACCAGTGAAATGTCCAACTAACTATAACGTCCCTGAAACCTATGTTTTTTTCAGTGAATTTCTAAGTTTTTTAAATGCTAATATCTAACTAAAACATCCCTGAAACCTATGTTTTTTAGTGAATTTCAAAGGTTTTTCAAATGCTAAATTCTAACTATAACATCTCTGAAACCTATGTTTTTTTCAGTGAATTTCAAAGGTTTTAAATGATCATTTCTAACTATAACGTCCCTGAAACCTATGTGAATTTCTAATATTTTCTAAATGCTAATTCCTAACTATATTGCCCTTGAAACCTATGTTTTTTTCAGCGAATTTCAGAGGTTTTTTAAATGCTAATGTTTAACTATAACAACCCTGAAAGCTATGTTTTTTCAAGTGCATTTCAAAGGTTTTTTAAATGCTAATTTCTAACTATAACATCTCTAAAACATATCTTTTTTCACTGAATTTCAAAGGTTTTATAAATGATCATTTCTAACTAAAACGTCCCTCAAACCTATGTTTTTTCAGTGAATTTCAGAGGTTTTTTAAATGATAATTCATAACTCTGCCTACAGAGGTAGAACACTGCAGAAAGAGGAAGAAAAGCCCAGAAAGTAGCAAAAAGTCCAGAAATACGAAGAAAGGTGCAAAAAGAGGCAAGAGATATGCAGAAAGAACCAACAGAGGTGCAGTGCTAATATCTAACTATAACATCCCTGAAACCTATGTTTTTTAGTGAATTTCAAAGGTTTTTCAAATGCTTAATTCTAACTAGAACATCTCTGAGACCTATCTTTTTTCACTGAATTTCAAAGGTTTTATAAATGATTATTTCTAACTATAACGTCCCTAAAGCTATGTTTTTTCAAGTGCATTTCAAAGGTTTTTTAAATGCTAATTTCTAACTATAACATCTCTAAAACCTATCTTTTTCACTGAATTTCAAAGGTTTTATAAATGATCATTTCTAACTATAACGTCCCTCAAACCTATGTTTTTTTAGTGAATTTCAGAGGTTTTTTAAATAATAATTTATAACTCTGCCTACAGAAGTAGAACATGTGCAGAAAGAGGAAGAAAAGCCCAGAAAGTAGCAAAAAGTCCAGAAATACAAAGAAAGGTGCAAAAAGAGGCAAGAGATATGCAGAAAGAACCAACAAAGGTGCTGTGCTAATATCTAACTATAAAATCCCTGAAACCTATGTTTTTAGTGAATTTCAAAGGTTTTTCAAATGCTAAATTCTAACTATAACATCTCTGAAACCTATCTTTTTTCACTGAATTTCAAAGGTTTTATAAATGGTTGTTTCTAACTATAACGTCCCTGAAACCTATGTTTTTTCAGTGAATTTCTAAGATTTTCTAAATGTTAATTCGTAACTATATTGCCCCTGAAACCTATGTTTTTTCAGCGAATTTCAAAGGTTTTTTACATGCTAATGTTTAACTATAACATCTCTGAAACCTATGTTTTTTTCAGTGAATTTCAAAGGTTTTTTAAATGCTAATTTCTAACTATAACATCTCTAAAACCTATCTTTTTTCACTGAATTTCAAAGGTTTTATAAATGATCATTTCTAACTATAACGTCCCTGAAACCTATGTTTTTTCAGTGAATTTCAGAGGTTTTTTAAATACTAATTTCTAACTATGCCTACAGAGGTAGGAAATGTGCAGAAAGAGGAAGAAAAGGCCAGAAAGTAGCAACAAGTCCTGAAATACGAAGAAAGGTGCAGAAAGAGGCAAGAGATATGCAGAAAGAACCCACAGAGGTGCAGAAAGAGGCCTTGTTGCAAAGTCATCCTGAGTCCCCAACGTTTTGCTGACTGGTACTGGTGGTAAATGACTCTGACTAACCAGGCCAAGAGCCAGTGCTGTGCTGAAAGACACTTAGAGTACAGTGAAAGAATGTACATTCACTAGGGTTCACTATGGGTTGTGGTACCCCTGTGATTGGCATGACCTCCCCTGTGAGGTGAAACAACACTCAAGAATAGGTGCGGTTACTACGGTTACTATGAAGAAGCGTGAATTTCCCTGCAGACAAAAAGGTGCAGCTAACAGGAAAATGACGGCTTAAGGGAATAAAAACCGTCCTCAGCACGCAAAATTGTGGAACGTTAAAAAGTGAGAAGTAGCGTGATAACCTCGACTCCGACCGTGGGGAAAGACAAATTTAAAGAGCGCATTAAGTGAGCAAGGCAGACTCGAAGGTTAAATCGAGAGGATCCGTCCTTGGTAAGACACACGTTTGGATGTTGTAACGCGAAACCAAGAAAGAAAACTCTAAAGAACAACGAGCTCTGAGCGCAAAATGAGGATCGATTAAGACTAGTGCGCAAGGAGATATAAGGAAAGAGGCACAAAGGGATACATGCAGCCTATGAATTTCTCGAATATAACAAACAAGGATTACAACGAACAATTGTTTAGCAAATGTACAACAGGAGACAATCAAGAATTTGAGTCTTGAAAAAGATGGGTGCATAATCAGAGAATAACATCGAAACGCGTTGACGCAGGATCTGGCACAATTCAAGGAAACACCAATCCTAGTAGAATGTTTAAAAAATAGATACATCAAGCAGGAAGTGTTAGAATTTTCCTTTGAATGTGTAGTAGTATTTGACAAGGGGTTACGTCACACTATTGTATTGTCTCTTCTATTTATGCTGGTCATAATTAGAATTTGTGTATAAAAATGTTTTAAATAACTTCCATTGATTGGTAACTTCTATCACATCGGTACAATAGGTACGGTGATTAGAAACAGGAATTGTATTTTTAAAGGGATTTATTTGTATGTGCAAATTATGTTTTATTGATTATCTAGTGTTTTTTAACATACTATGTTTAGAATAAATGTACTAATTGAATAAGCACATTCTTGATTTTCTTTTATAAGTGTTCATTTAACTACTATGAGTGGAGAAGTGTGGCTCAATGGTTAGAGAGGCAGACGCTGATGCAGAGGTCTAGCCCGGGACCAGGGTTCAATTCCCCGCCTCGGCGGGTCTTGGGCTCAAAAATTCCACGGACCTGATAATTCTCGCCTCAGTGCCTATTCCAATCATGGAGTCCCACTCTGCAACTCTGGGCAATAGCTTGCTTAATCTCCACAATGGCCCCCACAACGCTAAGGATGCCTGGCCTCCACCTTGGGGGTGCCCAGGAGTGGACACCTCACAGGGAAAGCCAGGATGGGTTCCACAGCGGTATTCGTACAAGCGCCTTGAGACCCTTGCGGGTGAGTAGTGCGCTATACAAGTATCAATTTACATTTACATTTACTTGTTACCACATTGTATTTTTCCAAGGGAATTGTTTTTCTTTAAGGCTAGTACATACTAGGGCAGGGGGAGTAACCTCTAAGTCCCTTGCATATATTAGGGTTTTTCAGTTTAGAGGCCAGAGGCCCTTTTCTGTACTTGCATGTGTGCACTCCTGAGACTAAGGTCAGATCAAAAGTGGTGCACAGTGGTGTGGGCAGAAAGAGGCAGGAAAAGTACAGAAAGAAGCAACAGAGGTGCCGAATGAGGCAAGAAAGGTGTAGAAGGGAGAAAATGAAGTAGAGAAAGAGGCAACAGAGTTGCGGAAATATGCAAGAGAGGTGCAGAAACAAGCAAGAAAAGTACAGAAAGAGGCATGAGAATTGCTGAAAGACGCAACAGAGGTGTAGAAAGAAGCAAGAGAAGTGCAGAAAGAGGCAACTGAGGTGCAGAAAGAAGCAAGAGCAATGCAGAAAGAACCAACAGAGGTGCAAAAGGAGGCAAGAGCGGTACAGAAAGAGGTAGGAGGTGTGCACAAAGAGGCAAGAGAGGTAGAGAAAGAGGCAGGAGGGGCGCAGAAAGAAGGAAGAGAAGTGCAGAAAGAGGCAAGAGAATTGCAGAAAGAAGCAACCAAGGTGTGGAAAGACATAAAAGCTGTACGGAAAAAGGCAGGAGAGGTGCAGAAAGAAGCAAGAACAGTGCAGAAAGAGCAAACAGAGGTAGAAAAAGAGGCAAGGGAAGTGCAGAAAGAAGCAACAGAGATGCAGAAGGATGCACGAGGAGTGCAGAAAGAAGGAAGAGAAGTTAAGAAAGGCGCAACAGAGGTGCTGAAAGAGGCACAAAGGGTACAGAAAGAGGCAAAAGAAGTGCAGAAAGATGAAACAGAGGTATAAAAAGAGGCAAGAGTGGAACAGAAAGAGGGAAGAGTGGTGTAGAAAGACGCAAGAGAGTTGCACATATAGGGCGGGCATCGCTAATGCGGATGTCGGTATTACCCCTTTTTAATTTCCTTTTTAGTGCAATTCCCTGCGCAATTCAGGCCTCTTATTTTAAAAAAGTAGAAGCTTTGAGCTCTTCTTTCTTATGGGCAAAAAAATCTCCCAGACTTGCACTGAGCACTTTATATTTATCATCCACACAGGAGGGCTGTCCCTTCCAAATATCAGAGAATATTATTTTGCGTCTTTTGCACATTATAGTCACAGGTTTTCTGTTTTAGATTCCTATGAATCAGATGATTTTTTTATGATAAGGATGTTGTTGGAATTGAAAATGTATGACCCAGTCAGAATCACGAAAGATCCAAAAAAAGTACGTTATAAATCCCTGCAATGGATCTTTAAGGTGAAAACTCCTTTTTTTAAATTTTATGACTTACCTAATTTTAGTAATAAGACACATTTAATGAATTTTAGCTTGGGAGATGCTGGCTGTATGGACAAAAATATATTAACTATTTGGAAGGAGAATGGTTTTGAGAAAATTGAAGACTTCCTGTTGGGTGATAGATGGAAATCCTGGGATGAAATCAATAGTCAGTTAATCCACTCGCACTTTACGCTGAACTGGTCGTTTATTAGGATAAATCCAAAACTTAGAGAACTTAATGTAGAAAATGTATTTAAGAAAGAAAATATTTCCACTATCCTTAATAACAAAATACAAAAGAAAATGAGTATTTGGATTACAATATTATGAGAAGGTAAAGAGCAGGACTTTTAGAGCAAGATTACTGAAAGATGGAAAAAGAGGGAAGATATTACAATTAATCAACAGATATGGGATAAAATAAATACATTTAATAAAACCATTTTTCGAGGAGCAAATTTTAAACGTATGCAATTTTTTAATAAATGGTTAATATATAGAACTCCGTCCTTTTTACATAATATTTTCCCCCAAGTAGCCGACAAATGCTTCCGATGTGAAGGAAAAGGCACTTGGAAACACATTGTTTGGGAATGTCCAAAAATCCAGGTATTATGCAAGGAAATAGAAAAATGTCTTTCAATTGTCCTTAAAACTAATATTGTATTTGACGAACTAATTCCCCTCCTAGGCTGCTCTTCTATTCATACCCAACATGATGAGTCCCTTTTTATAGCTTCTTTAATAGCTAAATCCCTTATATTACAGTCCTGGAAAACAGGTCTAGTCCCATCCTTCCAAGCATGGAAGGCAAAATTACTTCGAATCCAGGATAGGGAAAGAAAATACGCTTAAGATCAGGGGCTCTCAAAAAATATGATACATTTTGGAGTGGGTTTGATTCTTAAATTTGCCTTGTTACTATTTAACCAGATCTAAATTTTTTCTGAAAATATTTATTAGTCTATTAAGATTGTTTTGTATATGCACGATGCACTTTACAAACCTAGCTATGAAAAATTAACTGAGAAGACGCACAGGGTATTTAAAGGCTATGTATTGTTTTAATTCTAACAAAATCTTTTGAATATTAGTGAAAGATGATTGCTTGTTTGCTCTTACACAATTTTGCACTTTATAATTTAAATGCTATAATGACAAATTGTATGGTTGTTCTTAATATTCTTTGCTTTCGTATTGTATTAATTGGATTTCAAATATGTCCTGTTTCTTGTATTGTATTGTTATATTTGAACTCTCAATAAAAAAATAATAAAAAAAAATAAGTTGTTGATTGCGACGTGGAAAATAAACCTCCCGGCGAGATTCTCAACGCGGGGCAGTCAGGTTTCTCATTGCGAGAGTTCGTGCATGCTCTCGACCGCTCGCGATGAGAAACTACCAGTCCATGTTGAGAAAGCTGCCGCTCGAGTACAAATCTACTAGAGCGGCAGAAAATGACCGCTTGCCCTGTTTACGATGTGAGTTGCAATGATTGCACAGTGCATACAAGCACCCGACACGGTACAATCAGTGCGAACAGCATTTTCCCTACCGAACTTTGCAGTCCGCGAAGCTATGCGTAGCTCGCAAAGTGGCGCTACTATGCAATCTACACCCAGGTTTAAACACACAAATGCAGTTGTTGTTTGGGAACATGTACTCTGTCATATAGGTATGCACAGACACACAAAAACACACTTTGAGAGGGATTTTCAGAGAGAAGATTGCAACTACACCTGAGATGTAGAAAGTTCAGCTGTGCAGCTACGGTTTGAGGTCCGCTGCAAATACCTGTAGATCTTCTAATATATAATCACTTTGCTTCTGTAGAAGAGTAGGGCGTTTAGTCTACCCTGTCTACCCTGTCTAATATCATAACATCTCCTTTTATGAATTATGAATTACTTACTATGCTGACCATATTTGTGTTAGGCATTTTCTTACTTATTGTGACACGTATACTACATACTACTGCATAACTGTTAAAATAAATATTTTAAACTTTTCTCAAGTCTCTGTCAGATCTTATTGTGGACAAGTACGAGTCTGAGAGTGAGAGTGTGTCCTGTCACTATGATTCCAGAGAGGGTCGGAAGTATTGTGTTCTAAGATGTCTAATCAATCTGTGAGTGAGAAGTGAGTAGGAGGGTAATTGAAACACCACCAACTAATACGGACAGCCAAGAAATCAGCACTCAAAGACCGACTAGACAACAACGCCCACAACAGTAAGGAACTTTTCAACATCATCAAAGAATTCACTAACCCCACCGCCAGCTCTAACGACATCACCCCCTCTCAAGTCCTCTGCGACTCCCTTGCCTCATTCTTTCATGACAAAATCGCCGACATCCATAACAGCTTCGACAGTCAACCTGCAAACCAATCCACCCCACTCACCTCCGAACCGTTACCTCCTCCGAATATCCTTTTCGAATGGAACCCAATCACCACAGAAGAGACCATTCGCCTGATGAACTCCATCCACTCAGGTTCCCCTACAGACCCATGTCCCCATCATATCTTCAACAAAGCAAACTCCATCATCGCACCCCAGCTCCAAGATGTCATCAACTGCTCCCTTAACTCCGCCACATTTCCAGATAGCTGGAAACACGCCGAACTCAGCGCCCTTCTGAAGAAACCCACAGCTGACCCCACCGAACTCAAAAACTACCGCCCCATCTCGCTCCACCCATTCCCTGCCAAAGTAATTGAGAAAGCCATTAACAATCAGCTCGCCACCTTCCTCGAAACCAACAAATCACTCGACCCCTCACAGTCTGGCTTCCGAGCCAAACACAGCACCGAGACCGCCCTCATCGCAGCAACAGACAACATTCGAACACTACTGGACAACGGAGACACAGTCGCCCTTATCCTCCTTGACCTCTCCGCAGCCTTCGACACAGTCTGCCACAGCACCCTGATACAACGCCTCAGAAACATCGGAATTCAAGGAAAAGCATTGGACTGGATCATTTCGTTCCTCGCTGGAAGAACTCAGAGAGTCCGCCTCCCCCCTTTTAAGTCAGAGGCCACCGAAGTCATCTGTGGCGTCCCGCAAGGATCATCACTCAGCCCCACCCTCTTCAACGTCTACATGAGCCCCCTCGCAACCATCGCACGTCAACACAACCTCAACATCATTTCCTACGCTGGTGACACTCAGCTGATCCCCTCACTCACCAAAGACCCAACCACGGCCAAAACCAACCTACACGAAGGGATGAAAGAAGTAGCCGAGTGGATGAAGCAAAGCCGTCTGAAACTGAAGTCGGACAAAACGGAAGTCCTCATCTTAGGCTCATCCCCTTCCGCCTGGGACAACTCTTGGTGGCCAACGGAGCTAGGAAAAGCCCCCATACCGACGGACCACGCACGGAACCTGGGCATCATCCTGGACTCCTCACTCTCGATGACCAGACAAGTCAACGCCGTCTCATCCTCATGCTTCAACATCCTACGCATGCTCAAAAAAACATTTCACTGGATCCCCACTGAAACAAGAAAAACGGTCACCCACGCACTGGTTACAAGCCGCCTGGACTACGGAAACACCCTTTACGCCGGTTCCACCGCGAAACTACAGAAAAAACTCCAACGCATCCAAAATGCTTCAGCCAGACTCATACTAGACATCCCCCGCACAGACCACATTTCCGCTCACCTGAAAGACCTTCACTGGCTCCCCGTCAACAAGAGAATAACGTTCTGTCTCCTCACCCACGCACACAAAGCCCTTTACAAACTTGGACCTGATTGCCTCAACACGCGCCTTTCCTTTTACACCCCCACCCGCCAGCTGCGTTCGTCCAACCAAGCCCTCGCCGCTGTACCGCGCATCCACAAAGCCACCATGGGAGGAAGATCCTTCTCCTACTTAGCGGCCAAGACCTGGAATTCCCTTCCCATCCACCTCCGCCTTACTCAAAACCACCTAGCCTTCAGAAAACAACTTGAAACATGGATATTCGATAAATAAACCCCCCCTCCCTCTTCCTCAAGCGCCTTGAGACCCTATGGGTATGTAGTGTGCTATATAAATTCTGACTTGACTTGACTTGACTGTAGCTAGTTCATCCTGGGTTCTATGGTCCCAAAAATAGCTCAGTGAATCCACAGAATCCCTGCAACAGTTAGAATGCAGAGCAAAGACCAATCAGGTGTAAGTGGGGCTGTGCTCAGCTCTGCCCACAACCTGCCAGTTGCTGGTCCATTGAGGCACACCTAATCCCTTTATTGTGTGACTGTCACAGAGTAATTCACTAAGTCTATCAGCTTCACCAAGTTATGTGACTAAAGACAGGTTGCAGGCACATAGGCCTAAGGGAAGGAAAATGCCAACTTTCTGAAATTGCCATTTTTAAAACTGTGATGAAAAATTCAACTTTACCATTAAAGAGGATTTATCATTACAGTTTCATAAGTATACCAAACATGACTTATCTACCTGCTCCCAATTGGAAATTACACTCATTAAATTTAATGAGGAATCCCCAGTGTTTTCCTGTGGTAGATGTAGACCTCACAGTATTCAAAAACACATTTAGTGTGTGTTTTACTACCAGGACATGCAAAATGTGATAGTACACAGTAGCGGTCCGTGCAGGAGAGCGCATAGGGGTGGTGGGGTAAGGGCGGGGGTGGGTAAGGGTAAAAGTGACAAACAATAGGATAGGGAATGTAACATAAATATTTAAATAAAGCCACCTACCTTGTGCTCACTGCATTGCCAGTTATGCTGCTCTGTGGAATACAGCTAAGCATGGGCGGAATTTGCGAATTCGCGATATGCGAATTCCCGCAAATTCGTAATCACGATTCGTGAATTCGTAATCGCGATTCGCAAAAAGCCGCCAAATTCCGCGAGCTTGCGAATTTTATTGGGGCGAGTTCGCAAGATTTTTTTACCAGTTTGGGAACGAGAACTTGCACATGCGGTCGCAATGGTCGCGAACATGTTGTTTCAACTCAACCAGCCTGCTCGCGATGCCTTTTTCCTGTTTCCGGTCGCAATGACGTGTTCGCGCTCTCAATTTCCGGTTTCTGTCGCAATGACGTGTTCACGTTCGCAATTTCCTGTTTCGGGTCGCAATGACGTGTTCGTGATCGCTGCGTCACTCGGCCAGCTTTCAAAGTGGTGCAGCGCACGCGAACAGGGAGGAAAACTCTTCAGCAAACGCAGAATTATGGTAAGTCAATGCCGCGCACACGAGATTGTATTTTTGAAGCGCGAACAAGAAAAAGAAATCCACCAACTCGCGAATTGCGGATTTTATGGCAATTTCGCGTGATTCGCAGATAGCAGAATTGCCAAAAATGCGCAAATTCCGCGAGCGGAACAAATTTTCCGCCCATACAGCCTTTCCACTGCCATGGTGTGACTAGCCCTGGCATCCTTCAAAGCACTGATAGGGACCCCATTTACCTTGACCTGGAGGAATTGATGCCGCCCACCCTCATGAATCACAAGTCTATTGTCTAAGTTCACAACCCTACTAAGGAAGATAAGGGCATGATCTAATTCCTGCCCTAGGGACTACCTACCCCTAAGGCCATATTGGACTCCCCTGTAAAAGTGTCAAGGTGCAGAGGATTCTTACCATGAACTTGTACAGGAACAAATGTTGCCTTTTCCCAACTTCCTCTCAAGGAAACTCCAGAGACTGTTTACAACTTGTCTGTAAAGGACCCCCAAGGGGGAGGGGCAGTGGATAAAATAACAAACAACAATTGAGGCTGATTCAGGACCACTGATTGTTTCAATTCCTCTCTCCGGTAATGGTTTGCTTTGGATTGTTGTTGGACTGGGAGTAACTGAAGAAACTAAACATGAACAATTACTGCAACAACTATTCTACTCTATTCTTCCTTTAGTTATCTATTTCCTTATGTGCTTCCAAACTACCCAGCGTCCTGAAAGACTGTGTTTCTCTTCTTTTATTTGTATTCAACTCTACTGTATTAAAGTCTCTTTCTTTTTATTCAGTAAAGAATTCAGATGGTGTTAACCTGTCATATATTTATTTATATGTATCACAATCAATGCTGTTCTGATCCATTCTTAATTCACATTGAGTGCCTTCATGTATGCTAATATTCTCCTTACCCAAACCTTCTGAGAGCTGAATTTCTCTTCATTTTTCTTATTATATTCATGTTTGAATCTGAAAAACTATTTTCTTGTGTTGAACTTTATCTCTCTTCTTACTTTTCTTACAGATATTGCTAAATTCGTCACATTTTACAGGGAAACTTTCTTTTTCTTATATTTATAAACATATGTATATAAATGATTTATTGTGACTCCTTCTTATAATTTCATGAAGTCTATATTTGGACACTTTGCTTAATTGTGTTTTTTCTTTGGGAGAGGTGTGGCGCCGCGGCCAGGGCGACTGACGCTGGAATCTGGGGACCACGGTTCGATCCCCGGCTCCGGCGGCAGATTAGCCCAGCACCATGTGACTCTGGGCAAAAGCTTGCTTAATCTTCCTGACGGCCCCCAGCGCCTAGAGACCCTTACGGGTGATTGTGCGCTTTACAAATGTGGACTTTACTTTGCAGGAACCTCTGAAAACGCTAATGAGGGTCTTCTCTACTTGCTCAATTCTTCCGAAGACACTCCGATATAGATGGGAGGAGCAAAGTTTGTGAGAGATGCCCAACACGGGTCCTCACTTCAGGAAATAATGAAGTGCGCAGACTCCGCGACTGAACACTACAGGAGGTCCTACTCCAGACAAGAACCAGGACGGAACGAAAACCAAGACCATATACCGTCGAATATCTAGGGAACTCCAATCCAATCCAATCCAAATAACTTGATTTCGGCCTCTAAGTATAATATATTTGTATGAAAAATTATAGATTTCTCAAATTCATACATGCAACAATAATCATCCAGTGGACATACACAAATTAAAAATCTCACAGGAAAGTAAAAAAAAGCTTCATGATGCAGTCATCAGCCGGTTATAAAAAGATAAAAGATAAAAGCAGCCAACTAGGGGAGAGCTGCACTTGAAGATTAATACACAACTAAAAATGTTGGGCTACGACACTAAACCCAAAGCATGCATATAATTAATGAACCTATCTAAATTCAGTGCATTTCTACAGCCCTGTGGTTCTGCTTTAGGATAGCTCGTCGGACATGCCACATGCTATTTAAAAATCGGGATACAGTAAAGAGTATTGGTGGATGGGTGTCATACTTTAAAACTCAGTAGGCCTCTGTGCAGCGCACAAAGCCCAGTTTCATACAGGGTTGCATTAACCAATGCTTGTGTGGCAACCGATAGGCTGGGCAGAGGAACAGGACGTGTATTTCAGACTCCGCCTTATAACTGCGTGCAGGGCAATCCCCCTTTTGTTCTTTGACCCACTTGCTGGTACTTGCGAGGAATGGGAGGGTCCCTAGTCTAAATGGAACGTAAAGTTTCCTGGCCAGAGGGGGTGTATAAAATCCAGAAACTGTTCCTTGCTGTATGTATTTTTAACTAACAGGAATTCTGCTGTTAAGCGACCACATGAGGCACTTTCTTCTAGGGACATTAAATACATTTTTTCTGAAACATTTGACTAGTTCTGGCCTAGATATCAGCCAGATGAAGCTTGGGGAGACCATAAGCCTGGGGTGGTGCCGCCACCAGGGCGATGGGGCATTGCCTCATTCATATATTGCCCCACTAGACCCCCAATTGTGAATAGTATTATTAGATTATATACTACGAGCTAAACCTTTGAAAGCCCTTCACTTAGCCGCAGTCCGGTTTCAGCACATATCACCCGTGAGAGTTTGGCGGGCCCAGGAAAAGCCTCAGGGGGTGGGGCTTAACAATATAATTGACAGACAGAGGGTAACCGGAGTACCAGGGCATCTGGCCCAAGTGAGCATGTCAGGTTGGACAGCTGCCTTTCTCCTGCCAGCCCGACATGTGCCTTAGAGTCCTCACTCATACTCTCGCACATCAGTGAGCCGGACGTGACGCAGAGCCGCGGCTGCCGGTCTCAGTCATGAGCGGTGAGGCGGCCTGCCCCAGCCAATCCGGGCGCTGCTGTAATAGCAGCAGCGGCGTCTGGATTGGCTGGAGTACAGACGCAACAGTTTCTAGGGGCCGCTCGTGCAGTGCGTGCACGTGCGGCAGCGTGGGGGGAGGAGCTTCTCTACTCGCTCTTGACATATAGAGAGACAGACGTCATTCACTTCTAGCTCGACACGCCTTTGTACAGAGATTCCCGCTTCCATATCGGTCATTTGAATAATTAACAGTGAGTTGGCGACCAGTGACCGTCCAAATAATAGGCGTGTATTCATACAAGTGGGTTATTACCAGCTTTGCATAGTACTTTAAGCAGCAGCCGTAAGTTCTTTTGAAACCTTTTTAAAGTGCACGTATTTTAATGAAATAGTTCCATGCATTTCGGTTGTCAGAACTTCCATCTGACCAACAAACATTAATGAGGCAATAAATAGTGCTATACACATGGAGTATTCAGTGCACAATGTTATTGTAACACCGTTTGATTTGCATATAACTTTCAGCAACAACATAACCTTTTCACATCTCCAAACGCTTCTACCCAGACGTCACTGGCAGAAACTGAGCAACACACATTCTTGAAACACACATGATCCACTCATCATGTGTTGGAAAGGCACAAGGGGCCACTTGCAATCACAGAGCTGTGTGCACACACCCGGCACAAGGGGCCACTTGCAATCACAGAGCTGTGTGCACACACCCGGCATACTTTAAGTTCCATCAGAGTCACTGAGTTAGTCATGTCAGCCTTTCGTCCTTTAGTTGGTGATACAAAATACTGTTGAATTTGGTAATAATAATGACATATTATCAGTGTTTGAGGACAGTGAACTCACCAGCCTATAATACCTATAGAAACAACTAAAAATGATCTAAAAAAGATTGTCTCCGATGGTAGAATGACCCACACATGCCTTCAGATGGCAGCAACTGTATTTATTTATTTTATTTGCGTGTTTGTATAGCGCTATGAATAAACTCCCGGAGGAGTATCTCCGCGCTTATGACACCTGGAATAAGAAACTTAGAAAGAGCCACAGGGGATATGATTTATAACCAAAGCCTAATATGAACCAGCGGATAGGTGTTTAACATGAGCTAAACAAAAAAGTTTTCAGGCATTTTCTGAACTTAAGATGATTCCTACATTGTTTTAAGGAAAGCGGGAGGGAGTTCCAGAAGCTGGGACCTACCACAGACAAAGCCCTACCTCCTTGCCTGGATTTGGTAATTTTGGGAATGTTTAGCAAGAGCTGTTCACCAGACCTAAGGGTACGGGTAGGAGCGTATGGAACACATTTTGTAGCTAAATACTCTGGTCCCAATTCATTAAGGCCTTTGTGGATAATACAGCAGGTCTTAAACTTTACTCGTTGCCGTATAGGCAACCAGTGTAGTTTATGCAATAAAGGTCTGGAGGGGGACCTAGGAGGTGCATTAAGCACCAACCTCGCTGCTGTATTTTGTACCACCTGTAGGCGGTTGAGAACCTCTTCATTAGCTCCTGCCAGGAGACCATTGCAGTAATGAAGATGGCTGATAATCAGAGCCTGAACCAAGGTTCTCCTATAAGAATCAGGGAGGAAAGGAAAGATCCTCCGGAGGAGACCTATTACGTGAAAGCATGTTCCTACAGTAATGGTGACGTGGTGTTTCATAGTCAACTCTGGTTCCAATCTGACTCCTAGATTCTTGATTACTGTTTTGGGCTCAGGAACTGGGCCTAGATCGAGAGGCCACCAGTCAGGAGACCATTGGACCTTTACATCACCGAAAAGCATCACCTCCGTTTTTCCAACGTTGCATTGGAGGAAATTGGAGGACATCCACCTTGCAACTGCCTTCATTCCATCGGAGAAAGATTGTATTATCTCCGGTGTAAGATGTTTAAAAGGGAAGAGCAGCTGCGTATCATCAGCATATGACACTGGATGGAATCCATAAGTTCTGGTTACATCTGCCAAGGGGGCCACATAGGTGTTAAACAAAGTCGGGCTCAAACATGAGCCCTGTGGGACCCCCTTGGTGATGTTAACCTCCTCCGACCTAAAGTCACCCATGGTGACAGATTGGGTGTGGTTGGAGAGAAAGCTTCTGATCCATTCCAGTGCAGTACCACCGATTCCACTCTCAGACAGGCGTTCGATAAGGATGTTATGGGAGATAGTATCGAACGCTGCCGATAAATCTAGCAGTACCAGGATTACAGAGTAACCTTTGTCCTGGTACAGCCGAAGATCGTCTGTTATCGACAGCAAGGCCGTTTCAGTGCTGTATTTTGGCCTAAAGCCTGACTGAGATGGATCGAGGCAGCCAGATTGTTCCAAATAGGTGGATAGGTGTTTATTGGAATGCTTTTCGGTGATTTTCCCCAGGAATGGTAAAAGGGAAATAGGTCTAAGATTAGACAAATTGGTCCAAGGAATAGATGAATTCTTCCTGATCGGTCTGACAAGAGCTTTTTTCCAACATTGTGGGACTACTCCAGATGTTAATGAGAGGTTTACTAGCCTCTGAACGTCAGGGCCCAGTGTGCTCCCTAGTGGACCCAGGAGTCTGGCTGGAAGCCGGTCTGCCGGGCTTCCGCTTTTAATATCCATAAGTAATCTTTGGACCTCACTCAGTGAGATTTCCGGAAAGTCATTAAAGGAATGAGATTTTTTAGCTTTAGTAGATGACATGTGCACCAAAGCAGAATAATCTTGGCTACTATTATCAGTATTTGTTATCTCTATTCTCCTGTAGATAGCATCAATTTTATCAGAGAAGAAGCTCGATATACTGTCACAAAGATGTTGTGAGGCCATGTCTGCGCTCTCGCACGCAACGGGCTTCAGAAATGTATTGACAATCTGGTACAAGGTCTTTGAATCATTACCAGCTGCCTCTAACTGAACGGTGATATAGTGCTTGCGAGCAGATCGTATGGCTTTATGATAGGTGTTAAGAGCCATCCTATAGTTAGCTTTATCTCCTTCCAAGTGAGAAGTTCTCCATGTTTTTTCAAATTTCCTAGCTGTACGTTTAAGACTACGTAAATCCTCCGAATACCAGACTTCATGTTTCTTAGTAGGGCTTGTTTTAAAGGTCTTTATCGGGGCAAGTTGTTCTACTACATCACCAATTGCTAAATCCCACTTCAAAAGAGCGCTATTAATGTCGTCTGTACATACGACAAGGGGGGAAAGATATTTTTGTTCAAAGGTGATGTTGGTGATTTTATGCCACTGCCTTCGTTTAGATGGAATATGGACATGTACAGTGGATCGAGGAACATTTATTGGCATGAAAAACTCAAGCATAAAATGATCTGTCCAGGGATATTGTTTAGGTACATTACATTCAATACCAGAAAAGTTGGTTATAATCATGTCCAAAGTATATCCTGCTTGATGTGTGGGTCCACTATTATGTTGTTTTAGTCCCAGAAGAGAGATATCGGTCATAAAAGATTGTACCTCATTGTTATTTTCTTCCTCACTATGAATATTAAAATCCCCAAGTAATAAAAAATCTTTATCTGGGCTTATATGTGGTGCTATTGCTTCCACTAACAATTTGGGCATATTTTTCAAAGGGCCAGGCGGGCGGTAAACCAAGGCTCCTTTCCTACTACATTTAGTAGATGAATCAATCCTAAATGTCATCATCTCAAAGTCAGGGGTGCAACATTGATCTAAAACTGAGACAGAAATGTCGTCCTTAAATACAATTGCTATCCCTCCACCAGTTTTTTTCGGTCTGTCCTGTCTAACAATCTTATAGCCCACCGGTATGCCAAGGGTAATGGCGGGGGTGGTGTGAGGTTTAAGCCAAGTTTCAGTTAAGAAACACATATCTGGCTTATAGGTAGAGATAAGATCCCAAACCTCAGTTGAATGCTTAACTAAAGATCTAACATTACACAATAGGTTGCTACCCCCAAGAGTCTGAGTAGTCGTGATGTTATCAGAGCATTGTTGATAGCAAACGCTATGCGTCAAAAATTGTGTGTGGCAAGACCTACACGAAAAAGGCCCTTCAGGGCAACAGTGTGATGAAGGAGAACACTTTAGTGAAAGCAAATTAGGGCGTAAATGACGTAAAGTATGAGAGAGATATACCAGCCTGGTACCCGGAATATCACCAGGCGGGATAGCCATAGCCCCTAGCCACGTCCTGTCGCGGACGGGCGCAGACGGGCTTCTCTCTGGCGCGTCTCAGGCGCTTCGCTGCGCGCGACCGCTGGCGCTTTCAGTGACGAGGGGGCTAAATACCCTCAGGTTACAGCAACTAGAGCACTGACCGCTCTGGCAAATGCGGAAGTGACCTGACCTGGCTCTGCCTGACCCGCCCTCCGCTCAACGGCACTGGTTGCCGAGTCGGACCGGGGCGGGCAGGACACGATATCGAGCCCAGGCTATGCACAAATAGAATTTATCGTTTTTGCCACAATAGCGAGTAGCGCTTTTTACTGCTGACAGAACAAATAAAGTTTAAAATGCAGCGTTAGTAGAATGCGTGCATTTAAAAACACATTATCAGGTAGCATACAAGTTTTAAAAATCATTAGCTGCAATATCAGTTTCTGGATACCAGGGCGCCAGCGGGTCGGGGAGACGCTCTCACAGTCCCCCTACCGCAGTGCACCGCCCGCTCCTCGCTGCCTAAATACCCTCAGGTTACAGCAACTAGAGCGCTGACCGCTCTGGCAAATGCGGAAGTGACCTGACCTGGCTCTGCCTGACCCGCCCTCCGCTCAACGGCACTGGTTGCCGAGTCGGACCGGGGCGGGCAGGACACGATATCGAGCCCAGGCTATGCACAAATAGAATTTATTGTTTTTGCCACAATAGCGAGTAGCGCTTTTTACTGCTGACAGAACAAATAAAGTTTAAAATGCAGCGTATATGTATATTTAGGTACTTAGAAAACAAAATAAAGTGTTAGATTGTGCTTCTCAAGCAACAGTCAATGGAGGCGGTCTTGACTGCATTATATGTCTGCATTGTACAGTAACATTTAGATAGCGCTTAGCACGTGCCTGCGTGGTATGTTTGCCACTCCATGTAGAGTGAGTGGTCCTTGGAAGGTTGATTTGGACACCCCCGAGCACAGTAGGGTTACAACAGTGAAATACAAAGTGACTTTTTTAAGAACACAAGTTTGTTTCTCAGGCAAGACAGAGGCATGTTGTATTATTAGAGGCGTTTGTCTGAAAATGCATGTGAAATATAGCATTACATGAGGTTGATTTGCCAATTTAAATGCAGAAAAAGTCGCAATAGTCAATTCCTTAACCTATGACAGAGCTATAAGAATTCCCTTTCAAGGCCAAATGGCATTCAGAGTGACACTTTTAGGACCAGCTTCTGCTCGGCGGCGCCACGTGAACGATGCACTTTTGAATGATTGGGGCAGCTCGATGCATCTCTGTATGTCCCTGACACCAAACCACTGCAATTAAAGGACGGCGCTCGGGTCGGGATCTGTCCGCATTAACAGCGACCGACACAGACATGTATAAGACACACCGCCTGCAGCGGATGTATTGACGCAAACATGTATAAGACACCCCACCTGCACTAGATGTATTGACACAGACATGTATAAGACACCCCGCCTGCACCGGATGTATTGACACAGACATGTATAAGACACCCCGCCTGCACCGGATGTATTGACGCAGACATGTATAAGACACCGCGCCTGCACCGGATGTATTGACGCAGACATGTATAAGGCACCCCACCTGCACCGGATGTATTGACGCAGACATGTATACGACACCCCGCCTGCACCGGATGTATTGACACAGACATGTATAAGACACCCCGCCTGCACCGGATGTATTGACGCAGACATGTATAAGACACCCCGCATGCACCGGATGTATTGACGCAGACATGTATAAGACACCCCGCCTGCACCGGATGTATTGACACAGACATGTGTAAGACACCCCGCCTGCACCGGATGTATTGACGCACACATGTGTAAGACACCCCGCCTGCACCGGATGTATTGACAAAGACATGTATAAGACACACTGCCTGCACCGGATGTATTGACACAGACATGTATAAGACACCCCGCCTGCACCAGATGTATTGACACAGACATGTATAAGACACACCGCCTGCACTGGATGTATTGACGCAAACATGTATAAGACAGCCCGCCTGCACCGGATGTATTGACACAGCCATGTATAAGACACCCCGCCTGCACCGGATGTATTGACACAGACATGTATAAGACACCCCGCCTGCACCGGATGTATTGACGCAGACATGTATAAGACACCTCGCCTGCACGGGATGTATTGAAGCAGACATGTATAAGACACACCGCCTGCACCGGATGTATTGATGCAGACATGTATAAGACACCCCGCCTGCACCGGATGCATTGACGCAGACATGTATAAGGCACCCCACCTGCACCGGATGTATTGACGCAGACATGTATAAGACACCCCGCCTGCACCGGATGTATTGACACAGACATGTATAAGACACCCCACCTGCACCGGATGTATTGACGCAGACATGTATAAGACACCCTGCCTGCACCGGATGTATTGATGCAGACATGTATAAGACACCCCGCCTGCACCGGATGTATTGACGCAGACATGTATAAGACTCCCCGCCTGCACCGGATGTATTGACACAGACATGTGTAAGACACCCCGCCTGCACCGGATGTATTGACGCAGACATGTGTAAGACACCCCGCCTGCACCGGATGTATTGACACAGACATGTGTAAGACACCCCGCCTGCACCGGATGTATTGACGCAGACATGTATAAGACACACCGCCTGCACCGGATGTATTGACGCAGACATGTATAAGACACCCCGCCTGCACCGGATGCATTGACGCAGACATGTATAAGGCACCCCGCCTGCACCGGATGTATTGACGCAGACATGTATAAGACACCCCGCCTGCACCGGATGTATTGACACAGACATGTATAAGACACCCCACCTGCACCGGATGTATTGACGCAGACATGTATAAGACACCCTGCCTGCACCGGATGTATTGACGCAGACATGTATAAGACACCCCGCCTGCACCGGATGTATTGACGCAGACATGTATAAGACTCCCCGCCTGCACCGGATGTATTGACACAGACATGTGTAAGACACCCCGCCTGCACCGGATGTATTGACGCAGACATGTGTAAGACACCCCGCCTGCTCCGGATGTATTGACGCAGACATGTATAAGACACCCCGCCTGCACCGGATGTATTGACGCAGACATGTATAAGACACCCCGCCTGCACCAGATGTATTGACACAGACATGTATAAGACACCCCGCCCGCACCGGATGTATTGACGCAGACATGTATAAGACACTACGCCTGCACCGGATGTATTGACACAGACATGTATAAGGCACCCCGCCCGCACCGGATGTATTGACGCAGACATGTATAAGGCAGCCCGCCTGCACCGGATGTATTGACGCAGACATGTATAAGCCACCCCGCCTGAACCGGATGTATTGACGCAGACATGTATAAGACACCCCGCTTGCACCGGATGTATTGACGCAGACATGTATAAGACACACCGCCTGCACCGGATGTATTGACGCAGACATGTTTAAGGCACCCGCCTGCACCGGATGTGTTGACGCAGACATGTATAAGACACCCCGCCTGCACCGGATGTATTGACGCAGACATGTATAAGACACCCCGCCTGCACCGGATGTATTGACGCAGACATGTATAAGACACCCCGCCTGCACCGGATGTATTGACGCAGACATGTTTAAGACACCCCGCCTTCACCGGATGTATTGACGCAGACATGTATAAGACACCCCGCCTGCACCGGATATATTGACGCAGACATGTATAAGACACCCCGCCTGCACCGGATGTATTGACACAGACATGTGTAAGACACCCCGCCTGCACCGGATGTATTGACGCAGTCATGTGTAAGACACCCCGCTTGCACCGGATGTATTGACACAGACATGTATAAGACACACCGCCTGCACTGGATGTATTGACACAGACATGTATAAGACACCCCGCCTGCACCAGATGTATTGACACAGACATGTATAAGACACACCGCCTGCACAGGATGTATTGACACAGACATGTATAAGACACCCCGCCTGCACCGGATGTATTGATACAGACATGTGTAAGACACCCCGCCTGCACCGGATGTATTGACGCAGACATGTGTAAGACACCCCGCCTGTACCGGATGTATTGACGCAGACATGTATAAGGCACCCCGCCTGCACCGGATGTATTGACGCAGACATGTATAAGGCACACCGCCTGCACCGGATGTATTGACACAGACATGTATAAGACACCCCGCCTGCACCGGATGTATTGACCCAGACATGTATAAGACACCCCGTCTGCACCGGATGTATTGACGCAGACATGTATACGACACCCCACCCCGCCTGCACCGGATGTATTGACGCAGACATGTATAAGACACCCCGCCTTCACCGGATGTATTGACACAGACTTGTAGACCAGTGGGGTAAGCTGTTTGAGGGAATGGCTGTTCACTCCTGAGTGCCATATAGGCCACCATTTGAATTTTCTTTACTCAGAGATATTTCTCTCTTTTTCTAGATACTCTATTGGTCCTGATGAGAGTCCCCCTTCCAACTTCTGATTGGGACTCGAAACGCATTGGACATGTATAAGACACCCCGCCTGCACCGGATGTATTGACTCAGACATGTGTAAGACACCCCGCCTGCACCGGATGTATTGACGCAGCCGTCTCTCTCCGTAGGAGGCTTGATTGGACTGTAGAAATACTTGCAGACTCGCATGTAAATTAATCTTGTTTTACTTTTCACAATTGACTGAGGCTGTCCTGTCCTCGATTGCAAAACAATTCACAGCCTGTCTGAATCTTCCTGAGCCCTCACCCCTGATGTGTGCTATCTTAAAGGTCTGACATTTGGCATGTGTGCAGTCTACATAAACAGGTTTGCAAATGCAAGCAGTAAAATTCAAGCCATTTGTCTGGACATAAACTAACAAAAACACAGGGCCTGGTGGTAACAGCTTCCATGGGTTGGCATGGACTTGTTTCCTCAGGCTGTACTCCTTTTAAGTGTAATCTAATCTTTGAGAAAGGAACTCCCAGGAGCCCGCACCTACCTTTGGTGCACTGTGCTCTTGGTAACAAGCCACTAAGCTGAGTTAGTACTGCCAGGTATGTTAATAATGGTTATACTGAATAAGCAGCTGCCTACTTCATTATCATATGAAATATCTTCATTGATGTCATAACTACACCTTCACAATTGATTAATTGACCTTCTTGCTTTCTCAAATGTGCTTGAAAATACACCATTTGCCCACCTTTTCTCAAAATTTGCCCTAGGGGAGATCTCACCCCATGCCTCCCTAAAGGCAGTCATGCTTGGTCTCTTCACGCGCTCTCCACATGGCACTCCTGACAAACTTTTATGCCACACCATTTTCAGATGGCACCAGCCGCCACAACCTATTTTGTGGATGGAAATGTTATAAGAGAATGAGGGGAACAAAGATGGGACAGCCCTGGACCCACACAGGTCCCCAGGTTGCATTCTCCTGCAATATCTTCAAGAAGGAACTACTCGCTGACATCCGGACTGGACTAGATGGCGTAGTGTGGTTAGAAACCAACCCCTGGCAGGAGAAGGACAGGAGCAGGCCCAAAGAGACACCGCCAAATTGATGCAAGACAAATTGAAAAAGACCACCCAAGAAGGGGCCACTCTGGCCATTAGCATACAGAAGAACCCACCAGTCTTAAAGGGAGCTTCACCCCAGACCCTAGTGGATATTCACCCAAACCTAGTGACAGGCACCAGGGAAGCTGGCCACAGCCAAACCTCATGGAATGCCACTATTGTCACAGACCAGGTCACATGGTCAATCAACGTCTCCTAAAAGCATACCACAAACAAAAAGGCACCATCCAAGGACAGCCCACATAAAATATCCATCCACAAAATCAAGCCCGGAGCAATGCCATTACAGCTTGCAGTCAGCCCCAGGGAAATAAGGCTACCAGTGCCCCTCCACGGCAGGGACCAGACTGTTTAATGAATTCTTGTCAACTGTCACTGCAGACAGGGAGCCCAGCCAAGAAAGGTCCAGGGCCACACCTGCAGCAGGGAGGGGTGACTGCTTGGGGAGGTGCAGATACATGTACTTACCTACATCCATAACAGCTGTGTAGGCTGCCAACTACTAGCTCGATCAGGAGGCCACTATTGGTCCCCCAGGATGGGGCTGCCTGACCACGCCTGAGGGGAGGACAGTCTGACAAGGGAGCTAGTGCGCCCCAAGCTGGTGTATACAGACACCCAGGACCAATCATCCAAGTCCATCTTTGGGTTGGATGATTTGCCAATTTCAGGGTTTTCCACCATGTGGAGGCACTTTTTTAGTTCCAAAACCAGGCAAATGCTCCAATGTCAGTAGCCGTGTTACTAACATGCATAGGTCAAAAACACAGAAAAAAACAATCACCCAATCCCAGTCTTTAGAGGAAAATCCATAGAGTCCATTAACATTACCCACATTGGACCAAGCACAACCCTTCTCTGATGCACACCCACCCTCCTCAAAAATACAGCAAAGAAAACCTAATCCCAGTCATTTCCCTGAAGGGCCTGACGGGGACCATAAACAACCCTCTGACCCCCTCAGGTATTCCTTGTTAAAAGCAGCAATATCCAGACCACAGGCAAACACCCACCGGAACCTGCACCCAAGGCACAACACAGCCTAGAAACAGCCCAAAATTCTCAAACCATCCAAAAATAGTGCGTTACCCAATATTCCAACACCGTCTGGAAAGAACCTCATTGCAGCAGTATAGAGACAGAATCTCAAGTTGGAGATGTCAACTTGCACTAATAATGAGTTGGAAGTATCGAGACACAGAAATATCAACAGCAAGAGTATTGTGGTCAAGAATATTGAGTTTAAGGTAAGAAAAAATGTTTTTAAAAATATCGAAGTCATTAAAATAATGAAAAAAAATATAAGGGGTGATTAGGATGGCGGCCATATTATAACGGCGTGGGTATCGTGGCGGACGCAAAGTGCGTCCACCGCTTTTCCGCCGGTCGGCAGTCGTTCTGATTGCTGGCCGGGCAAACTTGGGCCACCAGGCACCGCCATCCATATTATGATGAGTACAGTGGAAGGCCTTTCCATGGTGGCGATGCTGCCATGGAAAGGCTCATTAATATAAATGGGGTGACCCAGAAAGGTCGAAGGACCTGGGTATCAATTGGTACAGGAGACAAAATACTCCAACTTAGGTCAGTACCCCTACCTCATTGGTAGTTTCTTGATGACTTCATTTATGTACTTATAATCAGACTTTGATTGTTTGGTTATTCTCCAGGTTCCCTCCCTCCCCGTCCTGAGGAAGACCCGTAGCTGAGGAGTTCACCTAGCCTTATCGCGTCTGGGTCGAAGTGTCGATGATTTCCCCCCATTGGGGCCTGTACCCTATGTACCCCCGCCCCGCGACCATGATCACAGATGAAGTATCACTGTGAAAAAACAATGATAATGGATATGCTGTGAAAAACAGCAGGGGCAGGCCCTCTTTATTACTAAGGACAGTTGGCCTTAGCATGATTTGACATAGTACAATTATTTCCTTATTTTTATATTTTTCTGACCTTCTTGTCTTTATACATGAGCACCAATCTCTGCACTTCTTTACACACTACCTGGTAGTAACCCCCTCTCTCCACAATCCACGTTTAAATGTTTGTTCTGAAGTAAATATGAGTAAATTGCCGGGAAAGATTATTAAATGTGCTTTTGGCAGAAACATATCAGTGGGTACTGGATTAATTGCGTATATGTTTGGCTTTTTGTTTCCTTTTCTTTTGCAGGATCCAATCGCTCAGGAATACTTAATAAATTTTTCATCTATTGTAGTAGTTAATATTGTCTAGGATCATTTTGTCTCCTGTGCCATGGAGAGGCTGGCGGGATGTGCTTTGGGGGCCCATTGCAGGCCCCAGAGGGAGTTGGGGGTGCACCCCCTCCATTTCCATGCATAATGTGGCAGGCACCACGTGGTGACTGCCACGTTGTTCATAGAAATGCACACCATGGCACTTTGGCATTGTCAAACATGCAGAATGAATGCACCAGGGTGGCGGTCGCATCATAATTAGCAGTGCGGGACCACCGCACATCTGGCGGCCAGTCCCAGCACCGCGAGGATAAGTCCACCCGCCATCCTAATCACCCCCGTAGTTGTTAAACATATTGTTTTTTAGTTAGTGTTATGTGTTTTAGTGTGTATTTTAAATGTATGTACTCTACTTTTTTGTCTAATTATTGCTTTTGTTTTTTAATATATGTGTTACATGTTTAATAGTTTTTAATTAAATTTTAATTTAATTAAATGTGTTTTAATAATATAGTGGGTTGTGGGTTCATAGGGGAATGGGTGGGAAGTAATTTGATTATAATACATTAAATATTAATTTTCAGTTAATAGTATTTATTTAATTTAGACTTTATAGTGGAAATTAATTTATTATTAATGAATTAACATTTGGCTGTTAATTTGTATTAATTAATTAATTGGTACATATGTTATTTGTGCCATTAGTTAGGAGCGGTGTGTGGGTTTATAGGTGAATAGGGTGGGAAGTAATTAAATTATAATTATATAATTATTTTTTTATTATTTTATATTCCTTTATTGAATATTTTATACTGTTAAGTGTGGGAAATATTGTATTATTAATTATTTATTCATTGGTTGTTAATTAATATTATTATTTAATTGATAATTGTGATAATTGTGTCATTTTTTTAGGAGCGGGTTGTGGGTGTATAGGGGAATAAAGTGGGAAGTAATGTAATTATCATTAAATTATTCATATTTAGTTATTTAATATTGTATACTGTTAATTGTGCTAATTAATTCATTAATCATTATTTATTAATTGTTTGGTCATTATTATTAATTAATTGGTAATTATGTTAATTGAATC
The DNA here is from genome assembly GCF_964261635.1 of Lissotriton helveticus. NCBI lineage: Eukaryota > Metazoa > Chordata > Amphibia > Caudata > Salamandridae > Lissotriton > Lissotriton helveticus. Next base: position 1,212,984,009 of record NC_136071.1, on the reverse strand, counting down.
TTTTTTTACGAATGGGTAGTAGGTTGATATAATATTATAGGAGGTTGACATTTTTTACAACAATATTTATGTCCCGATAAATGTGTAAGTATATATTGTGGTGGTCGATATTCCGTCAGTGATCCCATTACAGCTACATGCCAAGATTAGAGGGATGCTCACATGTCAACAAGTCCACCACCAAAGTACTCAAGTACCACATTACAAATAACCCTACCAAAGATTTCAGCCAGGGCAAAAAGTCCACACCTGCAACTTTTAATATCCATATTGGTACCCCAATATAGGCACAGGTAACATCGTGACCCTTCACCTATACTCTCCCCTACATTTCACACATAACTGTTCTTTTGAACCGACCTTTTACTTAGATACTACACTGAACAAAGAACGTGGGATTTTCCCTGGTAAAAGCCTAATACATTATGCATAAGGATTCTTGGAAACTCAGCTGGACTACCATCTCCTGTATGATAACTATGTATAAAGTTCATTCCTGATGTCATCCTAAATCCGTCAATTGGCACAGCAAGGTAGAACCCCCGGGGAGACTTTTGGGTATTTAAACAACACATCTTTCTGAGACAAACAGAGGAGATCAGGACTTCCATGCCGACACACTGACAAGACAATCTGAGGCTCATGCATGCAGATACTCCAGCTCGCAGTGGTCTAACATCCCTTGCAGGTTGTCCAACTTGAGACCAATATGGGGTCCCACAGTCTCTCACTTCATGTAATGGGGTTGACTTTTTCCTAGAGGAATTCTTGCCTTAACAGCTACACACATGATAGTTACACGTACGTACCTCTGGTTAGGGTAGCATCGTAGGAGTTTGCATTTTATTGTCATGTATTTTATATACCTGCCTGTATTCATGGTTATAGCAAAATGGTAGAAATCTACAATTTTTTTACTTTCTTGGTGCTTCTAATCATTTATATCTGTTACTGTCTAATGGTTGTTTCAGCACACCTATTGTACACTAGAATAACAACTGTTCAATAAATGCTTATTGAAAAACATCCATATTGTTTATTCAGTGTACATCTCTGAGATCAAATGAGCATGAGTGACTGAGCGTAAAGTAGGACACTGTTTCCACCGTACTGAGGGATCAGGGTTGTCATGTTCGGTAGTTGCCAAGAACTAATCTGTCCTTGGTAAGAGCACTGTGATCTAGCTGGTACACAGGCCAACATACCAGCGTCTGGAATCAGTTTGAACACCAAGCCTGCAGTGTATAGTGTCTAAAGGCACAGATCCTGTATAGGATTTATAGGAAGTGCACAACACAACTTTGTACGGAAATGGAACCAGGCCAAGTTTGAAGGGCCCTATTGAGTAATATTTTCCACAGCAACCACACTCAAGATGGAAGGGAGAGAAACCTTGTTCCACTTCTCTGACGTACGACCTAATTGTTGAACTAGGGTGCACCTCTCTGACAAATAACCTAATATTTAAACACACTCTGTTTCCTACAATTGCATGCAGCCCATGCAAGTCAAAAGGATGCCCCCACCAATTAAAGAAAACACCTTTTTTAACAGAGCAGCCCATCAGGGAAAGTACTGTCCCCACCCTAGCAAGGAGACAAGGGAAACTCAAAAATGCTAGCACCTCATTCCACGGCCCCACTAGTGAATGTTGCGCACAGTAAATCATACAGTGTAACCGTAGTAGGAAAACACAGGAGAAACTGCCTAACAATGTGTTTTTTCCAAGATGACCCACAGCTGTTATCCTGCAAGTCTGCAATAAAACCACATGTGCACCCTCATTGCAGCAGCTGTCACCTCTTCAGGTGAAGCTTCCAAAAGAAATTTCTATCACAGCCTCCAAAGGGGACTTCCACAAGCCAACGCTCAACCGCTCAAAGAGCACAGATTACAAATTGACTTTACAGCCATTTTTTGATAACAAACATTTTGCTCTTCACCAAGAACTCCGGGCACCAAGACGACAAACATTTCCCCTAAAAACCATTCTAAAGCCTATGAATGCTTTTCAAGTTATGTACCCCTGCATTTTTGCACACACTCTGCTCGTACGCCCTGTCATTCCCTGAAACTTGCCTAGTCCCATGACACCCTCTTTGACATTCTTGCAACTCATGCGCAGAGACCTCTTGCACCTCAATATATGGCGGCAGTGCAGGGTACAAAAGAAATTAATACAGCACTGAATCCTGGGTTCGCATCGACTTTCTTCAACGGAGTGAGCGAGTGGTGACTAACAAATACATATTACAGAGTTGGCTTCCTCGGTACCAGTGGTTTTCAGCCCGTGCAGCAGGAAGCAGCTATTCCAAAAGCAGTCAGGGTATCCATTTTCTCCAGTAAGGAGTAGCCGTGGTTAACCCCGGACAGCTGAACAGCCCCTACAGCGAGCAGAAATGCATAGCCGGTGTCAGAGGAACTGATCAGCGCCTGACGCGTTGTGGAGATAGGAGCTCACTTACTGTCCAGTGAAGGAGTGTGCCTGAACCAGACGTCAGTATCTAACCGGGCCTCTAGGGTTCTGTAACTTTATTCAGCCCGAATTCCATTGCACCATGTCCGCTGACACATTAAGGAGTTTGGAAGCGGCAGCAAGCGGCATGTTTGATAATTTCCCAAGCGGGGACAGTGTAACCAGTTTACCTACACACCATCCACCCAATTCCAACTTTAATATTCGAGAATTGTTCAAAAATTTGGAGAGGCTCATGAAAGGTCCCTCACTTGATATTTAGAAGTGGGAAGGATGCTGAGGGGACTACGAATAATGCTTGCCCAAGCTATGAGAACCCTGACACACGAATGCTAGCAGAATGGGTGGATTGTATTTTGGAGTCTTCGCGACGACTAGTTGAAATTCTTATAAAATGTGCAGAGAGTGACCGCGTAGCCCTACAATAAATGCTGACATAGAAAAATTAGAAGTCAGAGTTATGAATGCTAAATTCCAAGAGGAGATGGTGGTAGTCTTGCATCGTGAAGAGGAGATAATCAAAAAAAGAAAGGCAGTCAAGTGCCAACGGGACAATTTAGATTATGAACATGGCCAAGTGTTCACCTTTTTAAAAAAAAATACGACAATGTTAAAGCGTCTAAAAAGATGATTTCTCCTCCAACTGTCCCGAATGATGCATGCAATGACACGCCAGCATCTACGTCAGCCTCGGATCTGAGATCGGCAATCAACAGTGAGTCAGATAACGAACAACTGAGGGTCCAACGCTTGGGGTTTCACAAATTTTCCCTGGCCCAGAAAGTCGATTGCCTGCACCAGTACAGAAGGCAGATGCTTTGTCCCCATGCCCCAGGTGCCAAATCCTACAACAACACAACAGGAAATGATGGGAGAGACGACAATGCTGCAAACAACGCAGGCAAGAAGTAAGTCAAAAGAAAACTAAAGAAACAATGAATGCGGAAAATAGAATTGACAATCTGTAACAGCGAATCACAAACAATCATCAACTTGACTAAGGTATCCTTAACTGAGAGTGAATTATGACAAGCCCGCGTCGATATGTACAAATTTGTGAGCAAACTGAAACTGCACAAATTTCACCTGATGCAATGGCCGCCAAGGAGCAAACAAATAGCGGCACCAATGGATGCAAACACAAGCCCTTCAATACTAACAGCAGGTGATGTGGGACTGCTACATGACCTTCAACAATTGCAACATGAGAATGGTAATGTTGAAACTTCCCTACAGCCAAGATTCAACATTACATGAAATGGCATATTACCTAAATTCAAGCCCAAATCAACATTCTGCCCAATCATGCTACGGGACATTATCGATGTTTTTCAATGTTTTTCACGACAAGATATCTCAGGAATTGAAAATCCTGTACATAAATCAAGGCGGAATTAAAAACACTACACCAGCCAAGACAACACATATTTCCAGCTAATGAAAGAATTTCAGGCCAATGACATTGTAATAATCCGCCAATCGGATAAAGGCGGCAAAGTTGTGTTGTGGCCAAGAGACATGTACATGACCAAAGCTATGGGTCAACTCAATGACCGAGACTGCTACAGATGCAGCACAATCTTAGCTGTTCAAGCTGCATGGAATATATTCTATTCTAGTCTACTGGCATGGAAAAGTACAGGGCTGCTGATGGCAGATGAATTCAAATTTCTCAAAAACGATCACCCGGTGATGCCAGTAATGTATTTATGAGTTACTTTCTATATGAATAAATGAAGTGGTGTTTGTATAAGTGTGTAGCTTAGTAAATGTAAGTATGATCAATTGTTTGCATACGTGAGTAGGATGACTGCATAAGTGAATAGGATGTGTGCTGGTGTGTGATGTCGATGTAGGTGTATAAGTATATTTGATAATGTTCTATTGATCTTTGTTAGCATGTATGAGCGAATCTTTAGGTAAGTGTTTAGATGTGTGTGTAGATGTAGGAATCACTGAGTGGGCTTTTAGAAACTTGTATTGGTGTGTCAATGGTTTCATATATGGTACTCCATACTTTAGAATGAGTGTTGAAAGGTTATACTACTGTATGATGAGTTGTATCAGATTGTTACGTGGATGATGTCATCAGTGATGTCATCACATTGGCATTTGAGATTTCATCAGTGATGTAATCAGTGATGTCATCAGTGATGTCACTGACCATTTCATGAATGATGTAATATGTGACATCATCAGCAGTGGATTGGAGGCGCACTACTTATAGTTAGGAGAACTAACTATAACGGAGGAAGTTCAATGGTTTTGTATGCATTAAATATCCTGCTAACTGTAACACCCCTGAAACCTATGGTTTTTCCAGACAATTTCTAAGGGTTTTTAAATGGTAATTCCTAACTATGACTTGTCTGAAACCTATGTTTTTTTCAGTTAATTTCAAAGGCTTTTTAAATGCTAATTCCTAACTATAACATTTCTGAAACATATGTTTTTTCAGTAAATTTCAAAGGTTTTGTAAATCACAATTTTTATATGTATTAATTGTTGTTTTTATTTTTTATACTGATTTACTACATTTTTTTAAACAATTTATTTTTAGATATTTATTTTTTAAATTACATTATACATTACATTACAAAATATACTTTCTCAGAATGAATTACTTTAGTTTAAATACTTTGCAAATAGGCAATAGACTGTTAAGTACAGTTGTTACAGTTGTTGTATTGCACAACTCAATTTCAGACACAATGCAACTTTGAGCTCAATGGGAATTTCTAGTTAAATGCAATTAGTTACTGTTTGGATTACTTTTCTAACCACAGGACTGGATCCTAGATGCAGTACTGGGACATCTCCTGTAAACAGTTGAGTAAACGCGTGTTGGTTACAGTAGTGATTTTTAAGGAATATTATTGTATTTTAACAGTTGACACTTAGAAACTTTTTCACATAGAATTACCTATGTTATCCTATAGGAGGAAATTCACTTATCAGGTAAGTAGTGTTAACGTTACTTTTTCTTACTCAGTGGTAGATCCTGGATCCAGCACGGACGCATCTCCTGTAAACAGTCAAAAGAATGCGTTTAAGTCATACAGGACATTTTTAAGGAATATTTTTAGTTTGTGAAAATAGACAGAAACATTTCTGGTGAAAACCACACAATGGATTCCTATGGAAGGAATTACAAGTTACTGGTAAGTATGGTAAGAATTACTTTTCAGGATCAGTACTGGGCTCAAAAAAGCAGCACTGAGGTCACTCCTGATAACAGATGAGTTAAATCGAATTTGTAGTTCTGATTGTTTTATAGGAATTTTTTAAAGTTCAAAAACTCGACACTTAGAAGAATTTCCAAGTGAAACCAGTCAATGTTAGCCTATGGAAGGAAATTCAAGTAACTGAGTACACTTAGAATTAATTTTCAGTGTCAGTGCTGAGCTATAAGGTGCTATAAGGTGCAGCACTGGGTTCTCTCCTGATAACAGGTGAGTGAATCGAACTTTGTAGTTCGGCTGATTTTAGAGGAATATTTGTACGTTTCAAAAACTAGACACTTAGAAACTTTTCTGCTGAAAACCACACAATGGATTCCTATGGAAGGAAATACAAGTTACTGGTAAGTACACTTAGAATTACTTTTCAGGGTCAGTGCTTGGCTATAAGATGCAGCACTGGGTTGTCTCTCGATAACAGGTGAGTAAATCGGAAATCGTGGTTTGACTGATTTTAGAGGAATATTTGTATGTTTCAAAAATTGACACATAGAAACTTTTCTGCTGAAAACCTCACAATGGATTCCTATGGAAGGAAATACAAGTTACTGGTAAGTACTCTTAGAATTATTTTTCAAGGTCAGTGCTGGGCTAAAAGATGCCACACTGGGATCTCTTCTGATAACAAGTGAGTAAATCGGAATTCGTAGTTAAGCTGATTTTAGAGGAATATTTGTACAATGGTGAAGGAAGGAGGCAGGCCCTGAGGTGACGTGTGCAAACATGCCCCGTGGTGCATTTTGAGTTGGGGAATTAATTCCTCTTCAATCCTGCGGTCCCCTGGGGGCCAACTAGCCCACAAGGTACCTCCAGTGTGCGCCAGGGAGCTGCGTTGCAGAGAGTTGTTCAGAGGCCATGCCCCTTTTTACAACACTCTGCGCTCCGTGGCGCTTACTGGAGGTACCTGGTGGGCTAGTTGGCCCCTATGGGACCTCTGGATCGAAGAGGAATCAATTCCCCAACTGAAAATGCGCCACAGGGCTTGTTTCCACACATATTCCCTTAGGCCCTGCCCCTATCTTCACCACTGTGCAAACGCGCCCGTGGCTTGTTTTACATTGAGGGATTTAATCCCCCTGAATCCTGAGGTCCCCTGGCAGCCAACTAGCCCACCAGGTACCTCCAGTAAGCGCCACGGAGCTGCGTTGCAGAGAGGTGTTCAGAGGCCACGCCCCTTTTTACACACTCTGCGACGCAGCTCAGTGGCGCTTAGTGGGCACCCCGGGGTACCGCAGGAGCCGGCCCTGGGGTGTGGTGGTCCCCAGGGCCATCTTGGGCTCCAGGAGGGGGGCCTTGTGGCCCCCCTCCCACACTTTGAAGAAGCCCCGGGGGGTGGCTGGGGGGCCTCAGAGCCCCCCTCACTTAATGTTTTGAAACCCCTGGGGGTAGTGGTCCCCGGGGCTGTGGGGGGCCCCGTGAGCCCCCGGCATATATTGAAGTGGAGCCCTAGGGGTGGCGGTCCCTGGGGCAGGGTGGGGGGATTGGGACCCCCCACACTATTTTTTGAAAACGCCCCTGGGATTCCCCCCCCCCCGGGGGCTAATACCTTTTAAAGCGCTTTGCTTTTTTTTTTCAGCATGGGGGATGCGTGGATCCTACGCAAATACTGTGATTTTTAAAAATCTTGTACGACCCCCTGAGCAGGTCTAGGAGGTCAGGGTGTGTCTTCCCTACCCCCTTTTCATGCTTTGCGGTGTTTTTTGGAGGGTTTCTTGTGCCTCGGTTCTACGGAGGCACAAGATTGCTGGCAACACTTCCTGATTTGGAGTGTTGACAGCCAATTAAAATACAGCTCTTGCACGACAGGGTGCGCATAGGCTGCGCTTAGGGTACGGATAGGTACGCGGATCCACCGCGCCCATAGATATATAAATGCTTTTAACTGTCATTTTCTCAGGAACTACTGAACGGATTTACACCAAATAAGCAAAAGACACGAGTCTTAACCAAGGACTACCTCTTTCCCAAATTTGGTGTAATTCCGTTCAGCAGTTTGGGCTGTAGCTGCGGCTAAAGGTCCTATGGGAAATTGCATGGGAAAAACACGCTTTGGGACCCCCCTTTTTCCTCGGCCCCCGCTTGATGAATCTGCGTGAAACTTTAAGGATAGGAGCGGACTGGAGCTGGCCAAAAGTTTGGAAAATTCACAAAGATTCGTCAATCAGCGCCAATGTTGCGGATTTCATATGTATAAAAATTCCTAACTATAACTACCTACTGGCGACTGCCAGTAGGTAATATATATATATATGATTCACTGAAAAAAACATAGGTTTCAGGCACATTATAGTTAGAAATTAGCTTTGAAAAAAACCTTAGAAATTTACTGAAAAAAACATATGTTTCAGGGATTTTATAGTTAGTTGGACGTTTCACACATACAAAACCATAGAAATTCCCCTGTTAAAGTTAGTTGAGCTATCTATAAATCGCACCCCAGCAATGCACTGCTGATGACGCCACATATTACATTATTCATGACATGGTCAGTGACATCACTGATGACATCACTGATAACATCATCCAGTGACTATGTGTTTCTATAAAATGAAAATGTAAATATGTTTTATATATATGCCAATGTGTATTGAAGAATGAATGGGTGTATTAGAGTCAGGATGGATGATTTAGTAGGTGTGTGTCTGACTGTATAAGTGAGTGATTAATTATGTCATACTTAATACATGTGTTACGACTGATACATTCACACAGTTTAGGTTGTCAGTTGGTGTGTCAGCGGTTGCATAGGTTGGTGAGTAGCTAAATGAGGATCGATATGGGCTATTGATTGGTTGTCTGAGTATCTATATGGGTGCCTGAGTGTCTGTATGGGTGCCTGGGTGTCTCTGTGGGTGGGGGGGGTGTGAGTCTGTGCATAGATGTGTGAGTGGATGAGTCACTGGGTTTATGTGTTCAAGGCTGTATCTGTGAAGGTCTGTGTGGCTGGGTGAGTGTGTGTATGAGTGTGTTGGTGAGTGAATTGAGGCCTCAATGGTACATGTGTGTGTAACTGCATATTTGAAAGGCAGTATATGTGAGTGTTGGAATGAATAAATGGCTATATGTGAGAGTGAGTGATTGCGAGAGTGCCTGTATGGATCAGTGTGTGCTTGTATTAGTTATTGTATTAGAGTGTAAGTATATGTTAGTATATGTTTAAATAAGTGAGGTGGTATGTGTATAACTGTACAGGTGAGTAAATGAAAGTGTGTTTGATAATTTCCATGACTGACTAGGTGTGTGAATAACTCTATGAATGAGAGGTGGTGTGTGAGTGTCTGTATAGATATGTGAGTGCATTTGATAATGCTTTATTGATAGCTGACTGTATGTATGAGTGACTGTATGGGTGAATGAGTGGATGTGTGTGTAGACCTAGGAATTAGTGAGTGGATATTTACTAACTGGTATTGGTGTGTTCATGGTTTCAAAAATGATAGTCTGTATTTTAGAGTGGGTGTATCAAGTGTTATATTAGGGTGTGATGAGGTGCATCAGATGTTCATGTAGATGATGTCATCAGTGATGTCATTAGGAAATTCATTTGAGATGTCATCAGTGATTTCATCAGTGATGTCACTGACCATGTTAAGAATGATGTAATATATATACGCAAAGAGCTGCTTATGAAGGGGCCATATTTAGAAGGAAAGGAAAGGTCACGCAGGGTTACTTTTTCTCTCCTTGTAAATATGGAGGAGCCACCTGCGCCACCATTACGTCACAAAAAGTGACGTACTGGTGGCGCAGAGAGCATTCACTGATTATTTTAAGGCAGGAAGGTGTGTCTTCCTGCACAAAAACAAACTCCACATGACACAGATATTGTTGCACCATGGTGCAAGGGTGCTTGTATCACCACATGCCTGCAGTTTAAGCAGCAGTGCAGAGGGAAGCACAAACTTCCAACATATTTATGTACATATGTTGCATCCCTGTGCTTCGAAAGTAGCTCAGCACACTGTAGGTAAAGAGCTTACAGTGTCGTGCTACAGCACTTCCTTATAGTTCTGCAGTTATACATTCACCATAAACCACAAATGCATTCTTTAGTCAATTATGCAGTACGTATATGTTCATGTAAACTTTCACACACTAGCATAACAATTTAGCTCTTTCTTTAACCAGAGTAGTAAGTTCTGTTTTAGTTGTTTGTACTTTTATATTTTCTTTAGATTATTTGAACGTTTTCTTCTTTTTTTTGTTTTTTAAAAAAAGAAAAAAAAGTCAACAGGACTAGCATGATGGTAATCGATTGCTCTGCAAACTAGGTCTATTGACTGCTCCCCATAACAATTTAAACAATTGCACTTCACGCAATGCATTCTAACTTTCACAAATTGGGGACGTTTGTCTGGTGGTGATGTTAAAGGTGATGCTCCAGAGGTACTTGGTGGTGGAGGTGCATTTTTTGCGCAGTCTTCTAAATTCTTCGTGAGCATAGTTCACAGGATGCTGGGATTGTACGTGCTTGCGCATACTAGCAGTGCCACAGGAGTATTTTTTATTAGGATCTCCTCTGGACAGCACTGTCTGTCAAATCTTACATGTCACCTTGGTGGCGTTACATTTCTTTTGCCCCTATGGAAAAGTAAAAAATTGCCATACGATGGATGTATATCGTTTGGGAGGGGGAGATGCTGGTAGAAATTGTCCAGCAACAAAATCATCAGAATCAAATGATTGTTCCAGCGGTGTAGCCATTTTTTTTCTTCAAAAAAGAAATTTAGACTTCCAACGAAGAAAAAGTGCGGTTCTTCTCAGAACACGTCTCCTCCTGGGGAAGGTCTGAGAAGAGTAATTGAAATGGGTGGGGTTCTTCAATTGTTAGAACAGTAAGTGTGATAAACCAATCAAATCTCTTTTTTTTGGTCACATGGGATCCGCGTTGGGTGCGTACACGCCGCACGCACCTAGCACGACTTAGCGAAATTGCATTTAAAAGTAATATAAGTTTATTAAAACTAACTGAATATTATTTTTTTGCCTTATTATTTACATTAAATACATAAATATATATCTTTTTGTATATCGAAAAATTTAGCGGAACTCGCGCACCCACCGCGTTGGACAAGTAGATGACGTCATGCAGAAACGCGTGCGCGTGGTTTGGCGTGATACGTGTATGGTGCGTATGCACTTGAAGTCGCATACGGGTCGCATCGCGATTGCACATGAAAATACGTACCCATCGCACACCCTATGCGGATCCTGCAGAGCAATTCTAAAATGGCGGCTACATTCCGCACAGTATGAGAAAAGCGCGTTAAGCATGCGTGACTCCTCAAAAAAATTGGCAAGAAATATTTAAAAAATTGAAAATATATATATATATATATATTACATTTTAACAATATATATATATATATATATTAAATATGTGTAATGTAATCTAAAAAATAAACTATCTAAAAATAAATAGATTAAAAAAATTAGTACATCAGTATCAAATAAATAAATATAACAATTAATACATTTAAAAATTGTCATTAAAAAAATCTTTCAAAATCACTGAAGAAACATAGGTTTCAGGCAGGTTATACTAAGGAATTATCTTTTGAAAAACCTTAGAAATTCACTGAAAAAATCATGGGTTTCAGGCAGGTTATAGTTAGGAATTATCATTTGAAAAACCTTAGAAATTCACTGCAAAAACCATAGGTTTCAGGCAGGTTATAGTTAGTGAATAGGATGTGTGCTGGTGTGTAATGTCGATGTAGGTGTATAAGTATATTTAATGGTGTTCTATTGATCATTGTTAGCATGTATGTGAATCTATACTTAATTGTTTAGATGTGTATATAGATGTCGGAATTACGGAGTGTGTCAATGGTTTCAAATATGGTACTCCATATTATATAATGAGTGTTCAAAGGTTAAACTAGTGTATGATGTGATGTATCAGATTGTTACATGGATGATGTCATCAGTGATGTCATTTGAGATGTCATCAGTGATGTCATCAGTGATGTCACTGACCATGTCATGAATGATGTAATATGTGACGTCTTCAGCAGTGCACTGCAGGGGCGCGAGTTATAGTTAGCTCAACTAACTATAACAGGGAAATTTCTATGGTTTTGTATGAGTGAAACATCCAACTAACTATAACATCCCTGAAACCTGTGTTTTTTTCCGTGAATTTCCAAGGTTTTTTAAATGCTCATTTCTAACTATAAAGTGCATGAAACCTATGTTTTTTTCAGTGAATTTCAAAGGTTTTTTAAATGCTAATTTCTAATTATAATGTTCATTAAACCTATTTTTTCTGTGTTTTTAAATTATTATCCCATTCTCAACCTGGTGAAAACTGCAAATCTCACCACTTTTCCATCGATACCTTCCTCCAAAAATATCGCCACAAACAAGAGTCACAATTCCAATCACCCATCCAGCACTCTCTACTTATCCTATCACTCTGCCAATACTTAAGCACTTATAAAATCACCATGCAGTCTGATGTACTTATGTAATGCCCTAGCCACTAACAGAAATACACCTACAGTATTCTATGCACTATGCTTCCAGATCTCTAAGCAGCTATATATTATTAGAGAATCTTGTAAATACTAAGATACTACCCATGCAGACTAGGAATCCTCCTATCAGTCCCATGCACTTCTGCAATCACCCATCCACCACTATCTACTTATGCTATCACTTTGCCAATATGTATTCACTTATAAATTCTTCAGGCACCCTGTTTGTGGCACTATAATCATTCCAGGTACTAATCACTTACTTATAGAATATTATAGCAGCTAATACAAGTACAGCTACAATATTCTGTGCAGAATGCCTACAAACCTCCAACCATATACATACTATTGGTACACTCCACTAAATACCGAAGTGGTACCCATACAGGCTAGGATTCCCCCTGTCAATCTCATGCACTTCCTGAATAATCCATCCAGCACTATTTTCTTATCCTATCACTCCGCAAATACCTAAGCACTTATAAATTGATCATGCAGTCTGTATACAGCATTGTCATTATTTCAATTACTAGTGATGTACTAATGGAATTGCCTAGCCACTAACATAAATACACCTACAATATTCTATGCACTATGCTTCGAGATCTCTAAGCAGCCATATACTATTGGAACACTCTTGTAAATACTAAGATACTACTCATGCAGACGAGGAATCCTCCTGTCAGTCCCATGCACTTCTCTAATCACACATCCACCACTATCTACTTGTGATATCACTTTGCCAATATCTATCCACTTATAAATTCTTCAGGCACTATTTGTAGCACTGTAATCATTCCACTTACTAGTCATGTACTAATAGAGTGGCAAAGCCTCTAACACAAGTACACCTACAATATTCTGTGCAGAATGCATGAACATCTGTAATCACATACATACTATTGGTACACTACACTAAATACCCAAGTAGTGCCCATGCAGCCTAGGAATCATCCTGTCAGTCCCATTCACTTCTCCAATCACCCATCCACTATCGTCTACTTAGCCTATCACTCCGCCAATACCGAAGCACTGATAAATTCATCAAACACTCTGTTTACAGCACTGTCATCATAGTAGTTACTAGTCATGTATAGCACCCCCTAAACACCCCACAGAGGTTACAGTGCTCCTACCCTCCTCTTCAACGGAATCACAAATGGCGGCCAACACTTCCTAGTTGCAATCGCTCGCAGTGCTCGCAACCAATAGGCAGCAAGCTTCTGCTCGTATCGCCTCAGCCAATCAGATGGCAGAATTCCCAAATATCGATATCTGTAAATTTTGATATTTCTCAAAAATTACTTAACAGATTTACACCAAATAAACAAAAGCGTGCTTTATAGACCAAGACCCTTCTCCCGCCAAATTTAGGGTAATTCTATTCACCCGTTCGACCTATTGAGTTGTTTAAAGTTTCCTATGGAAATTAACATGGAGAAAACACGTTTTTGGACCCCCCTTTTTTCTCGGCCCTCCCCTTGATGAATCACGCTCATACTTTTAACAGAGGAGCAGATATGAAAATTGAATTAGTTTGGAAAATTTCATGAAGATTCATCAAACAACACCAAAGTTATAAGGTAAACAAAAAATGTTCTTCCTATGGAAACCTGGTCCTAACTATAACTACCTACTGGCAACCGCCATTAGGTAATTTATATATATACAAACACAAACACACAAACCTTTATACCTTAAATGCATTATAAAGAATTGTGTGGTAAAAAAGAGTAGTATTTGTACTCTGGTGTAAATATTTTGTTGTAAAGGCTGTTTCCTGCATGAATGCATACCAGCGGCAGTACCAATAAATGCAATACTGATGTAATATGTAAACTATGCATGCATAGTGATGTCAATACTAGTAAATACAATGTCAATGTACACAGTATCTTATGCACATGGAATGCAGTCAATATCAGTGAACGCAATGTTGATGTACGATGTGATAACTGTATGCATAATAACCCAAGCCTACTGATTGACCGATCACTGTTGGAGGTACACATAGTCTAAAGATAAAAAAGCGTACTCAGGGAAAGCCATGATCGATCCCACAGATAGGTGGTCAAACCACAAACAGAACCAAGGAAAGGAGATTGGCTCCAATAAAAGACGTTTGGCCAAAGGCGCATATTCCCAAAATATCACAAAGTTAAGTGCCTCATGTAGTTAAGAACACTCAACCATTCGGGACATGACATGTACACCATGCGGGGTGATCGCTCACTCACTACACCAAATATCTGGTCACACACACACTAGCTCTCCCCGAGGTTGAGAGCCATCTGTGTTCCCCTTATCAGATTGTTGTGCTTGTTGTTTATGACTATGATGCTTTTTAAAGAATGTCAATGTTTATTGTACCCACAAAATGTATACATCAGAGGCACATCTGTCAATCCTCTCCTGGCCACTGCATTTATTTAAACCAACCTGTTCTTGCTCTGCCAAATGCCTCTTGTCTTTTCATTTATTTAAGGTAAATGCATAATTGAGCAACAAGAGTTTACTGAGTTGGTGATATTAGAGTTTATTTATTTATTTAGTGTTTTCTATAGTGCAAATAAGACCCAAAGTTTGGGAGTAGAGCACTTTACATTACAACCACCTTCAAAATCAGCAGATACCCAATGATTTAATGTCCAGTACAAAGTATAAGTATTCTAATAACATTGGCACAGGCTCACTCTTACACACAGCACACAAAATGAAGATTGCTAGCAATCACTAGATTACTGTAAAGCGTGCCACATCATAATTACATTTCAAAATGAAGATCCTAGATATCCACACTGGTTATAGTATTGCTAGTCTAATCAAATATACATGTGGATTGATCGAGGTACCTGTCCATAGACAAAATCCCTGTTGACAATCAAGGGGACTAAATGTATCCAACCTAGCTGAATATAGCCAGTAGAGTCCAATCAAAGCAAGTAAACCGGTTTGTGCAATGACCAGTTTCTTTGTTCGGCGAATAGCAAGCTTTAATCCTGCTTACAGTAGCCTACTCGAACAGCTGAATGTAGAGGAACGACAGGTTGTCTGGAGTACTCAGAAAAGACTAAGTATTCCCTGTTGTTTGTTATGGGAGAAATGTACCCATTATAAAGGACTTACTCTCCTTTTTGATTAGTGAAGTGTAGGTGATTCTTCTAATATTCGGTGGGAGTAAATTCCAAATCCTTGGTGCAGCTCCCATGAGTGCTCTATCGTACGTGCATTTCTTACAGAAGAATGCTGCTTTCAATAAAAAAATCGACCACGAGATCTTGGTGGACCGTGTCAGGGATGCTGGTATTCAGGGCACAGCTCATGACTGGATCTGCTCTTTTCTGGAAAACTGTTCCCAGGCAGTCCCTCTGGGACAGTTTATGGTCCCCAAGCTAAAATCCACATGTGGGGTGCCACAGGGCTCCTTGCTTTCCCCACACTTGTTCAATATCTACCTTCTACCACTGATCAGGTCTCTAAAGGAAAGGAAAGTGGTCACTTTCAACTATGCTGATGACCTGTAACTGCTCTTTACAATTGAATACTCGCCCCAATCTGTCTCTTGTTTCCAGTCTACGATGCAGTTTATCTCTCACTGAATGGATTGTAATCATCTAAAATTAAATCCAGGGAAGACTGAACTAGTCCTGACAGGTGGGAGCCATAATTTGTGGGGCCCACACTATTGGACAATTGAATTAGGACCCTCTCCTACCCCCACTGCATCGGCCAAGAGCGTTGGTGTTACAATATCTAACGATCTATCCCTGAAAACTCATGTAGACTCATTGAACTCTTCCTGATTTTTTCAGCTGCAGAGGATTAGAAAAATAAGCAGGTTATTTATCCAAGCGACTCTGACACAGGTTGTGATAGCCATGGTTCTATCCCAGCTAGATTACTCCAATGCAATTGACCTGGGCCTACCACTTCACTTGGGCCTCAAAACGCTTACAGATGGTCCAGAACCAAGCAGCTAGACTGATTTATCATCAATTTAGGTGGCATCATGCCTCTTCCCTTATTAGAAAGCTGCATTGGCTTCCTATTAATCAACATTGCACCTTCAAGGTTGGTTGTCGTGTATTTAAGTCCCTGCAAGGCAAGGGTCCTGGGTTTATAGACAGCCAGATTGCACATCACCCCCCCTCACGTACCCTTTGCTCGGCTCACCTCCAACTTCTGACAGTCCCTACCTTCAAGCTGAAGTGACAAGGGGGAAGTAGGTTTGCAACGTTAGCACCTAGATTGTGGAATTCCATCCCCTTGGAAATCAGGTCTAGTTCTGATTTACTGAAATTTAGGTGACTTCAGCACTAGCACCTACTAGATCCAGCGCCATGAAGCCAATCGGTGAACAAGCATTTTATAGAACTTCTTTAACATTGACATTAACAAGCTTTAGGGGAGCTGTTGAAATCGTACGAAGCCCTGATAGAGTTGCACACATCCATACTCAATTCTTGATATGACCAGCGCCTGGACTGCCTTTTCAGGATCATGTGAATTGATGAATGGATTCAGTTTTCTGAGGTAATTCAGATGGATATGGCATTTTTTGCCATTGTGTTGATGTGTGTTCACATGTTTCATTATTTATCCAGCGTGATTCCTAGAGACTTAGTTGAATCCACTAGAAACGGGATACCATTTAGCACAATGATCATATTGGTCCATTCCTTAATCCTGGCAGAACCTATAGGAGGAGAGATCAGAAGTAATTTTTTTTCTGTAAGATAAGCTTAAGATGATTGCCAGCTAGCCATTCAATGGTTCTCTGTAGTGTTTAGTTCATTATGTTGATCTCTTCTGGTGATGTAATCTTCATAAACAGCTAGTGTTGTCTGCATACATGTGGAAGGAAATGTTAGCCTGTTGTAATACTTCTGTTAATCTTTCGATGTACAGCTTTGATAGTGAAGGGGGTAGAGTTGATCCTTGTAGAACCCCAATTTGAATCAGAGATGGTGGGGATAGCTTATTGTTCACCAGGAATCTTTGTGATTTGTTCTCTAGGAAGGAATAAAACCATTTCAGGACTGTTCCCGATAAACCCATCCTCTTCATCAGGCGGTCTAATAATTTGGGATGGTTCACGGTGTCACATGCAGATGATAGGTCAAGAAGGACCAGAAGACAGGTTTTGTTTCAGTTGAGGGGAAGCAGAGCGTCAACTGATATGTGTAGAATAGCTGTTTCCATACTGTGATCTTATTTGAACCCTGATTGGCAGTTGTTTAGTAGCTTAAATTCAGTAATGTGTTGACTCAGTTGTTGTTGAAGACATTTTTCTAGTACTTTGGCTGGTAAGGAAATGGTTGATACAGGCCGAAAGTTGTTTGGGTCTGAGAGGTTCTCAGTAGGTTTTTTTAAGAGAGTGATGACCTGGCCCTTTTTTAGACAGTCAAGAAAAGATCCTTGGGCTAGTGATTCATGTATTATCTTAGCCCAATAGGGGATGACAATGTGGTTGAAGGTGGGCCAACATTTTGCAGGAAGAGGGTCATTGTAATGGTTATTCAGTTTCAAAGTTAGTAGGATTTTGGCAATGTCGTGCTGGTCATATTGTTCTACTAGTAGGGTTTTAGTACATACACTGAGTTGTGTAATTGAAGTGGGTGATACTTCAACAATACTCCTTTCCAGCTAGCCATTCAACGGTTCTCTGTAGTGTTTGGTTCATTACGTTGATCTCTTCTGGTGATGTAATCTTCATAAACAGCTCAGTGTTGTCCGCACACATGTGGAAGGAAATGTTAGCCTGTTGTAATACTTCTGTTAATGTTTCGATGTACAGCTTTGATAGTGAAGGGGGTAGAGTTGATCCTTGTAGAATCCCAATTTGAAACGGGGATTGTGGGGATATCTTGTTGTTCACCAGGAATCTTTGTGATCTGTTCTCTAAGAAGGAATAAAACCATTTCAGGACTGTTCCTGATAAGCCCATCTTCTTCTCCAGGTGGTCTAATAATTTGGGATGGTTCACGGTGTCACATGTGGATGATAGGTCAAGATGGACCAGAATACAGGTTTTGTTTTGGTCGCGGGCAAGCAGAGCGTCATCTGATATGTGTAGAATAGCTGTTTCCATACTGTGATCCTATTTGAACCCTGATTGGCAGTTGTTAACTAGCTTACATTCGGTAATGTATTGTCTCAGTTGTTGTTGAGACATTTTTCTAGTACTTTGGCTAGTAAGGAAATTGTTGTTACCGGCCGAAAGTTGCTTGGGTCTGAGAGGTACTCAGTAGGTTTTTTTAAGAGAGTGATGACCTGGCCCGTTTTTAGACAGTCAGGAAAAGATCCTTGGGCTAGTGATTCATGTATTATCTTACCCCAATAGGGGATGACAATGTGGTTGAATGTGGGCCAACATTTTGCAGGGAGAGGGTCACTGTAATGGTTATTCAGTTTCAAAGTTAGTAGGATTTTGGCAATGTCATGCTGGTCATATTGTTCTACTAGTAGGGTTCTAGTACATACACTGAGTTGTGCAATTGAAGTGGGTGATACTTCAACAAGACTCCTTTGAAATGCACAAGAGCAGGGGTGGGAGTAGTACGCGTAGTCGCGCTACGCAAAGCTACGCGTAGACGTTCTCGCACTACGCTCGCTTCGCAAGCATGCATAGTAGCTTGTTGGACCTGTTCGGGAGCTGTTTTTCTTGCTCTGGAGCATGTTGTGCGTGGTCGGGGTGCTGTCTGCGTGCTCGGGGGTTGTAGCGCACGAACATACCCATGCGGTGGGCTATGGGCGCGGCCATCTTGTTTTTTCAATTGTCCCGCCCGCTCGTGTTGCCTTATTTCCTGTTCCGGGTCGCGCATAACGTGTTCGCATTGTGCAAGTCATGTTCGGGAAGGCATCTACTTGTTCACGCCATTAGCGAGAAATATCGCGCAAACTTACCCACTTAATTGCGATGGGCACGGCCATCTTGTTTTTCACACTCTATGCTATGGTTCTGGGACTAGTTTTCTATCCAGTTTTTATCTTTGCAATCTTTACTTATTTTCACAGTTTTTATGACTTTTTTTCCTTATCACCTGTCTCTCTCTGTCCCTAAGTTTATATTTAGCATTTTATTTCTACTTTTTTTTTTAAACTTTTCTACTGTTTTATTTTACTTCTTTCTTTAAGCTCCTACTTCTTCCCCATAACTTTTTTTCCTTTTGTTCTAACTTTTCTTTTCCGCCTCCACCCCAGAACCATGGCAAAGGGCAGCAGCAGTACCGGCTCGAAGGGCAAGGCGCCTGCGCCCAAGAATGCAGGGGTGCAGACCCAACAACTTTTCGGGGAGGCGGAGGTGGCCGCCCTGGTTTTTTTCATCCAGCGCCACCCCCCCTTGACCTTGGCAGCAGGCGGCAGGCCAGGCACCGGTTACCTTACACAGGAGCGTCACCGCCGGTGGGCGAAGGTACGCCGGGCAGTCTTCCGCTGCTCGGGTATTCGGCACACCAACAAGCAGCTGGCCCACTGTTGGGCAGACATTCTGGACCTGTTGGACCTGCTAAGTGTCGAGGTCGTAGGGCTTGGTGAGTAGCTAGTAATATATATATATATATATATATATATTTATATATATATATATATATATATATATAGTAGTATAAATATTGTGTATAATTCTTTGACGAATAACACGATTACTGGTGTGCTTAGTTACATTGCAGGTCAATTCCATTTCAAAATCTTCTGTGATTGTAGGACACAGGTGCTGCTCGGCACTACTCTTACTTGTTTGTAACTTTGCGCTAGCTTGGGCTGATTAATGATGTAACAGTTTACTTTAGAGAACTGAAGTTAATGCAATTGCTAGAGAGTCTAGTCCTTCCATTGTCCTTCAGTGAAAGAGTGGTGGATGGATATAGGTTTACTTAGTATTAGTTCATATTTTTTTTACGGTCTGCTTGAGGCCTCCTCTGTCACTGAATGCTTCGTTAGTTCTTACCCCAGCTCTCCATAGAACCTTTTTGTAGTTTGTTTAGTGAGTGGTAGGCTTAGCAGCAATAGCATTGCCAGTCAGTAGGAAAACAACATATGACGCAACCAACCAACAATTTGGTGTATGCACAAATTTATGCATGTGTCCTCCTTCTCATCTATGCATTTTTGCTGGCAAAATTAAAGGGAAATGCCGACTTACTGAACAATTGACACGTCTGGAATGGGTGGTGTAGGTCAGGTGGTACTGGCTTCGTTAGTTAGTATTCTGCAATCAGAATGATTATTGAACATTTGGTTAGTGTTCTATAAGTAGACGGTCCGTGAATCCTGCAAGCCAGTAGTCGTTTAGATAGGTCAATTTTATTGCAATTGTTGTTTCCTAAAATGTTTGAGCGTTTTTTTTTAAAGATCTATTTGTTTCACAGCACTCAATATTTCTCTCTTTCTTTATTATTTCTTACATGATCAGCACCCAGGGACACGAAGACTGGGTCCGAGTCGGCGGGACAACCACCAGAGCGCTTCTCTACGAAGGATCCTGCTGGTGGCACCAGTAAGTCCAACAGCGCTTATATTATTAACAGTTACATTTCCCTAACTTTTTAACGCACCTTATTTTTTCCAACCTATTATTTAAGCTTCCTTCCTAATTCAATTTTAACAAAAGCTTCTTTGATCTTCATTATGTTTTCCAAATTTTGGGTATCCATCCCTGCCTTTCAGTTCTTTCAAACTGCCTCTGCTATGACTCTCTGTGCTACTACTATTAGACTGTCTGTAGCTAAGCTTGTCCTGTTGGTCACTCTTTAGTTAAGGTATTCTTTTGAATAAAGCTGTGATAGAATAGCTGTAGCCACTGGCCTTCTTCTGTCTTTTGCGTTGTCCTCTGTAATCTCTAGGCTTTGTCAATTCCCACCAACAAAATGTGCAACCAGATGTTTGTCTAGTATTTTTTGTTAGGTTAGTATACTACTGCTACTGTTGTGGGTATTCTGTGCACAGCCACATACAGAACTATGCACAAGAAATTACGATGTTGGTGATTGGGAGGTTGGACCTTACTTACACCTCAGTCACAAAACTCAGAAGAACCTACAATTCACTGACCAACTACCTATAGTGTCTCATTCATTAGTCATTTGTCCCACTCCCGACCCCCCACACGAAGATACCCAATGATTTTATTACACAACACAGAACATAAGTAACATCCTATTGCTCACTCACTTGTGTAAGTCCATAACACCACAGGCACTCAAAATATACCACAGAGTCTCTGTGCAAGTTAAAAAACTTAATTTTTTTAATAACAAGCTTTGTAAGTTGTTCCATGAAATACATCCAGCTCCACCATGCAAAATAAAGAAGATTTAATACTATACATTTGTACAACTAGTGCACAATAGAGAACTGTAGGAATTGTGGGAGACCCCTCACCGTTGAACGTACACTGGTTACACATGCATCTTTCGAAAGCTCTGCAAATCTCTGGTTCGTAGAAGACAATCTTCTGATCTGCCTATTATGAGAAAAATGGTGCATGTTAGACAGTATGAAATACAATTATGCAAGCTTTTTGCAGTCATGCCAAGAAGTGTAACATTATGGATAAGCAATAGGGACTAACCAAACTCCATACAAAAACGTGCCTCGTTTTTCAACCTCTTCAGTTGTATGCAGCACTCATGTGGCCTCAAAGGCATCTTACTGCGCAACAAGTTGCGAGGTAACATGCGCAAAACAGTAGACATGGATCTAAAATGGTTACATGGCTCAGGCTAACTTTCCAAAGACTAGAGTGGGAGTAGAGATGAGATGACCCTAGGGAGCATATAATAAATGAATACTAATGTCTGTCTACTGACTCTGCTGTAGTACGCACTTTGGACTAGATACGATTTATGATGTACTTTAACTGTTTTTTCAATCTTCCTTCCTGGTGAAAAAACTAGTAAAATAGGGGGAGGTGTGCAGGCATCTAAAAAGGTGTACTTGTTTTTATAGGTGCACAACCACTACCAACCACCAGTGCCGACGGGGCCAGCGGCGATGCTAATGCTGCCATCCAGAAGGGAGCAGGAGCTGCGGCACCTACAGGAGCACGAGTGGGGGAGGAAACATCAGCGGTGGGCAGCGGTAAGTTATATTCATTACTTATTCGCATTACTAGGTGGAAGGGGAACATTTCCCTCACTCAGGCCGAGGAGGAGGAGGCGGCTGCAGCAGCAGCTGCTGCCTCTTCCAATGCCCCGGGCCCCAGCCAGGCCCCGCCTGCAGGAGTACGGCGCCGTGGTCAGACACCCGCCAACCACCGGCATTTCTCAACATCTGCCACCCCCCTACATAATGGATGTAAATGTAGGTGCCGTGCATTTCGGCAACAACTTCTCCCCCGGGTGGCAAAGTTGGAGGACCAATTAGAGGAGCGCGTGAAAATAATAGTGGACAAACACCTCAAAGCCCGCCGATTATAATGGACCCTGTTCATTTGCCCCTTTTCTAATAATTTTGTTGGTGGGTGGGTATTGGGTGTTAGGGGTTTTCTGTGACATTCTTTGGACTTGGACATTGGTTGGAGTTAGGGAGAGGGGTGGGTGAGGTATGGGATAGGATATTTTTTTATGACATGAATAAATATTTTAAACATACACATATGATGTTATTGTTTTGTGGTGGGGTTACTGTTTCACGAATTAATGTACATCACAAAGTTTACTTGCAGGTGCAGGGCAGCAGCCAGTGTTTGATTTAAATAATTTATTAATTGGCCACATTTGTAACATGCAAACAGATATATGTGGTACCCCTCACTGAGTTATATTTGTCCTATTAGTACTACAAGTCTCTCCTCCATTATACCTCCCAGCAAACTTATCTTACCTGCGATTGATGATGATTAAGTTCAGCACCGCAAGGGCTGCATGGTTTCCCAAGACAATGGAGAAGATGCCGTGGTTGTGTGATGGTAGTAGTAGACACTGGCACCAGCATTCGCAAACAAAAACAAAGAGACAGTCATTTGCCTGAGAGAGAATGTGGGAGTAGTAGAAAAGTACAGTACATAACAAGACTGAAAAAAAACAATATTGCAACTGCTAAACTAAAAGAAAACAATGGTGTTGAGGACTGCCAAGTACAAGAAGATAAGAAGTTCAACTGTAGTTGTGTTGAAGGAGTCACTTAAACACAATCCTAATTCGTAAACTTTAATGCTGTAAAATTAAATCCAAACAATGCCGGCAATTAATTAGATGTATTCGGTGGGTCCCTTTGGAAAATTAATTGGCTTGTACATACACAGAGCTTGGGTGGGCAAGCAGAAGAAGATCCTGTCCCTGCCTCATTGACATTTAATTAGTGTTGCTTTCACCACATCTGCCCCAGCAAGCATGTGATCAATTGTTGGTGTAGATTTGATGTAGTCACATCACACCTCAATATAAAACCACACAGCCCGGGGGAAGAGGGTTAGGGTTTGATGAATGGATGGGAACTGAGGTTTGGGAACAGGTTTGACAAAGAAAAACAGTACGCATGGAGACAACAAAAGCAAAACAATGAAGACCATGATTGATGACCCACTACCCAATGCATCTAAAGTAAAGGTAGAAAAAGGAAATGCGTGCATGATGAAGATAAGTTATAACTTGATGGTTAATAATAATGAGTGGTACTTAACTACTACTACCCAATTCGACAGTACAAGGAAGTATTTCTTATATATGACATTTGCCTAGGCTGTATGCCCTCAGAGAAACCCTAATACCTGCTGTAGCGGGCTGAAAGCTAGCAAAGAAAATGAAGAAATAGTTTTAGGGAGCAATTACCAAACAAAGTCACACAAGCGTAAAGTAAATGAAGAGGAAAAAGGAAGCAAATAAAATACGAAAATTATACTAAAGTTATTGTATTATCCAGGTCCAAATGTGTAGTTGTATCTCATCATTCATCTTGGTCCTCCCTTCCATGGACACTCTGAATATCATTCTTGGGTGCCACTGGCTGGATGATGAGGATTGGTAAGGTAAGTGTGAGTTGTTGCTCCAAGTATAATAGCACTGGGTAAAAGGCCGGCCTGTAAGTGTTGATGGAAAAAGAAAAGGGGTATTACAAAATTACTGAATGAAAAAATAAAAATCAATTATGGTGTAGTGCAAAAAGACAAGACTCGTGAGCGTGAAGACTTTCAGACTGAGGCGGCTTGGATACATTGTGTCTACCTCTACTTTACTAGTTGCACAGCATTAATCTAGAAGGACAACAAGATAGGAGCCAGCACAGAACAGGCCCACGACACCGGATCGTGAGTCCATGACCCAAACTCCATTTACCTTAATTTTTCACGGCGATAGACAAAAGGCATATACAGCAACCTAGCATTTTCCAAATTAAGTGACTAAATCAATGCGCCATTGTCAGTCATCAATCATACCACTATTCTTGTCCACCACTGCACACACATGTAGCCTAGGCCTGCTGTGGTTCTTGTTGATTGGTTGTGTTTAGCTTGTATTCCACTTCCTGAAACGTATTCCATCAATCATCTCAGATCCAACTGACTGACAGTTTGCAAAGATAGTATTGTGGTCATCATCATCAGGTGTGACACGTGTATGTGTTGTCCAACAGACCAACAGCAACTCAGTCTGTACTGAGTGACTACGATTAAGTAAGTCCAGACTGCATCTGCAGTAGTAGGAGTATAATTTGTTAATATTATTAAACAACATGGAAACATTGACTATCACTTGAAACACAAGTACTTGTCTATCATTAAACTACTAGTATAGTCCTACTTCATGCACATTTGCTAAGAGTCAGCAAGCATCCAATGCAATGCATGGCATCATTAATTTCATATACCTCTCTTGCTCTTCTCTTTGGTTGTCAGATCACAGATGCTGCTGAGCCTTCTGAATGTGATGACGAGTTTACTTTAGTTTTGGATGCCTGCTCAAGTTCTGACAGTGAAGAGTTGTGTATGCCTCCAGACAAAGGTGGTAGCCTTAAGACAGTGATGAGTTTCAGATTGGAAACAAAATAGTGGATGGCTATAGTCACGTACGTTTCACTTGTTATGGAGGGACTGTTAGAGGCTACATTATTGTACTATTCTCCATCTCCATCCAATATATGGCAAGATAGAAATGTATTTAGGGCGAGTCAGGAAGAAGGAGCAGGACTCTGAGGAGTGGAGTGGACAGTTAAATGCACTGACGTGCAACTCCAATAGGTAAATAAAAATAAGAGGCGGTGGTGATGGATTTGTTGTGGTTTGATTTGAACCAGAAAGACAGATATACACACAAATAAAGGAAGGGTGAAAGTAATATTTTGAAAGCCTAGTTGTCAGGGAAGAGGAGCTCGTCCTCAAACCCTGGTGGTTTGGGCAGAAGTAGGTCATGTAACCCACGAGTTATGTCTTCGGACTCGCTCTCCTCTTCCTGCTGTGATTCACGTATTTTGTAGTCTGGTGGTATGAAGTGCTGATTCATTTTGATCATGGTTAACCTCTCCACGCTTTTGGGTGAGAGACTGGCCCTTTTCACAGATACAATGGCACCAGCAGCACTGAAAACACGCTCAGAAGAGACACTTGCAACAGGGCAAGCCAGATATTTTATCGCCAGCCGGCTGAGCACTGGCCATTGGCTTATTTTCCCATACCAGTACACCAATGGGCTTTGCTCCATGAACACCTCTGTTGTGTCATCCAAATAGGCCTGGACCATCCGCTCAATGTTCAGTGGTGCTCCGATTTGCTTTGCCTCTTTTGGCTTTGCGACAGCAACGGACTTACCCATCCCTTTCTGTAGAAACCAAACAGCTATTTTTTTGGTTGTGTCTGATAAATCAGATCCTGTTGGTGCTGTTGCTGTTATTGGTAGAGTTGGTGACTGCTGGGAAGCAAACGCACTGCTCTCATGCTCTGTAGAAGAACTTGACTCTTGAGGATGCCCTGCAGTACTTGCACTGTCCTGGGCTGGCACAGGCAGGCCTCTAATTGAGAGTCGTTCGTTTTCTAAATCAGTGGCTTCCTCAGCTATTAAAGTTTTGTACTTGTCAACATCCGCTTCTAAAAAAGGAATTACTGCGTTACTGTTCAGAAGTAATTTGTACCGTGGATCCAAAATTGTGGCAGTAATGTAATGTCAATGTGACACAATCCTATTTTGAATCCTTGTATTGTCAGATAAGCGGGCGGCTAAGGCATTCGCCAAATAACATGCGTCAATTTTTTCTTCCACACCTTCGTATGTTTCAGACTCCTCCTTCAGCTCTTGCTCTAGCATGTACAATAATGGGATAGCTTGGCCCATGGTACAGTCCTCCCTGCTGACTGCACGTGTGAAGACCTCAAAAGGAAGTAGTATCTCTGTCAGGCATTTATTGAGGTCCCATTGTCACATCTCAACGGTCATGGCTTTAACAGTAGGATCCCCTAATCTTCTTGTCATAACATAAGCATTAAGTGGTATGTACTGCTCAAACAGATGATCAAGCATGTAATAAGTTGAGTTCCAACGTGTTGGGACCTCCTGGATGAGTGCTTTGTCTGGCATTTCATGCTCACGTTGAATGACTCCTAGCTGCTTCCGGGCTTTAAAAGAATGGTTGAAATGCGTGCATATTCTTCTGCAGGTGGTCAGTAAGTTGCTGACTTTGCTTTCATTTTTAAGAAAGTCTTGAACAACAATGCTAATGCAGTGTGCCAAACACGGGACCCTGAAATAGCCACCATCTTTCATGGCCTTAACTATTACAATTACTGCCATTGTCGGGCGCAACAAAACCAATGTTAAGGCCTCTTAGTCGCAGCCATTCAGAGACCTTGCTGTTCAACTCAGCCAAAATGTTTGCAGCAGTATGAGATTTCTCCATAGCAAACATGGCTACAGTTGCATGTCTGTGAGTCTCATAAAAAATCTCAACAGTGTCAACGCCTGCAGATAGCTTGACTCTAACACCTGAAAAAGAGATCCAGTGTGCAGTGATGCACATGTAATCAGTGACTTGGCAACTGGTCCACATGTCTGTTGTCAGGTGGATACTATGAACAGCACTCTGATGTAGGGCTTTTCCAAACAATTCCAGCACGTCGTGGTGTAGTGCTGGAACAGCAACTCTGGCAAAATTGTAGCGGCTGAGAACGTTCCATTTTGGGCAGATGGTTGTCACAAATTCCAGAAAACCCACCCCTTCAACAAAAGAAAAAGGGAAAAGGTCCAGTGCTAACATTTTAGCAAGCTTAGCATTGTACAAACGTGCTATTGGGTGGTTGAGCTCGTACTTTCCCTCCTGCCTAAACATGCTAAGAATGGTACGCTGCTTGGTATTTCTTTTGGTTATGCTCGACGCAGCACTTTGCATCGCAGACTTCGCAGCAGTACTCCTTGGTGTCTCCGTCTGACTCTTACTCTGGTGCCACTGAGATGTTGCTGATGCGGAGGATGTGTAAACGAAAAACAATGGTTCTGTCGGACAACAATAGTTAATTCACGAAAGTACTCAATACATGAAAATAGCCATATATATCCCACGAAAGATACATACAATCATTGTAAACTGAACACAAACAAAAGGAAGAAAACACAATAAACCTGTATGTTTAGTCATTTGATATATTCAAATATTTTGTTTCTGTAATAAATCAGATATGCTTACCAGAATATATGTAAACACAAACATGGGATCTAAATACATAAGGTGTCTAGGTCATGATTGGTGACTGGGTGATACAAGTGACAGAACGAAATATAAGTAAACGTAAAAAACTATTTTTCAGAATATCCAATATATACAACACAATTGTAACAGGAGGTACAACTTATTCCCTTTGTCCCGTTGGGCTTTGTGCACATGAATATATGACATAGAACGTCGACGTTTCGACCCTGGGGGCGATGTGCTGATTTATGCGCATCTAGGGCAGGTCTTAATCAAGACTGGATTATGGTTGGACACCCTATTAATGTAAATACCACAGGGTCAGGGCCCATTGTGTGTCAGTGTAAAAAGATAAAAAGGGGGAATCCCTTTATTACTTAAGCTCACCTTTTAATAAGGTATGTGAATCGTCTGGTCTTCTAATGATGGATGGTGCAAGTCAACCGACAAGCACCTAGGTAATTTCTGATTCTAGAGTGAATGTATAAGGGGAGTTTTAGTATCCATTTTAATTAACCGTGATAATGTGTTTCTGAGCCAAGACAACTGGTCTCTTCCTACCTCTTTATCTCAAGGTAGAAATCCTGCACCAGCCGGTGCAAGTTGGTTAAGGGGTCTGCCTCTCCTTGGCGATTGCCTGTAGAGGAAATAGTTCTAAGTCTTAGAACTGATGTGCAAGAAGGGGCAACGTATTAATTGAAGGAGTTACGGATGTGGTAAACACATACATTCATGCGGAACAAGGCCTACTAAACTCATAATGAATCAGTGCATCCTGGTGTTGTGTCCGAGGAAGTTAGCAAAGATCGAATGCGCTAGAGACAAGGTCTATTCATGTGCTGATATATCGAGTACATGCGTGTTGGTCTAAATCTCATGTAGTATATGATGTGCAAGTGAATTGACCCGAGTTGTGGTAAAAGACAGGCTGCGCGTCACTGACAAGCAATCCTGTTCGCATGCTTTTTTTTAAAAAGGCTATCGGCGCTCGGTGAACAAAGGCAAGTGAAAGGCTGTGTGATACGTAAGGTGCCAGTATAGTTCATTCTCGTGTTCGTTAAATGCTTGAGGTACTTGGGGGACTATTACGAGTGCCCAGTTAAGACTGGCCCATTGCCTGCTGTAAAACAGGTGGTGTGAACGGATAATTAATTATCGTGCCTAGGACTGACAACATCGGTATCCATTAAAAATTATAGAAAAATAATGGTCCTTCAGTGCTCTCTGCGCAGTATCACTATGGGTTTAATATGACCTCGCATGTGTCACCTCATGAGGTTGGGATCGGTGACAAATGTGTTAACCACTTGATAATACCCTTCTTAGAATGACGTAGAGCATTGCCATCATCAACCTTACGATATTCTGTGATATCGATATGACGTTATTTCAAAGGATATTACTTGCACAAGCTACCTTTAAGGTAACAATACCACAAGTTCACACATCATATCTGAATTGCACCACTCTGTGCCTACATTAACTTTCGCCTAATCGAGACGCTGATTGTCTCAGCAAGATAAGGCTCATAGACCTACATGGCAACACGTTGCTTAGCAAGTAATCAACCTCCAGCCAGGCCACGTTCTACACGTACACGTGGGATCGCAGGTCAAATAGAACTCTTCTCTGAGGCAGAACCGTCATTGCCAACTCACGACCCGAGGGATTCAGACGTCTCATGCTGCTAGCTAGAGTAAGTACCTTTCAGCCACCCCATAATGGACCCAATCACCGCCACCACTTCACCAATCAATCCTCTAACATAGTGATACTGCGCCGAAGGCACCGAAGGACCATTATTTTACTATAATTTTTAATGTATACCGATGTTGTCAGTCCTTGGCACGATAATAATTATCCGTTCACCCACCTGTTTTACAGCAGGCAACGGGCCAGTCACAACCGGGCACCCGTAATAGTCCCCCAAGTACCTCAAGCGGTTAACGAACACAAGAATTAACTATACGGGCACCTTGCATGCCGCCCGTCACGTTATGTGATATCACACAGCCTTTCACTTGCCTTTGTTCACTGAGCGCCGATAGGCTTTTTTTAAATAAGCATGCAAACAGGGTTACTTCTCAGTGACGCGCAGCCCGTGTTTTACCACAGCTCGGGTCAATTCACTTGCACATCATATACTACATGAGATTTAGACCAAAACGCATGTACTCGATATATCGGCATATGAAAAGCCCTTGTCTCTAGCGCATTCGATCTTTGCTAACTTCCTCGGACACAACACCAGGATGCACTGATTCATTATGAGTTTAGCTGGCCTTACTTCGCATGAATGCATGTGTTCACCACATCCTTAACTCCTTCAATTAATACGTTGCCCCTTCTCGCACATCAGTACTAAGAATTAGAACTATTTCCTCTACAGGCAATCGCCAAGGAGAGGCAGACCCCTTAATGAATTTGCACCGGCTGGTGTAGGATTTCTACCATGAGATAAAGAGGTAGGAAGAGACCAGTTTTCTTGGCTCAGAAACATATCATGATGGTTAGGTAAAATGGATACTAAAACTCCCCTTATACATTCACTTTAGAATCAGAAATTACCTAGGTGCTTGTCGGCTGACTTGCACCATCCATCATTAGAAGACCAGACGATTCACATACCTTATTAAAAGGTGAGCTTAAGTAATAAAAGCATTCCCCCTTTTTATCTTTTTACACTGACACACAATGGGCCCTGACCCTATGTTATTTACATTAATAGGCTGTCCAACCATTATCCAGTTCTGTTGAAGACCCGCCCTAGATGCGCATAAATCAGCACATCGCCCCCAGGGTCGAAACGTCGACGTTCTATGTCATATATCCATGTGCACAAAGATCAACGGGACAAAGGTAATAATTTGTACCTCCTGTTACTATTGTGTTGTATATATTGAATATTCTGAAAAATTGTTTTTTACGTTTACTTATATTTTGTTCTGTCACTCGTTTCACCCAGTCACCAGTCACGACCTAGACACCTTATGTATTTACATCCCATGTTTGTGTTTACATATATTCTGGACAGCATATCTGATTTATTACAGAAACAACATATTTGAATATATCAAATGACTAAACAAACAAGTTGATTGTGTTTTCTTCCTTTTGTTGGTGGTCAGTTTACAATGATTGTATATATCCTTTGTGGGATATATGGCTATTTTCATGTATTGAGTACTTTCGTGAATTAACTATTGTTGTCCGACAGAACCATTGTTTTTCGTTTAATTACCCGCCCAGGTTGTGAGGTTTACAGGGTCACCCCATTATACTTAATGGGATGCGGAGGATGTGGGCTGTACCACTGCAGTGCTGGGGACAGGGGTACTTTGTGTACCACTACCAGATAGAATGTCTCCCTCTTCTTCTTCCTGTTAGACCATGAGTGGATCTTCTAATATTTCCCCACCAACATTAATGGTTCCTGCTTATATGCTACGAAGGTGGTCCTCCCACTTGATTGCGTGGTGTTTTTTCAAATGGGTCATTCGGCCTCCGGTACCATAGTTTGTACCAAGCTTAACACGACTAACAGAGGAATGACAAATGGAGCATATAGCAATGTTGTCCTCATTTGCCCTAACAGTAAAGAAGTCCCACACTGGGGGCGGGTCTGGGCTGGGCGTGCAGTCCTCTGGCTCCTCCCCCCTGGCTAATGGCTTATAGGGCTCACAGCTGACTCCCAGCACTGACTGCAGATCTCCCGAGGCTTCGCCGGGAGCAACGGTGTTCTTTTAATTTCTCTTGCTGACATTTTAAAAACTTGTGCCTACCTGCGGAGTGCACAACGCCTAGAGCCAGGAACCAGCGCTCAGTTATTCTTCGGCTGCCCCTTCGCCTGCTACCACGACCCAGACCGCCAGACCACCTCCGCTGATCGCCCCCTCCTTGCCTCGCGTGGGGAGTGGGACGGGCGGCCATTACACCTTGGGCGGGTCTGGGCTGGGCGTGCAGTCCTCTGGCTCCTCCACCCCCTGCCACGCCCCATTTGAAACTCCCCCCACATGTGTCCCTATATAATCACCTCCCCTTACCGACGACGCAGCGGGCGCATCGAAGGCGCGCCGAAGTTGCGCCTAAGTTAAGCCCGTCTGCGCCCGTCCGCGGCCGACCGGGGCTAGGGGCACATCACCCTGCCCAAATTATTTCCTACACTTCTTCCCAACTTCACAGTCTACAGGGCCCATGGTTTCTATCTCCTTTGACACACTCACGTATATCCCTGCTTGATATATCCTCTGCTTCTCACTGCTCCTGTTCATCTGCCTCTCTCACCCCTGTTCCTCCTCCCAAAGAGGATGCCATTGCAGCTCCAGTTAAAACCCTCAAGGCCTATTATTTGAATACCAGATCGGCGGTGGCTCATTCACATGAATTATCAGTGCTGTTAGATCTCCATGCACCGGATCTTCTCCTTTTAACCGAGACATGGTTCTGCGATGACTCTCTACCTACTTTGCTAGCCACTTTGCCCGCCCCTTACTACGCCCTCCGAGCGGATCGTTCATCTGGCAGAATGGGGGGCGGTGTTGCAGTCATTGCCCGTGCTGATCTTCCATTTCAACTGCTTTCTCTCCCCGACATTGCTACCACCGAGTATCTTGCCATCCGCACCACGTCTATATCCCCCCCTCTCACCTGTGTTCTTATTTATCGTCCTCCCCAGTCACCTTTACATTTTCTCTCTGATTTTCAGGAGGTGCTAGCCACTCTCTCTGTTAATAACTCTTCTGTGTTACTACTGGGCGACTTCAACTTCTGGCCCTCTGATCCAGTAGAGTGTTTATCTTCAAGAGAGTTTTCAGACACACTTCTATCTCTTAATTTTGTTTCCCATGTATCCTCCCCCACTCACATCAAGGGGCATATCTTGGACCAAATTTGGTCCTTGAACTGCCCTGTTGACTCCCTTTCTATCTCCCCTTGCACTTGGTCTAACCACCACTTGATTTCTTTTGTTCTCCCTATTAGTTCTACACCTAGGGTCCCCCTTCCTAAAAATGTCTGGGTCCGCTCATGGAGCAGAGTTGACCCGGCGAACTTGTCTGCCCTTTTAAGTGGTTCTTACCCCGCCTTACACGGTCTTTCCACCTCGGCTCAGGCTAACATCATTGAACAATGGCTCTCCTCAGCCAGTGAGTCCATTGCCCCTTTGAAGCGATTGACTTCCAAGCGGGAGAAAGATGCCAATTTGTGGTTTACCGATGATCTTAAAACCATAAAATTATCGGTACGCCGTGCTGGGAGGGCCTGGAGGAGAAACTATTGTTCCATCTTAAGAGCTGACTTCACTACTCTATTAGCCCAATATAAGAATGCCATCTTGGCTGCTAAAACAGCCTATTTCTCCTCCAAGATCCTCACAGCCGAGAACCAATCAAAGGAAATCTTCTCGATTGTTCAGAACCTAGCCTTTTCAGATCGCACCTCCCTCAAGCCCTCCCCCTCCCAGGCCCTCTGTCACTGTTTGAATAATTTTTTCATTGAAAAAATTGCTGCTATCAAAGCCAACCTCCCCTCACCTACCCCGCTTTTTGTGGATCCTCAGTGTCCTCCTCCGCAAGGACAACTAAATACTTTCCCCCTTCTGACCAAGGAATCCTTTACATCATTAATTCCCCTTGTAAAATCTGGCTCTCCCCTTGATACCTGTCCCGCTCACATACTTCGTCACATTTACACCTCTTGCCCGATCCTCCCCTTCACTTTCTCAACAGCTCCCTTTCTCAGGGGGTTGTCCCCAACCCTTTGAAGTCTGCCATTATTTTACCTAGTTTAAAGAAGCCTGGCGTGGACCCTTCGATCCCAGCCAATTATCGCCCCATTTCTCTCCTACCATTTTTGGCTAAGGTGCTCGAGCGCTATGTCACCAGGTCTCGGAGCACCTTTGTGGAAGAGAAGGGGGTATTGGCTTCCCGTCAGGCTGGTTTTCGCCCCGCACACTCTACGGAGTCCGTAGTCCTTTCGGTCCTTGACAACCTCAGGGAGGGGAGGGATACCAATCAATCCCAGGCATTGGTCCTCCTCGATCTCTCTGCCGCCTTTGACACGGTGGACCACACCATCTTAAAGTAAAGTAAAGTAAAGTCCACATTTGTAAAGCGCACAATCACCCGTAAGGGTCTCTAGGCGCTGGGGGCCGTAGGGAAGATTAAGCGAGCTATTGCCCAGAGTCACATGGTGCTGGGCTAACCTGCCGCCAGAGCCGGGGATCGAACCGTGGTCCCCAGATTCCAGCGTCAGTCGCCCTGGCCGCGGCGCCACACCTCTCCCCTCTTACTCTCCCGTGTCGCGGCGGCGGGGATCGGGGGTACGGCCCTGGTATGGTTATCCTCCTTCCTGAGGGACCGCACCCAGGCAGTTCGCCTGGGTGATTTTTCTGCGGACTTCCGGAAAGTTCAGTGCGGGGTCCCCCAAGGTTCCTCCCTTTCTCCTCTTCTGTTCAACCTTTACATTTCTCCCCTCATTTTTTCTTTAGAACACATGGAGGTCTCCGTATATAACTATGCGGATGACCTCCAGCTTGTTTTCAACTTATCTTCTTCTCCTGCCTCTATCTCTAATTTTCAGTCTATTATGATTTTTATCCGGGACTGGATGGATTTCAACCACCTGAAACTCAACCCCGATAAGACCGAGTTGGTGTTGACGGGTGGTTGCTCCAGTCCCTGGTCTCCACTTTTTTGGCCCCCGTCCCTTGGTCTCCCTCCGGTCCCCTCTACCTCTGTCAAGACCCTAAGCATTAAACTTAACTCTCACCTCACCCTTCACTCCCAGGTTAGTTCTGTGGTTTCTTCCTCCTTTCTTTCTCTCCGTACCATCCGCAAGGTCTCTCGATTTTTCACCTTCGAGGCCTTGAAGCTGATCGTCCTTGCGATGGTCATCTCCCGCCTGGACTATGGCAACGCCCTATATGCAGGTATACCTGCATATAGTCTCAGGCGGTTGCAGATGATTCAAAACCAGGCGGCTCGGTTGGTCTTTAACCTTCCCAAGTCCTCACATGTCACTCCCCTCCTGAAAACCTTACATTGGCTCCCGGTCCGGGAACGTGTCCAGTTCAAGCTTGCGACTTTCACCTACCAGGCTCGACTGGGCACGGCCCCTGCTTTCTTTTCCTCGGAGATTATCCCTTACTTTCCAACTAGGGAGCTCCGATCTTCTTCTCAATTTCTGTTGACAGTCCCCCGGTTTCGCCGGAAAAAGTGGGGGGGTTCAAAATTTGCGACCCTTGCCACAGATCTCTGGAATTCATTACCCTTAGAGCTCAGGTCCCTAACTCCATATTCCCAGTTTCGAAAGAAACTTAAAACTTATTTTTTCAGTAAAACCTTTATTTAATCCTCGGTCACCTGTCCTCCTCCCTTGTTCCCTGTGGAGACCTGCTAGTTACAGCGCCATGAAACCGCTGGTGAAAGAGCGCTATATAAAACTTTTTAACTTAAACTTTTAAACTTAAACGTAACTTTTCTCTCCTGCTAGAGGTGCCACTTCCAATGCCGAATGAACTGGAGGGTGTGTGTTGAATTTCACTATGTGGCTGCGCAGTAGTACCACTACCTACTTCTGCTGAGGTGGAGCTTGTGCTGGATGTGGGAGGCTGCCGGTCCTTTGCTAATGTAAAAATGGAAGCTGGAGGTCATTTTGGTGTTGTCTGTATTGGAGGTATGCGTGCTACATCCCTACTAGTCGCAGCTGTTCGCGATAGGGTGAAAATGTTGGTCTCCATGTCCTCGGGGCCCGGAGTAATGCTTGTGATGACTGGGTCTGACTCATCATCATCATTATCCTGCTGTTCTACATCGACCTCCATAAGTGTAAGGCTTGCTGGAACCTTCCTTTTCCCTAGCCTGCTCTTGGGATGTCTCTCCCTCTCATGCTCATATTGTTGTGGCTCCCAATTGAGATCTAGATCATCAGAAGGGATGCTTGGCGAAGAAGTCAATGGACTAACCCTCCTTTTCCTTGGTGGGGATTTTGAAGACAATAGATCTCCTGCATAAGTGGCTTCCTCTTCTTCTTGCTCTGCATGAGGCTCAATTTCCTGAACTGCCCCGACTTCGGGAGGAACAACAACTACTATTGCGGCCGGTGGTTGTGGTTGTTGTTGTTGAACATCTACTATTGCGGGCGGTGGTTGTGGTTGTTGTTGTTGAACATCTACTATTGTGGGCGGTGGTTGTGGTTGTTGTTGTTGAACATCTACTATTGCGGGCGGTGGTTGTTGTTCACCACTTTTCTGCTGTGTTCCCTCTTGCGTTGATTGTGTACTACTTTGAGATAGCGATACGTTTATCACTGGCTCAGTATCACTGCTTTCCACCATTAGGCTGGCTACCTCTTCCACACTCATCTGCTTGTGCCTGGGTTGGTGGCTTGGGCCCACTGCTGCGGAGGTGCTGGCCCCAGATTGCACCCCGGACACCGCTGCTGCAGGCGTACTTTTCTTTTTCCTAAAAAAGGTTTTGGGGTCAACACCAGGCCTAAACGTCACTTCCTTCTTCTTCTCAGCAACTTTCTTGGTCTTGGAGGACCTGGTACCTGCTTTCTTTGGGCCCATCTTCTTCAGATGTCAGCAGCAGCAATCAGTTGCACAAGTTACAGAGCTGTCTGGTCAGGTGAGTCACACCACATGTGACGTAGAACAGAAGGACGCCCGTCTGGCAGTACAATGGGCGATGAATGATGACAGCCACCACCTCCTCCTCAGTCTTTTGTGCACCTACAAGCAAAGAAGGCATAAGAACATCAGTCAAATGTGGAATTTTTTTAGCTTTAATTTTAATTACTAGTATTATTAGTACACTCAGTAAGAGTAAGAATAGCAAAGAACGAAAATACAAATATAGTGGAAATGGAACTTGTTTATCCTTAATTTGTGCATCATGTTGGATGGATGCAGCATCAGTGACCTGCAGAAGATTGCAATCGGGATGTAAACAATTGTAAGCCAACAGGAACAATGAAAGACACACAGGCCTATGTGGCAAAAACAAATTAGCACACTACTACTACCGTCACCACAGCTCACAGCCACATGGGCACTCATCACAGGCACATGGGTAAAGCCCAGAAAACAATAAACTCAATCAGGCCTATATATCCCTATATGGCCAGAAAAAGGAGGATGCCTGTTACAAATCACAGCTTCATGTAAAAAAGAAAATCCCAATGGCTAAAAGGTTGGAAAGTTACACAACAACAACACATACAAAGGCATTTATTAACACACACCCAAAAAGTTAATTACACCCCAAACACCACAGTTGGAAATTCAATCCAATGCCATCCATGCCCTAAATGATGTTAAAATTCAACAGACAAAATGGAAACAGCTACATCAAGCACCCCCGCTGACTACCTCTGGGACTCTAGGCCTACTGGCAGAATAGCCCACAAGTTTGGAGGCCTATGGCAAAAGCACGATGAAAGGTCACACAAAATGGCCGCCACCACATGGCCTGACCACCCCCAACAACATGAAAAGAAAGAGAAGACAGACAATACATGCCTATGGCAAAAGGACAATGCTTAGCTTCACAAAATGGCCGCCCCACCAGCTCACCCTCAAACATCAAAGTACATAGAAGACAGAAACAGGATGTGGTCCATGCTCCAAAAACTACAACCAAATGACAACCTGAGGACATTTTTAGCAAAATGAACAGAATCAACATTTTCAAGAAGGTTTTATGCAACTCGAGACATATTGCTCGCGAGATTGCAAATTCGGTGTGTTTGGCAGCGCGAATTGTCCAAAACATCGTTATCGCAAGCCCGAGCACACAGATTGGGCACGCGAAGAAGACAAAAACTGTAAGGTCGCGTTGTCGCACTGTGCAAACTTACCAAAACTACGCGAGCTGAAATCCTAGGGTTACCTAGTAGGCAGAAAAATCCATATTATTCAACACACACCCAAAACCTGCAATTCAACACCAAAAACACATTTTGCAAATCAATCCAAATCCATCCATGCCGTACATGATGTTACACTTACAACTTAAACAAACACCACAATAACAGTTGATAAACTTTCATGCACCCATGAGTACTCTAGTAGTACCCTTGGGCCTACTGGCAGAGTAGGCCACAAGCTTGGGGGCCTATGGCAAAAACACAGTGGCTGGTCCCACAAAATGGCCGCCACCACATGGACAGGCGCTCACAAAAAAAAAGAAAAGGAATCAAAATAAGAAAGGAATAAAAAACAGACAAAGCAGGCCTATGGGAAATGCACGATGCCTGGCTTCACCGAATGGCCACCACCCCAATGGTCAGCCCACCAACAAGAGAGTACATACAATATAAACTCAAGCAGGCCTATATCCCTATGTGGCCAGACAAAGGAGGATACCTGTTATTTTATTTACACATCACAGCTGAATGCAAACAATTAAATCCACATGGCTAAAACGTATGTCAAGTTACACAAAAACAACACATACAACAAAGGCATTTATAACACACACCTAAAAAGTTAATTACACCCCAAACACCACATTTGGAAATTCAATCCAATGCCATCCATACCCTAAATGATGTTAAATTCAACAGACAAAATGGAAACAGTTACATCAAGCGCCCCCGCTGACTACCTCTGGGACTCTAGGCCTACTGGCAGAATAGACCACAAATTTGGAGGCCTATGGCAAAAGCACAATGGAAGGTCACACAAAATGGCCACCACCACATGGCCTGGCCACCCCCAACCACATGAAAAGAAAGAGAAGACAAACAATAAATGCCTATGACAAAAGTACAATGCTTGGCTTCACAAAATGGCCACTCTGCCACCCACATGGTCAGCCCACCCTCAAACAGCAAAGTACATAGAGGACAGAAACAGGAAGTGGTTCATGCTCCAAAAACTACCACCAAATGACAACCTGAGGAGTTTTTTTAGCAAAATGAACAGAATCAACATTTTCGAGAAGATTTTATGCAACTCGAGACATATTGCACGCGTGATTCCAAATTCAGAGTGTTCGGCAGCGCGAATTGTACAAAATGTTGTTATCGCGTGGCCAAGCACGCAAATTGAGCACGCGAACAAGACAAAAACTGTAAGGTCGCGTTG
This sequence comes from Lissotriton helveticus, assembly GCF_964261635.1. NCBI lineage: Eukaryota > Metazoa > Chordata > Amphibia > Caudata > Salamandridae > Lissotriton > Lissotriton helveticus. The sequence goes on along the minus strand of NC_136071.1, from coordinate 1,212,945,114 downwards.
TCGCACTGTGCAAAGTTACCAAAACTACACGAGCTGAATTCCTAGGATAACTTACTGTCAGAAAGTGCCATATTATTTAACACACACCCAAAACCTGAAATTCCACACCAAAAATAACATTTTGAAAATCAATCCAAAGCCATCCATGCCATACATGATGTTACAAATTAAAGATACACCACAAAAACAGTTGATTAACTTTCCTGCACGCATGATGAATCTAGTAGTACCTCTGGGCTACTGGCAGAGTAGGCCACAAACTTGGAGGCCTATGGCAAAAGCACAGTGGCTGGAAACACAAAATGGCCGCCACCACATGGCCAGGCCACCCACAGAAAGTAAATACAATGAACACAAGCAGGCCTACACTAACTACATGAACTACTAGGGTTACCTATTGGCTGAAAAAAGCCAACATTTAATTACACACAAAAACTGAAATTCCACTACAACAGAGTTTGCAATTGAATCCAATGCCATCCATGATGTTTAAAAACTTGAAATTTACCAGACACCACAGAAACATGGTTGGACCCATGGGTACCTCTAGGCCTACTGGATGAAATTTCAAATAAATACAACTTGGCCCCTCATGAAAGTACAGGCCTCCCTCAATAATAATTTCGAACATGGATTGAAAAGCCCAGAAAACAGTAGTTAAAAAAAAGCCCAAATCAAACAAACATGTACACCAATTCTCCAACTTACTTGTAAAAGAAAATTTAAAATCCAAAAGTCCTCAATAAATCCAATCAAATGCTATGATGCAGCAGCCATACACAAAAAGTGATCCTTCCAGCTCCAAATTCAAATGAAAGTGAACAGCACATGGACAAAGCACTGGGAGGAGCCTGGTGGACAGGAACAGGAAGTTGGAGACTCAGGGGCACTTCCTTACTCTTGAAAAAAAGAGTAGAAACAAAAAGAGGACTCCTTGCACAAAAAAATACAGCCAAATCACAATCTGAGGGGTTTTCCTGAGCAAAATGATCATTTTTTAGAAGGTTTTATCATGCTCAAGAGATTTTCTGTGCCAGATTGTAGTTTCTGCGTGTTCGGAAACACGATCTTACCAACATGGCCCCGCAAGGAAGATTGCGCGTCCTAATGACGTGATCTCGTGTCCGAATGATGTGATCGCGTTCGCACAGTCGCCCGGGAATGTGCGGCCGGATTCCAAACATCGTGGCGCACGCGACCAGGAGAGAAAATTGAGAAGGCGAACGCAGAACCACTGTAAGTCATTACCGCACACGCGAGAATGCTATTGAGCGCGCGAGGAAGAAAAACTACTACGCTACGCTGTAGATTGCAAAGTAGTCGACAACTTCGCGCTCACTGCGAAGCACGAAGTTGTCGCTACTTCACAGACTCCCCGAATGGAGTGTCGTACAACGCACAGGGTTACACAAGAACCCTTCCCTTCCTGCCCTGGTTCAAGCCTCAGTACGGGGGGTTTGCAGTTCTTTGTGTGAAGACAGGCTAAGCCCTATTCATGTGCAAGTGTCATCTCCTCCCTGCCATCTTGCTCAGGAACGTTACAAAAAGGGGGGTTGAACCCATGCAGTCGCGGGGACCTGGGCGCTACGTGGTACATAAACAGAAGGGTCCCCGCAAGGACAGTGTATTGTACACTACATACACTAAAAAACTAAACACACTACAACAAAATTACTATATGTCAAGTATTGGCATTTATTTGTCAACACCATATAGTTGCCAAAGGGCATTCGAAATTCACAATTAATAAATAGCCCCGTAGGAAGGCAGGAAGGAAGGGAGGGAAAGAGAATAGGTGCACGTGAAGCATGTGAAAAAAGGTGAGCACAGTCAAAAGACAAAATCAATTGTAACTTTATAAATCAATCACAATACATGGTACATAAAATACATGAACCCTAAGTCAGGGCAGACAATGAGACTAAATTAAACGATGACAATCAACGGTCACATACAGATTTTGAAAAAAGTCTGGGGCATGTGCCGGAAGTCCAAGGAAAAACAGTCGACGTTTCGACCCCTGTCTATAGGCTATCTTGAGTCCTTTTACGGGGTCTTCATCAGGACATAAGACCGGGAAATGGGGAGGGAAGATTGGGGCGATAGTATCTGAAAAATTAAAAACAAGAACAATAGCACTTAGTATAATGAAGGTGGACTGAATCCAGCCATCTGAAACTCTAATAACTAATGAGAGGTGAAATTACCATGGAGTAAAGGCCCACAATGGCTCTAAACTTGGAAAAGGAGATGATGCCACGCAAAATATCGTGATCAGTCTCACCGATAAATATTCGCAACTACAGAGGAGAACAAAAATTCATAAATGGTGAGTGCATGTATCTGATCACCAATACACTCAAACATCAATTAACTTAAAACATAAACAAGGAATATCAAAATGACTCAAATGGGTGAAAACCGTGGATGAGTCAATTCATGGACCCAGCTGGGAAAGGACATCATACGACTCCATACAAGAGTTCATTACATTGACCTTAAGGGCAAGGTCCAAACTCAACATACCGTTACTGTAAAATGTCCCACATGTGTCACATGGCAGTATGGAAAACATTCAATTTGGTGACCGTTGCTACTATAATATACTTTTTATATATATAGCATACCTCCGCAATTAGGAAGAGACAGCGTAGTGCTTTAAAATCTGGCTTCCTTCCTGCCTTCCTACGGGGCTATTTATTAATTGTGAATTTCGATTGCCCTTTGGCAACTATATGGTGTTGACAAATAAATGCCAATACTTGACATATAGTAATTTTGTTGTAGTGTGTTTAGTTTTTTAGTGTATGTAGTGTACAATACACTGTCCTTGCGGGGACCCTTCTGTTTATGTACCATCTTGCTCAGGAAGACCCATCAGCCTGGTAATGGACCATCAAAATGTAGGTGACACACCTCAGCTCTTTTTGTGTGTGACTGCTTAGAGGGAATACACAAAACCCAGCTGTCACCCACCCCAGACGTATCTTCAGAGACAGTCAGAGGCACATAATGTCTAAAATAAGAAAATGTCACCTTTCTAAAAGTGGCACTTTCAAGACTTTGGGGCAGATTTATGTTAACTGGCGCATCCCCAGGGATGCGCCAGTTAATGTGCGCCACAGTGCGCCACAGCTCCGCCACCCATGGTGCGCCGCATTTACAATGCGGCGCACCATGGGGCAAAAACGGCACAGATGCGTGACGCATCTGTGCCGTAAAGGCGGCGCATTGCTGGAGTTGCGTCGCAAGCGCGACGCAGCTCCAGTAAGGCTCGGGGGTGCCCTATCTGACCAATGCTGCATCAAGACCTACGCCTGCTTCAAGCAGGCGCAGGCTTTTGACGCAGCATTGGCCTGAAAATGACTGAGTGAAATCTCATAGATTTCACTCAGCCACTTTTGCGAGGCGCACCTGCCCCGGAACGCCCACCCTGCGCCGGAACGCCCACAAGCGGCGCAGGGCTTTACAACGTGACACATCTGCCTAGATGCGTCACGTTGTAAATCGTTCGTAGGGATGCGCCACGTTTACGCCGCCTTGCGTGACGCAACAGCGGCGTAAACGTGGCGCAAGGCCTTCATAAATCTGCCCCTTATAATTTAAAAACTAACGTTACCAGTTTGTGATTCTAAAATGTGAGTCTACAGACACCAAACTTTAAATATCCATCTTGTCCCAAATGGAAATTATACTTATAAGATTTAATAATTTTATCCCAATGTTAACCTATGTGGAATGCAGGCCCTGCAGTAGTGAAAAATTAATTTAATATTTTTCTACTATCAGGACATTTAAAAGTTAAACGTACATATCCTAATTTTTAAATACAATACTAGGCCTGGGCGGTAAATGCCGTTCCGCTCGCGGAATTTGCAGAATTTGGTAATTTAGCGTTCCGCGGAGAATGCAAACTTGGCCAAAATTCTGCGTTCTGCGAGTTCACGAAATGTTTTGCTTGTTCGCGTTCTCAAATGCGTGTTTGTAAGATATTTCCCCCCAAGCATGCAAACAGCGATTGCGAACAGTAAAAATCTATTGCGAATTAGCAATTCTGCGTGTTCGTGGAATTTTTGCGTGTTCGGCGAGATTTTTAACCGTTTCGCTGAGATTTGCGTAACGCGATTATCCAAATTCCACCCACCCCTATACAATACACCCTGCTGTTGGGGCAGTCTACAGCCTACTTTTGGTATGACTAATATATATCAGAAAGGAAGATTTAGGCCTGGCAAGTAGATAATCTTGCCATGTCGACATGGCAGTTTAAACTGTACACACAGACTCTGCAATGGCAGGCCTGAAACATGTTTAAAGAGCTACTAAAGTGACTGGTACAATCAATGCTGTGTAGCATTTAATTTTCAGGCCTTTGGGCATGTGTAGTGCACTTTTTAGGGACTAATAAGTAAATTAAATATACTAATTATGGATAAGCCAATGTTAAGTTGTTTTAGAGTGAGAGCATCTGCACTTTAGCACTGTTTAGCAGTGGTAAAGTTCCCACAATCCTAAAGACTGCAAAAATGAAGTCAGAAAAACAGGAGGTCAAAAAGCAAAAAAGTCAGTGAAAATTGGATCAAGGATTCCAGGCTAACATGTGTCCCCCTCAGCTGAAAATGGGGAGAGGTACCCGACTCTAGGGGAGTTCTCTTTACTAAGGCAGAAGAACCTGGAGAGATGGTTAGTATTTTAGTGATCTATTCCAGGATGATGTTCCACCGTAAAGTCCATTCCCTGTAAGAGGATGGACCACCTCAAAAGTTTAGGATTCTCGCTCCTCATCTGCATTAACCATCTGAGGGGCCCGTGGTCTGTCTGAACCTGGAAGTGAGTGACAAACAGGTATGGCTTTAGCTTTGTCAGTGCCCAGATCACAACAAAGGCTTCCCTTTCAATTGCACTCCACCTCTGTTCCATGGGAAGTAGCCTTCTGCTAAAGGTTGATCCAGGCCCTGTTCAATTATTTGTGACAGCACCGCCTCTACACCTACCCTACTCTGAGGCACTTGTCTGAATAAAAAATTCCGATTAGACGCCAGGAGCCTTGAGCATGGGTGCCATGCACATGGCCTCCTTCAGGGTGTCAGAGACTTTCTGGAACGCCTCTCTCTAGATCACCTGATGGGTCTGCTTCCTAAAAGTCAGCTCTGTAAAGGGGGTAGCAGTGGTATGAATCTCCTGTAATACCTATGGAGGCTTAAAGCAACTCTCACCTCTGTTTGGGTCTTGGGGTTTTCCTATCAGGAATTGTCTCTATCTTGGTCTAGAGGGGTTGCACCTTGCCACCTTACAGTTGGTGACCCAAGTAGACCAGAGCTCCCTGCCCTGTCCGGCACATACTGACCTTGATAATCACGCCTGCCCTCTGCATAGCCTGAAGCCCTTCCTTGAGGTGACACAGGTACTCCTCCCAACTGGAGCTGAAGACCGCAATGGCGTCTAAGTAGACAGCATTGTAGTTCTCCAACCCAGCCAGGACCTGGTTGACCAAACCCTGGAAAGTGGTAGGGGTGTTCTTTAACCGAAGAGCTTGACTCGGAACTGGAAGAGCCCTTCTGGTGTGGAGAACTCAGACCTCTCTTTTGCCCCTCGGGCAAGGCAATCTGTCAGCACGCAGACGTTAGGTCAAACATGTTTACGAACTTGGCAGCTCCAAGTTGATCTAGGAGTAGGGGTGGGCAGAACTCACAAAGTTTTACTCTACAGAATTCCGCTAAGTTCCATGAAGACTCTGAGGACACCATAGAGTTCTGACCACCCCTAGCTAATTGATCAGCTGTATAATAGATTTCAGCTAGATTGCCTCTGTGCTTAAGCCCCTTGGCACCTGCTGCAGGAGGAAGTGCTCTCTAGTGGGCACCGTGCTGCAAACTATTAAACTGCTGCAATGAGACCCTGTGGCAAAAGGGAATAAAGCCTCCGAGGGGAGGCTGTGGAGGACTGTACTTGGGCGTGTCAACCTTAAGTAAAAGTGGCGTATGCCTTGTTTCTTCAAGGGATGAACTTAAGCATTCAACTCAAATAGGAAAACAGACCTTGAGAACAAAACCAGATTCAAGTGAGGAGGTCAGTGAAAACACTCCCTGTCCCACTGTCGTGCAACGCCACCTTACATATCAGCTCCACCATGAAGTAGCCTGGTGTGATCACCAGCAAGAAGATGAGCCAGCACATCCAACCAATGGCCCCAGAGCTGCGAGCCTTATACTTCTCTCAATAGCTCCAGTCAGCAGTGTATCTACTCCCTTCCACTGTCTGTACAGATACTTATCGCTGCAGTCCCAGACCTGTGGGCTATGCTTCGCATTGCTGCCAAGACTTACTCATGCAATAGGATAACTAAACTCTGACCAAAGAGTATGTTGCTGTGCTTTTAGCAAACTGTCACACTTCCATTGTCAAGTCTTTTCTTGTGAAAACAAAAGCAGTCTTGAAACAAGAAGCTTTCTGATGGGCCCAGAGGAGTGCCTGTGGTGAGATGGCTCAATAATCAGTGGCAGCAACCAAGGTATACAGTGTGACTCCAGGAAGTACTTGCTGCAGCTGGGATAGGCTGAGCTCTATCTGGGTGTCATGGGAAGAGGCTTTCCCTTGTTAACTACTGAGGATCCTTGTAAGGCTCAGGAGCAATGAATCTAGGGTCAGTGAACCAATAAATTCTGGCATGCACTTGCGTTTCTTGTTGACACTGTCTAGGGGGCTTTTGCCTTTACAAAGGATCCATCACAGTCTCTAAAATAGTTATTTAATGTGATGGACCAATACACTGAGTGACTTGTAGTCCTACACTAACTAACTCTCAGACTCCTCGCTTGGGCCCCAGACATTTGCATTTGAATCGGCCCATAGTCCCAGATGAGACTGTAAATGCAGCAGGAGGCAGGGCCCCCCTTGAAAGTCTTCTGGAAAACACAAGTTAGGTTTCAGACACTTTTCTTCTCTACCTCCCTACCACCTGCCCTGCTCTGCCCCCTCCATCTCCCTCATTCCACCCATCAAAAGCTCTGCTCCCTACAGTAAACAAAATAAAGGATTGCAATGCTTGCTGACCCATGAATTTGCTTCAGAGAGGCACAAGATGAAATTCTGTGAATGTGTCCAGTATTTAGTGTGGCTTTGCAAGGAGTTTCAAAATGGAACTAATTATTAGGCTTTTATCTTAAGTAGTGCTTATTGATTCTGCTGGTTTGGCAGTGGAATGTATTAATAATTCCCCATTACAAGAGTGACATGGAACTACTAAATTCTTCCAATTCTGCCCACCCCTATCTATGAGCTCATCAGCTCTGTGGGATTAGGTGCAATGAGTCCTAGCGGCTGCATTAAGCCTTTGTTAGTCCACACAGAAACAAAGTTCACATGTGACACCAGGAGGAGCAACCTTGGGGACCAGCACCACTGGGCTGGATGAGGGCTCTTTGTGGGCTCAATAACCCCTAATTGATATTTTGAAGAACTCTTCCTTAATGTTAGCCCTCACTTTATCAGACAACCTGTAGATTTATGTTTTCACACATGGGCTATCTCAAGTGTAAATATCATGGGTGATCATCAGTGAGCACAGGGGTAAGTGAAAAAAGAGAGACAAACTGTCTCAACAACTGGAGGCAGTCACTCTATCTAGGGCCAGTGTAGGGCAGAGTCTAACATGGTCCACTAACCCATCCTGCTCTTCGGAACATAGGAGGTTGGGAAAGGCTCACTTTCTTCTTTCACCCTATCATCAGTTACCAAGAGCATGTTAACCTGAGACCTCTCGGAGTGGCACTTGAGGTGAATACCATGCATGACACTCAAAGGTGTCCTAGGGGTTTGGAGGTATTCCAGGTAGGTGACATGACATCGCTCTTAAGAGGCTCTTTCACAGGATGCCCATACAGAAGTACAAAGTTAATAAAAACAACCACTTTTTGCTGTACCTCCCTGCATGCAAACAAAAGGCACAGCAGGAGGATGCCCCACGTATGCCTCATGGTGTCTGATAGACCCATACTCATTCCTTTCAGGGTTTGGTTGAACATCTCAACCAACCCTTTGGTTTGAGGGTGGTAAGGAGTGGGTAACTTTTAGGTCACCCGACATGGTAAACAGTCATAATATCGATTCCAAAATATAGAATGGACATAATATCGAAGTAAAAATATAGAATGGACAAAATATCGAATGGACACAATATAGTGGTTAAAAAAATCGAATTTAAGGTAAGTAATATCGATTTTCAAAATATAGAAGTCAAAATATCGAAGTATACAATATAGGCATTAAATATATCGATTTTTTAATAATATCAATTTTTTTAAAGTGTTTTGTATGTTAGTATATGTGTGAAAAGTGTATATTAATTTTTGTATTGTATGTTTAATGTATTTTAAGTAATGAATGTTATGTTATTTAATTTTTGCGTAATTTAATTCTGTAGCGGGTTGTGGGTTTATAGGGGAATAGGGTGGGAAGTAATTTAATTATATTAAATTAAATATTAATTTTTAGCAATTATTATTAATTTTTAATTAAATTTAGCTTTTTAGTTCTGTAGCGGGTTGTGGGTTTATAGGGGAATAGGGTGGGAAGTAATTTAATTGTAATTAATTAAATATTTTTATTTATTTATTGGTATTCATTTTGAATTTATTGTTATTTTTTAATTGGTAATTAATTTTTATTAATTGCCAATTAATTCGTATTAATTGATTAATTGTTAATTATGTTAATGTTCTAAATTTATTTTCTGTAGCGGGTTGTGGGTTTATCGGTGTATAGGGTGGGAAGTAATTTAATTGTAATTAAGTAAATAATTTTTTTCATTTATTGGTATTGATTTTAAATGTATTGTTAATTAATTTTAATTGGTAATTAATTTCTATTAATTGGCAATTAATTTTTATTAATTGGTAAATATTTTGTATTAATTAAATATTTGATAATTATGATAATTGTATTAATGTATTTTCTGTAGTGGGATGTGGGTTTATAGGGGAATAGGGTGGGAAGTAATGTAATTATAATTAATTACATATTAAAAATACTTTTTGTGTATTGATAATTAATTTACTGTTAATTTTTAATTGGTATTAATTTTTATTATTAATTAGTTTTTGTTATTGAAAATTAATTAGTTGTTAAATAATTATGAATAGGTTATTAATTTTTAATAACGTATATGTAGTTGTATTTCTAATTAATCATTACATAATATTCATTTGGTTATTAATTTCAATTAATGTTTTATTGGTATTGATATTTAATTTATTTTTAATAATATATTAAATCATTACTTTCCCTACTGTTAAACTCACTGGAGTGGGAATAGTAATTTTCACCCTCCCGCTATCCAAAGCTTTCCCTACTGTTGCACTCTCTGGAGTGGGAATAGTATTTTTTACCCCTACGCTATCCAACGCTTTCCCTACTGTTGCACTCTCTGGTGTGGGAATAGTAATTTTTACCCCTACGCTATCCAAAGCTTTCCCTACTGTTGCCCTATCTGGAGTGGGAATAGTAATTTTCACACTCCCGCTATCCAACGATTTCCCTACTGTTGCACTATCTGGAGTGGGAATAGTAATTTTTACCCCTACGCTATCCAATGCTTTCCCTACTGTTGTACTCTCTGGAGTGGAAATGTAATTTTTACTCTTCCAATATCCAACGCTTTCGCTACTGTTGCACTCTCTGGAGTGGGAGTAGTAATTTTTACCCCTACGCTATCCAACGCTTTCCCTACTGTTGCACGCTCTGGAGTTGGAATAGTAATTTTTACCCTCCCGCTATCCAACGCTTTCCCTACTGTTGCACTCTCTGGAGTGGGAATAGTAATTTTTACCCTGATGCTATCCAACGCTTTCCCTACTGTTGCACTCACTGGAGTGGGAATAGTATTTTTTACCCCTACGCTATCCAACACTTTCCCTACTGTTGCACTCCCTGGAGTGGGAATAGTATTTTTTTCCCCTACCCTATCCAACGCTTTCCCTACTGTTGCACTCACTGGAGTGGGAATAGTATTTTTTACCCTCCCGCTATCCAACGCTTTCCCTACTGTTGCACTCTCTGGAGTGGGAATAGTAATTTTTACCCTTATGCTATCCAACGCTTTCCCTACTGTTGCACTCACTGGAGTGTGAATAGTATTTTTTACCCCTACGCTATCCAACGCTTTCCCTACTGTTGCACTCTCTGGAGTGGGAATAGTAATTTTTACCCCTACGCTATCCAACGCTTTTCCTACTGTTGCACTCTCTGGAGTGGGAATAGCATTTTTTACACCTACGCTATCCAACGCTTACCCTACTGTTGCACTCACTGGAGTGGGAATAGTATTTTTTACCCCTACGCTATCCAACGCTTTCCCTAGTGTTGCACTCACTGGAGTGGTAATATTAAATGTTACCCTCCTGCTATCCTACGGTAAAATATTGTAAATTTTTTATTAATAACTTAAATTAATTATATCTTAATTTTAAGGTCATTTGAGTATTTTTAAGTATGTTTTAGTTAATTATATTTATTATTTCATTAATTTTAAATTACTTTTAAGACATTTTTAAAAAATTGATATTTTGACTGACTATATTTTTTACAGACTATATTTTGGATTCGATATTTTTGTACTTACCTGTTTGTAGATAGGAATTCGATATTTTGTCATTCTATATTTTGGTGACTATATTTTGGTAAGTCTATATTTTGTCATTCTATATTATGTCAGTGATCCACCCGACATTCCTTCCACATGACCTTCATGTAGAACAGCATGAAGGTGGTACTCCCAAAAAGATAGCACCTTCTTGGGGAAACCCACACAGGTAAAGATTCCCATTAGTGCACCAGCCATGACAGATGCAGTCACCATCCTCAGGGGGTTAGCATCCGGGTACCAGGTGACATGCTTCACCAAGACCAGAGTGAATTTGTTGTCCATGACTGTCTTGGGGTCCAGAAGCACAGTGATGTCAATTCCCACCCTCTCAAAGGGGATGCTAACGACATGAAAATGTTATCGGGGCCTTGCACTTCCCCCCAGTCTAGCCACTTGCCTGGCAGGTAGGACAGGACCCTCAGTACGCATCTGAGGCCTTCCTCAATTGAGGCCAATAAAAGTGGGTGACAAGCCTGTCAAAGTTCTTTTCTTGCCCCAAATGTCCTGACAGTGTCACATCATGAGCCAGACTTAACAGGAAAGTCCTCTAATACTAAGCGGCCACCAAGGCACATTTTGCACCAGGCTCAGATCATTTAGGCTCACTTTACAGGAGACCATTCTCCCAGTATATCAGGTGCTTGCAAGGCCTGGGTGGTGAACTCTGCTCCATTCGTGGAGTTTGCAGAGTTTTCTGTACTCGGCGCTCCTGGGAGTTTGCGGTGTGCAGAAAACGCCACTCTACGTAGTGCAGTTGAGTTTTTTCCGTGCTGGCCAACGGTAAGTTGGCGCACTGCCACTCAGGTAAATTACTACTCAAGCGTCAAGAAGATCAGAGAGAACAGCAGTTCACACTGCACTCCATCACTTGCAGAACTCCGCAGAGTTTTATGTCACTTCGTGAAGGTTTGCGTAGGGGAACTCAATGAACTAGTGCTTGCCAGAGGTGTCAACAGCTGCCTGGGTCTTAGCCTACTGCCACAGATCCTCAGGAGAAGGGAATGTCATTTGTGCCCTGCAAAACTCTTCCCTGGTGGGACCTCCTTCCTGCTGCCAATTGGTCAGCTCAAGCAGGTCCCCCTGTTCTGCCACTTACTCCCTTGTAGGTACTGTGGCTTCCCCCTCAGGTTCAGCCTCCACCTGAGCCATGGGAATTTCAGCAGTGCATTTCCTGTGCCACTTGATCTGTTACTTTTTGGCAGGTGTCTGGTAGGTTCTTCCAGACTTCAGGTCCTTTGAGCATCCTCTTTGGCTGCCATGGACTATGAGGTAAGACACACCCACTCATGCAATCCTAACAGTTCAACATGGAACCTGAGCTAGACCTCCTTCCAGGCAGTATGCTTCAGGTGAAGAATGAAGATGAAATCAACCTAGATCTGTGACTGGGGTGAGTGTCTGAAACGTTTTAGTGCTCTATCCATAATTTTTTTGTGTTTTATTTGTCTGTTCTAAGTTGGCAGGGTTGCCAAGACATGGGTCCCTTGCTCAGTCTGCCACTGGATTCAAGCTAGCCTGGCTGATGTGGGGTCTTACAAAACTGTTCCCACAATGCTTATTTCCAGTCCAGGGAAGACCTGACTTGGCAGTTCATGCTGGACTTTTCCCATGAGGCACAGGGTCAAGACTGATTTGCATATGGCTGTGTCTGAACTTGGGTGACAAAGTGACCTAAAGAACGGTGATGGATTCAACCCAGATCTGTGACTGGGGTGAGTGTCTAAAAAGGTTCAGTGTTCTGTCCATCATCTCCTTGTGTTTGCTTTTCTTCGCCCTAATTTGGCAGTGTCGTGTTTTGGCAGCTCCTGAGTTAGCGTTTAGCACAGCTACACGGTCTTTTCTGTTAACTTGACCAAAACGAACGGGGGCCATTTTGAATCCCTCTGACTTCCGTTTTCTATGAACACGCTGCCTCGTGGTCAGTGTGCCCTTTTGTCCTTTCTTGATATTCATGGTCCCTTATTCTGCTCGGCAACAGGCTATTTTTAGTACTGGTCAAGCGCACATGCGCATCATGCATTCACTGGTCACTCTTTAGGAATGTTGGTACTAACTGACCAGTGCTATTTGACTCCTCCCACCTGCTGGCTGTGTTCCAAAAATGACCTTATATGTACCTAAAATGTGTAACTTGTGACCGCCTATCTTTTTATTGCTATTAAACTGTATAAAAGAGGTCGCGCACCAATGTTCGGTGTGCTACTTCTTACACTGCCGAAGGGTGCGGTAGGAATGTATCACCACCCCATGGGGTCTTAATAAACTTGTCTTTTACCTTTTCCAGTGTCCGTGCCAACTTCTATACTAAGGTGTTCGAGAGCTTAGCAGAATATGTAGGCCTGATTTGAACCCAACACCACAATTGGCGACCACGAAGGGACTCATCGGCGACTCGGATGCCCGAAGGAGAGGTCGTGACGAAGGTCAGGAAACTCGCCATGGACGCGTACGCTGCCACTGAGTGACCCGAGTCTTGGCACCCACGGTGTGTCATTCCTTCCTTCCGATCTGACCTTCCAGGTGGCGCCGGTCTCCGACTGAGATTCTGATCTTGGATTGTCGTGATGTGCCGTTTTGGCTGATTTGACCACAGAACTTGGCAGTTGGACTTTGGACGTTTGAAAATATTTGGTAAGCTTTTGATTGGTGAGGTAGTCTACTGACACTTACTGTGGCTTTTTGAATTTTGAATTTGAATTTGAACTTGTTTGAAGTTAGCTAACGTTTGAATCTTTGAATTTGAATTTGAATATGTGAAGTGCACCTCACATAGGCAGGCATGTAGGGATATTTCTCTGATTTATTTTATTTGAACGGTACACCGCGTTAGGTGTCATTTTTGTTGTATCGCGTTCTCGTGGTACTTTTTGAAACATGCCTGTTTTTAGCACACTCCGCAGGATGTGCTGTCCTGAAAATGGTACCAATTATCGATTAAGTAAAAAACAGCCGGCTCCCCCAGAGGGGACTCCAAATCGTGAAATATATGTCAAATTCGGTATTCCACCAATAATGTATAGTACATTATGGCATAAGTATACTAAGACTGATCGTGAATTACAGTGGCCACTATATGGATCGTTTGACATTCGAAAGGTACAATATGTAGAGCAGTGTTTGTTTCAGCGAAGGTCTAGACAAGATATGTTTGATTGTGTGCGTATGTGGGAGAAAGAGGTGCGTGAACGAGCGAAGCGTGAGGAAGCCTTGGCGGAGAAAGTGCAGCGGAAGGCTGCACATGACAAAGCTTTACAGCTACAGGAGAAGGAATTACAGGAAAAGAAAGAGAGGGAGAGACGAGAACGCAATTTACAGGTTAATGGTCAATTCCCTATCAGGCGTCCTCTTTATCCAGTCCTTACTAATGAAACAGATGATTTTTCATTACTAGATCGTTGTCCGCCTCCGTACGTCACACCTACGGCTCCGAACAAGGAATCAGACGAGGATAGTGATCGAACACAGCATACCAGGTTACATGCAGAACGAACTGCGGAATTACGTTCGTTTGCACGAAAGCTAAATATTAATACTGTTACTGTTTCTGACATTACTGCGAAAATGGAACAGTGGTCTGATCAGGAGCGACTGTATTTTTTAGATCATTTTGGAGATGAAGTTGTTGAGCGGTACAGAAAATATTCTCTTGAGTTAGAGCCAAAGGAGATATCCGAGGGTCGTGAGAATTTTCGTGAAGGTCTTTTTGTTCTTTCAGATGCGGACGACTTCTTCAAGCGTTTGATTCAACTGCGAAATGAGGCGACACGACTACGGGAGTTGGCAAAGTCGAAGAATTCGTCTGCGTCCGGAGCGACGGGGATATCCAAAGAATGCCCTATCTTTGAAACAGATAAGATCGCTGCGATTAATGTTAGACCTATGCGAGAAGCTGCGCCTTTATATGTCCCTCATAAAGGGGATGGCACAGATGATGATAAAAGATCCAAAGATGCGAAAGGGTATTTTGTATATAACTGGGTTTATACGCCTTGGAATAGAGCAGATGTTATGGCGCTTAAGAATGCTTTACCTGATCCCCGTAAAAATCCTGCGGCTTTTTATGAAAATGTTGAAAGCGCGATTTCTTCGTGTATTATGACGTTAGTTGATATTGACCTGTTTTTCGGGTTGATATTGCCTCCTGATATGTGGAGAGCGATTCGTAAGTTTGATGACCTCACGACTCTCGGGGCCACTTGGAAAGATCTTGTTCAGGCTGATTTAGACAGAGAACCAGCATGTAAGCCGTGTCAATTAATATTAGACCTTCCACAGGCCATACTAACAAAATTAAAGACTCTTGCTCCCGCTAAAAAGATTGATTGGACTATGTTAGCTTCTTGTACACAAAAAATGGATGAATCGGTTTCTGATTTTTTCTCTCGCTTCGAGGAAGCGTTCCATGATTACAGTGGTCAATCATTGACAGAAGATACAGGCAGGCACTTATTCGTTGATAAGTATGTGGCTAATCTCCTACCGGAGATTGCAAAACGATTAAAAGCGAGTGAAAGTTCATGGACCACAGCAACCCCTGCTTCTTTATTGACTATGGCTCAATATTATGAACGACAGGAATTGGAGGCAAAAGAAAGTAGTGAAAAGAAGGCGAAGGATTTGAAGACGAAGGTAATGTTAGCTCAGGTTCAGGCTACGAGAGGAAACAATAGAGGAGGGCGAGGATCGTACAGTAATGCTCCTCCCCCTCGTTCTGACATTTCTGTGAATCAATGTGCATACTGCAAACAGTTTGGGCATTGGATTGCAGACTGTCCGGTGTTTCGAGAGCAGCGTAATTTGAGGGGACGAGGAAGTGGGAGGTCTAGAACTAATTATGGGGGGTCAAGAGGAGGCTATGGAACGACTGATCGAGGAGGTTATGGCACGAATGATCGCGGAGGATATGGAGCAAGGGGTCGTGGTCAGACAGATTATAATACGTTTGATAATCGTAATCAATATCAGATAAATGAGGGTGGTTCTGCTGAGCCACGGGATGAGCACTATGCATAGGATTGCGTAGGATGGGGTGTGGAATCGGTTGAGGTACCAGTTGATCAAAGGGGTCCATATATAGAAGCACATGTTCTGGGTTCTACTGATAAATTTCTGGTCGATACAGGAGCTACTCGTAGCGCCTTGTCCAAATACTTGGTTCCAAGGGCTCCCCTGTCTGGCGAGGTAATTACAGCTATAGGGTTCGATGGAACACCTACTTCTAGCCCACTGTCTCAACCAGTTGCATTTCATGTTGATAAATTTGCTGCCCCTTGTCTTTTTTTGTTGTCTCCAAATACACCAGATAATATTATGGGACTCGATATGTTAAAACACTTTCGAGCCACTATTCGCTGTGCCCCAGAAGGAGTGCGAGTTGTGTTGAATGAGAATTACCCAGAATTAGAGCGAGTGTGTTTTCTCCATGAATCTGAAGTACTGGCCTCCTTACCGAAAACGTTGTGGGCCACTTCCGATACGGATGTGGGGCGGATGATAATTCCTCCAGTACGTATTACTGTAAAGGAGGGAGTATCTCTACCACGTGTCCCACAATATAAGATTTCCCGAGAGGGTGAACTTGCTTTGATACACATTGTCAATGATTTGATTTCGGCAGGAGTAGTTGAGGAAGTCCCCTACAATGTTTGCAATAGCCCCATTTTACCGATCCTTAAAAGAGATACAGATGCTAAGGTTTACCGTTTCATTATTGATTTGAGGGAAATAAACAAGATACTAGTGCCTCAATACCCGGTGGTGTCTGACATCACCACGTTGCTTACGTTGGTTCCATCGACGGCAACTACTTTTACAGTCATCGATTTGAAGAATCGATATCTATTCGGCTTTACATTGAACAATAAATCGTACAGATTCTGTCGAGTTCCTCAAGGCTATACTGAAAGTCCTAGCATTTATAGTCAGGCATTAAAAAGACAGCTTGATTCCTTTGAATTACAAGATGGAGTGGCTCTTATTCAATATGTAGATGATATCTTACTTGCTGCAGACACGCCAGAACAATGTGAGAAGAGTACCTTTTCCTTGCTTTCCTTCCTGGCCAAACATAATCATAAAGTTTCGAAGAAAAAGCTGCAATATTGTAGACCAAAGGTGACCTACCTCGGTCATCTTTTGTCTAAGGAGGGCCGTGCATTGACACCAGATCGAATTCAAGCAATCCTAGACACTCCAGTTCCTCGCACCCAGAAGGATGTTCGTGCCTTTATAGGTTTGACGTCTTTTTGTAGGCAATGGATATTGGGTTTTTCACATATCGTTAAACCATTGTTGGCATTGTTGTCTAAAGATACACCGATCCCCATTGAATGGACGGATGAATGTCAGAATGCTTTTGAACAATTAAGACAAGTTCTTTGTTCTGCACCAGTGTTAGGTACACCTGATTACACGAAGATTTTCACATTGTATGTACACGAGAAGGATGGGTGCGCATTGTCAGTGTTAGTGCAGACACACGGAGACAAACAGAGGCCTTGTGCGTACTTCTCGGCGGTACTCGACCCTGTGGCTAGAGGATTGCCTGGATGTTTTCGAGCAGTTGCAGCAACAGCAGTTGCGATACGACAAAGTGAGGGAATAGTTTTGTCACACAAATTGTTGGTGTTAGTTCCCCATGCGGTAGATGCGTTACTGAATCAAACGAAAACACAGCATCTAACCAGCGCCCGTTTGACAGGATATGAGATAACATTGTTGGCGCCGCACATCACACTAAAACGATGTACGACACTGAATCCTGCTACTTTACTGCCGGATCCTGTTGCTGAGACTCAGAAGGAAGAACAACATGATTGTGTTTTTCTGACTGAGGAACAGACAAAGGGTCGTATCGATTTACAGGATACACCGTTTCCAGATGTAGATGGGGAACTGTGGGTTGATGGATCGTGCGTGAGGTTACCAGATGGTACGACTTCTGCAGCCTACGCGATCACGACACTTAAGACAGTTGTAGAAGCAGCACGAATACCCCAGAAATCGGCTCAAGCAGCTGAACTGATAGCCTTAACGAAAGCATGTGAGTTAAGTGCTGGACTATGTGTGAACATTTACACGGATAGTCGTTACGCTTTTGGAGTAGTGCATGATTTTGGCCTACTCTGGAAGGAACGAGGATTTTTGACTTCACACGGAGTACACATCATGCATGGAGAATTGGTACGCGATCTCCTGAATGCACTGTTATGCCCAAAGAAAGTTGCAATAGTCAAGTGCAGTGCACACAAAAAGGTGACGGACAAAATAGGGCAAGGCAATGCTTTCGCAGATCGCATTGCGAGAGAGACCGCTATGCTGCAAAATAATTTCCCCATGTATGTGG
Source organism: Lissotriton helveticus (assembly GCF_964261635.1). Classification (NCBI taxonomy): domain Eukaryota; kingdom Metazoa; phylum Chordata; class Amphibia; order Caudata; family Salamandridae; genus Lissotriton; species Lissotriton helveticus. Next base: position 1,212,927,127 of record NC_136071.1, on the reverse strand, counting down.
TGAAGTCACAAGCCGAGCGGTGGCATGATGCTAGAGAAGAAATATTAGATATACAGAAGTCAGCATCTGAGGCAGAACTTATGAAATGGGCCACTGAAGGAGTATTGGATGATGAGGGTTGCTGGCGTAGTAAAGATATGGAGAGATGGAAACTACCCATGGCCTATTTACAAACAATGGTGCAAATGACACACGGGCTGGCACACATTGGAGCTCTCGCAATTACTAAATTGCTTACACGAGTTTGGGAAAATGCTGATATTGCAAGCACGGCTAAGAGAGTAGTACAGACTTGTCTGATATGTTTACAGCACAATCCTGGACAAGGGACTTATACTCCCAAAGGAGAGTTTGTTCCACCTACTGCACCATTCGAAGTACTGCAAATGGATTACATCCAGCTGGAGCGCTGTAATAATCTCAGGTATGTCCTAGTGGTGGTGTGTGCCTTCAGCAAATGGATTGAGGCTTACCCTACGAAAGACAATACAGCATTGACAACAGCTAAGGTGTTACTCAAAGAGTACTTCCCGCTCTATGGTGTTTGTAAACTTATGTGGAGTGATAATGGTCCTCATTTCATTGGGAAAGTAATGGAGTACATCCTGAAAGGATTGGGAATCAGACAATGATTCCACGCAGTCTTTCACCCACAATCAGCAGGTTTGGTCGAGAGATACAATGCAACTCTGAAACTGAAGCTAGCAAAGATAGTGGCATCCACATCTCTGAAATGGCCGGATGCTTTGCCTTTGGCATTGCTGTCCATTCGATCAGTCCCACATTCTCGATCTGGCCTCACACCCTATGAAGTGGTGTTTGGAAGGCCGATGAATATTTGGGGAATTCCAAAACCTCGTTTAATACATGATGTGCCTTGTATAATGATGAACGATTATTTGGCACGATTAACAAATGATTTGCTTTCTATTCATCAACAGGTTCGAGAGGCGCTCCCTGATAACTCCACTGGTGAGGCTCACGATCTCCGCCCTGGGGACCACGTGATGGTCAAAGTATTTGAGCGATCCAGCAGTTTGGAACCGAGATGGCATGGCCCTGAACAAGTGCTGCTGGCTACGCGAACTGCTGTGAGAGTCACCAACAAGAAGCGGTGGATACATTCAACGCACTGCCGACGTGTCTCTCCGGATCTGGTGAGCCCTGTGGTGCTATCCGACTACAGAAAGATTTTGGATACAGAAAAGAGCCCAGCTGTCACGCCTGATGAATTGGAGGGAGCCTTCCCGGACCACGTTGTTTCTGATAAAGTGAAGTACAATCTACGTCCCAGGAAATAAGATTCCCTTTTGTGTTTTTGAAACTGGTTGGTAACCGCTCTGAGGTTTGTGAAACGGAAGCCAGGAATATCAAGGGGGGGGGATCAGTTCTACCCAGTGTAGCGACACCCGTCTTGAATCCCGGAGAACAAATCAACGGCAGCCTCGGTCCAGAACCAATCGTTTTTATTTTTCCGCTTAGTGTTGCTTTTGAAGAATATTGTTTTGTGAACTATGGCATCTCCTTCGACACGAAAAGGGAGAATTCTTGGTGCTGTTTTTTTTGTCTTGACCGTAGTGGTGATTGCAGTATTAGCTTGGACTATAGAACTATTGTTTCCTGTACGAGAACATTTGCTGCCCACCACTCCGAGTCCATCTGAACATTTTCATTTTACTTTGCCTTTTCACGAAGAAAGACATAGGCAGACTTATTTGAATAACAGCTTTATTCAGATTTTGCATCATACTCATAACATGACCAACATGTCCAATTGTTGGGTATGTGGAATGTTGCCCGGACATCAGAAGAAGGGAGGAACACCACTCATTCCTCTCCCGTTTTCTCATAATGGTTCTTGTCATGCTTGGTACACTCTTCTCTTCACCTTGCGATGGCCAACGAAAGGTGGACTACTTTTTCGATTGAATAAAATATGCTATAACGATAAAGAAGGCTATCCACATGCTGAAGGAACTAAATTTGAATGGGAAGAGTATCGTCCGGACAATGTTTCTACACCTCGTGTATATACGAATCAAAGATTTATAAATGTGACGAATTTGCATATGATAACAGTCATTGATACAAAAGCAGATTTGTGTATTAGAAATAAAGGTACAATCCCTGTAGGTCGCAGTGAATGTAATATTACACTTACCTTTGATACACCGATTGGAATTGCATTTGTAGCTTCACGTAACACGTATTTCATTTGTGGAAATAAGGGATACCATCGTCTACCATTGGGATGGTTGGGAACATGTTATATAGCTTTTGTATTACCACCTGTGTTTATTGCTCCTCCCATGTATCACAATGATTACGTTCTGTACATGATTTTGTGCTGAACAGAGTTAAACGAACATTAGATCTTGATGAAATTGATCAGACTGATACCACTTTACAACAATATGTAGATTTCAACTTGGGGTTATTTTCATTTGTAGGAGCTGCACTGAATAGCAGGAAGATAAGGCGGCTTACACGTGTGGTGGAAGCTGTCGCCAATGAAACTGCCTCTGCTTTAGGGAATATTACTGAGGAATTGCAAATTACCAGAATTGTAGCGCTCCAGAATCGAATGGTTTTAGATGTGATACTAGCTGATAAGGGTGGAGCATGCCGCGTCATCGGGAGTAGTTGTTGTGTGTATGTGCCAGATAACTCACCTTCTGTGTATGATTCAATTACGAAATTACATAAGATAGCTGCTGAGATCCATCCAGAAAATGGAGCATGGACTTTTTCTGAGTGGTTCTGGACTCTGCTTACCACTTGGGGTTGGAAATTATTAACGATTCTCTGTGTCTTTCTTGGAGTACTATTTACCCTTTGTCTATGTATTCAATGCGGCCCTACGTTATGTTCTGTATGTATCACAGCCTGTATTCCGTCCAAACGAGCTATTGTTAAGCAAGAGAAACTGATCAACGACGAAGTATTGAAAATAATGGCTATTAACATTGATGATGAACATTCTGATTATGTTGAGTATGAGGTAGCTTTTGCTAAACGCTAAAAGGGCCGTCTGTCGTGTTTTGGCAGCTCCTGAGTTAGCGTTTAGCACAGCTACACGGTCTTTTCTGTTAACTTGACCAAAACGAACGGGGGCCATTTTGAATCCCTCTGACTTCCGTTTTCTATGAACACGCTGCCTCGTGGTCAGTGTGCCCTTTTGTCCTTTCTTGATATTCATGGTCCCTTATTCTGCTCGGCAACAGGCTATTTTTAGTACTGGTCAAGCGCACATGCGCATCATGCATTCACTGGTCACTCTTTAGGAATGTTGGTACTAACTGACCAGTGCTATTTAACTCCTCCCACCTGCTGGCTGTGTTCCAAAAATGACCTTATATGTACCTAAAATGTGTAACTTGTGACCGCCTATCTTTTTATTGCTATTAAACTGTATAAAAGAGGTCGCGCACCAATGTTCGGTGTGCTACTTCTTACACTGCCGAAGGGTGCGGTAGGAATGTATCACCACCCCATGGGGTCTTAATAAACTTGTCTTTTACCTTTTCCAGTGTCCGTGCCAACTTCTATACTAAGGTGTTCGAGAGCTTAGCAGAATATGTAGGCCTGATTTGAACCCAACACCACAGCAGGGTATGCCAGACATGGGCCCTTGCTCACATTGCCACTGGATTCAAGCTAGCCTGGCTGATGAGGGGTGTTATCTCAAACCTGGTTCCAGGATTCTTGTTTCCGTTCCAGGGAAGACCTGGCTTGGCAGTTTTGGCAGTACTGTTCCCATGAAGAACAGGGTCAAGACTGATTTGCATTTGGCTGGGTCTCAACTGGGGCAGCACAATTATCCAAAGAACGATGATGGATTCAACCCAGATTGGTAACTGAGGGTGAGTGGCTAAAATGTCTCAACGCTCTGTCCATCATCTCCTTGTGTTTGCTCAGGTCATTACCCAGCAGACAATCCACAGGTCTGGACAGACTGATAGCTATCTTAAGCAGACCTGAGAGCCCCCCATTCAAAGAGAACTATAGCCTCTGGATGGTGGATCTCATGGTTGTCAGCTGAAACCACTTGTTGGAACACATTAGGAACTACCTGCTCTGAAGACACCTGATGACACCTGATGGTTGTCATGCTGACTCCCCTGTCTCAAAGAGCATCCACCCTCTGCCCTTTAGTGGTTACCCACTGACTGTACTAGGAAACAGTGTTTACAACGCTGTCTCCACAATGCGGTACCTTCACAACACAGTTGTTACAACGACCGAGTTGTTACCAAGCGTACATAACATCGCAAGTTGTTTCAACGACTTGCTGTAGGGAGCGCGCTGGTGTTGGATTTACAACCCAACACCTTCCCTGCTGTGGCACAAACTGGAGTAGGAATAGTAAAAAATACTATTCCTAAGTCCAGCGCCCCCCCTACAGCAAATCGTTATAACGACTTGCGATGTAATGGTACATGTGGTAACAACACAGCTGGTGTTATGACCACGTTGTAAAAGCATGCGATGTATTCGCATGTGTTGTAAAGAGACATATTCACCGTACATTCTAGTATTGGCAGGCATGTAGGTTCTCTGCACCATCTCAAAGTTACCCAGGGACACTAGAGTAACCTCTGCACTGTCCCCCAGACTATCAGCGACCATCCCCTCGTCAAGTGCTTCACTAACAAAAACTCCAGTGACTGTCCACCATTGGAAGGCTTACCCACTTGGGACACTTGACATTTAGCTTGAACTGCCCTTCCTGCTCACACTCAAAGCACTTCAAGGGTTCCTTCCCTCAGACTTACTTCTTCTTTTAGTAAGGGAAAGAGAACACTGACAAACATAACTAGTTTGTGGCCTTTTAGAGAACTCCTTGTTTTTGTCCTTCTCCTCCTTCTGGTGAGAACCATGCCCACCCTTTTGGTGATCCCCGCAGATACCTTCTTATGGACCCTATTTCTCACCCATCACTATGCCTCCTTAGCATGCTCTGTCGGGTCAGTGACAACGGTCACAAAGTGTTAGCACAGATCTGGGAAACAATGACTGAACAGATGCACTTGTGCAATCACATTGAACAACCCCTGTTTATCTTTCACATCACTGCCCTTCACCCAAATACAGGAACGCTTCTAACTATCCCTTAATTTCTGTCTGTACTTTTTGTGGGGCCAGGACAAACTTCCTGATTAGGGTCTCCTTCACGATGGGAAACCTCATCCTCTCACCCCTCGAGGGCCAGCAGGGTGACCCTCCCCTGACTAGGAAAGTGCCTCTACACACTAGCTCCCCAATTATCCCCAGGGGCCTTGTGCATCTGCCGAGTAATCTCATCGTCCTCAAGTCATCTATCTATGTTGCCTCCCATCACAAAATCAGACACAAAATCCTTGGGAATGCGGACCCTTCTCTCAGAAGACACTACAGTATTGTGGCCACAACTGGACTTTACTTGCTTAGCTTTGAAGTCCAGTTCCTTTAGGCTTCACTCATAAGCCAACCACTCTAGTATAAGCTTCTCCTCCATGGCCAGTTTTGCTGCTCCATGGCCAACTTTTCCATTTTCTCTTCCTCCTCCATAGCCAATTTCATTTGCTTTTCCTCAAAATTGAGTTTGGATAACTCCAATCTGAATATTTTCTCCTCTCTCTGTCTTCCAGCTCCCTAGGGGTCAGGCCTTTAATATGTACCCTACACCGTGCTCTGTGGGAAACTCCACTCAATTGGCTCCCTGCCTCACAGGCAGATCCAGATTCACCAGTGAATATATGATGTTACAATGCATGCAATTACAACGCATGCTTTCACAACGCAGTCTTTACATCGCAACTACCATTACATTGCTTGATTTTACAATGCAGCCATGACAACACATTTTTAATAACTTCCATTGCAACTCATTCCATTACAACGCATACCATTGCAACACATACCATTGCAATGCATAATACTTTTAGGGCAACAGTAGTGTAAGTGTTGGATAGTGTAGGTGTAAAAATTACTAAGTATGGGATAGTGTAGGGTTAAAAACTACTATTCCCACTCCAGTGAGTGAAACAGTAGGAAAAGTGTTGGACAGTGTGGGGGTAAACATTACTGCCTATGTACCCCAAAACCAATACCACCCAAATACTAAACTCTCCATTTCTTACCTTATAATGCATTGTAATGGCATATGTTGTAATGGTATGCGTAGTAATGGCATGTGTTGTAATGGCATGTGTTGTAGTGACATGCGTTGTAATGGCATGCATTGTAATGGCATGCGATGTAAAGGCAGTTGCATTGTAACAGTTGCATTGCAAAGGTAGGTCATGGAAATGACTGCATTGTAATGGATGTTTCCCTTCGCTCTATGTCATAATCCTCTATCACCGCATCCTCTTCCTCTGGGGTCATAGACACATCAGGGGCCCTCTAAACATGCCCTCATTTACATTTATAGCTCCACCTTTTGGTGAAGCCCCTCTTGGAAACCCTAAAGCACTTGCAGAAAGTTTTGAGCTAGGGGGCAGTCTAACTCTCCAACTGGGCCAGCTCACACTCCATGGCTGCAGGTGCAGATACAGGAACTCGAGTCGGAGGCATTATTTTAGGGGGAAAAATACCAATCAGTGAAATTTGAAGAATTTAAAAACAGACAGAGTAGTGAAAAAATACCAATGAAGAGCAGAGACTATGGATTCAAATTGGTCATATAAAACTTAAAAGTATATCTTACTTTTTAAATATACTACACCCTGCCCAGGAGGCTGTTTAGGGCCATCCTTATGGGAGACTTATATATATCAAAAAGGTAGGTTTAGGCATGGAATGTGGATTATCTTGCCAGGTCAACATGGCAGTTTAAAATGCACACCCAGGCTCTGCAACAACAGACCTTAATCAACCAATCAATCAATCATAACATTTGTAAAGCGCACTACTCACCCGTGAGGGTCTCAAGGCACTGGGGGAGGGGGATGCTGCTACTGCTCAAAGAGCCAGTACTTGAGGAGTCTTCTGAAGGTCAGCAGGTCTTGGGTCTGCCGTAGGTGGTTAGGGAGGTTGGCCCAGGTCTTGGCAGCGAGGTGGGAGAACGATCTGCCGCCGGAGGTCGCTCTTCGGATGCGGGGGACTGTGGCAAAGGCAAAGTCGGCAGAGTGGAGCTGGTGGGTGGGGGTGTAGAAGCTGAGTTGTCTGTTGAGGTAAGCTGGTCCGGTGTTGTGGAGTGCTTTGTGTGCGTGGGTAAGGAGCTTGAAGGTTATCCTCTTATTGATGGGGAGCCAGTGCAGGTCTCTCAGGTGGGGTGTGATGTGGCTGTGGCAAGGGATGTCGAGGATCAGGCTTGCAGAGGCGTTCTGGATGCACTGCAGCCGTCTCAGGAGTTTGGCCGAGGCTCCTGCATACAGGGCGTTTCCGTACTCCGGTCTGCTGCTGACGAGGGCCTGGGTGACCGTTCTTTTCGTTTCGGTGGGGATCCACTTGTAGATCCTGCGAAGCTGTGCAGCCTCCATTTATGGGGAGTTGGGAGGGAGGAGCAGCTGGGAGGCGTGAGCAGGGCAGTGAATGGGAGAACAGGGGGGCAGGGCCACAGGAACGAAGCAGCGGGAAGAGCGGGAAAGAATGGTGACAGACGGTGGGGGGAACAGAAGGCAAGTGGGGCTCAAGACTGGCAGGAGAGGAAAGGAAAACAGGCAAGCAACAACAGGAACAAATACAGTCAAGCAGTCAAAGGCAGTGCAAAAAACATGAACAGCAAAATAAACACCAGTACACCGAGGCAGTACAGCGGCGTGGGGAACGACCTGCCTGCGAGCAGGCTCAAAGGACTACTGAAGTGATTGGTACTATCGGTGCAGCAGGCTTACTAGTAGCATTTCATTTTCAGACCCAGGTTACATTTAGTACACTTCACTAGGGACTTACAAGTAGATTACATTTGCCAAAATGTGGATAAGCCAATGTTACCTTTTCTTATAGGAAAACAGCACAACCAATTTAGCACTAGCCAACAGTTGTAAAGTGCCGAGAATCCTAAAGCCAGCAAAAATGAAGTCAGCAAAACAGGAGGTCAGAAAGCAAAAAAGTCAAGGGAAACCATTCCAAGAGTGCCAGATCAAACAAGATCACACAAGTATTTACACAGAAAGACTCCCTTCCTTATACATATTGTAGGTTGTGTGGATATTATCTCATTGGTGGTTTGCGCTCCTGGATCGTGGCATTGTAAATGAGAAAAAAAGCAGGTCTCAGGGCAAGAAGTTCTTCTTTATTTTTTTCCTCATTTGCCTTGTTTCCACCCTTCTTCAAAAAAATCCTCCCTGGGTCATCACACCTCATTTTGCTGGAAAAAGGGATGAAACAGAGTGTGTGGAACCCCCCCCCCAGAAAACAAGACGCCATTGGATTTTACCGGGTGACCTTCTTCCACCAACAACCATAAACCCACTCCCTTATCCTTCTACATACACAGGAAGATAAACATCTCCAGCCGAGGCAGACAAAGGCTTCATCATTGGACTGACTTTTTTCAGTGTACCCCAACTTTAACCACACCAGGACAAGGAAGGAGTCCAAAGTTCATATCTCTTTTACATCCGATCCAAAATATCCAGCTTTGCAATAAATGTCATCGATTGTCCAGCTACCCTCCGTTGGGGAGGCTGAAGAGACCCATGGTTTACATAACTCTCTGCGGGCCTTCAGCACAGCACAAAATACCAACTTTGCAATTTATTTCGTAATTATACCATGCATATCAAGCTTTCCAAATATGACCAGCTCAACGCTTACCTTGATCTGCAGACTTAAAACAATCGACAGACATTTGCTCACGGCCTCCCAGAAAGACTGCATCTTCTGGCAATGCAGGAACATATGTAAGTCATCTTCGTTTGGACTGCCACACTTAGGACATGCCACCACTCCACCTCAGCCAAATTTAGAGAACCTCTGTGGAGTCCAATATGCCCTGTGCGATGTAAAAAAATGATTCCTCCTCAGATATGCTGGTTTAACTGCTTTATAAAGCAATGAAATTGATACTTGCCATTGGTCTTCCATCGCGGTCTCTGGCAAGCATCTTCCCCACAAATCTTCTGGTAGAGTGAAGGCACCATCCCCCATCTCCAGCATCAGCCAGTACCAGAGGGCAATTTCTGTTTTAAACATGACACTGGACACAAGTTTTTCCTCTAGTTAATTCGGTCCTCCTATCATTTCCCCTGACGCCAGATACTAACTTTGAATCTGGAGGTACTCAAATCTTGAAAATCTCGGGCCCAGTTCCTGTTTGCATCAACTCCACAAAATTAAATGTCCCTCTTGTGTAGTGTAGCTCCTATTTTCCCAATAGGCTCTGCGCATTGGAATAGTACCTACAGCAGTAAAGGCCTAGGCCAGACGTTAACTAGGTCTACTACTGTCGATACTAGACTTAATGTTTGGGTTTGCCAGCTAAGCTCAGAGTTCGCTAGAAACTTTCTCGAATGTTCAAGGAGGAATTAACTTCCCTGATTAGACAAGAAGGGATTTAGTTTCTGACAACCATAGAACATGACAACTTTGCTCTCCCCTAATCAAGAGTCAATCTCGAGAGTCGTGTGAGCACAAGGCAATTATTTTACTCAGTCAGTACGTGCATTCTTAGTCTCATCAGAATGTAGAGAAAAGGAAGAGACGGGCGTGTTCAATAAAAAGGTGTTATTTATTGATCAGTCTCTTTTCTCATACATGAGAAATGGATCGATATTATTGCAATACTTATAGTTAAGTAAAGTGCATACATTAAAAGCAATAGTATAAAATAATACTGTAAAAACATTGATATGGTTTCTGAGCCATATGATGTTTAAAATGATTAAAATATATTTACATACACATATACATTTGACTAAACGTACTCAACTGGTGTTTCTAAATACGCCTACCCCGTGTACCTGACCTAAGTCTAATGCGTGGGCGGGAATAGAAAGTTACAGTTTAAGTTAAGTTTGTTTTTGCCAAGTGAATAACTAAAGAATTCTCTGTGAGGGGTTATTCAGTTCTGTACCTGGAATTTAGGATGGATGAGGAATAGTATCTCTTTCTCTGCTCTCGATATTCCAGGCTGCCTGCGAGGGCTGCCCGAAAGCGCCGGTGCTGGGTCTCTCGGCTTGAGATAGCAGCGCGTCTCTCAGCGCGTCAGGAAGGCGGGGCTGCTGCCAGCGGGGTCTGCTTCTGCTCTCGGCTTCGGCAAGTATGGCTGCTCCGTCTTGTCACCACGCGTGTGTTTGCATAGGGCAAGGTCGGCAATATTTATACCTTAAAGGTGCCGAGATTGACGTAAGGATGGACATAGATACGTCAATAAAGATGTCATACGACTTGCTCATTAGCACATTCTTTACTAAAGTTCTCTGTGAAATCAAAACAATGGCCGCACGGATTTTCCAGGTTGTCATAGGATTGATTTGTTATGAGAACGTCGTATGCCTTATCAGGGGCTGGAGGAATGTCGCTTGTCTAATTAGATCTCAAGCGTTATGACCTAATCAGATAACACGTTCCTGTGCCGTGCATCATGGGGGTTTTCTTTCCTCATGGGCTGACTGTTAGTTAACTTGATAGTTAGTTTAACCAGAATAGGGTCAGGAATAGGGGGACTGATTCAGAACCTATAGAAATACACGACACCCACTCCACGCTAACTATGGTCATATCTACTAATCTATGCATAGTATAACATAGTACAACATACTATAGAGTATAGTGTATACCTTACCACCCCAAAATACATAAATGCATTTCGAAATTTTCAAATATACTGAAAAATTGCAGTCATATATATTGTATGCACTTAAGCTATGAATTAAATGCAAAAGTAAACACGCATTTTTATGCATTATCGCTTATTGGTATATGAGAAATACACATGAAATGGCTCTTAATATGGCTATACAGAAAGGAAGTTCGAGACCATTTCATCACATAATAAAATATTCGTGAACATCCCAGCGAGCAGCTAAAGTCTATAAAGTATCTAAAAATAGAAATTTTAGTTCTCTAGGAATAGTTTCTTACTTTAAGCAGACGATCAGTGTCCCGGGAAAAAAATATGTAGAAAAATATTTTAAGGGGCTTGCTGAAAAATATTGCTGTCCGTGAGCTGGAGTGAAATTGTTCATGTGACTTTATTTTTAAAGTTGAAGGCCGAATTCAGGGAACGCCGTGTGCGAGTTTACTCAAAAGTCTCTATTTCTGTTCTGGAGAGAACATCATATCATTCAGGCTTTCGAAAAAACTGTCAACAGCTTCATGGGAAAGTTCCACTAAGTCGGAAATAGAGGTAACCATGCATTCGTGCGCATGATTGTCTCCATTGACATTCTGATTCGCATTGCTGACAGAAGGTCGTACCTGTTCGATGCTGCTTTCACCTTGAACTTCACTACTCTTCAATCGTAGTGGTGAAGATTCCAGGAATGCCGTCATCAGGATTGGCAGCCTTTGAGGGCAGCACAAAGCGTGAACCTTGGTAGGAACCAACAGTGTATCTGCATCCACTGGCGCATCCGATTGTAGCGTCAGACAGGTGTCTAACACGCATTCTTCTCCGCATAGCAGACACCTTAGTACAGGTAAAACACACCTTTGCCACATTGGTCGAAATGATAGAAACCAAGTCATGTTCAGGTCTCTAAGCCGGGAGAGTCCCAGGATTTTTGATATCCGGTCCCGGTATCCAATGGCTAGGATCGTATCTTCCATTGTCGCGAGAGTTTGATCTGTGACATGGGTTGCCATAACGAAAAATAAGGACTAGGAATAGGATTCCTGCAATTAGTCCCAGGATCAGGGGAAGTCCGCCAAAAATCGAATGGACGAAATCTGGAAAAATACCCAGTATGGCTTTGAATGGTGTTAATGCCATCGAAAATACTGTCTTAAATACCTTTGAGACCCCAGTGGTATCAGAAATATTTAAGATTTCGCTTAGGATTTCCACGAAATGTACGGGGGAATTAGTTGATAATAATGTATGTATCTCTGCAGTCGTCCTTGCGACTTGTAGATCATACGTTTCTTTTGATGACGTGAGCCTTGTAGGCGTCTGAAGAAGCACTGTTTTCATTCTGCTTAAAGTATCTATTCGAATAGAAGTAATTTTCAAACTGGGCCATGCCCTTGCCTCCCTGTCTGGAAAGGAGCTGGGGAATAAAGAACGTCCACAGCACTTGACCTTCGCCGTTGTAGTTACTAGATAAGGAGTCCCGGGCATAAGACTGCAACATCTGCAATAAGAATGTAACTCCCATTATAGAGTCTTTGAAAGAATGGTTCTATTTCAGTTGCAGGTGCGCCTTGCTGGTGACATGAAAGGTTGTATGAATTCCCTTCACAGGCTCCATGCAAACTAATTCCGTTACACAGAAGCGTGCCGCTTAGTGACATAGCACAATTGTTGCCACTAAGAAACACTTTCTGTCCTTTATTACTGACACATGCATGTGAATAGGGCAGGTTCCAAGTTGTTTTAAGGTACCCCTTTACCAATTTCTCGTACATGCCAGCCTGTACATATTTTTGGCAGTATTGAAACCTGAAGGTTGAGATTGGAATATTTATGATTCCGTGGATTTTCCATTCACTGACAGGTCGTTCTGACATTGTCAACGGTAATCTTTCTAGTTTTTCAATGCTCAAGATTGTATAATCAGCACCCTTTTGCGCCATACCGATTTGTCTATCAGTAAGGTTAAAGATTTGGAATAGTGACGTTGTGTTGATTAAACGCCAAGGCACATAGCCTGAACGCAGATTTTGTAACGTCCAGCCAAGCTGTACAATAGAACGCAATTGTGACTGACCATGTTGTAATAACAGTAAGTCTTGCGATAATATATCGATTGCTGACGACACAATGCTGTCCAATGAAAAAATTCTGGAGGACAGAGTCATTAACCCATTGTCCACTACAGAAAGTGATTTTTCCAAATTGATACGGTCAATTTCCCGTATTCTTTCTGCTGTCTCAATTTGAGTAACCTTCCAGGCCTCATTGTATGCTGCATATACAGAGGCTGCTATGAAACGCTTTTGACGCTGTTTGCGTGGTCCCAGTATGAAATCACGTAAGTCAGCACCATCAGTAAGTAAAGTTAGGTGTTGCTTAATTTCAGGCAGTGTGGAAGTTTGTAGCCATTGAAGGCATAATTTGCCCACACTGTAGGTTGTTATTATCCCTGGGTGATGTCTTTGGGGATATCTAGGGTCTGGCCTGGTCATTTTGAAACCCTGTGTTTTATTCAGGAATCTATCTTGACAGTGATTTGTATCTGTGGGCCAGATCAACCATTGTTTCCAATCAGGATGTGTTCTGTTTTGGTTTAGTATATGGTTTACGTCTATCTCTTCCTCTGTATCAGAGTTATTGCTAAACATTGTTGGCTTCGGAATAGACGGTTTATTTAAATCTTTGATTTTGGCTAAGCCAAGACAGGTGGTTTGTTGAACAGTGTCATTTAAAAATATCATTTGTTCTGGGATCATGCAGGCTCTAAACAAAGCTTCTATACCCTGTACTTGCCATTCTTTTGTACCCCAAACACTTTTCAAATCAACATTTTTGTCCCAATAATCAAATCCAAATGTATTCATTTTTTCAAAGAATGAATCTGAGTATATCAATTTTGTGTTGGTTATCATGGTTTTCATCCCTGTCTTGTTTGACAATTTAAAATAAAATGTTTCAGCATTACTTATGTTAAAACCTGAAAAATATGAATATTTGTCATAAACGGTTCTAGAGCTCCCTTTTGGAGGTGTAGCACAATGTTCCCATTGATTATAATTTAAAACATTTCTAGGTTGTGCAGATTTATGTAAAAAATGGTTACCATAATGGTTATAGCAATACATACTATCATAATTTGTAGAAACTTGCAAATAATCATGTTTTGTAAATTTAGCAGACATTACTAAGTCAGACATCATATTGTTGATGCTTTCGAAGTCCCAATCATCAGCAAATGAGTTTGGTTTTGCAAAATCACTCAATGAGATCTTGATTTGGTGTGGATGTTTCAGGATCTCGACCGGACCATAAATTTCATAGTCAGTGTTGTCCCAGGCTACCCCACCAGGTATCGGATTGGCTGTGAAGTTGGCTGAAGAAAGTTCTGAAGAGAGTTCTCTTTTCTCGACGTGTGAAGATGTGTGTGGTTTGAGGATCAAGTTGATGTTCTGACTTGCTGTGTCCATTTTAGCATATTTTCCCTCAATGAAGCGTCCCAAAGTAAATACCATGATGAGCCAAAGTATGAGGATAAATGCACCAAAACCCACCCAAAATTCAATCCATGGAGAAACCAGATATGTTTCTTTCAGATGTTTCAAAAGTTCCTTAGCTTTGTCTTTAAAGGATTTTGATGATGGCTGCGTCTTTGATTCACTGAGGCTTTCAGAGGAATCATCGAAGTTGATGAAGTACCCGGATGCAGTTCTGTCAATTGTTCCAATTGCTTCAGGATTTTTGTTTCTTGCATTGTCACTCGGCACTTCATTGTAGATTGGTGTGTCTCTGCTAAATGTCTTTATTTGGGTTTTAAGAGGTCTGAGTTCTATTGCATTGTTGCATAGTCCTTCTTGTTCTTCTTTAGGCGTTTCGAATGTGATGAGCCTTTTTGTTAGGACCTCTGTGCTGGTAGCAAACCTTGGTGTTCTGCTACTTATTGGGAGTCCACTTGGCCTACTGTTTGTTATCGGCCACATTTTGTGGTTTTACCAGGTCGATGGATACAACTCGGTTCTCCTTTTTTCCAGCAAGTGGCGGTAGTACAACTGATCTTGTCCCGTTGACAGACAAGACAGGAACTGCTTTTCTGTAAGAAGGCCCAAATTCCTTCTTTACCGCGATCTTCTCCCTGACTAGATCCCCGACTTTTGGAATCCAGACAGGTCTTGCTGGGACAGGTGGTGATTCTTCAGTGGTTGTTGGCTGTTGTTTCAACTGTATGTTGCTCAGGTCTTTTCTTGTTTTGTTTTGCTCGATCTCAGTGCAGCCTTCGATACTGTCTCGCACAGTATCCTTCTCAGTAGCCTTGCCTCCTTTGGTATCTGTGACAAAGCCTTACACTGGCTTTCGTCCTTTCTTACCGATCGGACTTTTCAAATTTTTTCCAACACCTCCACTTCCAACACTTATTCTTCTCCTCATGGTGTTCCCCAGGGTTCTATTCTAAGTCCTCTTCTTTTTAATTTATATGTTGTTCCTTTAGCACATGTTGCTTATCACTCTGGTCTTGAACTTTTCACTTATGCTGACGACTCACAAATTGTGTTTTCCCTATCTCAAGCTGACCCTTCATCACCTTCCTCTTTGCAATCTGGTCTTAGCGACATCTCCCGCTGGATGAGCTGTAACTTTCTTAAGCTCAACAGCGATAAGACAGAGGTGCTTGTCTTTGGTAACAAGCCTGACCTATGGAGTTTGAGACACTGGCCATCAACTATGGGAGATTTACCCATTCCATCGGAACGAGCGAGAAATCTCGGGGTCATTATCGATAGGGAGCTATCGATAAAGGATCAGGCAAATAAGGTTGCAGCCACCTGTTTTACTATTCTTAGGTGGCTGCGTAAAATCTTTTGGATCCTGCCTTCTGACACCCAGAGATCCGTTGTAACGGCTCTGGTGACCTCCAGATTGGACTACAGTAATGTGCTCTATCTGGGGGCGACCAGGGAGGTTATGCGCCGTCTCCAATTAGTCCAGAATGCCGCTGCTCGGCTTCTGTGTGGATGTCGGAAATATGACCCAATTTCCGAACGCATAAAACAACTCCATTGGCTCAACCTTGATAAACGAGTGAAGTTCAAGACACTATGCTTTATGCATAAGATAAAGATTGAAGCTGCCCCCACCTATCTCCAGTCTCTCGTCAAACCCTATGTTCCTGCACGCCCTCTTCGCTCCTCCTCCCAACATTTTTTCTGTGTGCCTAAGTTTAGGCTCACTAGAATGGGCGGTCGTTCCTTTTCGGTACTAGGACCCAGACTCTGGAATTCTCTTCCTTTAGACCTTCGAGTGGAGCACTGCCATCTTCGCTTCCGCAAAGCCGTTAAGACCTGGCTTTTTGCCCAATAATTCCCTTCGGAAAGCTGTTAACCTTTAAGACCTGGTCTGTTGCGCTTTAGTTCCCTCTGGATTATTATGCTATAATGTCAATTAGCGCCGGGAAACCCTCACGGGTAGCTGTTCGCGCTCTACAAGACTAATAATAAATATAAATAAATAAATAAATAAAATAAATAAATTGTTTAAGTCCTGCAAAATAGCCAAACGGTCTTTGACATCAAAGGTTTTTTCTATTACCACTGAAGTCTGACTATCAAGGTCAGAGATCAACATCCTAGTTCCGAATAATAATTCGTACGGACTGAATCCCTTCAGAGAATTTCTTGGCAAGTTATTTAGACTACGTTGGACACTTATTAGATGTTTGACCCACCCAGCTCCCGAACCTAATACCTTTGCCGTTATAGATTGCTTTATGTCACGGTTTTTTCTTTCAACAATTCCGTTCCCCTCAGGGTGAAATGGACAAGAGTACCGCAATTGCACGCCCATGCTGACCATGGCCTCCTTATAAGCCCGAGAGCTAAAAGCAGGACCATTGTCCGAATGCAGCATGCCAATTGCGTATGTGCCGATAAAGACTCGCAAATCTTTTATAACAGTTCTGGCATCAGCCGTTCGCTGGGGCCACATCCATATGAATCTCGTGCATGAATCCACTGCGACCAAGATATATTTATAGTTACCATCCCTTTGTAAGGGACCGCAGTGGTCTAGATAAACACAGGCTAATGGTTTATCCGAGATTAGAAGGGGCGTCTGTGCTGGACGTCTCACCGTTGATACTTTCATTTTTTGACATATTTCACATGCTAGAACATAGTTACTTGTTTGTCTTCTCATTTGTGGCCACCAGTATCTCTGTATTAATAATGATACTGTGGCTGAGACGCCAGCATGAATAGAAGCAAGCCCTTCGTGTGCCGCTATTATTAGTCCTAACCTATGTTCCATGTTTGGAATTGCCCTATCCCCCACTCCAGGGATTCGAGCAAAAGGAACATTGTTTGCATCAGTTATGTATGAGTATTTTACTGGAAAGCCTTTAGGGAGTGGTTCTATCGAATCCTTTTCTGAAGCGCTGACAGCTTGTAAAATTTCGCTGTCTATTTTTGTTTTTGACCGGGTGACGGCAGCTACGGAAGCCGTTTGCACAGCTGCCTTCGCGGCCTCATCAGCCAATGAATTCCCTGCAACGTGAACGCCATCACGTTGATGACTCAGTGTATGTATCACGTGAGTCTTTGGTAGTTCTTTTTGTAAAAGAGCTACTTGTTCCCAGAGCATTTTATACTTGATTGTGCCACCTTTCGCATCCCTGAATCCGTTCTGAAGCCAGATCTGCAAGTATTCATTATAAGATTGAACGCAATAATACGAATCGCACACTATGAGTGTGGGGAATTCTCGATCGGTATTTTCAAGCGCCATCTTGAATGCTAGTAGTTCAGCTCGCTGAGCTGTACAATCTCCTAGGGATTGTGTTTTAGTGAGGGTTGGTTTAAATTTCCCTTCGTGCCAACGACCTTTAACAATCGCGCACGCAGCACTGTAAGCTTGTTTACCCCCTACTGCGGGTTGTGCTGATCCGTCTGTATACATATATTATACAGCCGTAGTGATCTAGAGGCAGAATTTCGGTTGGCGGAGGACATTCAAATTCATATTGGAGAAATTCTTGTGTTTTTAAGTAAGGATCAAATTCGTACACCACGTCTGTTGCAGCAAGAGAGTTAGCCCATTGTATCCATCTCGGATGGAGTGCTTTAGCATTTGGAATGCTTGCCTTTGTTACCGCCTCTAAGGCTGGTATTGGTGTCACGATTACTATTCGTTTACCTTGTGCCAGGGCTCGTTCTTTTGCTATAGCTGTCTGTGTTGCTGTAAGAATTTTTTCCGTTGGGCTAAATTTCATTTCAGCCTTAGTGTACAAGTGTGATTTGAATGCAATTGGTACCTTTTCTCCCTCATTAGAGGTCAGGTATGTGAATCCGCATCTCCCTGGGATGACTCGGATCACAAGGTTGCGTGTGTTATCACGTGTTTCTAATTTTGTTTTAATTAGCATGTCTGTTTGTAAGGATCTCAAAATTTCTGTGTGTGTTTGAGTCCAATTGGATCTTTTAAAGTCTGGTTTAATTAGATCATAAAGGGGTTTGACCCTTTCTGCGTAATTTGCAATGTATGTTCTTCCGAAATTTAGGAAGCCTAGAATTGACTGTAGGTTTTTTAGTGTTTTAGGAGCTTGGATTATGGCACATTTCTCTAGGAAATTGTCTGCCAGGCTTTTGCCTTCACTTGATAACTCATATCCTAAGAACAGGACTGTCAGATGGGCAATTCTGGACTTTTTAAAGTTAAATTTGTAACCCTCTGCAGCGAACCCAAGTATTATGGTGTTCACTCTTTTCAAGTGAGTATCCAAGTCATCATCTGTTAAGTAAATGTCATCGACATAAGATAATGCTTCATCATCATATAGTTGTAGTAATTCTGTTACTCTCGCTGACAATACCCCTGGGCTGTTCTTGTACCCCTGGGCTAACCGACAGAATTGTTTTTGAGTGCCATTTACTGAGAATGCAGTTAAATATCTGCTCTCTGGTGCTATTTTTTGACAAAAGAATCCATTGGAGATGTCCAAGGTTGTTTTGTATTTTTTGCGCACTATATTATTCATTAGTGCAGCACTGTGTGAGTTTTGCACTGCAAAGGTTTTGCAACATGTGTTAAGGTGTCGGTAATCCAAAACTAGACGATATGAATTGTCTGGTTTGGAGACCGGAAACAAAGGGTTGTTCATTTGTGAGGTGCAAGTTTCAATCACCCCCTGGTATTCTAGCTGATCTAGTATTTCATTTACTTGTTTTTTAGCTTCTTGCTTAATTGGGTACTGCCTTTGTGCAGTAGGTTGTGATTTTAACTGGATTTTGTGAGGAGGAGAATCCTCATCCCATCCTACATGATTTTTATATAAAGCAGGTGCTAAGGCCACTGCCCACTTTCTAGCAAGTGTGTATTTTTTATGAATCGGGATCTGATTCGAGAAGGCAGGCATAATTACTTCTTCGCCATGAGGGCACTCCCTGACAAACTCTGGTGGCCAGTCTTTTTCAGCTAGAAGGATGTCATAACCCTTTGAGAGGTTATCCCAAAATAGTCCCCTTATTTTCCTAGTCTTATCTCCCTCTATACGTAATGTTATCTCGTATATCTTGTGGGGCTTGCTAACTCTGGTGTCTGCAGTTTCCACTTGAAGGTATTCATTCGTGTCCACTGTCTCCAGATGATTCATAAGGACTTTGCGAGCTATGCTCACCTCTGCTGCGCTGTCTAGCATTGTCTGAGCCCATTCTCCATTTTTCAGTTGTGTCCTCAGTATTCTCGGCATTTTTAACTACCTTGATACTGGCTACCTTCTTTTTTGGAAATTGTAATTTCTTTTTTAGCTGAGCAGGTTCCTTGTCTTTGGACTTGGCGTGCTCTTCTGATCGTCCTCTTCTTTCCGATTTCTGCGAGGAAGTCTGAAAAGATTGAGAGGGACGTGTATCAATGTCTTGATATCTATCAGGTTTTTTAATATTATCCCTATTTCTAAGGTTATATCTATTCCCAGAGGGGTCACTCTGCGGTGACCTCTGTCTTTGGTTTGGAGATTTCTCTCTTCGCCTGGGAGACCTCCCTCTGGACTGGAATTTCTTTTCTTTAGGATTGGATTGTTTGTTTCCATCCCAGTTCTTTTTTGGTGAATTATTATTATTAAAAAATATTTTTTCTGGACTTGTAGTCAGTTGCGGTTTTACTGGTATTCCACCTAGGCTATCTCTGCCTAGTTCCTCATAGGATTTTTCTATGATTCTGGCAATTTCAGCTGGTTGGTCTGCTATATCTGTCTCTTTTAACCTCTGGCGGATCGCCACGTTTGCTGCTTCACTTTTTATGTTGGCTAATAATATAGCCGAGACCTGCTTGAAGTCTTTTAGTAATTTCATACCAAGGGTTAAAGCAGGTTCTGGACCGTATTCATCTTGAATCTGTTTTAGCACATCTGGTATTACCGAAATGGATGGAACACCGTGCGTTTTTGTATAGATGGAAGCAAAGACTGTACCCCAAGTGTCACAGTCCTCAATGTGTGGTGCGATTCCCATTGGGAGACATATAGTCAGAATCCTGTGTTTTTCCAGCGGGGTGGTGTCAGGAAACACCGCCTCTATTTGGGCGATTTTCTGTGCCAACCAGAATGGTATTTGTTCCCGTTTAGCTGGAACTTTACCTAGGCAGGATTGGATGTTCTGTGGTGTGATTTTATTTGTGTTCCCCTGGTGAGGGGTCAGCTGTGGAAGTTTAATCGCTGGCTGAATTGTTGAAGTCCGCATTACATACTGAACTAATTGTCTATGAATTTTTAGTAGTTGTTTTAGCTGTATTAACAGCTCTGCTGCAGGCATTCTATCGATGTCTGGATGTGGTGTGTATCCGGCTAAGACCGGCCACGTTGCTCCTGGTCTTCCTAAAGGACCGAGCCTTGTAATGTGATTGTTATGTATTAGGGCGCCATCAAATAAGAGCAAATGCTCTTGGAATTTGAGTGGTACTTCCACCTCCTCGAAAGGAGTGTACGTTTCAGGAGGTTCCTCTACTTTGTAATAGTGGAAGTACTTTGTTACAACATTTGCTGCTGGAAAATGTATCCATGAATAGTATACCTCTGTCTGCCGATATTCGTGTGCCTCAATTACGAATATGACTGTGCCACCTCTAGGTGTCAGTCCATTTTCTATAAGTTTTAAGGTTATAGATCTCCTTTTAATGACCGGAATGAGTGTTATATTCGGGTCTGCTGCTTGCATGGTAGCATCAGCATCTGCGAGTTCAGTAGCTAATCTAACTGCCTCTCTTTCTTCATCACTGTCTCCCATTTTACAGACAGGATGGTATTATGTCTATTTGCAGATCAGGTTTCTTTATGGAAACAGAGATTAGATGCACAATATTTTGGAACTGTTTATCCTTCAACGTTGACTTGACCAAGAACCATACATAGGAGTTCCCTCCTGCGAGGTTTTGGAGGATATAACCTTTCACCCACTCCAGACGTCTTTGGAGTATTTGGGAAAAGGGGTCTGAGTGAGAAAGCACGACTGAGTTACTCTAAATGTCTTACGTTAGTTTTATCGCCCTTTCCAAACGCGTTGGGCGCCATGTAGTGTAGCTCCTATTTTCCCAATAGGCTCTGCGCATTGGAATAGTACCTACAGCAGTAAAGGCCTAGGCCAGACGTTAACTAGGTCTACTACTGTCGATACTAGACTTAATTTTTGGGTTTGCCAGCTAAGCTCAGAGTTCGCTAGAAACTTTCTCGAATGTTCAAGGAGGAATTAACTTCCCTGATTAGACAAGAAGGGATTTAGTTTCTGACAACCATAGAACATGACAACTTTGCTCTCCCCTAATCAAGAGTCAATCTCGAGAGTCGTGTGAGCACAAGGCAATTATTTTACTCAGTCAGTATGTGCATTCTTAGTCTCATCAGAATGTAGAGAAAAGGAAGAGACGGGCGTGTTCAATAAAAAGGTGTTATTTATTGATCAGTCTCTTTTCTCGTACAAGAGAAATGGATCGATATTATTGCAATACTTATAGTTAAGTAAAGTGCATACATTAAAAGCAATAGTATAAAATAATACTGTAAAAACATTGATATGGTTTCTGAGCCATATGATGTTTAAAATGATTAAAATATATTTACATACACATATACATTTGACTAAACGTACTCAACTGGTGTTTCTAAATACGCCTACCCCGTGTACCTGACCTAAGTCTAATGCGTGGGCGGGAATAGAAAGTTACAGTTTAAGTTAAGTTTGTTTTTGCCAAGTGAATAACTAAAGAATTCTCTGTGAGGGGTTATTCAGTTCTGTACCTGGAATTTAGGATGGATGAGGAATAGTATCTCTTTCTCTGCTCTCGATATTCCAGGCTGCCTGCGAGGGCTACCCGGAATACTAACTTTGAATCTGGAGGTACTCAAATCTTGAAAATCTTGGTTCCAGTTCCTGTTTGCACCAACTCCACAAAATTAAATGTCCCTCTTGAAATAACTGCTTCCATAATAAAATGCCCTCCTCCTTTAACGGTCAAGCCAATAAATCTATAGTCCAAGACGGAGATCCTGGTGCATCCCCAATCGGAGCCAACTGACTAGAAAACAGAATATTTAAGGACATTCTGATTCTATGCCAAGTCTCCGCTATGCCCACTAACACTTTTAATCCAACTTCTTGAAATATTTTGGATCGGCATAGTTAAACATTAAACCGCTTTGTGCTCCTTTTTCTTTCCCTAACATCTCCTTAAACATCCTACCTATCCCTGTATTCGTAGGGGTATCTACTAACATCCTTCCATTTTTCAAAACAAATGCCCACACGTAAAATAACAAATCTGGAAGAGCTAAACGCCCCTTCACTAACCTCCTTCTAAGCTTTTTCCAGGCTGGTCGTGGAAATTTTGATGCCCAGATAAAAGAGCTAATTTCACCTTGCAGTTTTATCAACCATTCATTCTTAAAGGGTAAAGGGATTATTTCAAACAGAAAAGTTAGCTTCGGAAGAACCACCATCTTTACCAAATTTACTTGCCCAAATAGTGTAACTGGGAGTTGCATCCAACCTCGTAGACTAGCACTAATTTCCTTTTTAACACTATCAAAGTTTTCCTTAGTGCCTTAGTGAGTTCTGTGATGTTCTGGATTATCCTGACTCCTAAGTATCTCATTTCTTTTTTTTATTCGATGCCTTCTGTCTCCATTTGAGGAAGGCCTCAGATGCGTACTGAGGGACCTGTCCTACCTGCCAGTTCATTATTTTCAGAAGACAACTCATGGTTTGTTATAAATTGGTTGTATAAATTACAATATCAGCATAGAGCCCAATTTTCCTGCTCCAATGATAGAATTTAAAAGGCAGTATACCCTCACAGCTCCTTATTTTCCTCGCCAGTGGCTCAATATAAAGATCAAACAAAAGTGGGGACAGGGGGCACCTTTGCCTTGTACCCTTCATAATACGCACCTGCTGTGTCAGTACCCTGTGAACCAGTACTCTAGCCACCGGAGCAATATATATACCTTTTAACGTTCTGCAAAATGTTTCCCCCAAATTAAGATGTTTGAGCAGGGTCTGCAGATATTCCCAGTTAACACGATCAAATGCTTTCGCAGCATCTAATGCTATTACTGTCAGCGGAAGATTGTAAGCCGTAGCCATGTTTATGGAGCCAATAAGAGAAAATGTCAGCTCTTTCAATGCTCTTCCTCTAATAAAACCCTTCTGATCTTACTGAACCATATTCGACTTAATCCCATTTAACCTCCCTTCTATGACCTTTGTAAACAGCTTCGGCCTGTATGAGTCAGCATTTTTTAATGACTTTCCAAGCTTAGGAATCAAAGCTATATTAGCCTTTTTCCAAGAGTCTGGTATAGCAGAGCCTGAAAGGAAGACGGCATTAAAGAGCTGCCTCATAGCAGGTATTATGGCACTGGCCAAAGTTCTATAAACCTTCACCGGAACGCCATCTGGCCCTGGAGCCTTTGCCTTTTTGCCCCCTCTAATGACCTCCTCCAACTCTTTAACAGAGATGTCCCTGTTAAACACCTCCATCACTTCCTCCTCTCGAAATATCAGATCTTCCTTATTTACCCCCCAAAATGTCTATAGAATACTGAAGCAATTTCTCTATCATTGAGGAGCACACCTGAAACTTCACATCTGATTTCTTTACTCAAACTTCTGACCTGATCAGTTTTTGCCTTCCAAGCTAGAAGCTTGCTACAGCCCTCACCATATTCAAAATGTGCTTGCTGGCTGGACTCCCATTTCTCCTAGACTCTATCTCTCTGAACTCCTGTTAGATTCACTTTTAAATGTAATATTTCGTCCATCTTCTTTTTATGGCTCCCTGCAATAATCAAAACCTCTTCCAGCCCCCGAATCTGTTCTTCTAAATCCAACACCTTTCGATGATAGATTCACCTTTTCGCTGCTGCCAAAAAACCTAGTCTTCCTTAAGTAGGCCTTATAGGCATCCCATACATTCCCAATCTTAGCTGAGCCTTGTTCCTTTAAAAAAATTCCTGGGATTCCTCTTTTAAATTTCCATTGTCTCCTCTTCAGACAAAATCGTGCAATCCAGCCTCCATATTGAACTAGTAATCCCCTCTCCCACCCTCATCCGAAGAAAGATAGCTGAATGATCTGATAGGCAACTCCCAATATGTTTAACCTCCAAAACAGAATCTTTCACTGCGCGGTTTTTGTAACATGTGAAACCCATACAGGAGCCTACCTTACATCTCCATATATCACAGAGACCCCACTGCGTCATCAAGCCTCTCACCCTATCTGACATCTTGGGGTTTACAGCCGCTCTACTGTTCAAAGACCTTTCTAATTTATGGTCCAAAACTGTTTTAAAGTCTCCTGCCTTAATCATATGAGCAGAGAAACTCAAAAGTTAATTTGCTATTTCATCCAACTGACCTGTGTCTTCCTGATTTGGACCATAATAACCCACCAGATTGAGATCTGCCCAAGAACACTTAGCTTAACTATTAGCCACCTTCCTGTAATACTTGAAACATTGCCTTCTATCAACATATTCAGGCCATACTTAACTAGTACAGCAGCCCTCTTGGTAACTGCTGTCTGCCTCGTGTAAATTGCATGTGCAACCCATCTCTGCGCCTTAAAGAGTGCCCTGCTGTTGTCCTCTGTCAAGTGTCTCCTGTAGAATAATGATTTGTGCAGGAGAGTCCTTCAGAGACTGCATTATTTTATCTCTCTTACTCTTCACCTGAAGACCGTTTACATTCCACGACAGAATTTTATTTTTTTATTTGTTTTTATTGAAATTTCAAAGACAACACATAAGAATAAAGACAAAAATCAATACATATCTGTAAGGAATAAACAAGACAATAAACAGTAAAAACAAATGCATATCTCTAATATCACTACTGTTGGATCAAAGAAACAATACTGATAAAGAGGGGATGGGGGGGCAATAAGCAGACAGGCAGGGAAAAGCGCCTTAGGTGGTGAAGCGACTCTGTGGTGAGAAGGCAATATAGCACTTAGTTGTAGTGGGGTGTCAGACCGTCATGTAGATCAGTTACAGCCAGAAAAGGGGGATCAGCAACAATGGGCAACATCCACGAGTGTATGCATGGAATGAAAACAACCCTTGACAGCAATTAGTCTTCGGAAGCGTTACGATCAGTCATTTGGCCTGCATTGTATTGAGCAAAAAGACCCCAGAAACTCTTCGGGTGATTGCTCGGTGGCCTCAAATAAACCTCTGATTCAGTCTGACAATATAATATATCTCGCTCCCATTCCACCAGGGTGGGCAGTGGCTCTCTCATCCATCTCATCGCCAGTCTGCACTTGGATAAGAGGAGACCTAAAGCAACCAATGTACGCGTTACCTTTTTAAGAGGTTTAGTGTATCCTAGCAAGGCTAACAATGCATCCGGGGATAGGGGTGATCCAATGATGTCGCTGAGTTTATGAAAGATCGAAGCCCAATACTGCTCTACTGGTGGGCAGATCCAAGCCAGATGGAAAAAACCCGCCTGGGGGGCGTCACTCTTCTCATAGCTGTCAGTTTTCTGTAATCCAAAAGGGCACAGGCACAATGGGGAATGATAAACCCTATTCAGAAACTTAAAATGGGCAAGCTGATGTCTACCATTTATTGAAATTTGATGAGTTACAGTGCAACAGTAGAACCAGACATCGTCCGTGATAGGGGCATTGATGTCAGATTGCCACGCTTGTCTAGCTTTGTTTAGGGGGGTATCTTTGTGGCAAGAGACAGGAGTATTCAATTTGGAGATCAGCTTGCTCGGGCTCTGGGTGCCCAAAAGTAGAGTTGGAGGGGGAATGTCCAAGGGTTCCTGAAGGTCCTCACCGAGGACCGCCTGCAAGGCGTGACAAGTTCTAAAAAAATGAAATTTTGTCAGGGCTGTGTGTACTTCGGTAGTACCCGCTACCTCCCTCCATGTGCGCACCCGCCCACCACGAAATAGGTGTCCCATAGACTGTATATGCAACTTGTTAAGGAAGTTAGGGATGCCCCTGTCCAAGCTAGGTGGGGTAACTCTCAGGCCCATGTACCCAACTATAAGCGTGCAAGGCCTGAGCAACTCTGTAATACAATTCCATGTTCGGGGCGTTTAATCCCCCAGAGGAACATAGGAGCATTAGCCTGTCCAACGCCATCCTCGGGGTACCACCCGTCCATGCTAGTTTAGTCATTAATGAGCGGGAGGACAATAGGTATATTAACAAAGAGGAAAAGTAGGCGTGGGAGGACCACCATTTTCATCAGTGCGATACGGCCCGTCAAAGAGAGAGGAAGACGTATCCAGCGATCAATGTCATCTGTGAGTTTCTCTTTCGCTGTACCGTAATTGGCCCTCAAGATCTGAGTGGATTTGGGTGCCCAGATATCGCACAGGTTCTGTAGTCCACTGCAGCGGGTATTCTAACGTGAATTGCTGCCTCGCAGGTGTCAAGGAGAATATGAGAGACTTATCCCAGTTAATCGATAGACCCGAAAGGCCCCCAATGCGGAGGACTTTCCAGATTACCGGAGATAGATTGACTTTGGGGTCCCTAACATATAGGAGGGTGTCATCAGCGTACGCAGTTGTAATGAACTGATATTAGGGGAAGAGCAGTCCCCTGTGATTGTGGTATTCTCGTAAAGCCTGCAACAGTGGTTCAGCTGCGACCGCGTATAATAGCGGAGACAGGGGGCACCCCTGACGAGTGTCTCGGGAAATTGGGGGGGCATATTACCAACGTTTAGCGATATTTATCGCTAACGAGGCTTTGCAACAAAGTTTTTATCGCTAAGCATCGCTGGAAATTATCGCAGAGATAACTTGCTATTCGCAAGGTTTATCTCAGAAGGGATAAAAATCCTCGCGCTAACTGCCAAATGAGAGATTAGCGCTGGAAAACCAACGATAATCTCTCAAAGTTTGGTGTTATCTTGATGAT
Organism: Lissotriton helveticus; assembly: GCF_964261635.1. Classification (NCBI taxonomy): domain Eukaryota; kingdom Metazoa; phylum Chordata; class Amphibia; order Caudata; family Salamandridae; genus Lissotriton; species Lissotriton helveticus. Next base: position 1,212,899,980 of record NC_136071.1, on the reverse strand, counting down.
AGGGGCTCACAAACTTAGCCATGATATCCACCTTCCATAGGATATCATGGCTAAGTCAGGAAAATACCAGGTGTAAAAAAAGCAGCGCGGTTAGCGCTGCTTTTTTTTATCACTAACAGCGTTAGCGAAATCCTTGATAATAGGAGAAATGTCGCTTAACAATATTTCTCCTATTTTTTTTCTCTGGAACGTCCCCTTTGCATCTCATTAGAGATGCAAGGGGGAGCATAGAGAAAAAGGGTGCTAACATGCAAATTTGCGTGTTAGCACCCTGTTGCTGAGAGGGAGATCATTTTATCTCCACTTTCTTGGCTTTTAAAGCCAAAAAAGCAGAGATAATTCCCTTGATAATATGCCCGTGGGAACTTATCCGACACTGCATCGCCGGCTCGGACTCTGGCCACAGGAGCGTGATACAGTGCTGAAATCAACTGCAGGTATACTCCGCCAGTACAGCCTTCATAAATTTCCATTCGATTGAATCAAAGGCCTTTTCAGCATCAAGAAAGACTGCCGTGGCCTTGAACTCCGGCTTCACATGCTGCAGGGCGCCAAAGACAGTACGGATATTCTGCGTGAGTTTGCGACCAGGAATGAACCCGGCTTTCTCAAGTCCAATCAGTTGAGGGAGAAGCGGGGATAGATGGTTTGCGAGAATTTTGGCGTATAATTTGGTATCGACGTTCAGAAGCGAAAGGGGGCGGATGAGCATTTACGTGAATCTTTATTGGGTTTTAAGAGAGTTATAATTAGCGCCTCACACATGGTAGGGGGCATAGAACCATCAGCAGCAATGTCATGAAATGATGTGATAAGATGGAGAATAAGAATGTCACTGAAGCTTTTATAAAATGCTTTTATAAAATGCGACCTTCACGTATGGAACCAATGCAAGCCAAACCTCAGCTACCTCAATAGGTCGCAGCAAGAATTCACAATGCCAGTTCTGCAAACATGGGAGTTGTATGTATTCCAGGTAGTTAGCTATGTCCTCATCACTAGGGGAGAGCTTAGAACTGTACAGATCTTGAGATTAGGAACAAAATTGTGCACTGATTGAAGCATTCTCTGTCAGCAAGAAACCGTCCTCGTCCTCAATCTCAACGACTGCCCCAGCTCCGCCCAGTGCCACGCTATTGCCGCCAGTACCGAGCCCGGGGGTTCACCATAGGTTCTGGCATATACGTATTTGCCCATATGTCTGATTTCTCGATCGGCTTCCTTGTGGAATTCAGCTAGAGTGGACTTAAAATGTTCCCTAACTGCCGTGTCATCAGCACTGGTCTGCCGCGTCTCAAGGTCGGCCAGACGAGACTCTAAGAAAGTTGAGTGGTCCCAGATAGCACAAAGCACTCCTGCATGTTTACTGACAGCTACTCCTCGGATATATACCTTAAACGCCTCCCATACCATCCCAAAGGAGTCAACCGTGCCCACTTTATTAGTAAAGAATTCAGAGATAGCCTTTTGCAGGTCAGAGCGGAAAACAGTGTCCAATAGGGAGTAAGGGGGGAATCACCATAAAAATAGGGGAAGGGTGAGGGGAGGTGCGGCAAGAGAAAACAAAGCTGGGTAATGGTCCGAGAAGGTGCGGGGAAGGACTGAGCAGTCTAACACCCTAGGAATCAAGTCGCGTGAGATAAACCAATAGTCAATGCGGGAATAAACGTCATGTGGTGCTGAATAGTGCATATACCCTCCCTGGATCTGCGAACGTGACCTCCACACATCCACTAAATGTAATTGCAGGGTGACATCTAACACAGCTTTAGCAGAAGCAGAGAGCGGGCGGGGAGGTCCTCGTGACCGGTCAAGAGCTGTGTCCATGATGCAGTTAAAGTCACCACCCCAGATAATCGGAAGGGAGCTGCGGCTCTGGAGTGATGTGAACAAGGATCTGTAGAAGCTGGGGTCATCATAGTTAGGACCGTACGTGTTAACTATTAAGAATTCCCATAATGGGCCATAATACTGTGATACTGTGTATCTGCCCGCTGTGTCTGTATGCAAAGGTTTGAGTTGGGGGCCTGCTTTAGGATTGATCCATGTTAAGACCCCCCTGGAGTGTGAAGTAAAATAAGCTGCATGCGAGGTGTTCGCTAGCCCGTGCTTTGCAGGGAGGGCTCCGCCCGGACGCAGGTGCATCTCTTGCAGCAGTGCTATGTCTATTTCCCTGCATTTCAGGTATGTGATGATATTACACACTTTGCGACCATCGTTTAGGCCCCTCACATTCCAAGTTTAAAAAGTTAGGCACCGCAGCACTTCAGCTTTAAGTTGCATCTATAAAATGATGTGTACGTAAACGGAGTGAAGAACAACTATACAGGGGTAAGCCTCGCCCACCACCCCCCACATCCTGTAAATGAAAAAAGATGATCCAAGCATAAAATGTCAAGCAATAAAATAAAACAGTACATAAACACACACCGCCCCCGTCCTACGCCCTGCATAGCCCAACACTGCAGAGGCAAGCCATCACCCACCCAACCCTCACTAAGAAGGAAATCAAATGTGAGGGAGTAAGGGGTCCGTAGGTCGCACGCTACTCCACCATTCCAGCGTGTATACCCCAAGAGCATCATGGTTAATGCAGTTTTCTTGAAAGCGGGTGCGCTTTTCAAAAGAATCGAAGTGTAATTGCAAGGTTGCAGGCCAACTCTGGACACCGGTGTTTCAGGATTATTGTCCTTCATCAGCAGAGTGTAGGGCGGTTTTCAGGGGTTGCTGTGCAGGCTGCCAAAGTGTTCTCAGGTATGGTACCTCTCCAGGCGCGTAGGGCGTTACCTCAGCTCGTCAGCTGAAAAGCTCAAGGGAGCCGTGTTAAGTAAGGGGTCCGTAGGTCGCACGCTACTCCACCATTCCAGCGTGTATACCCCAAGAGCATCATGGTTAATGCAGTTTTCTTGAAAGCGGGTGCGCTTTTCAAAAGAATCGAAGTGTAATTGCAAGGTTGCAGGCCAACTCTGGACACCGGTGTTTCAGGATTATTGTCCTTCATCAGCAGAGTGTAGGGCGGTTTTCAGGGGTTGCTGTGCAGGCTGCCAAAGTGTTCTCAGGTATGGTACCTCTCCAGGCGCGTAGGGCGTTACCTCAGCTCGTCAGCTGAAAAGCTCAAGGGAGCCGTGTTAAGTAAGGGGTCCGTAGGTCGCACGCTACTCCACCATTCCAGCGTGTATACCCCAAGAGCATCATGGTTAATGCAGTTTTCTTGAAAGCGGGTGCGCTTTTCAAAAGAATCGAAGTGTAATTGCAAGGTTGCAGGCCAACTCTGGACACCGGTGTTTCAGGATTATTGTCCTTCATCAGCAGAGTGTAGGGCGGTTTTCAGGGGTTGCTGTGCAGGCTGCCAAAGTGTTCTCAGGTATGGTACCTCTCCAGGCGCGTAGGGCGTTACCTCAGCTCGTCAGCTGAAAAGCTCAAGGGAGCCGTGTTAAGTAAGGGGTCCGTAGGTCGCACGCTACTCCACCATTCCAGCGTGTATACCCCAAGAGCATCATGGTTAATGCAGTTTTCTTGAAAGCGGGTGCGCTTTTCAAAAGAATCGAAGTGTAATTGCAAGGTTGCAGGCCAACTCTGGACACCGGTGTTTCAGGATTATTGTCCTTCGGACCCCTTACTTAACACGGCTCCCTTGAGCTTTTCAGCTGACGAGCTGAGGTAACGCCCTACGCGCCTGGAGAGGTACCATACCTGAGAACACTTTGGCAGCCTGCACAGCAACCCCTGAAAACCGCCCTACACTCTGCTGATGAAGGACAATAATCCTGAAACACCGGTGTCCAGAGTTGGCCTGCAACCTTGCAATTACACTTCGATTCTTTTGAAAAGCGCACCCGCTTTCAAGAAAACTGCATTAACCATGATGCTCTTGGGGTATACACGCTGGAATGGTGGAGTAGCGTGCGACCTACGGACCCCTTACTTAACACGGCTCCCTTGAGCTTTTCAGCTGATGAGCTGAGGTAACGCCCTACGCGCCTGGAGAGGTACCATACCTGAGAACACTTTGGCAGCCTGCACAGCAACCCCTGAAAACCGCCCTACACTCTGCTGATGAAGGACAATAATCCTGAAACACCGGTGTCCAGAGTTGGCCTGCAACCTTGCAATTACACTTCGATTCTTTTGAAAAGCGCACCCGCTTTCAAGAAAACTGCATTAACCATGATGCTCTTGGGGTATACACGCTGGAATGGTGGAGTAGCGTGCGACCTACGGACCCCTTACTTAACACGGCTCCCTTGAGCTTTTCAGCTGACGAGCTGAGGTAACGCCCTACGCGCCTGGAGAGGTACCATACCTGAGAACACTTTGGCAGCCTGCACAGCAACCCCTGAAAACCGCCCTACACTCTGCTGATGAAGGACAATAATCCTGAAACACCGGTGTCCAGAGTTGGCCTGCAACCTTGCAATTACACTTCGATTCTTTTGAAAAGCGCACCCGCTTTCAAGAAAACTGCATTAACCATGATGCTCTTGGGGTATACACGCTGGAATGGTGGAGTAGCGTGCGACCTACGGACCCCTTATCAAATGTGAGGGAGTCCCACCCGCCTCTCCCATAAAACACCTGACAACAAAAAGTAAAACAGCAGTTTACGCAGTGGGGCGGATGTTACCCGGGTACACAAACTGAACCAACCCCCCGCTCAAACACCGCATGCAAATACTAATCCCACAACAGCTTATCTGTAATTACTTAAAAGCAAGGAGTGTGCAGAACAACTCTGTTTTTAGGGAAAGCAAGATATCGGTAGAGAGGCAAGTCTCCCAAGAACTGGCCGATGTCCAGGCCCCACATCACGAGTACCCAGAGGGGCATATTAATAAGCAACTCCAAAACCGAGAAGATAACTTAAATCAGGGTAACATGAGGTCATGTACATATCTCTTGCCACAGGGCCCAGTGAGCCATTAGAAACTGCTGCAACGAGACTAGAAACCATTGACTATAAGAGTAAGGTATTACAAAAAAAGGAGATATCACCAGGCACTCAGTCATTGTCATCCATAGTTCCAGCGTCAGCATTCGATAGTGAGGAGGCTTGTTGAGTGTTCGGACACTTGTTGGCCCTTTCCCATTCTCAGAGGGCCTTCTGAAGGGATTGCAGGTCTTGATATATACGCGGCTTCCCATCAAAGAGGACTTTCAGTCTGGCGGGATACAGCATAGCGTATTCGATGTGATGGTCCCGCAGTTTACATTTCATTGGAATGAACTGCCTCCTCGCCTCCTGTACTTTTAGGGTGAAGTTGGGAAACAGAGAAATGTTCGATTCTTCATACCGTGGGGGACCCAGCTCACGTGCCTTCCTCAGCGCAGCATCCCTGTCCCGATAGTTCAGGAGTTTTGCAATTATGGGGCGAGGCGGGGCTCCTGGCTGGGGTCGAGGGCCAAGCGAATGGTGCGCCCTCTCAACCACAAAGAGATGAGAGAATGTTTCTGCGCCTAGGAGGGAGGTCAGAAGGCGCTCCATTTATTGCTCCATGCCCCCTTTGGCAGTGGACTTCGCCAGGCCCATGATGCGCAGATTTCTGCGGAGCGACCGGGCCTCAAGATCCTAAGCTTTGTTTCGGAGGGCAATAAGGGCATGTTCCATCTGCTTCTGTGTTTCTCCTGCGTCCATCTGGGCCTCCTCCACCTCGTTATGCAGTGCTCCGCCATGTACAGGCACTCAGAGTGTTTGTCGAGGCGCTCGGAGACTCGGTCCATTTGGTATGCCAGCAAGTCTATCTTGGTGTCAATAGCAGTCAGGCCCTGTTGCATGTAGGTAATGATCTGTTTAATGTCCCCCACCGGGTCATCCGTCTCAGCGTCCGTTTGTGAAGGGGGGCCCCCTTCTGCTCCCTCCTCATTGTGCCTGGACTTGCGTTGCTTGAATTGGAGCTTAGGCTGGGTCCTATCAATTTTCCCCATGTCGCCAGGTGGAGCAGGTAGGTACTCGCTGCAATAGAGATATTAGGGACCCCAAGGCACCAGGGAAGTTCTCCACTCCATGGCCAGCCGCCCAGACCCAAAGTTAGAGGGGCAACTCAGGGTTCCAGTGTAGTCTGAGGCAAAGGCGGAAGAGGGACGACGGTGGTGTGGAGAGCAGTATCTGCGACAGCAGCAGCCACAAGGGAACCAATGCCAGTAAAGTCCGCCCACTATGGCTCAGTCAGCTCGAACAGTGTGAATTCCAGATACCACCGCACCCCCAGGTGGGCAGACGGTGAGGGCAGGCACCAGGAAGACCCCGAATCCACCCCAGGAGCTGTGAAGCAACCCGGCTCACAGCGCGAGGACCACATACCTTTCTGCAGGCACTCCAAGCTGGTATTCAAAATGGCCTCTCCTTCGGCTTCGGGAAAAAATGCAGGCTAGAAAGTCACAGAACAGGCGTAGCCAGGCCACAGGAAGCCCCAGCAGGCATTGAGGAGCTGCCGCGGCCCCCCACATTTGCCCCTCCGCGGCACCGCCGCCGATGTCACAGATGGAAGCACAGCCGCAGGGGTGCCCAGAGTGGCACCAGGGAGCGCGTCCCAGGGGTCAGGAGCACCAGGCAATCCCAAACTTTAGCCTGGGGATGTGCAGGCTGCACCACACCCAAATTACCGGGCTCTTGAAGGTCTCTGTAGACGGGCGCTCGGTCGCAGGCGAGTGCTAATTTTTGGATCGCTGTCAGCCAGGGGACAAGTCCCTACATCCGGTAAGTTGCTGCTGCCTAATTTATGACAGATTGTGAGGATAGGGTGGCGGTGTACAGCGGAACTCTAGCGGAATGCAGCCATCTTCCAGCCGGGCAAGCTCCGCCCCCCAACGACAGAATGTTTAACTCCTTAAATCAATTCCCTGTCACCTCCTAAAAACCCTCTCCACCCACAAACTATTGATGAAAACCAGACAAATTAGCCATTTTTTACCCCTAAACCCCCCTCCCTGTGCAGCCTACACCGCACCCCCCCCCTTGGAAAACCCTAACAAACTTCCCATGGCAAAAGCCCGATGAGTTACCCTTCAGCGTGCAGCGCACTTACATACACAACTATACACCCTCATACAAATTTGAAACATACACAAAGCAGTAAATCTTTATCTATAAAATATACCACATAACCTAGAGACCCATCTTACTGCTTCCAAAAGTGTGAACTCTTAATGATTCTCAGCCCCGAGTTGTTCAATGAAGCTATCGACCTCCTCAACAAACCGAAAGGAGTGCTTCTTATTATTCAACATCACTGCAAGCACCTAGCTTCCTTAGCGGCTCGATTCTTTTCCCCAGCTCCCACTGCCTATTAGCTGTTACTACTGACAGATCTGATCTTACTTCATTTCTTACTCCATCCACCTCCAACACTTTCTTCTTCAGAACTTTAGCTAGGATCTTTTCCTTCAAGCAATAAGTTAGGAAATTAACAAGAATTCTCCTAGGCTTAGATCTATTCGTATTTAACCTAAAAGGGTCTCTATGTATCCTCTGAATGTCTCTGGTAATTTCCTCCTCAGTCTCTTCCAGCTGAAGCTCACTTTTCAGCAACTGAACCACAAAGCTTATAATATCTTCTCCTTCCTTACCCTTGGGAACTTTTAAATAAGCGTGGGTGCAAAATCCGTCCCGCTCGCAGATTTTGTGGATTTTCGGCAATTTCACGATCCGCGAATCTCGCGAAATTGCCGAAAAATGTGCGCATCCGCTCGCGGGCGGATTTTAGGCAGTTGAGTAGAGGTATCGCACAAACCGGTGGCGTCTTCTTGGATAAATATGAAGGGCAGGGTTCATTCTGGCACGATGCTGCTGTTACAAAAATTAAACCTCAACAGGAAGCACTTACAGATATAAAAAAGCAGGTGCCCGAGTTGAAGCTCAAGTTCAGTTCCAAAAACAATCGTGAGCTTTGTCGAGGCTGGGCAGGTGTGCTTTCTCCCCATATCTACCGTTGAAAATTAGCTGTGATGCTGGATAGAGGCCTTTGCATCTTTCACTTTCACAAGCGCAATCCCCTTGCAGTTCCTGTGACCAGGAGGTTCTTTCTCCTCATCTGCTGCTGTGATCGGTCTCTGACCTTTAATACACACAAGAGGCATGTGAACTCGCATAGAAGCCCTGCCCGTTTGGCCCCGCCCACACACTAGCGGTGTGCACCGTATTCCCCCCATTTTCCCACTATTATGGACAGCTCACTCAAGGGACCCCTGCGCCCTTCGGCACGATGGCATAGTAACACACACATGGTCACTGGAGACAACTCTTCTAGCACTTTACGCAGATGTAGTGTAGGAAAAGCACTATACATTTACCCAACGAGGTAGCACTTACTGATTAGCCAGTAGACAGTGGGAAACAGTCTATTTGTGCAAATCCGCTAGTTTGCAAATTTTTTCGCGAACTCGCGGATTTATTTGCAATTTTGCGCGAATTTGCGGAAATTCGCCCATACTTACTTTTCAAACCTTCAAATTGTTCCTCCTTTGAAAGTTTTCTAATCTTTCCACTCTTTCCTTGTGCTCTCTCCCCCCAGCTCTTAGCCCTTTGATCTCTTTCCTGTTAGTCTGTATCTCCTCCTTTAGGTCCCTAACTTCGCCATCTACCGCCAATGTTCTGCCACTCAGGTCATCCATTTTTTTCTCTAACACCTCACATGCAGACCTGATGCCTTTCTGATTCAGCTCTGAAGTCTTGAATCTTCCTCGCATCTCAAGGGTAAGAGTTTTGAGCAATGTACCATTAGAAAGATCGCGACTCCCTGAGGCTGCTCCCTCTTCCCCTAGAGCCTCGTGCCCCAATCTATAGTCCTTCCTGGGCACTGACTCTCTTTGTATCTCGTCCGATACCTGCGATTTCCCTCCTTCCTCCGAAATCGACTCCGCTGGAGGATTAAAACTACCCTCTGGATCATTCAGACTAACTTCATCCCTTGTGGCTCCCACTACCTCCCCCATCTCAACAGACAGCACTTGAATTCGGTTTGGGCTTAAATGTGCAGACCAGTCTTCCAGATTTGTTATCCCCTCAGGGCTGCTCCACCTCCGGAATAATCACTATACTTCTGTTTTTGTTGAAGGTCCGCCACTGCTGCTGACATGGGATTAAAATGCCTTAAAACAAGTCCTAAGGGAAGGTGTCACCTTAATCTTACACTCCAAAGAATCCCCTCTTGCCAGTTTAGTAGGTACCTTGGTCACCTTACTGCACTATCGGCCCATGGGCTTCACCACCTTCACCTCCTCCTCCACCTTCTTTGCTGCCTGATTTTTTTCAGACCTAGTCGAAAGATCCATCAACTGCAGGAAATCCGCTGCCCCCCCTCTCGCCGCACTTTTCAGTGAATACCTTGAAGCACCAGTAAGTAGCCCTCCCTCCTAACCAACACTACATCCACTCTTTCTATTAGTCCCCTGCTGCTCGGCTGTTTGAAAAAAATGGGCAAACTGTACCTCAGCGTTTTTAGCACACAATGAATGCTCCACACCACTCCTACAAGCATGCTCCTCGCTGGCCCCACTAGGCCAACTGGCTCCTCGACTGCTACCTCCAAGGAGGACCCTGGCAGCAGCACAATGCCCCCTCCATAAATTCAGTGCTGCTCTCCCCCACAGGTGCTCCGCCGTGTCCCAGATTCTGCCTCCAGCCTTGATGCCTCGCTGATCCACACTTGGCTCCGGGAGCTCCCTACCTCCGTGGAAGCTCCCATAGCTCTCTGGAACGCTCAAAACCCCATAAGTTCTCGCTGAATCACAAATTTAGTACTCGGTTAATACCGCATAAACCGGCAACTGCCACCGCTTTCACCGCCGCTCGCCATCCGAATCGCATCAACTTCACCGCACGCCTTCAGGATCACCCGCAAACCTCCACTAGCCGGCCGCCATGTTTTCCCTTCAAGTGCAGTGGGGGCAAGAAGTTCTTGTGTAACTTCTCCACTCTACCTGAGTTCCGAGGTCATGGAGAGCTCTGTGTTGCTAGGAAGAACCTGCATAGGGGCAGTCCATGCGCCAATGCTTGAGGACAGATATGCCGTTGGCCTGCCAACGGCACGCCCGCTGGGTGCCCTGTACATGTGTCCAAAGCCCATCTCCCAATACATAGGGTGGCATACATGGTGTGCAAAATAAACTCCAACTACCATGATGGTATCTAGTGGGAGTGCTTCTGGCAGGGATAACAATAGATGCCCATTCGAAAATGCCTTGCTTCAGGCAAATGTGCAACAGTCTATCAGCAGCTGGTTATTTTAAGTAGCAACTGATTTTTAAATAAAAGTGGACTTGATCTAGCTCGTAATTTCCAAGTGCAGATTTTTAGTGACATGTGCAAGATTTCCAGCAATTCACTTAGCAGGGATTTTTAAGGCTGTATCCCTAACACAAGTAAAAACAGCAAACAGCACAATCAAACAAAAATGTTAAAAGGAAACAAGATGTGGATTAGTTTCTGCAGGGCGTCCATTTCACCGTGAGGAGGTAGAAGACATCTGGTACTGGAATGAGAAAGCACTTTGGAACTGAAGGGATTTGTTGTAGGCGCATAAACTGCAGCACTTCTGTGAAAAAGAACTTGAAACCTCCATTGCTATATAAAGTGTCTCATAGCTCATGTTTATGTTTCCTCAGGTCAGCTATGGTGCCATGGATCCAGTCTTCAACGACAGAAATCAGTTCTCATCCTTTTACAGCTTTGTCCCCTATCAGATCCATCGGCCAGTGATGCTCTTTAGTGGAGAGTGGTGCAATATGTCTAATATCTAATATTATCTGTTCCTCAGGTCAGCTATGGTGCCATGGATCCAATCTTCAATGACAGACATCAGTTCCCATCCTTTTACCGCACTGTTCCTAATGAGATCCACAAGCCACGCAACATCGGCCATTGATGCTCTTTAGTGGAGGGTGGTGCAATATGTCTAATAGCTCATGTCTATGTCTTCCTCAGGTCAGCTATGGTGCCATGGATCCAGTCTTCAGTGACAGACATCGCTTCCCATCCTTTTACCGCACTGTCCCCAATGAGATCCACGAGGCACGTGCCATCGCCCGGCTGCTCAAGCACTTTGGCTGGACCTGGGTTGGAATCCTTATTTCAGATGAGGAGAGCGGCAGGAGGGCTGGTGAGGAGCTGGAGAGAGAGATCAGCAACAGTGGGGGCTGTGTGGCCTTCTTACAAAGACTCCGCAAGTCCTGGGACATTGAGCAGGAACAGATTTCTAAAACAATCAGTGTTTCTTCTGTCAATGTGGTGATAGTTCACTGTTCAAAAGCTTACATGTATTCAGGCCTCCTAGATCAATTGCAAGGTCTGCCTACTCTAGTTTGGATCACTACTGCAGTCACATCACATCTGAAAGATTTTATAAATGGCCCTACTATGAATATTTTCAGTGGTGCACTGGAATTTTCCATTCCTAAGGGACAGATTACTGGACTGGCAGATTTCTTGTACAGTGTGAACCCTTTACATTTCTTAGACAATTCCATGGTTCTGTGGCTTTGGATTCTAACATTCGATTGTTCTCCAGATTTACTGAATACGACTTTTGCCTATAAATACGGCTTCCCTCATTGTACAGGGAGCGAGACAATGAGAGATGTGGAACCCCTTCTGTACGATGCTTACAATTTCTACATTACTTACAGTGTTCACACTGCGGTCTACGCCGTGGCTCACGCCTTACACAACATGATCTCATCCAAGGCCAGCTCAGGACATCCCTCAGGGAGAGAAAGTCTAGAGAAGGACTTCCAACCATGGCAGGTAGGAGAGTCACTTTCTAATTCTAAATATATATGTCAATCAAATATAATATGACACACATAGTGCACATTTGATGTCATTCCCCGAGAGGTAAACTCATTTCCTAATTAGGCATTTTGTACGGTGTTGATTGTCAGTATGAGTCACTTCTGAGCCCCTGTCCCAACTAGTAAGGATAGGTTTATAATTTAAAGACCGTTTGCATCTATTTATCAAGCCTTTGATGCAAACAATTCCAAAGGCTTGATTTGAGATTACTGTACAGTACAAACCTGCATTTGTGTTTTAAAATAGTCCTAAAGTAATGAATGCTAGTGCTTTGAGCTACTTTGAGCTACTTTGTTTGTATGAGGCAGCCCACCAATCCATGGATTTGGATTCAAATCACAATTTTTTGAGAATGATAAACACAACTTTTAACCCAAAATGTTTGCCTGCTCGAAGAAGGAGTAACGTTTAAGGAAACTTTTCATTTCTCAGACCTCTTTCAACTTTGCATGTGTGATGAACACTACAAATATAAACCTCAAAGAGTGTTCAACTTGGCAAAAGCACAGTGTTTTTTACAGGCAGAGTCTCCTTCCAATATACACTATACTTAACATTAAGCACACGCCCTCTCTAGTTTAAGAGCGTGTATATTGCACAATGCATCCTAAATTTTGGTACCACATGGGGAGAGAGGAACAGCACCAAATAGTTGTACCTTTGGTACAATTCTGCCCCCTACATTTAGCACAATACAACGTCGGTTGCTAAGAATACGCCTATAACATTTTATTCCTCAATATTGTTTATAATCTTTATATTTATTTTAATAATGTTGGTAATTTAGAGTCTTCTTTGGAACAGGAGAAGGGCATTGGTGCAAGCTCAACTCAGACAAGACATAGGTTGTCATCTTCAGGACCAAGCCCTCCTGTGGAGTGACACTTGGCAGTCCACCACACTCGGCCCCACACCCACCCCCTCCAACCACTCATCCAACCTCAGAATCACCCTAGACACCGAAGCTAACCATGAGGCAGCACATCAACACCGTCCCCTCCACTTGTTTCCACGCCCTCTGAGGGACCCCTGTCTCAACCAGGAAGACGGTCACCCAGGCCCTCATCACCAGCCGACTCGACTACGACAAGGCACTCTGACAGAACCACCAAACAGCTCCTAAACCACCTCCATATAGGCTAGAACTTGTCAGCAAGACTAATCCCTGATCTCCAACAGAAAAAACAGCATCACCCCCCACCTCAGCGCCCTCCCCAGGATGCCCATCCAGGAAGATGCCTCTTCAAACTCCTCACACACATCTACAGAGCCCACCTCAAGTCCGGACCCATGTACATCAACAACTGCCTGACATTCCACAAATCGACCATAGAGCTCTGATGCTCCTCTCTCATCTTCGCCCACATACCCAACATCTGTTGGAGATGCTGCGGTTGCCACTCCTTCTCCTACCTCACCACAAAGTCCTGGAACAACCTCCCACTCCACCTGCACTTCTCCTCAACTTCAGGAAACAGATCAAGACCTGACTCTTCAAATGCCACCACACTTTAACCAAGGCTCGCAGTACCCCAGTGCCTGGAGACCCCCCAGGGTAACAAGCCACACTCTACAAGACCCTCTGATTGATTGATTGATTGATTGATTGATTGATTGATTGATTGATTGATTGATTGATTGATTGAGGATCTTGCTTTCTAATATGCTTCTGCACACATTGCTGGGTGAAATGTGAAGTTGTGAGGTGTAGATGTGTTGAAAGAAGGAGTAAGATGCTGTCCTTGACAGGTGTCTCAGGCCTTTGTTCTAGTAGCTAATATGATAAAATCTATAACTTTGTAATAGATATTTGATTCTGCCAGTGATCGGCTTTCAAGGCGTCTTTCTTGTGATCTTGGTCCTGAAGGTTCAGGCATTCTAGGAACTTGCAGGCATATTACCAACAACTAGCGATAATTATCGCTATGTTGGCTTAGCGGCAATAATTTTATCGCCGTGTTGCGGTGATTTTTATCGCTTAGGAGCCTTGCTATTATCAAGGTTTATCTCCTAAGCAATAAAAATCGGCCGAAATGCATGAATATCGCTGTAAAGTCGGCGATATTCATGCATTACCGAGCTAATGCTCTTAGCCATGTTATCCACCTCCCATTGGATAACATGGTTAAGAACTGCTCAGGGCAGGTGTTAGCTTTTGGAGGTATTCATGCTTAGTGCGAATATCTCCAAAAGTTGGTAATAGGAGATAGCGATGGTAGCGACTGTTTCCAGTCGCTAACGTCTTGGCACGCCCACTTTGCATGTCATTAGTGATAAATATCACTGACATGCAAAGCGGGGCCCAAGATGGTCGCTATCTCCTACTAGCTGTTGCTAACTGGTGTTAGTGACAGCTTGGTAATAGGGAGATCATTTTATCTCCGCTTTCTTGGCTTTTAAAGCTAAAAAAAGCAGAGATAAATCCCTTGATAATATGCCCCTCGATTTATACAGTTCTGAGGTTGGTCAATGAGCTGTTTAAATAGACACAGCAGAAAACCCTTTTTCCGAAGCATGGATCCTTGCATGTTGACATCTGAGAACACAATATTGATGTGAGGATGACATGGGCTACAAAGCAGCGATCTGCTTTGGAAGTGCTTCCTAGGCTCTTATCTTTCTGAGACGTCGCTGGTGGAGTTCCAATTTAAACGTGTGCTATAGATTATATAGCAATAACCAAACTCGCTCATCTATTCACTGCAGTGGACAGCTAAAGGAGGCTAATGGGAGCTTGAGGTTAGCTGAGATGTTGCCTCCACATCCCTGGCGGAGTAACATCTGCCTGATTTGTCAATCCTGCCCATCTACCTGGCTGGTATCTCTAAGACTACAGTAGAGGGAGCCCATCAGCAGCTTCTCTGTAGGCTAAATGAATTGTTAAGCAGGTGCTATCTTGTTTCGAATCCTGCTCAGCATGGCAGTCTATATTAGATAAACAACCCAAAAGTGGGAGTTTGAGTAAAACAAACAGTCAACACCCTGATAAAGAGTGATAATTATTCCTGCACTTTGGGATTATTTTATGGATTTCCTACCTGGGACCATCATGCTTCCCATGGAGGCCAGAAAAAAGGAAATCTAATGCTTATAGCCTCAACCTAATGAAGGGTTCAAACACATATATGACAAGTCTAGAGGAGCCAGCTGAAGCTCCACTAGTAGAAACTCAGATGTTCGCTCACCCGTATACATGGTACCAAAACAGTAAATTTGGCAGATGAGTGAACTGGCAACTTATGGTTGTTTATTTGCTTCTCCAAACTTTAAATGGCACCCCTAGTTCACAAATATACTTATTAACTTGTTAGCCCACTCACCAGGACACTCATATTACTGCCCTCTATCCTTCCACATCGATTCACTCACTCTCCTAGATTCTCAATCATCTGATAACTCACTTACTTTCTTCTCACTGACTCACTTTGCTCTCTTGATTTGTTACCCACAATATGTCTAGAAATGAACCCTTCAGTCTGATCAAATCAGCTTATACTATGCCTGCAGCGTTTGAGACTTTGGAAGTCGAAAGAAGAGGAAACTTTCAAGTTATATTTCATCAGCATACTAGGAATCTTGATGTTATCTGTGAAAACAGTGCCAAGCAGTTCCACATAAAATTTGAAGATAACATTGGCCTGCATGGAAGACTGGGTACACAATGTGTGATAGGGTTCTTTTAAGATATGGAGGTACCCATGTGAAAAACCCTGTGTTGGGTGGAAAGATAGGAGGAGAACCAATGAAGGACACTGCTGGTGAATCCCATTCGATATTTCAGGATGTCAAAGGCAGCTAAGGAGTCTAACAATATCAGCAGGAGAGGTCATCTTCAAATGATGTTAATAGGGCATTGGCTCAATGTGTAAAGGAGCAGTGTTGGTGCTGCCATGTGATTTGAAACTAGGCTGGCACTCATGGTTGGTAATCCTCCCCTCCCTCCTCTAAGGCTTTTACATGATTCAAGACATTGCCCTTTCTGCCTGGTTTCCCCCATTTCTTTTAAACTAATGCTGCTGATTTTTAACAGTGCACACTAAGGCAGTGTATGTGCTATGGCTCTTAAAACATGATGAATTGTCTAAATCCTACTTGACATATGCAGCTTCCCAATAAACAAATGGCATGGGAAAGGTAAAATATTGTTCGTGGGCTGCAGCACAGCTTGTTGCATGCACTAATTTGCATCCTTTATAAGCATGGGCGTAAAATCCGTTCCGCTCGCGGAATTTGCGGATTTTCGGCAAATTCGCAATCCGCGATCTCTCGCGAATTTGCCAAAAATCCGTAAATTCGCAACGAATTTTTTTTGCTTGGTGATACAATTTTGCGGCGAGCGGCATTCACTTACCGTCATTCAGCGTTTGCAGAGTTGTTTTTCTCCATATTTTGCGTGTGCTCTGCCATTTTGGATCTTGCTGCGGGATCCCGCGGGAGTCTGGCGACCGCGATTACGTCATCGCGGCTTGCCACCTTGCACAGCACACATCGCGAGAGTTCACAATTGCGAACACGTAGATGCGGCGGGCAGCAACAATCTCGCACTCGCGAAATTGCAAAATTTGCAATTCTGCACAAGAAATCCACCAGCAAGCAGCATAAACCTTCTGGAAATTATGATTTTTATCAGAATAACTCCTCAGGTTGACATTTGCCTGCACTTTTTTTTGGAAGGAATCCATTTGGGGGGGGGGGAAGGAAGTGCCCCACAGTCTCCAACTTCCTGTTCCTGTTCAGCAGGCTCCTCCCAGTGCTTTCTTCATGTGCTGGTCACTTTCATTTGGACCTTGACCTGGAAGGATTACTTTTTGTGGATGCTGCTGGATATTTGGATTTGAGGCCTTTTTGACTTTCTTTGGGTCACTTTTGGATTAGAAATCAACTTTCACAAGTAAGTTTGTTTGGGGCATTACAGTTGCTGCAACTACAATTTTGGAACTTTTTCAGAACATTAAACAAAATATATTGTGGATAGCCACAGTATCCAGTAGGACCAGGGTTAGTTATGGGTGCATGATACAACTGTTTTGTTGAATTTAAACATCATTGAGGCCATGGATGGGCTAGGATTGTGCTTAATTTTTTGGGGCTGCTGTTGGGGCCTTTTGCCCAGGGGTAGTGAGTGGTGCATGGACTGAGTCTGCCTGTGGGGTCTTTTTAATGTAAACATCCTGGATGGCATTGGATTGTGGTGATTTTTGTGTGTTTTTCGTTTTTTTGGGGTGTACTGTTGATTTGGACTGGCCATGTGGGTGGTGGTGGTGGCCATCTTGAGTGCTGGTACAGGCAACATGTGCTTGGGGTGCAAGGGGCCATTTTGAAGAGAGGCAGTGTCTGAGGTCTGCACTTATTTTGCCTAGCTTTCATCCATTATGCCCAGGGGTAGTGAGTGGTGCATGGGCCTAGTCTTTCTGCGGGGTGTCTTCTTGAATTTAAACACCATTGAGGCCATGGATGGGCTGGGATTGTGCTGAATTTTGTGTTTTTAGTCTTTTTTTGGGGCTGCTGGTGTGGCCTTTTGCCCAGGGGTAGTGAGTGGTGCATGGGCCTAGTCTTCCTGTGGGGTGTCTTCTTGGATGTAAACACCATTGAGGCCATGGATGGGCTGGGATTGTGCTGAATTTTGTGGTTTTGGTCGATTTGTTTGGGGCTGCTGGTGGGGCCTTTTGCCCAGGGGTAGTGGTGCATGGACTGAGTCTGCCTGTGGGGTCTCACTCTCGTTAATGTAAACATCCTGGATGGCATTGGATTGTGGTGATTTTTGTGTGTTTTTCGTTTCTTTTTGGAGTGTACTGTTGATGTGGACTGGCCATGTGGGTGGTGGTGGTGGCCATCTTGAGTGCTGGTACAGGCAACATGTGCTTGGGGTTCAAGGGGCCATTTTGAAGAGAGGCAGTGTCTGAGGCCTGCACCCATTTTGCCGAGCTTTCATCCATTATGCCCAGGGGTAGTGAGTGGTGCATGGGCCTAGTCTTTCTGTGGGGTGTCTTCTTGAATTTAAACACCATTGAGGCCATGGATGGGCTGGGATTGTGCTGAATTTTGTGTTTTTTGTCGTTTTGTTGCGGCTGCTGGTGTGGCCTTTTGCCCAGGGGTAGTGAGTGGTGCATGGGCCTAGTCTTTCTGTGGGGTGTCTTCTTGAATTTAAACATCATTGAGGCCATGGATGGGCTGGGCTTGTGCTGAATTTTGTGGTTTTTGTCAATTTTTTTGGGGCTGCTGGTGGGGCCTTTTGCCCAGGTGTAGTGGTGCATGGACTGAGTCTGCCTGAGAATTCTCACTCTCTTTAATGTAAACATCCTGGATGGCATTGGATTGTGGTGATTTTTGTGTGTTTTTCGTTTCTTTTTGGGGTGTACTGTTGATGTGGACTGGCCATGTGGGTGGTGGTGGTGGCCATCTTGAGTGCTGGTACAGGCAACATGTGCTTGGGGTTCAAGGGGCCATTTTGAAGAGGGGCAGTGTCTGAGGCCTGCACCCATTTTGCCGAGCTTTCATCCATTATGCCCAGGGGTAGTGAGTGGTGCATGGGCCTAGTCTTTCTGTGGGGTGTCTTCTTGAATTTAAACACCATTGAGGCCATGGATGGGCTGGGATTGTGCTGAATTTTGTGTTTTTTGTCGTTTTTTGGGGCTGCTGGTGTGGCCTTTTGCCCAGGGGTAGTGAGTGGTGCAAGGGCCTAGTCTTTCTGTGGGGTGTCTTCTTGAATTTAAACATCATTGAGGCCATGGATGGGCTGGGATTGTGCTGAATTTTGTGTTTTTGTCGTTTTTTTGGGGCTGCTGGTGGGGCTTTTTGCCCAGGGGTAGTGAGTGGTGCATGGGCCTAGTCTTTCTGTGGGGTGTCTTCTTGAATTTAAACATCATTGAGGCCATGGATGGGCCTGGATTGTGGCTGAATTTTGTGTTTTTTGTCGTTTTTTTGCGGCTGCTGGTGGGGCCTTTTGCCCAGGGGTAGTGAGTGGTGCATGGGCATAGTCTTTCTGTGGGGTGTCTTCTTGAATTTAAACATCATTGAGGCCATGGATGGGCTGGGATTGTGCTGAATTTTGTGTCTTTTGTCGTTTTTTGGGGCTGCTGGTGTGGCCTTTTGCCCAGGGGTAGTGAGTGGTGCATGGGCCTAGTCTTTCTGTGGGGTGTCTTCTTGAATTTAAACATCATTGAGGCCATGGATGGGCTGGGATTGTGCTGAATTTTGTGTCTTTTGTGGTTTTTTGGGGCTGCTGGTGTGGCCTTTTGCCCAGGGGTAGTGAGTGGTGCATGGGCCTAGTCTTTCTGTTGGGTGTCTTCTTGAATTTAAACATCATTTAGGCCATGGATGGGCTGGGATTGTGCTGAATTTTGTGTTTTTTGACGTTTTTTGGGGCTGCTGGTGTGGCCTTTTGCCCAGGGGTAGTGAGTGGCGCATGGGCCTAGTCTTTCTGTGGGGTGTCTTCTTGAATTTAAACATCATTGAGGCCATGGATGGGCTGGGATTGTGCTGAATTTTGTGGTTTTGGTCGATTTGTTTGGGGCTGCTGGTGGGGCCTTTTGCCCAGGGGTAGTGGTGCATGGACTGAGTCTGCCTGTGGGGTCTCACTCTCTTTTATGTAAACATCCTGGATGGCATTGGATTGTGGTGATTTTTGTGTGTTTTTCGTTTCTTTTTGGAGTGTACTGTTGATGTGGACTGGCCCTGTGGGTGGTGGTGGTGGCCATCTTGAGTGCTGGTACAGGCAACATGTGCTTGGGGTTCAAGGGGCCATTTTGAAGAGAGGCAGTGTCTGAGGCCTGCACCCATTTTGCCGAGCTTTCATCCATTATGCCCAGGGGTAGTGAGTGGTGCATGGGCCTAGTCTTTCTGTGGGGTGTCTTCTTGAATTTAAACACCATTGAGGCCATGGATGGGCTGGGATTGTGCTGAATTTTGTGTTTTTTGTCGTTTTTTTGCGGCTGCTGGTGTGGCCTTTTGCCCAGGGGTAGTGAGTGGTGCATGGGCCTAGTCTTTCTGTGGGGTGTCTTCTTGAATTTAAACATCATTGAGGCCATGGATGGGCTGGGCTTGTGCTGAATTTTGTGGTTTTTGTCAATTTTTTTGGGGCTGCTGGTGGGGCCTTTTGCCCAGGTGTAGTGGTGCATGGACTGAGTCTGCCTGAGAATTCTCACTCTCTTTAATGTAAACATCCTGGATGGCATTGGATTGTGGTGATTTTTGTGTGTTTTTCGTTTCTTTTTGGGGTGTACTGTTGATGTGGACTGGCCATGTGGGTGGTGGTGGTGGCCATCTTGAGTGCTGGTACAGGCAACATGTGCTTGGGGTTCAAGGGGCCATTTTGAAGAGGGGCAGTGTCTGAGGCCTGCACCCATTTTGCCGAGCTTTCATCCATTATGCCCAGGGGTAGTGAGTGGTGCATGGGCCTTGTCTTTCGGTGGGGTGTCTTCTTGAATTTAAACACCATTGAGGCCATGGATGGGCTGGGATTGTGCTGAATTTTGTGTTTTTTGTCGTTTTTTGGGGCTGCTGGTGTGGCCTTTTGCCCAGGGGTAGTGAGTGGTGCAAGGGCCTAGTCTTTCTGTGGGGTGTCTTCTTGAATTTAAACATCATTGAGGCCATGGATGGGCTGGGATTGTGCTGAATTTTGTGTTTTTGACGGTTTTTTGGGGCTGCTGGTGGGGCTTTTTGCCCAGGGGTAGTGAGTGGTGCATGGGCCTAGTCTTTCTGTGGGGTGTCTTCTTGAATTTAAACATCATTGAGGCCATGGATGGGCCTGGATTGTGCTGAATTTTGTGTTTTTTGTCGTTTTTTTGCGGCTGCTGGTGGGGCCTTTTGCCCAGGGGTAGTGAGTGGTGCACGGGCATAGTCTTTCTGTGGGGTGTCTTCTTGAATTTAAACATCATTGAGGCCATGGATGGGCTGGGATTGTGCTGAATTTTGTGTCTTTTGTCGTTTTTTGGGGCTGCTGGTGTGGCCTTTTGCCCAGGGGTAGTGAGTGGTGCATGGGCCTAGTCTTTCTGTGGGGTGTCTTCTTGAATTTAAACATCATTGAGGCCAAGGATGGGCTGGGATTGTGCTGAATTTTGTGTCTTTTGTCGTTTTTTGGGGCTGCTGGTGTGGCCTTTTGCCCAGGGGTAGTGAGTGGTGCATGGGCCTAGTCTTTCTGTGGGGTGTCTTCTTGAATTTAAACATCATTGAGGCCATGGATGGGCTGGGATTGTGCTGAATTTTGTGTTTTTTGACGTTTTTTGGGGCTGCTGGTGTGGCCTTTTGCCCAGGGGTAGTGAGTGGCGCATGGGCCTAGTCTTTCTGTGGGGTGTCTTCTTGAATTTAAACATCATTGAGGCCATGGATGGGCTGGGATTGTGCTGAATTTTGTGTTTTTTGTCGTTTTTTTGCGGCTGCCGGTGGGGCCTTTTGCCCAGGGGTAGTGAGTGGTGCATGGGCCTAGTCTTTCTGTGGGGTGTCTTCTTGAATTTAAACACCATTGAGGCCATGGATGGGCTGGGATTGTGCTGATTTTTGTGTGTTTTTTTGACTTTTTGGGGTGTATAACTGATGTTCTTCTGTCTTCCATTGCTTGTAGGTGCACAAGAGAACCACCAGTGCCAGGAAGAAGTCCTGCTGCGGTGTGTGCAGCACAACGTCACGTGTGGCCACAGACAACTCTGCAACTTGTGCAACTGTGGCCTGCTGTTCAGAGTGACATCTGAAGGAGATGGCCCCCAAAAAAGTTGCCCGTAGCTCCTCTAGCAAGAAAGTTGCCAGTAAGGAGCAGAAAAAGCAAGTGGCGCCACTTACCAAGGAGACTGGTGTGATAACGACCGCCACATTTTTGGGGGAAAAAAAAGTACGCCTGCTGCAGCAGCGGGGTCTGCTGGGGACCAAGCTGGGAGCAGCACCTCCGCTCCATTGGGCTCAGTGCCACCACCACCACGCCAACTTAGGTCCAAGCCCTTGAGTGCTGCAGAGGCAGCCAATATAGTTGTTCAATCACCACCGACCAGTGATGTGGCTCATCGCAAGAAAGTAGCAGCAATGTCCCTCAATCAACACAGGTTGTTGTAACTCATCTGACGAGTGTTGAACAACCACAGCCGCAACAACAATCACATGTGCAAGTACAAGCCCAAGTACATGTGGAAGGAGAGGTGGTGCAAGGAGAGGAGCAAGCAGAGGTGCATGGAGGGGCACAACAAGTGGCCACAATAGTTGTTCCTCCAGAAGTAGGGGCACATCTGGAAATCGACAATCAAGCCGAGGTATCAATCGAGGAATCCACTCCTCCTGATGATCATTCATTGTCTTCCACATCCCCAGCAAGGAAAAGAGCAAGGGTGTTGGTGTCTACATCTTCTTCAAGCCCACCTCCTTCTGATGATATGGAACTTACTTGGGAACCAGCACCACTGCCGTCTGAGAGTTAGGTTGAGGAGGCACACCATGATCTGACAAAGGTAGCTAAGCGTAAAAGGAAGGTCGTCGAAACTCTCATAGTTATGGGGTGTGATGACGCTCAACAAGAAGTGGCGTATACTCCTGCTGCTGAAGACTCTCACGACGACGACGCAGTCATCATCACTAATGTCACTGAAGCCCCAGCGGGCATGCAGCAAACAGACATTTTGACCCTAGCCCGACAAGCTGCTGAGCGTGATGATGAAGTTGACGAGGAGGCAATGGGAACACCACAATCATTGATGTTAACTAGTACACCACAACCTACCGCTTCCATATTTCTTACTCACCAGAAGGGACCTCCATCCACCTCGACCTCAATTAGTGGTGGTGAAAGTGCACAACGTAGTAAAGTTTAGCAATACACATCCTCCATTTCATCTGGCATTAGCTGCACGACCACCACCAGTATCGCCTCCTCAGGCCCCCACAGACATTTCAAGTCCGCAGTTTGGGACTTCTTTAGTGTTTGCACAAAAAGTGAAAACATAGCCATTTGTAGCATTTGTAAGCTTGCAGTTAGTCGTGGTAAGCTTGGTACCAACTATGGGACTGGAGGCCAGAGAGGTCATCTTAAGAGATAACACACTGTCCAATGGTTGGCGCACCTAAAGCAGATCAAGAAAGCCCGAATTGCAAGTCGAGAAAACGTTGATGTTCCATCTGATGATGACGAGGAGGAAGAAGTGTCACACACTTCACTTACACCCAGTACCCCTGGGAGCCACACTAAGAGTGTGGGACAGAGTGAGACACCAATGCGAAAAAGTTCATCAGCGAGCGTAACTGGGTCGAAGAAGTCATCATCATCATCCCATAAAATGGACCAGGGCAACATTAAAACAATGTTTTTTTCAGACACGCCATATGACCGCAACCACCCAATGGTGCGTCTGTATAACACTAAGCTGGCTAAAATGCTAGCGCTGGATCTTCTACCTTTTTCTTTTGTAGAAGGGGTTGGTTTTCTCGAATTAGTGGCAGAGCTCTGCCCGAAATGGAAGGTTCCTAGCCGGTACTATTTTGCCCGAGTTGCGGTTCCAGCACTATATGAAGATGTGCTGGAGGTGATTGGGGCAGCTTTGCAGAAGAGTGCTGTTCACACTATACATCTGACAACAGACATGTGGACCAGTGGTGCAGGCACTGATTACATGTGCATCACTGCACATTGGGTCTCTTTTTCAGGGGTTAAAGCAAAGCTAAACGCAGGTGCTGACCTGGACCAAGTTTTTAAAGCTGCTCGGAAACATGCAACACTAGCCATGTTTGGCTTGGAGAAACGTCATACAGCACAAAACATTTTGAATGAGTTCAACACAAAGGTCTTTCACTGGCTGTCTCCAAAAAAACGCGGCATTGGTTATGTTTCCACGGATAATGGCGCCAATGTGTTTAAGGCCATGGAACTGGGTGACTATTTCAGAGTGCCGTGTTTGGCGCACTGTATAAACCTGGTTGTTAAAAAATTCTTCGATAAAGACAGTCCAGCATGCCAGTTAGTGGTCACCTGCCGAAAAATGTGCAACCATTTCAGCGATTCTTTTAAGACCCGGAAGCATCTGAGGAGCCTGCTACATGAACGTCGAATGCCAGTGAAAGCACTCATCCAGGAGGGGCCAACATGTTGGAACTCAACCTTCTACATGCTTGAGCGTCTGTATGAGCAGTTTACGGTACTCGATCAGTATTTCTTAACAATAGGTACAGCTGTGAAGGAGGACCTGAGGTTAAATGCGGCGCAATGGGAGCTAGTTAAAAGCCTGACACACATGCTTCGTCCTTTTGAGTTCTTCACGCGTGCAGTCAGCAGGGAGGACTGTAATTTGGGAAAAGCTATCCCATTGTTGCGCATGCTGGAGCACCAACTGAAGGCGGTGTCTTCAAAGTTTCAAAACGATGAAGAAAAGCAAGAAGCTTTTGTTTTGGTGGAGAAATTATTAGAGCTCCTACGTGGCGATGAACGTCTTCAAAAGATCCACTCAGAACAGCATTACATTTGTGCTACTATTCTGCATCCACGCTACAAAAAGGCGCTGGCAGGCTCTGCATTATTTCCTGTTAGTGATGAAGATGTTAGAAAGTACAAACGTTGGGTAGCCTGGTCAGCCATCAGGTTTGAAAGAGAACGGAAGCAAATTGAAGGAAAAGGCAGTACATCAGCATCAGCATGCCATCCCCAGTCAGAAGACTCCACTTCTGCACCTGTGGCTGTGGCAGAAGTGACCTCTCAGCCGTTAAAGACACCGGCAATCGCATCATCTGCACCAGACACAACAGAAATATCGGGTGATGAACAGGATTGGCTAGCTGAGATTGGTTATGGTTCTGAAAAGGTCCGAGCGAAAATTCAGCAAAGTGGAGGAAACGTGGAGAACTTTGAGTCGATGGTGCAGGACTATCTGAATGACTCAACAGAGGTCTATGTTAATGCTGACCCATTGGCGTATTGGCATGGGAAAAAAGAATTGTGGCCAGAGATCTCCCGCCTGGCTATACATTACTTGTCTTGCCCACTCGCAAGCGTGTCTTCTGAACGTGTTTTCAGTGCTGCTGGTGGCATTGTAACTTGCAAACGGACCCGCCTCTCGGCCAAAAATGTGGAGATATTGACAATGATCAAGATGAATGAGCACCTCATACCACCAGATTTCAAAGTACCAGATCGCACGACAGAAGAAGACGAGGAGGACAGCAACTTAGATGAGGGAATTTCTTCTGTGTTAGGTGACACTGACCTACTCCTGCCTGATTTCGCAGAGTATGAGGACGAACTCTTCTTCCCTGACACCGAGGCCTGAAAATGAGCCAATGAATTCAGAAATTTTCTTTTTCGTACTTATTGACTTTTATTCCTGTGTTTCTGTCTTTCTTTGTTTTGCACAAGTTAATATAATTAAAACTTTAAACACCTGTACTTTTGCTTTTTGGCTGTTTGACTTTTATTCCAGTGTTTCTGTCTTTCTTTGTTTTGCACAAGTTAATATAATTAAAACTTTAATCACCTGTACTTTTGCTTTTTGGCTGTTTGGGGGTCTTCTACTTGTTTTCGCCTGGGTTGACGGCTCTGGGGCCATTGCTGGGAAGGTCTAATACCGGATAAAACTGGTTTAAACAACATCCATGAGGAAAAAGGTTTTGCCTTTTCTGACTTTTCGCTCAATGTAGCGTTTTCGGGGGCCTGTTTGGGGGGCTTCCTGGTGTTTGTGGGTGGGTTTCAGGGTCTGGGAGCACTACTGGGTATGGATTGTTTAGATAGCAAGAGGTTTGAAGGAAACCCATGGAGGCAGAGGGGAGTTAGGGCCTAGCTGCAGAGCGCGCGCTAAGTGATTTTGGAAATTTTCAGAAAAGTGACTAAGTCCACATTTTTGTACTTTTGCTTTTTGGCTGTTTGGGGGTCTTCTACTTGTTTTCGCCTGGGTTGACAGCTCTGGGGCCATTGCTGGGAAGGTCTAATACCGGATAAAACTGGTTTAAACAACATCCATGAGGAAAAAGGTTTTGCCTTTTCTGACTTTTTGCTCAATGTAGCGTTTTCGGGGGCCTGTTTGGGGGGCTTCCTGGTGTTTGTGGGTGGGTTTCGGGGTCTGGGAGCACTACTGGGTATGGATAGTTTAGATAGCAAGAGGTTTGAAGGAAATCCATGGAGGCAGAGGGGAGTTAGGGCCTAGCTGCAGAGCGCGCGCTGAGTGATTTTGGAAATTTTCAGAAAAGTGACTTAGTCCACATTTTTGTACTTTTGCTTTTTGGCTGTTTGGGGGTCTTCTACTTGTTTTCGCCTGGGTTGACGGCTCTGGGGCCATTGCTGGGAAGGTCTAATACCGGATAAAACTGGTTTAAACAACATCCATGAGGAAAAAGTTTTTGCCTTTTCTGACTTTTCGCTCAATGTAGTGTTTTCGGGGGCCTGTTTGGGGGGCTTCCTGGTGTTTGTGGGTTGGTTTCGGGGTCTGGGAGCACTACTGGGTATGGATAGTTTAGATAGCAAGAGGTTTGAAGGAAATCCATGGAGGCAGAGGGGAGTTACGGCCTAGCTGCAGAGCGTGCGCTGAGTGATTTTGGAAATTTTCAGAAAAGTGACAAAGACACCATTTTTGTCCTTTTGTTTTTGGCTGTTTGGGGGTCTTCTACTTGTTTTCGCCTGGGTTGACGGCTCTGGGGCCATTGCTGGGAAGGTCTAATGCCAGATAAAACTGGTTTAAACAACATCCATGAGGAAAAAGGTTTTGCCTTTTCTGACTTTTCGCTCAATGTAGCGTTTTCGGGGGCCTGTTTGGGGGGCTTCCTGGTGTTTGTGGGTGGGTTTCGGGGTCTGGGAGCACTACTGGGTATGGATAGTTTAGATAGCAAGAGGTTTGAAGGAAATCCATGGAGGCAGAGGGGAGTTAGGGCCTAGCTGCAGAGCGCGCTGAGTGATTTTGGAAATTTTCAGAAAAGTGACCAGGTCCACATTTTTGTACTTTTGCTTTTTGACTGTTTGGGGGTCTACTACTTGTTTTCGCCTGGGTTGACGGCTCTGGGGCCATTGCTGGGAAGGTCTAATACCGGATAAAACTGGTTTAAACAACATCAATGAGGAAAAAGGTTTTGCCTTTTCTGACTATTTGCTCAATGTAGCGTTTTCGGGGGCCTGTTTGGGGGGCTTCCTGGTGTTTGTGGGTGGGTTTCGGGGTCTGGGAGCACTACTGGGTATGGATAGTTTAGATAGCAAGAGGTTTGAAGGAAATCCATGGAGGCAGAGGGGAGTTAGGGCCTAGCTGCAGAGCGCGCTGAGTGATTTTGGAAATTTTCAGAAAAGTGACCAGGTCCACATTTTTGTACTTTTGCTTTTTGACTGTTTGGGGGTCTACTACTTGTTTTCGCCTGGGTTGACGGCTCTGGGGCCATTGCTGGGAAGGTCTAATACCGGATAAAACTGGTTTAAACAACATCCATGAGGAAAAAGGTTTTGCCTTTTCTGACTATTTGCTCAATGTAGCGTTTTCGGGGGCCTGTTTGGGGGGCTTCCTGGTGTTTGTGGGTGGGTTTCGGGGTCTGGAAGCACTACTGGGTATGGATAGTTTAGATAGCAAGAGGTTTGAAGGAAATCCATGGAGGCAGAGCGGAGTTAGGGCCTAGCTGCAGAGCGCGCGCTGAGTGATTTTGGAAATTTTCAGAAAAGTGACCAAGTCCACATTTTTGTACTTTTGCTTTTTGGCTGTTAGGGGGTCTTCTACTTGTTTTCGCCTGGGTTGACGGCTCTGGGGCCATTGCTGGGAAGGTCTAATACCGGATAAAATTGGTTTAAACAACATCCATGAGGAAAAAGGTTTTGGCACTTTTTGTAACTTAGGGTTCGTTAGGGTTAGCCCTAGCAGCAGGATTGCATGTGTTTCGGGGTGTTCTTGATTTTTGCAACTGAGTTCTGGGATTTTAGAGCACTCGTGGGAATGTGTAATTTTTGTTGCAAGCGATTTGAATAAAATCCATGGTGGGAAAGGGGGGATCACTTACTCGGTGAGAGGCACTTAGTGTTGAAAACATTTAGCCATTTACACTTAAAGAAAGAAAATGACACAGACTTAAGTTTCAGGAAAACAAACTTACTGTTAAACCACCACCCACCAGACTCAAAACCAGTAGTATGGTGGGAAAGGGGGGATTTGGCAAAGTTAAAGAAAGCCTTTGCCACTATTCTTAACTTAGGGCTCGTTAGGGTTAGCAGTATTTCTATTGCATGTGTTTGGGCGGGGGGATTTCGAGTCTTGGAGCGATGCTGGCTATGGATACTTTTGCTTGCTTGCAAGTGGTTTGGAAATACAATCCACGGTGGGTAAGGGGGTATTTGGGCCTACTTTTACTTTCAAAGTACGTTTTGTCACCAGTTTTCTGCTAGGCCTCGTTTTTTGAGATCTGATTGGGGGTCTTCTACATTTTTGCGACTGGCTTTAGTAAGGGTCTGGGTGGGAGCACTGCTGGGAAGGTCTAATTTTGTTCTAAAACACAGTTAACAGTAAACCTAGCTTGAGGGGAAAGATCCGCTAAATTAATTTGCCCATACTTATTTATCCTTCAAAAGGTGACTCAGACAGTGTACGCACTTTCAAAAATATTGTACTGTCTATTAGGAAAATCAAAGTGTGACTTTTTGCACTACACAGCGTACATACCTTATATTTATTTATCAGTGGTGTTGTAATAGCACTTCCTATTTTTTGCTCAATAATTACAGGCCGGGTTTCAGTCTGTGCAATGGGGAAAAAAGGATGGAGTCAGGCTTCACATTAGCGAGCCGCAATTCAGCATCCGCCAGGCAGGCAGTGGACAGGGTGTCTACTGGTCACCAACATTGATGGACGAAGCGTCAGCTGGAATGGAGGAGTGCCACTAATAAGAGGAATTGTTTGCTGCATGCAACTTACTTACCAAATTCAACAGGACTACTACAACAACATACAGATACAGTATCCATTGTTTTCTTCTATGAGTGTGACTGCATTTCTTGGATCTCTCTCTGCTTCTAAATTGATCCCTACAGCCATTCTATAGGTTTTACTTCGGCTAATTTTTAAAGCTAATTTAATGTAAGAATAAGAAGTGTTTCTCTGAGTGCAGAGATAGGCAAGTGAAAACGCTGCAGCCCTGTACTGTCGCATTCTAGTACTACTTACTTTTCAGTAACAATGCGTGCAGTAGGGCATGCACTTCCTTTATGTCACTTAAAAAGATTTATGGTTAGCTTTGTACCCAAAGATTTGTTTATCTTGAATTATTGTTTGTCCATGCTGTGCTTTTTTTTTCTCTCAACAAAACCTACCCAAAAAGAAACCCCCATTCCCATCCATTTTCAAAACCCTAACCCTCTTCCCCCGGGCTGTGTGGTTTTGCTTGATGTGTGACTAAATGACATCAATAATTCCACACACTTGCTGGGGAGGATAAGGTCATAGCAACAGGCTGGTGAAGGAATCCGAGGATATATTCTAGACTTACTCAGCTTCAGTACTATTTCTTGTAGTAGTAGCCAATGTCAAAGAAATTCAACGCAAGTACTAGTTATACTTTCAATACTTTACCATTTGTTAGGCTCTGTGTGGCACTGTTCTAGTGTACTGTCACCTGCTATATTCCCTATCGTACCGTTGTAATGCTACAGTAAGGACAAACAAGGTTTCATTTTCTTTTTTTCCATAGGCATGCAACTGCCACTGTGTCACACCACTAGTACCACCGCAATGAGGACATTTCATCCGCCCAGGATTGCCAACCTTAATTGCCATTTCCCGTGGAGCCAGCCCTGGGCCTAGCCCTACTTTCAAACACAAATTACAGGTAAGATAAGCGTTTGGTGGGAGGTAGTATAATGGAGTATTAGGAATAGACGAGAGATTGACGGTAGTACTACTAAAGTCCTAGGACTCTTCAGGAAAACAAACTTACTATTAAACCCCCACCCACCAAACTCAAAAGCAGTAAAAAACAGGTATGGTCAGATAAAGTTTCAAAAAGTATATTTTTGTAGCCCTAACAAAATAATCTCCCGCAAGACCCTCCCTAACCCCAACGATTGTCCTTCAAAAGTCCCAAAAACAACCCAACTCCCAATTCCCATCCCCTAAATGTCTCTAAAAAGGGGCAAGGGGCAAGGGACACTACACTACGGGAGGGTGCTGTTGACTTTAGCGGCCAGGGCATCATACTCCTTGCGGAGGGTGGCATGGTCGAAGCGGAGGCCCTTCACCAAGTTCTTATAGGTATGCACCTCCTGCTCCAGGTAGGACACTCTGAGGGATAAGCGGCACTGGTGTGCCTTGCAACTCCTGTGGGGGGCAGCTACTGTCTTTACTGCTCGGCGGTGGCGGTTGGCTTTGGTAGCCCGGCTCCGTACCGCTGGAGCACTGCGCTGGCTGGCAGCCCGTGGGTGCACGGAGGAGGATGCAGCTGTCCCAGTGGATGTTGTTGTTGTACCGGTAGACTGCGTCTCCTCCTCCTCCAGGGCCACCAGCCGCCGATATTCGGCGACAGTGGCATCCAGCCTCCGTTGCCGGGCCATTTGAGCCAGCTCCCTCCTTGACGGTCTGTTTGATTTGGAAGGAGCAACTATATGAAGAAAGAAAGACATAGTCTGTAACCAATGCTCCTTAAGATTAACACAAAATGATTGAGCAGAAAGTTGTGTCACAGTACAAGTAGCAAATTGAAAGCACAGTACATAACTATTGAGGACAGTATCTATCTAACCTCCCACTCTTCATCCTTGCTCTAACATTAGTGGGAGTTTAAGGAACAAATTCTACGAGCACTATGGACTTCCATTGAAGGACTGGGCTATTTAAGGCCCAGCGGTGCCAGGGACAACACCTGAAACCTTCGTGGGCTACCTGTTCTGGCGTACAAGTGACAGAGACATGGGACACTTCTTTCGGCGTCAAAGATCAGCGTTTATTACTGCAGGGATACAGAAGTCACTCGAAGTACAACAAAGTGTAGGTTCTGAGAGTCTGCTTCAAATTGCATTTGTGGATCGCTCCTTTTATACACATTGCACATCGTAACGAACAAAAGGTTACAACTCAGTTCCCACAGTAAACTTCAAAAGGGCTTCATTCATGGTGTCGGAGACCCGGAACATAATTACAGTAACATTTGCCGGTTCCCAACTGTAAAAGCACATTATCCCACCGCTAGGCACATTCCACTCTGGTTGTAAACAGACGAGAGAAAGAGACAGGAACAGGTGCAAGGAAGACAGACAACAGTAGAGGAAAGAGTGTGGGGGTAATATCGGAAGCATGATCACAGGATCAAAGGATTCGAGCCTACCACATGCGAGGCTGAAACAATAGTCCGCCACGGCAAGATTACCCTCGAGCGGAGCCATCTGCCTTTGCAGTGTCATCCCCTAGTCATAAAAGACGCACAAAAGGGATGTGTATCTTCCGCAAAGCTTGAGAATCCCAGGGTCACGAAGTGGACATTGTCCCTTCGCTGGCTACGTGAGGGCAAGAAACAAAATGGATGCCGTATCTAAAATGGAACCCGAGGGTTCAAATGGAAGAACACGAAAATAAGACGAACCCTTCCAAGTAGTGTAGCGAAAACTCGTACACTCACTAAACTCGTCATTTACGGTTCATAGATACCAAACTCGTCCATATTCGAACATGCCAAAAACATCGTGACGATCCTCACGGAACCTCAGACGCTCCTTTTGCCCTCATGTAGGCAAGCACTAGTCGAAATCAGAATCAATTTCGATATTCATCAGATCATTCAGGTGTTGCTGAAACATCATTTTATCCATCAATGTTTCTTTGGTAACAGATGGCCTTCTTATACACGTTGTAGCACAAAGGCCACATAAGGCAGGACCACACTGTACACAAAGACAACACATGAACAGAAACGTCACAACAACCCCTATAATCATCAGAATCTTCCAACCCCAATTTGACATCAGACCCCAAAACCATCCTAGAAGCGTCCAATCTCCCTCGTCCACGTGTATGGACTCCGAGATTTTATGCAACTTTGAGATGGCTTGATAAACAGTTGGAGCATTATCAGGTATGAAAATGCAACAGCTAGAATGGATTACCTTGCACACACCACCTCTATCCACAAGTACAACGTCTAGAACCATGCGGTTCTGTAACGTCATAAGTCTATCCGCTTGAAGCTCTGCTGTTAAGTTACCAAGGGCGCTTGCAGTGATATTAGCAGTCGATTCCACCACACGAGTTAACTGCCTCAAGTTCCTACTGTTAACCATAGGACCCCAAAACGGTAGGAAACCCTTAAAGAAGTCTCATGCCTCTTGACCAGCAGTGTCCTCTTTGCTAATAACGCCTCTCACAACTCTAGTCTTGTGATAATCTGAGGCAACTGTGAAAGTTGGCGGTAAAAGATTCGCGATATAACATGTGCCCGAAAAGTCACGGGGCAACCACGTGTAAGCACGATCATAACACACAAAATAAGTACCCTTGGCAGTCAAAAAGACAGGGGAAGAGAGCATCGGTAACACATATGTCTCAGTACAAGCACTCTTCCCAAGCTGAGCTCTCGGATTTCGACCCAGACCTTGCAGACAGAAATTACCAAGATGGGGTACGATCCAGATCGGAGACGAGCTCTTAAGCTGTCTATCACTTACTGACATACTATACTCAACCTCACTCAAATCCTTGTAAGCTCGTACCTCCTCCTCTGGAATGATTGTTGCATCAAAAATATCTCTATCCAAATCAGCAATTGCTATCATCAAAGGCTTGTGGTACGGGCCAAGACCAAGGTCGATGGAGCGAGGTTCTTGATGGGGGTAGGAATCTAGTGCACTACGGAACACAGATTGGAATGCTCGAGCTGACCCCTGGGAACTATAGGGAAGAACCAAATACGGAATACCCTTATCCATAGTATGTGGCATTAACCCACACACCCAACAGTTGGTAGTATTCATCACCAACTGATGCTGATGCAGTAGTTGCACAAAGGAATTGTTCATAAATTCCGCAAGTCTAACCTATTCATGTTGGGGCAGGAGATGAAAGGAATGTGGAGAAATAGTGGGAATAGAATTCAGATCATGGGAAGGAGGAGTAGGTGAAATGGAAGGCAATAGTGATTGAATTCCAAAATACACTCCACCCACCAGTAGCAGAGAAACAGTTAAGAACAACATAAAAACCTGAAACAAAAAACATCTTGTTCGAAACATCTTATGTAATTTGGATCTTTGCGCCGCCATTTTCTCCATTTCCAACAGCTTAGAAGACTCCATCCTCTAAAAACCGTCCGTGACGTTCTTGACGCACTTCGTTCTGAGTAGCGATTATCAATTCCCAGGAGTTCCAAGGAATCGACAAATGGTAATCGACCTAGTGTCAGATACCTGCTAAACAGAAGGAGGTACCCGCACGGCCCTACGGTCAACCCAGATGGCAGGTTCTAATCAATAGCATTCAGTTTAATTAAGTCTCCTAGCTGTAAGGAAAAAGGTACACAATATATAAAATGTCCACAATATTCATGGCCACCGTAAGGGGTGATGTGAAAAATAAAAAAAACTTTATTAGTCTTTATCGCGCGGTCAAAGAAAATATCGACATTTTCCAGGTCAAGTCTGCTCTTCAAACAACGGTTCGGATGGCAACACAATGTTCGATTGTTCAGGTAACAGTTCAGAACTTGAATTCTCCAATGCTGATGACAAAGGATTGGTTTCGGATGTTTCAACAGGGGTGTCAATTTGTACTGAATCGTTCCCTACGAGCTGAGCATCACTAAATGGTACATAACATGAAGGGGTGTCTGTTTCGGACGAGGCGACTCCTTTCTTTAACCAATTATCTGCTGGCAATAGGAGCGGGACTTTTTTAGTATGGGTGGCATGCACCCAGTGCTTTCTGCCTTCCAGCCGAACTGCAGTCCTCGTTGCCAGCAACACTTGGTAGGGTCCCACGAATCTTGGCTCAAGGTTGCGTTTTCGTCCAAAATTACGTGTAACGACCCAGTCGCCTAGTTGCAGCCGATGACCAGGACCCTCTGTTTGTGCCGGTAGAGCCTCATAAACCTGTTGATGAATCAAACTCAATTTAGCAGTCAGATCATAAAGATAGTCAATCAACATTGGATATTCAAGTCTGTTAAACTCCTTAGGCCTCGGAACTCCCCAAACATTCGCAGGACGGCCAAACACAATCTCATATGGGCTAAGCCCTACTCGAGAGTGCACAGTCACCCTGGTCGATAAGAGAGCTAGAGGCAAAGCATCAGGCCATGCTAAACCAGTCGTTGCCTGGATTTTGGCAAGTTTCAGCTTCAGAGTGCCATTATATCCTTCCACCAAACCCGCAGACTGAGGATGATTAGCACTATGAAACTTCTGGCTTATACCAAGACCACTACATACACTCTTCATCACACTTCCCACAAACTCACTTCCGTTATCTGACCATACAATCCGTGGCATTCCATACCTAGGGAAATATTCTTTGAGCAGAACTTTTGCTGTGGACAGGGCAGTATTATCCTTAAGGGGGTAAGCCTCAATCCATCTGGAGAACGCACAAACTACAACCAGGACATACTTCAGATTATTGCATCTCTCCATGTGGATAAAGTCTAACTGAATAATTTCAAAGGGACATGTAGGAGGAGCAAAATGACCAGGTGGAGTGGGGGTGCCCTTGCCAGGATTATACATCAAACATACCATACAATTCTTAACCACTCTCTCCGCACACTTAGTAATCCCATCATTCTTCCATACGGGAGACAACAACTTACATATACCTTTTGTGCTAATGTGCGACGTTCCGTGAGCCATAGTAACAACGGCAAGCACATATGCATCTGGTAACATCCATCTCTGCTTTTCCGACAAATCAACCCAACATCCATTCTCATCTAACTTCCCCGTACTTTCTTTCCACTGAGCCTTTTCCATCTCAGTAGCTTCATTCTGTATCTCCTTTACACTCTCAACCGTGTCCTCACACATACTAGTCTCCGCTGGCCTTCTTACTGAACTCGTAACATACATCCGATTTGTCAGATCTCTGGCTGTCTCCTTAGCAATCTCATCCGCAAACGCATTACCGCGACCAACATCATCCGTCACTTTCCGATGCGCACTGCATTTAATTATTGCCACCTCTTTAGGCAATGTAAGTGCATCCAAAAGGTCATTCACAAGCTGTCCATGCTGAATCTTCGTGCCATGCGACGTAAAAAACCCTTGTTCTCTCCACAATCGACCAAAACTATGCGCTACGCCAAAGGCATACTGACTATCGGTAAACACATTCACCCGCTTTCCTCTAGACAACACACACGCTCTCGTTAAAGCTATTAACTCAGCTGCCTGAGCTGAATTCTGACTCAATCTCGCAGTTTCCACTATCGTACTCAGTCGTCACATCACCATTCGGCAACTTGAAGCATGAACCATCAACATACAAAGTACCATCGGGATCTACCAATGGAGTGTTTTTCAGGTCAATACGACCCTTCGTCTCTTCTTCAGTTCTTAAGTAGCAATCATGTGGTGCTACATCACCTAATTCCGTGCTGATCGGCAACAATGTTGCTGGGTTCAACACATTACAACGTTTAATCCGTATATGACTTGCCAAAAGCGTCAACTCATACCCAGACAACCTTGCGCTCGTCAGGTGTTGAGTTTTGGTTCGGTTCAAAAGAGTGTCCACTGCATGCGGGACCATCACTGTAAGCATATTATCCATGACCAAACCTGCGGACTGTCGAATGGACGCCGCAGCTGCCGCTGTTGATCTTAAACAACTCGGCAATGCTCTAGCTACTGGGTCTAAGGTCGAGGAAAAATATGCACATGGACGTTGTTTATCGCCAAACTGTTGTGTCAAGACACTCAATGCACAGCCATCCCTCTCGTGGACGTATAGTGTGAACGGCTTACTGTAATCAGGAGTACCTAACACAGGGGCCGAACGTAATTCAGAAAAACCTTTCTGACACTCTTCAGTCCAGGGCAAAGGAGTCGAAACATCCTTGCACGTGAGAGCTAACAATGGCATTGCCAATAATGAAAAATTTGGAATCCACTGTCTGCAGTATGATGTAATACCTAGAAAGGCACGTACATCTCTCTGAGTTTTTGGCACAGTCATTCGAGCAATCGCTGCTATTCTTTCTGTGGTCAACCTTCTCCCCTTTTTTGACAATAAGTGACCTAAGTAGGTTACTTCTTGACAACAATATTGCAGCTTAGAAGGTGACACCTTATGATGTAAATCACATAAATGATGTAACAACGAGAGCGTGGTAGTTCTGCAAATATCCTCGGTATCAGCAGCTACCAACAGATCGTCAACGTACTGAATCAAAGCCGCACCCGCCGGTAACACAAATGCATTAAGTTGACTTTTAAGAGCTTGACTGTAGATCGATGGACTTTCGCAGTAGCCTTGTGGTGCGCGTTTAAATCTAAAACTGCGACCACCTAATGAGAATCCGAATAGGTCCCTGCTTTCCTCAGCGATCGGAATACTAAAGAAAGCATTCTTTAGGTCGATCACCGTGAACCAGGAGGCAGAAGCTGGAATCAGGGTCAACAATGTCGTGATATCAGGCACCACGGGAAACTGTGGGACCACAATTTTATTTACCTCTCTCAAATCAATTACAAAACGGTACACAGGAGGTTTAGAGGGATCAGTTTGTTTCAAAATGGGTAACACAGGACTATTACACACATTTCCCCTAGTTTCTTCAATGACATCCTTTTCGATCAGGTCATAAATGATCGCTAATAGCGCTCGCTCACCATCAAGAGAAATACGGTATGCGTGGTAATCGCACATTTGATTTCAAGTGGACCACATAAGGTGGGATGTCCAACAGGCCCATATCATTGGGACCCGTGGCCCAAAAAGACACAGGAAGGGAACTCAATTCCGGGGGGAACTTATCGATTGACAAGTACATAGGAGAGACTACTTTCTGACCTAACGTAAGCTCCACTCCGGCAGGAGAGCAGTACAGAGTCGCATACAACCGTTTTAACAAATCCAAACCCAAAAGATTCTCACCACAACCAATAGATAGAATCAATGGAGCCTCCAGCTCACGAGGACCAATCGTAAGGGACAAAGGGCTAGAGACAGGATTGCTAACAGGGGCGCCAGAGAATCCAATGGAAACATTTGTTAAGCCGGACAAAGGTGCGCCAGGGAGTTTCGAATGCATGATGGAACTTTTTGCTGCACCAGTGTCCAACAGAAAAGGCTCAACTACGCCAGATGTAGCAACTGCGACGTAAGGCCCTCTCTGATCAACCGGAACTGACACTACTCCCTCTCTTTGTCGGTGGCTGTCCTAGTAACGATCATCTCTAACAATCTCATGTCCAACGTAATAATCGTCCATATGATACTGTGCAGATCTATCGGACCTCATATTTCGCTGGTCGAAACAATTATTCGCGCCCGATGAAGTAGTGGAGCGCTCATTCTGGTTCGGAACGGTACCACGACCTCTACCTTGAAATGCCTGCTGGGGACCTCCACGACCACCTCATGCCGACACACCATTAAGTCGGTCACGTAAAGCCGGACAATTATATTTCAAATGGCCCTCCTCCCTACAATATGCACACTGATTATACCCAAGCATAGATCTAAATGCAAAGGAATCCGAGCGTGACTGCATCCTAGAAGACTGTGCTCTTGGCCGATACTGCTGTTGCGAATCATTTTGATTCGAACGCGAAGGATACACTTGCTGCAATAAAACCTTAGTTTTAAGCTCTTTTGTTTTCTTATCTGTACGATCACTTTCTTCCTTTTCCCTATTCTCGTAATATTGAGCCGTTGCTAATATTTGAGCCGTGGTTGAAACAGCCCATGCACTTTCTGAATTTTTTAATTTGTTGCGTAGCTCAGGCAACAAATTTAACACAAATTTATCAACAAACAACCGCTGACCTCCCTCAGTGCTCATATCCTGACCACTATGATCGATGAATGCCTCTTCAAATCTAGTAAAGAAATCTGAGACACTTTCATCTTTCTTTTGTTTGCAAGCCGACAATTTGTCCCAATTAACCCTCATCGCTGGCATAAGAGTTTTCATTAGCGTAATGATTCTTTGTGGCAAATCCACAACTAACTGCTCGGGCTTAGCCCCACCAATTTGTCGTCCATCGGCCGCAACTATCGCAGCCCAATCACCGCCTAACTCAGCTAAATGATTCTCTTGGCGGATTTTCGCCCAAATCGGTTGTGGCACGACATTACCAAACAGCATGTCGATGTCAGCAAGGTTCATAATAGAAGCATCCACCAGTTGGGATAACTCCTTATAATACCCTGCCGGATTCTTGCGTGGATCAGGCAAGGATTGTTTCACCTGCAAAACTTCTGATCGCTTCCATGGGAGGTGTATCCAAACTCTTTGGAAGTATGGCGGAACCACAGGATTAGCATTAGGATCACCTGGCATCCATACTGGCGGAACCTCTCTCATAGGATACTGACCGGAGGCCGCTTTCTGATTATCGGAGTCATCATCAAACGACACTCGGAAAGGCACTGTGGACCTAAAAGCTAATAATCGCTCTAATGCACGTCGTACATCTTCACCTACAATCATACCATTCAAAAATTGACTCCGAAGTTCGGTCATATCTGGCGGTACATTATCTAACTCATCATTATCCCACTCTTCTCTCAAAGCGTTATACATTTCTTCAAACACGAACCGCTGTGTGGGCTCATTAAACTGAGAAAATGTTTCGAAAACTATGCGCGAAGGGTATCTAGCAGGATATCTAATCCACCTATGCGCCATAGTCGCCAACGTCGCACCCTCCCTATCACCAGGGATTTGACTTCGTCTCTGAGGGGTTTCAGAGACATCGGATTGAAATATCGATCCAAGTGGAGAATAAAGGTTAGCAACAGAGTTAGGGATACGATTACGAACGGAAGGAGTAGTAGAAGAAAAAAGAACAGGAGCAACCACACTAGAAGCGACTGTAGAAACAGCGGGGGTAGCCAAAATAGTCGGGGTAGCAGGAACGATAGACTGAGAAGGTACAGACAAAGGAGCAGTAGGAAGAGGAGCAGGTAGAAGGACAACAACAGGACCAACAACAAGCTGACCAGCAGCCGCTAAAACAACAGGAGGGGGAACAGGAGGTGCTACGGGAGGAACTACAAGAGGAGCCACAGGAGCCGTAGCACCCTGTGCATAAGGAGGTGGTGATTTCAATAAATACGCTAACAAAGGATCCTCTTTCGAGTCTTCGTCCTTGTTAGCAAGATTAGGCGATAAAACCGGATAACATTTATCCACCTTCATGTGATGCAATCTAATAGAAACCTCACTTTCTTTTTCTGCTTTATCTCTTTGATGTTGTTCTGCACCTTGCATCATCGTAATGATACCCTCTCTTTTATTTTTCTTAAACTGTCTGATTTCCTTCTGCCTGGCCTCTTTGCGCCATAACCGAAGGGAATCAAACATAGCTGGCCTAGCTTTCTTTTTAAACATTTTAATTTCGAGATTATCTAAGATCTCAGTTTCAAAACTTCCATGTGGTGGCCAACTAAGGGCACCATCCTTCCTTGTATAACGAATCCAACAGTCGTTATATATAATAGGACCCACACCATGTTTACTATAGAGCTCATATATCGGAGTTCCAACTGGAGGTATCGGACACGAATCCTCCAACCGGGAATCCACGCTGCAACATTTAAAGAAACCAAGGAAACCACTATGGCCAGGCATCGTGCACACTAACCAAGTATCAAACTTCAAGGGTTATCAACGTACAAAATCTTCGTGAAATACAAAACCCTCGGTTTTTGGCAATTGCAACTGTCAAATAACCACTAAGAACCAACAACTAAGAACCACAAATGCAATGGAACCATGCAAACAACTAAGCACCAACAACAACTTAGGACACTGGGAGCGACCCACAAAATACTTAACTGAGAGCACAATGGCGTCACCGGGAAGGCCCGTCTATCGTCTCGCCGTACAAAGGACTATGCCAGGCGCCAAAACAGGTCGACAGTCAGAGCATCGGTCCGTCGCAGCCGTCAGGAGGCGGGAATCTTCGCGGGAAAAATCTTCGGACCACTTATTTCGACAACAGAATCGATGAAGCGGGGTGCACCTTCCCTCGGAGATTTCACACGAAGTTCCTCACGATCGTCAGGCTTTGGACCGGTACCGCTGATGTCGCCCCATGTTGGGCGCCAACTGAAGGACTGAGCTATTTAAGGCCCAGCGGTGCCGTGGACAACACCTGAAACCTTCGTGGGCTACCTGTTCTGGCGTACAAGTGACAGAGACACGGGACACTTCCTTCGGCGTCAAAGATCAGCGTTTATTACTGCAGGGATACAGAAGTCACTCGAAGTACAACAAAGTGTAGGTTCTGAGAGTCTGCTTCAAATTGCATATGTGGATCGCTCCTTTTATACACATTGCACATCGTAACGAACAAAAGGTTACAACTCAGTTCCCACAGTAAACTTCAAAAGGGCTTCATTCATGGTGTCGGAGACCCGGAACATAATTACAGTAACATTTGCCGGTTCCCAACTGTAAAAGCACATTATCCCACCGCTAGGCACATTCCACTCTGGTTGTAAACAGACGAGAGAAAGAGACAGGAACAGGTGCAAGGAAGACAGACAACAGAAGAGGAAAGAGTGTGGGGGTAATATCGGAAGCATGATCACAGGATCAAAGGATTCGAGCCTACCACATGCGAGGCTGAAACAATAGTCCGCCACGGCAAGATTACCCTCGAGAGGAGCCATCTGCCTTTGCAGTGTCACCCCCTAGTCATAAAAGACGCACAAAAGGGATGTGCATCTTCCGCAAAGCTTGGGAATCCCAGGGTCACGAAGCGGACATTGTCCCTTCGCTGGCTACGTGAGGGCAAGAAACAAAATTGATGCCGTATCTAAAATGGAACCCGAGGGTTCAAATGGAAGAACACGAAAATAAGACGAACCCTTCCAAGTAGTGTAGCGAAAACTCGTACACTCACTAAACTCGTCATTTACGGTTCATAGATACCAAACTCGTCCATATTCGAACATGCCAAAAACATCGTGACGATCCTCACGGAACCTCACCATTACAGTCGACTATGACAGTACACCAGTCTTATTCTTCTTCTTCTCTCTTGTTTAGGAAAATTGGTACGTTATCTTATGCAAGCCGGCATAATGCCAGCGCAGTGAACTTGCACCAGAGAAAAACAGACGCACACCATGATGAGTGAGACAGACTTGCGTTACTGTACCGGTC
Organism: Lissotriton helveticus; assembly: GCF_964261635.1. NCBI lineage: Eukaryota > Metazoa > Chordata > Amphibia > Caudata > Salamandridae > Lissotriton > Lissotriton helveticus. The sequence continues at coordinate 1,212,858,963 of NC_136071.1, read as the reverse complement.
CAGTACATGCAGGTGGTGAAGCTCTTACTTTTCTATTACGGGTGGCACTGAGAATACTCTGTTAAAAGGGCTACTGCTTAATTAATTTAGCTTTCACCCTACAGTGCAAATGAGTACTAGAAAAGGAAAATGAAGAAGCTAAATAATCTGATTATCTATCACTTCACATGGGATGTATTTGATGACATATGGGATGACTTTAGGTGCTTTGCTTATTATTGAGTGAACAGTGTGATACACCCACACATGAATGATGTACTACTACTAAACTAAAGTTATTAAGAGAGGTAGGGAGTGTCCACCGTAATAACCGGATATATGCTGTGCTTGCAGTTGCAATACAAACTACTGCTACTATTCATGGTAGTATTTGGACAAAATTACAACTTCTTTTCCTTGCCTTTCCTACACTAGAACGGACGTGCGGGTGCGGTGTTACATGCTCTTCAAAGTAACTCTTAGTTCATCCAGTGACTGTCTACTCTCTCTAGATACACATATGCTATCTAAGAGTCAGATAATACCATGATCCAGGCATCCATCCATTCAAAGTATATGCACACATACAGTTTCTGTTTCACCCACCCAGGCTGTTCTCCTTCCACCCATCCTTGCTTCATCATTCACCCAGCCATGCACCATACCATATTCTTTCCTTCCCAGCCACCTCGGGGACCAAGCAAACACATATCATTCTCCTTTGCCAGTCATCATTACATTTCTCGTCCTTCCACACTTACTTACACCCTTCTTTTGCTTTTCGTTCATCCCATCCATCAAGTTCATCTCAGATCTTATTGGGATTTTTCTCTCCAAAAACTTCACAGCTAAGTCGAAGTACATTCATAGGAGGCTACTACCTGGTTGATTTATAATACACCCATGCAGAAAGCACACTATGCAGTCTTCAATCTCAATAAGTAAGGAATATATAGCTTACCTCTGCCCGCCACCACCGTGTGAACCCTCACAGGCACGTCCGGCACTTGCACCGCCTCCTCCCCAGAGTTGTTCCCCTCGTCCAATACCACCACCTCCGCGCTGGCCCCGCCACCAGATGTTCCACCTACAAAGTACATTTAAGAATGTTAGAATACACCACTCACTACTATATAATATTTGGTCTAGGAGGAATGAAGAAATGTGAAAAAAACAGAATACAATGTAATAATTTGTGTCTGTCTACTCTAAAGTAAAAATGTCCCTTTTTCCAGGGAAGGCTGTTGTCTTGCTGCACTTTTTGGCACAACTGATGAATGCTTGCTTTTTATTTTTAACACGCACCACTTTTTCTCCTAACAGACAGAAGCTTGACTTCTAAGAACACGAGCAGGATCAAGTTCAAACCAGGTGAGAGCTCGGCTCGACCACAAGAAATGTGTCCAATTAATCGTCAGCACTAAGCACTTTTCCATTTTCAGTTAAACGTTTAGTTTTATGACAAAGTTGATTTTAATACATGTGTTTACTTTTAATAAAGCTTTTAAACTTAAATAGACTCTCTGGTTTTTGGTCCTCCAGACTAGAGTGGATGAGCTAAAGGTTTTGGAATTTTTGCAAGCATGAGTCCGTGCCTCTGACACTTCTTGACTCTGACTCCGTACTCTTGTCCTGCGTTGGATAATCTAATCATCATTGGGGATCAATCATCGGTGACTTTGGGAGCTAAATGACTCTGCCACACTATCTAGTCAGTAAGGAGATTGGGGGTTCAACTACAAAGTCTGTTATCACTGAGGTATGGTGAAAGTCTAACAGCACCTATTATAATTGATAAGCTAAGCAATGCATTATTTAGTGTCCATAGTTCTGTTTGTGCAGATTTGTCCCTGCAACAGTAGTAGAATGGATTGTCCTACTATCCAAACCAAAAGTCTACAAGAAGATCAAAGACGATTTAGAAAAAATCGAATGAGGAACGCTAGGAAAAAATAGGTACTCTATATTAAAATTAAAACTTACTGGGGCCAGCAAAGGAGCCCTCGCCTGCCCGATCCTGGCCTGCATCCTGAACAGCACCCTCCTCCTCCTCCTGTGTCCTCTTGCCCCTGGGGGGAGCTGATGTACAACATGAAAGAAAGAAAGACCAGAAAACATGGATGATATTTGTCAACCAAATCAAACATTTCAAAAGAACAATAACAAAATGTTTTGGCGAAATAGCAAATAAACAACTATTCCACAGGATATATTGACCGATCTCATGTGGTCTACTACGTTATTAGTATTGCTTGATTTGCGGACCGTTGACTTGGAAAGTTCCTATGTAACTCACTAAACAAACTACTAAAAAGGTTTGCCTAGGCCTGGCAGGCAGCAGTCCGCAGCACGCGAAGTGACAGACAAAGTCCATCGTGCTTGCAGATCAGTGAATACTCAAACTATCAATCCACCGACCACCACCACTATTTCTTCTTATAGCCATGTGTCTCAAGGAAGGACTGGACTTGAGTCTGTAGGGGCTGATTTAGAAGCCCCTCGCGGCTCTTTTGCTCCATTGTTGCGTGACTTTTGTGACGCAGAGGCAGAACAAAAGAGGCGCCATGGTGCGGCGTATATTAACAAAGTGACGCATATGGGAGATGCATCATGTTGTAAAGCCCTGCGCCATCAGGGGGCGTCCCGGCGCAAGGGAGGGCATTCCTGCGCAGGAACGAATCCTAAATGTGGCTGAGGGAAATCTACAAGATGTCAATCAGTCACTTTTAGGACAATGATGCGTGACTCAAACCCTGCGCCTGCTTGAAGCCGACGTACAGCTTGATGCAGCATTGGGGAGATAGGGCACCCCAGAGCATTGCTGGAGCTGCGCCATCGTTGGCACGCAACTCCAGCAATGCGCCGTCTTTACGGCACAGATGCGCAAGGCTTCTGTAACGTTTTGGGCCCATGGTGCGCCACATTGTAAATACGGCGCACCATGGGTGGTGGTGGCATGGCGCACAATTACTGGCGCATCTCTGCTACTTTGCAGGGATGCGCCGGTAATTGAAAATCTGACCCTTAGTGTCTAGCATTACGCAGTTCTTTACACTACACTCATACATAATTTCTCAGGCCAATGAAATGAACACAAAATAGAAAACAAATAAGCATAGTAGCAAGGCTACTGAGAAGGAGAGCAGTGCACCTGAAATGCATAGAAGATTTTGAAATAAAATTTACCAACAATGTATTCGGCAGCATTAATGCTCTTGGTAAAAAACAAAAATTTGCGATATAATAACACACAGAGCGGGATAGTGATGAAATAGATAGAAATAGCTACTACTACTCACCAAGCCCAGGGATCTCTACGCCGAGCACGTCCAGCAAGTCGCGTTCCCGGTCCATGAGATCCGTCCAGCGGTGGGTGGCCTGGTTACATGTGCGCCGGACCCCAGAGTGTTCAAACATGGCCCGGCACACCTTCTCCCACCGCTTCCGGCGCTCCCGGATCCCGTAGCCGGTAGCGATCCTGCCGCCTCCCATGATGGTCTTGGGGAGGCGGCGCTGGACATGAAAGACTAGTGCGGCCACCTCCTCCGCACTAAAGATCTCCAGAGCTGTAACTGTCTCCCCGCTCAAACGCCCGCACAGGAGCCGGGCACGGGGTGCAGGACCCTTCCCCTTTGCGGGCTTCTTCCCGGCTCCCTTTGCCATGGTCTGGGCAGAAAGGAAGCAAAATAAGAAAGAAGAAATAGAATAGGGAAGAAGAAAAGAAAAGCGTTTAAAAAAGTCGTTTAAAATGAACAAAAAGTAGCAGCAAACACAAAAATATAGAGCTAGAAAAATAAAGGAATAGATAATAAGTAAAATAGATTAAAAAAAACTTCAAACAAGCAAAGGATGGCAGAGATTAAGAAAGTATACAGAGAGCATGCCCAGAACCATAGCAATGAATGTGAAACAAGATGGCCGTGCCCGTTCACGACCGCGTGGGTAAGTACGCGCAAGATTTTCCTCGCGATCACACGCGAAATTGTACTAGCGAGCCGCACACTTTGCGAGATTACACATAGCGGCCGGAAACGGAATTACGTCACGCAAACAAGATGGCCGAGCCCATGTACGACCGCTAGGGTAACTACGCAAACGTTGCGCTACAAGCGGCTTGCGAACACGCAAAAAATCACGCGAACAAACACGCAGCAAAAAAAACAAATGGTGTATACGCACGAATTCGCGGCTTCCGAATCGATCTCGCACGGATTCGCGCTCCGCAAATCGCGCAAAATTGCAGAAAAACGATTTTTGCAAAACTGAAAGCAATCAGCAGGTGCAAAAGTTCAATCTTAACATTAGTAAGCATTCACTCTACTGCTTCCTGAGGGGCCCCTCCAGAGTTCAGTTGCCTATTTGCAACTATTCTATGACCCTGCTCTGACCCTCACGGCAGGCTCTTAGAATTGCTACAAGTAGGCCATAAGGGTCCTGTGAAAAAAAATTGCACTGCAACAGAAAGCAAATTACAGATAAGGAAGGAAGCAGGTGCCAGCCAGACTGGAAGTTTAAAAATCAGTGACACATTAATCAACCCCAAATTAATTCATGGCAGTTGAAGCAGGGCAGGTGTGCTTGCTTTTTTTCACCCCCATAATCTACAGTGATAAACCAACCAGAGGGTGGCAGTGAGGATGTACCAGAGGGTGGCATGGGTGTACCAGAGGGTGGCAGTGGTGAAACAGAGGGTGCTGTGAACCTGTGATGATGAATTAGACGTAGAAACAACATAGTCACGGCCGTTGCGAGCCGACATGTAAGTTCGCAATTGCGAACTGGTACACAAACCTCGCGAACTGGCAGAAACCCTTGCGAATACAAAAAAACCACAAACATCGCAAATTCGCGAGAGTTCGCGGATTTTGCGGATTGCGAATCCGTAAATACGCAAGTTTGCGTACGCCAGATTCGCAAAATCCGCCCATGCTTAATCCTTTACATTTGTAGGGAAACTTGTCAAAATAACCCTTTTTGACTGCTAAAAACCTTACTTTTGAAAATTAAACGTCACCTCTAAGTAGGCCATTTAGCCCACAAGACAGAGTACCTGGTATTTAAAAGTGGAACATGCAAGGGTTTAATATTTGCATCTTTCTACAGTGAATAGCCCCCAAACCTATTTTCCCTTTAGGAGCTGTCCCTTTCCTATAAGAAAATACCAACGCTAAAATAAAGGCATAATGCTTGTTTGAATTGGGGGAAGCTACAGAGCTGCTTATACAGTTATTTTTAATATGTAATTAAAAAAATCCAATTCAGTGGTGAAGTAGATTTTTTAATAAATATTTAGGAAAATTGATTTTCAAAAAATTACCTTAGCCTGCCTAAGCCTTCAGTAGGTTAATTAGCATTACCCTACTGGCAGATGGCTTGCCCATGCCTTCCTTTAATGAGATCTGAAAACAGCTCCCGGAGAGCAAACAAAAAATTTTGCTTTGTTGAGAGGATATATTATGATGAGGAAGGGGACTCATGCCATCTCAAAAAGTTCAGCCAGAAGGATCTCAGAACTTAATTAATTTGAAATGGTGCAGATCAGCCAGTTTGGTAGATGGGTCAACCACCAAATGTATGGCTGTTCATGAGCTTTTCCAAACTCTAAATGACCCCCACATTACTCACTTACTCATCATCTTGGTAACTTGCTTACCTGACATCTCAATTATTATCCTCCAGCCTACCTCACTGACTCACCCACCCTCCTATATGCTCAATTATGTGATCACTCATTCACTTTCCACTCACTGACTCAATTTCTTGCTTGATTTTGTACCCTCAACATGTCTTGAAATTAGCCACTCAGTTGGATAAAACAAACTCACTTTTGCACAATGAGTAGAGTTCAGTGATGACACTCAACGGAGTTTGCTTCTACCCAGGGCCATGAAGGGATTGTTCAAACCTGCATGGACAGTGTGTTAAAAAGAAAATTGCTTACAGTATCTTCCATCCCATAAGTCCCTACTCACACTAAGCACAAGTGGACCCAATGGCTGCCAAAGTTGTCAATGTTTGTGCTGGGGGAATTCTTTCATTCTGAGATGAACAGATCAACATGGCCTCCAAAGCAACTTTATAGACTCGCCCAGAGAAGAGCAGAAACAGGTTAAAGAATGGCCACTGCAGATGTCCAACATGTACCCCAGTGTGAGACCAAAATCAAAAAGTACGGCTCAATCAAAAGAGAAAGAGAGAGCAGGAGAAAGAGAGAGAGTACATTGAAGTTGAATTGTAGTTGTAATGTTTTCAAAACAACCTCTGATTAAAGTAAAACATATCATGCAACATATTATTGTGCTACAGGTGAGTCATACTAAGGAGTTAGGGATTCATAAATCTTGTCAGCAACTATTACTTTGCTTTCACCAAGAAGAGCACACAGATTGAAGTTCAATAGTGGTATACGATGGGAGAGTTCTGAACAAGCTCGCTTAGTTCTGCTTCTCAAAAACAGTCATACAGGTCATATTGTTTATCTAATATACTCACTTTGACAAACACTCATATATGTAGGTATATATGCATGTATGTATGTACGTATGTTGTATTTCTTTATTGCAAACCTACCCAAAAGACAGTGGAGCACTGTACAAGGGCATATCCAAGCATGAAGTCAATAACTGATAGAAGAGGTGGCAGCTTCGTGGACTGTTACTGCATTGTGATGTAGGGTTCTTTAAATATGAGATTCATCAACTCTTCCTAAATTGGAAAAAGGGATGGTGTTTCACATCCTGTGTACATAGATGGAAAAGGCCTGTTGCCTTTTTTTCCTTCTTTACACTTCTTAATCTATAGTCTAATGGTGTCATGGCCCCGGGTGCGCTACAATACACCAGAGAGTGTGTCAGATGAACTAACCTGAGCTATCCTAAACCCAGCAGGAGCGATATTTGTAATTATTCTACCATGCCCCTCACTGTTATGTGGACTGAATTTCTGATGGCCTGTGTCACAATGAAGGGAATGGGAGAATGGGGCAAAATAATAATAAAGAAACAACATCATGTCTATTGGTTCAATGGATACCCTTACCTGTGGTTGCCAGGTAGGCATGTCCTTGATGTAATAAAAGGTGAGCGTTGAGGATGCGCAGTACACTATGATATAAAGGTAAACATAAACAGAATTGCCCACTGATCTTCATACCCAATGCAAGCACTCCACTGCGCATCCCACCCCACTCATTCCAGTATCTGTATTATGTTTTCATGCAACCCCTTCAGCAGGTAGCAGAGGATCTTTGCTCAGGAAGATGACAGTTTGTTGAGATCGAGTGGGTGGTGTTGAAGGCATTGATCCTTGTGTCTTTAAGAATTTGCTCCAGCTGTAGTGGGGGTTGTCAGGTATACTGGGGGCGAAGGTCAGTGAGCTGGTGATGTTGAAGTGGATGATGGAGTAATCGGTCCAAGTGAGTTTCATGGCGTGATTGTACCTGATTCAGTCACTGATAGTGAAGATAGGGTCTAGCATGGGATCTGCAGTGTGCATGGAGTCCTGGTTGAGCTAGGTTAGTCTGATCTTATCAATGCTGTCACGAAGGTTGGAAACAGTAATGTCATTGTGGACGTCAAGATAGAAGTTGAGGTGTTCCACAACTGGGATGATATTGTCATTGTGGTGGTGCATTTGATGGTTTCCTTGTGTTTGATTGTGACCCCTCCATCAGGCTTGTTGATGTGGTGGTGGGTGAGCTTGCATCCTTTGGGTATTGTGGCGTTGATGTTGGGTGCAGAAGTGGGGTTTAGTCAGGCCTCAGTGCAGAAGAGGACATTGGGTGTAAGAGTGGAGATGAGGCCCCAAAGTTCAGTACTGTGCTTGCATAGTGAGTGTGTGTTGAGAAAGGCTCATGCAAGATGGTGATTTTGTTCAAGTGGTGTCTGTGGTGTGCTCAGGGTGGGGCTGGTCAGTGGGCTGATGTGTGTGCTATGGCATGTGACGTGGCAGTGGTTGGAGGTGAAAGATCCTACAATGGAGTGTGGATCAGCTCAGTGGCATTGTTTGCTATGGTGTCCAGGGTTGAGGATGTATAATTCAGTGTTGGTATATCTTCAGGGGCGGCAGGGCCAGGGGTTATGGTGCTGGGCATGGTCCAGGTACAAATGAATACAGAGGTGCTTACCTTTGGAGCACCTTTACTATACCAGCTGCATGCCCACTGCACGCATCTGATGAGTGGTCGCACTGTAGTCTGCATTAAGCAGGTCCTGGGGTGGGCAGGGCTTCTGCTTGCAGGTAGAACAGTGAGCAGGAAAACTCTGGTAGTGGTGGTATCACTGGATCAGGCTGGGACACGGTGCAACTATGTTTTCTGGGCGATTAAAGTCACCCAAAATGGTGGCGTGGGCATGTCAGATGGATTAGGTGGTGCGGAGAAGTGAGAATTGGTAAATGTATACCTTGTTCTGCCGGTGAAGTCTATAGAAGAAATGATAGGCACTATGAGTTGCAGAGAGTGAGGAATGTCATGTCAGCAGCTATATGGAGTTGAGTGTTATTCGCTTGCCAAGGGAATAGGACCAGCAGGATTTATAGATTCGCAAGTGTACAGTCCACACAACAGATGCTGTAACCTGTGTGAAGATGGACAACAAGCATATGCGAAGCTGTGGGTGCGAGATATGTTTCTGTGATGAACAGGGCATCACGCTTGTGACAGATGTCTGCAATGTCTGTTATGTGAAGTACTGTAGAGTGATCGTTGGAATATGTGTTCTGTAGTTTGAGGGTGTGTGGAATTTATTGGATGTGTAGAATGGTGGGTGTTAGACTTGTCAGCCCTTTGGGTGGTCCCTCCTGTTATTTATTTATTTTTTTCCGCTTTTTGCCCCTCAATCTGTTTATTTTTTATGTCCACTGGACTTTTCAGGTGTTGACCTAGGGGTTAGGTGCTCTTTGCCGTCATAGTCTTTTTCCTGGGGCCTAGGCGCTTTTCTGACTGGATTCAGAAGACCCACAAAATGGTGGCCTGTAACTGCCATAACGGTCACCTCAGAGACTGGACCCATAGGTTAGAATAGGGACATTCCAGAACCTTCTGGTCCCTTCTGGACCTTTTGAGGTGAGCCTATATAAGGCGGAATGTTGGGCAGCCATTTTGGAAGGTGTTGAGTGGAGAAGAGAGTGGGAGAACAGGAGTACAGGCGGTGGAAGGAGGAGATTGGTGCACTGTGGGGGTTGACAGACCTGTTGGGCCGCTATCCCTGCTGTATGACGCTATCCCTCATCTGCTGATCTGACCCTGCCAGGATGTGGGCTTGAGATATCCCTGATGCAGGTGAGACCTGTGAGGAACTTAAATGGGATAAATGAGGCGAGTACAGTAAGAACCCGCCAGGAGAGGGCGACTGAGGCTGACCCCTGATCTCGTGGCTTCCCTGAAGTGTCCCGCCGAAGCGAGGGATCGCTAAATTTACTTGCCTCCAGTAATTGAAGTATCCTCTGGAGAGGCACCGCATCTCCCCGCCTGGCGCAGAGTCACGTTCTATGCGCAGGCCAAGTGAGGAGCTGGGCGGCTCCACAAGCGCAGAAGTGTCTTGACGATGCGCAGGCCCAGAAGCGCGCTCCCCAGAGAAGTGTCCCAGCGAGGAGCGAGCAGCCTGCGAAGAAACGCCTGTGAGTAGTGCGGCGGCGTCTGTTAACCGCGCAGGCCCAGAAGCGCGGTCCCCAGAGAAGTGTGCCGAGCGGCAGTGTCTGGCTCCTGCGCAGGCTCTGGGGGTGAGTCGGCCCGACCAGCGAAGGAGGCGCACAGAGAAAAAGGAGCGTCAGGAGGCGCAGTTGTGTCTCCGGGCGCTGGTGACAGCCTGGGTTTGACCGGACATCGAACTTCCCATAAGTAAGCCGGGCTTTGCTAGCTGGTAAGGGTGTTTGGGAATTGGGAGTTGACGCCACAGGGGCTGATGACTGGACTCCTCCTATAAGCCCAGAGGAACTGTTAGCGCCGCCTAAATAAAAACAGTAATAACATCAGTAGAGGATATAGAGTGTAAAGCTAATGCTGGTTCGACAGAGAAAAGAAGCAGGGGATAAGGTTTGATGAAATCCCAAAGGCATTATATGAACCCCATTGAAACCTTTACCTGTTTAATCTGATCAGAGAGGAGTAACATAGGCAGAGCTGGGCAGGCATTGAACTGAACTTAATGGAATGTGAAAACTAGACTGCATTATTTTTAAGATTCTTTTTCTTGCTAACAGAATTGAATAAGCTATGTGTTCTATTCCACGTGAAAACCTATCAAAGTAACCCGAAACCTGCTTATGCCTGCCAATATCAAGGTGGGGGGTTTATTTTAAGTGTTGGCGGGAGAGTTATAATTTTGAGACGCCCTTGCTGAGGAAAAGTGGAAGTGATAAATGCTTGATGTACCATCTCATGGGTTAAGTTTACAAAGCAAGACATCTTAGAGAACTTTTATAAAACAAATCGTATTTTTCTAAAACTGGTGTAGTGTTATTTTTGAATGGATGAACGCTGAGTTACTAAAGGGTGTGGCGCAAGCTTTACACTTTTGCCTCTAGATTTTGACTGTCTTACACTGGGACAGGCTACCCTATGTGATCTGGAAACCCCAGGTCCAACAGTTGGTCTATGTGATGGGTATATGCAATGTTAGTGTCCGGGTTATCTTCATCTAGGTGTGCTTGTTTAGATTGGGAGGGTGGTGTGCTGGTTAAGGCAGATGATTATATGTTATCTTGTAAGTTTAAAAGGTAGAGAGGTTCTTTCCCAAGGTCCTGAGATGCCTTGAAGAGTCGACTGAAAAGGGAGGAGACAGAAAGTGATATCAACTCCTGTACAGATAGATAATAGGAACTCCAGTGATGTCACTTCCGGTGCAGATTCCTAATATAAATGCAGTGTTGTCACTTTCTGGGATGATGGATGATGGGAAATTAATTCCTCTTGCCTGGTATCTTCTTTTATCAATGGTTTTGATGAGACACTAGTGATGTCACCTCGGGGGGCGCTAGAGAGCCCGAAGCAAGATGGCTGCACATTAGTGCAGCTCTTCTGGTCAGGGCCATAATCCGAAATGTATCCTGCTTCTTTCTGTGGCATCTGCTGGTACTTTGCGGCGGCTCTGACTACCCTAGCTGTGGGCAGCACAAAGATGCCCCTGCGGTGAAAATTGGTGAGCTATTCGCACTCTAATCAGCCTGTCAGCTCAAGCGCGCGTTACTTACAGAAAATGGTGACCTGGACCCTGTGATTGCTGTGGCCGCTTACGGAGGATTGCTGCTGCGCTCCAGGCACTGCTCGTGCGGCAGGGAGTGCAGTGCAAGGTGTGGCGAGATCAAGGCGGATTGGCGACCCACTGTGACGTACGGAGAGTGAAGCGGCCCCACTGCGGATCATCACCGGTGAGGAGAGCGAGTCTAGAGTAGCCCGCGCTGCCCGGGAGTGTGCGCCCTGGCTCCGGCGCTGAGGGATCCGAGGCCGCCGGTGGGAGCGGCGTGACCGCGGAGCCTCTGCGCTCTGTTTGCCCGGGCGGCTGCTTTGGGTGAGTGCCGGCTTACCGGCAAGACTGTCTGACGCCACTACACACTGCAACGGCTGGCGCGCACCTGTTGGGGGTTCCTATGAAGAGATACAGTGCTCCCGGCACCCACCACCCGCCATTTTCTGTTACGCACAGTGGGAAATGGCGGTGTCTGCTACCGGGCGAACATGGCCAATATAAACGTTTGCTCCCTGCGCCCAAGGTCACACATTATACTTCTGACTGTCACTTACACATACACAGTGAATTCAGGGACTCACTTTGACTTGCCTGACTGCAGGGGCATGCCAGTGATCGTTTTAGACATTTATGTTCATCTCCCCTGCACACAAATATAAAATGCCGACATATACGCTTCTCGTGGCCTCCCTTGGAGTAGTGTGGGTCAGGGAGTGACCGCGAGGCACTCCAGGTGGCTACTATCCCTTGAATGAGTACAATCCGGGGGTGCGGAGCTTAAACTACTCACATCAGTGGGATTGTGATCTTGCAGCACGCTACTGGCCTTTGGACACTGAGTGGAGCGCGGTGGGAGACCGGACCAATATCTAGTGAAATCGTGCTTGCAATCCGACAGCGCACCGTGCAACCTCATTGCCGAGATGGGAAAACCAGATAGGCAAGTACAGCTGAAGCTATCTTTTGAATCAAAGCGCTTCAAAAAATTAATAACACAAGCAGCATCAGACACAGAGACAGACATGGAGGCTGGAGGCACCAGTAAACTGGAAAGTATGTTGTTGACCATGCAACAGACTTTACAAACTATTGATGGCAAAATAGACACACTCAACCTCCGCATGGACACCATGGCGTCCAAACTGGACAAGCATGGAGTACGCTTAGCAGAGGCGGAACAACGCATCTCCAACGCTGAAGACAAAGTGGACACTACTGCTAAATCCTGCACACAGATGGAGAAGTTGCTCTCTGTGATAAATGTGAAGAATGAGGACTTGGAAGCCAGGTCCCAACGTAATAATCTGCCATTCTTGGGGTCTCGGAGTCCACGAATGTTGGGAAGATGGAAATACATGTTGAGGATATGCTGAAAACTTTGTTTGGTGCAGAGAACTTCTCCAACATGTTGGTGGTTGAGCGAGCGCATAGATCCTTGGCGCCGCGACCTGTTCCGGGGGCATCCCCCCGAACAATAATCGCCAGGCTGCTTAACTATCGGGATCGTGACGCAGCACTTTGGATGGCGAGGGAGATGGGCACTAACAAATACCAAGTGGTGGAGGTTCAGCTCCTGCCAGACTTCACGACAGCAGTACAGCAGGCAAGGCATGAGCTCCAACCGGTAAAAAAGCGGCTGCAATCTCTGGGGATACAATACGCCATGCTTTACCCAGCGCGCCTCCGGATCCAAAATGGCGGTAAGACCAGATTATTCACGACTCCAAAGGATGCTCTACACTTCATCATATCAAATACATGGTGTCCCAACTGGTATAATTTTAAAGACAATTAGTAGGGATACAAATACAACATTATCCAGAGAGAGACAAGGAGACTCTATTTAGTTGTAGCATGTGCTCATGGCATTATTTACGTAAATTATTAAGGTAAGGGTCAAAACATACAGCAGTTGTATCAGCACTGCAGATAACAAATTAGAAACTTGAAAAAACAACCTAAATTGTACTAGGTGCTCAAGTGTGTGAGTGAAAAAAAACAGAGGCGACGCAGGTGACAATAGGGTCAGCGTGGACGGCTCAAAGTGACTAGTGCATAGATATATACAGTGAATAAGGACAAGGTGGTTCCAAATTATTTAGAATGGTTATTCTGATGTTGATTTTCAATGTGAACCACTTCGTAGGTGGCGCCTATGGTCTTGCTGAGTAGTCGATGGTGTTTCAATCCACTTTAATCGGGATCATCATCAGGACTGCGTGGGGTTGAAAGCAGTGCTGGATTAGATGAAGGTGAATAATTGGTCGTCGTCTGGATCGTCAGGGCAATTCAGGAGTGAGGCCAGCGGTTGTTGTGTTAAGTGGGGATCGGCAAAAGGGTCCTATCGGCGGGACTGGTCCGCGATGGCTGGAGATATACTAGTGCCTCGTGGGGAGACTGGTACGGCGATTTGAAATAGCCGATCTCAACGTGATCGGCGTGTCTTGGAGAATGAATCTCTCTACGCTTGTATTCGTTTGATCTGCAAGTGAGCCTGGCGTTGTTTTTTCAAGTTTCTCATTTGTTATCTGCAGTGCTGCTACAACTGCTGTATGTTTTGACCCTTACCTTAATAATTTACATAAATGATGACATGAGCACGTGCTACAACTAAATAGAGTCTCCTTGTCTCTCTCTGGATAATGCTATATTTGTATCCCTACTAATTGTCTTTAAAATTATACCAGTTGGGACACCATGTATTTGCTATAGTTCTCTACCCCAATCCCAACACGGTTGACGGGTGAATACTCAAGTACTTGAATACTAAACTTTATCAAGCAGCTTGAGCCCAAAGAAGCAGCAAGAGTGTATGGAGATGAGGTGGACAACGAAGACTGATAAACTGAGCGACTGTCTTGGCTGAACTGGTATAGTAATGGAGAAGGACGGCATTATGTCACCCCCCTTTGTGATTGATGCAATGTTTTGATGGCTCACTGACTCGAGACTGAGATGTCATGCTACTGTCATTTTTTCCATACGGTGGGCACCATGGTAAACTATAGTTTGTCTACAGTGGTCCCCACCATCAATGGCTGTTACAATTTGACTTCCACACACAGCCGTATTGCATGCAGGACTGAATTGATAGCTGTCTTGTAATGATTGATTGTACGTGTTCTTGATATTGTTGCTTAACTGGTGGTGTGGGTGACGCAACCTAATGCTTCCTGCCTGGAGACCTCTACGATAACCTGATGTAGGTCCCATGCTGGTAGGACTTATTACAGAGAGAACGTCGAGTGTGCCCTGACCCTCCTTTTTCACATCAAGGGGGTCATTGGGCAACTGGTGTCCTCAATGAGGGTGTTCCCCGCACAGTTACAAACTGCAGTTCTCCACAGTGAGTGGACTAGCTGCTTGCTGTGGGCCGGGTGGGCGAGTAAAGTTATGCTGTTCAGTTATGTGGGTTTCCTCAGTGTGATTGTGATGCTGGGGTGGGGGTGGGGGGTTTCGTTGGGGCATTGTTCAGCGATCCACTCTTGACGAACATAATACAAAGATGGTGGGTGATTGGAGTATACAGGTCACGTACTATATATGTTGAGTATATTGTTGTGACAAGTGTGAATGACTCAAGCAGAGGGTAGACTGCACTGGGTAACATGGGACGTTAGAGGGCTCAATAATTCAAAGAAAACAAGGCAAGTGTTGGTGTACCTAGACTGCCATAACATACAGGGGGCACTGCTGCAGGTAACCCATCTCACCAAGGCGGCAGCATCCTCCATAGCCACTAAGTGGGCGGGTGCTCGATTTACTTCCGCCTATTCCTCGTATGTGAGTGGGGTTATGGTCTTAATAAAAAAGAATATTCTCTTTTTTTATTTTTGCAGAGTTTTATATAGCGCAAACTTGACAGAATCGGGTATCAGAGCGCTTTACATAGCACCAGTTAGGTTGCATGAGGACACACATACATTTTTTTGTTAGGCACATGGAGATTAGGTGATTTGCCCAGAATCACATGATGTTCGGCGTTGTTACTGAGTCTCAAACCCAGTTCCCCAGGTCTGAGGTCGAACGCCCTAGCCGTTAGGCCAACTCCTCTCCTCGTTGTTAGTACGTAAGAGAAAATTGATGACACTGGCCGCCATGTACTCATTCAAGGCAAACTGTGTGGTAAGCTAGTTACAATAGTCAATGTGTATGGGCCGAATATGGATGACCCTGATTTCTATGCAGGGATATGGAACAAAATATATCAGTTACCACCTTCTGCACTTATATGTGGGGGGGGTTTTAATGCAATTTTAAATCCTGCACTGGACCACCGCACTGCTGCAGACCCCGTCCACAAAAGAGCCACACAGGCAATTCACACTGGTATGAAAGACCTTGGCCTTCAAGATGTTTGGAGACTGAGACACCCTGGGGTGCAGGAGGGTACATGCCATTCATTTGCTTACAATTCGTGGTCCCGTATGGACTACTGGCTGACTACTGCGGATGTTAGCACGTGGATCACTGGGGCTGTGCACCTTCCTCATACCTTATCAGACCATTCCCCAGTACAACTTACTATGACAATACCCACTTACACACCACCCCAATTTCAGTGGTGACTGCAACTCTCCGAGCTGCTAGATCAAGTGTTCATGGAGGAGTGCGTGAAGCTATAGACAATTACTTCGCTGAAAATGTAGGATCAGTGCAGAGTCTCGGCACTCTACGGGAGGCCTTCAAGGTCACTATACGGGGCGTACGCATAGGCCTGCAGGCTGGGGTGATTAAATCACTCCGTGGCTCAAGGACACAGCTAGAAAGGGAATTGGGTCAACTAGAATGGCAGTATGAAGAGACGACTGAAGCGGTCCTGCTCCCCGCTATACGTTCAAAAGTTACTGAATACAATGAGTTACCAGATCAAGAGGTGAAACATATGTGCAGACGTTGGCAAGCCCAATATTATGGGGAAGGGGGCCGTCCTGATCGTGCATTATTGAGCAGGATTACAGAGTCATGGACCAAACACTGCCTGATCCAGTCATTTGCAGAAGGTGAGAATATGCATTGTGATACGCTTGGGATACTTGGCATATTTACACAACACTATTGAGATATGTATGAGGCTAGGCATACTGCGAATGAGGAAGACATTGCTCAATACTTAGATGACATTGCCTTGGTGTGGTTGTCGAAGGGGCAACAGGACTTCCTCATGCATCCGTTGACAGTGGGTGAGATTAGGAATGCTATTGCAGCACTGCCGAATGGTAGAGCTAGGGGCACAGATAAGCTTCCAGCAGAGTTCTATAAAGAATATGTGGATATCTTGGTGCCTCATCTGCAGGCCATATTTGATGAGGCGCATGAACAGCAGCGAGGCTCTCATTATCACACTATTGAAACCAGGGAAAGCCCCAGACAAATGAGACTCCAATAGACCTTTATCACTGATGAACACGGATGTCAAGATCCTCACGAAATTGCTAGCGACTAGACTACACCTACTAATATCGGTTATGGTTTTACCTGACCAGTCAGGGGTTATCCCGGCCCGCTCCACTGCTCACAACCTCAGGACTCTATTCGCAGAGTTGAACATCCTGAAACCTGAAATGTCTGTGGCGGCAGTCCTGCTGGATGCCGCGAAAGTATTTGATTCCATCACTTGGACTTATATGTTTGCAGTACTGCACCGCTCGGGGATTCCCTACTTTTATTCCAATTGGTTTAAATTATTGTAAACCAGCCCAGTGGCCCGAATACTTGTTAATGGCCAGACCCCGGGCACGATACCGATTAGGCCCGGCACGAGACAGGGGTGCCAACTGTCGCCTTTACTTTTTGCGTTAGTTATGGAGCCCCTGGCCTGTATTCTGCGGCAAAGTAATGTCGATGCAGCACTGCATTTTTTACAACGGCCATAACAGTGTCCATGTATGCAGATGACATGGTCCTATACCTGCGAGAACCGTCAGCGCATCTAGACATGTTGATTCATGAATATTTAAGGTTTGAATGGTATTCTGGCTTTGCCATAAATTGGAACAAATCAATAGTATTACCCTTGACGGACAGTACTACGCCGTTTGAGTTGGAATGTCCTTTAGCATGGACAACTGAGCCAGTCAAGTACTTGGGTATCTGGGCTCATAGGGACTCTCAAGTTGTTGTTAGCGCCAATTACGGTAGAAGACCAAGGGGCATATTATCAAGGGGGTTTATCTCTTTTTTTTTGGCTTTAAAAGCCAAGAAAGCGGAGATACAATTATCTCCCTATTACCTAGCTGTCGCTAACACCAGTTAGCGACAGCTAGTAGGAGATAGCGACCATCTTGGGCCCCACTTTGCATGTCAGTGATATTTATCACTAATGACATGCAAAGTGGGCGTGCCAAGATGTTAGCGACTGGAAACAGTCGCTAACATCGCTATCTCCTATTACCAACTTTTGGAGATATTCGCGCTAAGCGCGAATATCTCCAAAAGCTAACACCTGCCCTGAGCAGTTCTTAGCCATGTTATCCAATGGGAGGTGGATAACATGGCTAAGAGCATTAGCTCGGTAATGCATGAATATCGCTGACTTTTTAGCGATATTCATGCATTGCGGCCGTTTTTTATCGCATTTGCGATAAACCTTGGTAATACCAAGGTTTATCTCAGGTAAAAATCGCCGCAGTTCAGCGGTAACATTTTGTCTCTAACCAAGCAATAGCGATAATTATCGCTATTGCTTGGTAATATGCCCCCAAGTTGTTAGATGCATCAAACTGCCACTTACTTTTGCGGACAGAGTGGCGATCATTAAAAAGGTGGTGCTACAACGGTGTTTATATTTTCTTGTGAAAATACCTATACGCCTCACGGAACATTTTTTTTCTATGTTACGGTCACTGTTAATTACATTAGCATGGAGGGGCAAAAAGCCAAGGGTAAAGTGTGAGACACTCACAAGACAGTATGAAATGGGAGGCTTTGCTGTACCTGATATGCAGCTATACTATCTTGTGCCCAGGCGCACTATGCCTATTATTGGCAAAAGGCTCCACCATGTACACTGCACGTTGCAGTAGAGGCGGGTGCCACCCATCCCATACCTCTTAAGGCAATGTTAGTGAATAACGTTACGGTTCTTGAAAAGGACGAAATTGACACGGTGAAGTGTACGTGTCAGGCATGGCAAGAATTGGGACGTTGGGCAAAGAAACTACCACTATATTCACCGGCGTTGCCTCTAGTCCATCATATGGATATATCGGTGACTGGCGAGACTGGATCACTTAAAATGATGCATGCTGCTGGGGCACACACTATGAGTGACGTTTACCAAAATGGCCAGTTTCTGCAACTCAATGACTTTGTGGGGAATAGGGAAAATGTTGTTATGTTTATTTATAGTAGATTGCGGTCAGCACTAAAAATGTTGTATCCTAGTTTCCCAGGGGAACCACCAATACTCTGCAATCTCCACACACTGCACAAAACACTACAAAGCTGGTTTCACGCTTGTATACAGCCTCACAACTTGATGAGGCAGTCATTGCCGAAAACGCACTAGCAAAATGGAATGCTATCCTGCCACAACCACTAATGGAATAAGAGTGGGAAACAAGTTGCCGTCTCACGGGTCGCTGCAGATGGTAATCTTAAATATATTCACTATGAATATGTCCATCAAGTTTACTATACCCCAATACAATTATATAAATTTGGTTTGCGAGATTCTCCTTGCTGTAAAAGATGTGGTGCTGAGAATGCAGATTTTCAGCATCTAGCCTGGGCCTGTGCCAAAGTAGCAGACTTTTGGGGTGAAGTCACGACAATGTTGTCAACCATGGTGGGTGAGGTAGTCGAATGTAGTATGAAAGTTTGTTTTTTGGGGCATGTACTGCATATTAAGAATGTGAACCGCAAATCTGTGGTGCTGGCGCTACAGTTTGCAAAGCACAGGGTCTCGCTGCACTAGGATGGCCTGCCCAGCTCCTAAGTTGGCACATTGGCTGCAAGATGTAACGTACTGTCGAGATCAACTCACGTGTAATGCGGAGGAACTGCCCAGCGCGTCCCGTCCGCGGGACATTTGGGGCCCCTTTACTGCCGACCTGCTGGCTAACACTGCTGATTAATGCCATCTTTGCTATTGTACCCATGTGACTGCCCTGATCATCAATGTAATTGTTTTTTTTTTATTTGTGACCACCTTGACTCTGTGTACACATGTGATGATTGGCTTTTCTGTATTCTGTGCGATATGTAATGATTTATTGATATCTTTGATGGTTCTGTTCTATGAAAATTTCAATGAACAAACTTTAACAACCAGTGATGTCACCTCCAGTGTGGATGGGTGATGATAAATCCAGTGATAATGGATAATGGAAAACCAACTAATGCCTCACTTCCTGTACAAATGGATGATGGGAAAAAAATTGTGGTGCTTGGTGGACTGTGGTGCATTATTTGGTATTTTGGGTGATTTTGTGCTTCCTTGCTCAACTGTGGTCGAACAAAGCAAACACAAGGAGATGATGGATGGAGCGCTGAAACTTTTCTGACACTCACCTCCAGTCACAGACCTGGATTGAATCCATCATTATTATTTAGCTCACTTTGCCACCCCAGTTTGTACCCAGCCATATGCAAATCTGTCTTGATCGTGTTCCTCATGGGAGCAGCCCAGCGCGGACGGCCAAGCCAGGTAATCCCTGGACCAGAAACAACAATCCTGGTATCGCTTTCGGGGTAACAGCTCTCATCAGCTAGGCTAGCTTGAATTCAGTGACAAAGTTAGCAAGAGACCCATGTCTGGGCATAGCCTGCCAATTTAAGGCAAACAAGGAAACACAAGGAGATGATGAATGGAGTGCTGAAGTTCATCAGACACCCACCCGAGTCAGAGATCTGGGTTGAATCCATCATCGTTCTTTAGCACACTACGCCACCCCAGTTTGGATCCAGCCATATGCAAATCAGTCTTGATGCTGTGCTTCACGGGAACAGTCCATCCAGAACTGCCAAGCCAGATTTTTCCTGGACCGGAAACAAGCATCCTGGGGCCAGTTTTGGGGTAACACCCGCATCAGCCTGGCTAGCTTGAATCCAGTTGTGATGCGAACAAGAGGCATATGTGTGGGCATACCCAGCCAACTTAGGGCGAAGAAATGTTTGAAGGATTGCTGAAACATTTCAGATGCTCATCACCAGTCACAGATCTAGGTTGAATCCATCATTGTTCTTTAGCTCACTTCACCACCCAATTTCCGACCCAACCATATGCAAATCAATCTTGACCCTGTCCTCAGGTGAACAGTCCAGCCCGAAATGCTAAGCCAGGTCTTCCCTATACCGGAAACAAGAATCCTAGGTCCAGTTTTGGGGTAACAACCCTTATCAGAAAGGCTAGCTTGAATCCAGTGGCAAAGTGAACAAGGGACCCACGTCTGGGTATACCCTGCCAATTAAAAATGTACATACGTGGGGTACTTTGGACAATAAATTGTGCCAGGCATCTATTGTTGAATTAATTGAGCCAAGTGCACAGTGACACCTCAAAGGGTCAAAGAAAAGAGCCTGAGAGAGGTAAAGGGGGCAGCTGCTTCCCTCTCAATGTACAGATGCAGCAAGTTATATGGCCTATAAAGCCAGCAGTGAGCATGCAAACTCTAAGCTGCCCTATAGTACAGTTCCAGGTCTGGTGTATTCAACCCCCCCATATTTATAGGCAAAGTAAGGTTTGAAGTTTTTTTATTGTACAGTTAATAAAAACTCGCAATATATAAACTTACAAATGTATAAGAGAAAACCATAAGTACAATTAAAATATAAGAAGAGCGGGTAGGCTCGCTTATTAAGATCATAAAAGTCACAATATATTTTGATAAAGGCCATAAAGTTGAAGGGAACAAAGTACTCCGAGGGACTTAGCACCAGCTTTGGCTTGGCAGGTATTTTAGGTGAGATGTGTGATTGTTTCATGAGTCTCCTTGCCACTATATTGAAGAATGTTGCTAGTCTACAATTTAAATGAGTCTCTTCAGGATTAAAACAGAGCATTGCAACTTGTTACACCCTTCTGGTTCCATAGGACCTGAAGTAGGGATCGCCTTATGTCCATGAGGTTTGTACAGATACAGATGATGTGTATAAGGTCCTCTTTTCCTGATGTACAGAGTCTGCAAAAGTTTGCTGAGCTTTCCCTTTTCCAAGGTGCCAAAGGGGTAGTATCGGTATGTTGCCAAGGCGCATGTTTAAAAACGTGTTTTTTGTTGTCTGTGTGAGGCCCATTTTTAAGTATTCTTCTGGCTTCAGAGCGTTGTAATCTTTCAACACTGCCCATCCATGGGCCCTCTTAGCCAGGGTGTCTTTATCCCCTATGGATGAAATCATCTTGGTTACTTTCGTTACCACTTTTCTGACGGTTTTTAAGTCTGTCGATGACTCCCAGGGGTTTGTAAATCCCAAGGTCTCCAGTGATGCTTTTAAGTAATTTCATGCGGGTGATTGATCTCTAGTAGATAGTTCGTCCCAAAGTTGGGTGTTTAGGGATCCATGGTCAGCATCTCTGATTTCCGCCAACTTTTTATATATGCGCCTCTTCTCGCCACTGTTTGTTTCTGTAGCCCAAATTCAAGGCAGATTTGAGCAGGCGATGTGTAGGTGGATAGATGGAAGATTGCCCTGTATGCACGACTGATAATGTTGTCTAGAGTCGTGGCGTCTTTTCCGTGCATGGATTCGCTGCCGTATGTGCAAAGTAAGAATGTCCCACTTAACCCTGGGTTTTTTACCAACCCAGGGCAACCTAATCATTAGTGAGCATAGGGTAGCAATTAATGACCTCACGAGTAACATTGCAATATTGTGAAACAGAACCAGGAACCTAGGAAGTATAACCACTGTCATTAGGGCTATACGCCTCAGTAACCCCTTGGCCGTGGTGCTAATTTTGCCACGGCGCTGGGGAGTGGGGGGTGAGAGCGGCACCACCATGCTCGTGACGGAATCACGCCATCATGATTCACGGGCGGGCTGTGCTCATGACGGCGTGGTTCCGTCATTGCCATGCCCGCTCATTAATTTGCCCGCACAGACGGAGAATTAATGCTGCGTGGGCAGAGTGGCAGCCGCATGATGGAACTACGCCATCATGAGCACACGCCACCCGTGGCTCATGACGGCGTGATTCCTTCATAAGCAGTAAAAGGCCTAAAAATACCAGCACCCTGGTCCAGCAATCAACATAAGTCTCTAGTTTGTGAATCGGTGTGCCATAGTTATCATTCATTACTATAACCAGGTCCGTATGTATTTGGATGCCAAGGTACCGCACTGAGTCAGATTTCCATTGCAAGGGAAATTCAAATGTCGAGAGACTTGTGGATGGAGTGAGAGGAAATATTATCGTGTTCTGCCAGATAATGTACAATCCAGAAAGGCCATCAAAAAGAGTCAACTCTCTGAGAACAGGAGAAAGATTAATTTCTCATTTGTGAATATACAACAAAGTGTCTCCCGCATAATCTTATATGATGAGGTGGTAACCAGGAAAAGTCAGCCCCCTATGGCAATGATGTTCTCCCAAAGCACAGGCCAGTAGCTCTGAATTATTCACATATAGCAAAGGTGATATTGGGCAGCCTATTGCGTACCTACAGTAATCATAAGGGGTCTGTAACCAAATTACCAATGCAAACCTAAGCCAAAGGGGCCATATTTAGCACATTCACTAATTGCAGAAATATTTCCCTAACTTCAATGCGGCACAGAACAGTCCTCATAAAGGCCCATTACACGAAGTTTAACACCTTTTTGGCATCTAAAAAAACAGCAGTTGCATTTACCTCAGGGTCAACGCGTTGTATTACAAAGAATAGATTTCTAAGATTACCCTTTATGCTATGGCCTGGCATGAAGCCCGTTTGGGGCTGACTATAAATGGGACCAATGAAGCAAGTCTATTTGCCAAGATTTTAGCAAAAATCGTGGTGTCAATATTTTAAAAGTGACAGGGGATTATAGGAGGAACATTAATTGAATTGCTTACATGGTTAAAAAGAGTGAAAATCAATGCTTCCCCTATTGAAGATGGCATACTGTTAGCATCACCCATCTCCTTGTATAATGTAAATAAGGGGAGTGGGAGCAATTCATGATATGTCTTGTAAAAAAAGACAGTGAGGCTATCTATTCCTGGGGCATCCGTTGCTCGCATGTTCTTTAATACCTCAAGAATCTCAGCAGGCTCCATGGGGGGTCATAAGGTGCTCTCTTTGTTCTGGGTTGAGCCATAACATGAGTATGTGCTCCATGTAATCAAGTATAGCCTCAAAGTTGGCAGTAATTCATGAATTGTACAAAGCGGCATAGTATCTGCGAAATCTATCTGCTATATTTTCACTGTCATAGAGGGACTGTCCAGATTTGTCTAAAATGTCTGTGATTGTTCCATGTCTCTCCTTGACCGCATCAGCCCTGCCAGAGTAGCTCCAGGTCTTTCACCTTCCCCATACATCCTAGCAGTTGAGTATTACTCAAGTGATTAATTTCACTGTTCACCAAGTCATAATTCTCCTTAAGCTTTGTCTTGATGTCATGCAGGGTTTGGGGATCACTGTAACCTTGATGTTCCCTCTCTAACTGTGCAATTTCTACTTCCAGTTTTATGAGGCTACCTCTCAAAGACCTGAGAACCCAAACGTGCTTTGCAATGGTGACCCCCCGATAGAGACTTTAAATGTCTCTCAAACTGTCGCAAACTTGTCGACTGTGCCTATGTTATTATAAAGTTCTGCATTAAAACGGTATCTAAAAAGGAATAGGGTGGGAAGCACCAGGCGAATAGCTCAAATGTTCAAGGAGGAAGCGCTAAATCTAAAATTATTGGTGAGTGGTCATAGTCGGTCCTCGGAAGATGATCACATTTAATTACTCTGCAAGCTAATGTTTTGGACACTTACTAAAACTCAATGCAGGTGTAAATCTTGTGTACAGCCAAATAATGTATATACCCAGTGGTTTCTGAGAACTTATATCTCCATATGTCAATTAGGCACAGTTGCTCCATTAAAACCAGGATTGCCTTAGCCTTACTATTGCTATCACTGAGAAAAGTACATGCAACAACCTATTCCTCCCCAGCATACACTCTGTCACTGTCCAATGACAGCAGCACCCACTGCAATGTTGAAAATGCATGTTGAGCATTGCAGTGCACTACATGGCAGGCACCACAATGTGCCTTCCACTTAGTGTACTCAAATGTAGGGGGGTACCTATGCACAGACATCCCCCCATTAGGGGCCTGCAATGGGGCGTCAAACAGGATATCCACCAGCCTTTTCATGACGGTGTCGCTGCCATGGAAAGGCTGGCTCACAGCCTGCATCATAATATGGTGGACGTGCCTGCTAGGCACCACCACCATTTTATGCATGCAGGCCGCTCAGCCAGGCATTCGGTCTGATTACCTGTGGTGGTTCCGTGGTGGACGGTCTTTTCGTCTGCCATGGTCGCAGTCTAGATCCCCGCCATCGTAATGTGGCGGGGGAAATTCACGGTCCAATGGCGGAAGGACTGCTACCACATGGCTGGCGGTGGCGGTCCTTCCGCCATCGTAATGAGCCCCTAAGCCTCTGGTCCGGTGTTTGTATCTGAATATAGTCACAAGTTGTTACTGCCGCCAGACACTCTAGATGATTTTAGCAAATTATTGTGACTTCTGTTTTGCTGTCTAGCAGAGTCAGAGCCCACTCTGTTCTGAAGCAGAGTCCTAAATATGTGTGGCATGTATTTTATCTCAGCCACCTTCTTCTTTTCAAATTTAGGTGTATACTGTGGATTTTTTTTTCTTTTTTTATTATTAAGTCAGATGAGCATTGTGACTCCTTCATTGGTTTCCCCAATTCCTCCAATCTGTGCTCTGATCGACCTCCTCTCTCCGAGCATTTTTTTGGATGACTCCTGAAAGGAACGAGAAGGATGTGTATCAGTGGCCTTATACATTTAAAGCTGTTTAATTGTTTCATAATTATGCAAATTGTAGCTCATCTCAGATGACTCCTGTGGAGGAGATCCACCTTGTAATTTAATCTTGTCTTTATTTTTCTTATTATCCTAGCATTCTTTTGAAGACTGTGTGCCTGTTTTGGGGTTATCTTTTTCAGAATTACACTTAATTAGTGGTTTGTTAGGCCTGGCTCCCAAATTATCTCAACCTCTGGATGTATAGGCTTGAGCAATAATAATTTTTGGCAGTTCTCACTCCTGATTCTATAATGGTATCTGGGTGAGACATTGCTATACCACCGAATGCTGCTGCTTCCTCTTTAACACCTTCAATGCTACAGGGTATTTTTCTCCTGTGCTGCATTCCCAGATTTACCATTGTTCATGACAAGGTTAGCTCGTCATAAGCACAGCTCCAGTGGTACTGCATGACGAGCTGACCTTGTCATTAGCATAGAAGAGGTTAATAAAACTAGTGTGATGTATTTACTATGGGTACTGTATCGATCCCCCTATTTCTGACCCTTGTCTGGTTAATAATTAACTAGCAGCCATTCAACGGCACAAAAACCCGTTATCTGATTAGCCATACAACGGCACAGAAGCCCGTTATCTGATTAGGTCATAGCGCATGCCATCTCATTAGGCAAGCACTATTTCTCCAGCCCCCTAATAGGCATACGGAGTTCTCAAAACAAATCAAACCTACAGCGACCTGGGAAATCCCCGCAGCCATTGTTTTGATTTAGCCGAGAACTTCAGTAAAGAATGTGCGAACGACCAGTTCTTATGACATCCTTATTGACGTATTTATGTCCATCCTTACGTCAATCTCGGCACCTTTCAGGTATAAATAATACCGACATTGCCTTAAGCAAGCACACGGTGGTGGTGACAAGATTGGAGCAGCGAGACTTGCCGAGGAGCCCAGCTGACAGCGAAGCCCACAGACGCTGCCCCTCCCTTGTGACGCACTGAGAGAGACGCTGCCTTTTCTCCTGCCGAGAAATCCAGCCCGGCGCTTCCAGCCGCCCTCGCAGGCAGCTGGGATATCAAGCCCTGAGATAGAGATACCAGCCCTCCAGCCTTCTAAATCCCAGGTACAGAACTGAATAACCCCTTGCAGAGAATTCTTGAAGCAGATCCTTGGCAAAGCAAACTTAACTTAATCTGCTACTTATCTACTCCCTCCCACGTATTAGGCTTAGGTCAGGTACACTGGGGTAGGCGTAGTTAGAAGCACCAGTTGAGTACGATTAGTCAATGTATATATGTATGTATCTATTTTATCCATTTTAAAGTATCATATGGCTAAGAAACCATATCAATGCTTTTACAGTATTCTTTTATAATTCTGTTTTTACTGTATGCACTTTACTTAACTATAAGTATTGCCATAATAGCGATTCATTTCTCTTGTACGAGAAAAGAGACTGATCAATAAATAATATCTTTTATTGAACACGCCCGTCTCTTCCTTTTCTCTACAAACTGGTGAAACTAAGAATGCACGTACTGACTGAGTAAAATAAGTTGTCTTTTGTTTTCACACGACTCTAGAGATATACTCTTGATTAGTGGAGAGCAAAGTTGTCATGTTCTATGGTTGTCAGAAACTAAATCCCTTCTTGTCTATCCAGGGAGGTTAAACTCCTCCTTGTCTATTCAAGAAAGTTTCTAGTGAACTCTGAGCTAGCTGGCAAACACATAACTTTAAGTCTAATATCATCAGTAGAAGACCTAGTTAACCTCAGCCCTACGTCTATACTATTGAAGGTATTATTCCAATGCGCAGAGCCTATTGGGATAATAGGAACTACACTACATGGTGCCCAACTGTTTGGATAGGCGATAAATCTAACGTAAGACATTAGAGTAACTCAGTCGTGCTTTTCACACAGACCCCTTTTTCCCCATAATACTCCAAAGACGTCTGGAGTGGGTGAAAGGTTATATCCGCCAAACTTCGTAGGAGGAGACTCCTATGTATGGTTATTGGTTTATTCAACGTTGAAGGATACACTGTTCCAAAATATTGTGCATCTAATCTTTGTTTCCGTAGAAACCTGATCTGCAAATAAACAAAATCTTCTTGTCGGTAAAATGTCAGACAATGAAGTAGAAAGAGAGACAGCTAGAGTGGCAGCTCAACTCATAGCAGATGATACAGCTCTGCTACAAAATGACCCGGAGGCAGTACTAATCCCGGTCAACATAAGAAAATCTATAACTTTAAAACTTATAGAAAATGGGCTGACACCGAGAGGTGGTACAGTCATATTCGTAATTGAGGCACACGAATATCGGCAGACAGAGGTATTCTATTCATGGATAAACTTTCCAGCAGCAAACGCTGTAACAAAGGACTTCCACTATTACAATATAGGGGAACCTCCTAATGAGTACACTCCTTTCAAGGAGGTGGAAATACCACTCAAATACCAAGAGCACCGGCTCTGGTTTAATGGCGCCCTAAAACACAATAATCACATCACCAGGCTCGGTCCTCTCGGTAGACCAGGAGCAACGTGGCCGGTCCTAGCCGGATACACACCACATCCAGACATTGAAGAAATGCCTGCACCAGATCTTTTAGCACAGCTAAAAAATTAATTAAAAACATAGACAATTAGTCCAATATGTAATGCGGACTTCAACAGTCCAACCAGCAATTCAAATTCCACAGCTGACCCCTCATCAGGGGAACACAAATAAAATTACACCACAGAATATACAGTCCTGTCTAGGTAAAGTACCCACAAAACGGGAACAAATTCCATTCTGGTTAGCACAAAAAATCACTCAAATAGAGGCGGTGTTTCCGGATACCACCTCTGTTGAGAAACACAGGATTCTGACTATCTGTCTTCCAATGGGAATCACACCACATGTGGAGGACTGTGACACTTGGGGTACAGTCTTTGCTTCTATTTACACAAAAACACATGGTGTTCCATCCATGTCAGTAATACCAGAAGTGCTAAAACAAATTCAAAATGAATACGGTCCAGAACCTGCTTTAACTCTTGGTATGAAATTACTAAAAGACTTCAAGCAGGTCTCGGCAATATTATTAGCCAATATAAAGGGAGAAGCAGCAAATGTGGCGATCCGCCAGAGGTTGAAAGAGACAAATATAGCAGACCAACCATTTGAAATCGCCAGAATCATAGAAAAATCCTATGAGGCACTAGGAAGAGATAGTTTGGGTGAAATACCGGTGAAACCCCAACTAATTGAAAGTCCTGAAAAGGTATTTATTAAAAATAATCTAAACACTCAAAAAAAGAGCTGGGATGAAATAAACAATCCAATCCTAAAGAAAAAAGATTCCAGTCCAGAGGAAGGTCTCCTCGGCGGACAGAAAGATCTCCGGACCAAGGACGCAAGTCTCCCCAGAGGGAGCCCTCTGTAAAAAAATACAACCTTAGAAATAGGAATAATATAAAGAAACCTGATAGATATCAAGATATTGATACACGTCCCTCTCAATCTTTTCAGACTTCCTCGCAGAAATCGGAAAGAAGAGGACGATCAGAACACAGGGAAGAGCACGTCAAGTCCAAAGACAAGGAACCTGCTCATCAAAATAAAAAATTACAATTTCCAAAGAAGAAGGTAGCCAGTATTAAAGTAATCAACCATGCCGAGAATACTGAGGACACAGCTGAAAAACGGAGAATGGGCTCAGACAATGCTTGACAGCGCAGCAGAAGTGAGCATAGCTCGCAAGATCCTTATGAATCATCTGGAGACAGTGGACACGAATGAATACATTCAGGTGGAAATTGCAGATACCAGAGTTAGCAAACCTCATAAAATATATGAAATAACATTGCGTATAGAGGGAGATAAGACTAGGAAAATAAGGGGTCTATTTTGGGATAATCTCTCCTAGGGCTATGACATCCTTCTAGCTGAAAAAGACTGGCCACCGGAGTTTGTCAGGGAGTGCCCTCATGGCGAAGAAATAATTATGCCTGCCTTCTCTAATCATATTCCAATTCATAAAAAATATACACTTGCAAGAAAGTGGGCAGTGGCCCAAGCTCCTGCTTTATATAAAAATCATGTAGGATGGGATGAGGACTCTCCTCCTCACAAAATCCAATTAAAATCACAACCTACTACTATCCAAATAAGCAAGAAGCTAAAAAACAGGTAAAAGAGATCCTAGATCAACTTGAATACCAGGGGGTGATTGAAACTTGCACCTCACAAATGAACAATCCTTTGTTTCCTGTCTCCAAACCAGATGAGTCATATCGCCTTGTTTTGGACTACAGACACTTGAACTCATGTTGCAAAACTTTTGCAGTACAAAACTCACACAGTGCAGCACTAATGAATAACATAGTGCACAACAAATACAAAACAACATTAGACATCTCTAATGGATTCTTTTGTCAAAATATAGCACCAGAGAGCAGATATTTGACCGCGTTCTCCATAAATGGCGCGCAAAAAAAATTCTGTCGTTTGCCCCAGGGGTTCAAGAACAGCCCAGGATTATTCTCAGCAAGAGTAACAGAGTTACTACAAATATATGATGATGAGGCATTATCTTATGTCGATGACATCTAACAGATGATGACTTGGATACTCACTTGAAGAGAGTGAACACCATAATACTTGGGTTCGCCGCAGAGGGTTACAAATTCAACTTTAAAAAGTCAAGAATTGCCCATCTAACTGTCCTGTTTTTAGGATATGAATTATCGAGTGAAGGCAAAAGCCTGGCTGACAATTTCCTAGAGAAATGTGCTGTAATCAAGCACCTAGAACACTAAAAAATCTACAATCAATACTAGGCTTCCTAAATTTCGGAAGAACTTACATTATAAATTATGCAGAGAGAGTTAAACCTCTCTATGATCTAATAAAACCAGATTTTAAAAGAATCAATTGGACTCAAAAACACACAGAAATGTTGAGATCTTTACAAACAGACACGTTAGTTAAAACAAAATTACAAACACGTGACAACACACGCAATCTTGTGATTTGAGTCATCCCAGGAAGATGCGGATTCACATACCTGACCTCTAATGAGGGAGAAAAGGTACCAATTGCATTCAAATCACACTTGTACACAGAAGCTGAAAAGAATTTCAGTATTAAGGAAAACATTGTTCATGCGCTTCAAACGGCTGTAGCAAGAGAAAAAGACAAAGCTGACGGTAGACGTATCACAGTCAGAACAGCAGAATCAGCCTTTGAGGCATTAACAACCCCATGTAATTTACCGACAACAGCATTGAATCCAGAATGGATACAATGGGTAAATTCTATTGCCACGGACAAAGTAAAATACTATTTTGATCCAGAATTAAAGGAATTAAAATATCTAGAATATGAAAGAACATACCCTCTGCCAATCGGCATTCTGCCCATACGACAGTACGCCTGTGTAATATATACAGACGGACATGCTCAACCCTCAGTTTGGGGAGATCAAGCATACAACGCCACATGCGAGATTGTGAAAGACGTGTGGCGCGGAGGTAAACTGAGACCTCTATAAACAAAAACACACTCAGTGGAAAATAATTCAGAAAAACAAACTAAAATAATAGCGTTAAAAATGGCGCAAGATAATGCCGATCGCGAATTCCCGACACTTATAGTGTGCGATTCGTATTACTGCGTCAAATCATACAATAACGATTTACAGAAATGGATTCAAAACGGTTACAAAGATGACACAGGTGCAACAATAAAGCAAAAAGTGCTTTGGGAACAAATAACTCTTTTACAGAAAGAACTACCAAAGACTCACGTGATACACTCACTGAGTCATCAGCGTGATGGCGTTCACGTTGCAGGGAATTCATTGGCTGAGACAGCCACAGCGGTAGCAACTAAATCGGCTTCCGTAGCTAGAAAAAAGCGTACAGTACAATACGTTGACGGTGAAACAGTGCTGGCCGTAAGAACGTCATCAAAAGGCAACTGCTCAGCGCTACCGATCAATTACCCACTCAATTATACATACATAATCGATGCAAACTCCGTTCCTTTTGCTCGAATCCCTGGAGTGGGGGATAGAGTAATTCCAAACACGGACAGGAGAGGCTTGTTAATAGCAGACGCACATATGGGTGAGGGTCTTAGACACCTTAAGCAAAAAGATTCTCTGGAAGAATTACAATCAGTGTACTGGTGGCCAGGCATGAGCCTGCACCATCACATTTTTGTAAAAAACTGCCCAGACTGTAACAGAGATCGCAGTGGCGAGAGAAACGGTATATTCCCATGGCATTCAGTTCCAGATATTAAACAAGAATAAAAAAAAATACCCATCATGAATAATGCATCATATTAACATGTAAAGACTATTTTTCACTTACAATGTAGACCCCAGCGCTCGGCTGACGTCTGGACTGTTATAAAAAGATTTGCGAGTCTATAATGGCATATACGCTAGGAGCATGCTACGTTCTGACCAATATTTTTCCTTTAAGCTCTCGAGCTTGTGGGGAATGCTTGGCCAAATGAGCATTGCATAGCGGGACTCTTCTCACTTCCTTCCTGAGGGAAACGGGATGGTGTAAAGAAAAAACCAAGGCATAGAGCAATCTATAACGGAAAGGGTATTAGGTTCGGGAGCTGGGTGGGTCAAACACTTAATAAGTGTCCAAAGTAGTCTAAATAAAATGCCAAGTAATTCTCTGAAAGGACTCAGTCCATACGAACTATTGTTCGGGACTAGGATGTTGATCCAGGACCTTGATAGTCAGACTTCAGTGGTTAAAGAAAAATGCTTTGATATCAAAGATCGCTTGGCTATTTTACAGGACTTAAATGAAACAAGAAGAGACCTGAGCAACATAAAGTTGAAACAACAGCCAACAACCACTGAAGAGAAACCACCTGTCCCAGCAAGGCCTGTCTGGATTCCAAAAATCGGGGATCTGGTCAGAGAGAAGATCGCGGTAAAGAAGAAATTTGGGCCTTCTTACAGAAAAGCAGTTCCTGTCTTGTCTGTCAACGGAACAAGATCAGTAGTACTACCGCCCCTTGCTGGTAAAAAGGAGAACCGAGTTGTATCCATCGACCTGGTAAAACCACGATCATGTGGCCGATAACAAATAGTAGGCCAAGTGGACTCCCAAGAAGTAGCAGAACACCAAAGTTCGCTACATCCACAGAGGTTCAAACTGAAAGACTGATCACATTTGAAAAATCTACAGTGAAACAACAAGGACTATGCAATAAAGCAATAGAACTTAAACCTCTTAAACCCCAAATCAAAGCTTTTCATCAAGAAACACCGACCTACGATGATGTAATTACAGACTATTCTAATGAAACAAAGCAAATTCCAAAAGCAAAAAGTAATCCAGAAGCAATTGGAACAATTGAAAGAACGGCATCCGGCTACTTCATCAACTTCGATGATTTTTCTGAAGATCCAAGTGAACCAGAAGTACAGCCATCAACAAAAACTTTTAAAGACAAAGCAAAGGAACTTTTTCAACAACTAAAAGAAAAGTATCTGATTTCTCCGTGGATTGAAATTTGGGTGGCATTAGGTGCATTTGTCCTCATACTTTGGCTCATCATGGTACTATGCTTGGGACATTTCATTGAGGGAAAATATGCTAAAATGGACACAGCAAGCCAGAAAATCAACTTGGTCCTTAAACCACACACATCTTCACACGTCGAGAAAAGAGAACTTTCTTCAGTGAACTTCACAGCCAATCCTATACCAGGCGGTGTAGCATGGGACAATACTGATTATGAAATCTATGGCCCGGTTGAAATCCTGAAGTATCCATATCAATTTAAGATCTCGTTAAGTGACTTTGTAAAACCAAGCACATTTGCTGATGATTGGGACTTTGAAAGTATTAATGATATGATGTCTGACCTAGTAATGTCTGCTAAATTTACAGAACATGATTATTTGCAGGGTTCATCTAATTATGATCAGATGTTGTGCTATAACCACTATGGTAACCATTATCTACATAAATCTGCACAACCTAGAAATGTTTTAAATTATAACCAATGGGAACATTGTGCTACTCCTCCAAAAGGTAGTTCGAAAACATTTTATGATAAATATTCATATTTTTCAGGGTTTAACACAAGTAATGTAGAAACATTCTATTTCAAATTGTCAAATAAGACAGGTATGACGACCATGCTTACAAACACAAAATTGATATATTCAGATTCATTTTTTGAACAAATGACTTCATTTGGTTTTGATTTCTGGAACAATAACATTGAAGCAAAAACTATTTGGGGTACAAAAGATTGGCAAGTACAAGGTATAGAATCATTGTTTAGAGCCTGCATGATCCCAGAACAAATTATATTTTTGAATGACACTATTCAACAAACTACCTGTCTTGGCCTAGCCAAAATCAAAGACTTAAACAAACCGTCTATTCCAAAGCCAACAACGAACAGTAATAGCTCTATAGATGTTGAGATAGACGTAAACGATATTTTAAACAAAAACAGAACAAATCCTGAATGGAAACAATGGTTGATCTGGCCCACAGATACAAATAACTGTCAAGACAGATTCCTTAAAAAAATACAGGGGTTCACATTGACCAGGCCAGACCCTAGATATTCCCAAAGACAACATCCAGGGATAATAACTACTTACAGTGTGGGCAAGCTCTGCCTTCAATGGCTACAAACATCCACACTGGCAGAAATTAAGCAACACCTAACTTTACTTCAAGAGGGTGCTGACTTGCGTGATTTCATTATGGGACCACGCAAACAGCGTCAAAAACGTTTCATAGCGGCCTCTAAATATGCAGCTTAAAATGAAGCTTGGAAAGAAACTCAAATTGAGACAGCAGAAAAAATACGGGAAATTGACCATATTAATTTGGAAAAATCGCTTTCTGTTGTGGACAATGGGTTAATGACTCTGTCCTCCAGAATATATTCACTGGACAGTATTGTGTCCTCAGCAATCGATATATTATCGCAAGACTTACTGATGTTACAACACGGTCAGTCCCAATTGCGTTCTATTTTACAACTAAGCTGGACGTTACAAAATCTGCGTTCAGGCTATGTGCCTTGGCGTTTGATAAACACAACGTCATTATTTAATATCTTTAACATTACTGATAAACAAATCAGTTTGGCACAAAAGGGTGCTGATTATACAATTCTGAGCATTGAAAAACTTGAGAGATTATCTTTGACAATGTCAGAACGACCTGTCGTTGAATGGATAATACATAGGATAATAAATATTCCGATAACGACTTTCCAGTTTCAATACTGCCAAAAATATATACAGGCAGGCAAGTATGAAAGGTTGGGTAAAGGATACATTAAGTCAACATGGAACTTGCCCTATACACACGCATGTATCAGTAATAAAGGCCAAAGTGTGTTTCTTAGTGGCAATAATTGTGCGAGGTCACTAAGCGGTACACTTCTGTGTCAGGTTATTAGTTTGCATGGAGCCTGTGAAGGGACTTCGAATAACCTTTCATGTCACTGTAAAAACCAGGTCAGGGACAATCAATATTTGCCCGGCGGTATCGCCTCTTAAACCCACAAAATATTAATCAATGAAGAGGCAGGCGCTGGAGACTGGAAAGCAGGAAACAAGGTTTATTCTCTCCGAAGGAGAACACATCAGTTCGGACAGCCAGTATCGTCACGAGTTGCTCTAACCGCATCCCTGAGGCCTGGCCTCTTATACACATTTTCATGATCTTTATTGCAGGTAACATATTCTTGTAATGCTTTGAAGTATGAAAGGACATCCTCTGAATCTCCCCTTCAGGCCCGTTCCCACACACATTTACAGTTGAAGTCCCCACCCCAGTCACAACAGGTGATTATTATCGCGCAGCTGGACATTCCGCCGATTCACGGAATGTGGGGGTTTGATCGGATCTCATAGGGTGGGGGCTTTGATCAACTCGAGGGTCCTTTGATGAGGGAAGCTTCCTACTGTACGGGGGGGGGCAATAAACAGTATCCGCAGAGCTAGGTGGCGGCCTGGGAATGAGGAAGACAAACGGGCACACAGGAAAGGGGGGTTTGTATCAAAGGGCCTGGGACCATGAAAGGAATGAAGGGAGGTGTCGCGCTGGGAACAGGATGGGGTTCTGAGGCAGAGCTGCGCTGAAGAGGGGTTTATGACCCAAGGCATGTGCGAGCGGGGGGGTTGTCAGCGTGCGGGCTTTGTGAGGGCGAAGGGCTATGCTGGGGGCCAGTGGCGTGCAGAGGGTGGTTCTGATCGAGGCACCTAAAATGGCGGGTGCGCACGACAAAAAGTGTGGCATCAGGGGAAAAGGCAAGATGGCGCAGATAATGTTTACCAAACCGTACTAATTTTCCACAGTCCTCCCTTTAACATATCCAAGACATCTTGCTGGCCTATTTCCTATCCATGTCTACTGTGGTGGTCATAAGTAAAGAAGTAGGAACCCAGGTGAAGGAGCTATAAACATTACATGTAAAATCTTTCGGCTTAGGAGGCGGGTCTATCGATAAACTCGTTTGCAGGAAAGTCATAGTAATGCAATATCGGACAAAAACGATTCTGTAGTGAGAGCATTGAGTACATTTCATAGAAGCTTATAATCATTCGGAATATGAACTGATAGGTTATTACATATGTAAATTCTTTTCGCATTCGGTTGGAGTATAATCAATACAATGGTGGCTGGGAGAGAAATGAGACATAGTAAAAACGATAATCAAGGGTGTCATTGTTCGAAGTTAGTGAGTTCTCAGCATTCTTTGTCGTCTTCTGTTGGCACTGTGGAGCACCGGCGGTGGAGCTATGGGTCCAGCTCTATTCTAGGTCCCGCGTTGCAGGGCATGACCTTTTCCTCGCTTTTCTGGTCAAAAAGGCCCTTTTCGCCCTGTGTCCTTTTGAGTCGATTGTCAAAAAGTTCAGGTGGAAGAAGTGTGTGTGAGTAGTCCTTAGGGTAGGTCGGAGAAAAAGGGGGATGGAGCAGGGCCAGATCGGGAACAGACCAGGGGGACGGAAAATTTCAGGTAGGCGGGCTCATGACCGAGTTCAGAGAGCGGGGACTTTTCGGCACACGTTGAACATCGAGCAGGGGCATCAGGTCAGCCCTTTCCTCTCATTTTGTCGGAAACAGTGCCTCGTCCTGCAACTCCTTACTGTCGCGGTCTCGCCTTGGCCAATGTCGCAGATGTTCCATGGTCTGTAGTCAGGCCGCGTTCTCCCACATCCGGTCTCTTTCTCCTCCGACAGTGGTACCCTTAAATGAGTTTGAAAAGACAGTCTTTAGAGAATTGGCAGAGGAAGGTAATCACAT
The DNA here is from genome assembly GCF_964261635.1 of Lissotriton helveticus. Taxonomy (NCBI): domain Eukaryota; kingdom Metazoa; phylum Chordata; class Amphibia; order Caudata; family Salamandridae; genus Lissotriton; species Lissotriton helveticus. The sequence goes on along the minus strand of NC_136071.1, from coordinate 1,212,822,551 downwards.
AAGTCTATTTTTCTCCCAGCTCCAAGCAAATAAGAAACATCCGTTACATTGGGGTTCACAACCAACATATAAATAATTGATGATGGGCTTGCTGGATTTCCTATAACTTTCCTTCGTAACTATTTCTTTGGTGTTTGTTGGTGTTACATTCATTGTCGTGGTACGAGATCTGGTACCTTTTCATTGCATTTTGTTTTTTACAGTTACGTCAGTTCTTCTGACAGAGACCCACCTTCCTAGTACGAGCCTTTCAAAGCTATACCGTTCTCCAGGGCTTTATATTTTACGAAAAAGTGCAACGTGCTATCACCATGGTCTGATAGGTATCTTTCTGAGGGACGAACATAGGCTAAACAAATTTCCATTCTATCAATGCATCCTACCTTTCAGCTAAACATTTTACTTTCAACAGGGTTCATTGCAACAATTTCTTCATTTCGGTCTAATCTTATCTTTGCAAACATCATTCTAGTTCCTACATAGCCTCTTATAACCTAACTACTTCATTAAAAATCGGGGTCTTATGGAAAACAACTAGGGACATAGCAAACTGTGGTGAGGGACTATCGTCTTGCTTTGCGTCATAAGGGCGTTATTTAGCAGAAGGCCACAGTTCAGTTGGTAAGCGTTCAGTGACATTTCTCGAATTCTAACCTCTGTAGCTTGCTTATCAACAAATCATTTCTAGGGACAACGGCTGGCCTGTGTTAGTCGTAAGTCGACCCATCTCTTACAACCGGGGGTGAGGGACATTTTTAAAAATCTCGTCTGGGGCAGCTGATACAAAACTGGGGGCGTTCTGGGAAGACGGGGATGTTTCGATCACCTTTACTGTTTGGGGATTGCGACAATTCGGGACGGGGAAGGTCGCGTTATCTGAGGCGTTTTTTTTTTTATCATAGCAGCCGCTGACATGTAGTTCCCTTATTACGGTTCAGATTAGGGAACCTCAGTCGTCTTACCTGTCCTTTCCCTATTGGCCAATCCTAGGTTTCATCAATTTTTAGCAGAAAGGAGAGGTAGTGACACGGCATCAGGGTGATTTTATTTAGGATACATTTCGTGCAAATACTTGCGGTATTTGGAGCCAATTGGGTGGTGCACTAGGGGTGGCGGTTTGCCAATTTAGGTGCTAGTCGTTCGGAAGAGTGAGAGAGAGAGAGAGAAAGAGAGAGAGAGAGAGATGTGCAACAATAGGCTAAATAGTACACGAGCGACATGGGGAGTGGTCGTGTATTTAAGATAGGCTATTCAGCGCATTACACAACATGAGACATCACGGGTCTGTGTTAGAATTTCGAAAGCATGCAGTTTTGGGACGGACGAGCATTTGGCCGGGTACAGGGGACATGCATTGAGTAAAAGACACCATTGTATCGCACTTCTCGCATTCTCGGTCCTTTGACCAGTCAAGTCAGCGCTTCAGTCACACAAAAACATCCTCTCATTTTTCAGACATACGTGACATGTGCCCATTCACGCAACACGGATTAGGGGTGATCGTGTTTCATCATATCATACAACTTATTGGCTCTTTCGTTACAAGAGCAGTTTGTGGGTGTGCTTAGGTGCCACCTTGCAGCGTTAGTCCGCTTCGTGTATCAGACATGGCGAGGCTTCAGATCTTCACCATACCTCAGTCGCGATTCCAATGTAACCTGTAGAGGGAGAAAGAGAGGGGAAGGGAGGGGGACAACATTCGAGCATATCCAATGCATGGGTACGAAAGTCCTTTACTTACCTCATACTCGTCTTATCTCCTCGGGATAGAATCCCTGGGGTTTTTGGTTTCTGAAGCCAAGGGGGGGGGGGGGCAGTGTGTCCTTGTAGGTTGTGTGTAGGGAATCGTAAAAAGAATCAGAGGCACTTAGTGAGGTATCTAGTTGGTAGATGTATCTAGCTATCGGGGTCCTTAAATCTTTTTCAACGCTGTGATGTTCTAAGGCTTATCAGTTCTTCGGTCAACTCTGTTCCCTAGTACCTTTGAGTGCCGTACCTTTATAACATTCTATCATTTACACCGCGTCACTTTACCCATCCTCAGAAGTCGAGGTCCTTCTCCAAGCGTTAGTTCCTGAGCCAGTCGCATATTTGGAGGCAGAGTATTGTGTCTTAGATTCGATCCTTCATCCGGGGCTGGGCAACCATCTTCTAATAACCTTAAAGAGAGAGCAAAGCAGGGTGCACAGAAAAACTCTCCCGCTGATCCCACATTTAAAAAAAGCATGCAATACCTGTTCATAGTTTGGAAAACCTTTATTTGCACAATCGTTCAGCATGTAGATATGACAGTGCAATCGTATTTGGTCGGACACGGCAATGGCTAAAGTGCGTACAGTAGGGGGGGGCTATTTTGTAGCATTAAAAACATGTAAAAAGGTTTATTCATTCATTTGCAGGGAACTAAAAACGTCTATCAATAGTTGAGGGATCAAGGGGCATTCATTTCATAATTGGAAGCACAGTCGGACTAGTTGCAATCAAATTTCCTATATGTATACCGTGGGCGTGTGTCATAAGCGAGGTTATGTATTAGTTACAGTAATATCATAATAAATCGTACATTGAAAACAAAATTTTTCACGGGGTCCTTTTACATGTTCGTCGAGTGAACCCTCCCTCGTTTTCGTCAAGTGTACAAAGGATCACATATATATATATCTCAGAACATCGAGTCTTTTTAGCTAAAAACACCACGAGGTGTTCGTAAGTTCTCATTGATACCGGCGCCATTTTGGGCGGGCCGGGTTAGTCCGGAAGTAGCATCAGGGACAAAATGTTTCCTACAACCGGCGGTTGGACCAGAGTCCTTTTCGGCAGTTCAGAAACTCGTGCTAACAGAAGGGGTGGCTATGTCCTGGTTATTTCGTTAGCGACCAAGGCAGTTGTTCCTCACCGGAAGCCTGCAGGGGCCGAGGGCTCCGGGGACTTTTTGTAGAATCTTCAAGGCTGTGGGGATGCTGTCGGAGGTGGGGGCTCGTGCCCCGGTGGGCAAGCGTCCGAGTTACATTGCTGGTCAAAGTTACTCTAGCGGCCTAGACCCGCCTTCCAGGGGGCCCAGACGCCATTTTGAGGCCCTGCAGCAGCCGCCCTTCGTCGAGTCTGCAAGAGTGGAAGAGACCTTTTTGGGGTGAAAGAAATGGAACTTCGTGTCGTGGGAGCAGGACATTCGGCTAGGGTGCAGCTGTGGCGCTCCCCACCTGGGGGGGCGAGGGAGACTCGTTCGCGCCGTCTCCCTCTCCCGGTGCACTCCACGCTGCCCTCTTTCATGGGCATGCATGATGGCCGCTCCACATCCCGTGCTCCACAAGTCCCATGTCCAGTGCTGCAGAAGTATGGCCACCTGCGGCGCATGTCCTGTGCTGCGGAAGTATGGCCGCCGCCGTTGCAGGTTCTGTGCTGCGCAAATATGGGCGCCACCGTTGCATGTTCTGTGCTGCGCAAGTATGGGCGCCGCTGTTGTATGTTCGGTGCTGCGCAAGTTTGGGCGCCGCTGTTGTATGTTCGGTGCTGCGCAAGTATGGGCGCCGCCTGGCTGGAGGATTTCGGCGCCGGGTCGGGGGCTGGGAAACCTCCTATCCGGGGGGGTGGGAGAGGCCCGTTCGCGTCGCCTCTCCCTCCCAGCCCACCCTGTACCAATTCCAGCAGAGGTATTTGTGATGGCCGGACTGGGGCTGGGAAAACCTCCTATCCGAGGAGGTGGGAGAGGCCCGTCCGCGTCGCCTCTCCCTCCCAGCCCAACCTGGACCCATTTCAGCGGAGGTATTTGTGATGGCCGGACTGGGGCTGGGAAGCCTCCTATCCGAGGAGGTGGGAGAGGCCCGTCCGCATCGCCTCTCCCTCCCAGCCCACTCCGCGAAGAAGAGGATGGGACAGCCATTTCATGCCGGGCCCGTGGTGCCTCCTGGACATCCCACTGGCGATTCGATCGATCGTTGTCATCAGGCCCCGCCCCACACGTGCTGTGTGGTTCACCTTCCGGATGGCCGTGACCGGTGACCTGCGGCATTTCGGGAACTTCCGGAGTGGGGGTAGGTATTTTGTTTGGACAGGCATGTCTGGGTAATGGGGGGTTGTCTATGCATGCCTGTAATTGCTCCTTTCTTTTTACAGAGTGGGGGGGGCAGCAGAGAGTAATCAGTCCCATTGCACTCGAAGTTTGAGTTCATTAATGGAATGTATACTAATCTGTCCGAGACTACTCTGTGTATTGTTTCTGTAAGTTATCCGAAAAGGGTGGCTTTTCTTTTGTTTTGTGTTAGGGAACAGTAGCGGTAGTACAGGGTTCGTCACCGGGTAATTTAGAGCTAGACTGGGTTTCCCGTCTTAGCGTTGTTTGATCTATGAGGACTCAAACATGGCGCTAAAATTGGTCTGGCGAAATCTGTGCCATCGGGCATAATCGAACGTGGTGGTTCTATCCGGCCTGTCCATGTCAGTCTGATTCATCTTTGTCTCGCGCCTTTTCCCTTTCTGCCGGCCTGTTATTCCTGTCGGCCCTCTGCTCCTACCCTCGTTCAGTAGAGTCGGGCATTGGGCTTTCCAGTGCCCGGCATATTTACAAAAAGCACATTGGTTTTGCCCTAAGTCTCGTCGTCCTGTGCGTAGTGTCGGGGGATTACTTTCGGGTCGTTGTGTCCTGGGGTTGTCCTGTCGATATATTCCTTTACCTACTCTGTCCTCGTCTCTTTTCTTTCGTTGCATTGCTTCTTTGCGCCACATACCGAGACTGTCGAGCATAATAGGCGTTGTCTTATTATTACGAAGGGCTATTTCTAACGTTTCTATTTTATCAAGATCGAAGGATCCTATCAGTGGCCACTGTTTCTCTTGATTTTCTTTGGTATACCCGTGCCACAGCTTACTATAGGCTATGGTAACTAATCCGTAGTTTATGAACATGTCTTTATTAGGGGTGCCTTCCAGCGGAGCTAGATGGTCCACCTCTAATAAACGGTCCGGGCTGAACCAATTACCAACCAGTGGGGAGAAGACAGACATGACGGCTCACAATGAGGACAAAAAGTCAGCACTGCCTATCTTATCACTGCGTGCAAAGACTAGACAGAATATTTCTATTCTACGTTGTTTGCAGGCAGTGAATACCTCATGAACCAATATCAAATAATCAAATAAAACAACCAGTGGGGAGAATAAGTAGGCCCGCAAAAGGTCTGCGTTCTCTACCCTTTCACTATCTGCAAAGGGGAACCTGTTCTTTCCTGTTTGCAGACAGAGAATCTCCAGAAAACAATCCGCGAACAGTAGTTCGGGGTTAAAAACAATTAATCAGTGTGGGAGAGGGAAATCTCCCGAAAATAATCCATGAATAAATAATCAATCAGTGGGGGAAAAAGATAGGCACGCTGGCTGCGTTACCTATCCTTCACTGTTTGCAAGGAGAAAGAGCCTATTGTTTCTCCGTTTGCAGACAGTGAATCTCCAAATAAGTCAACAAAGAGTAATACTAGTATTTTCTGAACCATTAAACAATTATTTCACAATTCGTCGTGTTTACACGACCTTACCCGGACCGTATGGACAGTTTCCTATCTTCCGAATCCAGCGCCCGATCGTCCTCTTTTCCTCGTATTCCTCGCGGCACTCCTGATGGTTCCCAGTCAGGACCGTAGATCACTCGAGAGAGGTCTGTTCGGAACTAGTGAAGTTCGGATGATCGGCTGCCAGACGAGGGTCTATTGGGCAAGAGCTCTCCCGATCGTTGCAGTCGTTCACTCTGTCGTCAGGACCTCTCCCACTGGATCCACGTGTCGCTGATGGGCCCCACGCTTGGGACGCCAATTGTAAAAACCAGGTCAGGGACAATCAATATTTGCCCGGCGGTATCGCCTCTTTAACCCACAAAATATTAATCAATGAAGAGGCAGGCGCTGGAGACTGGAAAGCAGGAAACAAGGTTTATTCTCTCCGGAGGAGAACACATCAGTTCGGACAGCCAGTATCGTCACGAGGTGCTCTAACCGCATCCCTGAGGCCTGGCCTCTTATACACATTTTCATGATCTTTATTGCAGGTAACATATTCTTGTAATGCTTTGAAGTATGAAAGGACATCCTCTGAATCTCCCCTTCAGGCCCGTTCCCACACACATTTACAGTTGAAGTCCCCACCCCGGTCACAACAGGTGATGATTATCGCGCAGCTGGACATTCCGCCGATTCACGGAATGTGGGGGTTTGATCGGATCTCATAGGGTGGGGGCTTTGATCAACTCGAGGGTCCTTTGATGAGGGAAGCTTCCTACTGTACGGGGGGGGCAATAAACAGTATCCGCAGAGCTAGGTGGCGGCCTGGGAACGAGGAAGACAAACGGGCACACAGGAAAGGGGGGTTTGTATCAAAGGGCCTGGGACCATGAAAGGAATGAAGGGAGGTGTCGCGCTGGGAACAGGATGGGGTTCTGAGGCAGAGCTGCGCTGAAGAGGGGTTTATGACCCAAGGCATGTGCGAGCGGGGGGGTTGTCAGCGTGCGGGCTTTGTGAGGGCGAAGGGCTATGCTGGGGGCCAGTGGCGTGCAGAGGGTGGTTCTGATCGAGGCACCTAAAATGGCGGGTGCGCACGACAAAAAGTGTGGCATCAGGGGAAAAGGCAAGATGGCGCAGATAATGTTTACCAAACCGTACTAATTTTCCACATCACCAGCTAGACACACCTGCAACACAAATAGAACCATTCTTTAGGAGACTCTCGAACGGGAGTTACATTCTAATTGTAGATCGCAGTTGTTGCAGTTTGCTGCCCGGAAAACTTTATCTCATAAGCGTGACTACGAAGGTCATGTGCTGTGAACGAGTATTGTTCCCAAACGATGCTCCAGACAGGGAGGCAAGGTTATGGCCCAGTTTGAACATTTCTTCTATTCGAATTGATACTTTAAGCAGAATGAAGACTGTGCTCCTACAGACGCCAACCCGGTTAACGTCATCAAAAGAAACGTATGATCTCCAAGTTGCAAGGACAACTGCAGAGATTCATTCACTGTTATCGACCAATTCCCCCATACATTTCGCAGAAATACTGAGCGAAATCTTAAATATTTCTGATACAAGTGGTATCTCAAGTGTATTTAAGACAGTGTTTTCAGGAGCTTAACCCCATTCAAAGCCATCCTGGGTATTTTTCCTGATTTTGTCCATTCCATCTTTGGCGGACTTCCTCTCCTTTTGGGACTGGTGGCAGGCATCCTATTTTTGATCCTGTTACTTCGCTATGGCAAACCATGTCACAGACAAGACACCAGCGACAATGGAAGAAACGATCCTAGCCATACGCTACAGGGACCGCATAACTAAAGTCCTTGGACTAGCCCGGCTTAGAGACCTGAACATGACTTGGTTTCTTTCATTTAGACCGATGTGGCAACGTTGTGTTATGCCTGTATTAAGGTGCTTGCTATGCGGCGAAGAATGCGTGTTGGACACCTGTCTGACACTACAATCGGATGTGCCAATGGACGCAGAGACTTTGTTGGGTCCGGTAACGGCTCATGCATTGTGCTGTCCCCAGCGGCTACCAATCCTGATGACGGCATTCGTGGAGACTTCACCACTACGATTGAAGAGTAGTAAAGTACAAGATGAAAGCAGCATCGATCAGGTTCGACCTTCTGTCAGCTATGCTGATCGAAACATCAATGAAGGCAATCATGCTCATGAATGCATGTTAACAACTTTTTCCGAGTTAGTGGAACTTTCGCAAGAAACAGTTGACAGTTTTTTCAAAAGTCTCAATGATATGATGTTTTCACCAGAGCAGAAAGAATGACTTTGAGCAAGCTAGCACACAGCGTTCCCTACACCCTGAATTTGGCCTTCAACTTTGAAAATAAAGCAATAAGGAATTTTCTCACCAGTTTTTACGGAGAGCGGGACATTTTTTTTTCCCATTTCCAAAAATATTTACAATTTTTTGGGACACTTATCTTCTGCTTAAAGTAGAACTATTCTTAGAGAACAACATTTCTATTTTTAGCTACTCTAGAGACATTAGCTACCCTCTAGCATGTTCACAAGTATTTTATGATTTTGTGATGAAATGGTCTCGAATTTTTTCTTCTGTATTAAGAGCCATTTCATTCATGCTGATTTCAAAATATGCGTATTAGATTTTGCATTATTATACTTCTTGAGTGCATACAGTAACTATACTCATCTTTTCATGTATTTCGCATTTCCAATTTTCAAAATGCATATGATTGTATTTCGGGGTGGTACGGTATACACATGCACTACTAGTTTTGTTGACTATGCCTAGATTTGTAAATATGGACATAGATTACGTGGAGTGGGTGTGATGTATTTACTATGGGTACTGTATCGATCCCCCTATTTCTGACCCTTGTCTGGTTAATAATTAACTAGCAGCCATTCAACGGCACAAAAACCCGTTATCTGATTAGCCATACAACGGCACAGAAGCCCGTTATCTGATTAGGTCATAGCGCATGCCATCTCATTAGGCAAGCACTATTTCTCCAGCCCCCTAATAGGCATACGGAGTTCTCAAAACAAATCAAACCTACAGCGACCTGGGAAATCCCCGCAGCCATTGTTTTGATTTAGCCGAGAACTTCAGTAAAGAATGTGCGAACGACCAGTTCTTATGACATCCTTATTGACGTATTTATGTCCATCCTTACGTCAATCTCGGCACCTTTCAGGTATAAATAATACCGACATTGCCTTAAGCAAGCACACGGTGGTGGTGACAAGATTGGAGCAGCGAGACTTGCCGAGGAGCCCAGCTGACAGTGAAGCCCACAGACGCTGCCCCTCCCTTGTGACGCACTGAGAGAGACGCTGCCTTTTCTCCTGCCGAGAAATCCAGCCCGGCGCTTCCAGCCGCCCTCGCAGGCAGCTGGGATATCAAGCCCTGAGATAGAGATACCAGCCCTCCAGCCTTCTAAATCCCAGGTACAGAACTGAATAACCCCTTGCAGAGAATTCTTGAAGCAGATCCTTGGCAAAGCAAACTTAACTTAAACTGCTACTTATCTACTCCCTCCCACGTATTAGGCTTAGGTCAGGTACACTGGGGTAGGCGTAGTTAGAAGCACCAGTTGAGTACGATTAGTCAATGTATATATGTATGTATCTATGTTATCCATTTTAGAGTATCATATGGCTAAGAAACCATATCAATGCTTTTACAGCATTATTTTATAATTCTGTTTTTACTGTATGCACTTTACTTAACTATAAGTATTGCCATAATAGCGATTCATTTCTCTTGTACGAGAAAAGAGACTGATCAATAAATAACATCTTTTATTGAACACGCCCGTCTCTTCCTTTTCTCTACAAACTGGTGAAACTAAGAATGCACGTACTGACTGAGTAAAATAAGTTGTCTTTTGTTTTCACACGACTCTAGAGATATACTATTGATTAGGGGAGAGCAAAGGTGTCATGTTCTATGGTTGTCAGAAACTAAATCCCTTCTTGTCTATCCAGGGAGGTTAAACTCCTCCTTGTCTATTCGAGAAAGTTTCTAGTGAACTCTGAGCTAGCTGGCAAACACATAACTTTAAGTCTAATATCGTCAGTAGAAGACCTAGTTAACCTCAGCCCTACGTCTATACTATTGAAGGTATTATTCCAATGTGCAGAGCCTATTGGGATAATAGGAACTACACTACACTAGAACTAACTCAGGAGACTGTAGAATAATTGCTAATAGGATTCATTCCCTGATCCAGGGCATGGGCAACAGCTATTGATGTTGTATAAATAGCAGCAATTACTGTGCCCCAAGTGGCGCAGTTTTCTACTGGGGGAACAATCTCCGAAGGAAGGCGCGTTGTGAGAATTCTATGTTTATCTTGGGGTCCTGTATGGGGAAATGCTGCTTCAAGCTGATTTCTTTTGTGCAATCCAGAATGGAATCTGCTCTGGCCTAAGGGAACCTTACCCATATCTGCATTAACAGTCACTGGACTAATTGTGGGCATCTACAATTGTGGTTGTGCAGATTGAACAGCCCTTGCTGGGGCTGATGTTATGTCTTGCATAACAAATTGTATTCGTTGTCTGTATAGTGTAATTATAGCTGTATAAAGTCTACACATTTCTGCTGCTGTGAGAACTCCTCTTTGCGGATATGGTCTGTAGCTGGCTAGGACTGGCCATGTTACCTCCTCATTACTGAGGTGACCCAGTTTGACATTTTCTATTGTATGTGGTAGGGTGCCTTGGATGAATGTGAAGGAATCAAAGGCAACTCCAAATAGTTTTTAAAAAGACATACTTCCACTATATTTTGTATGATATCAAGGACTCACAATAACACAAGTGCAGGGTGAATATCATACAAATGTTTCAATTATAAATACCAAGGTTTTAAAAACACATATGATTCCGTATCAGTGTTGTATAAATACCCTTGAACACATACAAATATTAGTAATCTAACTACTCAAACATCCCATCATTCATGTCCTCATGCATTCACCTCACCTGACACTACAGGAACAAAACATAGAATGTGTGTAATGTAGGCTTATATTAGGTTTTGATAATGATTGCAGGCAACTTGACAGTGCTTTTTGTCATAGGAATGCATAGATTAAATGAATATGTAAGGAAAGAGGATTAAATAAATGTTTATTTAGAATCTGCTAGTTGCTTTGATCTACCCACGTTTCAACACAATGCGAGGAAAATGTGATTTTTGTTTACAAAATTTGAGGTTTGCAAGTAATTCTGGGTAACAGACCTTGGTGAGAGCCAGACAAGTCTCGCCATCTTGGATTCCCCTGTGTGTCTAATTTTCAAAAAGGTATAGGTTCCAGCAGAGCTAGGGTTCAAAATCTACAGCTAGGCACTTTGCAAAAAAAAGGCTCAGTTTCACTGTAAAAATGAAGTGTGTCTATGTTGGGTTTTGAGACGATTCCTGTTGCGGGGGTACTAGTCCTACCCACACAAGTGAGGTACCATTTTTATTAGGAGACTTAGGGTAACACAGAATTGTAAAGCGACTGTTATTACCTATTGACTTTTGATGCATTACTGCCTTTCAAATGAAAGACAATGTGCAAAAGAGAAGTCACTTATTATCATGCTACTATGGGTACTTCTAATTTCAGAAATGTGCAAATAGCTACTGTTTATAAACTCTATATTTTGTTCCAATTTCAGAAATGCAAATGTGTATTTCATCCCGATTTTCACTGCATATATTTTCCCAAATGAATTGCTATATACCCGGCACATAATAAACCATTGCAAGACCCTGCTCATTTATTGGCTTTGGGTTCGTCGGGTTCTCAGCGAACCTACAAGTTATATATACCCCCACAACCAGGAAGGTCTAGTGGATATAAAGGTATATTTGCTTCAAACATCTGTCATACTTAGAAGAAGTTATGTGTGAATAACAACATGAATTAGACAGCTAACATGGAAAGGTCTTAAATAAAAAAGGTACTAACAAGTTTGATCAGATAAAAAACTTCTATTTCATTTAATAGGTGTTTGATTTAAAAAGACAACACATACAATTTGCAAAAATTATAACTTCACAATAAACAATTTAAAAACAATTCTAAACAATTATCCTAAAATTAATTACACAAATTATATACTATATATACAAAAATTCGCAATAAGTGACTAACAATATTTCCTCTACTTAAAGATTAAAATGAACCATTTCACAGTAGGTGACAAACAATAATCTCTCGACGCGCGTTTCGGCGTTTCAACAAACGCCTTCTTCAGGAGCCACGATTTTACTCTGAAACACATATGTAAAAAAGGTTTTTTCTGTGAAAAGTCATTCTATTTTATTGGTTTTACAATATTCAAATCATATTAAATTTAAACATCAAAAGTAAAAGTTAATTGCAAACATTCATTTTCTATCAGTGTACGTGAATTATTTAAACATGTACAAAAAACGAACAAACTTGTATGCTTTAACATTTAAAAGAAATAGATATTTGCCTTTCCTCATTATTTCTTAGCTATCTGAGTACAAGACATGATTAGAAAGAAATCCTATCTCTATTTGTATTTGAGCAGTTGCTAGATAAATCCAGAAAGATATATTGGACATGTAAAGAGATGCTTGGCGGTGCCAAGTGAATTTTAAACTTGTAAGTCATATATCGCAAACATAAGTCCATGTATTATTAAAAACTCCTTGCTTAAAATGGGCTACTCGATATTTATTGTCACCCAAAGGGCGAATCAATTTTGATTAGAGGTATTCGCCTGCCTTCGAGTTAGTATACTTACTCGTTAAAACACTGGATCTTCGTTTGGTCTAGATACTTCTTATTCGCTTTCTAGATAATCTGTTTATGATCGAAGGGATATGCCATAAAGTCTCTGCAGATTCAAAGGAGTTGAAGGTTGTAATCGTCAAATATTTAAAGAAACGCAAAATGAAAAACTATCATATTAAAACGATTATGCTCCACTAATATCGGAGTTCTGTCAAATAGGGAATTTAACCGACATCTTAACAAAATGCCCACTCCATGTTAGACCAGAAAGTATAAATACTTTTCCTGGCCTTAGAGAAACATATTAACATCTATCTACCCTCTAATATCAGGGCTCTGTCAGCTAAGGAATATAACGGGCAACCTAACAGATTAACTAAACCATAATTGACAGAAAGATATGGATAATATTTATAGCCTGGAAGGACCATTTCAACATAAACAGATATTACCAATTACATATCGTCTCTAACCATGTAATTTCCAAATTGATCGAGTGAAAATAACATAGCTGGGCGCATTAAATTATGCGAAAACACTCCTAAAATAGACCCGAAAATAATCCCATTCTTTTCTATCGATACTCTTTATTACCGCAAAAATATTTTAGTAGATAGATTGCTTACCCAGTTAAAACTTTAAGGGAATCATTAACGTGTCATGGATATTTTCTTCATTATGAAATGCCCGTTAAATGCTGTTTACCGAAGATACAAAATATGCAAAAGATACAGTGTAAGGTTTAGGAAGAATCGCGGCTACGTGGTTATTTTATTTAACGAAGGTCTGTTTGCCCTCACATATAGTTGTTGTTACGAGGCATTACTTCTTGGCCAATCGAAGTGATAGATTCCGTTACAGGCAGGTAATATCTTATCCACGTTCCCAGATACGGAAACGATAAATCTCTGAGTAGGCTCTCCTAACCAGTAAGTCCTTTGATTTGGACTTTGACCGGTGCTTCCTGAGGAGACATAATATAGTATAATAACCTATGTTGTTATCGGTAAACTAAATCAATTTATGGCTAAAGCAACCTACATCGATTTAAAGTTTCTAGGCAGTTTTCTATCGCTATTCCTACCTTTAATGCGGAGATGGAGAGTCGATAGACGTGGGGCCGCGGAGCTGCGAGATAGATCTGCTGGCGTCTCCCGACCGTTACAAGTGATTTCATCTGTGTGCTTGAGGCAGTCCTTCTTTTAACGTGCCTGCAGCCACGTGAGCAAATTAGTCATTTGCGTATTTGACACGAGGATGAATGGGTTGTGTGTTTAAAGGCATAGTCATCAAAACGGTCTGTGTTACGGGAATTCAAAATAATTAAGACATCCTGTATTCAGCAATAGTATGCACAAGTCAGCCATACTTGTGAAGCCGCTTGGGCAAATAGTTCGTATATTTGAAACCCTCGTATTATAATTTATTTATAGCGTAACCAAACTTTAAGAAAAATTCATTATATTTAATAAAGGTATAGATTATCAAGTGTCCCCCCCAATCGTTGGTTATGGGGATAGATCGTAAAGTGTCTCCTCATCGGAGATTATGGGAGACCTATATCCGTATAGCCAAGTCTTTTAGTGATTACCTTGTGATGATGAATTATCATATGCTAATATTTAGGGAATTATATAGATAGCCATTGGCGGTTGGCCCTAACTGGTCATTTACTATATACTAGTCATTCGAGAACTATAGAAGTGACAATATAATTCTTATATTGGTCAGCTCAAGTAGCAGACAAATCATTTGCGTATATCATGTATATTCAGCTATCTCAAATGAATAATACTAATATTTATAGGGGGATATATATTTAATCCATGACAGAGTGCCATGTACCTGCAGACTATTTACATAATTGCGTTCTCCCAAGGGATTTCGCAATTCAACCCTTTCTTGAACTTATTAAAAACAAAAATCCAGAAAACTTCCTTTTTCTTCCTGATGGCACATCCCCCTTTACTGTCAGGTGTTCTTATTCTTTCAAGGATGCGCCATTGGAAGTCATCAGGTTTATGGTCGTTTTCAATAAAATGTTTTACCAGTGGTGCTGATAGTTTTTGGGTCTTGATCGCGGACCTGTGTTCAGTCAAGCGCACTTGGATGGACCTGAAAGTTTCGCCGACGTAACCTAGGCCACACACGCATCTTATAGAATAAACTACATTAGTAGTTTTGCAGTTCCAAATATCATTTGCCTTTGTCGAGAAACCATTGTGAGTAAAATCTTCGCCACTGATGATATTGTTACAAGACTTGCACGAGGAACGTTTTGTGGTTCCACGTACAGGGATATTATTCAACAGCGATCTCTGAATAGGACCCATATTGGAGGGTTTGGTATTGAATCTTGAATGGACAATTTTGTCCTTTAAGTTCCTATTTCTTTTATAGGCAAATAATGGTTTCGGTAGTTTGCTACTCGAGGTTGGGTTGCAGTTCAGTAAATGCCAGTTTGCATTAATGATCTGCCGTACTCGCTCATTTAGTGTAGAATGTGTAGTAACACATACAAGTTGATCATTTGCAGCTTTTGCTTTAGGAGTTAGCAAAGCATCGCGATCGAAGAAACGTGCTCTCTTGTAAGAGCTTCTTATGAGCCTGTGTGGATACCCACGCGCTAAAAACTTCTTTCCCATAATCGATGCCTGCTTATCGTAGTCTGCAAGGATGGTGCAATTTCTACGCACTCTTAAAAATTGAGAAAAGGGGATACTCTTGCGTTGGCTTTTAGGGTGGAAACTGCTAAAATGTAGCAGCGTATTACGAGCCGTACTCTTCACGAATAAGTCCACCTCCAGTTTGTTGTTATTCTCACGAATTAACAGGTCTAAAAATTCGACCTGACTAGCACTGTATTGAGCTGTAAACTGTAGATTTTCATCCGTCAAATTGATCCATTCTAGGAACTCGAGTAAGGAGTCATTCCCATTGGTTTCAGATAAAAAAGATGTCATCTATATATCTGGACCAATGGGAAATGGACTCGAAGAAGGGTGCCACCTCATTGTCGATAAATTTGTCCTCAAAGGCGGACATGTAAATGTTCGCTATTGATGGGGCAACAGAGGCACCCATACTCACTCCTTTGACTTGGCGATACAATAATTCACCAAATTCCATAATATTCTCGGTCAAAACGATGTATAAACAGTCAATTACATTTTTGGGGGGACAGATTATATTGTATTTGTCAATGAATTGGTCAGTTGCCCATATAGCTTCATCGATAGGGATGTTGCTGTACAAGGACGTGATGTCCATTGTGACCGATATATCTCTATTTGGGACAAATTCCAAGTTTTCAACTATGTTGATCATATGCCCTGTATCTTTGACATACGATTTGATTTTTGGAATGTGAGGTCTCAAAAAGTGGTCCACAAATTTGGAGAGGGGTTCAGTTGGTGTACCAATCGTCGATACAATAGGCCTATAGGGCGGATCTAATCCATTCTTATGTATTTTAGGGAGACCATAAAGACAGGCTGTTTTATTTTTATTGGTATTTAAGAATTCATGTTCCTTAATTGTAATGTCTCCGGTAGCCAAAGCCTCATTTGTTAAGAGTTGAATCTTTTTTATGATGTTCTTTTGGGGATTGGTATTCATTTTCAGATAGGTGGAATTATCATTTAGCATTGTAATCATACTGCACTCATAGTTACAGGAGTCCAATACGACAATGCCTCCTCCCTTGTCACATGCTTTTATAGTTAAGTCTTTATTTTCTGCTATTCTTTTTAGTGCTGCTGATTCTTCCCTACTCAAGTTGTATATTGGTTTAGGAATGAATTTAAGGGACTTTTCTAGTTTTTGAAGAACCACCAGTTCGAATGCAGCCACCTCGGGACCTAGCTGCTCTAATCCTGGGCTAAAGGTGGAAGGTAGCATTATTTCTCTATGCCTAGTTTCCTCGTCATCATTTACATTCCTGTCTTGGAAGAACTTTTTTAACCAAATTTTTCTGAAGAATGATATAATATCTTTGTGCAGATCAAATGTATTTGCATGTGCTTGTGGCACAAACGAAAGGCCTCTAGATAACAAAGCTTCACTATGGTGGTCAAGTTCCATACAGGACAAATTAAAAATGGGCATTACATTCCCTGCCCCCAGTACTGTCTGTTCCGAGTTTCCCTTATAAATTGGGGTTCCTGCTGAGGATGTTGTTGTTGGTGTTGCTGTTGATGCTGATGTTGTTGGTGTTGTATTTGATGTTGTTGCTGGTTTTGAAAGTTCCCCCAGGTCTGTCCTTGACCCTGAAATCTCACTCTGGGACGGCCTCGTCGAGGCCCTGTGTTGGATAAAAAAGGGCGCTGAAATGGCCAGGAACCAGCATAGGAATTAAACCCACCATCATGTTCATAATAATTCCCATTAGTGCTCTCACCTTCAGAGTCTGATGTGTCTGTAAAGTTGTTTACTCTCTGCTGGACATTTCTAGACTCGTCTCTATAGTGATTCTGTTGATAGAAATCTTTGCCTAAATAAGGATAAGTTGTTTCTTCAGTATAATATCTTTTATCTTTATTCAATTTTTCTGTTTTACGTTTATTGAGATAGGTAATAAATGATTCAAGGTCTTTATTACAGTCTGTTATTTTTTTCATTGCCTCTTCTACCCCATCATTTTGTTTAAGCTTCTCTTCTAGATCTTCAATTTCAGATTTAATTTCTACTGCTAAATGTTTAGATGTCTCAACGATCAAGATCATGAGATCGCGAGAACACCTATTGGCTATGAGACTCCACTTTTCTAGCTCTTACAAGAGAGCACGTTTCTTCGATCGCGATGCTTTGCTAACTCCTAAAGAAAAAGCTGCAAATGATCAACTTGTATGTGTTACTACACATTCTACACTAAATGAGCATGTACGGCAGATCATTAATGCAAACTGGCATTTACTGAACTGCAACCCAACCTCGAGTAGCAAACTACCAAAACCATCATTTGCCTATAAAAGAAATAGGAACTTAAAGGACAAAATTGTCCATTCAAGATTCAATACCAAACCCTCCAATATGGGTCCTATTCAGAGATCGCTGTTGAATAATCTCCCTGTACGTGGAACCACAAAATGTTCCTCGTGCAAGTCTTGTAACAATATCATCAGTGGCGAAGATTTTACTCACAATGGTTTCTCGACGAAGGCAAATTATATTTGGAACTGCAAAACTACTAATGTAGTTCATTTTATAAGCTGCGTGTGTGGCATAGGTTACGTCGGGTAAACTTGCAGGTCCATCCAAGTGCGCTTGACTGAACACAGGTCCGCGATCAAGACCCAAAAACTATCAGCACCACTGGTAAAGCATTTCCTTGAAAACGACCATAAACCTGATGACTTCCAATGGCGCATCCTTGAAAGAATAAGATCACCTGACAGTAAAGGGGGATGTGCCATCAGGAAGAAAAAGGAAGCTTTCTGGATTTTTGTTTTTAATACGTTCAAGAAAGGGTTGAATTGCGACATCCCTTGGGTGAACGCAATTATGTAAATAGTCTGCAGGTACATTGCACTCTGTCATGGATTAAATATATATCCCCCCCATAAATATTAGTATTCTTCATTTGAGATAGCTGAATATACATGATATACGCAAATGATTTGTCTGCTACTTGAGCTGACCAATATAAGAATTATTTTGTCACTACTATAGTTCTCGAACGACTAGTATATAGGAAATGACCAGTTAGGGCCAACCGCCAATCGCTATCTATATAATTCCCTAATTAATAGCATATGATAATTCATCATCATAAGGTAATCACTAAAAGACTTGGCTATACGGATATAGGTCTCCCATAATCTCCGATGAGGAGACACTTTACGATCTATCCCCATAACCAACGATTGGGGGGGACACTTGATAATCTATACCTTTATTAAATATAATGAATTTTTCTTAAAGTTTGGTTACGCTATAAATAAATTATAATACGAGGGTTTCAAATATACGAACTATTTGCCCAAGCGGCTTCACAAGTATGGCTGACTTGTGCATACTATTGCTGAATACAGGATGTCTTAATTATTTCGAATTCCCGTAACACAGACCGATTTGATGACTATGCCTTTAAACACACAACCCATTCATCCTCGTGTCAAATACGCAAATGACTAATTTGCTCACGGTGCTGCAGGCACGTTAAAAGAAGGACTGCCTCAAGCACACAGATGAAATCACTTGTAACGGTCGGGAGACGCCAGCAGATCTATCTCGCAGCTCCGCGGCCCCACGTCTATCGACTCTCCATCTCCGCATTAAAGGTAGGAATAGCGATAGAAAACTGCCTAGAAACTTTAAATAGATGTAGGTTGCTTTAGCCATAAATTGATTTAGTTTACCGATAACAACATAGGTTATTATACTATATTATGTCTCCTCAGGAAGCACCGGTCAAAGTCCAAATCAAAGGACTTACTGGTTAGGAGAGCCTACTCAGAGGTTTATCGTTTCCGTATCTGGGAACGTGGACAAGATATTACCTGCCTGTAACGGAATCTATCACTTCGATTGGCCAAGAAGTAATGCCTCGTAACAACAACTATATGTGAGGGCAAACAGACCTTCGTTAAATAAAATAACCACGTAGCCGTGATTCTTCCTAAACCTTACGCTGTATCTTTTGCATATTTTGTATCTTCAGTAAACAGCATTTAACGGGCATTTCATAATGAAGAAAATATCCATGACACGTTAATGATTCCCTTAAAGTTTTAACTGGGTAAGCAATCTTTCTACTAAAATATTTTTTCGGTAATAAAGAGTATCGATAGAAAAGAATGGGATTATTTTCGGGTCTATTTTAGGAGTGTTTTCGCATAATTTAATGCGCCCAGCTATGTTATTTTCACTCGATCAATTTGGAAATTTCATGTTTAGAGACGATATGTAATGGGTAATATCTGTTTATGTTGAAATGGTCCTTTCAGGCTATAAATATTATCCATATCTTTCTGTCAATTATGGTTTAGTTAATCTGTTAGGTTGCCGGTTGTATTCCTTAGCTGACAGAGCCCTGATATTAGAGGGTAGATAGATGTTAATATGTTTCTCCAAGGCCAGGAAAAGTATTTATACTTTCTGGTCTAACATGGAGTGGGCATTTTGTTAAGATGTCGGTTAAATTCCCTATTTGACAGAACTCCGATATTAGTGGAGCATAATCGTTTTAGTATATTAATTTTTCATTTTGCGTTTCTTTAAATATTTGACGATTACAACCTTCAACTCCTTTGAATCTGCAGAGACTTTATGGCATATCCCTTCGATCATAAACAGATTATCTAGAAAGCGAATAAGAAGTATCTATTCTAAACGGAGATCCAGTGTTTTAACGAGTAAGTATACTAACTCGACGACAGGCGAATACCTCTAATCGAAATTGATTCGCCCTTTGGGTGACAATAAATATCGAGTAGCCCATTTTAAGCAAGGAGTGTTTAATAATACATGGACTTATGTTTGCGATATATGACTTACAAGTTTAAAATTGACTTGGCACCGCCAAGCATCTCTTTACATGCCCAATATATCTTTCTTGATTCATCTAGCAACTGCTCAAATACAAATAGAGATAGGATTTCTTTCTAATTATGTCTTGTACTCAGATAGCTAAGAAATAATGAGGAAAGGCAAATATCTATTTCTTTTAAATGTTAAAGCATACAAGTTTGTTCGTTTTTGTACATGTTTAAATAATTCACGTACACTGATAGAAAATGAATGTTTGCAATTAACTTTTACTTTTGATGTTTAAATTTAATATGATTTGAATATTGTAAAACCAATAAAATAGAATGACTTTTCATAGAAAAAACCTTTTTTACATATGTGTTTCAGAGTAAAACCGTGGCTCCTGAAGAAGGCGTTTGTTGAAACGCCGAAACGCGCATCGAGAGATTATTGTTTGCCACCTACTGTGAAATGGTTCATTTTAATCTTTAAGTAGAGGAAATATTGTTTGTCACTTATTGCAAATTTTTGTATATATAGTATATAATTTGTGTCATTAATTTTAGGATAATTGTTTGAATTGTTTTTAAAGTGTTTATTTTGAAGTTATAATTTTTGCAAATTGTATGTGTTGTCTTTTTAAATCAAACACCTATTAAACGAAATAGAAGTTTTTTATCTGATCAAACTTGTTAGTACCTTTTTTATTTAAGACCTTTCCATGTTAGCTGTCTAATTCATGTTGTTATTCACACATATCTTTTGTCCCTGTCCTTGGAACTGACAATTCCTAATCAGGGGGTCCTTGTTGTTTACACTAAAAATACTTACAAGAAGTTACAGGTGCAAAAGTTGGCACAAATGGCTGTTTTTTTCAACTCATTTTCATTATTTCCTATTTTCAACTTTTAGTTTCTGTGAAGAAACTTTGAAGGATCTACACAAATGACCCCTTTATGAATTCTGAATTTTTGACACATTTTCTAAAATGTATAGCTTTCCAGGATCCATTATTGCTGTCATACCCTTTTCTACCATTACCTGGAAGAAGGTTAAAAACACAAAAAATAGGCCATGGCCCAGTAACATGCAAAAACTGCGCAAAAATGTTTGGTTTTCAGACAAACGTCTCTCAGACCCTGAAATCTGGAAACATTGTTATCTCAGTCCCACAAACCCTTTGTTGATACCATTTGCAGGGGGGAAAACAGAAAAGGACAAAAAATATATGGTGTGGATACCTTATGTGGTATAAAAGTTACAGGGCCTAAGCGCAAACTACCAAAAATAGCCTAAAAAAGGCTTGGCACGGGGGGAAAAGGCCCGAGCAGCGAAAGGGTTAAAACTATTTGCACTTGCTGTGAACTGTTGTCATATGGGTGTAGTATTTTCAATAGATAAAATTATCAGAGATTGACCGGTGATGATACTGAAGCTCGGAGCCGGGAGCCCAGTATGTACGAGAATACCTTGATTGATAAACAGCCCAACAAGCCTCCTCATGCAGGTGAATAATCATATAACAGCATTAGAAAAAAATATTCTTAAAATATAGAATACATTAAATTTTAATATGTTGCTGAAAACTCATTAATAGGCACTGTACACTGAATAGCTCCAGTTATTGCCTTCTTGGCCTGCCATCATGACCAACTCCTGCAACACCTATCACTTCAATATGACCTGTCTGCCCAGTGCCAGCATCCAACGCTCTTCAACAGGCATGGTGTGGTCTCTACCACTGATGTCCATCCTGTATAAATATCACATTAATTGCATCAAACCTAGTGCAGCAGCTCATTCCCTGCATGCTCTGTCTACATGACTAAACTGGACAATATAGTTATCATGTGGTGCATTGATTTGGAACCTTTATGACCTGTGGCCCACCAAAAAGGCTTTAATCACAACCTCCAGTGCAACAACGAAAGTAGCAGCTTAGTCAGGACCCTACTGTAGGTATTATTGCAATGTGTGATTATTTATTTGCTGTGTCCTCTTTCTATATCTCTGGCTTCTTCCAGTTACATCATTACATGAGGGATCTTCATTTTAAAACTACCTCTGGGGATGAAATCTACTTCGATGATCTGGGGGACCCGCCCACGCACTTTCACATTTTTAACTGGCATTACCTTGATTGGGGTAATTCTACAAGAATCAAAGTGGGAAGCTTCCATCGAAGCCCTTCCGGGGAGGAACAGCTCAACATTGATGACCGAGCCATTCTTTGGCACCCCGACTTTAAGCAGGTAATGATTCCTGTCTGAATTGGGAACAGACTTGGAAAAAAGGTGAGAACCATATGGATGTGCAAGAATAAGAATAATCAACAGAGAAGTAATTGTTGCCTCATTTTGAGTTTGTATTAGCAGGTGAACCACAATCTATCACAGTTCAGTTGCCCCACTTAACTCTCAGGGACATATTTACAAGTCATTAGCGCCACTGGAATGTCACTTTTTTTCATGCTCCAGTGGTGCTCTACGCAAGCCCATATTTAGAAGGCTGCTCTAAGCCATTTTGCATGGCTTAACAGTGACTTGCTAATCTGGCCCTCCCCAACACAGTTTTCTGCAGCAAACGGACATGCAGTGGGTGTAGCTGTGGGCATTCCCAGTAACACCAATGGCTTTTTGACACTGCCCCAGATGTACAAGGATCTGTAAATCTGAGGCAGCACCAAAAATGTGCCTTTCAGAAGGAGGACTTAGAGCCAGATGTAGGAAGCCCTTTACCGGTCGGTAACGGCCGAAAATCGGTATTTTCGGCCGTTTCCGGCCGGTATTGAGCATTCGGGATGTAGGAGACCAAAAATCGTCCGAATCTGTAAATTTATCGATTCGGTAAATTTACCGAATCGGTAAAATACCGAATCGGAAATATTACCAAATTGGTAAATTTACCGAATCGCAACGGTTTGCGATTCGGTAAATATACCGAATCTGTAAATCTACTGATTCGGTAAAGTTACAGAATCGGTAAAATACCGATTCGGTATATAAGAAGTGGTAAAATTGGATATTGAGATGTAGGGAAGCTCAGAAATACCGAATTTGCTTGAAATTCGGTATTTACCATGGATTGGAATCAGGTGGTAAACAGGTGCAACTTATAAAAATGGACCCAAAATGCAATTCTTCTTGCACAATGGCGACATTTTATGTTATTGCAAGACGGCTACGGCTACAGGAGGAAGGAGAGAGGGAATGGCAGAGAGAGGAGCAGGTGTACAGACAGAGGATAACCCCGTTCATGCTTACAGAGGCATAGATACTCCAGAGGTACAGGTTGGCCCCAGACACAATCACGGAACTCATCAGGGACCTACACCCACTGTTGGAGCACACTGCCCCAAAGGCACATGCTATTCCACCCCATGTGCAGGTGCTGTGCAGCCTACACCTGCTTGCCTCTGGGAGCTACCAGAGTGTGGTTGCTGCGGTAGGTGGGGTGACCCAGAGCAGCCTGTCAAGGTTTTTCCACAAATTCCTTGACGCCATGTTACAGAGGATGGAGCATTATATATCTTTTCCTGCAACCCATGCTGAACTGGTCCAAACAAAATCTGACTTCTACCAGATGGCACGTTTCCCCAATATAATTGGCTGCATTGAGGGCACGCACATTCCCATTTGTCCCCCTGCTGCCACCAGATATATATACAGGAATAGGAAGTCCACCCACACCATCAATGTGCAGGTGATCTGCAATGCAAAGTTCACCATTACTGACCTTGTGGCAAAATTCCCTGGGAGTAACAATGACTCCTATATATTTCAAAACAGTGGCATCTATGCACGGCTGACTGCAGGGGAATTTGGTGAAGGCTACCTCCTAGGTAAGACACAGTGTGCGACACCTTTTACACCTATTGCAATAAGCAGTACATGTATGCATGTGAGTAAATTATTCCCTTTTCATTTTTGGAGACAGTGCATATGCCCTCCGCTCCTGAATACTCACCACCTACCTCAACCCCTCAACACCCGGCCAAAGGAGATATAACCGGGCACACAAGAGCATACGCAATGTGGTTGAGCGAACATTTGGTATCTGGAAAAGCAGGTTCAGATGCTTGCACAAGAGCGGAGGTGCAAGGCAGTATACCCCCATCACCTGCTGTAAGATCATTGCTGCCTGTGCCATGTTGCACAATCTTGCTGTGAAGAGGGGGACTGAGGTGGAGTTGTCAGACTATGAGGATCATGACGACGACATTGCTGCGCCTGAAACACAACCTGCAGGAGTGTCAACACCAAGTGATGGCAGATACAGACGTGAGGAAATAACATGCAGCTATTTCTGAGTAAGTGATGACACTGAGAGCTATATTGAAAGCACAAGCTTTTGTTTTATTTAGTATATTTTCAGGTATGTTAAAGAACAAAAGGGCAACAGTAAGCATTTCACAGCAATGCTCACAGTGAGCAAACACACACACACACAGGTGTTGAATCCACCCACCATAGTTGTATATTGTCACTAGGCAGGTTTAAATGGCACAAATGTGCAACTAAAACTTTTTAATCTATGATTTCAATGTCCAATGGCTGAAGGCCATATTATCAACAGTTTATTTGCGGCCACGCTTTGCACTAGCAGGTGTATGTGGCTCAACCTGTTCACTGGGCGTTTGGCCTGTAGCCTCACCATGTCGCCTGCTGCTCCTCCTTGTCTCTACGACATGGGGGCTTGCCGTGCTGCTCCTACTGGTGCTACCTTCAGTGTCCGGCACGTCAATCGCAGCAGTTTGTGCACTTTGGGCATTGAGTAGAGCCTCCAGCGCACCAGTCATTCTGGCATTGCCCCTTGTCAGCTGATTGCTGTTATGAGTCAGGACTTCCTGACTATTCATGCTACGCCTGCATAGCAGGGATGTGGCTGTTGCCAGGCGGTGGATAGATTTTTCTGTTCTCTCTGCACGCTGCTTCTCCCTGTGCCTTGATGTAATTTCAGAGTCCAGTTTTGTGCACAGTTGCTGCATGGATTGCGACATGTCATGTATGCCTGTTGCCATGCTCTTGTTAACTTCCACCAGCTCCCTGATGCCCTTACCAATTTCCTGCATGTTGATGTTGATGTTTCGCATTTGTCTTTCACAGGACATGATGCCCTTTCCCTGCATCCTCTGAATCCTGACCATGGATCCCACCAGGCCTTGGAAGACACTGGACCCCTCCCCACGTGCACCTACACTCCTTCCTTGTACTGTGCGGCGTCTACCGGTACTTGGTACAGGCTCTGTGCTGGGCTGCAGTGTGGCAGAGATGGCAGCTTCAGGCAAGTTGTGTGAGTCTTCACCCACCATTTCACCAGCAGCTGTCTCCATTTCCAGCAGTGGGGAAACGACATGCCTCCTGCTAGGGTGTGCAGCAGGTGTTTCTATTTCAAAGGATGCTGGCATTTCGGGTGACGAAACCAATAGTGGGGACTGTGTAGGTATTGGGGAGGCCTGCATTTCTTCACTGATGTCAGGTTCTTGGGAAGGTGGCTGCCCACTCGGAACACCTGTGTCCTGTGATGTACTGGGACCTGGCTCATGACTGTCATCCCTCTCGGGTGCCGTGCCTTCTGCCTCCTCAGACTGCTTTCTGGATGTGTGACCTATGGACATAAGAGCACATATCAGCTAGGTGCAAATGTCTCACAGCCACTACAATTAAACATATGAAATAGCACTTAGTACATGCTGCCTGCCCTTCATTATGTTTGCATTCATTTGACTGACTTGGTGATTACAGTGCTGTGTGACATGCTCTTTCATTAACTGACTACGTGTACCATGATGCATTGCTACAGTTTTGCACAGAGACCCTGGGACTGGGGTAACTTAGCTGCAAGGGGTGGGGGATGGATGAGGGTGCGAGGGGGATTGCTGTGCATGCATCTTACCTTTTTTAGTTGCAGCTTTCGCCGAGCTGTCCACTTCTCCCAGTCCATGGACGCTTTCAGGCTCCAAGGTTGTGGCCATCATCTCCTCCAGGTCAGTGAGGGGGGTGCAGTGTTCTTTCCGCCACCTGTTTGAGAGGCCTGTTTGTGGTGGTCAGCCAATTTTTTTTTGTGAGGCTCCTTAGGTCATAGACCCTCTTTTTTAAATCTTCAGTGACTCTGGTGGTCACTCCCACTGCATTTACTTTCTGTAGGATGTCCAGACAAATCTTCCTTTTTGCTGATTCTGGCACAGTAAGGGACTGCTTTCCAAAAAGTCTGTGGTGAACCTTTACCACTTCCTCAACAAGGACCTGTAGCTCCATGTTGCTGAATTTGAGCATTCTTTTCCTTTCAGTCTGCTCTGTGTCCTTGCTGCTTGCCATGTTTAAATTTGAAAAGAGCACAAACCCTGTCTGCTGCTGCTCCCAGTCTCTCTGCTCCAACTGCCTCTCCAGAACCTTCTAATTACTTGCAGCTGCCTGTGTAGCCACTTACTGGTAGGAAGGGGAAGGGTGGTTGCACCTGATTGGCTGTTGTGTTAAGTTTCACTTTTGCTTGCTGTCCGATTAGGTATTTACCGAATCGGTATTTATCGAATTGGTATTTTCAATGCATTCCTACGGGCCTTTTGGCCCATAGGTATGAATGGGAAATACCGATTCCTTAAATACCGATTCAGTAAATACCGATTCGGTAATTTCCGAAAGTCCGATACCGAATTTTACCGAATCGGTAAAAAATACTGATTTTTCCCCTACATCTCATTTACCGGTTTTTGAATACCGAATCGGTAAAATTCGGTATTTAAGAATCGGTAAAATCAGATTACCTACATCTAGCCCTTAATGTGGTTTAATGAGTAGAAATACTTCAATTTCTCCTAATTGTTGCTCTTTCTATGGACCTCATTTACTATATAATATTTTGATGCACTGCAGCCCAGCAAGACTTCCTGCTGCGCTACTGTGCATCAAAACAGAAGGGAAGGAATGTGCAGTATCTATGAGGGCGCCTGCGTTGACGCATGTCATCCCATTGTGCACCAGTGTAGGGGAGAAGGACAGGAATGCACCATATCTTGTGGATCTTGCACATTCTTACCCTTTTCTTTTGACGCATGGCAGCGCAGCAGGAAGGCTTGCTGTGCTGCAGTGTGTCAATCTATGGTAAATGAGGATCATAGAAAGAGGTCAAACAATGTGAGTTTTCTACCGGTAGAGCCTAAATGTTCTCATGTGGCAGAAACCTTTAACCTGATAGCTTGTCTTCCACTTGACCGCCAGCTTACAGTAGCAAATGCCTGGGCTGTATTGGGCAGAATGAAGGTCACAATGTTTCCCAGTCCTGGCTTACCATGTCAGGCTTGGCGACCCATGGCAGGGAAATTGTCAAATGATGCTCACACTCAAGGACAAAATTCTTCAAATTCCAGGACCATTTACTTTATTGTTTTTCATGAACAAACTCTAGCTCATGAGCTATAACATAAAACACAAAAGTTTGTATCTTGCAGGTTCTTATGCCTTCAAAGCAAACACCACTGCAGTGGATGCTCTGAAGTCTTAGAGGTCCCCACCAGGAATGCGGGGTCTCTAAATGCAAGTGCCAGCACTCTATCAGAGGAGCAGAGAGTGTAGCCTTTGCTGACCTCATGGGTAAGCGCATTTTCCACCACAGTCTAAATGCCAGTTGTCATGTGTGCAGGATTGACCACATGCTGATGACGTTGCTAATATAATCAAGTTTACTAACCACGTACAATGGTTGTTGTTAACAGAATAATACACTAAGGGCCACAAGTACAACCAATTCATGTTGTGACTCTCAAAACACAATTTGCAAGTTGCTCAATGAAAATTATTGTGTATCAGACACATCTAGCAATTCCCAATGGGATTGCAGTGACCTATCTCATCCATTTTCATGAGGTAGGTTGCAATTTGTGACCTATTGGATATGGCCTGTGATCACAGGGATGGTGGCCCACTAGGGTCAGCCGACCACCATGAGTGTGGTTGCTCTATAAATAAAGCAATATTCTTTATAGTTAAATACAGCCCATTTTCCTTTAAGGAAAACAGGATGCATTTTAAAAAGAAAAACAAACAGTGTCCTTTTCATTTTAGAGTAGGCAGTGGTCCGTGTGACCACTGCCTGCTCTTAAGAAGAAACATTTGCTACCATTCACTAGCGGGAAGGGGTCCCCTTACTGTTTGCAACTGGCTAACCACCTACTTGAAGTAGGCAGTAAACTGAAAATATTTTGCAGTCGCAATCTATTGTACATACCCCTGTGACCCGCTGTTAAGAACGGACACCCTTGGCACGCTCTTTCCTAATAGCTACTAGCAAACCCTATTTTCCAAGTCAGAAATAAGTTACTGACTTGAAAAATAGGGTTGGTACATGGCAAAAGCCATTTTATCGGTGACAAATGGGCTGAATCTCCATTTGCAACAGATAAAAATGGTCGTATATGTTCCAAATTCTAGTCCTTGTAAATTACTCTTTCAATCAGCCATTTGTAACTGGATCCAAATAAACTTAATTACTCAATTTTAAGCTTCAACTATGATTTTTAATGCTTAGCTAATATTTGAGAAACAATCCCTGGGCTATAACTTTAGCTGTCAATCTTTTGTTTTAAGCCAAATATCCAACAATTTGATGAGTGCAGGGAGAGTCCGGACCAGGGTGGGTCTGCTCAGTTCTTTTGCAGAGATTCACCCAAGGAACTAGTTCCTCAAATGTTTTGGAAACAACAAATTCTTGCAGTCAGAGATTTGGGGGGTTAGAAATTGAGAGTGCATCAGAATCATACTCTTCCTGTTTCGTAAGAAGGTTGCGTTTAGGTGACGTAGATTTGTGATTCCTCTCTGAGGGCATGAGGATAAGGTCCAGCAACGATCCTGTGCACTATGTGACTGGGAGTAGCAGCTTTATGTCCTGTGCATTCTCTAGAATAGTAGGTATTGATGGGACTGTTCACTGGCACATCCGGGTAGAAGTCTTACAGATTAAATACTGAGGTGCAGTCGTCTGGTTGACTTCTCACAAGATCTGAGTGGATTGAGACAATGTGGCTCCATGCCTCAAAGACCAATCAGCAAATCCTTATTAAAACACAAAGTTGAGCTCAGCATATGGGCTGGATGCCAGCTCGCAGTTTTGTCCAAATAAAACAGGGTGGCGAGCCGTGAGGTGATACCAAATCCAAACAATCACTACTGCACTTTGGAATAGAGATGCATGTTATGAAATGTTATGATATGGTTTTGTTATGCTATGTCATGCTAGGTTGTGTTATGTTCATTTGTGTAGTGCACTAATCACCCATGTAAAATATGAAGTATAGGTGGAAGTGATTCAATTAAGGAGAGGGTCTTCCTACATGGAAGTCCGAGCCCTCAAACACCCGATGGGTATCATGATTCATCATAAGGCTTTGCTCCTCGTGGGGCCAGGGCTGCAATTACGCACGGGCCTTACTAGAGGGCTACTTGGAAAAAAAATTCTGTTTAAGCCGTATAGGTCAGTGGAGGTCTGTGAATCTAGGGTTGAGAGTATGTGGAGAGAACTGTGATTACAACTACCTAAGGAAATCAAGGAAGGACTTCAAAAAGCCAAGTCTTATCCTCTTGCGGAACTCAAGCAGTGAGCAGGAGGCTCTGATGTGATGAGGGAGGTTGGTCCATGTTTTTGTGGGATGTAAGAGAATGAGAGACCTTCTGCTTTGCTTTTAAGGATATGCGGGGTGCGTGCAAGTACGAGTGAAGTAAAGCAGAGTTGTTTGGCAGGCTGGTGCAAGTGTATGTGACTTTTGAAGTAAGTTGCTCCAGTATTGTTTAAAATGTATGTGTGCATGAGAAGCTGGAATTAGATGTGCTTGTGCATGAGGAGCCAGTGAAGCTCTTTGAGGTGAAATGCGATGTGGGTGCGGTGTGAGAGGTTACATTTCAGTATTAAAGTAGTGTTTGGATGATCAGTTTTAAGTGATTTATTACAATTGCGATGATCTGTACAGAAACATAAATGAAAAGGGAGAGCATTGCAGTAGAGAGGAGCTAGAGAGGAAAAAGCTCTGCCCTCTAAGAGACTTTTTAATCCAAGGGATTACAAGCACCCTTTTCCCATGCATTTTTAGGTCTTTACAGAGTGTGCCTCGAGGTTAAGCTTTGTGGGCCCTTCCCTATTAGGGCTTTGTGAGTCATACACCAGATCTTAAAGACAATCTTCTCACGAACTGGCAATCAATGTAAAGATTGTAAAAGAGAAGCAGATGAGGACCTTGCAGGAGCTTTGCAGATAAGAGAGCTGCTGTTTTTTGCACCACCTGTAGTTTTGTCTACTAGGACTCATTGATAGAAGAGAGTAAAGCATTGCCATAATCCAAGTGACTCGCCACTAAGGCTTGGACAAAGGAAGAAGCAGTATGGCACTTCTTCACAAGCGTAACATTTAAAAACAAGGTCCCCCAGTTTTGCAGACCTGAGCTTCCATAGACAGGGATTGGCCCAGGAACACTCTAAGATGTTTACAATCATCTTTGTGGTTGGAGCAATACCAACTTCTTGTGACCACCAGTTTGAGGCCCATAGGTTGGAATCTGCTAGAAAAGGTAGTCTCTAGTTGGCAGAGATAGGTACCTTTGTCCAGACCCATGGAGTGGAACTCCGTTGCAAAATTGTCAGGGCAGTTGTGGCAGGTGTCCTGCACAATTCGCCCCCCAGTTCAGAGGTTCAATCCTGTAACTTGGATCCCAGCCTAGGGTCTGTTCCCTTAGACTGGGCAGAGGTCAGGGGTGAGGGTGCTCTCTCCCCGAACCTATACTGGGGCCTTGCACCCTCCCACCTAGGCCGGTGCCCAGAGAAGACAACCCAGTAGGGGTACTGTTAGCAGTCTCCTCTTCCTTCAAGTCAGGGGGGACACCCTAAAACTGGCCCTCCAACCCAGGATTTGTACCCTTAGGCTGGACCTTTGCCCGGCAACCTAGGACTTCTGGGAGAGTACACCAACACCCCCTAAGGGAAACATCCTCCTATGTGTAAAAGTCTGCCTGGTATAGTCCCCCTGCCTCTTGTCCATCTGACAGAACATGAAGACTCTCCAGGCCAGAAGTGGCCTCACCAGGGTTTGACCTGGGGGCTCTGACATCAGAGCTGGCAACCCCTGACCTACTGTTCCTTCCACTGGGAACTGCATCCCCTCTCTCCCCTATCTCTGGACTCATGTACCCCCCCCCCAATGCTGAGGGGCTGCCAGTCAACAGAGCTGGTAGAATGCTAGTTACAGCAGTATCCCATAGCTCAACTTACGACTTTGGATCAGCCTAAGGGAATGGCCTCCCTGTACAGACTAGGCCCCCCTCCTGGTGTTCCCTCATGGAACCAACCACGCCTTGAGACTGGGTTTCAGGCACCTCAGGACACAGCCCACTCCAACTCCTTCTCCTCTGAGTCAAGACATGGGACCCATCACACTCTCCCACTACTCTGGGACCTATCTGTGCCATCACAACCCTCCCCTACCGCACTTGGTTGGGGCAAACCTGAGCCATCTCCTTCCGGATCACCCCCAGATGCCTCTTGAGACCCTATAGAATCCACCAAAAGGTCTGCCTCCAGTGTGAGCTCCCAGGGGTCAGAGAACTCACGCTCCACCAGGTATTGGCTTAGCTCTGGAAAACAGAGACTTAAAATATGCTCTCCACCAATTGAATCACACAGCCCCAACACAGGTGTTAACCAAGATACCCTTTGCCTCACCATCCAGCGCCTCGCAAAAGTACCACACATAACTCTTCTGAGATTGGTATGACAGTGTCTGACTGTCTCTGTCACTCAACCTATACTATTCTGGGTGGTCTCCACACTCACAGACCAAGATTTCTAGCAAGGGGAAACCCTTTTCCCTGCACCTCTCATCTAGAGTTTACTACTCCCACAGCACTACATAACACCTTTTTTCTGCCACCATCTGTGCTGGACTTCGCCTCCAGGCCAGCAAAGCTCACTTCCAGAGCTACACACATTTCTTTTTCAGCAAAGGCTCGCTCTATGGATGACAAACAGCTGCCTGAAGCTCAACTCTGGGAAGACTGAAATCCTCATCCTCGGACCCTCCACCTGGGACAACTCCGGGTGGCCTTCTGCCCTCGGGAGCCCGGCCATTCCTAAAGACCACACACAGAACCTCAATATCATCCTGGACTCCTCCCTCACATGACCCGCCAGATCAACTGCATTGCCTCCACCAGCTTCAACTGCCTTCGGATCCTCCAAAAGACCTTCAAATGGATTCCCCCCGAATGCAGAAAAACTGTCACCCGCGCTCTCATAATAAGCAGACTGGACTATGGCAACACCCTCTATGCCGGAATAAACAGAACTTTCCTACGCAGGCTCCAAACCATCCAGAACACCACAGTCAGACTCGTCCTCAGAAACCCACGACACAAACACATGACCCAACACCTACGAGACCTCCACTGGCTCCCCATCGAGAAAAGAGTAACCTTCAAACTGCTCACCCACTGCTACAAATCCCTCCACAACATCGGACCCAAATACCTCAATGAGAGCACTCCTTCCATGTACCCAAAAGAAACCTACGCTCCACCGCCTTGGCCCTCGCAGAGATGCCCCACATCTGCAGAAGAGCCTTCGCCTACGTCACAGCCAAAACCTGGAACAAGCTCCCAGTCAACATCAGACGCTCCCCCACCTGGCAAGCTTTCAGGATGAGCCTCAAGACCTAGCTCTTTGACTGAGCCGGAGCTGCCCCCTCCCCACCAGCACCTTGAGACCCTCACTGGTAAGTAGCGTGCTTTAGAAATCCCTGATTGATTGATTGATTGATTGATCTGTCTCCTCGCACTCCTGGTCCAGCTGCCTCAGCCTCTGGTCACAAGCACGAATCAGATTCCTCACTTCATGAGCCAATTTTTCCCAAAATGTTTCCTCCTCAGTGCCACTGCCCCCTTGGTATTCTGGCTGGGTATCCTCCCCCTCAGATTCCTCCTCAGAGTCATCTGCTAGTGTTGCTTTCCTGCGTAGTACCTCATAGCTATGATGGGGTGCCTCAAGATCCTGCCTTGTGGATCGCCTCTTCACAGGTAGCCCCCTCTCCTTACAAAATACTTTTAGTTCCCTCATCTTGTAGATGGGCAGGTGCCAAAAGTTGACTTCCATTTTGACAAGGCCCAACAGATGCAACAGTTAACCAGAGTTCCAACAACCAAATTCCACCATATTCAACGCAAATTCACCGCTAAACACCAATGTTAGAAATGGGCATCTCTATTTGGCATAGGCAGGTACATTTATCCAAGTAGGGACCCTTGCTTCTAGTCAGGGTAAGGGAGATACACTTCTAAAATAACCCCTGCTCGCCCCCTTGGTAGCTTGCACGAGTAGACAGGGTTATCTCAGAGGCAGTGTGTAAAGCATTTGTGAACACATACCGTAATACAATGAACACACTACAAAAGGACACCACAACAGTTTAGAAAAATGTGTAGTCTTTTTCTAAACTAAAGAAGACCAAAATGT
Source organism: Lissotriton helveticus (assembly GCF_964261635.1). Classification (NCBI taxonomy): domain Eukaryota; kingdom Metazoa; phylum Chordata; class Amphibia; order Caudata; family Salamandridae; genus Lissotriton; species Lissotriton helveticus. The sequence continues at coordinate 1,212,789,350 of NC_136071.1, read as the reverse complement.
AAAAAATCCACAATACAGTATAAAAAATATGACTTTGAAATGGTAAAAATATTTCAGTTCAAAGCAAATTGCAGATGCAACACTTTTCACACAAAGTACCTTGAATGTGTCACACACACAAAGAAAAAGGGTCACATGGAAGGTGATGTGTTGGTTCCTTACACTCAGGGAAGGTGATGCATCAGTTTTTTGCTCCGGGGGAGGTGATGCACCAGTTCCCTATTGCTGCCCAGAGGAGATGATGGGTCAGTTTCTTACTGCAGAGGAGGTGGTGTGTCGGTTTCTTACTGCGTGGGGAGGTGATGCATCAGTTTCTTACTGCGTTCCCCAATGATGTGACAGACTTGGCGCCTCGATGGGATGCAATGATCTGTGATGATGCATGGGTTCTTGCAGCCGCACAGCAGGCCTTGCGTCAAAATTGGTGCTGTGATCTCGGACTTCGGAGATCGGTGCACTTGATGCACCGTGTGGTAATTTCTCGAGCCGTGGGAAGGCGCTGCAACAATTTCTTTGGTGATGCATGGGAAACAGGTGCGGGTGCGTCGTGCTTCTCAAAGTAGCGTTACTTTTCCCCGGTTCTAGTGGCAAACAGCCTGCACAGGTCCAAAACATTAGCCGGCACCTCTTAGCAGGACCCTAATCCCAGCAAGGAACTTCAGGGGAACTAGTGGTGTAGTCTTTGTGTCCCTGAGACTTCAGAAGGAATCAAGCTCAGGGTCAAGCCCTTGGAGATCTTCCTCAGGCAAGGGACACAGCAAAGTCCTTTCTCCTTTCCTTGGCAGCAACAAGCCACGGCAGGCCAACCCCGGAGAGCAAACAGCACAGGGGCAGTATTCCTCCTCATCTTCTCCAGCTCTTTTCCTTGGCAACGGTTCCTCTTGATTCCCAGAAGTGATCTAAAAGTCTGGGGTCCGAGACCCTCTTTTTACACAGTAAATGTATTTGTTCTCTTCTGGGCTCAGGGCTCTGAGCTCAGTCCAAACCAGTTCTGGGGGGGGCACTTTGCAAGTGCACAACAACCTCTATTTTCAGTGTAAGCCCTGGCTCCAGACACACCACAGGGGGGCAGAGCCATCAACGATCGAGGTCCGTCTCTTTTTTGTCCATGGAGTAGGAAATGTAAAGGAGCAGAGTAGTTTTATATATATATGTATGCATATCATTTTTTGGGTGGAAAAGGTATGTGTAGTAAAGGCATATCTGTTTGAAATAAAAGACCTTCGTTGTCATGGCCTTTGTTGTTCTGACATACAGCCTTTGTGTAAATGCCTCAATGTTTTTCTCATAGTAGCTAACAGTTGAAATAAAAGAAAATGAAAATTGGTAGGAAAAAATGTTTAATTGTGACGACATTTTTATTTGTAACTTCGCCTCATGATGGCCGATTTACAAAAGCAATATGCCATTAAATCTGCTAGAGACTTCTGTTTGTGGGGATATTCAGGGTTTGTGGCTTTCCAAGAACTCAAGGTACCCAGAGCCAATATCTTAGCTGCATCTTGCAATGTGTTTTCATTGTTTAATGAGTATAGAGCAATTCACATGGTACAATTATAAAGAGTGCAAATAGGTATCAAGAAACCTATATAATAACAGGAGAATTAGATGGCAATTCTCAAAACATCTTCTTTCTTACACACTGGGTTTCATTTGGAAGGCACAAATGCAGAGAAACATATTTTGTAATAGCACTTGTTCTACTATTCGATGTTCCCCTAAGTCTTCTAACACAAATGTTACCACACTTGTGTGGGTAGACCTCGTTTCTGCAATAAGAAAGGCCCCAAAACACAACATGGGCACATCATATATTTCCACTGAAAACTGACTCTTTTCTTTTCAATATGTCTAGCTGTGGGGTTTGGAACATAACATTAGCATGCACCTAAGTAAACCTAGCAAATCTGTGCATTTTTCAAAAGCAGATAATTGGAAAAATTTACAGTGGGGTGACTTGCATGTCTCTTACAAGGGTTTCTTACCCAGAAGTCCCCGCAAACCTCAAACTTTAAAAAAATAAAAATGTCATGACATTTCTGTGATTGAAAGTTATGGCATGTATAGGCAGAAACTAATGTCCCACCACCTACCACTCGCCCAAGTCTCCCTATTAAAATGGCGCCCCACATGTGTGGATAGGGCTGGTGGAAAGGTGCCAACACATAACATAGACACATCACATTTTTCCACTGAAAACAAACATATTTTTGCAAGTGGAAACCTGCACATTTTTGAAAACTAAACACTTGGGGAAATCCTGTGTGGGGTGACTTGCATACCTCTCACCAGGTTTTCTTACTCACTCTTACCTTGCAAACCTCAAACTTTGACTAAAACTTTTGTGATTAAATGTTCTCAAATTGTCAGGAAGCAACTAACTTCCTACCATCAACCATTCCCCTACATCTCCCAAAAAATGGTACCTCATGTGGGTAGAGTTAGTACCTGGAACAGGAAAAAGCCCCAAAATGCAACAAGCACACATCACATTTTTCCACTAAAAACTGATCCTTTTTTTATTTTGCAATGTGGCTGGCTGTGGATTTTAGGCCCTAGCTCAGCTAACACCGAAGGTAACCTAGCAAACCCGTACATTTTGCAAAAATGCTGACAAATCCTGATAAAAATGGAACCTCACTTTTTTTTTGCTAGGGCTAGTTATCTGTGACACAATAGGCCCCAAAACACGACATGGATATATCACATTTTTCCACTGAAAGCGGACTCGTTTTTTTGCAATCTGCCTTGCCACGGATGTTGAGCACTAGCTCAACCAGCACAAAGGGAAACAGCAGTACTGTAAATTTTTGCAAACTATACCCCTAGAAGAATTCATTGTGGGGTGACTTGTTTTACTCCCATCAGGTTTTCTTACGCACAAATCCTCATAAATATTTGCATTGAATTTATTCTAAAAAACAAGACATAAAAGATTACGATACTGCAGTATACAGTGTGCATTGAATCACATTAATATTCATAACAATGCTGTTAGAGTTTGTGGTACCTTATTCTGTTGAACTGAAAAGGAACAGGGATAGAGAGGGGGAAGTGGGGAGTAGAGGATGAAGTGAAGGAAAGGAAGGAGAAGGAAGAGTGGAAGGGGGAGGGGAGCCACTCAGTCAATAATAACTAAGTGTATAATGACTTATAAAAGTCCCTAGTAGTCTCTAGTTGTTGCCTCAGGATCACTTTTGCAGACATCATTCTCGCCCAAGACCAACAGCTCAGAGTGGCCTAAGGCTCCAGAGGGGATGTTTCCAACAAAGCCCCCTCTTCTGGGTTGGTAACAGTTGCATCACCTCCATTCTCTATGTGCGTGCCCAGGTATATCTCTAGAGGGTACCAGATAGTCGAAGTCGAAGCCATGTCACCTCCAGCGGCAGTGGACGCCTTTCCCTGTGCTTCGGAACTTGTCACTTTACAAGGAACAGGAGCATAGGAGTAACTTTGCACATGTCCAACGGGACGAAGCATCATCCTGGATCAATTCCTTCTCAACTATTAGGATGAACTGCACAAAATGCACTGTTAGGTTATTGTTATGCCCTAAAAGGCATGCTATAATTTCTTGGTGGAACATTATCAATCCTTTGTCCTTAAAAGCTGATTTTAACAGTGTGTGCCTCTCTTGCCGCGATCTAGGGCATATACATACAATATGCAGTAATGTTTCATTGACATAGCTACATAGTCTTCAGTGTTGTGATTGCCAGTTTTTCACCCATCTTGGGTAGCGACCAAACCTTAACATGAGAAGTTTATCCCTCACAACTGGCTTAAAATAAGTGGTTAGGTGTTGTTGGGACTCGATGTTATTATACGAGTTAATCATTGACCAGGCATGCTTTTTTTGTGCGATCGCCTCCTGGTCTAATAAAAATGATAACATTTTAGTAGATTGATTTAAAGTCTGTTTCATTTCCATGTTCAAATGACGGGGACTTAAAAGTATTTAAAATCTCTGTTAAATATAATCTCCAGGTGCTGACTTACTCTTTCTTTTTTAGGTCGAGCCTGAGGCAGCGCGCATGCGCTTCTCTGGCGATCTGCTGTTGTAGAGTATGGAAGAGAAGCCCCGCCCACTCTCGGCCCATATTTGTCATTGGCTTCTGTGTTTGTCCTTCATAAACACAGGCTTCTGATTAAGTAATTGGTTTGTTAGTCCCTCCTTAGTACCGCCTTTTCTTAATTTCTATCCTCCCATGGCTACTGGCCCCTTTACTTGTTTTGTTACACAGTACGTGTTATTCAGTCTTGTAGGCAATATTTTCTTGATTGTTTTCTCTTCCTGCAAGCATGACTTGCTTTGCTTACATTCAGTGCCCTCGCACCCTTGTTTTAACCTCCTGCTCTATTAGTTACCCGCCCTCCCTGGCCTCATTCCCGCCCTGCTTATCTCTTCACTTTTCCACTTTTCTCTCTCCTTGTTCTAAGGAAAAGCAAAAGTATGTTAGTATGTATGTATATATGTATGTATTTTTGTAAAGCGCGCGAATCATCGGGGGCATCTCAGCGCCGTATACCGCTGGGGAACGCGTCCTGGCTTTCCCTGTGGGATGGTCCCTGCTGGGAAACCCCAAGGTGGAGCCAAGCATCCCCAGCCTTGGGGGGGGGGTGTTGTGGAGATGAGGCAAGCTGATGCCCAGAGTTGCCGAGTGGGACCCCTGGTTAGAGTGGGCACCGAGGCGAGAATTATCGAGTCTGCTGACCCTGGTCCGAGACCCTGCCGCGCCAGGAATCGAACCCTGGTCCCGGCCGACTTCTGCTCCCGGGTCTGCCGCCTCTAACCAGTGAGCCACACCACTCCACGTTCCCCAGCCCATCGGTTAACAAAGTGCTGCACCCTTTATTATCGTGGTCTGGTGGTGGCTGACCTAAAGCTTGCACGCAATTAAGTGAAAAACAACACTTGCCTGTGCCAAAAACAGTGAAATAAGTGAATTTATTAAAGTGCTCGTATGATGAGGTTCAAGCAGCGAGCAGAACTTTCTTGTTTGATTGTTTATTTTGGAAACATAAATGTGTTAAATGCCTTCTGCTTTACCCTAAAGTGCATCCCTGTCTCAAGCAAGCAGAACAATGGAGGTGATATTGAGGCAGGCACTCCCTGCCTCCACTGTAAGGTTTTATTGCACCAGCTGCCAGAGTGCGAGGCTCACAGATACAAGATTCCACTTTCACTTCTGCTTGCCGCCACCAAAAGCTTCACACAGTTATGGCTCCTAATGTGGCAGAAACAGAGCATTTAGATAAGAACAGCACAGAAAAGTTGGGTCAATTTAAGAAATAGAATTGAGTCTCGAGTACCTATGCTAGACATCAGTTTGTGCCAGCAACAGCCTAGGCAACAGAAGAGTGGAAACAAAATATAACAATATAGTGCATTGAATAATGGTGTACACAAAATGTGTGTAATGCCAATACAATCGTACACAAATGTGTTGTGAGTTAAGGGAGGGAGGATATACCACTTTCTTCAAGCGGGGCTGTGCTCACCTCTTAGTCAATAGCTATTCTGCTCTGCAGATGTTTGGGTGCACAATTTATCAATCTATTTTGGACTGTGAAGGGGCCACGACCCCTACCTTGGCGAAGCCGCGCCTTCCCTTACGATCCCGACGCCCGCCATCCGATCCTCGGGCGTCCATAGCAACCCGGACTCCACCCCTCTCTTCTTCGTTTCAGGACCCAATCACGATGAGCAAGATCCCGGAAGGACTCTCCCATGACCCGGGAAGTCCCTCCCATAGTCCAGAGGCAGAGCACAGAAAATCCGGAACCGAGGACAACAGGGCGTTCAAGCAGGAAGACTCGTGGCAGGAGACAGCGTGCGGAGAACCCCGGGAGCCGAGTGGTGAAGCGGAAGAAGAAGAAGACGAAGTCTGGACGGAGGACTGGTGGAGTCCGGTGGAGGAAGCTGGAGAGTGGCCGCAACTCGCATGAGAGTTGCGGCGGGCCAAGTGAGTACCGACTCCCCTTTTCTATCGAGTGTAAATATTGTAATGTACAGTAGGCCATCCCCCTCCACCTTGCACCCAGCACTGTAGGATATTGTATATATAACCCGTTTGTAGTCACCGGCACGATTGTAGATACTATCCCCTCACTTGCCTGTCACCCAGTCACCCTTCTGCCCGCCCCTACTTCCTCTTTCCCTCTCTTCCTCCTCCCCTACCTACCTCACTTTCGCTGGTATTCCCACACAACCCCGGTGAAGGTAGACAGCATTACTCAGTTCTGAGTGGAAGAACTAACAGCCCTCTTTTTCTCTCCTTCCCATACCTCCGAGGAGCCACTGTCCCGCCGTTCGACTGACAAACCCCTCAGGAAACCATCAACACGTCTTCCAGCCAAGTACCTTCCCTCAACGAAGAGCCATCACCTTGACACATCACCTTGAGCCATCACCTTATGTGCCATATATATACCTACCTCTTAATGTTGTGAAAGTTGCTACTACGATACAGATTATAACTACCTCATGTAATGTGAAGCGCTCTGATACCCAAGGGTCTTGTTCGCGCTATACAAAACTCTAAATAAATAAATAAATAAATAAGACACAGCGCCAAGCATCGCTTCAAGACTCTGTTCTCCCTTTCCCTCACCCTCAAACTGTGTACTGAAAATAAAAATCGGCTAAGAGATAGCCCACTACATACGGCCCCCATGCCTGTTATTTCGGACCGCCTACACCCCACGATTACAGGTGGTGTCAGACGTGGGATCACCCGGAAGCATGGAGGCCGCCGTGAAAAAGCTGGTGGAGACCCAGGAGCAACTCGGGAAGATGATGGAGCAATTCCTTAAGACGGCAGAGGACGACCGAGGACAATTACACAATGTGCTGAAAGGCCAGGGCACAGCTCAGGACCAAGCGTTGGGCAAGCTCACCGACGTCCTAGGGCAACAAAGACCGGTCACTACTCTTCCCTCGGGGGTTCTCCAGAAGTACGTGCCAGGAGAAGACCCGGACTACTTCTTCACTAACTTTGAGAGACTGGCCCAAGCCGCTGCCTCGCCCCCTGACCGTTGGGGTCATTATCTGGGTCCCCTGCTGACAGGCGAGTTACAGGCGGCGTACCAACAAGCCAATATCCAGGGACAGACACCTTATGGTGACATCAAAACCTGTATCCTAGAACGCCTGGGTATTGACGACAAAACCTATCGGTTAAAGCTACGCCAAGCCAAAGAAGGAGCACAAGAAACCCCTCGGGCCCTGTCTTTTCGTATCAAAGATCTGGCCGATCGTTGGCTGCGACCCTCCACGGCCACAAAAGAAGAAATCCTCTCCAAAATCTACCTGGAGCAATTTTTGGCTTCTCTCCATCCTACCACATAGAAATGGGTTCGTCAGCATGCCCGCCTCACACTGGCGAACGCGGTAGAGATAGCCAGTGCCTACAGCCGGGCCCAAGACTATCAAAAACCAAAAGAAGAACATACCCACCGACCCCAACCCCATGGCCACAATCGGACCCCGAGACCGTTCTTGCCCAGAAAACCGGAAACCCCTCCTCTTTTCCCTTACCCTGTTATGCCTCGACCGCCTCCACCCGGTCCTCAGTGTTATCACTGTGGGGGATATGAACACATTGCCCATGTATGCCCCCAGAAAGAAGAACCAATGGAGGTGGGTCTCGCCCGGAACTTTGTCTGCCTCCCAGAGGAAACAACCCCTCCTGCATACCACTGCCCCGTGCGGATCGATGGATACCCGGTACTAGCCCTTGCCAACACGGGCTGCAGACAGAGCGTGCTCCGACCCCAGGAGCTTCCTCACCCAGTGGGACCAGTAACCGGTACAGTAGCCATCCAGTGCATACACGGTGATACAAAACTGTACCTACCGCCCGGATCAGAGTTCAACACCCCATGGATCACGGAAGCACGCTGACTGTGGGTCTCATACCCTCTCTTCCAGAGCAAGTAATACTGGGCAGCGACAACCCTGGCCTTCCCCGCCTTCTCCACAAAACCACCACCTCCTTAGAAGAGTGGTGGTCGGAAGCTCCGTTTCCCCACAACCCTCCATCCACAGACACAACAGCCGCCAGACCGTACAAAACAAAAACCCAAAAGAAAAAGGAGAAGAGGAACTATTCTACGGCTTTTCCCATCCGTGTGGAGGATCACCCCTGGGAAACAGACAGGGAGTTTCGCGCCGCCCAACAGGAGGACCCGGTCCTACAGGATGCATGGGGACGTGCCCTGGACAATGAAGACCCCCTACAAGTAGGTCCAAATTTCTATAAAGAGAACGGACTTTTGTATAGAAAGGGGGGAGCCCAACAAACACCCCAGTTGATCATCCCGGGGCCCTTCCGCGATAAAGTATTGTTTCTCGCCCACAGTCACCTCTTGGGGGGTCACTTTAGCGATGAGAAGACCAGGCAGGCGATCCTGGAAAAATTCTATTGGCCTGGCGTCTACCAGCAAGTAAAACAGTACTGCCGTGCCTGCCCGATCTGCCAAAAGAACAGTAGATATCGTCCCCCCAGAGTGCCCCTTCAGCCATTACCCCTTATCGACATCCCCTTCAGTAGGGTATGGATGGACAGAATAGGCCCCATGTTACCATCCAGAAGCGGGTGTCGGTATGCATTGGTCCTAGTTGACTACGCCACCCGTTTCCCGGAAGCTATACCCCTACGTCAACCCACCATCCAGAACATAGCTAAGGCTCTAATCACGATCTTCTCCAGGGTGGGCTTCCCTAGGGAGATCCTGACGGACCAGGGGACCTCCTTTGTATCAGTCCTTATGAAACAAGTATGTTCCCAATTAGGCGTTAAACAGATAAGAACTTCCGCTTACCATCCCCAAACAGATGGGCTGGTTGAGCGTTACAACGCCACCCTAAAAACCACCTTAAAGAAGTTATTGGCCTTTGAAAGCAAGAGGTGGGAAGAGATGCTACCCCTAGCGCTGTTTGCGATCCGCTACAAAGTCCAGAGCAGCACAGGCTTTTCGCCCTATGAGCTTCTGTATGGGAGACCCCCACGAACCCTGTTAGACACGGCCAGAGAGGCTTGGGAGGCTGAACCCGACAGAACCAGACCCCTCCCGGAGTACGTTTGAGAACCTTAGAACCCATCTGGGTCAAATACGAGACATAGTGCGGCAGAACATGGTGACATCACAAGCAAACCAGAAACAGCAATATGATAAGGGCACAAAACCACGGTCCTTTCTTCCCGGTGACCTGGTACTTCTCCTGATGCCATCCTCAGACCACAAACTGCTGGGTCAATGGCAAGGCCCCTTTTCGGTCCTGAGACAGGTGACACCGGTTACTTATGAGATAGAAACAGATCCTACCCAACGAGTCACCCAGATATACCACGTGAACCTATTGAAGGAGTGGGTAGGCCCTCGTCCTGTTCTCTCTAGCACAGTACCTGTAACTGTCTTCTCCTATGAGGTCTGCATGGATTCAGATTTAAAGGACAGGCAGAAACAGGAACTCTGTACCTCCGTGAAGCCGCTACAACAGGTGTTCTCCTCCTACCCTGGCCACACGCCTGTCATCGAGCATGCCATTCTAACAGAGCCCAGCAAAACAGTACGCCAGCGACCCTATCGGGTCCCTGAGGCCGTAGGCCTGTTATGAAGGAGGAGATAGCCCAGATGCTACGTATGGGGATCATAGAACCCTCTGTTAGCAGTTGAAACTCACCGATTGTGTTAGTACCAAAGCCCGACGGGTCAATCAGGTTTTGCATCGACTTCCGCGAGGTCAACAAGATCTCATCCTTTGATACCTACCCTTTGCCTCGTGTTGATGAGATGATTGAACGTATAGGGAAGGCCAAGTACATCAGCACGCTCGACCTCTGCAAAGGGTATTGGCAGATCCCCTTGAGACACGAAGACAAAAAGAAAACGGCATTCTCCACACCCGAAGGACTGTACCAGTTCACCGTGTTGCCCTTCGGCCTTCACGGTGCCCCCGCAACTTTTCATAGAGCCATGAATAAGGTGTTACGGCCTCATTCCCAATACGCGGGGGCCTATTTGGATGACATAATCATCTACAGCAATGATTGGGACCAGCACTTACACCACCTACAAGAAGTCATCTCCTCCCTGGGTTCCTATGGGTTCACCATTATCCCCTCAAAAGCCACCTTAGCGGCCCAAACAGTCAAGTACCTGGGTTATCTGTTGGGCGAGGGAGTGATCCGACCCCAAAACAATAAGATCACCGCCATACAGTCCATCCCCTTTCCCCAAACACGCAAAGAACTCCACGCATTTTTAGGCATTTTAGGGTACTATAGGAGATTCATCCCTAACTTTTCTTAGGCCACAGCCCCCCTAACCAATCTCTTAACCGCATGCGCGCTTCGGCGATTTTTGCGCTACGCTGCTTTTTTCAAAAAGCCGCGTTAGATGACGAGCTCAGCTCGTCATCAGCATGCGAGCGGCGCAACTGATGACGAGCTGAGCTCGTCATCAGCGCCGAAGTGGTTAAAGAAATCCACAAAGACGGAAGAGGCCCTAAGGCAGCCTGACCCCTCTTTGCTACACGCATTCAACATCCATAAGCAGTCCCTGATGTCTGCTCCTGTGCTCATCACCCCGGACTATTCCCAACCCTTTATTCTCCAGACTGATACCTCAGAACAGGGCTTAGGGGCCGTCCTCTCTCAAAAAGACCACAATGGAGACGAGCGACCCCTCCTCTTTCTGAGTAGAAAACTGTTTCCCAGAGAGATGAACTACGCCGTAGTAGAAAAAGAGGCTCTGGACATCAAATGGGCAGCGGAGAGCCTCCGCTACTACCTGGACGGACGAGAATTTATCCTCCACACTGACCATGCCCCGTTGGAGTGGATGGCGCGGAACAAGGGACACAACGACCGCGTTCTTCGTTTGTTCTTATCCCTACAGCCCTTCAGGTTCAGGACCTTACATCGGAAAGGCGTTGATCAGGGGAACGCCGATTATCTATCCCGATACCCTCTCCCTCCAACCCAATCAAGAAGGACAGCTAGGGGAAGGGGATGTAAAGGGGCCACGACCCCTACCTTGGCGAAGCCGCGCCTTCCCTTACAATCCCGGCGCCCGCCATCCGATCCTCGGGCGTCCATAGCAACCCGGAGTCCACCCCTCTCTCCTTCGTTTCAGGACCCAATCACGACAAGCAAGATCCCGGAAGGACACTCCTGTGACCCCGGAAGTCCCTCCCATAGTCCAGAGGCGGAGCACAGAAAAGCCGGAACCGAGGACAACAGGGCGTTCAAGCAGGAAGACTCGTGGCAGGAGACAGCGTGCGGAGAACCCCGGGAGCCGAGCGGTGAAGCGGAAGAAGAAGAAGACGAAGTCTGGACGGAGGACTGGTGGAGTCCGGTGGAGGAAGCTCGAGAGCAGCCGCAACTCGTGGGAGAGTTGCGGCGGGCCAAGTGAGTACCGACTCCCCTTTTCTAGCGAGTGTAAATATTGTAATGTACAGTAGGCCATCCCCCTCCACCTTGCACCCAGCACTGTAGGATATTGTATATATACCCCGTTTGTAGTCACCGGCACGATTGTAGATACTATCCCCTCACTTGCCCGTCACCCAGTCACCCTTCTGCCCGCCCCTACTTCCTCTTTCCCCCTCTTCCTCCTCCCCTACCTACCTCACGTTCGCTGGTATTCCCACACAACCCCGGTGAAGGTAGATGGTATCACTCAGTTCTGATTGGAAGAACTAACGGCCCTCTTTTTCTCTCCTTCCCATACCTCCGAGGAGCCACCGTCCCGCCGTTCGACTGACCAACCCCTCAGGAAACCCTCAACACGTCTTCCAGCCAAGTACCTTCCCTCAACGAAGAGCCATCACCTCGACACAGCGCCAAGCATCGCTTCAAGACTCTGTTCTCCCTTTCCCTCACCCTCAAACTGTGTACTGAAAATAAAAATCGGCTAATAGATAGCCCACTACATACGGCCTCCACGCCTGTTATTCTGGTCCGCCTACACCCCACGATCACATGGACATTTACACTTATTTGACATAAATTAGCTTTTACAAATACAGAAACAGTTCTGCACATTTAAACACAGCACGGGGTAGAATGTCACGCACCCGCCTCCACTCTACATTGTCAGCAGAAGAGGCCTCGTCTGGGATAACAGGGGCAAAGAAACACATGAATCGTAAATATCTGGATTTTCTGTCTAGTAACTGGTCAAATACCGAGAAAATGCTCAAACGTTTGACAAGTATGCATATCATGATGTTATTACACTCACAGTGTGCATATCATATTACTACTACACTCACACTATTGATAACAATAACATTATTTTTTATAATTGTCAGCTCTATTGTTATTATTAGTTCTACTGCTTTTTGTGCAATTGTTGTGGATGATATAAACAACAATGAGGATGTGGCATAACGGCTGGAGCGGTCGACATTCCAGCTGGGAACCGTGTTTGAGTCTCGGCAGGGACACTCAACATCCTGTGATTCTTGGCAAATCACGTAATCTCCCTGTGCCTAGAAATGAATGTGTCCATCTGTAACGCAACTGGTGCTCATGTTAAGTGTTCTGATCTCTTCGGGTCGAGCTCATACTACATAAAATTCAAATACATAATATTAACTTTATATAAGATGCTGAATGATCTTTGGGCACCTAGATAACACAAACTGCTACTAACACAGTCGGGCTCCCGCCCTCAGCCTGGTTGAAATGCTGCATCTGCTTTGCCTCTTCCTCATGTCAGCACCGAGGTCATTGTGTTCTCTCTGAGGCCTAGGACTTATGGGAACTCAGTCTAGATAGTTCTACATTACTAGGTGTGGAGTGCTTAAAAGTGACACAAGATAAGAACCTTACATTTAGGCTACACTTTGTAAACAAGAGAGGACCCTGGAACTGCTCTGGAGGTTTAGATTATCTAAAGCTGGGGGTGGAGTCTCGACACTAAAGGAAATCCAGTAGATTTATGACAATTCGGAGTCTATGTGTTTAGGCTTATGAGGGTGGCGCAGAATAGATTTCTCGCCTGATGTGATATTGTGCGTAATATGATCTATGTTACAAGATGATGCTGAGTATAGTGTCTGCCAGTAGTTACTGGTTGTGGCATGTTTATAATATATTCTTACTTGTACTATTGTTACTTGTGGACACTATCAGTAGTGTCTTGTTGGCTTCTTAATAAAAGGGTTGATCGCATTTTAAACAAAATTCTATGATGTTTGGTGGGCTTCAGCCAACCATGATGCAAGAACGGCCTAAAAATTATTGATTTGCCCTTAGAGGGGTGGAGGGATAGAATACAAACAAAATGCCCAAAAGTGGAGCGACCCTTGCCTATGGGGTCACTTCCCAGCATAATTGCAAAGATTACATCCCTAGGGTCTAGTTGGTATTGATTCCCCCGGGAAGGGGGGATCAGCTGAAAAATAAAAGCCTAACTGTCCCGCGGGGGAGCTGAAACATAGTCATAACATTAGCCCCTAAGGAGAGTGACTCTTTCCCATGGGGCCACTACCCCAACAAAAAAGAAACTCCAATTGGCCTGGTAGACTCAATTTCTTGCTCCACAATCCCATCCGCAACCATAGAGCAGACATGCGCTACAGACAGACACGGCAGGAAAGGAAAAACTCTCTCCTTTCCCCCTATGTAGTTCTGCTTAGTATACTCCTCTCTCCCGAGAAGGACTTATCTAAAAGGAGTCCTCTCTCTAAAATGCACTGAAAGAAAATCACAAAATCACTTCCAGCATGTCCCCGACACCATCTTATGATAGTGCTCCATGCACGCACTGACATCATCGGAATGCTGAAGGGGGATGTACGTGCTGCTGATACCCCCAATGGAGGCACGTCATGGGGTGGCGTGGGGGTACCCCCAGTGTTCTCCATATGGGTGGGTGCCAGGACAGCCTGGATTTCTCCTCAGCACACATGCACTGTGGCAGCGGATGGCTCCAGACCTTTGGGAGATCCCCTTCATCTCTCTTCTCCCTCCAAGGACTTGTTAGGTGACTGTAACATACAGAAATTAAATTGTAAAACTACTTCAACAGGTTCCTCCTACATTTTATTAAGATTTTCATTATTTTTGGAATTCACAAATACTTTCAGAGTAATCCAGAAAGTGATTGCCGCACTATTGCTAATATCAATGTAGAAATCTCATCTTCTTTGAATGAGAAATTGTGCACATACATTCATCAGAAAAATCCTGAGGAAGTGAAAGCGTACTTTCTCATTTTTTCATTTTCTCTATGCAAAAAAATATTTTTCTTAGGGCAAAAAAACTTTCTTTGCATTTTCACCAATTTCGGGTTTTGTTTCAAGCACATTCACACTTTGCAAATGGATTTCCACCTGCCCTTGACAGAGGTGTATCTCCACCATTTACCAGATGGTTATGGATCAGCAAAATCTTGTCAACCCCTTCAAACAAGAATGTTTACTCTGAAGAAACACTAATTTCTAAAGTATGTTTACACTTCCTAAGGGTTTGTATATGTAAACTACACCTACACGTTCAAATAGATCTGTGGATTGACAGCCCTGTTCCTCCTCCTTTGGATGCTAGGTCCCTTAGTATTGTCTTTTAACTTGTTGTCCTCAGACCTCCTGGCTCTGTAATAATATGGCATGTACCCTGTGTTTCTTCCCCATGAAGACCCTGACTCTGGTATATCAAGTGCCCTAAAATATGTCCTCTCTGTTTCACTGATATTATCTCATCTGCCCCACACCGCTTCCTTTCTGGATCTCTCACACTAACATTATCACATCTCCCCTGGCTCTCTGGTCATTGGATCCCTCACACTGAGTTATCACATCTTCCTCACACCTCATTCTCTCAGGACACTCACACTGATAGTATCACATCTGCTCTGCATCTCTCACTACCTGGATCCCTCACACTGATAGTATCACATCTGCCCTGTATCTCTCTCTACCTGGATCCCTCACACTGATGCTATCACATCTGCTCTGCATCTCTTCCTTCCGTAAACCCTTGCACTGATACCACCACAATCTCGTCTTCTCTGGAATCCACTCACTAATATTATCACATCTGCCCTGCATCTATTCCTCCCTGGATCCATCACACTTATGCAATCACCTGTGCCCCATATCTCTACCTCACTGGTTACCTCACACTGATGTTATCACGTGTGCCCTGCATCTCCTCCTCCCTGGATACCTCACACTGATGCAATTACATGCTCTTGCATCTTGCACTGCCTCAATCGTTCCCACTGAACCTATGACAACAGCCCCTTATTTCTTTCTTCTGTGATCTCTCACATGACAAACTATACAAATTCTTTCTCAGTCCGCAGGATGTGTGATAATGTTGCATGTCCCCCTTGTTTCTTCCCCTGTTGATGTCTCACACATCTCCATCTCTTCCCCTCCAGATCATCCCTACCTCTGTGTGCAGTGAGAGTTGTCCTCCTGGATATAGGAAGGTCCCTATAAAGGAGAAACATATCTGTTGCTATGACTGCACCTTTTGCTCAGAAGGAGAAATTACCAACAAGAGTGGTAGGTGATAAAGCATTGCGTGACGACCAATGATCCTTTTCAAAGACCCAAATGAGAAGATGTTCATTTTCCTCATGAGTGTTAGTTATCTTGACAAATAGCCCTCTTCATTTTAAATATTTACTTTACAAATGTTCACCCTGTCAGTCACATGTAAATAAAGTTATTTGAACAGAATGATAATATAATTTAAGGATCTGCCAAAGCTAGAATTATTCCATGGTCATCAATTAAACCACACCTTTCTTTCTTTTATTCCCTCTCCCTCTCCATTCTCCCACCCCAATGATCGCTTTGAGGTGCGGCCACTGATACAGTGGCACCAGGTGCCAATGTCAAGGAAGTGCCCTCTGCATGGCAGACTGAACTGAGATAAGAGGATCCTGCAGAGAGATTTGTGTGAGCAGCATTTTCAGGGGGCATTGCCAAGAGCATGACAACTGTGGTGGTAAATGCACTTGAGGGAGGATCTTAGATTTGTCTATCACAGTTTTGACTCATGATATCAGGGGGCATTTACAAGAGCATGACAACGGTGGTGGTAAATGCACTTGAGGGAGGATCTTAGATTTGTCTATCACAGTTTTGACTCATGATATAGAAGCATAGAGGGTTAATGTTCCTGCTGCAATGCACAACATGTGACATGCAGATCACAGATTAGTATTTTATGTAGATAGCTTACTGGGTGTCAGGACTCGGACACTGGGTACCATTTATTGTTGCCCAACTGTGACACTGACAAGACGGTCTGCTGCTGGTGACATGTGGGCTAAGAAAATGCGAACCTGGAGATACAAGATGGCCGCCGTGGTTGCCAAGAGGAGTGACAGTGAGCGTTCTAGTCTTTCGGTTCACAGCGGCGGTGAACTCGATGTGTAGCGCGAGCTACCTGAGGAATGCGCACTTCACCAAGGTGAATCCGTCTGTGAAGTTCATTCCTAGAGTTGTCGAAGAATCCTGAGAAAAACAGTTATAATTATAGTAAAACCGCTAGGCGGAATCTTGTAGGAACCACATTAGTTCAGAACTCGGCGCGTTAACTCAAGCGCGAGTTCCGAGCCCCGTAGAGTTTGTTCACGAGTCTGAGGAAAGTCTCTAGTGACGGGCTGAGGAGAGTCAACAGTTTTGGAGTTTCCTCGCAAGGAATAGCGAGAGTATGGAGTCCTGAGTCTAGCGAGAACACATCCATGAAAGTGCGTCGATCGTCTGAGGAGAAGTTAACGAGTGTGAGCAGACGAGAACTGAGGCGCTGAACTTCAGAGGAATAGAAGATAAGCTAAGTGAAGAGATACACTCTTGCGCAATTGTGTTTATCCTTGAACGTATCTAGCTGGCAATAAGTTGTTTTCCCAGTCCAACTGTGAAATAACAAAAGAAACAGAACAGATATTTAAACCAGAACTGAATGAGAGATACCAAAAAGATGTAACCTATGTATATATGTAAATACAAATACGTACCCAAAAGACTGTAAAAGGGCAACCCTGCCAAGCCTGAATAGGACTATATAAGAAAAGAGAGCGTTAGTAATTACAAGAACATAATCAGCCTACACAGCCAAAACAGAATCCATTTTAAAAGAGAGACTCACTGTTAGTGAAGTAAGTGCCTTATTAATAGTGAAAATAATTCAAGCAGAGCTAGTTAAGAATAAGTATTAAAACATTGTGCCATTCTTTCTTACTAGTGACAACTAACTAGAGGAGAACCATATTACTACAACTTATCAGAAGAGGAGCTAAGGTCCAGCAGCATAAGGGTGGGTGAGAGAAGATTAGAGAGCAGATTTTCAGTTAGATAAACTGTAGGTTAGGATTGTAATGATGTGATGTCATTTTAGGTTTTCCATTCAGAAGCAATAGCAGCACAGAAGACAGCTGACTGAAAAACCATACGCTGGACTAGTCTCTTCTCTGTTTGTTATTTTATCCAATTTCCCCCTTCCCTTAAGGTAATGGTGGAGGGTTCTGAGTAAGACCCACCAGCATTGTTGAAAGGGATTTGGGACCTCGCATCTCTGTTCCTGTGCAAGAATCGGTGAGCCAAGAGCAAGGTATTTTAAGAGTTCTGACACTGGGTTTTCGCTTTTATCACATAGATCCTTCTGTACTTGGAGTTCAAAGGTGACAATCCTTCAGATATAACGCATTGAGCTATGAACTGGCCTCAACATCTTGTATGCACATTGAAAGGCAGAGGTTTAGAACATTATTGTTTTTCCTCTCAATCTTTTGTTATTCCAACATTGCTAAAAAGGCATCCTTTGGGGAGCAATGCAATTTTATTAGCTTGAATCCTCGATCATGTGTTACATTTATGGCCAGGTTTACAAAGACTTTGTGCCTGGGTTGCTTCAGAAAAGTGATGCAAACCTGGTGCAAAGTGTTGTTTTGGGGCTTATCATGGGTGGCACATTGACCTTCCCCTGCACTCACCCATAGATTTTGATTTCCATTTACTAACGTTGGTATGAAGGGATTGACATAAACAAATTATGCATCCATGAGACAGACATAAAGTTTAAAGAAGGATTTATTATCTCCAAACCTTTCAAACTTTACAACTCACATACAAAATAATAAAGGGTTGCACTTTGTCAAATATAGAATTTTGTGCTGGAAGGGCACCCTTCCAGTATAAAACCTAAGTTTGAAATCACCTGCACTCCCTTGCACCATGGTGCAAGTGTGTATGCATTGGTGCAAGGCAGCCTAAAGTATGCAAACACTGGAGGAGAGAGCAACAGCATCATATCTTAGTGCCTCTTCGTTTCTCCATGGCCAGCACTGTAAAGTGTAATGCCTACCTGTGAGTAAGTCATCTTTTTTACCCCAATCAGCCCCATTGTTTGATTGACACTAGTGGTAACTCACTCTGATTGTGCCCTGGGCCATGATATTCAGACCCAGGGCCAGCAGTCCGTGTCACCCCTAGATGCCCCAGGGGTAGGGTGCCTTGCAACTATAAATAGGAACATTATATAAGAGATGTTTTCTATGCCCAGGTGTAAGAAAAACTGCATATTTTCCCATTTTAGCACATGGGCTGCAAGGGCTAACATAGGAATACTTTAATAAATGAAAACCATTGATAGAAGCCAGCTAAAAATGTACTTCAAATATTAAAATTATTATTAGAATAAATCCAACAACTTGCCAGGGTTAGATTCAATATAACTTTCACAGAACATTAAGCTATAGAACTATTTTTCATCAGTCTCTCCTGATTGGCCAGCCTTTGACAGGCTGGTCCACATTGCTCTGATGAGGTGTGAAGTGGCCTGAGCTGGGACAAAGGGATATCTGGTAGGAAGAGATCTGCAAGCTGCTGAGCAAAAGGCAGGGTGGGCGTGGAGTAGCTAAATTGGTCTTAAAAGTGGGAATGATAGTTAGGACAGGGCACAAGCTCACACTCACTTCTTGCACCCCAAGCCAGACAGGAGCCCCAGTAATTGAATTAGCAGAGGAGCTTGAAGGGAAGTGTTAAGGAAACTTAGCCATGCACACTTTTGGATCTACAGATTTAAGGTTTTGCCCTGCCTTAAAAAGAGAAGGAGTGGACTCCCTGAAACCAACATGTTAAAAGAGCTCCACGTGCATCATCTCCAGCAAGAAGAAACCAGCTGACAACCTTCAGCTGGACTTTTGAGGATTAGGCCAAGTTCATTGCAAGACACATAGTGACAACATCCCATGGAGCAACTCAGAGCTTCTGGAACCTTGGATTGGTGTTTCTACACGTCAGTACCCCGTATGTTCATTCTGAAAAGTGTCCAGAAGTTTGGGGAAGATTAGAGAATTTTTGGTAAAAATCACCATGATGGTGGCCCACCCATCGACGGGAATCAAGCCAGAGACTTTGAATTACAACCCAGCGAGCAAAATCTTGATGGATTAAACCCAGATCTGTGACTGGGGGGTGAATGTTTTGCCATTGTGCCACATTCCGTCCATCATCTTATGTGTTTTGCAGTCCCAGGACCGAGTCAGTGTCGGGCGGAAGGAATTCCTCCGACATCAAAATAAGGCCCTACATAATAAATGTACACCCCGAAATAGTGACAAGTCAAAATGAATACATTTACTACAAAGTTTAAGAGTAAATTTAAATGTGTGGATTTTCTAATTAATGAATTTCCCACATTTGGTTATTCACCATTTCCAAATGTAATAGTAATACATACTTTTTTCAAATAGCATTAAAGAAAAGAAACAACCTAGCAATTTTATTTTCAGTTACTATTTATTAAACTTAAACAAAAATTTTGTTTAATTAAAGGATTTTTTTACATTTTGAATATATAAAAAATGGTTAATTGTTAAACTAATTAAATATGTCATTATTAATTCTGTATACTTTTTAAGGCACACACACACAAACACATACACACATATGCACATAATTTAAAAGTATACCAAATTTAATTATTTTAACCTTTTCTTTTTCTACAGGTTGATTTATTGTGTTTCTGCCTCCATTATTTTCTATGGGGGTGTTT
Source organism: Lissotriton helveticus (assembly GCF_964261635.1). Lineage (NCBI taxonomy): Eukaryota > Metazoa > Chordata > Amphibia > Caudata > Salamandridae > Lissotriton > Lissotriton helveticus. Next base: position 1,212,769,320 of record NC_136071.1, on the reverse strand, counting down.
TGCAGAAACTGTGAGTGGCTTTGTGTGGAGCTGAACTCACTTCAAGGCTTGACTGGTGATCGTTTGCTACTGTTGTTTATGCATTTTGTACTTTTGAAAGTATCTTTTTTTATTTTTCTTCATCTCGGTGGAAAGCAGACAGCCTACCACAACAAATGCAGCATGTACTTGAGGCTTTATTACATCACTTGATGCAGTATCACTCCCTAATAGCGCTAAGTTAGTCGTAAAGAGTCCAATGTTAAAGAGAAACAGAGAGTAACAGTACACAGCATTATCAACACAATTTAGATGCAGCTCAGACTCGCCCTGCGTACCTGAGCAAGTTCCTCATCAGAGAATGTCATCCATGACTTATCTCCAGACTCCCAACACTTTCTTGAATTTCTTAGGACATCCCTATAGTTTGTACACAATTATTTTTTCATGGCCCATACACCAATCCACGTTGGTCTCCCGACTTCCCTGCTTTAGGACCTCACTACTACGGTGGGTGATAAATTCTGCTACGCTGGAGAATTTGCAGAGTTTTGCTCACTGTGCATTCAACTTGGATTGTGGAGTTCAGACAAAACTCTGTCAACTGCAGTGTGATGGAGGTTTTTCTCATCTGCGGCTTCTCAACTTTAAGTTGGCAAGAGCATGCAGGAATTTGCATCCCCTAGTGCAATTTTGTCAACACGGAGGGTGGTGAAAGGTTCACATTGAGAAGCTGCACCCTCTGGCGCACCGTATGGTGCCACTCACACTGAATTTACAATGTTGAACAAGCTTCCAGTGCTAAAAATCCGCATAAGCAGCACAGTGTGCCAAATTCTGACTGCTCACAAACTCTGCACCATTACATAAAAACTCTGTGAGTTCAGCTCACCCCTAATCACTACCCCCCCACATTCTAATGACATCCTGCTTGGCTACCATAAGCAGTGGATGGTCTTTCCGTCCGCCGCGGTCCCCCCCCCGGCCATCCTAATATGGTGGGGGGAATTTAGGTGCGGATGGCGGGTCTACCGCCAGCCTGGCGGGGGCAATCCGCCCGCCATCCTAATGGGCCCCTAAGACTCTGAGAGTCACCTTCAAATACACCCCCAGTATTTCCAGAGGAATGGACAGTCCCACAAGATGTGAACTATGGTTCCTCTCTGTCCACAGTCTCTCTTACAGCTGTATGATCAAATCTTCACCATTCAGAACAGTCTGAAATGGATATAATAAGCCTGGTGGGACAGCCTAAGTTGTATCAGCTGAACTGATCCCTAATGGCTACTTTTCGTGGGTATCTGCAGGTTGCCCCCTCAGTTGTCATCCTCCATTTTACCCAGGACCACCTTACACTTCTCCCTGAGGCTATCCAGTGGGGGAAGTGGTTGGTATTTTGAAGTAGGGTGGAATATAGTTGATTCACTGCATAGCTGGTAAGTGGGAGCCTAAAAATCTGTACTCCAAGAAAGATTCAGCTGGGGCCTGCATCAGGGCCTGCACATGCGGGCAAAGGAGGTAACTTAGGGCCTCATTACAATGTCAGTAAGAAAGCAATCAGGCCAATCCCTTATCGGAATCATTGCTGACTGACTCAGTTTCAGGGAATCCGACTGATCGATTATGATGGTTCGAAACACCGTTCAGTCGGACTCCCGTTGTCCTCAATGGGAGCCTGTGTTCTGACCAACAAAACAGGCTCCCATTGAAGAAAGGGGTGGTTGCAGAAAACCTTGCACTCTGTGGCGGGCAGACCTTGGCGTCTGCCACACTGTGCATGGTTGTGAAGCGGGGTCTCATGGGTACCCCCATGGGCCCCAATCGGAGGCCTTTGGGTGAAGGGGGGCCAGCTACAGGCCTCCATAGTCAGTTTCCGACAGTAGTTCTGTGTTAGACAAACCGAGTTGGAAAGGCTGCCCAAATAAGATATCGTAATACATTGGTCAGAAACGCAGTCCATAGACCTGTCCAATTTGGCTCCAACCGACTCGGTTAGTCTGAATGCCGGTCGGAACCAAGTGGGAAAGAGCTAGACTAAACGGGTACCTTCTATCGTAGTTGGTAAGTCGGAAATGTTTCCAAGTCTGTCGGAAACATGGGTTCCGACTACAGTTAAGAAAATCTGAATGCTATTCGGTACCTTTCCGACACCACAAGGAGGCCTTTAGTTGTTGGTGTCTGAGGTATTGCCAAATTGGAGAGTTCATATTGGTCTTGAAACGCCTGGTATGAAATTATCTACGCACAGGACACTAGTGGCTTCTTTTTTATGTCTCTACCACTACATCTGTAAGCACAGGCAGCAGAGGTAGTCCCTTGTTGTCGTACAGACACCAGCATACCTTTTTGGTTCTATTGCTCTCCTGTCTGCCATCACCAATAGCTCCTTTTGAGATACATAAACCCAGTCATTGATTGTCTGAATTTGGGTCTCCCAGTAGTATATATGGGGGTCAGGGAGTTTTGTGTGGTTTCTGCTTGGCCCATTGTAGTTTTCCTTAGGTCTGTCTAACTGTGCACGTAATGGGCCTAATTTTCTTTTGCACATGTTACTATATTAACACGCTTGCTTTTGTGCCACATTTATTTTCACAAAGAACCTGCAGACATTTTTATGTTCTCTTCTTTTCTTGGGATTTAGTTTGAACACCACTTACAAGGGCAAACAACAATGTCCCTTGTTATTGTATCAGGCCAGACACTAATATCTAGATATAACATGAGAATGCTGTTGTTGTTTGTGAGTAAGCATGTCTAGTCATTTAGATGAGCACAGGAGTTCAAAAACATACATGAAGCAAGAGTTCTAAGGCAAGAACATTGCATCAGTTGAGATGTAGAACTGATCAGAAAGAATATTGAGGAGCAAATTTCGACTCACCATCATATTGAGTGAAAAATATCATGGAATGGAAATGTCAAGTGCAAGAATAAAGTTGTCAAGAATATGGATTTAAAGGTAAGTAATATACATTTTTAAAATGTAGAAGTCATTAATATTGTATCCATAAATGATTGTTATGTTTTATAGTATATTTTAAATGTATATGACATAAAGTTTTGTTTATCTATTGTTTATGTTTCTTACTATATTAGTTACATTTTTATTAGCTATGAAATTTAATTTTAGTTCTGTAGCAAGTTGTGGCTTTATAGGGGAATAAGGGTAGAGGGTGGGAAGTAATTTAATTATAATAAAATTAATGTTTTTTATTAATATTATATATTAATTGATATTTAAGTTTGTTGGTTGGTTTGTTAGTTTTTTATGTAAATGTGTTTGCAGGTGTGGCATTTATAAGGGTTAAGGGAGCAAAGTAATTTATTTTGAATACATTAATAATTAGTTGTAAATTAATATTATTTCATTAATTGATAAATAATTATGTTAATTGTGTATTATTTTGTTTTTTAGGGGCTGGTTGTGGGACTATTGAGGTAAAGGGTGGGAAGTAATTGTTTTTTAATTTGTTAATAATTGGTGATTAATTAAGAATCATTAATTAACTGATAATGAATTATGTTAATTGTGCAATTAATTGTTTTAGGTGTAGGATGTGATATTTTAGGCACACAGAGTGGGAAGTAATGTTTTTTGTATGTAATAATGAACTGTTAATTAATAATAAATAATTGATAATTGTTTATTTGATAAATGATTATATTTATTGTGCAACTTTATAAAACACTATTGGGCTGGGTTTGTATTAATTATTCAACATGTTTTTAAATGTATTTACTTTTTTATCATTTTCATTTTTTTCAATATATTTTACTTGTTTTCAATGGTGCAAGGACAGGAGTGGGAGTAGAACATTTTACCTCTCCATAATCTCACACTTTTCCTACTGTTAGACTGACTGGAGTGGAGATAATATATTTTACCACTCCGCAATCGAACACTGTCCCTACCGTTGCAATGACTGGAGTGGGAATAGGAAATGTTAGCCCTCTGCAATCCAACACTGTCCCTACTGTTGCACTCACTGGAGTTTGTATAGTAAATGTTCCCCCTTGCAATGCAACACTTTCCCTACTGTTGTACTGACTGGAGTGGGAATAATAAATGTTACCCCTCTGTAATCAAATACTTTTCCTACTGTTGCATTGACTGGAATGGTACTAGTGAATTTTACCCCTTCGCCATCCAGCACTTTCCCTACTGTTGCACTGACTGGAGTGGGAATATAATTTTTTTTGTTAATTATAATATTTATTGTTGTGTTAATTGTATTGGGAATAGTAAAATGTAGTATTTTCAAATGTTATATTTGAATACATTTTATATTTATTAAGTTACTGTAGAACATCCTATTTTTGTGTGATACAAAATATTTCTATATTTTTGTTTTGTTTAGGTGGGAAATTTGTGTTTATTTGATTTTATTTTTAATAATGTATTTATTTTGTTATAATTTATATAATTATGAGTTTGATTTATCATGATGATAATATTTAAAAATGTTAAAAACTTTTGTTTGTAAATTATTTATAATTAAATTGTAAAACAAAAGTCTTGTTTTTTTCATTAAATTGGTTTTCTTATTTAATATTTTACGTTTATGGTATATTTAAATATGTATACATATATTTTTGATAATATTATATTATTTACATTTTCTTTAATTGTATTATTATTTAAAATATTCATTTATGTATTTTTAAAAGTAAGCTTATTTATTTGTTAAAATATATATTTAAAGATATATAATTTTTATACATTAATGTTAGTATTTAATATATGATTTTTTTATATTTTAAATTAAATAAACATTTAAAGTTCGATATATAACACAACTAAATTATTTTAAATGATATATTTTTCTCAATGTTTTTGCACTTACCTTTTTTAAGTATAGGCAGGCGATTTTTTGCTACTCTATATTTTTTCATCACTATTGTTTTCATCGATAGTCTGCCAATAAACCAGAACGTTCATGTGTGTATGCTGAGGTGCGGGGTCTGCCACTAGTCCCAGAGATCTTTGATTTATAATCATTTATCTTCTGTTGAAGGGTAGGGGTTTAGGTTACTCTGTTATAACACAACAGGGCTTTTCATGGTAAATGGGTTATTGACCATGCTAACAGTATTTTTACTTTGCATTTATTTTCTAATTGTGGCACGAGTACTGCATTTCAGAGCACTATAGTTTAAATAAATATTCTAAACTTCCTTTGCATCTCTTGTTTATCTTTTGTGGACAAGTGTGAGTGAGAGAGTGAAAAGGTGTGTCCTGTTACTGTGATCCCTGAGATGGCCGAGAGTGCTCAGTAGTGGGATGCCTATTTGCTTGTTCCTCTGGTAAGCTTAGGAGGGCAGGTGATGCACTATCTCTAAGCAGACTCAAGCTCTTAGACACTGAGGCTGTATGGTGACTCAGTCCCGACATACCGATGTTCTATGGCCCCCAGCATAGTTCCGTACCTGAGCAGAATCCCTCCACGGGAGAGCTATGCCCCATCTAACACTTCCCTCGTAAGGGATGCCTATGCTATGCTTGGGGGAAACAGCCTTAACAATGCAGGCTGAGCCACGCATGCCGTTTCCCCACAAGCTCAACCATGCATGCCTTAACCACGCATATACCTTAAGAACGCATATGTGTGATTAAAGCAGTGTGAGGTCTAGCTGGGATGGGCGGGCCCAGGATCAGGAAGGATCGGGAGAGGACGTGGTGAGGTAAGTGGGGCTGGGGCTGGGTTTTGGGGGCTGGGGTAGTTTTTAAGGGTTGGGGTAGTTCTTAGGGCTCAGGCAATCCGGTTCGTTTTTTGGGCTCGGGGGGGTGGGGCTGGTAGTGTCTAAGGCTCATTGGGTTGGGGTAGTGTTTAGTTTCAGGGGGTTTGGGGTTGTTTTAGCACTCAGGGGGAGTCAGGGCAGTGTTTAGTTCTCGGGAGAAGGTAGTGTTCAGGGCTTGGGGGTTTATGTAGTGTTTACTGATCAGGGGGGTGTAATGGTAGTGTTTAGGACCTGGGGTCAGGGTAGTGTTTAGGGCTCAGGCAGGGTAGGGTTAAGGGCTCAGGGGGTTCAGGGTAGTGTTCAGGGCTTGGGGGTTTGGGTAGTGCTTAGGGCTTAGAAGGGGGCGGATAGTGTTTAGGGCTCAGGGGGTTCAGAGTAGTGTTTAGGGCTCAGGGCAGGGGGTAAGAGTGTGATATTTGCCACACATCCCTTTACCAGTCTTGTCTTTACCACAAAATGGTGTGGTAACGGCATGCGTGGTAAAGGCATGCATCGTAAAGAAATGTTTTGTTTAGATGCATACATTGTTGGGCCTCATGGTAGAGGCACGCGTGGTTTAGCCATGCATGCCTATGTCATACAAACAACCTATTATTGGGAACCAACCTCTCGTGACAACATTTGCTGATCTAAAAAAGCCTTTGGACATTGGGAACAGAGTGTTATGTAGGACATTCAGGAGCTCTGGAAGGTATATATAGTCTGGTAAAGTGCCCATTTACCCATGAGGCAGTGGGGTAGCTTCCTCCTATGGTCAGCTGCTGTTTTATATTTTTTTCCACGTTTTCTGCTAGGAATGAACTGCAATCTCATGCTATGAATATACCTAGGTGCTCGAACCCCAATGGCTTCCATGCAAGGGATTTCCACCATTCTGCTTCCATCAGCTTCCCAAACAACATAAATGCAATTGTTTTATTACAGTTAATGAATAGCCATGAAAACAAGTCAAACACCTCAAGGGTTTCAAAAACTCTTGGAACCGATCGATCTGGGTCAGAGATATGAAGCAGGATATTATCTGAAAATAGGGATAGGAACTCCTCCCTATCAGCGTCCCTCCCTAACCCGTGTAGTAGCAAATTTGTTCACAACCAACATGACAGGGGTTTGATCGCCATCTCAAACAGCAGGAGGGAGAGTAGACATCCCTGGCTGGTGCCCCTGCCCTATTCTCTGGAAAAGCCAACATTTAGTTTCACCTTGGCCAATGGGTCTTTGTATAGTAACCTCACCCATGACAAGCCCTTCCATTGAGTCCCTTTTTTGAAGGATTATCATTAGGCAGAGTCAAACCCTATTCCTGGCGTCCAAAGAGAGGAGGAGACTCAGCTCAGCAATATGATTCCAATGTACCAGGCAGCCCACCAATCTGTGGAGATTGCGTCTGGTGCCAGTATAAGGCATAAACCCTCACTGTTTATGTCTGAGTGCTGCTCCGTGGGTGTCCCTAGGCAAAGTCCCCTCCCCGGGATCTGATGTACATTGATTGGAGTCAGCCTATTAGAAGCTTTTTTGCCCACTTGAAGACTTCTGGGGGAAATCTGTTTGGCCCCGGACTCTTTCTGATTTTCATTTTGCTGATTGCCTCCGCTAACTCTTCACCAGAGATGTCTACATCCAGGGAATCACTCAAATCTCCCCTTAACGTAGGTGCCAGCACCTCTCCCACAAAGTCAGCAAGGGCCCTTTGGTCAACTCCCTCTAGCCTGGTAACAAAGTATCTCCAAATGTGTCACAAAGGCTCCTGCTATGTAAACCCAGGATCTCTGCCCTGGACCCAGAATCCCCCCAAATGTCTGCTTTCCTTCTCATACAGTTTGCCTTTCTTTGCCCTGTAAATTTTCACTTCCTCTTGATAGAGCAGGTGCCTCAATTCATTACTCCCTGTCTCTAGCTGACCCTTCATGACCCTCCTGCTGAGCCATCTGTGCCTCATGAGCTGCCACCTCTTTATCCCTCTCTTTGTGAATGCCCCTAATGTGTGCAAACAGGATTCCTCTCAAAACTGTCTTGTATGTCTCTGACAGGGTGACCTATGAGGCTGTTGTCTACAAGTTCTCCTGGAAGTATTGGGGGCTAGTCTCCATCCTGAGTTTCTTATTCTACCAGGCTAATATGTCCCAGGGGTCCAATTTCCACTCCTCCCTTGAACTCTTCATGCTTTTCTGCCGAAGTTCTGTCAGTGGTGAATGGTTAGATATGTCCTGTGAGTGTAGCTTTGGGTGTCCAAATCATCCTACTTGGAGTTTAATGGCAAGGAAATAGTAGAATGAGTCTAATTGGAGTTATTGGTGTCTTGGTGGGTTTCTGGATGTTCCTCTCAGCACAGGTGTACCAATCCCATGGTCTTCAGGGAAATCTCTAGGAGTGGGTTGTGGCTTGGTCTTAGTATATCTCCTTATTTTTTCTATCTCTTTCTCCATGATGTATTAAATTTAGGTCATCCCAATCAGCAGGACTGAGTCCGCCACTTCCGCTAGTCACATTGACGTTTTGTCTAGTCCCATTGTTTGTAAACCCGCAGGAAAAACCAAGTGGCCAGTGTGAGGGAGAGCTCATTCCACTGACCACTCACTGTTGCTTGGCATCCCAACTTGTCTGTCCATGTGTGTGTTACCCTGAGGGGTAGCGATCAGTGAACCAGAATGTATACCACTCTTGATCTTGGTGAGTATCTGTCATATACTAGTGGGGTGTCCTGCCATGGTGAAGTATTCAACTAGCATTTCCTGTGAGATGCATCTCTTGGAGGAGAATATTTGGATTCAGTTGTGTCAAATATTTCCACATTACCCCCACTTCCATTTGCATCCCAGCCAACTTATGTACCAGGATAACACCTTAAGCAGAAGACTCTTGTGTGTTAGGTGATATGTGACCACTGTCAAGAGTGTCTCAATTGGCCCCATATTCTTCCATTTTGTAGGTATCTCAGTGTACCATTAACCATCCCCTGAATGGGCTCAAACCAAGCTCCTTGCATTGTGGTTTCAAAATGTCCTGTGCCCAATGCCCGGGGTATCTGTAGCCCCACCTACAACAATAACAACATTGCATTTATGAAGTCTGCGCTCAGGAATCTGACTACAGAACTATAGTGGTGTCGGGTAGGCTGTAGTCACCTTTCTTGTCACCCTTGCTGTAGTCACTCTTCTTGTCTAGCCAGCCCAGCATCTGGAATAAGTCGTAGGCCTCTCAAAAGTCTCTCATCGGCCTGTATGAGCCATCGATAACTTCAAAATATTGCGTCCCCTGTCATCGAAGTGACTACTGGCCTGTCAGTTTCTCCTGAGCATTCCCTTGAGCCCCCATAGTCGCTTTCATTCTCTTCTGACTCCTTCATGAAGGCCTTTTTGATGCTTGACCCCCAAAATCTGCAGCTCTGGATGTCCGCAACCACATTGACTAATTCCGCCTCTGCCTGATATCCTATTGGACCCAACACTACCCTCAAGGCCTTCTATCCCTCGGTTTTTGCCTCCTCCACTTTTGATTAGTAGATTGTTTGCCTCGTTCTGGGAGGGGGTAGCAACCTCACTCCCAGACGTCCACAGTCACGTGGAAAAAGTGTATTTAAGGTTGTGTGGAGAGTTGCTTTACCCTAAAGAAATTATTTCTTTGTTTTTGAACGGCATTGGCAGAGTTGGGATACATATTCACTTTGGCATCATCTATTTGACAGGGTCTGTGTGTCCTTACCAAATGCAGAATATGGTCCCTTTCGTGGAAGTAGTGCGGCAATGCCACTATTGGTTGAGATAGTTTGGCTTGGTTAATCATCAGTTTTTTGGCTGCTTTGCCTTTGAGAACCTCCTTGGGGAGCCAGTCCTCCAGAGACATGCATGGCTCCTCCTTTAACTCTGGGACTCCCACTCTTCTCACATTTTTATGGCTTGAACGCCCTTCTGCGTCTTCGACATTTTCCTAAAGTTCGGCACCTGTTTGTAGAAGGGCCTGGAATTCTGCATCGCTGCCCCTAACCCGGGTCCCCAGATCTCCCCGGATTTGCTCTATTCCATCCACTCTCTCCACCAGTTTCTTGTAGTCTGTCCTCAGGAGACCAAGATCCAAGGCTAGTGCGTTCTTCTTGTTTTCTGGGGCTAGTTTTGTGTTCTTTATTGCTGGATAGTGGCTGAGTGATTCTTTAGTCTATTCTCAAGTGGACTACATCCATCCCTGCTGTATGGGTGTCTTGGAGGGTCTGACATGGCACCCATATTCCTTGGCTTTGGGGGGACATCCTCCCTAGGTCTTGGGGGCACCTCTTGGACATCCATCATTCAGGGTGGGTTGCAGTGTGAGGTCTGATGTCTGGTCAGACTCCGTCTTCAGGGCCACCTTACACAAGAGAAGTGTGGGTTTTCTGCCCCCACCAGGGCCTCCCTTCTTGACCCCCATTGGGGCCAACCATGTAGCTGCAATGTTTACAGTGCAGGTCCCAGCAGGACGTCAACCCACAGTCCCTCCACAGGTGGACTTGTATATCCAGGATGATGGGACAGGCCATAAACAGAGCTCCTCAAAATGCCTCCTTCCTGACTGCCAACTTAGCCATGCCCCCATTTGCTAATGTTTTGTCACCTTAAGAATAACAATGGTCTTATTTTTTGTGGTTGGTTGCTGCTATTAGCATGTTCATTAATAAATTCCTCCTTACCTCATCCTAATCCCCTCCTTGCTCCTCCCTAAACTACTCCCATTTACCCGCAGCTATTCCTTATTTTTACATCGCTCCCAGATTCTCTTTTACATTAATTACAAAGGGCCCAATTCCATTGTCGGATGGACCGCAGTCCATCCAACATCAGTTGGGAACTGGAACCAAATTACGTCCTGTCTTCGGTTCCAGCCCCACAAGTAGGGTCAGTTGCAATCCTATTCTTTACAATGGGAGCATGCATTCTGAATGGAATGCATGCTTTCTTTGCAAAGAGCAGAGGTGCAGTTCATCCCTGCACCCCGAGGAAGGCACCTACATTTGCCTGTCACCAGGTACAGGGATCAACAGGGGGGCACGATAAGTGCCCCCTAGGCTACCATTTGGTGGCCTTGCACCCATGGCTGCCCTGCTGGTGGCCCCCCAAAGTCAGATTCCCAAAGCCTTTCTGTGTCAAAACAGCCATCACAGAAAGGCTGTGGGAATCGTCCATCGTAATTCCTCAGCCGGAAAGAGCCGGCCGAGGGATTACTGAAGGCTTCCAAATGGCAAACGGGTTCTCTGAGCCCGTCGGAGGCCATTCTGAAATTTGATTCAGATTCCTTTCCGACCGACCCTGTCAACATGGGTCTGTTGGAAAGGATTCCAACCAGCCGATTATGATGCGGTCTGGAGGGCTCCAACCGACGGTCGGAGCCATTTCAGTATGCATCATAATCGGGCCCTTAGTAGTAAACATATGCATGTAAAATATACAACAGCCTGTACAAATTCTTTGCCCCAGGATATTCAGGATGGTACCCCTTTTCTACCACACACACTCAGGGCACAGACCTAATTTTCTGCATTAAGGCATTGCACACCCAAGGCTCATACATTATTTTTTTCAGAAGAGTAAAACATCTTACTCACTCAGGCCACAGATCTCAGTTTCTGCAGTACTCTACACTACTGTAGACACTCAGGCATAGAACAGTATAGTACATTGCACACTGATTGCACAGATGTTAGTGTCTGCAGCACAGTATGGTACTGTGCACACTCAGGGACAGATCTCACTTTCTGCAGCACAGTGCATTACCGTGCACACTCAGGGCACAGGTATTCAGTTTACAGATCAAAGATGAGATCTCCTAAGTTGCAGACATGTAACTGGAAGGTCATTTACAGAACATATTAAATGGCAATCAGAGACCTCTTCGCATATGTGGCCCGGCTGCATTAAACTTCAGGTCTAAAGATAGACTTTAGATCTAAACTTAGGAGCATATTTACAAAGCCCCTGTGGCACTTGTACTGAGCGTAAGTTTAGTGATACTACGGAGGCGCAGTGTGCCGGCCTATAGCTACAAGGCCAAGCAAAGACACCCTGTGTGGCTTTTCAAGGCCTTGTAAATATGAGTTAAGGCAATGACTTACTCTGCCTGAAATGGACATTCCATGAGTGGTGTTGTGGGTGTTCCCACGCAACAACCATGGGCTTTGACACTCCCTCAGACTTACAACATAGCGTAAATCTGGGTCTGTGTCAAAGTTAATGCCTTCCCAAAACAGACGTAACAAGGAGAAATGTGTTGATTCCTCATTTTTCCCTCTTTCCATGTGTGGTGCATTCTGAAGCATACACAGAATGAAAACAATGTCCCCTTTGATGTCCCTTCCTGCTTAAAAATAGTCATGCCAACGACACAGACTCCCTTACACCATTGTGAAAGGGTGCATGCATTGGTGCACGGCTGCAGTTTGTGTGCCAGCGCTGACAGAAAAGACAGGAAGGTGCTATATCTTGTAGATACGTTGCATTCCTCCCCTTATCTTTTGCTGTAGAGCAGCACAGCCAGAAGGCTGGCAGCGCTTCCCAATGCAAAAATCTTTTAAATATGTGCCTCAGACTTAAGGTCTTACGTTTGAATTCAGCTGTAGAGTTAGACTTCAGGTCTAAATGTAGAATTGAGGTCCACACGTTGATGTCAGGTCTAAAGATAGACTTTAGATCTAAACTTAAACGTCAGGTGTAAGTTAAACGTTGTGAATCTGCCCCCCTTCCTCTTCAGTTTACACATGTGACTTGGTCCATGCTACTTAAGTAAACCATACATCAATTAGTAGAAGAAATTCTGAAGAAAAGCTTTCAGGGGCACCAGTCAGAACAGAGTATCCCACCTGTGTGGCTAAGAGACCGGCTCCAGCACACAACATGTGTCAATCCACGATCTTCTGCACTACGACATTCAAACCTTAAATGAGGAATTGGTTCTAAATCGACTAGAATAAGATTTCCTCAAAAAAGCAACACTCTTTATTCTAGAAAATACATTATAGGGTTGATTCAAATTAGATTTGATCAAGCAACCACTGGGAATATTTGCAAGGGTATTGCGCCACTGGAACGTCACTTTTACCAATGTTCCTGTGGCGCATTGCCCTGCATCAGATCTATAAATTGGCGTTAAGCCACTTTTGTGGCTTAACGCCACTTTGTAAATATGGTACCCGTTTATGCAGGTATCTGCATGAAAGGGGTGTGCAATGGGTGATGTGGGTGATTCACCGCAACACCCATCTTTTTTTTATGCTGCCCCAGATTTACATGAAGCCAGCGCCATGCAGGAGCGGGCATTAAAATTGCGAAACGAGGAGCGCACACATAGAAAGAACAAAATGGCATTTTTGATTGTTTATGTCAAAATTTATCAGAGGAAAACTTTGAGGGTGTGATAATTACCCCACAAACATGTGCTTGCACTGGGATCAAAGTTCAGACCTACACATGCAATCAGAGCCTAAATGAGAGTAGTGGACTCTCAAATCTGAGGTCAAAGCAGCCCAGCTGAGCAAGATTCCTTCTTCTCTGTAACACTCACCGAAGGCGTTCCCCGACCTGAGGAGGTCTGACAGCAACAGAAGAACAATAAGAATAGCACAAGTCAGTCAAATTACAATGCTGATATGGTTTAGAAAGTCCACTTGTGTTTGAGAAGACAACATTCTGGCAACAAATCTATGCATTGCATGTGTACATTTCCTCACAGTCTAAATATTGTTTTGTTGTTTACAGTATGATATTTATCTATTTATAGTTCAAACTTTGACAGTGGGAACCTTAATTAGAGAGCAAAGAGCTGTGCATGGAGGTATTGGACGCATGCACAGAGAGAGGAGACATTTCAAGATTGTGTCTATACTGCAGAGGAGGGGTCTTGAAGTTAATGGGGCTTATGTAAATTCAGGAGATTAGATTAAAACATTGAGAAATTCACATCATGTAGCATAAGGGGCTGCATTTCCAACCCAGCAGCACCAGGGTAAATACAATAAGAAACTTTTTCCAAGCAGGGGCCAGACCCCTACGTTACAGGTGCTGCTAGATGATCCCTTCTCTAAGGATATTCTTTTAGTAGCTGAGGACATGCCTCTGTGAAAAGGAGCATCTTCCTGTTGCCTATGTGCATGACCCATTGAAGACTAATATATACATGAATGTAGACAGGATGAGTGTATCCACACCCTACAGCAAGTCACTTCAAAAATATGTTGGTACTACTCCTAGGTTTGTGATGGCAGTCAAGCGCAGTATGGTGACTCCTGCAAGCTGGCAGATGTGCCTATGTCTGTCCTTCTGGACACCCCAATGGAGATGCCGGGTCAATATCCATTTTTAGTAATGGCTTTCCAAGGCCCAGTGTGCATGTCCCACAGAGAGTACACCCACACACAGGTACACATCTAGCCATAGGAAAGGTCTGAATAACTATAATGTGTCATATTCCACTCATCTCTCCCTACTTGAAAGCATCTTCTGTAATACTGAACAATTTTCTTTTCCTGCAGATATGGCAAACTGCTTAGCATGCCCTGAAGATCAGTGGTCCAATCAGAAGAGAGATGCCTGTATTCCACGGGTGATAGAGTTCTTGGCCTATGAGGATCAGCTGGGAGTTGCCTTAACCTCCATTACAAGTTTCTTCTCCCTCCTCACTGCTGGAGTGCTGGGAGTCTTTATTAAATACAGGAAAACACCTCTGGTTAAAGCCAATAACAGGGATCTCAGCTACATCCTCCTCCTATCCCTCCTGCTGTCCTTCCTCTGCTGTCTTCTGTTCATTGGACGCCCTTCAAAGACTTCCTGCCTCCTCCGGCAAACTGCCTTTGGGATCATTTTCACTATTGCTGTTTCTTCAGTTTTAGCAAAAACTATCACAGTGATCATCGCTTTCAACGCCACAAAGCCGGGCAGCAAGCTCAGAAAGTGGGTGAACCCACGAGTGTCCAGACTTTTGGTGCTCTTCTGCTCACTTGGGGAGGTGGTGATCTGTACTGTGTGGCTCCTCCGCTCTGCCCCATTCCCAGACATTGACACCAGATCAGAAACTGGGAAGATGATCTTACAGTGCAACGAAGGTTCTGTGGCTGCGTTCTTTGCTGTGGTTGCTTATATGGGGTTCTTGGCTCTTCTGAGTTTTGTTGTTGCCTCCATAGCTAGAAAGTTACCAGCTACTTTCAACGAGGCCCAGTTTATCACCTTCAGCATGCTGGTGTTCTGCAGCGTCTGGGTCTCCTTCATCCCAGCATACCTGAGCACCAAGGGCAGGTACATGGTGGCCGTGGAGATCTTTGCCATCCTGACTTCTAGCGCTGGATTGCTGGGCTGTATCTTCATCCCCAAAGTCTACATCATCCTCCTTAGGCCTGAGCATAACACCAAAGTATATCTAATGGGGAGACAAGGGACCCTCTGAGACGTACAGGACTGGGATAGTTGTATCTCACAATACTGAGTGACAAATTATCGTTCTGCAAAAATATCAAGTGCAGAATATTGGATAGCACTGTATCGTCAAGTTAGGCATATATAAGTGTGTATTTAGATTTATTATTCTTAACTTTACGTATATGGACCTAATTTGGATGTCGGACAGACTCATGTGCAACCCATCCCTGTACTACGTGACAGGCACCATGCAGTGCCAGTCATTTGGTACAGGGATCTATTTGGGGGCACCATAGGTGCCCCCCACACCAAATGAAAGGGGCCTGGGGTGTATGGGGGCTTGTTACATGCTGGTGAACCGCCATGGAAAGGCTGGCAGGGTGGGACCATCCTAATCCAAACGGCTGTGCCTGGTGTGCAACGCCACCATTTTAGGGATTGGGAGGCCTCCCCTGCATCGGTGGTCTCAAGGAGCCCGTGGGATTCATGGCAGTCTAGATTTCCACCCGCTTGCCTCCCGCCGACCATCAAAATATGGTGGGTGGAAAAGCTGCATTGGATTGCGGGGAGACTGCCACAAACAGCCTGTCAGTGTCTCCACCATCCTAATCAGCCCCTAAGTATCTTGACAACATTTATATAATCAAGGCATGTGTTTATATGGGTTCTAATCACCCTTGGGTCACTCAAGTGGGTGCAAGGGCCATGTAAATTATAGGGGGGATTCATCAGGCCATTCAAGGCCACCTTACGTGGCCCTGGGTGGCATGATAAATACAAAGTGACGCAACTCAAATCGATGCGTTGCATTACTCTGGCCTGGGGGGGGGGGTTCCATGGGTGTATGAGTGGATGTTCCCAAGTATCCACCCATGGATTCTGAAGCATCAGATTTACCAATACTAGTAGACCTGGGAATACATCAGAACTGCCATGCCTTCCCAGGTGAGGCGTAACAAGGAGAAATATCAGTGTATCCCCCTGTTGCTTCATCTTTAATGTGTGCTGTACTCGGCAGCACACACAGAAAGAGGAAAAAGCCTCAGGGGAATGTTTTTGTGCCGGGAGAGTCCCTGCTCAACACACAGGCACCCTTGCACCATGGGGCAAGGGCGCCTCCAATGGTGCTAGCCAGGACATTGTGTGCCAGTGCAGAGAAATGACAGGAATACACCATATACTGTTAAGTGTGCCACATTCATGCCCTTACTCCATCACACAGTGCAGCGCAGCACTGATATCTTGACTTACCAATGTACTTACCTTGACATTACAGCTGCAGACGCTGTCCTGACCTGATATTTTTGCAGGCCAAGATTCTGCACTCAGTTTTGTGGTAGAAAATCCCCCAGAGCCCAACGTATAAAAAACAAATAGGTGTCATGTTGTACTGGTGTATTGTCACAGTTGATAATTTACACACAATTAGTTTAGTATTGTACACAGCAACGTTTTAATGACTCGAACATGTGATCCTAATTGAATACTTTATCAGCTTGTTGTTCTAGTGATCAAAGCTTTACTGTTGAGAGCGATGATTTTGATTTAAGTAAATGTGTGCCTAACATTATATTTCTGTGCTAAAAGAAATACACTGCACTTGGAAAAACTATATTTTGCTGTGCTTGTCAGAACTAGGTGCAAACTCAGCCTAAACTCCATCTTGAATTCTAAAGCATCCATGATGTGTGTTTTCATTTCTTCTCTCATCTCATGTGACAAAATGTGCATCATGCGTTGACATGCTGTTATTTAAGAATGTTGAAGGAAGAATTTACTTCATTTCAAGGCTCCTACTGCCTGTACTCCTGCAGTGGAACTTGATTTGCACTGATTATGACGTAGAGTTGTTTACTCTGAGATTCTATTTGACTTCATGTCCTTCTCTTTGCGGCATTTGACTAATACAAATTCACTGTATTGATGTTCCAAGCAATTTGACTAACTATTACATGTGGCTTCTGTATCACACTTTATTATTAGATAAACCTTCATGAGTTCAAAGTCTTGTAGCAGGTTTATTCAATCAACACTGCTGATTTATTTGCTGCCACACTGTCATCTGTTGGGGACATTGACTCATATGTTCTTGAGATTAACACCATCTCCAATCCTGCACAGGTGCTGAGTCTTAGATTATCTGATAAGATGGCCTCAACACTTTCTCAAACGTGAGGTCCATTGGAGACCACCTTAACTGCCTATTGTTGCAGGCGGATGCCATGGGTTGTATCTGGAAGTTGAGTTTCATAAACCCAATAGAAGCACCTTCATCTCAGCCTGTCTTAGGGACTCATTAGGATGGCGGGCAGACATCAGCCAGCCCGCCATCAGTGCATGCTGGGGACCAGGTGCCGGTAAGGCAGTGGTCCCGCTAAGTGAATTACGATGTGCCCCCCATTACGGGGGAACATCCTGGGCCCTGAACATTGCAGACAGTGCTGCTGGCTGCAGCACCGTTCGCAGTGAGAAAGTGCCATATAGTGCATTTCCCTGTGGTACCTGACACTCTGTGCAGGGAAATGCAGGGGTTCAGTGCACAACCACCCTCCCCCACACAGAGAGGGACAGCAATGGAGCCCCAAACACAATCCCCACCAGCCTTTCCATGTTGGCACAGCCGCCATGGTAAGGCATTTTTAAACACACATCCTAATTTGGTGGACGGTGCCTGCTAGGCACCGTCACCATTTTAGCTATCCTGCACCTTGCCTTTGGTGGTGAAGTGGCGGAAGGACTTTAAGTCTGTCGCAGTGCCCACCGACATCCTAATTGGGTGGTGAAAAAGTCCTGTGCGATGGCGGAAGGACCGCCACTGCCGGCCCGGTGGTGGTGGTCCTTCCGCCATTGTAATGACCCCCTTAGTGAGGTGCTGAGTTGGCCAGCCTTAGGGAAGCACAGTTACAGGGTGATGATACTGTAGACCCACGAGGAAATTGAAATACCTGCCTCCTCTGCTCTTTCCTGATGACATTAGGGTGAACATCAAAACTGATGACAAGTCAACTCATCATGGCTGCAGAGTGTGACAACTATTGTCCAGGTATTGTGTATTCTTGTGCTTCACTGTCACAGCACCTGCTAACTGTACTGCAACTCATGGTCTATCCAAAGAGCAACCTGGTAAGCACTGCACAATGCTGTCCACATGCCACACTCAACCAAGACCTGTAAGCAACATATCCTGCAGTACCTACTCACAGCGCTGATTATACGCACTATACATGAGAAATCACTGAGTTTTGGATTTACAATGGGTGGACCAGTACACTCCCCACCTGGTGACCACCAGTGGTAATTGAAACTGTTCATGTCAAGAGCCACACAAAAAAGAGATTAGCACTTTCTCTCCCCCTCTGTCTCCATCCCTCATTTCATTCTCTCTATCCATATATCTTTTTATTCTCTCTCTCCATTTTTCTTTTCTGTCTCTCTTCATCTCTCTCTCTCTCTCTTTTTCTCTCCCTATCTCTATCTCTCTTTCTCTCTCCCTCTCTCTTTCCCGCTCTATCTCTCCCCCTCTCTCCTGGCACTGAATGGATCATAAACAAGTGAAATTATCCCTTGCAAAGGAACCCTCTCTATCCGGATTTAGATGTATCGTAAAGTGCATAGTTAATTAAAACCATTACACCAAAATGTATTTTAAAAACATCACAGTAAGATATGTCCATGCAAAATATGATAAATGCTTTCAGAACAACAATTTTTCATATTATATCAGTAATTAAAGTGTTTCCAATGGGGTAGCTACTTAATTTCCTGTGTCTCTTTTACCTGTAATTGTTTTACACTCACCAACTGTTCCTTTGCCGTCACCAGAGACGAATATGCAAACTTAACAACCCTTATGTTCAAAGCGATAATTTCTGGGTTGAGGGCCTGTATGAGTGCTTGTCTTGTTCTACCTCCGACTTGGTTAAAAGAACATCTTAATATTTTTTTTTCCTTTAGGCAGGTAATGCCAGGCAAACTGTTAACAGGTGAACAATCAGCTCTGTACTCCCCCAACTTCAAATGAAAAGGGTATCCTTGGCTGTTTTAAGACTAAGGTTTTACAAGTTTGTAGGAGTTAAAAACTTGTCAGGTGTGCTGCTTCATGGCCAGAGTGCTGTGTTGTCCTACAAGGAAAGTGCATTGGTGTTAAAATTGATACTTAACTTAAATTATTTAGACAAGCTTTTCAAGTTTCAAATGATATTTTCAAGGCAAAATTATATTCTATCATTTAGAGCACCTCTTTTGAGATGCCTGAATGTATTTTCTGCTTGCATCACCCGAGATGTCACAGTGTTGTTATCAGCCTGGTGGAAGGAGTGACAGATTTTCAAGAAGGCTTTTTTAATAGACTAGCAATGCTTTGTGAGGCCACATTCAAGGAACACCTGGGCCTGTGATGTGTGGTTAGGCAATTTAACAACTGAGTGGCAGGTCTTAACTTAGTAAATCTAAAAAAAAACATTTTTCCTCCTACAATTTTGAATCCATATGGCTAAGGTGTACAGATGTTTGGCTACCGTCACCTTCTGCAGAGGACCAAGGATGGGATCATGCAAGGCGATGCTGCCGAAATCCTGTTGTTAAAGAGGCAGACTTTAGCTACATGCTCTCCCTGTGTGGGATGGAGGACCCTCCAGAATCAAATCTCTCCAAGATATTTACAATGTGAGGTGCACTCAAGAAGAGATCAGCCTTGGATTAGGCCCTGGAGGTCAACATTTCATCGTGAAATTTACTACTTTAGCTTTAGAGAGGGTCACTTCTGTGTTCAAAATATTTTTTATTCAGTTTTTGATAACAGAAAACCTACCAAAAAGAATTCCGAAAAGGTACACACGTTAATCCAATATAACAATATGTAAGTAGATAAACATTATAATTTATAAATAAGCATCAAGAATGTATTTTAAAAGTACCTATAACACAAAAATCGTATCACTGTAAAAGAAATGAAAAGAACAACATTATAATTCTGTATCTGCAGCTTATTAGAGCTACTAAGTTAAGTGTTAAGCCTAACCATAGAAAGTTATTCTATACTAACAATTCAAATTCAAATAATCATCAATATATTTTCACAGTACTCACGGGTGAGTAGCGCGCTTACAATTTTCTCCCTGATTGATTGAACATTTTAATAATTCAGAGTATTATAAAAGATACCAGATAATGTCAAATTAGCACCACTTCTAGTAAAAATTATCCAATCCCACCACCTATGAAC
This sequence comes from Lissotriton helveticus, assembly GCF_964261635.1. Lineage (NCBI taxonomy): Eukaryota > Metazoa > Chordata > Amphibia > Caudata > Salamandridae > Lissotriton > Lissotriton helveticus. The sequence goes on along the minus strand of NC_136071.1, from coordinate 1,212,749,007 downwards.
TGATATTAATAAGGTATCTTTCCAATTAGTAGTAATTTACTCTAAAGCTGTGGAAACGAGGAAATCAAAAAGTTCATTGTTCAGCAGAGACATTTGAGTGCAGAGAGAAAAGGGTTTACAAATAACTATTCTATATGATAAAGTATCTATAACATGCAATATATGAGTAATTATCTGCCAAACATCAAATCAGAACTTCTTAACAATATGACACTCATATAACATATGTCTTAACAAACCTATTTTCAAGAACAGTTCCAAACAGTGGACGAATTTAAAAGTGTTGCATTATATAATTTTAAGGTGGTCCATAGACAATTAAAAAGTATAAAGGAATTAGTTTGATATAAAGTTACATGGGACCATCCCGAGACAAAATTCAACCAAATCTTCCTCCATATACCAAAAGATAAAGACAAATCTAATTCTTTATTCCAAAAGGCAGAAAGAAAATTGACATTACCCGATCAGAATTCTTTAATTGTTTTATATAACAATGACACCATGTGGGTTGAAGATGCAATTGTTTGAAGATAGACTTCTAAATCAGAAGAATCAATTGAAGGAAAGTCATTCGGGAATGAATCAAGAATAGAGTTAGAGCAATTCATATTTAACAATATCTGACGGTTGCAAATGAAATCTTTGTTGTAACAAAGCCATTAAGGTTAATTATTAGGTTTCTAAATGCTGTAACCATAAAAACTTTGCTTTAACATAAAAGCTTTATTATACACAAGTAAATCTGGTAAACCAAACCCATTCTTTTTAGACAATTTCATTTTTTTATAAATTAACCCGGGAGATTTGTTCTTCCAAATTAACTTAGAGAAACATTTGTTAAAGGTCTTATAACATTTAAGAGGGAGTTGAATAGCTAGCATTGGAAAAAGATAAAAAAGTTTAGAAGCTACAATCATTTTAATTGCATCCAATCTTCCCCACTGAGAGAAACACAAGAAGGACCATGTTGTTCTATACAATTTAAAATAGCAGTTAATAAATGTTCAATTGCAAGAAAATAATGTTAGGGAGATAACGGCCAACATTTCCTAGTTTTCCTAAAGAAGAAAAATGTATGGGAGACCGAGTAGAGTAGAGAGCTGAAATCATACGAACAAACAATATACCAAAATGGAAAGCATACAAGGTGCAAAAAAGGTATTGCTAAGGAATTTGATCAAAAGCCTTTTCCGCATCTCATGCTAGAGCTCCTGCTGGAAATGGCAATAATGATCCAGCATCAATAGCATAAAATATTAATTGAGCATTATTTGTTGAATGTCTATTTTTCATAAAGCCAGACTTTTCCACATGTATAATATGAGGAAGTACAATACTAATCTAGTCACAATCATTTTATCATAGAGTTTACCATCTTGATTTATTAAAGAAATAGAGCAATAATTTGTAACCAGAGAAGGGTCTTTATCCGGTTTGGAGAAGACTTTAATTATCGCATCAGTGAACAACCTCGAAGTAGACCCGGTATTATTAAACTAAGAAAACAAAGAAAGCAGATGCGATGAAATCTGAGGTGAAAATTCCTTATGAAATTCCAGTGAAATACCATCTGGACCTGGATATTTGTTTGTCTTCAGAAATGTAGTTGCTGAAAATATTTCACCTAAAGAAATAGGAAGATCCAATTTAGTTGCATTTGCTTGCAAAATCTTAGGTAAACCACAGCCTTTCAAAAAATTATCAATATGCACTATATCATTAGTAGATGGTTTATTATATACATCTGAATGATATTGCATAAATTCCTTAATTATGTAACTGTGGGATAAATCAAATAAACCATTTGGAGGGTGAATAGCATTATTTCGTTTTTATATACAGTGATAGTTTGCAAAAGGTCTATCGGATCTATTGGCACTAAATCAAAATTCACCTTTGTTATTAGAGATTTGTATGCCTGCTCTATTGCTTAAAACAGAGTTCAATTAATAATGACATTTCTGCATTTGTGGCTTATATTTGATGTTATTAGAGGTAATATATAGACGTTCATATTTGGCTAATTTGTTTATCCAAGTCTTTAATTTTAGTATTAAATCATTTATTTTCATGTGCCATAATGGAAGTAGTTTTTCCTCTGATATATGTTTAAATGCATCCCATTGATTAGTGATAGATGTAGAAACTTCAGGGTTGAATGAAAAATACTCATCAATTGCAGACTTTGGCTTATTTTTGTCATTAAGAACAATATTGGTATTCATGCACCAACGACCTTGACCATGTTGACGGAAGTTGCAAGATAAAATGCATGATATTAGTACATGGTCAGAAATATCTTTATTCTGAACAGTGGGCTTAAAAATTAAGGATATTAGACTACAATTTTCTTTTTTTTAATTCAAGTCGAGAATAAGAATGATGTATATTAGAAAAAAAAGCAAACATCTACCATTTAAATAGTTTTAAAGAAGGATTTGAGATTAAAAAAAGTTTTTGGAAGACGAAATTTGGTTTGGGAGATTATATCCAGTAATGGTTCAGAAATATGATTAAAATCCCCTCCAATAATCAGAGGATCATTACCCAATTTTAGAACTTCTGATGTAAATCTGGACCAAAAATCAGGATCATCATTTTTAGAACCATATACATTAATTAGGTGTTAAACCTTAGTGTCAATTTTAATATTGGCTGTAATGAAACAACCATCAGAATCAGAACGTTTATGCAAAATCTGAACATGTTATTTTTTTACAAAAAGAATTACAACTGCATTTTTCCTATTGAGAGCCGGAGATGAAATAATAGTACCCACCCATTTTTTATTCATGTAAGATAAAACTGTATCATCTACATGAGTAAACATGTAACTGCTGTATGCCTAGCTAAATAATCTAAAACCTTAGTGTGTTTAACAGGGTGCAGTAAACCTTTAACATTGAATGGAACAATATTAATACCGTTAACGCTAGACATTATGAAAAAAGAACAAAGATAGATAAAAAGATTGATGAGTTAGATTGATTTAAACAAGAAATGTAGCTCTAACACCGTTAAACAGAAGAAAAGAAGGACACAGACTAACACAAAAAAATAAACATTAGACTACATAGTAACATAAATAGTCCTCTGGAATTGCACACATGCATGCCAAGAATAACTTTACTTTACATGCCCTTATAAAATAATCTAATCAAAAGGCTAGCAAAATAGAAATTCAAATATCACTAAGGTCAGGTATCCATCTAATTTTTTTCCCTGGTGGACTGTGAATGTTGAGCCAAGAAGCGACAAAGATCATCTGGTTGCTGAAAAGATTTAGAAGCCCCATCTTTCCATATTCGCATAGTGGACAGATAAAAAAAAACATATTTATAACCAGAATTTCTCAGTTGAAGACCATTGAATTCCCTGAGAATGTTGACTGTTTCCTTAGCAAAATCTTGATGAATAAAAATGTTATCTCCCTTTAAAGAAGTAATCTCTCTGGCACTCTTTCATTTCAAAACTAAATGGTGATGATGCAAACTTTGAAAATCATTTGACAAGGCTTATCTTGTCTTGCATTACGATGAGAAAGAATTCTATGTGCTTTATCAATCTAACATTTTTCAGGAAATTGTAAATGTAAAATACCAGGTAATACGTTTTCTAAATATAACCTGCAGTCATCACCTTACACATCCGCTGGTAAATAAAAAATGTGCAGATTACATTGCCGACTGCAGTTTTCTATTTCCAGTAATAATTTATTAATTGGTACTATTTTAGCTGCAATAGGTAGAAGATGGTCAATTTTAGATGTATTATCCTGAATTTTAATAGCATTGTCAGAAATTTTGATGGAAAGACCAGCCATATCTTTTCCCAGATTTTTTATTTTAGCCATTACCTGTGTTGGAATGCACAGCTTGCAATTCCCCTAGTAAAGTAGATCATGAAGGCTCGTTCATATCCACAAATTTAGACTAAACTGGTGTAGGAGAGTTATTTAAATTTCGGTTAGTAGGCACATTTTGAGAATCTTTGCCATCCATATCCCAAAAATAAATATAAAAACAAGCATTTACAATGCAACGGTTTCGCCTTTGGCACACACTAATTAGGACTCGTTCCCTGAAAACTGTGAGCAACCACAAATACATGAGGTAGTCAAGGTAATACTGACGGTAATAGTGAAGGGTGAGGAGAAGATATATATATATATGCCCTCGCCAAACAAACACGTGGCGCTAGAAGAAAATAGCACTGCATGGCCAGTGTAAGAGCAAAAGGTGAAATTGAACAGTAGTCCCTGTTTCTGAGCACGGGGTGCTCACGATGTATCCCCCTTTGCCCACCGACCCACCCCTTCCTTACCTTGAAGATGGTGTACCCTGCCGCCGTTTCTAATAGCACCAACATGGCGAAGACGGATCTGTGGGGATTCAGAGAGAACGGGGCTTCCGTATAACGATTACGGAGCCCTTTGGAGGACGTGAGCTTCTGTCTGGTGCAGTTTCGACCCACAGAAATCACCGACCGGGGCTCTTAGTGCACGCATACTAGGGCCCACACCTCCCCCTTTCAAGCCCCAGTCTCTTTTCTACACACCACAACACCGTCCATCACCGGTCGCCACCCTTCAAGCACAACACGATACACCCTTTAATTCTAGAACCAAATGCATTCTGGGAGCTGTAGTCTTGGCCAGTTAAAATGAATGGTTTGCAAGTGTAGCGCTCGAAACTATACGGTTGCAAGAGCCTGCAGTCATCTGCTAATCCTACTTGTCTCTAGACACCCAACACCCTACAACTACAATCCCTCCCCGCCTGCCGCCCTGCCCGAAGCCTCTCTGGCCTTGGATTACTGATGGATTATTCGGTGCCCTCCTTCCCTGCCGCCCATTTGTCCTCACTGGCCGCCTCGATGAGCCCGTGATATGCCCCCTCCCTGCGACCCTTCTGCTCACCCAGCTCGGGCGGCTCCTCGGTGGGCACGGCGCCCCCGTCGATCACCCCGAACCCCTCGTCGTTCTCGATCCCCGCAATCTCGCTCTCCTGCTGGGCCAGGAAGGCGGCCGCCGGGTCCTACTCCGGCTCCGCGGGCTCCCCGGGCGCCCCGTTCTCCGAAGAGGAGAAGAAGCCAAAGTCATCCGCCATGTTTCCGTCCGTGTCCCCCCCCGCGCTCACTGCTGCTCGAGGTGGGTGTGGGTCAGTGGCCCCGGGCCGGGACGCGGAGGTCGGTCTAGGGGTCTCGCAGGCACGGGTGTTTGGCTAAACTGCAAGCTGGTTTACTGTCAGTCAGTTACATTGTTATCATTGTGATGACTCCATTTACCGAAAGAGAAAAAACATTATTATTACCAAAGTAACGAGCTCAGCACAAAAAACGGAATTTCAAAGTAAGCTACTTTCAAAATTATTCTTTTGCAACAGCATACCGTACTTTGGAGCAATCAGCTTCAGGGGGTACATGAAAGCTTCGATCTTATTTTCCAACAGAGTACTATTTTAGTTCTAGAAACTCTAAAATGTTAAAAGCAGTGTACAAATATGTGTAAATGTAAACCAGAAGAAGATCAGATTCGAAGTTTACATTACAGACAAAGAAATCAGGGCTGTAATCCTAGCCTCTGCTACTTCACCGCATTGTGTGGTCTTGGGCACATCATTTAATCTCTGTGTCTCGTTTACCTCATCTGACACGATGGAAACAGGCCTGCTCAAACCACAGAGTGTGCACGTAATACAAAAGCCCCAAATGTATGTTTCATTCAACAATAATACTGCCTCATATAGAATCATAATATTGATACTTTAATAGAGCACAGCAGAAATTAAACTGTCTCTTGGTACCCACATCACAGCGTCACAAGTGGGGGTCCTGATTCTTATTCAATGTAAAGGTTTTTCTAATTGACTTTCGTCAGTATTAAAGCAACATATACATGTCATCGATCTTATGTTCTAGGGTGCATTGTAGGAGGGAGATGATGAAAGCTTTACGCATTTGCCAAGAAATGGGAGTGTGGCACAAAATAGAAAACACTCCCATATGGAATAAAACATACCTCGAGACGGCCCTGGGGGAAGGGACAGTCGGGGGAAGGGACAGTCAGGGGAAGGGAAGGGAGCAAAATCAAAAAACATGCTCCCTGGTCCCTGCAGCTATTAACACTTGAAACCTCACACTGGATTCCAGCTTGCACACTGTACCATATGTGACATTAAAGTCGTTATTAAACAAGATGGCAGCTGGGAAGCCACGCACGTTCACGTGACCCGCAGACGCAGGGCACGTCGTTTGACGCACGCACGGGAGAGAGACCCAGTACCTGGTGGTTGTAGCAGACAAGCGTCATGGAAAGAAGAGAGCGAATAGAAGAGGGAAGCGTCATCGTTCAAGAGCTCCATAGACACAGAAGACATACACGGTCAGAGTGCTGTACGGATGCGGGAACTATTCTGAACATACAACATTCAAGCACAGGGAGAAAGTGCGAATATTTTGTATGAAAGATACCAGGCTACAGTACAGATCCAGGAGTTTAGAAATGACCGTGGTCACCAGGTTTTCACAGCTCTTAAATGTTCAATACCACCTACAGGCACGGAAGGACTTACAAATCGGCTTGTAGGACGATGGCAAGCAGTGGCAAAGCTAATAGTTTCGACTTACATTTTCATCCCGGCGAAAAACAACAAGTCAGGTCCCGGGCCGCGCTGTGATTGGCTGACGTCACGGGGGGTCCCGGGCCGGCAGCCAATCACAGCGCGGCCCGGGAATGACGTCACGGGGGTGTCCCGGGCCGGCAGCCAATCGCAGCGCGGCCCGGGACAAAGGGGCGGGGCTTAAAAAAAGCACCAGAAACGCCACCGAATCGCGTTTTCGTGAGAAACCGCGATTGACAGCTTCTGTCTCCCAATGGCTAGTCTCCATTTATGGAGCTAGCCAATTGGAAACAGAGGCTGTCCTAACCTCACTATTGAAAACAATAGATTTCGATCTGGGAGGGGCTTCGCCCCTCGCCAGGTTTCGAAACCTAATAAAAGAGCAAGGTTGTCACAATATTTCTTGAGTAACAGGTAGGCAGGAGTAAAAATTCTACCTGAATAAGGGATGTGCAGTAGCTAAAACCAGCTGTGGGAGTGGCCATACCACAGCTGTGCCCTTTCCTAGAAGTCACTCCACCCTCCTCACAGGAAGATTCATCAGCACCAGCTCTCAGGACACCGTAGAGCAGCTCATCTCATGTTGCTCCACCTAACCATCAGGAAAAGGCACAATAAGGTAATAGCCAGAGAGTGCTTACCAAAAGAAACCTCCTCATTTCTTTTAAAATAGTAAAGAAAGCCTTATTATTGAGCAAATCGTCGATAACCTGCACCTACTCTGCAGCTCAGCGGGAGGTGGCTGTCTTGATCGGCACGCTCGCGCAACTGCTGAGACGCTCACTTCTAATTTCTTAAGCTATATGTAAGAGAAAAGGATGTTTAAAAGGCGCTGTAAGCTTACTGAGGTTGGACTCATTGGTAGCAAGTCGTCCGCGAGCAGGATGTGCATCGGGTGAGCTTTTAAGGTGTTTAGAGAACGTGGTAGGTCTGTAATGCATATTTTGAAAAACACTGGGGTAAGAAAAGAACACACCCTGCTTCAAGTCCTTAGTTGTCTGTATCTCCTGTGAAGGTTTGGTACCATCTCCCAACCTCACCTGGAGCCAGGTTCAATTTACAAAAGTTGAACTGCTTTTAGAATATTGCTTGGGATTCCTGCTTGCACTAATTACTGCCATAATAAGTCACCTGGGATCTATGAAACGCAGCATTAAGTCCACAAAACAATTGTAAAACGTGGCTTTGGTGGTAAGGGTGGATCTCATGTAAATATTGAGGGCGGTTTGATTTGACAACGTGCCCTGCCATGTTTGGAAACCAGATTGATTCCACAGAATAAGGTCCAGGAAGTTGGCCCACACTGCTAGGTCCTGAAAAACTAGACTTGCAAAGTATTTGGCTTCAAGATATAAGATCAAGATCAAGATTGCTCATCCCTCCACCCTAATACTTTGGATGCATTATTGGTCATGCCATGACTTCGTGTCAACTGGTTCACCAGCACTGAGTTATATAAAATATGAAGAGTTTTTACGCAGTATTCTATGTTGGATTTAAAGAGTGCAGTGGGCAAACCATTGAGGTCAGGAGCCTCATTGTCCTTGTTCCTCCTAATTATATCACATGTGGATAGTAAATTGCAATCCAGCCTTAGTTCTAAGAGACGTCGACGTTTTAACCCGACACAATGAAGGGGGCCACTGAATGCCTCATAAACATGCCTTCATCAGGACTAGAGAAGTGGGTGATGACAATATTGCGACCTGGATGTAGGCGTCAACCAAGTTTGACAACTAATGCCGAAAACTCGAGTTAAAACACACCAGTCTCCATATCATCAGGTGTTTACAATCCACCTGGATAACAAAATCATCCAAGACTGTCTAACACAAATCATTTCTGTGGCCAATATGAAATGAGACACAGATGCTGGATAAGATAATTGAATTATCACATAAAGACCGCATGTGGAAAACTTGGGAATGGCTCTAACCCATGTTTACCTACAAGTTGGACACAAATCACCAAGAAGTAAGCAAACAATCCATTAGCCACAGAAGGGATTTTTTGAACAATTACCATCAGCATGTTGACAAAAGTAATGAATCAACTGTGCCCCCTATATGATGGAGATAATGCCATACCGATGCATTTGACAGGCTTGTAGATGCAGAAATATAATTAATAAAAGGATCAGGAAACCTCCAATTCCTATCTTCCTTCACGTACACCGTCCCAGAGCACCTTCCTATTTCTAATTCCTGATAATCCTCAGCACTTATGTGATTGATTCAAATGTCCATGCATAAATTAGAATGTTTTCCAGAAATTTCAACTAAAAACTGTTGATGTGCATATATGTGTATGTGTCTTTTTTCTGAATTCAATAGTTTTTTGCTGCCTTTCCCAACAATTGTTTTTTCATAGATTGTGAAAGTGTTCATTATACAATCAACCCTCTTTGTGGTGTTTGCCTCCCACGATTGGACCATTGTTTGTTTGTATCAGGTAGGAATGTACGGAAGAGACTCCGATCTTCATACATACTCCACCCTCCATTGCGGTCATCAATTCCAATGGCTCTCAGTTTTTGCTTGATTGATTGCATTAAGGCCAAGCACATTTTTGTTCATCATTTTGAGCATTCCCAACCAGGTTATTTGCAACCAGCAGTCCTTCACTTTTTTGTGCATGGTGAAGAAGGATATGGACCCTACCACTGATACGTGTGCACCAGTGAGCAGTATGAATTACTCTGGAATCTCCTTGTATTGTGCCCAGCCAAAACAATCAGCATGCTATTTTTATAGGGCCTGATGCAACAGAGTTGTCTTCTTCCTTAGCAGTTGTTGGTACAGTTCCAACACATTTTCTCGAGGGATGACCAGGATTGGGGTGTGGATGGTGATAAGGAAGCAGAGGCCTTGCCATCCAGGGAGGAGCTGAGTATTTGCAAACACGCTGCATTGCCAGTAAGTGTCAATCAGCATTGAAGGGCCCCATTGCATGTCCGGAATTTCTAGGATTGTGCCACTGTTTTTGATTGTACCTAGTGGAATTGTTCCTTTTCTTCTGAAACATAAGCATAACAGTGTGAGTTTCCGTTCAATTATGAGTTGTCCCTCCCCTTCTCTGAAGGTGTACCAATCTGTCTCAGTGTCTTGGCACAGGGTATCTATGCTGTTATTCAACCCTCCCCTATGAGACACATTTCCCTTGAGATCATTGAGGTGGATGGCGCTGCACTGAAACTCCATGGCCAGAGTCCACTTGTTGTTAACAAAGACAAGCTTAAATATGCTAAGGGCCACCTTGGGACCACAAATTCTTGAAGCAGTTTGAAGATTTTGATCCTGCTGGGGGTATTGGTTATTAAAGTTCTTTGAGCAGTTTTTGGCTCTTAATTCTATTGGGCGGACTCGTGCAGCCGTTGAGAAAGTGATGGTCCACGGTAGAGGTGGTGCACTAAAGACCTGTTAGACAAGAGCTAGGTTTGGTTGTTATGAAAGAAAAATCATTACATCCTTTCATGTCACCAATAGAACATATAGTTTGCCTATATCCCGCATTGCTCAACATCAGACGTTTTGTACTGCATGAAGAATGGAACAGGCTCAGAATTCGATCATGCCGCCAAGTCATAATAGCAGCCTTAAACCCGAGCAACACGAAGCTGAACATCGGATTAACAAAACTTGTAATGAAGGCGCTAAAACAGTTGGAAGACATTAATGTTCCCAACCACTCCCCATATGGCAGCGTGGCCCCCCATCTCTGGGTTCAGCATCTGTTCTTTGACTACTAAAAACCTGCCGACCCTAAGCTGGCCCTTGGTTGGAACATTAACCGCCAAGAAGGTCTACAGTGTTCCAAAGTACAATGCACATTTTGGACTTCTGTGTAATTATATATACTGTTTTTTCTTTTAAAGAATATGCTGCGACTGTTTTTATATTGTAAGGGTTTTTAACCACATAACAATAAAGCCTTTCCCTCACATCTAAGGGCCACCTTGGGACCACAGATGGAAATGGGAATAGACATGTTTGTGCACTGGGTGGTGGTTTAGTTACCTCCAAAATCTCTTCTCTGTGAAATGTCCGGCCAAACAGTATTTCTCCTATAGCTTCCTTTCTGTGCATCCTGTCTGGCACAGTTTGGATATCGCTAGGCTCAGTAAGTGCTGTTGAGCATGGTGTTTTAGTGAGTCAGATTTACTACTACTATTGGGCTCTAATCTCTTAGGCTGTATTGTGGCCCTAATTCAACATAGGTAAAGATGAAAAAGGCATTTTTCTATTTCAGGAGTTACCTCTAGGGATAAGTAAAACCTATCTGCGCCAACTGTATTTGGTACCAGAGAACATATCTAACATTACCATGTTGTGTAAAAGGGAGCTGTGTAATACATGTGAAATGCTAGTGCTGGGTGTGGTGTCATTATAGGTGAAGTGAGAGAGGTCCCTACACAACTGTGATGACATTTTCTGAATAGACTCCATTAGTCTAGGCCACTGTTTGGAAATGCATGGATTAGTACTACCCCTAGTACACAGAGGGTCTATAAATATATACAAACACATGACTTACACAACATTGTAGGTCTTGAGATGATTCCAGCAGAGGTGTCCTTGGTCTTCTATTGATGGACATTTCTTGGTGGTGAACAAAAAAGTCTTTGGAGCAGTTCATAACTTGGGATCCCTTTCAGGGTTATTGATGTATAAAGCTTTTGAAGCAGTTTGAAGATTTTGATCCTGCTGAGGGTATTGGTGATAAAAGTTCTTGGAGCAGTTTTTGGCTCTTGATTCTGTTGGGCGTACTCCTGCAGCCGTTGAGAAAGTGATGGTCCACGGTAGAGGTGGTGCACTGCAGACCTGTTAGACAAGAGCTAGGTTTGGTTGTTATGAAAGAAAAATCATTACATCCTTTCATGTCACTTATTATTTCTTAGAAATTCTTACATTTTCAATGATTTCCTAAGGCACAGGAAGGTGGCCCCATTAGGGATACCTAGTTTGGAAAACAAATGGGTTAATGTTTATGAACCTACTTAATTTTATGAGTTGCTGGGCCTCCCTCTTCTCCATGCCTGACTAAGTATACATTTCAAAGTGTGTTTTGTAGGGTGATTATTGTGAACATGTGGGTGATTTTACATTTTCAACTGGTGGTCTGTTGGTGTTGCCAGCCCTCCAGTTACCTAGTGTCTGCATTGGTGTCCATTGATGTGGGTGGTGTTTTTGACCTGCACGTGCACAGAAATGGATACAGAAGGGCGTGTTGGACTGAATGTTGATCGGCGATTGCAACATGCCCTGAGATCACGTGTGTACCCTCAGGTCCTGCATATGGCATGCAACTGAACCTTCCAAGTGGTGCCAGGTGTCTTGATCAACCCCTTTTCTAGAGGTTTCCTTTAGGTTAGGTTTGTTCGTTTTTAATTTGTCACTTTTGTAGACCTTTGCATGATCTATTATCCTAATTATTTTTTATGAACCAGAATGGGTTAGAGAGTTGATCTGCAGCCCCGTGCCTCTGCTTTGCAGTGTTCAAAATTGTTATTACTGCTCCCTTCCGTGAGGACTTGAGTGTTAGCTGATTGCTAGACATGATGTTGGGGTGAGCATACATCTGGGTTCTATTCTGCTTAAAGCTGTGATGGATCTGTCAGACTCCCTTTTTACCTGGCACTCCCCTCTCCCTTGGACCATTTCTTATTTGGACCAGTGGTTCCTGGCTGTTACTTGGAAAGCTTTGAGGGAAAGGAGAAGTCAAAATATCACATGGAGAGTCTAGAGCACTGCCAAAAGCTTGTCAAAGTTTGCCCGAACTATGGGTATGAACTGGGACGGCTGGATGCTCTAGTGAACCCTCTCTACTGACTCGGCACCATGCTCTGCTTTGCCATCGGTCGGACCTCATGCATTTGCTGTGGAGGCTATGGGGTCCTCACTATAACAAGAGTACGGGAAGCCTGATACCATAAACACTGGAGGGCAGCTTTGTTTTGGAAATAAAAAGGGGCATCCATTCAGCCGGAGGCCGCTAACATTTGGGGTCAGTATTGCTCTTGGGACTACACAACAAAGGCATTCCAGTCCTGGCCAGGTATCTCAGAATGGGGACCTTTTGACTAGGTCATTGGAATACGTCCCATTTGACTTGTGGATGTGGGGATTTTGGTGCCTGCTTTTAAACAGTGGTCAGGGAGCTGGCCTGCCCCCTCATCAGACTTCTTTCCCCTTGGAGGTTGGGCCGACTAGCCCTGCCCTGGGTGATCAGCAGCAGAGTGGGGCCTAGACTCGAGCAGGCACCCAGAATGGTAAAGTTTTGTGAGGATACTCGATCGGCAGAACACATACAGCAGCCCTGAATTTCCTGAATGCAAGTAAAGGCTTGAATTTCTAATGTTGTCTCATTTGCCTTTCTTTTGAGTTTTAGTACAGCAAATGTTATGGGGTATGCAAAATGGATGCTTGGATGGGGGTATAAAACTTCTTCACGTTTGGGTTCTACCTCAGTGTGAAGGAATTGCTTCCCCAAGCAGTTACCCCTCCCTCCTGCAGTTGTGGTCCGGGTCCTTGTTGGACTGGTGTCCCTGTCTGTGGCTGTTGATGCCATGTGTTAGTCCAACGAAGTGATCCTTGTTGTGGTGGTGAGGCAGTGGACTGACTTCCCTGCAGCTAAATGTAAGGTGCATTCAGGTTTTTCCTGGGCTCGGTTTTGTAGATGGAAATTCTGTTTGGACAGACCCCGGATCATGAACTTCTGCTAGTGATATGCCCTTAGCCTGCATCTGTTGGCCACGTGGTCTATTCTGTGGCAATAGTGACATTCTATGGGCCTGGCTGCTGTCAAGCTCCCTATTTTCCATTGTTATAGATATAGTAAAAGCCTCTGGTTTATTTGGGTGGTGCCCCCTTCAGAACTGGTGCTTTTACCATATGCCTCCATGTGTTTTACGTTCTCCATGCCTTTTTACCTGCTTTTGTTGTTTGACCCTGTGGCTGGTGGGCATTTAGTGTAGCTAGCCATTGTGCTTTTGCTGTAGACTCTTGCTCACTGTTGTTGTTCGACAATGTGGCAGGCAGCCATTTTGAGCAGCCAGACAGTGTGCTTTTTCCATAGGCTTGCATGTGTTCATTGCTCTCCATGCCTCATGTGGCAGGGATTCTGCACAAATACAGAACTATGTGCATGATTATAGGACATTGGTGTATAGGGACTGGGTCTTCCTGCCACCTTATTACCCAAGTGCCCATGACCAACTAGCTATAGTGTCTCACTTGCTCTGCTCTCCTGCTCACTCACAGAGAAACAAATGATTAGACACCCCAGAACACTACACTCCCAGATCTCTCAGGAATCATGGTAACAAGAGACAATCTTTCGCTCTCACTCTTGTACTTGTCCACAATAAAATCTGACAGAGACACAAAACTGTTGAAATATTTATTTTAATTGACGTGCCATAACATGCAGTACACATGCCACAACAAGCAGGATAATGCATAGTACAAATATAGTCAGAATAGCAGCTAGTCCATTAATCATGAAGGGAGATGTCATCATGGAAAGACAATAGGGCCTAACCTCCCTCGCCTTGCCACGGAGCAATATTATTATATGTTAGAAGATCTCTGGGCTTTGTCAGCAGACCCCATACCTCAGCCTATACATTGTATATCTACATCATAGGTGCTGTCTCGCTCTTCTCCCTAGAAAGGTCCCTTACCATGAATGTGCTGCCTATTTGTGCATCCCACTAATAAACCAAAGTATGTTGTCCAAACAACAGCTGCATCAGTACGTTTTGTCTAAGGGCTAAGGTTTGGCTGGAACAAAATAACAAGGGGCATTGTTGTTCGACCTTGCACATAATGTTCAGTAAAAATCCCAGTAACGTGCAGAGAGCAAACACATCGATGAGTTCTCATGTGAAAGCAACCACAGAAAATATTGCAAAAAATAAAGACATGCAGTAACATGTGCAAAGCAGCAGGCAGGCTGCAATGTGCTCATTCTAACTTAGTGAAGACTACAATGTCCCAATGGGTAACGTGACACTCATTGGTCATTGTTTTTGTTTGAAGAGGTGGACTGAGGCCATTTTGTACAGCCAGTCAGTGTGATTTTTTCATAGGCTTACATATATTCTTTGTTCGCCCTGCCTCTCTGCTCACTATTGTTGTTTGACCATGTGGCCGGCAGCCATTTTGTACATACATCCAGTGTGCTTTATTTCATAGGCTTGCAGGTGTTCTTTGTTCTCCATGCCTCATTGGTCGCTTTTGTTGGACAATGTGCATCCAGCCAGTGTGCTTTTATCATAGGCTTACATATATATTCTGTGTTCTCAATGCCTCCTTGCTCACTGTTGTTGTTTGACCATGTGGCTGGGGGCCAATTTGTGTAATCAGCCAGTGCGCTTTTGATAAGCCTGCATGTATTCTTTGTTCTCCATGTCTCCTTGCTTGCTGTTGTTTTTTGACCATGTGGCTGGTGGCCATTTTGTGCAGCCAGCCAGTGTGCTTTTCCATACGCTTCCATGTTTATTTTGGTCTCCATGCCTCTTTACTTGCTGTTGTTGGTTTGAACACATGGCCAGAGGCCATTTTGTATACTCAGCCAGTGTGCTTTTGCAATAAGCTTGCATGTGTTCTTTGTTCTCCTTGCAACCATGCTCACTGTTGTTGTTTAATCATGTGGCCAGCAGCAATTTTGTGCAGGTAGCCAGTGTCTTTTTGACATAGGCTTGCATGTGGTATACGTTTAATAGTATGCCTGAGATCATTGTAGTATATGTATATTATGAATTTGATTATGATGAAGGACTATATATTATATGCAGTTTTTAACATTTTTCACCTGCACTTTGTTGCCTCCCAATACATTTCTCTTACTCCATTAATACAAAAAATACTAATCCATTTTTCATTCTTTGTATTTAAATTTTTACTTATTTTTTATTTTTGTTTTTTTATAGATTTTTTTTATTTTTATTTCAATTTTTGTAATTTTTTCACAGTTTTTTATATTTTTCTCATTTTGCTTCCATTCATGACCCAGCCACCTGTTGGCTGCCATAGGCATACAGCCACACAACAGCATTCATATTTTTGGGTATTATTCCATTTCCCCTGTTACCTCCATTACCCCTTGCATGCCATAGGGTAGGTGTACTACAAGGACATTAGCATCATTCTTTTTTTAATGATTATTCCTTTCCCCCAGACCACATTGCTTGCTATCCACACACTACCCTTTATTGTTTAAGGATTCTTTCATTTACCCATGTACCTCCCTGGCTGCCACGGGTTTCTCCTTTACAATAGATGCACATAAAGAAAAGAACTATATCTATTTCTTCTGTGTTTTCCTGATTGAAAATTAAATGTTATGTTATGGTTGTGTGGTTTGACTTTAAAATGGTTGGATATATTATTGTCAATTATTATCTAAGTAACCAACCACACTAAATGATAGTATCTTTATATATAGTAATTCAAACTGCAACAATGCCATGCTTCTCTAAATGTTTTTCTTGCATGTATGCTTTTAGGTGCACAAGAGAAGAAACATCACCCATAGTACTGCCAAACAGAAGGCCTGTCCAAAACATGTGACCTCACAACACGTGACGTCAGTCCTCCATTCTCTTCTGCCTGTGCAGTCAGTGCCACTACCAGCCGGCAGCTTTAAGATGGCCCCAAAAAAAGGTAATGCCAAGAAAGTCGCCAGTGAGAAGAAGCAGCATTCAACCACTGGTGTGGCACCCACACATTTTTCAGGAGATGTATGCCTGCTGCACCTTCCTCCGGGGAATCTATGGAAATGCCAATGAACAGTGACGTTGAATTGGATTTATCCCTTTCGCAAAGTAGTACCCAATCATTTCAGGAAACAGAGCAAAGTGGTCAGCAGACCCAGCCAACAATAGTAGATCTTCCTGAAGTTGGAGCAGAACAGGAGATTGAGCTTCCTGCCAAGCAAGAACCTCCTCTTCTAGAATCATGGGCTCCCAGTTGTCCAGTAAGAAAAAGGAAGGGTACACCACCATCTTCTCCAAGCACCCCTTCTGATGATGATGATCTGGACATGGTCATGGCAGAGTCCGAGAGACACCAGGAGAAGCAACGGAAAATAAAAGTTCCTAAAAGCCCTAGAATTATGGATGAGGAGGAGGTTGATGACAAGCCACTCATTGTTATGGGAGCTGGCACAAAGGAATCCGACACTACCCCTCCTATTCATCCTGCTCCAAGGAATGTGGCACAGGAACCACAGACAGCTCCCATATTTCTATAGCGCCTGCTGAGACCTGCATCAACCCCTACCCTAGTAGAAGCATGCACAGCAGAGAGGCAATTTAGGACATGCCCACCTACCTCCAGTTCTTCTTCAGGGATTGACGCTGGCAAACTAAGAATGTACTCCCCCCAGTTAGTGACTTTTTGTTCACTTAGCAAGCAGGAGTACATTGTAACATGCTCCATTTGCTATGTGAGTGTTCGTCGAGGTAAGACTGCTACATAATATAGTACTGGAGGGTAAACTACCCATATGAATAAACATCACAAAATCCAGTCAGAGGAACACCTTCAGATATTTGTGGGATGTCATGAGGAAGAAGAGGATGACTATTTTACACAAATCAGCCCTGTCCCCAGCAGTGCGACAGCATCACCCGCCTCAGTGACTGCAAAATGGCACAAGACTCAGACGGAGACAACATGGCGTACACTGACTACCCCAAGACGGACATTGAGTCTACCACTTCCTACTGACTCTGAAGTCATCTGCATCAGTGGCCCCATAAAACAAGAATATCCAGGCTACTATTATGGGATTGTTTAATCAGGAAGGTCCCTATGACCACAACCACCCAACCATGCGTTTCTACAATGGGAAACTGCACAAATGTCAGTGTTGTATCTCCTCTCTTTTCTTGTGGAAGGCGCGGGATTTTAAGAATTTGTGGCAGCCATCTGCCTCAAATGGAAGGTTTCGAGTGGGAACTATTTTTGCCAGGATCTTTTAAGAGCATTCAATGTCATGCAACAGTAACCATGTTCGCCATGGAGAAATCCTGTATAGCTGCAAATATCTTGGATCCTTTTAACAGCAAGGTGTTTGAATGACTGAGACCCAGAAGTCTCAGGACTGGACTTGTTGCCACAGACAATGGCAGTAATCTAGTTAAGGGCATGTCAGATAGTGGCTATTTTAGAGTCCTGTATCTCACACATTGCATCAACCTGGTTGTGTAGGATTTGTGTAAAATGAAGACAGGGCCTGATGTGACTTCTGTCATCCCTCTGTGGTAGAGGTTTCAAGTACTGAGTCAAGCTGGTGGATTACCGCCCGTCATATTTAGCTGTATTACAGCTGAACCTCCATCCACAGTGACATAGTGATTTTCTTTGCATAAGAGGTACACTGGCGACTGCGCTGTGGATTCCTATCCTGGCTAACATTAATCCATCACCTCCAGGTTGCAGGTTACCGCCTTGCATGATGAGATTTCACAGCTGTGCTGGCGCTGTTCAAGCTACAGATTCCTAATGGAGGGAATCTGTCCCTGGAGGCGTTCAACAATGTGCCTGTGGCTATGGAATGGATTCTAGCAGCACCTACCTGATGAACGGTGGCTACATTTGTCCACCTGCATACCACACCATACAACACACTCCATTTACACCATGATCCTTTGCCATTCCACCACAAAACAACATTTTCCAGCAGAAAACACTCATAGTAACACAATGAAACACAATTTTACCCACATACACCACAGCCACAGCAACCACCACAATAACACAATCATCTGAAACCAACGCACTGGCTCAAAAGTACACCTGCACACATGACAGCACCAAGCAGAACCAAACAACCACACTCACCTGAATATTACATACCAGCACAAAAACACACAACCAATAATTTGCAACAAATACCAAACCCACAAGCAACTGCCAAACATACAGACACAAGCACATCAGCTACTCTAGCTCCTTCCACCTCAACCAGCCAATCCACTCCCACGTCTCATATCCTTTCTCCTCCTTCCCAATTCTTAAACTACCTTGAATAGACCCCTGCCAGACACAATCCCACCACTTCAAAGAAAAAGCCTTGAAGTGCCTTCTATGTGTCCAATAGATGCCCTTTCCAGAGGAGGTTGTGCCTGGACTATATGCAGGAGACAAGTTAACAGCAACAAAAGCCAGGAGAAATTGGATTTTCAAAACATCAGTCAGGGCCACGTATGTGTTACATTGCCAAAATAATGTACATGAGAGATATATTACATGATTGATTTCTTGAGCTTAACTTCCACAAAATTTGCCTTGCATTGATTTATTCTGTATAATCCAGTGAGTTAATAGAACGGAATTCATGTAATATTATGGTGCATATTCTAACTCACATACATAACTGGAAATACAACATGTTTCTGACATATCCCATTGTAAAGTTCAAAGATTGTCAGTGCTTCCAATTGTGACGGATTTTGAAAATGTTGTACTTGCATTAATTTTGTAAAGGAATAAAAATACTTTTGTTTTTATTTAAAATTAGGTGATGATACAGGTGGGTTCCATCCAAATTAATAGGACATTTAAGTCAACGCATGGGTCAGGATCATATGTTAAGTGACAATTCAATGTACACAAGTAATACGGAATGCTCACCTTCGATTCTGGTGATCAAGTTGCAGCAACAAAGGCAGGACTTGTACGATCAGGTTAACAAAGGAAACGGAAGTGTAGAAGGGAAAAAGATAGGTTTTTACTTTATATGCCTTCCAATCTGCCAACTCGGGTGTGGAGGTTACCCAGCTACAATTACCTTGACAGGAAGGCACATCATTATTGACCTGGCTGAAAAACTTGCTGCGTTCATGCCGCAGCCACTTTTTCCTATGTAGCCATTGACGCATATGTAAAGTGCTGGTGGAGAAGGCTGGACTTGTTCAGCTTATTGTCTAATGACCCACTAGCATCTAAATAGAGTGGGTAGACCGCCTAGTCGGCAGATGGATTGTCTGTTGAAAAAACAATGGGAGGACCAATTCCACCAAATCTAAATCTTGCCCATAGTTAGCAACACACTGACCACCTGCAGAAGAATCTGCACTAATTTCAGCCATTCTTTTATAACTTGGAAGCAGTTGCGCATTATTCATAGAGTACCAGTTAAAGCCCTCATACAGGAGGTGCCATCACATAAGAACTCAACCTATTGCATGTTTCAATGTCTGTTTGAGCAGTACAGACAGATCAATGACTATGTCATTATAAGAGAAGGGGACTCTATTGGGAAAAGTATGACCATGGATGTGGACAAATGGGGCCTAGTCAAATGCCTGTCAAAGATACTACTCCCTTTTGAGGTTTCACACAGGAAGTTCTCAAGGAGGAAAGCATTATGGGCCAAGCTATCCAGTTGTTGCATCTGCTACAGGACCAAGTAAAGAAGGTGCTGAAAGGTGTGCAGTTGCAGGTGTGAATGAAAACACATAGGTCCATACTTTGGTTGACAGCTTAATCCTTTCTTTGACTGTTAATGCAAGACTGCAAAATGACATCCCTCTACTAAAGAGTGCATCTGTGCCACACTACTTGATCCATGCTTCAAAAACATATTCTGGCAACTTTCATTCCTTTTTCTCAAGGGAATGTGTCAAAAAACAAAATATTGTTTGTTGAGCAACCCTGAGACTTGGAAGAAGAATGGCTGGAAATTACTAAAATCCCACTGCCAGGCATACGTTCTGGGCTGCCGTCTTCAACTTTCAAAGAGGACAGTCTTTTCTCACAGATGCCACCGCCAGTAACAAGGGGCAGGTCTTACGTCCAGTGCAGAGGCAAATTCAAAGGAGGTTGAGCAAGTTACAGCACTAATGACCACTGAGAGGATGATCCAGGGGTTTCTGGATGACCCAAAAGAGGTCTATCTGGATCAAAGCCCATTGGTGTATTGGAATGTGAAGATGCACCAATGACCAGTGCTCAGTAGGCTGCCAATATAGTATCTGGCTTGTTTGGTAGCCAGTATATCTGCTGAGCATGTTTTCAGTGAAGCTTACATAGTGCAGCTGACACGGTTGTCACAAGGGGAAGGACGAGTTTCTCACCTCAAAACACGGAGTGACTGGCGTTGATCAAAATGATCCAATATTTTTTATACCACACAATTGCAATGCTCCTGAAACAGCTCAAAAGGAGGTAGATGATTGGTCAGACTCAGTGTGTTAGCTGACCAACTTCTGGTTGAACCACCTGAATCTGAGGACAAACTTTACTTCTTTGACTGAGTATTGCACCATAGTACTTTGTGCCAGGATTTATGCTGCCCACAATTTTTAGTCCCATGTATGGCTGGATTAGAGTTGGACCAGTGTGTAGTGAAGAAGCCTCCCCATTCCCGTCAGGACATTGGAGACAATGTATGCCTCCCTCACATGCCTATCCGTTATTTGCATCACTGAACAGGGCTGCCCCAGAGGATCATTGATTTACAAAACTGCCAAATTCCGATCTGTTGCTTACATCAAAGATGAGATACAATTTCATGCCTACAACCATGCTTGGATTGAAAGAAGTAATTACTAACTATTTCGTCATTAAGTGTTGATATATTATTGAGTGATTGCGAGTCAATGTTGATGATTTATGTGGTGGCAGACAGTGAGAGAGGGTGTTCAACTAATTAGTAAACTTGATTTAGATGATTTGCAATGTTTAAGGCCTGAAGGGAGATCTTTTTTCCTGAAGGTGATTGGCTTTTTAATAATAATATTAATAATAAAGATCTATATGCGACATATATAAAACAAATATAGCCATAAAA
Source organism: Lissotriton helveticus (assembly GCF_964261635.1). NCBI lineage: Eukaryota > Metazoa > Chordata > Amphibia > Caudata > Salamandridae > Lissotriton > Lissotriton helveticus. The sequence goes on along the minus strand of NC_136071.1, from coordinate 1,212,727,582 downwards.
GATACCTGGCCTTATAAAACCTAGCAAAAATTTACCTGCAGGGTCCACTTCTTTTTTCTAGTTCTTCAGAGACCAACCCAGTCACTTAGGTAACAAACACAAATCTATACAAAATACCACAATTCTGCTTCTCTACTTGTTCTTCAACAGCAGAGTATTACAGGTCTATCTCGCTTGGGTCGTGTCTGGTATGGAGTTACTTGGAGTCAGGAGGAGGTTGGCAGGACTACCTAAACAGCTAGAAAAAGGAAATGATCAACTTCAAAGGGAAACCATGATGACACCTAGTACTTAGCTCTGTGGAAAGGAAAAACGTGCTGTAATTTGGAAAAAGTGCTGGCAAAAATGAAACTCCTCTTGTTTTTGCTGTGCCTTAAAGTCTTTTTGGTGCACTACTCATTTATTTATTTATTATTTATTTGCGAGTTTGTAACGCGCTAGGATCACCTCCCGAAGGAGTATCTCCGCGCCTTTGGCAACCTAGAAGCAAATAAACAACCTGTCGCTGTATCTCCATGATTTAGAATAAGAACGTTTTCAGCTGTCTCCTAAAAGCTAGGTGCTCTTTGCAGAGTCTCAGGGAAAGTGGAAGGGTATTCCACAACATGGGGCCCGCAATGGAAAGTGCTCTGTCCCCTTGTCTCACCTTTTTCGCTCTAGGTATCTGCAGCAGAGCCTGTTCGCTTGATCTCAAGGACCGTGAAGGCACATAGGGTGAGAATTTGCTAAGCAGATATAGAGGGCCTTTTCTCGAAAGACATTTGTGCATAATACAACACACCTTAAACTTCACCCTTTGTTTCACAGAAAGCCAATGCAACGCAGTCAAAAGGGGTTTAGAGGGTGTTCGGGGGGGTTTATTAAGGACAAGGCGAGCTGCTGTGTTTTGGACGACCTGCAATCTCGAGGTAACCCCCTCATTTGCAGAGAGGAGCAACCCATTGCAGTAGTCCAACCGACTCAATATCAGGGCTTGTACCAGGGTCTTCCTTGTTGAATCCGGCAATAGGGGAAATACCTTCCGCAACATCCCAATTATGTGGAAGCAGGACCCTACCACTTGGGCAGTATGGTTTTTAAAGGAGAGGTCCTGGTCTAGGCGCACCCCGAGATCCTTGACCACCTGTTTAGGCTCCGGGACTGGGCCGAGGTCCTGTGGCCACCAGTCTGGGGACCAAAGGATCTTGGCTTCCCCGAACAGCATCACCTCCGTTTTCGCAACATTGCATTGCAGGAGGTTAGATGCCATCCAGTGGGCCACTGCCTTCATCCCCTGGGAAAAGGAGTTCCTGATCTCATCCGTAAGGATCTTAAAAGGGAAGAGGAGCTGGGTATCATCTGCGTATGACGCAGGAATGAACCCATGGGATCTCATGATGTTAGCGAGGGGGGCCACGTAGATATTAAATAAAGTAGGGCTCAAGCAAGAGCCCTGTGGCACCCCCTTTGAGATCCCCGACTCCTCTGACCGATAAGCACCCAAGGTGACTGTTTGGGTGCGATCCCTCAGGAAACTCATAAAGCGCACCTTCCTTTTTGTCCTTCTCCTTAACTCTACAATTAGTTTCTGTTTTACGATACTCAGGCATTTTCCTCTCCTGCATGAATGAAAGGCGAAAGTTGAGTTTAACACTCCTGCTTACCTATGGGACAGTCCAGTGAGGCACCCAAGAATGACGTACATTCTGAGAAGAATGCAGGTGCACCGCCAAATTTTGCAAAACATTATCATTTTTATTTTAACAATCATATTTTTCAGAACTTGGCGAGTTCACTTCATTCCCCCATGATTTTTAATAAATTTTCAAACCAAGATGATAGAACATGTCTAATAATAACCTGGGTCTCTGAGGCAGAAGGTCAGTTTGCAATTCATTTAACTGAACTGTGTCAAACACATTCATTCATTTCCTTACACAACAGATTTATGATGATGTACTGCTCATTGCCGTGATGAATATTGGTGCTGTGTTGTATAGTGTTTGTCTTTATCACACCTTTACACAAATCCCATCCATTCATTGAACCCCTAACTCTCTCCCCCAACCTGTGTGATTTATTGAGGCATTATTTAATTTACACCAAATGGATCACACACTTGGTGGAGGGATGTGGTTAAATGCGACACCAACTACTGAGAGATCTTTATTACCTGAGTAATAACTCACACCAGCATCACTTTCCCAACCAGACATAAAAAACATCATCATTTAGGCCTATATTATGTGTAAACTCTGAATCTTGTCCACTTCAGACTTTGAGTATACTTTTACTAACTTGCGAATTTCATAACTTTGGTTTTCAGTAAATTCCATGCTCCCAGTTGCTCAGATAAATTTACTGCTGCTAATTTGTTTAATATTTGATAATCTTTGCTGCGTCATGGTGGTAGTAGTCTGGTTTCAGACTTAGAAGGTTATTAACTAAATGTATCATCTATTAACTGTGTTTTTCTGTGATGGACAATCCTTTTGATTAATATCACAGTTGGAGCTCACAAAGTTGGGAGTGGGACCTCTCTTGTGATTTCTTCCCTGTTAACACACTACCACTACCATTAGGAAGGCACTTTGGGAAAACTTTCAGTAAGGTGTTGGAAGAATGAGAGAGGTAGCAGCCATCATCTATTCAGAAACACTTTTTCTGGCATAAAGTATAATAGAAATGTTTTCCTTTACTAAAAAATGTCCAAAGTAAACCCACGCAATCCACCCAAAAGAGGTTCACCCCTCTCCCTAAACAATATCTCCCCAACCAATATCTGAAATGTAAATGTCAATAAAGGTCTAAAACAAAGTCCAAAAGAAATTGTCCTGCCAAATTCCCTCCCTCACCATCCACAACATAACTTTCTCCCACCAAACCAAAAATGAAAGAGGGCTAAAAAGAGGGCATTCCTCAGGAGGGTCTGCAGGTCTTCGACCCTGGCCTGGGAGGCGTGCCCTTCAATGGCCCAAGTGTGCCAGCTCACACAGCATGCAGCGATGTAGTAACAGTCCGAAGTGTGGGCAGCAATGGTTGTATGGGCAGCTGCCGGCAGGGCTGGCATTGATGTGGTCTGGGGGCTGGAGGTGCAGCTGGCTGGCTGCCACAACTGGTGACCAGGGCAGGGGCATGTGTCTCACCCTCCTCCTCCACTAGCCATTGATAGACCCCCCAATGGCCTCCAGCCTCTGCCCCCGGAGCCTGGCTGCAATCTCCTGCCAGGCCGGTGATGAACCAGCAGGAATAGCTATATCAAGGAAGAAAAAAAAGAAAAAGGCACATTTTAATCAATCCTCTGTGCGAAACCATTTTCAAATTATATGTAGAAGCCCGGTAGCAGTACATTGTTTATCCCTTTGGACCATCCAAATTTTTGATATGATTAGGAGAGTCCTAGGGGAATGATTTTACCTACACATACCTCACATAAAATCACCGACTAGCTAAAAGGAATTAAGACAGCGTAACCCCAGATAAAAAAAAAAGTAAAAAAGTTTTCTGAGTGATTTGATAAAAACCCCAAAAAATCTTTGTATGGAAAAAGAACAACAACTCTCATAAATGAGTAAGGCATCATCTACAATGGAGTTCAATTATTCTATTCTGGTTGTGGTAAATTTAGGATGGAGGCATGCTAACTAGCTCATCGGCTACTAATTTGCTACACCCTACAGTCTGCAGCTGGGGCAGCTGCAATGTAACTCTAATGGTCCTGCTCTTTTCCAAATGCCCTTCAATTCTACTTTGATTTCAAAGAGGTAAATGAATAATATATGTCGCACACATCATGCATAACATGCAGATGACAGATATTCTGTCTGCCATAATTAGACGGTGGGAAAACAAATACACTGCAGTAAAGGGAAAGGAACGGGATATGTAGATTTTATTGGACACGTTCATCACAGAGTACCGCATCCTCAAAACTTGAAATCACAGGCACTTAATCACAATTTACTTCATTGTCTCACCCTCAAACACAAATTATTTCAAACAAACACATTTGCTTGGATAAAAGGAAAAGAAACTTGACTAACTCTACTGCAGGATAATTTAGAGGGAATAGGCCGGGAAGGTAGCGGTTGTGCATAAGCTTTGGCTTAGTCAGTCACTACAGTTGAAACTGAAAGTTGACAAGTGTCAAAAAGGAAACATTTGAGCAGATGTAAATCCATTATGGAAGTTATTATATAATGAAATGAACTACTAGACCCACAAAATGTGCCACCTGCCAATAATGTACTTTAATTTTTTTTTTAGTAGGCTGGGACAGATCTTAGGAACTTAGGAACAAATAAAGGAGTGAAGTACTAGGAGGTGACTGAGTGGGCACTATGAAGGAAAGGAAAGTCATCTTGTTTTTGTTTCAGTTAGCAATCCATATAAAACTTTGCAAATGTTGCATTAACTGAAGCAGACATCTCATAGCCAACACTGCAATGCCAAATTGAATCATGCAGCTGTTAGGTTATGGCCCATGGGTCACAAAATTCTATGGTTATGGAGGTCATGTATAATGATGGGTGGGATCTGCCTTGCTTAACAAATAGAGTGGTATACTAGTAATTATCAATAAACAAGCAATATGACTTACCAATGCCTGTCCCTGTCACCACAGGAACACCCCCTTAACCACTACCTCATCTGGTGCAATGGTGCTGACCCCAGCACTGGTGGTAGATGCAGTGATAAAAAAAGCATTACACGTTTTAGATAGCAGGTACTTCTACCCTCTTTATTTTTATTAATAAAATACAACCACAATTCATCACAACAGTTCAGTCCTCAGTATCTTCTCCTATATCAAAAATATTTCTTTGGGCATTTTGTTGGTTGACAATATTAGAAAAGCCAGGTAGTCAAGCCATCCAAAACCTTTTCATAAGAAAGCGGCAGAGTTATGATTATGACTGAGTCATTTGAAAGGCAATGAAGGGGTATGAAAAATTGGTCAATGAAGCAAATAGGGTTTTGGTTGGCATATGCAATGAGACCATCATGTTACTACTTTCCAGCCATGCTGCACTGCCACTGAAACTGCTGGGATACTGAATAATACATACAGCACAACATTGGGGCTGTCACCATAACCATGGCCACTCTCATACTTTTATTGTTTGAGCAAGAGCAAGGAAAAGAAAGCTGTCTCAACAAACAAGCATAGAATTGCTTGTTTGGTTTTGCAAACTCTGCAATCTTCACAGTAGAATAACTAATATATTCTCTCAGTCTTAAAGCACCAATCCCTATGGTATATAAGGTAGGGGATGGATAAAGCGTAACAACCGAGCAGTAGAAAGATACTGAGGAGTACAGACAGGAGGAAGTCAGCTACAGAAATAGGAAATATGGAAAAAAGATCATGCAAGGAGGAATAACAAGAATTACAAACATTAAATAGAACAAAGAGGATTTAAAAAAAAAATTCACAGTATAAGAGAAACAAGGACAAATGATTTTAATGGGGAAAGATAAAAGTTGGGAAATAAATAATATTAAGACATTTCTGGGACCAGCAGAGCCATCAGCTGTGGTTCTGGTGGTAGCCTCCGTCTGACCCTCCGATGCCCTCTTCTTCTTGTCCTTCGGTACTGATGTAAGAAATAAAGAAGATAACACAAATAGATTAGTAGTTAATCTCCTGGAAAATTGTTTAACAGGCAAAGACAAACACAGTACTTTATTGACATTGCACTTTTTAAAATCAGATCACCTATGTTATTAGTATTGAGTTGACCTATTCCTAATTTCCTAAACCTTCCCCAGCCCTCCTCCAAATTTGGAGCTGTAATGCATTGCAACAATTGATCTTTGTTTCGCATCCCACATTGATGGGCCAACTCAGGCAGTTTCCCTTTTCAATGCACAGATGCATACTACACATAATTGGGATATTGCTTGGGACTGTACGAGCTATGTAAAAAAAAAGACACTGAGCACCCTAACTGATATTACTACTCCCACAGTACCACTATCTTATTAACAGGACCGAGGAGTCTGCATGACTTCTTAAACAATCATCCCAAGCGAGTGCCTACAACTATGAGTACAACTAGGCACACCAAGCACCTGGCTCGCTCAAATTGGATCACATAAATGTTGTAATGTTACCTGAACTTAACCTACCTCTGAGTGTGAGCAGCATGCTTTTTTTAAAACAAAAAATTAGCATTATAGGACAAAACACATACATAATTAATCACCAAGCCCCACAACCTGGATGCCCAACAGGCACAGCAGATTTTACTCGCGGTCAAGGATGTCGCCCCAGTGGTACGCCAAAAGCAGCTGGGTGTGCCGAAACTCCAGTTCACCTCCACACACATGGGTGCACCCTCCTCTACAGAGGTTGACGCTCTTGCAGGTTGTACTCGCTCTTGGACCTGCTGCCTGCTGTCAACATTGAGGGGAGCAGGGTGCTGCACAAAACAAACTAGTGCAGCACACCTTGCCAGCACCGACAATTGCAAGGTGGCACGGGTAGCACCTGAACTGGCTTCCCCTTTCCCATGCTCTGTCATGGCACTAGGTGGGAGTAAAAAGGAAATAGGAAATAGAAGGACTAGAAAGTAGGAAATAAAGGAAAGAAAATGGAAAATTGTAAAATACACAAACACAAATACACACGCTAATATAGTAAAGGTAAAATAGTGGTGGATAAGTGTGATGGGGTGAGGATTACAGAGATTAAGGGTAGATGAACAATTAGGCCCAGTACCATGCATAGAACAGGTAAAACAAAATGGCTGTGTATGCAGGTGACGGTGTGGTGCCGTTTGTGCTCGCTTTGTAACAGAGCATGATACTTGCACCAATCAGCACGCATGAGCAGCCAAGCACAACTCAGCCCATTCACGGTGTAAGGCAGAGTTCTTGTGGTGTTTTTTAGTCACTCCATGGGATTCTGCTGGGCAGAACTCTGCGAGTTCTGCCCAGGCCTATTTTCCACTAAATATTCCACAAATACTCAGAACTCTTTTTCTGAATAAGACGTAGACATACACTCTTCTCAACAGCGCAGCAGAAGCAGCAATTCATAGCTAGACTCTTCAAGAGTTTTGAGCCGAGACACCGCCAAATTACTATGCACAGGTTGAAGCTCCATATCAGTGGATACGCCCTCCTGATATGAATCGGACATACAAATTGAGGGTGAAGTTCCACATACGATTAAAGTCATATTCTGGCTGAATTTAGCTAAGGAATATGACATTCTCTTTGCTGAGATAGATTGGCTGCCTGAACTTGCTAGAAAAGTCCCACAAGGGAAGATGTGATACTACCTTACTTTTCTGTTCTTGTTTCAGAGGAAGTTAAAGAAACGTATGCTGCAGAAGGGGCTCTTGAGCAGGCCCCAGAATTACATCACAATCAGGCGGGTTGGGATAAAGACTCACCTTATCATGTTATACCTTTAAGGTCCAGTCGGCAGGTAAAACCAGAATATCTTATTAAACATGAAGCTAAATACCCTGCAAGGGAGATTCTATCACTATTAGAATATCGATGTGTGATTGAGTCGTGTGTTGTACCTATGAATAATCCATTATTTCCTGCGATTAAACTTGATCATTCCTATCAATTTAATTCAATTCAATTCAAATACTCTTTATTCGGATAAAATATCCATAAAAGCACAGATCATCACCACCAATAGAATTATAATTATACAATATCATCCAACACATATATAAAATTGAATTAAAAGAATTAAGAAATGAGGAGACCTGTAAAATCTAGCATCACTGATAGCATAGTGCAAATGCAAGGTTTTAGACCCAGGTGGAAAATTGGCAATAAAGTGCAAATAAAGTACAATACATATGTTCAAATAAGCAGCATAAGCTAGCAGCAACATAGTCCGGGATCAAATACTATAAGCTTTACAATAGTATGCAAATCAGCAATATTTAGTATTAAAGTGCTATGAAATTCAATATATCGATCAATGATACACATCAAAATGAGGGGGTTAACAGAATATATATCAGATGGTACAAATGTAAATGAACGCCAAGGAAACTTTGCATATTTAATTGGCACGTTAAAGTTCGTTCATGGAAGCACGTGAACGTACCACGGATTGCAGAAATGTGCTTACTCGCAAAATCATCTCATGGCTTCCTAACTGCAATATTTTGTGATATGCTAAATTAAAATCAGTAATAACTCGTACCTTACAATAAGGAATTAAATACTGTTTGGTGTATCTGGCATATCATTTGCGGAAAAATAAAAAATGTAACAAAGTCTGTTTTCCACCTGTACCACATGGACAGCACATCTTCTCAAGGTTTTTATTAAATCCTATCGGAAAACGAAGTGAGTATTTTATGCTGCCATCCCTGAGACGGAAAAGTAAACTCCCCTTCCATCTCGCGATGTTTTTCCTAAGGTATTCCTGTGGTAAATGATGTTCATTACTAGGTACCACCAAAATAGGAATATATCTAACAATCGTAGGTTTGTGGTACTTTGTGCTTTCTCTTTCCTTGCGATACAGATCATATAGCACCATCCTTACTGATTTTATGCTTATACCATCTGTTACTACTGGGTGTAGAAACATGTGTTCCAACTTTACACTGACTAAACTGTTTTTTTCTGTGTCAAGCCACGGTATACTGCTACCCCTATCACACTTGAGGCAATCTACATTTATCTCTTGTGTTAAACTCGCGGCGGGGTTCTGCCATAACTTTAACCAGAATAATACCGGACGTGATTTGATGAAATCTTCCACATAATGTAAGTTCAGTTCTTTGTGGAACATATAATTTGGAGATGAGATTTGTGCCCCAAGGATTTTTCTACAAAATCTGTTTTCCTCAATTTGAATCCTGCTGCAATTCACATACCTCCAAACTTCGGCACCATAGGTAGCCGATGGTACGCATTGAGACTTATATATCTGTAATAGTGGTAGCACCACCTCTGCTTGTCTAGGCTGCCTCAGACTAATAATGGAATTAACCGCTTTCCCAAGTTTATTTCTGCCAAGAGCCACATGGGCTTGCCATGAACCTGAGTCCAAGAAAACTAGGCCCAAGTAAGGGAAAGACTAGTGCATGTTAGGGAATCATTACCCGAAGTTATATGGTTAATACGGTGTTTTTTTGGCCCGCAGGACGTTATGTAAGACTTTTTAAAATTAGTGCAAAGGTCCAGATCTGCCATAAAGGACATGAAACCCGTAATTAAAGTGCGTAGTACTTTTGGAGTGCGGCTCATAAGGACCGCATCGTCCGCATATAAAAGTAGAGGAAGCAATTTGCCGTTAATTTTGGGTACATCGTAGGTCAATTTAGACACGGAAGTGTGTAATTCATTTATATAAAGAATAAAAAGTAAGGGGGCTAAAACACAACCTTGTCTGACCCCTCTGCTGATTATAATGTCCCCGGACACCTCCCCCTCATTGGTTATCCTAACCCTTGCTTTCAGGTCTCTGTGCAAATACGCCATAAAGTGAACCAGTGCCTCATCCAACCTATACTTTAAAAGAATCTCCCATAAACGTGATCTATTAACAAAATCAAAGGCTGAGCTCAGGTCCATAAAACCCAAATATAGTGGAACTTTTTGGGCAATGGTGTATTTACCCAATATAAGGTTTAAGTTCAGACACTGTTCCACAGTTCCGACATTGGACCTAAAACCCAGCTGACAATAATTTAAAATTTGGTTGTCTTCTGCCCAACACCTAATCTTGTTGAAGACAACCCTGCCCAAGATCTTCAAGGTGTTATGTATAAGAGAAATTTGGCGATAACAGCTGGGGTTAGATCTGTTACCCTTCTTAAAAATGGGCACAATAGTACTAGTTGACCAAGTGATTGGAATTGTTGTATGAGTCAAATTATTAAAAACCTTACGTAAAAGTGTAGACCAGAAGTCAGGTTCAGATTTAATGAGGTCGATTGACAGTCCATCTGAACCTGGGGCTTTATTCTCGGCGCTTTGATTTATGGCATCTTCGATCTCTGGTATAGATATAGATATATCAACCTTTGTGACTGAGCTGTGATTATTAGAGGTCATTATGGGAGCCGTATATATTTTTGCAAAATGTTCCTCCCATAACTCACTAGGTATATTGCAACCGATGGGAGTAATATTCGATCCCATAGACCTCATGGCTTTTACTTCATTCCAAAACCCAGTTACATCTTTAAGTGAGGCAGCGCAAGCAAGAGTATCCCTTCATTCCTTCAGTATCTCATCCGAGCGCAATTTAGTTAATTTCTTATAACGCGCTCTCAGTGCTCTGACTAAAGTTATGTCATGGGGTTTATCCGCTAATGCTTCACGGAGTTCTTTGTTAACCCGGGAATAGGTGCCATCGAACCATCTAGGGTTCTTGCTCAAATTAGTAGCAGGTCTTGAGATTTCTTGTTTTATACCAGCGCATAGCCCTGTAAAGGCCTGAATAATCTCTGCACCTGAACAGCAACTAGACAGGCACGTCTCCACTAATATGGGATAAGATTTTATCATCCGCGCAAAAAGGGCTTTATTGTCTCTGCCCTTCCAAATCACTTTAAGTTTGTCGGTTGATGCCACCAACTTCATAGCCCCTATTTCCTTTCGGATTAAGATTTTAGTTAAAACTCTAATAGTTGTTAAAATTGGATTGTGGTCACTTTCACTAGTACCCAAAACCTCAACCTTAACTAAATATTTAACCAATGAGGATGATATAAAAACAAAATCTATAATGGATGAACAGCCAGGTCCTCTATAGGTAGGCAATGGTCCCTTGTCTGAAATGACACCTGCCTTTTCCATAACAATAATTAAATTCCTGGGGAATAGATAGTTGTAAAGTTCTTCCCCTCTTTTGCATTGGATGGCCCATACAAGTGCAGCGGCAAGGTTATCAGTTCCACTAAACAAATGTGCATTAAAATCCCCCCCAAAACAAATTCCATCCAATTTGCCATACCTCTGTTCATCTTCTAGATTATCAATAAATTCAAACACATTAAAAACGTTCCTATTGGGTAGTGATGTAAAATCACTGTTATAAAAATTAATAAAATATATTGTAACTCCCTGTGAATAGATAGTAGCATGAAAATTTCCATTATTTGACTCAAATTCTTTTATGTTACTCCCCGTTGAAATCTCTATCCATGTTGATAACCCCCTGCTAGGTCGGCCAATTGCAGGGCTAGTACAATGGTGTTATAACATACAAATCCCTCGAGAAACAGATCACTAGTGCACCATGTCTCTTGGAACATCAAGCTGTCGAAATTACAGACCAGATTCATCCACTCCTCTGAGTTTAATTTGGATTTTAGACCAGCAATGTTCCAACGGAGGACATTTAGATCTCGGTCTAGGGGCTTAGGATCGATAACTGTCAGACAGGTCTTTAAGGATTCCACCGGGAGAACATTTTGAGTGGTGGCTGGCGGTCTGGATTCACTATCAACCAAACAGGTTATTAATGAATCCCCCAAGGAAGCATTTTGAATAGGGTCTAAAAATCTTGGTTCAGTATCATCCAGACAGGTGGTCGATAGTTCCACTGGTGCCACTACAGTGATCAATGGTTTATTCGATAGTCAATCTTAACTCTCCAGGTCAGACAGAACGGAGAACCGGTTATATGTGGTGTATGTCAGGGTGGCATGGTTACAGACTCTCCAAGGAGGTCTGTAAAAGTAACCCAACGGCAATGAGTTTATGACGGTTGGGGCAATGTAATGGTTTGTGTGACCTAATACCCACTTTACCTGGGAGGGAGGCCTACATTTTACGATTATACAGTCGCCCATGATGTTTTTTATTGAAAGTCCCACCCATCCACCCATCGCACCTTCAAGATCTCACCAACATTCTCCATCCCTAACCCCCTATGATTGGGTAACCAAGCAACACACTTGTTTTTAAGTTGATCCCAAGATTCAGTTTGATCTTTCTTTAATTGGGGTACGCCAGCTAACACTACGACATAGGGACAGGCTTCAAGTGGTAAATGAAGGACTTCCTCAGATGGGTTTTTGGCTAGTGTGTCGGAATTAGGGTTGATATATGAAGCAGTAGCCAATTTTATGGCAGCTAAAGCATGCAATCCAAGACTAGTAGGTGTGGGAATACGGGGCAAATTATTGCTAGGAGGCCTGTTCTAGACAGGTACCTTTAACAAGGGTAACTAACCAACCATGGAGCTAGGCATAGAAATAGATAACAAGCTATTCTTATTATTATTGCCACTCTTTTCACATATAATATTAACACCAGAAGGCATACAATTCCCATTTTCCATTGCAGTGCCCTGATTGGTTGCCTCTATGCTTTTTAAATGCCGTTCCACCCATATTTGATCAACAATAGCAGCCCCTCTTCTTTTAACATCCTCTTTCTTTACCAAGTTTTCTAATCTATCCAAACAATTGAAAAGGGCAGTCAATTGTTTATCCATTAAGGCTTTCAAACGATCAAAAGCAGAGTCCACTAAAATGTCAATTACATTTTCATTTGGCCTTCCAGGTGTACCATTAGCTGATATATTTTCCGTTTGGGTATAAGTAGAATTAGGTGTGGCTTCTGTTGTTGTTAAATCTACAGTGCTGCCAGTTATTTCGCAGTAGGACCAGTTGTTATACCAGTTGCTCCGGTGGCACCACGGCTCCACATACTCTAAGGGGTAGGTTGAGATTTTTGGCGGGATGGTTGTTTCCTCTTACTGCCAATCATTTTTGATGCTCCTCTCTTTGTTTTCTCTCCCACAGATTTGGTAGTTAGAGCCGGATTAGCAACATTAATATTGGCTTGGAGCCGTGATGGACAGTCTAGGTTTTCCCCTACATTTTTGTCAGTCACAAGACCCACAGTTAGCATTTCTTGGCGGATGGAATCGTCAATTATTACGTTAGGCGATAACGGTAGAGGCACCACAGAGTTACTACTCTCTGTCAAACCAGAAGTATGCGGATGAGATGACAATTGACCCATAGAGAGTCTTCTCTGGGTTATTTCAATTACAGAGGAAACCATGTTGACGGCTTTTTCAAGCATACTTAAAAAAGTAGTGGTATTAGGATTCTTTGGACCCGTGGTAGCTGTATGTCTCCCCATACTTAGTTTCACTCACCTCTCTGTGGGTCTTAGAGGGGGGGCCCAGCCCAGCCTCTGCCTGCCTCTGACGGCCCGCGCCGCCAGTGCGCGTCCCGTGGTGCGGGAAGCGTTCCGGTCTTTTCTATCACCTCCGGGCACTGCGGTGGCGTCACAGGTGCGCCCTGACACCCGGGGTACCTGGGAAATGAAGTCCTCGGCCCTTGCCCTTACTGCGTTGAGAGGACGCAGGACTTTGAAGCCATTGCCCTTACGGCTGAAACTGCGGAGTTTCTGCAATTTTAGGCGAGGTAAGAGCTTTGTGACCTGATGGCCGCCCCTGAAGCTCTCGGCGCTCCGGTTTTTTCTATTGCCTCGGGGCGCTTGCCGTGGTGTCACAGGTGCGCCCTGATCCCCAGGGCACCTGGGAGATGAAGTCCTCGGCCGTTGCCCTCACGGCGTTGAGAGGACGCAGGACTTTGAAGCCATTGCCCTCACGGCTGGAACTACGGAGTTTTGCCGATTTTAGGCGAGGTAAGAGCTTTTTGACCTGATGGCCTCCCCCATTCCTATCATATTGTCTTAAACTATAAACATTTAAACAGTCACACACAGACTTTTGTTGTATATCATTTGCACCACCTTAATAAATATTATTGTTTATAAAAAATAGAAAACTATATTGGACGATTCCAATGGATTTTTCCATCAAAATATAGAGTCCAACAGTTGCAATTCAACGGTGTTCACAGCACTAGGAACCCAAACAAGATTATAAAGGCTTCCACAAGGATATAACAACAGTCCAGGTCTGTTCGCAACCCAAGTGACGTCCATTTTACAAGAAATTGACTCAGGAGCGTTGTCTTATGCTGATGAGATTTACCCCGCAATGATTTAAACTCACATTTGGCCAGAGCAGATCCCATAACTCTGCGATTCGTTGACCATGGATATAAATCTAATTATTCAAAATCTAAACTTGCTTTTCACAGTGTCTTTTTTTGAGATATGAATTATCAAATGAAGGCAAAAGCCTAGTACCACATTTCTTTGAACATTGAACAATCTCTTTTGCTATCACCAAATACCTTGAAACAGCTACAATCACTTTTGGGCTTTCCAAATTCTTATAGACGATACATACTAGATTAAGCATCAATGAGTAAAACAGTTGTACAATTTAATGCATCCTGATTTTTCTAAATTGGACAACTGAACTTTCTACTATTCTCAGCAAATCACACACAGACACGTTTCAGTCTAAATACTTGCAAACTTGTATTAACACTACTAATTTAATGATCATCATTATTGTGATTCCAGCAGTTACACATATGTTTCAGTCAATGAAGTTGAAACAGTGCTGATTGCTTATAAATTGCATTTATATTCCAATGCGTAAATGCGTTTTGTAACACTGGCAGATTTTAAGACTGCAGTTCAAACAACTGTTCCGAAGGAACATCAATTGGCTCAGAGGAAACACATAATTGTGGTCTTAGAGGCTGTAACCAAGGACAGTGGTCCTACCATGAAAGCTATAGACAAGATGGATCCAATGGACCACTTCCTTAACCACTTGGATGCTAAGGTACATCTAGTTCTTCCCATTCATTTCCATTGAAAATGAATGGGCACTCCATGACGAGTTACCCTTGTCATTAGCAGCGAAGTGGTTAACAGCTGCTGATGTATATTATGTTTCTGACCCTATTTTGAGAACATTTAAAACACCTACAGTATGAAAAATAATACTCCAAGCCTGGTGAAATTTTACCTCTATGTCACTATGCTTACATAGTATATATTGGTCATTCAGCCCAAACTGTGGTTGGTACTAAGTATAAGTAATCGGTTGCATGCGAAGCAGTAAAAGGTGTCATGAAAGAATGGTGTATTTCAGGCGCAGAAATTACTTACAGAAACTTTGCAATACTGTACCCATCAGCTGGCTGAATTGTGATTTAAATATTATTTATTTGGCAGTAGTATCAGCCATACAAGATAAAACACCAAATTAAAAAATAAAAATGAAAAATCATTCAAAAGCAGCATGTCAATATTTGAGCAAAATCACAGAAGTCCTAGCAACCATCAGTCACATCTGGAGTTTCTGGAGCCTAATGCTGGTCTTAGAAAGTTCATTACTATAAAAAGTGTGTAAACATTAGGCAGAAGCTGCAGAAAGAGTAAAGCAACACAAGCTGTCCTAAATCTCAAGTGTTTCAAAAGCAGGTTTGAGAAACAGTCTCCTAGTATGAGTAAAATATTTGCATAAAAGTGTAAGGTATCCTGTGGAGACCTATCATCCTCTATCCTCTGCATGTGAAACAAAAGCAGCCGGAGATGCCAATAGATGGTGGAGCAAATTTGATCTAAAACGAGTTATTACAAATCTATCAGAGGTACTACTTAAAATAGAAAGATATGACTCCATACTCTGAACTGATTCAACTAAAACACGCCCTATTACCATGGGTTTGCTAAACACGTTATCCTCACGGAAGGCCATGCCATTTTTATAAAACAACTCTTTTACTATTTTCCTGTCCCAGGGCTTAACTGTATTGATTTCAAGAAAATGTCGGCTCTTCCTAAGGCCCTGAGGGTCTCCTTGACATATTGTAACCATGGGGTTTTTAATGCATGGTCTAGCGAGAGGCAGACCAGAATAACTGAGCGATTGAAAGCTGTCTCATCACTAGACCAGATCTTCTCTCAACACAACAAAGGCTTAACTGTCACCAGGTCATTTATATACTCAGGGGCAGATTTACAAGGCACTTGCACCACTTTTGCGTCATTTTTAACATGGAAAAAGTAACGCAAAAGTGGCGCAAGGGGCTTGTAAATCTGCCCTTCAATACCTAATTCTTTGTGTACTGAAAATGAGGGGGTTCCCTGTGGGACTTTCAAAATGTGTCGCATATATTTGTTTTGTGCAGTCTGTAGTTTGTTGTCCACAATGTACCCCCGGACCTCACTGCCATACAAGACCTTAAAGATGCAGAAAGACTGATATAATTTTAAAATCACCCCCGGTGACTGGCCAAGTGCCTAATCTGCGGGTGTAATTTGCAATAACTCCCATTGATTTGTAAAGGTCCATTAGCTTCCCCTCCTGCATGCGTTTCCAGTTTAGTTTTGCATCAAAGAGGATTCCCAGGTATGAAAATGCCGGGACCTTGGCTAAACTGTGAGTTCCTGCCTCAAAGATTTTTGATCTAATTGCTTGAGTTCCTATTTCCATGACCTATGGTTTTTTAACTTAGGAGACGGGTCCAATCCATTCATAAAATAAACAGACCCAACTATTAGGGCCTGTAGTAGACCCATGGGTGTGTGCACCATCGATACCATGTCATCTGTGTACAGTAGGACTGGCACCGCTCTCCTGCCTATCCTAGGGGTGGCAGTCTGTAATGATATCAAGGAGGATTCTAAACCATTAATAATTAACAAATAAAAAAGGGACTAATATGTACCCTTGGCGAACCCCCCTGGTACAATTAAAATGACCATTGAGACCCGCTTCTTGAGTTTGTCTGACTGCAGCAGTGGTATGAGCATGAGGAGTCATTGATACATTTATAATCAACCGGATTGGTGTCTGTCCATACTGGTGTGGCAGCTACAGTTTCTTTATTACAGAAACAATACTGGTGGCAGAGCCTTTAAAAAGAGAATAAGAAATGTGTCCTTTGCTATGATGTTTGTCAACAAACTAAAAGTTCCACCATTGCACAGACAACGCTGACACTACTGTTATTTTCACATTAACTTTTTTACTGTGTCTATTTAGGTTATTGCGGACCACTTCATATGAATGGTGACTTTATATTTGGCTGTTGATTCTTGTTCTTAAATTCTATGGGTGTGGCCACAGAGTTCAGCTGATGCTCAAACTGTTATTAAAGATTCTTAAGTTTACCAATATTTATTTTGATCTTTATTTTGGCACATTGTGGCCATAAAAGATACATACAAAACAACAAAGCACATATTACAATGGTGAAAACAAAATACTTGCAAAGTAACCAATGGGATTTGAGGAAGATACAATAAAATGAATAAATTATTTAAAAAGGCACATTAAAATATTAAAAGGAGCTATTTTGTGCAATTCCAAGTGATATTATTCTGCTGGAGCAACTCATCAATGTGCAACCAATAATAGTCAGAACAAACCTAACATATACATGATAAATACACATGGCCTAGTCGTTTATAGGTCTAAACCCAATCTCTTACGGGAAAAGCTTGCTGACAATAAGAATCTGCTGACACAGAACACGACAAGTTGTCTAGTATCCGTTTTGATAATCCTATATGCTTCAACGTACGATCGTATACCTAAAGCATTACACAAAGGCTTGATCCATTGTTTCCTTGCCAAATCATATGCGGTACAGAAAAACAGAATATGATTATCATCCTCTCTAGAATTGGACTGGCAACACATACATTTAGCGCTTTTCGATGGCCCCCTGGACAATACCCATCTTGCTAGCATTACATTTTGTTTTAAGTATTCCATACCTGAATTTTAGGTATAGACTTTTTGCCAGAGGTGGTCGGACCTTATCTAAAAATTCCTCGAAGTGTGGGGAGTACTTAAATGCAAGAAAACTACTTGTAATGGATCCACCTGTGTGGTCATTTGGGAGATTACGTGTTATATAGGCCCAAAACTTTACCTTTACGTGTTTCTTACAGCTTTGTGTCAGACACGAAGGGTCTATCCAGAAATGAGACAGCCCTATTCTGCAAAGCCAAGTTTGAACATGTTTCAACCAAGGATTAGAATTATAAACGTCCAGGCTCTTCACTACCAAAAGACCATCTCTATATTCTGAGAGTTCAGGTGTACCCCAGAGTCTCACCCAATAAGAAAGTGGACGTAGTATTGCAAAATGGTCTGTGCGTTTCATGCATAGTTCTAAGGATAACGGTAAAAGTGGGGTACGTTTGGGTAGTCTTAAAATACTTCTATAAAAATTATTTTCATTGTTCGCAAAAAGATTCCCTGCATTCATACCCCAGATTTCTGCGCCATAAAGAGCAGCAGACTGGGCCTTAAATTTGAACACTTCAAGTGCTGGTGATATTGATTTATTAAGACTCGCCCCAAGTCTCTTTAGGATAGGTAGGGTGTTCTGGATAAAAATATTTTCGATTTGGGTTTTCCATGAATTTTTGGAATCTAGAGAAACACCCAAATAAGAAAAATTGGACACAAGTTCCAGTTTTTGACTGTTTAAGAAAAAGTTCCCCTTAAAAGATTTATGGGGATTAAGGGCCATGCATTTGGTCTTTTTTTGTGTTTATTTCTAGGCCTTTCTTGTTGCAATAAAGTTGGAAGGAATTTAAAAGGGTTTGCAGACCGATGGGTGTTTGCGAGATCAGGATTGCGTCATCCGCCAATAAAAGTGCGGGTACCCTCGTTCTATTCAGCTATGGTGAATCATTGTTACACTCTTCTAAGTAAGCTGGGATGTCGTTAACAAATAGTGAAAAAAGCGTGGGAGCCAACACACACCCTTGGCGGACTCCCCGCTTTATTGGGACAGGTTTGGTTAGTTCCCCATTTGGACCCCAGCGCACTCTATCATAATTGTTATCATGCAATCTTTTGATCTGCTGAAGTAAACAAGTCGGTAACCCCCATGCATACAAACAATCCCATAAGCGATCACGCAAAACAAAATCAAAAGCTACCCTTAGATCAATAAAAGCTATATAAATATGCCCCTTCCATAAAAAAACATACTTCCAACAAAGACAACAGATACTGAAAACTTGGTCAATTGTACTTATGTTGCTTCTGAAACCTGCCTGGAACTTAGTGAGGGTGTCATTCTCATCAATCCAGAAATTCATACGAGTTAAAAGGTGCCTCGAAAATATATTTTGTAAAATGTCTAATAGACTAATAGGACGATAGTTGAACGGATCATTTCTATCTCCCTTTTTAAAAATTAAGATAATCTCTGCACCCCTCCAGCTATCAGGTAAGTTTACACCAGTAACTAAAATGTTAAAAAGCTGGTTAATATAAGGTGCCCAGACTCTAGTCTCATGTTTGTACAGATCACCGGGTATTTTGTCAAGCCCTGGTGCTTTGCCAATTTTAACTGAGCTGATAGCTTGCTCTGTTTCTTCTAGGCTAAAAACTATGGTACTTGTACAAGCTGCAAGCCATGGGCAATCCTCTGTAGCTACCTCCATATTTTCTGGGTCTTCATATAATTGGGTAAAGTGGTTAACCCATGTCTGTTCATCGATGAACACGTCATCAGATGCTTTGCCTCCAAGTTTCTCGTTTGCAACTAATTTCCAAAAACCCACATTATCCTTAGACTTGCAGCCAATAGCATGTTCTCCCAACAATCCTCGTCCCAATTTGTTCTAGCAATTGCCTGAATCCTCCTATATTCCTTCCTTAACGCCCTAATCGCATCCGGTGCTTTGTGTTTAATTGCCTCTAGAAGTAAGGCCTTACTCAAGCGACAATCGTTATTATACCAGGGTTTAGTACCTACGGAGCTGATTTTGGTTAGCCGCTTTTTTTGGGGCATTTTTGATACATAGGGTACTAAGGATAAAAAAAAGTCATTACCCCTTACCGGTTGGCTCAGATGGCTAGCAAATGTATCAGCAAAGAGCAAATAAATACTTGATAAAGCTTCTCCATTACCCAATAGGCTAGCCCATTTAAGTGAGCGCCTATTGTTGCTCATTAATGGGGCATCATTATTGCTGTTATCCAGGGGATAATACTCCTTCATTAGCCAGTGCAAGGAACTAATCGATAGTCTATTGATAGGTGTAGCAGCCGGTGGTCACTCTCAAACCTAGGCATGATTTCAAGATCTGTCAGGTAGGGCCAGACATTAAAGGATACTAAAATATAGTCAATACGGCTTTGGGAATTGTTTTTGACAAAGGTCACAGCCTTGGGGGAATCAGATGGGAGACGGCCATTACAGGCCCTCAGACCATGCACTGTTAATAATCTCATTATTTGGACTGCTAAGGTCGTGCAACGCACTTCCTCCATGTAAGATAGGGATGGAATATAATTAGCCCTATCCTCATCCCCAAAAACATCACCAAACCCTAATATTTGCTCAAAGTTGTAGTTCAGATCTCTGCCAATTATAATACTTGGTATGTTTACACAGTTGGTTATCAAGTTATCTAGTTTTTCCAGAATAGGGGACTCCTTCGATAACCCGCATGGTCGGTTATATACATTAAATAAAGAGATGCGCCTACCATCCTTCATTTTGACTACTAGCCCCAATATGTCAGCTGAATCAATGTTTAATGGCGGGATGCTAACTTCCATAGGCCCTTTTACCCATACTGTAAGCCCCCCTGATGGCCTACCTCTGACCGATGGTACTGCTTCTATGTTGAAGGTCCTATATACCACTCTCTGCGGTGTTTCCAGGGCCCATGTTTCCTGAAGGAAACAGATATCACTAAAATATATATAGTTAGACCAATCAGGATCACAAAGTTTTTTATCAGACCCGCAATATTCCAGGATATCAAAATTAGATTAGGAGGAGTATTTGCTGTTTTTACTGCTTTTGTCCCCTCAGAAGATACATCTTGACTACCTGCCCTTAGGGCTGGGGATATTAAAGATATACGTTCATCAACACCCCCCAAGCTTGGGATCCAAACGCTTCTAGCATGAATATCTGGTCTCTCTAATCTGGACCCGGCTAAGATCAGCTCTTGGATATTTAACTTCAAAGCAGGCGATAAGGCTGTTAATTCTCCTAGAACCCCAGTGGTAATAGCAGGTCCCAGACTTGACTCTATACCCACTCCTGATACCTCCATAATCAGCTCTTGTATGGTTACTTTAGGTTTATAATCACTAACAATGTTCCCCCTGCATAATTCAATATTATCCTTTATATCAAAAACCAGGGGCATAGGTTTAATTAGTCAGTCAACCATCTCTAGGGATGGTAAATCCCGAAATCTATTCGAGGTAATGATGGGCAATGAAAATTCCGCCCTAGAGCCCATCCCTTGAGTTGAAGGGCGATAAAAGTAACCCAGAGAGAGAGCGTGAATATTTGTATGAGCCTTCTGAGTTTCGTCGCATACACTCAGGGGGTGACGTATAGTTTTTGGGTGTTTTAAATTAACGACAATGCAATCCCCCTCAAAGTCTTTCCTCTGTTCACCAACCCAACCCACTCTACGAACCATAATAATCTCATTTGTTTTTGAGGGGCTAAAACCTTTAAACTTTTGTAACCAATCTACAACCTTGTTTCTGAGTGCATACCAAGTTTCATTTTGGCTGCTCCTAAGTGCAGGCACTCCTGTTAATATTAAAACATATGGGCACGCCGCTGGTGGTAATCTCAGGTTGCCATTATTTAGGGTAATGTTAGTTGCATACAACTTTGGGTTAGGTGTTGGTCAATTGCTATTACTAGGGTCTGACAGACTCCCTGATGCTTTGTCCCACATGCCACTACTTAAACCAGTTTTATTACAGCCCGTAACAGCCTCAGCTAGTGGATGACAGGTTACACTAAGAGCTGCCTTTTTAATGTGAGCAGCTACCGCTGAGGATGTTATGGCATTTGGGCTAGAGGAACCTTCACTAGATCTTTCAACACACCCAATCATCCCCACAAAAGCTTTAGAACATTCCATGAAAAGGTCATTCCCCTTTTTTATCATGGCTTCCATTTCTAATAGTCCCAAGTTTAGACCTTTTATTCTAACATCCAAATCCTTAGATCTAGAGACCATAAGATCATTCACTTGCTCCTGCATGGAATGCAGAGTGGATTTGAACATTTCGGCAACTATCCGTTCCAGTGAGTCTATCATACTATCAGATCCAACATTTGGAAAAGAGGAGACTGCTTCTGTTTGAGTGCCGAACGATCTCTTTTTGGGACTTGTGTTGCCTGTTTGCACCATCTGGGTGTCTACATGTTTCACATTTGCCCCCACTCAATCAATCAATCAATCAGTGGCACTTATAGAGCGCGCTACATACCCGTAGGGTCTCAAGGCGCTGGGGGGGGGGGGGTGCCGCTACTGCTCGAACAGCCAGGTCTTCAGCTTCTTCCTGAAGGAGAGGTGGTCTTGGGTCAGGCGCAGGTCGGTCGGGAGGGAGTTCCAGGTCTTGGCGGCCAGGTAGGAGAAGGACCTTCCTCCTGTCGTCGCTCTTCGGATGCGGGGGACGGCGGCGAGGGCGTGGTTGGCTGATCGGAGGTGGCGTTTTGGAGCGTAGAAGTTGACTCGGCTGTTGAGGTAGCTCGGACCTTGGTCGTGTAGGGCTTTGTGTGCGTGGGTGAGGAGGCGGAAGGTGATTCTTTTGTTGACGGGGAACCAGTGAAGGTCTCTCAGATGTCCGGAGATGTGGCTGGTTCGTGGGATGTCGAGGATGAGTCTGGCTGAGGCGTTCTGGATCCGCTGGAGTCTCTTCTGGAGCTTGGCGGTGGTACCGGCGTAGAGGGCGTTGCCGTAGTCCAGTCGGCTGGTGACGAGGGCCTGGGTGACGGTCTTCCTGGTCTCGGTGGGGATCCACCAGAAGATCTTCCGTAGCATGCGTAGGATGTTGAAGCACGCCGAGGAGACGTTGTTGACTTGCCTGGTCATGGAGAGGGAGGAGTCCAGGATGAAGCCCAGGTTTCGTGCATGGTCTGTCGGTTTGGGTGCGGTGCCCAGGGCGGGAGGCCACCAGGAGTCGTCCCAGGCGGAGGGTGAGGAGCCCAGGATGAGGACCTCCGTCTTGTCCGAGTTCAGTTTCAGGCGGCTGGTCGTCATCCACTCGGCTACCTCTTTCATCCCTTCGTGCAGGTTGGCTCTGGCGGCGGCGGGGTCGTGGGTCAGGGAGAGGATCAGCTGGGTGTCGTCGGCGTAGGAGATTATGCTGAGGTTGTGTTTGCGTACGATGGCCGCGAGGGGGCTCATGTAGACGTTGAAGAGGGTGGGGCTCAGAGATGATCCTTGGGGGACGCCGCAGATGACGTCGGAGGCCTCTGACTTGTATGGTGGTAGGCGGACTCTCTGTGTTCTTCCGTCGAGGAAGGAGATGATCCATTCCAGCGCCTTGTCCTGGATTCCGATGTTGCTGAGGCGCCGTACTAGGGTGCGGTGGCAGACCGTGTCGAATGCCGCGGACAGGTCTAGGAGGATGAGGGCCGCTGTTTCTCCATTGTCCATCAGGGCTCGGATGTCATCGGTGGCGGCGATGAGGGCGGTCTCGGTGCTGTGGTTGGCTCGGAAGCCGGACTGTGAGGGGTCGAGGGATCCGTTCGTCTCGAGGAAGGCGGCCATCTGCTTGTTGACGGTCTTCTCGATGACTTTGGCTGGAAACGGGAGGAGCGAGATGGGGCGGTAATTCTTGAGGTCGGTGGGGTCTGCTGTTGGTTTCTTGAGTAGAGCGCTGAGTTCGGCGTGTTTCCAGCTCTCCGGGAAGATGGTGGTGTCGAAGGATGTGTTGATGATGTCTCGCAGGTGGGGTGCGATGACAGCGTCGGCCTTGTTGAAGACGTGGTGAGGGCAGGGGTCGGTCGGTGAACCGGAGTGGATGGAGTTCATCGTGCGGATGGTGTCTTCGGTGCTGATCGGGGTCCAGGCGTGGAGGGTGGTGGTGGGGGGTGGTTGTTTGGTCATGGTGTGCGTTGGTTGGTTGTTGAAGCTGTTGTGTATGTCCGCGATCTTGTTGTGGAAGTTTGAAGCGAGGGAGTTGCAGAGGTCTTGCGATGGGGTGATGTCGTTGTTTCCTGCGCTGGGGTTGGAAAGCTCTTTCACGATGTTGAAGAGTTCCTTGCAGTTGTGTGCGTTGTTGTCCAACCGGTCCTTGAATGCTGTTTTCTTGGCGGCGCGGATCAGCTGGTGGTGTTTCCGGGTGGCAATTTTGAAGGAGGTCCTGTTGTCCGGTGTCGGTTCCCTTCTCCAGACTTTCTCGAGGGCTCGGCAGTTCTTCTTGGAGCTCTTGAGTTCATCGGTGAACCATGGGGCCTTCTTGCTGCCGGGTCTGCTAGGCGGGGTCCTCAGTGGGGCGAGTTCGTCCGCGCAGTTGCTGATCCACGTCGTGAGGTTGTCGGCGACCTGGCTGGGGTTCGCTGAGCTGGCAGGAGGGTGCTGGCCCAGGGAGGTGGCGAGCTGGTGTGCTGTGATCTTGTTCCAGCTTCTGCGGGCCGCCTGTTGCTGGTGGTGGTGAGTCGTCGTTCTCTTGAAGGTGAAGTGGACGCAGCTGTGGTCCGTCCATTGAAGCTCAGTGGCGTGGCTGAAGTCGATGTCTGTGCTGGACGAGAAGACTGCGTCGAGTGTGTGTCCGGCGAGATGGGTGGGGGTGGACACCAGTTGCTTGAGTCCCAGGTTGGCGAGGTTGTCGAGCAGGGTGCTGGTGTTGAGGTCGTTGTTGTTCTCCAGGTGGAAGTTGAGGTCCCCCAGGAGGATGTAGTCAGCGGAGGGGAGGGCATGCGGGCTGACGAAGTCGGCGATGTCCTCGCTGAATTGTGTGCGTGGTCCAGGGGGTCGGTAGATCAGGGTGCCTCTGAGGGTGGTGTTCGGGTTGGTGTGGATCTGGAAATGCAGGTGTTCGGCGCTGGTCAGGGTGTTGTCGGTGCTGGTCGTGAGGCGGATGGTGCTCCTGTGGACGATGGCGATGCCTCCTCCCATCTGGTTGGCGTTTCGGTCCCTCCGGACGATCTTGTAGCCCTCTGGGATAGCGATGGCGATGTCGGGAGCTGAGGAGGTGTTCATCCAGGTCTCCGTGAGGAAGGCAACGTCAGGGGCTGTGGCGTCAAGGAGGTTCCAGAGTTCGATGGCGTGTCTGTGGACGGAGCGGGTGTTGAGCAGGATGCACTTGAGGTGGGTGCTGCTGGAGTTCGACTTGGCGGGTGTTGGTGCGAGGCAGGTCCGGATGCAGGAGAACTTGCAGGCGTGGCAGCTGAAGGGTCCCTGGGTGCGTCGAGGTGTGGCTTGGTGGCACTCTGGGCGTCGGCCGGTGTTGAGTGCACTGAGGGTGGCGGCTGAGTACGTCCTGCGGGGCGGTCGGGATCTTCGAGGTCCAGGGGTCCTGGCGCTGGGCGCGATCCGGTCGCGGACGGGCGCAGACGGGCTTACCTTTGGCGCGCCTTCGGCGCACAATCGGCGCGCCCGCTGCGCGTGACCGCTGCTCGTTCGCACGGTCGCCATTTAAGGCGAAGTGCGCGGGTGGGCGGAGCAGCTGGGAGGCGGGAGCGGGGAGGGTTACAGTAGAGAAAAAAGGGGCGGGGACAAGCGGCGGTGGCGGGAAGGGAGGGCGGAGGGCGGCGAGGTAGGCGGACAACAAGGAAGGAGATCCACAACACGGGCAAAATGTAATTAAACAAGACAGGCACAAATCTACCACAAAACAAGGGAGAGAAAGGGGGAAAAATGAAGTAACACGGAGTTAGACAAAACAGGCACAAATAATCGGCAAAACAGGGGAAAAAGTGAAGATACACGAAGTTAAACAAAGCAGGCACAAATAATCGACAAAACCAGGCAAAACAATCCCCGCAGCGGAGGCAGCCGGCAACCGGCAGACGAGGCAGCAGCGAGGCAGGGGCAGGCAGGGGGCACACGCAGCAGCTGGTGGCCGTGCGGCGCGGGGGTGTCCCACAAGTGGGTCACACTCACCTGCGTTGCACGGTCGCCATTTAAGGCCAAGTGCGCGGGTGGGCGGAGCAGCTGGGAGGCAGGAGCGGGGAGGGTTACAGAAGAGAAAAAAGGGGCGGGGACAAGCGGCGGTGGCGGGAAGGGAGGGCGGAGGGCGGCGAGGTAGGCGGACAACAAGGAAGGAGATCCACAACACGGGCAAAATGTAATTAAACAAGACAGGCACAAATCTACCACAAAACAAGGGAGAGAAAGGGGGAAAAATGAAGTAACACGGAGTTAGACAAAACAGGCACAAATAATCGGCAAAACAGGGGAAAAAGTGAAGATACACGAAGTTAAACAAAGCAGGCACAAATAATCGACAAAACCAGGCAAAACAATCCCGCAGCGGAGGCAGCCGGCAACCGGCAGACGAGGCAGCAGCGAGGCAGGGGCAGGCAGGGGGCACACGCAGCAGCTGGTGGCCGTGCAGCGCGGGGGTGTCCCACAAGTGGGTCACACTCACCTGCGTCGCACGGTCGCCATTTAAGGCCAAGTGCGCGGGTGGGCGGAGCAGCTGGGAGGCGGGAGCGGGGAGGGTTACAGAAGAGAAAAAAGGGGCGGGGACAAGCGGCGGTGGCGGGAAGGGAGGGCGGAGGGCGGCGAGGTAGGCGGACAACAAGGAAGGAGATCCACAACACGGGCAAAATGTAATTAAACAAGACAGGCACAAATCTACCACAAAACAAGGGAGAGAAAGGGGGAAAAATGAAGTAACACGGAGTTAGACAAAACAGGCACAAATAATCGGCAAAACAGGGGAAAAAGTGAAGATACACGAAGTTAAACAAAGCAGGCACAAATAATCGACAAAACCAGGCAAAACAATCCCCGCAGCGGAGGCAGCCGGCAACCGGCAGACGAGGCAGCAGCGAGGCACCTTTGCTTTTGTATGTTCTTTTCCTTTGCTGCACAGGTTTTGATTTTGTTTTTTCCTGAACCCCCTTACATGCCCCTCTCTGCCTAGTCATCATTGGTGGTGTCAACGAAACATCAGAGTCAGACCGAGATCTATGAACGATCTGAATAGACGTTGCCTCTGGCATCACAGGAGTAGGTACTGTTACCGGCAAATATTTACATACTGGTTGGGATGTGTCCGAGGGGACAGGAGAAGTATGTATCAGATGTGACATCAGGGTGGATGGGTCCAAGGACAACCTTTTCTCAACCAGTGCAATCTCATGACTAATGAGGGATTCAGCGCAAAGGAAAAAAACTTCCAAAGTGCCACTCAGACATTTATTCGTGCCTTGGGGGCCAGGAGTCAGGAAGTCCTTAGGTAGTTGACTAGCCATCAGAAATACTATAAGTATCCAGATTCAATATATATCCGCTATACTGTTAGTTTCTAACAAAAAACATCTATGACAGAAGCCTAACAGTTACTGTCCAACAAGGTTACTTTGTGGGAGATCGAAAAGTACCTGAATAGCTAGCCAAGAGGTGTGGCCCAGCCCGGCCTTGTCCATCCCTGGACGGCCACAGACGGACCGCCCTTTGCCCGGGCTTAGCCCGGCTCTGCCCGTGCGCTGACCCGCGACGCGGGGGATGAGTGCTATTTAAAGCGCCTCCAGGCGCGCTGATGACGGTGGCGGCTTGGCCGCAAGGTAGCCTGGGAGTTGTGGTCCTCCGCTCGGCGGCCGCGGGCTGCGGCGGCGGGAGGACACCTGCAGCGGTCAGACAAGCTGGGGAACATCAGGAACAGCCAGTAAACAGCCAGTAGATTCCAGGAATTGCCCCCAAAGGTTGTTAGCTCCACCCCGCTCCTCCGGGGATGAGCGCTATTTAAATCGCCTCCAGGCGCGCTGATGACGGTGGCGGCTTGGCCGCAAGGTAGCCTGGGAGTTGTGGTCCTCTGCTCGGCGGTCGCGGGCTGCGGCGGTGGGAGGTCAGCTGCGGCGGTCAGACAAGCTGGGGAACATCAGGAACAGCCAGATTCTCAAGTTGTTATCAGTATATATGCAGTGGCAGCATTCCAATCAGACTAGGGACAGGCTTTCACCTCTAAGGCTTACTGGCATACTATGCACTCCTTGGGTGTTGGCGTGCATTAGTCCACCCACTATCATCCTGAGGGAAATCTGATTGATAGTGAAACAGAAGATCCATGACTTAAAGCAGTCCTTAACAGCTAGAGTTTTAGATTAAAGTCGTAGTTGGATCCATCACGTATATGGAATACACAAAACATTAAGCAGTCTGTCTAGATGACAACACTTTCTATACTTACTTCAAGGTAAAGGTATATTGATGACGTCCTTGCCATATGGCAAGGACCCATAAAAACATTCCAGGAATTCATCACATGGATTAATACCTGCAACCCTAATTTGAGATTCACCAACAGCCATGACAAGGATATCATGGTATTTCTTGACATCACCATAACCAAGGAGAACAACCACCTTGAAACCAAAACTTATCACAAACCCAGTGCCAAGAACAACCTACTTAGGTTTGAGAGTTTCCATCCGTGACCATTAAGGGAGAATCAACCTTATGGCCAGTATCTGAGGCTCCACCGGAACTGCAGCGAAACCAACGAATACCAAGCACAAGCTAAAGTACTCTCAGGCAAACTCACAGCGAGAGGGTATCCAAAAAAAGATTATCCAGAAGTGTCAAAAGAGAGCACGAAACCAACCGAGAGAGGCACTTGAGGAAGACAAAATCAACACAGAAATAAGAAAAGAAATACCTCTCACTTGCGTCACCACCTTTAATACAGCATCCAACCTTATGACTAAGTCCATCAACAAGCACTGGTCGATCCTGAATACAGCGAATTTACACTGGGACAAACCATTATTTTCTTTCAAAAAATCGCGCAGTCTAAAAGACCTTCTCGTGAATACTCGACCCAAGAACACTAATCAGAACAAGGGCCAGTCAATAACAAAAGCCTGGGGCCTCCCTGAAGTGACGGGCTACTTCAGCTGTGGAGATTGCAGTGTATGCCATCTAACCAGAAACACTAAAACACTGTCCCTGGAACCCGGGAAAGTCTGGAACCAAGTGGCACATACAAACTGTAACATCACCAATGTTGTCTATCTGATCAAGTGTCCCTGCAACAAATCCTATGTTGGTATGACAACTAGGAAGATAAAACTAAGGATCTGCGAACATCGCAGTACCATCCGATGCAGAAAAAGTGCCACAAGAGTGACTGACCATTTTCATGAAACGAATCACACCCCTAACGATATGGAATGGACAGTGATTGAACAGATTCAAAGAGGCAATAACACCCAACAACAGCTCTTTGAGAAAGAGCAACGTTGGATCTACAGACTTTCCACACACACTATTGGTCTGAATGACAGTATCCCCTGGGACACAGTCCTTCAGAGATGAAGCAGCTCACGTACTTTCATTCTGCGCTGCCCATTATCAATTGGGCATTAATTACATTACTGTGAAGAATGAACAAGAGCATATATTTCCACTTTGAGACAGCTCTCTCTATGCACTAATGCCTTTCTCTACACTGGGTCTTAATCTTCACCCACATGTATTCATACCTTAACTTTCACCGTTATATGTGTGTACACACACTGCCCCCATACGAATGGGGCTATATTATTGTATTGATCCCTATTAGATTGATCATTTCCCTTTTGCTACCCCTACCTTGTGCATTGCACAATCCACTACCTTTTGGTATGACCATCTTTTGATTAGTATTATTATTCACACTACTCAATTGCATAGTCCTGACCTTCATGCCAATGTAGAGTTGCCATTAATTTGGTTCATTCGGTTTTTCACCGATCCTATACGTCACCTCCGTCTCGCTAACTGAGACTGCAAGGCCACCTTACTTGTGGCCTCGCTAGTTACCATAGAAATACGACTCTCACGCTAGCCACGTGAGATGTAGCCCCGCCCACACCCAGAACTCGCTGCCGCATATCTTCACCGCTGGCAGTCACGGGCGGTTGCGGGGAGTCCCGGATAGCATGTAGGCACAACGGCCTCTGACTTCTGCGAAACTGTAAGTTTTGATGCTTCCATTTCTTTGTCAGCTGCATCGACGTGTGGCATTTTACCGCAGCATTTTTTCGAGCGACCACGCTCCGCCCAGCAAGCCCATTTTTGCTCTCCTTATATCATGACAGATTGTGGTGTGAGCAGAGCAATCCCGCTCCGCCCGACAAACACGCCTATGTCCTCCACAATCCACCTATTTCTATCATTACAGAATATGTTCTGAACAGAACAGGCTACCCTCCCACCCCCGTGAAGCACCTGAAACTCTTCCCCTAAGTAAGATTTACCACAGTCCTATTACCTCCCACCGCCAAGATTCAAAGATGCTTTATTGATAAAAATTATGCAAGCATTAAGAAACGCCTACACTATAGTGTGCGAACGTTGATAGTCACTTTTTCACATGGTATGTCAGATCGACTAGACCGTTATTTCACACCCACTTATCCACATATATTGATATATTGATCTGTATGTTGGTGTGAGAGTGTGAGATAATTTGAACACAGGCAAATCAAGCCTTTTTCTCTTCTGGAATTACCTTGAAATAACCCTTGCATACTTGCAACACTATGCAGGCCCGCGCCAGCATTTTTGCCACCATATAGTATGGACTCTTTGGGACAATGTCTCAAGCATGAAAGGGATTCACATGGAGCATTTAGAATACTGAGAAACTACACTACGTTACAGGCACGTAATTTGTTTGTTTGTAATGTTTTCTTTTCTTTCATAGGTTTCTCCTTTTTTCCTCGCCTGATCAGGCTGGGAGGATACCCACTGTAAGTATACAGGTTGGTCTATGGGACCGAGGGTTGGGTACATGTTAGTGTGTGTATACCACCCCGGATCCACGTTTTTTGGTCCTGACGGAAACCTGGCAGATCACACTACAGGTTTAAACATGTAGACCTCACAATCACATAGATACAGTTGGTCATAAAAACCAACACTGGTGTCTCTTCACTGCTTTTTAACACTGTCCAGGAACTTCGGAATAAAGTTTTTTCATAGAAGCTATACTTGGACAGTTTTTAACACCACTTTTTGCACTACATTCACAAAAACCTGCTCCACTGTAATTAGGTGTCGCAGCACACCCGGATGGCATTCGACTATCCGGGTGGGACCCAGATGATGAAGCATGTCACCAACCAGGTTGGTGACTGAGGGGTCTTCTAACAAAAGTTAAATCCTTTCTTTTGTTATTTCACTATTTCCCTTCTTCCCTTCTGAGACCATGGACTTGGTCCAATGGTGATGCTCTTTTTGTTGTTTATATAGCTTTAGGTCCAGGGGACCAGGAGTATCTCCTTCCACGTGTGTGGATAATCCCTTACTCTCCCCTTTTGTTTATTACGTATATAGGATATACACCATCAACTGCCTTAAGAGGTGCCTACCTGCTCTACTTTGCCTGAGGAGATCCCTGTTTTTAATCATACTGCTCTGGTTACTTTGTCATTTACTTTCAATTTATTACAGTTTTCTTCCTGATCGAGCTTCTCCAGAACTAGTAGATGAAGTGCTTTTGCCCCATTCTTCTTCACATGGAGCAGAGAGACTTGTCCCTTATGTGCATTACTTAATGTCCTTCCTATGATGGTATAATTTGGGATAAAGTCCCCATATGACATTTTTGGTCCTACGGAGACATTAAAAATGTCCTATGTGGTACAATATCTATGGATGGCATTATTTGATGAATGGGATCTTGGGAATGTTTCCAATATACTACTTGTATTAGAATTCTACTCAGTATTTGAAAATGGGGATTTGTATTTGAATTCTGCAAAATATAGTGCAATGTTTTCCTACCATCATTATGCACATCTCTCTTTACACAGAGCTAGTACTGCACAATTTATTTTCAATTATACACAGTGGGAACAATATTTGACACCATCTGTAGGTAGTTCTAAAATATATTTTAAAACATTCACTTGGTTCTGAACGTGTTTCTATAGACCCAGTTTCATATCATTAAAAGCTAACAACTTCCCCACCAAAGAAATATGCTTACACAAATTAAATGTATTTATTCTGGCTGACTTATTTCACATCCCTGAAGGGTTATGAGTATTGGAAGGACAATATTGAACCTAAATCTGTTTGGGGTACAATATACTGGAAGGTCCATGGAATTCATGCTTTAGTTAGAGGTTCTCTGATACCTCGTGTAATGATCTTTTCAAACAAAAAGGTATAACAGATATGTCGTAAATATACCTACAACTGCCACTGCAGCATGGTTTGCTAATTGGCAACAGTACATTCATTTCATGGAAGAATGGCTTAATGAAATTCTGCAGAATGGAAAATACAATACTTCAGTTTCTTGATAGTTGATACCAATGGCTGTAATTTCCATTTTTTAAACTCGTCCAAGTGGTTTAAAGCAAGAAGGCCAGGTCCCTGATATATTCAGTCACAAAATTTGAGGACACTACTACCTATAGCGTAGGTAAATTATGTCCAGCAATGGTTAGAGCACCCCTCCTTGTCAGCAATAACAGCCCACGTATCTCTTTTCTTTCAAATGATATGGATTTGCAAGAATTTTTGTTTGGTTCAAGATTTCTTCATTTTAAACATCGGTGCGTCACTTTTTCCCATTTTAAAAGTGACGCACCGGTGGCGCAAGGCCTTCATAAATAAGGCCCTTTATATATGCCATCAATAATGAAATTTGGAAAGTTTCTCAACAAGAAGCTGCTAACCAATTAGGAAAAATTCATAAGCAAAATTTGGAAAGAGCTTTAACTGTTATGGATAATGGCATGACTATATTATCAACTCGTGGTTATTCATTAAATAATATTTTTTCGTCTGTGTTAAATGTCACACAAAAGGACATGTCTATGTTTAACACGTCCAGAGTCAGTTGAGGTTGATTTTACGATTGAGTTGGATGTTGCACATTATAAAATCAAATTGAGTGTCATGGAATTATTTGAATGAAGCTGAAGTGCTTTGCCTTATAGTTTGACAAGTGTTCAGAAAATCATCAGAGGTGGGCAGAAATGGTGCAGTTTCACTCCACGGAAATTTTTGGACTTACATGAAAACTCTATGAAATTCCAGGGACGCCAGGAATAGGTGGAAATTGGCAAGTAGTGTGGCTTGCACTGATTTTGAGGGCTGAATGGCACCACTTTGCATACAGGAGACCACTGCTGCTTGAGTTCATTTTGCTGCTGCTTGAGTGGATTTTCTACTCAGTGTCATCTTTTTCGCTGCTAACGGTTGCAAATGACTACCACCATTAGTGATGAGAAAATCTCACCGGGGGCCCTCCTAGCACCCAAAATTGCAATAGGGGATGCCAATTCTTGCGCTTCAAGTTACCGTTTGTGAGCTTCATGAGAAAAAAAACTCCGCCATGCAGGGGTTGGTGACATTTTGGCTGGAACTCCATGTCTCAAGCATAAAGCTCAGTGGCCAAAATTCCAACAGTTCCGCGGGCAAACTTATTTTACCACTCCTAAAAATAATGGCTAGAAAAGAAGTAACCTACACTATGCTAAATATTTAGGGTTTTGGAAAATGTACTTTTACTGTTTCTGGACCACCATCTACCATCTGGCTCAAACACGTTTAATTTCTCTTCTCAATTCAGGTTTTTTTTCACATCATGTCTCAGACATTTTCAAGTAGGCAGATATGAAGCTGTAGGCACACGTTTTTTGCACAAAACTTCAATACAGATGTATACATGAGAACAAAGGGCATTTTTTTTCTTCATGAGTTTGGAACCTCTTTAGGTCACTCCTTCATCTGTACAGAGATAACAGTCCATGGAGTTTGTAATTCTTCCATGGCTAACCTTGCATGATATTTGAAGGGTGTTCCCATACCATTGATAAAATCTGTATTTTTGTTGTTTTCTAATGAAAGGTACTTCATTTTAAATGATCAAAGTTGATGTGGGATGAAATTGGGTGTCTCCTATGTAGTCACACACCCAAGGTTGTGACTTGTTGTATGAATATCCTGTATCCTCCCTCACACTCAACCTGGGAAGTTACTTTGTGGACAAAGGTCACTGCTTCTCCAATAAGCTCTGAGAAATTAAGCAGACTAAAAGCCTTATTGTTTTAAAAAGATATAGCACTATTATCAGCCTGAGAAACTTTTAATCTCCACTTAGCCCATTATTCATCTATGCGGTACAATTGCTTTTATGCCCTCCATTGTCACAGTATTTTGGTGAGTTTGTTCACTATATTTTCAATGCTTATAACATGGCTGTAGTGGCACACCTATTTTCCAGCGTGTACTTCCTTTCTTCAATCCTTGTTTTCAAGCACTTTTTGAAGCATTCTGATTGAGTTTTTGTTCCTTGATGCTATTTTGGTTTTATTTTTTTTTGCTCCCCAATGGATGTCCGACAATGAGGCCTAATGGTGATGCCCTTCTGTGTTGTGAACGCATGATACAGTATTTTGGTTTGTCTTTGCTTTTGGAACTGAACAAGAACTTGTCTCTGTCCTTCCAGTCCATGTCGTTTCAGAGAGTACAGCCTGTATTTTGCTGTCTATGATAATATTTTGAGTGTTTCTACAAATTTTTCCTCGCTTTGCAATTGCCGTAGTCTATGGATATTTATCTGCTTGTGCGTCCTTTGTGGTTGCATCGTTTGTGTTGTTCTGTTATGATGCTTCCGTTGCTGCAAGATGCTTACTATGAGTAAGCCTAGGCAGAATTTGTGGAGTGTGCCTCAATGGAACTTCGCAAAGTGCCAGAAAACTATGCAGCACTCTGCGGAGTTCCACCAGTGGCGGAGTCTTTTAAGTTGCGCTGCTCATTTAGTGTCAGGAAACCGTCACAAAATCGGCGCCAACATCACTGCGCATCGCACCAGAGGACGCTGCTGCTTTCTGCTGCTCAAGTAGACATTCTACTTGAGGGGCAGCTTCCTCAATGCGAATGGCAGATTTCTCAACGTGAGTAGTGCGACCTTGCACGACCACTCACAATGAGAAATATCACCGGGAGGAAGTGTAGCATGTGATTTGTTTTCTCACCAGCACCCGCCAACTTACGGATGGTGAGCTGATTGAGAGAAAAAACTAAGTTTCACATCAATTCACTGAGTTTTTCAGAAGTCCGAATGGAGTGCAAAGTAGGCAAAACTCTGAAAACTCTGCCGGCACAGCAGAATTCTTCACCCATTCTAAATTATGAGCCAGCTTCACCAATGCCAGGTAATCCTTCTAGTTCAGATCCCTGGTGTCCGCGTCCTCTTCAGAGGCTGCATTCCTGGCACTGTTGTCTTGGGATTCTGATGAATTGGTTGGTAAATACCACATTCATTCCTTAGAACTTGCTTACCAGGTCTCTATTGATTTCTTACCAGCAGATACAGATTCCTTGATGGGCCCCAATAGCACTCTGGAAACAGATGTGGTAGATGTTTCCAGAATAACTTCCTTTAATATGAATGCCACATAGAGTCTTCAATTGGCTTATTGTTTTTTTTTCAGAATTTTTTTTCAATTAGCATATTTTCGTATTTGACATTTTGTATGGTTTTATGTGAATGTTTATGTTGTTAAAGTAGTTATGTGAAATGCAAGGCTTTTTATATATTCATTGTCATTACTTTTTTCGGTCAAGCATGAGCCTGCGCGCAAGCACTGCTCTGCTAAGAGCTGTGGTAGTTCAGTAAGGAGAGAAGCTTAGCCCACTTCCCCGTCCTTATTTTTCATTGGCTTGTCTGTTTTTCCTTTGACAATGCTGTCTTCTGATTCATTATGAGGCTTGTTAGTTCCTCATTAGTACGGCCATATCGTCATTTATATCCTCCCATGGCTACGGGCCCGTTTACTTGGTTGTTACATGGGCTGTGCATTATTTTATCTATTACGTTTCTCTGTTAGGTGGACAACGTGCTTCGCTTACATTTTGCCCCATGCCCAAATTCACTTTTGAAACAGCCTGGATAATGCTGTAGCAGGGGTGGCGGGGGAGTGGAATGCCAGTGGTAGACTGCTTCCTCTTCTCAGTCGAGCTGGGACACGGGGTGCAGTGGCATTCACTCTGGCATTTGATGGCACCAGGGCGCTGTTCCTCACCTCCCATGCCCCAAGTGTGGGCACGGTGAGTGCAGATTTTTTTTGGTTCACACTTTCAAAATGCGCTTTCACGCATGCAGGAGCAAATTACCCGGATGCCTACGTTCGTTGACGGGATTCCATATCCGTCCGTGTGCACCATGAGATTTGGTAGCCTGCTGCACAGTCCTACGGGAGTGAACAATTGCAAACACGTCATTTGGACACACCATCTGACTTCCGGTGGATTGACATTTGGCTGTACTTTTTTGTGCACGGAGTTTTTTTTTAATGTTTTTTTTTAAGAAGAAGTAAATGCCCCAGTGTATCCAACTTCCTGTTTCTGTCCAGCAGGCTCCTCCTAGTGCTTTGTCCATGTCCTATTTACTTTTCATTTGGATTTGGAGCTGGAAGTATCACTCTTTGTGTCTGCTGCATGATATATCACATTGGATTTGAGGATTTTTGGATTTGAGATTTTACAACTAAGTTGCAAAATTGGTGTTGTTTGTTTGATTGGGGCATCGCACCTGCATTTTTTGGTACTCATCATCATTTTTTTATAATTATTGTTGTGGGTGGCCAGTAGGTTCAGTAGGGGCTAGTTGTTTTTTTGTATGTACTTTTCTACTAGTTTTCTTTTATAAAGGAAACATGTTGCAACGTTTATAAATGTTCTCCAGCATTTTCAATCAATGTGCAACATGTATTTAATTCACTAGCCCAGTACTCTGCCAATAGTCCTTTCAGCCAGTAGGCCCAGAAGCTACTCAGGTGTGCATGAATCAACTATTTCTGTGGTGTCTGTTGAATTTAAACATCATTTATGGCATGGGTGGCATTGGATTAATTTGCAAAATGTGGTTTTGGGGTAAATTTCACTTTTTCGTGTGTGTTGAATAAATGCCTTTGTTGGATGTGTGTGGTGAGTTTGTTGTGTAACTTGCAAACCCTTTTTTAGCTTTAGCCCTGTGGATTTTTGTTTTTGCATTTGTTGCATTAAAGCTGTGTTGTTCAGTATGCCTCCTTTGTCTGGCCATATAGGTCTGCTTGAGTTCATTGTTTTTACAGGCCTCCTGCTTGTTGTTATGTGAGTGATCATGTGGCCGGTGGCCATTTTGTGGTGGTCGTTAGTGTGCTGCTTTTGCCATAGGCCTGCAGGTCTTTCCTTTGTTCCTCTTGGCTTACTGCTTCCATCCCCACTGCCAGCTGCAGCTTCCTGAATGATGCACAATCACATTTACAATGCCAACGATTCCATTACATTTGTGGTTTTGTTCTTCTTTCCTATCCTTCCTGAGTGTACACAGTAAGCCATGAAAGCCCTTGTTGTCAAAGTCTCAAGATTGGCTACAGTGTAGTTATGTTTTTTTTAATAACTCTGCGATCGGAGTAATGAAGGAGCGCAAGACCACTCGGGGTCAGGGATCATACATGCCAATAGTTGTGTATATCTGTATTGCTGCAGCATGAGCCAAATGCCTAGACACATTAGACGCCAGTTCAACCAGGCATGTACTCTACATCTTTGTCCCCCCTATTCTTACCATAGGCCTACACTCACGTGGCCCACCACCAACAACGGCCAACATCACACGGTCATTGTCAGGCTTGTGGACATGTGCAGACAGGCATAACAATGGTGTGTCGTAGGAGTGCAGGTGATGCAACTGTGCAGAGTACACAAGTAAATAGGCTCAGGGGGAGTGAGGAGCAGCTGTGAGGCAACGTAACACAAAGTGATGCTGCCCATACGCTTTGAACTAAGCAGCTGCCAGATGAACGCATTTTTGCCAGATCAAGTAAATCACTTGAATGGCCATAACAAAAGACTCCAACCGACGGGTGGAAGTCATTTAAAGGAAACCATTGAGGCTCCAACTGGCTGGTGGAGAATTGAGAGGTTGTAATCATAAGCCACTCCCTGGATAAGAAGCCCTTCATACTTGCAGACATACCAGAGAATCTGCACTTTGGCTGCCTACTTCCCCCTCCTGTCTTGAAGAAGACCCACCTTGACGCACTGAACATTTTGCGCTCCTAACGGGGTTGAAACGTTGACGTACCACATATGTCTGCACAGCGCTCATGATCACAGTTTAACTTATCAATGGTCCTGAAGGATATGTGCAATAATCATAAGGACAAACAGAAACTTGTTTCCCCTTTTTGATTGCACGTTTATTTGTCTTGTATATAGTGTACTGTCAACGTCACCAATCACCACATGTCACTTTTTCACCACAGTCACCTACTTCTTATTGCAATTGAATTTGTAAATTTGATACTTTTTCTAAATACATTATTGAATTCTAACTTTGGTGTGTGTTATGTTGTTTTATTCTTCTCTCTCAAAACATTGGTATGTGTTGCAAGTAAGCTTTATGCTCCTTGAGTACTCATAAGCAATTTAAACCCCGACAGAACCAATTGTTTTGTTTAATAAGCTCATATGCCACATGCAAGACATGTCAAACATGAATCCCAAAGTCACACACATCCAAAACCCCACCCCCACAAGCCACATTACATTGCCTAAATGTAGGCAGATGACAAACTAACATTGGGATGAAAGCTCCTTTTTTCGAACTATCAGGCGGGAGCACATCTGCTCCACCGAACTCGAAATTGCATGTGCCGGCACCCCTTGACAGATACCATAGCAGCTGATGACAGCTCCCACAATATGCACAGTACGAAGAAGGAACAATGTATACACACCCCGCAGACAGAAGTCCTTGCTCAAAGTTATCTTGCTTGGAGTGGCCTTCACACTTACTCCCACAACATCCCAGGTGTACAACCGTTGCACACAAAAACAACTCATTGATCAGAGATGTGGCATTTCATCCACAGAACTGGTGCTGGTCAGATCAGTGCCTGCTTCACCCAGAGCCACTGACGCAATGGCCGAACATCCTGGACACATGCATAATCCCTGTTACGTGGAACTGTACAGTGAACGTTTGCTGCATTTGCTGGGGGCACCGCCATTGGCAGTGATTGGTCACCGGCTAAGCTTCCGCCTTGCCAACGTCACCTGCGTTCAGCCTGTATTGCATTGTCGATTATGCACATTCAAGTGGTGCATGTCTGCCTATCCAACAGGAAGGTAGCTGAACTGGATTTTGACGTGTGTGCGCCCCCTGTTGGCCCATGACCAGGAGTGTCACCGTGATACCTGTTTATGGGATGCCTTGATAATTGGCTTACATGCTGGCAGCTGGACCTGGGAGCTGGCACAAATCCTTGTGTGCAGTGACCACATTGAACCGTTCCCCTATTGGGCTGTAGTGCAAGTTAGTGAAAGGGGGTGGATGCAGCACATCTGTCCGGACCTGCTAATGGATGGAATTGCCGTCCTGTTTGATGAAGTAGACAAAGACCTCATGTTTGAAATGTTAGCCTACGAAGCTGCAATCGCTTTCATGAATGAGTAACTATGTACCTGCTGTCACAACAGATTGGAACACATTGCACATGTCCCAACACCTTGTTGCATCTTGGTGATCTGGTCTCATATCCCACGACAATAGTGGACATGGCTGTATTTGCCTGGACTCCGAATTAATGAGCTGAAAACAACGTGGCTTAACACACACCTGTGAAAGATGAGGCACACCCCAGAGTGGACAGCAGCGTTTGGCAACCTTCCTCATTCTGACATACTGCTGCATTGGTCTGCATGTTGTGGCACTTATCTTATCTTATCTTATCTTGACACGCATATGCTAATAAGTCTACGCACCTTCACTTGTATTCAACTGTGATGAGTGTTGATTTGAATAACAATGTGTGTCTCAATGCCTATCTGGGTCATGGCCATACATGTGCATTGATAGCAGTACCCTGGGAGTTTCTTCTTGTGGAATCACGTCCCCACATTCATCCATACTTTCATATGGCATCTAGTTTGGCTCCCATGCGGTCAAACCCCACCTTCAGCTGGACAGACATCTCCTCCTGGCACCGCAGGTCCTGGGAGGCAGCCGTGGTGGTGGGTGCTTCCTGCTGTGCGGTCTGTGCATGGGGTGGGGTCTCATGGATGCAGCTAAGCTTCCCTGCTCCCTGTGGAGAAGTGTGGCTCACTGGTTAGAGGAGGCAGACCCGGACGCTGAGATCAGACCCGGGACCAGGGTTCAATTCCCGACGCGGCAGGGTATTGAGCCCAAAATGTCCACGGACTCGATAATTCTCGCTTCGGTGCCTACTCGAATCACAGGTTCACACTCTGCAACTCTGGGCAATAGCTTGCTTAATCTCCACTACGGCCCCCCGCGGCGGGATGCCTGGCTTTCACCTTGGGGATACCCAGTAGGGGCTATCTCACAGGGAAAAACCAGGACGGGTTCCCAATGCAAAGCGCTTTGAGACCTGGCGGTGATATTGCGCTATATAAAAACCTATCCATCCATCCCTGCTCCTGGAGGTGGGGTGCTGGAGCTGTCCCAGAGCTGTTGCAGTGCGTCAGTATCGATGTTCAGGAGGTCCACTTCATCACCAGTACTGAGTATATGGGTCTGCTCTGCAAGAGGTGTTGATTCTCCCTCTGCAATGTGAAGGGAAATGCAGATTGACATTGTGTTGACATGCATTTTCTTGCATTGTACAAGTTTACTGTCACACTGCATGGCAATGTACATTGTGACTGTTTATAAGGAGATGCCTATTTGAAGCAGGACACGTGGCATTTCTATGTTATGTTATGTTATGTTATGTTATATGTTTATTTATATAGCGCACGGCTACTCAACAAGAGTGTCCCGGCGCTTTATGTCGGCAGCTCAGCAATTAAAAAACATAACAGTGATAAAAACAGAAAGCAAGAGCAAAAGAGAAACAGCCTAGAGGTTAAAGAGCCAAGTCTTAAGGTTTTTTCTGAACAAGAGCAGACTAGGAATGCTGCGTAGTGCAAGAGGCAAGGAATTCCACAACTGGGGTGCCCTGAGACTAAAGGAGCGACCCCCAGTGCGGACCTTCCTCACTCGGGGAACTACGGCCATGAACAAAGTTTCCGACCGCAGTGAGCGAGCCGGACGATAAAAAGCCAGCCTGCGCTGCAGATACTTTGCTCCCAGGCCAGAAAGTGCTTTATGCACCAGAGTCAGCGTTTTAAACATAATCCGCTTTCGGATGGGCAGCCAATGAAGTGACTGCAACAACCCGGATGTTCTAGCCCGCCTATGAAGGCCGAAAATGGCGCGAGCCGCGGAGTTCTGCACCACTTGCAACCGATGGACCAGGTAGTCCGGAAGCCCTAGATAGAGGGAATTAGCATAGTCCAATCTAGATCCTATTAGAGCTTGGACAGTAATCTTTCTATGCTCCTCCGAAAGCAGAGGTAAGAACTTCCGGAGCATCTTTAAGATTCCGAAGCAGGTGCCTGTCAGACCGAGAATATGCGATCTAAACGAGAGGTTATTGTCAAACTTGACTCCCAAATTTTTGGCAGCCAAAGATGACTGAGCGGGGATATGAGGTTGTAGTTGTACATTGTCATCTCACAGTTTCCTGCTATGCCACATGCGAATGGCCATGTTCTAAACACAAGTTGCAGCAGTTGTGTCCTCTGTTCTGTTGTGAAAGTGTTGCAGTTTGTACCACATTGTTGTGAATGTTGGGGTGCTCTGCACCTTATACCTTGCAGGCGGTGTGACTTTCACTTCTGTGCTTATGCAGTGCTGAGATGTTGTAGACTTAGGTAAATTGGGCTCTTGGTCGGAGTTGTGACTCTTATGCATGGTTTGTCCTCAGAAGTGCTATACTTACTTGTGCATGTGTGCCATTGTGCCCATCTCCCCCAAACTCCCCAGTCCATGGTCATTACTCACCCTGTTGCTGTTGACTCAGGGCATGTGTTCTACAAGGGTTTTTGGATATTTTTGTACTAGTGTACATTGATGACATTTTGATCTTTTCGCACTCCCTTTCCAAACATATTGAACATGTGCGAAAAGTATTTCAGGCATTATTAAAAAACTAACTATTCGCCAAGATGGAAAAATTTGCTTTTCATGTCACTACAGTGCAATTTTTGGGATTTGTAATTTCACCTGAAGGTTAGGCTATGGATTCCACCAAGGTACAAGCCGTCCTCCAATGGCCAGCATCCAGTTGGTTGAAAGATTTCCAACGCTTTCTTTACTTCGCCAATTTCTATTTGTGTTTCATCACAGACTTCTCAAAAGTGGTTGCCCCCACCACCACTCTCCTTCATAAAGGTAAAAAATTCTGCTGGAGCCAGGAAGCGGAGCAGGCTTTTCAACAGCTCAAAGAGGCCGTTACATCGGCAGCTTTTCTTTTGCACCATGACTCAAACTAACTAACTCTTCTATATAGAAGAAGATGCCTCGAATATTTCTCTAGGTACTATATTATCTCAAAGACACACAGGCACAGGGCAGCTCCGCCCATTGACTTTTTTCTCCCGAAAACCTGTAGAGGCTGAAAAGAATTATACCATCTTTGATAAAGAACTATTGGCTGTCAAGGCCGCTTTTCAGGAGTGAAGACATTATCTTATGGGGCACAAAACAGCCAGTCACTATGTACACAGACCTCAGGAACTTACAGTTCTTGAAATCAGTAACGCCTCGGCAATTACGCTGGTCAATGTTTTTGCAGATTTCTCCTTTGTGATCACATTTCGACCCGGTTGAAAGATTGGAAAGGCTGACACTCTTTCCCGACCCATTCTAGAGGTGGTACAACCAAATGAAGCTCCTTTTTTTATTGGATAAAACAAACTTTGTGAACATCAACATCACATTTGTTTCATGGTTGGAACAAATGCAACAAGCCTCTGCTCAGTTCGATCAAGAAAAATGGAATAGGGAATACTCTGACAGAGACGTGATAGAGGGTATGTTATACCATCAAAAACACTTGTTTCTACCCACACCAGCTCTTCAAAACGAAGCCTTGGGGTGGTGTCAGGACCACTTTCTGGTCATCATGGAATAACAAAAACACTCAAATTACTGCAAAGGGATTATTGGTGGTCGAACATGCGTTTTTATTGCCAGCAGTACGTGAAAACATGCAACACTTGCACTCAAACTAAATCAGCACTATTAAAACCCACAGGGGGTGCTTAATCCTCACCACCATCACCTTGGCATACAGTATCTTTAGATTTAACAGTTGAACTACCTCAAGACCAAGGAATCACATTTATCGTGGTGTTACTCGACATTTTAACTTAAATGTGTTATTGCTTTCCAAACCAAATCCCCAGATCTAGCTAATCTGTTTTTACAACAAATAGTACGGTTCCATGGTTTACCATCACATACCATTTCTGACTGTGAAACACAATTTGTTCCATATTTCTGGGGAGCATTTTGCAAATTACTTAACATTTCGGTGGGCCTCACTTCCACCTATCACTCAGAGTCTGATGAACAAACGGAAAGAACCAACCAGGGGATCGAACAGTTATTAAAAAATGATGTTACCGAACAAGAGCAATGGGTTGGGTTGATCACCTTTGGTTAGCAGAATTCGCCCATAACAATGTAGTAAATATATCTAGCGGATTCTCACCCTTCTACGCTCTATATGGGTATCATCTCAGATCTACCCTGTTACTAACACAGCATGCACTCTCTCCGACACCTTTAGATCAAAAACACGTCTTACACCATCAGAATCTCAAAGAATTAAAAAAGAACTTGACAGGTGTAAAACTATTGTAGAAACAGTATGTGGATAGAAAGTGAAGTTAAGCTCCTCATTACCAAGTGGGCCAGCAAGTGTGGTTATCCACCAAACACTTACTCCTAAAAGGGCCTCGTAAATTTCACCCACGATACATCGGTCTGATGCAGCGCCACTCCGGAAATTATTTCTAAAACCTCATCTTCTATCCCGAAGGCACAAATCTACACAATTATTCACCAGTGGGGCCCATAACACTGATTCACTAACACACGTTCTCTCACTTGCACTCAAACTAAATCAGCACTATTAAAACCTGCAGGGGGTGCTTAATCCTCACCACCATCACCTTGGCATACAGTATCTTTAGATTTAACAGTTGAACTACCTCAAGACCAAGGATTTACATTGATCGTGGTGTTACTCGACATTTTAACTTAAATGTGTTATTTCTTTCCAAACCAAATCCCCAGATCTAGCTAATCTGTTTTTACAACAAATAGTACGGTTCCATGGTTTACCATCACATACCATTTCTGACTGTGAAACACAATTTGTTCCATACTTCTGGGGATCATTTTGCAAATTACTTAACATTTCGGTGGGCCTCACTTCCACCTATCACTCGGAGTCTGATGAACAAACGGAAAGAACTAACCAGGAGATCGAACAGTTATTAAGAAATGATGTTACCGAACAAGAGCAATGGGTTGGGTTGATCACCTTTGGTTAGCAGAATTCGCCCATAACAATGTAGTAAATATATCTAGCGCATTCTCACCCTTCTACGCTCTATATGGGTATCATCTCAGATCTACCCTGTTACTAACACAGCATGCACTCTCTCCGACACCTTTAGATCAAAAACACGTCTTACACCATCAGAATCTCAAAGAATTAAAAAAGAACTTGACAGGTGCAAAACTATTGTACAAACAGTATGTGGACAGAAAGTGAAATTAAGCTCCTCATTACCAAGTGGGCCAGCAAGTGTGGTTATCCACCAAACACTTACTCCTAAAAGGGCCTCGTAAATTTCACCCATGATACATCGGTCTGATGCAGCGCCACTCCGGAAATTATTTCTAAAACCTCATCTTCTATCCCGAAGGCACAAATCTACACAATTATTCACCAGTGGGGCCCATAACACTGATTCACTCACACACGTTCTCTCACTTCATGGATTGATGAGATTCATAGGAGAGCAGCTGGATCTTAGCGGAGTGTCTAAATTAATACCGGCTATTTACAATATGTACAACTGCTGTTTAAATTCATTTACCATGATATTAAATTTCTACAACAATTTTATTATGCGATAGATCTACTAGTAAGAAATTAGACCAAGGATGAACATGACCAGCTTAATTCTTCATTTATCTAATTTTATTTTATGAAAGAAAACTTTCAA
The DNA here is from genome assembly GCF_964261635.1 of Lissotriton helveticus. Classification (NCBI taxonomy): domain Eukaryota; kingdom Metazoa; phylum Chordata; class Amphibia; order Caudata; family Salamandridae; genus Lissotriton; species Lissotriton helveticus. The sequence goes on along the minus strand of NC_136071.1, from coordinate 1,212,682,717 downwards.
TCATATCTTTAATTTTTATTCACGTAACTAGTAGTTTCAGTTCAAAATTGTATTTTAGTAAAGCTAAGAAAATACGACATTTAATTAAATTCAAAGGACATGAATATTAGTAATAGACATAATAGTTCCCCAAACTCAGTTCTGCCTTCCTAACTACCTTTCTTGCCTTAAAGTGCCATTTCTATTCGCTCTAAGTCCCAATCCTAAAGTAGTAGAGTTCAGTCCGGCAGCATGTCCGGATACCAAGATGAAATCGGAAAAGCGCGTATTTTCAATCATCCAGAGGCAGTCTTTTATACCCTTTTTCACTAACTAAACTATCTACATTTTATATCATTTAGGGTCCACAGGAGTTTTTGATTGGCTGTCCCAAGGGTGGAAAGCAAAATGTTCATTATGTCACCCCATGACTTCCTGCAGTCAACAGTTCTCAATTGACTTTTGTCTTTTAAAATATACTTTGTCTATGTCCTTTAAAACGATAGTTTTAAAGATGTTCTCACGATCCCAACATGGACTTCCATTTTGTTGGCAGTCATTCAGAGTTCCAAGTCTACGTGCCCTTGAACTAAAGAACGTAGGCACAGGCCATTCTTCTCTGGCTGCAGCAACTCGGAGAGCCAGCACATGCGCATTTCGCTTCAGTCACCAGGCCTCAATTTTCTGCCATTTCTACAAAGACCTCAGAGGCCCACTCGGGAACTATTATTGAAACAAACACAAATAAATAATAATTATTGAAATAAAACCCGTTCTGTTTACCTCCCCCTTTTCTAAAGTAACTCTGTTAATTATTACCAAGCAATAAAAAGCACATTTAAGTGCGGTATACTCACTTCAGTCCAGGTTTTAGCCACAAAAGACATAAATAAAAGCTCATTTATGCCGCATTCTGGTTAATTAAATAGCTACTTATTAGTCAAAACAATGACGATATTAATTAATTATGTTTGCAACATAAGCAAGATTAGTTTCCTACATGTACATGTGTTGGTGTAACTTTAATCTAGGTTGGTTAGTACCACACACCATTCGATTAGTTCATGTTATTGTTACGAGAAAGTGACTTCACGAGAGGTATACAAAATTTTGTTTTTACTCTCGCTCCATCAACTCCCTCCTCTGGTGATTTTTATCACCATATACCTCCCAAAATTTTGAAAATTTAACCCTTGAACATGTTTCAAATTCTTCCAGTTAGTACTTTCTATAAACCTTTGTTTCATCCAATCTCCTGCTGTTTTCATATTCTAGTGATTGAAATTCTTCCATTTCTATGTCATTCTTTTCTCGTTCTCTATCTTGTTTTTCTTTGATGATCCTTTTCTTTGCTAATTTGTAATTTCTCCTTTTTCTAATCATACAACACACTCTTATTATTAGTATTAATACAGTTATTATTGCTACTGGACAAATTATGTCCCTATAATAGAGCTACCTATCTCTTGTAACCAATGCTTAACTGCTGTAAAACTTTTACCCATGCCTTCCAGGATATCATCAACCTCTAGTGGTTCAATTTCCTTATGCAACTCTGTAATGTTTCTAATATATTTTGCAATGTTTTGACTTTTATCCGGAATGTATGTGCAGCAATGCTGTACATGTAATGTTCTGCAAACTCCTCCTTCTTTAGCCAATATTATGTCAAGAGCAAGACGATTCTTAATCACCATAGCTCTCCTAGCAACTAATTCAGTATTTACCATTAAAAATCCACCCACATGCCCGACCTAGTCCACAAAGACCAGTCGGGTTTTATACCTGCGTGGAGCACGACGAGGAATATACGGAGACTTACACGCTTGATTGAAAGTCTGCATATGGAAGCCCAGACGGTCCTCTTGATAGACATAGAGAAGGCGTTTGATAGCCTGGAGTGGGAATATCTATACAGAGCCATGGAACACTTTGGCCTGGGAGAGGGCTACATTAGGTGGACACGTATCCTCTACACGGCGGCGGTAGCTAGAGTGAGGATAGGGTCCCTCGTTTCACACCAATATCCGGTGGAGCGGGGAACCAGACAGGGATGTTCCCTCTCCCCCATACTATTCGCCTTAGCAATTGAGCCACTCGCAGCTGAGGCCCGGATGGGTAAACATTTTCGGGGCATAGACAACAGGGAGGGTCAACAATTCATCTCCTTGTACGCAGACGACCTTCTATTATTCCTAGAAGACGGATCGGGGGCCCTGAAGGGTGCGGAGCGACTCCTGGAGCGCTTTGGAGCATTGTCAGGGCTGACAGTCAATTGGGCTAAAACCTGCTTGTTCCCTCTGAGGCTAAACACAGAACAGCCCGACCACCCACCCGAGATTAGATGGGAGCCCACTTGCTTGAAGTATTTGGGAGTCTATATATACCACACGGCGGCAGACCTGATGGAGGGTAATGTGGGCCGCTGCATGCGTGCTCTGAAGGGCAGTATGGCCTTTTGGGCCACGCTCCCGCTATCTGTCGCTGGGCGCATTTCGCTATTGAAAATGATCGCCCTGCCGCGCCTTTTGTATTACTTCCGTACCCTCCCCGTCTGGATACCTAGATCCTTCTTTTGTCACCTGAAATCTCAGCTGACCTCCTACATATGGGGAAAGGGCAGATGTAGAGTGGTGCTAGCGACGCTCACCTGCCCGAAAGATGAGGGCGGCATGGCGATTCCTGATTTTGAACTTTACTATTTAGCTGCCCAACTGCAGATCTTTACGCAGGAGATAGCGAGGGTATTTCGAGGTCCGGAGAGCGAGAGAGGCGGGGGCACGCCGTGCCATGTTCTGGCCTACATCGCTTTGCAGCAGAGGATCGCTCTCAGAGACCTGACGCCCAAGGAATGGACGTTCAGGGTCTGCTGGAACCGGTCCCAGCGTCGTGCGGGGGTGCAACACCCATATGCCCCAGAGATACCCCTGGGAATGCTCACAGCACTCCCCCATGGAGGTGACTGGTCGCAGTTGCAGAGTTGGGAGGACGCGGGTATACAGGTGGTAGGTGACCATTACGAGAACGGGGAGCTTGTCCAGTATCAGGAGCTGCAGGAGAAATTTGACCTACCCAGAGGGGAGTACCTACTGCATGCTGCGATGACTAGGGCCATCCGGAGGCACTGGAGGGGAGGATTGGCAGAACCACCGACAACTATGGCCTGCCAGTACGCCATGATGGCAGCTGGAACCTACAAGGCAGTGACATGCTTGTACTCCAGAATGCTCAGGGAAAACCTGCCACCACTGACCATGCTGAAGGACAAATGGGAAATGGACCTTGATAGGGAGATCCCTAAGTCGACGTGGGCTCAGTTAGTGAGACGGGATAAAAATAGCATGAGAAATGCGCGCTTTCAGCAAATCCACTTTTACGTGCTCCATAGGGCCTATTTGACCCCGGGCAAAATCAAGAAGTATTTTGGTGCAGCTAATGCGGCATGCCCGAGATGCGCTTTAGTGGGAGCAGAGTTGGAACATATGTTATGGTCATGCCCTGGCCTTTGGGGATTTTGGCAAGCGATAGGTGATACTCTAGTTGAGGTGACGGACAGGACACTGCAATGCGATGTAGCGGTTTGCCTATTGCACTGGTTTCCGCACACGCCCAAAAACCGAATCACGAGCAAATTTATAGACATGAGCCTGATCATAGCTAAAAGAGAAATCACACAGAATTGGAAGGCGAGAATAGGTCCTACCCATAAGAGATGGGTCAATGAGTACTTGAGGTGGGCCACATGTATTGTATTGTATTGTAGAGGCTCTTCTATAGCGCATGGCTACTTGGGAGCATCCCAGCGCTTAGGACTGACCAAAGGGAAGTGAATTGCAAGGAATGCGGATGCCCAGACTCTAGATCCTGGGAATCAGAACAGTTTTCAGCTTCTTTCGAAATGCAAGTAAGTTAGGCTCTTGTCGGAGGGATGGAGGAAGGGCATTCGATAACTTAGCCGCATTATACGAAAAAAGACGGCCCCCTGTGCGGGCCCTATTAATACTGGGAATTGCTATTAGATTTTGCTGATTGGAACAAAGGTTCCTAGATGGTTTATAAGGCCTAATTATGTCATCCAGGATGGGGGGACCTCTCTCATATAGTGTTTTGTGGACCGTACAGAGGGTCTTGAAGTGAACCCGCTCCCTCACTGGAAGCCAATGCAGAACACTCAACGCGGGTCTAGCTGAGGAGTGATAGCTAGCACACGTAAGTAGCCTCGCTGCAGAGTTCTGGGCAACCTGAAGTTGCAGAATAACCGAGACAGGGGCTCCTAAATAAAGCATGTTCCCATAGTCCAGCCTAGATAGAATGAGGGACTGGACTATGGTTTTCTTGGCTTTTTCAGGTAGCTGAGGAAGGATTTTGCGGATTGTCTTCAGCAACCCAAAGCAAGTAGCTACTGTCTTTCTTGCCTGGGTTTTGAATGACAGCTCCGCATCCAGCCAAAATCCGAGGCACCTAATCTCGGTCTTTGGAGTGGGCCCAGGCCCCATGCAGGAAGGCAGAGTGTCAGGTTGTTAAATGTGGCTCATTTCCCCAGTAGCATCAGCTCAGTTTTTCCCACGTTCAACTTAAGATGGGATAGGTCCATCCATTTTGCAACTGCTTCCAGGCAGTTGCAAAGGTTGGTCGGAAGGGGCTCTACCTGATTCAAAGAGACAACTAGCTGGGTGTCATCAGCGTAGCTTACTAATTGAATTCCAAAGGAGGCCACTATTTCCGCCAGAGGCGCCATGTACACATTAAACAGTGTGGGGCTGAGGGAGGAGCCCTGTGGCACCCCACACTGTAATGGTACTGGAAGGGAACAACTGTTCTCTGAGAAGACCTTAAAAGATCTGTCTCTAAGAAAAGACTCGAGCCACATAAGGGCCTTGCCCGTGACCCTGATCCTTCCAAGGCGAGATAGGAGGACACGGTGGTTGACCGTGTCAAAGGCGGCACTGAGGTCCAGGAGGATAATGCCCGCGCTGCCACCAGCGTCCAGTATCCTCCTGGAGTCCTCGACCACCCTCAACAGTGCTGTCTCAGTTCCCTGCCCTCTCCGGAACCCTGTTTGAGTTGGGTGGAGCATGTTGTGGGTCTCTAAAAAAGACACCAACTGTTTGTTCACCCACTTTTCGGTCAGCTTACTAATGCCAGGGAGAAGGGAGATGGGGCGATAGTTAGAAAAATCGTCAGGGTCAAGGTTTTTTTTAACATAGCCCTGACCATAGCCAACTTCCAGTCTCGTGGCACAGTGCCTGACTCAATCGAAGTGTTGACTAAGTTGATGATGGCCGTACTAATGTGGGGCAAAGCCGAGTTTAAGATGGTCATAGGGGCAGGATCGAGCGGAGAACCACTCTTTATGGAATTGATGAGAGGAGGTAGAAGTTCTACACTAAGGGGGGAGAAAATAAAAAGCTGAGGCAAGATAGAGTCAATCCCACCTACCAAAGAGGGAATTAGTTCACCCATAGGTAGGGGGGGGAGGGAGAGAAGGATCTTGTGAATTTTGGTGGCAAAATAATTTGCTAATTCGTCACAACGAACACCAAATTCATCAGAAGATGATGGCGGGTCCGAGGCTTTCAGCAGAGATTTGACTATCTTAAAGATCTCTCTCGGGGCGTTTGTGGAAGCCTCAATTTTTCCTGCATAAAAAGTGGATTTGGCCATGTTAAGGGCAGATTTATATTTTTTTATGGTGGATCTGTCATTATTTTCCTTCTCCTCATCAAAATGTTTCCGCCACTGTCTCTCCTCCCGTTTACATTCCTGTTTAAGGGACCTTAGGTCCAAATTAAACCAGGGTTGTTTAGTAGGGCATTCCTCGTTTGTAATAAGTTTTTTTGGGAGTACGGTATCCAACGACTGTTCAATCCATTGATTGAAGTCTTTGTTTGCCCTATCTATGTCCTGATTACCCAGAGGCTCATTCTTCTTCAATATTTCTAGCCATTCATTTAGCTCTAGTTTCGTCCAGCGCCTACTTAAGGCTTTGTGATAAGGTATAGTTGGACTGGGTCTATATGCATTCCATATGAAAGGAATAACCATATGGTCTGACCAAGGGATCGGATATGGCTCAGCTGAAATTAACTCCACTGTGTTTGAAAATATGGGATCTAAAAGGTTCCCTTTGGAGTGAGTGGGATGTGAGACTATTAAACTCAGTTCACAGGAGGCTAAATCCTTAGTCAGTTCCATTGCGGTGAGATCTGAGAAATTATTAAAATAGAGATTCAGGTATCCCAGCACTGTAAAATTAGAAACCGTACTAGCTAAATCTAGAATAGTTTAGATTAGTCCTTCCTGAAATTGTCCTGTCGGGCCAGGTGGACGATAGATCAAAAGACCTGAGAAAGACAGTTCTGGAGATAATGTAATAGAAAACTGCGCACTCTCACAATATGGAATAGAGCTATCAGTCATACGGCAAATTAAATGATCCCTATAGAGGATGGCAATCCCTCCTCCAACCTTGGACACTCTGTCCCTATGTTGGATCAGGTATCCAGGCGGGAGTGACTGGACGATATCTGGGCCAGAATTGGATCCAAGCCACGTTTCTGTTATAAAAAGAATATCAAGGTCCAGGTCTTGAATTAAAAGGGAGATTTCGATGGCATGTTTCGGTAATGAACGGCAGTTTATCAATGCCATTTTCAGATCTACCTCTATTTTCCTTTTGTTTTCGACCACATCCGTCGCCCTAAAAGGACAGTGCTGACATGAAAAGCGGTGGAGCGCAAGGTCCACAGAACGGCTGCATGAGGATGGAAAAAACCCCTTTAGGGAGTGTCGAGCGGGAGTATATTTGTGGGGGGGCAATTGGTAGGACAGAGGTCCTGGTCCCTGGGCCTGACCGTGCGCGAACAGGCGCAAACGGGCTTACCTCTGGCGCACCTCCGGCGCGCCATCGGTGCACCCGCTGCGCGCCGTCGCTGCGCGCCAGCATGGCCAATTAAATATATAGGAGGTGGAAACCCGGCCCAAAGACTAGAGCGCCTCCCAGCCTATGGCGGCCACTGTTGTAAGGCCTGCCTCACCGGCCAAGATGGAGCTGCTGTGTGGGAGGAGTGAGTGTTCCCGCTCAAGCGGTGGGAGCCCAGATCAAATTTTAAAGTGCAGGTAAGTGGGGGATGTGAGCCTGGTAAAAAACGGCGATTTTAAAATATGCGGCAATTTTTAAAAAAAATTATCAAAGTCACAGATTAATGCTGCCTGCGTCCTTGTAATGCATTCCAGCAGGACAAGCAAAGGCTCCCGCTCAGCGCAATACACAGAGGTCGTAATCACCTCTGGAGTCCTTACAAGCGCGCGAGCAGGTCTCACCTTTGTAGCGCCTGCTGCAAACCCGGCCCAAAGACAAGAGCGCCTCCCAACCTATGGCGGCCACTGTTGTAAGGCCTGCCTCACCAGCCAAGATGGAGCTGCTGTGAGGGGGGAGTGAGTGTTCTCGCTCAAGCGGCGGGTGCCCAGATCAAATTTTAAAGTGCAGGTAAGTGGGGGATGTGAGCCTGGTAAAAACGGCGATTTAAAAATATGCGGCGATTTTTAAAAAAAATTATCAAAGTCACAGATTAATGCTGCCTGCGTCCTTGTAATGAATTCCAGCAAGACAAGCAAAGGCTCCCGCTCAGCGCGTTACACAGAGGTCGTAATCACCTCTGATAGTACGCACCGCTACCAGATGGCTCGCCGTACACCGAACGATAGAACATTGGAAACGGCGGCGGCTTGGGAGGCATTGGTTCAAGCCCTTAGGGACAGCACTTACAGGAGAATGAGGTTGACCTGGGCAGGGATGAGCACGGCTCCCGCGACACACTGGGGACACGGCAAATCTAGGACAACACTAGACGACGTCTCCTGATCACACCCATAGACGAGACAATGGTAGGAACTTATGAGTAGGTGGTGAACATTTGGGAGGGGGGAGGGATAGGGGGTCGGGGATAGTTAGTTACTGTTGGGAGATCCCAAAGAGGGGAGTGGAGAAAAAGCAGACGAACACGTTGCCAAGAGAGTGGATTACACCTGATGCGCCTTACCAGGCTTTAAGAATTCTTCCCCTTATCGCCGCCCGACCTCCGGGTTGTGGGCCTCCAAGCTGTGTACAGTACTGATTGGAGACAGAAGAATGTAAGAGCTAATAGGTGTTAATGCTGTGATGTAACTGCTGCATTGAATGTGTGCAATAAAAACTATTTTGCAAAAAAATACCATTAAAAATCCACCTGCAGTGTCTGTTAATAATCGATCTACTATTGTGGACAGTTTTCAAATTCTGTTTGCATTAAAATATATCCCCACCTTTGGTATCAGTGCTCCAAAGATATCACCTATAATTTCCACTGCACTTTCTCTTCTTTTTTGACTCAAATGTTTGCCTATCTCATGTGTTCCCCTAGTGCTTCTATCTACATGAAAGATTTTTGGAAAGACCAGTCCGACATAACATGTACCATAACAATGGTCAGGTAAATTGTAATAAGGCTTGTTCCCACAAACAAAATAAATCCCAGGAAAAATTGGATCCTTACCACCCTCAAATCCCCACCCCCTATTATACGATAAGTATCTTCACAATGACTTGCACCCACAAAATAATTGTCATACAACGTGTTTTCTTTTCTAATACAACATTTTCCCAAGGATGGAGTGTCTATATTTATGGCTGCATTTACATTATGACCATTCAGCATCTCATCTTCATATTGCCAAAATTTAGATTTTGTATGTTTCATTCTCTCAGTGCGCTTATACATCGCCCTTCTCTCCTCAACCATGTTTAAAAATGCTTTTTCTTCACTCCTCATTTTACAAGTTACAAATTGTGATTAAATGCATATTCATGAGTTAGTTCTTGGGTAACTAAGAAAAATTCCCCCATAACATCAGCCTGTCTGTTTTTGTTAAGAGCACTATCAATTTTTAAATTTGCAAAACTATCATTAGAATTTGAATAGTTATATTATAATCTTCCAGTTTTATAAAACAAACTTGAGATCACGCTACACGTCACTCCATATGTAAGTGGAAGGTGATTATATGTCACACCTTCTGACACAGATGCTGGTAATTTCACACAGATATAGCAATCGCTCACATCCATCGCCTTAACAAATACAGACAATAATCTTGAAAAAGTATTTCGTGAAAAATCACCAACAGATTTATCCTGGTGAATCTCTGGGCTATATTCAAGTTGTTTATCAATTTTAAGCTCAATAATTTCTCTATTGCCAGTTACATTAAATTTCAGTTTCTCAAATTCATGTCTAACAGGAATAATAATGGCTAGAATTAACCATACTAGAATTAATAACACTATGCATATCATAGACATCTTGCAACACTTTCCAAAAATAGAACACCTCGTGTTTAAATCATTTTTTTACACATCAAGTTTATCTAACAGTTTTTCTTTGACGTTTTGTCTCTTTGTACCATGATGATTTTCTAAGTACTTAAAATCATTTTCACAATGTCAGTCAGTTTCAGTTCTGACTACTCAGGTTCAGAATTACATATGTATCTTTTCTTTATTTGAATACCACTTTTCTTTTTCACTTGACTTTCTCCCCGTCAATAATATCTAGGTTCTCTTGACTGTTCCCTACTTCTACTATGGGAGGCAACACAATATAAGTCCATTCAGGAGATTTGTACTTCTGATTTGGTCTCTTTACTCTTTTTGGCCCGTGAATCACTTCAATTTTCTTTCCCAACGATTCTTTCTGGCTTGTTATCTCATTCACCTGATCTTCTGGTCTTTTTATTCTGTTGACCAGTTTGAATCTCAGTCCATCATTTCCGATAGGCCAATTGTCTCCTTTTCGAGCTATCTTTGTCTTTGGCTCTGCTGTATTATGTTCCACTCTCCAAGCTCTTTTCTTAGAGCTTCTCCTCAATTGTGTTTCATCTCCACTGTCATCAGTTTCACTTTCTGTATCATCAACAGTCTCATTTATGATGAACTTTATGATGTCAGTATCTTTTTCAGACTCAGATTTTACTTTACTCAGCAGCTTCACTCTGTTAGGAGCATCCTCATAGCTGGCACTTGGAATCTCTTGTTTGTCTTCCGCCTTCTCAGTTTCAGGATTTCGGTTCCTGCTTTCATAGCTTCCGGTCTGCTTTTCAATATCTTCCTGATCTGTAGGTTTTCTGGTTTCTTGTTCAACAGCTTTGCTATTCTCAGTCTCTACCAAATCTCAACATTCAGGTCGATCTTCAGAATTTGGTATTTCAATGACTGTTCCTTCTCCTTCAAATGCAGAACTGGCCTCTGATACCTCCAGATGTCGACGTTCCTGTCGAGCTTCAGTATATGGAACTTTCTCAGGTTCTTCTTCTGAGTCAGAATCAGTTGTACTCTCACCTTCATCTGGATTTTCAGGCTCGGGTACACGGAGGGTATGGCTCGCATGAACCCACCTTTTCACTCCAGCACATTTGACAGCAGTTGTGCTTACCAAGATGACTTGGCTTAGCTTTTGCCACCTGGGTACCAAGCAATTTCTTCTTCGATGTACCTTTATTCGTACACAGTCTCCTAGTACTAGATCATGAGCTGGTTGTTTCTCTTTTGTGTTTGCTTCAGTTCCCACCTGATGGAACACAGAAGTTACCACATCAGACAGATTCTTGCAGTAATCCAGTATGATGTCATCATTAATAGTCAATAGTTTATCAACTGGTACAAATGCCTGTCTCATGACCCTGTCCATCAAGATCTCATGTGGACTCAATCCAGTCTTTTTATCTGGTATGCTTCTTAGAGTCATCAAAACAAGTGGCAACGCGTCCGGCCACTTCAGTCCTGTTGCTAGACACATTTTAGCAATCCTGTTTTTGGTTGTTCCATTCACCTGCATAACAACAACCCCTGAAGCTTCTGGTCTGTAAGCACAGTGTAATTTCTGACGAATGTCGGGCGCTTCACAGATCATCTGTAAAAGTTCATTCTGGAAGTACGTTCCACGGTCTGTTTCAATTGTCACTGGAAAACCATATCTAGGTATAATCTCACGTAAAAGCAACTTTGCAACAGTGACTGAATCATTCCCCCGAATAGGAAAAGCTTCAACCCACCGAGAGAACAAATAAATTACCACCAGAACATATCTGAGCCTGTTGTAAGAGGGCATTTCAACAAAATCATGTTGCATTCGTGTAAATGGACCTCCCTCCCGTCCTATGCTTCCCAGACTCACAACAGTCTTTCTGTTTGGATTGAATTGCTGGCAAATCAGGCACCATTGGCACAAACTTTCAGCGATCATTCTGAACTTGGGGGTGTACCAAGTTTACCTAAACAATCGGATCACAGCATCTCTTCCAATATGAGCTTGACCATGGTACCTTCGAGTCTAGTCAGAAATCATGCTGTCAGGCATTACTGGTCTCTCATCTTTATAAACCCAAATTTCATCTTCTTATCTTTTCCTGCATCCTGATTTTAACCAAATGTTTTTCTTTTCCTCTCTAGCTTCTTCCTGCATTTGCCTCACTTCCTGCCAAGTCTCAACAACAGTAGTTAGCATCAAAGGACTTGAAACATGTTCCTCTTTTCTGTCCCTGTTTATAGATGCAAGATTTTTGGCACAATATTTTGTAATCGAGTCTACATATCTATTGCCACAGGTAATATAGTCATCACCCTTCTTGTGAGCTGCACACTTGGCCACAGCTATTTTGTCAGGTAACTGAATGGCATCAATTAGCATTTTCACAAACTCAGCACTCCTGATAGGTGATCCGGCAGAGGTTAAATAACCTCTTTGGGACCACAGTTGCCCATTATCATGGACAACTCCGAAGTCATGCTGACTATCAGTCACTATGGTACCTCTGATTTCTTTTCCCAATTCGCATGCCTGTATCAAAGCAATCAATTCTGCTATCTGAGCAGAACAAATTCCTTTCAGACAAGATGCTTCCAAAACATCGGCAACTGTGCACACCACGTATGCAGCACTCAAAACACCCTGTTCTGTCCTCAAACATGAACCATCAACAAACATCACGTAATCTGATTCAGACAGTGGCTCATCTTTTATATCAGATCTTGGTTTTGTGCAGTATTCAAGAACATCCAAACATTTGTGATCAACCTCGTATCTTACTTCAGTTTCCACAGTATTAAGCAACAAGGTAGATGGATTCAGATTCAGGGAAATTGTCACATTATTTGCACCCAAAATGACTTTCTCATATTTAGTCATTTGGTTATTGGTAAGATATTGGGTCTTGGTTCTAGTGAGGAGAATCTCCACAGAATGAGGTACATACACCCTCACCGGTAATCCCATCACTATTCCTTCACTTTTATCCAGACTCTCCCTTGTGGCTGCTACTGCTTTCAGACAACCTGGTAATGCTTTTGCAACCGGGTCAAGAACAGCCGAGAAATAAGCAATTGGCTTTCTTAATTTCCCATGTCTCTGTATCAATACTGACAATGCACACCCTTCTCTTTCACTGCAGTACAATTTGAATTCTTTTTCATAATCAGGCATCACACAAACTCATTTTCAACTGCTCAAATGCCTCCATTTTAGTTTTGGTCAGTACAATGGGGTCTTTTATGTCTGCCTTTGTCAGTCTTTGCAATGGTTTTGCAATCAGCGAGAACCCACTTATCCAGTGTTGACAGTAACCTACCATTCTTAGAAACATCCTGACTTGTCTCTGAGTTTTTGGTGGTTGCATCACTTGTATCATTTTGATTCTCTCTGCGGTGACCTGTCTAGTCCCTTTTGCAATTTTATGGCCTAAATATTGTACTTCATGTTTACAGAACTGTAATTTCGAAGGAGACACTTTATGTCCCTCCTCTGCTAAATGGTTCAGCAAAGCAATAGTATCTGATATACATTCGCTTTTTGTCTTTGATGCCACTAGGAGGTCATCTATATATTGAACCAATACAGACTCTCCAGGCATGCTCAGACTCTCTAGGGACTTCTTCAATAATTGATTAAAAATGGATGGACTCTCAGTGTACCCTTGAGGAATTCGGCACCATGCCAAAATACGATCTCCGAACCGGAATGCAAATATTGGCCTGCTTTCTGGGTGTAATGGAACCGTAAAGAATGCATCGCATATATCTATAATGGTATACAATTCTGCATCATGGGGAATCTGGTACAGAATCGCTGCTGGATTCGGTACAATTGGACAACATGGGGCAGCAATTTTGTTAACCTTTCGAAGGTCTTGCACAATCTTAAAGGTTCCATTTGGCTTTTACAATCCCATTATCGGTGAATTACAAGGACTACTTTCTATTTCTCTCAAAATGCCTTGTTCAATTATTTTGTTTATTACTGGAGTTATTCCTTCAACTGTTTCTGCAGCCATTTTATATTGTGGAACATTTGGGTAACTTACTCCTTTTTTCACAGAAACTTTCACAGGGTCCACGCCTTTCATTAAGCCTATATCTTCTCCTGTAAGATCCCAAACTTATTCTTTCACTGTCTCTTTCAATTCTGAGGGTATCTTTTCTTTATCAAACACAGGGAATAATTTGCTCTTTCTGCCTCAATCATCAACATTGTCATTTTATACAGACTATCCTCATCGGGAGTTTGAAGCTCTATGCCATCTGGTGAGCAGTATATGGCACAGTTAATCTTGCACAATATAGCCCGACCTATTAGATTTACAGGACTGCTGTAACACACTACACATCTGTGCATATCTTTAAAGTTTCTGATTTCTACTTCAACTGGCCTGGTTAAAGCGGTTTTGATCTGTTGGTTGGCTACTCCTACAACTTGGATCTGCTCACCCGAGAGAGGAAGGTTTTGGATTTCCACTGATCTAACATCATTCACCTTTCCATTTACAAACGGACCAGATTTATCTACCTCAAGAATGACTCCATGCACACACTCTCCCTCCTCTCTCAGGCACCGTCAGAAACTAGCTTCAATATTCCCTATCATTTTCGTTTTATTGAAATTCCCTTAGAATTTTCTTTGATGTGTATCAGCAATCTTGTTCTCTAGTAATGCTACCTGCTGTTCTGCTACTTTTACTTGTGCCCACATAGCCTTTTCTTTCAGCTTCTTTTGTTTGGCGTCAATTTCTTCACTACAGTATTTAGCCTGTCTCAGGATCTCATCTACTGTACTGGTCTGCCATCCGATCATACTATGCCTAATCATAACTCCAATTTCTGGTCTCAATCCATACACAAATCTGTACACAAAATGACTCATGTCTTTTTCGCTTAGCTCCTCATATCCACTGTACTGTTTATATGCCAACAGCAGTCATTCATAGAATGCATGTACAGATTATTTTGGCTCCTGGGTAGTTATGTCTATTTTTACCCAATCAGTCTCTTTTGGCGGGATTTTGTTTTTCAGAAACACTGTTACCTGTTCGTACTTCCTCATCACTTCTCGTGATGGGGCTCCTGTCACTTTATCATGAGGATATTCTTCCCTCGGCCAATCCACAGCTATTTTACATTCTGTCCATAAATCCGCTGGCACAGCTATGTCAAAGAACACGTTCAAATCAACCCACAGGACTTTTGAGACTTTCACAAATCTGTCTACCTGACGGTACCATTCTACTGGTTTTTCTCTCAAACAGGGAAAATCATTTGTAAATACCAATATATCCTGTCTGGACCATGGAACATGTACATATCCTTCTCCAGGTATTTCTCTCATAGGGAATTCATTTACTGTTGTTTCTTTTTCTCTCATCGGAAACGCTAATGTAGATTTATCACTGACTTCTTCCTTCTTCATTGCCCATTTCATTCTCCACTTATTCACCTCTCCCCATTTTCTCAGTAACACAATTAATTATGTTATCTCGGTATTCTTCCTGCTGTATTCATGTTTTCAATGTCTTTTTCTGAAAAATCTACTCTGTATGATTTTTGTAAATTCTTCTATTTTGTAAAATGTATTTCCAATTCATTAGCTAATCCTTCAAGCTGGTCATTTCTGTATTTCGCTTTCCAGGTAATGCTTTTACACATGAACATAAGCTCATCATCCTGGTAAGCTTTTACTCTGTCAGTTCCAATTGTTCCAATAATTAATTCTTCCATCTCTATTTTTATCCTGGCCACATCAAGCACTTTTGGTTCCGTAGCTTTTACTTTTAGGGTTTTGAGCCCGTCACTTGGGGGCATATTACCAAGGGCATTATCGCCGCATTAGCGGGACTTTTTCCCGCTAATGCGGCCATAATTTTATCGCCCTATTACCAAGCTGTCGCTAACACCAGTTAGCGACAGCTTGTAGGCGATAGCAGGCATTTAGGGGCCCACTTTGCATGTCAGCGATAATTATCGCTAATAGACATGCAAAGTGGGCGTGCCAAGATGTTAACGACTGAAAACAGTCGCTAACATCTCTAACTCCTATTAACAACTTTTGGAAATATTCGCGCTAAGCGCGAATATCTCCAAAAGATAACGCCTGCTAAAAGCAGTTCTTAGCCATGTTATCCAATGGAAGGTGGATAACATGGCTAAGAGCATTGTCACGATAATGCATGAATATCGCTGATTTTTCAGCGATATTCATGCATTTCGCAGGTTTTTTACCGCTTTTGAGATAAACCTTGATAATATCAAGGTATCTCAGCGGTAAAAATCCTCGGTGCTCGGCGATATTTTTTTCCCGCTAACCAAGCAATAGCGATAATTATCGCTATTGCTTGGTAATATGCCCCTTAATTCTTGTTCTGACAGACCAATTGGGGTTTGTGTCAAATCCATTTTCCCTACAGTACTTTCCGGTGTCGCAGAGTCAGATTCTGCTCCGGTCGGGGTTTTATACGATAGGCTCTGGTTAAACGTTAAATCAGGCAGTACGTTACTTGTTCGTTTTATTTCAGATAAATCTGGATAAACTCTCTGCCACTTTTTGCAAACTCTGTTTAAAAGGGATGGTCAAAGCTGTTTCTATTATTCTCTGATTTTCAAACACTGGAACTGCAGGTCCTATAGTTACTGGAACTGTTACAACTTCTATGTTTTTGGTAAGTTCCTGTATTTTTTTAAGTTAATTCATTTGTAGAACGTATGTACTCAGAGGAACCTGGTATTTCAGCTTGCCCCTCTACTCTATTTAGAATTTTTTGTGAGTCATTAGTCTGCACAGGAGTGCCAGAACATTTACTATCCATTACTGGGGTATTAGAATTATATCTCATTTCTACTCTTGCAGGCAAGTCCCTAAAATTGGAAACATTTTTGGGGTTTCATCAAGTCTATCCTCTCTTGGAGGAGCGTTAGGAGTAGTCCATGAAGAACTCGGCTGATAAGGTGGCGGTCTCCAATTATATATTTCTTCCAGCACTGCATCCTCTGTATCACTCTCTCCATAATTTTTCTTTTCTGTCTCCACATTATTTCTTTTCTCCGTACTCTTGCGCCCAACTGTATCATCCACTAATCTAACCGGATACATTCCATCACACATATTTGTGTTTCATCATCGACGCATTCTATCCTCATGTGTTTCTCCCCAAAATCCACGTTTACTTCTTTTTCCTTGGGGAACTTGCATCCTTTCTAGCTCTATCTCATGCATTTCATCTTCCCATTCTGCTAACGCCTCAAATTGGGTCGGTCTAGTTCTCGGCTCAAGATTCATAATTTTTTCTCTTAAATTTCGCAAAACTGCCATATTAAATGATCCTATTTCTGGGAATGCCACTGCACCGTCAATTCTGGTAAATCTAGCCCAATTCTCTAACCAGATACAAGTATGATATCCAAATGTTTTCGCCATATATGAAGCAGGCGTTTTTGCTGGATGAAGCAATTTTCCCTCTCTTCTCACTATTTCTTTGTCTGGTTTAAATACATGTTTCACTCTTTTGAACCATGAAGGTTTCTTTTCTCCTTTCTGTAATAGTAATCCATTTTTCGAATAATTTCCCTGTCTTTCAAAAGATTGTACGCTTCCTTTATTGCTGCTCCGTAACACCAACCTATCACAGCACGGTTTACACATGCGTACCAATTAGAACAAGATACGTCTCTTTAGTGCTTAACCAATAGTCTTGCTGCTTTTTCTGATGCACCAATCAGCCCTTACTCTGTCTTGGTCACGAGGACCAATCCCAGCGCGACACCTTTGATGTCACAAGCGCTCCAGCTTCTGCAGCGCCGACTGACCCCTCCTTTACTAGGATTATCGAGAAGCCGTATTTACAAGATATACAACTGAATCGGTTAGTAACTTACACAAAACACAACTCCATTCGTCTGTTTCGTTAAAGAGAAGTCATAGATTTCTCAATCCCACCGGTATTCTGTTTTTTCAGTAGACAGCGCTTACCTCTTCTCTACCACAGCGATAAAGTAGCACCACTTCCTCTACTTTACCCTTCACTCAAGCTTGGGTTAAGCTCTATTACTCTCCAAAGCGATAAGTTTTAAACCAGGATACACAATGATTCCTATACTTGAAAGCTAAGATTTCATAGACTGTCCTCGCTATGCATTTATCATTTCACACGTAAAGTCCCTAAACTTGTGCTGTACAATGACAACACTTATGATATACGAAGATACCACTGCAGTATACAACGATACTACATTTGAAACAGACAATGAGATGTGCAGTTTCACTTGCCACTCTTCCTCTGCCTGCAGACAGAGTAACCAGCTTCACGCAATCCTCGGAAGCCTTTTCAGGACTACATATAATGTGATACGAACTCAACAGATGTTAGTTCTAATTCTATACATTAACTTCTGTACATTATCCTGGCTAATTCCATATCAACCACTACTCTGCTACCAAGCTAATATACTTATGCAGCGCCACTCCGGAAATTATTTCTAAAACCTCATCTTCTATTCCTGAAGTCACAAATCTATACATTTATTCACCAGTGGGGCCCATAACATTGATTTACTAACACGCGTTCTCTCACTTCATGGATTGATGAGATTCATAGGAGAGCAGCTGGATCTTAGCGGAGTGTCTAAATTAATCCTGACTATTTACAATATGTACAACTGCAGTTTAAATTCATTTATCATGATATTAAATTTCTACAACAATTGTATTAGACACGCCACCATTTAATTTTAAGCGATAGATCTACTAGTAAGAAATTAGACCAAGGATGAACAAGACCAGCTTAATTCTTCATTCGTCTAATTTTATTTTATGAAAGAAAACTTTTCATCATAACTTTAATTTTTATTCAATTAACGAGTAGTCTGAGTTGAAAATTTTATTTCACACATTTGAAATATCGACATTTAAATCTCAGAGTAAAGCTAAGAAAATACAACCTTTAATTAAGTTCAAAGGACATGAATATTAGCAAAAGACATTATAGTTCCCCAAACTCAGTTCTGCCTTCCTAACTACCTTTCTTGCCTTAAAGTGCCATTTCTATTCGCTCTAAGTCCCAATCCTAAAGTAAACCAAACAAGAGTTTTTCTTACGTGTCAGAGTTCAGTCCGGCAGCATGTCAGGATACAAAGATGAAATCGGAAAAGCGAGTTTTATCAATCATCCAGAGGCAGTCTTTTATACCCTTTTTCACTAACTAAACTATCTACATTTTTATATCATTTAGGGTCCTAAGGAGTTTTTGATTGGCTGTCCCAAGGGTGGAAAGCAAAATGTTCTTTATGTCACCACATGACTTCCTGCAGAGTCAACAGTTCTCAATTGTCTTTTGTCTTTTAAAATGTACTTTGTCTATGTCTTTTAAAACAATAGTTTTAAAGATGTTCCCATGATGCTCTTGAACTAAAGAACGTAGGCACAGGCCATTCTTCTCTGGCTGCAGCACCTCGGAGAGCCAGCACATGCGTATTTCGCTTCAGCCACCAGTCCTCAATTTTCTGCTATTTCTACAAAGGCCTCAGAGGCCCACTTGGGAACTATTATTGAAACAAACACAAAAACTATTAATTATTGAAATAAAACTCATTCTGTTTACCTCCCCCTTTTCTAAAGTAACCCTGTTAATTATTACCTAGCAATAAAAAGCACATTTAAGTGCGGTATACTCACTTCAGTCCAGGTTTTAGCCCCAAAAGACGTCAACAAAAGCACATTGATGCCGCATTCTAGTTAATTAAATAGCTGCTTATTAGTCAGAACAATGACAATATTACGAAATTAATTAATTATGTTTGCAACATAATCAAGATTAGTTTCCCACGTGTACATGTGTTGGTGTAACTTTAATCTAGGTTGGTTAGTACCACGCACCATTCGATTAGTTCATGTTAAAAGGTTGGTTAGTACCCCGCACCATTCCATTAGTTCATGTTATTGTTACGAGAAAGTGACTTCACGAGAGGTATACAAAATTATGTTTTTACCCTCGCTCCATTAGGTCCAATCCTTATTCTAAAACTATATCAGAAATAGCAGTACGCCTGGCTTTACCGGATCACTTAGAAAGTCACCCTACCTTTCATGTGTCCCTTTTAAAACCCACTCATCAAAACACTTGTCATCTCCCTCCACCACCTCCAGGGAGTGCGGAGGGTCACTTAGAACATGAAGTAAGTCCTATTTTAGATTTCGTCGAACCAGGGGCACTTTATATTACCTGGTAGCTTGGAAAGTGTATGGCTTACAGGAATGCACCTGGGAGCCACTATCTCAAGTCCATGCTCCCGACTTTTGTGTATATTCGATCAGCGTAACCCCCACAAACCCGGCCCCGTCACCAGGCCTTGGAACTGTCAGAATCTATCAGACTACCCACCACCTTCCGCACTCCAGCAGCAGTGGGGGTACTATTTGGACTGCCCACTACCTTCCCCACTCCAGCAGAAGTGGGGGTTTTATTCCAGGGCGCTAGGTAGATTTCACTCATTTACATCCTACCTAAGAAGACTGCCTGTTGGGTGTGGGATCCTAGCAGGTTCTCAACACAAGCCTCTTGCCCTCGGTTCATCCCATCTTTTACTCCCCATGTTCCCTGAGGAAGAAAAGCTGACTTATATTTCTTGAATTCTCTGCTCTGGTATGTGGTGGTAATTTCCTTATCTCTGTTTCCAGGCCACTCCAGAGCTCAACCTAGCCACCTCCATGACTCAGCAGCCTCCATGACTCAACAAGCCTCAGTGACACAGCAACCCCCATGACAGAGCAGCCTCCATGACTCAGCAACCTCCATGACTCAGCAACCTCCATGACTCAGCAGCCTCTGTTACTCAACAAGCCTCCATGACTCAGCAGCCTCCGTGACTTAACAAGCCTCCAAGACTCAGCAACCTCCATATGTCATCAGCCTGGCAAAAGGTAATTAACTCTCAACCAGGCTCATCTTCAGTGCTTCTCATTGAGTTTCCTTTTGAAGATCCTGCGGTGTGATGGCTCTACTCTGCAGGTTCTGGTCAGACGAGTCCTGTTCCATCCATGCTGCTGCTACAAGCAGATAAGTATAAATCCTTTTTGGGCTACATGTAACTCTTGTGCTCATTGGAATTCCATTGTTTTAATCCCGGCTCATTTCTGGGTATCAGGTAGATCTTGGGTAACTGAGCACGAAACTCTTCGCAGTCAGAGACTTTCTGACTTTGTTTCCAATTTCAAAGTTCCCTCTTGTTCCCACTCAGCTTACTTCACGCGACTTGCATGGATTTTAGTCATTTCCTCCTCATACCATTTAAGTAATTCGTGCAAAGTTCTTGTTCATAGAAGGGTATATTATCACTGCAGAGTTTATTGCTATCCTGTTACGTCTCTGTTTTTTCTCGCGGAAAGAAAGTCTTGGTAAGGCTCTCAAGCCTTGGACATACTTCAGCTGAAGGATACAGATTATGTTTTATCTCATTGAAATAAGAATGTATGTTGTGCTTATATGTAATCTTCATTGACACAATATTGTGTGAGTGTGTATTTATCTTTGGCGCAATATTGTGGGAGTGCAGTTCTGATTCACTTTGACTGTTTAATTAAGAAGACATTGTAGACTGTTCTACTGCCACTATAGTGAATCAGTGAATAGTGCATTCACTCTGTAACTTTGTTTATGTAGCTCATACAGTTCCAAGTGATTTATTTCACAGCGTTGCGCAGTATGCAACTATGCATTGCAAAAAAGGAGGCTGAGTTGATACATCAAGGGATTTGAGAAATGGGAATAGAATTAAAGGGCATTCACTGCAATGCATTATTTTCAAATGCTTTTGTTAAGGAAATTTTGAATTGAAAGTAGTGCTGTACGCGATCTGTTCTAGAGAAGTGCAATGTTACTGCACTTACTTGTCATAAAAAATGTGTGGAGATTAACTGAATCATTAATGTATTTTTTAATCGTTTTCATTTCTTACATCAGCACCCAAGGGCAAGAAGAGGGACATTCAGGAGGAGAAATGGCAGGGAGTAGCTGGTCAGCTGTCACCCACTACCAGTACATCCTACTTTTTATTATTATTATAACCCTAATGTTGGGTTTTTCGATTGTTGGGGGCGCAGGGTAGAATCTTGGAGTATTGGAATGTTGGTGCTGTCTATCATGAAGTTGCAGCCACAAGTAAGTTAGTATTATAAATAAAATTCACCAGGTATGAAACAGCTATATATATATGTTCATGTTATTAGTCTATATTTGGTGCACTGAATCAGGAGTACCCCCCTCTCTTCTACAATTTGAAAGCAAATATCAAAACAACATTAATCAATAGTGGTCCAGCACTCACAATATTGTAAATAGGCCTGGGCGTAGTGCGCGTAGTTGCGCAACACGAAACTACGCAAAGACGTTTTTGCACTATGTAAGCTTCGCGTAGCTTCGCAAACGTACGTAGTTGCTTGTCGGGCCTGTTCGTGTTGCGTTTTTCTTGTTCGGGAGTGCGTGTTCGTGAAAAATATTGCGCAAACTTACCCACGCGGTTGCGATGGGTGCAGCCATCTCGTTTTTCACTCTATGCTATGGTTCTGGGCCGAGTTTTATATCCAACTTTAATCGTTGCCATACTTAGTTATTTTTACTGTTTTTCTCACTTTTTTTTATTTATCATCTCCGTCTCTCTGTCCCTAAGTTTATATTTTGTGATTTATTTCTACTTTCACTGTGCTTTTGTCACTTTTCTATTGTTTTATTTGACTTCTTTCTTTGAGCTCCTACTTCTTCCCCCAACTTTATTTTTTCCTTCTTTTCTTTTCTGTCTCCTCCCTAGAACCATGCCAAGGGCAGCAGTATCGACTCCAAGGGCAAGGCGCCTGCGCCCAAGAGCCGCCTGCCTTGCGGCAGAATGCGCCTTTCAGGGGAGCAGGCCGACAGCTTTTTGGAGAGGTAGAGGTGGCTGCCCAGTTTTTTTTCATCCAGCGCCACCTCCCCTTGACCTTGGCAGCAGGCGACAGGCCAGGCTTCGGGTCCCTTAGCCAGGAGCGTCACCAAGGTGCGCCAGGCAGTGTTTCGCTGCTCAGGGATCCAGCGCACCCACAACCAGTGAGTCCACCGGTGGTCAGACATCCTGGACCGGGAGCAGGACCTGTTGGACCTGCTAGGTGTCGAGGTTGTGGGGCTTGGTGAGTAGCTAATATATAGTAGTATAAGTATTGTGTATAATTCTTTGACGAATAACACGATTACTGGTGCGCTTAGTTAATTTGCAGGTCAATTCCGTTTCAAAATATTCTGTGATTGTAGGACACAGGTGCTGCTCGGCACTACTCTTACTTGTTTGTAACTTTGCACTAGCTTAGGCTGATTAATGATGTAACAGTTTACATTAGAGAACTGAAGTTACTAAATGCTATTGCTAGAGAGTCTTGTCCTTCCATTGTCCTTCTGTGAAATAGCGGGGAATGGATTATAGGTTTACTTAGTATTAGTTCATATTTTTTTACGGTCTGGGTGACGCCTCCTCTGTCACTGAATGCTGCTTACCCTAGTCCTCCATCGAACCTTTTGTAGTTTGTTTAGTGAGTGGTAGGCTTAGCATTGTCAGTCAGTAGCAGAACAACATACGACGCAACCAACCAACAATTTGGTGTATGCACGAATTTATACATGTGTCCTCCATCTCATCTATTCATTTTTTAAGGCAAAAATAAAATGGAAATGCAGACTTACTGAACAATTGGCCCGTATGGATGTAGGTGGTGTAGGTCAGATGGTAATTAGACTTTGTTAGTGTTCTGGAATCAGAATGATTATGGAATATTTGATTAGTGTTCATATAAGTAGACGGTCCGTGAATCCTGCAAGCCAGTAGTCATTTTGCGCAGATAGGTTAATTTTATTGCAATTGTTGTTTACTAAAATGTTTAAGCATTTTTTAAATGATTTATTTGTTTCACAGCACTTAATTTTTCTCTCTTTCTTTATTATTTCTTATATGATCAGCACCCATGGGCAAGAAGACGGGGTCCAAGTCGGTGGTACAACCACCAGAGGACCGCTCTTCTACCGAGGGTCCTGCTGCTGACCCCAGTAAGTCCTCCAGTGCTTATATTATCAATTATATTTCCCTAACTTTTAACGCACCTTCTGTTTTCCAAACCATTAATTATGCTTCCTAATTCCATTTTTAACAAAAGCTTCTTTGATCGTGATTATCTGTTTTTCAAATGTTGGTTATCCCTCCCTTTAAGTTCCTTCAAACTGCCTCTGCTGTGACTCTCTCTACTGCTACTTTTAGACTGTCTGTAGCTAAGCTTGCCCTGTTGGCCACTCTTTAGTTGAGGTTTTCTTTTGAAGAACGCTCTGATAGACCAATAGCTGTAGCCACTGGGTCCACTCCTGTCCTTTGGGTGTCCTCTTTAATCTCTAGGCTTTGACAATTCCCACCAACAAAATGCAGAACCAGATGTTTGTCTAGTATTTTTTGTTAGGATAGTAGTACATACTACTACTGTTGTGGGTATTCTGCACAGCCACATACAGAACTATGCACAAGAAAATAGGATGTTGGTGATGGGAGGTTGGACCTTACTCACACCTCAGTCAGAACTCAGAAGCCACAATTCCCTGACTGACTAGCTATAGTGTCTCATTAGTCAATAGGTCCCGACCCCCCAAACGAAGATGCCCAATGATTTTATCACACAACCCAGAACATAACACCCTTTCGCTTACTCACTCGTGTAAGTCCACAACACAACATCAAACACCACAGAGTCTATATGTAAGTTCAAAAGGTTTATTTATTTCAAAATAACAAGTTTTACAAGTTGTTTCATGAAATTACAGCCAGCTCAAACATGCAAAATGAATAAGATTAAAACAGTAAACATTTGTTACAAATAGTGCATGACAGAGATCTGTGTGAATTCTGGGAGACCCCTCACCGTTGAACGTAGAAATACTGGTTACATGCATTTTTCGTAAGCTCTGCAGATCTCTGGTTCATAGAAGGGAATCTTCTACCTATTATGAGAAAAATGGGGTAAATTAGACAGTATAATGCAATTATGCAAGCTTTTTGCAGTCATGCCAAGAAGTGTAACATTATGGATAAGCAATAGGAACTAACCGAACTCCATAATAAAAGTGGCTTGTTTTTCAAACTCTTCACTTGTATGCAACACCCATGTGGCCTCAAAGGTGTCTTACTGTGCAAAAGAGTAGCATGAATCTAAAATGGTTACATGGCTCAGGCTAACTTTCCAAAGAGTAGATTAGGAGTACAGATGACCCTAGGGACCATATAATACTACTAATGTCTGTTAACTGACTCTGCTGTAGTACGCAATTTGGACTAGTGATGATTTATGTTGTACTTTAACTGTTTTATCATTCTTCCTTCCTGGTGAAAACGAGTAAAGTAGGGGGAGGTATGCAGGCATCTAAAAAGGTGTATTTTTTTTTATAGGTGCACTACCAGTACCAACCTTCAGTGGCGGCCGGGCCAGCGGCGATGGCCATGCTGCCATCATCCCCTTTTGTATCGCTTTGTTCGCCCATTGTTTCCGGTCCATGGAAGACATGGCTTGGCAGTTCGGGCTGGACTGTTCCCATGAGGCTCAGGGTCAGACTGATTTGCATATAGCCATGTCTGAACTGGGGTGGCTGAGTGAAATAAAGAATGGTGATGGATTAAACCCAGATCAGTTGACTGGGGGTGAGTGTTTGATTTGCTCAAACGCTCCGTCCATCATCCCCTTTTGTATCGCCATTCAGGAGGGGGCAGGAGATGCGGCACCTGCAGGAGTTCCAGCGGGGGAGCCAGCAGCAGCGATGGGCAGTGGTAAGTTATATTCATTACTTATTGGCATTATTAGCTGGAAGGGGAACACTTCACTCACTGTACTGTGAGATTTATTAAGTAAGTATGAACTTGAAGTTGTACTGAACAATATACAACGGTTGAAGAAGACACCCTTTACTTAGCATTACCAATGCATTAGCAATAGCATTACCAGCGTGAGTTGAGTAACCAATTGCCTCTTCTTCCAGACTCCAACTCAGCTGTGAAAGTTATGGAGAAGACTAAAAGTCAGATCAGATGACCTTGATGGATTTGTTGAACAAAACGGGAAAGAATGGTGGAAGGAGGAAGGACGGAAGATGTAATACGACTAGCAGAGAAGGATACGTTGGAAGCAGCATGCAGGTGGCTGATAGGAATCAGATGCATGGGTTGTTGACGGATGGGTGGAAGGTGAAAGAAGATGCCTGACTGGGTGGGCGACATAGTATAGGTGAATATTGGATACCAATAATCAACAGCGGTGTTTCTGTCAAACCCAAAGCCAAGGCAAGGAAGGAAGGAAAGAACGCATGGGTGGTTGTTGGTGAAAGTAAAACCAGCTAAGGTTTGTTAAGTGATATATATAACAAAAGAATGATAGACCTTTACTTTTAATGGATGGATGCTTGGATGTATTCATGATAGATGGAGACAGTGACTGGATGCAGACTAGAGTCTTACTTTGAAGAGAATGTAAAATAAACTGCAACAGACTAGCAAAGCAGAGGGTCATATATTTATATAAAAGTAGGATTTAATTTCAGAATACAGTTCATGACTCTGTAGTTTGCAAGCAGATCATATTTGAATGAATGAATGAAAATAGATTTATATAGCGCTACGAAGCCCAATGGGCATCAAGGCGCCTAAACAAATGAAAACTAGCCATTACAAATATATTCTCACTGTGGGTAGGCCTTGATAAAGCACCAGGTTTTTAGCGCTTTTTTAAAGAGGGGCAGAGAAGGTTGAATCTTGATCTCCGGGGGAAGGGAATTCCACAGTCTAGGGGCCATAATGGAAAATGCTCTACTTCCCCAGCGTACCTTTCTGGCACGAGGGACCACCAGCAGTTTCATCTCCGATGATCTGAGGGATCTGCTAGGCATGTAGCGAGTCAGAAGGGAACCTAGAGGGTCCAATGGCCCATCTGCAAGAGCTCTGTATGCTAAACATAAGATCTTAAAAGAGATCCTCAGATGTATAGGGAGCCAATTCAGGCTCCTTCTGGCCGTTGTTGCGGAGGATGCATTAGGAAGCGCCAGAACAAATCGAGCAGCCGCATTCTGTACGACCTGAAGGCGTTGAAGGAGTCCCTTGTTGGAGTCTGCATAAAGTGCGTTGCAGTAGTCCAACCTGGAACCCACCAATGCAACCACCGTCTGCTTGCGTGCTAAAGGAGAAAGATAGTGAAGGATTCTCTTAAGGATTTTATATATAGGATATATTTTATCAAGCGCCTTCCTCTGACTCCAAGGACCACTTCCTACCTATGTTATTTTTTTCCGATTGTGTCAGCTCAGGCAGCCTGCAAAGCGTGGCCAATCTGTTGGTTACACAATCAATGAACAAAGTACCTTATGCATTAGTGGTCGGTGGTGGGAGTACTGGTGGGTGGTGATGTGGGGAGTGGGAAGGACAGGGTGGCGGTGGTAAACTGGATTTTGAATGCAGTGCGAGCAACATTTGTTTTATTTATTTATATGTTTACTTACCAGTAATTGTCTGCAATCCATAGTTTTCTCCCCCATCCTGCCCCTCCTCCACCCCACATAACCCCCCACCAGCACTCCCGCCTCTGACCGCTACTGAACTGATATGTCATCATTCCATATAAGCAATGATCATTGGATCAGAAGTATATTATATTATTAATCTGCCTTTTTGTAGTAGTCAGGGCAGAGTGAAAGTGAAATTGAGCAATTGCCCTTCATGTAACAGAGAGAGTATGGCCAGTGCCACCCGTAATCGAAAAATATACAAGCTTCCTCACCTGCAAAGTAGTAAATAAAAGTAACAGGAATCTGCGTATTGACTTGTATGTTGGTCTTGGACGCAAGCTTAGCTGACTGAGCTGGCATGCCGGCTACAGCAAGGTTATGTAACTTATCTAAACTAGAGATAAGAAAAAGACTGGTGTTCTGTGTACTGGAGTCCATCCATAGTAATAGGGCAAGTATAATGCTGGAAAAAAGTCCAACAAATGTTAGAGGCCGGGTAAGCGGGAGGAAAGATACTTACCACAAATGTTATGTTCTGTTCTGCTCTTGCTACTGTGCCACTATGTGTTGAATTAATTTTGTGTTACCGTTTTGCTAAGAGTTTTTGTTACAATTCTGTTTCTTTCTTTATAGATCCTCCTTCCCAAAAAACCAACAGGGAAGGAGTTGACAGCCAGGGCCCTGCACCGGAAACTGCAGGCCATCTGTGAGGAATACCGCCGGCTGGTGGCTTAGGCAGGGGAGGCAGCGGCAGCAGCTGTAGCATCTTCCAATGCCTCGAGCCCCTGCCAGGCCACGCCTGCAGTAGTTCGGCACCGCTGTCAGGAAGCCTCCCACTAGCGCCCTTTTTCAACAACTGCTGCCCTCCCACATGGATGCAAATGTAAGTGCCGGACATTTCACCAGAAAATTCTGCTCCGGGTGTTGTGTTTCTATCTAGGACCAAAATTCGATAATCCCGAATTATGCCCTTATGTGGTTATAATAAATAGTATCCTTATAAAGGCATAAGAATCATATCCATATTTAGTAATAGCCCATGCAGTCCAAATACGGTAAGGCTACTCCCCTAGACTCCTAGAAAGTACAACGCATTCTTTATACAAACCAAGCCTCGAGCAGCCCGGGAATTCCCCCTGCTTTTGTTTTGATTTGCACAAGAACTCCTGGAGTCCAGAAAGAACTGTTAGTTCTTAGTTACGTCTTATGTCCAACCTTACGTCAAACTCGGCACCTTTCAGGTATAAATATACCAACGTTGCCTTAAGCAAACAAACAGTGGTTTGGAGCAGAGCGGCTATCAACTTGCCCGGAAGCCCAGCTGATGCGAGAGCCGAAGGAAGCCGCCCCTCCCTTTTGACGCACTGAGAAAGACGCTGTCTTTTTTTCCAGCCGAGAAAATCCAGCTCTGGTGTTTCCAGTCACCCTTGCGGGTTACTGGGAGATCGAGTCCTGAGAGAGAGATACAAGACCTCCTACATTCTAGAACCAAGGTACGGAGCTGACTAAACCCTTAAGAGATTTCTTGACTCAGATTCTTGGCAAAAACCAACTTAACTTAAACTGCAACTTACTTACTCCTTCCCACGTATTAGGCTTAGGTCAGGTACACCGGGGTAGGCGTATCTTAGAAGCACCAGTTGAGTACGTTAGTCAATGTTTTTATGTATGTATATATTTTATCCGTTTTAAAATATCATATGGCTAAGAAACCATATCAATGCTTTTACACTATTATTTCATAATACTCCTTTTACTGTACGCACTTTACTTCATGATAAGTATTGCAATTGTGGCAATTCATTTCTCTTGCATGAGAAAGAAGACTGCTTAATAAATAACACCTTTTATTGAAAACGCCCGTCTCTCTATTTCTCTGCACTCTGGTGAAGCTAAGTATGCACGATGGACTGAGTAAATGTAAATGTAATGTAAATGTAAATTGATACTTGTATAGCGCACTACTCACCCGCAAGGGTCTCAAGGCGCTTGTACGAATACCGCTGTGGAACCCATCCTGGCTTTTCCCTGTGAGGTGTCCACTCCTGGGCACCCCCAAGGTGGAGGCCAGGCATCCTTAGCGTTGTGGGGGCCGTTGTGGAGATTAAGCAAGCTTTTGCCCAGAGTTGCAGAGTGGGACTCCATGATTGGAATAGGCACCGAGGCGAGAATTATCAGGTCCGTGGAATTTTTTAGCCCAAGACCCGCCGAGGCGGGGAATTGAACCCTGGTTCCGGGCTAGACCTCTGCATCAGGGTCTGCCGCTTTAACCATTGAGCCACATGAGTGAAATAACTGTTGATTGTTTTCACACAACTCTAGAGATACACTCTTTATTCTGAGGGAGCAAAGTTGTCATGTTTCTGCGGTTGTCAGAAGCTAATCCCTTCTTGTCTATTCAGGGAAGTTAAACTCCTCCTTGTTTACTCAAGAAAGTTTCTAGTGACCTCTGAGCTAGCTGGCAAAACTAATCAAGTCTAATATAGTCAGTAGAGACCTAGTTGACCTCAGTCCTATGTCTACTCTGCTGTTTATATGATTCCAATGCGCAGAGCCTATAGGGAAAATAGGAACTACACTACACGGGTGGCACAGCTGGAGGAACAATTAGAGGAGCGAGTTAAGATCTTGGTGGACAAACAGCTGAAATCCCGCCGATTATGAATGGACCCTGTTAATTTGCCCCTTTTTAAGTACTTTTGTTGGTGGGTGGGAATTGGGTGTTTGGGGTTTCTTATTTTTTGGACATTGGTTGGACTTGGACATTGGTTGGGGTTAGGGAGAGAGATGGGTGAGGTGTGGGATAGTTTATTTTCGTTAGGGAAATACATTTTATTTAAACTTACACATACAATGTTAATGTTTTGTGTGGTTGTTACTGTTTCACAAATGTATGTACGTCACAAGGTTTCCTTGCTGATGCAGGGCAGCAGCCAGTGTTGGATTTACAATTTCTGAAAATTTTGTAACACGCAAACAGATAGATGCGGTACCCCTCACTGAGTTATATTTGTCCTACTAGTACTGTCAGGCGGTCCTCCTAGTCCATTATACCTCCCTGTGATGAGGATTAAGTTCGGCACAGCAATGGCTGCATGATTTCCCAAGAGAATGGAGAAGATGCCATGGTAGTGGTGGTAGCAGTAGACACTGGCACTAGCATTTGCAAACAAAAACAAGAGACAGTCACTTGCCTGAGAGAGACGGTGTAAGTAGTAGAAAAGTACAGTACAGAAGAAGACTGCCAAACAAGCAATATTGCAACTGCTAAAGTAAAAGCAAACATAATGGTGGCAGGGACACCGTAGTACAAGAAATTAAGAAGTTAAACTGTAGTTGTGTCGAAGGAGTGACGTAACACAATCGTAATTCGTAAACTTTACTGTTGTGAATCCAATCAATGCTGGCAATTAATTATGATGTATTAGGTGGGTCCCTTTGGAAAACAAATTGGCTTGTACATAAACTGAGCATGGGTGGGGGAGCAGAAGAAGATCCTCGCCCTGCCTTGAAATTGAATTAGTGTTGCTTTCACTACATCTGCCCCTGCAACCGTGTGATCAATTGTTGGTGTACATTTAATGTAGTCACATCACACCTCAATATAAAATCACACAGCCCGGGGGAAGAGGGTTAGGGTTTGATGAATGGATGGGACGGGGGGGTTTGGGGAAAGGTTTGACAAAGACAAAACAGTACGCATGGACACAACAAAAGTAAAACAATCATTGAAGACGATGATGATCCACTATCCAATAAATCTATAAAGGGAGAACAAGGAAATGCATTCATGATGAAGATAACTTGATGGTTAATGAGTAGTACTTAAATACTACTACATAATTACACAGTACAGGGAAGTGGTATTATATGAAATTTTCCTTGCCTGTATGCCCTCATAGAAACTCTAATTACCTGCTGAACCGGGCTGAAAGGTAGCAAAGAAAATTAAAAAATAGTTGTAGGGAGCAATTAGCAAACAAAGTCACACAGTTGTAAAATGAATGAAGAGAAAAAAGGAATCAAATTATTTAAAAGACGAATGATGAATATGATACAAAAGTTACTGTATTATCCAGGTCCAATTGTGTAGTTGTATCTCGTCATTCATCTTGGTCCTCCCTTCCATGGACACTCTGCACATCATTCTTGGATGCCACTGGCTGGCTGATGAGGATTGGTAAGGTAAGTGTGAGTTGTAGCTCCAAGTATAATAGCACTGGGTAAAAGGCCAGCCTGTAAGTGTGGATGGAAAAACAAAAGGGGTATTGAAAAATAAATGAATACAAAAAAGCATCAATCACGGTGTAGTGAAAAAAGACAAGACTCTTGAGCGAGAACACTTTCAGACTGAGACGGCTTGGATATATTGTGTCTACTCTAGTATTTACACAGCATTAATCTACAAGAACAACAGGACAGGAGCCAGCACAGAAAAGGCCCACGGCACGAGGCCATGACCCAAACTCCATTTACCTTAATTTTTTACAGAGACAGACTAAAGTCATAGACAGCAACCTAACATTTTCCAAATCAAGTGACTAAATCAATGCGCCAATGTCAGTCATCATACCACTATTCGACTCCACCAATGCATGGACATGTAGCCTAGGTCTGCTGTGGTTCTTGTTGAATGGTTGTGTTTACCTTTTATGCCAGTTCATGAAACGCAGTTATTCCATCAATCATCTCAGATCCAACTGACTACCTGTGTGCAAAGATAGTATGGTCATCATCATGGTGTGGTACGTGTACGTGTTGTCCAACAGACCAACACCAAGTCAGTCTGTAGTAAGTCCAGACTGCACCTGCAGGAGTAGGAGTACAATTGGTTATTATTAAACAACAAGGAAACATTGACTATCACTAGAGTCACTTTTACTTTGTTATTATTAACTACTAGTATAGTTTGACTTCATGCACATTTGCTCAGAGTCAGCAAGTATCCAGACAGAGGTGGTAGCCTTAAGACAGTGATGAGTTTCGGATTCGAAACAAAACAGAAGATGGCTATAGTAATGTACGTTTAACTTGTTATGGAGGGACTGTTAGAGGCTACATTATTGTACTATTCTCCATCTCCATCCAATGTCTGGCAAGATGGAAATGTATTTAGGGTGAGTCAGGAAGATGGAGCAGGACTCTGAGGAGTGGATTGGACAGTTAAATGCACAAACATGCAACTCCAATAGGTAAATAAAAATAGGAGACGGTGGTGATGGATTCGTTGTGGTTTGATTTGAACCAGAAAGACAGATATAAACAAAATAAAGGAAGGGAGAAAGTAAGAATTTGAAAGCCTAGATGTCAGGGAAGAGGAGCTCGTCCTCAAACTCTGGTGGTTCGGACAGAAGTAGGTCATGTAATCCACTACTTATGTCTTCGGAGTCGCTCTCTTCTTCCTACTGTGATTCACGTATTTTGTAGTCAGGTGGTATGAAGTACTGATTCATTTTGATCATGGTTAACTTCTCCACGCTTTTGGGGCGAAAAGCTGGTCCTTTTCACAGTTACAATGGCACCAGCAGCACTGAAAACATGCTCAGAAGAGACACTTGTGACAGGGCAAGCCAGCTACTTTATCGCCAGCCTGCTGAACACTGACCATTGGCTTCTTTTCCCATTCCAATACACCAATGGGCTTTGCTCCATGAAGACCTCTGTTGTGTAATCCAGATAGGCTTGGACCATCCGCTCAATGTTCAGGGGTGCTCCGATTTGCTTGGCCTCTTTTGACTTTTCATCAGCAACGGATTTACCCATCCCTTTCCGTAGAAACCAAGCAGTTATTTTTTTTGCTGTGTCTGATGAATCTGACCCTTTTGGTGCTGTTATTGACTTCATTGGTAGTGGTGGTGACTGCTGGGAAGCAAACGCACGGCTCTCATGCCCTGAAGAAGTACTTGACTCTGGATGCCCTGTAGTACTTGCTCTGTCCTGGGCTGGCACTGGCAGGCCTCTAATTGGGAGCCGTTCGTTTTCTAAATCAGTGGCTTCCTCAGCTTTTAAAGTTTTGTACTTGGCAACATTCACTTCTGAAAAAGGAATTACTGCATTACTGTTCAGAAATAATTTGTACCATGGATCCAAAATTGTGGCAGTAATGTAATGTCGATGTGACACAATCTTATTTTGAATCCTTGTATTGTCAGATAAGCGGACGGGTAGTCGTTTGCCAAATAACATGCATCTACTTTGTGTTCCACACCTTCATATGCTTTAGACACCTCCTTCAGCTGTTGCTCTAGCATGTACAACAATGGGATAGCTTGGCCCATAGTACAGTCCTCCCTGCTGACTTCACGTGTAAAGACCTGAAAAGGAAATAGCATCTCTGTCAGGCATTTAATGAGGTCCCATTGCCCCATCTCAACGGCCATGGCTTTACAAGTAGGATCCCCTAATCTTCTTGTCATGACATAAGCTTTAAGTGGTATGTACTTCTCAAACAGACGATCAAGTATGTAATAAGTTGAGTTCCAACGTGTTGGTACCTCCTGGATGAGTGCGTTGAGTGGCATTTTATGCTCACATTGAATGACCCTTAGCTACTTCTGGGCTTTAAAAGAATAGTTGAAATGTGTGCATATTCTTCTGCAGGTGGTCAGTAACTTGCTGACTTTGCTTTCATTTTTCAGAAAGTCTTGACCAACAATGTTAATGCAGTGTGCCAAACACGGTACCCTGAAATAGCCAGCATCTTTCATGGCCTTAACTACATTACTGCAATTGCCCGTGGCAACAATGTTAAGCCCTCTTGGTCACAGCCATTCAGAGACCTTACTGTTAAACTCAGCCAAAATGTTTGCAGCAGTACGAGATTTCTCCATAGCAAACATGGCCTACAGTTGCATGTGTGCGAATGTCATTAAAAATCTCAGGCGTGTCAACGCCTGCAGATAGCTTTTCTATAACACCTGAGAAAGAGATCCAGTGTGCAGTGATGCACATGTAATCAGTGGCTTGGCAACTGATCCACATGTCTGTTGTCAGGTGGATACTCTGAACAGCACTCTGTTTTAAGGCTTTTCCAAGCAATTCCAGCAAGTCGTGATGTAGTGCTGGAACAGCAGCTCTGGCAAAATAGTAGCTGCTGGGACCCTTCCTTTTTGGCCAGATGGTTGTCACAAATTACAGAAAACCCACTCCTTCAACAAAAGAAAAAAGGAGAAGGTCTAGTACTAACATTTTAGCCAGCTTCGCATTGTACAAACGTGCTAAAGGGTGGTTGCATTCATACTGTCCCTCCTGCCTAGTAAACATGCTAAGAATGGTACGGTGCGTGGTATTCCTTTCTGTTCGGCTCGACGCAGCACTTTGCATTGCAGTACTCCTTGGTGTCCCCAGCTGACTCTTACTCTTGTGCCACTGAGATGTTGCTGATGATGAGGATGTTGGCTGTATCACTGCAGTGCTGGGGACAGGGCTACTTTGTGTACCACTACCAGATAGAATGTCTCCCTCTTCTTGTTCTCCCTTTTTGACCATGAGTGGACCTTCTACCCGTTTATCCCTACCAACATCAATGGTTCCAGTTTTTATGCTAAGAAGGTGGTCCTCGGACTTGATTGCGTGGTGTTTTTTCAAATGGGTCATTTGGCGTCCGGTACCATAGTTTGTACCAAGCTTACCACGACTAACAGAGGTATGACAAATGGAGCATATAGCAATGTACTCCTCCTTTACGCTAACCGTAAAGAAGTGCCACATTGGGGAGCTTAAATTTTGTCTCCTGCTGGAGGTGCCACTTCCAATGCTGGATGAACTGGAGGGTGTGTGTTGAATTTGACTCTGTTTCTGCACAGTAGTACCACTACCTACTTCTGCTGAGGTTGTGCTTGTGCTGGATGTAGGACGCTGCCGGCCCTTTGCTAATATAAATATGGAAGCTGGAGGTCGTGTTGGTGTTGCCTGTGTTGGAGGTATGCGTGCTACATCTCTACTAGTCACAGCCATTATGGATAGGGTAAAAATGTTGGTCTCCATGTCCTCAGGCCGGGAGTGATGTTCGTGATGACTGGGTCATCATCCTCATTATCCTGTTGTTCTACATCGACCTCCATAAGTGTAAGGCTTTCTGGAACCTTCCTTGTCCCTAGCCTGGTCTTGGGATGTGTCTCCCTCTCATGCTCAGGTTGTTGTGGCTCCCAAGTGAGATCTAGATCATCAGAAGGGATTCTTGGCGAAGAACTCGATGGACTAACCCTCCTTTTCCTTGGTAGGGATTTGGAAGACAATAGATCTCCTGCTTGAGTAGTTTCCTCTTCTTCTTCCTCTGCATGAATCATCAATTTCCAGAACTGCCCCTACTTCGGGAGGAACAAAAACTACAATTGCGGGCGGTGGTTGCAGTTGTTGTTGTTCACCACTTATCTGCTGTGTTCCCTCATGCATTGATTGTGTACTACTTTGAGATATCGAAAAGTTTATCTCAGGCTCAGCATCACTGTTTCCACCACTAGGTTGGCTACCTCTTCCACACTCATCTGCTTGGGCCTGGGTTGGTGGGCTGGGCCCACTGATGCGGAAGTGCTGCCCCCAGCTTGCCCCGGACACTGCTGCTGTAGGCATACTTTTTGGTTTCCCAAAAAAGGTTTTGGGGTCAACACCAGACTTAAGTGTTACTTCCTTCTTCTTTTCTTCCTTCTTCTTCTTAGCAACTTTCTTGGTCTTGGAGGACCTGGTACCTGCTTTATTTGGGCCATCTTCATGTCAGCAGCCCTCAGTTGCACAAGTTGAAGAGATGTATGGTCAGCTCACACCACATGACACGTACAACAGTAGGACGTCTGTCTGGCAGTACAACGGGTGATTAATGATGACAGACACCTCCTCCTCAGTCTTTTGTGCACCTACAAGCAAAGAAGGCAGAAGAAAATCAGTCAAATGTGGAATTTGTTGTACTTTCATTTTAATTACTAGTAGTGTTAGTACACTCAGTAAGAGTAAGAATAGCAAAGAACTAAAATACAATTGTAGTGGAAGTTGAACCTGTTTGTCCTTAATTTGTGCTTCAAGTCGGATGGATGCAGCATCAGGGACCTGCAGCTAGCAATGGGGATGGAAGCAGTAAGCCAACAGGTACAATGGAAAGACCCACAGGCCTATGTGGCAAAAACAAAACAGCACACTACTACTACCACCACCAAAGCCCCCAGCCACATGGTCACTCATCACAGGCACAAGGGTAAGGCCAAGAAAACAATGAACTCAAGCAGGCCTATATTCCTATATGGCCAGACAAAGGAGGATGCCTGTTACACATCACAGCTTTAATGCAAAAAAGAAAATTTGCATGGCTAAAAAGGTTGGAAAGTTACACAACATCAACACATACAACAAAGGCATTTATTAACAGACATCTAAAAAGTTAACTACACCCGAAAAACACATTTGGGAATTCAATCCAATGCCATCCATGCCCTAAATGATTTTTAAATTCAACAGACAACATAGAAACAGCTACATCAAGCACCCCCGATGACTACCTCTGGGAGTCTAGGCCTACTGGCAGAATAGGCCACAAGTTTGGAGGCTTATGGCAAAAGCACAGTGGCATCCGCATATGAGATGGTAACTATATTAAAGGACGATATCAGCTTCATCAGAGGGGCCATATAAACATTAAAAAGGGTTGGACTAAGACTCGATTCCTGAGGTGCTCATGAGAGAAGTGCCTTTTCTTGTGACTTGTATTGACCAAGTGTGATCACTTGCTTGCGATCCTGCAGGAAATTTTTTATCCATGCCAGAACAATACCAGAGATGCCGAAGGATGCGAGGCAGTCTTAAAGGATGGCATGTGAGACTGTGTCGAAAGCAGCTGACAGGTCTAACAGTACCAGTGCGGCTCTCGCCTGGATTACGGGAATGCCCTCTATTTAGGGGCACCGGCATCAGTGACCCACAGGCTCCAAGTCACACAAAACTGTGCTGCTCGGCTACTGTATAATATTCCTCACTGGCAGTCAGCCAAGAAAGCTCTGAGGAAACTTCATTGGCTCCCAGTAGTGGCCAGAGTGCAGTTTAAGGCTATGTGTGTTGTGTTCAAGTCTTTTCACCGCTCCGGCAATTTTACACCCCATAGCTGTGCCTTATGTCCCGGCCAGAGCTCTGCGCTCCGGTTCCTTACATTTAGCTTCCACTACCAAAGTCTCCAAGGCCCGGTGGGGTGGTCGCTCTTTTTCCCATACGGCAACTAAATTGTGGAACTCCCTCCCCCTCTCCCTTCGAGAGAGCAATGATCGTATGTCCTTCCGAAAGGCTTTAAAGACTCACCTGTACGCAAAAGCGTGTTAATCTACCCTAGCCCGCCACCAGCAATCAGTTAAAGCGCTGCGAGGCCTTCGGGTAGTTACGCTCTATATAAATGTAATTTTTCATTTCATTTCATTTCATTTACCCGATCCATAGCTGCTTTAAGGGTTTCAGCCGTATACAATAATGCAGATTCTGTGGAGCGTTGGGCTCTAATGTCAGATTTATTGGAGTGAAGTAGATTTGCTTTCTCCAAATATGTTGTAAGTTGCTTATTTACAAATGTTTCTGTCATCTTACACAGACTTGGTAGGGGAGAGATGGGGCGCAGATTGGACAGAGTGGCAGGATCCGCAATTTGTTTCTTTTGGAGAGGCTTTACAGCTGCAAGTTTCCAGTCTGACGGAATCTTGGCTGTAGGAAGGGAGGAATTTATTATATTGTTTATATTCACAATTTCAATGAGAGCATATAATAATATTGGGGGACAAGGTTCAAAAGGGGAGCCAGATTTAATAGACAGAATTGCCTGGTGCGATTCTTCCAAGGAAATTGTTCTAAAAATTTGCATACAGAATCTGCCCAGATCTGCAGACAAATCATTGTTAATGAAGGAAGGAATAGGAGGGGGAAATCTTTTTGTAGTATATGAACTTTCTCTTCAAAGAATTCTGCAATATCATTACAAAGATTCTGAGAGGGGGGAATCTCTTGTTTTAAACTTTTATGGTTTGTAAATTGATGGTTTTAATAAGGGCATGATATTTCATGAGGGCTGCTTTAAAATTGTTTAGCTCTATCTCATCATAATTTCGGCACCATCTCCGTTCTAGTGACCTGACATGGCTTTGCAATTTTTTCAGGGTTGGTGAGTACCATGGGGCAGAGGGCTTCTTATTTGGTCTGCTGTGATGTGGAACTGGGGGAACCAGACAATCCTTCAGGCTCAAACTGTGTTGATATCGCTACTGGACTTGAGACCTGCCAATTGAACCAATAAAATGCAGAAGTTGGATCCAGTCATTCTGTTGTTGTTGTTGTTGCTGGTGTTCTGGTTGATGGTGTTGTTGGCTATTGTGAGACAAGACCACCCTCTCTCGAAGATGAAGGCTGCACCCCAGAACTGCCAGTGAAACTTGAAGTTCCAGCTGTTGTTCTTCCAATTCTCCAGCTTGCTCTACAACCCACCTCTTCTTTGTAAAACATCCCCTTCAAAAAAAGGAATGAAAATGTGCTGAATTTTTAGTACCGTGAATCACGTTGTCTGGCACAGATGTACTCTTTGGATCTGATGAGGTGATGTTGCAGCCATGTATTACAAGCCTTGTGAAGGAATAAGAACTCAATCAAGGCATGTGCTTCTGTGTTTTCATTCACACCTGTGTGGGGCAAACCTTCCAGGCACCTTCTTTACCTGGTCCACTAGGAGATAAAACAATGGGATAGCTTGGCCCATCGTGCTGTCCTCCTTGCTACGTCCTATGTGAAAACTGCAAAAGGGAGTTGCATCTGTGTCAGGTGTTTGACTAGGCCCCATTTGTCCGCATCCATGGTCATGGCTTTCCCAACTGCATCCCCTCCTCTTTGAATGACATGGTCATTCATCTTTTTTTACTGCTCAAACAGGTGTTGCTACATGTAAAAGGTTGAGTTTGAATGTGTTGGCACCTCCTGTTGCAGGAATTTGACTGATGCTCTTTTATTACCCTGAATAATCCGCAGCTGGTTCCGGGCTTTAAAAGAAGTGCTGGAATTATTGTAGATTCTTCTGCAGGTGGTTAATATGTTGCTGACTGTGGCTTATTTTTTGAGGAAAATCTTTCAACAACAAGTTGATGCAATGGGCCATACACAGGACCCTGAAATAGCCTCCGTTTGACTTGGCCTTGATTATTTTACTGCCATTGCCCTTGGCATCAAAACCATTCCTGAGACGTCTGAAATGCAGCCACTCATACACCTTGTTGTCAAATCTTTCCAAGATATTTACAGCCAAATGTGACTACCCCATGGTGACAATGGGCACTGTTGCATGCCGATAAACACTCTTAAAACATTCCTCAGGACCAAAACTGACAGATATATTTTTGTTTTACCAACACATAAAAGATCTAGTCTGCAGTGATGCAAATGTAATCAGTCACAGACCACTTGTCTGTTGTCAGGTGTATAGAGTGAACAACACTTTGCTGAAAAGCTTGTCCAGCCAACTGCAGCACATCATGATGCAGCACTGGAACAGCAACTCTTTCAAAATAGGTCTGACTTGGTACCTTCCATTTTGGGCAAATGGCTGCCACATATTTTAAGAATTCCACTCCTTCCACAAAAGAAAAGAAGAGGAGGTCCATCGCTAACATTTTTGCCAGCTTTTCATTGCACAAATGGGCGGTTGCGTTGTTCGGCACATAGGGTCCCTCCTACCTAAAGATGCCCCTAATTATAACCTGGATTTTGTTTTATTCTGGGGCCACTGACACAGGCATCTTTCAAGAAGTAGATGGTGGTGGTTGACGAAATGTTCATTGTGGTGGTGCAGTCATGCTGTGGTGTCTCTACTTCACTCAGAGTCTTCATGTGCCATTGTACAGTTGCAAAGTGGATGACTCTGCTTCCAAACTGCTGGGGACAGGGCTGCTTTCTTCTTCCTCATCATCATCTTCCACCGTCATTGGACTTGTAGTTGATGTTTTCTGGCTCTCCTCACCACCACGACCATGTTCAGCAAATTTTTAAGGTGCTCCTTCCACTGGATTGTGTGATGGTTTTTTCACATGGATCATTAGGTCTCAACTACCATAATGTGTACCAGGCTTTCTTCGACAGACACTTGAGCTGCAAATGCTGCATACTGCAATATGCTCCCCTCTTTACTAACTGTAAAAAAAGTCCTAAACAGGGGAGGAATACTTTTTTACTGTGCCACTACCAATGCCTGAAAAAGAACAAGAGGTAGCTTGGAGTTGATTGCTTCTCTGAATCTCGGGAGGTAAGGGTTGGTGCAGGTCTCAGCTCAGGTTTTTGTAAAAATAAGAGCTGGTGGCGTTGCTACCTGTACCGCATCCCACAGGTTGAATAGCAATGTCAGACTCCTCTGTGTCACCTTCCACCTTGACAGCCAAGTCATCATCATCAATTTCATCATCATTCCCTTTCAAGTCCAAATATTTCAGAAACTTTTCTTTTCCCTTGCCTGTCTAGTTGTCTCCTGGACTCTGCCGAATGCCACTCATGTCCCTATCATGATGAGGAGCCAATGATTCTAAAAGAGGGGGTTCTTGCTCTGAAGGAAGCTCAACTTAATGCTCTGCTCCAACATCAGGCAAAGGTAGCATTGCTGGCTGTGGCTGCTGTCCACTTTGCTCTGTTTCCTGAAACAATTGCGTGCTACTTTGCGAAAGGGACACATTTGATTCAACATCACTACTCATTGGCATGATTACAGTGACTGAATTACTGATAGACATGGTCTTGGATTTAGGTTAGAGGTGTTGTGCTCAAGATTCAGGAGTACTGCTCTCAGTTTGCTTATCGGAGGCCAGTGAGGCACGCACAAGTTTGCCTAAAAAGGTACTGGTCAGCATGCCAGTTGTAAAAATCTGCTTCTTCTCCTTTCCACTGGCCACTTCATTGGCAACACATTTCTTCTGGGCTATTTTGAAGCTGTCAGTTCACAGTAGCACTTATCTTCACATCCTAAATAGATGTCTGTGTTTTGCATAATCAGTCATGCATCAAATCGTGCACAGACCTTCTGTCTGGCAGTACTGTGGGTGATGTTTCCTCTCTTGTACACCTCAAAGCAAATGAGCAAGATGAACCTCAGTGAAACATAGCATTGTTGCAGTTCAATTAGTAGTACAAACAAACAATATCATTTAGTGTCGTTACTTAAGTTATTATAAATAATTAGCAATACAGTGTAACTATTAAGCCTGGGTGGACAACTACGCAACGCTTGCGAAGTTTGCGTTACTTCGCACTACCCAAATTGCACGTAGCACAGTGCGAGCAAGCGTAGCATTGCATAGCGTAGTGCAACGGTCATTTTTTGTTTGCTAGGGGTCCTCAACGTCAAGTTGGCCACCCGAGCAATCAAAATGACATACCTGCAAGACTTTTTCCTTGTTCGCGATCAGCAACATCAAGTTGGCGATCGCGAGCGTGGAAAATAAACCTCCCCGTGAGATTCTCAACGCGGGGAGGTCAGGTCTCTCATTGTGAGTGGTCGCGTATGGTCGCGACCGCTCGGGATTGGAAACTACCAGTCCGCTTTCAGAAAGCTGCGGCTCGAGTAAAAATGTACTCTAGTGGCAGAAAACAACAGCTCACACTGTGCAAGATGCCATTTTCAATGATTGCTCAGTGCGGACAAGAATCCGGCACCGTGCAATCCTCTTGAACAGTGCACTATGCAGTTCTCGTTGCGAAGTGCACTTTGCGTAGCTACGCATAGCGCTACTTCGCGAACTACACCCAGGTTTAGTAACTATCCATTCATAAATCCACACCAACAAAAACTTGCATGGCGTACATTCACAGACCATGAAAGGAAGGATGAGAAAGAGCAACAACAACAACATACAGTTGTAACTATTTGCTTTATATGCATCACGTTGCGATGTGGCACTCGGGGAGGTACAGCTGACAATGGATTAATCCTTAGACAATGAATGCTGTTGTGCACATACAGCAGACATAGGAACAATGCTGGATGTTAGGAAAATGTAAAAAAATATATATTAAAAAAATTGAAACAAAAAATAATCAAATCAACATTTTAAAAAGCTACAATTAAAACATTTCAATAAAAAATATACCTTAAAACTTTAAAATATAAAAATCTAAAATTAAAAATATATATATGTTAAATTATCCTCAAGCATGTCATTTATTAAACTACTATCTCAACCATTGATGCAAGCCTATAGCAAACGGTCACATTTGCTGGACACACAAAGTGACTGCCAGCCAGTGCCACATAATCAACAATATCAACACTGAGCAAGAAGGCATTGGGGACCAAGAAGACATGTAGGCCTATGGCAAAAGCACACTGGCTGCCTCGACAAAATGGCAACCAATCACATGGTGAAACAGTACACAAAGAGCCATGGCCACGATAAAGAACACATGCAGGCCTATGCCAGTGCACACTAGTTCCCTACAGAAAATGGCAGCCAGCCACATGGTAACAGCAACAAGCAAGAAGAGATGGGTACAAAGAAAACATACAGGTCTATGGCTAAAGCACACTGGTTGGCTATACCACATGACCTCCAGCCACTTGGTCACAACAGCAAGCAGGATGCCTGGAAAACAAAAAACGTATTGTGGCCTATTTATGCTGACAAAATGGCCTCTGGCCACATGGCATGGAGATCAAAGACAAATGGTGGTCTATGACAAACACACTCACACACCGGCCAGCCAAAGGAGACATGGTAACACACCCACCTATGCCCTATTGCATGAAAAAATTTGAAATACCACTAAACACACATTTTGTATTTTAATCTACTACCGTCCTTGGACTAAATGATGTTTAAATTCTAAAGACACCACAGAAATAGTGTTTTCATGCACCAATACCTAGTACAGAGGTTACTGCCTGGAAGGACCATTGGTAGACTAGGCCACATAGTGAATTAAATCAATATTGCACATGTATTAAAAACATGGAGAAAATTTACTTAACTGTCCAACATTTTTCCTGTACAAAATAGGAAAAATTGCATGCAAAACAAAAGGCTGCCACATGGTCACCAACGACCAGAAAAACAGCAAGGAGGCATGGCCACAATCAAAGAAGTCATTCAAACCTATGGCAATAGCAATCT
This sequence comes from Lissotriton helveticus, assembly GCF_964261635.1. Lineage (NCBI taxonomy): Eukaryota > Metazoa > Chordata > Amphibia > Caudata > Salamandridae > Lissotriton > Lissotriton helveticus. The sequence continues at coordinate 1,212,639,749 of NC_136071.1, read as the reverse complement.
GGCTGCCTACACAAAATAGCCATCAGCAACATGTAGAAAACAACAAGAAGGAGGCTTGGAAAAAAAGAACACATGCAAGCCTATGGCAAAAGCACACTGGCTATCTACACAAAATGCCCATCAGCCATATGGTCACAACAACCAACAAGAAGGCATGGCCACAACAAAGAAGACATGCAGGCCTATGGCAAAAGCACACAGGCTGGATACACTAAATGACTGCCAGCCACATAGCCAAAAGAACATGCAGGAGGCCTAGAAATCAAAGATGGACACTGACTATAAAAAATGGCCCCTGGCCACATGATATGGGGAACAAAGACAAATGGTGGCCTATGGCAAACACACCCACACACTGGCCAGAAAGAGAAGGTATGGACTGGTAACACAGAAAAAAGAGCATCAGTTTAGCAATGCTAAAAACGGAAAATAACTGGGCTTTGAAATTTTACAAAAACACATATACTTTGAATGCATAAAATGTAACTACCCCGCCTATACCATGTGTACAGAAAAAAACATGAAATACCCCAAAACACACATTTTGGAATATAATTCTATGCCATCCATGGCCTAAATGATGTTTCAATTCAACAGACACCACAGCAACAGTTGTTTCATGCACCAATGACTAGTACTGGGTGTGAGAAGTTGGCCTGGTATATGATGCTCCCTAGTTCTAGTGATCACCTTGTACCATGCCAAGCAACCCTTATGGTGCAGGTTGTAAAGTCAACCTTATAGACAAGCTATCCTAGGGGTAGCATGGACTAAGCAGTCTTAGGCTAAACTCTGTAAAGGCATGTGAAGCAAGCTGTTTTACCATGCACGATCCCTTGAATACCAAATGAAAGGACACCACACAGATATATATTGAAAATATATATAGATTTATTACTACAAATATCCCTGATACTCTTTATGAGCACAGAAGCAAATGCGTTAAAACAAAACACAGTTAAAATACACAAAAGTTGCACAATATGGATGAGCCCTAGGGGCCACCTAAACCATATACTAAAATAGTGGTATAAGAACCACTATGGGGAAAGTGAAGAAGCCTAGGGCCTGGGGAATCGCTGGAGCTGTTCAGGACTAACAGTGAAAAAGTCGGGAAAGGCCCGCAGGACTCGGGTGCAGTATTTAAAGTGCACGCACTCACCAATGCAAAGTCTATGGTGCGTAAAAAGTACAAAGTTAGTTAGAAAGGAACCTTCCGAGTGATCTAGAGGAATGAAACTTTAGACACCGACACTAGAGGTGTGTACCAGTGTGGGAACACCGGCGGAGCTGAGTTACCTCACCCACAGGAAGCGGGTGCATAGGGTCGAAGTCGTGTCGGGTTTCGTCACGCTGGTCGATGGTGCTTGGAGCTGAAGATACTGCAGGCGGCTCGAGGTGAAGAGTTCCGGTGGATCCAAGGGTGGATCTGAAGAGTTGGAGGCCTGAAAGCAGAGGGGACAATGTTCAAAGTCACTAGCCAGTGACTACCGTGGAACCAGACTGGAACCAGGCGATGTCGGGTGCAAACAGGCGTCGAGGTGTAGCTTCTCTCTGCAGCCACGTGGACACCAGGGGTCGAGGACATCCAGGAGTCGGTCACAAGCTGTCGCACGCAGGCTTCTCGCTGTTGGCTGTGTAAGCAACTTGATTGGAGCAAACAGGCCTTGGCTAATGCAAGCCATGCAGGAATCGAAAAAGGCTTATCACTCGGACCAGCAAGGTCAGAGTGGGTGCTCCTTTTTACAGGAGCGAGGGCAAGTCTGGAGCAACCAGACCCGCAGTGTAAGTTGAAGGTTTCGTTGCCAAGATGGCCACTAGCCGCGTGGCAAGTGGACGGGAAGGCGCATCGAGTGGCACAATGAAAAAGGGCCCCACGCAGATTGTGGAGATGCTGGGGGGCTGATCTTCGGTGCAAGGGCTGCTCGAGGTTGAGGCTTCTCAAACCCAAAAGCACAGCGTCGAGGGTACCTCTTATGCTGAGCAGTCAGCGTTTCGGGGGTCTTCCAAGAGGTCCGGTCCCACGTCTCTCGGTGCCTCCACGGGTCCCTTCTTTGCAGGGACTGTGGATCGGGCGGTGAGAAGTCTGGTAGTCTGGGTCTTGTCAGGCTCTGGGCTTGGGCTCTGGCGGGAGGCGGCGGCAAAGCAGACATCGAGTTGCTGGTTGGTGCCTGTGTTCACAGGGTGGTCACTCCTTGTTATTGTTATTGTTATTGTTAATATAGTTTTATATCGCGCCTAATCACCTGCAGGTCTCTAAGCGCTAGGAAAGATGGCAACAGACAATAACATAACAGGGTGGAAGCAGAGAACGAGGCTAAATTATACTATGCTCAAGCTTCTACTGAACAGTAGCGTTTTTAGGCTCTTTCTGAATCGTAAGAGATTTCCTTCCCCACGCAGCACCCCAGGCAGGCTATTCCATAGCTGGGGAACTAACACTGAGAAGGCTCTCCCTCCCTTCGTCGCTAGCCTGTAGCGAGGACAGGTCAATAGCTGGGAGTCTGAGGACCGGAGTGTTCTCTTAGGGCAATACAGCTGCAGGCGATCTTTAATGTAGGCTGGGGCCTTGCCATAAATTGCCTTATGGGCTGTACATAAGCTCTTGAATTCCACTCTTTCTTTAATTGGAAGCCAGTGCAGGCTTTGTAATAGGGGAGTAGCTTTAGACCTCCTCTGGAGTCTAAAAATCAACCGGGCAGCGTCATTCATTAAGACCTGCAGCCTACTAGTGAGGATTTTGGGTAAGCCGAGATAAAGGGCATTACCATAGTCAATTCTGGAGATGATAGTGGCAGCCACTATTGATCGCATCATAGGCTGTGAAAGGATAGGCGATAGCTTCCGCAGTTGCCGAATGATGTTTGTGCAACTGCCCACAACCGACGAGATCTGAGGGGCCATCGACAGATCATCATCCAGCTTGATCCCCAGGCTTTTTACAGACGGGCTTGGTTTTGGAGCAGGGCCTAACTCCATGGGCCAATAGAGGTCACACCAAGGTGAAGTAATGGATGGGATCCTTGGCCACAAGGGAGATTCTCTACCGTCTTCTGAGCAGCAGAATGTCGAAGTCCAGTCTTCTTCTGTATTTCAAGTTGATTCAGGATGATCTGAAGTCTCAGGACACAGCTCCCACTCTTATTCGAATCTGGGGGGCCGGATCACCTACTAGGTCCCTCCTCTGGGTGGGACCAGGAAGGGGGGTGGCTACACCCCCTTTCCTTTGTCCAGTTTCGCGCCAGGACTGGGGCTGGAAGGCCCCAGCACCGGTTTGAACTGGCCTATGCACAGGGACACCTTGTGTGCCCCAGGTATGTCTGATTCTATTCAGCCCTGTCCTACCCAATACACAAAATCCTGTCTGGGGTGGTGCTAGCACCTCCCAAGGCAGGAAACCCTTTGTCCAAGCTGCCCTCGCTGGAAGGACTCCCAGCAGCAGGAGGTCAGACTTGTGTCTGCGGTGGCAGCATCCATTTTGTGATGCTGAGGCTCTGTTTAACTTTAACCGGGGTTCAGGTTAGGTACATGTCGTGTCCCTCTAGAAGGGTGGAATGCTACCCCAGTCGCCAGAATTGGCGAGGGGGTAGTATTCCAATTCGTATGACACCTTACTCGACATGTTTTGATACAGCCAAACCTAAGATAGCATTTAACCGCGAGGATTATAATGCACTTAAGAGTATATGGTATGGCAGTATCATGAAACAGCTAAAGGACATGGTTCCGAAAGCTGCAGACAGGCTCAGCTCATGCCAGAGCACCATCTCACATATTTCCAAGCACTCTGCCTCCAGGATTGATGAGGTCTTCCTTAGGAGTGACTGATAGGAACATATGTGTCCATTTTAGGTTAGGTATAGGCATACTACACCTAAGTAAGGGGTGGTTACACCGACTTACCCCAGCAGAGTGATAAGCCAGTTGTGTCAAATATGGAGGCCAGGCCAGGGGTGGCATAATACATGCTGCAGCCCCTGGTAGGCCTTGGAAGCACCTATGTCCTGGGTACCTGGGTACACTGTTACAGGGGCCTATATGGTGAACCAGTTCCAATGTCGTTATGCACCTAAGGTACATGGAGTCCATTTTAAGGAGAGAGCAATTAGCCTGGGGCCCTGAATAGCAGGATCCCAGGCCAACTATGTCAAAAACCAGCTAAACACCAGGCAAAAAGTTTGGGGGTAACCATAGTCAGATATCCACCTTCCTACACTGGGCATTCGGTTGGAAGGCCTATTGGCAGACTAGGCCATATAGTGAATTACATCAATATTGCAAACTTATTAAAAAACATGGAGAAGACAATGTACTGAACTGTGCAACAATGTTCCTTTGCAAAACAAGATAATTTCATGCACAAATAAACTAGGCCCCTACTAAAACTGCAGTCCACCCACCACAATACATTTAAAAAATTGAATAAAAGTACAAAAAAATCCAGGTGCATGCCCCCAGTCTATCAACAAACAGCCTTAAAAACCTGTTTTTCAACTTACTTGTGATATCCCAAAAACAATGCCCTTAAATCCAATGGTATTCATGCACCAGAGAAGGAGAGTGATTCTTCCGGCTCCAAATTCCACATAAAAGTGACCATGAGAGGGATAAATAACTGGGAGGAGCATGCTCGGCAAGAACAGGAAGCTGGGTCTTTTGGGCACTCCCTTCCTGTTTGAAAAAAAGGAAAAAGAAAATGCTTCTCACACAAAAATAAACAACTCCAAAAGGCCTTTTTGAGAAGAAAATCCACTCCAAAAGCCTCTCAGCTGCATTTCAAGCACAAAATCTGTTAAAGCGCTCCGTTTGCAATCAATATCAGCACTAGATTGGCGCTGTTGCTGCAGGAAGCTAAGCAAGGGAGCGTGAAGTCTTGCGAGAGGGCACTAGTAGTGCCAGAAGTCTTGCATGCACTCTCAAGCAGCCCGAGAGTATCTTGGCACTTCTGAGTGAGTGCAAAATAAAACTCAAGGTTGCAAACAGGAAAAAAACTCTGCATCAGACATGAAAGGCTGATTTCAGGAATTCCACTTTCCTCCACAGAGTGCCACATTCTGCAAACTCCATGAGCTTAGTTGTACCCCCAGGCCTACTCGCTTCCCATACAGACTAGCATCTGATTCTAGAATAACTTATGGTTGGAAACTGAATATGGCTCTGCCCTTCCAGGCAATCCTGTAGACCACCACTGAACTTCGGTTCTTGTCTTCATAGTTAGAACAATCAATAACAAGTTGCTCCCTTCTGAAAAATGACACAATGACATGTTACTGCACACAGTTGTATAGACTTTGCAGAACATAGACTCAGGCATCCGAGCAGGATGGGTTGCAACATGTCTGAAGCAATAAAGCTAGTCCTGTGAAGGAGCCATTTGTTAGGAACTGCAGTGCAGGGAGTACCTTGACACTGCAACAAACACAGTTAGTAATTCAAATGGGTTCAACTGCCATGATTAGGGAGTCCTTAAAGTCGTTAGTTGGGATGATATTGTAGTGTGGTCTGACCCTACTATTATTAGTGGATCCAGTTGTGGACTTTACTAATGGTGCCTCTGCCTGATAACATACTAAAACAAGTATTGTGACTTGTTTCACAGAAAATAAAGTTGAAACATTATGGATGACTTCCATGTATCCTGTCAGATCACATATAACCAGCACTGGTCACTCAGAGGAACTTCGGTGTAGTGTTTTCTGCTGGAGTTGTTAATTAAGACATGTGTGATGAACATTTTGTGCTTGATTCTGCTTCCTGTCTGGCCATTATTCTTGACCCATACATTAAACCCTAAGTGCGTAATTGACTACAGTAGTGAACAGAGCATTTCTGAGAAGATGTCAGTCTCTGTGCTTGCTGACCCCTTCATCAATTGGCATTGTGGCCTGTTGCATGGTGAGTGCAACTATGAATCTGACCCTGGGGTGATACATATCCCATTGACCCCAACACTACTGTCCAGCCACACGGAGATCCTCCTTGTATTTGGTCATCTTACACAGTCTAACTTGGTTCAGAGTCTCTGCCTTGCAAACAATAACCTCTGCAGGTGTTGTGAATCTGTGCTCTTGTCCTGGATCCTCCTGAGACGTCCACATTTAGAAGGGATCATCTCTGTATCCACTGGAGCCTTTCGGCTTTCAGTTGATGGCCAAACCATTTAATAATAAGCATTAAACTTACTATTTGTCTCCTGTGGTTTGTTACCACTAAGAGACTGAGCAACCAAACAAGTCCCAGTAAATCAGCTCATGAAAGTCCTGAGGGGTTTATGTGCATACAGAGTGTCTTCATTAGGAGGAGGTGGGACAGCACTGAATCACTTCATAAAGAGGCACCAGAGCCACCGTGTGCAGATTCTAATAAAAAATAATTTTAGAAAACGACAACAACACAAAGTCTATGAGGAGAGAGAAGGAACAAATCAAACTGAAACATTAATTTCAAGTCTTCAAATTTTGAATATACCTTTTTCACTGTGTGTTGTTGCTTTTTGCCCTCAGACGGTTGCTTGAATCCTCAATGAATGATACATTGATTTTAAGCCAGATTACACTTTATTTTCACAACGTCCTGTCTAAGAACAATGTACAGTTGGACCTTGTTGGTGCTCAGTGACTTATATTTGATATACCTCACTCCTGTGCTGCTGATCACGTTTATTGACGCAGGTGAAGCTGGTGAAACAGTAAACCACAACTGTGTCTTAGAAACAGCCGATAATCCAGCATCAAGAAGAGATGGGACCCTGATCCTGGGTGCAGTGATGCAGTTTGGAAATGATGTTGAACATTCAGTAGTCGACTTTGAAACAAAACCTTACTTCATTCAGAGCTCCATGTATGTATTGTATCTCAGACTGATGTCTGCTTGTTGTTCATATGGGTGTCTGTTACTAGAGCATCACTTTGAAAAGTGTTTATGTGTTTGAATGCTAGATGATTAATGGGAAACATTTTATGAACAAAAGGAAACTTCTTCTGAAGGATAAGTGTAGTGAATGAATAAATTAAAAGTTTACATGAACAATCCAGAACGTGCTACAAATTGTTGTACAAAGAAAATAAACTAAAAGATGGTGATATGTGCTACCAGACAGACACATACACCCTCCTTCCTGCTTTAGTAGACAACCATAAGCCAATATTGCATTTCCAAATTTTACATTTTTCTCCAAAATATATTTACTCTTCCTCATAAAATAATTTATGATACAGTTGAAAACTGTTTTGCTTGGCACCTGCCCTCTTAACTGACCTTTGTACTGTGCTAAGTTATCCATTCACTTCTTCCATCTCTCACTCTCGCTTTACCTTTTAGCTCATGTTATCTTTTTGATTACATTTTCTCTCACTCTCATGCCTGTATATTTTAGTTCATGTTATTCTCTCACTATCTCTGTCACTGACTCTTCTCTCTACACCTTTTAGCTCATGTTACCCTCTGCTCCCTCTGTCCCTCACTCTACACTCCACATATTTTTATTAATTTTATCACCTCCTCCCGCTATCATTCACTGCTTCCTCTATCATTCACTCTCCTTTCTATACCCTTTAGTTTATGTTATCCTCTCCTCCCTCTATCATTCACTCTCCTTTACTGTTTTTAGTTTGTGTTTTCCTTTCCCCCTTTTATCACTCACTTTCTTCTATGACTTTTATCTCATATTACCCTCTCCCCATCACTCACTCAGTCTCGACATCTTTTAGCTCATGCTATCCTCTCCTCCCTCTCTCTCACACCCTCCTATATACCCTACAGCTCATGTTAACCTTTTCTCCATCACTCAGAGTCCTCTATACAGCTTGTAGTGCATCTTATCCTCTCACACCTCTATCAATCACTCTCCTTGCTAAACCTTTAAGTTCATGTCATCTTTTTGCTCACTTTGTTACTCACTCTTCTTTCTATACCTTTTAATTCATGCTATCCTCTCACATCCTTTATTACTCACTCCTCTCTCTACAACTTTTAGTTTATGTTATTCTCACCCCCTCTGTCAGTCACTCTCCTTTCTAACTTTTAACTCATGTTGTCCTCATCCTCTCTTTGGCACTCAATCTCCTCTTCTCATCTTTTAGTTCCGGTTATCCACTGACCCCCTCTATCCCTCAATGTCCACTCTAAACCTTTCAACCTGTTTTATCCTCCCCTCCCTCTGTTTCAAACTGTCCTATCTAAGCCTTTTAGTTTGGATTATGCTCCCTTCCCTCTATAGCTCACTCTTCTCTCCACAACGTTTAGTTCCTGTCATTCACTCCTTCCCCTATCACTCACTCCTCTCTCTACACCCTTTGCCTCATGTTATCCTCTCAGCCTCTCTTTCACTCACTCCCCTTTCTATGCCTTCTAGCTGATGTTATCCTTCCACCCCCTCACTCACTCTCCTCTCTATGCCCTTTAGCTCATGTTACCTCTTCTCCCTCTCACTCACTCTCCACTCCAAAAATGTTAGCTTATTTTATCATGTCTTCCCTCTATCACCTACACTCGTCTATACACATTTCAATTTGTGTTATCCTCTGCTCCCTCTATCACTCATTCACCTCCACAATCTTTCAGCTCGTGTTGGCATCCTCATCTTGTATCACTCACTCTCCTCTCTACAGTTTTAGCTCAGGTTACCCTCTGTTCCCTCTATCACTCATGCTCCACTTCTTTTAGCAGGTTATCCTCTCCTCCTTCTTCATTACACCACTTAGCTAATAATTTCCTCTTGCTCCCTTTATCTTCATACTTCTCCCTTCAACTTTAAAGTCTGTCATTCTCTCACCTCCGTCTATCCCTCACTGTCCTCTTTCCTCCTTAGTTCTCCTATTTCTGAAGACTTTCATGTATTTGTTTTTTTATGCATTTTAACGTTTTATGTAGTGCTCCTGTACCAGAATGAATTGTTGCACTTTGCAACCTGTGAGAAAGTACAACCGTAGTGAACAATAATGACAAAGAAAAACAGAGCACTGAAGCCAAGTTAGAGCAATTGTGTTCTGGGATGTCTACCAAGTTTAGTGGGTGGCACGGCTGTTCAGGTGCAACCGGACAAGGTGGAATTCAGCCACTGTTGATTTCTTAGTGTTTGCAGACTTGGTGCAGTTCATAGGTTGCAGTGAGGGAGTATCCAGAAGGATTCAGCAGCGCCCACACAGTTTAGCTCCTCTGAGATCTTAAAATAAGCAGTGTCAAAGAATAGAGAGCTGTTTAGCAGCCACATATGTTAAAAAGTTAGACATGTTAGGAGAGCAGAGTAGTAAGTTATGTTTCAGATTTTAAATATAATCTTTACTCGGGGGAAAACTGTGGATTTCTATGAGAACTGATAATGAGTGATTGTATTTATTAGATGGAAACCAAGAAGTTATACCTTGAAGCTAGGGGGGGATCTGAGGTACACCAGCCAAGTTTCTGTTTCCAAAGCCAGGCTGGGTGAGGAAAAGTGCAAGTGTCAAGGTTTTTAGTGATCCCCTGCTTAACAACATATATTAAGCACCTGAGGTTAATGAATTGATTCTTCTTTCAGTGCAAAACATTTTCACTTGGTTGTTTTTTGGCACACATTTCACAATGATAAAAAATCTGCTTCCTCAACTCCTGCCATACTATAATATTTTCTTTCCTATTATTGCCTTCCTTAAACCCATCTCTTCAATTCAATGTAATCTTTATTTGGCTCAAAAAACCATAAACAGTGCATAACATTAAAAAAAAACAAATATATATATACATTGCATCATAAGAGTTGTAAATTTGAAAATTGCATGAATTAATTCATGAAGGGATGTGCGGTGAAAAAGTTAGAAGCACAAACTACTATTCTGCTATTGAAAACGGTACTCAGAAAGTGGCTAAGAGTAAAAGGAAGTCTGAGTATTAAAATTACAGAAATATTGTCCAGCCCCTTCTTCAATACTCAATATCTAAAAGTCACAGAAAGACTAAAAGCAAGTTAGATAGATAAATCACAGTTGTAACATTACTTGTCCACCACATTTGTTAGCCTTGCTGCTGCTGAGAAGGATTTGTCAACCTCTATGTAGATATATTCCGTTAGCAGCAATTGTGATGTGAACACTCCTCTCCTCTCTTACCTCCCACTCCCATTTCTGAGTCACACTGTTCTCTCAATGCCCTCTCTTTCTTCCTCACCCACTCTCACTATCTGCTCTCCTCTTCTCCTCTGTTTCTCATGGCCTTCTGTATACTCACAAGTCCTGCATTTCTTTAATCCTCTTACTCCCTCAGGTCCCTCTTTCATTCCCACACTGTGTGACCCTCAGTACCTCCCACATGGCTGCCGTGCAGCGCTGCTGACCCCATTATTCTCGTTTGACCTCAGTCCTTCACTGTTTCCTCGACACATATCACCCTCTGCTGTCCTCTGATCCCTTCACTCCCTCAACATAACATCCACACGTCACTCCTCACCACATCACCACCTGTTAGATTCCTTGTCCTCTAGACTCTTTGCTTTCTCTCCCCCTCTGTGCTCCCCTGGTCCTCCTCACTGTTCTTGCTTCACTTCTACATTTTTCAATAGTCTCTTATACCACTTATTCTCTGAGCCTTAGGCTTTTTGTGCTAGTCCTGGAGGGAACACTCCTGGGTCCAAAATCATAGTGAAGTAGTGTGCCCAACTGTGGAACGTCTCCTGTTGCACTGCCTTGTGTCCCAATAGAAGGTCTTGTATCAAGTTCATGTCTGTAAATCAACAAGTCACAGATGAGTTCAATCTGAATTTATTTTTCAGTGCTGGTATTAGGTGTTCTTCATACCATCAAATTTGTAATGGCAAATTTACAGAATAAGAAGCATGCACTTTCAGTTTTTTATCCCATCCCAATGTATTTCGGACTGGTATGGCCCTTAGTCGGGGGATACATGATCTGCCCTGTTCAGTAATGCACTCGCTCTCAGGTGCTTCTCTATCCTCAGATCCACGATGCTCTCTTGAGTTCTTGTCCTGTGTGTCTCTAGAATATCTGATAAAAAACCAATAAAACTAAAAATGAATGCTTCTTAATGTTTGCCCTTTGATGCTATCCAGGTAGGCCATTGGTTTTTCCCTTGGGGTACTTCAATAAGCTGATTTTAGTTCTGTGCAGGAAAACTATGCTTGGAAAATCTGGGGGATACCTATCATCTTTACCCACAAAGAGGCATCTAGTAAACAAAGAGAGATAATCTGCTTGGAAAAACCAATGGATCTTAGAGCATAGAGGTAGATTCATTGCAGAAGAGACCTGCACAGCCAGACACCGGTTGTAGGTTGAGTGTGAGGAGGACCGGAGGGAGGCAGGCTGAGCTTGGTCTTTCAGTTCCAAGTCTTCACTGGAGAAGGTCTAATCATACCTCCTCCTGTGCACGGGGTGCAGGGTCAGAGCTGGACCGGTAGCTGCAGGTGATGAGAGGCTATGGTCCTCTCTTGCTGCCCCATGTGTCCTAAACTGATGGCTGCTGCTATTGCTCACAGCACACACTAAACTACTGAACACTTGTGAACATTTGTATGTCTACAAATAAATATATCTATCCTTCCCGCAGTGCCCGATGCTCAGTCAGTTCCATCCTTAACTACAGGTGCAATGCAAGAGGGGAGAGTGTACTAAGACTGTGGGACGGTACAGGAAAGGAGATTGAGATTGGGCTGTGGGGGCTGGTGTGGGAGCCTGGATCAGTCTTAGGCTGTAGGCATCAGACAGGAGAGAGTGGTGAAAGCAGGCAAAGGCAACAAGACGGGAGCAGATATCAGGCTAAGAATGAAGCCCTGCAAATGTGGCTGTGATATAGTGTGATAGTGTGACTGGTCCTGTAGGCTAATGGTGTGGTCTGTGGTGCAGGTTGGGGAAGAATTTACAGGTCAAGAGGTACCCACTGGCCCTGCTGAGCCCCATTGGCCTTCATAAAAGCCACTGTGAAGGAGGTTGGATGGTCATCTATGACCAGACGTTCTGTTTTTGCTGCTGCTGAAGAAATTATGCAGACCACCTTATAGGCCCTGTTGGTCTGCATAAAAATAGTGCTCTGCAGGGGCTGGTTTTGGAGGGGAGAGTGTGCTGGGGCGACCGCTGGTGTGTGAGATGGGAGAGTCCATGGCGGGGCAGTGAAGTTGAGGAGAGTGAAGTAAGGTTGTAGGTTGGTGTAGGACGAAGGGCTGGGTTGATTCTTTTGTGACAAATGACTGCAGGCTTAGGTTGCAGTGAGAAGGACTACTGGAGTGCAAGGAAGGGTGGGCAAAACAACTTTTTTCATTTTGGATATCGCTAATGTAAATGGAAAAGAAAAAGCAACCAGGCTCCTATGCTACTGCGTCATCACGCTGGACATAGCAACCATTATGGATGAGAGAAATCCCTTGTTGGGAAACTCTGTTCACCCATACTTGTACCAGTTATACTACTGTTGACTCACAGAGTAATATTCAGAGCCAAAACTATCGCATCATTGTGGAGAGGTCTTCTTCTTGCACACTGCCATGTTATTGTGTTTTAATGGGGTAGCCATGTTGGGTGAGGGGACATCACTCAGGGGTCAATGGAAGTGGAAGAAGCACTGCACTCTTTCTCAGCAGCACCTAACAAGTTCTGGCCAATCAAATGCTGTAATAAGGTAAATATATGGGAGAACCCAAAGTCTCTCTGATAGTTGATTTCTTAAATCTTTTATCTGTTGACCACATAAGGTATGAGATTGCCGTACCTAAAAAGTACATCTCAGCAGTCATGACACACATTAAATTTGGTGCTTAAAATTATAACACTATACATTAATTTATGTGCATTAACACTTCATGAATAAGACAAGGATGTATGTAATTTGGTGTGGAGTACTGGTGAGTATCCAAAGGTGTTTTTTAAAACAGTATTTGGTCTATTAAAAATAATCTTTGTTTTCATTCTTTTCCTTCAATGCTTTTAGTGACTCTTGCTCCATTTCTAACTGAGCCCATTCTGCCCTTGACTCCCATTGGAAATGTAACATTAAGGGAAGGACACTAGACTTAGATGCCATACAGTGTATAGTTGGTCACTCCGAATACATATCCTTTTCTGGCAGAAGGCAGGTGTCAGATCCAGTTCAGGGGGCCCTGAGCAAGTAGAGGCTACTGGGCGTCAGCCATCAGGGTAGGAGTGGTTCACCTCAGATGACTCAGAGTCAGTCCTATTATGGTGGTTTCACAAACTCGGCCATACACAAACTCTCAGCACTTGCCTCACAGTGGTAGCACAAGAGAGCAGAAACACTGTTCTCATGGAGTTAGTGTAGGGGTATGGAACTCAGAACCCAGATCACCCAGAGAAGCAATATCTGTTTGTCCAATCGAGTGCTCTATGTTCATAAGGAATGTACTTTAATATAGATACGCTTTAAATGGAATACTGCCACAGGTACAATAATACGCACCGCCACTTAGGCGACTGCATGTTGGGATACTGTCTTTACTGTCTTCCTCTACTCTCTTTCACATGAGTTGCTCCTCTTGTGAGTCTAGGCAGGTCCCCTTTGGTCATTTTTGTGAGACATTATTCAAGGCGCAGGTGCAGGTACCCCATTATAATTATGGCTGTGCTCAGTTCAGTACAGTCTCCTAGATACAGCCACACCACAATGCTGATCTGTATGCATTTTACAATATTGCATGTCAGATCTCGCCCCCTTCCAGGATGGAACGGCATGGTTGCAGGAGTATCCCTGGGTTTGCATAGGCTGCTGGAGGATGAGGCAGCCAAGGCTGCAGCTGTGAGTTCTTCATTCAATGCAGGAAATGGAAGCCAGGGAGGACTCAAGGTAGACATAAGACCTACTTCTACATCACTGGGTAGCAGATGGGCCATCGTTTACGCAAGTGTCACAACAGCACCCCAGCAGCCATGGAATGCACTTTGTAAATAATGTAGTGGTGACCATCATATGTACAAGTCTTGGCTACGTTAGAGACGTCCACCATGGACATGGGTTTTGACTTCTGTGGTAACAACAGCCACAGGAATAGATCTGGGTTTCAGTGGCTACATTCACCATGGGAACAGCTCTTCATTTAAGCTTCCAGGTCAACCATGATTGTTCCTATTGCAATGTTGGCTGCCTGCTCGTGATTCCCTCTTGGAACTGCACTTCCAGGGAGACTTCAACCACCCTGTTTGGACTTGCAGGTACATTTCTGTTGTCTTCCTTCTCCTGGTAGACCCTCCACACATGTCTGGCAGTTTCAGGCACTACCTGGACAGTCACACCTCCTGCGGCTTGACAGGCTCTTTCAGTCTCTTAGCAGGCAAGCTGGCTACCAGCTGTTTCAGGTCAAGAGTAAAGCTGCTCCAGCAAGTAAATACTGCAGTTGATGTACCCCTCACTCTGGAAAGTTGGCTGTCTCACAGACATCAGTACTGGCTGTTTTACAGCAGTCCTCAAAATATGCTGAAGAATGCTCCCTTCCTTGCTGAAAGGACTGGGAACTGCAGTAACAACGATGTAGGTAGCTCTCGCTTGTACGCAGTCAAAGCAGATAATGAACATGGATTCTAAGTCTGCAGTCTCAAGACAGGTTTGGGCTGGTTCTTCTGTCAAGTGTCCTCTGTAGGCTATTTGCCAGACGGAGCCTTTATGGAGAATGATGCTCTTCAGAGTAGAATAGTCTCCAGCCTGAAGTACTCACAACAGAAGCCCAAAGAGTCATCCTGTACTTGCAACTGGCTTTTCATGAGCCAAACGAAACATGGATCGGCTTGAAGACAAAAAGCTGGTAACACCTAAAAGATCTCTCTCACCCTCAACAACAAAGAAGAGAGTCCCATCCAGAATACCTACCAAAGACCAGTACCGCAGGAAAAATAATCAGCAGCTCCACTCGGCAAGAGTTGCTTAAGTGATTTTTAAAGGAGCCAAGTCACCTACCTCCATTTCCAGTAATGATAGCACTACTCTTCCACTGTCTGTGAAAACAACCTCACCTATCTTGTTCGAAGGCTAGGGCCTTTGAAAATGGGATCTGAAGGCCTCCATTACTCTGGCTCACTCATGCACATACTGCATGCACTACACTAGCCACAAACACACACAACCTGCTTGAATGTCAATAATAGGATGTAGGTTACACATTGATGCAGAACTTTACACAACTGGGAGAGTCTACACAGATAGAAGTTCTGATCACAATTGTGGATTCACGAAACATATTATGTTGCTACCACCAATGTACATGCTAAACCCATGACTGTGGCGGTAATCCACTGTCAGCAAAATAGGAACACAATTTGTGTATCCCTCTAGGTCACAGGACAGTTGCAAGACTTCATTTGTGTCAGGGACGGTAGTAGGCCTATGCACATGTGATATCAGCTTGAGCCTAGAACCAATATCAAAAATATAGATAAAAGTCAGAGTGACGCACTCAGAGCATGACAACATAACTGCACACCCCACAGGGAACATTCTTAGTCCCAGAGCATTCTCAGGGTTTAATATGGCTAAACTAACGTCTTTTCCCTAGATATATGTTTACTTGACTCCTATAAATATGCTATATTGTGGGTACTAAACAGGTGCATATTTGTGTATAATTATTGGTGTAAACATACATTATTTCCTATCATTAATCATCTATACATAGTGCACACATACAGGAATAGTTCTGCCGCACCCTCTTAATGTCTTGTTTTTTTCACAAAAATGATGAGTTGGTAGCAAGGAAAGCTGACTGTAGCCAGTAAAGTTAGCTCTCCTTGTGACCTGGTACCTACCTTCCTCAAGGGGGACTTGCCATATTTCTTGGAGAGCTTACCTACATGCTCAGAGCTGAGAGTAGCCACAAACCTTTAACATGAGGCAGAAAATTTGACAGGCCCGCTAGAAGATTTCAGAGGAAAAAGGGTCTGCCAGCCATAACATCTGAGGTTGTAGTACCTTATAACATCCTGATTCCTTGGCAGTACAAACTGAAGGCCTCTTCAACACTACCCCGGGCTCTTTGGAGGGAAAACCTGTATTGTGTCTCTCCCACCAAGGGGCGTGTGAGCAACCGCTCACATTGAGAAACTGTCTGTTCGCTTTGAGAAAACTGCTGCTTGCGTAAACATCTACTCAAGCGGCAGAAAAGAAGCAGCACCCACTTGTGCTCTGCATGGTGGCGTTCGCGATGATTCCACATTGCAGAACTCCATGAACTCTGCCCAGGCTTACTCTAAGTGCCTTACATAAAAGCTTTTCTAGATCAAAGTCCCTCAAAAAATAGACCTACATTCAAACAACATGACCTGCTTTAAGAATTCCAAAAGAGATTCTAGTACGGCTGAGGCACAGAAGCAGCAGAGATTTCCACAGGAGTTGATTATGAATCAACAGTGGATTAAACCCGGAGGCAGATCTTTTACTTGAACTCTCTCTTGCATTTAAAATCGTTCATCATCACTAGCTTCTACAGAGATTTGACAACATTAGAGTGCAGTGCGCATGACTGAGTTAGATTGCATCTTTTCTATCAGACAGATCATCATCTCACGGCTCCCTTCATGTCAGCTCCATTAATTTAATTCAGAAGAAGTAGCAAATATTTGTATCCCCTCATTCACATTTACCTTTGCTCTGTATTGAACAAAGTCTGCTACTTCATTTTCAAGTGTTATTGTTAAGCAGATAATAAACAAATCATACTTAAGTATGAAAACTCATCTGACTTTGACTCATCAGACAATATCTCAAAGTCAAATAATGGATGATATCTAATCACACCAAAATAAGCACATGCCACCTCGAAATACCCATATGCCGTAAATCGATCAAACATCACTCATCAACAATATGGCCTTAGCAAGTAGGCCTGCAACCTAAGTGAGGAATGTACGGATAAATATTATTTGTCTAATACATTTAAACTGCAGTTTGGCACTTCTTTTCCTCATATTGGCTGCAAGGATATCTCCCCCACTGAAAGGTCCACCCCAAAAGTCAGGTCTAGTTGTGCCACTTCCCGGAGGGAACTAAGTATGAGCAAAATGTGCGAATTCGCGCTCCGCGAATTCACGCAAAATGGCAAATAAATCCGCAAGTTCGCGAATTTTCCCGCAAACTCGCAATTTTTTTTCCCATTTGCATAAATATGTGACCACGTGTGCCTGTAACTTTGTCAGCATGTCAAAAGGCGCCGAGGTCCCTTGAGTGAGCTGGCCATTTTAGTGGGGACAGACGGGAAGACGTTTCATACCGCTAGTGTGGTGTGGTGGACGGGGCCAAATGGGCGGGTCATCTATGCGAGTTCACATGCATCTTGTTTATAAAGGGTCAGAGACCTAGCAGAGCAGCAGATGAGGAGAAAGCAACCTCCTGGTCACAGGAGCTACACGGGGATGTCGCTTGGGGTACTCATGGACGCAAAAATACGTTTGGCACAGGACCCCAGAATCCTTCAGATGTCCAAGATAGCTGTGCTGCACATTTTGGTACAAAGCCATTCTGATCCTGCTCAATGTGTTCAGGCGCATGCAGCTACTGCGGCTGGACAATGTCCCATCTCATACTAAACTGCCCCGTACAGGCATATGCTGGCGCTGGGCTGTGGGTGCAGTGGCATGTGCATGTGGAGGAGTGTGGCTCAATGGTTAGAGCGGCAGACCCTGATGCAGAGTTCTGACCAGGGCCCAGGGTACGATTCCCGCCTTGGCGGGGTCTTGGGCTCAATTTCCTCGGACCTGTTAATTCTCGCCTCGGTGCCTATTCTAATCATGGGCCCCACGCTGCAACTCTGGGCAATAGCTTGCTTAGTCTCCACACCGGCCCCAACAGCGCTAAGGATGCCCAGGAGTGGACACTTCACAGGGAAAGCCAGGAGGGGTTCCACAGCGGTATGAGTATCAGCGCCAGGAAACCGCATAGGCGACACCGCAAGGTGACCGTCTGGTGACAGTGCGCTCTATAAGTACCATGACATTTACATTTTACATTTACATGCGGGTGCTGCACGCCTGGTACATGCACATATCGGTGCCAGGGGGGACATGTGTTTATTGGTGCTGTGTAGCAAGTTATGACTTTACATTTTGACTGCACCAGACGGTGGTACCACCTACACGGATCAGAAGCATCCAGGCACTAGACTTCATGGTGCAAGAGCATAATGGTGCTGTGCGGTAAGGGTATATATGTGTTGGGGGCAGGGGGGCACTTAGCACAATGTGTGCTCACACCCAGAGGGCTCCCAGGCAATTGAGCATGTATGATTTTCACACTGAGAGAGCGCAGGGGCAGTTTAGCAGCGCGGGGCTCACACCCACTGGGCTCCGAGGCTGTTCAGTAGCGCGGGGGCTCACAACCCCTGGGCAGCTCAGCAGCGTGGGGTTCACACCCACAGGGCTCCCGGGCAGTTTAGCAGCACCACCCTCTAGTTCATCACTGTCACCCTCTGGTTCACCACTGCAACCCTATGGTTCACCACTGCCGCCCTCTGGTTCATCACTGCCACCTTCTGGTTCATCACCGCACCCACTGGTTCACCACTGCTACCCTCTGGTTCATCACTGCCACCCTCTGGTTCACCACTGCCACCCTCTGGTTCATCACTGCCACCCTCTGGTTCACCACTGTATATTATGGGGAGAAAGCACACCTGCCCAGCCTCAACCGAGACAAAAATTTTTGGCCCCGAAACGCGTTAGGCAAAAGGAACCAACTTTGCACAAGAATAAATGCAGTTTGCCTTGAAACTATTGCTGTTGTTGGAGTGCGCCTTTCATATCGAGGATGCTTTGGAAAACACAATATATATATATATATATATATATATATATATATATTACCTACTGGCGGTCGCCAGTAGGTATATATAGTTAGGATTTTTTCTCTATGGGATTTTTGAAAATTCTATGTCTAATAACTTTGCCGTTTGTGGACGGAATTGGCTGAAATTTTCAGGAAAATAGCACATTTTGTTTCTGAGCAGCCTTTGAAAATTTGGGGGGGGTTCGTCAAGGGGGGGCCGAGAAAAAAGGGGGGTCCCAAAACGCGTTTTTCCCATGTTAATTTCCATAGGGCGGTTGGCCTCACTTTTAGCCCGAACGGCTGAATGGATTTGCACGAAACTTGGCAAAATTGTAGGGACTGGTAGCCCGATGTGCCTTTTGTAGGTCTCAATATATGTGCTCCAGTGGATTTTGAGAAATTAACGTTTAAAAAAAGATATATATCTGTAAGCGCGGACCGGGCAGCGGCCTAGGACGCGTACTTTTCGCGCAACGGAGCTTTGTGAAGCGAAGCTGATTGGTTCTCCGGCGTCTGTCAACATTCCAAACAGTCCGTAGTGGCCGCAAACAGTCCGTAGTGGCCGCCATCTTGTCTCTCGGTAGGATCGAGAGACAAGAGGAGGCCAAAGCGAAGGGGCAAATGACCATAAGGGGGAATAGTAGATCCTCGCTGACCCCCTAGGTTTGATGTGGAGGTTTTAAAAGGGCCCCGCGGGGCAAAAAAAAAAAATTATAATAATAATCTTACGGCTGAATGGATTTGCACGAAACTTGGCAAAATTGTAGGGACTGGTAGCCCGATGTGCCTTTGCTAGGTCTCAATATATGTGCTTCAGTGGATTTTCAGAAATTAACGTTCAAAAAAAGATATATATCTGTAACAGCGCACCGCTTCGCGTACTTTTCGCGTTACGGAGCTTTGCGAAGCGAAGCTGATTGGCTCTCCGGTGTCTGTAAACATTCCAAACAGTCCGTAGCGGCCGCCATCTTGTCTCTCGGTAGGATCGAGAGACAAGAGGAGGCCAAAGCGAAGGGGCAAATGACCATAAGGGGGCATAGTAGATCCTCGCTGATCCCCTAGGTTTGATGTGGAGGTTTTAAAAGGGCATCGCGGGGCAAAAAAAATAAATAATAATAATAATCGAACGGCTGAATGGATTTGCACGAAACTTGGTAAAATATT
This sequence comes from Lissotriton helveticus, assembly GCF_964261635.1. Lineage (NCBI taxonomy): Eukaryota > Metazoa > Chordata > Amphibia > Caudata > Salamandridae > Lissotriton > Lissotriton helveticus. The sequence continues at coordinate 1,212,619,844 of NC_136071.1, read as the reverse complement.
AGGGACTGGTAGCCCGATGTGCCTTTGCTAGGTCTCAATATATGTGCTTCAGTGCATTTTGAGAAATTAACGTTCAAAAACAAGATATATATCTGTAACAGCGCTCCGCTTCGCGGAGATAAAATTATATCTGTATTACCTAGCTGTTGCTAACACCAGTTAGCGACGGCTAGTAGGAGATAGCGACCATCTTGGGCCCCACTTTGCATGTGAGTGATATTTATCACTAATGACATGCAAAGTGGGCATGCCAAGATGTTAGCGACTGGAAACAGTCGCTAACATCGCTATCTCCTATTATCAACTTTTGGAAATATTCGAGATAAGCGCGAATATCTCCAAAAAGTAACAGCTGCCCTGAGCAGTTCTTAGCCATGTTATCCTATGGGAGGTGGATAACATGGCTAAGAGGATTAGCTCGGTAATGCATGAATATCGCTGAGTTTTCAGCGATATTAATGCATTGCGGTCGGTTTTTATCGTATTTGCGATAAACTTTGATAATAGCAAGGTTTATCTGCGATAATTTCTGACGGTAAAAAAATCTTTGCAATGCATCGTTAGGGATAAATATCGCTTAACTTTGGTAATATGCCCCAACGTCTGTTAACGTTCGATTCGAAGGAAATCAGGAAGTGTTGAAAAACATTGTCTGCGCCATCTTGTCTTTTTTCAAATGCCACACTTTTGTCGTGCACGGCAGCCATTTTAGATGCCTTGACCAGACCCACTCTGTGCACGCTGTCGATCCTTAGCATGGCTCCCCACCCTCGCAAGCATCTCCCCCAGGCAGTGGTCACCCCCGCTCTCTGTCTTATGCATGGGTAATAAACCTCCCCCCATCTGCGCTGCTCTTTCCTGAGAATCACACCCTGTGCCCGCCCGACACCTCCCTTTCGCCCTATTCACTACTGCACCCTCTGACACTCCTTTTCCTCTGTGTCCGATTGTCCAGGCTGGTCCTAGGGTATCAGCTAGCCCTGCAGATGTAGTTTATGGCCACAGCTGTAAAGATTCACCCCTCTTCAAAGGAGTTATAGTAGATCAAGGCCCACACTCGATGAGATCCGTCACAGCAGAAGCGTTGCTATTATCTGAAAACCATCCTGTATTGTGATTGGGGAGGGGACCGAGCGTGAAGCGGAAGATTCCAGGGATGACTCTTTGTACATCAAAGTTTTTACAATTATGTGTCACATTAAAAATATATAGCACTCCGACAAAGTAGTAAGATTATAAAACTTTAATAATTTATAAATATATACAAGAAAACAAAAATAGTAATAACATATAAACATTTTTAGGGAAAAACAACGAAGTAGCGGTCGGCTGTGCGAATAGTCCCAACGCAGCACAACGTCCAGATTTCCGGCGTGGGGCGGGTCATCAGTAGCAAACTGTTGTGCGAATAGTTCCAAGGCAGCAGAACGCGCTGAAATCTAGATGACACGAAAGTGATGTCTAGTAAGTTGCCACCCAGCAAATAACGGCGTGGGGCGTCGCGGGGGGTGGGTCTTCAGTAGCAAACTGTTGTGCGAATAGTTCCAAGGCAGCAGAACGATGGCACCAAGGTGATGTCCAGTAAGTTGCCGCACTGGTTTTGGTATCCTACAATGCTGCTCCGAATAACGGCGTGGGGCGCCCCGGGGGAGGCGGCGTGAACGGGCCTCTCCAGGTGGAGTGTCATCTGTTGTAGTGGGGCGCCCCTTTACCGTTTCAGTTGCCATTCCGTCCGTTTTTGGTCCACTGTGTCAAAAGCCGCAATTCAGCTGAGTTGCGCCCACTCTTGCGGTGCAGCGATAGGCGGCTGTCACAGGACTCTCAAAATGGCGGCAGGCTCTTTCCTTTTTGGGCCTGGTCCACTGAAATGGCCCTGGGACACCTTGGAAATCGGACGCTTGTCTGCTAGGTCTTGGACCCCATTCTCGAAAGCGTCCCCTCCGCCTTGAGAATTCATCAAAAGTTTTGGGGGCCCCGACTCCTGCAGGCTTCTGGTGGGGAGCGGCTGCCATGATTGCTCGCGGAATGACTACGACGGAGCTACGAGATGGTGGTGCTCTCATGCTGACGCCAGCTTCAGTCTGAAACATCCAGAAACAAGGTGGGGCTTTCATCGTTTGGAAAAAAAAAAAGTTTTCATCCAATGAAAAGTGTTGTTTTTAGGTCATATGATCAAGCCTTCCATCATTAGGAAACCAAAAGTAAAATGAACCAATGAAAAGTTTTATAAACAAGTCACATGACCTGTTATGCGGCATAGGGTATAAAATGCGGAGAAAATACGTTGGCACGTGAGGCGGCGTCAGTAGCGGACCGATGTGCGAATAGGCCGAAGGCAACACAGCGCGCCAAGATCCGGATGGCACCGAGGTGGTGTCCAGCAAGTTGCAGCACTGGTGTGGCCATCCTACAATGTTGAAAGTCGGCGTGGGGCGCCCCGTTGGCCTGTGAGTTTGCGTCAGTAGCGGACCGATGTGCGAATAGGCCGAAGGCAGCACAACGCGCCAAGATCCGGATGGCACCGAGGTGGTGTCTAGTAAGTTGCCGCACTGGTGTGGCCATCCTACAATGCTGAAAGTCGGCGTGGGGCGCCCTGTTGGCCTGTGAGATGGTGTCAGTAGCGGACTGATGTGCGAATGGGGCCAAAGGCAGCGCAACAATATTTTCTGACTGACACCACAAGGCGCTGAGATGCCAAGATCCGGATGGCACCGAGGTGATGTCTAAGTTGCGGACTGATGTGCGAATGGGGCCAAAGGTAGCGTAACAATATTTTCTGTATGGAAGATACCACTAGGCGTTGAGATGCCAAGATTCGGATGGCACCGAGGTGATGTCTAGCAAGTTGCTGCACTGGTGTGGTCATCCTACAATGCTGAAACTCGGCGTGGGTCGCCCCATTAGCCTGTGAGATGGCGTCAGTAGCGGACCGATGTGCGAATAGGCCGAAGGCAGCACAACGCGCCAAGATCCGGATGTCACAGTGGTGGTTTCATAGTTGAGAGGCACTTCATCTGCAGTGGGGCGCCGAGATCCGGATGGCACCGAGGTGATGTCTAGCAAGTTGCTGTACTGGTGTGGTCATCCTACAATGCTGAAAGTCGGCGTGGGGCGCCCCATTAGCCTGTGAGATGGCATCAGTAGCGGACTGATGTGCGAATGGGGACAAAGGCAGCACAACGCGCCAAGATCCGGATGGCACCGAGGTGGTGTCCAGCAACTTGCCGCACTGGTGTGGCCATCCTACAATGCTGCGCCGAAAGTCGGCGTGGGGCGCCCCGTTGGCCTGTGAGTTCGCGTCAGTCAGTGGGGGCTGTTTGAGGATCTGACTGCATTGGAAAGCAATGTGATGCTGTGCGTCGCCCCCAAGATGGAGGTTCCTCGGCTGCAGTGGGGCGCCCCTTGGTGTTTCACTCGCTATGCAGCTGAGTTGCGTGCGCACTTGTGGCGAATAGGCCGAAGGCAGCACAACGCGCCGAGATCTGGATGGCACCGAGGTGGTGTCCAGCAATTTGCCGCACTGGTGTGGCCATCCTACAATGCTGCGCCGAAAGTCGGCGTGGGGTGCCCCGTTGGCCTGTGAGGTGGCGTCAGTAGCGGACCGATGTGTGAATAGGCCGGAACCAGCACAAGGCGCCAAGATCCGGATGGCACCGAGGTGGTGTCATAGTTGAGAGTTCTGAGCAGCGCTTGTAACACTGTCTGAAGCTTATTTGCACCTGCTGCAGCTTCACTATTGCCCTGGTGTGGCCTAAGATCGCCCATGACATAGGCGGCCACCTCCCGGGGTCCGGCGGAACTTTTTTCCTTTGCCTTTGTGCATCTTGTCCCACAATCCGTTTGACCTGAAGACACGACCAGGTCCCTGAATGTGTGCAGGGGGACGCTATTGATTGAATCAAAATGGCGGCTTCACACAAAGCTGACTCAAGCGTTGCTGCTGATGCTATACAGAGAAAAACTGGTTTTCAGTTTGTACATTCTTCAGGATTTTTCCATCCAAGGCTGGTTGAGAGTTTGTATAACAATGGCTTCAGATTTTCAACATACTACTCTTCAACATTCTTCCTAAATGTAACAATGTGAGACTCACTAGGAGAACGGTGTAGTGAGGGCCACAAACGGCTGTTTGTCTTTCCTTTCAAAATGCTGCCAACAATATTTTCGGAATGGAAGACAACACAAGGCGCTGAGATTCGGTTGGCACCGAGGTGGTGTCCAGCAAGTTGCCGCACTGGTGTGGCCATCCTACAATGCTGCGCCGAAAGTCGGCGTGGGGTGCCCGAAGGGGTGGGGGGAGGCGGCGCAAACGAGCCTCTCCCGCTTCTCCATGTGGAGGCAGTTCATCTGCAGTGGGGCGCCGAGATCCGGATGGCACCGAGGTGGTGTCTAGCAAGTTGCCGCACTGGTGTGGCCATCCTACAATGCTGCGCCGAAAGACGGCGTGGGGTGCCCGAAGGAAGTGTCCTTATGCAGGGCATTATCGCTGTATCATGTCCTCCACTAAAATGGCCCTGGGACACATTAGAACTCGGACGCTCGATTTTTTTTTCCTTTCCTGTACATGCAAAAAAAGGTAAATGCCCGGTACGTTACACGCTTCATCTGCCACGATGAACTCTCCAGAGGAACCGAAAAAAAATATAGTTGTGGTAACTATACCATGCATCGTCATATGGAGAGGTGGCACCAATTAATTATAGTGCTGCATAAAAGAGAGATTTGGAGGAGAACCCCTGACCTGCTAGTACATTCATCAAAGAAGTGGCACTGAGAGCTTCAGAGGCAAGGGAAACGGTCCCAAATTTTTAGAAGAACTTTGGAAAGATTAAAATGACATGTTTAGATTGTGGCAAATTAATTTCATGTGGACAGATGAGTGTTACTCTAATAAATACAGCATATGAACATCATCATAGTCGATGGTTGGTAGAGACATTTTGACTATATCCTGGACCTGCCCGTCCTCGCCCAAAATGGCGCCGGAATAAATGGGACTCGTAACTCCTTGTTGTGTACTGGTTGCAGAACCTTGAAATCACGAGATACGTATGCAGTTTTGAAGCACATGGCGGGCGGGGACGAGAATTGATTGAATATTTCGACATCCCTATTGATATTAAGTTCTGATGTGTTATTGATTACTGTACTGTTGAAAGTTCGAATTAACGTCACCCATGGTACTTGCCCGCAAATGTATATCTAGATAATTTTATTGTAACTGGCCCTGTCGTATTTTAATTATAAAATGTACGTCCACCGATTCCGTAACTGTTAGACACCTTAGTTCTTGCAACCTAATGGCCCGCCCGTTACGTTCCTCTACAGTGTAAATGTCTACTCATCACATACGATTACAGTTTGCTCCGTGGCCGGCCCACGTGGTTATAGGCTCGTATTTGTATAATGAAATTTTCACAATAAAGGTTTTTAAAAGAAAACATGGTAGTAGTATATACATTGGTAAAGTTTGTAATAATAGTCACTGTTTTAGAATCATTAAAAGGCAAGTGAAATAAAGCAGACCAATTACATGAAGGGTAAAAGGTATAATACGAAGGAACGCAGTAAAGATAAATGGTCAAGGGCTGTTGTGTTTTCTATTCCTGCAACATAAAGTGATCGATAAGAATCTCATATTCAGGCGTATCGGCGACTAAGACAGCAGGTCGACCCTCTTTTGCTCAACGGCTCCATCATGGGACGAAGAAACGCTCTTTTTCTCGAAAAAAGAATATATTTTACTTGCAGGACAGTTGTAAAATTTCCGGGAAAGTACATTAGTCTGGAACATTATAACATATATTTAAGAAAAAATAATGTTCGGAAGTAATGAAAAGCGTAATTTTTAGGTCATATGACCAAGCCTTTCATCATTACAATAAGAAAAGTAAAATGAACCAATGAAAAGTTTTATTAACAAGTCACATGACTTGTTATGCTTACGTTACGCGCTGCGCGCCCCGGATGACTTCCGGATGCGCTAACGCGGCGCGTCATATGACGCATTACGCGACAACGCAGGTCCAGAATATAGTCAAAATGTCTCCACCAACCAGCGGTCGGAACACAACCCCTTTCAGCAGGCTAAATAGTTCTGTTAAATGACAACAGAAGGGACAGGCAACAAGAACCATCAGTCAAAGAGGGGAGGGCTAGTTCTTCTCTACCGGGTTACATTGGGGCGCTACCGGAACTGATCGAATTGGTAGTCTACAGTGTTTCTGGATGTTTCAGACTGAAGCTGGGGTTAGCATGAGAGCAGCATCATTTCGTAGCTCCGTCGTGGCCATTCCGCAACCAATCATGGCAGCCGCTCTTTATCGTTATTTTGGGCGGGGTGGGTGGCGGAGCCGAGCTGTTTTGCAGCCATCATTGTGTGGAGTTCAGTTCATCTCACTAGTTTTGTATTTGTCATGAGGGGTTGTTCCTAATGTTTCTATTTTAGCGAGGTCAAAAAGAGATCCCATTAGTGGCCTACTGATTTTGCTCGATTCCTTTTCTTTTTTTTACACGATTTTTCGTTATCTGCAAAGACTAAACAGAGTATTGCGACTCTGTGTTTGTTTGTAAATAGAGAATGAACCAAAGAGAACTAATTCTAAAACAGTAAATACTTGGATAACAATCAATCAAATGGAGAGAGAAGCAGGCACGACGGATTACAACGGGGGCAAAGGCCTGCGTTAACTACCTTTCACTATCTGCAAAGAGAGAGTACTCCTAATAGAAATGAGGGGGGGGGGCACCATTCAAAGCAGATCAGTGTGCATAAACACGAAAATGTTTTCACTTACCACGTACTTGACATTCGACAGCTTATGATATTTGCTATTAAAAAACCATTGAAATTCACTGAAAAAACCATAGGTTATAGACCATATATAGTTAGGAATTAGCATTTACAAAACCTTGAAAATTCACTGAAAAAACCATAGGTTATAGACCATATATAGTTAGGAATTAGCATTTAAAAAACCTTATTTTACTCACACAAAACCATTGAAATTCCATATATAGTTAGTTGCACTAACTATATATTGCGCACCCGCAATCCACTGCTGATCATGTCACATATTACATCATTCATGACATGGTCAGTGACATCACTGATGACATCACTGATGACATCTCAAATGACATCACTGATGACATCACTGATGACATCTCATTTGACATCAATGACCACATCACTGATGATATTATTCATGTGACAATACAATGCATCTCTTCACATTTTAATATAACCTCTGTTTCACCCAGTGTTAAAAACAGAGTATAATTTTTGAAACCATTGACACACCAATACTAGTTACTACATACGTACTCACTGATTCCTACGTCTACACACACATTCACTCATTCACCCATACAATCATTCATACATACAATCACTCATGTTTACAACACAATCATATGCACTCATACACCTATACAGACACTCACACTCTGCCACTCATCCATGGAGTTACTCACACACCTAGTCAGTCCTGTAAAGAATCAATCACACTTCCATTTTCTACTCTATACAGTTAAACATAGAGCACCTTACGTTTTCAACCATATACTAACACATACTTACTCTCTTATACAATCATTGATACAAGTACACATTGATCTGTACAGAGTCACACACCTCCCATCCAGCCACACACACACTCAGTCTCCCATGCAAATACTTGGGCAATCAATCAATAACCCATATAGTTACTCATATAGCTACTGATCAACACATGCAGCAGTTTACAGAACAACAGACATAATGATGCACAAATTAAGACAGTTTAGTCACTAACCCATGCACTCAGTGAGACACATTTAATCACTCACTCATACATTCAGTCATGCACCTACTAAATCCTTCGTCCAGACACTTATACATCCACTCATTCTTCAATATGTAAGACATATTTTAACTTTACAGAAACATAGTCACTGGATGTTGTCATCAGTGATGTCATCAGTGATGTCATTTGAGATGTCATCAGTGATGTCATCAGTGATGTCACTGACCATGTCATGAATGATGTAATATGTGACATGATCAGCAGTGGATTGCGGGTGCGCAATATATAGTTAGTGCAACTAACTATATATGGAATTTCAATGGTTTTGTGTGAGTAAAATAAGGTTTTTTAAATGCTAATTCCTAACTATATATGGTCTATAACCTATGGTTTTTTCAGTGAATATATATATATATATAACTCTCAAAGGTGTCCCACTTCAAAAGACACTCTGGACACACTGGGGATTGTATGAACAACTTTTAATTGCAACCAGCATGACGCGTTTCGTCATTGCGACTTCCTCAGACGCTGAATGCAAAGTTCAAAAAGCTTCTTGCTGTCAACAGTTTTTAAAAGTCAGCCTGGCTCCTCCTGTTCTGGCACAAGCGAAGAGGGACTCTTTCCATAGTCCTCCCCCTTCTAATTCACCTGGTTTTAGCTGCCATCTTGGAGTGTGTTTTGCGTTTGTCAAATGTGCAACTTCAATGTTCGTGGCTATGTTCCACTGGTTAAGTCTTCCATTGTTTTGGGTAAGAAACACACTGTTCAATATGATGGTACGATTTTGCCAGAAGTTGTTTGTGGAGCTTGTTGGTCCGCTGTGTCCCCTTCCGCCGGCCGCTGCTTTCGAAACCCGTGTCTGGGTAGACGATGTAAGTCATCCGTCCTACCTTGCGTTAGTCGCAATTTCAGAAAACGGGGTTCACTTTCAACGGCGGTTCCAGCAGGCAGTATCCACAGATTCCATCACAAACGCCGCTCGCCTGCTGAACTGCTTGGGGCGGGTGCATCCTTCGTGCAAACGGCAATGCACGTGTAAATATAACTCTCAAAGGTGTCCCACTTCAAAAGACACTCTGGACACACTGGGGATTGTATGAACAACTTTTAATTGCAACCAGCATGACGCGTTTCGTCATTGCGACTTCCTCAGACGCTGAATGCAAAGTTCAAAAAGCTTCTTGCTGTCAACAGTTTTTAAAAGTCAGCCTGGCTCCTCCTGTTCTGGCACAAGCGAAGAGGGACTCTTTCCATAGTCCTCCCCCTTCTAATTCACCTGGTTTTAGCTGCCATCTTGGAGTGTGTTTTGCGTTTGTCAAATGTGCAACTTCAATGTTCGTGGCTATGTTCCACTGGTTAAGTCTTCCATTGTTTTGGGTAAGAAACACACTGTTCAATATGATGGTACGATTTTGCCAGACTGTTGACAGCAAGAAGCTTTTTGAACTTTGCATTCAGCGTCTGAGGAAGTCGCAATGACGAAACGCGTCATGCTGGTTGCAATTAAAAGTTGTTCATACAATCCCCAGTGTGTCCAGAGTGTCTTTTGAAGTGGGACACCTTTGAGAGTTATATGTACACGTGCATTGCCGTTTGCACGAAGGATGCACCCGCCCCAAGCAGTTCAGCAGGCGAGCGGCGTTTGTGATGGAATCTGTGGATACTGCCTGCTGGAACCGCCGTTGAAAGTGAACCCCGTTTTCTGAAATTGCGACTAACGCAAGGTAGGACGGATGACTTACATCGTCTACCCAGACACGGGTTTCGAAAGCAGCGGCCGGCGGAAGGGGACACAGCGGACCAACAAGCTCCACAAACAACTTCTGGCAAAATCGTACCATCATATTGAACAGTGTGTTTCTTACCCAAAACAATGGAAGACTTAACCAGTGGAACATAGCCACGAACATTGAAGTTGCACATTTGACAAACGCAAAACACACTCCAAGATGGCAGCTAAAACCAGGTGAATTAGAAGGGGGAGGACTATGGAAAGAGTCCCTCTTCGCTTGTGCCAGAACAGGAGGAGCCAGGCTGACTTTTAAAAACTGTTGACAGCAAGAAGCTTTTTGAACTTTGCATTCAGCGTCTGAGGAAGTCGCAATGACGAAACGCGTCATGCTGGTTGCAATTAAAAGTTGTTCATACAATCCCCAGTGTGTCCAGAGTGTCTTTTGAAGTGGGACACCTTTGAGAGTTATATTTACACGTGCATTGCCGTTTGCACGAAGGATGCACCCGCCCCAAGCAGTTCAGCAGGCGAGCGGCGTTTGTGATGGAATCTGTGGATACTGCCTGCTGGAACCGCCGTTGAAAGTGAACCCCGTTTTCTGAAATTGCGACTAACGCAAGGTAGGACGGATGACTTACATCGTCTACCCAGACACGGGTTTCGAAAGCAGCGGCCGGCGGAAGGGGACACAGCGGACCAACAAGCTCCACAAACAACTTCTGGCAAAATCGTACCATCATATTGAACAGTGTGTTTCTTACCCAAAACAATGGAAGACTTAACCAGTGGAACATAGCCACGAACATTGAAGTTGCACATTTGACAAACGCAAAACACACTCCAAGATGGCAGCTAAAACCAGGTGAATTAGAAGGGGGAGGACTATGGAAAGAGTCCCTCTTCGCTTGTGCCAGAACAGGAGGAGCCAGGCTGACTTTTAAAAACTGTTGACAGCAAGAAGCTTTTTGAACTTTGCATTCAGCGTCTGAGGAAGTCGCAATGACGAAACGCGTCATGCTGGTTGCAATTAAAAGTTGTTCATACAATCCCCAGTGTGTCCAGAGTGTCTTTTGAAGTGGGACACCTTTGAGAGTTATATTTACACGTGCATTGCCGTTTGCACGAAGGATGCACCCGCCCCAAGCAGTTCAGCAGGCGAGCGGCGTTTGTGATGGAATATATATATATATATATTCACTGAAAAAACCATAGGTTATAGACCATATATAGTTAGGAATTAGCATTTACAAAACCTTGAAAATTCACTGAAAAAACCATAGGTTATAGACCATATATAGTTAGGAATTAGCATTTAAAAAACCTTATTTTACTCACACAAAACCATTGAAATTCCATATATAGTTAGTTGCACTAACTATATATTGCGCACCCGCAATCCACTGCTGATGATGTCACATATTACATCATTCATGACATGGTCAGTGACATCACTGATGACAACATCCAGTGACTATGTTTCTGTAAAGTTAAAATATGTCTTACATATTGAAGAATGAGTGGATGTATAAGTGTCTGGACGAAGGATTTAGTAGGTGCATGACTGAATGTATGAGTGAGTGATTAAATGTGTCTCACTGAGTGCATGGGTTAGTGACTAAACTGTCTTAATTTGTGCATCATTATGTCTGTTGTTCTGTAAACTGCTGCATGTGTTGATCAGTAGCTATATGAGTAACTATATGGGTTATTGATTGATTGCCCAAGTATTTGCATGGGAGACTGAGTGTGTGTGTGGCTGGATGGGAGGTGTGTGACTCTGTACAGATCAATGTGTACTTGTATCAATGATTGTATAAGAGAGTAAGTATGTGTTAGTATATGGTTGAAAACGTAAGGTGCTCTATGTTTAACTGTATAGAGTAGAAAATGGAAGTGTGATTGATTCTTTACAGGACTGACTAGGTGTGTGAGTAACTCCATGGATGAGTGGCAGAGTGTGAGTGTCTGTATAGGTGTATGAGTGCATATGATTGTGTTGTAAACATGAGTGATTGTATGTATGAATGATTGTATGGGTGAATGAGTGAATGTGTGTGTAGACGTAGGAATCAGTGAGTACGTATGTAGTAACTAGTATTGGTGTGTCAATGGTTTCAAAAATTATACTCTGTTTTTAACACTGGGTGAAACAGAGGTTATATTAAAATGTGAGGAGATGCATTGTATTGTCACATGAATGATATCATCAGTGATGTGGTCATTGATGTCAAATGAGATGTCATCAGTGATGTCATTTGAGATGTCATCAGTGATGTCATCAGTGATGTCACTGACCATGTCATGAATGATGTAATATGTGACATCATCAGCAGTGGATTGCGGGTGCGCAATATATAGTTAGTGCAACTAACTATATATGGAATTTCAATGGTTTTGTGTGAGTAAAATAAGGTTTTTTAAATGCTAATTCCTAACTATATATGGTCTATAACCTATGGTTTTTTCAGTGAATTTTCAAGGTTTTGTAAATGCTAATTCCTAACTATATATGGTCTATAACCTATGGTTTTTTCAGTGAATTTCAATGGTTTTTTAATAGCAAATATCATAAGCTGTCGAATGTCAAGTACGTGGTAAGAATTTTTTTTTTCGTGTTTATGCACACTGATCTGCTTTGATTGCTGCCCCCCACCCCTCATTTCTATTAGGAGTACTCTCTCTTTGCAGATAGTGAAGGGTAGTTAACGCAGCCCTTTCCCCCTTTGTAATCCGTCGTGCCTGCTTCTCTCTCCATTTGATTGATTGTTCTCTTTGGTTCATTCTCTATTTACAAACAAGCACAGAGTCGCAATACTCTGTTTAGTCTTTGCAGATAGCGAAAAATCGTGTAAAAAAACAAAAGGAATCGAGCAAAATCAGTAGGCCACTAATGGGATCTCTTTTTGACCTCGCTAAAATAGAAACATTAGGAACAACCTGTTGAAAATAGCAATGCGTATGTACATAAGCGGCGTTCATTTGTGTTCACAGTACCCCTTGTTGATTGTTTCAATCGAGCATTGAATTGTTCGATGTTAATTCTCTTAAGGATCTTCTCTACCTGCAAACGAGGAAGAATAGGAATATTCTCTCTCCCTTTGCAGATAGTGAAGGGTAGGTAACGCAAGCCTTTAACACGTCGTACCTATTTCATTCCTCATTGATTGATTGATTGTCCGAACATTGACTGTTTGGGAATTAGTTCTTTTTGGAGGTATTCCCTGTTTGCAAATAAACGTAGGAAAATCTTTGCAAGTAGTGAAAGGGTACGTAATGCGGACCTTTCTCCCCCGTTGTAATCTATCATGCCTATCCCCACTGATTGATGCACCTGTTTCACCCGGACCATTTACTAGACATACGTCATCTGGCCCGACCAGAGAGCACCCCTAGTGAAAAGGACATATGCAATAATAACGAAGTGATCACTGTATCCTGTTAACAGAAACTTTAGCATGAAACAACCTGGAAAGAAAAGAATAGGAAAACGAAAATCAGTAGGCCACTGATGAACATGAACTTTTATTAAACAACGAACAAAGAAACGATAACATAACGTAATGATAAAACCTATTAATGTCCTAGAAACAAGAAAACGTTAAAATATGCCAGTGGTGAGAGACCAGAAAAACAGTAAGAGAAACCAAATCACCCCTCGCTGTCCCACCGCCTGCCACGCCAAAAAAATCGATAGACTAGGGAAAATGCAAGTCAGTAGAACATCCGCCCCCACTCTGGAAACTTCCAAGGTGGGGCAGGGTTCCGGCTACGCCCAGCCGGGAGCAGCCCATATAAGGCAGGTCCTGCTGCCACGCCTCGGCCAGGAGATCCTAACGTAGGGTGTAGCCGGAGGAGAGGCCGAGACCAACGGGACCCGGCCAGGGGATTGCCTTTACAACGCTGAACAGTTGCAGGGGGGGGGAATGTCTCCTCGACCCTCCCCTCTCTCTCCCAGTCCGGCCGCGGTGGCCCTTGAGAGTTGCAGGTAGTCCCGCCACATGCTCTTCCGGTCCGGCCACCAACGGTCGGGGGGCCGAGGCCGACGGAATCCGGCTGCAGCCGATAAACCAAGAAACCCGTTCATGGGGCCAGAGCCAGGGGCGTCCGGCCGACATCCACCGGAAGCCCGGCCCGAAGACGGACGGGACACTTCTTTCTTTTATAATGGCTGCGACAACACTGGGGGGGGATGTCTTGCACATGCCTCCGACCCCCCCCTCGTCCTCATCGCCTGGTCCGGCCATAACAAATCTCAAGCGAGACGCCGTGGGGTGCACTGGGAGGGAGAGACGGTGCGAACAGGCCTCTCCCGCCTCCCCAGTGTAGGCTTCCCAGCTGCACCCTCAGCGGTCCAGGCGCCCGGAAAAGAGTTCTTCCACTGTGGCCATGCTGCAACGTCTCGCCCGGCAGGGTGGAGCCCGTCCGTTCATTTGACCCCGCGATCGCCAGTAGCTACCGAACTCTCAAAATGGCGGTCGACCTGGCAAGAGCGGGCCCAGCATAAAGAAATGGCCCGGTCACTGGTTGACTCCACCACCGTAGTCCTCCACGACCTTGAAGATTCTAGAGGAGCCGCGGGAGTCTCCCACCCCCGATGGGGAATGACTGCCATGATCACCCGTGGAGTGACGAAACTGTATCCGCGGGACGTCGGCGCCAGCCTCACTTTGAATTACTAGAATCCTGCAGACCTCACTTCCGGTGAAAGCACAGTGTGACCCGGTAGGAAAAATTGTTGCACCCCCTCCCCTTTTTGACTGATAGTTCAAACCACCGATCCTTTCCTTTGCCCTTTTAACGGAACTTTGGACTGCCTCCCCCTCTTTTACATTTTCTAGAGAAAACAAAACATTAACCACTACATTAGCATAGCAGTTGACACCAGAACTGTTTTCAAATTGAAAACCAACAACATCTTCAACAGAATCCTTTTTGTTTCTGCTGTGACCCTGCTCCAGCACAGGCATTGTCCCCAGCAGTAATTCTGCAATGCCGGTAAGAATAGCTGTGGTGCCTACTGGACTCACTCACCCCCGCGGCGCCCCACGCCGTTATTTGCTGGGCGGCAACTTGCTAGACATCACCTTCGTGACATCCAGATTTCAGCGCGTTCTGCTGCCTTGGAACTATTCGCACAACAGACCGCTACTGACAAGAATATTTCATTATTGGTGCTGTCAATTTCAATAAATCTATTGGATAATTCAAAATAAATTGCCACGGTCTCTTCGTTGTTTAAATGTTTTTACTGTTTTTGTTTTGTTGTATATATTTATATGTTATTAAAGTTTTATATTCCTACTACTTTGTTGGAGTGCTATATATTTTTTATGTGACACATAATTGTAAAAACTTTGATGTACAAAGAGTCATTCCTGGAATCTTCCGCTTCAGGCTCGGTCCCCTCCCCAATCACAATACAGGATAGTTTTCAGATAGTAGGAACACGTGTGGTGTGACGGATCTCATCGGGTGTGGGCCTTGATCTACTATAACTCCTTTGAAGAGGGGTGATTCTTTACAGCTGGGGCCATAAACTACATCTGCAGGGCTAGCTGATAGCCTGGACAATCGGACACAGAGGAAGAGGAGTGTCACAGGGTGCGGTAGTGAATAGGGCGAAAGGGAGGTGTCGGGCGGGCACAGTGTGATTCTCAGGGAAGAGCAGCGCAGATGGGGGGAGGTTTATTGCCCATGCATAAGACAGAGAGCGGGGGTGACCAGTGCCTGGGGAAGATGCTTGCGAGGGTGAGGAGCCATGCTACGAATCGACAGCGTGCAGAGAGTGGGTCTGGTCAAGACATCTAAAATGGCTGCCGTGCACGACAAAAGTGTGGCATTTCAAAAAAGGCAAGATGGCGCAGACAATGTTTTTCAACACTTCCTCATTTCCTTCGAATCGAACGTTAACAGACGTTGGGGCATATTACCAAAGTTAAGCGATATTTATCGCTAACGATGCTTACCAACCAATTTTTTACCACTAAGCATCGTCAGAAATTATCGAAGATAAACCTTACTATTATCAAGGTTTATCGCAAATGCGATAATAAACGGCCGCAATGCATGAATATCGCTAAAAACTCAGCGATATTCATGCATTACCGAGCTAATACTCTTAGCCATGTTATCCACCTCCCATTGGATAACATGGCTAAGAACTGCTCAGGGCAGGTGTTACTTTTTGGAGATATTCGCGCTTAGCGCGAATATCTCCAAAAGTTGGTAATAGGAGATAGATATCTTGCATGTTGTAATGCAAGTTATTGTGGTATATGGAACTCATACCATAATCTCTCAGGAAAGCAGAAACTGATCCTTTTGGGACCGCCTAAAAAGGCCTAGGGGGTGAGGAGTACTCTACTTTGCCCCCTTTTCACGTTCCGAACTATTTTATTTTACTCTCTTCTGTAATTACACAAAATACCAGCGATAAGATGCATCGGAGACACACAGTGAGAGAAAGGAGGCCGGAGATGAAGAAGACATGTCAAATACACATTGGAGATAATATAGTGGCAGAAGGGAAGTAAATATGAGTAAACTTACCATGTAACATAAAAATGTTGCACTCTATACTATAAGTCTCATTTTATACTACAATCACTTCGCTACAACCTCATAAATTAAAAATAAAAATAAATAATGTCTCAAACAATTTTTGATTTCTAAATATAAATTTATTCTTCAAAATTTTCTAAATTTGAAACAACTAGTAACATGTCCTCATCAGTAATTTCCTCTTCAATCATCTCATCTGGAATCTCCTCATTAAAAGTCTGCAATGATGATTCTTGTAACTCTATGGTCTCCAAACACTCGATAAATTCGCCATCAAGAGATTGATCAAAAAAATCATTCAAGTCATCTCCTCCTTCTGACAATATTTCATTATTGGTGCTGTCCATTTCAATCAATGTAGTGGAATCATTCAAGTCATCTCCTCGTGACAATATTTCATTATTGGTGCTCTCAATTTCAATCAATGTAGTGGAATCATTCAAGTCATCTCCTCCTTGTGACAATATTTCATTATTGGTCCTGTCCATTTCAATCAATCTAATGGAATCATACAAGCCATCTCCTCCTTGTGACAATATTTCATTATTGGTGCTCTCAATTTCAATCAATGTAGTGGAATCATTCAAGTCATCTCCTTGTGACAATATTTCATTCTTGGTGCTGTCCATTTCAATCAATCTAATGGAATCATACAAGTCATGTCCTCCTTGTGACAATATTTCATTATTGGTGCTCTCAATTTCAATCAATGTAGTGGACAATTCAAAAGAAATTGCCACGGTCTCTTCATTGTGAGCCATTTTATTTTGAAATTGCTTGCTGTAAATTGCAGAAAAAAATAATCACTTTCATTTATCGTTTTTAGTAATACATAATATAAAACTAACTTCATCAAGTATTTAGTATAACAGAAGGACTGCAAATAAATAACAGAAAACATTTTTCAAATTATCTTCAAGTGTACAACATAGTTCCCCTTACAAATTAACAACTCACCTTTTTAAAAGTAGCAGAAGTGTTAGTACTGTGTAAATCAAACACCAGAAATTCACCACCAAAAATTCCTCACAAATGTACCTCAGACAGTAGTATCACAAAATGGCTGTGGTTTCCTCTCATTTGACATATATACATAACCAATTAACTTTCATCACACACAAATACAAAACCAAAGTAACATTTTAATTGGTTCTAAATTTCAACACTTTCAAATGTGTTTTCCCCATGCAATTTTCCATAGGACATTTACATACGTCTACAGCCTGAATGGCTGAACGGAATTACACCAAACTTGGCAAAATGGTACATCAAACCTAAGAGGTCAGGAAGGATCTACTATGCCCCCTTATGGTCATTTCCCCCTTCGCTTTGGCCTCCTCCTCTTGTCTCTCAATCCTACCGAGAGACAAGATGGCGGCCGCTACGGACTGTTTGGAATGTTGACAGACGCCGGAGAACCAATCAGCTTCGCAAAGCTCCGTAACGCGAAAAGTACGCGAAGCGGAGCGCTGTTACAGATATATATCTTTTTTTGAACGTTAATTTCTCAAAATCCACTGGAGCACATATATTGAGACCTAGCAAAGGCACATCGGGCTACCAGTCCCTAATATTTTGCCAAGTTTCGTGCAAATCCATTCAGGTGTTCGATTATTATTATTATTATTTTTTTTTGCCCCGCGGGGCCCTTTTAAAACCTCCACATCAAACCTAGGGGGTCAGCGAGGATCTACTATTCCCCCTTATGGTCATTTGCCCCTTCGCTTTGGCCTCCTCTTGTCTCTCGATCCTACCGAGAGACAAGATGGCGGCCGCTACGGACTGTTTGGAATGTTGACAGACGCCGGAGAACCAATCAGCTTCGCTTCACAAAGAATTTAGAAGGATGGCTATTTATTGCATGGACTGTTCAAATAAAGTAGCAGCTTTAAACAATGCAGAAAGAAGCACAGGTGTAATTGTTTTGTATGTAGTCCTTATATTGTGCAGTTTATTTCTGCTGCTTTGTATACCATGTTTACAATTTCTTTGGAAAGCAAAAGAGAAAAAAGAAAAGAAAATCTAAAAAAGAGAAACAATGGTTATTATTAGAATTGCATTTAATGATTAAAAAATATGAGCGGAATAAATGTATAACTGCATGGGCATTGCCTGAGTGATTGGGTGACTGCAAAGGTAGTTTCTGGGAGATTGGATAACTGCATGTTGAGTGCCTGGGTGATTAAAGGAGTGCATGTGTTGTGCTTGGGTGATTGGATGAGTGCACATATAATGGGGAGTGGGATGAGTGGAAATGCAGAGTCTGGGGGATTGTATGAGTGCAATTGAACTGCCAAGATGATTAGATTATAGCATGTGCAGTGCCTGAGTGAAATGAAAAGTGCGAGTGTAGTGCCTGGGTGAATGCATGAATGTAAGTGCAGTGGTGGGTAATTGCATGAATGCATGGGAAAGGCGTGAGTGACGGTATGAGTGCAAGTGTACTGACTGGATGATTGCATGTGTGCCGTGTGCAGTGCCTGAATGATTGGATGAGTGCTAGTACAGTGCCTGAATGAATGGGTGAGTGCAATTGCAGTGCCAGGGTCAATGGATGAGGGAAGATCTAGTACCTGGGTAAATGTGTGAGTATTAGTGATGTGCATGGACCACTGGATGAGTGAAAAAACAGTGCCACAGCGAATGGGTAAGTATGAGTGTAGTGCATGGGCGAATGAATGAATGAGTGCATGGGTAGTGCCTAGGCAAATGGGTGAGTGCGTGAGTAAAGCCTGGGTGATTGGGTGAGTGTATGGGTAGTATCCTGGTGAATGGATGAGTGCATGCATCATGCCTGAATGAAACAAGGAGTGCATGGGTTATTGGGTGAGTCCAGGGTTAGTGTCTGGTTGATTGGGTGAGTACATGGATATTGCCTGGGTAATTGGATGAGTACATTGGTAGTGCCCGGGTGATTGAATGAGTACTTGGGTAGTTTCTGGGTGATTGCATGGGTCATTGTATTAATGCATGAATAGCATCTGAGTGAATGGATGAGTGCATGGGTAGTGCCATCATGAATAGATGAATGGGTGGGTACTACCTGGGTGATTGGATGCGTGCATGGGTAGTGCCTGGGAGAATAGATGAGTGCAAGGGTAGTGCTTGGGTGATTGCATGACTGTATGGGTAGTGCCTGAGTGAATGGATAAGTGCATAGAGTATACCTGGGTGATTAATGAGTACATGGGTAGTGCCCGGGTGATTGAATGAGTACTTGGGTAGTGTCTGGGTGATTGCATGGGTTATTGTATTAATGCATGAATAGCATCTGAGTGATTGGATGAGTGCATGGGTAGTGCCTGGGAGAATAGATGAGTGCAAGGGTAGTGCTTGGGTGATTGTGTGAGTGTATGGGTAGTGCCTGAGTGAATGGATAAGTGCATAGAGTATACCTGGGTCATTAATGAGTACATGGGTAGTATCTGGTGATTGCATGAGTGCAATTGTAGGGCCTGGGTGATCGGATGAGTGCACGGGTAGCATCTGGGTGCTTAATGAGTGCATGGGTAGTGCTTGGGTGACTGTATGACTATATGGGTAGTGTTTATGTGATGGTATGAGTATACCAGTTTTGCAAGGGTGATTGCATGTGTTCATAGATAGTGCTTGGGTGATTGGATCACTGCATGCACAGCATCTGGGTGATTGCATGAGTGCATGGTTAGTGCCTGAGTGAATGGATGAGTGCATGTGTGGTGCTTGGGTAATGTCATAAGTGCATGGGTTCTGCCTTGGTAATTGCATGAGTGCCTGGGTAGTGTCTGAGTGAATGGATTGCTGCATGAGTAGTGCCCGCGTGAATGTAATGTAGTGTCTGGGTGATTCGATGAGTACACGAGTAGCACCTGGGTTAATGGATGAAATATGCGTAGTGACTAAGTGAATGTATTAGTGCATGAGTAGTGCCTGGGTGATTAGATGAGAGCATTGGTAGTATATCAGTGAATGCATGAGTGCAAGGGTACTGCCTGGGTCATTGGATAAGTGCATGGGCAGTGCCTGAGTGAATAAATTACTGCATGAGTAGTGTCTGAGTGGAAGGATGACTATATAGGTAGTGGCTGTGTGATTGGATGAGTACGTGAGTAGTACCTGAGTGAATGGATGAGTGCTAGGATAGTGTCTAAGTGAATGGATGAGTGCCAAGTTGGTGCCTGAGTGAATGAATGAATTAGTGCATGAGTACTGCCTGGGTGATTGGATGAGTGCATGGGTAGTGCCTAGGTGATTAAATGAGTGCATGGGTAATGCCTGAGTGAATGGATGAGTGCAAATGGAGTACCTGGGTGATTAGATGTGTATATGGGTAGTGCCTGGGCGAATGGATAAGTGCAAGTATAGTGCCTGGGTGATTGCATGATTGCATAGGTCCTGCTTGAGTGAATGCTTGACTCTAGGATACTGCCTGGGTGATCGGATCACTGCAAGTGTAGTGCCTGGGTTAAGAGATGACTGCAAGTGGAGTGCCTGGATGAATGAACAAGGGCATGTGTAGTGCATAGGTGATTTCATAACTGCATTAGTGGTGAGTAAGTGAAGGCATGACTATCTGGGTAGCACCTGGGCGATTGGATGAGTGCCTAAGTAGTGGCTGGGAGATTGGATGAATTGAAGTGATTGGATAAGAGCGTGGATAATGGCTGGGTGAAAGAATGAGTGCATGGGTAGCGCCATTGTGAATAGATGAGTACATAGGTACTACTTGGGTGACTGGATTAGTGCATTGGAAGTGCCTGCTTAATTTTATGAGTGCATGGGTAGCACCTAAGTGTATGTATAAGTGCATGGATTATGGCTTTATGAATGAATGTGTGCATGGGTAGTGCCTGGGTGATTGGATGCATGCATGGGTAGTGCCTGGGAGAATAGATGAGTGCAAGGGTAGTGTTTGGTGATTGCATGAGTGCATGGTTAGTGCCTGAGTGATTGAATGAGTGCATGGATAGTACATGGGTGATTAATAAGTACATGGGTAGCGCCTGGGTGATTGCATGAGTGTATTTGTAGTGCCTGGGTGACTGGATGATTTCATGGATAGTACCTGGGTGATTGATGAGTGCATGAGTAGTGCCTCAGCGACTGTATGAGTATATGGGTAGTGCTTAGGTGATTATATGAGTCTATGAGTAGTGCAAGGTTATTATATGTATGAATGGGTCGTTCTTGGGTGATTGGATCAGTGCATGCATAGAGTCTGGGTGATTGCATGAGTGCATGCATAGTGCCTGGGTGAATGGATGACTGCAATGGTAGTGCCTGGCTGATAGGATTTGTGTATGGGTAGTGGCTGGTTAATTGCATGTGCACAGGGGTAGTGCCGTTGTGATTGGATGAGTGCATGTGTTGTGCCTGGGTGATGCCTGGGTGATGTCATGAGTGCATGGGATCTTCCTGGGTAATTGCTTGAGTGATTGGGTAGTGCCTTGGTGAATGGATCTCTGCATGAGTAGTGCCCGAGTGAATGCATGACTATATGGGTAGTGTCCTGGTGATTTTACGAATATATGAATAGTCCCTGGGTGATTGGATGAGTGCATCAATAGTAGATCAGTGAATGCATGCATGAGTGCAAGGGAACTACCTGGGTCATCAGATAAGTGCATGGGCAGTGCCTGAGTGAATGGATGACTGAATGAGTAGTATCTGAGTGAATGGTTGACTATATAGGTACTGTCTGTGTGACTGGATAAATGCATGAGTAGTACCTGAGTGAATGGATGAGTGCTAGGATAGTGTCTACGTGAAAGGATGAGTGCCAAGGTGGTACCTGCATGAATGAATGAATTAGTGCACGAGTACTGCCCCTGTGATGAGTGCATGGGCAGTGCCTGGGTGATTGGACGAGTGCATGGGTAGTGCCTGAGCAAATGGATGAATGCAAAGGGAGTGCCTGGTTGATTAGATGTGTGTATGGGTAGTGCCTAGACAAATGGATAAGTGCAAGCGTAGTGCCTGGGTGATTGCATGATTGCATAGGTGCTGCTTGAGTGAATGCACGGCTCTAAGGATACTGCCTGGGTGATCTGAACACTGCAAGTATAGTGCCTGGGTGAATGGATGACTGCAAGTGGAGTGCCTGGATGAATGAACACATACGTATGTAGTGCCTAGGTGATTCCATAACTGCGTTAGTAGTGAGTAAGGGAAGGCATGCCTATATGGGCAGCACCTGGGTGATTGGATAATACATGAGTAGTGGCTGGGAGATTGGATTAATTGAAGTCAAGTACCTGAGTTATTGGGTGAGTGCCTAGGTAGTGGCTTGGGCTTGAAAAAGGCAACTGTTATGCCTGGGAGATGGGATGAGTATATAAGTAGTGACTCGATGAACCCATCAATAGATTAGTGATTTGACACACGTAATATATCTTGACGGCCAACCACTGTGAAAAAATATAAACAGACAAAAATGTAATAGAATTTTATTCTGATGGATTGGGCAGAAGGCACTAATACATCAATCGGGATCACCCTATTGGACACCGAAAAGGCATTCGATAGGGTGGCCTGGCCCTATCTTTGGGACTTACTTTACATGAAGGGATTTGGTCCAGGTATAATAACAGCGTTGAAGGCTCTGTATCAAAATCCTGTATCATGTGTAAAAATGGGGACTATTAAATCTGCTTTATTTCCTATTCAACGAGGAACGCGTCAAGGATGCCCATCCTCTCCACTTCTCTTCGCTATATATATCGACATCTTCCTCAATCAACTAAATCATGAAGAGGATATAATCCCGGTGGAGCTGGCAGGCGTTAATTACAGAGCTCTCGCTTATGCAGACGACGTGGTGGTAGTTACTAAAGATATCGAGAGAACTTTTTTCAAAATTGAAGAATTGGCAGCAACTTTTGGTTCCTTCTCAGGATATAAACTAAATCTATCCAAAACACAAATACTCTTTGTTGGTCAAAATCCTTTGCCTCGAATTAATATAGTCTCCCAAGCAACTTATCTTGGAATCAAATGAACCACCCCAATTTCTAATATTCCTAAACTCAACTATACTCCAATTTTGAAAAAGGCTATCTCCATCCTGGAACGTATCGATCATCTGCACCTATCATTACACGTCAGGAGTAACGTTTTAAAAATGTTGATCCTTCCAAAATTTTTATATTTATTTAGAACAGTGCCACTCGAATTTCCGTTATATTTTTTCAAACAACTAGAAAAAATGTCAGGGAGATTTTTATGGGAATACAAGGGTATCCGGAGAGCTTATAAAAAAATCATCTTACCGAAGTCTAGAGGAGGATGGGCCATCCCGCACTTTCTATTCTATTACCTAGCAGCCATATTACAATTTATATCCCTTTTAATTGTGGGTAATAAAGCCCCGATTTCACAAGCACATACTCCATCGATATACGAATTTGCATTAGGTACTGAAGCTCAAGGTTATTTTCTAAAAATAATAGAGCCAAGCTATTACAAAAAAACTAAATTTAAGATTATAACTGCTGCATACAAAACATAGAAAATTATAAAGAGACTGGCTGGGATTCCAAAACTCATGCGATATACTCCTTTAAACTCACCACATTGTTTCCCCCCCAATATTTAGAGATCCTGTGATGAATAGATGGAAAAACATTGGTATACTCCACTTGAGTGATTTATGGGTAGATAATCGTATAACTACTTTTTCCGAACTCCAACTTAAATTTAAACTCACAACCCATGATTATTTTAAATATTTACAGCTCTATAGTTTTTTAAACTCATTATCTTCTAATGATTGACAAGGCCTTCAAAAGATTTTTTTGATAGACAGTCTTTATTCTAAAAGAAAAATTGGCTATTTGTACAATTTACTTATGACCTATCCTCCAGATGATCTTTCTATGGTTCAACATAAATGGGCTGTGAAATTAGGAGTAAATGATGTTCCGCTTAAAGAATCAATTAACCTAGCTAATTCCATTTTATTCTCTGGACAATCACGATCTCAACAATATATGGTTATGTTCGATATTTATTATACACCTGCCAAAGTTATGAAATGGGGGTTACTGCTGGTATACATTGTAATCGCTGTACTCTGATAGGAGCAGATGCAATACATATGTTTTTTTCTTGCAATAAGTTATCTGGTATATTACCCGAAATGCAGACATTTATTCAGAGAATATTAGGGAGAACAATAATTTTCACCCCTGAATTGATTTTATTTGGATTATCATCAGACTCCATAGAAAGAGAACAACGGCTCTTGATCTTCATTATGATGTCTGAATTTCGTGCATGTATTACCCAGGATTGGACTAGTCCCGAACCACCTTCTTTTTCTATGTGGAGGGCTCGTTTACTATCCAAACATAATTTTGAACTTGCTATCTATGCAATAAAAGGACGAAAAAGGAAACAACATGGGATGGAAATTTGGGCTCCGATACAACAATGGATTCAAGGGGAAACTAATTGATCAAATGTGTGATGTAACCTTGTCAAAATGTATTTTTCCCCTATCCATTCCCTTCTTATACGCCTGATCTTTCTAATGGAGAACCTAATTCTGTTTTCATGTTCTATACTGTGTAATGAAATAATCTGACTTGTTTGCAATAAAAAATAAAAAAAATAAAAAGAATTTTATTTTGAACATTAATCAACCAAACAATATACAATCGTTTTTTTTACTAAAACTTTTATTCAACAAAGACATATGTTTTTACAAATTTTTTTTTAAATCATTTATATTGGGGTTTTTATACATACAATATAAATCATAAAACATATAACATATAATCATCAGCGCTTTGTTGGTACATGGTAGCAGCCCAGCCTGGCTATGTTACTGGTAGTACAGGTTCACAACATCTATGCTTGGCTGCCCCCCATCCACGTTCTCATTGACAGAGGGGAGGGGCTGTGTGAAAGTGGGAAGAAATAGGAAATTAAGGTGGGGAGAAAAAAGGAAAAGATGGTAGCATACCCTAAGCTTGTAGGATCTCGGTGGCGTTCTGGTCTGGTGGCGGTGTGTGGCTTTGTTGCTATTCATGGTGGTTCGTATGTGTCTAGGAGCTTGTCCAAGGATGCCCACATGCCCCTGCGCTGCTGTCTCCATGGTGTGTTACATAATGCAGTGTTGTCAGCCCCTCTGAGAGATGTCACCCAGTTGAGCGAACACTTGAAGGTTGCTTTGGAAGTGTCTTTCCAGTTGGTGAGTACTATTTTGACTGCTGCTGTTAGTAGGATGTCTAGTAGGCCCCTGTCCATTTGCGAGTCTAGCTCAGTTGTGATAAATGTGGCGGTGAGTGTAGCAAAGTTGTCTTTTAGTGTACAACCTAGTGTTCTATTTATGAGGGTGAATATTCTGCTCCAAAATTCTTTAACCTTGGGGCAGTGGTAGATAAGGTGTGCCAGGTCCCCCTTTTCTTTATCGCAGTTCCAGCACTGGTCATTTTCCCTCAACCCCAGGGACATCAGGCGCACCGAGGTCCAGTAAATTTTGTGAAGAAGCCAGAATTTTGTCTGGGCTAGCACCCGGGAGATCTTCTTGTGTGTGGGGGAGTTCCAGAGGAGATGGTTTTCTTTCTCGCTGAGTGTGGAACAGAGCTGTTTTTCCCAGTATGTGATAGTTTTGACATTAGGCTTGGAGGAACTGGGTCGTAATAATCTCTAGAGGTGGGATAGCTGGTGGCCTATTCTGTTGAGATTTCCCATGTACTGGATGATCAAGGGTTTGTGTTTAGTGAGTTTTGTTTTGGACAGGGCTGTTCTTATTTTAAGAAAGTTGTACAGTTCTATGTCTGGTAGGTTGTGCTTAGCTTTTAGCAAGCTGAAGGTGCAGGGGCTTCCCTCTGCCTCCAGCTGAGTTGGGTAGGAGATCCATAGTCTTTCCCCTGAGTGAATGGATGGAGTTTTTCCTGTGTATTTTATCTTTGTGTTTGCCCACAGTGATTCCCACCTAGAGTTTTTAATGCTATACTCCAATTTCTGGTCTATTTTGAGCAGTGCATTTCTTGTGTTTTTAAAAATCGGGTTTGTGTTTTGTGTCTGCTTGTTGGCTGTAAGGAGGGCTATTGGTTCAAGGTTGTTTAGTATGGCTTTCTCAACAGTAAGCCAGACCGGTGAGTAACCCTGGCTCGGCGTGACGCAGTAGGCTCCCTGTTTGGTATGTTCTGAAATCTGCCACATTTAGCCCCCCAGTTTCTTAATTAGTCTTAATTTTTTCAGGCTTATCCTTGACTTTTTGTCCCGCCATAGGAATTTATTTATCATCTTGTCCATTTTCCGGTGGAACTCGTCCGTGAGTATAAGTGGGAGCATACCTGACAGGTAGTTCACCAGCGGAGTGATCATCATCTTTACTGTCTCTATCCTCCCCCACCATGTTATGTATTTTGGCGACCAGGTTTCCAGCAGCGTCTTTGTCTTATCTAGCATTAATTTCTCATTTTGTTCTAGGGTGCGTCTGAGGTCATTGCTGAATTGTAGCCCTAAGTATTTAATGAATCCTCTTTGCCAGACTAAGCCTGAGTTCTCCAGTACCTGTCTTGTGGTATGGATGTTAAGTGGCTTGCATTCTGACTTATCCCTGTTTGGTTTGTAGCCAGAGTGGGTTGAGTAATTCCCTATGGTCGCCATGAGGAATGTGATGGAGGAAGGGGGACTCTGTGGATGTCGTCCGCGTATGCGGCTAGTTTGACTGTGGTCTTGTTGATGGTGAAACCCCTCATTTCTTTATTGGCCCGATATCCCTGATCAGTGGTTCCAAGGCCAGCAAAAACAGTGATGGGGACAGGGGGCAACCCTGTCTTGTCCCTCGGTTTAGGGTGAGTGGCTCTGAGACTGCCCCATTTGTTACTATTCACGCTCTGGAGTTTTAGTAAAGTGCCATTACTTTCTGTGTATATTGATCTCCCAGGTTGTACACTCGCATGCACTGTTTTAAGAAGTACCAGGAGACTCTGTCAAACGCTTTCTCTGCGTCTAATGTGATAGTCACTGCTGACTTGTCGATCTTGGTGGCCTGTTTGAGTATGTGGCACAGGAGTCTGGTGTTATCATGTGACATGCGTGTATTTTGGAACCCGACCTGTGAATTACTTATCAACTACGGCAGTACCGTGTTGAGCCTTGAGGCCAGGATTTTGACGTAGATCTTGCAGTCTACATTGATTAGTGAGATGGGTCTGTAGTTTTGGGGCCGCTGCGTGTCCTTGCCTTCCTTCTGGATAACTATTATATTTGCCTCCACCATGGTTTGTTTCACTGCTCCTGCCCCTTCACAGTAATTGAACACTTTTTTCATAGTTGGGTGTAGCAGTGTTCGGGACGTTTTATAGAAGGTGGCTGTGTACCCGTCTCATCCGGGTGCTTTATTTTCTTTATGAGACCTAATCGGCATCTCAATTTCAGCTGAGCTTATTTCTCGCCCTAGCGTCTGTGCTTGTTCAGTTGATATCTTGGGGACGTGTAGTCTGTCCAGGTATTCCAAACAGCCCCATGGTTCAGTGATTGGTCTTTTTTATAGAGATCTTTATAGAACTCACTGAAAGTATGCAGGATAGCCTTGTGTCTTGTGTATGTGTTGTTTTGTGGGTCTGTGATTGATGAGATGGTGTGCTGTTTTTCTTTGTGTTTCAGGTAGGATGCTAAGATCTTCCCTTCTTTTTTAGCCTCGCAAAGGTTAATTTCTTTATATTTATTGATCCACAGCCTGGCCCTCTCACTTAGGATTCTATTGTATCCGTATTTTTTCTTAGTAAGTTCTTTTAGGGCGCTGCTGTTCCTTGTGACGTTGATGTGGGCTGTTTCTAGCTTTTTAATGTACTTTTCTAGTTGGATCAGATATAGATTAGCATTTCTATTCAGTTTGGCCTTGATTCCTATTAGTGCCCCTCTAACTGTTGTTTGAGTGCATCCCATAGGATCTTGGGGTCAGTGCCTTGTGTGTCATTATACTTTAATGTGGGTGTGTACTTGTAAAGCGCACTGCGACTCCATGGAGTATCCTGGCGCTGAATACCGCTGGGGAACCCGTCCTGGTTTTCCCTGTGAGATGGTCCCTTTCTGGGTATCTCCAAGGTGAAACCAGGCATCCCCGGCGTCTGTGGGGGGCCGTTGTAGAAATGAGGCAAGCTTAATGCCCAGAGTTGCCGAGTGTGTTCCCTGGTTAGAATAGGCACCGGGGCGAGAATTATCGAGCCCGTTTTGACCCTGGTCCACGACCCTGCTGCGTCGGGAATTGAACCCTGGTCCCGGGCCGTTCTCTGCTTACCGGTCTGCCGCCTCTAACCAGTGAGCCACACCACTCCACTGGCTTCCTCTATCGTGCTTTTGTTTTTGTCAATCTGCCAGGTCTTCATTGTTGTACCTCCATGTGCTTGGAAGGTCCTTGTTATGGCGCCCAAACAGCTGTAAGGTGATGCATGAGTGATAAGAGAGGGTTCTAAATGCTATTTCTGAGTGTTCTATTAAATGCGTGTGTGTGCCTGATATTAGGATGTAATCTAGTCTACTGTAGGAGTTATGCGGATTGGAGTAAAAGGTATAATCTCTCGTGTCAGGATGTTGCAAATGCCATGGGTCTTTTAGGTTGAACCTGTTGCATATATTCTTTAGAATGTTGTGTGAGCTTGGTGGGAGTGAGTAGAAGTTAGCCTGGCATATGATGTCCACTAGTTCTAGTAGGCACCTTGCATCAATCTAATCAACCCTTATTGATGGTGGTTGTAAAGTCAACCTTATAGAAAGCTATCCTAAGGGTAGCAATGGCGAGCAGTCTTCAGGCTAAGACTTTAGAGAGTGAATTAAGCTTGTTGTTTTACCAGTAATAATCCCTTGACTACCAAATGAAAGCACACCACACAAGGCATATATCAAATATATATGTATTTATTCTAAACACAACCCCTCTGCACTCGTTATGAGGTCAGAGGTAAAAGTACAATACAAGTTACTTAATTAGCATACGATAAGTTGCACAGTATACGTTTTGCACTAGGGGCCTCACAAACCATATACTAAAATAGTGGTATAAGAACCACGTGAGAATTATAAAGCAGGCCTGGGGCCTGTGGAATCGCTGGGGCTACTCTAAACAACCAAAGGTTAGGATGTAGGAGGCCCACGGGAGATGCGTGCAGTGTCTAAACAAAGCCGCGGGTTGCCATTGACTTTCTATGGGAAGCGAACAAGTTACAATTTTACAATTTAAGGACACTTCCAAATGAACTAGGATGGAACCCTTTTAGACTTAGACACTAGGTGGGCCAATACCCTCGAGACTACCAGAGTACTCGTGTTACCTCACCCACTGAAACCAGGTGCATAGGTCTCTTTTGGTGTCGGGTTTCGTTGTTGATTTCAATGGAGATCTGCAAAGAAGTGCTGCGGGCGACCAGAGGAAAAGTGTCTGGGTGTATCTAAGGGTGGATCGAAGATCTGAAGAACCTGGAAGCAGAGGAGACAGAGTCTGGGCCACTTGCCAGTGACCAGGGCGGCGATAGAAAGATGCCACCAGATGTCGGCTGATTTCAGGTGAAAAGGTGAAGATTGTCTCTTCAGCCACGAGGACAAGGAGGCATTGACAACTATCAGGAGCTGGATTCGAGCTGTCGCACAAAGGATCTAGCTAACTGCAGTACCAGTATCCAGATTGAACCCCACAAGCCTTGGTAAACGCAACTCACGCAGGATAACTAGATTGGCTTTTATGCAGACTAGCAAGGTCTGTGGAATGTCTCCTTTGCAGGGACGTTGGAGCAAGCCTGGAGCAACTAGGAAAACAAGTTGAAATAAAGGATTGTCTTCTTGGGGGCTCACTAGCTTATGGACTAGGAACCGGGAAGACGCATTGAGTGGAAATGCACAAAGTGAGCCCACAGGCCACTCGTGGAGTGTGGAGTTCTGAGCTTTGTTGTAAAAAGTACTCGGGTCTGAGGCTTCAAGCACCCGAATGCACATCTTCGGGATACCTCTGAAAGTTGATGCAGATAGCAAAATGCAGGATGTCCAGGAGTTTCTGTCCCACGTCTCTCGTGTCTGCCATGGGTCTCAACTTTGCTGTGAGGGAAGGGTGGGGTCAGAGATGTCTGGAAGTCTATGTCCTGTGTCACAGATTCTTTGGGATCTGGCAGGAGCCTCGAAAATGCAGACCAGCAAAGATGATGTTGGTGCCTCTTTGAACACGGTGCCCACTCCTTGACCACAAGGGAGATGTCTTCCATCTTCCAGTCAAAAAGGAATGTCGAAGGTCCAGGATATATGTTTCAGAGTTTCATCCAGGGCAATCTAAAGTCCTAGGGACTGGGGTTCTATACTTATAGTAAGTTTAGGGGTTGGAGTAACTCTAATGTCCCTCCTACGGGTAGACCTGGGGTGGGGGTTGTTACACCCCTTCCCCTTTGTCCAGTTTTGCACCAGAGCTGGGGCTGAGTGCCCCAGCAACCAGTTTGAACTGGGAAATGTACGGAGCACCTTGTGTGCCCCAGGCAGGGTCTGAAAGCATTCACTGAATGCAACCCTCCCTGCCCCAATTCACTAAAGCCTGTCTGGGGAGGTGCCATCACCTCCCTGGACAGGAAACCTTTTGTCCATTCCTCCCCTGCTGGAGTTTCGTCCAGCAGCAGGATGGCCGCCAGATAGGAGCTCTGCTTTAGAGCTCCCGGGTTGGGGATCACCAAATCGGTGTTTATCCCCAGATAACCCTGCTATCTACTTTGCGTTGCAGCACTCTATGACAACACTGCAAGCTGCGATCCCGGTGCTACAAGTCTCTTGATACTGAGATTACCTATCTGGAAGATCTCTTGGAGAAGGTTGCTGCTTTCCTGAATCGCGGCGGCACCCTGCTGTGGAGCCCTGCTGTGGAGTGGACCCTCGTATGTTCTGCTGGAGGGATCGTAGAATTGAACTTCGGTGGTGCACTGGTGAAGAGTGCCAGGAGCACGCTTGCTGTGAGTTCCGCTGCCAGAGTGGGTCCCGATGCGGAGCCCGCCCTCTGCCTGCATCTGATGCTGAGTCTGGGGGCCGGTGTTCCAGCCTGCCTCGGATGCCTGTTTGCGCCAGACTTCCGCTTGTCTACGGTGCCAACTTCTAAGCACTCAGTGATGTTTGTTATGCAATGCAGCCCGAGCCCACCTCCCGCCTGCCTGCAGCGCTCCTATGTAGAGCCGAGCCAATGTAGAGCTTCCGCATGCACAGAATCGCGGTCTGACACCGAAGTTAGATGCCGGTGTTGAGCCCACCATCCGCCCACCGCTGATGCCGTTTTCTTCACAGCGCCCCAGGAAAGAGCAGGCTGGTATGCGGATCGGCCATTGGTTGCTGCGCGGGTCCCGACAAACGAGTCCTGCGATCTATATCTCACCGCGGACCGCTCTGAACCTAAATACCTAATGGAAGCGGGAAGCGCCTGCTGGGGCAGAGCCTTGCTTGACCACCACAGGGGATAATTACTATACCATTATCTATCCTCCTAAGCTCTCTAAATCCGACTCCAAATCCCTTAAACACTCCATCCTGAAAAGTCATTCCCGAGGCCCTGATCTCAGACCGTCGTCTCAGCGTGAGACAGGGCACTATCATCAATGACCTCATCTTCTATTCCAGGAAAGCATCCCTCTGGCGCAGTGCCTTTTTGAGCCTCCTCAAAGTACAGGAAACCAGGAACATCCTGCATGGTAAAAAACTCTCAATCTCTCCATCTGCAACCCTGCGTGCTGACCTTACCATCACATTATACAACAGCGGCACTATCCTAATTCAAGGGCTCCCCAAAAACCTCACAAATTTGCAGACCTCTTCTCCCTGCTTAAAAAACATGTTCACAACGCGTCTCAGTCCATGCTCCCGCTGCTCCACCTCATACCCAATCCGCCTAGTGTGCCTTGCCACGCACCAAACACTCCTGCCAGTGACATCGCCACGGGGCATCCAAGCCCCAACACCCTGTCACCAACGCATGCCAACCACTGTGCGCCCACACCACCGAGCCTGGACCCTGACGCTTTCTCCGACCCGTTGGCTTCTGAAGCTCCCCCTAGGGCCCACTTCACATGCAAACCCAGCCCCGCAATCAAGCATCCAGCACATACCTGCAGAAGCATACCTAAACCCTCAACCTTCTGCCCGTGGAATCTTTCTGCACTCCGGGTTATGGAAACTCGTACCAGGCCCACCACTCTGGTATGGAAATGCCCAATACAGCCCAGAACTTTGGTCTAACCAGCCCCATCACTAGGCCACACACCCAGTCAGACACAATCATTCCCTCCCTTTCAAACCCTTCCCCGCAAGATTTTCCCTCTCATAATCACACCAATCAACCTAGCCCCCCTCACTCCTTTCGAATAGCACACCTGCAGCTGGCCCTCAGCCCGCCTATACCCACCTCCAGGCTACCAGCATACTCTATCAGGAT
This sequence comes from Lissotriton helveticus, assembly GCF_964261635.1. Taxonomy (NCBI): domain Eukaryota; kingdom Metazoa; phylum Chordata; class Amphibia; order Caudata; family Salamandridae; genus Lissotriton; species Lissotriton helveticus. The sequence goes on along the minus strand of NC_136071.1, from coordinate 1,212,587,380 downwards.
CACTCCCTTGCTACTGGCTGATTGCCAGCCTGATCCTACCTCTTTTAGAGACATTGATAATCTGCACTGCAGAGCCACAAAATTAACCCTGGGCATCCACAGGTCCATTATGGACCTAAGCACCTTCTTCACATCACCAAACTCTCCTTCTCCAATCTCTGGCTCATGCAGAACGTGACCCACATCCCCGTCACAAAGCCCCTCCTTCACCCCCAACCACTTTCCCTTAGACACCTGCGCGCCCACAAGCAACCCTGCCACCTCTCGGAGCAGGAAATTCTTGCTCTTCTCCATACCTACAATCCCACCCCTGGCACGCCTAATTCCTCAGAACTCTCGGAGGAAGAAGTGGCTGACCTCCTTAGTGGTTACGACTCTGCCTTGACCACCCCCTGCCCCTCAGACCTGAGGGAAATACTCCCTATCATCACGGTAGCACCTAACCCTAACAGATCTGCTACCCTCCGCACCAGAGGGGTGGTAAATAGCAGTGTTGCTAGAGTTCCCATCTCTGCTTCTACCCTTGACACTCACTCCGGCCCGTCCCTAGCCAGCCTCCTAATATATTGCCGATCAGCTGTAAAACATGCATCTGATGTCGCCGACCTCATCTTGAGACATAAATCGGACCTAGCGATTTTGACTGAATCTTGGCTCAAGGGATCCTCATCGCCCTACCTAGACCTCCTAGTCCCACCCAACTATAACATCATAAGGATGGACAGGCACTCAAAGAAAAAAGGGGGTGACATTGCCTGCATCTACCGCTCCAAACTCCTTGTTACGGAACTGCCGGTGGACCCTACAGACTCCTGCGAATACCTTGCACTCTCCATCTCCAACAACACCTCACAGCTGTGCAATCTGCACATCTTTTACCACCCCCCAAGCAAGAACAACACCTTTATGGACCTCCTCATGGAAATCAAAACAGCCAAGAATTCTCCAAACTCTAATGACATTTTCCTTGGCGACTTCAACTTGCATTGGAACAACCCTAAGGATCCTCAGGTCATTGTCATTAGAGATTTCTTGGCTGATCAAGCCCTCACCCAATCCTACTCCCTCCCTACTCATTCGAAAGGTGCCACCCTAGACTGGATCATTGCTAAAGCAGCAGCGGTCAAACTTATCTCAATTGACCTTTGTGATTGATCTGACCACACGCCCTCACCTTCCTCCTGCCCAGCACCCACAAGATATGGACACCTCAACCCGTGATTCCCAAACAATGGGTTAGAGACACCAAGAACCTTGACCACAAGAAACTGGTAGCGCGTTGTGAGACTGACCTCCCCCCCTCAGTGCACTTCAGTTGACAACCTAGCGGATCATTACTCCTCTACCATATCCGACATTCTAGACGACCTGGCACCAATAAAATTAAAAAGAACCCTCAAAGATCGAAATCCCTGGTTCAGCGGATCCCTCAACAAGGAGAGGAGATCCCTTCGACACACTGAACGTAACTGGAAACAACACCGTTCAGCAGCACCTCGAAAGCTTCTCCGCCAGGCCAGGACTACCTACAACAAGAAAATCCTCAACTCAAAAAAATAATTCCAAAAACATAACTTGCAAGCTGTTCAACTTGGTCAAACACCAATCCAACAAACTAGTAAAAACCTCCAAAGAAATTCCTAAACCCCTAATAACAAGTGAGGAATTCTCTTCCTTCTTCTGCGATAAAATCTCTGCCCTAGGTAACAAACTCAAATCTTCAACTCAACACCAACTTCAAAATCTTCCTGTTCTACCTCTTCTCCCCGTGTTGTCTTCCCAAACCTTACCCAAAAACCTAGCACACTGGTCCAATTTCAAAATCTATGAAGAACACTCTATCTCAAAAATTCTTGCCTCCTTAAACCTGAACAGCCACTTCAATGATCCTCTCCCATCTAACTGCCTATCTGCAGCCTCTCAAGCTATCATCCCTTGCTGGACCTCAATAATCAATGCCTCCCTCCTACAGGGCTCAATTCCTGATTCGCTCAATGCTGGCTAAGTTGAACCCATCTTAAAAAAAAAACACGCTGGACCCTGCTTCCGCTGAGAACTATAGACCCATATCTAACATACCGCTCCTAGCCAAAGTTCTGGAATAGTGTGTGCAACAGCAACTGAGCCTACACATCAACAATTTTTACCTGTTGGATTACTTCCAATCTGGGTTCAGATCGGGACACAGCCCGGAAACCATCCAGCTCCACATTGTAGATGACGCTCTCCAAGCCCTCGACCGAGGCAAAACCTGTCTCCTAATCCTCCTAGACCTTTCCTCCGCCTTCAACACGGTTAACCATCAATTTCTCCTTGAACTCCTCAAACTCAGGATGGGGTTTAAACTCATGTTTTGGTAATAAGGGGTCCATTACGATAGCGGGCGACTTTGTATGCCACCACCGCAATTGCAAACGGGACTGCCCTCAAGAGGTGTGGCGGTCCCGCAATGGCAATTAGGATGCCATCACCACGGTGGCATCCCGCATATATTGCATTGCAGCAAGTGGCGCTATAAGCACCACCCGCCACAATGCAATAGATGCACGTTGTGCATTGGCATGCACAACGTGACAGGCACCGCGCGTTGCCTGCCATCTTGTCCATGCCAATGTTGAGGGGTACCTATGGTATCCCCCAAGTGCAACCCCCATCCCCCTGGGTGCCTGCAAAGGGCCCCCAAAGCGAAAACTGCATGCCTTTCCATGGCGGAGTCTCCGCCATGGAAAGGCATTGAAAATGTCATGTGCTAATATGAATGGAGGTGCCTGCAATGCACCGCCACCATATTATGGGCCGTTTATGCCCAGTAGGCAATAGGGACAATTGCCAACCGGCGGAAATGCGGCGGACAGTCTTTCCGTCTGCCGCGGTACCGTCTGCCATGCTAATGTAGCGGGGGTAGAAAGCTGTCCTGCGGGGTGTGTTGGCGGGCGGATCACCATCGCCGGTCGGGCGGTGATGATCCATCTGCCATGCTTATGGACCCCTACGTTTCTTTAAAATTCATCTTTGAGACCTATTTTCCATTTTTGCTGTTATTCGGAAAGTCGCAATGACATCTTTAACTGCGACAATTGCACCTTTTCAATAACTTCTAAAACACATGTATCCACACATAATACAGTGTTTTACACACTAGGGGATTCTAACAGTATTCTATAAAGACATGTTTCTCTAGAGAGTTTATTATAAGAACCATCTCTAAAACTTATTTTGTCTTTTCGCGGTGACTCCGGCGATCACAATGACATTGGTAATCGCGATCCCCCCAACATGTCGCGAAAACAGAATTCAATAACCATCACATTGCAAAATTATAACTATATTAATAATTCTAACCATCACAGTAGATAACTCACTATATAAATACCCTCCATAAAAACATTGATCAGAATTTCAATATCTCTATAACAATGCATATTAATGATTCACTGATATATCATGTTTTATTCCCACTAATATTTGTGATGACGTCTGGCTGCAGAAAACTGTCTCCCATGTATTGTATTGTATTGTAATTGCATTAATATAGTGCTTACTACCCCTGACGAGGCGTCAAAGTGCTTTTTCGGCTAGTAGCACACTACTCCAGGACCGCTAGAGAATTATTGTTGAATTTGTATAGTGAAACATGCAAGTACATTTTAAGTGGTTGACAGGTTAGTCAGTTATTTGGATTTGAAATGACCGCAGAAGGATAGAGGAGGAAAAAGGTTTGTATTTATATAGCGCTTGTTACCCCTGATGGGTTGTTGAAGCACGCTACTCTAGAAGCCCATAAAGGGTTAGTGGTGAATTAGTATGGTGAACTATGAAAGTAATTTCAGTGGTGGAAATTAGTCAGTTATTTGGAGTGAGAAGGATAGCAGAGGGATATAAGGGGAAGATAGGTTTGCCTTCATATAGCACTTGTTACCCCTGATGGATGTTGAAATGCTTTTCTGGCGAGTAGCACGCTACTCAGGGACCCATAAAGGGTTCTTATTAAAAATTAGTATAGTGAAATATGAAGTAATTAGAGTAATGGATATGTAATTCAGTTATTTGGGTTGAGAAGGGTAGGTGGCAGGATAGAAGAGGTAAAGAGGTTTATATTTATACAGCGCTTCTACCCCTCATGGGGTTTTGCAGCGCTTTTTAAAAAGGTGTTTAAATGTATTTATTTATTTTGAATTTTTTGGGGCTTAGTGGTGAATTAGTATAGTGGAATATGGAATTTGACAAGTGAACATGTTAGTCTGTTATTTTGATTGAAAAGGATAGTGGAGGGATAGAAGAGTGAAGGATTTTTTTTAGGTCTTGGCAGTAGGAGGAGGCTTTTGGAAGAGTAAAAATGAGTTTTGGAGGGGAGGAGTCAGGGGGAAGAGTTTAGAAAGGTTTGTTTTGGGGTATCAGTGTAGTAAAAAGGTTTCAGATGATACAAGGAGGGGTAGAGTAGGAGAGAGCCTAGAAAGGGTTATTTTGGGGATCATATAGTGGTCTGGGGTTTGAGATAAATGAGATAGTGGATGTAGAGGGCATATTGATAGATGTATAGGGTGAGAAATAGGGTGGTGCATTGGAAATGATAAATTAGAAGAAAGTGATTGTTAGATTTGGAGGTCTCTAGTTGGCACAGGTAGGTACTTGTGACAAATAGGGACCCTGCCTCTAGTTAGGGTAAGGGGCTACACCCCTAAAATAACCCCTGCTCACCCCCTTTGTAGCTTGGCACGAACAGACAGGCTTATCTCAGAGGCAGTGTGTAAAGCATTTGTGAACACATGCAGTAATCAAGTGACAACACTACAAATGGACACCACACCAGTTGTATATTAAAAATAAGTATTCTTTATGTAGATTTAACACAAGACCACAAACAACAAAAATCCACAATACTGTACTTACAATGGTATGTTCTAGCTTAGTTCTCTGTAGTTCTTAAAATACGACACTTTGAGTCAATGTACCTTCCGATGCGTCACGCTTCTACAACGAAAGTGTTGCAGAGATGGAGATGCGGCAAAGAACCGGTGCAAAGAAATAAAGACGTCAAGTTGTTCCTGGTGCGGCACGCTTCTCCAATGTTGCGAGAAGTCTTGACTCGATTCAGCGGCTGCAGCGGAGGCACCCTTGTTCCGTGATGCGACAACAGCGGCTTTGACGGCGACACTCTTCTCCGACGTTGCGAGACGCTTCCGCTCTATGTGACAACTGCAGCGGTGACACCCTTGTTCCGTGATGCGACGACAGCAGCTCCGATGGCGGCACGCTTCTCCGTGGATGAGAGGTGCTTCTCTTGATGTGGTGCAATGCAACAGCTACAGCGGCGACATCCTCGATGCGACGGCAGCTGCTGCGACGGCGACATGCTTCTCCCTCTTGCGTCGTGCTTCCAGCTCCTTGCAACACACAGTCCCTCAGAAAGGCCGAAAACAGCATCAGGCACTTCCAAAGGACTCTTGGGGAGCTGGGGAGGAAGTCTGTTGCCCCTGAGACTTTAGCAGGAGGCAAGCTCTTCTATCAAGCCCTTGGAGATCCTTACACGTTGCATAAAGCACACAAAGTCCTTTTTCCTTTCTTAGGCAGTCAGGCAACCCCTGCAGTCCAATCCCCCAAGCAGCACTTCAGCTTAAGGATAGTCTCTCCTCAGTTTCATCAGGTTTCTCTCCTCAGCAAAGGTTCTTATTGTTGTCCAAAAGTGATCTAATTTCTTGGGATCGGGGTCCCAATATTTATACCCCAAAATCCTTTGTCCTCTGAGTGCAGAGGGACCTTTGCCTAGTCCATGCCATTTCTGGTCAGTCCTGGAGAACTCTGTTTACATGACTCCTTCTCTCCTTTCACAGTGCAGGGCGGAAACATCATACGTCCTACAGGAGGTAGAGCCAGCATTGTGGAGGGAAGTCACAGCCCTGAAGCCCTCTGTTGACATGACTCCTTCTCTCCTTTCACAGTGCAGGGCAGAAACATCAGAAGCACCACAGGAGGTGGAGCCAGCATTGTGGAGGGAAGGCACAGCCCTACTCAGGTCCCAGGTGTAACTCCGCCCTCCCATCTAGATGAAGATCTCTCGATTCACCACTGGGCTGACTCACTCTGTCTCCCAGAATCCCCAGACCCTGTCACTCAAATTTCAGACAAGAAATAAACACCCTAGCAGAGGCATGTTTGGATAGTTAGACAAGAAAATACCTACTTTCTAAAAGTGGTATTTTCAAACACAGAATGTTAAAATCAACTTCACTAAAAGGTGTATTTTATCATTATGAGTTCAGGTATACTAAACTCGAATTTCTACCGTGTTCCCTGAGTCAGTTAGGATTAAAAGATGGAATAATCAAACTGCCCGTTCTGGCCTATGGAGAACAAGTAGCCTTGCAATGGTGAAAAATGAAAATGGTTGTAATACACTATTAGGACATGCCACACACACCAGGGCATGTCCTACCTTATACTTACAATGCACCCTGCCCTTGGGCCTACCATAGGGGTGTTTGATAGGGAGAAGAGGGAAGGTTTAGGGACAGGCAAGTGGGTGCACTTGCACAGTCAGCATGGCAGTACCAGACTGCACATAGGCTCTGCAATGGCAGTAAAGAGACACAATTTTACAGGCTGCTTCTGTGGGTGGCACAACAAGTGCTGCAAGTTCACTGGCAGCATCTGGTTTTCAAGCCCTGGGCACACTCAGTGCACTGTACTAGGGTCTGACAAGTAAAGCAAATCTTGTAATCACTAATCCATACATTCATTTATAATAGGGAGAGCATATGCACTTTAGCACTGATCAGCAGTGGTAAAGTGCCCAGAGTCATATATCCAACAAAAACAGGTCAGACAAAATACAGGAGGAAAGATCTGGGTTTAATCCATCACCGTTCTTTAGCCCACTTTGCCACCCCAGTTCAGACATGGCTATATGCAAATCAGTCTGACCCTGTGCCTCATGAGAACAGTCCAGCCCGAACTGCCAAGCCATGCCTTCACTGGACCGGAAACAAGCTTCCGGGGACCGGTTTCTGGCATTGCAGACGTCTTCAGCCAGGCTCGCTTGAATCCAGTGGCAAAGTGAGCAAGGGACTCATGTCTGGGCATACCCTTCCCACATAGGGTGAACAGCAAAACAAACAAGATGATGGACGGAAGATAGCTACCTACCTTTTAGGTGAAGGTGACCAATATAATGGCTGCCCCATGCTTGGGGGGGCGTGTAGTGCTCCATCCTGCTCAGAGGTGGGACAGGGGGCCTGGTGGGAGTTGCAGTACAGGCCTCCCACCGCCAAACACCCCTCCCTGGGAAGATGGCTACCTACCTGTTAGGTGAAGGTGAACAATGCAATATCTGCCACATCAATCAATCAATCAAGAGTATTTGTAAAGTGCGCTACTCACCCGCTAGGGTCTCAAGGCTCTGGGGGGGGAGGGGGGCTGCTACTGCTCAAAAAGCCAGGTATTGAGTTGCTTCCTGAAGGAGAGATGGTCCTGGGTGAGTCTTAGGTGGGTGGGGAGGGTGTTCCAGGTCTTTGCCGCCAGGTAGATGAACGATCTTCCTCCGGTGGTGGTTCTGCGGATCCATGGGACGGTGGCGAGGGCGAGGCTGGCGGAGCGGAGCTGGCGGGTTGTCGTGTAGAACGTGAGGCGGTTGTTGAGGTATTCAGGGCCCAAGTTGTGGAGAGCCTTGTGTGCGTGAGTGAGGAGTCTGAACGTGATCCTCTTGCTGACGGGGAGCCAGTGCAGGTCCCTCAGGTGGGCGGAGATGAGGCTGTGTCGGGGGATGTCAAAGACGAGTCCTGCTGAGGCATTCAGGATGCGCTGGAGTCTTTTCTGTAGTTTGGCGGTGGTCCCAGCGTAGAGGGTGTTCCCGTAGTCCAGATGGCTGGTGATGAGGGCCTGGGTGACCGTTTTCCTTGTTCCAGTGGGGATCCAGCGGAAGATCTTACGGAGCATGCGGGGTGTGTTGAAGCAGGAGGAGGTAACAGCGTTAACTTGCCTGGCCATCGTGAGGGAGGAGTCAAGGATGAAGCCCAGGTTGCGTGCGTGGTTCGTGGGCTTGGGTGGGCCAGAGCAGGGGGCCACCAGGAGTCGTCCCAGGCGGAGCTGCTTCTGGGTGGGGGAGTGCTCCATCTTGCTGTGCTGTGGCACAAGGGTGCCTGGTGGGAGTTGTAGTGCAGGCCTCCCACCCACAGAAAACCCTTCCTGGGAAGATGGCTACCTACCAGTGAGTTTGATGAGGGCAATGTACTGGCTGCCACATGCTTCTGGGTGTTGGAGAGTGCTTCATCCTGCTCAGGGGTGGGACAGGGAAGCCTGTTGGGAGTTGTGGTGCTTGGCTCCCACCACCACACATCCTTTCCAGGGAAGATGGCTACCTACCTGTAAGTTTGTTTGGTGAGATACAATGGCTGCAACATGCATGGGGGAGTGCTCCATCTTGCTCAGGGGTGGGACAGGAGGCCTAGTGGGAGTTGTAGTGCTGGCTGCCTGTACACATACAACGCTGGGAATGTGGCTGGCTACCTTTGGGGTGAATCAGAAGGGGTGAATGTTACATCTGTGAGACCTGTGTTGGGTGTGGCGGTACGTTGAATGGGATTGGGCCTAGGAGGTGTGGCTTTGTAGTTGTGCAAGACATTATATGGCTGTGTGATGGTAGATATGTGTTTGTCCATACCAGCCTGCACTTCCCCGGGTATTCCTGTGAGACTCTCTGGATGCAGTATGGCAAGATCCTTCTCCTCCTATGCAGTGAATGTTTTTGGTGGAATGGAAGGGCCACCAACAGTCATCTGAGCCAGCTGACGGTTCTTGTTGTTCTTCTCTTTCACCATCCTTTTCAGGTCATGCCACTGCTTCATGATTTCCTGCTTGGAGCCCGGGGTGGTTCCTACTGCTTTGACCTTGTCAACTATCATTTCCCACATTTGAGCTCTGGTGGATAATGGTGTCTGTTGGACCAGGGCACCAAACACGTGTGGTTCTACTCTGATTATCTCATCTAACATGACTAACAACTCCCTCTCTGTGAATTTTGGTATTTTATTTTGTGCCATTGTGTGTGATGTGCAAATGGTTTGAGGTGCAGGTGTGAGATGGGTGGTGTTTTGCCTATCCAATGTGCTGCAGGTTTTAGTTCCTTCAGGGCTGGAGTAGTGCAAAGGATTCTGGACAGGGAAGGGGCTGGTTTTATAGTCAGCTATGTGGGTGTGTTAAAATGGAGTGCTGCTGGCAGGTGTGTTGTGTGGGTTGTCATGGTATTTGAATATTGTTGGTTGCCATGGGGTATTAGGTGTTTTTGAGGGCTGAGCTAGTTTGATGTGTTCACTTGGTGGCCTTGATGTATGCTTTTGGTGTTGACTGCTATATTTGTTATCGAGCGTCCGCGGCGTTGGGTTTCAACTGCCCTTCCTCCGGCTCTCCCATTCATCACTGATTGCAATTGTGGCGGTCTGAAACAGCGGATTGTCCTGCTGTCACCTCAATGGAATTTTCTGTGCTGTCACTCCACTGGCCTCCCGGCGGGTTTGTGGGTCTCCGCCGAGAACCCAACCGCCACGGTTGAGTTTCACCAGCCCTGCCGGCAACAAGGTGGTCTTTGCGTGACCTCTTTCCGAAGTGGTTATGTTTTGTGGCAGTTGATCCTAATCGGAATTTTGCCGCAGTACCAGCGGACGGTTGATTTCCACTACCATGGCGGTCAGGGTGGTTTCCTGACTGCCTTCCTAATAGGGCGCATAGTGTTTCCCTGGTCAATTAATTGGGGTACACTCATTCCCACCATCCATCTATAAATAAGAGTTTCCGATTAGGAAGAATATATTAACGTTAGTAGTAAAAGGTAGAATCTTTTTAGTTGTTTTAAATATTTTGGAGGACTATTCTACCTTTTTTTCCCTCTTCACTCCCTCTTTTGTTTTTTGGGATATTATATGCGAGCAGGCACCAGGCCCTTATTATAGGGTATTAAGCCTTTCAGGCAAAAACTTCGTTTAGGGGCATGTAACAAAACGCTATTCGATAGGAAGGTTTCTCCTTCCTAAATATGGGTCCCTTTTATTTTTCTGAGGCTTCTTTGACGTGTTAGTCTGTGACCACCATAACAATCTAGTAACCTTCTAGTAATATTATATTGACTAGCAGGCTATGATCATGAATGGATGGAATCTATAGAATTTTTGAGTGGACTCCTATATATGTTTTTAGAGACCAGAGTTTTATGTGATGTATTTTGTCCTTAATCTCATATAGCTCTTGTCTTGACGAGATACAGCAATGAGAAATCAGTTTAAATTGAGCTCGCCAATAAAGCATTCGAGTACCCCAGTAATTTGTTGCTAATACCACATGATGCTTCTCTGAAGTACTCAACCAACTATTTGTGCTATGCAGCAGAATAATGATAATAATTTGTTTTGACATGTATTATTTTTTTTAATTAACTTGTAAAATATTACAATTTTTAAATAAAAATGTTTATTCCTATGTGATGTGGATGACTTTCTGGTGTATTATGAAAATAATGCACATTTGACAGAAAAAATATGTGAGTTCAGGCTACAATCTGCACAAAAAAATATTATTGTATGCATATGAATGCACTTTCAAATATGTTTGCGAATGCAGTTTGGACAAAGACTGTTACCTCTGCCTTCTGGTAGAGTTCTTGCACTCACTAGAAAACTGCATAGAAATGCACAAAGAAGTCAAAACCAAAACACACCCAATTGGTGATCTCCACATTTTCAGGAACAGGCGCACCCATTTAGCATAAACCTCTCACCTCACAGTTCACAAGTTTGAGGGCTGCAGGGCACTGTCAGGAGACTCCAAGCACGTCACTCACACCTGCAGAGTGTAGCAGCACTACTTCTGTTCCACACCACCACAGGGTCTACCTGCCTGCTTCTGGCTGCTAGACAGGCAGTCGCTGTGGGGAAACATCCTTTACAACCCAACTTTTACCACGCAGTGCCTTTACGACGCAACTTTTACAACGCAAACCATTACAACGCATTGCGCTGGGGGGGCGCTCTAGGATAGGGAATAGATTTAATTTACTATCCAACACCTTCCCTAGTGTCCACGGGGACTGGAGTTGGAATAGTAAATTAAACTATTCACTATCCAGCACCCCAAAACGCTATGCGTTGTAAAGGCATGCGTTGTAAAAACCGCGTTGTAAAGTCATGCGTGGTAAAAGCATGCGTTGTAATGTCATACATCTGTCGCTGTGCAGTACCATACATGTATGATGCTCCAGAGCTAATAGAGTCCCCCACAAAGTACAGCACTTAAAGCTGACACCCTGATCTGCACTGGGTCTTCAAAGCCCTGATGACAAACAGCACAGGCTTGATTTCTCAGGTTCCCGCCTGCCTGCAGCTTCTATCCCTCCCTTTCCCACTTCATCACAGTGTGGGTCCCCACCCCTTGGGACAAGTTGGGAAAACCCACCCCCTATGACAAGTTGTGAAAGGGTGGGATGACCATGTCTCCATTCCCTGATTGACGTGAAGCCCCAGTACTACAGGGCTTCAGTCTAAACACCTGTGACTGATTTTATCCCTATGTCAATCGGTTGTGGAAACTGGTCCTTAAGGCTATGTGTTTGCTGAGCTGATGACTTTGGGTCTTCCTAGGACAGAAGCGTTGCTCAGCGTCATTGACTCGCGCTGAGAAGCATATTGGCAGTGTGCAGTGCAAAACTGGGTTCAGTCCACTTCAGAGATAGGGGGCGGGTATCCAAGACTATTAAAATAAAGCAATGCCGCCGAGAACCATATATTCACCACACTTACTAATAAACCACATCTTTACTATAGGTGTAGGTGTGTAAATACTTTGCTTCACTTACTCATACTATCATTCTCATGATCTATGCTTCAGTTCCTTTGGATCATTGATGAAAGGATACATCAATTAACCACTTCCGATAGTGACCTGTTCTTCTGTTTAAGTCAGTTTTCATCACTTAGCTCAAATATCAAAGCATAAAAGGGTTCCTGTACAAAATAACTGAAGTAACAACACTTACAAGAGAGGAAATACAATTACTTAAATGGCGGTGTGCAGCATCCATGGCCTGTGCAAGGAAAAGCAATGCATGGAATTTTAACACATGTAACAACAACTTTGCTTTTTGGCAATGGAAGCAAAGGTAAAAGGGACAGAGCTCTGCTGCCCTTGATGACAAACCTCCACTATTTAGTTGTGTTGTTTCAGGGTCCCAGCTAATGAAATCAAAAGGTTGGTTGTGTTTTAATCCAGTTTCATAAACTGTCAGGACACTCAGCTTTATATGTTTGAGTGGTAGTCTTTGATCCGGTTAAGGAAGTTGTTTTTTTAAGTATCAATCTACATATCTTCTGCATATTGATGGGAAGGGAGACTCTATGATTTGAAGAAATCCACAAGAGGTTCCAGATTGAATGTAAAAGAGATGGGGGGGTAGATCCTTGTGGAAACCCCAAGGGTGTTTACAGAGTCCTAATCACAAGGGGATAAAAGCGATGATGAAGAGTGAGGTCGATTGTAATATCAATAATGGCACCTCTATAAAAGAGAACATTGTCTTCAAAAGCCACCTGCATAATAAGGAACTCAAAGTAATGTATTTTCCTTGCAGCCTTACTCTCCGTTACTTTCGACATTTCTTCGCCTTTGTTTTTGCCATTGAGGAGATTAACAAGAACCCTGACCTTTTACCCAACATCACCCTGGGCTTTGAGGTCTTTGATTCATATCTCAGCGTTGCCCAAGTGACCCTAAGCACCATTGGATTATTATCAAGAAGAGAAGATTCAGTCCCAGTCCCTAACTACAGATGTCGGTCGAGAGGGGTCCTGGCTGCTGTCATTGGTGACATGTTATCAACCACATCCGCTGCTATGGCAACCATCACTGGGCTCTACAGGCACCTGCAGGTAAGAAGAAGCTTACTTATATGACACGCCGTAGACATTCTTTATTCTGAAACCAATACAAAGTGCATTTATGTTTCCTTTTAGGCACTTTGCATAAGGTTCAATCTCCAATCAATCAATCAGGCATTTATTAAGCACGACTACTCAGCTGTAAGGGTCTCAAGGTACCTGGGAGGGGCGGGGGTTAGCAGGTTCCAGTCCATCAAGGGGGGCTGTCACAGAGCCAGGTTTTGAGATTTCTTGCGAAGATGGGGAGCGATGTTGTCTGTCGGAGGTGGAGCAGAAGGGCGTTCCAGGCTCTGGCCATGAGGAAGCAGAAGGAGCGGCCTCCAGATCTGGTCTTTCTGATGCAGGGGACCACGACTTAGGAGATCTGGGATGATCGTAAGGTCCTCTGGAATTTGTGGAACTTGAGTGAGATGTTTAGGTATGCTGGTCCGGTGTTGTGGAGGGCCTTCTGTGTGCGGGTGAGCATCTTGAAGGTGACTCTAGCATCGATGGGGAGCCAGTGGAGTGTGTGCGGAAGCTGGGAGATGTGGCAGTGTCTTGGCAGGTCAAGGCCGAGTATTGCGGCGGTGTTCTGGATGTTCTGTAGCTTGTGAGTGAAGTTCTTGTTTATTCCGGCGTAGAGTGCATTGCCGTAGTCGAGTCTGCTGGTGACCAGGACATGAGTCACTGTCTTTTTTTGTTCAAAGGGGATCCATTTGAAGGTCTTACATCAGGGGTGGAGTGTGTGTGGAAGCAGGAGGACGAGACAGAGTGGATCTGGTTGTCCATTTTTAGCTTGGAGTCCAGGATGATTCCTAGGTTGCGTGAGTGGTCCGTGGGGGTGGATGGGCTTCAGAGATTAGGGGGGCCACCAGGTGTCATTCCAGGCATTCGCGTTTGGGCCTATGATGAGTACTTCTCTTTTGTTGGTGTTTAGTTGTAGGCAGCTGTTATTCATCCATTTGGAGACTTTTTCCATGCCTTCTCAAAAGTTGTGTCTGGCAGTATTGCGTTCGTTGGATAGGGAGGGGATGAGTTGGGGATTGTCTGCGTATGTCACAATGTTGAGTCCGTAGGTTCTGACGATGGGGGTGAGCGGAGCCATGTAGACGATGAACAGTGTAGGGCTAAGGGAGGACTCCTGGGGGACCGAGTGGAAAGGGAGGAAACTGACCCACTGCGTTCTGCCAGAGAGGAAGGAGCTGATCCAGTCGAGGGTCTTGTCTTGGATCCCTACATTGTGCAGTCTGCGCATTAGGGTGCAGTGAGAGACTGTGTCGAATGCCGCTGAGAGGTCAAGGAGGATGAGGGCTGCTGTTTCTTCTTTGTCCAGTAAGGTGCAGATGTTGTCTGCTGCGGTGAGAAGGGCGGTTTCCATACTGTAGTTTTTTCTGGAGCCGGATTGGGAGAAGTTGAGGATGTTGTGCTCTTCGATGAATGTGACATGTTGGCTGTTGATGGCTTTCTTGATGACTTTCACTGGGAATGGGGGCAGGCAGATGGGTCTGTAGTTTTTGAGGTCGGTGGGGTCCGGTCAGTGTTTCTACAGGAGGGGTTTGACCTCAGCGTCTTTCCAGTCATCAGGGAACGAGGCAGTTGCTATGGAGCGGTAGATGGTGTGGCAGAGCATGGGTGCGATGGTGTCGGAGGCTCTGTTGGAAATGTGGAGGGGGCAGGGGTCCGTGGGGTCCCGGAGTAGATTGACTTCATCGTCTTCAGTGTGTCTTCGGTGTTGAGGGCTGTCTAGTTGTCGATTGCTGGGAGGCAGGAGCAATGAGCTGATTGGGCGGCCGTGTTGGTTGTACTGGGGGGAGGGACCACAGGGGCAGCAGCGACATGGAAAAATGAGCAGAAAAAGGCAAAAAGAGAGGAAAGAGTGGGGATAAGGCAGTGAAAAGTTCAAGAAAAGTGGAGGAAAGACAGAAGTAGAGTGAGAGGGGGAGATGAAATCAGTGAAAAATGAGTGAAAACAGAGAAAGGACACAGAAGGAGAGTTAAAAGGGGGAGATTGAAATCAATGAAAAGCGGGTGAAAACAGAGAAAAAGAGCGGAGCGAGAGGTCCATAGGACCACTAGGGATGAGGCTCAGGTAAAACCTGCGGGTGGAGGAGGGCCTTGAACACGAACACTCAAGAGTGCACGGGTTCGGGGGAAGGCCTCACTTGATGGTGGAGCTGTGAGGAGGGAGAGCAATTTCACTGACAATGAAGTCTGTTTAAAGACTTTCAGTTGGTCTGGTCACAAGTCAGTCAGGACAGAGGGTGTTCTGTTCATCCACCTCCTCAGCTCTCAGTAGATCCCATGAGTGCCCAGGAGATGGTTGTGGTAGGAACAGCATGGATTATAAGAGAAGAAAGGGAAAAGATGCCTCTATAGTAGGGAGGTTTACATATTCATTATCTATTTATTTATTTAGAGCTTTGTATAGTACTAGCATTACCTGAGGGTATCAGAGTGCTCCTCATGAATACATGCTGGTAACAGTTTGCTTATGCAATCATTTCAGTTGAATTGAAACAAAACATATCAGATTATACTCATAATGGTGTGTAGCTGAAACTTGCAGTTTCTTGAGGAGATGGAGAACCTGTGGTCCACAGCCTCCTGTCCAGTAATATCCCACTGCCAACCTTACACTTAATTATTGTTAAGTAAGCAGGGTGCAAGGGGCATGTATGATACAGGTTAAAATGCATTTTTGCCTTCACTCTCAACCCTTACGACTAGACCTGTTTGCATTTTCCAGTTACAGTCCTTCACCTGCAGGTGACCCCTAGGAGGTGCCTTGAGGCAGTTGCCTCACAGCACCGTATGGGTGCCCAAGCTGGATGTAAGGAGATTCCTGGATGAAGGGAGTGATCTGGCATGAGAGGTGCCCATTCTATTGTAACACTTGCCATTGTTATACCTTCAAGTCTGCCTACAAGCATTCGTAATGTTGACACTTGGGCAACTGCCGAAGAACAAGCAGTTCAGTGCCTCTGTACAGACAAGAAGGAGCTATTCCATCGCAACCCCGGTGAAGAATGGAAGAATGCATGCAGTCCTCTAACCACCTACACACTTGTCTTTCTTGCCTTCAATTCCCTAGTCTGTATCCATACACTCCAGCAAACATGCTGTCACTCCCCTTGTACTCCTCTAGTGACCCATTCAGTACATTGTACTAATCCATTCACTGCGCCAAAACTCAAGCACTTATAAATTCACCTAGGCACTCTCCTTACAGTACTCTAATCGTTCAGTCAGTACCCAAGTGCTTATGCAGTTAGCCAGACCTTAGCACATTGTAGGAGAGTAGGTTCTACTTCCTATGGTTACCCCCTCTTTTTGCTGTGTTTCACTGGTTCTTTAACTTTAGTCTGGCTGTGGCCCTACTAATAAGGACCACAGCCTAGCTGTTCTCTCTCTAAATTGATTGCATGTACTTTAGGTACACACCATATTGGTTACTGAGTTACCTTGTGAGCCCCTAGTTCAGAGTACCTTACGTACAAAGGGCATAGGTACCCCAGTGACCTACCAGGGGCTAAAGCATTTATTATGCCACCCATGGGAAGCCTTCTAAAATGACACCACAGGTCTGCACTTGCAGCCTGGGTAAGGTAGTGGAAGCACCCCTTACTGGGATATAGTATACCTATATCCACGATTTAAAACAGACACGTGTTAACCTTTAAGTCACTCCTATGGCAGGCCTTGACAATCCTGAAGGCAGAGTGCTTGGTTTATGTGAGAGGGTACCCTAGCATGAGCTGAGCCCCTCTGCAGCTTTGGGAATCCCTTCCTTATAGCTGTTCTGTGATATGGCCATACCATTTACTCTTAAGTGCATTATAATCCTTGCGGCTAATGCTAACTTTGGTTTACCTTTATCAAACACTTTGGAATACAATCCACCGCCAGTTCTGGTGGCGGGGGTAGCATTCCACCCTTCTAGAGGGAGAGGAGATGTACACACTTACATTCCCGGTAAGAGTTTAAAAGAGCCCCAGTATCACAAAATGGATGCTGCTGCCACAGACACGAGTTTGACCTCCTGCTGCTGGATGAAACTCTGGCAGGGGAGCCCTGGTCAATAGGTTTCCCGCCCAGGGAGGTGCAAGCACCTCTCCAGACAGGCTTTCGTGTATTCGGGCAGGGTGTGTTGCATTCAGTGTATGCTTTTTAGACACTGCCTGGGGCACACAAGGTGCTCCATGCATTTCCCAATTTAAACCGGTTGCTGGTGCACTCAGCCCAGCTCTGGTGTAAAACTAGACATAGGGGAAGGGGTGTAACTACCCCCTCCCCAAGTCCTCCCATAGGTGGGACCCTAGAGTTAGTCCAACCCCTAAACTTACTATAAGTATAAGAACCCGGTCACTTAGACTTTAGATTACTCTGGACGAAACTCTGAAGATGAAATCCTGGACCTACAAAACTCCACATCAACTGGAAGATGGAAAAAATCTCCCTTGAAGTCAAGGAGTGACCTCCCTGTTCAAACAGGCACCTAAGAGCATCTTGCTGGTCTGCAGTTTCGAGGCTCCCGCTGGATCCCGAAGAATCTGCGACACAGGACACAGACTTTCAGACATCTCTGAGTCTGACATGAGATCCCCGCAAAGCTGAGACCCGCAGCCGACACGAGAGAAATGGGCCCGGAACTCCTGGACATCCTGCAAGTTTGCAAGTGCACCTACTTTCCAAAGTTTATTGAAGTTGTGCCTTGGGTTATTTGTTGCCCTTGCCCCGAGCACCTTTTGCTCTGAAGCTGAAAGCCCTACACTCCACGAGTGTTCCGTGGGCCTGCTTTCTTCACTGCAGCTCGAGGGTCCTTTGCGATCTCTGGTCCATTAACTAGTGGGTCCCGATGAAGGACAACCCTTTCTTTCTTGAACTTTCCAGGTTGCGCTACATGATCTCTGACTCCCATCCAAAGGGTGAGTCCCTCAGACCTTGCTGGTCTGCATCAGAGCCAATCTTTGCATCTTGCATGGGTTGCTGTTGCCAAGGCTTGTTCTGTCCAGCCTGGATTTTGACACTGCAGCACTCGAAATCCTTCATGGGACAGCTCAAATCCAGCTCCTGGTTGTTGTCGATGCCTCCTGGTCCTCGTGGCTGAAGAGTCCCAAGCTTCACCTACTTCACTTGAAAGCACCCAACATCAGCAGGAATCTGCTTGTCACCATCCTGGTCACTGGCTAGTGACCCAGACTCTGTACCCTCTGCTTTGAGGTTCTTCAGATCTCTGATCCACCCTTGGATTCACCCTGACTTTTCCTCTGGTCGCCTGAGCACTTCTTTGCCGCTCTCCAATGGAATCGACAACGAAACCCGACACGAAAAGGCACCTATGGGTCTTCACTCTCGAAGTGTCCTAGTCTAAAGGGGTTTCACCGTAGTCCCCTTCTAAGTGTCCTTAAACTGTAAAATTGTAAGTCAAACTTTCCTCATAGAAGTCTATGGTGATTTGCGGCTGTGTTTAGACACTGCACGCGTCCCCCGTGGGTCTCCTGCATCCCTACCTTGGTGGTTCCTGGTTGCCCCAGTGGTTCTACAGGCTCTAGGCGTCTTCTATCCCTCACATGGTTCTTATACCACTATTTTAGTATATGGTTTGTGAGGCCCCTAGGGCAAAATGTATAATGTGCTATTTACTGTGTGCTATTTAAAGTTCTTGTATTTAACTTTTGCCTCTAGCCTCATAGAGAGACTAGAGGGGTTGTGTTTAGAATAAATACATATATATTTGATATATACCTGGTGTGGTGCTCTTTCATTTGATCATTCAAGAGATTATAGACTGGTAAAACAAGCTGCTTTACATTCCTTCAAGACTTAGCCTGAAGGCTGCTCTCCACAGCTACCACTTGGATAGCTTTCTCTAAAGGTTGTCTGAAACCTCCCATCAGTAAGGGTTGTTTGGACTGGTGCAAGGTGCCCACTAAAATAGTGGACATCATATGCCAGGCCAACTTCTCACATTGGTGGCAGCGGTGGGATTCCAGCTTGCATTGTTTTACCACATAGTTTTGAGAATATCATTTGAAAAACCACTAAAGGTACCAGTATGTACATATAAACCACACTTATAATACAGTAAGTTCTACTGAACTTAAAGTTGTGAGTGGTAAGGGCCTAGCACACCCTCACTACTACTCAAGAGAGTTAAGTAGGAAACCAACTAGAGAAGGTAGTGCATACACCACACCTCACTAGTTATGACTTCAGATGGAGGCCCAATATGTCAGTAATTTACAGACATCGAAGTATGACACATTCCCTTTCTCTGAGGTATGGGCTCTGTGTACAGCTACAACTGAAGACTAGCAAAGGTGCCAACGCCCAATGCCTCAGAGAGGTACTACTGTTAGATAACCTGAAAAAGGCTTCAGAGCCTGGATGGATAGGAAGTGGGTTGGGAGCAGCAGATGAGGAAGATCCTAGTGGTCAAATCCCACAGGATTCAGACTCTGATGCTGCCCAGGAAGTTGACAATGAACTAGACCTGAATAACCCAGCTCCTACTGGAGATAAGGAATGTGAGAAGTTAGCCTGGCATATGATGTCCATTAGTTCTAGTGGACACCTTGCACCAGAATAATCGACCCTTATTGATGGTGGTTGTAAAGTCAACCTTATGGAAAGCTATCCTTGTGGTAGCATGAACCAGCAGTCATCAGGCTAAGACTTCAGTAGGCGAGTTAAGCAAGTTGTTTTAGAAATTATAATCCCTTGAGAACCAAATGAAAGGACACCACACAAGGTACATATCAAATATATCTGTATTTCATCTAAACACAACACCTGTGCACTCATTATGAGGTCAGAAGTAAAAATGCAATACAAGTCACTTAGTTAACTCCTTCCATGCTCATGACGAGCTCAGCTCGTCATGGCATATACCTCTCAGGTGCTCATGACGAGCTGAGCTCATCATGACCACACCCGTTTTCATTGCTGTCCAGCACAGCAGGGGAAACTATCAAGCAGCGATGTGGTTAATATACGATAAGTTGCATAGTATAGGTTATGCCCTAGGGGCCTCACAAACCATGTACTAAAATAGTGGTATAAGAACCACAAGAGAATTAGAAAGCGGGCCTGGGGCCTGTGAAATCACTGGGGCTAATCTAAACAACCAAAGGATAGGAAGTAGGAGGCCCACAGGAGACGCGTGCAGTGTCTAAACACAGCCGCGGGTTACCATTGACTTTCTATGGGAAACGTAAAAGTTACAAATATACAATTTAAGGACACTTCCCGATGAACTACAATGGAACCCTTTTAAACTAGGACCCACAGGAGCACTGGAGTACTCGTGTTACCTCACCCAGGAAAGCGGGGTGCATAGGTGTCTTTTCGTGGCGGGTTTTGTCGCTGTTTTCAAAGGAGAAGCTGCAATGAAGTGCTGCAGGCGACCAGAGGAAAAGTGTCCGGGTGGATCCAAGGGTGGATCAAAGATCTGAAAAATCTAAAAGCAGAAGGGACAGAGTCTGGGTCACTTGCCAGTGACCAGGAATGAACCAGGAAGGAACCAGGCGATGTCGGGTGATTTCAGGTGAAGAAGTGAAGTTTGTCTCTTCAGCCACGAGGACCAGGAGGTGTCGACAACAACCAGGAGCTGGATGTAAGCTGTCCCAAGAATGATCTAGTTGACTGCGGTGGCGGTATCCGTACTTGACCCAACAAGCCTTGGCAAACGCAACCCACGCAGGATGTCGAGAATGGCTTTGGTGTAGACCAGCAAGATCTGTGGCGTTTCTCCTTTGTAGGGAAGCTGGAGCAAGCCTGGAGCAACCAGGAAAGCAAGTTAGATGCAAAATGGAGTCTTCAGGGGGCTCACTAGCCAACAGACTAGGAACTGGGAAGACATGTCAAGCTGAAATGCAGGAGCGGGCCTCACGGGACCCTCGTGGAGTGTGGAGGCCTGAGCTTCAGTGTAAATGGTGCTCGGGTGAAGGGATTCTTGTACTCCAATGCACAAGTTACTGAGGCTTCAGGATCAGAGTACAAGTAGCAAAATGAAGGATGTCCAGGAGTTCCCGTCCCACGTCTCTCGTGTACGCCACATGCCTCAGCTTTGCTGTGGGTATGGGTCGGGGTGAGAGATGTCTGGATGTCCATGTCCTGTGTCAAAGATTCTTCGGGATCTAGCAGCAGCCTCAAAAATGCAGACCAGCAAAGTTGGTGTTGGAGCCTTTTTGAACAGGGTGGTCACTCCTTGACTACAATGGAGATATCTTCCATCTTCCAGTCAGAATGGAATATCGAAGGTCCAGGATATGTCTTTCAAAGATTTGTCCAGGGTAAACTAAAGTCCTAGGGACACAGCTCCTATACTTATACTAAGGTTGTGGGCTGGACTACCTGGAAGGTCCCTCCTATGGGTGGACCTGGTGCAGGGGGTGATTACACCCCCTTCCCTTTGTCCAGTTTCATGCCAGAGCTGGGACAGAGTGCCCCAGCAACTGATCTGAACCGGGCTATGCATGGAGCACCGTTTGTGCCCCAGGCAGTGTCTGGAAAGCATTCACTGAATGCAGCCATCCCTGCCCCAATACACTAAAAGCCTATCTGGGGAGGTGCTGGCACCTCCCTGGACAGGAAACCTATTGTACAGGCCTCCCCTTCTGGAGTTTCGTCCAGCAACAGGAGGTCAGACTCGTGTCTGTGGCAGCATCATCCATTTTGTGATGCTGAGGCTCTGTGTAACTTTAACCTGGTAAACCAGTAACTGCATGTCTCCTCCCTCTAGAAGGGTGGAAAGCTACCCCTGCCACCAGGACTGGTGGGGGGGGGGGGTAGTATTCCAAAGTGTTTGACACCTTACACGAGATGTTTCGATGAAGCCAAACCAAAGTTAGCATTAACCGCGAGGATTATAATGCACTTAAGAGTATATGGTATGGCTATATCAAAGAACAGCTATAAGGAGATGGTTCTGAAAGCTGCAGAGGGACTCACCTCATGCTAGGGCACCCTCTCGCATAAAACCAATCACTCTGCCTCCAGGATTGTTAAGGCCTGCCATAGGAGGGACTTATCGGTGTATATGTGTCTATATTTGTATATAGATATAGGTATACTATATCTAAGTAAGGGGTGATTACACCACTGTACCTAGGCTGTGTGAACAGACCTGTGGTGTCAGTTTGGGAGGCAAACCAGGGGTAGCATAATACATGCTGCAGCCCCTGGTAGGCCTAAGGTGCACCTATGTCCTGGGTTCCTAGAGTACACTATACAGGGGCTCACAAGGGTGACTCAGTAACCAATCTGGTATGTACCTAAAGTACATGGTAACAACTTAGAGAGAGAACAGCTGGGCTGTGGGTCTGATTGGCAGGCCCACAGCCACACTAAAGTCGAAAAACCAGAGAATCACAGCAAAACGTGGGGGTAACCATAGGAAGCAGACCCTACTCTTCTACACAACCCCCTCCTCCCCAAACGCAGGGACATTAAACTAACCTTGACCAGTTGAGTCTTCATGTTCTAAGTGTAAATATCTGGAGAGTCCATCTGCATTGGCATGGTTACTCCCAGGTCTATGTTCCACTGTAAAGTCCATACCCTGTAGGGAAATGGACCACCTGAGCAATTTGGGATTTTCACCCTTCATCTGTTTTAGCCTCAAGAGGGGCTTATGGTCTGTCTGAACTTTGAAGTGAGTACCAAACAAGTATGGCCTCAGCTTCTTCAGTGCCCAAACCACAGCAAAGGCCTCCCTCTCAATAGCTGACCAACATTTCTCTCTAGGGGGTCAGCCTTCTGCTTATAAAAGCTACTGGCTGGTCTTGACCATCTTTATTCAGTTGTGAAAGCATAGCACCTACCCCAACTCAGAAACATCTGTTTGAACAATTAATTCTTTGGAGTAGTCTGGACTTTGCAGAATTGGCGCAGTGCACATGGCCTGCTTCAGGTAATTAAATGCCTTTTGACAGCTGACTGTCCACTGAACTTTCTTTGGCATTTTCTTGGATGTTAAGTCATTAAGGGGTGTCACTATGGAACCATACCCCTTGACAAATTTCCTGTAACACCCAGTCAGGCCCAAGAAAGCTCTGACCTGAGTCTGGGTGGTTTGAGCAGTCCAGTCCATTATGGTCTGGATCTTGTTCTGCAATGGTTGAACCTGGTCTCCACATCCAAGGTGGCCCAGGTATACAACCTGACTCTGCCCTATCTGGCATTTGGTAGCCTTGATAGTTTGGCCTGCCTTTTGCAGGGCCTCCAAAACATTCTTCAGGTGGATCAGGTGATCTTCCCAGGTGGAGCTAAAGACAGCAATATCATCTAGATAAGATGCACAGTAGTCATCCAGACCAGAGAGGACTTGATTCACCAACCTTTGATATGTGACAGGTGCATTTTTCAGACTAAAGGGCATTACCACAAACTGATAATGCTCACCAGGAGTTGAAAATGCTGTCGTTGGCTTTGCATCATCAGCTAGTCTGATCTGCCAGTTGCCAGCTGTCAGGTCAAATGTGCTCAAAAATTTGGAAGATGCCAATCGGTCAATGAGCTCATCTGCCCTGGGTATTGGATGGGTATTTCTATTTTTAAATTAAAATCAAAACCAGAGGGGTGGCGGTCCCCAGGGCTGCGGGGGGACGTGAGCCCCACGCATAGTTTACAAAAAAGCCCCGGGGTGGCGGCCCCCGCTATCATAATTACTTTGCCCTGGGGGGTGGCATCCCTGGGGCAGTGTGGGGGGGATTGAGCCCCCCCCCACACTTTTTTTTCATTATGCCCCGGAATTTGGTCTCCCCGGGGGCTAATTGGAAAAAAAGCAGACTGGTTCTTTTTTTTCATGGGGTACGTGCACCTACCTGTATCCCGCAATATAAAAAAAAATGTTTGGCCTTGGGGGTCCTTGTGGGACCCCCTGAGCAGGCCTAGGGGGTCAGGGTATTTCTACCCTGCCCCCTTTGCGTGTTTTGCATGTTTGTTTCACTGCTTTCTTCTGCCTCGGTTCTATCGAGGCACAAGATGGCTGCCAACACTTCCTGATTTGGAGTGTTGACAGACAGTTGACAGCCAATCAGCATGCAGCTCGTGCTTGGGAAGGTACAGAGTACAGTACAAAGTACTGAACTCTCTCTCTAGATATCGCTATGATTTTACTTGTGATTTTCTCAGGAACTACTGAACGGATTTACACCATTTAACAAAAAGAACAATCTGCGAACCAAACTCTACCTTTCTGCCAAATTTGGTGTAATTCCGTTCTGCCGTTCGGGCTGTAGCCCTGGCTAAAGGTCCCTATGGAAAATTGCATGGGGAAAACACATGTTGGGCCCCCCTTTTTCTCAGCCCCCACTTGACGAATCACCCCCAAACTTGCAGGGAAGGAGCGGAACCAAGCAGGCAATTTTCTTGCAGAAATTTGCGAAGATCTGTCCACCGGCGCCAAAGTTATTCCAAATAGAATGTTGTGGATTTCCTATGGAAACTAGGTCCTAACTATAACTACCTACTGGCGACCACCGTAGGTAATATCTATATATATATATATATATATATATATATATATATATATATATATATTACCTACTGGCGGTCGCCAGTAGGTATATATAGTTAGGATTTTTTCCCTATGGGATTTTTGAAAATTCTATGTCTAATAACTTTGGCGTTTGTGGACGGAATTGGCTGAAATTTTCAGGAAAATGGAACATTTTGTTTCTGAGCAGCCCCTGAAAATTTGGGGGGGGGTTCGTCCAGGGGGGGCCGAGAAAAAAGGGGGGTCCCAAAACGTGTTTTTAACATTGAGTTTTCCATAGGGCGGTTAGCCTCACTTTTAGCCCGAACGGCTGAATGGATTTGCACGAAACTTGGCAAAATTGTAGGGACTGGTAGCCCGATGTGCCTTTTGTAGGTCTCAATATATGTGCTCCAGTGGATTTTGAGAAATTAACGTTTAAAAAAAGATATATATCTGTAAGCGCGGACCAGGCAGCGCCCCGGTTCGCGGACCTTAAGCGTATCGGAACTTCGCGTAGCGAAGCTGATTGGCTTTCCGGTGTCTGTCAACATTCTAAACAGTCCGGAGCGGCCGCCATCTTGTCTCTCGGTAGGATCGAGAGACAAGAGGAGGCCAAAACAAAGGGGGAAATAACTATAAGGGGGCATAGTAGATCCTCGCTGACCCCCTAGGTTTAATGTGGAGGTTTTAAAGGGGCCCCGCGAAGCAAAAAAAAAAAAATTTTTTTTGTTTTTTTTCGTGGTTAGCGCCCGGTACGCGAACCGGGAAGCGTTCTGGGGAGCGTACCACAATGAAAAATAAATGATAGACTTTTCAAATGCTGTATGTTAATTGATTGTTGGTTTTGTTGATTATTTTTTATTTTTTTTAATTTTTTAAGCTTTTTTTATTGTGTTTCATAATTTATTAAACTTTCTAACATTTCATTGTCAGAAATTTCATAATAATCATGGAATATAGATTGTAGTCTCTGAGGTTGTAAAATGTCCTCATTTGCAAGGAGGTTATCTACTGCTTGTACACATTGCAGTAGTTCTTGGTCCCAAGTTTCATCCATAAATTCAATCTCTTTTGGATCAATGATTTCTGTGTTGGACTCTGGAAGGACAATTTCAAATGAAATGTTTTGTTCACTTTCCATTTTCCCTGAAATTTGCATAAAAAAATATATATTAGTAGAGGTAGGGCACTGTTGGGATTAATTTTAGATAGGTAGTTTTTAACAGAGAATTTATCTTTGGGCAGTGTATAGTATCAGAGTGGAAGTAGGAATATAAAAAAGTGTATCTAAATTTATAAGTACTACAGAGGGATAGTATATAACTAACAGAAAAAGTTTGCCATATTAACTTAAAGTGCACAATATACTTCAGTTTTAAAAATAACAACTTACCTTTAAAAAGAAGTTGAAGTTATTAATGAAAATCCTATTGAAATGTACACCAGGAAGTAGTAGTCAAAATGGCTGTGTTTCCTTCTCTTCCTTTATATATATTCGGGTACATAACCAATCAAATGTCAGGTAAAAAAAGTAGAAAATGAAAGTAACATTTTAATTGGTTGTCAATTCCAACATTTCAGATGTGTTTTGTGAAGTAATTTACCTCACGGTATTTAGAGAGGTCTACAGGCTAAATGGCTAAATGGAATTCCAATCAAATTTGTGAAAATGGTAGGGATTGGTATGTAGTATGAGCTAATCTATATTTGGTGAAATTGTCTCAAGTGGCTTTTCTGTGAACTACTTTCCCACCTTTTTTGATGGTGCGCTTCCCAGGGAGCGACCCGGTACGCGAACCGTTGAGCGCCCCGGTTCGCGTACCTTAAGCGTTCCGGGAGTCCACCATTTTGTGTTTCGGTCGAATTAAGATACAAGATGGAGGGCAAATAATGTTCAGAATGGGTAGAAGGGGGCACGGTAGACTTATCTTGACCCCCTAGGTTTTCTGAGGGTGGCTGAGGAGGTTTATATGTGCGAAAAAAAAACATTTTTTTAAAAAATTTGGCGAGGTTAGCTCCCGGTTCGCGTACCGGGTAGCGCCCCCGGGAGCGTACTTTGTTGAAAATTAGTGAAAAATGTTAGAGTTAAATAATAATTGTGAGTGATCAGATGTAGGGTAGCTCTGAGAAGAGCTTTTGGGTTTATGGTACATTTAGGTACTTATAAGTAGGTACCAATGCACATTTTTAAATTCAGAGTGAAAATTCTGTTGCCCTCATCTGAGAAGTGAACTCCATCTCCTCTGTAGATATCTTGCATGTAGTAACGCAAGTTATTGTTGTACAGGGAGCCCATTCCATGGTCTCTCATGTAAGCTGAAACAGATTTGTTTACATGCTTCCTCGACTTCTCAATTTGTGGACAAAATTGGTTTGACCACCTCCATTTCTGTCTTTGGCATATATTTGAATATACCAAGGCAGTCTGAGGAAAAAGTGCCATTAATTGCTCAAAGGTGTCCTTTAAAAGCATTTCCAGACCTACACCAGTCAAAGTGCCCAAGTCATTACCTCCACAGTGCACAATTAACAGGTCAGGTTTTGGCAAATGCATAAAGGTTTTCACCAATGGTATCAATTGGTGACATTTTAATCCTCTGTGGCCAAACCACTTAATTTCCACATCTTGTAAATTGAGGTTAGGTAAATTCCTGCTTTCAACGTACCTTTGAGCCCAGTGAATATAACTATGACCAACAATCCAGACAGAAAACATGGTGAGAGAAGGTTCTCCTGCAGTCAGATGAAGTGTGGCAATGAAATGGCAGTTGAAAAAATGAGAGTTTGAAATGAAAAAAACTGTGGAGTTTCTGTGTTTATGAAGCAGTAACAGTGATTGGTGGATTTTGATTGATGAAAACAGAAAGTTAGGGTGTACAGATGTGTTGTTTGAAAGATGTATTTTGAGTGGTCAATAAAAAATCATTAAATGAAAGAAAGCACTGGATATGCAGGTGCACTGAGAGTTCAGAGTTCAATTGCAACATTGTTGTGTGAACTTGCAAACACCAGAGTTTCTCCAAGAGGTGGTTGCTATGGAAAATAGGCAGAAAGGGCAGAGGGGGAAGGGTTTTCATTTAAAAAAAAATGAGGGAAGAGTTTTGATTGGGTGACATGAGAAATATGTGTGAAGAATTACAGCATTTCTGTGCTTTTGATAGCTGCAGACTCTGGAGTGCATACCTTTTGCTCTGCTGAAGACAAATTGGTGTGTTTCTGAGACTGTTTTCAAACTCAAAGTATTTGCTAAGGTGAGAAAATATTTCTTTACTTTAGATAGAGAATAGTGTGCTTTAATGAGAAAATTATGATTTATGTGGCGCAAATTGCTTGTAAATATGCTCTCACATGTGCATGGAAAATTTTGATTTTGAATGTTTGTGCTACATAGCCATGTTAAAAGTGACGCAACCATGCTGGAAAGCCAATCAAAAAATGATTTCATGTGTTTTAATGACATTTTAAGTCATTTTCTGATGTGCAGTGTTTAGAAATTATGATTTGAAAATCGTTTTTGTGGAAAAGGAATTGTTTTTAAATTCATGACAGGGATATAATGGTGTATGGTTCTTTATAAGGCAATTGACTGTCCCTGATGTTATTTTTCTCATTTTAGTGTAAGACCTTTCTCTGTGGCGCAAATTGCTTGTAAATATGCTCTCACATGTGCATGGAAAATTTAGATTTTGAATGTTTGTGTTAAATAGCCATGTTAAAAGTGACTAAACCATGCTGGGAAGGCAATCAAAAAACGCTTTCATGTGTTTTAATGACATTTTAAGTCATTTTCCCATGTGCAGTGTTTAGAAATTATGATTTTAAAATCGTTTTTGGGCAAAAGGAATTGTTTATAAAATCATGACAAGGACATAATGGTGTATGGTTCTTTATAAGGCAATTGACTGTTCCTGATGTTATTTTTCTCATTTTAGTGTAAGACCTTTCTCTGTGGCGCAAATTGCTTGTAAATATGCTCTTACATGTGCATGAAAATTTTAATTTTGAATGTTTGTGTTACATAGCCATGATAAAAGTGACCCAACCATGCAGGAAAGCCAATCAAAAAACGCTTTCATGTGTTTCAATGACATTTTAAGTCATTTTCTCATGTGCAGTGTTTTGAAATTATGATTTGAAAATCGTTTTTGGGAAAAAGGAATTGTTTTTAAATTCATGAGAAGGACATAATGGTGTATGGTTCTTTATAAGGCAATTGACTGTCCCTGATGTTATTTTTCCCATTTTAATGTAAGACCTTTCTTTGTGGCGCAAATTGCTTGTAAATATGCTCCCACCTGTGCATGGAAAATTTTGATTTTGAATGTTTGTGTTACATAGCCATGTTAAAAGTGACCCTACCATGCAGGAAAGCCAATCAAAAAACGCTTTTATGTGTCTTAAGGACAATTTAAGTAATTTTCCCATGTGTAGTGTTTTGAAGTTATGATTTGAAAATCGTTGTTGAGGTAAAGGAATGTTGTTAAAATGTATGTGCGCCATATGCCCCCAAATTTATTTTTCAGGGTTGCAGCAGGGTGTTCTTGAGACACCCCTGCACCTTTGGAATAAATTCCTAATTTGTGATGAGCAAATTGTTAATCGCAAATTGCACCTTCATTTATATGAGCCTCCTAGCCCATGGAAATGAATGGGTAATTTGCAATTAGCAATTTTCTCAAAGCAAATTTGGAATGGTAAAGAATCGCTATTTATTCCTTAAAATTCGCTTTTTTGGAAATGCAAAATAGTTATATGATACATATGGCGGTTGATGTCTAACAAGATAAGAAGCTTACGGATACATTTATGATGACTGGCGCAATGAAGTAGAAATCACTTACTTCATTGGTAGGCCTTTACAATAAATTATCTCTTCTGTATTCTTCATCAAGCGTAACTTTAATCTGCAATCCTGAGTAGGCCTCACCTTAAACAAACCTCTGGATAGGCCACATCTTATTGTCATCCTGAATTAATCATTTAAAATGCTAGGGACAGATTTATGATAGGTGTATACCTCTTTTGTGCCACTTAGAAAACATTGTCCATGGGGAAATGACTTAAAATGTCCTTAAGACACATGAATGTGTTATTTTAAAACGTTTGCAAATTTTTTGGGTCACTTTCAACATGGCTATGTGTCTGAAACAGTCAAAATCTAAATTTGCAATGCACAGGTGGGAGCATATTTACAAGGAATGTGCTTCATGGGGAAAGGTCTTATAATGTAATATGGGAAAAATGACATTAGAGATACTGAAATGCCTTATAGAGAAGCATACACCATTATGTCCTTGTCATAAATTTGCAAACCATTACTTTTCCCCAAAAACGATTTTCAAATTATATTTTGAAAACACTGCACATGTGGAAATTACTTAAAATGTCAATAATTCAAAATTTGTGATTCCTTAAATGCAATGTATCAAAAAAAAAATATGTAAAAAATGATATTAAGGATTTGGAAACTACCACCAACTTCTAGTTTGTGGTAATTTGCGAATTCTTTTCAAAAAGCATTTTTTTCAACAAAAAAAAAGGTCCCATATGACGCCCATACATGCCATTAGGGCATGTAGGTGTGCCATGTGCTCCCAAATTTCTTTTTCAGGGGTGCAGCAGGGTGTTCCTAAGATACCCCTGCACGCTTGAAAAAAATCCTATTTTGTGATGAGCTAATTGCTAATCACAAATTGCAACATTAATTCCTATGAGCCTCCTAGCCCATGGAAATGAATGGGTAATTTGCAATTAGCAATTTGCTCATTGCAAATTAGGAATAGTAAAGAATTGCTATTTATTCCTTAAAATTTGCTATTTAGGAAATGCAAAATAGTTTGATGGTACATATGGTGGTTCATCTGTAACAAGATAAGAAGCTTAGGGATACATTTATGATGACTGGCGCAATAAAGTGCACATTACTTACTTCATTGGTAGTCCTTTATATGTATTATCTCCTCTGTATTCTTCATCAAGCGTAACTTTAATCTGCAATCCTGAGTAGGCCTCACCTTAAACAAACCTCTGGATAGGACACACTTTATTGTCATCCTGGATTAATCATTTAAAATGCTAGGGATAGATTTATGATAGGTGTATGCCTTTTTTCTGCCACTGTGCGTCACTTTTATGATGCAGCGGTGGTGCATAATATTTGCTATGAGGTGACAACATTAAAAATTGATGCATTTAGGCAGATATGTCATAGTGTAAAAAAAAAACGTACCACATAAAACCCAATCAGCAGTAATGCAAAAGATGTACCATGTCGCAAGACAGGCCTCACTTGGGGCCATATGTATCAAGCTAATTAGCATTTGCAAAGATCAAAATTCTATGAATTTCGGCCTTTGAGAATGTTAATTAGACAAATGGTATGTATCAAACAACTTTGATGCAAAATAAGGAGTAGCAAAATTTGCTATTCCTTATTTTGCGATTGCACTGAAGCATTTGTAAATTTTGTGACTACTTAAATGCAATGTATCAAACAAAAACTATGTAAAAAATGACATTAAGGATTTGGAAACTATTGTGGTAAATTAGTGGTAATTTGTGAATTCTTTTCAAAAAGCTTTTTTTCAAAAAAACAAAAGGTGCCATATGACGCCAACACATGCCCTTAAGGCATGTATGTGTGCCATATGCCCCTAAATTTGTTTTTCAGGGGTGCAGCAGGTGTTGTTGAGACACCCCTGCACCCTTGGAAAAATTCCTACTTTGTGATGAGCAAATTGCTAATCGCAAATTAAACCTTCATTCATATTAGCCTCCTAGGCCATGGAAATGAATGGGTAACTTGCAATTAGCAATTTGCTCATCGCAAATTAGGAATGGTAAAGAATCGCTATTTATTCCTTAAAATTCGCTATTTAGAAAATGTAAAATCTTTTGATGATACATATGGCAGTTCATCTGTAACAAGATAAGAAGCTTAGGGATAGATTTATGATGACTGGCGCATCACCAGGGATGTGACAGTCATCCTGCGCCACTGTTCCGCCACCCATGTTGTGCTGCATTTACAATGCGGCGCAGCATGGGGCAAAAACGGCACAGATGCGTGACGCATCTGTGCCGTAAAGGTGGCGCATTGCTGGAGTTGTATCGCAAGTGCGATGCAGCTCCAGCAAGGCTCAGGGGTGCCCCATCTCTACAATGCTGCGTCAAGACCTATGCCAGCTTCAAGCAGGTGCAGGGTTTTGACGCAGCTTTCTCCTATCTGATTGTAAGTAGTGTGTTATGTTTTTGATCACTATTACTGATTTACTGTTTGATAATAATGTTTATTAATATTTTTTATTATATTTTTCCTCAGACTCAACTGCAGATCATTTCAAGATTACAATATGCCTACAATACTAAGACAGATAAAGGCTGCAAAACGTCAAAGACAGCAGGAGAAAAAAAAAACGCAGCAGTCCTCTAACAAAAAGATTTCTCAAGCCACGAAGAAAGCACCGGGTAAGAGCTCTAAATATTTCATAAGAAATATTTATAATAAAAAAAATATTACTACAGAAAATGTTTCAATCCATAACACGAGAAGTAAATCAAATGGAAAGAAAAGGACAAATGAAAATGTTACTGCTAGAGCAAGAGATAAATCTGTGCATGATAGTAGAAGGAAACAACAGTTTAGGGAGATTCGTAAACGAATGTTCCGTAACAGGATAATTGGCAATTTGTTAAAAAATATTAAGAAAGGTCAACAGAAACTAGTTTTTTATAAGAGAAAAAAAAAAGTTGAGAAAGTTATTGATCAGGCATTTGAAATTAAACGTAAGTTATTTATTTTGATAATCAATAGAATTAGGAAGCTAAACAAGGCAATTTTTGATTTCAAAAGAAATAGTAGATGGAAGAGAATAGTTAATCGTAGTAATTTTTGTGAAGTTTTTTCTGGAGAATGGATACATAGTTCAAGCTGTGAGGCATTTTTTAATGAAGAGAGTTATTTCCAGGATAATGATTTGGTGCATGCAGTTGACATCAGTGGTCGTGCTTATGAAGTGAAAGATGGTTGTCCAGTTGAAAAAGAAAAACTTGTGACAACAGAGGCAGAAGAGTTGTTAGGTAATGAGGTTTTAGGAAGACGTGCTAAGGGTCCTGTGTACACCTGGAAGTGTAGTAGTATTTGCAGTGTGCGACAGGATTCCATCAATTTGCTTTGTGATTTTGTACGGTCATTTAACAAAAAAAGTTTGAAGCAGAAAATGAGGTTGTTGCAAGAATTAGATCCTTGCAGAGTAAGAGAAGTGACAGGTTTGCATGGTCATTCACTGGCTTGTCTTTCCAGGAGAGTATGCCAGAGTGTTTTTCATCACTTCAGGATGCTAGCAGTGCATCATAACAAAGTGAGGAAGTTAGTTAGACTGTTGTATTATGCTAAGAGTCCAGCAATTATGCTGAAACAATTATGCGCTGCTCTTTTGCATGGTTCTGAAATAGATGTGAAGAATATATGTGAAGAAATTGAGTTTTGTTACTTTGGAAGTAAAGAGGAGAATGTTGAAATTGAGCAAGAAGTAGAGGGTCATTTGGAAGATAGTGTACATGTTTCCAGTACAGATAATTTCTAGAGGGAAATTGCGACGTTTGACATGAAATCAAGTGAGAGGCCTAATTTCACTTGTGTGTGTTGTAGACGCACTTATTATAAGAATCAGACTAAGTTAGTGGATTTATATGCAAAAAGTGAAAGGGAAAATAATAGTGAATGGAAGGATTTTGCAACATACTTGATGGTAGAAAATTGTTTTGATTTGGGATTGGATCAACGTGTGTGTACTTATTGTTGTAACAAATTAAAACAAAACCAGATGCCTGCTAGAGCAGTTCATAATAATCTGGAATTGGTTGAGATTCCTTCTGAATTGAAGGACTTAAATACTTATGAATCTATTTTGATTCAAAGTATCCATCCCTTTCAGGCTATTGTAAGAATGGAGCCAAAGACAGGGAAATTGCCTCCATCAGATTTACAGAAAGGATTAAAGGGAAGAGTTGTTTATTTGCCTCTAGATTTCAAGAAAAACATTAACACAATTGTAGTAGAAAAAGTGGAAGAGGAACCTCTGGTTATCTTAGTTAATGGGGTTCCGACAAAGAATAAGAAAATATGGCAAGATTTAGTAGATGTTAGGAAAGTTAAAAAGGCAACATTGTATTTGAAAAAAAATAATAAATACTATAAGAATGTATATGTTGCAGAAGAGGAAGTAAGTGAGGAAGAGGATAGCGATTTGTGTGCTGGTCAAATTGAGAAAGTAGAACCCTCTACTAGTGAGGAAATATATGAACATTATAGTGTTCATCCTTTGCATTCGAAGGAAGTCATGGGGAATGCTATTGAGTTGTTTCAAATGAAACAAGCCAAAGGGAGTCCCATTAGTGTTTGGGAGGAAAGTTTGGAAGCTCGGTGTTTCCCACAGCTTTTTCCAACAGGTCAGGGAGGAAGATATGATGAGCGACCTCATCAAATTCCTGCTTCTGAATACCGGACTTTGCGATTGTATGCAGGAGATGCTAGGTTTCGACAATGCATTCCCTATTTGTTTCATCTCCTGTTTGAAAGCGATCTGTCTGGACTGTCATATGCAGTGAACCACATCTTGAAAAGTGGTATACACATGCAAAACATCTCTGCAAGTGACTTTATGGATAAAGTGAATGTCCAAGATAGTATTTTGGATTCTCACCTGATTAATCTCATGGCGTGTCAGCGTGGTACTAATGAGTACTGGTACCGTCGTCATGGTGATTTAAAATGTATGCTGAGGAACTTAGGTACTCCCACATGGTTTCTCACTCTGAGCTGTGCCGAGTATGGCTGGGAAGACTTACTTGAATTTCTACGAGAGGCAAATGCTAACGTAGAAAACATCGAATTCAAGACACCCGGAGAACTGTGCTCTTTGGATCCAGTCAATGTATGTAGGTACTTCAATCATAGATTTGAAGCTATGATGTCTTTCATCATGAATAAGAAGAATCCACCTCTTGGAGAGGTGTTGGATTTCTTCTGGAGAAAGGAGTACCAAGCAAGAGGTGCTCCTCATATACATATGTTGCTGTGGATCAAGGATGCACCTAAATTTGGAACGGATCCAGAAGACTCAGTGATGAGTTTCATCCAACAGTATTCTACGTGTGCTGTTCCAAACGCAAAGGAGAAGAAAAGCCTAAGAGAAAAAGTTCTGCGTTTCCAAAGCCATCGATGTGGAAAGTACTGCCGACGTAAATTCCGAAACAAAGACAAGTTCTACACCAAATGTCGTTTCGGCTTTCCACGACCGGTGATTTCTAAAGGAAGAGTAAACAGTTTGATGTCTTCGCTGCGACACAATGTGATGAAGAAATCACCTAAAAACACATACAATTTGAAGAGGAACGAAGAGTCCAAGTACATCAACGACTACAACCCGGTGATTTTGTCCATGTGGAATGCTAACATGGATATACAGTTTGTGGCTGATAACTGTATGGCTGTGGCTCGGTATGTGACGTCTTACATCACCAAAAAAGAGAAGACAGAATTGAAGGATATGTGGGAGGACATTTCCCATGAAAAGAGCCTCAGCAAGAAGTTGTACAGTTTCAGTCTGAAGATGTTGTCGCATCGAGAAATCGGAGCGTACGAATGTTCTGACCGGTTGTCTTCAGCAAGTCTCTATGCCAAGTCCAGGAGTATCGTTTGGGCGAGTCTTGGTCTTGCTGCAACGCGTAATCGAGTTCTCAAACCTGTGTGGGAAATTGAGTATTTGGCGGAAAAGGAGCCAAACAGTACCGACATTTTGAAGACAAACATGTTGGATACATATTATCCAAATCGAAGCAGTCACCTAGAGAATGTTTGTCTGTATGAGGTTCTGCAAAATTACATGTTCAAGAGGAACATCAAAGAAGATACTGAGAAAGGAGTGTATGCTGTAATAGGAAGTGAGGGATGTCTGGTCAAGCAAAGAAAATGCCACTTGATAAACCATCGAAAATTGAGTGGCGAATCTCCTGAAAAAAAGGAGTTTTTCTATTTAGCACTTTTGCAACTTTTCAAGCCTTGGCGTGCAGAAGAGGAACTGCTTGGAGATTTCCTCTGTTACGAAGACTCTTTCAATGCCGCCAAGGAGACCATAGAATGTCCTGCTTTTCCCAAATATGTAGAAATGTTGAATGCGGAAATTGAGCAGGAAGCAACGATTGCAGCCGAGATTGCCAGAGACAGTTCTCAGGACAGTCAGAGTTCTGCTTCATTGAGTCAGGATCCACTAGGAGGACCTCTTATTGAAAATGAAGCTGCCACTGCTATGAATGAAGTGGAAAGAGCCATGGCACATGCTCAAGAGGATGCGGTTAACTTAGAAGAGTTGGAAAGGCAACTCAACGTTGAGCAGAGGAAAATATATGACGAAGTTACCATGCAAATTGATCATGGATTAAGTCATGATAAGAAAGAGTGCTCATGTACGTCGTTGAAGCCTGTCCGACTGTACGTGAGTGGAGAAGCGGGAACTGGAAAAAGTTTCCTCATTAAAGCAATTTCATGCTATTTGCAGGAAAGGACAGAGTCATCGCTGTCTTGTGTTGTCACTGCTCCAACTGGACTGGCAGCACATAATATTAAAGGGATTACTTTACATCGTTTACTGATGCTGCCAGTGGAGCATGACAACAAATTAGAATATCACAAGCTATCTGGAGATGCTTGTTTTGAAGTTTCAAGAATCTTGAGGAAAATGAAACTTCTTATCATTGACGAAGTAAGCATGGTTTCCAATGTCATGCTTGCCTTTGTGCATTTGAGGATGCAAGAAGTTCTCAAAACAGAGTATGATGTGTTATTTGGTGGCAAACACATCATTGTTTTCGGAGATCTTCTACAGCTGACACCAGTGAAAGGGCAACCTGTGTTCAAAATGCTCACGCATGAAGATACCAGGAAGTGCCTAGGCAGCATTGGCAACGTCAATATATGGTTAAACTTCAATTATGCTGAACTGCATGAAAATATGCGTCAGGCGAAGGATGAAGTTTACAAGACTATTCTACAAGATGTTAGAATTGGAAAAGTGACCGAGCATGGGAAAGAAGCTTTACATGCACGATTACTGTCAAATTTGTATCCAGAACAAGATGTTGTGCCTGAGAATATTTTTCAGAAAATTACTGATAAGAAATCTGGAATATGTTTGATGCCAACTCTTGCAGAATGTGCCAAATTCAACAACAAAATGTTGAATTTAGAAAAGCAAGAGATTGTGAAACTGGAAGCTATTGACAGAGTAGAGCATATGGGATCAACAATTATTTTGTCTGAGAATCTGAAAACAAAATTGGATTCATTAGAGAAGACTATATCTAAAACTGCAGGTTTTGAAAAGACTCTGAATGTGTGCTTGAACTGCCGTATAATTTTAAGAAGGAATTTACATGTTGAAAGAGGTCTGGTAAATGGGTCAATGGGTAATGTTGTTGATTTTGTAAAATACAGAAATAGAGATGGAATTGAATTTTTAAAAATTAAATTTGATGGCATTGAGGAAGTACAGCTAATTGGTCGTTGCTCTGCTAGATTTTTGCTTGTGAAAGACTTATATGTTCGCCGTAAGCAGTTTCCTGTTTGCTTGGCATATGCGGTGACAATCCATAAATCGCAAGGTTTAAGTGTAGACTGTGCATTGGTGAATATTGGCAGTTCTGTGTTCAAGGAGGGTATGGCATACGTGGCATTGTCACGAGTTAGAACTTTATCGGGATTGTACTTGATTGAGTGTGATGTCACAAACATTTGTGCGGATCTAGATTGTGTTAAGGAATACAATAGGTTAAGAAGAGAGTATGCGCCACATTTGCCTCAGTATCCTTTGTTTGAGAAACGTGTGGTAGGCCGGAAACGAAGAAATGTGACCAATACTGGGGAGGTTGTAGCAAAAAGACGAAAAGTCGATGAACCTAAAATTACAAGCAGAAACAAAGAGGATTCTGTTGAAGATGTTGTTGGTTTTCAGTTTGAAAACAGTTCTGGTGTCAACTGCTATGCTAATGTAGTAATTAATGTTTTGTTTTCTCTAAAAAATGTAAAAGAAGAGATTGTGGTCAATTCTGATCAAAGATTTTGCAGTTTGTTAAATTCTGTGTTAGAGAAATGTACCACTGATAGAAGAAACATAGAAAGTGTGTCTGAAATTAGAAATCTGTTAGATAGATGTTCAGGCCAAACACAATTCTCTCAAAATATTCAGCAAGATTGTCAGGAGTTTTTAATGTATATGCTTGATGTATTACATGCTGAAGGTGTAGATGTAGATCAGCTGTTTGGGCTTTCTTATCAATGGCAGCATGACTGCGAGAACTGTATGGTATCAAGTACTACTAGTGTAGACTCAGAAAGATTTATATATTTAACTTTGCCAGACAGTAAATCAGTCTCCTTTAATAAGCTAGTAAAAGCTGCTAATCACAACATGGAGTGTAGCCAATGTAAATCTGAAATGATGTCCACATTATTTATACGAACATATGGCCAGTACGTCATTTTAATGTTCCAACGATGTAGGCCTGATGGAACAAAATTGACAACTTTAATAAAAAAATTTGTAGCTTCGCAGTTGTCAATATCAGGAAGGACTTTTGTAACTACAGCAATTATATATCATGACGGCCCTTCAATATCATCAGGACATTACACAGCTTATTTAAAGTCTAGAAATGGCTGGTCATTCTGCAATGATTCTGTTTTAATTTTCAAAAAAAAATTGCCGTATGACCTTAAAAACTCTTACCTGGTGTTTTTAAAACCAAAATTTTAGGGAAATAATCTCGGGATGTGCTCTGTGGAATTTCAAGAAGTTCTAATGGCTCCTACACAATTTGGCCTTGAGGATAAGTGTAGTTCAGAGACATAACTTCTAATCATAGGATTGGACATCATGGAGATATATGTGCACTTTGAATGAGTTCAGAAAAACTGTTTCTTTTCATAAGCTAATTGAAGCAGCCAATCAAAACATGGAGTAGAGGGAATGTAAGTCTGCAATGCTGTCTACTGTTTTACATTGCTTTGAGATTAAAAGTGATGTAGAGAATTAAATAATTGTACTACTCATAGAGGTAGTGTAAGTCTGCTTCATATTAAGCAGTATCAGTGTCATAGGAAATGTAGAACATGACTGAGCAAGAAGGGGAAGATATTACTATTCCAGGATTGTGAAAATGATCTTCAACATTTTAATTGTGAAAGTTGCGGAAATGCCAAATGATGGGATTGGCTTACAAGAAATCCAAGAGTTATAAATATCTCTGACTAGATTTGGCCTTGTGGAAAATAGTGGTACAGAGCAAGAAGTCATTTATTGCATGTAACGTGTTTTTAAAAACGATGGAGGTTTTCTTTCAGAAAGTGGCGGGCTGAAAGTAATAACAGCACAAAAGAGTGTAAGCTGTTCATAGGACATCCTTGGACGTCATGGAAAGTAAGTTAACTTTAAGGAGTTCTGAATTTTAATTTCTGATGTTGTATGGGTTTTTTAAACACAATCATTTTGATTGTGTTTTTTTTTCCCCGCTGTTACATGATGAATACCTTCAAGTCACTGTTTTTAGTGAATTTTGATACATTCTGAGAACAGCAAAAATAAACCATTTAAGATGTATAATTAATTCTGTACTGTTTGCATTTATGATGTATATGTAGAACTGTGTAGGAGGCATGGAGAAGGTGAGGCTTCTGTAAGTGTCAAAGTTGTTGCATGCAGTGCTGCACTTCTGCGTATTCTTTGATATGCTAGACTACATCTGCACAATGAGATAAATAAGCAAAGGAAACACAAGTGACGTGATTGTGAAATGAGCAAAATAAATTGCATGTATTTCAATTACATCATGTGTGTTTCCTATCATTACGAATCACATTGTGCAGATCAAGTTTAGGTCTGTCCAGGGAAACATAGGAGGTTTGGACTTTGTTGAAGATTGCAGTGGACATGACTCACTTCATTGGTAGACCTTCACATGTATTATGTCCTCTATTCTCTTCAACAACTCGAAATTTCATCTGCAACCCTGAGTAGGCCTCACCTGAAACAAAACTCTGGATAGTAGACATCTTATTGGCATCCTGAAGCAATTATTTTAAATTTTAGTGTCTTGCGACACTTTTCTGAGACAACAGCAATGCAAAAGATGCACCATGTTTTAAGATAGGCCTCACTTCATCTGCATCAAGATAGTGTTAGTTTAAAATGTATATCTTTAGGACTGTGTAGCTTCTGTAAGTGTCAAAGTTATTGAAAAACTGTTTGTCCTTCAATCTTTGCCCTTGTCTTTTGTAATTTTTTAATACATGTTTTTATATTTTTCAAATGTTTGTTCTCTCTTTCACAGATTGAAAGTATAAAAATAAAAAGTGAGGAATTTAACGACAATTATAAGGTAAGTATTTTGTACTCTTTTCGTTACATTTCTATCACATTGAACTACTATTAGTTCCACTGCTTCATTTCTTTAATCCTCAGTTTCCTGCCTTTGCTACTTCCCTCATTCCTTTCTCTATTACCTACTTACTCAACTCCTTCCACTTTTTTTCTCAGTCCCTCTCTTCTCATAGTTCCTCACTCTTGTTCACTCACTCCGTCTCTATTACTCTTAGTGTCTTTGACTGATCACTGTATCACTATTTGTTCATAATGCTTTCTCTGTGTAGTTGAAGCACACTAAGGGGCATATTATGAATGCAGCCAATAAAATTATTGCTCTTTTTATTGGCAGAAAACTGGTGCAAAAGCGGCTTTAGCGGCAGTTTTCTGCCGCAAAAGCAGCTTTAGCGACACATTTCTGCCGATAAAAGCTGCAAAACTTTTATTGCCTATGTTGATAATATGCCCCTATGTTATTTACATTAGGGCTATATTGTCCAGTATAACAATCAAAATTGCTCTCCAAAGACACCAGGCAAAGCAGACGCTCCCTCAAACAGATCACCAAGCGCAATTTACCCTACTTACAATCTAGCCTGTTCTCTGTCGAGACTTTAGCAATCTTTAGA
This sequence comes from Lissotriton helveticus, assembly GCF_964261635.1. Classification (NCBI taxonomy): domain Eukaryota; kingdom Metazoa; phylum Chordata; class Amphibia; order Caudata; family Salamandridae; genus Lissotriton; species Lissotriton helveticus. The sequence continues at coordinate 1,212,546,960 of NC_136071.1, read as the reverse complement.
GCACAAGATAAGATTTTTTTACATGGAAGAGCCATACGTATTGCAATTCTACTTAAGAAACAAGCATTGGCATAGACAATAGGTCTCGCCTTTGGGACCTTATACGTGTTTAGCCATGCAACAGTTGATGTTGCTGCACCAAGGATATTATGCTGCATAACTAAAGACTTAGAAGGTCCAAAAGTCGATACCTATTGGCTATGCCAATGCTTGTTTTTCTTTCACTTCGTTATCTATTTTGTTTTTCACAATTATACCATCTTCTGTCTGTTCTTTGGTAAATAGATCTATTAAATAGTATCTCTTCTTTACTCCCTATAGCTGTCTTTCTTGAAACATCACTCTCTGTTTACTTTCCTTATACTTACTCTTTTTTTAAAAAAAGTTTTTTTTTTGGTTAGCTCCCGGTACGCGTACCGGGAAGCTAAACCGGAAGCGAACCAAAAGAAATAGAGCTTGCCAGAGTGCTAAACATTCTAGCAATTTTTTTGGAAAGGGAAGGTAGTTCTGAAAAGAACTTTTTTTTTATATTTTTGTTGTTTTATATTTTTTTGGTATTTTTTGAACATTTTTTGTTTTTTTTGTATTTTTTGAACGATTTTATATTTTTTTTGGTTTTTTTTGGGGGGGGGGAACAACAAAAAACAGGCGTTGAAAAGGGCTCAACAGGAGCAAAAAAAAATTACTGGGGGCGGTTAGGGCAATTATGATTGTCATAAGCCAGGTTGATGGCATTAATACTCATGTTACCACATGATATCAACGCACCACAGTGCATACAAGTATGTTTCATGTGCCCAAAATTCTCTTGGATGTTTGGCACAGTTTCCCGTGCCTCTGCTGGTGTCAATGATATTGACGATGTTGACCTGGCCACAGGAGTTGCTGTTGGGTTTTGTTCCATATCCCGTATTTCCGCCCGGCTGTAATTAAGTGGATGCTTCCTGGTCATGTGCCTATGCATGGTATAGTTCCCATAGCTATACTTTTTATCAGTCCCTCTTGATAATTTCTCTTTGCAGATGAGGCAGGTGACATACCTCGCATTCACTTTCTTTTGCCCTGGAGGGATTGAATAAAACTGCCAGATGAAACTGGCTTTCCTATGGGAAACCCGGGGCACCTCTTCCAAGAACTGTGGTTCTTCTCTCTCCTCTTCCTCTAGTTCTTCCTCTTCCTCCTCTGTGTTGGTCATGACCTGGGGAGGTGGTCCTCTCTTCCCATGAGGAGGTGGAGGTGGTGGTGGGGGTGCACCAGCTGAAGCAAGTACTGAAGTCATTTCTCAAGTATTAATAAAGGTCTTCCTCTCACAATGATGAAAGTCAGAGTGAGGAAAGAAGGAGGGGTTTTCATCATTTGGAAAAAACAATACTTCTCAACCAATGAAAAGTGTTATTTTTAGGTCACCTGACCTAGCCTTCCATAATTATGAAACTAAAAGTGAAATGAACCAATGAAAAGCTTTATTAACAAGTCACATGACTCTAACTTTCATGTTACGCGCTGCGGAACGCTCCCCGGTTAGCTTCCGGTTCGCTGCGCTTCGCGCCTCGGTCCGCGCCCAGGGACACTTCCGGGTGCGCTAACGCAGTACGTCACAAGACGCATTTCGCGGCAACGCGATACGTCGCGCTTTCGCGCCGCGGATCGCTTCCGGGGAGTTGCGTTTCGCGCCTCGGTCCGCGCCCCGGGGCACTTCCGGGTGCGCTAACGCAGTACGTCATAAGACGCATTACGCGGCAACGCAATACCGTCACTATGTTGATTTGTTACCGGTTCGCGGACGGGATCGCGGAATCGAATTGAGCTAACTGGAAGCTTCCCGGTTAGCGGACCGGGAGCGAAACCAAAAAAATATTTAAAAAAAATTATTAATAAACATATAAAATATATTTTTGGATTTAAAGAAGAATACATTTTACTTCTGTAGATATTAGCTTTTAAAAAACCAATGAAATTCACTGAAAAAACCATAGGTTATAGACCATATATAGTTAGGAATTAGCATTTACAAAACCTTGAAAATTCACTGAAAAAACCATAGGTTATAGACCATATATAGTTAGGAATTAGCATTTAAAAAACCTTATTTTACTCACACAAAACCATTGAAATTCCATATATAGTTAGTTGTACTAACTATATATCGCGCACCCGCAATCCACTGCTGATGATGTCACATATTACATCATTCATGACATGGTCAGTGACATCACTGATGACATCACTGATGACATCTCAAATGACATCACTGATGACATCACTGATGACATCTCAAATGACATCACTGATGACATCACTGATGACATCTCAAATGACATCACTGATGACATCACTGATGACATCTCAAATGACATCGCTGATGACATCACTGATGACATCTCATTTGACATTACTGATGACATCACTGATGACATCATTCATGTGATAATACGATGAAGCTCTTCAGACTCTAATATAACCTTAGATACAGTAAGTGTAAACAGACACTCACAGACTGTCACTCATCCATAGAGTTACACACACACCTAGTCAGTCATGGAAAGAATCCATCACACATCCATTTTCTCAACTATACAGTTATACACACCTTACTTATTCAAAGATATACTAACACATATTTACTCTCTTATACAATCCCTGATACAAGTTCACAATGATCCATACAGCCACTCACACATTCACTGGCTCTTATGCACAGTTATTTATATATGTCAACTCTCACATGTACTGTTTTTTACATATGTACTTACTTTTACATGCAGCACTGAGATATCCATTCACTCACCCATACACTCATGCACACAGTCAACCGCCCATACAGCTGTTTCCACATGCACTTTTGAACCCATACATCTATGCAGAGAGTCATACACCTCCCAGCCACCCATACACACTCTCAGTCTCCCATACAAATACTTGGGCAACCAATCAATAACCCATATAGTTAATCATATAGCTACTGATCAACACATGCAGCAGTTTACAGAACAACAGACATAATGATGCACAAATTAAGACAGTTTAGTCACTAACCCATGCACTCAGTGAGACACATTTAATCACTCACTCATACAGTCAGTCATGCACCTACTAAATCCTTTGTTCAGACACTTCTACATCCACTCATTCTTCAATATGTAAGACATATTTTAACTTTACAGAAACATACAGTCACTGGATGTTGTCATCAGTGATGTCATCAGTGATGTCATTTGAGATGTCATCAGTGATGTCATCAGTGATGTCATTTGAGATGTCATCAGTGATGTCATCAGTGATGTCACTGACCATGTCATGAATGATGTAATATGTGACATGATCAGCAGTGGATTGCGGGTCCGCGATATATAGTTAGTACAACTAACTATATATGGAATTTCAATGGTTTTGTGTGAGTAAAAAAAGGTTTTTTAAATGTTAATTCCTAACTATATATGGTCTATAACCTATGGTTTTTTCAGTGAATATATATATATATATATATATTACCTACTGGCGGTCGCCAGTAGGTAGTTATAGTTAGGACCTAGTTTCCATAGGAAATCCGCAACATTCTATTGAGAATAACTTTGACGCCGGTGGACGAATCTTTGCGAATTTCTCAAAGAAGATGGCTCGGTCCTCTGTGCTTCTTCTGTGAAAGTTTTGGGGGGATTCGTCAAGTGGGGGCTGAGATAAAAAGGGGGTCCCAAAACGTGTTTTTCCCATGTTATTTTCCATAGGACGTTTAGACACGGCTACAGCTCGAACGACTGAATGGATTTATAAGAAATTTGGTAGAAAGGTAGAGTCCGGCTCGCAGATCACGCTTTTGTTTAAATGGTGTAAATCCGTCCAGTAGTTGCTGAGAAAATTAAAGTTGAAATCAATTATATATCTGTAAGCGCGCACGGGTGCGCACACTAGTGGAAAGGGGCGACCATTCGGTCCCCCCGAACGTATGGTGGAGTACCACGATCCCCCCGGGAAGTCATCTTGGGCGGGAGGCGAGTCTCGGCTGGTATGCCCGAAGCGGCGTAGCCGGGGCGCGCCTTTTCCCGCCCTGGAGTGGGTTGTCCTAGACACTGACGCACTCGGTCACGCCCTCGGTGGCGGGCGGGGGCGGGTTGACGCCCACCCCGAAGACGGATAAAAGGAGCAACAAGCCAAGAAAGCATCCTCTCGTTCCTGTGCTCTGAAGCTGCACCTCCCCACCGCACGTGAGCTCAAGGCGGAACGAAGAGCCAATTTTGAGCGTTGTAATCTTTCTTTTTGTTTTACAGATATCCCGTCTGGGAATGCCTAAGAAAGTCGGACAGCGGGTCAGTACCGATCAGATGCTCCGCATGCTCATGAAGGAGGTAGCCGACTTGAAGAAGCAGATGGCGGCTAAGAACGGGGAGGGAGGGCCGAAACGGCCTTTGCCGGGAGTAGTCCCCGGTGGGAGAGGCAAGAGGTCCAGAAAGGGGGCGCTTGGGGGTGAAGATCCGGTCCTTGATACCCCACTTGAGGAGACAACCCCGGTGCCGAAGGGGGGGAATCCGATCCCCGTGGTGGTCACCCCCGTGACCAGGGAGGATATGCCTCCCGAGTTAGCGGCACAATTGGCAGCGTGGTTGGGAAAAGAAAACGAGGGCACCACGGCTGACGACGCCCGGGCAGTAATGAGACAACTGCGGGAATCTAGGGAGGCTGGGAAGACACCAGCTTCGGTTACCCCGCCAGTTACGGCGGCGGAAAGTGCAACGGGCCCAGTTTCGGCGGCAAATGCAGCTTCTGGTTCAGGTAAGCGGCCATTGCCGATCGCGGGGGAGGGGTCTGTACCTTCACGAAGGGAGAAGGTGGCTCAGCATGTTCCACTGGAAATTAAGGAAAAGATTTGGGCGAATAAGTATGTTAATATTTTTTCTTTGCTTACCGACCATTACGAGATGGAGCACGTTAAGAGCCAAAAGGAGCTCATGCATCCGAGTGTTTGGCGCGCAAAAATGGCCGCCTTTAAGGTTGACGAAAACATTGGTACTTGGGGCAGAGCGTGGGGCATTTTTACCTCCATCATGGGTGAGCGCAGGCCCGAGTTGCTGACCGAGTTGCCTATTTATCAATCACGTATCATGGAGTACTCCGTAGCGTATGGGGGCAATCAGTGGTTCTGCTATGACAATATTTTTAGAAAAGCTAAGGAACATGACCCAGTTTTGACTTGGGATTGTTACGACTCCGTGTCATGGCAAAAAATGGAGAGTACTGGAATGTTAAAAGTACCATTGTCAGGGAGTAGCGGGGGCGAATTTTCCCGCCAATACTCTGGGACACCCTTTCGGACGGGTGCAGGTAGCGAGTACCACTCGAAGACGAGTGGCAACGCAGGTAAAAGGGGAATCTGGTGGAATTTTAACAGAGGTAAATGTACGAGGCCCCAGGGGTCGTGCAAGTTCAGACATGAATGTGGGGGGTGTGGGCAGCCATCCCATCCTGAGTCCATGTGCAGAGCCAAAACGGGTGATAACGGTGGTAAGGGAAGCGCCAAGCAGGTCTGAAATAGTCCGAGGGGCGACTTTACCTACTCCAATTGATACCATGGCAATGATCCCTTGGCTCAGTGAATACCCGGATCATGCTTCCGCTGGGGTGTTGCGGAACGGGTTTTCATATGGTTTCCGCATCCCAGTGGGGGATTTTCAGGGTGTAGGTAACTGTACAAATCAACTATCGGTCTTACAGCATTCGGCTGTGGTACAGGCAAAGATTGGGAAGGAGGTGACTCGAGGTCGTGTCGCCGGGCCATTTGACTTGCCACCGGTTGATAATTTTGTTTGTTCCCCTCTAGGGGTGGTCCCCAAGAAGGACCCGGGTGAGTTTCGGCTGATACATAACTTGTCAGCCCCACGTGGTCTTTCCGTGAATGATGCGATAGACCCGAAAGTATGTTCGGTGCGGTACGCATCTTTCAATGAGGCCGTCGCCATGTTACATCGCCTGGGGCCCGGGGCGCTGATGGCAAAATCAGATATCGAGTCGGCGTTCCGGTTGCTCCCGGTACACCCAGACGATCAGCGTCTCCTTGGTTTTAGGTTTCAGGGTCGCTATTACATGGACAGATGTATGCCAATGGGATGTTCTATATCTTGTGCCTATTTTGAAATGTTCAGTTGTTTTTTGCAATGGGTCTTCACAAAGAAGACGGGTTTTCAACATGTTATGCATTATCTCGATGATTTTTTGTTCTTGGGGGCAACTGGGGATCCGGAATGTGGACAGGCTTTAAATGAATTTTGTGTCTTGATGAACCAATTTGGTGTGCCATTGGCGCCAGGTAAGACCGTGGGTCCCTCGACCTCCCTCGAGTTTCTGGGGATCGAGCTAGACTCGGTAGAGGGTTGTTTTCGACTACCAAGAGATAAGGTTTTAAAATTCAGGGCATCCCTTGAAACATGTATCAGTGAGACTAAAGTAAAACTGCATCAATTACAACAAGTGGTGGGCCAGTTGAATTTTGCCCTGAGAGTAATGCCGATGGCCCGCCCCTTTTCCCGCTCGATTGCACAAGCCATGGTCAGCCTGAAGGAGGGTCATCACCGCACGAGGCTCTCGGCAGAGGTTCGCCAGGACATGCGCATTTGGTTGGCATTTCTTGCGGATTTCAATGGTCGAATTGTCTGGATAAAACCGGCGGTGTCCTCTGAGGAGCTGGGGCTGTGGACAGATTCGGCGGGGAGTATAGGTTTTGGCGCCATATTAGGCACACAATGGACGGCTCAGAAATGGCCGCCATGGTGGCATGAGTGCGGATTGACGAGGAACATTGCTTTTCTCGAACTGTTCCCTATTTTGGTGGCCCTGAAAACTTGGCCTGAGGGGTTCCGGGATCAGTCTGTGGTGTTTTGGTCTGACAACATGACCGTGGTAGAGTGTATCAATAGTCAGGCAGCACGTTGCAAATGGATGCTGAGACTGCTTAAAGAAATTGTGTTATTGTGCATGCAGTTGAATGTGCTCTTTAGGGCAAGACATGTCCCGGGGGTATTGAACCAAGCGGCTGATGCGCTTTCTCGTTTCCGTATGCAGGCCTTCTGGGGTTTTCTGCCCACAGCGGACCCGGTGGCAGCACCCTTTCCCGAAGCTCTCTGGTCTCTCGGTGCCCCGAACTACAAAACCTCGTGGGAGAGAGTTTAGCGCCCAGGACAAGGAAGGCATACGAAGGGGCGTTCCGTTCCTATTGGTCCTTTTTGGGTTCTGCTAGGGGGGAGCTTTGGGGCCAGGAGGAGCTTGTCGTAAAATTTTTGCTGTCTTTACATCAGGCAGGCAAATCAGTAGCTACGGCACAGAGGCATCGGGCCGCCATTTCCTTTATGGCAAAGGCTCATGGGATCCAGGACCCGACAGCGTCTTTTGTAGTCCAGAAAGCGCTACGGGGGTGGCAACGCCTAGAGGGTCGCAAACCAGATGAGAGGCGCCCGATAGGTCTGGATAGGTTGGCCCTGTTGTTTTCCGTACTCCCGGCAACGTGTTCATCACAGTATGAGACAGTGCTATTCTGAGCCGCTTTTGCGCTAGCATTCCATGGGGCTATGCGGGTAAGCGAACTAGTGGCAAGGAACAAGCAGGATACGATGGGGGGATTGTGCCAAGAGCACGTTCAGGTCAAGGGGGAGACAATGACTGTCTCGTTTGTCAGGTCTAAAACCGATCAGGGTGCGTTTGGGGACGGCATAATCATACAGAGGATTCCCGGGTCCCCCATGTGCCCTGTGGTTTGCGTAGAGGACTATTTAGCGCAGAGAGTGGCATCATGGGGGGGGACCTTTTTGAGACACGCTGACACCACCCCACTGACAAGGTTTCAGTTCCAGCGGGTGCTTGCGATGTCGATTTCGGCCGCGGGCTTGAACCCCGGCGAGTTTGGGACCCATTCTTTTCGGATAGGGGCTGCTACAGAGGCTACAGCCAGGGGTCTGAGTGTAGAAGAAGTAAAACGTGTAGGGCGTTGGTCTTCGGACTGTTATAAAAGGTATGTGCGGTTGCACATGTTATGAAGCTGTAATGATGTACTCACGCTTCTTGTTTTGTTTGCTTTTCAGTTGCGCAAGCCTACGAGGCGGGGCGGACTGTGCAGTCGACCCGACACATGGGGACCAGCGGTCAGACATCACCGGCTGGGAAAAAGGAGGTGTGGGTCGTGGGCCACTCATACGTGAGGCGTGCCGCGGAGGTATTCAAAGCAGGTGACATGATTCACGTGGCTGGGGAATACGGGTACAGTGTCTCCTTCTACGGAAAGGGCGGGCTCTGTATTGACCAGTTTCAATCCTTTTTCGAGGGTTTGTTAGGGCGGACAAGGTCACCGCCGTCTATAATCATAGTCCATCTTGGGGGCAACGATTTGGTGGCCACTGGTAGACGACTTCTTCTTGAGGCAATGCTTTCCACTGTAAGTTGGTTGGCAAGGAGAGTTCCAGGGTGCACAGTTGCATGGTCTCACATGATCCCACGAAAAGTGTGGCGGGGGGCTATTTCGGTTTCTGCTCTGAATCATTCAGTAAGGAAAATAAATAACAAAGTGTGTAGATTGTTTCGTTCAAATACTCTGCATTCTGTCTCGCATGGTTGTATCAGAGGGGACAGTATGTATTTGGGGGACGGTGTTCATTTGTCCCGGGTGGGGAATGAGTTACTCATAGGCGACCTCATAGCTTGGTTAAAGAGTTTACAGCATGACCTTTAGGCAGGGGTTGTTGTGGGGGGTCCGGATAGCCGGTCAACTATCCGGCCTGTGGCGGTAAGGTCATGATCGGTGAGCAGTAATTGGAAGATCCCTATGGGGGGGCGTCACCCATTACGGATGGGAGCGCTCGGGGGAGGTGGCCATTGGCCCCTCAACGGGGAGGCGGTCCCGTCTAAGGATAGGCCGCCGGAAGGAAAGGAAAGGTGGTCAAGGCCCCTTCCTGGATAGGAGGGGCTACGGGCCCTCCTGGGGAATTTCCCGGGGCCAGGACATCTGCGACGGCAGATGGGTAAGTTGTGTGGGGTTCGGGAGGGGGTTTACGCTACCTCTTAGACACCTCACACGAGTCCTCGGACGACCGTTAAATGGCGTCGAGTTCATTGGGGCCCCCGTCAAGTCCAAGGGAAATTGGTAGATGCACTTGAGGTACGCCTCTGTGCGGTTGGTCCTCTCACAAGTGAGGGTTGTATTTCTGGTTTAGGGATCTGACACCGGTTACGACCTTGCCGTTGGCCCTTAACGTTAGGATGTACAATTTCAAGTCAAATGTTTTGTAGGATGTTGGATCGGCTAGGAGAATCTTTGTATTAGAGATCTGTTAAGGTTAGCCAAACATCGTAATGTGGAAATGAAATTGTACATAATATGAAACTGTTATTTTAATGTTTTGATTTTGTTTCATATTTTAATAAATACGGCCGGGAGGGTCACTCCCTCCCGCCTTCCAAAAGTTCAGAACCGTTTCGGTTTCCCATCCTTGGGGATTGTGTCGAGAGGGGGTGGCGGGTATCTCAGCCATATGGAAAGGGGCGACCATTCGGTCCCCCCGAACGTATGGTGGAGTACCACGATCCCCCCGGGAAGTCATCTTGGGCGGGAGGCGAGTCTCGGCTGGTATGCCCGAAGCGGCGTAGCCGGGGCGCGCCTTTTCCCGCCCTGGAGTGGGTTGTCCTAGACACTGACGCACTCGGTCACGCCCTCGGTGGCGGGCGGGGGCGGGTTGACGCCCACCCCGAAGACGGATAAAAGGAGCAACAAGCCAAGAAAGCATCCTCTCGTTCCTGTGCTCTGAAGCTGCACCTCCCCACCGCACGTGAGCTCAAGGCGGAACGAAGAGCCAATTTTGACCCACCCACCAGCCCCTGAGGACAGCTAGTTATTTTGAAATAAAGTTTTGATGTGGTAACTCTGTTTCTTACAGGTTGTGACGATGGTCGTGATAATTTTTTGGAGTATGCAATAAAGATGGTCATTTTCAGTATGTTGTGCAAATAAAGGATTTTGCAGTGGTGTTGATCAGTAAGCATGCTTTTAATAGGCTATAATTGTTTCATGATTTAGTAATTTAGGTAGATTTGTCGTATTTATTGTCGGGCGGTAAGGTCATGATCGGTGAGCAGTAATTGGAAGATCCCTATGGGGGGGCGTCACCCATTACGGATGGGAGCGCTCGGGGGAGGTGGCCATTGGCCCCTCAATGGGGAGGCGGTCCCGTCTAAGGATAGGCCGCCGGAAGGAAAGGAAAGGTGGTCAAGGCCCCTTCCTGGATAGGAGGGGCTACGGGCCCTCCTGGGGAATTTCCCGGGGCCAGGACATCTGCGACGGCAGATGGGTAAGTTGTGTGGGGTTCGGGAGGGGGTTTACGCTACCTCTTAGACACCTCACACGAGTCCTCGGACGACCGTTAAATGGCGTCGAGTTCATTGGGGCCCCCGTCAAGTCCAAGGGAAATTGGTAGATGCACTTGAGGTACGCCTCTGTGCGGTTGGTCCTCTCACAAGTGAGGGTTGTATTTCTGGTTTAGGGATCTGACACCGGTTACGACCTTGCCGTTGGCCCTTAACGTTAGGATGTACAATTTCAAGTCAAATGTTTTGTAGGATGTTGGATCGGCTAGGAGAATCTTTGTATTAGAGATCTGTTAAGGTTAGCCAAACATCGTAATGTGGAAATGAAATTGTACATAATATGAAACTGTTATTTTAATGTTTTGATTTTGTTTTATATTTTAATAAATACGGCCGGGAGGGTCACTCCCTCCCGCCTTCCAAAAGTTCAGAACCGTTTCGGTTTCCCATCCTTGGGGATTGTGTCGAGAGGGGGTGGCGGGTATCTCAGCCATATGCGGCTGTGCGCGAGCGGAATTCTGATTTGCTGTTTAACGTCTGTCAACATTCGATTCGGAGGAAATCAGGAAGTGTTGACCGCCATATTGTTAGTGCGAGTGAATATTTTGTACAGAACAAAGGGTTAGAACTTGGAAAGGGGAGAAGGTAGAGATTGTCTGGCCGGGTAGGTTTTCTCAGGGGGTGCAGTAAGGACCCTGAACGCGAAAAGAAATATTTTTTCTTGTGAAAAAAAGTTGTGGGGTGCGCGCACTCGCTCGCGCATCCCTATTCACAAGACTGTGAAAAACTATAGTGGAGAACATGGAAAGGGAGTAGGGTGGAGACTGTTTGATTTCGTAGGTTTCCGCAGGGGTTTATTAAGGACGCTGAAAGTGTAAAAGTAGCTTTTTTTTTGCAAAAAAGTTGCGGGTGCGCGCACCCGGTCGCGCACGGCGAACAAAAAACATAAAGAAAGATGGAGATAAATTACATGTTTGAGTGTTTAGATGTAAGGTGGCTCTTAAAAGAGCCATTGTGTTAATTAAGTATTTTCTGCACTTATAAGTAAGTACCGATGCAGAGTCAATGTTACAGAGGAAGATTCTATTTCCCTCATCCGTGAAATGAACACCATCTCTCCTATAGATGCCTTCCATGTTGTAACGCAAGTTGTTGTTGTATATAGAACCCATGCTATAATCTCTGAGGAAAGCAGAAACAGATTTATTTACATGTTTCCTTGCTTTCTCAATCTGTGGACAACGTTGATTGGACCAATTCTATTTCTGTCTTTGGCATATATTGGAATACACCAAGACAGTTCGAGGAAAAAGTGACATCAATTGACGAAAGGTGTCTTTTAGAAGCATTTCCAGACCTACACCTGTTAATGTGCCTAGATCATTCCCACCACAGTGCACAATAATAAGGTTAGGTTTAGGGAGATGCATAAAAGTTTTCACCAATGGTATCAATTGGTGACATCTCAATCCTCTTTGGCCAATCCACGTAATGTGCACATTTGGTAAGTCAAGGTTAGAAATTTGTCTGTTCGCAGCATATTTTTCACTCCAGTGAATATAGCTGTGTCCTAAAAGCCAAACCTTCATTTTCAAGGCAGATGCAGTAGTACTCCGATGGGTTCTGGAAGTGGAAACGCAGTTAGAAGGTGAAAGTGAGGATAAAAAAGTGGATGAGGTTTGGTGTTGATGAAAAACTAAAAATGATTGGTTGATTCTTATACCTCAAGATTGAAGACTACATTGTATGTTACTGTTTTTTTAAAACGAAAACTTCTATTGGTCGTGAAAAAAAATGAAATGTAAAAAAATAGTGGATAGGCAGGTGTGTTTGGAGGGAAATGAGCCTTGTTGCTTTGATTTAGAACGTTGAGATATGAACTTTTGACCTGTGCCTTCAGCCAGGTGCAGAATGAGCTGTTGCCATGGTAACACCCAGAGAAGGCAGAGGGTGAAGGGTGACCTTTATGTGACTTTGAAAATATTGAAAGGGATAACCAACTGAAATGTTAATTTGATTATGAAATTGTGCGGGAACAAATATGATTGGTTGAAGAGACATATATGAGTGTGTATTGACAGGAAATCTGTGCCATTAATTTTTGGTTGCAGTGATAGAAGCATTACTGAGAGTTCCGTCAAACGACTATCTGTTTTGTGAATATAATTGTTCTACATCTTATAAAGCATTGGTAAAGGTGAGTCTCTAACTGTTTCTATTGTGATGTATCGTAAAATGTGGTTTGGTCACTACAATTGTTTATTTCCCTCACAGTCTCTGAGTAACTGCATTTTTTACTTTGGCACTGTTTTCTATTTCTTCAACTACTGTTCCATTTCATTTAATCACTCTTTATATACATTATTTATCTGCAATTAATAGTTATAAATTACGATTAATAAATTTGATTAAGCTCAGTGGACTTCAGGCATGTTCTTATGTTATCCCCTACTGTTAGTTCTTTTAATGCAATGTCAGTCAGAGACGGAACTGCAACAAAATTTCGGGGGGTGGAGAAAAACTTGTTTTTTTTTTTCGTTAAGGGGACATGAACGGTTAATCAGTAGATAGAGTAAAGCTGGAGGGGCTCTTAGAATGGGTAAAACAAGTGCAAGGCCTAATTAACATTCAAATGGTTCTTTATAGAGATGTGAAACGTTCAGGTGCGGCTCTGTGTGTATCTGGGATGTATGTTATCTTGGGCTTCCACAGCAGACGGGAGGGGGCTGAAGTCCTGTGAAGTTAATGGGGGTTGCACGCCGTTTTTTCACTTTCTTTCAAGTGTGAATTATAGTTTTGGAAATATTTTTGGTATACTGAATAAATGGTATATAAAATATGTTAAAATAGACAGTAATTATTTGACTGATTTGGGAGTGTTTCCATAAAATCTGTAAAGTTGGTTGAAGATTAAAAAATGGAATTAGCAGAGACACAGATAATGCAGGTAGAGAGAGAAATGGTAGATTATATGTCATATCGTCGTCAAGAAGTGCTAATGCTTAAGGTATTTATAAACTTTATGTTGGAGGATAAAATTACAGTGTGGTTTGTGGCCGAGGGCTGCACTGGTGGGGGTGGGGTGAGAAGGGGAGGGGGTCGAGTAAAATAAAATGAAAACTTGTGACCATGAGGTTGTACACAGGTTCGTGGGGTACATGCATTCATACATTGAGGTAGCAGACCGAGTACACATAGTGCTCTCTCCCTCTTGCCGTCTGAATCCATTTTCATTTCCCTCCTGCTTCCTGTATCTGTTGCTCTGTGTTATCTTAGTGTGTGTGTGTCTGTCTGTGTCTGCGTTCAGTCTGGGCTGAGGAAGTTTGTTCTGCTGGCAGACACAGATAGTCGCATCAAAGTACTTGGCAGGTTTTCAAAATAATATTTATATAATTGAGATGCTTTTTGGAAGCGCTAGTCAGTGACTGACTACTTTCAGAATTACCGCTCGGTCGGCTCCATAGAGCAAAGGGTTTGTCGTATTTCACTTCTTAGTCCGTTTGGTTTTCCACTTTGTTCTCTGGTGGCTGGCGAAGAAGTGTTTGTTATAGTGGAGATGAAAGGGTGATAAGTAGTGAAATTCGACATAGCGTGAGCTCTGTAGAAGTGGGGGAACAGTGATTATCAGTCTGAGTGAAGCGCAACAGCGGCGGTACTTGGTAACAGTAATAAATTATTTTTTTCCCAGAGGTACGATTGTTTGCATGTTCCGCGACCCGCTAAGAAAGGGTTGACGGGCCGTCACAGGCCAGCGGGTTGCAGTATGAGTAACTCAGGTTGACAAAAGAAAACATGAACTTAGTATAGCTGAGATTACGTTGAACACATGAATACTCTTTTAGTATACAATAATTTCAGTTATGAAATATGCTAGCATCTATGTGGGAAGGTGCGTGCCTTTCAATTTGTCAGCAGTAAAGCGGAGCATGGGACTGCAGCGTTCCGCTTTTAACCCACGTGGGAAGAAACAATATTCTAACATTGGATACGATGAACTAATCCACTTGGAAATAATGAGCAAAGCACTACATCACCCAGAGAGCCAAGTGTTTGGCCACCCCCATGGGGCAGGTGAGAAAGTAAATAGCGCGAATGCCGGAATTGGGTTCATCGAAGCCAGAAGAAAAAGCGCCTTTGAGGTAGGGAGAGTGAACTCCTGAAACGCGTCAGGCGAGATAACTAAATAGAAGAGAAATGCTGTGAAGCCCTTTGTTTGCATGCTGGCAATAAAAAGAATTGAACTTGAACAGTCTTCCTGTGGCCTTCGTGCAAAGTGTGTTACCTACATTCGAATTGATATATATATCAAAGACTCGCAAAGTTGGAGCAAACTATTCAAGAGCGTAAAATTCACAAATTTGCAAGGGACAAACAGGACTATGCGACAGGGCGTATTTTTACTTTTTCACGCAAATACGACTCATATAAACGCAAAGCTATGTCCGTCCAACAGAAAACGGGTGTGACTACTGATCAAATGGCACCTTCGAGTTTTACTGTGACCAATGAAGATAACCTATCAGTAGCATCATTCAGTGGCTCAGAGGAAAGTTTGCCACCTGCTAATGCAGGTTCTATCGATCTTACTAAGTTTTCAGTGGTTGATGAATTAAATTTTGTCAGCGAGGACCGGAGTTACTCTCTGCGCTCACGGAACAATCCTCCAAAAGCAGGCAAAGCGTCAGTCAAAAACGCCGCCGTAGGAAACGGATTGCCAAAAAGAGGTGGAGGGCGAGGCAGAACTCGCAAGAATTGGCACAAATAACAAGCGCACATGATAACACAGTAATTAAATTGACAGATATGACACTTTCTAGGGCGGAGGAACAACTTCTCTCTTTGGGACTTTCATACTGTCCACCCAATGACTTTTCTTATGTTCAAGCACGTATCGATGCTAATGTTGCAGTGACAACATCAGACGAGGAGTCTTTACAGGTCAAACATTTACAAGGATTGCAAACTCTGATTTCTTTAGCTAATGAAGAAAGTTCGCAAACCAACCTTACAGTCAGTCAAGTTATTACTGTGAATCAACCACCAACTACTGCTTTTTGAGGCAAATACACATTTCTGCCTTTGATGCCCAAAGACGCTCTGGATGTGTTTAGTGACAGGATTATTACAGAACTTAAGACACTTAATAAATCGGTGCTTGGAAAGAAAAAACAATGTGATTTTAACAATGTGCAATATACTAAACTTGTTAAAAAGATTCAGGGTAATAATCAGGTGGTAGTGAAAAGTGTGGATAAGGGGGGAAACACAGTACTATGGGCCAAAACTGATTATATATCAGAGGCAGCCCGCCAACTAGGCGACCCCCTTTGTTATACTAAGACTACCAAGTTTGTGATGTTGAAAAGCCACGAGAAAACTAGAAAAGACATCAATCTCTGGCATAGACGTGGCTTATTGACCAAGGATGAAACAAAGTTCCTTAATGTATCACATCCCATCACGCCACTTTTCTATCTTTTACCGAAGATCCATAAATGCACCGTTCCTGTCCCAGGTTGTCCTATTATTTCTGCCCAAGGTAGTATGAATGAAAATATTTCAAATTATGTGGATTTTTTTCTTCAGCCCCATATGATTTCTCTCCCTTCTTTTCTAAAAGATACCACAGATTTTTTGGTTAAGATTAGTCAAATCACTTGGTGTCCTGATTTTTGTTTCCTTGTGATGGATATTGAGGCACTTTACACCAGCATCAACCATCTACGGGGTCTGGAAGCTGTTCAATATTTCTTAGATTCACGAGAGGCTGCCATGAGAGATCACAACCTTATGTTACTTGACATGATACGCATATGCCTTTTTAACAACTACTTCCAATTTGACGAGGATTTTTACCATGAGGAACGCGGGGTGGCCATGGGTTCATGCTTCTCCCCCAGTTATTCATGTCTCCATGTTGGCTGGTGGGAGAGGCATGTTCTTGGTGTTACCCACGCACATTGGCTTCCTCACCTTGTTCATTATTGGCGGTTTATCGACGATATTTTTATCGTCTGGAAGGGCTCTCAAGAACAAGCAGCTTTGTTTGTCAATGAGATCAATACAAACAACAGGAACCTAAGATTTACTGCTAACATTACATCTGACTCTGCAGAATTTTTGGATGTCCAGGTTTATATTGATCATGACACCATTCAGACAAAACTTCACAGGAAAAGCACTGCGGGCAATTCCATCTCGCACGCCCGCAGTGCCCATCCCCCACATACTATAAATAGCATACCTTTGGGAGAATTCATTCGTATCAAACGCATTTGTAGTAGCCCAGACACCACTAACCAGTGTTTATCGGAATCTAGGGAAAGATTCCTCAGACGTGGCTACAATCGAGTCATTTTAGATCAGGCTCTTGCCAAAGCACTAGCTCGTCCTCGTGAGGAACTCTTGACCTCAAAAAGCAAAATTATCCCTGATTCCGCTACCCTGGGCTCAACTCGCTTTATCGCTACCTACTGCTCCCAAACCTCTAAGATAAGTAAGATCATCAGATCAGAGTGGCCTATAGTATTAAAAAATGTGATTCTTGGTCCATTTTTGCCAATATTACCGGCCATCACCTTTAGGAGGGCTCCTTCTATGAAAGATTCTTTAGATAGAACCCAACCTGAGCTTCCACCTAAAACTACTTGGCTCAACAAACCAGGTTTCTATAGGTGTACTTCGTGCCGTGCTTGCACCTTTGCTGTCAACGGCACGCATTACATATCTGCCTTCAATGAGAGAGCTATTCCAATAAAAGAACATCTTACATGTCGCAGCGATTATGTAGTGTACCAACTTACCTGCACATGCTTACTCTCCTATATTGGAAGCACTAAGCTGCAAGCCAACCAACGGATATTGCAACACATTCGAGCCATAGTAAACTCTGACATGAATTATCCAGTGGCTCGCCACTTTAAAGCAGTTCACGATAAAAAATTGAAAGATTTGAAATATACTTTATTGTGTTCTGGGCAGGGGTGGTGATCGTGAGAAACTGTTGCGCCAAAAAGAAGCATATTTTATTCTATTGCTTGATACTAGATCTCCCAATGGGTTAAATGCTTTTGATGAATTACATAATTTTCTGTAATATGTGTTCCTTTTCTTAACCATGGTTAGTGATTTATCTTCCCCTATGCTGTATTTTTTCTATATGTTTGATTATGACATGTCTATATATGCTTGATGAGCACTTGCTGTTGTTCTGTGCCATATATACTTTGTCTGCAGGTTCTCAGATGAGTTCTCTATCGCCTAAAAATATTCCATGTATCTAAGATCTAATTATGAGGTTTCTTTTAAAGCATTTGCACTTTAGCATTCAAGCACTTTGAGACATTGGTTTATATAAAAAAAAATTGTTTAGGCATATGTACTTGGTTTTTTAACCACATTTTGCACTTGCAATTGATACATTTTTTTCCATGTTATACTCTCATTCATGAAATTATGGGAGAGTATACATGGAATACATTTGTTGTGGTTTCATTCCATAAATCATTGGATGATGATGTCACGGCAAAGTATTTTACTGTAATGGATTTAATTTACATTGGTTTGTTTGTATTTTGACATCTGGCCTTTCCTTTAGTATTCTAGCATTATGCTTTTACTGTGTCTCTATGTTTAAACATTTCAAGTACTTGAGCATTTATTGTTAACAAGATGTTTAACTACTGCTTGTTTGCTTTGTTGTGACCCTTGTGTCCTGTTTCTTTAGGCGCTTGGGCTTTTAATGACCATTTATTGCACCGCCTACTCCTGACGCGTCATGTGACCAAGCTCCGTCCGCGGAGCGAAACGCGCCAGGGAGGGCACTTGCCCTGACACTTTTTTGCAAAATAAATATGCACTGCTGGCACTTTGATTAGTGTGATGGCTTGTCTGGTGATTTAACATCTAATATCTGGAGAGGTGGTCTGCGCCTGCTTAAACCGCTGCCAGAAGCGGTTGGGATCCTTTGTTTCATACATATATATATATATATATATATATATATATATATATATATATATATATTACCTACTGGCGGTCGCCAGTAGGTAGTTATAGTTAGGATTGATTTCCATAGGGAAATCACAACATTCTATTGGGAATAACTTTGGTGCCGGTTGAGGAATCTGCCTGAAATTTTCCTCAAATTGTGCCTCGTGGCGCTCCGGTCCTTCCCTGAAAGATTGGGGGGGGATTCGTCAATCGGGGGCCGAGATAAAAGGGGGGTCCCAAAACGTGTTTTCCCAATGTTAATTTCCATAGGGCGGTTGGATTCTTTTTTAGCTCGAACGGCTGAATGGATTTCCACCAAACTTGGCAAAATTGTAGGGACTGGTAGCCCGATGTGCCTTTGCTATGTCTCAAGATATGTGCTCCAGTAGATTTTGAATAATTTAGGTTAAAAAAAATATATATATCTATGAGCGTGCCCCGGTACGCGCACCGGGGAGCGCACCCGGCGTGTATCGCGAGTTCGCGAGCGGAAAGCTGATTGGCTCTCGGGTGTCTGTAAACATTCCAAACAGTCCGGAGCGGTAGGATCGAGACACAAGAGGTGGCAAAAACAAAGGGGAAATGACCATAAGGGGGCAGGGTAGACCCCTCCTGACCCCCTAGGTTTGATGTGGGGGCCATAAAAGGGCCCCGCGGGTAAAAAAAAGACCAAAAACATTTTTTACGATTTTCGCGGGGGGAGCGCCCGGTATGCGCACCGGGAAGCGTACCGGGGAGCGTACTTTGGTGAAAAATAGTGAAAAAAGTTAGTGTAAAATAATTATTTTGAGTGATCAGAGGTAGGGTAGCTGAGAAAAGAGCTTTTGGGTTCTGTGGCTGATTTAGGTACCTATAAGTACATCCCACACACATCCATATGCACACACCCCACACACACACCCACACACACCTCACACACCCACACCTCCACCCACACCCAAACACCCCACACACCCACACACACACCTTACACACCCACACCCCCACCCACACCCACACACCCACACCCACACACACACCTCCCCCCACACACACACACCTCACAGACACACCCCACACATCCCCCACACACACCTCCCCCCCACACATGGGGAAACTCAGTGAAACAGTAAAATAATAATTTAAAGTGCTTAGAGGTAGGGTAGCTCTGAATAGAGTTGTTGTGTTGTGTGGGTGATTTAAGTATCAGCATGTAGGTATCAATACAGAGTCTTAAATTCAATGTACACCATCTCCTCTGTAGATATCTTGCATGTTGTTACAGAAGTTATTGTGGTATATGGAATCTATACCATAGTCTGTCAGGAAAGCAGAAACAACATGGAGGCAGGAGATGAAAA
Organism: Lissotriton helveticus; assembly: GCF_964261635.1. NCBI lineage: Eukaryota > Metazoa > Chordata > Amphibia > Caudata > Salamandridae > Lissotriton > Lissotriton helveticus. Next base: position 1,212,527,293 of record NC_136071.1, on the reverse strand, counting down.
AGAGATGTCAAATACACATTGGAGATAATATAGTGGGAGAAAGGAAGTAACTATGAGCAAAATTATTATGTAACACAAAAAAGTTGCACAGTATACTATAAGTCTCACTTTATGTTATATTCATTTTGGTACTATTTCATGAATTACATATAAAAAAGAATAATGTCTAGAGCAATTTTTAATTATTAAATCAAAATGTATTGCTCTGATTTTTCAAAATTTAATAACACTTCCAACATTATATCGTCAGGAATGTCCTCATTTTCAGTCCATGATTCCATTTCTTCCACACATTTAACTAACTCTTCGTCTAGAGACTGATCCATAAAGTCCAAGTCTTCCTCAGGATTGTTTTGAAGAACTATTTCGAAAGAAATATTTGCTTCTCCTTCCATTTTCTTGCTGTAAATTGCATTAAAAATAAATATATCAGTAGAGTTAGGGCACTGTTGGGTTTAAGTTGAGACAGGTACTTCTGAGTTTTTAACAGTGAAGTTATCTTTGGGCAGTGGATGGTATCAAGCAGGAAGTAGAAATATCAAAAAAGTGTATGTGAAGAAGCCTAAGTAATTTCATAATTATACCAGAGAAGCCTAACTCAATCCATAACTATAACAGAGAAGCCTATCTCAATCTATAACTATAACAGAGGGACAGTAAATAAGTATCAGAAAACGTTTTTACAAATTAACTTAAAGTGCCCCTTACAAATTAACAACTTACCTTATTAAAAGGTGATGAAGATAAATGGAGAAAATTGTTTCAAGATGTACCTCAGGTAGGTGTAGTCAAAATGGCCGTGTTTCCCTCTCATTTTTCATTTATATTCATGTACATAACCAATCAAATTTTAGAAAAAAATAGTAGAAAATGAAAGTAACATTTTAATTGGTTGTAAATCCTAACTCTTCATATGTGTTTTTGTCATGTAATTTACCTCAGGATATTTAGACAGGGCTACAGGGCAAATGGCTCAATGGAATTCCACCAAATTTGGGAAAATGGTAGGGACTGGTATGTAGTATGGCCTATTCTATATTTGGTGAACATCTCTACAGAGGTTTTTATGTAAATTAACTTTTTAAATTTTTTGGGAGCGCTTACCGGTGAGCGCCCCGGTACGCCTACCGGTAAGCGTAACGGGAGTCCTCCATTTTGTGTTTTGGTAGATTTGAGACAGAAGATGGAGGACAAACAATGTTGGGAATGGGTATAAGGGGGCACGGTAGGCACCCCCTGACCCCCTAGGTTTTCTGAGGGGGGCTTAGGAGGCCCGTATAGGCCCCCCCCCCAAAAAAAAAATTTTACAAATTTTCTTGGGGGGAGCGCCCGGTACGCGTACCGGGGAGCGTAACGGAGAGCGTACTTTGGTGAAAAACAGTGAAAAAAGTTAGAGTAAAATAATCATTTTGAGTGATTAGATGTAGGGTAGCCCTGAAAAGAGCTTTTGGGTTCTGGGGCTGATATAGGTACCTACAATTAGGTTCCAATGCACAATCTTAAATTCAGGAGGAATATTCTATTCCCCTCATCTGAGAAGTGCACACCATCTCCTCTGTATATATCTTGCATGTTGTAACGCAAGTTGTTGTTGTATATTGAACCCATTCGATAGTCTCTCATGTAAGCAGAAACAGATTTATTCACATGTTTCCGTGCTTTCTCAAGTTGTGGACAAAATTGGTTGGACCACTTCCATTTCTGTCTTTGGCATATATTGGAATATACCAAGGCAGTTTGTGGAAAAAGTGTTATCAATTGCCCAAAGGTGTCCTTTAAAACCATCTCCAGACCTACCCCAGTCAAAGTGCCGAGGTCATTTCCACCACAGTGCAAAATTGTGAGGTCAGGGTGTGGCAGATGGTAAAAGGTTATCACCAATGGTATCAATTTATGACATCTCAATCCTCTTTGGCCAATCCACTTTATGTGCACATTTGGTAAATCAAGGTTGTGAAAATTTCTGATAGCTGCATACCTTTGAGCCCAGTGAATGTAGCTATGTCCAATAATCCAGACAGAGTACATGGTCAGAGGAGGTTCTGGTGCAGTCAGATGAAGTGTAGGAATGAAATGGCAGTTGGAACAGTGGGAGTTTGTAAAAAAAATAAACTGTGGAGTTTCAGTGCTCTTGAATCACAAGCAATGATTGGTGGATTCAGATAGTTGAAAACTGAAAGTTAGGGTGCATGGTTCTGTTCTGTGAAAGAAATAATTTGAATGGTCAAGAAAAAGTCATTAAAAGAAAGATTGCACGGATCACTGACAGAATATCGACTGAAAGAATATCGACTACCCAAAATATCGTTGACAAAATATCGACAGTCAAAATATCGAGTTCCAATCTACAAACAGGTAAGTACAAAAATATCGAGTACAAAATATCGTTTACAAAAATATCGTTGTAAAAAATATCGACTTTACTAAAAACAATGTTTAATTACATTAATATAAAAAATTAATTACTAAAATATAATTAACAATACTTAAAATAACTTTTAATAATTAAATAATTAATGAAAGTACAAAAATAAAAAAAATGTCATCATATTTCTTAAAACATATATATATAGTAACAAAATTTAATTAAATAATAGGCAATATTGTATATGTACCCCAAAAACCCAAAACTGACCCTGAACCCTAAAAATACCCCTTTACCCAAAAACTGAAAACTGACCCTGAACCCTAAAAATACCCCTTTACCCAAAAACTGAAAACTGACCCTGAACCCTAAAAATACCCCTTTACCCAAAAACTGAAAACTGACCCTGAACCCTAAAAATACCCCTTTACCCAAAAACTGAAAACTGACCCTGAACCCTAAAAATACCCCTTTGCCCAAAAACTGAAAACTGACCCTGAACCCTAAAAATACCCCTTTACCCAAAAACTGAAAACTGACCCTGAACCCTAAAAATACCCCTTTGCCCAAAAACTGAAAACTGACCCTGAACCCTAAAAATACCCCTTTGCCCAAAAACTGAAAACTGACCCTGAACCCTAAAAATACCCCTTTGCCCAAAAACTGAAAACTGACCCTGAACCCTAAAAATACCCCTTTGCCCAAAAACTGAAAACTGACCCTGAACCCTATAAATACCCCTTTACCCAAAAACTGAAAACTGACCCTGAACCCTATAAATACCACTTTGCCCAAAAACTGAAAACTGACCCTGAACTCTAAAAATACCCCTTTAATTTAACATAATTAGCAATTAATCAATTAAATTAAAGTAATTGCCAATTACATTTTAATTAATTAAAAAATATTTTTTAATTTACAGTTATTTAAATATTACTACCAATTATTAAATTTACATATTTAATTAATTATAATTAAATTACTTCCCACCCTATTCCCCTATAAACCCACAACCCACTAGAGAAAATACATTATTTTAATTTACATAATTAGCAATTAATCAATTAAATTAAATTAATTACCAATTTAATTGTAAATAATTAACATATCTTATTTAATTACCAATTAATTAATTATTACTACCAATTAATAAATTTACATATTTAATTTATTATAATTAAATTACTTCCCACCCTATTCCCCTATAAACCCACAACCCGCTACAGAATAAAATGACACAATAATTAAAAAAAATTATTAATTAAAAATAATAATTAAAAAAATGACACTTTTCACATATAATATAACATAAAACACTATAAATAATTAAATATTATTTAAAAAACTATATTTTTTACTATCTAGATTATATACTTGGATATTTTCACTGTCTATATTATTTACAGTCAATATTACTTCACTTACCTTAAAAACGATATTTTGACTGTCGATATTCTGTCTAGTCGATATTTTCTCCAAACGATATTTACAACTCGATATTCTTTCCAGTCGATATTTTGGAGTCGATATTATGTCTGTGCACCAGATTGCACCTGATAAGCTGGTGTATTGAGAGGTCAAACATCCTTGCTGAGTTCATTTGCAACATTGTAGAATAAACTTTTAACCCTGAGAGCTCAGTGAGGAGGGAGTTGCTATGGTAACAGGTAAAAAGGGCTGAGGGGGGGAAGGGTGTTGATTTGAAAATAGAGAGGGAAGAATTTTGATTGGTTACCATGAGGAATATGTGTGTAGAATTAGAGGTTTTCTGTGCCATTCATGGTTGCAGTGCCTGGAGTACATACCTTTTGCTCTGCTAAATAAATATTTGTGTGTGTATCTGACACTGTTCTCAATCTCCCAAAGCATTTGTAAAGGTGAGTTATGATTCATTCAATATAGATAGAGAGTTCAGATTAAGAAGCACATTGAGCTTCTTTGGTGTTGGTTTGTGTGATGCTTTTTGAAAATGCATGGTATCAATATTTGCAATAGAGAGGAAATGTATTTTGTAAAATAATGAGGAATCAGACTGAGCTTCTTTGCTGTTGGTTTGTGTCATTTTTTTTGGTAATGCTTTGTAGGAATGTTTGCAAGAGAGAGGAAATGTATTTTGTAAAATAGTGAGTTTCCAGTACTGAAATGGAATGCTTGTACATATGACCTGCGCTCTGTTTCTAAAATGTTATTCAAAAAACGATTTTGGGGCACATCAATGGGTTTCAGTAGTGAAATTGAATGCTTGTACATAGGACATGCGCTCTGTTTCTAAAATGTTATTTAAAAAACGATTTTAGGGCAAATCAATGGGTTTCAGTAGTGAAATTGTATGCTTGTATATAGGACCTGTGCTCTGTTTCTAAAATGTTATTCAAAAAACGATTTTGGGGCAAATCAATGGGTTTCAGTAGTGAAATTGAATGCTTGTACATAGGACATGCGCTCTGTTTCTAAAATGTTATTTAAAAAACGATTTTAGGGCAAATCAATGGGTTTCAGTAGTGAAATTGAATGCTTGTATATAGGACCTGTGCTCTGTTTCTAAAATGTTATTCAAAAAACGATTTGGGGGCAAATCAATGGCTTTAACATTTTTGAGAAGGAATAAATAGTGTGTGCATGATTACATAAAAATATTTGAACCTTTCACAATCATATCACCTGTGTTACCTCAGATTAGGAAGCAGACTGAGCTACTTTGCTGTTGGTTTGTGTCATTTTTTTGATAAAGCTTGGTAGGAATGTTTGCAATAGAGAGGAAATTTATTTTGTAAAATAGTGAGTTTTCAGTACTGAAATGGAATGCTTGTACATAGGACCTGTGCTCTTTTTCTAAAATGTTATTCAAAAAACGATTTTTGGGCAAATCAATGGCTTTTACATTTTCGAGAAGGAATAAATAGTGTGTGCATGATTACATAAAAATATTTGAACCTTTCACAATCATGTCACCTGTGTTACCTCAGATTAGGAAGCAGACTGAGCTTCTTTGCTCTTGGTTTGTGTCATTTTTTTGATAAAGCTTGCTAGGAATTGTAGTGTGTTTATCAAGGTACCTATATTGATACTCCTATTTCTGACCCTTGTCCGGGTATTAATTCACTAGTGTCTGTACAACGGCACAGAAACCCGTTTTCAGATCAAGTCATAGCGCATGCTGTCACATTAAGCAAGCACTATTCCTTAAGCCCCCCAGAAAGCACACCGAGTTCTCAAAACAAACCAAACCTCCAGCAGACCTGGGAAATCCCCCGCAGCTATTGTTTTGATTTCGCTCGAGAACTCCTGAAAAGAATGTAAGAACGACCAGTCCTTATGACACTCTTACTGACCTCTTATGTCCATCCTTACGTCAAACTCGGCACCTTTCAGGTATAAATATACCGACGCTGCCCTAAGCAAAGACACGGTGGTGACGAGCTTGGAGCAGCGCTACTTGCCGGAGAGCCCAGCTGATGCAGAAAAGCCCACGGACGCTGCCCCTCCCTGTTGACGCGCTGAAAGAGACGCTGCCTTTTCTCCTGCCAAGAAATCCAGCCTCCGGCGTTTCCAGCCGCCCTCGTGGGTAACTGGGATATCGAGTCCTGAGACAGAGATACCAACCCTCCAGCCTTCTAAATCCCAGGTACTGAACTGACTAACCCCTTACAGAGAATTCTTGAGTCAGATCCTTGGCAAAACAAACTTAACTTAAACTGCTACTTATTTACTCCCGCCCACGTATTAGGCTTAGGTCAGGTACACCGGGGTAGGCGTAGTTAGAAGCACCAGTTGAGAACGATTAGTCAATGTATATATGTATGTATATCTTTTATCCATTTTAAGTATCATATGGCTAAGAAACCATATCAATGCTTTTACAGTATTATTTTATAATCCTGCTTTTACTGTATGCACTTTACTTAAGTATAAGTATTGCAATAATAGCGATTCATTTCTCTTGTGTGAGAAAAGAGACTGATCAATAAATAACACCTTTTTATTGAACACGCCCGTCTCTTCCTTTTCTCTACAATCTGGTGAAACTAAGTATGCACGTACTGACTCAGTGAAATAGTTGTCTTTTGTTTTCACACGACTCTAGAGATATACTCTTGATTAGGGGGAGCAAAGTTGTCATGTTCTATGGTTGTCAGAAACTAAATCCCTTCTTGTCTATCCAGGGAGGTTAAACTCCTCCTCGCCTATTCGAGAAAGTTTCTAGTGAACTCTGAGCTAGCTGGCACACATAACTTTAAGTCTAATATCGTCAGTAGAAGACCTAGTCGACCTCAGTCCTACGTCTATACTATTTGAAGATATTATTCCAATGCGCAGAGCCTATTGGGAAAATAGGAACTACCCTACAGAATGTTTGCAATAGAGAGGAAATTTATTTTGTAAAATAGTGAGTTTTCAGTACTGAAATGGAATGCTTGTACATAGGACCTGCGCTCTGTTTCTAAAATGTTATTCAAAAAACGATTTTGGGGCAAATCAATTGCTTTTACATTTTTGAGAAGGAATAAATAGTGTGTGCATGATTACATAAAAATATTTTTACCTTTCACAATCATGTCACCTGTGTTACCTCAGATTAGGAAGCAAACTGAGCTTCTTTGCTGTTGGTTTGTGTCATTTTTTTGGTAATGCTTGGTAGGAATTTTTGCAAGAGAGAGGAAATGTATTTTGTAAAATAGTGAGTTTTCAGTACTGAAATGGAATGCTTGTACATAGGACCTGCGCTCTGTTTGTAAAATGTTATTCAAAAATCGATTTTGGGGCAAATCAATGGCTTTTACATTTTTGAGAAGGAATAAATAGTGTGTGCATGATTACATACAAATATTTGAACCTTTCACAATCATGTCACCTGTATTACCTCAGATTAGGAAGCACACTGAGAGCCTTATTTATGAAAACAGCGATGCGTCACTTTTCACTGCGCACTCCTTGTGACACCAATGATGTGTTATATTTAATGTATGACGCATCATGGCGCAAGGACTTACAGATAAGTCAGTATTTCTGACGTATCTGTAAGCGCAAAAGTGACGCATTGCTGGAGTGTGTCACAAAAGTGACGCAACTGCAGCAATGCGTCCTTTCACATGTGGAAAGCCCCATGTGAAAAGGCTTGCGTCAGTCTTACGCCTGCTGTGAGGCAGTCGTAAGATTTTGACGTAACAGCGTCCTAAAAGTGACGCAGTGAAATCTCATAGATTTTACTGCGGCACTATTACAAGGCTTTTTGCTGGGAGCGCCCCCTCTGCATACATTATACCTGACGCAGGTATAATGTAGCGCAGGGGTTTACAAAGTGACGCATCTGCTTAGATGCATCACTTTGTAAATAGTGCGCAACAGGAGGCATGTTTTACGCTGCCGATGCGTCACAAAAAGTGAAGCACTGGCGGCATAAATGTGACGCATGGCCTCATAAATGTATACAGGACCTGCGCTCTGTTTCTAAAATGTTATTACAAAAACGATTTTGGGGTAAATTAATGGTTTTAACATTTTTGAGAAGGAATAAATAGTGTGTGCATGAATACATAAAAATATTTGAACCTTTCACAATCATGTCACCTGTGTTTCCTCAAATTAGGAAGTGGATTGTGCAGATGAGGTGAGGCATGTCCAGGGGTGCAAAGGAGTTGAGGCCTGTGTCCATGAGTGCAATGGAGAAGACTTACCTCCTCTGAACCTTAGACAAGCATTATCTAATCTGTGTCCTCAATACATTGAGTATAATTGATGGTAACAGGATACAGATGAGATGAGGCGTGTCCAGGGATGTAGATCAACTGAAGCCTGTTTCATGGTGCAGATGTGTTGAGGTCTATTCAGGGTTGCAGATGAGGTGAGGATTATCCAGGGGTGCATAGGAAGTGATGCCTGTGTTGAAGAGTGTAGTGGAAGAGAGGTCTGTCCAGGGGTGGAAAGAGGGTGAGGGCTGTATCTAAGAGTGTAGTGGGGGATAGGCTTCATAAAGTCCAGTCCAGTGCACTCTTAGACACCGGTCTGACCACCTATGTTCCCCTGGACAGGCCTTACCTCATGTGCACAATTTGCTTACTAATCTGAGGAAACACAGGTGATATGATTGTGAAATGTGCAAATATATTTTTTTAATCATGCAGATACTATCTAATCCTTGTCAATAATGTAAAACCAATTCATGTGCCCGAAATATTTTTTTAGAATTATATTTAAAAAACAGAGATAAGGTCATATGTATATGCATTATAGTGTTTATATTGTTTGCTTATTGTCATTGTTTTGTTGTTTGGTAATAGTGGTCTATAATGAGGTTTTTTTTTTTTTTGTTTACCACAGATTAAAATCAAGATTTCAATAGTAAGGAAATATGCCCTCAAGGGAAAGGAGACGAAAAGATGCTAAGTGGAAAAAATCAAAAACAGCAACGGAATTAAAGTTGTCTACTACAACAAATACTTCAAAAAACAGGAAAAAAGCTCCTGGTAAGACAACTAAGTCTTTCTTACGGAACATATGTAGATAAAAAAAAAATGTTTCACAGAATGTAGAAAAAGAGAAGGAGAGAGCACATTTGAAGAGGAAGAAGATATCCCTAAAAAATGTTACTACTGCAGCAGGAGACAATAATATGTATAGGAATAGAAGGCAAAATCAATTTAGGGACATTCGTAAACGAATGTTTCACAATAGGGTGGTTTTAAATTTGTTAAAAAATATTAAAAAAGGTAAACAGAGATCTGCTTTTTATAAGAAAAAGAAAAGTGTAGAGAAGATTGTTGATCAGGCTTTTGAAGTTAAGAAAAAATTATTTATTTTAATAATCAATAGAGTTAGGACACTTAACAAGACAATTGATGTTTTCAAATCAAACAGTAAATGGAAAAAGAGTAATTAATCGGACTAATTTTTGTAAAGTTTTTTCCGGAGAATGGATGCACAGTTCAAGTTGTAAGCCATTTTTTAATGAGGAGAGTTACTTCCAGGAGAATGATTTAGTGCATGCAGTTGACAACAGTGGTCGAGCATATGAGGTGAAAGACGGTTGTCTGATTGAAAAAGAGAAACGTGTGCCTAGAGAACCAGACGAGGTGTTAACTGATGAAGTTTTAGGGATACGTACTAAGGGTCCAGTGTACACTTGGAAGTGTAGTAGTATTTGTAGTGTGCGACAGGAATCAATCGATTTGTTTTGTAATTTCTTATGTACATATAGTAAGAAAACTCTAAAACAGAAAATGAAAATGTTGCAAGACTTAGATCCTTGCAGAGTAAAGTCAAAAGTCCACATTTGTAAAGCGCTCAATCACCCGTAAGGGTCTCTAGGCGCTGGGGGCCGTCGGGAAGATTAAGCGAGCTATTGCCCAGAGTCACATGGTGCTGGGCTAACCTGCCGCCGGAGCCGGGGATCGAACCGTGGTCCCCAGATTCCAGCGTCAGTCGCCCTGGCCGCGGCGCCACACCTCTTCCAGTGAGAGAAAACACAGGTTTGCAAGGGCATTCACTGGCTTGTCTTTCTAGAAAAGTCTGTCAGAGTGTTTTTCATCATTTTAGGATGTTAGCAGTGCATCATAACAAAATGAAGAAATTAGTGAGAAGGTTGTATTATGCAAAAAGTCCAGCACTTAAGCTTAAATAATTAAACAGTGCTCTTTTGCATGGAACTGAATTAGATGTGAAGAAGATTTATGAAGAAATTGAGATTTGTTATTTTGGTGAAAAAGAGGAAAGTGTAGAAATTGACACAGAAATTCAAGGTAATGTGGAAGACAATGTACAGATTTCAAGTACAGAAAAGTTTGACCAGGAAATTACCAGGTTTAAGGTGAAATCAAGTGAAAGGCCGAATTTTACTTGTGTGTGTTGTCGACGAACTCATTATAAGCATCAAACTAGATTAGTTGATTTATACGTAAAACGTGAAAAGATAAATAATTATGAGTGGAAGGATTTTGCAACTTATTTGTGGGTGGAGAATTCTTTTGATTTGAGTTCTGATCAGCGTATTTGTAAATATTGTTATGATAAATTAAATCAAAACAGAATGCCTGCGAGAGCTGTTCATAATAATCTGGAGTTGGTAGACATTCCTCCTGAATTGATGGATTTAAATACATATGAGTCTATTTTGATTCAATGTGTCCATCCTTTTCAGGCAATTGTTCGCATGGAGCCTAAAATAGGGAAATTGCCCCCTTCAGATTTACAGAGAGGATTAAAGGGAAGAGTTGTTTATTTGCCTCTCGATTTCAAGAAAAATATTGATACAATTGGTGTAGAGAAAGTGGAAGAGGAACCTCTGGTTATTCTAGTTAATGGGGTTCCGACAAAGAGTAAGAAAATCTGGCAAGATTTAGTGGATGTTAGGAAAGTCAAAAAGGCAACGTTGTATTTGGTCAAAACAATGAGTACTACAAACATGTATGTGTTGGAGCAGAGGAAACAACTGCAGATGAAGACAGTGATTGTTCAGCTGGCCAAATTGAAAAAGTTGACGTGTCTAGAAGTGAAGAAATATATGAACATTATACTGTTCATCCTTTGCATTCCAAAGAAGTAATGGGGAATGCAATTGAATTGTTTCAAATGAAAGCAGCAAAAGGAAGTCCCATTAGTGTATGGGAAGAAAGTTTGGAAGTTCGTTCTTTTCCACAGCTATTTCCAACAGGTCGAGGTGGACGATATGACAATCGACCACTTCAAATTCCTGCATCTGAATACCGGACTTTAAGATTATATGCTGAAGATCCAAGGTTTCGTCAATGCATTCCATATTTGTTTCATCTACTGTATGAAAGTGACTTGTCTGGGCTTTCTTCTGCAGTAAATCATATACTGAAAAGTGGAGCACATCTGCAAAATGTTTCAGCGAGGGACTTTATGGAGAAAGTTAATCTGCAAGATAATATTTTGGAATCTCATCTAATCAATCTCATGGCATGTCAGCGTGGTAAAAACGAGTATTGGTACCGTCGTCATGGGGAATTGAAATGTATGCTAAGAAACTTAGGAACTCCTACATGGTTCCTCACTCTTAGCTGTGCCGAGTATGCATGGGATGACTTACTTCAATTTATACGCGAGGCAAATGCAAATATACAAAATATAGAATTCAAAACACCTGGAGAACTGTGTTCTTTGGATCCAGTGAATGTATGCAGATATTTTAATCATAGATTTGAAGCTATGATGTCTTTTATTACCAACAAAAGAAGAGTATCAAGCGAGAGGTGCTCCTCACATACATATGTTGTTGTAGATTAAAGATGCACCCAAATTTGGGACAGATTCGGATGAAACAGTGATGAGTTTCATTGAAGAGTATTCAACATGTGCTGTTCCAAAAACTACAGAGGAACACAGTTTAAGGCAACAAGTTTTACACTTTCAATCGCATCGTTGTGGGAAGTATTGTCGTCGAAAATTCAGAAACAAGGACAAGTTCTACACAAAATGTCGTTTCGGCTTTCCACGACCAGTGATTTCTAAAGGAAGAGTAAATAATTTGATGTCTTCTCTACGACATACTGTGATGAGGAAATCACCCAAAAATACATACAATTTAAAAAGAAATGAAGAATCCAAGTATATCAACGACTACAACCCAGTGATTTTGTCCATGTGTAATGCTAACATGGATATTCAATTCGTTGCTGACAACTCTATTGCTGTGGCTCGATATGTGACGTCTTACATCACAAAAAAAGAAAAGACAGAACTGAAGGAAATGTGGGAGGACATTTCACATGAAAAGAGTCTAAGCAAGAAATTATACAGGTACAGTCTGAAGATGTTGTCGCATCGAGAAATTGGAGCATATGAATGTTCTGATCGATTGTCATCAGCAAGTCTCTATGCCAAATCTAGAACCATCATTTGGGTGAGTCTAGGTCTTGCTGCAACACGAAACCGAGTTTTGAAATCTGTACAAGAAATAGAGTATTTGGCGGAGAAAGAACCAGAAAGTACAGATATTTTGAAGACAAACATGTTGGATACATACTATCCAAATAGAAGTCCTCACCTTGAGAACGCTTGTATCTATGAAGTTCTGCAAAGCTATATTTATAAGAGGAACATCAGAGAAGATATCAATAATGGAATATATGCTGTCACTGGATGTGAAGGATGGCTAGTGAAACAGAGAAAAGGTCATTTGACTAAGAAGACAGACTACCTAATCCACATCGCCAGGGAGTTTGAGCACTAGGAGCTCTAGAGCGCGATTGAGATAGCGCTTTTAATGCGTTCAACAGCGCAATTTACTATTGCTTTTAAATACCCTGTTTAATTATCTGAGTTGTTTTATGTTGGTTCTACCCTGTTTTTAGCCCACTCACCCTCACAATAATTGTAAATCACCGCATTTTGCGGGTCCTTTTCTCCCCCGGCGGCCATCTTAGGCAAGGTTGGGACGCCTGGCGGCGCCATCTTTGTTGCCGCACTAGTGGTTTGACCAGCGCTATTTAGGGCGGGCAAACCTGTGGCTCTGTCTTGACTAAGAAGACAGACTACCTAATCCACATCGCCAGGGAGTTTGAGCACTAGGAGCTCTAGAGCGCGATTGAGATAGCGCTTTTAATGCGTTCAACAGCGCAATTTACTATTGCTTTTAAATACCCTGTTTAATTATCTGAGTTGTTTTATGTTGGTTCTACCCTGTTTTTAGCCCCCTCCCCCTCACAATAATTGTAAATCACCGCATTTTGCGGGTCCTTTTCTCCCCCGGCGGCCATCTTAGGCAAGGTTGGGACGCCTGGCGGCGCCATCTTTGTTGCCGCACTAGTGGTTTTACCAGCGCTATTTAGGGTGGGCAAACCTGTGGCTCTGTCTTGACTAAGAAGACAGACTACCTAATCCACATCGCCAGGGAGTTTGAGCACTAGGAGCTCTAGAGCGCGATTGAGATAGCGCTTTTAATGCGTTCAACAGCGCAATTTACTATTGCTTTTAAATACCCTGTTTAATTATCTGAGTTGTTTTATGTTGGTTCTACCCTATTTTTAGCCCACTCACCCTCACAATAATTGTAAATCACCGCATTTTGCGGGTCCTTTTCTCCCCCGGCGGCCATCTTAGGCAAGGTTGGGACGCCTGGCGGCGCCATCTTTGTTGCCGCACTAGTGGTTTGACCAGCGCTATTTAAGACGGCCATGCTAACGCGCAGCGCTCGCGCGCAGCGTGAGCACACCGGAGTCACGCCAGATTCCAGCCCGTCTGCGCCCGTCCGCGCACGGACGGGCGCAGGGGCTGGGAACTCTGGCTATCGGGCCCCCTATACACGGGACAAAATGTATTGTCTAAATGGAACGATCCATCTCCTAGACCCAGCGATGGTAGCCAGACTGAACGAACTGGGTATTTATACTCCACACACAGGTAAACCGACCGCGGACTATACCCTGAAACTGATCAGTTTAAACACAAGGTCTATGCAATGTCATAGCCTTGAGATATTCACCTTGCTTCAGGATGAAGACATCGATATTCTGACGTTGACTGAGACGTGGCTCGGGGAAAATTCGCTACCCGACATCATAGCCGCTGTTCTGTCTGGTTATGATATATTATGGCACAATCGCGCCAGAAATGCCTGTGGGGGTGGAGTGGCAATTCTATTTAAAAAACATTTCACTGTAACTAAAATTTTGGCAGACACACTAGATTTGGCTGATACGCTTGCTGTGAAAATCATGTTCGATAACTTGTGCCTAACCATCTTCACTGTATATCGCCCACCCAATTCTACCTCGGCTTTCAATGACTTATTTATGTCTACTATGTCTGATTTGTGCTCTCGGTATAAAAATATAATCGTTACAGGAGATTTCAACCTCCATTGGGATAAGGAAAAGAAAGACTCTTCAGCCGAATCAGTAGAGATTACTATGTCCTTTTTGGGTCTCAAACAATTGGTAAACTCCTCCACGCACATAAAGGGTCATATTCTTGACCTGATATGGACCTTAGATCCCAAGATTAGCGTAACGAAAATACTCCCCTGTATATGGTCAGATCACCATCTGATTTACTGTGATGTCCCTATTGGCAAGAAACCTTTGCAACCAATACCCAACGTTAAAATGATCCGCAAATGGAAAGATGTTGATTTAGAATCCTTGACCACTAAACTCGTGGATCTCATGCAACCCATAAACCCTGATGCCAATATAGATCAGGAGTGTAACGCCTTAATGGATTGCCTAACTGGAGCAATAAATCAGATCGCCCCTGAGAAACCTAAGAAGATTAATAGCGGTGGGAAAGGCGCACCTTGGCTCACCCCCGCTCTAAGGGAGCACAGGAAAGCGCTACGCAATGTAGAAAGAGCCTGGAGAAAGAAAAAAGATGATACATCCTATGAGGACTACAGAAAACTGTTTCACGCTTATAAAAAATACATACAGGAAGCCAAGGCCACCTTTTATGAAAAGCGGATTAATGAAGCGGATAATGTCCAAAAGGAAATCTTTAAGATACTTACTGAAGTGACAAAGAGAGCTCAAGCCACGGACACCACTATTAGCTGTGATGCCTTTTTGACATACTTCTTGGACAAGGTCGACCTCATTCTAAATGATATAAAAAATACCGCTATAAGCTCTATAGATCCGCAGGTATCTCAAACTTTAGTGGGAACCTATATGTCCAATTTCCCTCGATTAGATTCCATAGGCTTAGAAGCCCTGATGAGGAAAATAAAGTCAGGCTCCCCAGCGGACCCATGTCCCCCAAGTGTATTTCGCCTAGCTCGCCTTAGTCTAGAGGATCACATCTTATCGATGTTGAATAAATCACTAGATACAGGCCGACTACCAGCCAATTTTAAGGAAGCTAGGGTGAAACCGCTAATAAAGAAAGTAGGAGCTGACCCCAAAGTGCTGAAAAATTATAGACCAATCTCCCAGCTACCTTACCTGTCCAAGGTTTTGGAACAACATGTGCTGATATCCCTGACATCGTTCCTGGATTCTAACCATCTTCTCCACGAGATGCAGGCAGGGTTTCATGCACATCACAGCACCGAGTTGGTCATGCTCTCGGTGCTAGATGATCTAAGAATGATGGCTGACAGTAAAAAACCAAGCGCGCTGATACTT
This sequence comes from Lissotriton helveticus, assembly GCF_964261635.1. Classification (NCBI taxonomy): domain Eukaryota; kingdom Metazoa; phylum Chordata; class Amphibia; order Caudata; family Salamandridae; genus Lissotriton; species Lissotriton helveticus. The sequence goes on along the minus strand of NC_136071.1, from coordinate 1,212,511,849 downwards.
TTAGATCTGTCAGCAGCGTTTGATACTGTCAGCCACTCCTTACTCTTGGACAGGCTGGCTGGCTTTGGGTTTAAAGATGCAGCATATGATTGGCTGGAATCCTTCCTGATGGGGAGAACCCAGAGAATTCAGCTGGGAGATATGGTTTCAGGAGTGGGAGAACTTACCTGTGGGGTCCCTCAGGGCTCTGCATTGTCTCCCCTCCTATTTAACCTGTATCTACAACCCTTAATAAAAACTTTGACCGAGATGGGTTGCCGCGTATTTAATTACGCGGATGATACTCAGCTACTATTAAGCATGGAGGACACTGAACGGGCCCTGCTACAAGCACAGGAGGTACTTAGATATACAGTTAAATGGATGTCAGGTAACCTCCTGAAGATTAACCCTGAGAAAACTGAGGTGCTGATAGTCTCATCCACTTGCTCCCCTTGGAGTGACCTGTATTGGCCTCAGGAACTGGGCCCCATCCCCAAACCAGCCGATTTGGTAAAAAGCCTTGGCATCAAGATAGATAGCGCTCTATCAATGAAGAGCCAAGTCTCTACCGTTGTAGGAGTCTGCAATAGTCTTATAAGACAACTGCGTAAATTAGTCCCACTTCTGTCCCAATCTATGCTCCGTACCGTAGTCTCGGCCACCATACTTTCGAGACTGGACTACGGGAATGTTCTTTACCTGGGCCTACCAAAGACACTAACTAACAGACTGCAGGTGGTTCAAAATTATGCAGCACGACTTATTTCAAACTCCCACGGAATTCTCATGCTTCTCCGTTGCTACAGAACCTGCACTGGCTGCCAGTGATACAAAGGTCTGTTTTTAAAAGTCTCTGCATAGTCCATAAATCTATCTATGGTCAAGCCCCTGTATATGTTAAGGAAAGGTTGGAGATCTATCGGCCTGAAAGAAGACTAAGGTCTTCTGAGGCTCAACTGCTGGTGTGTCCTCGGTTCAAATTAGCCACAAAAGGTGGCAGAGCCTTTTCAGTCTTGTTGCCGAGGATTTGGAACAAATTACCTGAAGCCCTGCTTAGGGATGGTAACAGGCTCCATTTTAGAAAAACCCTAAAGACCATTCTGTTTAGGGCAGCGCTGAATTTAGTTTAGTCTTTCCCTTTCATGATGCTGAGTGGGCTGTTATGTTTTTATGGTCAAAGCGCCTTGAGACCTGTCGGTGAGTTGGCGCTATACAAGCACATATTAACAATAACAATTTGATTAATCATCGAAAATTGAGTTGCGAAAATCCAGACAAAAGGGAATTTTACTATTTGGCTCTTTTGCAACTCTTTAAACCATGGCGTACAGAAGAGGAACTACTTGGAGATTTTCTCTGTTACGAAGATTCTTTTAAAGGATACCATAGAATGTCCTGTTTTTCCAAATTATCTGCAAATGTTGAACGAAGAAATAGAGCAAGAAGCAACAATTGCTGCAGAGATTGCGAGAGACAGTTCTCAAGACAGTCAGAGTTCTACTTCATTGAGTCAGGATCCACTAGGAGGACCAATTATCCAAAATGAAGCTGCCACTGCCATGGATGAGGTGGAAAGAGCTAAGGAACAAGCTCAAGATGATGTAGTTAACTTAGAAGATTTGGTGAAACAACTAAACCTTGAGCAGAAGCAGATATATGATGAAGTCACAGAACAGATTGAACATGGATTCACTCATGAGAAAAAAGAGTGCTCATGTACATCATTTAAGCCTGTCCAACTGTACGTGAGTGGAGAAGCGGGAACTGGAAAAAGTTTTCTGATTAAAGCAATTGCAATTTATCTGCAGAAAAGGAATGAATTACCGCTATCTTGTGTTGTTACCGCTCCAACTCGGCTGGCAGCACATAATATTAAAGGGATTACTTTACATCGTTTACTGATGCTGCCAGTGGAGCATGATAACAAATTGCAATACCACAAGCTATCTGGAGATGCGTGTTCCGAAGTTTCGAGAGTCCTGAAGAAAATGAAACTTCTTATCATTGATGAAGTAAGCATGGTCTCCAATCTAATGCTTGCTTTTGTGCATTTGAGAATGCAAGAAATTCTTAGAACAGAGTATGATGTGTTATTTGGAGGGAAACACATCATTGTTTTTGGAGAACTAATGCAGTTGACTCCAGTGAAAGGACAACCAGTGTTTAAAATGGTCACGCATGAAGATACCAGGAAGTGCCTAGGAAGCATTGGAAACGTTAATATATGGTTAAATTTCAAATATACAGAGCTACTCCAAAAAATGCGGCAGGCAAAGGATGAAGATTATAAAAATATTCTACAAGATGTAAGATTTGGAAAAGTAAGTCAGCATGGGAAAGAAGCTTTACATGGACGATTAATTTCAAATTTGTACCCAAATGAAAACATTCTTCCAGAGAATATTTTTAAGAAAATTAACGAGAAGAAATCTGGCATATGTTTGATGCCAACTCTGAAAGAATGTTCCATGTTCAACAACAAAATGTTAAAGTTAGAAAATGAAGAGATAGTGAAACTGGAAGCTATAGATAAAATAGAGCATATGGGAGCAACAATTATTTTGTCTGAAAATTTTAAATCAAAATTGGATTCATTAGAGAAGACTATATCTAAAACTGCTGGTTTTAAAAAGACTCTGAATGTGTGTTTGAATTGTCGTATCATTTTGAGAAGGAATTGAAATGTTGAAAGAGGTCTGGTAAATGGAGCAATGGGTCATGTTGTTGGTTTTGTGAATTACAAAAATAGAGATGGAATTGAAATTTTAAAAATTTAATTTGATGGCATTGACGAAATAGAACAAATTTGTCGTTGTTCAGCTAGATTTTTGCTTGTGAAAGACTTATATGTTCGCCGAAAACAGTTTCCTATTTGTTTGGCATATGCGGTGACAATTCATAAATCTCAAGGTTTAAGTGTAGATAGTGCTTTGGTGAACATTGGAAGTTCTGTGTTTAAAGAGGGTATGGCATATGTGGCATTATCACGAGTCAGAACTTTATCAGGATTGTACTTGATTGAGTGTGATGAAACAAAGATTTGTGCTGATCTAGATTGTGTTAAAGAATACAATAGGTTAAGAAGAGAGTATGCTCCACATTTGCCTCAATATCCTCTGTTTGAAAAACGTGTCGTAGGCCGAAAAAGAAGAAATGAGAATAATTGCAGTGAGGTAGTAGCAAAAAGACAAAAAGTAGATGAAACTGTAATTGTAAGTAGAAAGAAAAAGGATTCTGTTGAAGATGTTGTTGGATTTCAGTTTGAAAACAGTTCTGGTGTCAACTGCTATGCTAATGTAGTGGTTAATGTTGGTTTTTTTCTTCAAAATTTACAAGAACAGATTGTTGAAAATCGGGATCAAACATTCTGCTGTTTATTGAATTCTGTGTTTGAGAAATGTAGCAGTGATAGAGCAAAAATAAAAAGTGTTTTAGAAATTAGAAATCTTCTAGACATATGTTCTGGTCAAAATCAATTTTCACAGATTATTCAGCATGATTGTCAGGAATTTTTAATGTATATGTTTGATGTTTTGGAAGATGAAGGTGTAGATATAAAAATTCTTTTTAGCCTTTCTTATCAATGGCAGCATGACTGCGACAACTGTAGTTTATCAAGTAGTACTAGAATAGACACTGAAAGATTTATATATTTGAGTTTACCAGACTGCAAATCAGTGCCTTTTAATAATCTAGTTAAAGCAGCTGATCACAATATGGTGTGTACCCAATGTAAGTCTGCAATGCTGTCCACATTATTTTTACAAACTTATGGTAAATATGTGATTTTAATGTTCCAACGATGTAGACCTGATGGAAGTAAATTGTCAACTTCTATTAAAAATGTTGTGGCTTCTCAATTATCAATTTCAGGAAGAACCTTTGCAACTGTAGCTATTATTTATCATGACGGTCCTTCAACAACATCAGGGCATTACACATGCTATTTAAAAAGTCGTAAAGGTTGGACCCACTGTAATGACACTCATTTGACTTTCAAACAACGTTTGCCTTTTGACTTAAAAAATTCATACCTAGTGTTTTTAGAACCAAAATTTAAGTAAAGGTTTGCCTATGAAGACAGGAGCAGTTAATAAAGGTTAGTTTGCTGTTTAAAATTATATTCTGAGTAAAAGTGATCAAGATAATATACAAAATTGACTTGTCATATAGGTACTGTAAATGGATCTCATAGTAAGTGATATCAGTATTATACAAAATGATGAACATGAGTGAGTCAGAGATGGTTTTACAGATATTTAAATATTGTGAATATGTTGTATGAGCCTTTCTTTCAGAACATCGGAAAAACAGTAAATTCAGAGTTTCTTTTAATTAATTTGAAAATATACTCATACATCTGACACTATTTGGCCTTAAGGAAAAGTAAAGGAATGAGCAAAGAGTCATGACTGAAAAAAAGGAGTTTATGAAAATAATGAAAATATTTCAGATGTTCTTGGAGCTTTTCTTCTAGAAAGTCGATGAAATGGAATTTTTTAATGAACAGCAGAGTACTTTCCAACGAAAAGGACCTTCATGATATACTATTTGGCCTATAGGAAAAGTAAGTGAATGAAGGATTAGTGTACATTTGTGATTTTTAAGTTTCTAAGGGTTTTTTGAAAACACAATCTTTTAGATTGGTTTTTTTTTTCCCGCTGTCATATGATGAGTAGTTTGAACTCACTGTTTTAAGTGAAATTCAATATATTCTGAGAACAGCAAAAATAAACTATGTAACATGTTGTACAAGTTATTCTATAGTTTGTATTCTGTAATTTAAATTGTATTCCCATTGTCTCACACTCACTTTCCTTTTTCCACCCTCTTTCAGCACTTCCTACTCACTTATAATGTCTTTCTCTCACTCTCTTTCACCCCCGTTCCTTTACTCCACTTCTTTCACAACCCCTCATTCTCATTTCAACTGTCTGCATCCCCTCTCTCCCTTGCATAAATATTCAGCTTTCAGTCTCTCTGCTTTACTTCCCTATTCCGTCTTTTCCTCCTTTGCTCTTTTAGTTATTCCTTTTTACTCACTCAGCAGTATTGTCGCACTCTGTCACTATAAATCACCCACTCTCCCTCGCTTATCTTTGTTTGCTCCTTTCTTTTGACCTCTTCTCTCTATTTTCCGTTCACTACCTCAATGTCCTCAGTCCCTCACTCCCCTTGTGTTATGTTCACTTGTGTTTATCTACCTTCTATCATTTCTCTTACAACAACTTCACTGATCCTCTCTCATCGTTCTTCAACCCATTTCTTTTAGTCCGGTTCCATTACTACCCCTCATTTCCTATCTTTCAGTGTCCTTCTCTTTACTTTCATCACCGAATCACTTTCTCTCAGTACCACTGCTTTAATCCTCTTCTCCTCTCTTTCCTTCTTTTACTCCTTTACTCATTTTTCTTTCCTTACTCATTGTACTCCACTTAACTCAGTCCTTCCCTTAGTCTCTCTGTGTACTAACTTCATCACTCCTTTTCCCTCAATCTTTCTATATTATCCTCTCTCCCTTCATCCCTTCACTCTATGACTCTCCTTCACTTACTCTCAGTTATCTTCCATTCCTCATTCTTCTAAATGAATCCTTAATTAGACTCCTTTCCCTCTCAGTCATTATCTTTTTACTTACTCCTGTTTCCTGATTTAGTTTTGCTAACTCACATTCTTTTAGTATCTTTCTTACCTTCAGTTAATTTTTCTCTTCGTCTCTTCCTTTCTGTCAGTGAATCTATATGCCTTACTCTTAGTAATTGACTCTCCTTCTATTTCGTTTTCCCTCTTTTTGTCCTTCTACCTTACTTTATTTCCCTTTCTGTGTCCTTCACTCTTACTTTATTTCTAAATACACTGTTATGATTTTAAACACTTCATTTGTATCTTTTATTTTAAAATATATATTTTACTAATTATAACTTATTTTTTCTTCTCTCTTTCACAGATACAAAATGTAGTAAAAAAATGTAATTAAAGTTACATTTATTATATGGTAAATGTGACTAAAAAAATGTAGTTTGTCATCACCCTTTGCTTTAACCTCACTACTATTTTCTCAACCTACCTCACTCCTGTTTCTTTACTCTGCTTCCCTCACTTATTCATATTCTCCATGTTTACTCCCCTTTCCCTATTTCCCCTCCCACATTCAACTTCTTTCAGTCCCCATTCTTTACTTCTTTACTACTTTACTTCTTTGTTCCCTTCCTTTGCTCCCTCACTCATTCTCTTTCCCTTAATCATTTACTTCACTCCTACACACACACCTCCCCCCAACACACACACACACCTCTGACATACACACCACACACACACCTCACACACACACACACACAGCCACACACACACTCCTCACACACACACACACCCACACATCCCACACATCCCACACACACACACACTCCACACACATACCCCCACACCCCCATACATATCTCACACACCCACACCTCCACCCACACCCAAACACCCCACACATCCACACCCACACACACACCTTACACACCCACACCCCCACCTACACCCACTGGCTCCCTATAACTCACCCACACTCCCTCACTTACCTTTCTTTGCTGCTTCACTCAGTCCCTTTCAGTCACTCCTACCTTTACTCTCTCTCTCTTTTCTCTCTGTCACTCCCCATGTCTTACCCTTATTCACTTTTATCCACCCTCTTTCACCTCTCTTTACTTACACTCACTGCTCTTTTCTCACCCTCCCTCACCGTTGTTCATTTATTCCGGTTTCGTCACTACCCCTCATTCCCCATTCTTTACTGTCCTTCCTTTTACTTTCAACACCCACTCACCTTCTACCAGTACCTCTACTTTAGTTTTCTTCCTCTCTCTTCCCTTGTTTTGCTCCCTTATTCATTTTCCTTTTTTCACTTACACCCTCTGTGTTGCTCTCTCTAGCTCTTTTTCTCTTAACATTACACTTTCTGTGTTCTTCCCTCATGCTCACTCTTTCTTTATATTTTTTTTGGTGCGCGCCCCGGTGCACGTACCGGTACGCGTACCCTGCAGAAATAAGATTGACAGAGATTCTTTAAAAATATAGGTTTATTTATTAAATGTAGTTCTAAAAAGAACTGTCTTTTTTATTCTTTTTGTTGTTTTATATATTTTTATTTTTTTTGAACATTTTTACTTTTTTTGGCTATTCTGAACAGTTTTATATTTTTTTGTATTTTTTATGGGGAGAAACAAAAAACAGGGAATTGTAAATGGCTCAACTGGAGCAAAAAAAAAAAACAGGAAAAATTAGGGTTTTTTTGGGCACTTATGGTTATCACCAGCAACGATGATAAGTTCTATACTTTGTTCACCATAGCAAAGTGTCTTTCCACAATATTTGCACATGATTTTAAATTCAGCAAACTTGGGTTGAATGGTAGGCATTGTGTCTCTTGCCCCCGGACCCGATGGAGTGGGTTGTTTGGATGTTGAGGATCTGAATGTTGATGGGGGTAGCTTACTGTAGAGGTCCCTTAACTCTGCATTAGAATAGTTGTTTGGATACCATCGCATCATGTGGCGAATCATGGTATGATTCCCGAAGGAATATTTTTTGTTAGGGTTCCCCCTGGACAGCTCAGTACCACAAATCAGACAAGTCACCTTTGCAGCGTTGACTTTTTTAAAACCCCTTGGGATTTTGTAGAACTCCCATATAAAGTGCTCTTTTGGTTTGTAGGGCTGTTTATCTTCAGGCAGGAAATGCATTGTCTGTTCCTCCTCTTCATCATCCTCCTCCTCTTCCTCTTGACCACCAATGTAATCTTCTGGTGGTCTTTTTGATGGTGGTGGTGGTGGTGGTGGGGCAGATGCTCCAGCTGCTGCTGCTACTGTAGCCATTTTAAAGTAGAAAAGATTAGAGACAGAACTCCAAACAGGTCTTTCTCAGTCAAAGGACAAAGTCAGAATAAGGAAAAAAGGTGGGGGCTTTCATCATTTGGAAAAGAAAACTGTTCTGGACCAATGAAAAGTGTTATTTTCAAGTCACATGATCCAGGCTATCATCATTTGGAAACCAAAACTGATGTGCACCAATGAAAAGTGCTATTTTCAGATCACATGACCCGACGCGCTTACGCTACGCGCCAGGACATTGCGTGATCGTATACGCTCGCGTGCTTCCGGGTGCGCTTACGCAGTGCGTCATATGACGCATCACGCGGTTACGCAAAACGTCAGGATGTTGTTTTCGTGCGCTAACGGGACGCTCTCCAGTACGCGCCCCGGGGTGCGCCGTAACATTGCGCTTACCCATGCGTTCACCGGTACGCGCCCCGGGAGCGCTCCAGGGCAAAAAAAAAATTGTAATAAAAAAAAATACTACATAATTATACAATATAAAATTCGTTATAAAATATATTACTTTTCATACCTATAGAGATTTGCTATTAAAAAACCTATGAAATTCACTGAAAAAAACATAGGTTTCACACCAGTTATAGTTAGGAATTAGCATTTAAAAAACCTATTAAATTCACTGAAAAAAACATAGGTTTCACACCAGTTATAGTTAGCTGGAAACTTTACTCGCATAAAACCAATGAAATTCCCACGTTATAGTTAGTTGGACTCACTATAACTTGCGCGTGCAATGCACTGCTGATGACGTCACATATTACATCACTCATGACATGGTCAGTGACATCACTCATGACATCACTGATGACACCATCCTTGTTATACAGTGACAGACCTCCTTTCACTGTAATGTAACCCTTAAAACACATATTCAAAAAAAAAAAAATTCAAAAAAATGGAGATACCAATACCAGTTACAACAACCAATTCAATAATTCCACCATCTATATACACATCCACTCATTCACCACCAGTTCTATATAATCACTCATACGTATACTCACTCATCATATGTAGTGATACACCTATACATCCTGTTACACACCGACAGTCATCCAAAAGATACTCTCACACATACTCACACATGCAAATAAACTATTGAACATCCATTTATTTGCATATACAGCTATACACACACTGCCACCTTACTTCTAAGAAACCTTACACATACTTACTCTCTTAAACAATCACTTATAGAAACACATACTTATTTAAACAGGAACTCTTACAATCCCTTACTCTCACATATACTCACTTATATACATCAATATTCACATATACTAGATTAAAACATATGTAGTTACTGATAAAGACACTAGTGAGACAGTCATTCAGTCAGTAACACACACATATACACAGTCATCCACCCATACAGTCCTGCACATATGCTGTCTTCAAAACACATACAACCAGATAGTCAGTCACTCATGCATCTATGTTCTAAGTAATACCCCCACCAAACATATACACACTCATATTGATATTAAAAAAAACATCTAATAACCCATATACATACACATGTAGCTACTCACCAACCCATGCAGCCACTTATACACAAAGTGAAACACTAATCCTTATATTTAAATATTTAAACATTACTCACTAATATATGTATACACTAAGATACACTTAATAAGCCAGTGAACCAATCAATTTTTTTAAACCCTTATTTAAACATGTAATCTTCCATCAACTTTTACATATACACATATAAAACATATTTATTTTTCCAAAAGACTGATGTAATATGTGACGTCATCAGCAGTGCATTGCACGCGCAAGTTATAGTGAGTCCAACTAACTATAACGTGGGAATTTCATTGGTTTTATGCGAGTAAAATTTCCAGCTAACTATAACTGGTGTGAAACCTATGGTTTTTTCAGTGAATATATATATATATATATATATATATATATATATATATATATATATATATATATATTACCTACGGCAGTCGCCAGTAGGTAGTTATAGTTAAAACCTAGTTTCCATAGGAAATCCGCAACATTCTATTTGCAATAACTTTGGCGCCGGTGGACGAATCTTCGCGAATTTCTCCAAAAAAATGGCCTGCTCCGCTCTGCTCTTCCCTGAAAGTTTGGGGGTGATTCGTGATGCGGGGTCCGAGAAAAAAAGGGGGTTCCAAACGTGTTTTCCCCATGCAATTTCCCATAGGACCTTTAGCCGGGGCTACAGCCCGAACGGCTGAAAGGAATTACACCAAACTTGGCAAAAAGGTAGAGTTCTGTTCACAGATCACGCTTTTTGTTAAATGGTGTAAATCCGTTCCGTAGTAAAAAATGTGCATATATATTTTCTTTTTTACATGGGGATTCCAACTCTGCATACTTAGGCTCAATTAAAACAAAATAATAAAGACGCATGGAGGCCTGTAGGTCCTCGGAGTTTCCTGGCTGCGGTCGGAGTAGATCCCCAGGTAGAGAGAGCATGGAAGATCCGGAGCCGCAGCAGAGGAGCGCGATGGACATCAACCAAGTGGGCGTCAAGGAGCTGGAGGGGGCGCTGAGGGGTATCGGCAGGAGGAGAGCCCGGGGCATTGTGAGGAAGAGAGAGGACCTGAAGGGGTTCAACTCCTTAGAAGATCTCCTGCATGTGAAGTGGATTACCACCCGCATTCTGGAAATTAATAGTGACCACCTGACATGCCGGAAGAGGCAGTGCAGTGGTGATACTGGCAGGGGTAGCTGCTCGCACAACAACACACAGCCAAGGCCATCCAGTGCAGGAGATGCTGTGAATGGCAACGTGTCTCAGAAACATTCCAGAGGCGCGGGCAGAGAGGAGGAATAAGAGTCAGAGATTCACGCCGTTTGGGGGGAGGAAGAGGAGGATGAGTCGGAAGAGTCTGACCGCTGTGGCGTGCGAGGAGAGGATGAAGGGGAGGAAGAGAACGAATATGGAGAGGATGGCAGTGACGTCTACTTCTATTATATGATGGATGAGTGCTGGATTGATTATCTGGAGCGTACTGCGGAGGGGAACCTCATTCGTCATGTTCGGCCCAAGATGAAATGAACGTCTGAGAATGGTGTCGATGTGAGAACCCTATCTCCTGGAAAGAAGTTATGCAAAGGCTCAGAGTACATCAGTTTTAGGTCATTAGCACAATGCATAAACAGTGCCACAACGTTTTGGGACCTGTGAAATGCCAACCACCATGGGCATCAGCATCAACGAATCCCTTCCATCGGCCCTCCAGCAGAGCTGCAGGACTGGCTGCGAACCTTTCAAAAGTGGACCCGTCCCAAGAGATGGCTATCATTGGAGGAGCTCATCGATCGCTGTAAACCATCTCATATCAAGTATATGATGCAAGTCATCGAGCCACAGTTCCAACGTGATTTACAATGTTATGCAAATGCTGGCCCCTGAGGCCGAAACAATATGTAATTTGTACATTGTTATTAATTTGTAAATTATCCCGCATTAGGCATTTAGTACACTGGTTATTTTTGCCCACTAGGATCAAATAAGATGCTAGCTAGCCAAATCTCGATCAGTAGTGTATTTGATTATTGTTATATGTCTAAATATCCAGACAGTGTCACATGGTAGGCTATTTTTTATAAGTTTTTATTATGGCCCACTTGGGCGTATCAATCATATGTTTACTGAGAAGTGCACTGGTATGTTTAGGTATTTACTCATATCGGCTGTACCCACTTGGGTGGCATGTTTGTAAACGGTCTATATTGCCTATCTGACTGCTTTTCATGTGAACGGGGGCGTAGCTCAACCAGTACGTGCATCTTTTGCCATGGGTTTCAGCTACTGACAAGAGTTTGCGGCTCACCCCGAGACTTTTTTGATAAAATTTCACACTAATTCATTATTACTATTTTTTTTTGGCACAAATGAACTTAAGATGCCACACAACAAGGTGATCATATACCATACACTATTTATGTGTTTTCTTTATGTATTAGACGCCATTACAGTCAGCAAGCCGATGCTTTGTAAACATTGTATTTACTTTTTGTTTGCAGCACACATGTGTTTATTATTATATTTGCCCACATTTATAATGATGATGATATGAAAACAGGAGGCTCTCTAATGAATATGAAACTTAATGGCACTTGGTCTATGGCCAAGAATTTGAGACATTCCCACCGAATTTCATGTTCTTCCTGCATATGTTTCGCTATCGCATTGGATTTCATCTCTTTATCTCTTTACTACCCAAAGAGCTTGCCCTGTACGTACTGGTAAACAGTCATAATATCGATTCCAAAATATAGAATGGACATAATATCGAAGTAAAAATATAGAATGGACAAAATATCGAATGGGCACAATATAGTGGGTAAAAATATCGAATTTAAGGTAAGTAATATCGATTTTCAAAATATAGAAGTCAAAATATCGAAGTATACAATATAGGCATTAAATATATCGATTTTTAATAATATCAATTTTTTAAAAGTGTTTTGTATGTTAGTATATGTGTGAAAAGTGTATATTAATTTTTGTAATGTATGTTTAATGTATTTTAAGTAATGAATTTTATGTTATTTAATTTTTGCGTAATTTAATTCTGTAGCGGGTTGTGGGTTTATAGGGGAATAGGGTGGGAAGTAATTTAAATATATTAAATTAAATATTAATTTTTAGCAATTATTATTAATTTTTAATTAAATTTTGCTTTTTAGTTCTGTAGCGGGTTGTGGGATTATAGGGGAATAAGGTGGGAAGTAATTTAATTGTAATTAATTAAATATTTTTATTTATTTAATGGTATTCATTTGGAATTTATTGTTATTTTTTAATTGGTAATTAATTTTTATTAATTGTCAATTAATTTGTATTAATTGATTAATTGTTAACTATGTTAATTTTCTAAATTTATTTTCTGTAGCGGGTTGTGGGTTTATAGGGGAATAGGGTGGGAAGTAATTTAATTGTAATTAAGTAAATAATTTTTTTCATTAATTGGTATTGATTTTAAATTTATTGTTAATTAATTTTTAATTGGTAATTAATTTCTATTAATTGGCAATTAATTTGTATTAATTGGTAATTATTTTGTATTAATTAAATATTTGATAATTATGATAATTGTATTAATGTATTTTCTGTAGTGGGATGTGGGTTTATAGAGGAATAGGGTGGGAAGTAATGTAATTGTAATTAATTACATATTAAAAATACTTTTTGTGTATTGATAAGTAATTTACTGTTAATTTTTTATTGGTATTAATTTTTATTATTAATTAGTTTTTGTTATTGAAAATTAATTCATTGTTAAATAATTATGAATAGGTTATTCATTTTTAATAACGAATATGTAGTTGTATTTCTAATTAATTATTACATAATATTAAATTGGTTATTAATTTCAATTAATGTTTTATTGGTATTGATATTTAATTTATTTTTAATAATATATTAAATCATTACTTTCCCTACTGTTAAACTCACTGGAGTGGGAATTGTAATTTTCACCCTCCCGCTATCCAATGCTTTCCCTACTGTTGCACTCTCTGGAGTGGGAATAGTGGGGCATATTATCAAGGGGGTTTATCTCCGCTTTTTGGCTTTAAAAGCCAAGAAAGCGGAGATAAAATTATCTCCCTATTACCAAGCTGTCGCTAACACCAGTTAGTGACAGCTAATAGGAGATAGCGACCATCTTGGGCCCCGCTTTGCATGTCAGTGATATTTATCACTAATGACATGCAAAGTGGGCGTGCCAAGATGTTAGCGACTGGAAACAGTCACTAACATCGCTATCTCCTATTACCAACTTTTGGAGATATTCGCGCTAAGCGCGAATATCTCCAAAAGCTAACACCTGCCCTGAGCAGTTCTTCACCATGTTATCCAATGGGAGGTGGATAACATGGCTAAGAGCATTTGCTCGATAATGCATGAATACCGCTGACTTTTCAGCGATATTCATGCATTGCGGCCGTTTTTTATCGCATTTGCGATAAACCTTGCTAATAGCAAGGTTTATCTGCGATAAAAATCGCCGATGTGCGGCGATAATTTTTGTCTCTAAACAAGTTAGAGACAAAAATTATCGGTAGTTGTTGGTAATATGCCCCAGTATTTTTTACCCCTACGCTATCCAACGCTTTCCCTACTGTTGCACTCTCTGGAGTGGGAATAGTAATTTTTACCCCTACGCTATCCAAAGCTTTCCCTACTGTTGCATTATCTGGAGTGGAAATAGTAATTTTCACACTCCCGCTATCCAACGCTTTCCCTACTGTTGCACTCTCTGGAGTGGGAATAGTATTTTTTACCCCTACGCTATCCAACGCTTTCCCTACTGTTGCACTCTCTGGAGTGGGAATAGTAATTTTTACCCCTACGCTATCCAATGCTTTCCCTACTGTTGTACTCTCTGGAGTGGAAATAGTAATTTTTACCCTTCCAATATCCAACGCTTTCCCTACTGTTGCACTCTCTGGAGTGGGAATAGTAATTTTTACCCCTACTCTATCCAACGCTTTCCCTACTATTGCACGCTCTGGAGTTGGAATAGTAATTTTTACCCTCCCGCTATCCAACGCTTTCCCTACTGTTGCACTCTCTGGAGTGGGAATAGTAATTTTTACCCCTATGCTATCCAACGCTTTCCCTACTGTTGCACTCACTGGAGTGGGAATAGTATTTTTTACCCTCCCGCTATCCAACGCTTTCCCTACTGTTGCACTCTCTGGAGTGGGAATAGTAATTTTTACCCTTACGCTATCCAACGCTTTCCCTACTGTTGCACTCATTGGAGTGGGAATAGTATTTTTTACCCCTACGCTATCCAACGCTTTCCCTACTGTTGCACTCACTGGAGTGGGAATAGTATTTTTTACCCCTACGCTATCCAACGCTTTCCCTATTGTTGCACTCACTGGAGTGGTAATATTAAATGTTACCCTCCTGTTATCCTACGGTAAAATATTGTACATTTTTTATTAATAACTTAAATTAATTATATCTTAATTTTAAGGTTATTTGAGTATTTTTAAGTATGTTTTAGGTAATTATATTTATTATTTCATTAATTTTAAATTACTTTTAAGACATTTAAAAAAATTCGATATTTTGACTGACTATATTTTTTACAGACTATATTTTGGATTCGATATTTTTGTACTTACCTGTTTGTAGATAGGAATTCGATATTTTGGCATTCTATATTTTGGTGACTATATTTTGGTAAGTCTATATTTTGTCATTCTATATTATGTCAGTGATCCGTACGTACTATCCTTCTTAGAGCCCCGGGACCTTCTGCGAGCCGCTCAGACCTGCCGCTACTGGAGGATCCTGGCCTAGGACAATTTGCTATGGCGGGAAAAATGCAGAGATGAAGGATTTGATGAGCCCCTCAACCTGAGACGCCGGAGGATGCTGACATCTGGTTTCATATACAGTCCATGGAAATGTGGTTTCATGAGGCAGCACAAGATAGATATGAACTGGCGAAGCGGGGACATCAGATCCCCTAAGGTGCTAAAGGGACATGATGATCACGTCATAACTTGTCTTCAGTTCTGTGGAACCGGATAGTTAGCAGGTCTGATGACAACACGCTAAAGGTGTGGTCTGCTATCACAGGAGAGTGTGTTCAGACATTGGTGGGGCACACAGGCGGCGTCTGGTCCGCTCAGATGAGAGATAATATAGTGATTAATGGCTCCACAGACAGGACGCTGAAGGTCTGGAACGCAGACTCTGGCGAGTGCATCTACACCCTGTACGGGCATATATCCACAGTGCGCTGTATGCACCTCCACGCAAGCAGGGTTGTTAGCGGCTCAAGTGATGCCACCCTGCGGCTCTGGGACATTGAGACTGGACAGTGTCTGCATGTAATTATGGGGGATTTCGTAGAAAAAAAAATGGGTTGAGGTGGTAAGGTCTACTTATGTTTATTGATTCAATAAACATAAGTAGACCTACACAAAGTGAGACACTGATACAGATATTTACATATTTAAACTTTACTCGCTAATACATGTATTCACTAAGATACACTTAATCAATCAGTTATCCAATCAATTTTACAAAAACAGAATCATCCATTTAGACACTTATATACCCATTTATTCTTCCATCGACCTTTAGATATACATATATAAAAAATATTTTTTTTTATAAAGATACACATTCACTGGATGATGTCATCAGTGATGTCATCAGTGATGTCATTTGAGATGTCATCAGTGATGTCATGAGTGATGTCACTGACCATGTCATGAGTGATGTCATATGTGACATCATCTGCAGTGCATTGCGGGCGCGCAAGTTATAGTTAACTATAACAGGGGAATTTCAATGGTTTTGTATGAGTGAAATGTCCTGCTAACTATAAAGTGTGTGAAACCTATGGTTTTTCAGTAAATTTCTAAGGTTTTTTAAATGCTAATTTTTAACTATAACGTGTGTGAAACCTATGTTTTTTTTCAGTGAATATATATGTATAGCTATAAAATTGAGGTATCAACATTTTATAATATATTTCTATTTTTATATTGTATATAAAATGCATATTTATTTATATATATATATATATATTTTTTTCATATCATATGAGGGAAAGAGTTTTTTATATATATATTTTTATATGTTGCGGATACACTCATGAAAATCAATGGAGCTATACAAATAAGCGACCATAAATGCAAATTAGGATATGTTCTGTGTCAATATATCAAATATATCGGTGCACCATGTTTTATTTACTATTTTCTATGACTGAGCATTTATGCTGTTAGGTTGTTTCGATATGAAATACAACTATATTGGGTAAATTGGTTCAAGAGCTAAAAACTACAAAACCCAGCATACATTTGTATATAGTATTTTTTCTATGTTTAACACTTAGATGAGGTGAAAGCATCACACCAAAAATGTATAAAAATAAAAAGCGGACCATCTGTTTGTCACATTGAGAAAGAATACGGAGGTATTCGAAACGCGTCTGGCAACATTTGAAAAATAAAAGACCTGCTGATCCACGAAAATTGGAGTCTGTAATTCGTTCCTTTGGTTTTGTCCCGGCTGGGCTCTGCAGAGGGGATACGGAGATATCGCTATATAAATTGCGAAATATCGGGTTGATTTCGCCTACAGACCCCCTGTCCAGGAAGTGGCTGCTGCAATCAACCCCTTTCTTGTTCGACTTCCGTTAAGGAAACCACTGCGGCGGCCCCTGAGTGAAAGAGCGCGGAGACCAGGCTGCTGTAAGCGCGGCAACTCTAGCGAGGTCGGAGGACCAGCGGGAGCAAAGCACGAACAGCGGTGAGTGTCCAAGCGCGAATGAGACTCGGTGGGCAGGTGTGGGCAGGCAAAACGGCTCTGACATTTGAGCACGGGTCGTGTGATATTTAACAACACGGAAACAAAAAAGCATAACAGACAACATGTCAGAAGATGAAGTTCGCGCTAGAGAGGCAGCTGCGGAGGACATTTATAGTAAGCTGCCGGTTGTGGAAAAGAGGGGAGCAGTAGCAAGTACTACTAACACTGTACGGGTGGACGACTCAGCCAGGACTCTCTTAAGAAAGCTGGAAAGACAAATGAGAGCTGAAGTGACAAAATGGTGGGAGAGAAAATCCCTAAGAAATTATGCAGAAGCTGGGCGAGTCCCACGGGGGCTAAGAATTTTATTGGCTCCTAACTATGAGAATCCAGATCCACAAATGTTGAGAAAATGGGGTACATTGAATCTAGAGGCGTCAATGAATCTAGTCCATCTACTAATTGAATATGCAGAATCTGACAGACTGAAATTACTGGATGAAATTAAAGAGACAAATGAGGAACTGGCAACATTGGAACCAAACGACTATATTGCAAAAACACGCAAGGAGATTAAAGATAGGTTGCTGAAACAAGAAGAGAAAATCAAACAGCGCAAAGTATATAAATTCGCCCGTGACCTGGCAGACTATGAACAAGGCAGAATCTATACATTTGCTAAAAAATTCGATGTGGCAAAAAAACTGAAAGCAGATTCAAAAAAGACCACGGGGCATGAACTGAGTGAACAAGCAACTTGCTCAAATCAACTAGCCCCAGACACCAATGATGTTGTAAGCGAACAAAGTGATAATAGTTCAGTCTATAGTGTCAGTGGAACTAATAGCACGGATGATGAGGATACTACTCCCAGAACCCTAAACCTCGGTGAAGAAATTGATTTTTTAATCGAGGACAGATTAAAAACACTGAGGCCACGGAAACAACAACAGTCACAGCCACTGGTGACACAAAAACCAGAAATGCTAAAAGGAGGGAAAGGCGCAACAAAACCAAAAGGAAGAGGGAAAAGAAATTATTGGCGCAATCAACAGCAACCAACATAATAGACAAAACAATCATCAATATGACATGTTTAACATTGGATGACAGGGAAGAACAAATCTTAAAATTGGGGTTGTCATACTGTCCTCCAAGAAATTTCAATTTTGCACAGACCCGTATAGATATCTTCAGTTATATCAGAAAATTAAAACTGCTTAAATTTTACAAAATCAAAAGTGGACTAGCTAAAAAATCAACTACGGAACAATCAACCTTTGACATTAGACTAATGGCCACTGATGTTGAAGGAATAATGCAATTGAAAGCAACATGTCCACCCAAGAACATTTACAAGCAGCTTCAATAGCTCAACTGGGGGCTGGTAAGAGCCCATTTAAGCCAAAATCAGTGTTTGTACCCATTATGCCCAAAGACGCAATCGATATTTTCCACGATAGAGTAACAGAAGATATAAAAAATCTACACTATCAAGTGAGTCATCACTCCAAAAAACTAAGTCAAAATCAACTGGAATACAATCGATTAATGACTAAATTAGGTAACAACACTGAGATTATCATAAAAGCTTCGGACAAAGGCGGCAATATAGTACTGTGGCCCAAGCAAGACTATATAAGAGAAGCCAATCGACAACTGTCAGATACCCTGTGTTATGTGGAAACAACCAACAAAGAATACACAAGGGCTTTGGAAACTTTGCGGAAACATCTACTTCAATGCAAGAGAGATAGTATGATCTCTAAAGAGGAATATACTTTTCTATACAATGATTCACCTGTTTTGCCATCTATGTATTTTCTCCCCAAAACGCATAAGGAGAGAACCCCAGTCCCAGGACACCCAATAATATCGGCGATTGAAAGTGCAAGTGAGCACCTATCACAATACATTGATTTCTTCTTACAAGATTTGGTCAGGGATTTACCTTCCTATGTTAAGGATACGGGTGATTTTTTAACAAAAATCAGTAACATCAAATGGGAAGACAATATGAGAATGTTAACATTAAACATTTCGGGCCCGATTCACAGAACTAACTTAAGACAAAATCCTAAACTTACTACTTTTGGTATTCACAGAAGTTAGGATTTTGTCTTAAGTTTGTCTTAAGACAGACTTAAGACAGACTTAAGTTAGGATTTTGTCTTAAGTCTGTCTTAAGTCTGTCTTAAGACAAACTTAAGACAAAATCCTAACTTCTGTGAATACCAAAAGTAGTAAGTTTAGGATTTTGTCTTAAGTTAGTTCTGTGAATCGGGCCCTGAATCCTTATACACTTGTATAGATCACCAAGTGGGACTTGATGCTATTAAACATTTCCTGTCTTCAAGACCAATCGAATATTACGAACATAACAAAGTAATTATGAGAAGTATTGACTGGTGCCTAAACAATAACTTTTTTGCATTTTCTAAAAAAATATACAGACAGTGTAGGGGCGTGGCAATGGGGTCTTGCTTCTCCCCCAGCTATGCCTGTTTAGTGGTTGGCTGGTGGGAGGAGCAGATACTGAGGAAAGAATTGTCGTCAAAATATGGTAACAATATAACCATTTGGTTACGTTATATAGACGATGTCTTTTTGCTGTGGAGAGGGGACAATGAAAGTGCAAATGCTTTTTTACAAGATATCAATGTGAACAAAATGAATCTGAATTTTACTTCAAACATGAGTTGTACTGAGGTTGAATTTTTGGACACAAAGGTTTATGTAGAAAATGGTGAATTACAAACAACATTGCATAGAAAACCTACAGCAGGTAACTCGATGTTACATGCATCTAGTGCCCACCCTAGACACCTAATTGATAGCATTCCCTACGGTGAGCTTCTTAGAATAAAACGCATATGCAGTGATGAGAAACAACAAACTATATGTATGCAAGAGGCTGTGGAGAGATTCCGTAGAAGAGGCTACACGGCAAAAACTCTACAAAGGGCTTTGGACAAAGCCAATAGTAGATCTAGGGCATCATTACTACCAAAAATAGAAGAAAATGCCTTGCAAGAAAATGAGGATACCTCTAAGACACCTAGGCTGATACTGACCTACAATAACCAGCACCGTCAAATTCGCTCAATAATCAATCAAAATTGGGCGATAGTGCAAACAGATGCAGTCATAACATCAGAATTGCCTCAAAAACCCACAATAACCTTTCGGAGAGGCATTTCGATGAGAAATAAAATAGCCAAAAGCATCCCAGACCTGGGTACCAAGAAGAAGAGCACTCTTTGGTTACCAGAAAAACAAGGTTTTTTTAAATGTTCTTCCTGCCGGGCATGTAAATTTGGTATAACTACCAAAAAATACACTACACCCTTCAGCCCGAGGGAATTTAAAATTCAGGGATGCTATGACTGCAAGACGGAATATGCAGTTTATATTCTGATGTGTACCTGCGGGCTTAGATATGTGGGTAGCACCAAGCAGCAGGTACACGTCAGAATTTTGCAACATCTCCGTGCTATCGTGAACAACGACAGCACGTATCCTGTTGCAAGACATTTTAAGGCAGTCCACCAAAACAACTTGGCAGATTTAAAATATTTTGTCATCGGAGCAGTAAATGAGAATCCGTGAGGTGGTAACAGAGAAAAAAGCCTTAGACAGCTGGAATCTAAATTTATTGTAGAATTAGATAGTAGACAGCCCAATGGTTTGAATAATACAGAGGACTTACATCATTTCCTCTCAGACAATATCCATATTTTTTGAGGTTAGGACATGTCTGTTAAAGTCTCTCTCAAACCCTTAGGTTTTTGAAAACAAGTCCAAAAACTGTACTGTGGCCCTAGTATCGTTTCCACACTTTTCTCTAAAAAATACTTTTTCAACTTTGGTTTTAGTCTTTCACGTTATAAGCATAAATTATTTTTATCTTATAAATTTTAAAAAATCTCACGAAGTTTGTAAATATCATGTCTTCCTTTTTCCTCTTTAAAAGGAAACATCACCATTATGGAATGGGACATATCACTGTAATTTTTGCACTTTAACCGAAAAAATACTCTGATGCTGCTATAAACATTATATGCACTTTATTTGTGGGTTTGCACATGAGCTCTATTTTGCACAACTCTCCATGTTGCCTAGATCAACATTGATAAAGGGTAAAGGTGCTGTGACTTTTCAGAAAATCGCGTTAAAATCAAAAACGCCTTTACAATCAAATAAATGAAAAAAGTTCCCAAAATGCATCACACATAGGCACAAATTAATTCCTCATTTTAATCCTATGGTGTGTTGGATTGGCGTAGTTCTACTCGGATTGTAAAGGCGTTTTTGATTTTAACGCGATTTTCTGAAAAGTCACAGCACCTTTACCCTGTCCCTCACAATCTCCACACACCCTTTCCCCTCCTCACAGAGAGCACCATGTATGTAATGATTATACAATTACATTGAAAAACTCTGTTGCATATGATTGATAATATTGCAAAACAGTGAAAGAATAACCTTGCAGAAATAAATGCTATTGAAGGTTTTAAATATCACCTTGTTGTTCTCAAAATTTAATCGCAATCATTGAAGAGTTTGTGGTGTATGTCTGTCCAAAAACAAATTTAAGTAAGTCTTGGTAATAGAGATACCAGAACTCGGACCCATTCTTTTTGCAAATGAATTATATGGACACAATCATCATTATGATATACTGTATAAACATTGTCCTTTCATTTGAGATGAAGAAATTATCCTTTTCTTTTGAAAACTTGGCAACATACATTAGGACTACATATCCCACAATGCCTCCTAATTGGCACTAGTGGGAACCTTTATAAGAAAGAAACTGTTGTAGGACTCACATACCGTGAACAAGACAAGGTGGTGGTCAGCGGTGGCTATCTGTACAGAATAAATCTTTGAAATTATATATCTTGTCGGAGTGCGGTGTTTTCCTTGTTCGAGGAACCTTGGTGATATATATATAGGAATTGTTCAAGATTAGAAGACTTTGATGAGGCAGCCAATGAGTGTGTGAAGAGATTTAAGGCCAGGGGGTATGGAGAGTCTCTTCTGAAAAATACCTTGAGGAAAGTAAGGGCTATTCCTAGAGATTCCCTAATTACTACTAAACCTGCCATTGAGAAAGCTGATGATGGTAAAGGAAAGTTTAGGCTTATAACCCCTTTTTCGGCTGGAGCTAATGATCTCAGATCAATGCTGCGTAAAAACTGGCATATTCTCAAAACTGATAGTACTATCAAAGACGACCTACCTATTCACCCACCTATAACTTTCAACAAAACCAGATCCTTAAGAGACTATCTGGTGACAAGCCATTTAGAGAAACCACTCCCCAAAAGTAACACCTTAAAATCTATGAGTGGTTTTTTCCCTTGTGGAAAATGTAAAGCGTGTGCTGGGAGCAAAAGAGTTCTCTCAGTGGAAAATCAAGATACGGGCAAGAAACTGCATATAAAACAGTTCATTACTTGCAGCACTCCCCTAGCAGTTTACTGTTTGGTTTGCCCCTGCGGCCTCCGCTACGTAGGGAGCACTATCAATATGCTAAAGTTGCGGATCTTAGAACATCTAAGAGCTATTGATATGGCCGACCAAACATACCCGGTCGCCCGGCATTTCGCCGAAAAACACAACAGGGACCGCAACCAGCTCCAATACTTTGGCCTTGATACCATTAAAAACAAAGCTAGAGGGGGTGATCGCCTGCGACGTCTACGCAGGCTTAAGTCGCGCTACATCATAGATCTTTCCACTAAGTGGCCAAAAGGGATGAATAGTAGGGAAGAAATGGTCTTTCACTTAGGCAAATAGCAACACTGCTGTCTCTATATCTAAGTGTACTCTGTTTTCGCTGAAGTTTTGTGGATCACTGTATATATCACTGTATATATCATTGTGTGTGTATATATTATATGTGTCTGTACAGTCACATGGGAGGTTAATTAAGATGAATCGATAAACTGCCTCTCCATGACACATATATCCAACTAATGCAGAGAATCAGTTCTACTCTATACACTTACATTGTTCGAAATAAGTGGTACTTTAATAGGTTCAAAGGGCTCTTTGATTCCTATGTTACATGTTAAATTAACATTAACTAGATTATAACTCACTACTGGCACATCTTCAAGGTCACACAAGGGAGAGGTGTGGCGCCGCGGCCAGGGCGACTGACGCTGGAATCTGGGGATCAGGGTTCGATCCCCGGCTCTGGCGGCAGGTTAGCCCAGCACCATGTGACTCTGGGCAATAGCTCGCTTAATCTTCCCGACGGCCCCCAGCGCCTAGAGACCCTTACGGGTGATTGTGCGCTTTACAAATGTGGACTTTACTTGGTACCTCACACTCTCTGCACTATGTATGATATGTTCACGTTTAATTTCTTAGTGTATATAATTCTGTACAATAGGTTGTATATAGAGTCACCTCTCTTTATTTTAGAGGACTATTGCCGATCCACGGCTATATTAAATAGTGTACAACAAGCCACTTGAAATGTACAAGATACCTCCCATCTGTGCATATTCACCTATCCATAGGTATGAGTACGTTGAGAATTCTTACTATGAGTATCTCAATAATGTGTGTATATTTTACCATTACAAGATGGCGCTTGTTGGGAGAGCTGTAGTCCTCTGTCGATGTCGACTGAGAGGTGTAACCCTTGTACTGTGTCATCATTATTAATTGTACCGGTTATAAGTGTGTAAACACACACACTGACGACGGCCAAGTGCTGAAACGCGTCTGTGGTGAGCTTGTAGTTGAATAAACTACTGTGTGATCAAAGGTACCCCCCGAGTGCTGTCATCTCTTTCTTGGTATCTCAGGATTGTGACGAGCGCAATATATATATATATATATATATATATATATATATATATATATTCACTGAAAAAACCATAGGTTATAGACCATATATAGTTAGGAATTAGCATTTAAAAAACCTTATTTTACTCACACAAAACCATTGAAATTCCATATATAGTTAGTTGTACTAACTATATATCGCGCACCCGCAATCCACTGCTGATCATGTCACATATTACATCATTCATGACATGGTCAGTGACATCACTGATGACATCACTGATGACATCTCAAATGACATCACTGATGACATCACTGATGACATCTCAAATGACATCACTGATGACATCACTGATGACAACATCCAGTGACTGTATGTTTCTGTAAAGTTAAAATATGTCTTACATATTGAAGAATGAGTGGATGTATAAGTGTCTGGATGAAGGATTTAGTAGGTGCATGACTGACTGTATGAGTGAGTGAATAAATGTGTGTCACTGAGTGCATGGGTTAGTGACTAAACTGTCTTAATTTGTGCATCATTATGTCTGTTGTTCTGTAAACTGCTGCATGTGTTGATCAGTAGCTATATGAGTAACTATATGGGTTATTGATTAGTTGCCCAAGTATTTGTATGGGAGACTGAGTGTGTGTGTGTGGGTGGCTGGGAGGTGTATGACTCTGTGCATAGATGTGTGAGCAGTTGATTCACTAGATGTATGGGTTCAAAAGTGCATGTAGAAACACCTGTATGGGCGGTTGATTGAGTGCATTGGTGAGTGAATGGATATCTCAGTGCTACATGTCAAAGTAAGTACATATGTAAAACACAGTACATGTGACAGTTGACATATATAAATAACTGTGCATAAGAGCCAGTGAATGTGTGAGTGGCTGTATGGATCATTGTGAACTTGTATCAGGCATTGTAAAAGAGAGTAAATATGTGTTAGTATATGTTTAAATAAGTAAGGTGTGTATAACTGTATAGTTGAGGAAATGGAGGTGTGATTGATTCTTTGCATGACTGACTAGGTGTGTGAGTAACTCCATGGATGAGTGACAGTCTGTGAGTGTCTGTTTACACTGAGTATATCTAAAGTTATATTAGAGTCTGAAGAGGTTCATCGTATTATCACATGAATGATGTCATCAGTGATGTGATCAGTAATGTCAAATGAGATGTCATCAGTGATGTCATCATTGATGTCATTTGAGATGTCATCAGTGATGTCATCAGTGATGTCATTTGAGATGTCATCAGTGATGTCATCAGTGATGTCACTGACCATGTCATGAATGATGTAATATGTGACATGATCAGCAGTGGATTGCGGGTGCGCGACTAACTATATATGGAATTTCAATGGTTTTGTGTGAGTAAAATAAGGTTTTTTAAATGCTAATTCCTAACTATATATGGTCTATAACCTATGGTTTTTTCAGTGAATTTTCAAGGTTTTGTAAATGCTAATTCCTAACTATATATGGTCTATAACCTATGGTTTTTTCAGTGAATTTCATTGGTTTTTTAAAAGCTAATATCTGTAGCTGTAAAATGTATTCTTCTTTAAATCCCAAAATATATTTTATATGTTTATTAATAATTTTTTTTTTAATATTTTTTTTTGTTTGCTCCCGGTTCGCGAACCGGGAAGCTTCCCGTTAGCTCATCTTGATGCCGCGACCCAGTCCGCGAACCGGTAAACGTTCCGTTTGCGCAACTGGCGCGTTAGAAATCAACATCGTGACGCGTCGCGGAAGCGCGACGTATCACGTTGTCGCGTAATGCTTCTTATGACGCGCCGCGTTAGCGCACCCGGAAGTGCTCCGGTACGCGAACTGAGACGCGAAGCGCAGCTCCCCGGAAGCGATCCGCGGCTCGTCGCGAAAGCGCGACGTATCGCGTTGCCGAGTAATGCGTCTTATGACGCGCCGCGTTAGCGCACCCGGAAGTGCTCCGGAGCGCGAACCGACGCGCGAAGCGCAGCGACCCGGAAGCGATCCGGGGCGCGTTCCGCAGCGCGTAACTTAAGCGTAAGAGGTCATGTGACTTGTTAATAAAACTTTTCATTGGTTCATTTCACTTTTGGTTTCATAATGATGTAAGGCTAGGTCAGGTGACCTAAAAATAACACTTTTCATTGGTTTAGAACTATTGTTTTTCCCAAATGATGAAAAACCCTCCTTCTTTCCTCACTCTGACTTTCATCTTTGTGAGAGGAAGACCTTTTTGGATAGTTGAGCAATGGCTTCATTAGTTGCTTCAGCTGGTGCACCCCCACCACCACCTCCACCTCCTCATGGGAAGAGAGGACCACCTCCCCAGTTCATCAGCAACACAGAGGAGGAAGAGGATGAACTAGAGGAAGAGGAGACAGAAGGACCAAAGTTCTTACAAGAGGTGCCCCGGGTTTCCCATCGGAAAGCCAGTTTTATTTGGCAGTTGTTTTCAATCCCTCGAGGGCAGAAGAAAGTAAATGCTAGGTATGTCACCTGCCTCATTTGTAAAGACCAGTTATCTAGAGGCACTGATAAAAAGTATAGCTTCGGTAACTATACCATGCATCGTCACATGAGCAGGTGGCATCCATTGAACTACAGCCAAGCAGAGATGCGTGACCTGCAGGATAACCCAACAACAACTCCTGTGGCCAGGTCAACATCACAGATATCGTTGGCAGGAGCAGAGGCACGGGAAACCGTGCCAAACATTCAGGAGAACTTTGTTCATATCAAATTTACCTGCTTGTATTGCGGTGCATTGCTGTCATGTGGTAACATGAGCATTAACTTAATCAACCTAGCTTATAAAAATCACAATTGCCCTAACCGCCCCAGACAGTAATTTTTTTTTTTGCTCCTGTTGAGCCCTTTTCAATGCCTGTTTTTTGTTGTTTCCCCTCCATCAAAAACAAAAAAAAACATAAAACTGTTCAAAAAATACAAAAAATGTTCAGAAAAATAAAAAAATATATAAAACAACAAAAACATTAAAAAAAAAGTTCTTTTCAGAACTACCTCCCCTTTCAAAAAAAATATTGCTAGAATGTTTAGCACTCTGGCAAGCTCTATTTCTTTTAGTTCGCTTCCCCGTTCGCTTCCCGGTTCGCGAACCGGGAGCGAACCAAAAAAATAAAAAATAAAAATAAAAGAAGAGTAAGTATAAGGGAAGTAAACAGAGAGTAATGTTAAAAGAAAGACAGCTATAGGGAGTAAACCAGAGATACTGTTTAATAAATCTATTTACCGAAGAAAAGATGGAAGAGGGTATAATTGTGAAAAACAAAATAGATAAGGAAGTGAAAGAAAAAAAAGAGAGTAGAACAATAACAAAGAAGAGTTTCTTGGAGAATGTGAGTGAATGTTCAAAATAAGATTAAAACATGTGGAATAACAGAGAGAAAAAACAGAAAACAGAAAAGAAAAAATAACAGAAAAAGATTAATTGAAACAGCAAAGAAATGTAAATAACATAGAGCCATATCATCAACATAGGCAATAAAAGTTTTGCAGCTTTTATCGGCAGAAATGTGTCGCTAAAGCTGCTTTTGCGGCGGAAAACTGCCGCAAAAACCACTTTTGCAACAGTTTTCTGCCAATAAAAACAGCAATAATTGTATTGGCTGTGTTCATAATATGCCCCTCAGTGTGCTTCAACTACACAGAAAAAGCATAATGAACAAGTAGTGAAAGAGTGATCAGTCAAAGACACTAAGAGTAATAGAGACGGAGTGAGTGAACAAGAGTGAGGAACTATGAGAAGAGAGGGACTGAGAAAAAGAGTGGAAGCAGTAGAGTAAGTAGGTAATAGAGAAAGGAATGAGGGAAGTAGCAAAGGCAGGAAACTGAGGGTTAAAGAAATGAAGCTGTCGAACTACTAGTAGGTGAATGTGATAGAAATGTAACGAAAAGAGTACAAAACATTTACCTTATAATTGTCGTTAACTTACTCACTTTTTGTTTTTATACTTTCAATCTGTGAAAGAGAGAACAAACATTTGAAAAATATTAAAACATGTATTTAAAAATTAGAAAAGACAAGGGAAAAGATTGAAGGACAAACAGTTTTTCAACAACTTTGACACTTACAGAAGCTTCTGCTTCTCCAGGCCCCCTATACAGTCCTAAAGATATACATTTTAAACTAACAGTATCTTGATGCAGATGAAGTGAGGCCTATCTTAAAACATGGTGCATCTTTTGCACTGCTGTTGTCTCACAAAAGTGTCGCAAGACACTAACATTTTAAATGATTGTTTCAGGATGCCAATAAGATGTGTCCTATCCAGAGGTTTGTTTGAGGTGAGGCCTACTCAGGGTTCCAAATGAAATTTCGAGTTGTTGAAGAGAACAGAGGACATAATACATGTGAAGGCCTACCAATGAAGTAAGTCATGTCCACTTCACTCTTGAAGAAAGGCCAGACCTCTTCTGTGTCCGTGGACAGACCTAAACTTCATCTGCACAATGTCATTCGTAAACTTAGGAAACACAGGTGATGTAATTGAAAAATGTGGAGTTTCTTTTCCTCATTTCACAATCACATCCCCTGTGTTGCCTTTGGTTAGGTATCTCATAGTGCAGATGGAGTCTAGCATATCAAAGAGTACATAGAAGTTGAGCAGTATATACAACAATTTTGACATTTACAGAAGACTTAGCTTCTTATCTTGTTGGAGATGAAGTCAGGCCTGTCTTGCAACATGGTGCATCTTTTGCATCACTGCTGCATCGGTTTCATGTGGCATGGGTTTTTTACAGCATGACACATCTGCCTAGATGCATCAATTTGTAATTTTGTCGCCTCATAGCAAATCTTTTGCACCGCCGCTGCATCACAAAAGTGACGCACAGTGGCGCAAAAGAGGCATACACCTATCATAAATCTGTCCCTAACATTTGAAATGATTGATTCAGGATGACGATAAGGTGTGGCCTCTCCAGAGGTTTGTTTAAGGTGAGGCCTACTCAGGATTGCATATCAAATTTATGCGTGTTGAAGAATACAGAGGAGATAATACATGTGAAGGCCTACCAATGAAGTAAGTCATGTCCACTTCACTCTTGAACAAAGGCCAGACCTCTTCTGTGTCCGTGGACAGACCTAAACTTCATCTGCACAATGTCATTCGTAAACCTAGGAAACACAGGTGATGTAATTGAAAAATGTGGAGTTTCTTTTCCTCATTTCACAATCACATCACCTGTGTTGCCTTTGCTTAGGTATCTCATAGTGCAGATGTAGTGCAGCATATTAAACAGTACCCAGAAGTGCAGCACTGCATGCAACAACTTTGACACTTACAAAAGCTTCAGCTTCTGCATGCCACCTACACAGTGCTAATTATATACATTTTAAACTGATGGTATCTTGCTGGAGATGAACTGAAACCTATCTTGCAACATGGTGCATCTTTTACACAAAAGTGACCCACAATGGAGCAAAAGAGGCGCACGGCCACCATAAATCTGACCCTAACATTTTAAATGATTGTTTCAAGATGCCAATAAGGTGTAACCTATCCACAGATTTGTTTCACGTAAGTCCTACTCAGGGTTGCAGATGGAATTTAGGTTTGTTGAAGAATACAGAGGAGATAATACATGTGGAGGCCTACCAACGAAGTGAGTCATGTCCACTGCACTCTTGAACAAATGTCAGACCTCCTCTGTCTCCAGGAACAGGCCTAAACCTCATCTACACAATGTGATGTGTAATGTTAGGAAACACAGGTAATATAATTGAAAAACGTGCAATTTTTTCTGCTCATTCCACAATCATATCACCTGTGTTTCCTTTGCTTAGGTATCTCATTGTGGAAATGTAGTCTATCATATGAAAGACTACGTAGAATATGAGCACTGTATGCAACAACTTTGACACTTACAGAAGCCTCTCCTTCTCCATGCCTCCTACACAGTTCTAAATGTACATCATAAATGCAAACAGTACAGAATTAATTATAAATGTTAAATGGTTTATTTTTGCTGTTCTCAGAATGTATCAAATTTCACTAAAAACAGTGACTTGAAGGTATTCATCATATAACAGCGGGGAAAAAAAAACACAATCAAAATGATTGTGTTTAAAAAACCCATACAACATAACAAATCAGAATTCAGAACTCCTTAAAGTTAACTTACTTTCCATGACGTCGAAGGATGTCCTATGAACAGCTTACACTCTGTTGTGCTGTTATTACTTTCAGACCGCCACTTTCTGAAAGAAAACCTCCATCGTTTTGAAAAACATGTTACATACAATAAATGACTTCTTGCTCTCTACCACACGTTTCCACAAGGCCAAATCATGTCAGAGCCATTTATAACTCTTAGAATTCTTGTAAGCCAATCCCGTCATGTTGTATTTCCGCAACTTTCACAATTAAAATGTTGAAGATCATTTTCACAATCCTGGACTAGTAATATCTTCCCCTTCTTGCTCAGTCATGTTCTACATTTCCTATGACACTGATACTGCTTACTATGAAGCAGACTTACACTATCTCTATGACTACTACAATTATTTAATTCTCTACATCACTTTTAATCACAAAGCTATATAAAACAGTAGACAGCATTGCAGACTTACATTCCCTCTACTCCATGTTTTGATTGGCTGCTTCAATTTGCTTATAAAAAGAAACAGTTTTTCTGAATTCATTCAAAGTGCAGTTATTTCTCCATGACGTCCAGTGTTATGGTAAGAAGTTATGTCTCTGTACTACACTTATCCTCAAGGCCAAATCGTGTAGGAGCCATTAGAACTTCTTGAAATTCCTCAGAGCACAACCCGAGATTCTTTCCCTAAAATTTTGGTTTTAAAAACACCAGGTAAGAGTTTTTAAGGTCATACGGCAATTTTTTTTTGAAAATTAAAACAGAATCATTGCAGAATGACCAGCCATTTCTAGACTTTAAATAAGCTGTGTAATATCCTGATGTTATTGAAGGACCGTCATGATATATAATTGCTGCAGTTACAAAAGTCCTTCCTGATATTGACAACTGTGAAGCCACAAAATTTTTAATTAAAGTTGTCAATTTTGTTCCATCAGGCCTACATCGTTGGAACATTAAAATAACATACTGGCCATATGTTTGTATAAATAATGTGGACATCATTTCAGATTTACATTGGCTACACTCCATGTTGTGATCAGCTGCTTTTACTAGTTTATTAAAAGAGACTGATTTACTGTCTGGCAAAGTTAAATATATAAATCTTTCTGAGTCTACACTAGTAATACTTGATACCCTACAGTTCTCGCAGTCATGCTGCCATTGATAAGAAAGCCCAAACAGGTGATCTACATCTACACCTTCAGCATGCAATACATCAAGCATATACATTAAAAACTCCTGACAATCTTGCTGAATATTTTGAGAGAATTGTGTTTGGCCTGAACATCTGTCTAACAGATTTCAAATTTCAGACACACTTTCTATTTTTGTTCTATCAGTGCTACATTTCTCTAACACAGAATTTAACAAACTGCAAAATCTTTGATCAGAATTGACCACAATCTCTTCTTTTACATTTTCTAGAGAAAACAAAACATTAACCACGCATAGCAGTTGACACCAGAACTGTTTTCAAATTGAAAACCAACAACATCTTCAACAGAATCCTTTTTGTTTCTGCTTATAATTTCAGGTTCATCGACTTTTCGTCTTTTTGCTACAACCTCCCCAGTATTGGTCACATTTCTTCGTTTCCGGCCTACCACACGTTTCTCAAACAAAGGATATTGAGGCAAATGTGGCCCATACTCTCTTCTTAACCTATTGTATTCCTTAACACAATCTAGATCCGCACAAATGTTTGTGACATCACACTCAATCAAGTACAATCCCGATAAAGTTCTAACTCGTGACAATGCCACATATGCCATACCCTCCTTGAACACAGAACTGCCAATATTCACCAATGCACTGTCTACACTTAAACCTTGCGATTTATGGATTGTCACCGCATATGCCAAGCAAACAGGAAACTGCTTACGGCGAACATATAAGTCTTTTACAAGCAAAAATCTAGCAGAACAACGACCAATTAGCTGTACTTCCTCAATGCCATCAAATTTAATTTTTAAAAATTCAATTCCATCTCTATTTCTGTATTTTACAAAATCAACAACATTACCCATTGATCCATTTACCAGACCTCTTTCAACATGTAAATTCCTTCTTAAAATTATACGGCAGTTCAAGCACACATTCAGAGTCTTTTCAAAACCTGAAGTTTTAGATATTGTCTTCTCTAATGAATCCAATTTTGTTTTCAAATTCTCAGACAAAATAATTGTTGATCCCATATGCTCTACTCTGTCAATAGCTTCCAGTTTCACAATCTCTTGCTTTTCTAAATGCAACATTTTGTTGTTGAATTTGGCACATTCTGCAAGAGTTGGCATCAAACATATTCCAGATTTCTTCTCAGTAATTTTCTGAAAAATATTCTCAGGCACAACATCTTGTTCTGGATATAAATTTGACAGTAATTGTGCATGTAAAGCTTCTTTCCCATGCTCGGTCACTTTTCCAATTCTAACATCTTGTAGAATAGTCTTGTAAACTTCATCCTTCGCCTGACGCATATTTTCCTGCAGTTCAGCATAATTGAAGTTTAACCATATATTGACGTTGCCAATGCTCCCTAGGCACTTCCTGGTATCTTCATGCGTGAGCATTTTGAACACAGGTTGCCCTTTCACTGGTGTCAGCTGCAGAAGATCTCCGAAAACAATGATGTGTTTGCCACCAAATAACACATCATACTCTGTTTTGAGAACTTCTTGCATTCTCAAATGCACAAAGGCAAGCATAACATTGGAAACCATGCTTACTTCGTCAATGATAAGAAGTTTCATTTTCCTCAAGATTCTTGAAACTTCACAACAAGCATCTCCAGATAGCTTGTGATATTGTAATTTGTTGTCATGCTCCACTGGCAGCATCAGTAAATGATGTAAAGTAATCCCTTTAATGTTATGTGCTGCCAGTCCAGTTGGAGCGGTGACAACACAAGACAGCGATGACTCAGTCCTTTCCTGCAAATAACATAAAATTGCTTTAATAAGGAAACTTTTTCCAGTTCCCGCTTCTCCACTCACGTACAGTCGGAGAGGCTTCAACGACGTACATGAGCACTCTTTCTTCTCATGACTTAATCCATGATCAATTTGCATGGTAACTTCGTCATATATTTTCCTCTGCTCAACGTTGAGTTGTCTTTCCAACTCTTCTAAGTTAACCGCATCCTCCTGAGCATGTGCCATGGCTCTTTCCACTTCATTCATAGCAGTGGCAGCTTCATTTTCGATAACAGCTCCTCCTAGTGGATCCTGACTCAATGAAGCAGAACTCTGACTGTCCTGAGAACTGTCTCTGGCAATCTCGGCTGCAATCGTTGCTTCCTGCTCAATTTCCACATTCAACATTTCTACATATTTGGGAAAAGCAGGACATTCTATGGTCTCCTTGGCAGCATTGAAAGAGTCTTCGTAACAGAGGAAATCTCCAAGCAGTTCCTCTTCTGCACGCCAAGGCTTGAAAAGTTGCAAAAGTGCTAAATAGAAAAACTCCTTTTTTTCAGGAGATTCGCCACTCAATTTTCGATGGTTTACCAAGTGGCATTTTCTTTGCTTGACCAGACATCCCTCACTTCCTATTACAGCATACACTCCTTTCTCAGTATCTTCTTTGATGTTCCTCTTGAATATGTAATTTTGAAGAACCTCATACAGACAAACATTCTCGAGGTGACTGCTTCGATTTGGATAATATGTATCCAACATGTTGGTCTTCAAAATGTCGGTACTGTTTGGCTCCTTTGCCGCCAAATACTCAATTTCCCGCACAGGTTTCAGAACTCGATTACGCGTTGCAGCAAGACCAAGACTCGCCCAAACGATACTCCTGGATTTGGCATAGAGACTTGCTGAAGACAACCGGTCAGAACATTCGTAATCTCCGATTTCTCGATGCGACAACATCTTCAGACTGAAACTGTACAACTTCTTACTGAGGCTCTTTTCATGGGAAATGTCCTCCCACATATCCTTCAATTCTGTCTTCTCTTTTTTGGTGATGTAAGATGTCACATACCGAGCCACAGCCATACAGTTATCAGCCACAAACTGTATATCCATGTTAGCATTCCACATGGACAAAATCACCGGGTTGTAGTCGTTGATGTACTTGGACTCTTCGTTCCTCTTCAAATTGTATGTGTTTTAGGTGATTTCTTCATCACATTATGTCGCAGCGAAGACATCAAACTGTTTACTCTTCCTTTAGAAATCACCGGTCGTAGAAAGCCGAAACGACATTTGGTGTAGAACTTGTCCTTGTTTCGGAATTTACGACGACAGTACTTTCCACATCGATGGCTTTGGAAACGTAGAACTTTTTCTCTTAGGCTTTTCTTCTCCTTTGCGTTTGGAACACACGTAGAATACTGTTGTATGAAACTCATCACTGAGTCTTCTGGATCCGTTCCAAATTTAGGTGCATCCTTGATCCACAGCAGCATATGTATATGAGGAGCACCTCTTGCTTGGTACTCCTTTCTCCAGAAGAAATCCAACACCTCTCCAAGAGGTGGATTCTTCTTATTCATGATGAAAGACATCATAGCTTCAAATCTATGATTGAAGTACCTACATACATTGACTGGATCCAAAGAGCACAGTTCTCCGGGTGTCTTGAATTCGATATTTTCAATGTTTCCATTTGCCTCTCGTAGAAATTCAAGTAAGTCTTCCCAGCCATACTCGGCACAGCTCAGAGTGAGGAACCATGTGGGAGTTCCTAAGTTCCTCAGCATACATTTTAAATCACCATGACGACGGTACCAGTACTCATTAGTACCACGCTGACACGCCATGAGATTAATCAGGTGACAATCCAAAATCCTGTCTTGGACATTGACTTTATCCATAAAGTCACTTGCCGAGATGTTTTGCATCTGTATACCACTTTTCAAGATGTGGTTCACTGCATATGACAGTCCAGACAGATCACTTTCAAACAGGAGATGAAACAAATAGGGAATGCATTGTCGAAACCTAGCATCTTCTGCATACAATCGTAAAGTCCGGTATTCAGAAGCAGGAATCTGATGAGGTCGCTCATCATATCTTCCTCCTTGACCTGTTGGAAATAGCTGTGGGAAACACCGAGCTTCCAAACTTTCCTCCCAAACACTAATGGGACTCCCTTTGGCTTGTTTCATTTGAAACAACTCAATAGCATTCCCCATGACTTCCTTGGAATGCAAAGGATGAACACTATAATGTTCATATATTTCTTCACTTTTAGAGGGTTCTACTTTCTCAATTTGACCAGCACACAAATCGCTATCCTCTTCTTCACTTACTTCCTCTTCTTCAACATATACATTCTTATAGTACTTATTATTTTTTTTCAAATACAATGTTGCCTTTTTGACTTTCCTAACATCCACTAAATCTTGCCATATTTTCTTACTCTTTGTCGGAACCCCATTAACTAAGATAACCAGAGGTTCCTCTTCCACTTTTTCTACTCCAATTGTATTAATGTTTTTCTTCAAATCTAGAGGCAAATAAACAACTCTTCCCTTTAATCCTCTCTGTAAATCTGATGGAGGCAATTTCCCTGTCTTTGGCTCCATTCTTACAATAGCCTGAAAGGGATGGATACTTTGAATCAAAATAGATTCATAAGTATTTAAATCCTTCAATTCAGAAGGAATCTCAACCAATACCAGATTATTATGAACTGCTCTAGCAGGCATCTGGTTGTGATTTAATTTGTTACAACAATAAGTACACACACGTTGATCCAATCCCAAATCAAAACACTTTTCTACCATCAAGTATGTTGTGAAATCCTTCCATTCACTATTATTTTCCCTTTCACTTTTTGCATATAAATCCACTAACTTAGTCTGATTCTTATAATAAGTGCGTCGACAACACACACAAGTGAAATTTGGCCTCTCACTTGATTTCACCTGAAACGTTGCAATTTCCCTATGGAAATTATCTGTACTGGAAACCTGTACACTATCTTCCACATTACCCTCTTCTTCTTGGTCAATTTCAACATTCTCCTCTTTACTTCCAAAGTAACAAAACTCAGTTTCTTCACATATATTCTTCACATCTATTTCAGAACCATGCAAAAGAGCAGCGCATAATTGTTTAAGCATAATTGCTGGACTCTTAGCATAATACAACATTCTAACTAATTTCCTCACTTTATTATGATGCACTGCTAGCATCCTGAAATGATGAAAAACACTCTGGCATACTCTCCTGGAAAGACAAGCCAGTGAATGACCATGCAAACCTGTCACTTCTCTCACTCTGCAAGGATCTAATTCTTGCAACAACTTCATTTTCTGCTTCAAACTTTTCTTATTAAATGACCGTACAAAATCACAAAGCAAATTGATGGAATCCTGTCGCACACTGCAAATACTACTACACTTCCAGGTGTACACAGGACCCTTAGGACGTCTTCCTAAAACCTCATTACCTAACACCTCTTCTGTCTCTGTTGTCACAAGTTTTTCTTTTTCAACTGGACAACCATCTTTCACTTCATAAGCTCGACCACTGGTGTCAACTGCATGCACCAAATCATTATCCTGGAAATAACTCTCCTCATTAAAAAATGCCTCACAGCTTGAACTATGCATCCATTCTCCAGAAAAAACTTCACAAAAATTACTACGATTAACTATTCTCTTCCATCTACTATTTCTTTTGAAATCATAAATTGCCTTGTTTAGCTTCCTAATTCTATTGATTATCAAAATAAATAACTTACGTTTAATTTCAAATGCCTGATCAATAACTTTCTCAACAATTATTTTTCTCTTATAAAAAACCACTTTCTGTTGACCTTTCTTAATATTTTTTAACAAATTGCCAATTATCCTGTTGCGGAACATTCGTTTACGAATGTCCCTAAACTGTTGTTTCCTTCTACTATCATGCACAGAGTTATCTCTTGCTCTAGCAGTAACATTTTTCATTGGCCTTTCCTTTCCGTTTAAATTGCTTCTCTTTTTCTGGACTGAAACATTTTCTGTAGTAATATTTTTTTTACTACAGATATTTCTTATGAATGTTTTTGTACTCTTACCCGGTGCTTTCTTGGTGACTTGACAAATCTTTTTGTTAGAGGACTGCTGCTTTTTTTCATTGACCTGCTGTCTTTGACGTTTTGCAGCCTTTCTCAGTCTTTCTTTGGTTGGCATGCTGAAATCTTGAAATGATCTGCAGTTGAATCTGTGGTAAAATATAATAAAAAATGTTATTAACCACTATTACCAAACAGTAAATCAATAACAGTCATCAAACACTTAACACACTACTTGACATTTTTACATAGAAGATTTTTTAGTGCTTGGCAAATTTAGAATACAGAAATAGCAGAAAAGAAATGGAATTTATATTCATTTTACCTGTGCTGTTTTATATGTGAATCTGATCTAATTTTATGAGCATATTTTAATATTTTATTGAAGACACTACACATAACCTGTTTTTGAAGGTGTCTTTATTTTTAAATGAAACGGTTTACATTTTTACTTTTCATTTATTATAAATTTTTAAAATAAATGTTTATAGTTCCATAGGCTCAAGCACGTCAGCTTCCCATCCTATGTCATACAATTCTGACAAATCTGCATCCTCATCACGTTCTTCTTCATCCTCAGGATTTAAATCATCCAAGGGATCAACATCCACTGATGTTTCAATTACGAGTTCAATGATGAGGTCGAAATCAACTGATTGCTGATTGTCGCTCATGTTGATGTTGTCTTTATCTTTAACCCTTTGGGTGCTGCCGTCGGCCAACGGTCGTCACGGGCACTACCTCCCCAGTGCTGCGTGCGACCGTTGGACGTCCAGTTCAGCACTGGATAATGGACAGCGCAGCACTGGGGAGGTATGTTTACGAGCTCCTAAGGTGTTAAAGAAAGATAACAACAATGAGATGTTGCAGAGTAAGAGACAAATCTCAGAGATTATAATAGTAAAATTGTTTAACAAGAGTAACATTTTGCAGCTATTATTTAGCCATGGCCAGCGATGCTGAGGAGGTGAAGCCTATGTCCAATTTTTCAGTGAACAGGACTCATCTCTTCTTAACCTTGGATAAGCCTCACCGACTCTGTGTCCCCTGCACATACTTAAATGTAAAGGGGCAGATTTATGTTAACTGGCACATCCCCAGGGATGCACCAGTTAACGTGCACCGCTGCTCTGCCACCCATGGTGTGCCGCATTTACAATCAGATAGGACAAAGCCGCGTCAAAACCCTGCGCATGCTTGAAGCAGGCATAGGTCTTGACGCAGCATTGTGGAGATGGGGCACCCCTGAGCCTTGCTGGAGCTGCATCGCACTTGCGATACAACTCCAGCAATGCGCCACCTTTACGGCACAGATGCGTCACGCATCTGTGCCGTTTTTGCCCCATGGTGCGCCGCATTGCAAATGCAGCACACCATGGGTGGCGGAACAGCGGCGCAGGATGACTGGCACATCCCTGGTGATGCGCCAGTCATCATAAATCTATCCCTAAGC
Source organism: Lissotriton helveticus (assembly GCF_964261635.1). Classification (NCBI taxonomy): domain Eukaryota; kingdom Metazoa; phylum Chordata; class Amphibia; order Caudata; family Salamandridae; genus Lissotriton; species Lissotriton helveticus. The sequence continues at coordinate 1,212,473,316 of NC_136071.1, read as the reverse complement.
TTCTTATCTTGTTGGAGATGAACCGCCATATGTATCATCAAACTATTTTGCATTTCCTAAAAAGCGAATTTTAAGGAATCGCTATTTAGGAAATGCAAAACGGTATGTATGTACAAAATCGGTATTAAATAGCGATTCTTTACCATTCCTAATTTGCGATGAGCAAATTGCTAATTGCAAATTACCCATTCATTTCCATGGGCCAGGAGGCCCATAGGAATGAAGGTGCAATTTGCGATTAGCAATTAGCTAATCGCAAATTAGGAATTTTTCCAAGGGTGCAGGGGTGTCTCAAGAACACCCTGCTGCACCCCCTGAAAAAGAAATTTGGGGGCATATGGCGCACATACATGCCCTAAGGGCATGTATGGGCGTCATATGGCACCTTTTGTTTTTTTGGAAAAAAAGCTTTTTGAAAAATTTTCAAATTACCACCAACTAGAAATTTGCAAATCCTTAATGGCATTTTTTGCATATTTTTTGTTTGATACATTGCATTTAAGGAATCGCAAAATTTGCAAATCTTTAAGTGCAATCGCAAAATAAGGAATAGCAAATTTTGCTATTCCTTATTTTGCATCAAACTTGTTTGATACATACCATTTGTCTAATTAGCATTCGCAAAGGCCTTTGCGAATGCTTATTAGCTTGATACATATGGCCCCAAGTGAGGCCTGTCTTGCAACATGGTGCATCTTTTGCATCACTGCTGCATCGGTTTCATGTGGCACGTTTTTTTTACAGCATGACACATCTGCCTAAATGCATCAATTTGTAATTTTGTCGCCTCATAGCAAATCTTTTGCACCGCCGCTGCATCACAAAAGTGACGCACAGTGGCGCAAAAGAGGCACACACCTATCATAAATCTGTCCCTAGCATTTTAAATGATTAATTCAGGATGACGATAAGGTGTGGCCTATCCAGAGGTTTGTTTAAGGTGAGGCCTACTCAGGGTTGCAGATCAAAGTTACGCTTGTTGAAGAATACAGAGGAGATAATACATGTAAAGGCCTACCAATGAAGTAAGTGATGTCCACTTCATTGCGCCAGTCATCATAAATCTATCCCTAAGCTTCTTATCTTGTTAGAGATGAACCGCCATATGTATCATCAAACTATTTTGCATTTCCTAAATAGCGAATTTTAAGGAATAAATAGCGATTCTTTACCATTCCTAATTTGCGATGAGCAAATTGCTAATTGCAAATTACCCATTCATTTCCATGGGCCAGTAGGCCCATAGGAATGAAGGTGCAATTTGCGATTAGCAATTAGCTAATCGCAAATTAGGAATTTTTCCAAGGGTGCAGGGGTGTCTCAAGAACACCCTGCTGCACCCCTAAAAAAGAAATTTGGGGGCATATGGAGCACATAAATTTTAAAAACATTGCTTTACCTCAAAAACGATTTTCAAGTCATAATTTGAAAACACTGCCCACGGGGAAATGACTTAAAATGTCCTTAAGACACATGAAAGTGTTTTTTTAAAGCCTTTGCAACTTTTTTGGGTCACTTTTAACATGGCTATGTAACTCAAACAATCAAAATCTAAATTTGCCAAGCACAGGTGGGAGCATATTTACAAGGAATTTGCACCACGGGGAAAGGTCTTTTAATTTAATATGGGAAAAATAACATCAGAGACACTAAAATGCCTTATAAAGAAGCATACACCATTATGTCCTTGTCATAAATTTTAAAAGCATTCCTTTACCTCAAAAACGATTTTCAAGTCATAATTTCAAAACACTGCACATGGGGAAATGACTTAAAATGTCCTTAAGACACATGAAAGCGTTTTTTTAAAGCCTTTGCAGCATTTTTGGGTCACTTTTAACATGGCTTGTTGCAGGGTTTCTGTACTCACACAGAACTGTGCACAGAGGAGTGGAACCTCGGCAAATTAGGGTGTCCCAAAACTTACCTTAGCAACCAACTCACCCCTTACCGAGCTAGCTACAGTGTCTCATTGGACATATCAAACACCCAATGTTTAGACAAACCAGAACATGAACTTACAGTACCTCAGGGTACGTGGGACTCATGAACACTCTTTCGTTATATTATCATTACAAACCAGAACATGGAGTAAAGAAGACACATGTGCATTTGAAATGTTTATTTACTAATGCCGTCTTCTCAGGCGCAGTATCTTTGATAATACAAGTATACTTATTATCAGTAGCAAAATTATCAGCATAGTTACTAAGACATAAAAAGCGAATGATGACAGCATGTTAACATGCTGTAATGAATAAGAGTTAACAACACTTATATCTCACCCTCCCTAACACATATATTATATTATTATCTAAGAAGGTCTCTTTGGGTTGTTTTAGGGCGGGCCCATACCTTAGTGTCCTAGCATGAAGGAATCACATCAGCATACACCAGCTCTCTCTGCATGTGCACCGCATCAAGTGTGTTAACAATTCTCGTGCAAAGCAATATCAATCCCGCCTCAAGCCCAAGTTGGCAAAGGCTGCACTTGTGTTATGACTATGAAGGCGTGGAGATCAGACCTCATAACAATTCCATATCGTGTTGCTCCTGAAACTTCAGCACTCTCCGTGCAGACATGGTTTATTAAACAAAACTGATATCAGAGCAATAACATATTATTCTCACATACACCACGGCAAACCACTAGGTTGAAAGCTAAGTCAACAATTAAGGGTCGTGTGCAGAAGTTGCAAGAAAGGAAAAATGGCGTTTAAATCCGAAATGTACCTATGCTAACTTAACACGATATAAGGATATATAGGAGCTATACAACACCCCCCCATGATCCGAGAACGGACTAAATAAGGTAACAGAAGTGCCATCACATGAGAGCAGAATCCATGTATAAACGAGCATGAATAAAAATTCAATTATAAAAATTAATGCCAAAAAATAGCCCACAAATATAATGTGGCTCAAGCCAATAGGCAAGCAAAAAATAAAATGTCTTGACCAAAAGTCAATAAAATCAAGGAAATGCTATCAATCAGCATGTCAATTTGAGGCAGTGTCTATGATAAGACTGTATATGAAAAGTAAGCTGCAACAGCCTCCAGGAGGAAGTCACTGTCCTCATCCGAAAACAGTTCAGCCATCCAATTTAAAAGATGAAAGGAACATACGTGATCTTCCAGCACCGCATCCTCTATAACCATCAGAGGACAGCTCGGTGGGTTGTCAAGAAAACTCCGTTCCAAGAAATTTTGCGCTGCCGACAACACATCCCAGGGACCCATTAGTCCATGTGCCACCGCCAAGGCCATAATCCTTTCGTCAGAACAAACCAACTCGTGAGCAATGATAGGACTCATCAGTTGATCAAAATCGACGTCAGAAGATATTGGTCCGCAGAGACACAAATCAATGGCCCAAAGGAAATCACAGGTCAGGCAGTGAAATACAGGCTGGACACAGGTGAAATAGGAGAACCGAAAAGATAATCCAAACGCCGTGCTTAGAGTCGCCAACGGCAGTGTGCCATAATAATCAAGCATGCGGTTGCGAAACCGCGTCAGTAGTAACTGTGCGTGGTCTTGCACAGGAAGGGCATCCATATTTAAAAAGGCAGAAAACCACCAATGCGCCAGCCGCTAATGCAAGCAAAAACGGGAACCCTCCAAACAAGGATGAAAAAATAGAATGGAAGAAAGCAGGGATGACTCCAAAAATCTTCTCAAAGGAAGTCACGAGACCACCGCTAACAACTTTAAAAAAATGTGCTAGGCCCGTTGTGGAGGATGCGTTAAAGATAGAACGGACCATGGCTCCGAAATGCAAGGGCAAATCAGTGTTTAAAAGAGCCTGAACCTCCGTGCGGGTGTTAGCAATGTGAAGCACGAAAGTTTCACGGGCCGAGCTCAAGGCCACCTCTTTCTGGGACAATAGAGCTCTTATTCTAGCCATGCCGCTGAATTCTGCTCCCAAGGTCGGTATCTGTGGCCAAATGGAAGACTCCCTATGTTCACGTGTGGGAGGATAAAGAACATTTCAGCAGCAAATAACTCGCTCACTAACCGTTACTATGAAAGCTATACCTTTAATTAAACCACAGCAGTTTTCATTATTGAGCATTAAATAACTACCATTCTCTAACAATTTAAATGTGGGGATGATAGCAGGAACTGGCGTGCCCTGTAAAACGCAAGCCATATTCGGTCGGTCCTTGTTACATGAACCGTGTAACTGTATGTGTCTGCACATTAAAGAATGATCTGGCGTCTCAGTACACTCATCCCCTGTTAGATAAACCTCTTGTTCATCCTTGAAACATCTGTATGTGTATGGGAGTGACCAGACCTCATGAAGAAAACCGCTACCTAAGGGTTCAAAACGACCTATTGGCACATATTTCATACAATTTGAAAACTTATATAAAGCAAAAGGCAGCGTTATTAAACCGTGGATAAGCCACGTAGCAGCAGTGGTCTCTGCCACAGAAAAAGGTAAAGATTCCAATCTTTCAATATGGAGCATAGAAAAGGAAGCATCACGCATTGAAAGCAAGCGTTGTTTGTCTGTCAAATTAAATGGTGCAAATAAAGAGGAAACGTTCATGTATCCCCAGGGAACTTTACCCATTTTTAGAGTCTGTAGTGTCCATGCAAACTGCATGATTGAACGTAATTGATTTTGACCATGGTACAATACAGACACTTCATCATGCACAATATCAACAACAGACGACACAATATTATCTAATGTGTAAATTCTAGAGGAAAGCACGTTAATGCTATTGTCAACCACTGCAAGCACTTTCTCAAGATTTGCCTGATCAATAGCCCTAAGGCGTGAAGCAGCCTCAATCTGTGAGAGTTTCCAAATTTCATTGTAAACACCATATAACCACCTTTTCGACCTGCCACTAGCTGGGCCCTTAATGAAATCATTCAAATCCACGTCTGCATTCAGTTTGGAAAGGTGATACTTAACCGCAGGTAAAGTTGAATGTTTCAGCCAAGCTTGACACAACTTGCCAACAGAGTAAGAGGTGACAGTATGACTCAAATCAAAACGGGGATCAGATCTAACAGTCTTAAACCCGTCAGTTATATTTAAAAATCTTTTTTGACAAGAATCAGCACTACGGTGCCAAAGCAGCCAACCCTTGGGAGTCATACTGGAAATGTTAAAGGAGGAATTCAGAAGTAGAGCCTGTATATCTCTAATGGACAATTTAGTAAAATTACTCCAATTCTCATATTCCTCCAACTCCGGGAAAGACGGGGTGTTTAACCTTTTAGATGTAGCCAATCCAAAGCACGTGGTCTGGGAAATGGTTTCATTCAAAAACCACATATGATTTGGGATGAGACATGCACGGTGCAAAGCCTCAGTGCCTTGTACCTGCCAGGCCCTTGAGCCCCAAACTGATTTAAGGTCTATGGTAGCCTTCCATAACTCATACCCTCCAGTAACTAATTGATCCAGGAAGGCCTTTGAATATAACAATTTTGTATTTGTAAGTCGAACCTTGGACAGTGGCTGTTTGTGAAATTTAAAATAAAAGGACTCCGGATTGGACTGATTAAAGTCAGTGAAATAAGTATACTTTTTAAGAAACGTTTCTGAACTCCCTTGTGTTGGTGCTGGGCAATGTTCCCACTGAGTAAAATTAACCGCATCCCTTCGGGAAGATGTCTTGTGTAAGAAGTGATTGCCATAATGTTGGTAACAGAACAATTCACCATAATTAGCAGATTCTAAATATAAATCCTCAGCATCAAAAGCAGCATAATATTTCAAATCAGAAAACAAACTTTCCACAGCATTAACATCCCAATCATCAGAACGAATGTTTTGTTTCACCACATCCCCCATATTAACTCTTAGTACATTAGGGACATTAACGACTTCCGTTGGACCATGAATCTGAAAACGAACTGCATCCCACGCGATTCCATCCAGAACAGGCCACGCTGTGATGTTAACCAAAGTCAAGTCTCTTTTTAATCTGTGTGTAGAATGTGAAGAGGAAAGTGGGGCCAAAGTTCCATTCAAATGAGTAATGCAAGTTCTCTCCTCGACATAGTGTCCATTCATAATCCGAAAAAAATAAAACACAAAACCAATTGACATAAAAAGGTAAACTGAAAAAAGGACCAGCCAAATGTATATCCAAGGAGGTATCAAAAAATGTTTTTTAAACAGGCTAGCATATAATGCAATTTTAGAGGGTTTTTTCGAGGCAAGGGAAGCAGAGTCAAATGAAAATCTGGATTCCGTGGCTAAATGAGCTTGCAGGTCAGGCATGGACAAATCAGTGGGGTATGTATAGTCTGTCTCATCAAGGTTAGTTCCTGGTAAAGTAGTCAATAATGGAGTGGAAACAGCAGGTAAATCGATGGCCACCTCAGGTTCATTATTAGAAGCAGTGGGCATAATTGAATTTCTCACAATGGAAGGACAGGAAACAGCCGGTGTCATGCTAAGAAGAATCGGCCACTCTGTGTATCTTGACATTGTCAATAGAAATAAACCTGTTTTCCTTACGACCTGGAAGTGGTGGTAAAATGACTGTTCTTGTGCCCTTCACTCCAAGCACTGGGACCGGAGCTCGATAGGAGGGACCAAACTCTTTCTTGTTGTCGATCTTCTCTCGAACCAGTTCTCCAACTTGGGGTAGCCAGCCAACTACCGGGATCTGCAACGCATCATCCGATGTGGAGGGCAAATGTTCCTTTGCAAGAGTGTCTCTCGTCTTTTGTAGATTCTGTAAAACATTGCAATGTTCATCTGCGTCAAAGGAAGTGGCGCGAACCACCGAGTCTAGACCGTCAAGGTCAGGGACGAACATCTTGATGCCAAAGAGCATTTCGTATGGGGTCCGCCCACCCAGAGACCTTCTAGGGAGATTATTAAGAGCACGCTGCACGCCATAGAGGTGAGCCAGCCAATTTCTGCCAGTGCCTATAACTCGGGCTGTCAAAGATTGCTTTAAATCACGGTTCATTCGTTCAACTACACTATTACCCTCGGGTCTGTAGGGTGACGAAAACTTGACTTGGACCCCCATCGAAGTCATGGCATCCTTATACGCCTTAGAGGCGAAAGCCGGACCCTGATCCGAATGGAAGGTACCACAGGCAAAAATCCCTATAAAGATACGCAAATCTCTGATGACAGTCCGGGAATCAGCGCTGCGATGTGGCCATAACCACACAAAGCGTGTGCATGAGTCAACTGCTACTAAGATGTATTTATACGCAGTATCAGATGAAAATGGACCGCAGTGATCTAAATAAACACAGCCTAGTGGTTTATTAGAAATGTACAACTGAGTCTGAGGCGGACGCGTAGCAGTTGAAGGTTTAATCTGCTGGCATATGTCACAAAGAAGGACATAATCACGCGTCTGTTTGTACAGTCCCCGCCACCAGAAACGTCGTTGTAGTTGCGTTACAGTGGCTGAGACGCCCGCATGCGCAGACGCCACACCTTCATGAGCCGCTGTAATCAAGTCTGTTCTGCGATCAGAGTTGGGAATCAGCCGTTCCCCAACATCAGGTATTGTCACAAAAGGAACCTTTTCGGGACTTAAGTGGTATTTATACTTCGAAGGGAATCCCGAAGGATGTTTACTTCCCTTCTCAGAGGCAGCAATCGCTGCCAAGATGTCGCTATCAATCTTGGTTTTCGACCTAGTAACTGCTGCAACTAAGTATGTAGATACTGCTGATTTCGCTGCTTCATCAGCAAGCGAGTTGCCAACAGCGTGAACTCCCACGCGCTGATGACCGAGAGTATGAATCACATAAACGAGTGGCAACATAGCCTTAAGCTCTGCCACTCGAACCCAGATCATTTTATGTTTTATTGTGCTATCCTTGGAATCATGAAAATCATTTTGAATCCAAAAGACCAAGTTTTCATTGTAAGACTGGACACAGTAGTAAGAATCACTTACAATTAGAGTAGTAACACTTGGATCTGCGTACTCCAAAGCTAGTAAGAGAGCACGAAGCTCTGCCAATTGTGCGGTGCAATCGCCCAGGGGCAACGTGTGTACCTCCCTGGAAATGAACTCATCATTCAACATAGCACCGACCACAATGGCGCATGCGGAAACGTAGGCATGTTTAGAGCCATGCGCAACCTGCGCCGACCCATCAGTGTAAATGATGCAATGGAAGTCCTCCAAAGGTCGCATCGCCAGAGGAGCAGGATGAACGAATTCATACTGCAAGTACTCCTGCGACCGTAAGGAAGTGTCAAAAATAAACATGACATCCGAGGATGACAATGACGCAGCCCACTGAATCCACCGAGGGTGCAAAGCTTTTGAATTTGGTACACTCGCTTTCGTGACTGCCTCCAAATGAGGACAGGGTGTTACCACTAGCATGCGTTTCCCCTGTGACAGAGCTCGTTCCTTTAGAATAGCCATCTGTACAGCAGTTAAAACCTTTTCTATGGTGGGAAACCGCATCTCAGCCGAGGTGTACAAGTGTGACTTGTAAGCAATAGGTACTGTGTCACCTTCATTAAAAGTGAGGTAAGTGAAACCCACCGTCCCAGGAATTATTCTTATGACCAGGTTGGTGTGGTTATCACGAGTCAGTAAATATTTAGAAGCGAGCAGATCAGCCTGCAAGGATTGCAAAATGGCTGAATGCTCAGGCAGCCAGCATGATTTTGAGAAAGTTGGTTGTATCAAAGCATACAAAGGCTTGATACGCTGGGCATATTCCGGAATGTAAGTTCTGCCGAAATTCAAAAAGCCCAGTAAGGATTGTAATTTTTTCAGAGTTGTTGGTGCGCGCAATTGTGCGCACTTCTCCAAGAAGTGAGGAGCCAAACCTCTACCTTCATTGTTGAGCTCATAGCCCAAAAACAACACTGTGTGTTCAGCAATGTGCGATTTTGCAAAGTTGAATTTGTAACCCATGTCTGCGAAGTTGCAAACAAGAGAATTTACTCGACACAGATGCTCCCAAATATCGTCGTCTGTGAGATATATGTCATCCACATACGAAAAAGCATCAGGGTCGAGTGCCTCCAGAATAGAGACAATTCGAGCGGTAAATACACCAGGACTATTCTTGTAGCCCATTGGAAGACGCCGGAATTGCTTTTGGACTCCAGCGCTTGTAAAACTGGTCCATTGGGAGCTAAAGCTGTCCAATCTGTGGGCATAAAAACCATTGGATATGTCAAGCGTTGTCTTGAAACGCTTACGCACGAGACTATCCACTAGGGCAGAGCCGTGGGTATTCTGTACTGCACAGTTACGGCAATGCGAGTTTAAATGCCGGTAATCCAAAACCAAACGATATGATCCGTCAGGTTTATTCACAGTAAAAAGGGGATTATTCATCGGTGACACACACGTTTCAATAACTCCCTGATATTCCAATTGTTCAAGGATTTCCGCGACGGAAGATTTTGCTTCACGCCGAATGGGATATTGAGGTTGAGGCTGCGGCTGAGACCGCAACGGAATTTCGTGGCAAGGCGACAATTTATCCCAACCACATTGGTTACGGTACAGAGCCGGCGCGAGAGCCCGAGCCCACTCTTCTGCAAAATGCTGCGCATGCTCTTTCGAGACAGTGTTCGCGAAACTGGGTAGGATTACCTCCTCCCCTCGCGGCGCCGCGAGCACAAAAGGTGGGGGCCAGTCAGCCTCCGAAAGTAAAATATCATATGTAGAAGACAGATTCTCCCAAAATACACCTTTAACGGTACGCTGTATGTCACCTTCAATTAACAGGACAATTTCATATAGTCTTTCAGGGGGAGCAAGTCTCGTATCCGCTGTTTCTATCACAACGTAGACATCAGTCGCTGTCACCCTCAGTAGTGGACGCAGCGCCTCTCTGACTATGGTTATCTCCGCCGCGCTGTCCAGCAAGGTCAGAGCCCACGTCAGATTCCGAAGCCGCGTTCTCACTATCTGTGGCATATCGATGCGCTGTTAAGGCTGCGACTTTCTTTTTCGCAAACTGCGGACGCCTAGGCGTAGAATCCTCCTGCTTCACTGCGCCGTCCGTCTGGCGGGACTGGCCACGTCCTTGTTGGCCACCACGTCCACGTCCACCCCCTCCTCCTCCACCGGTCTTCGGGGCCGATGTGTCCTGAAAGGAACGAGGAGAGCGTTGATCAGAACCCTGAAAACGATCAGGCGATTTAATCATCGCGCGGTCGCGCAAATCATAAACTTTTTCGGGTGGCGCAGGAGCTTGTATTGCAGGAAAAGTACCCTGAGTCTGCGTTGTCTGCTTCCCCTGTGTCTGTTTTTTAGGCCAATTTTGTTTCTTGGACTTGGGCTGGGCATCTGTCACTGCAGATTGTCCCTGTGGTTGTTTTTTCTCCTTCACTGGAAAATATTTCAGACCTCTACTTGTGCGGCCAATCGTTTTATAAGCGGCCACCACAATTTTTGCTAACTGGCGGGGTTTGTCGGCATCGGGCAGAGCAGCCAAAGCATTCGACACCTGAAAGTTAACTGCATCTCCTTTAACATTGGAGAGAATGAGATCACTTACAATCTCAAAAGAACCACACAGGCGCATACCCAATTCAACCGCTGCCTCTGGACCGTGATCATTCTGAACACGTCTAACGATTTCAGGCAGGGCAGTCATAGACGGGGTGCCGAAGCACCTTGTATACACTGCCGCAAATGTTTTTCCCCAGCTGTCACAGTCAGCAAGTTCAGGAGTAATATCCTTCGGTAGAGTAATCGTCAACATTCTATGTTTATCAGCAGGAGTAGAATTCGGAAAAACCGCCTCCAGTTGATCAAACTTCTCTGCTAGCCAGAATGGGAAGTCATCGTTGTCAACCGGACGCGCACCAAAAACCGAATTTACCATCACTGGATTGAGACGCATTCCGCCTCGTTCCAGGGGAGCGGCCGCACCCCCCTGGGGACCACCAGGAAGATGTCGACCGATGTATTGCACTAAAGCACGAATCACGGAAATGGAAACTACATGCAGCCTGCGAATTTCTGCCAGGGTGCAAGCCCCGTGATTCGGGTGCGGGGTAAAGCCACCCAACGCAGGCCAATTAGTACCTGGAATTGAGAGTGGGCCTAACCTCGCAGGGGACATAGAGTGGGGGAGGGCGCCATCAAACCAAACTCGATGCTGCCAATGATCAATAGGTATTTCCAATGCCCTGTACGGCGTATATTCAGCCGGGACATCCGAGGCGGTGTAGGAGTGGAACAAACCAGAATTAGCGTCCACAGCCGGAAACGTAACCCAAGAGTAAAACAACTCGTAAGGAAACGCCGGATCTGCACATACCACGAAAATCACAGCCATCCCATCTACTGGGACTTGGTACGTCTGAAGATGGTTGCGTACCGCTACGCGACTATGCTGCGCAATAGCCACCGCTGCCGCCATTACAGAATTGGAAATAAGAAAACACAAAGAATACTTTGTAGCACAACTGGGTAGTAATTCAAAGAAACCGTTTAAGAAAGAATCAAGCTTGAATAAAGACCTATTTCAAAAAATAGGTAGGTTCCACCGACACCCCGTTTTCCGGAAACGGACGTGAAGGGGTTAAGGCATGAACGATAAACTACTCGAGTGTCATGATATAAGACCACCGAAACCGTTGGGCGCCATGTTGCAGGGTTTCTGTACTCACACAGAACTGTGCACAGAGGAGTGGAACCTCGGCAAATTAGGGTGTCCCAAAACTTACCTTAGCAACCAACTCACCCCTTACCGAGCTAGCTACAGTGTCTCATTGGACATATCAAACACCCAATGTTTAGACAAACCAGAACATGAACTTACAGTACCTCAGGGTACGTGGGACTCATGAACACTCTTTCGTTATATTATCATTACAAACCAGAACATGGAGTAAAGAAGACACATGTGCATTTGAAATGTTTATTTACTAATGCCGTCTTCTCAGGCGCAGTATCTTTGATAATACAAGTATACTTATTATCAGTAGCAAAATTATCAGCATAGTTACTAAGACATAAAAAGCGAATGATGACAGCATGTTAACATGCTGTAATGAATAAGAGTTAACAACACTTATATCTCACCCTCCCTAACACATATATTATATTATTATCTAAGAAGGTCTCTTTGGGTTGTTTTAGGGCGGGCCCATACCTTAGTGTCCTAGCATGAAGGAATCACATCAGCATACACCAGCTCTCTCTGCATGTGCACCGCATCAAGTGTGTTAACAATTCTCGTGCAAAGCAATATCAATCCCGCCTCAAGCCCAAGTTGGCAAAGGCTGCACTTGTGTTATGACTATGAAGGCGTGGAGATCAGACCTCATAACAATTCCATATCGTGTTGCTCCTGAAACTTCAGCACTCTCCGTGCAGACATGGTTTATTAAACAAAACTGATATCAGAGCAATAACATATTATTCTCACATACACCACGGCAAACCACTAGGTTGAAAGCTAAGTCAACAATTAAGGGTCGTGTGCAGAAGTTGCAAGAAAGGAAAAATGGCGTTTAAATCCGAAATGTACCTATGCTAACTTAACACGATATAAGGATATATAGGAGCTATACAACAGGCTATGTAACTCAAACAATCAAAATCTAAATTTACCATGCACAGGTAGGAGCATATTTACAAGGAATTTGCTCCACGGGGAAAGGTCTTTTAATTTAATATGGGAAAAATAACATCAGAGACACTGAAATGCCTTATAAAGAAGCATACACCATTATGTCCTTGTCATAAATTTTAAAACCATTCCTTTTCCTCAAAAACGATTTTCAAGTCATAATTTGAAAACACTCCACATGGGGAAATGACTTAAAATGTCCTTAAGACACATGAAAGTGTTTTTTGATTGCCTTTGCAGCATGTGTGGGTCACTTTTAACATGGCTATGTAACGCAAACAATCAAAATCTAAATTTGCCATGCACAGGTGGGAGCATATTTACAAGGAATTTGCTCCACAGGGAAAGGTCTTACATTAAAATGGGAAAAATAACATCAGAGACACTCAAATGCCTTATAAAGAAGCATACACCATTATGTCCTTGTCATAAATTTTAAAACCATTCCTTTTCCTCAAAAACGATTTTCAAGTCATAATTTGAAAACACTCCCCAGCTCCTATGCACAAAAACACCCTGTCAGTACTAATACTTCACATTTTCTCCAATTACAATTTCTCAAAGAAACACAATCTATTTGTAAAACACTTGAGACAAAGCAACATTTTAAAAACACAACTTTCTTCATAATTTTCTCCTTTAAGCACACTATTCTCTATCTAAATTAAAGAAATCTTTTCTCACCTTAGCAAATACTTTATGAGTTTCAAAATAGTCTCAGAAACACACCAATTTGTCTTCAGCAGAGCAAAAGGTATGCACTCCAGAGTCTGCAGCTATCAAAAGCACAGAAATGCTGTAATTCTTCACACATATCTCTCATGTCACCCAATCAAAACTCTTCCCTCACTTTTTTCAAATCAAAACACTTCCCCCCTCTGCCCTCTCTGCCTTTTTTGCATAGCAACCACCTCTTGGAAGACCTCTGGTGTTTGCAAGTTCACACAACAATGTTTCAATTGAACTCTGAACTCTCAGTGCACCTGCATATCCAGTGCAATCTTTCATTTAATGATTTTTTATTGACCATTCAAAATACATCTTTCAAAGAACTCATCCATGCACCCTAACTTTCTGTTTTCAGCAATCAAAATCAACCAATCACTGTTACTGCTTCATTAACACAGAAACTCCACAATTTTTTTCATTTTAAACTCTTATTTTTTCAACTGCCATTTCATTGCCACACTTCATCTGACTGCAGCAGAACCTTCTCTCACTATGTTTTCTGTCTGGATTGTTGGACATAGTTACATCTATTGGGCTCAGAGGTATGCTGAGAACAGAAATTTACCTAACCTCAATTTACAAGATGTGGAAATTAAGTGGTTTGGCCACAGAGGATTAAAATGTCACCAATTGATACCATTGGTGAAAACCTTTATGCATTTGCCAAAACCTGACCTGTTAATTGTGCACTGTGGAGGTAATGATTTGGGCACTTTGACTGGGGTAGGTCTGGAAATGCTTTTAAAGGACACCTTTGAGCAATTGATGGCACTTTTTCCTCAAACTGCCTTGGTATATTCAAATATATGCCAAAGACAGAAATGGAGGTGGTCAAACCAATTTTGTCCACAAATTGAGAAGTCGAGGAAGCATGTAAACAAATCTGTTTCAGCTTACATGAGAGACCATGGAATGGGCTCCATGTACAACAATAACTTGCGTTTCTACATGCAAGATATCTACAGAGGAGATGGAGTTCACTTCTCAGATGAGGGCAACAGAATTTTCATTCTGAATTTAAGACTGTGCATTGGTACCTACTTATAAGTACCTAAATGTACCATAAACCCAAAAGCTCTTCTCAGAGCTACCCTACATCTGATCACTCACAATTATTATTTTTCTCTAACTTTTTCACTAATTTTCAACAAAGTACGCTCCCCGGGGCGCTACCCGGTAAGCAAACCGGAAGCTAACCTCGCGAATTTTTTTTAAAAAATTGTTTTTTTCGCACATATAAGCCTCCTCAGCCACCCTCAGAAAACCTAGGGGGTCAAGATAAGTCTACCGTGCCCCCTTCTACCCATTCTGAACATTATTTGCCCTCCATCTTGTATCTTAAGTCGACCGAAACACAAAATGGTGGACTCCCGTTACGCTTCAGGTTCGCGTACCGGGGCGCTCGCCGGTTCGTGTACCGGGTCGCTCCCTGGGAAGTGCACCATAAAAAAAGGTGGGAAAGTAATTTACAGAAAAACGACTGGAGACACTCTCACCAAATATAGATTAGCTCATACTACATACCAATCCCTATCATTTTCACAAATTTGATTGAAATTCCATTTAGCCATTTAGCCTGTAGACCTCTCTAAATACCGTGAGGTAAATTACTTCACAAAACACATCTGAAGTGTTGGAATTGACAACCAATGAAAATGTTACTTTCATTTTCTACTTTTTTTACCTGACATTTGATTCGTTATATACCTGAATATATTTAAAGGAAGAGAAGGGAACACAGCCATTTTGACTACTACTTCCTGGTGTACATTTCAATTGGATTTTCACTAATCACTTCAACTTCTTTGTAAAGGTAAGTTGTTATTTTAAAAACTGAAGTATATTGTGCACTATAAGTTAATATGGTAAACTTTTTCTGATAGTTATATACTATCCCTCTGTAGTAGTTACAGATTTAGATAGATTTCTCTGTTATAGTTATGGATGGAGTTAGGCTTCTCTTGTATAATTATGAATTTACTTACGTTAAATCACATACACTTTTTTATATTCCTACTTCCACTCTGATACTATACACTGCCCAAAGATAAATTCACTGATAAAAACTGCCTATCTAAAATTAATCCCAACAGTGCCCTATCTCTATTAATATATTTTTTTTTATCCAAATTTCAGGCAAAATGGAAGGCGAACACAAAGTTTCATTTCAAATTGTCCTGCAAGAGAGCAGCCAAGAAATAATTGATCCAAATTATATAGAATTTATTGATGAAACTTGGGACCAAGAACTACTGCAATGTGTGCAAGCAGTAGATGACCTCCTTCAAAATGAGGACATTTTACACCCTCAGAGATTACAAACTATGTTCAATGAAAATAATGACATTTCAGACAGTGAAATGTTAGAAAGTTTATTAAATTTTGAAACACAATCACAATAATAAATAGTTGCTTAAAAAATAAAGAAATAAAAAAATAATCAACAAAACCAACAATCAATTAACATTCAGTATTTGAAAAGTCTATCATTCTTTTTTCCTTATAGTACGCTCCCCAGAACGCTTCCCGGTTCGCGAACCGGACGCTCCCCACGCAAAAAAAAAAAAAAATGTTTTTTTTTTTTTGCCCTGCGGGGCCCTTTTAAAGCCTCCACATCAAACCTAGGGGGTCAGGGAGGGTCTACTATGCCCCCTTATGGTCATTTGCCCCTTTGTTTTGGCCTCCTCTTGTCTCTCGATCCTACCGAGAGACAAGATGGCGGCCGCTCCGGACTGTTTAGAATGTTGACAGACACCGGAGAGCCAATCAGCTTCGCTTCGCGAAGTTCCGTTACGCGTCAAGTACGCGAACCGGAGCGCTGCCCAGAGCGCGCTTACAGATATATATCTTTTTTTGAACGTTAATTTCTCAAAATCCACTGGAGCACATATATTGAGACCTAGCAAAGGCACATCGGGCTAACAGTCCCTACAATTTTGCCAAGTTTGGTGCAAATCCATTCATTCGTTCGGGCTAAAAGTGAGGCCAACCGCCCTATGCAAATTAACATGGGAAAAACACGTTTTGGGAGCCCCTTTTTTCTCGGCCCCCCCTTGACGAACCCCCCCCAAATTTTCAGGGGCTGCTCAGAAACAAAATGTTCCATTTTCCTGAAAATTTCAGCCAATTCCGTCCACAAACGCCAAAGTTATTAGACATAGAATTTTCAAAAATCCCATAGGGAAAAAATCCTAACTATATATACCTACTGGCGACCGCCAGTAGGTAATATATATAAATATTACCTACTGGCAGTCGCCAGAAAGTAGTTATAGTTAGGACCTATTATCCATAGGAAAAACAAAACATTTCTATTGCCAATAACTTTGCGGTTGATTGGTGAATCTTATTGAAATTTTCCAAACTTTTGGCCAGCTCAGTTCCGCTCCTTCCCTGATAGTTTGGGGGTGATTGGTGAAGCAGGGGCCAAGATAAAAGGGGGTCCCAAAACACGTTTTCCCCATGCAATTTCTCATTGGACCTTTAGCCATGGCTACAGCTTGAACGGCTGAATGGAAAAACACCACATTTGGCAGAGAGGTAGTCCTCAGTTCCAACTTGTGCCTTTGGCATATCTAGTGTCAATCTTTTCAGTAGTTTCTTTGAAAATTAGGGTTAAAGTCATTTAAATATCTATGGGCATGGAGGATCCGCGGATTGTGCGAGGATTAGCCTCGTAGGATAAGCGCACCGTTCTGATCACGAGCTGAATTCTAATTGGCTGTCAAGCGGCTGTAAACATTCGAAACCAGGAACTCTTGGCAGCCATTTTGTGCCTCGGTAGAAGCGAGGGTGAAGAAGTCTGTGAAATATGTTGGCAAAACGTGAACAGGGGTAGGTTAGACACACCCTTACCCCCTAAGCCTGCTCAGGGGGTGACATAGGGACCCATAGGGTAAAAAAAGTAAGAACATTTTTTACAAAAAAAGTCGCAAGATGCGCATAGGATCCATGCATTTGGTCGCTTAAAAAAATGAAGCATGTATTTTTTAGATATATATATCAAGCTTATGTGTATAGGTGTTGGGTGGTTCTACAAAGAGCCCTTGTGTTTGTTGAGAGATTTTAGTAATTATAAGTAAGTACCGATGCAGAGTCTAAAGTTCATGAGGAAGACTCGGTTTCCTTCATCTGTAAAATGCACATTATCTCTTTAATAGATGCCATGCATATTGAAACGCAGATTGTTGTGGTATATGGACAATATTCTATAGTCTCGTAGAAAAGTAGAAAGATTTACTCACATGTTTATTCACTTATCTGCGCAGATCAGCAGTTCCAGTCTTCCCCTATCTCAACAACTGGTTGTTGAAGGTTGGCTCGCCCCAGACAGTCGTCTCCCACCTCTAGACTACGGTTGACCTCTTGCACCTGCTGGGCATCAATGTGCCGAAGTCGCATCTGTGCCCCTCTCAGAAGCTTCTCTTCATCGGAGCGGTTCTGGACTCGCCGCAGTTTGGGGTTTTTCACTCCGAACAGCGGGTTCGGGATATTTAGACTCTGATTCTGATCTTTCAGCTTTTATCCTGGGTCTCGGTCAGGTTGATGCTGCGGCTCCCGGGGCTGAAGGCCTCCTGCATCCTAGTGGTGCATCACACAAGGTGGCATGTGAATAAATATACACATAGGCCAACCAGTTTGCCTCCCGTAGTACACAAATTTCAGGGGGTGGTAGTTCTCGGGGCTTGAGGGGGGTCGTTGAAGCCCACATACTTGTAATGTTGTGGGGGGGTTGGACGCGAAAGTGGTGCAAGGGGGTTGTAAATCCTTTACACAGTGTTTTGTTTTACTTTGTTTTCCTTTCTGTGATGTAGAAGATCCTAGGTAAATATAACGTTTTTTGTACAGCCAGTAACTAATAACTCTACCCCCAAACGGCTTTCTGCCTCTTACCATAGTAACAGTTCATGGAACACTTACGTGAGCACAGAGGTTAAAAGTTTACCACACTATGTTGCTAATGAGTTAGCCTCAGAATTATACTTCAAATTATAAACATCATTTCTATTGATGACTGCTACCCCCACAAAAAAACACAGACGTGTGTACTTTTTTAATTAACTTTTATTAAAACAATAACTGGAACTATAACTAAAAGATAACAACACAATAAATAACTAGAACTATAACTAACAAAATAATATAATAAACAACATATAATATGGACTGCAAAACAAGTATTGTAGTTAATCTGCAAAAACAAAAAAGAAAATTAGTGTTTAAAATTAGATTGATGTGACTAAATAAGGTCAAACATTACAAGTGAAAGTAACACTTGACGATATTTATATATTTTTTAAATGTTTGCTGTGTGCCTGAAACGCTTCCACTGGCATTGTACACGCAGACTTTGGTGCACCCTTTTTATCAATTTTTGCAGTTTGAGATATAACGTCCTACCTCTGTTACTCATCTCCTACTTTCTCCTTTCAAATTCTCTTGTAAAGACCCTAACAGCAATTAAAGGGAACATTTTCTGCATATTTTTATTAAAGCATTTGACACAATGCATAGTGACACCGTATTTATTGAATGTTTTGAAATTAATTTTCACAAGTCTTAACCTCTTCAGTGCTGCGCGAATTTCGCTGCAGTGCTGAAGGATCATAAATCATATTGACTCATGACGGAAATGTTCCGTCATCAGCACCGGAGCACCGACGCTGATGACGGAACCGTTCCGTCATGAGCATGGAAGGGGTTAAAAAAGGTGAATGCAAGAAAAGTTACTTGCCGCATATGCAAGACTGCTTTCAAGAGGAGACCCCAATAAAGAGGACTGGTGTGGAACTGCAAGTATGCGGAAGCACTTGCAGACTAAGAATCCGGTCAACTTTGCAAGGGAAGAGTTAAAGAGATTGAGAGAGGCTCCTCCTGCTTCATGAGGAGGCCCAAGTATCAGTGGAGCAACACTGTCAACCTCTACTGCACAGCCTAATATTCGTCCCCAATTTGGAACCCTTTAAGAAAAAAAGTAAGAAGGTTGGGAGCTCTGTATGCCATCCTAATACCTAATCATCCTTTAGTTATTCAGAGATCTACCCTGTATCAGACCTATCTGTACAAGTGTGAATTGGAGATTATCTGCACCGAAAACCCCTCAAGTACTTATATCCATTACTTTTTAACTTCATTGAGTAGTCGTATTGTGAGTATTTACCTTAAAGTTGTCTGTTAAAAATTTGTGAATCTCTCTGGCTTCATACAACTAGTTCATCCCATATTTGAGACATCGGTTAAATGAACTGGAACAGGAGGATATACTTTCTTCAATGTTGGTAATTTCCTGCGGAAAAAGAGTTACAAATGTATATCTTGTACATATGTCCAAGTTTAATTTTAATGTTCATAAAAGCAATTGTTCTCGATAGGATTGGGGATGAAAAGTAATCATCAGAGGTTATATTTGGACAGCAAAATAGGAAAGAGTATTGTATTATACAAATGTTAGGCCAAGATTGGTCACTCACTTCATTCACAAACTCCTGGGCTTGATCTGATAGAACCCTTTTTGAACTTCTATGATTTAGAAATTCAGAAATAAATAGCAAGGGAGATTAAAGGACAAGTTTAAATACTCTGTATCTGAAATAGAGGCTGAAACGTGTAACGAGCATTTAAATGAGAAATGGGGTTCAGAAAGAAACGTCTATAAGACTATAAGACTATCACAATGCAGATTTATTTTTTATAATATTATTTATAGAAGTAAGAAAACTTATAACTCATACATTGTTCAATTTTAAATCACATATTTGGGCAATAAAATCGGAAGGACCTGCTTTTTTTAAGTTTGGTTGATTTCAGAATGCCTACGAATTCTGGTAAAACATAACAATAACACAGTTATCCGTCTGCAAACACATGAAAAACACAAATGCTTATCTCAGAATGGTTTTCGATCATGAAATGTTGAAGACAAACCTGATAACTTCATTAGGTCCATTGCTTGTGCCAAAGATGTCTTGTATGCCAGCAATTTAACCCAAACAGAAAACCATTGTGAGTCTGGGAACCATGGGACAGGAGGGAGGTCCGTTCACCAGAATGCAATTAGACTTTATTGAACTTCCACCCTGTAATAGGCTTCAGTATGTTTTAGTAGTGATTTGCCTGTTCTCTAGGTGGGTGGAGGCTTTCCCCTCCTAGAAAAATGATGGATTAACTGTTGCAAGTTGCTTTTATGCGAAATCATTCCACGATACCGATTTCCAGTAACAATTGAAGCTAATAGAGGAACTCATTTTCTGAATGAGTTACTACAGATGATATGTGAGGCTTGGACATCCGTCAGAAACTGCATTGTGCCTACAGACCTGAGGCTTCAGGGGTAGTTGAACAAGTGAATAGGACAATCAAAATATAGAATTGCAAAAATGTGCTTGGCAACAGAAGAAGTATACCTGACAGAAAGACTGGATTGAGTCCACATGAGATTTTGATGGGCAGAGTCATGGGACAGGCATTTGTACCAGTTGATAAACTGTTGACTATAAATGATGACATCATTCTGGATAACTGCAAAACCCTATCTGACGTGGTAACTTCTGTGTTCCATCAGGTGCGAACTGAGTCAAATACGAAAGAGAAAAATCCAGCTCATGATCTAGTCCCTGGAGATTGGGTTCGGATAAAGGTACATCGGAGCAGAAACTGCCTAGTACCTCATTGGCGGAGACCCAGACAGATTATTCTAGTTAACACCACCGCAGTTAAATGTGCTGGAGTAAAGAGGTGGGTGCATGCAAGTCACTTAATCCATGTGCCAGAGCCTGAAAATCCAAACGAGGAAGGTGAAAGCACAACTGATTCTGATTCTGAAAGTGAACCAGGGAGAAATCCAGATACTGAAGCTCGATAAGAACGTCGACATCTGGAAGTGTCAGAAGCAAGTTCTGCATCTGAAGGAGAAGGAGAAATTGTTGAATTGCCAAATTCTGAAGATCGACCTGAAAGTTGAGATTTGGTGGAAACAGAGACCAGTAAGGACACTGAACAATGTGAGAGTAAAACTGGTGATCAAGAGAATACTGAAGAACAGTCTGAAAGCTCTGAAAGCAGGAACCAAAATTCTAACACTGGAAAAGAGGAAGTAACTCACGACATGGATGAGATTCCAAGTACCAGCTATGGAAATGTTCCAAACAGAGTGAAAGAACTGTCAAAAGAGAAAACCGATACTGAAAAAGAAAAAGGCACTATAAAGTTTGTCATAAATGAAACTGTCGAAGATACTGCAAATGAATCTGATGACAGTGCAGACGAAGCTACAGTGAGAAAAAGCTCCATGGAAAAGAGCTTGGAGAGTGGAATATAACACCACAGAACCAAAGACAAAAAGAACCAGTAAAGGAGATAATTGGCCTAAAGAGAATGATGGACTGAAATTTAAACTGGTTAGCAAACTAAGACAACCAGAAGATGAAGTAATTGAAATAACCAGTCAAAGAGAGTCATTGGGAAAATGAATAGAAGTTGTTCAAAGGCCCAAAAAAAATGAGACGACCAAACCAGAAATACAAATCGCCTGAGTGGTCATACATCATCTCCTATCGAAGAAGTAAATAGTAGTTAAGAGTATTTGTACTGCCCAAAACCAATTGGGAAGAGTGAGTAAAAGACTGAAACACAGAAAAGGTGATAATTGATCAAAAGTATATTGTAAAAATAGACCCTGAAAACCTGATATAAGGACAACATTGTAAGTGAAAGGCAAAAGTCTATAGGTGACACAAGGTCGAAGAAAATCTGTTAGACAAAAATCACTGTGTTAAAAAAGAAAAAATGGCTAGCAATGAATACAAAAGAAAATTTTCTATTTTTAGAAAATGGTGTTGAATGTGCCTGATATGTACTGGATTATTAATGCTGATATGGTTAATTCTAGCTATTGTTAACCCTGTCCATGAAAATCTAACAAGGTTGAAACCAAATGTGAGTTCGAATGCACAGAATAAGCAACCTATGTATAATCCAAAAATGCATCAAGATAAGTCTTTCTAGATTGTTATCTGAGTATGTTAGGACCATGGACGCAAGTGACTATTACATGTGTGTAAAGTTACCTGCATCTGTTTCAGAAGGGGTGACTTATCACCATCTTCCACTTACATATGGAGTTACATGTAGTGTGATTGCAAGTTTGTTTTATGAGACAGGAAAGTTAGAATATTTTTATTCAAATTCAGATGATACATTTGCAAGATTGAAAGTTGTAAACTCTATGAATCGAGTAAAGCTTGCAAAGATAATGAGCGATTTTTTCTTAGAAATTGATGAGCTGTCACACGAGGAGGCTTTTAAAAGTAATTTGACCTGTAAAATGAAGAATGAAGAGAAAGCATTTTTAGATATGGTTGAAGAAAGAAGGGTTGCTCATAAACGAGCAAAAAAAGTGAAACATTCTAAATCAAAATTTTGGGAGTCTGAAGATGAAAATCTTGATGACAGAAATGTGAATGTGCCCATAAATATAGACACTCCATTGTTGGGAAAGTTCTGTATTAGGAGAGACAACAGTGTGCATGACAATTATTTTGTGGGAGCAAGTCGATGTAAAGATACCTATCGTATAATAGGGTGATGGGGATTTAAAGGAAGAAGAGATCCAGTTTTTCCTGGCATATATTTTATTTGTGGGAACAAGGCTTACTACAAGTTACCGAACCATTGGTACGAAACATGCTACGTGGGCCTGTTCTTTCCAAAAATATTTCATGTAGACAGAGGTACTGATAGAATGCATGAGTTAGGCAAATCATTAAGTCGTAGAAAGAGAGAAAGTGTAGTAGAAATAATAGGTGATATTTTTGGAGCATTGATGCCAGTAGTGGGAATATCTTTTAATGCAAACAGAATTCGGAAACATTCAACAATAGTAGACCAATTGTCTACAGATACTGCAGGAGGATTTTTAATGGTAAACACTGAATTGGTTGCTATGAGAGCTATGGTGATGCAAAACCGTCTTGCGCTTGATATCATTTTGGCAAAAGAAGGAGAAGTTTGTGGAATCTTAAAAGTGCAACACTGTTGTACTTATTTTCCCGACAAAAGTCAAAACATTGAGAAGTATCTTACAAACATTACAGAGTTGCATAAGGAAATTATACCACTGGAGGTTGATGGTGTTCTTGAATGATTTAGTAGAAGTTTTTTAGCTATTAAGCATTGGTTTCAAGAAATAGGTAGTTCAATTATAGGTAAGATACTAATTCCAGTAACAGTAATAGTATTAGCAATTTTTGTGATAAGATTGTGTTGTATATGTAGACAAAGAAGGAATGTTAGAAAGTCTTTAAAGAAAGTAATTAAAGAAAAACGAGAAAGGGAAAAGGAAGTTTGTGATATAGAAATGGAGGAATTCCAAGAAAAGATTTATAAAGAAAACAGAGAAGAAGATACCAGAGTATAAACTGTACTAACCAGAAGAGCTTGAAACATGTTTGGATAACATTTGCAAAATTGTGTGAGATATTTGGTGATAAATCACCAAAGGAGGGAGTTGATGGAGCAAGCTGGAGTTGCAAAATTTTGTATATCTCTCGTGAAATCATTTCCTCATATGAGTAATCTTTATTAATTGTGTGATTTTGTATAATTAACCAACATAGTATAGTATGCACACACAAATATACGTGGGAATACTAATCTGCTTGAATGACAAAAATATAACTGACTAATTAATGTTGTTGTCGTGATGTGAAATTAATGCAAAAGCTTCAACATAATCAAAAGCGGCATAAATGTGCTTTTTGACATGTATTTGTGGCAAGAACCGAACGATAAGTGAGTATAATTGGCATATGTGTTGCTTATTTGCTAGGTAACAACTAACAGGGAACACTTTAGTATGGGGGAGGTAAACAGAAGGGCTATATTTCAATAATTAACATTTATTTGTGTTTGTTTCTATGATAGTTCCCATTCTGGCTCGTGAGGCCTACTAAAAAATGAAGACTATCGATTACTGCGACAATGAAAGATACTGCGCACGCGGGGCTAAAACAGAGAATGAATGTGAGCTGCCTGTGCTTGAACGAAAGCAGTTCAAGGATGACTTGACCTGAAAGTCCGATGACTGCCAACAAATATGGACGTCTCTATTGTATAACGTGGGAATAAAAATAAAGTCTGAACTTACAATTTGCGGACATGACTGTGCCGGACGCTAATAAAGACAATAGACTCTTTAATTTCTGCTGAATCAGCACAAGCTGAATATTAGATTGATGAGGTGATGTTCATCCACCCTCGTATGGTCCAATCAGGATTTGAGTTTGCGTTGATAGTTACTTTTTAGATAGATAAAGTTAGTGAAATAGTGTATAAAAACCCCTGATTTTACTTAAGAAAAAACTCTCTCTCGATTTCATCCTGAGATGCTGTCGGAATGCTGATTTTTCTTGGGATGTCAGACTCTTTGCTGAATTTCTATTATTTACGAATGAAAACTGAACTTTTAGTTGAGGTTACTAGTTAGGGAAATTAGAGAAATTAATTTTGGGAAGTATCTGTCTTTTGCTAATATTCATGTCTTTTTATCCTAAAATAATGTCTATTTCTGAATCTTTGAAATAAATGTCTGAATTTAAATGTTCTTTTTTTATTAGTAATGATGAATAAAGAAAATATATAAAGCAAATAAACTGAACAGACATGCTAACTTTTGTTTTGAATAAAAATTAGATAAATGGAGAATTAAGCTGGTCTTGTATTTTCCTCAGCCTAATTTCTACTAGCAGATCTGTCGCCCCTGAGGGTGGTGTGTCTGAATAAATGTCTTGTTAATAAACCACGATAAAATATGTTTAAACTGCAGGTGTAAATAGTATAAATATTTAGTTTTAATTTAGACACTCCGCTATGATCCAGCAGCTATCCTTTATTTATTTATTTATTTTTATTTATTCAAAGTTTTATATAGCGCGAACAGGATCCTTACAGATATCAGAGCGCTTCACAAAGACAGGGAAGGGGCAGTAGGAGTCAACAGAGATAATGGGAGACAGTATAATAGTCAATAACATGGTAATAACATGGATAATAAAAACATACATAAAACCAATCCATATACAATCAGGTAAGGGAGTAATATAGGAACAGCACAGGTCATTGATCACACTACAGAGGTGTACAGGTGGATCAGTAAACCAACGTGTATCATATCTTGGTCGGTAGTAAGAGAGTAGCGTAGTAGTGCCCCCAACAAGTAGAATATAGTGCCAGGGGATAGGGTGAGCAGTGATACAAAGCAATGCAGAGTCTCTGAACCAACATCTATAACGATCAGGAGATCTTGGCCAGAAGGATGGTTTTCACCTCTTTCTTGAAGAGTGCAGTGGAGGAGATCAGCCTGGTTTCAGGAGGGAGCGCATTCCAGATCCGGGGAGCCATCCCTGAGAAGGAGCGCTTGTAAGTTTTCACTTTCCGGAATCTACGAGGTTTCAGGAGAAGATTTTTTGTGCTCCTATTGGATCTCGAACCTCCTGATATAGACAGCTTTTGAGCTAGGTAGTTAGGTGCCTTGTGGTGCACGGCCGCGTGTGTCATAACTGCAATTTTTAGCTGTATTCTGGCTTCAAAAGGCAGCCATTTTAGAGACTTTAGGTCTGGGGATATGTGCAAATGCTTTCTAGAGCCAGTAATGAGTCTCGCGGCAGCGTTCAGGGAGGCTCTTAAGGGTGCTGTTGTTGATAGCGGGAGACCGCTGAGGGCCACAATTCCATAGTCTATTCGAGGGATGACTAAAGCTTGTACAGCAGTTTGGAAGTCTTTGGCCGGGAGGAAGGGTTTAATTTTCCACAGTGTGTTAATTTGGAAATTAGCTGCTTTTGTGGCTTTGCTGACGTGCTGCTGCATGTTGAGCTTGGCGTCGAGTGTGATGCCTAGGGATTTCGCCGAGTCCACGATGGTAGGTTGGACATTGAGTGCTGTTAGGTTGTTGAGCCAGGTTTGGGTGGTGAAGATTTTCCCCGGGGGTGAGATGAGTAGGAACTCAGTTTTCAGAGCATTTAGTTTGAGGTGATTATCGGCCAGCCAAGCTTGGGTGTTAATAAGCGTGTAATTCAGATGTTTGATATCTTCCGGGGATTGTAACTTTAGATAGAGTTGTGTGTCATCGGCGTACATATGGAATTGTACATTGGATGCTTGAAGCAAGGTGGCGAGCGGTTCCATAACGAGGTTGAACAGTGTAGGGGAGAGGGTGGATCCTTGTGGAACACCTAGATCTACAGGCACAGGTGTAGATAGCACATTGTTGATCTTGAACCTCTGAGACCGGTTGTGAAGGAAGGACGAAAACCACTTGAGAACAGTTCCCGATAACCCCATTCTAGTACTTAGCAGCTCCAGCAAATTCTCATGTTTGACCGTGTCAAATGCAGACGAGAGGTCAAGAAGGATGAGGAGGCAGGACTCATTGCGATCCAGAATTTGGAGGGCGTCATCAATTATGTGTGTCATAGCTGTTTCAGTGCTATGTTTCGCTCTGAAGCCTGATTGATGAGGGTTGAGGAGGTCAAATTGATCAATGTGTTTTGTTAGTTGGAGTTGGACACATTTCTCCAGCAGTTTGGCCAGTGTGGGGATATTGGTGATGGGCCGATAGTTGTTTAGGTC
The DNA here is from genome assembly GCF_964261635.1 of Lissotriton helveticus. Classification (NCBI taxonomy): domain Eukaryota; kingdom Metazoa; phylum Chordata; class Amphibia; order Caudata; family Salamandridae; genus Lissotriton; species Lissotriton helveticus. Next base: position 1,212,446,389 of record NC_136071.1, on the reverse strand, counting down.
AGACGGATCAGCTGTAGGTTTCTTGAGTATAGGCGTGACTTGCCCCACCTTAAGGGAGTCTGGAATGTGGCCTTGTTGTAAAGAGCTGTTGATGATCTTGGTCCAGAGAGGGAGGAGCAGGGGGATAAAGTCTTTTACAGCATTAGCAGGTAGAGGGTCTGTGAGGTGATTAGAGGGCTTCAAGGTGCAGAGCAGTTTGTGTATTGCTTCTTCCGAATAGGTATCGAACTACTGCCAGGATGCCTTGTTTTTAGGTTGAGTGTCTGCCTTTCTGGTGTGGTTGGTGTATCGGCTTACATCCATGATGAGGTCATTTCTTATGTTGTCAGTCTTTAGTTTAAAGAAAGCAGAGAAGGCTTCACAGTGTGGGGTGTCATTTGTTGTGCTGTTTGATTGCGTGGGTTGTGCCTTTGTTTGGGTCTTGATTAGCTCGAACAGCTTTCTTGGCCTGTTCTTCGCTTGGTCCAACTGGCGGCTGAAGAAGTCAGACTTTGTGCGCTTTATTTTCCTAAAGTAGGCATTTCTCTTGTTCTTAAGCTTTTTGAGATGCAGTGCTGAAGGGTCCGATCTCCAGGTGCGCTCTGCCATTCGCATATTACGCCTTTCGTCATTGAGCCTGTCATCATACCAGGGGTTAGAAATTTTGGTGGAGACTCTCTTCAGTTGCAGAGGGGCGACTTCATTGACTATTGTATTCATAGAGTCAAGGTAGTGGTCAGTCAGTGATTGAACATCTGAGGCACCTGAAGGGGGAAGGAGGAGGTTGCCGATGTGGGGAGGTAGTGTGGAGGGGTTAAGATTCTTCAAATCCCTTTTCCATGTTTTGGATTTGATTGGTTGCGTAGGGTTAGGTTTAACTTTTTCGTTGATAAAGAAGGTGATAATGTGGTGATCTGACCAATCGCAGGGTAGAATCGCCTCCAGTTGAATAGTGTTCTCTTTGGCAATGATGAGGTCGAGTATCGCGCCTTTGTCGTGTGTTGGTTTATCGCATAGTTGGGTGAGGTCAAGTGCATTGAGGAAAGTTTTGAGACTATTCACCACGGTGTCTTTCTGATCGTTCCAGTGGAGATTGAAGTCACCCAGGTATACTTGAGTGGTCTGCCGACCGGCATTGGAAGTGATCAGGTCCATGAATTGTTGGGTGAATATGAGATTGTCACCAGGCGGGTGATAGATGAGATGTAAAGCACAGACTTGTTTGCCCTCACTGGTGATGTCGAGGCAGAGGAGTTCACAGGAGGAAAGGGAGGGGGAGGTGACTTGAGTAACGGAAAGGTTGCTCCTAAAAATGCATGCAATTCCCCCGCCCGTCTTGCCAGGAGACCTGTCCAGCCTAATGATGTGATAGTTGGGGGGGACTAGTATGTCCATAATCGGGGTAGAGGCTTCAGTGAGCCACGTTTCCGTTGGAATGGCTAGGTCCAGCTCCCTATCTGAGACGAGATCCGCGATGTCGGAGGCATGTCTCTGGGCCGATCTGCAGTTTAGTAGGATGCATTTGAGTTTGGGAGAGAGAAGGGTGGTCGAGCTTTCTAGTGTGAGGGGAACTTTTCTGAGGTTGTTAGGGACGGAGCCTCTGTTGTTGAGTGTTGGGAGCCTCAGAGGGTTAGTAAGAATTGTGGGTATGGGGATGTGTGAGTTGGAAAAGACTTTTACCGGACCTGGGCCATAAGAGCGTAGGAGAGAGCATAGGTCGCGGTCCGACAAGGGGTTGAGAACACGACGGGGGCGGTGGGAATTATTGCGAGCGGGGATAGTAGGCCATTGCTGGTGTCATCGGGGGCGAGGGTATGTAGGGAGGGTGCGTCGTTTGTAGGGTAGTTGGGTGGTGGGAGGTAGACTGGGCTGTGAGGAGAGAAGGACTTTGATTGCGTGGACGTCTTTTTTGATTTGTAATATTTCCTCTTTGACTTGTTGGAGGGTGGATAAAGTCAGGTCAGGAGGGTCATTGGGGAAGGTGTTGGTGGAGAGAGCCGTTGGTGAGTGGTGGAGTAGTGAGCTGGAGAGCAGGCAGGGTATCGGGGGGGTATACTGGCGTTGTTGAGGGGTTCCGCGGTGCTAGTGAGTGGGATGGTATTCAAGGTGTGGACGTGTTTGTGGGCGAGGGGTGAGGGTATTGGAGGTGTGGCAGGCTGTGGTTGGGAGGCATAGATAGTGACTTCAGTGGGAGACGGTGCTGGTGAGTAGAAGAGTGAGTGAAGGCTGAAGACAGTGGGGGAGACAGGAGGGTAGTGAGGGCTGAGAGTAGGAGGTGGGAGAGAGGGGGATGCTAAGGTAAGGGGGGAGGTAAGTTCTGTATCTTTTGTTGGGAGGGAGATAGAGTTGTGAGTGGGAGTGGGGAGGGAGCAGGGAAAGGAGAGGTATCTGCCGTGGGGGGAATGGGGGGGATGGGGGGGTGGATAAACTCCGAGTGATGGTGTGTGCAGATGTAGGCGTGTTGTGGGTGGGAGTTGTTGTGTCAGGTGTGAGAGACTCGTGGGTGGGGGTGGAGAGGGAGATGGGGAGGGAGAGGTGTCTGTCATGGGGGGGATGGGAGTGGGGGGTGGATAAACTTTGGACGGTGGCTTGTTCAGATGGTGGTGTGTTGTGGGTGGGGGATGTTCTGTCCGGGGGGAGAGGGATGGAGGGGGTGTGGGTGGGGATAAGAAGGGTCATGTTAGAGGGGCTGCTAGTATGTGCAGTGGAGATATTTGTGACTGTCATTGGGGAGTGGGGAGCGTTAACAACAGGTGCGCCATATACTGGGGAGCTGGGGGTAGAAGTGTAGTAGGTGGTGGCTGCGACGTCAGGGGTGCTAGTGCTGGTGGAGTTCTGTGTAGGGGTCCGCAGCTTGGAGAGGTGCTCTTTGAACTTGGGGAACAGGTTGTCTAGTAAATCCAGGTTCTTGTCCGTGGATTGGATTAGGACAATCCCGTTATTGTAGATAGTAATGGTAGACCTGCCAGGGAAGAGGTGGGAAGGTGTGATGGTGAGAATTAAGCCATGAGTTGTTTTCCTGGTGGTGGAGACTGTGAGTAGGGATAGGAAAGTTTTTCTCCATTGGGCTCTGCGTGAGGTGTGGAAGATGATATCGGTATTCAGAGCTCCATTGCCCGATGAGAAGTAAGTGTCGGTAAAGGGTGTTTCAGGGTGCGACCTCAAGAAGCTGTGTTTAAAACGTTTAGTGGCATTTTTGGAGAGAGGAGTGGAGGGGTAGTTAATTCTAAAAGTGTGCTTGCCGTTGAGCTCCATTTTGGGGAGGCTGTGGTGTTAAGTGTAGGAAGTAGGACGATAGTACAAACTGTCAGCCGCTAGTTACAGGGCCAAGGACGACACTAGTGAGTGATCAAATATATAAGGAGTAGAAGTCGGTGTGATCCCCGAACAGACAGTGCGTAGGTGCATCTTACCACAAGTATCCTATATATGAAGTAGCACTCGGCTTACACCTTGAAACCAACTATGAGAGGTAGGACCGATTAGGTGGAAGCCAAGTTACATATTAGAATGTACGAGGTAACAGCAGTGTAGTCTAGGCGTAGAAAGTGGCTGTGTGCAGCTTACATGACAGAGCGAGTTGAATGAGGTAGTAATAATCAGTGCAATAACGTGATGTAGCTTACATCGAAAAACCAACAAATAAATAAATGCGGTAGCGGACAGTGAATGATGGGGATAGAGGTGAGTTATGTGCAGCTTGCCGCATATAAAATACATGCTAAAATAGGGCTAAACTACTAATGAGTTACTGCATCCCATAAATGTGCATACAAACTGCAGCAATAACAGATATAACACTAGAATATACGATAGTAATGTGATAGCAATGCATATAATGTAGGAAGCCAGTAATAATAAAATAAGATAAAATAAAATAAAATAAAAACTGCAGTAAAGGCAATGACTAGTCCATGATGGCCGCTGAGTAGAGAGAGAGGTCAGTCTAAAATGGCCGCCAGATAGGTCTGGAGACGCTAGTCCTTTTTTGTTGTTATTGCTTGGAGCAAGGAAGAGAGGATCGATTAGTCCTCTTTTTGTTGTTACTGATATCCGAGCAGAGAAGAGTAGTTTCAGAGTCTATTCGGCCGGCGCAGGAACTTGCATACCAAGGGGAGTCTTATCTCAGTTTTTTATTATCTTAAGAGGGGCTGCTGAGGGGCCTCGTGGGCTCAGGCGGTACAGGAGGGGATTAGGTACTCAGTTTATGACCCCCGCCATTTTGAACAACAGAGGTTTTGTAAAACAAAACGAGTGGGGCAGAATGTGCACATTTCCAATAAAACGCGTGGGGCAAAGCAAATACCTTTTTTAGCTGTCGCTGTCACTTCGGCAAAGACGATCTTCGCTAGCGTTTGCAGACCAGTCGGTCTGTCTGTTCCTAATGCAGCTGGGTGTTGGATACAAAGGGGGGGAGGGGGGGGATCGACCATCCACCCTACAGCAAGGCGTCAGCTTCCTCTGGTGTCAGCTTCCTCTGGTGTCCTGGTGGCCGCAGGCAGGGGACGAACAGCCAGGCGAACAGTTTGCCAGGCAGGGCAGGGAGATCACTCCCGTTGTGAGTCAGACACCGGGTCTACCATCACCCAGTCAGTCTGGCGTGTGCGACGGTGCTCACTCAGGCTCCGCTAAAGCTCCCCTCGCCTGCAGACTCAGCATGCACCTGTCGTCATCCAGAGTGAGCGTCGAAGCCGATGTTTGCAGATGGCTCCAGCTCCCGGCGTGGCAAGGGCAGGCTCCAGCCGACCTCCGTCCCACTGATCCCACCAGCCACAGGACTCCTCTCCGCTAGCTCCTCGGACGGCGGTGCCCCACTCCTCAGATCGCCCCCAGCACTCAGCCTCTCTCGGCACTCGGCACTTTGAATCTCACTCATCCATGAAGTGGGGTGAAAGTGAATTGTGAATAACTCGCAGTGTTATCGGCCCCACTGATGAGTAAATGTATGATTTGGTACTTCAGGGAAAGGTGATATGACTTTAGAAAACATTTCCAGAGTAGCGCTGCATCAGTTGTAATGGCATGCGTTGTAGTGACATGCATTGTAATAGCATGCATTGTAATGGCATGCAATGTAAAGGCAGTTGCATTGTAACAGTTGCGTTGTAAAGGTAGGTCATTGTAATGACTGCATTGTAATGGATGTTTCCCTTCGCCAGTGAATCCAGCTCTATGTCATGATCCTCTATCACCGCATCCTCTTCCTCTGGGGTCGCAGATAAATCCTGGGTCCTCTAAACAGGCCCTCATTGACTTTTATAGCTCCACCTTCTTGGTGAAGCCCCTCTGGAAACCCTAAACCACTTGCAGAAGGTTTTGAGCTGGGGGGCGGTCTAACTCTCCAACTGGGCCAGCTCACACTCCATGGTTGCAAGTGCAGATACAGGAACTCGAGTCGGAGACATTATTTTAGGGGAATAAATGCCAATCAGTGAAATTTGAAAAGTTTAAAAACAAAAAGAGAAGGGAAAAATGCCAATGAAGAGCAGAGACTATTGATTCAAATTGGTCATATAAAACTTAAAAGTATTTATCTTACTTTTCAAATATACTGCAGCCTGCCAAGGTGGCTATTTAGGGCCAACCTCAGGGGAGACGTATATATATCACAAAGGATGGTTTAGGCATATAATGTGGATTATCTTGACAGGTCAACATGGCAGTTTAAACTGCACACCCAGGCTCTGCATCAACAGACCTTACACATGCTTAAAGGATGACTGAAGTGGTTGGTACTATCGGTGCCGCAGGCTCACTAGTAGCATTTAATTTTCAGACCCAGGGCACATTTAGTACACTTTACTAGGGACTTATAAGTAGATTACATTTTCCAATTGTGAATAAACCAATGTTAACTTATTTTGGGAAAACAGCACAAGCAATTTAGCACTAGGCAATAGTTGTAAAGTGCCCAGAATCCTAAAACCAGCAAAAATAAAGTCAGCAAAACAGGAGGTCAGAAAGCAAAAAAAGTCAAGGAAAACCATGCCCAGGGTGCCAGATCAAACAAGTATTTCAACAGAATGACACTAAAACTAATGGTGTTATTTCTGTTTTGGATATGGTATTAGTATTAGCATACACCAAATGCAAAGTATAACATTTGGAGAAATTATGTTTTGGGATTTTGTATTCAATGTGATATGACTTTATGTGACGCTATATGTTTTTTCCTTATTTACAGCCCTGATGATGCCCCGGATGGGGACGAAACACGTTGGCTGTTATCTGTTGATTATTGTATAAAAAATGATGACATTTCTTCTGGAAGCTGACTGACACCTACAAAAGCTTCAGAATAAAGAAAATTAACTTCAATATTATTCTAGTTGTAATTTCTACGCTCCTTCCATGTTGAGGTTCTTACAATGCTCTTCCTCTAATAAAACCCTTCTGATCTTCGGGAACCATATTCAACATAATCCCATTCAACCTCCTTGCTATGACTTTTGTAAACAGCTTGCAATCGGCATTTAAAAGAGGAAAGGGCCTGTATGAGTGAGCATTTTTTAATGACTTCCTAGGCTTAGGAATCAAAGCTATATTACCCTCTTTCCAAGAGTCCGGCATAGCAGAGCATGAAAGGAAGATGCCATTAAAGAGCTGCCTCATAGCAGGAATTATGGCACTGGCCAAAGTTCTATAAACCTCCACTGGAATTTCATATGTCCCTTTAGCCTTTGCCCTTTTGCCCCCTCTAATAACTTCCTCCAATTCTTCAACAGAGATCTCCCTGTTCAACACCTCCATCACCTCCTCCTCTCTAACTATAAGATCTTCCTTATATACCCTACCAAAATTTCTTTAGAATGCTGAAGCAATTTCTCTACTATCACTAAGGAGCACACCTGAATCTTCACATTTGATTTCTTTAATCTCACTTCTGACCTGATCATTCTTTGCCTTCCAAGCTAGAAGCTTGCTACAGCCCTCACCATATTCTAAATGTGATTGAGGGCTGGACTCCCATTTCTCCTTGACTGTATCTCTCAGAACTCCTGATAGATTCACTTTTAAATTTTATATTTCATCCATCTCCTTTTCATGGCTCCCAGCGGTAATCAAAACCACTACCAGCCACTGAATCTGTTCTTTAAACTCCAACACCTTTTGAGGATAGATTCGCCTTTTGCTGCTGCCAAAACACCTAGTCTGCCTTAAGTAGGCCTTATAGGCCTTATAGGCATCCCATAGAATCCCAATCTTTGCTGAGCTTCGATTCCTTTAAAAAAATTCCTGGGATTCCTCTTTCAAATTTACATCGTCTCATCTTCAGACAAAATTGTGCGATCCAGCTTCCATATGGCACTGGTAATCCCCTCGCCCACCCTCATCCGAAGAAAGATAGCTGAATGATCTCATAGGTGACCCCAATATGTTTAACCTTCAAAACAGAATCTTTCACTGCTCGGTCCACCAAAAAAACAGTCTATCCTTGACCTGTGTTTGTATTTGTTATTGTAATATGTGAAACCCATACAGTAGCTTACCTTACATCTCCATATATCGCAGAGACCCCACTGCGTCATCAAGCCTCTCACCTGATCTGACATCTTGGGGTTTACAGCTGTTCTACTGTTCAAAGACCTATCTAATTTATGGTCCAAAACTGTATTAAAGTCCCCTGCCTTAATCATATGACCAGAGAAACTCAAAAGTTAATTTGCTATTTCATCCAACGGACCTGTGCATCCTGATTTGGACCATAATAACCCACCAGATTGAAGATCTGCCCAAGAACTCTTAGCTTAACTATTAGCCACCTTCCTGCAATACTCAAAACATTGCCTGCTATCAAAATATTCATGCCGTACTTAACTAGTACTGCAAACCCTTTGGTAACTGCCGTCTGCCTCGTGTAAATTGTATGGGCCCTCAACATTGGCCAGCTGAAATGGGGCCCTTACCCACGCCTTCCTCTCAGGTCCGCAATCTAGGCTTTATTATTGACATTAAATTGTCAATGAAACAATAGGCAGTACAAACCGCAGCCACCTGTTTTACCATCCTAAAATTCTTTAAAAAATCATTTGGATGCTCCCTGTTGATACCCAAAGGACAGTAGTCCAGGCACTTGTAACATCTCGCCTGCACTATGGTAACATCCTTTTTCTGGGTTCAAACAGGGATGTGGTGCGTAAGCTTCAGGTGGTGCAGAACTCTGCTGCCAGATTGCTGTATGGACTTCCTAGAATGTCCCGTACGGCTAACGCCCTGAGAGAATTACATTGGCTCAGGGTGGAACAGCGTACTAAATTTAAAGCCCTGTGCTATATGTTCAGAATTAAGATTGGCTCAGCTCCTAAATACCTACAAGTTCTGGTACGCCCTTACCATCCTTCTCGCCTGCTTCGCTCCTCCCCAGAAGAGAAATTCTAAATTCCCAGGATCAAATTAATGAGAATGGGAGGACGCTCCATCTCTCTTCTTGGGCCAACTTTGTGGAATTCTCTACCTGATGTACTGCTGAAGGAGAAGCTGTACCACAATTTTCGCAAGCAATTAAAAACTTGGCTTTTCACTAAACAATTCCAATTTTCAGATTTCCAGAGTCTCTTTTATGGCCTGCACTGGGAAACCCTTGTTGGGTAGCTGTGCGCATTAGAAAAATAAATTAACATAACATAACATGTGCAACCCATCTCTGCGCCTTAAAGAGTGCCCTGCTCTCATCCTCTGTCAAGTGTGTCTCGTGTAGAATAATGATTTGTGCAGGAGAGTCCTTCAGATATTGCATTTTTTTATCTCCCCTACTCTTCACCCAAAGACCTTTTACATTTCACAACAGAATTTTAAATTCAGTCAGTCAGTCAGTGAAAAATCTTTATTTCGATAAATGAATATCAAAAAAAGGCACGGTACAGAAAGAAATATACAATAACAGTAAAAACAGACATTATACAATATTAAAAAATATTAAAAAGCCCACGGCATGTTTGTAAAAAGACAAAGACAACAAAAATAAAAAAATATTAAAATCATCTAAGTACTTCATCATAAAATATTTAAAAATTATCATTCCTCCAACAGCCTAATTCCTGATATAAAGTGCCATTTTAGCCAGTAAGGTGCAAGGTGTAAGGCATCAAAAACCATGTGACCAATTACCCATTCCCCATAAGTCTTTTCTTTGTGCGCACCACACACACTAAATAATTGGCCACATGAGAGACAATGCTAGGGTTATTTAATAACTGCAGATAGAGAAGTGCTGGTCTAACTTGCAGAAACCCTGCCTTTTTAAGAATTGGCACAAGGTATTTCCTCCTTTCAACTATAAAGTGCCCACAAAACATGGTGAAATGCATTGTGTCTTGAGTAGAAATACTATCACAAGAACAGGGTAAAAATTCATCTGGTTTACACCACGTAGTAAACTGACCTAATATCAGGTGAATCATGTTTAGGCGAAAACGAGTTAATAAAAACCTATGAAAAGGGTGATTAACCAAAGTAAGGTAAAATTCTGGGCCAGGCGGGTTTGCAACCAAAAGGAGCGCTCTAACAGATGGTTTTGTGAGCTCCCTTTCCTCTCTTATTAAGGACAGCCTCATATGCATGTCATTTTTAACTTTAACAATATCATTCCGGGTTATTGAGTCCGGTGAGGAAAAGAGGTCTGGTCTACCCAGGGCGCTGAAGCCATTTTTAATATAGTTTAACCACTTGATTTTGTAGGCATTATCAAGTGAGAGACAATCTTTCAGGATGGCCTGATTTAAAGATAGTTCGTTATTTAGCCAAATTTTAAGCCACATGATTAAAGGGGCCACTCGAATTTTGTCCGTTATAAAATCGGCCCCAATCTCAGAATGAACGGAGTAGGAAGGGGTAGACTGGGGCACAGACAGGACTGATCTGAAAAATGTATTTTCTGAAACTTGAAGACAGTCTATCGGTCCGTATCCCCATAAGGAGCAGCCATAGGTGGCAACAGACAGGCACTTAGCATTGTAAATTGCCATAAGGGCTGAAATTGGCCTAGCCCCCAGCCTTCTGCTAAAACTTAAAATGGCAGAGGATGATCTTACTAGGGCACTATTTCGATTTCTTATTTGAGGGTCCCAACTTCCCTTGTCTTCAAAAGTGACCCCCAAATATGAGAATGTCGATGCTCTTTGCACTTCTGTTTTACTGCAGTAGAAAGTTTTAGCTTTCTTACAGCGTGCGCCTTTACCCACTATCATCACTTGTGACTTTTTGGCATTTACTTTAAGATCTAGTGAGGCTATAAAGAGGCCAAGCGCGTCTAATAACCGCTGAAGCCCTAACCCTGTACGAGACAGAAGCACAGCGTCATCCGCGTATAGGAGGACAGGAACACAAGTCTCCCCGATACGTGGTATGTCTAGTGTTGCTGTCTTTAGTTCAGATTCGAGGGCGTTGATGTAAACTGTGAAGAGCAGGGGTGCCAAAATGCACCCCTGTCTCACCCCTCTCTTGGACTTAAACCGACTAGTTCGTCGCCCCCCTGAATCAACCCTAACAGATGCCTGGATATCTGAGTGGAGATCAGCAAGGAGATTTACCAGTGCCCGGTCAAGACCCAAATCGACCAAAATGTGCCATAGTTTAGTACGATTAACAAGGTCAAAGGCCGAAGATAGGTCCATGAACCCTAAATATAACGACCCATCTTTTGCCCTGGTATATTTGTCTACTAACAACTGCAGATTAAGGCACTGGTCCATAGTACCTCGTTTAGATCTGAAGCCGTATTGAAGATTAGATAAGACCCCCCCTATCGTCAAGCCTTGTCTAGAGTCTATGTAGGATGACCCTGCCCATGATTTTTACTGAGGAATCAATAAGAGATATAGGCCGATAACAAGCTGGGTCAACCCTACTACCCTTCTTAAAGACGGGAATAATTACAGACTCCTTCCAGGATACAGGAATACTGTTCCTGGTTAGTGCATTAAAAACCCCACACAGCACCCTCGACCAGAGTTTTGGGTCAGTTTTGAAGAAGTCAGCAGGGACTCCATCCGGCCCCGGGCCTTATTTTTTGAGGTCTGATCGATGGCCTTTTCAACTTCCGATGCCTCAAAAACAACACCCTGCTCTTCCTGAGAAAAAGGCAAACTGAGTGACAGATCATCATCTAAACTGCTCGAGTATATTGCCTGAAAGTGATTAATCCAATCACCATCCGGGATGTTTAATTCAAGGGAGGCTTGATCCTTGTCTGAAAAGAAAGGCTGGTTAACTACCCTCCAGAAGTCAGCACTGTTTTTAACGACCTCAGGATCGGACAGTTGTAACCAGGCAGTTTCCCTGATCTCCTTTTTCCTATTTTGTATGGCTTTTTTATATAAGGATCTTAGTGATGTTATTAGTGCGCGATCTTTAGGGATCGCTTTAAGGGCCTTGAGCAAATCAGTATGAGCTCTTGAACATGCATGGTCAAACCATTTTTTCTCCTTGGACCTGGACAATTTTTTGTTATTTGTTAAAGTAATGTCAATAGATTTACAAATATTATCAAAAGCAGACATTACTTCAGGGTTTGATGCCCTTGTGTCCAAGCAAATTAACACATCATTTTCAGTGCTATCAAGAACGGCGTGAAGAACGTTCTCAGGGACAACGCTAGACCACTTCAGTCTGCGACTTTGTTCCTTTAACACCACATCTTGACTTCTATTCCCTCCTGGCCTGCCCTGATTTAAAAAGACAGTTGACAAAATCTCTACTACTACAGGGTTATGGTCACTAAATACTGAGACCATAGTACCATAGTGAACCACCCTCTCTAAAATCTGATAAGACATAAATATATAATCAATTACGGTACCGTCGCCATTGCCCTTAAAGGTAGGAGTTCTACTATCGACTTCCCCACAACTAGATTCATACAAATTCCATGCATCCAAGTAAGATTCAAGTGCCTCACCCCTGTTGGAATGCTCAAAGTGTGTAGATAATGAATGGGGCGGCCCCTCTTCTGAAAGACTTGTGCATGGCTGGTTGCAGGGATGTATATTAAAATCACCTAAAAAGATGATTTCAAACTCTTTTACCTTTTTTCTATAGACTGACAAAAAAGATTCAATAATATCCAAATTCCGCCTAGTATCATCATTAGGACTAGAATTATAAAAATTAATGAACAAAATATTTGAAAAAGAAGGGGGACTAAATTCAATTATCATGCAATTTTGAGAGCCTGAGTTATGTTGAATTAACACCCCTTTCAGGGATGTTTTAAACAAAGCTAACAGACCCCCCTTTGGTCTACCAGCCCCACCACTGGTAGCAGGGACGAAAAAATGTGTGTAACCATCCAAGGAAAAACTGTTAGTTAAGTCCCAAGTTTCCTGGAACGCAAGAATATCAAAGGACTTCAAAAGTTTAATCCATTCATCATTCCCGGCTTTGGCCCTAATACCAGCAATGTTCCAAGTCATTATTCGACAGTGTTGGTTTGATAAGCCCTCGGTAGTAGACAGTCAATCATTGTCACTTAAAGATGATAGCGGTGAGAACCGGTTAAACAAGGGCAGAATTGGAACAGATTGTGTATTAGGCCTACACAGATTATAACAATATGAGTCCATATTCACAGGCAGTTGATGTTCTTGTGGCATCCTAGGAAAGAAAGCCTGCCTTTGTGTAGGATAGGTAGGAGTCGGATGGCCATGATGAGAGCTTGGACTAGGGGTCGCACTAAGATGATTATAAAAATACCCCAGTGGGCGAACACATATGTTATCCTCGGTGACCGGTAAGGAGGCTGCCCTTAACAATGTGGTTGCGACGTGCTGTGGATGTCTTAAGTTTACAATAACACAGTCGCCTCTACATGATTTTCTTGAGGAGCCAATCCAATCAACCCTACGCACTGACACTATATCATTCCAGAAAGCAATGGGGAACCCACAGTATTTATTTAACAATGCAATGACTTTATTACCTAAAGAGCTGCTCAGCTCTTCACGGGCTTCAAATGATTTTGGATCAACCTTCGGGACATTAGTCAGCACTACTGTGTATGGTGCACAATCAGGGGGTAAGTTGACTACGGGTTTTTTCCTCCCCGGTGCCCCCTCCAACATTTTTTCACCTGGCTTGTTGGCTACAGTTTTCTTCTGTAAAATGGGAGCTATAGAGTCAGGCTTTGACAGAGGTCGGGCAGTGCTTACAGATGGCCCCATAGATGGCCCCATAGGTGGCCCCATAGGTGTTCCGTTAGCCACCCTGCTGCTGTTTGAGCCAGAAGCCGCTACCAAGGCAGCTGTCCCCGTTGCGATGGTCTCGGGGGGTTTAGTCCGAGACAGATGAGTGGATAAAAGGCACCCAAGTTTGGAGATTTCCTTTGAGACTTGATTTAATTTGTCCTCGACCCCCCTGCCGTTAACTACAGCACCCTCAGAAGTATCCCTTAGATTTACATTTATGCTATTTTCTGCGACAGCTTGTGCAGGTGGGGACATAAGTGTACTTAATCTAGCTACCTCTTTTGTCACTTTGTCAACTTTTACCATTAAAGGTTTAATTATTAACTCCAGTTTAATGGTCAGCGTATCTACAAGTAGCTGAAAGTGATCACTATTAACAGTTTCAGTATCCCCCTCGTTACTGTTATCGTTTGTCATCTCCGCCCGCGTGGGCTGAGAGGTCACAGTTTTCTTCATTTTACGTTGCCCCCCACGCTTATTTATCAGTCTTCTGCATGCCCTAACTGGGCGGCGGACCAAAGATGGAACTGTCGCGGGAGAAGGTGGCAGTAAATCTGAGCTAGGAATGTCCACTGAAGTAGAAGCAGTATCTAAATTTGATTCCTCCAAGGGAACAACAGATGGAACAGTCTCACTCACATTGTCAATATCATCTAGGTCAAGAAGGTTAGTTGGTGGTGAAGCAGGGGGCTGGCCATGCCAAGTGACAAACGACGTGCAGAATTAATTTTAGTGACCATTTTGACCATATAGTTATCCAAGGGCCCGAGCAGGGCTGGTGTTTTAGCTGAACGCAATTTAGCCATTATCGCAGGGAGGGTGTCAAATGGAAACAATGAATACGCAGACTAAACAGGGTGTTAGGTACTCACTATGAGATGAATAGGTCCAAAGTCAACACTGCAGAATATAAAGGACAGGATTCATGGCCCTGCCCTGCCTCTCCCTGCCCTTGACGGCCACAGACGGCCCGCCCTCTGCCTGGGCTCAGCCCGGCGTCGCCCGCGCGCGTCCCGTGACGCGGAGGGAGTGTCCTGCTTTTGTAGCGCCTCTGGGCGCGCTGCGGCAGGAAGTTGGTGCTAGGCCCTCTGGGAGCTGTAGTCTCCAGCCGCCAGTCGCCAGGTGGAGTAGAGCGACCGCGGCGAGACCACAGCGTTAGGGCCCCAGAAGCTGTCGGCGTCCTGCTGGTAAGTTCTCCCAGTCTCCCGATCTGCTGTGGCGTGGAAATGCCCCCCGCTCCACCGAGGGAGTGTCCTGCTTTTGTAGCGCCTCCGGGCGCGCTGCGGCAGGAAGTTGGTGCTAGGCACTCTGGGAGCTGTAGTCTCCAGCCGCCAGTTGCCAGGTGGAGTAGAGCGACCACGGCGAGATCACAGCGTTAGGGCCCCAGAAGCTGTCGGCGTCCTGCTGGTAAGTTGTCCCGGTCTCCCGGTCTGCTGTGGCGTGGAAATGCCCCCCTGAAGGAGAAGCTGTACCCCAATTTTCACAAGCAATTAAAAACTTGGCTTTTCACTAAACAATTCCAATTTTCAGATTTCCAGAGTCTCTTTTATGGCCTGCACTGGGAAACCCTTGTTGGGTAGCTGTGCGCATTAGAAAAATAAATTAACATAACATAACATGTGCAACCCATCTCTGCGCCTTAAAGAGTGCCCTGCTCTTGTCCTCTGTCAAGTGTGTCTCGTGTAGAATAATGATTTGTGCAGGAGAGTCCTTCAGATATTGCATTTTTTTATCTCTCCTACTCTTCACCCAAAGACCTTTTACATTTCACAACAGAATTTTAAATTCCTTAAATCCATTCCCTGTCATCTACTAAAAACCCTCTCTGCCCATAAACTATTGATGAAAACCAGACAAATGAGACATTTTTACCCCTAAACCCCCCTCCCTGTGCAGCCCACACTGCACCCCCCCCCACTGAAAACCCTAACCAACTTCCCATGGCAAAAGCCCGATGAGTTACCCTTCAGCATGCAGCGCACTTACATACACAACTATACACCCCCATATAAATTTGAAACATACACAAAGCAGTAAATCTTTATCCATAAAATATACCACATAACCAAAAGACCCATCTTACTGCTTCCCAAAATGTGAACTCTTAATGATTCCCAGCCCCGAGTTGTTCAATGAAGCTATCAATCTCCTCAACAAACCGAAAGGAGTGCATCTTATTATTCAACAACACTGCAAGCACCTAGCTTCCTTAGCGGCTTGATTCTTTTCCCCAGCTCCCACTGCCTATTAGCTGTTACTACTGACAGATCTGATCTTACTTCAATTCTTACTCCATCCACCTCCAACACTTTCTTCTTCAGAGCTTTAGCTAGGATCTTTTCCTTCAGGAATAAGTTAGGAAATTAACAAGAATTCTCCTAGGCTTAGATATAATTGTATTTAATCTAAAAGGGTCTCTATGTATCCTCTACATATCTATGGCAATTTCCTCCTCAGTCTGTTTCAGCTGAAGCTCACTTTTCAGCAACTGAACCACAAAGCTTTTAATACCTTCTCCTTTTTTACCCTTAGGAACTTTTAAAACCTTCAAATTGTTCCTTCTTTGAACGTTTTCTAATCTTTCTACTCTTTCCTCCTGCTCTCTCCCCCTAGCACTAAGCCCTTCGATCTTTTTCCTGTTGGTCTATATCTCCTCCTTTACGTCCCTAACTTAGCCATCTACCGCCAATGTTCTTCAACTCAGGTCATCCATTTTTTTCTCTAACACCTCACATGCAGACCTAATGACTTTCTGATTCAGCTCTGAAGTCTTGAATCTTCCTCGCATCGCAAGGGTAAGGGTTTTGAGCAATGTACCTATTGAAGGATCTCGACTCCCTAAGGCTGCTCCCTCTTCCCCTAAAGCCTCGTGCCCCAATCTATAGTCCTTCCCGGGCACTGACTTGCTTTGTACCTCATCCGATACCTGCATTTCCCTCCTTCTTACCAAATAGACTCCGCTGGAGGATTAAAACTACCCTCTGGATCATTCAGACTAACTTTATCCCTTATTGCTCCCACTACCTCCCCCATCTCTACAGACATCACTTGAATTCGGTTTGGGCTTAAATGTGCCGACCAGTCTTCTGGATTTGTTATCCCCTCAGGACTGCCCCCATCTCCTGAATAATCACTATACTTCTGTTTTTGTTGCAGTTCCGCCACTGCTGCTGACATGGGATTAAAATGCCTTAAAACAAGTCCTAAGGGTCGGTGTCACCTTAATCTTGCGCTCCAAAGAACTCCCTCTTGCCAGTTTGGTAGGTACATTGGTCCCTTTACTGCATCATCGGCCCATAGGCTTCACCACCTTCACCTCCTCCTCCACTTTCTTCACCCCTGCTTTTTTCCAGACCTAGGCAAAAGATCCATCAACACTTCTCAGTGAATACCTTGAGAACCAGTAAGTAGCCCGGCCACCTCACCAACCTTACATCCACTCTTTACATTAGTCCCCTGCTCCTGGGCCATTTGAAGAAAAGGGTAAAACTGTACCTCAGCATTTTTAGCACGCAATGAATGCTCCACTCCACTCCTACAAGCATGCTCCTCGCTGGCCCCACTATGCCAACTGGCTCCTCGACTGCTACCTTGAAAGAGGACCCTGACAGCAGCACTACACCCCCTCCGTAACCCCAGTGCCACTCTCCTCCACGGCTGCTCCATCGTGTTCTCAGACTCTGCCTCCAGCCTTGCTCCCTTGCTACCTCGCTGATCCACACTCCTTACCTCAGTGGAGGCTCCAATAGCTCTTTGGAATGCTCAAAACCCCGTAAGTTCTCACTGAATCACAAATTTGGACCTGCTCGGTTAATACCAGAAAAAAACGGCAAGTGTCACCACTTGCACCGCTGCTTGCCTTTCGAATCGGATCAACTTTGTTGCACGCTTCCAGGATCACCCGTGATTCACCACTAGCTGGCCGCCATGTTTTCCCTTCAAGTGAAGTTGGACAAGAAGTTTATTGTGTAACTTCTCCACTCTACCTGAGTGCTGAGGTCATGGAGAGCTCTGTGTTGCGAGGAAGAACCAGTGTAGGGGCAGGCGGTGTGTGCGGTCCATGTGGCAATGCGTGAGGACAGATATGACTTCGGCCTGCCAACGGCACGCCCTCTGGGTGCCCTGTACACATGTCCAAAGCCCATCTCCCAATACATAGGGTGGGATACAGGGTGTGCAAAATAAACTACACCTATAAAGATGTATCTAGTGGGAGTGATTCTGGCAGGGGTAAAAATAGTTGCCCATTCGAAAATGCCTTGCTTCAGCCAAATGTGAAACAGTCTATCAGCAGCTGGTTATTCTAAGTAGCAACTGATATTCTGGCTCGTAATTTCCAAGTGCAGATTTTTAGTGCCGAGTGCATGATTTCCAGCAATTCACTTAGCAGGGGTTTTTAAGGCTGTATCCTTAACACAAGTAAAAACAGCAAACAGCACAATCAAACAAAAATATTAAAAGGAAACATGATTAGTTTCTGCAGGGTGTCCATTTCACCGTGAGGAGGTAGAAGACATCTGGTACTGGAATGAGAAGCACTTTGGAACTGAAGGGTTTTGTTGTAGGTGCAAAAACTGAGCACTTCTCTGAAAAACACCTTGAAACACCCATCGCTATATAAAGTGTCTCATATCTCATGTCTATGTCTTCCTCATGTCAGCTATGGTGCCGTGGATCCAGTCTTCAATGACAGGCATCAGTTCCCATCCTTTTACTGCACTGTCCCCAATGAGATCCACAAGATACGCAGCATCGGCCACTGATGCTCTTTAGTGGAGGGTGGTGCAATATGTCTAATAGCTCATGTCTATGTCTTCCTCATGTCAGCTATGGTGCCATGGATCCAGTCTTCAATGACAGGCATCAGTTCCCATCATTTTACCGCACTGTCCCCAATGAGATCCACAAGATACGCACCATCGGCCACTGATGCTCTTTAGTCGAGGGTGGTGCAATATTTCTAATATCTAATATTATCTCTTCCTCATGTCAGCTGTGGTGCCATGGATCCAGTCTTCAGTGACAGACATCAGTTCCCATTCCTTTACAGCTCTTTCCTGAATGAGAGCTATGAGGCATGGGCCAATCGCCACTGATGCTCTTTAGTGGAGGGTGGTGCAATATGTCTAATAGCTCATGTCTATGTCTTCTCATGTCAGCTATGGTGCCATGGATCCAGTCTTCAATGACAGGCATCAGTTCCCATCCTTTTACTGCACTGTCCCCAATGAGATCCACAAGCCACGCACCATCGTCAATTGATGCTCTTTAGTGGAGGGTGGTGCAATAAGTCTAATATCTAATATTATCTCTTCCTCAGGTCAGCTGTGATGCCATGGATCCAGTCTTCAGTGACAGGCATCAGTTCCCATCCTTTTACAGCTCTGTCCTGAATGAGAGCTATGAGGCATGGGCCATCAGCCACTGATGCTCTTTAGTGGAGGGTGGTGCAATATGTCTCAAGTCTATGTCTTCATCACATAAGCTATGGTGCCATGGATTCAATCTTCAATGACAGGCATCAGTGCCCATCCTTTTACCGCACTGTCCCCAATGAGATCCTCAAGGCGCGCACCTTTGGCCACTGATGCGTTTTAGTGCACGGTGGTGCAATATGTCTAATAGATCATGTCCATGTCTTCCTCAGGTCAGCTATGGTGCCATGGATCCAATCTTCAGTGACAGACATCGCTTCCCATCCTTTTACCGCACTGTACCCAATGAGATCCACGAGGCAAGTGCCATCTCCCGGCTGCTCAAGCACTTTGGATGGACCTGGGTTGGGATCCTGACATCAGATGATGACAGTGGCAGGAGGGCCAGTGAAGAGCTGGAGAGAGAGATCAGCAACAGTGGGGGCTGTGTGGCCTTCTTACTAAGAGTCCGCAAGCCCTGGGACATTGAGCAGGAACAGATTTCTAAAACAATCACTGTTTCTTCTGTCAATGTGGTGATAGTTCACTGTTCACATGCTTACATGTTACCAGTCCTCCTATACCACTTGCAAGGTCTGCCTACTATAGTTTGGATCACTTATGCAGCCACATCACATCTGAAAGATTTTATAGATGACCGTGGAATGAATATTTTCAGTGGTGCACTGGAATTTTCCATTCCTAAGGGACAGATTCCTGGACTGACAGAATTCTTGTACAGTGTGAACCCTTTACATTTCTCAGACAATGACATGGTTGTGTGGCTTTGGGTGCTAACATTCAATTGTTCTCCTGATTTGCTGAATAGGACTTTTGTCTATGAAGCCTACTTCCCTCATTGTACAGGGAACGAGACAATGAGAGATGTGCACCCCCTTAAGTACGATGCTTACAATTTCTACATTACTTACAGTGTTCACACTGCGGTCTACGCCGTGGCTCACGCCTTACACAACATGATCTCATCCGAGGCCCACTCAGGACACTCCTCAGAGAGTGAAAGTCTAGAGAAGGACTTCCAACCATGGCAGGTAGGAGAGTCACTTTCTAATTCTAAATATATATGTCAATCAAATATAAAATGACACACATAGAGCACATTTGATGTCATTCCCCGAGAGGTAAACTCATTTCCTAATGAGGCATTTTGTACAGTGTTGTTTGTGAGTATGAAGTCACTTCTGAGCCCCTGTCCCAACTAGTAAGGATAGGTTTATAATTTAAAGACAGTTTGCAGCTATTCATCCAGCCTTTGATGCAAACAAGTCCAAAGGCTTGACTTGGGATTACTGTACAGTACAAACCTGCATTTGTGTTTTAAAATAGTCCTGAAGTAATGAATGCTAGTGCTTTGAGCTACTTTGCTTGAATGATGCAGCCCACCAATCCATGGATTTGGATGCAAATCACAATTTTTTTAGAATGATAAACACAACTTTTAACCCAAAATGTATGCCTGCAAGAAGAAGGAATAACGTTTAAGGAAACTTTTCTTTTCTCAGACCTCTTTCAACTTCACATGTGTGATGAACACTACAAATAGAAACTTCAAAAAGTATTCAACTTGGCAAAATCACAGTGTTTTTTACAGGAAGAGTCTCCTTCCAATAAACACTATGCTTAACATTAAGCACACGCCCTCACTAGTGCAAGAGCATGCATATTGGCATAAGGCATCCTAATTTTTGGTACCACTTGGGGAGAGAGGAACAGCATCAAATATGTGTACATTTGATACAGTTCTGCCCCCTACATTAAGCACAATGTAAAGTTGGTTGCTAAGAATACGTCTATAACATTCTATTCCTCAATATTGTCTTTAATCTTTTTTTCTTTTTAATAATGTTGATAATTTAGAGTCTTCTTTGGAACAGGAGAAGGGCATTGGTGCAAGCTCAACTCAGACAAGAAATAGGTTGTCATCTTCAGGAACAAGCCCTCCTGTGGAGTGACACTTGGCAGTCCACCACACTCAGTCCCACACCCACCCCCTCCATCCACTCATCCAACCTCGGATTCATCCTAGACACCCAGCTAACCATAAGGCAACACATCAACACCATCCCCTCCACTTGTTTCCACGCCCTCTGAGGGATCCCTGTCTCAACCAGGAAGACGGTCACCCAGGCCCTAATTACCAGCCAACTCGACTACGACAATGCACTCCATGACAGAACGACCAAACAGCTCCTAAACCACCTCCAGACAGGCTAGAATTTGTCAGCAAGACTCGTCCTTGATCTCCCCAGAAAAAACAGCATCACCACCACCTAAGCGCCCTCCACAGGCTGTCCATCCAGGAAGATGCCTCTTCAAACTCCTCACACACATCTACAGAGCCCACCTCAAGTCCGGACCCATGTACATCAACAACTGCCTGACATTCCACAAATCACCAATAGAGCTCTGATCCTCCTCTCTAGCCTTGGCCCACATACCCCACATATGTTGGAGAAGCTGTGGTTGCCACTCCTTTTCCTACCTGACCACAAAGTTCTGGAATAACCTCCCACTCCACCTGCACACTTCCTCAACTTTGGAGGACTTCAGGAAACAGCTCAAGACTCCTAATATGCTTCTGCACACATTGCTAGGTGAAATGTGAAGTTGTGAGGTGTAGATATGTTGAAAGAAGGAGTAAGATGCAGACCTTGGGATGTATCCCAGGCCTTTTTTCTAGTAGCTAATATGATACAATCTATAATTGTGTAAATAGATACTCCCCTTCAACTCAGCTCTACCGTCAGAGGATTTTATAGTTTGTGCAAGACCATCCGAGTCAATAAATGGACTCTGAGTATCTATTATTACCTCAACTTCCGGATCAAAACTGGTACCGCAAAATAAAATTGCAATAAATAAAGAAGATGTTTTTAATATAGTCCTGAGGAAGGTGTTCCAAACATCGAAGCACCGAAACGCGTCGACAAACTGTTTTTAATTGGTTAATTTTTTTATTATGTATTAAGAATCATGTATTGTGTCTAGTAAATATATGCATATTGTTGATCTGAAAAGAACTATATGATTTTTGTTTTTTTTGTTTTTTACTTGTGATAACTTGTTTATACTAAGTATATGGAAGTACCTATTTAATAAAAATTATTTAGATACACCAAATGCTATGCTTTGGTCTAAATGCAATGTATGGTGAGTCGGGGATATAATTATTCTGAATAAATGCCACTGTTTACAAAGCTATATTAATGCTTTAAAACTGTATTACACAGAAAGGAATTCTCTTTTTTTTGATTGTGATATTTCCCAATCCTTTCTGGGTTAAATAGGGAAAACTCTCATTTTTCTCAGCCTCATGGGAGCAGCCCAGCTCAAACAGCCAGACCAAGTAATCCTTGGACTGGAAAAAACAATCCTGGTACCGCTTTCAGGGTAACACCTCACATCAGCCAGGCTTGCTTGAATCCAGTGACAAAGTTAGCAAGGGACCCATATCTGGGCATAGACTGCCAATTTAAGGTAAACAAAGCAAACACAAGGAGATGATGGATGGAGTGCTGAAGTATTTCAGACACCCACACCCAGTCACAGATCTGGGTTGAATCCATCATCGTTCTTCAGCTCACTTCGCCACCCCAGTTTGGACCCATCCATATGCAAATCAGTCTTGACGCTGTGCTTCATGAGAACAGTCCAGCCAGAACTTGCCCAGCCAATTCTTTCCTGGACCGGAAATAACCATCCTGGGGCCAGTTTTGGGGTAACACCTACATCAGTCAAACTAGCTTGAATCCAGTTGTGAAGCGAGCAAGGGACAAACGTCTGGGCAGACCCTGTCAACTTAGGGCAAAGAATGCAAACACAAGGAAATGTTTGAAGGATCGCTGAAACATTTCAGACACTCATCACCAGTCACAGATCTAGTTTGAATCCATCATCGTTCTTTAGCTCACTTCACCACCCCAGTTCAGACCCAGCCATATGCAAATCAATCTTGACCCTGTCCTCAGGGGAACAATCCAGTCCGAACTGCTAAGCCAGGTCTTCACTGGACCAGAAACAAGAACCCTGGGTCCAGTTTTGGGGTAACAACCCTTTTCAGCCAGGCTAGCTTGAATCCAGTGGCAAAGTGAACAAGGGACCCATGTCTGGGCATACTGTGCCAATTAAAAATGCACATACGGGGTGTACTTTGGACAATGAATTGTGCCAGGCATGTATTGTTGAATTATTTGAGCCAAGTACACTGTGACACCTCAAAGGGTCACAGAAAGGAGTCTGAGAGAGGGAAAAAGGGTCAGCCTCTTCCCTCTCAATGTACAGATGCAGCAAGTTATAAGAGCTATAAAGCAGGTAGTGAGCATGCAAACTCTGAGCTGCCCTATAGTATTGCTCCAGGTCTGGTGTATTCAACCCCACCATATTTATAGGCAAAGTAAGAATGTCCCACTTAACCATGTTTTTTTACCAATCAGGCCAACCTAATCATTAGTGAGCATATGGTAGCAATTAATCACCTTGTGAGTAACATTGCAATATTTTGAAACAGAGACAGGAACCTAGGAAGCATAACCACTGTCATTAGGGCTATATGCCCCATTAACCCCTTGGCCGCGGTGCTAATTTTGCCACAGCGCTGGTGGGTGGAGGGTGAGCACGTCGCTGCCATGCTCGAGAAGGAACCACGCCATCATGAGTCAAGGGCGGGATGTGCTCATGACGGTGTGGTTCCATCACGGCCCCACCCACTCATTAATTCACAGACACAGACGAAGAATTAATGCTGCGTGGGCAGAGCCGCAGCCGCATGACGAAACTGCGCCATCATGAGCATGAGCACAAGCTGCCTGTGGCTCATGACGGCTAGGTAACTTCATAAGCAGGCAAGGGGTTAAAAATACGGGCAACCTAATCCAGCAATCAACATCAGTCTCTAGTTTGCATTCGGATGCCAAGGTACCACACTGAGTCAGATTTCCATTGCAAGGGAAATTCAAATGTCGAGGGACTCATGGATGGAGTGAGAGGAAATATTATCATGTTCTCCCAGATAAGGCACAATCCAGAAAGGCCATCAAAAAGAGTCACCTCTATGAGAACAGGAGAAAGATTCATCTCTAATTTGTGAATATACAATAACGTGTCTTCCATATAATCTTATTTGATGAGGTGGTAATCAGGAAGATGCAGCCCCCTATGACCATGAAATTCTCTCAAAGCACAGGCCAGTAGCTCTGAATTATTCACATATAGCAAAGGTGATAATGGGCAGCCCTATCGCGTACCTATAGTAATCATAAGGGGTCTGTAACCAAATTACCAATGCAAACCTAAGCCAAAGGGGCCATATTTAGCACATTCACTAATTGCAGAAATATTTCCCTAACTTCAATGCGGTGCAGGACAATCCACATTAAGGCCCATTCCACGAAGTTGAACGTCTTTTTGGTATCTAAAAAAAAAGTAGCTCCCCTTACCTCAGGGTCAACGTGTTGTATTATAAAGAATAGGGTTGTAAGATGAACCTTTATGCTATGGCTGTTAGATCCATGTGTACTCCTTATGTGGCGGACGATGCACAAAGGGGTCCACCTCACGACGTCCCCAACTCTGGTTAAGGTGACACAGATTAATGAGGCAATCAGGCGAGGGAAAGGGATTAGGGAGGGGACAGCGGGGATGGGGATACCTGTAACAAAAGAATACAAGGTTAGTACAACTCCTAAAACTCTGGCTACTCTCACATGATCTTGCTATGACTGTCGCCTACCTGCGAACTCAATAGGGAAGGAGTCTGTCTTCCTGTATATCAACATTCAGCTCATAGAGATTCTGCTCTGCAATACCATTTGCTGTATACCTACTACAAGAAAGTGTGACACTCATTAAACCCCAATCATTCCTGTTGCCAATCAGAAACCTCAACTCTCATACTCATACATACCCCATGAAAGTGCTGTTATGCTCGGAAGAATCATAAAGAAGGAATTCAAGGTTGCTCTCCAAATACAGTTCTTTTAAAATCATGAAAAGGAAAATATGAGCATAAGGTAAGCAATCCTCTAGCAGTAGTTTCCCTCTCCAGGCGAACTGCTGGAAGTAGATATAGAACAAAGTACAACTAATGAACATACAAAGTAGGGAATGTTTCCTCCCTTGACCAATACTTGTTGAGATCTGAGAAGACTCTCTATGACTGTGGTGAAATGGGAAGGCAGACCTGCACCCTTTCTCTGAGCACACAAAAGTAGTCTAGAAGCAACCAAACAAGCAATTGAGTCTCAGCGCGATATGCGAACCAAAATCAAGTACTCATTAGCAACACAGCGCTTACGTCAGTGCGATAACCAAATCGAAAGTCAAGTGCTCATTTGCAACACAGCGCTTACGTCAGCACAATCTCCGAACCAAAGTCAAATACTCATAGCAACACAGCACTTACGTCAGCGCGATATCCGATCCAAAGTCAAATACTCATAGCAACACAGCACTTACGTCAGCGCGATATCCGATCCAAAGTCAAATACTCATAGCAACACAGCACTTACGTCAGCGCGATATCCGAACCAAAGTCAAATACTCATAGCAACACAGCACTTACGTCAGCGCGATATCCGAACCAAAGTCAAATACTCATAGCAACCCAGCACTTACGTCAGCGCGATATCCGAACCAAAGTAAAATACTCATAGCAACACAGCACTTACGTCAGCGCGATATCCGAACCAAAGTCAAATACTCATAGCAACACAGCACTTACATCAGCGCAATATCCGAACCAAAGTCAAATACTCATAGCAACACAGCACTTACGTCAGCGCGATATCCGAACCAAAGTCAAATACTCATAGCAACACAGCACTTACGTCAGCGCGATATCCGAACCAAAGTCAAATACTCATAGCAACACAGCACTTACGTCAGCG
Organism: Lissotriton helveticus; assembly: GCF_964261635.1. NCBI lineage: Eukaryota > Metazoa > Chordata > Amphibia > Caudata > Salamandridae > Lissotriton > Lissotriton helveticus. The sequence continues at coordinate 1,212,420,910 of NC_136071.1, read as the reverse complement.
CGATATCCGAACCAAAGTCAAGTACTCTTTTAGCAAAACAGCGCTTCCCGCAGCGCGAGGTTGAGGAGCTGACCGGCCTGAGAAACACACAGCGCTTTCCTCTGCGGGTGTTTCAGCACTTACGTCAGCGCGATAAAGGCCAACTCCACCCACGAAGTTTCCCCCAGCGCTTCTGAGGAGAGACTCTTGGATACTGTAACACGGGTTCCGTGAAGAGCATCTCCGAACCCCAAGGACTGGCAGAATTCCAAGCGAGGCAAGAATTGAGGAACCCGATATCCTCAAGTCCTCAGGGCAACGAAATTAGACAGATTACGTGCACCAAAGGAACGCGCACACCTTTAATGGTGGGAAGGCCCCGCCCACTTCACCGGCAAGAATCATGGGAAATGTAGTCTTTTCTTGAGGTAGGCGCATTGCCTAGCGCCTGACAATGGCTTGGCATGAAGCCTGTTTAGGACTGACTATAAATGGGACCAATGAAGCTAGTCTATTTGCCAATATTTTTGCAAAAATCTTGGTGTTAACATTTAAAAGTGACAAGGATTTATAGAAGGAACATAAGTTGAATTGCTTACATGGTTCAAAAGAGTGAAAAACAATGCTTCCCGCATTGAAGATGGCATACCGTTAGCATCACCCATGTCCTCGTATAATGTAAATAAGTGGGGTGGGAGCAATTCCTGAAATGTCTTGTAAAAAAAGAGAGTGAGGCCATGCATACCAGGGGCATCCGCAGCTCGCATGTTCTTTAATACCTCAAGGATCTCAGCAGACTCCACGTGGGTCATAAGGTGCTCTCTGTGCTCAGGGGTGAGCCACAACATGAGTGTGTGCTCCAAGTAATGAAGTATAGCCTCATAGTTGGCAATAATTCATGAATTGTACAAAGCGGTATAGTATCTGCAAAATCTATCTGCTATTTGTTCACTGTCATAGAGGGACTGTCCAGTTTTGTCTAGTATTTCTGTGATTGTTCCGACGTCTCTCCTAGACCGCATCAGCCCTACCAGAGTAGCTCCAGGTCTTCCACCTTCCCCATACATCCTAGCAGTTGAGAATTACCTATGTGTTTAATTTCACTGTCCACCATGTCATAATTCTCCTTAAGCTTTGTCCTGATGTCATGCTGGGTTTGGAGATCACTGTAACCTTGATGTTCCCTCTCTAACTGTGCACTGTCTGCTTCCAGTTTCATGAGACTACCTCTCAAAGACCTGAGAACCCATACGTGCTTTGCAATGGTGACCCCCCTGATAGAGACTTTAAATGTCTCTCAAACTGTCGCAAACTTGTTGACTGTGCCTATGTTATTATAAAGTTCTGCCTTAAAACGGGGTCTAATGAGGAATAGGGAGGGGAGCACCAGGTGAATAGCTCAAATGTTCAAGGAGGAAGTGCTCAATCTAAAATTATTGGTGAGTGGTCATAGTAGGTCCTCGGAAGAGGATCTCATTTAATTACTTGGCGAGGTAAGGTTTTGGACACTTACCAAAATTCAATGTGGGTGTAAATGTTGTGTACAGCCAAATAATGGATATACCCAGTGGTTTTTGAGAACGTATGTCTCCATATGTCGATTAGGCACAGTTGCTCCCTGAAATCCAGGATCGCCTTAGCCTGACTATTGCAATCACTGAGAAAAGTAGATACAATCTATTCCTTCTCAGAGTCCACTGTGTCACTCTCCAATGACAGCAGCACCCACCACAATGTTGAAAATGCATGTTGTGCATTACAGTGCACTACGTGGCAGGCACCACACGGTGCCTTCCACTTAGTGTACTCAAATGTAGGGGGTACCTAAGCACATACAGCCCCCCATTAGGGGCCTGCAACGGGCCGCCGAACAGGATCCTACCAGCCTTTTATGATGGTGTCACGGCCATGGAAAGGCTGGCTCACAGCCTGCATCATAATATGGTGGATGTGCCTGCTAGGCACCTCCACCATTTTATGCATGCAGAACCCTCCACCAGGCATTCGGTCCGATTGCCTGTGGTGATTCCATGATGGACGGTCGTTCCGTCCGCCATGGTCACAGTCTAGATCCCCTGCCATCAAAGTGTGGTGGGGGAAATTCGCGGTCCGATGATGGAACGACTGCTACAGCATGGCTGGCGGTGGCGGTCCTCCTGCCAACGTAATGAGCCCCTTAGTCTCTGGTCCAGTGTTTGTACCTGAATATAGTCACTAGTTGTTACTGCCGCCAGACACTCTAGAGGATTTAGCAAACTATTGTGACTTCTGTTGTGCTGTCTAGCAGAGTCAGAGCCAACTCTGTTCTGAAGCAGAGTCCTCAATATGTGTGGCATGTCTTTTATCTCAGCCACCTTCTTCTTTTCAAATTGAAGTTTTTACTGTGGCCTTATATCTTTAAAGCTGTTTAATGGTTTCATGGTTATGCAAATTGTAGCTCATCTCAGAAGACTCCTGTGGAGGAGATCCACCTTGTAATTTAATCTTTTCTTTATTTTTCTTATTGTCCCAGCATTCTTTTAAAGACTGTGGTGCCTGTTTTGGAGTTATCTTTTTCATAATTACACTTAATTTGCGGTTTGTTAGGCCTGGCTCCCAAATTATCTCAACCTCTAGATGTATAGGCTTGAGCAATAATAATATTTTGGCAGTTCTCACTCCTGATTCACTAATGGTATCTGGGTGAGACATTGCTATACCGCCAAATGCTGCTGCTTCCTCTTCAATAAAACGAGAAATAATTCAGGAGACTGTAGCATAATAGCTAATAAGTTTCATTCCCTGATCCAGGGCATGGGCAACAGCTATTGATGTTGTATAAATAGCAGCAATTACTGTGCCCCACATGGCACAGTTTTCTACCAGGGGAACCATCTCCAAAGGAAGGCATGTTGTGAGAATTCTATGTTTATCTTGGGGGTCCTGTATGGGGAAATGCTGCTTCAAGCTGATTTCTTTTGTGCAATCCAGAACGGAATCTGCTCTGGTCTAAGGGGAACCTTACACATAACTGCATTAACAGTCACTGGACTAATTGTGGGCATCTCCAATTGTGGTTGTGCAGATTGAACAGCCTTTGCTGGGGTTGATGTTATGGCTTGCATAGCCAATTGTATTAGTTGTCTGTATAGTGTAATTATAGCTGTATAAAGTCTACACGTTTCTGCACCTGTGAGAACTCCTATATGCGGATATGGTCTGTAGCTGGCTAGGACTGGCCATGTTACCTCCTAATTACTGAGGTGACCCAGTCTGACATTTTCTGTTGTATGTGGTAGGGTGCCTTGGATGAATGTGACGGAATCAAAGGCAACTCAAAATAGTTTTTAAAAATACATACTTCTACTTTATTTTATATGATATCAAGGGCTCACAATAACATGAGTGCAGGGTGAATATCATACAAATATTTCAATTATAATTAATAAGGTTTAAAAAACACATATTATTCCTTATCATTGTATATAATATTAGTAATCTAACTACTCAAACATCCCATCATTCATGTCCTCATGCATTCACCTCACCTGACACTACAGGAACAAAACATAGAATCTGTGTAATGTAGGCTTATATTAGGTTTTGATAATGATTGCAGGCAACTTGACAGTACTTTTTGTCATAAGAATGCATAGATTAAATGAATATATAAGGAAAGAGGATTAAATAAATGTGTATTTAGAACCTGCTAGCTGCTTCGATCTACCCACGTGTCAACACAATGTGAGGGAAATGTGTTTTTTTTACAAAGTTTGAGATTTGCAGGGGATTCTGGGTAACAGAACCTGGTGAAAGCCAGACAAGTCACCCCATCCTGTATTTCCCTGGGTGTCTACTCTTCAAAAATGTATAGGTTTGCTAGGTTTCCTAAGGTGCCAGCAGAGCTAGGGTTCAAAATCTACAGCTAGGCACTTTGCAAAAAAAGGGTCAGTTTTCACTGTAAAAATGAAGTGTGTCCACGTTGGGTTTTGAGCCGATTCCTGTAGCAGGCACCTGGCCTACTCACACAAGTGAGGTACCATTTTTATCAGGAAACTTAGGGTAACACAGAATTGTAAAGCAACTGTTATTACCTATTGACTTTTGATGCATTACTCCCTTTCAAATGAAAGACAATGTGTAAACAAGAAGTCACTTATATGCATGCTATTATGGGTACTTACAATTTCGGAAATGTGCAAATAGCTACTGTTTATAAACTCTATATTTTGGTCCAATTTCGCTGCTCAATCATTGGCTCTTGGTTAGTCGGGCTCTTGGTGAACCTACAAGTCATATATACCCCCACAACCAGAAAGGTCTAGTGGATGTAACGGTTTATTTGTTTGAAACTAAGTATGGGCAAAAAATGTGTTCCGCTTGCGGAATTTGTGGATATTTGGCAATTTTGCGAGTTGGTGGATTTTTTTTTCTTGTACGCGCTTCGAAAATACAATCTCGCGCACGGGGCAATGACTTACCATGATTCTGCGTTCGCTGATGAGTTTTCCTCTCTGTTCGCGTGCGCTGTGAGATTTTGGTAGCTGGCTGAGCAACGCCGCGATCGCGAACATGTCATTGTGACCTGAAACAGGAACTTGCGAACGCGAACACGTCACCGTGACCCGGAACAGGAAATTGCGAAAGCGAACGTGTCATTGCGACCCGAAACAGGAAAAAGGCATCGCGCGCAGGCTAGTTAAGTGGAAACAACATGTTCGCGACCGCATGCGCAAGTTCGCGTTCCCGAACTAGTAAAAAAAATCTTGCAAAGTCGCAAAAACATTTTTTTCTCAATCTCGCAGATTTGGGCGGATTTTGCGAATCGCGATTGCGAATTCCCATATACCGCCCATGCTTATTTCAAACATCTTTCATAATTAGAAGAAGTTACAGATGAAAACATTGGCACAAATGGCTGTTTTTTTCAACGCATTTTCGATTTTGCCTATTTTGAACTTTTAGGTTCTATAAAGAAACCTTGAAGGAGCTATACAAATGACCCCTTTTTGAATTCAGAACTTTTGACAAATTTTCCAAAATGTATAGCTTTCCAGGATCCATTATTGCATTCATACCCATTTCTACCATTAACTGGAAGAAGGTTGAAAGCAAAACAATTGCAAAAATAGGCTATGGCCCAGTAAAATGCCAAAACTGTAAAAATGTTTGGTTTTCAGACAAACGTCTCTCAGTCCCTGAAATCTGGAAAAATTGTTATTTTAGCCTCACAAATACTTTGTTGATACCATTTGCAGGGGGAAAAACATACGCTTTCATTTGCAGCTATTTTTTTCCCATTAAAAAAAAAAAGGCGCTATATTTGGGCTACTTTCTGGGTCCCTTCCAGGGCAATCCAGAAACCCTGGGTAGCTTTAGAATTCCCATCATGTTGGAAGAAAAGGACACAAATGTGGTGTGGATACCGTAGGTGGTCAAAAAGTTACAGGGCCTAAGCGCAAACTACCCCAAATAGCCTAAACACGGCTTGGCACAGGGGGCGGGGTAAAGGGCGTGCAGCGAAAGGGTTACAATTCTATGCTCTTGCTGTGAACCCGTCGTCATATGTGTGTATTTTCAAAAGATAAAATTTAATTATCAGAGTTTGACCGGTGATGGTACTGAAGGGAACACAGTATGTACGAGAATCCCTTGATTGCTAAACAACCCAACAGGCCTCCTCATGCAGGTGAATAATCATATAACAGCATTAGAACAAAAATGTTCTGAAAATATAGAATCCATTCAATTTAAATATGTTGCTGAAATGCATTATTAGTTCTGGATGAGGATAACTGTGAGAAGATGCAAACCCCAGATCAGAACACAAATTACAGTGGCAGTGCAGACCGGCTTCTGCCTTGTCATGACAAGGAATAGTATGTGTTTCTAATATCTTGATGAGTGAAAATAAAATATTTGTATGATATTCACCCTACACTTGTGTTATTGAAAGCCTTTGAAATATAAAAAATACACTAGAAGTATGTCTTTCTAAAAAACATTATGAGTTGACTTTGGTTCCTTCACATTCATGTTATTGTCCCTGCCTCAGGAACTCATAATGATAGCAGTGGGTTCACCTTTTTCTGTAGACTGCCTTGGAACCAGTTCATGTGTTCATGATTTGCCAATGGATTGTGTGCTGTGCTGGCTCTGAAAACCAAACCGTGAGTGGTCTAGCAAACTGTTTCCATTTATAAAAGCAGAGAGTAGAATATTGAGTGCTATCTAGTATTTTAGCTGGCAGAGGCAAGCAATATATAGGAAGATAGTTTTTGGATCCATTGTTGTGAGAGTGTCCTTTTTTATAAGAGGGAGAATAGCTGCTTTTCCCCATGATTTGGGAAAGATACCCATGCTGATAATTTCATTAAAAATAAATGTGAGTTGTGCAGCAATGGTCTCAATTGCAAGCTGCAGTACTTTAGTGGCAAGGGTCATCCGGGAAGCCTGATTTAATGCTAGCCAATCGGTTTTCAGACTTGCTCTGGAGATAGCGCTGTAAACTTAGAACAGCAACCGTGAGTATCGATTTCTGATTTGGGGGTGTAATAATTTGTAAATTCAGGTGATTTTGAGGAAAAATTTGCATATACATTCAGTACCTTTGATTGAAAAGTTTTAGCTAAAGTATTACAGAAATTTTGACTAACAATAGTCCGTTTATGTTTAAGAGTAGAATACCTCTGATCTGTACACTTTGTGGGCCTCTAACACAAATGTAATTTCCCCCTCAGTAAGTGGGGGCCTTTGTTGTATTAACATTTGTGTTAGGGCATGTCTGCAATTTAGTGCTTGATTAATTAAAACCATTGCATACAAAAGGTAAAATATCTTACAATTTTCGATAAAATCATGGTTAAAAAAAAAATAACAAAAAACAAACAAATTCCCTTCTTTTTGTGTGCAATGATAATTAGAATAACTTGTAAGGTTTTACATCACTTTAAAATAGTGCTCAAATCATTAAAACATTCGGCACGCTAGCTGTGTTGACTGTTATTATTATTTCGACAGTGGCTATTCTTGTAAAGTTCAAATTGGTTCTTGTAATAAATAGTCTTTTGCCACTCGGTCCGGTGCTTCATTCTTTTTGCGGTTATGTCGTGGAATTTAATTAGCCGGCAATTTAACTGTACCAGTTCAGGGTTAAAGCACAGCATTAACGCTTGTCTGCATTGTCTGGCGCCGTACTGTTTGAACGCTGGCTTTAGAAGAGTGATCCTTATGTCTTTTAACATATTACAGATGCATATAACATGAATTGCGTCTTCAATGCCGCCGCCGCATAAACGACAGAGCCCAACTCCTCCCTTTCTCTCCCAAGGCAGCAGAAAGTGATTGAAGGGGCCAACCCCCAGTCGGAGTCTTAGTAATTTTTCCTTGATTTTAATTTTTAATCCTATTTTCAGTTATGTGTGTAGGACCATCCAGTCGTGCAATCGTTTGGCTAATGTTTTTTTGTCCTCTATTGCGGATAGTAAACGAGTTACCTTTTTCACAGTATTTTTTAATGTTAGATGGTTTGCCTAGATGTCCCACAGCTCTGTGAAACCTAGGTGTATAATAGATTCCTGGAGATAAAGACTCGCTGGTGATTTTCCTGGGTGGGAAAGTTCCGTCCAGAGTTGGTCATTCAGGGTTCCCTTTTCGTCGCCTTTAATTTTATGCAAACATTTCGCATATGCTTCTATGTGTTAAAGGGACTGTTTTTGTAGCTCAAATTCCAATCGTATTTGGCCCGGGGAGACCATTCTGGGGAGTTGGAAGATTGCTCGGTATGCTTTGGATATTATATTGTCAAGAGTTGTTGTATATTTTCCCTTCAATGCTTCGCTCCCGTAAGAAATAGTTGGCTGAAGTTTTGCTTTCAAAACCCCTAGCAAAGGGTCAAACGTCAAGTCCGGTAAAAGCTTCTTTAGGGGCTTCATGGCTAAATAGGTCATTACCCCCTTTCTCCCCAAGGCTTCTAATTGCAGTTTTGATGAGTTATTTGGTCCAGTATTACCCCAAGGTATTTATAGCTTACTCCTTGTTCCAACCGATGACCGTCGAGGAACCAGGTGTTTCTTCTTACGGTAATTAACTGCCAATATTTTTGTTTTATTGTAGTTTATTATTAGTGCATTTTCTTGTGAGAATTTGTGAGTAACATTCAATAGATGTTGGAGACCAATTGGGATCCTACTTATCAGAACTAGGTCATCCGCATACAGCAGGTTTGACAGAGTGGCGTTCCCTAGTTTTGGTGTGTGGGCTACGCAGCTGTTCAGCTTCCCCGGTAAGTCTGCTAGGAAGAGATTGAATAGCATGGGGGCTGGAACACACCCTTGTTTAAGCCCTTTTGATGTGGGATTCTTTTTTTATATTTGTAGACCTTCACCAAGCTTTATCCTGACCCCTGTTTTGGTGTGTAAATTCCTTAATTGGTGTAAGAGGTTTGAAGGGATCCCCCAGCCATCCAATTTTTGCCAAAGTCAATGTGATAGAATGCTGCAACAAGGTCTATGAAACAGAAAAAAAGCGGATATTTTCCCTGTTTGGCTGCGTCCATGAGCAGGGTCAGGACCATTATGTTTGTTATTGTTCCTTGCCGGTTCCGAAATCCAGTTTGTGTTAGCGGTATTATTTGGTTCTCTTCAGCCCAAGTGGTTAGATCGTTTAGGAGGAGCCCTGCAAAATATTTAGCCTCGATGTCGATCAGAGTTATTAGTTGATAGTTTTTCGGCACTGCCCTTGCTCCTTGTTTATAGATTGGGCTTATAATTGAGCCTCTCCAAGAATCAGGAATTGTAGAATTTCTAAGTGCATACTTAAAAACAGGTTCCAGTGCGTTGCTTCAGTAGTCCGGGTTGTTTTTAAACAGCATTGGTGGAATGCCATTGGGACCGGGGGCTCCTCCCAGTCGACCCTTTGCTATTTGTTTCGTTATCTGTTGGGTTGGTTAGGTGGTATGCCCCTCCCTTAGACTCCGTTCGGCATTTTGTGCAGAGGTTACAGTTGTTACCCATTGTTGTTGATTTAGTACTAAGCTTTCACTATCCTCAGAGGAGGGTAGGCAGAGTAATGTTGGCTCCTTTGCGGTCCTGCTGGAACTCTCAGGGCCTAAGCATTGGGGTGTATGACTATTTGATCTGTGAGTTGATTTGTGATTTGGCCGATATATTTTATTTACGGATTGCCAAAATTTGGCACTGTTTTTCTGTTTATCATTGTGAAGCAATTCAGCCCAAAATTCATTATACAGGGTCATTTTCCTGACCCATCTTCTTCTCTTAAAAAGGACCTTTGAGTCACAAAGAGGCTGCTGCAAACTTTCCGGAGTTGTCGTAATAACTGATTTATTATTGACTTCAGTTTCTTGGAGACTGGGCTCTTTACTGTCGTATTTGGAGGATCATTTACATTCTTTGGTTTTGGACCTTTATTTGTGGGAAAATTGTTGCCAAGGGCACAGATGAATTTCCAATGGTTGACTTAAGTTGTCCTGTACTTGCTTAAACACTTCTTTTGCTACTGCTGCTACTGTTTCTATGTTTATTGAGTTGCACCTAATACGATTGAGGTTTGTTGTTCCTACTGAAACGATGGATTTATCGGCCTCGTGAAATAATGTTGATGCAGAATGAAGTGTCATTTCATGTGGCATATGATCGCTAAGTGTGTTGTTGCCTATTTGAAATGAGGCTATCCTGTCAAACATGGATAATGTAGTGAATGTAAAATCAAGATAGGAGGATGCTTTGGATGAGGGAAATGTAGGTGCCGGGGGTTTATCTTCCTTGAAGCAGTCATTAACTGCCCTCAAGTTCAGGTGCTCTAATTCTAAAAGTAGATAGCTTGAACTCTTTGTTGGTTTGGTTTCCTTCAAGGGGCCTTGAGTCGGGATTCCCCATATACCAGTCAGATCCTGTGTAAGGTCATCTTCCTGGCTATTCCCTAAAAGGTGCATGTTGAAGTCTCCTGCCATGATGATTTTGTCTGTATCCACCTCTTCTATTATTCGTGTTACTTCTATAATCATTTTCTTGGATGTTTCTTGTTTGTGTTTAGGGTGTAGGTAGATCTTTATCAGTATTACCTTCTGTGCTGTCTGTTTAAGAAACAACTTAACGGTTGAAGCCTGAATACAGCTTGGAGAGGTGATGTGTGTTTTTATAGGGTACATTTCACCAATTTTTGTTATACAAGAGAGGAGGAGTAAACCCCCCGATCGGCATCCAAATATGGATCCCTTAGTAGCTGGGATAAAGCTAGAGGTATAGCCCTGTGGGTCGAAGGGTTTATCTTCCCAGGTCTCCTAGAGTAAAATGATGCTGAAGGTCTTAAGATAGTTCAGGAAATCGTGGTCGCTTAGCTTGGAGTTTAAGCAGTTAATATTCCATGTGCAGATTTTAACTTTGTTGGAGCCCAATCGAAGGAATGATGGAAACGGTGTCCTGTGTCAATTTGGGTGCGTTAGGAAAATAGTGCGTTGTAGCCCTTGCCTTCCATTTGTAGACAAATATTCCTTTGGGGGGGATTGACCGGCTGTTGGAGTTCGGCCCCTTGCTCCCCTTAGGACTGAAGTCACTGATCTAGGTAGACTGTCTGTGGTTAGAAATGGAGCTGGGTATTGTGGTTTAAGCACTGATTTTAGAGTGATCCCCCAACTTTGGAATCTTTTGCTTTCTTGAGTAATTCTACTAGCTATCTCTTGTGTTTTACATCTGGTTTTGGAGGCTTCAGGGTTTGGCAGACCATTATTTGGTAAAAACTCAACATACAATAGGTCGGGACTGCGAATATTAGCTAACTTTGGGATGGCTTGCAGAAGTCATAGTATGTTCCCTCTGTTTAAGATTTCTGTACGACCTCGCGACTTGTAAAGGGGGGCAAAGATGATGGTGTCAGACTCCTCCTCTTGAGCAAGTTCCTGGATCGGTTGCACAGAGTAGTGACTAGTAACGCCTGGTCCCCTAAAAGAAATACAAATGTGCCCCATTCGTTTTTATCTGCAAGTGTGAAGGATGCCTGCTCCTTCGCCCCAGGTAAAGTTTATTTCAGAACAATAAGATATTTTTCACAGGATAACAAATAAAAGGTTCATGTCGATTGATAATTCAGAAGCTGGAAAAGACATATAAAATGTTCCTGCAAGTTTGCCCTTTGTGAAGTTTTGCTGTGAAAAATGGAACTGTGCAGTAAAAATACTATTCTGTGAGCTGTATCCCCTATGAAGAACAATTGTGTTAGTGTTAATGTTACATCAGGATGTGTGCATCTTAAAAGTGGCAAAACGAGTGCCGTATACTCCGTGGGCAAGCATTCTTTGCATACATGTCAACATAAATTGTCTCTATTCTAGCAATTTCGTGAGCATTCAGTGAGGCTGGAGAAGAATCTGTTGTTCTCTTGGTGTCACCTCGAGCATACCTAGCTTCAGTCATCAGTGCCACAAGAATCCATCTAGGAAGCACTATTTGTCCTTGACCCGGTCATCGGTGAACACCCTGCTTTTTTATAAACTTCTATTGCCCTCTCCCTCTTTTGGATAAGACGCAAGACATTGCCAAGAAAACGTGTTAGTGAGAATTTCCTAAAACACCCAAATGCACACACTAATAGGGATACCATGCATGCTTGAAAAATTACCTCAAAGACAGTTCTTTAAACATTGAATCTGCGTGAGATAAATAAAACAGATATGCCTTTCCCTCAAAACAGAAGGCAAACAGAAGGCAAATCAGACCCAGGACAGACCAGGAGTAAAGGATAAATGGGGACAGACAAAATGGAAGACATTTCATTGGTAACGTAAGCATCGATGATCCCTTAAAAGAGTAAATTAAACTAAGATACTGGGGGACACCTTGCTGGTTGCGGTGGTAAGAGCGTAAAGGGTCAGCTGACATGCTGCAAAGTTGTATGTTTTAAAGTCAGTCTACAAGCTGACTACAAAGTGTTTGTGGTAACTTCACCTACAACTAAACCGGAATCACAAGGAGTACCTTTAAAACCTCAGACACTTAAACAAAATCCAGGTGAGATGGATTACATTCTTGTTTCTCCCCCAGTGGGCTTGTGGTGGGAAATGTGCAGGTGCTGCCATCAGGGCAGATAAAACAACAGGCTTTCTCTCTCGAAAAACATGTGGGTTGCAAATTTGTCAGCTCCAATTCACTAGTAACTGAAAGGAGATGTAACGACTAGCACAACTGTAGTTCTGAAAATTCTGGACTCGTGAATAAAACTTCGTCGTAGCATGACGATTTTTGTATCAAAAGACCAAAAATGGCTAGTACACTATGTACAAGCATTTTCGTCATATTTGAGTGACGATTTCACCTCGAAATCGTCATTTTTGTTCTGAACCCTTGGCTTCCATTTTGTGAGTTGCCCTTTACATAGGCTTATAATACAGCTAAATTCGATTCCAAAGGACACGTACAGCTTAATTGACTTTTCTCTGACCTGGGCAAGCTGAAACCATTGCCCCAGGCCGAACCTGTTTGGTCAGTTCCTCTCCCAGTGGCCGAATGAGATAGCATCAAGGCACAACATGCCATAAACCCTTTTCATCGCACACACGCCCTGCCGAATCTTGCTCACACCTGTCCCTTCTCTTTTCTCTCTCACTTGCTTTATGATGGGGAGGTGCCCGTTTTTATTGGGGGTCCACCGATATCTGATGGAAATGTTGGGCCTTGCCGGGTAATTTGTTGTGGGCTGGACGTTCTGAAATGTGGGCTTGTCATCATGACTCTGCTTTTTCTTTGTAGTGAAAATATGCGAATAGGGTACTGTAAATCTGAGAATGTTTGCCTGAAGCACAATATTTTGTATAAAAAAGAAGCCTGGCTTTGTAAGATTGAGCAGTCTCCTGAGAATATACATCCCGTGTTGTTGTACTTCTAGGACGCCTGTTACCTTGGTTGCAGCCAATAAAATCAATCCTTGACTTCACCTAGAAGACTCTGAGTTTCTGTGGTCTAAATCAGGAAAGTACTCAAGGTCTTTGGGTGTGTACCCTGACACCACTGGGTTACCGGTTCGGTACCGGTTCTGAAAAACCCAGTACCTCCGTTGGTGCCCAACGTCGGGCGATACCAGTGGTACCGGTCCAGCCAGAGGTTCGTGAGGAGCTTCGTGTGAAAATTCTGGAGGAAGGCCGCCACTTCATCGACCCCTGCATGTCGACGTGGTCCGAAAGTCTTTGCTGCGAGGTTCCCTGATTTCCGACGGCTACAAAGGACTGCTGCCCTGGCTATCGCCCTGATTTGGACCCTAGAAGTTTTCTAGAGCGAAACGATAAGACGAGTCTTCTGGTGACGTCATCGATATCTCAGTTAATTATAAGTGGATCGTCTCCCAGTCCTTAGTTGGTCTTAGTTTGGGTATCCCCTTTGGGATCACTTCGTTTGGAACTTGCAAGTGCCAAAACCGAAGGACTCATGTATTCACGAGAATATCGTAATCGATAATCCTTTGAAGTTTGAAGCTAGACTAGCCTTTTCCGTGCGACCGCGTTTCCCCCTCCGGTGCTGGGCCGTAATAGAAACGGGCATGGTCATGACGGAACGGTTCCGTCATGAGCACAGCTCAACCGACGCTCATGACGGAACCGCTCCGTCATGAGCACCGAAGGGGCTAGAGAGCGAAGATGCCTGTTCTTAGCAGACTTGGAAATTTGTTTTGTCTTTGTTGTAGTAATAGGGATTCCCGATTGGAGGACTCGTGTCCGGTTCCTCCGATTGGAACTCCAACTTATGAATTATATGTAAAACATGGAGTAGGCCCCATCACATATAATGAAGTGTGGATCAAATACACCAGAAAAGATGGTGTTTTAAAATGGCCCCAATATGCTTGCTTTGACACGGAAATCTTAGATAACCTCGAAGTTAAACTTTTTAAGAAGAAAGCCCGGCCGGCAATGTTTGACTCTTTCCACCTATGGCGTAAGGAAGCCAAACAGAAGGAAATTAAATTAGAGAAGAAAAATAAGAGCGAAAGGGGTATTTCGATAATGCAAGCTGCTATGCAGTTTAAAGATAATGAAGAAGAACAGATGAGTGCGCAGTTGCACAGGCAACGTAAAAAGGTAATAGATAAATGCTATCCAGTTTTGCCGCCTCTTCAGCAAGATGCAGCAAAAGAGCTTGAAAAAGATCCTTTAATGTCGCATTTGTTAAGTTTGCCACCCCCCTATGCGCAAAATGCTACGGCACCCCCGCAACCTTTAGTTGCGCAACCTGTAGTTGTTATGCCTCCTGTTCCTCCACAGCACCCACCAGCTACTCTTCAGCTGGCTCCTGCTCCTCCGGTGCAGCCTCCTCAAGGGCCACCGACTTTGACATCTGCTCTTCCTATACTTCCTACAACTTTGACTACCATATCGACTACCACTCCTGGTACTTCTCCTGACACTACCTCTGCATCTGCCTCGTCTCACTCTGCTTTTCCGCTTGTCTTTTCATCGACTTCTCCTTCTGTTCGTCAGAGAGTGGCTAGTACTGTTACTAGTATTTTATATCCTTTCTTTGGAGCGGCAAGTCCGTCTCCTGTCTCTGAGCATAAACAGTTATGTAGTCAACAGCCTGATTCTAGGGAGAAAGAAACGTTAAATCATTTGGCACATAGATGGGTGACTGACCCGACAATATATGATCTAAATTCTGTTATGGATGTCTTCCAACAGTGGGAAGCATCAAAACAGAGATACGTTTTTGAGAAAATGTGTGCTTTTCTATGTGAAGATTTAGAGGAAAATGATTTGGACTCTAATCCGCCCGAGTTGAGCCATGTACGGTTTGAGTTTCAAAAGGCGCAATTGTGGGTTCAGATGTTAGGAAAGCAGTTGCGACGTTGTTGTCGCTTAGGACTGAAGGTGTTTCTAGGTCGTTGTTTGAGTCTGATTCTTCTGTTAAAAAGAAGGGAAGACAATACCCCATGAGAGAAGTTCCCCCACAATGGAGAGAGGGTGACGCAAATGCTAACCCACCTATTCTGCCACACTTTCAGCGTGTGTGGGCACATGTTCCATGGAAGCGAGCTGAAGTTTTGGCCCTTAAACAAACATTACCTGATCCCTCTACAGGGTATTACAAAGAGTTGTCACAGACTGCTGGGTCATGCATCATGAATTTAACCGATATAGACATGTTGTTTGGGAACGTTGTTCCACAGCCTTTATGGGGAAAGATTCGCCATGCAGATCATGATCAGGAGTTGGGTGACTCATGGGCTAATATTGCTGCTGCAGATGCCCTACAAATTGGTGGTGCTAAACCGGAGCCTTTAGTAGCAGATCTCCCTGGTAGGATCATTGATTATATGAAAACAATAATGCCTGCGATGTGTGTAAATTGGGATAAGTTGTCTGCATGTAAGCAGAAGAAAGATGAAACGGTGTCAGATTTCTTCACCAGGTTTGAAGACACGTTTGTCGACCACAGTGGTCAAGTTGAAAGATTCAGAGAGTTCTTGGGCAGTTTCCTCTTCAGCACAGATATTGGCTATTGCACAGTACTACGAAAATAGAGACAAAGACGAGAAAGATAGAGCAGAAAAGAAAACTAAAGAGTTGAAAACGAAAGTTTTGTTACAGCAAGCATATCCGCCACGTGGTGGTCAAAATAGTGGTGCTCAGAGTAACTATCAGAATAATTATCAGCAGCCTCAACAGTATCAGAGGAACTCGCAACGAGTCGAGTATACTCAACCACGTGTCCCTGTAGGTCCCAATCAGTGTTCGTATTGTAAGGAAGAGGGTCATTTCAAGTATAGTTGTCCTATTTTATTACAGCGTGCAAATGGTGCTTCTGGTGTAAGAGGTCGAGGTGTTCAACAAGCATCTAGAGGTAGAGGACGTGGAAACTTCCCCCAGAACACACAGTCTCTTCCACCTCAAAATGCGATGAATAAGTTTGATCAGCAGAATAGCGCATCTGGTAGGACGGCTCAGTACTATGCTGAGGATGTGGGTCTTTTGGAAATACCACCATATATTGTAACATTGAAAGCCAATGTTAAAATGCCACAAATTCCCCAATATAAAATTTCTAGTGAAGGTGAAAAAGCTTTACTAGCGATCATTTATGATTTGATTGAAAAAGATGTGATTGAAGAAACAGAGGCAACGTTTGCAATAGTCCTGTTCTGCCTGTTTTAAAACGAACTGATCCCTCTCAGCCACCTGTGTACAGATTTGTGATTGATCTTAGAGAGGTGAATAAAATAGTTGTGCCACAATTTCCAGTTGTCCCAGACATTACTGCCCTATTGACTATGATTCCAGCTTCTGCTACCTGGTTTTCGATGATTGACTTGAAGAATGCTTTCTTCAGCATCCCGATTGCTGAGGAGAGCAGGGATATTTTTGGCTTCAGTTTAGGAGGACGAAGCTTCCGCTTTAAACGCGCTCCCCAGGGCTACTGTGAAAGTCCCTCAATATATAGTCAAGCTCTAAAAACACAGCTTGATACGATTGTTTTACCTGATGGTGCTACTCTTGTACAGTACGTTGATGATTTGCTTGTCGCTGCAGATACTGAGGAAATATGTAGAAAAGCCACGTTGTCTTTGTTGCGTCATCTGTGTGATTTGCACCACAAGGTGTCACTTTCCAAATTGCAATATTGTCGACAAGACGTGACCTTCTTAGGTCATCTCTTATCGAAGGAGGGAAGGAAACTGACCCCAGAAAGAATTCAGGCAATAGCGAAATTGAGTGTGCCAAGAACACAGAGAGAAGTGCGTGCTTTCTTGGGCATTACATCATATTACAGGCAATGGATACCAAATTTTTTGTTATTAGCCAAACCTTTGGTGGCATTAAGGTGTAAAGATACACCCAATCCCGTTCCTTGGTCTGAAGAGTGTCAGAAAAGTGTTTCTGAATTGCGAACAGCATTATGTTCGGCTCCTGTGTTAGGTACCCCTGACTACAGTAAGCCCTTTACATTGTATGTCCATGAGAAACAAGGTTGTGCATTGTCAGTGTTGACACAGTTGTTTGGAGATAAGCAACGTCCGTGTGCATATTTTTCATCGACTTTGGATCCGGTAGCTAAAGCATTGCCAAGTTGTTTAAGAGCAACAGCGGCAGCAGCTGTTTCTATTCGACAGTCTGCTGGTCTAGTGATCAATAACATGCTAGTCGTGATGGTTCCACATGCAGTAGACACGTTGTTAAACAGAACCAAGACACAGCACTTAACTAGTGCTCGATTGTCAGGTTACGAGTTGACATTGTTAGCGAGTCATGTGCACATAAAAAGATGCAGCACACTCAACCCAGCTACGTTGTTGCCAATTGTAGAGGAATTAGATGTTTCAGAACAGCATGATTGTTTTCTTAGAACAGAAGAAGAAACAAAAGGGAGAATAGATCTTAGGGACACTCCTCTTGTAAAGTGTGATGGTACATTATGGGTGGATGGTTCATGCTTCAAGCTTCCGAATGGTGACACAACTGCAGTATATGCTGTCACGACTTTTCATACAATTGTTGAAGCTGCACGTATTCCACATAATTCAGCTCAAGCAGCAGAATTGATTGCACTCACGAGAGCATGTGTGTTGTCGAAAGGGATGAAAGTGACTATCTATACCGACAGTCAGTATGCATTTGGAGTGGCTCATTGTTTTGGACGATTGTGGAAAGAACATGGGTTCCTGACTTCGCATGGAGCTAAGATTCAGCATGGTCAGTTGGTGAATGAGCTTCTTGAATCACTGACGTTGCCTCTACAAGTGGCGATTGGGAAATGTAGTGCTCACAAGAAGGTGACTGATGATGTTGGTCGTGGAAATGCATTTGCTGACGAAATCGCGAAAGAAACTGCAAGGAATGTGATGAGCCGAATGTATGTTGCAGGCCCTGCAAGATGGGTTGGTGATGTTGGAATGTGTGAAGACACGATAGAGAGTGTGAAGTCTATTCAAGCTGAGGCCACAGAGAAAGAGTTGAGCATGTGGAGAGAAAGTACCGGTAGAATGGATGCAAATGGTTGCTGGATTGAATTGTCAGAGCATCAGAGATGGTTGTTACCCGATGCTTATGTGCTTGCAGTGGTTACAATGGCTCATGGAATGGCTCACATCAGTGTGAAAGGGATTTGTAAGTTGTTGGCTCCAGTATGGCAAAATGCAGGAATTCCTAAGTGTGCAGAGAATGTGGTCAAGAATTGCATGGTGTGTCTGAAACACAATCCTGGTAGGGGAACCCCAACTCCAGCTGGTCATTTTGCGCCTCCTACGTATCCGTTCGAGGTTTTGCAGCTAGATTTCATCCACATGGAGAGGTGCAACAACTTAAAATACGTACTCGTTGTTGTTTATGACTTCTCAAGATGGGTAGAAGCATATCCCCTAAAGGACAATACTGCCTTGTCCACAGCGAAAGCCCTTGTGAAAGAGTTCTTCCCTAGATTTGGAATGCCTAGAATGGTCTGGAGTGACAATGGGAGTGAATTTGTGGGTCGAGTGATGAAGAAAGTATGTGAAGGGCTAGGCATTAAGCAAAAGTTCCACGCTGCAAATCACCCCCAATCAGCTGGACTAGTAGAATGCTATAATGGCAGGCTTAAGTTAAAATTGGCCAAAATTCAAGCGAGCACTGGTCTTAAATGGCCTGATGCTCTACCCTTAGCACTCCTATCCACCAGAATGACTGTGCATTCGCGAGTGGGACTTAGTCCACATGAGATAGTTTTCGGCCGCCCGGCCAACATATGGGGAGTGCCAAGGCCCACAAAGTTCAGTGAAATCGAACACCTTGTTTTGCTTGACTATTTGTACGAATTGACGGCTAAATTGCGTGTTTTACACCAACAGGTCCATGACACCCTGCCTCCGGTCCCTGAAACTCCAGGTCACCCCATCAACCCTGGATCCTGGGTTCTTGTAAAAAATTTCCAGCAAACCAAGAACGACCAGCCCAGGTGGACCGGACCGCACCTCGTCCTTCTTTCCACAAGATCAGCTGTTTGAGTGGAGGGGAAGAAAAACTGGATCCACGGGATCCACTGCAAGCGGATCCCTCTGCCTCTGCCATACGACCGGTGGGTCCAGGAGGGTGTCGCCGACTCAGAAACTGAAACTGTGCCACGTTTTCTGCCTTTCAGTGATGCACGTGTAAAAGGAACACTTACTGAACAAGAGAGTGATAACATTTTGCACCCAGCTGTATCACCATCAGTTCGATTGGACACTAGCACTACAGAACCTGAACTCCTTTTCCAAGACCAAACAGTACCTGGGAGAAAACGTTATAATTTGAGGCCGAGACCTATGGACAAATGAATAAAACTTTCTTTTTTCATTGCTATTTTTGAAAGTGCAGCTCTCCCATCTGGAAACTTGCTTATTTTTGTTTTTTGAACCGCCATCCGGGTTCCGCTGCTAGGGCCGCGATTGCCCAAAGTCTTTGGGGTGCAGCTGACGACGTTAGGTCGACAGTTCTGGTTGGTCTAAGGGAGTTGCCCTGGACTGACAGAAGCATTCCTTAGCAGAAACAACCTCCCATCGCGGGCAGCACTTTAGAAAGGATGGAGTTTTTCGAGATGGAGAGACCTGCCAAAACCATGAACTTTAAAGCCAAGATAAGTAAAATAATGACCCTCTGAAAATTCCCTGGGACGCTGTGAGGACACTTGTGAACACCTCTGCCTATCTGTACCTGTTCCGGCGTTACTTCTTGCCGCTCCCGCTTCGCGGGAGCCGCTGCGTGGGAGGACTGTCCGGCGAGGCTGCCTGTTTCCCCGTGCTTCGGGTCCATCGAGGTGCTGAGAGGCTGCAGGGGAGTTGCGCGGCAGGAACTCACTTCCCAGGAGTCCCTGCGTGACCAACCAACCTCCGGTCAGCACCCCCTGCGTGCCCCGCCCCAGCCGGCAAACAGGTGAAAAAGGCCCTGGAGCAGCCCACCTGCGTGACTCTCTGAAAATTCCCTGGGACGCTGTGAGGACACTTGTGAACGCCTCTGCCTATCTGTACCTGTTCCGGCGTTACTTCTTGCCGCTCCTGCTTTGCGGGAGCCGCTGCGTGGGAGGACTGCCCGGCGAGGCTGCCTGTTTCCCCGAGCTTCAGGTCCATCGAGGTGCTGAAAGGCTGCAGGGGAGTTGCGCGGCAGGAACTCACTTTCCCAGGAGTCCCTGCGTGACCAACCAACATCCGGTCAGCGCCCCCTGCGTGCCCCGCCCCAGCCGGCAAACAGGTGAAAAAGGCCCTGGAGCAGCCCACCTGCGTGACCCTCTGAAAATTCCCTGGGACGCTGTGAGGACACTTGTGAATGCCTCTGCCTATCTGTACCTGTTCCGGCGTTACTTCTTGCCGCTCCCGCTTCGCGGGAGCCGCTGCGTGGGAGGACTGCCCGGGGAGGCTGCCTGTTTCCCCGTGCTTCAGGTCCATCGAGGTGCTGAGAGGCTGCAGGGGAGTTGCGCGGCAGGAACTCACTTTCCCAGGAGTCCCTGCATGACCAACCAACATCCGGTCAGCGCCCCCTGCGTGCCCCGCCCCAGCCGGCAAACAGGTGAAAAAGGCCCTGGAGCAGCCCACCTGCGTGACCCTCTGAAAATTCCCTGGGACGCTGTGAGGACACTTGTGAATGCCTCTGCCTATCTGTACCTGTTCCGGCGTTACTTCTTGCCGCTCCCGCTTTGCGGGAGCCGCTGCGTGGGAGGACTGCCCGGCGAGGCTGCCTGTTTCCCCGTGCTTCAGGTCCATCGAGGTGCTGAGAGGCTGCAGGGGAGTTGCGCGGCAGGAACTCACTTTCCCAGGAGTCCCTGCGTGACCAACCAACATCCG
This sequence comes from Lissotriton helveticus, assembly GCF_964261635.1. Taxonomy (NCBI): domain Eukaryota; kingdom Metazoa; phylum Chordata; class Amphibia; order Caudata; family Salamandridae; genus Lissotriton; species Lissotriton helveticus. The sequence continues at coordinate 1,212,400,162 of NC_136071.1, read as the reverse complement.
GTCAGCGCCCCCTGGGTGCCCCGCCCACAGCCGCCCTCCCACCCATTAAATCTGGTGGGGGACCGTGTAGCGGGACGCAAGCGGGACGCCGAGCGAAGCCCGGGCAAAGGGCGGGCGGTCTGTGGCCGTCCAGGGCCAGCAGGGGCCGGGACAGGCCACCCCCCTAAGCACCAGATCACGGTAACGCAGACGTTTCCAGATATACTGGCCGGGCAAACTGTTGATATCAATATCAATATATGTCTAGTTATACATCCATGTCAACTTGCTCTGGAAGATGTACGAGGAGAGGGGGTGACTCTACAATAGGCACTATGGACCAGTTTATAACCAGGGCAGTTTCTGTTGTGGAGAAGGAGATTATCTTAGCAGAGCGAAGACTATCACGTGATTATCTTGAACACAAGCGCTCCTCTTTGGGAGCACTGGCACGGGTTATATCTCCCGTTAACACTAACCTAGCTGTACCCCTGCTAAATACTACACCAGGCAATATGCAGCCTTGTGCAATTGAGCTCAGGGAAAGTCCTGAAAATCCCGAAATTCTACCCGACCCTGAGGTGGTAAATAGGAGCCCAGGTAGTGTTGTTGTGGTGCCGGATCATCCAGCTTCATTAGTAGCAATATCGCCCACTCTACCTACGATAGTGATACATGATGCACCTATAGGACAACAACTATTAGCCTCTCCCGTAAACTCAGACTGTGTAGTATCAAAAAGGAAAAGACAAGCTACTCCGCGTAAGGGCCATAGAAGAAAAGTTTTCAAAAGAATACGGAGAAATTATGCGAAAGAGGGTGTTCCTTGCAAAATTACAGGGACTGAGACTAAGAAAGGAGGCGACCAACAAGAGGTGGAACCTTCAAATGTCCAAGACAGTTGCCAATCTGATACTGACCAGGTTAATCACTTAACAAATCCACCCGTAGATAAACCCTTTATGGAACAGATCCAACTATTAATGTCAACTTTGATTCTTCCTGTGATCGAAAGACTGAAAGGGCTTTCGGATCGCCTGGACAAATTCGAACAAGTCTCACTAGATAATTTTTTCGCACTAAAATCGTTAGTTAAATTGCACCCAAAAATTGGGGCTGATGTGCCAAGGGGAGAAACAAGCTCGATAACTACAAATCCACCCGAGAAAATCCGACAACCAAGGAAAGAGAAGGCTCCGACTCCTCAGATAAAAGGCCCTGCTGTACAGGGGGGCTCTCCACCAACCCCTTTTGGGGCATTGCAAAATATCGCAGATTTACCAACTGTTGCCCCTCCAAGACCAGCACCACGCAAAGGGAAACCTGATCCCCCAACAAGTGAGAAAGTGCCTACAATCACTGAAACCTTAAGGGCACTAAGAACTGACGAAGGGGCAGGCACTACTAATTGCAGTGCAAACTGTGCTAGCGAAAACACCAAAGCTAACAACGTTAAGAAACCAGTACCCGATTGTAACATAGGTCCAATAGGGCCAATATATGTTCCAAATGCGGACCTTCCTCCTGGCTGCCATCCCTACGTGGTAGTCCTTACTGGGGTTCCTCCTTTGAAACAAGATAGAAAGGAATCCTATGACGAACTTAAAAATAAGACCTTGTATTGGCTCAGAGAAAACAGGCCTCTACACCACACTATTAACTGTCAGGTCATACACTTTAGAAGAGTTAATTGGCTGGGCACTAGAACAAAAGATATAAGGGGGGACTATATCTTGGTCAATTTTAAAGATCCTTCAGTAGCCCACCGTGTGTACAGCCAAGAACAACGGAGAGGATATCCAGGAATTGGAACTCGTGATCTTAGTTACTTTTACCCAAAGCAAACAGTGTCAAGCAATAGAGGTCTACCCCACGAGGCTATGAGGAGTAGTAGGTATTCGTTTTTTGATCTTCCAACACCGGGCGGTGGAATGCCGCCGCAGAATATGGGCGTGGACACAAACACAAACTGGTCATGGTGGGGCTGTTGACAAGATGGAGAGTCCGGGGTCGGGGAAAAGCTTTCTCTTCCTCCTAATGAAGCTTTGCCGGGCCGGTGTGCTAGACCATGTACAGTGGTTCCTGAAATTGAAATTAACAAAACCCAATGGGTTGGTTTAACTCCTACTAAGATTACTGGAGAACGCCCAAGGTGGGCACCTATAGATGTGTTTACTGTCCCGGGCGAACATGAGCCTTCCCCAGTATGTATGGAAGGCCAAGAATTAGTTATTAGTAATGGGTCTACGGTTCGATCAATCAGGGGGGGACTACCAAATGTACACAGGGTCATGAATGACTCTCCTAGTAGCACAGAATTATTCAAAACGATGTCGGAAGTAAAAATTTTGTCATGGAATATTGCAGGGGTGACGAGAAATCTTTGTGATAGTATTTGGAATTCTTTCATGGAAGAGCATGATATTATACTCTTGCAAGAAACCTGGGCAATTGACATGATCCATAGACTTGGTTACAAGGCTTTTTATTGTGGGCAATTCTGTCTACAAGAGGTAGACCGTCAGGGGGTTTAATAATTTGGGTAAGAATAACCCTGAATGTTGTTGTTCTGCCTCTTTGCCTCCCTTCTAATGATCTGCTTGGGGTAAAGGTGATTACGAAGGAAATGGGGGTCGTGCACATTATAAATATTTACAACAGGCCCAACCCACATAACAAGGAATCCATGGTTGTAGAACAGTTCAATTCGTATTTGGATACATTAGAATCAAATCCTCAAGTTATAATAGGTGGGGACTTCAACTGTCAATTCGAGCCTGTACTGGGGCTTGAAAATCTTTTAGAAGACGAAGACAGGGCTCATTGTATACCCATACTAGATAGTGTAAAGACAGTCAAAAGTTCAGTGGCAGCTATACAGATCTTCCAACTAGCCATGTCCAATGAGTTAAGGGCCTGTAATGGTCGATTTGATTCCGATAAACCTGCGAATTACACATATAGTAAGGGTATTTCCAAATCACTCATTGACTTTATGCTGGTTACTACTAATCTGTGGTATTTACTGTTGGACTTCCGAGTTGAGAATAGGCCTGAAAGCGACCATTTTCCATTACAATTGGGGTTACATTCTAATTTATTTTTGAAACCGCTTGCCGAAATAGAGCCTACAAGGGAGGCGGGTGATGTTGAGGTCTCCAATAATAGGAAAGCTGTAAAGTGGCCATATATTCTAGCGAAAAAAAAAACACTTGCCGGTATTTATAATACTTTTTCAGACACAATCTCTTTATACAATAATTTGTTTCTGGGCTCCCAGGAAGCCCTCAACATGCACTACCATTTGGTAGAATCCCTGACCCCCCTTCTGAGTAAAACATGTGGTAATGATAAAAGTAATAAAAGTAGGCAGTTTGAATTAGAGACCCCATGGTATAATAAACAGTGTCGCATGGCGAAAGGTAATTTAATTAAAGCTGTCAAATCTAAGGATCAGATTCAGATATGAGAGTGCAGACAAGAGTACAATCACTCTCTTTTCCGGGCAAAAAAAGAATGGGAAAACTCAATTTGGGAAGATCTCCTAAATGCAGCTAGGAAGCATGACCAAAGCACCTTCTGGAGTCTGATATCTAAAAAAAAAAAAAACAGGTCGATCCAATATGGACTACTATCTCGACGAGGAAATATGGTGCGACCATTTTCTTAAGTTATATGACTCGGAAGATGTGTGTTTGGGTACCATTGAACAGGGAAATAGCTCGTCCTTGTGTACTGGTCTATCCCAATTCAGTGAAGAAGAGACCCTACGTGCAATACACGCCACTAAGGCGGGTAAGGCACCAGGCCCTGACAAATTGCCCGGGGACTTATTTATCTATAATACTGAAGTATGGTGCCCATACATCAATTTTTTGTGCAATTCAATACTGGCAGGGACCTCTATCCCCGAGTCGTGGAGGGGGGCGGAAATAGTTACTATTTTTAAAAAAGGGGACCGCTATAATCCAGCCAATTACAGACCGATCAGTCTAATCGACATTTTACAGACATTTTTTGCCAGACATATTTTAAATCGACTTTTAGACTGGATGGAGGAAACTAAAATCCTCTCCAAATACCAAGCGGGATTTAGAATTAAGACAAGTACTGTTGACCAGGTGTTTAGGTTCATGTGCATCTGTTGGAAATATGTACAAATAAAGAAGGGTAGCCTTTACGTAGCGTTTATGGACCTACGTGCGGCGTTCGATCTTGTTCCATGCTCCCTTCTTTGGGATACTCTGAGGAAAATGGGTGTTCCGGGCAAACTGTTAACAATCCTCATAAAGTTACATACAGATAACTTTGCAAAAGTAAGGTGGGGAAGAAATGGAGAATTGACTAAGGCTATACCAGTAAAGAGGGGGGTACGGCAAGGGTGCGTGCTGGCCCCCACTCTTTTCTCCTTATTTGTGAATGACATCCCACCTTTCCTGGCACAATGTAACCACGATTCTCCAAAATTGGGCAATGAGGCAATTACAGCATTGCTATTTGCCGATGACACCATTTTAATATCCCAAACCCCTAAAGGACTACAAAATTTAGTAAATCAATTCTATAGCTACTGCGAAGCAAAGGGGCTAGAAATTAATTCTTCAAAAACTAAGTATATGGCCATTAATCCCCCAAAAACTTTTAAAAAGAACCTAGTCCTAAAAAACACAAAATTAGAGTATGTGGAGTTCTTTGACTACCTGGGCATTAGGCTAGACAGCAAAATATCCTGGAAGAACCAATTATAAACAAGCATTTGCAATGCAATAGGTCTCGCATTAGGAAAGTTTGAGCTATTGGCATTGTAAATGACAATATTTTTGTATGTGTTGGTTTTGAAAATGGATACATTAATAGCATTGTTATTTACAATCCCAATAGCTTAAACTTTTGCAAATGTGACACCTATTGCATTTGTAATGCAATATGTGTTGTGTTGAGAGTGGGAGAGCGGGACAGTGGGAGAGTGGGTGGGAGAGTCAGTGAGTGGGTGGGTGGGAGAGTCAGTGAGTGGGTGGGAGAGTGAGTGGGTGGGTGGGAGGGAGAGTCAGTGAGTGGGTGGGAGAGTGAGTGGGTGGGTGGGAGAGTCAGTGAGTGGGTGGGAGAGTCAGTGAGTGGGTGGGAGAGTGAGTGGGTGGGAGAGTCAGTGAGTGGGTGGGAGAGTCAGTGAGTAGGTGGGAGAGTCAGTGAGTGAGTGGGAGAGTCAGTGAGTGGGTGGGAGAGTCAGTGAGTGGGTGGGAGAGTCAGTGAGTGGGTGGGAGAGTCAGTGAGTGGGTGGGAGAGTCAGTGAGTGGGAGGGAGAGTCAGTGAGTTGTAGGGCTGGATTACATTCCATGGCTTCCAATTAAAATTACCATCGGACAATGAATCCAGCAAATAAGGACTTTGGCTAAACAGCTCCCCCATTACCTGTTAAGACATTTTTCATCAAGTATCACTTGGACGCTCATGGACTGTGTGCTTGTGGCAGCTGTATGGGGCATTTGTTATTAGCATGCATAAGCTACTGCTGAAGGTCTTCGAGCAGTTTCCGGTTTTGCTTTATTATGCCTGAACATTAGTATGCAAACTACTAAAGATATTTCAATGTGATTCTCTCGAGGCTCGTTAGTCCCTTATCACATCCCCAAATTCTCCTACAGACTTTACAGACTTTAACTTAGAGATTACTCTCCAGGTTAAGAGGGAAAAAAAAACTAAACATACACGGCGTTCCTGGCGATCAGAATCACGGCAGTAATGGTAACTGCTTTTGCTACTCGAAATGCGAGCCTTAGCGATTTTATTTAGGAGTGGCTATAATTAAACATAATGCATTTTATTTTTCTTGACTGCTGTACTGACCTGTGAACAAAAGAAACTAATTCTGACTGCCAGAAGAGAGCATCATAGTTGCATCCCAGAATCATGCAAGGTCAATAGCCACTGCACAGTATGCCTTTTACAGTAAAATAACAAGGAAGTGTCAGCACAGAAAAGCGGGCGAATAAAATAAAACACAACTTTTACACATATCGAAGTCCTATGTGCTGACGCGGTGCCCAGGGTGATGTGTCTACAGACAGGAAAGGGTTAAAACGCAAACTCACCGCAGCAGCCCGGCTTCAACAGGAAGCCAGGCAACCTTTGTTGGGACGGGGGCGGGGCCGGACACGCGACCGGAGCTTCCCAGGAGGCAGGCTGCAGTGGCTGGCGCATGGCTCCGGTGCAGAGAGAGGAGAGCCCTGCGTGCAGCCGGCGTCCGCCCGGGAAGCCAAGGAGCGGAGTGCCGGTGTCCCTGTGCCCGTTGACGTCGGAAGAGTCCTGCGGAGTAGAAGTCCCGGTGAGTGGGGCTGCAGCGTGTGTATGTGTGTGTGTACGCGCGCGCGCCTGTGTGTGCGTGCGTGCATGCAGAGGGGTGGGGGCTGGATGTGTCCGGTGAGTGGGGCTCCGTGCTTGCGTGTCTGTGTGTATGCAGAGGGGTGGGTGGGGGGCGGCAGCGTGTGTGTGTGAGCGCCCGCCTGTGTGTATGCGTGCATGCAGAGGGGTGGGGGCTGGCTGTGAGTTACTCTGCGCAAGCGCGGCTCAGACGCGCGCTCCCGCGGTCAAAACTGAGACTGCAAAAGCGCGCGTCTGAGTCGTGTCCACTCTCCTGAATACGGGTCACATTAGGTCTGTAGCAGACACTCTCAATGCTCACGCATTGAGAGTACGTCTGCTCGACCTAAAAAGCAGGCTGATATTTAAACATAGTTCTCTTCCTATTTAAAAAATTCGCGGAGGGAGTGCTTCCAAAGCCATAACCCCGGCGATGGAAGTATTCAAAGCTAAAGTCCAATCTGCAGCCCTATACGGGGCAGAGATATGGGGACCATATTCAAAAAAGACTTTTGATATAGATGAAAATGTGTTCTTTAGGCGCTTGTTGAGATTACCCTTAAGAACGCCCCTAACTCCCGTATATCTGGATATTAATATAAAATGTACAGATTTATTATGTTGTTTAAGACCATTGCTTTACTGGGTAAGATTATGGTCTACCCCTGAACTCGGTGACTATAGACTTGGATTACTGGAAATCAAGGGTTTGGATACATTTAATTCAATTAAATGGCTGAGACACATATCAACTTGGTTCACCAAAATAGGATTATTACATTTTTGGATTACCCACTGGCACTGACATCTAACTGCAAAGAACAGGCAAAAGCTGCTTTTTGGTCTTACGTTAATAGTGGACAATTACATGATCCTGGTATTGGTTCCTTAACCTTAAAGTTTTTGCAATTTAAGGATATAGCCATGTTTGAGCAGTTTATGGATGAGATTGAGCCACCATTGGCTAAAACTGTATATTTACAATATAGATATGGAGTTTTACAATTAAATGCAAACACCTGTAGGTGGGGACAAAGCACAGGAAATGAGTTGTATATTTGTAATCTGTGTGATCTCAAACATAAAGAAGATGAGGCCCATATCCTCTTCTTTTGCCCGGTGTACAAATACCCACGCATGAAATGGATCAAACCTCTTTGTAAAAACTTGGGCTTAAGATCATATAAAGAGGCGGAGAGGATACTTAAATCTACAAACTCTCAGCTGGTAGCTTTTGGAGTCAGTAGGTACCTCTTCAGTGTCTGTTTGATTAGAAAGAAATTTGGGGTTAAAACAAGCTGAAACCATTGCCCCAGGCCGAACCTGTTTGGTCAGTTCCTCTCCCAGTGGCCGAACGAGATAGCATCAAGGCAAAACATGCCATAAATCCTTTTCATCGCACACACACCCTGCCGAATCTTGCTCACACCTGTCCCTGCTCTTTTCTCTCTCACTTGCTTTATGATGGGGAGGTGCCCGTTTTTATTGGGGGTCCACCGATATCTGATGGAAATGTTGGGCCTTGCCGGGTAATTTGTTGTGGGCTGGACATTCTGAGATGTGGGCTTGTCATCATGACTCTGCTTTTTCTTTGTAGTGAAAATATGCGAATAGGGTACTGTAAATCTGAGAATGTTTGCCTGAAGCACAATATTTTGTATAAAAAGAGAAGCCTGGCTTTGTAAGATTGAGCAGTCTCCTGAGAATATACATCCCGTGTTGTTGTACTTCTAGGACGCCTGTTACCTTGGTTGCAGCCAATAAAATCGATCCTTGACTTCACCTAGAAGACTCTGAGTTTCTGTGGTCTAAATCAGGAAAGTACTCAAGGTCTTTGGGTGTGTACCCTGACACCACTGGGTTACCGGTTCGGTACCGGTTCTGAAAAACCCAGGACCTCACAACTGGCAAGTCACGTATTACACAGTTAATTTGTTAGCATGGACGAAGGGGGAGGGGCTAGGAGTGGCATGAGTAGTGTCCAGAGGAGTTAGGTGAAGCTTTGTGGTGCGTGAGGGCTACTGCCCCCGCCCCTCATTGTCTGAAACCTTGTTGGACTCAGACCTGCATATTCAGGGGGGTGGAGGGGTAAGGTGACCAAAATTTGAGAAGGGAAAACCTAGACAGGTCGGACCAAAAATAAATAAAGCCTGCAGTCTTATTTATATATCTGGCCTGTGCCACTTTTTGCATATCCTTTAAAACAAAAACAAAAAAATCAATCATTAAAAAAAGTATGTATGTGTATGTTGTGTGTGTGCGTTAGACCTGTAAATCTCATATACAGGGCCTGACTGGCTTTGGCGGGCACCAGGCATTTCCCCGGTGGGCCTTGAGGGTGGGGGCTGGTTTTGGGCCCCTGCAGGGCCGTTTATGTTATGGGGAGCTGGCAATATCGTCTCCTTGTAACAAAATCGTCCAAAACTGGCCCTAGTAAACAGCTCGCCCCCACACCCAGGGGGCCAGCAGAGCAGTTTGCCAGGGCCAGTTACGGTTCCCAGTCCGGCCCTGCTCGTATATACACACACAGACTTACAAGGCTAGTCTTATGTAGGGTTATCAATGGCTGGACCTCCACCTTGCGCAAACCCCCCTCCACCTCCAACCCCTCCTCCCTACTCTGTGTCTTTGCTGCGAACAGGCAGCGACCTCCTCATGTAATAAATGGTAGAAACAAATACATTATGTCATACTTCAGAGTCTCTTGATAGGAGAGAATATCTAAAAATGTGTCCGCGCAGTAAGACTTGCCCTTGGACCCAAAAACCAGGACATAGATCAGAAATTTAAAAAAGTGTTGGGAAACCTGGACTGTCCAGGGAAATCCGGGACGTCTTGTCTTGTCACCCTAGGGCAGACATCTTCAATCTGTGGGACACGACTATTGCTTGAAATGGAAAAATTGAAGTGCAGGTACAGCATTTCTCTTGAGAAGTGCCGGTACTCTCCCTCTCAAAATAAAAAAGTGCTGGTACTCCGTACTGGACAGTACGGCCCATTTAAAGCACTGGGTGGGACCCCCAGGGGGACTGTGGAGTCCTGGGAAGGGGGTTTCTCATTCCCCAGGCTCCCTTTGCCTGGATTCTAAAACATTTGCTTTAGTTTTGGTTAAGGACAGCCCTCTTGGGACAGCAAATGTTGCTTGTTGAAAGCTTTATCTGAGTCTCCTGTGCTGTGTAAAGGTTTAGTACCAGGGTGCCTGGTAGCCTAAAAGAAAATACAAATGTGCCCCATTAGTTTATCTGCAAGTTTGAAGTGTGCTTAGGATCCCAGGAAACACTCCAAGCTTTGTGATGACAAAGAGTTGTTTTTTTGAGAGGTAGTGCAAAGAGTTAACAACTGCACCGCAAAGTGTTTGCTTTTAATTATAACTGTGCTTACACCGTCCTTAGTACCACTAAGGAGGTGTTGAAATTACAGTTCTTTAAAAAAGAAATTGCAGTACAAAAGCCCTGGTATTCCTAAAATCTACATTTTGGAAGAACCATTTTATTGTATAACTATTTACACATTTTGTATCAGTCTATATTTCACTGTGTGCAATGCAAGTATAACATAATGATTTACATACTCAATGCTTTCTGTCACAGGCTGTGACCTCATAGCACTAAAAATGAACTATTCTCCACTGAACCAACTAAGATTTAATTCTGTGTCACTCTGGTTACACAAGACCTCTGTAGGGCAATAACTAATGGAGGTTTCATAATGTACTACAGTGCATTTCCCCCTGAGTAACAACTGTTTTCATTAATTTTTATATGTAGGTACCTGATTGTGAAAGACCTCAAAAACATAGAGAATATTTTGGGGCTCATTTATGAGAGGCGTGCGTTGCCAGAGCCCCAGTTTTGGACGGAGCATCTGAATCAATCAAACACTCACACCCAGTCCAAGTGCATTGCATGGGTGTTCCCACGCAACACTCATGGTTTTTGATGCTGCCCCGTATTTACAAAATCACTTAAACCTGGGGAAGTACCAAAAATGTATTTATCCCCAGTGAAAATTCTCCTCATGTTTCCTTTTTCCAGGTGTGCTGCATGTTGTCGCTTACATAGAAAGAGGAAACCTTCTCTCAGGATTGTTTTTGTGCAGGATGGTGCGGAAGGTGCCCTTCCTGCACAAAAACAATCCTGCCTATGTTGGCGCGAGGCAGCAATTTGTGCGCCAACACAAGAGGAAAGGACAGGAATGGACAGTATTTCATAAATATGGCGCAGAAAGAAAACTTGCAGCGCTGCCCTAGCCCAATTCCTCATAAATTAGGCCCTTTGTTTTTAGCTACACCTCTGACCATGCCCCCATGCTCACTGACCTTTAGATGGCTAAACACTGTTTAATATTATTTCCCCACTGTAAAAATTATTTTGTGTGGGAATTGGGGGCGTTTATGGGTGTCGATAATGAGGAGTACCAGGTTCTAGAAACTTTTGTCAGGTGGGGGTCCTTACTCCTAAAAAGGTTTGACAAGGGGGTCTCGGCATCAAAAAGTTTGAAGACCTGTGGTCTAAAGGCATCCTAACACCACTTCCACAGCTATGCTACAGCGGCTGGTATGCTACAGCACCCAGAGCATATCAGTTTACAGCAATCAGCTCACGGTTTAGGCACCCCGAGTGCACCGGCACCTTACCTCAGCACCTTCCACTCTGGTCAAAACAGCACTTTCACACCAGGAGGGGTGAATACTTTGCTTCACACTCCCTGTATAGCACACCCTAACCACCCCATAGAGCTCACAGTGTTACTACACTCCTCTTTCCTACTGTTTTCCCCTTTTTCCCCTTACTTGCTTCAACAGAATCACAAAATGTCTGCCAACACTTCCTAGTTGCAACCGTTCGCAGCCAATAACCAGCGAGCTCCTGCTCATAACCCCTCAGCCAATCAGATGGCAGAATTCCCAAATATCAATATCTGTACATTTCCCTATTTTTCCAAAACTACGGAACGGATTTACAACAAATAAACAAAAGCGTGCTTTCTAGACCAAGACCCTTCTCTCTGCCACATTTGGGGTAATTTGGTTCACCCTTTCAACCTGCAGCCTTGTCTAAAGTTTCCTATGGAAACTTCCAAGGAGAAAACACGTTTTGGGACTCCTCCTTTTTTCTCAGCCCCCCCTTGATGAATCACCCCCCAACTTTCAAGCTGATATGAACAAAGAATTAGTTTGGAAAAATTCATGAAGATTCATCAAACAACGCCAAAGTTATCAGCAAAACAAACATTATCTTCCTAGGGAAACTTGGTCCTACCTATAACTACCTACAGGGGACCGCCAGTAGGGAATATATATATGTATATATATATATATATATATATATATATTCACTGAAAAAACCATAGGTTTCAGGCCTTATATAGTTAGGAATTAGCATTTAAAAACCTTTAAAATTCACTCAAAAAACTATAAGTTTTAGGGGTGTTATAGTTAGCTGGACATTTCACTCATACAAAACCATTGAAATTGCTCCTATATAGTTAGTTGTACTAACTATATTTCGCGCACCCGCAATCCACTGCTGATGAAGTTACATATTACATCATTCATGACATGGTCAGTGGCAATTGCAAAAAACAACAAGTGATGGACTGAATGTGGATCAATGTCACACACTCCCCCAGTCAAAAGATCTGGGCCCAAATCCATCGTTTTTTTGCACTCCACACCACCCTGGGTCAGATAATGGCTTTATGCAAATCAGCTCTGACCCTGTTGCCCCATGGGAACAGTCCAGTCCGAACTACAACAGCCATATCTTTCCCAGACCGGAATCAAGCATCCGAGGACCAGACCGGTTTCGAGGTAACACCTCTCTTCAGCCCGGCTAGCTTGACTCCAAGTGGTGTGGAGTGCCTGGGACCCACGTCTGGGCATCCCCAGCGCACTTAGGGCGGCAATTGCAAAAAACAACAAGTGATGGACTGAATGTGGATCAATGTCACACACTCCCCCAATCAAAAGATCTGGGCCCAAATCCATCGTTTTTTTGCACTCCACACCACCCTGGGTCAGATAATGGCTTTATGCAAATCAGCTCTGACCCTGTTGCCCCATGGGAACAGTCCAGTCCGAACTACAACAGCCATATCTTTCCCAGACCGGAATCAAGCATCCGAGGACCGGACCGGTTTCGAGGTAACACCTCTCTTCAGCCCGGCTAGCTTGACTCCAAGTGGTGTGGAGTGCCTGGGACCCACGTCTGGGCATCCCCAGCGCACTTAGGGCGGCAATTGCAAAAAACAACAAGTGATGGACTGAATGTGGATCAATGTCACACACTCCCCCAGTCAAAAGATCTGGGCCCAAATCCATCGTTTTTTTGCACTCCACACCACCCTGGGTCAGATAATGGCTTTATGCAAATCAGCTCTGACCCTGTTGCCCCATGGGAACAGTCCAGTCCGAACTACAATAGCCATATCTTTCCCAGACCGGAATCAAGCATCCGAGGACCGGACCGGTTTCGAGGTAACACCTCTCTTCAGCCCGGCTAGCTTGACTCCAAGTGGTGTGGAGTGCCTGGGACCCACGTCTGGGCATCCCCAGCGCACTTAGGGCGGCAATTGCAAAAAACAACAAGTGATGGACTGAATGTGGATCAATGTCACACACTCCCCCAGTCAAAAGATCTGGGCCCAAATCCATCGTTTTTTTGCACTCCACACCAATGGTCAGTGGCATCACTGATGACATCTCAAATGACATCACTGATGACATCATCCAGTGAATGTGGTTTGCTTCGTTATTTAAATATGCATTATATATATAGCAATTTGCATTGAAGAATGAGTGGATATATAAAATTTAATATTTGGATGGAGGATTTAGTAGCAGTGTAATTGACTGTTTACTTTACAAATATATAGTGTCTCACTAAATATAGTGGATAGTGACTAAACTCTTTGAATATCTGTATCACTTTGTCAGTTGTTGTGTAAACTGGTTCTCCAGTTGGTTACTAGCTATGTGAAAGTCTGTATTAGTTATTGATTAGTTAGCTGAGTATTTGTATGGGAGAGTGAATGTGTGTGTGGTTCGGTGGGGGGTGTGTTACTGCCCAAAGATGTGTGAATAGTTGATTCACTAGATATATGAAGTTAAAACTACATGTTCTAACAGTTGTTTGGATGAGTGAATATCTTTATGGGTGTGGTGATGAGCAAATATATTTCTCAATGGTACATGTCCAACAAACTAGAAAAATAAAAGGCAGTGTATGTGTCAGTTGTTATATATTAATAAGTATACATAAGACTCAATGATTGTATGAGTGACTGTATGGATAACTTTATACTTGTAATAATGATTTTATAATTCACTAAGTATGACTTACTATCTAAATGAATAGATGAAGTTGTGTTTGTATAAGTGTGTAGCTAAGTAAATATGTAAGTATGATCCATTGTTTGCATAAGTGAGTAGGATGAATTCATATGTGAATAGAATGTGTGCTGGTGTGTAATGTCGATTTAGGTGTATAAGTATTTTTGATAGTGTTCTATTGTTCATTGACAGCATGTATGAGTGAATCTACAGGTAAGTGATTAGATGTGTGTATACATCTAAAATCACTGAGTGGGTTTTTAGATACTTGTATTGCTGTAACAATGGATTCAAATATGATACTCTTTATTTTACAAAGAGTGATGAAAGATTTTACTAGTGTATGAAAAGGTGTATGTGATTGTCACGTGGATGATGTCATCAGTGATGTCATTTGAGATGTCATCAGTGATGTCACTGACCATGTCATGAAGGATGTAATATGTGACATCATCAGCAGTGGATTGCGGGTGCGCGAAATATAGTTAGAACAACTAACTATATAGGAGCAATTTCAATGGTTTTGTATGACTGAAATGTCCAGCTAATGTAACACCCCTAAAACTTATAGTTTTTTTAGTGAATTTTAAAGGTTTTTTAAATGCTAATTCCTAACTATATAAGGCCTGAAACCTATGGTTTTTTTCAGTGAATTTCAAAGGTTTTTTAAATGCTAATTCCTAACTATATAAGGCCTGAAACCAATGTTTTTTTCAGTAAATTTGCAAGGTTTTTTAAATGCTAATTCCTAACTATATAAGGCCTGAAACCTATGTTTTTTTCAGTAAATTTCAAAGTTTTTTTTAATGCGAATTCCTAACTATATAAGACCTGAAAGCCCACCAGGAATCTCCAGTATGCGCCAGGGGACTGCATTGCAGAGAGGTGTAATGAAGCCACGCCCATTTTTACACCTCTCTGCAACGCAGCCCCCGTGCATGTTTGAAGAGGGGGAACTAATTCCCCTTGCATACTGGGGCCCCTGGGGGCCAACTAGCCCACCTGGAACCTCCAGTATGCACCAGGGGGCTGCATTGCAGAGGTGTAAAGAGACTATGCCCCTTGTTACACCTCTCTGCAATGCAGCCCCCTGGCGCGTTTGCAGAGGGGGAACTAATTCCCCTTACATACTGGGGGTCCCTGTGGGCCAACTAGCCCACCAGGAGCCTCCAGTATGCACCAGGGGGCTGCATTGAAGAGAGGTGTAATGAGGCCACACCCTTTTTTACACCTCTCTGCAACGCAGCCCCCGTGCATGTTTGCAGAGGGGGAACTAATTCCCCTTGCATACTGGGGGTCCCTGGGGGCCAACTAGCCCACCTGGAACCTCCAGTATGCGCCAGGGGGCTGCATTGCACAGAGGTGTAATGAGGCAATGCCTCTTTTTACACCTCTCTGCAATGCAGGCCACTGGCGCGTTTGCAGAGGGGGGACTAATTCCCCTTACATACTGGGGGTCCCTGGGTCATATCTGCCCAAACGCCGAAATTCCGAACAATTGAAAATGACTTTTCTTGAGAAACATTTGGATTTGGATTATCATGTCCTATACTTTGGAATTTTTGAAAGACTGACTTTGAGGATGCTATAAATTACTCAAGTCTGCCCGAACATCTCGTCTAACATTTGGAAGAAATATCTAGTTAGATGACAACAGGATACCGACATAACTTGAAGGAAATAAGAACGCCCTGAAGAAGTTCTGTTGTACACAGCCCCCTTAAAATAAAATATTTTAAAAAACGGGATCGAGAGGAGGCCACGCCCCCTCCCTGCACCTCTCTGCAAACGCACCCCCTGGCACATTTGCAGAGGTGGAACTACTTCCACTTGCATACTGGGGGTCCCTGGGGGCCCATTAGCCCACCAGGAACCTCCAGTATGCGCCAGGGGGCTCCCTTGCAGAGAGGTGTAATGAGGCCAAGCCCCTTTTTCACCTCTGTGCAATGCAGCCCCCTGGCGCATACTGGAGGTTCCTGGTGGGCTAGTTGGCCCCCAGGGACCCCCAGTATGTAAGGGGAATTAGTTCCCCCTCTGAAAAAGCACCAGGGAGCTGCGTTGCAGAGAGGGTAGAAAGTGGCACCTCTCTGCAGCACAGCCCCCTGGCGCATACTGGAGGTTCCTGGTTGGTTAGTTGGCCCCCAGGGACCCTCAATATGCAAGGAGAATTAGTTCCCCCTCTAGAACCGCGCCAGTGGGCCAGGGGGCTGTGTTGCAGAGAGGTGTAATGCGGTCATGTCCCTTTTTACACCTCTCTGCAACGCAGCCCCCTGGAGCATACTGGAGGTTTCTGGTGGGATAGTTGGCCCCCAGGGACACCCAGTATGCAAGGGGACTTAATCCCCCAACTCAAAAGACGCTACAGTGTGCGTTTGCACAGTGGTGAAGGTAGGGGGTGGGTTTGAGGTGATGTGAGTGCCCTGTGGCACGTTTTAAGTTGGGGAATTAATTGTTCTTCAATCCAGAGGTCCCCTAGGGGGCAACTAGTCCAACAGGTACCTCCAGTAAATACCACCGAGCTGTGTTGCAGAGTGTTGTAAAAAGGGCCCGTGCCCTCTGAACACCTGTCTGCAACGCAGCTCAATGGCGCACACTGGAGGTACCTGATGGGCTAGTTGGCTCACAAGGGACCTCAGGATTGAAGAGGAATGAATTCCCCAACCTAAAACGCGCCACAGGACGTGTTTGCACACATGCTACCTCAGGCCCCGCCCCCTTCCTTCACTATTGAGCAAAATATTCCTGTAAAATCAGCTGAACTACGAATTCCGATTTAATCACCTGTTATCACAAGAGACGTTAGTGCTGCATCTTTGAGCGCACTACTGATCCTGAAAAGTAATTCTAACCATACTTACTGTAACTTGAAATTCCTTCCATAGGCTAACATTGACTAGTTTCACTTGGAAATTTTTCTAAGTGTGGAGTTTTGGAACTTTAAAAAATTCCCCAAAAATCAGCCAAACTACGAATTCTGATTTACTCACCTGTTATCAGGAGAGTCCTCAGTGCTGCATCTTTTAGCCCACTACTGATCCTGAAAAGTATTTCTAATCGTAGTTACAGTAACTTGAATGTTCTTCCTCAATAGTGATGTCTCTACTACTCACTCTCTACTACTCTCTCTCTACTACTTACTCTTTAGTGATGTCATCAGTGATGTCATTTGAGATGTCATCAGTGATGTCACTGACCATGTCATGAATGATGTAATATGTGACATCATCAGCAGTGGATTGCGGGTGCGCGAAATATAGTTAGTACAACTAACTATATAGGAGCAATTTCAATGGTTTTGTATGAGTGGAATGTCCAGCTAACTATAACACCCTAAAAGTTATAGTTTTTTGAGTGAATTTTAAAGGTTTTTTAAATGCTAATTCCTAACTATATAAGGCCTGAAACCTATGTTTTTTTCAGTGAATATATATATATATTCCAAACGTAGTTTTTCGGCATGTCAAGCCACCAAGGACGGCGGGCAAACACGGCCGGGACGCCACTTCCAATTTATGTAGCGAAAGCCAGTTTCAGAGAAATAAAACTCACTGGTGCCGTGGCCTCGATAAGCAGTAGACTTTATTCAAAGCAAACGGGTGCCCAATGCGTTTCGGAGTTACCTCACTCCTTGTTCACAGGTAAAGTTTTACAAGTGCCATTGACATTTAAAGATACAGAGTTCCTATTAGTCATAGACATGGAAAACATATGTTTATCAAACTGGTTTTGTATCATCAAGATTATAAAGTTTGCAGTGATTTCAAAATATATATATATATGTCCTCTAAAAGACTGTAAATACTAAATCAGTCTCATGTTTTATGAAGGCTGTTTCTATGTTAATCCTGCTGAGTGGACTCTAACTTCCAATTTCTTCCTTAAATTGTATTTTTTCTCTTTTCTGTCAGACCTATGAACCATTGAAACTGGACTTAAGGCCAGATTTACTAACATTAGGAATACATATTTCCCTATTGCAAATACACCCAGATTGCAATTAGGAAATTGGTATTTCTAATGTTGATATCAGAGTGAGACACAAATTGACATACCTCATGAATTATCAGTAAGAAAGGTGGAACCAATACCATCACAGGGATGGTGGTCTGCTGAGGTCATCAGACCACCATTTCTATGATTCATTTGAAAAAAAACAGTCTTTATTTTTCTTCTAATGCAAACCATTTTACTTAAAGGACAAATGGATGCATGTAATATGAAAAAATGAAACAGTAGACAGTGGTCCGTGGAACCATTGCTTGCTCTTAAAAAATATTTTGTTTACATTCTCAAAGGAGAAGGTGCTCCTTGTGGACCCATTCCTCTTTGTGGAAGTATTAACGTTTTGTGATCAGAATTCATTTGCAATACAGAAATACATAAGATATTGATTCAGTATTTGAAAGTGACGTCCTAAACATGTCCCTTCCAAATACTGAATCACTAACACAAGTTGCGATTTGGTAACATATTACTGAATTTCAATTTGTGCTTTTGTACTTTTAAAAAGTATTTTTTTGGTCTCAAAGGGCCAGATTCTATAAATCAGGCCATTTCCAATTACGCAAATTCTTTGTACATCTTCTTTGTACATCTGGGCCTTGGTGTTTCCCTACAAAACCTCTAGATTAAGAAAATAAATAGACTATCAAATAACTCATTGTTGAAATATCACTGGGCAGATCTACCCAGATATTTTTCCAAACATCACTCTGTGATCAAGCAATGCACTCAGTATCTCTGTTATTGCTTCTGCATGATGAGAACAGATTCAACTATGCCCTGCCACACCTTCAACACATAGTGCATGACCACAGCCCTTGGCTCTTTGTAACCATGCTCTGCCATGCCTTCCTCTTCAATAAGTTGAGTATGGCACTGTCCACTGGTTAGCCCCAGTTATTGCCATCATGACCAACTCCTGCAACACCTCTCACTTCACTCTGACCGGTCTGCCCAGTGCCAGCATCCAACGCTCTTCAACAGGGGCGGTGTGGTCTCTACCACTGATGTCCATCTTGTATAAATAGCACATTCATTGCCTCAAACCCAGTGCAGCAGCTCTTTCCCTGCATGCTCTGTCTACATGACTAAACTGGACAATATAGTTACCATGTGGTGCATTGATTTGGAACCTTTATGACCTATGACCCACCAAAAAGGCTTTAATCACAACCTCCAGTGCAACAATGAAAGTAGCAGCTTAGTCAGGACCCTACTCTAGGTATTATTGCAATGTGTGGTTATTTATTCGCTGTGTCCTCTTTCCATTTCTCTGGCTTCTTCCAGTTGCATCATTACATGAGGGATCTTCATTTTAAAACTACCTCTGGGGATGAAATCTACTTCGATGATCGAGGGGATCCGCCAACGCACTTTCACATTTTTAGCTGGCATTACCTTGGTTGGGGTAATTCTACAAGAATCAAAGTGGGAAGCTTCCATCGAAGCCCTTCCGGGGAGGAACAGCTCACCATTGATGACCGAGCCATTCTTTGGCACCCCGACTTTAAGCAGGTAATGACTCCTGTCTGAATTGGGAACAGACTTGGAAAAAAGGTGAGAACCATATGGATGTGCAAGAATAAGAATAATCAACAGAGAAGTAATTGTTGCCTCATTTTGAGTTTGTATCAGCAGGTGAATCACAATCTATCACGGTTCAGTTGCCCCACTTAACTCTCAGGGACATATTTACAAGCCCCTAGCGCCACTGGAATGTCACTTTCTTTCATGCTCCAGTGGTGCTCCGTGTACGCCCATATTTAGAAGGCGGCGCTAAGCCACTTTGCATGGATTGACAGTGACTTGCTAATCTGGCCGTCCCCAACACAGTTTTCTGCAGCAAAGGGACGTGCAATGGGTGTTGCTGTGGGCGTTCCCAGCAACACCCAGGGCTTTTTGACACCGCCCCAGATGTACAAGGATCTGTAAATCTGAGGCAGCGCCAAAAATGTGCCTTTCAAAAGGAGGACGTAATGTGGTGTAATCATACAAATCCTAATTTTTGCTCTTTCTATGGACCTCATGTACTATATAATATTTTGATGCACTGCAGCCCAGCAAGACTTCCTGCTAGGAATGTGCAGTATCTGTGAGGGTGCCTGCGTTGATGCATGTCATCCCATTGTGCACCAGTGCAGGGGAGAAGGACAGGAATGCACCACATCTTGTAGATATTGCGCATTCTTACCCTTTTCTTTTGACGCACGGCAGCGCAGCAGGAAGGCTTGCTGTGCTGCAGTGTGTCAATCTATGGTAAATGAGGCTCATAGAAAGAGGTCAAACAATGTGAGTTTTCTACCGGTAGAGCCTAAATGTTCTCAAGTGGCAGAAACCTTTAACCTGATAGCTTGTCTTCCACTTGACCGCCAGCTTACAGTAGCAAATGCCTGGGCTGTATTGGGCAGAATGAAGGTCACAATGTTTGGGCTACCATGTCAGGCTTGGCGACCCATGGCAGGGAAATTGTCAAATGATGCCCACACTCAAGGACAAAATTCCGCAAATTCCAGGACCATTTACTTTATTGTTTTTCATGAAAAAACTCATGAACTATATTATAATATAAAACACAAAAGTTTGTATCTTGCAAGTTCTTATGCCTTCAAAGCAAACACCACTGCAGTGTATGTATGTATGTATAGGTATTCTTATATAGCGCGTATCTGTCACCCGACGGGCATCCTGGCGCTTAGACTATCCTGATGCAGTACACATACAATACATGGTTACACTACCCTGGGAAACAGGTGAGTTTTCAAAGTTTTTTTTAAATAGAGTAAGGTTTTCCAAGCCTCTCAGTCCCAAGGGGAGAGAGTTCCACAGTTTTGCAGCCGCAAATCTAAAGCATCTACCCCCCGTCCGGGACCTCAAAATCCTAGGCACAACCACCAGGTGGGAGGAAGCTGACCGAAGCGGTCTAGATGGAGTGTACCAGGAGAAGAGGTCACGCAGAGGAGGCGGACCCTGCCCATGTAGGGCCCTAAACACCAGGCATAATGCCTTGAACTCAATGCGCTGGGGGACTGGCAACCAATGAAGGTCTCGTAGAGCCTTGGTAGAGGAGTCCGCGCGGCGGCGTGAAAGTGACAATTTAGCAGCAAAGTTCTGCAGCCGCTGTAATTTTCCGACCAAATTGGCCGGCGCTCCCAGGAGTAGTGCGTTGCAGTAGTCAACTCGACTTAATATTATGCTCCGCACTACCTCTGGTCTTACCTGGGGCGGAAGTAGGGGCAAGATCTTGCGCAGCGAGCAGAGCAGTGCCATACAGGTGGACACTGTGCGATTTACAGAGGCATCAAGCTGCAGATTAGTACTAAACACTACTCCCAGATTGCGGACTGACTCTACGGGCGCAGTGGCACCCTGAAAATCTAGAGGCCAAAAATCTGGCGGCAGAGGTCTAGGGACGCGGTCCAGGGAGCAGTGCAGCACCTCCGTTTTTGCACAGTTGAACTGCAGGGAGTTGTTACCCAGCCACTCTGCCGTGGTGTTCATACAGCAATGAAAAGCCTCCAGGGACACTCCATCCTTGCCCTCAAGGGAAAAGATGAGCTGGGTGTCATCAGCGTAGTTGGTGACCGTGATGCCAAAGGATTTAATCAACTTGATCAGGGGGCGGAGGTAGAGATTGAAAAGGATAGGGCTTATGGCTGACCCTTGAGGTACGCCCTGGCCAACCCTTCTGATGTTAGATTTAAAGGGTGGGATGGCCACTTGCTGATGTCTATGATCGAGATAGGACTTCAGCCATTCAAGGGCCAGGCCAGATACGCCCGCCTCCGCCAATCTCCTGATCAATATTGTATGGCTGACCGTGTCGAACGCGGCCGACATGTCGAGCAGCACCAAAAAGGTCGCTCGACCCTGATCGGCCCGCGTTCGCAGATCGTCAAGGACGGTCACCAAAGCTGCCTCAGTCCCGTGCGCTGGTCTGAAGCCAAACTGGGCCACATCCAAACAGTTGTTGACCTCAAGAAAGTTGGAAAGGTGTTTTGTGGCCCATTTCTCATGAATCTTAATAGGAAATGGCAACAGAGAGATCGGTCTGTAATTGGCTGGACAGGCAGGGTCCAAGTTTTCCTTTTTGAGGAGAGGACAGACAACCGCTAGTTTCCAGCTATCTGGGACCTGCGCCGAGCTGAGGGATTGGCAGCAGATGGAATAAAGAGGTGGAAACAATTCTTCCCGGCACAGCTTCCAAAATTTTGGTGGCAACGGGTCGGACGGTGAGCCAGAGGATATGCCATCGCCCAGTGCGCAAAAATCGTCATACGAACGTAGGGGCAAGGTATTCAATTCCGCCGGCGTAGCGCCCTCTTCCACCATCTTGACGCAGTTGGAAAAATGCCCAGTCTGATCCGATGTCAAAGCAAGCTTGTTTAAGATGGTAACAATCTTGTCCTCAAAGGCCTGTGCCAGCAGGTCACAGAGAGCTTGAGAGGCAGGTACAATGTTTTTTGTACAGGCTGGATGGGCCAGATCCTTTACGACCTTGAATAGTGTCTGAGACTTATTTGTCGCGGCCTGCAGAAGTTCTTCCAAATGTCTGGCCTTCGCCACTTTAATCTGGGCTTTATAGATCGCCAGCGTTTGTTTAAAGCGTGCTCTGCATGGTTCCAGATACTGTTTCCTCCAAGCACGCTCAGCTTGTCTACATTGAAGCTTAAGCTGCCGGAGTTCCTCTGAATACCATGGCATTGCCAGGTTTGACTTGGCTCTAATTTTACGCATAGGCGCTAGAGAGTCCAGAGAGGCCGATATCTGTCGGCAGAGTTTCTCATAGCTCCTATCCACCGTCTCTCCCAGTACAAAGCCCTCCAACAATAGCCTAGGGGGTGCGGGCGACACAAGAAGTCTAGACCATTGTCTACCCATTCTGGTGCCTCCCACGTTGCCCCTGGCCGCCTTGCTAGCAGGACAAGAAAGGGAGAAAAGGTGGATGCTCTGAAGGCTTAGAGGTCCCCACCAGGAATGCGGGGGTCTCAAAAGCAAGTGGCAGCACTTTATCAGAGGAGCAGAGAGTGTAGCCTTTGCTGACCCCATGGGTAAGCACATTTTCCACCACAGTCTAAATGCCAGTTGTCATGAGAGCAGGATGGACCACATGCTGATGACGTTGCTAATATAATCAAGTTTACTAACCACGTACAATGGTTGTCGTTAACAAAATAATACACTAGGGGGCATATTACCAAGGGCCAATATCGCCGCTTTAGCTGGACTTTTTCCCACTAATGCAGCGATAATTTTATCGCCCTATTACCTAACTGTCGCTAACACCAGTTAGCGACAGCTTGTAGGCGATTGCGGGCATTTAGGGGCCCACTTTGCATGTCAGCGATAATTATCGCTAATGACATGCAAAATGGGCGTGCCAAGATGTTAGCGACTGAAAACAGTTGCTAATATCGCTATCTCCTATTACCTACAAAGACGTAGTTTTGGAAATATTCGCGCTAAGCGCGAATATCTCCAAAAGCTAACACCTGCCCAGACCAGTTCTTAGCCATGTTATCCAATGGGAGGTGGATAACATGGCTAAAAGCATTGTCACGATAATGTGTGAATATCACTGTATTTCCAGCAATATTCACGCATTTCGAATGATTTTTATCGTTTCTGAGATAAACCTTGATGATAGCAAGGTATCTCAGCGATAAAAATCATTGTAGCGCGGCGATAAAATTATTCCCGTTTACCCTCCTTAGCGATAAATATCGTTATTGCTAGGTAATATGCCCCTAAGTGCCACAAGTACAACCAATTCATGTTGTGACTCTCAAAACACAATTTGCAAGTTGCTAAATAAAAAGTATTGTGTATCAGACACATCTAGCAATTCCCAGTGGGATTGCAGTGACCTATCTCATCCATTTTCATGAGGTAGGTTGCAATTTGTGACCCATTGGGCATGGCCTGTGATCACAGGGATGGTGGGCTACTAGGGTCAGCCGACCACCATGAGTGTGGTTGCTTTATAAATAAAGCAATATTCTTTGGGGCAGATTTATGAAGGCCTTGCGCCGCCGGTGCGTCATTTTTAACATGGGAAAAAGTGACGCACCGGTGGCGCAAGGCCTTCATAAATCTGCCCCTTTATATTTAAATACAGCCCATTTTCCCTTAAGGAAAACAGGATGCATTTAAAAAAGAAAACCAAACAGTGTCCTTTTGCTTTTAGAGTAGGCAGTGGTCCGTGGGACTACTGCCTGCTATTAAGAATATAAATGTGCTACGATTCACTAGGGGGAAGGGGTCCCCTTACTGTTTGCTACTGGCTAGCCACCTACTTGAAGTAGGCAGTAAACTGAAATATTTTGCAGTCGCAGAACAAGTGTACATAGTGGAGTAGTGTGGCTCACTGGTTAGAAGCAGCAGGCCTGAGAGCAGAAGTCAGCCCGGGACCAGGGTTCAATTCCCGACGCGGCAGGGTCGTGGACCTTGGTCAGCAGACTCGATAATTCTCGCTTCAGTGCTTACTCTAATCAGGGGTTCCACTCGGCAACTCTGGGCATTAGCTTGCCTAATCTCCACAACGGCCCCACCAATTCCATGGATGCCTGGCTCCACCTTGGGGACTCCCAGCAAGGGACCATCCCACAGGGAAAGCCAGGACGGGTTCCCCAGAGTTATACAGCGCCGGGACGCCCCGTTGCTGGGGCAGCTGTGCGCTTTACAAGTATACTACATTTACATTTACATTTACATACCCCTGAGACCCATTTTTAAGATGGGACACCCTTGGCACGCTCCTTCCTAATAGCAACTAGCAAACCCTATTTTCCAAGTCAGAAATAGGTTACTGACTTGAAAAATAGGGTTGGTACATGGCAAAAGCCATTTCAGCGGTGGCAAATGGGCCGGATCTCCATTTGCAACAGTTAAAAATGCTCGTATATGTGCCAACTTCTAGTCCTTGCAAATTACTCTTTCAATGAGCCATTTGTAACTGCATACAAATAAACTTAATTACTTAATTTTAAGCTTCAACTATGATTTTTAATGCTTAGCTAATATTTGAGAAACAATTCCTGGGCTATATCTTTAGCTGTCAAGCTTGTGTTTTATGCCAAATATCCAACAATTTGATGGGTGCAGGGAGAGCCCGGACCAGGGTGGGTCTGCTCAGTTTTTTTCAGAGATTCCCCCAAGGAACCAGATCCTCAAATGTTTAGGACACAACAAATTCTTGTAGTTGGAGATTTGGGGGGTTAGAAATTGAGAGTGCATAAGAATCATACTCTTCCTGTGTTTAGGTGATGGCACGAGGATAAGGTCCAGCAACGATCCTATGCGCTATGTGACTGGGAGTAGCAGCTTTATGTTCTGTGCATTCTCTAGAATAGTAGGTGCTGATGGGACTGCTCACTGGCACATCCGGGTAGAAGTCTTACAGATTAAATACAGAGGTGCAGTAGTCTGGTTGACTTCTCACAAGATCTGAGTGGACTGAGACAATGTGGCTCCATGCCTCAAAGACCAACCAATCAGCAACTCCTTATTAAAACACAAAGTTGAGCTCAGCATCTGGGTTGGATGCCAGGCAGCAGCTTTGTCCAAATAAAACAGGGTGGCGAGCCGTGTGGTCATACTAAACATAAACAATAACTACTGCTCTTTGAAATAGAGATGCATGTTATGATATGTTATGATAAGGTTTTGTTATGCTATGTTATGTTATGTTCATCTGTGTAGTACACTAATCACCCATGAGGGTACTGAGGCGCTTGAGCAGACATGTAGGCATGTAGTCCCTGTGGTTTTATTCAAGGTCATAAATGCAAAACAGGGGGTACGTGTTCCTATAGGAAGAAACAATATCAAATATAAAGTGTATATATTAAGAAGAGGGTCTTCCCACATGGAAGTCTGAGCCCTCAAACACCCAGATGGGTATCATGATTCATCATGGGGCTTTGCTCCTCGTGGGGCCAGGGCTGCAATTACGCACAGGCATGACTAGAGGGCTACTTGGAATTAATCTTATGTTTAAGCCGTATAGGTGAGGGGAGGTCTATAAATCTAGGGTTGAGTGTATGTGTGTGGTGGTGGGCCTCAGCAAGGCCTACCAGTGCTAGGGGTTCGCCCTTCTCTGCACAAGTCCCCAGACCAATAGGATAGACGTTGACACAGGAACTGTAATAGAAACAAAAGCTTTATTAAACGTCATGAGGTGGAACTACATTCACACACCACCCTTCGGCAATGTATGAAGTAGCACACTGAATGGAAGGAGCTTTGTCCTTTTATACCCACACAGGGGCTCAAAAGAAGGCGGTAAAAGTACAAAATGCAGGTTTTAGGTACATATAAGTTCATACAAAAAGTGCACAGTCAACAAGTGGGAGGAGCTAACAGCTGCTAATTCAAGTAAACACATCCTGACAGTTACAGACTAGAAGCAGCTGCATGGACAGTTGCAAGCTCAACTGTGCATGTGTGAAGCAGAAGAAGCTAAATATAACCTGTCTCTAGGCAGTTTCCAGGAAGAAACAACAGCAAGGTAGGACAGAGCACATGTTACGCACGTGGTAGCACATGGCAGACAAGATGGCTGCCAAAAATACAAAATGGCTTCCGAAATACAGGATGGCTTCCAAAACACAAAGATGGCTTCAGCTGATGCTAACCCAGATCGGGGGCCAATTTACAACAGACAACCCTTTTAGCATTAGCTGAAGACATTCGTTCATCTGGGGTAATCTAAATATGCAACCTGTACGTCAATGCTCATCAGTTCAGCGACTTCTTTATTTGGCATTTGTTGCGCTTTCATTTCTGCAACATTTCTTTTAGCAGGTGTACAAGCAGTGATGCAAATGGAGCACAGCATGGGACCACATTGTATACATATATAGCATGTAAACAGTATCACCAGTAGTACACATAGAACAGTCAGTAGGTTCCAGCCCCAAGTAACAAGGAGTGTCCACAACCAGTTCAAAAATGTCCATGTACCAGTCTATGGGTGAATCTCTGCAGCAATCGTATGCAATTTAGAGATTGCATCATATACTGAAGGTGAGTGATCTGCAATGAAAACACAACAGCTGCTGCCAATGATGCGACATGCACTACCTCAATCAGCCAAAATCATATCAAGTACCATACGATTTTGGAGTACTATAATCCTCGCAACTTGCAGCTCTTCTGTAATGTTCCCATGTGCCATAGCTGTCTGGTTGGTAACAGCTTCCACAACACGAGCCAATCGGCTTATCTTTCTGATGTTCAATGTAGCACCCACAAAGAAAAAAAAAGCCCTAGTTAAAGTCGACATGTTGTTGTAAAGTGGTGTCAGTTTGGTCAACTCCATCCATAATTATTTACCTCTTCTTTCTTTTCTTGGAAAAGTCATTGTATCATTTTAAGTCCCTGTGATAAGATGCAGGCGCCAGAAACACAGGGTCCAATAGAAAGGACACATAGCAGACCCCTGACCACCCAACAGGTAGTTGATAATATCACTTGTTACCACAGACGAAATACGTATTATCCGATGAAATGAAGCTGCTGTTATTGGTACCTTCAATTGTCAAAATCATAGTACATTAATTTCTCCCCACTGGAATTCTCCCAACACTACTTATACATAAGTCTGCTTTGGCTCTAGTTACAGAAATGACAAAAGGTCCATAGATCTTCATAGTCCTCATATTCGTGAATACATATGGTGCAGAAACATTGTCAGGTTGGTACTCCTCTCATTCCTATTTAGTTCCTCTAGCCTGAGGGTAACCATTCTCATCAGGATAACACTCTTTATTAAGGTGATAATTGATCCATCCTACTGTCATCCTTGCAAAGTTGGCCCTCTCAGAGGCAAACAAAAGTGCAAACCAGGCTTGACAAGAACCATTATGTGAGAATGGAAGAGGAAAAAAGGTGTTCCTCCTTTCTTTTGGTGAACAGGTATCATCCCACACACCCAACAGTCGGTAGTATTCGTGGCATTATGATTACGATGCAACATCTGGATGAATGTGTTGTTTAAGTAGGATTGCCGATGCTTCTGCTCATGGTAGGGAAGCGTGAAATAGTAGTGCTCAACTGGTACTGGAGTAGTGGCGATCAAAATCTTTCAAACAGGAGCCACCTTCTCAACATACCAGGTAATTGCTGCCATAACCACCATAGCACCAACAAACACTACAGCACAAATTATTTTCTTATAACATATATTAGCAACTTCTGATCTCTCGGCAGACATTATCACTTTGTTGTCAAAAACAATCGTTGGAGCTCTAATCCCTGGGCAGCCATTGATTTCTTCACCGAGGGTCAAGACGGGTGTCACTTCGCAGGACTGATCCCCCCCTTGCCACATCGGCACTCTGTTTCACCAACCCAGGGAGGTGGCTCAAAGAGTGCTTTTCAACAATGCAGGCTCTTGCCTTGGTCTCAGTTGGTATCGCGATGCTCCAGTCATCGTGTGGGCAGCTGCAAGCTCAACTAAGCATGTGTGAAGCAGAAGAAGCTAAATATAAGTTGTCTCCAGGCAGATTTCAAGGAGAGTGAACAGCAAGGTAGGACAGAGCACATGGAATGCACGTGGTAGCACAGGGCAATCAAGATGGCTGCCAGAAATACAAAATGGTTTACACAAAGCGGATAAGATAGCCTCTGAATACAGGATGGCTTCTGCTAATGCTAACCTAATCGCTGCCAATTTACAACACTAGCTCAGCCGACACCTAAGGAAACCTAGCAAACCTGTCAATTTTGCAATACTAGAGATCAAGGAGAATCCACGGAGGGGTGATTTGTGTGACTCTCTCCATGTTTTTCTACCCATAAGCCCTTGCAGACATCAAACTCCGACTAAAAACATATTGTCCTCATCTTTCTGTAATGGAAAGTTCTAGAATCTGCTGGAAGCAACTACTTTCCTACCATCTACCATTTAACCAAAAATCCCAATAAAAATGGTACCTAATTGTTATGCTAGGGCTAGTTATCTGTGACACAAACGGCCCCAAAACACAACATGGGCATGTCACTTTTTTCCACTGAAAGCGGACTCGTTTTTTTGCAATCTGCCTAGCCATGGATGTTGGGCACTAGCTCAACCAGCACAAAGGGAAACAGCAATACTGTACATTTTTGCAAACTGTACCCCTAGGATAATTCATTGTTGGGTGACCTGTTTAACTCTCACCAGGTTTTCTTACACACAAGCCCCATAATTATGTTTATTGAATTTATTCTAAAAAACAATACAGAAAATATTAAAATATTGCTGTATATTGAGTCACATTCATATTCATAGCAATGTTGTTACCGTTTGTGGTACCTTACTCTGTTGAACCAAGAAGGAAAAGGGAGAGAGAGAGGTAAGTGGGGAGGAGAGGAAGAAGTGAAGGAAAGGAAGAAGGAAGGGTGGAAGGAAGAAGGGGGTGGGGCGCCACTAACTCAATAATAACTAAGGGGGTCATTTAGATGGCGGTCATCCTGTTGTGGATTGAGACTGCCCGCCATTGGTGCGGGTGTCCCGTTGCTGACATTAGGATGCGCTTGACACACTGGCGGGCGCATCCTGCATTCCTGACATTGCGGCGGGCGGTGCTCTCAGCTCCGCCCGCCGCAATGCCAGTAATGCATGTTGTGCACTTCCATGCACAACATGCAGGCACCGCGCAGTGCCTGCCATGTTGTGCATTGAACTGCCATTTGCACCCCACACCTCCCAGAATACCTGGGGCCCGCAACAAGTCCTCACAAGAGATTCCTGCATGCCTTTCCATGGCGGCACTGCCGCCATGGAAAGGCATGTGTCCGCCCCATCTTAATATGGATGGCGGTGTCTAGCAGACACCGCCACCATATTAAACTCTTTTCTGCCCGGTCGACTTGTCGACCGGGCGGAAAAGCGGCAGATGGTCTTTCCATCCGCCATGGTCCCCCACCATAGTAATATGGCGGGGGAAATGGGTGGCGGACGGGGAAGGATGATTGGTAGATCGCCACCACCATGCGGGTGGTGGCGATTCGCCCCCGACGTCCTAATGGGGCCCTAAGTGTATAATGACTTATAAAGTCCCTAGAAGTCTCTAGTTGTTGCCTCACGAACACTTTTGCAGGCATCATTTCCACCCAAGACTAACAGCTCAGAGTGACCAAAGGCTCCAGAGTGAATATTTCCAACAAAGCACCCTCTTCTGGGGAGGCAACAGTTGCATCACCTCTATTTCTATGTGCGTGCACAGGTATATCTCTAGATGGTACCAGGTATCTTTAGATCTAGATTTTGTAGGCATCAAGTTCCAATAAGTGGATAGCTGTTCCTGACATTAGGCAGCGTCTCGAAGTCATGTCACCTCAAGGGGCAGTGGCCGCCTTTCCCTGTGCTTCGGAACTTGTCACTTTACAAGGAGCAGTAGCATAGGTGTAAGTTTGCACATGTCCAATGGGACATCCATTACATTGCTTACTAATGCAGCCCTCGGCGAGTGGTCCAAAGTAAATCCTGTGATTGCCATAATAGCATCAAAAACCATCTGCCAGAATCTCTGCATGCCAGGTCAAACCCATGCAGGATGAAGGAAACAAGCACTAGGCACAGAACAATACACACAGCGCTCCTCATCAAGCAGGCCCATCTTATGTAGTCCAACAGGATTTCAGTATAGGTGATGCAGGAAATTAAAATGCACCCAGACACAGGTGATAGTTAGGGGAGAGGACATGATATTGAGAGCAGCAAATGTTCCCTTGCTCTTCCGTCAGAAGGCTCCCCAGATCTGCTTACCATTCCCAACGGACACGGGGATGACATACAGGTGTGGTAACCTGCATCTTTCTATAAAGCCTGTTGATTAATCTCCGCAGGAGGGGGTTGTAGGGCTGACTCATGGATTTGAAATGTGGGGGAGGCTTGAGGAAAGTATCGTGCACCAACTTAACTGCTGCCCTAAACTGGTTGTATGTACATATGTCTAGCAAGGTCACATTGGTTCCAAGGATGGCCGGCTGTGGCCCGACAAACATGCCTTCTGGGTATATATCTCCTATGGAAGTTAGCTGCAGAGAATTCAACCTTGAGCGGGTGCCAGCATTGCTCTTGTTTGGTAAGGAGCGGTGACCAATGAGTGGAGCCAAGAGAACACAAATGTTCTTAGTTGGGCTTGCTGAAGGAGGTGGTTCCAGGCCCAAACTGTGCATGCCATGGTGTCTATTCACACTAGTGTGTGTCTAAGGGTCAAAGATAGCACCATATGACGAGAGTATGGTGCTGCATGATCATGCTCATGCATTGTATGTGCCATGTACTCAATTGGAAAGAGCCAGTAGTGGGCAAGCATAGTGCAAATACATGTCAGGGGCACCTAGCCCTCCCTGCTCAAAGGGAAGCATCTACATTTCCCAGGCTATTTATGTGTATTAAATATTTATTGCTCAATTATTAAAAATCAATACAATCATGGAGATTAAAAACAGCAGATTTCTTAAAAGAGAGACGTCAAACATTTCGAACAGATACATTACAGATATTAAAATAACACGCCATACAGGACCACTGAAATCTCATGGAACTTCATTACATATTAGTATTCTGTTCACATCTTAATTATATCATTTCAAATTCTTTATTAGTGATAATGTCTCTATATAAGATAATACCTGCCACAACAACAATCATAGCTATCATACCAAGCCCGGTAATTAAAGTGCTGTTGTGCTGTCCCTTTGAACAAGCTATATTAGTGCAAACACATAGCAAAATATGAAATAGTAAATAGTAACTTAATGCACAAGGTACATCGGTGCCTAATCTCAGTATTGAACTGAGTCCGATTTAAACAACCTACCTGCTCCTATAGTACGGATGAAGCATCATCCTGGATCAATTCCTTCTCAACTATTAGGATGAACTTGACATAACGCACTGTTAGGTTATTGTAATGCCCTAAAAGGCATGCTATCATTCCTTGGTGGAACATTCTCAATCCTGTGTCCTTAAAAGCTGATTTTAACAGTTTATGCCTCTCTTGCGGCGATCTAGGTCATTTACATACAATATGCAGTAATGTTTCAGTGACATAGCCACATAGTCTACAGTGTTGTGATTGACAGTTTTTCACCCATCTTGGCGTCCCATCCTTTGTTGGATAGTGACCAAATCTTAACATGAGAAGTCTCTTCCTCACAACTGGTTTAAAATAAGTGGTTAGGTGTTGTTGGGAATCAAGTTCATTATACGTGTTAATAGTCTACCAGGCATGCTTTTTATGTACAATCGCCTACTGGTCAAATACAAATGATAACAGTTTTGTAGAAAGATTTAAAGTCTGTTATGAAACAATTTTATTTCCACCGAGATTTTCAAATGGTGTGGACTTAAAAGTGTTTAAAATCTCTGTTAAATATAATCTCCAGGTGCTGACTTACTCTTTCTTTTTTAGGTTGAGCCTGAGTCAGCGCGCATGCGCTTCTCCGGCAATCTGCTGTTGTAGAGTATGGAAGAGAAGCCCCGCCCACTCTCTGCCCATATTTGTCATTGGCTTCTGTGTTTGTCCTTCATATATGCAGGCTTCTGATTAAGTAATTGGTTTGTTAGTCCCACCTTTGTACCGCCTTTTCTTTATATGTATCCTGACATGGCTATTGGCCCCTTTACTTGGGTTGTTACACGGTACGTGTTATTCAGTCTTATAGGCAATATTTTCTTCATTGTTTTCTCTTCCTGCAAGCATGACGTGCTTTGCTTACATTCAGTGCCCTGCACCCTTGTTTTAACCTCCGTCTCCATTAGTACCCCGCCCTCCCTGGCCTCATTCCATCCCTGCTCATCTCTTCACTTTTCCACCTACCCCCCCCTCGTCGTTCTTAGGAAAAGCAAAAGTAAGTTCCCCAGCCCATTGGTTAACAAAGTGCTGCACCCCTTGTTACCGTGGTCCGGTGGCGGCTGACCCAAAGCTTGCATGCAATGATGTAAGTAAGTAATTAATTTGTACATGATTAATTAAAATCTTTACAAAACAATAAAACATTGCTATAAATTGTTAAAAATTTCATTTGTGCGCAATTTCCTCGGTTTCCAAGTTTGATTAATGTCAGTTTGTGATTGTCCATAAAATGTTTCAACAGTTGTCAAGCCCTCTTGTGTCTTTTTTCTGCTAAATCAAAAAACTTTTCGACCAGGCAGTTTAATTTTGCTTTGCTGGGGTTAAAGCACAGTTTAACAGCCTGCCTGCATGTCCGGAAGCCATGTAACTTAAAGGAGGGCCATAATAAATTGTACCTCAAGTCCTTTAGTTTAGGACAGATACATATAACATAGACGATGTCTTCCTTGTCAGCTTTACACAGGCGGCACTGCTGCATAAAGTTTTTTCTTACCCAGGGTGGTAAATGCGGGATTACCGGAATTACTCCAAGGCATAATTTTATTTACTTTTCTTTTGTTTTTATATTCATACCAATGTTGAGATATGCTTGTGGCTGAATTCTTCCATAGTCGTCGACCGTGATCCAACCATGTGCTCTTTTTGTTGATGCTTCCTTGTCCTCAAGAGAATTGATGATATGTGCTGATTTTTTTGCAACTTTTTTGAAAGACAAGAGGAGCAAGACCAGTATGTGTCACCACATACAGCTCGCACTCGAACCAAGTATCTAAGATGGTTAATAAGCATTGGAGAATACTAACCAGCGGGACGTTAGACCTAGAGAAACCATTATTTGCCCACAAGAGAGGTAAAAATCTTAAGGACATCCTAGTGCACACACCAGACCACCTAATAAACCCAACGAACAACCCAGGCTACAGGGAATCCAAGGACACAATCCTTGCGGCAATTGTAGTAGCTGCCACCTTACGAAAAAAAGCCTGGCTCTCACCTTTAGAAATGGAAGCAAGTGGGAACAACGCAATTTTACAAATTGCAACAGTAAGACCGTGGTGTACCTCATTACTTGTCCCTGTGGGTTAGAATACGTGGGCATGACCACCAGACCCATAAAAGTGAGAATTAACGAACACAAGAGTAATGTGAGATGTAGAAAATCCACAACGAAGATGGCAGCACATTACCTGGAGAGGCAGCACTGTGTCAATGAGCTACTTTGGACCATTATTAAACAGTTACCCTCTGAAACAGGCCTTTTTGAAAAGGAACAAAGATGGGTTTTCCGCTTGAGCACAGACACAGAAGGCCTCAATGAAGCCATACCATGGGGCCAACTGCGATAACATAATAACCTTCATGAGGTACCTGTGAACCTATGTGATCCTCTGCATCATCATGATCACTGGTATTTGGCTCAGGTTCATGTTAAAATAGCCATATTGCGCAATGACCAGCTGACATTGGCTTTTTCCTACTCTCCATAGCCATTTGCTTAATTAATAGCACTCAAAGGTGCTTCTTGGGCAGTAGTCTTTATTATGTACCTTTACTTTCACATTTATGCCCATTAAAATCTTTAATTCCTTTTTACAACCGGTACGCTGAAATTTCTGATCATGCTGAATGGAGCGTTTCACCAGTACTACAATAACTAACTTGCCGATCCACGATACCAACTGCGCATGTGCAACAGCATAGTCTCAGACCAGGGCGCTTACGCAATAGAACGCCGTTTTCTGAGCATGCACCAGAAACGAACACTGTTCAATGGCGCATTACCGGTGAACGATAAGTATAAAAGCCCGCTAATTGGTAATTTACAGGATACACCAGGGTATATAAAGCACAAGCCTTCCCCACAACGGCACAACCATCGGAGCCGCGTTGAGGGGAAGAAGGCAGATCGTCTCCTGCAAAACCGTGAGTTACCAGCATATCAGACATAAAGGAAGGGTTACCAGTGAATGTAAGTAGCGGAACCTTAACAAGGTTTTCTCATGCCCACAGATCACTGAACTTAGCATGATGGAACCCCCAATAATGCCCTAAAGGCTCATGACACAATGTAACCTAAAACACTAAGTAAGACAATTTATACCTTGTTGTTTTTCATCCACATACTCCATGGAACTTTTGGAACCATTACCAAATCCAACATGTGTGTTATGGTGTTTATATGTGTGTCCTTGTCCTTTTTTGTCACTTTTATCCACAGGGTGTACGATCTTTGGAGGAAATCTGCAACCCTATATATATGCATATTTTTTGTCCTCAAGGTCATTGACACCTATATGACAGTCACAACTACTTAATGAGAAAGGTATTGATTATGTCCTTCTCTCCCTCCAGGTATTGATAAAAACGCCAAATGGGCACAGAG
The DNA here is from genome assembly GCF_964261635.1 of Lissotriton helveticus. Taxonomy (NCBI): domain Eukaryota; kingdom Metazoa; phylum Chordata; class Amphibia; order Caudata; family Salamandridae; genus Lissotriton; species Lissotriton helveticus. Next base: position 1,212,365,259 of record NC_136071.1, on the reverse strand, counting down.
ACTACGTGTTCAACAACAATTTAGGTACATAACACCTATAGTTCACGTCACACTTTTTGTATAATACACTTTTACATCTACATCCATGTGAGTAAGGTGGGGATCTTTGTGCATTTCCCGTCCTGAAGAAGGAGTTTCGCACTCCGAAACATGTTCATGTCGACGCACAAAAGAGGTTAATGTACATAATTATACACCAGTAACCTCACACTGCACCCTTTTTAATAATACCAGCCGGGGGCTTAATTAAAGTCTTTTTTACCCCATGAGCCAGGTATTTTTTAAGTATCACTTTCACCACTTCACCACTCACATTTAAGTACCCTACACGCATTCACACATAGTCCACAGAAACTGCTCCCGCATAGTCGTTGGTCGTAGCAAGCCGCATCCCGTAGAGGGGTGCGAAGACCCCGATGATGAAGCATGACACCAAGGGGCCTGTTGGTGTGTGAGGAGTATTTAAACAACACTGTGTGCTCCCCACCATTGTAGGGACCACTACCACCTCCCAAGTGGATTCTATTCTGTTTAGCAAGTACGTTTAGGGAGACTGAATCCACTGTTTCTCTCCCTCCCTCTTTTGTTATTCATATATCCTAAAACTACTACACTCACATTGATAACAATAACATTATATTTTATATTTGTCAACACTATTGTTTTTATTAGTAGTACTGCTTTTAGTGCAATTGTTATGGATGATATAAACAACAATGAGGATGTGGCATTACGTCTGGAGCTGTCAACATTGAGTCACGGCCGGGACACTCAAAATCCTGTGATTCTTGGCAAATCATGTAATCTCCCTGTGCCTAGAAATGAATGAGTCCCTCTATGTCACTCTGTAATGCAACTGGTGGTCATGTAAAGTGCTCTGATATCTTCGGGTCGAGCTAATGCTTCAAAAATTCAAATACATAATAATAACTTTATATGAGACGCTGAATGATCTTTGGGGGCCTAGGTACCCTGACACAAATGGTCTGTGCCTACATTAGGAGGAGCTTCAGTGTTAGAGGGCATTATCATTATTTTCTCCAGATCTATGGACTATCCACACTGACATGCAGATGATGATCTAGAAACACTTTCATCAACCCAGGAACAAGAACCTGTAGAGTGCCATCATGGTTCCTGAGCACTGAGGGTGTGCCACAGATAGGAGTGTGCACTACTTAAAATGTCCTGGGTGATCTCTTGTCTTTATTGCCGAGGTGCAGTGGTTCTGGGCCCAGTGCTGTGCTTAATTTGTCCGCCCATCAGCACTCAACAATAGAACTGTGTGTGAAGCAAGACCAGCGAGAGCAGTCCCCGATCACGAGAGCCAGCCTCTGCCCGGAGACTGGCAGTGCCCATCGTGAATCCCACTCCTCCTGAAACAGTACTTCCTTCTGATTACAGCCCTGCCAATCTGATGGCCGCTGTGCCTCGCATTCCCTCCCCCCAAACTCCCCCGAATCAACACTGCTCTGGAGGGATGAGGTATACTGCTGTAGATAGGACAAGTAGCCTGCTCCCCAGCCGAAGGCAAGAAAAAAGGGGTTGTCACACTGATCAATAGAAACTCAAAGATAAAAGTTGAGAAACATCAACACGACGGCGAAGGGAGACTACTAATAACCCACCTGAAGAGAGGAGACAACACTATAGTGATAGCTAACACCTACGCGCCAAATAGGGATGACATAAAATTCTGGAAGGAAATAGAGAAAAAGCACGAAACAATTGAACACAACCACATGCTAGTATTAGCGGGCGACTTTAACCTGACATTAGATCACACCACAGACAGGCAGTCGACAACACACACCAAGCCCCCAGTCTCACACAACACCCTAAGAAACATATGCAACATGTTCGACCTCAAAGACCCATCGCGGATTCAACACCCCGACATCAGAGACTATACTTTTTACTCCTACCCGCACAATTCCTACAGCAGGCTCGACTATATCCTCATATCAGGCTCCCACACACACTTAATAGAGCACACAGAAATTGCGGCAAGAACAATTTTCGACCACTCTTGCATCACCCTAAAACTAACAGGCAGACACAATGAGAACCCCGCCCGGAAATGGTAGCTTCAACAACGTAGTTTGGTGAAACAGAAAGACAAAGACATCAAAGAACTAGAAACAAAGCACATCAAAGATACCACAAGCTCAGACTCACTGCTACAGATCACATGTAAAAAATATGAGTTCAACAGAATCCTAAGCGAACAAGCGGGGCTATGGATTAATAAGTACAAGCAAATTAACCTCTGCGAAGCAAACAAGGCTGGGAAATTACTAGCATCATACCTGAAGCACAAGTAAAAGCAACACGCCATCTAATCGATCAAAGACGCGAATGGCAACCGCACACACCCAGCACAAAGACATATTGCGCATATTCAAAGACTTCTACCAAGTCCTATACAGAGAAAACACTACATTAGACCAGAGGGGCTCCTGTGAATATCTAGAGAACCTAAAGTTCCCAAAATAACTATAGAAGAAGCTCACTCTCTAGGACAAGAAATCAAAACTAACAAGATCACTCAGGCGATCAACTCACTGAAAGACAACAAAGCTCCGGGGCCAGACGGCTACATAGCAAACTTCTACAAAACATTCCAAATCCACCTAATCCCAATTATGAAGAAAGCTTTCAACCACTGCGAATCAAAGGGGTAAGTAACTGGATCCATGATGGAAGCAAACACTGTAGTCATTCCGAAGGAAGGCAAAGACACGCAACGCCCTCAGAACTACTGCCACATCTCTCTCATCAATATAGACTGTAAGATTTATGCCAAAATACTGGCCACAAGGCTACAAAATCTGTTACCTAAACTCATTAAAAGCATCAAGTAGGCTACCTAAAAACCCGAATGTCTCACGACAACAGTAGGCTCCTATGCCATGTGATCGAACACGCAAACAAAACAGGTAAACCTAGTCGCTGTAACGCTGGACGCGGAAAAAGCTTTTGACGAGTATCCTGGATGTTTCTGGAGCAATGCATGCACACCTACAATCTGGGAGAGAACTTTATTAGGAAGGTAATGGCACTATATAAATCTCCCAAGTCGCAGATAGCAATCAACGGGTCTAAATCACAGCAATTTAAGTTACAGCGCTGCACAAGACAAGGATACCCACTATCGCCATCACTATTCCTCCTCGCCCTCGAACCCCTAATCACAGCCATCACGGCCAACAGCAAAATTAAAGGTGTAACAATCAACAACACCACAGCCAAACTAGCGGCATACGCAGACAACAGACTTATAGTTACGGAAGACCCAGAAGCTTCCATCAAAGCACTCATGGACACCATACAGATATACTCAGCCCACTCGGGGTACAAGTTAAATAGAGACAAATCAGAGTGCCTACCACTAAACATACATACAACCAAAGAGCTTATAATTGACTCCGTATTAGCGTGGCAACCACAGTTTGTCAAATACCTTGTGATACAAACACTGAAATCAACGCTTGAACACAAAGAGAAGATAATAATGGAGAAAATTGAAACACTCCTGAATTCCTGGTCACCCAAATTCATAACGTGGTGGGGGAGAATAGACACCATTAAGATGATGATAACTACCCCTAGTGAACAACCTAGCGGGGATGCTCCCACTCACACTCACAGACAACTTTCACCGCAAGGTAGACCAGATGATAAACAAATTCATATGGCACAGCAAGAAAGCCAGAATAGGTCTTCCTAAACTAAGACTAACAAAAAAACTAGGAGAACTCAATGTGGCAGACGTTAGGACATTCCAAACAGCCTTCATTGCTAGACAGGGTATATACTGGATACTACCAGGACAAACATACACACCGACATGGCTGCAATTGAGAAAGCCATCCTAAACAACACCTGCCCCATGACACTCCTAACACCGAACAAACAGGCAATGCTGAACAACTCCATTCTGAGAAACACAAAACAGGCGCTTCTTAAGATAGACAGAAAACTAGAACACAGTGTCAAACACTCACCATAGGAATCCCTTTGGGCGAACCACAAAATCTAGTACAGAGGAAAAACACTAGACATAGATTCATGGAAACGATTTGGGTTCTCCTTCCCGACACACACGATCACAGGCACAAATATGGTGACAATCACATAGAGATGCTGCAACATGCACCTCCAGACAACAAATGGCATCAGATTTCACGCGAAACATACAACAACAAAAAAAGAACTACATAACCTAAGCGAGATAGAACTATACAACTTCCTGATAATCAAAACAGCAGTGGCAAAAGCTAATCTGTCCAAACATAAACCCACGATCATCCAATATATGGAAAACCTAAACATGGCAGGTCACCAGGTGTCCCATCTATACAAACTCCTCCGCCCCAGTACATCAAAACTAAACACCAAGAGCACCAAACAATGGGAAGCGCAAATAAACATCAATCTCACAGAGAAAGAGACACACTCCCTCTGGGATTACCCTCTCGAAAATCATGATCTCCCCGGTGCTAGCGCAAGCAAAGTTCTGGCTATTACACCGCAGACACTGGACCCCTGCTAGGTTAGCAAGGATGGGCCTCTGAGAAACAGACTGTTGTTGGAACTGTGACTCTGAAAAGGGGGACCTGGCGCACCTCATTTTCGACTGGTCAAAAGTGAGAGGGTTCTGGAAAGAGGACTTCACATTAGCAAACAGAACGCTAGGGTGTACAATAAAAGAATAATTTGCCACAATAATCACAGCAAGCAAAGGGGAAGACAACATCACAAAGCAAGATAGCAGCCTCCTCGATTTCCTCCTAACCTCAGCCACCAAAACTGTCTTTGCCAACAGGAAAGACACTACCAAAGCCACGTTTAAGGGGTGGTTGAACTGGATAACATTCCTCAGAGGTGCAGACAACACAGCACTTAGATACATCCCATGGAAGAACCCCAAAAGAGAGATGTGGTCAAAACTGGATACGTTCCTTGACCCCTACGATCCCCCGTAAAGGCAAGAAGGGTAGAAGGAAACAACATAGTAAAGGAAGGAACGCAAAGAGGGTCTGCCACAACACCTGTGGCAACATCTGCATGTCTTATTTGCATGTTCTGTGTTTTGTGTATAACACGAACCGAGACTCACACTGCAATCACCCGCTTTTTTTTGTGTTTTGTTTTTGGTTTATGTTTAAGTGTAAAAACAGGAAGGGTGTGAGTCCACCAAACTGTAACGCAACTTAACCCCCGTCGAACACTCAGCGAAGTGTCAATTTATGTTAAATGTGATATATGTTGTAATGTACTGTAAAATCTCAATGAAAACAAGTTAAACAAAAAAAAGGAAAGGAAGATGAGGTCACAAAAAGTGATTGAGTTTCACTGTCAGACCCTATTTAGGGGCTAGAGGACAAGCAGGGGTTATTGTGCCTCGGCAAAGGGGGTTGAGGTCATTTCCCTCAGTTGTGATGCGGACCACCCCACTGTGGATTTGCAAACTTTGAACCTCTTCATCACCTGACTTTCAGTGGTAGTGACAGCAAGTAGCTCACTAAGCATGGGCGGATTTTGCGGATCCACGATTCGCGGATTTAGCGGATCCACGGATCGTGGATCCGCAAAATCCGCCTATTTAGCGGATTCAGCGGATTTGCGGATTGGGGGCGGGGCTTCCTCGAGTGTGTGGGCGGGGCCAAACGGACGGGGCTTCAACGCGAGCGCACATGCCTCTTGTGTGTCTAAAAGGTCAGAGCAGCATCGATGGTATATTTGGGAAGAAGGCACATCTGCCCAGCCTCCCAACGCTCACGATTTTTTTGGGGCTGATGCATGAGTCACTGCATTTGCGCTTCAACTAGTTCCAGCGACCAAGTGTGTGTTACTATGCAATCGCGCCGAAGTGCGCAGGGGTCCCTTTAGTGAAATGTCCATCATAGTGGGTAAATGGCGGGAAGACGGTGCACACCTCGAGTGTGTGAGCGGGGCCAAACGGACGGGGCGTCCATGCGAGCATGCCTCTTGTGTGTATAAAAGGGCAGAGACCGATCAGAGCAGCAGATTAATTTTTGGGCTGATCAATGAGTCACTGAATTAAAGCTTCAACTAGGGCACCGTTGAAATAATTTACCATGGCGCCGGCAAGCTGCCAGCGCCTTCCTGCAATAGTTACTTAATTAGCTTCAACAGGAAGCTCCAACTGTTAAAATAAAGCAGGCGCTCGAGCCCCTGCTGTATCTTATCTATTAGAGCTTCCTGTCGAAGCTAATTAAGTAACCATTTGAGGATGGCGCTGGCAGCTTGCCGGCGCCATCGTAAATTATGCAGGCTTGAACTTTTGACCGCAAAATCCGCTCCGATCGCGGATTGCGGATTCTCGGTAAATCCGCGAGAGTTCGCGGATCGCGGATTTACCGAAAATCCGCAAAATCCGCGATCGGAGCGGATTTTGCGCTCATGGGCTCCTCAGAGAGGTAGCTTTCACAGAGGCGACCTTTAATAATTCTTAAACAGATTGTTTTAAATACCTTTTTCCTTTCATTTATATTTAATTTGGGTTATATGTGAGAGCATTAAAGACATTTTGCAGAGAAAAAAAAAACGGTACTTTTCTGAAACCTTTCTTATTACATACTATCCTGGTCTAGTGCAGCAGCCTATTAAATTAATCTTAGCCTAATAATCGCCCTGTCCTTGCGTTCATGCACTCTCATCATTACTGCACACTAATTTTTTGTTAGGTCCAGCTTTGATGACCTGTTACATCTCTTCTGTGGGGTTTGGCACACCCACCAATTGCCATTGGCTGTTGTCTGGGTCATTTACAAATGCTGGCTTGTTACTGGTGCATTTCCTTAAATGTCCCTCCTTTGTGGGCTTAGCTCCCTCTCTGGCAGTTTCACTAAGAGACTTTTTTGTTTGGCCATCACACTGTACAGCGTGTGATGGCCTCTACCCTCTATGCCCTCATGCATTATTTATTTTTTAGGTTGAGCCTGAGCCATCGCGCACGCACTGCTTTGTGAGGCTTCTTGTAAGTACTCTGAACTACTCCGTGTGGGTCTGACTCATCCCACACATAGGATTGGGTTTTGCGTGTGTCTTTTAATAATGAAAGCATGAAAATGACTAAAGGCGGGTGCATGTCCCACCTTCTTTTTTAAAGTTTACTCCCACAGCATTTTGCTCTCAGGAGCGAGCAGTAGCGCGCAGGCCATCTGAAGGCACAGACTGCATCTCCACGCCCGTGTCCAGCCTGGCACCATGCCCCCTCTTTCAATCAGTTGCGTCCCACTCAGGGGTCAGGCAGGGCGGGCTCTGCAAGGCCAGCATTCCGCCATGATGCGGTAGGCGTGCGCAAAGAACAATCCCCCGGTCAGCGCATTATGCAGTCAATTTATGGACTCACAGGCGCAGGGTCTGTTCCAAGTCAGCCTTTTCTGACATCCAAAGTAAGCACAAATGACTTCTGGTTAAGACGGCTCAATGCATAAATGCACCTTTTGCAGGGATGCGCTTGGAAATCTGTAGGTCACGGGTTCACCCCAGAGTTTACAGAGTGGTTCGTCCAGAAGAGTCGATAAAACGAATACCGCTCTGCTGCTGCGGCGCACAGGCCATCCGAAGCCACAGATTGCCTCTCCATGTCCAGCCTAAAAACGAATACCGCTCTGCTGCATAAAACTGTAGCTGTGTTATAAACGCTATGAAGCGCCTAGCTACACAGGAAGGGTTGACTGCGCTAAAAGTGCAGTTATTAATATTATGCAGCACTGAGTCGCAAGACGCAAGATCTTAAATTAGGTTATGCTAGTAAGTATAGGGTGGTATGTCTGAAATGTAGGGTATGCTTATGACTAACTCGATACCTTAATATTTGTGTTTCTTCGGGTTCAAAAAACGACAAAGAGAAATATTGACAGTACACAGTACACAGTCAGTTTGTGAGCCCAATTGAGAGTTTTTTCCCATGCAAGTCGAAAAAACGCTTGGAAATTATCTTTGTGGCACGCTTTACTGTACGACATTCCATTGAAGGTGCTTTTTATCTACGGCTATACAGTGTCAACAGGAAATACGTGCTGGCAGTTATTGTTCACAAAACAAAAACTAGGGCCGAGAGTCGTTTGTGTAAAACTCGTGATTTACAACCTGCGGCGCCGCATTTCTTTCCAGTCCTTGTTGAATGGCCGGAGAGGAGAGGAGTTGGCCGAACGGCTAGGGTTTTGACATATGCAATTTTGAAGTCGCCTCACTAGGTTTTGGGCCCTTGCCTGTCGCGGGTACTTGGGCCTCCCACAAAAATGCGGCACCATTTTTATCGGGAGACCTGGGGGAACGCTGGGTGGTAGGAAATTTGTGTGAGCCCAATGATGCCACGCTTTCCCACACAAAAATGTGTGAAAAAACTGATTTTTTCAGTTAAAATTGAGGTTTGCAGGGGATTCTGGGTAAGGAAACGTTGGGGGATCCACACAAGCCATACCTCCTTGGAAGCCCCCGGGTATCTACTTTTCAGAAATGTGTGGGTTTGGTAGGTTTGCCTAGATGGCCATCGACAACGGGGACAAAAACCCAAGTGACCTCCCTTGCAAAACCAAATTGTTTTGACTTAATTATGTTCAAGTTAATTTTATTGTGTGATTAATAAACATCGTTACAATCTGCGAACAGGTTAAAATTACAAATTTTTGGGCAATATAAAAAAATTAATATTCTGTCACTGTTAAAAGAGACAACACCGATCTTATTTCATCTGATACAGTACATTGTTAAGGTCAAGTTCTTTAGCAAGGTTTTGATAGTATCGTTTTATGCCTCAACGGCCTTCAAGCCTCGATCCGCTCTTTGTGCTGGACTTTAAGAGCTTTTTATCTGTTAAATTTCTTGTAGCCGTTTTGTTGCCTTGGTCATAAATTTAAGTCCACGACATGCCAAGATGGAGGAGGTGCCTCCTAGCCAGCTTGTTACTGCTTGCCGGCAAGTGCGGATCTTTAACGTGATAAAGATGGCCCGTAGGTATCGTCTTCTTAAAGCCAGTAGAGCCGGACATGCACATAACAAGTGCATTAAAGTTTCCTTCTGATCTCCACACAGTCTACAGTGGGGGCTTTCATTTTGGTGTTTCCAAGAAGGTCTTAAATCCTTTGAATAGTGCTGGCCCATTCGGTAAGATACGAAAGCTTTCTTTAAATGTTGACTAAAATGTGAGGCTAAGTATCCCTGTGGGTTTTGATGGGTATAAGTGGTGATTACTGTCCAAGTGGGTGCCGTTTCTTTAGAGATATTTTGTCTTCTAACAGAGATTTCCTTTTCGCTGAACCATTGGCTACCTTACAGAAGTGTACCTGGTCTATTTTTTTTTCCATACTTCTAGTAGGTCCAATTTGGACAAGCAGGTGCTGAGGTAGCTTCCCCATGACTTGGTACTTGGCTGGTTTTCCTGATGATTTATTTCCTTCCAGCAGATGTTATCCATTGACTCACTGGGTGCGGAACGAATTTTATGACAAAGTTTAGCAAAGTTGGACATTGACCGGAATTTTTGGTTTTGTAGGCCAAATTCGAGGCGGACTTGTGCGGGAGAGGCTGATTGTGGCAGGTTAAACACTACTTTGTAGATTTTGTTTTGTAGATTGTTTAAAGTTTTTGCCTCCCTTCCTAGCCACGTGGTTAACCCGTATGACAGGGTAGGAAAAATTAGTGAAGCCATTACTTTTACTAGGTGGGTGTAATTCAGGCCAGCCTTTTTTAATTGTAGTTGTCTATAAGCATAAATTAATGTTTGCGCCTTCCATTTTATTGCCAGAGAGTGCTTCTTTTTTTAATTGCCTTGCCCAAGGGTTATCCCCAAATACTTGTATGAGTCCTGTTCTTCTAAGACTGTGTCGTAGATTGACCATTTAAATTTCAGTTTCTTCCCCTCCACTAGCCGGAGCACTTTTGTTTTTTCTTTGTTCATTTCCAAATTTTCTTGTGCTAAATAAGATGATAACATGTTTATTAGGTGTTGCAGACCTATAGGTGTTTTACTTAGTAGTACTATGTCGTCTGCATACTGCAGAATTGGAACTGAAACATTGCCAAGTTTCGGGGTGTGACTCTCAATTTTTTCTAGGTTACTTCCGATGTCTGCTAGATATAGGTTAAATAGACTGGGGGCTAGGACACATCCTTGTTTTAGGCCGTCCTGGGATTCAATTTTTTCTGTTAGGCTGGACTTGTTCCCTTGTTTTATCTTTGCCCATCTGTCGCTGTACAGACCGATTATTGCGTTTAGTAGGTTATCCGGCAGCCCCCATTTTCCTAACTTTCCCCATAGTCGTGACCTACTTACGCGGTCAAAGGCTGCTTTTATATCAACAAAGCACCCATATAGACGGTGATTCTTTTTTTTGGCGTTCTCCGTTAGTAGTCCCCAGATGGTCAGGTTTGTTAACGTCCCTATCCCTTGTCTGAATCCAATTTAGAAACTAGGGATTATGTTGTTGGATTTTGCCCAATCTTGCAGCTGCTCCAAGAGGCATGAGGCTTAGATCTTAGCTTCAACGTCTATCAAGGAAATCAACCTATAATTCCCCGGATATTTTCGGTCTCCTTTTTTATAAATCGGGTGGATGATGTTTCCTCCCCCCCTTTTCGCCCCAAACTCTATTCCCGATTCCGGGGTCCTGTTGCAGTACTACACCTATGTATAGATCGTTAATGATGCCCCAAAAGTCTCGAGAGTTTGATTTTTTACTCGTAAATACCAGTTTTTCCCAGATCAATTCTTTGTATAATGCCTTCGCCGTCCACAGCTTTTTCTGGTACTTTTTCCTCATACTTCTGATGATGTTATTGTTTGATTTTTGTCCCTGAGTATCCATTCTCTGTTGGATCTTTAACACCCTGGCTATTTTTCTCTTTTCAAGTCTTAAGTCGGAGTTAAACCAGGGTGCAGACTTTACTTCTGTCTTTCTATTTTCCCCTGGTAGAACAGAGTGCTTTTCCTTCAGGTCCTCTATTAGGTTATCCCAGGTTTTTTACGGGGTCTCCGTGATCTAAGCTCCCGAGTTTTGTCACAAAGTTACTGGCTTTGGACTGGATGTTCTTTGTTTCTCCTCCCTTCCACTTTATTTTCCGGAGGTTACATTTTTCACGTTGTTGCAATAACGAGCACAATTTTTCGGCACTGGGAACTGCGACGATCATCTGTGTGATTTGGGGAAAGTCACCCCTACCATGCACTGAACTATTGTGTATTCCTCAATTGAGTTTATTATGCTGGCACTTACAATTGTAAAGTCTATAACCTTGCCGCTCATATAGGTAGGTACCGGCAAAGAATAACCATTTTTTTTACTGTTTAGAATTATTAGGCCCATTGATTTTAAATTGTGCAGTGGAGCTTGTTTGGGCCCATTCAATGCTCCTTTCTCCTGATTAGATCTAGCCTTGTCAGAGCTCATTAGGTTGCAGTTGAAGTTTCCTGATATTATCAACGAGCTTTGTTTGTTGGTTTTTTGCAGGGTTTTGATTAGTTTGGTTAGCGTTCCCATTTTTAAATTTTTTGCTTTTCGATCAGGGTGTATGTAAACATTTATAAGTAGAAGCTGCAGCTGGGGCTTTATTGTGATTTTTATGACTTGCACCCAGTTTAGCCCTTCATCCTGTTCCTCTGATTCCCAGTTAAATGTTTGCAACACGTAAGTTGATAGGCCTCCTCGTGGATGCCCTTAGTTGGACTGTCTCTCTGCTAGTATGTGTTGGTCAGTAAAACCCGGAATTCCAGGCTGGATAGAGTTCCAGGTCTCTTGTAAGAGAATTATGTCTTGTTCGCGGAAGAATGATTGGGTTTTGTGATCCTGCTCCATGCTGCTGAACCCATGTACGTTGCATGAGCATATTTTGATAGTTGCAGGCTTTCTTTCTTCTGTGTGTGGGTCTTGTGTTTGTTCTCTGGCTGAGGTCTTTACGACATTTCTAGGAACTCTTTTGGTTTAGTGTCGTTGGGATCCATGACCAGTCCGGGTTGCTCCAGTGGGGCCCACTTTTGTGTATCTGTTTTTTACAGTTGTTGTTTGGTCCTGTTTTTCATCCTGGGACGAGGCCCGTGCTCCACGGAGGCACGTTTTTAGCTTCAGACTTTGTGGATCCTCCCCCTTTAAGTGGACTAAGTTGTTAGAAAGGGAGTAGGGGTATCTTGGGCGCTTGTGTTGCTTCAGGGTTATTCCCCAGCTCTCGAATGTTGCTTTGTGGGCAAAGATCTTGGCTGCTAGCTCCTTAGATGTCCAGGTGATGACTCAATTTTCAGTGTCTGGATTGGCTTTGTTTTGTTGAAACTCCACTGCTATAATGTCTTGGGAGACTGGTCCGCTTAGTTCCGGGATTTCCTTGATTAATTTTATAACACTTTCTCTGTTTAGGATGTCCTGTCTACCCTTTTTTGCATATTCCGGAATGAAGGTCAGTACTGGTTCGATACTGGTTCGATCTCGTCCAGATCGTTTTTTTGGTTTCCTTCCTGATCAACTTGGAGATCTTTTGTTCTAATGGTCCGAGTGTTTGTGGTTGTGACTTTTTCCTGACCTTTGGTTGCCACGTTCCTCTTTTCCACTGGTTTCACGTTTCCCAGTTGTATGTGTTGCGTAATTTGCTCGTATTCATGAGTGACACTCTGTTGGATGACGCTCCTGTCCCTTCCTCTTGTGGTAATCTTGAGTGGGGTCTGGTCTGTTCCTAGCTGTGCGGGTTTGGTTTCCCTATTTTGCTTGCTTGTATTGTTGACCAGAGGCCCGTGGGCAGGTTTTCGTGCTCTCTTTTTTTGCGCATTTGATAGGGCCGGGCTGACCACTATATTAGCACTTGTGTCTTGAAAAGCTGGCTCTTTTTCGAGTTCCATATTTCGGGGATTTTCCGCCAGTTTTCTCGGAAACTATGTTTGTTTTACTACCCTCTTGGACTAAGGGTGGCTGCGGGTTGTTGTTTGCTCAGCTTCAGTCCCTCGGATAGTATTGATTCTTGTTCATGTGAAGATTCTGCCGTTATCGACTTCTCAAACGAATAGCTTACCCGTTCCGAATGTAGTAGCTCCGGTCTACTGGTGGAGGCATTCAACGAGTCTTTATTCCTTACGAGATTTCGACTTACGTTCTTTGTGAAGATAGGGAAGAGGTGTTTAGTGGCCACAGTTTGCTTGTTTTTTTGTTTCGGCCTTGCCTTCCTAGCTCTCTTCTTTTGTATTTTTGTTAGTTTGTCTTGATGCTCCAAATAAGGGAGGGGCAGTTGTTCGTTTATTTGTACTTCCTGGCTTTCTATTTCACCTTCTTCAACCTCTTTATTTGCGAGGGGGTTGATTTTTCGGACCCCTTCATTGATGGCGTTCTGTTTTGTTCTATGGGATGGGGCTTTTGATGTTTCTTTGTTAAGTTTTTTTTGGGGCTTGCCCGGTTTCCCTTTAGCTTGCTTGAAAACTTTACTGCTCCAAGGATATCTTTTAAGATGTCTGGGAGGGACGCGAGTTTCTCAATTATACTCCCACATTCACAGATGTTTTGTTTGACTTTGTTTGAAAGTTGGTTTATGTTTATGTTTATGATTGTCTGTGTTTGTGACTTTGTCTGTGTTTCCCTTATTGACCAGTAAGGTCATTATTGTATCTGCCTTGGAGCTTATGTTTGCTATATGCTCTGCAATTATGTTTATTGGGTCTATTTGGACCTCCATTTTGTCGGATTGGTAGTTGAGTACTCTTATGGCCTGGTCCAGTGAGCTAATTAGGCTTTTCCCCCAGTGTATGTTGGTTTGTTGACTGCCTCCGTTCCCTAGTGGATGGTCCAGATGTTCAATCCTACTTGACGATGAGATTGAAATTGGTACCGACTGATGGTCTTTGCTTGCGTTACTACCGTCACTGATACTATCGTCAATCAAAATTTTATGAGCGCTGCTGCAAACCGCTAAATTATGCGGAGTTGAAGCCACTGGCCTGCGCTCCGTTGAAGTTGGAAGTGGCGTTGTAGAGTGCCCTGATAGAAGAATCCTCTTTGTTTTTGTTTTGGTTGTTTCCGTCGAATTTAGGACGTTTGGTACTAGAAGGGAATTTTACCAGGCTTCCTCCCCTTCTTGTCTCTGATTTGTCGGGCCGTCTGGTACACCGACTTTGTTCTCATTACGTGGCTCATCTTGGTCTTTGTTGTTTTTATTATTTGTGGATCCAGAGTTAATAAAAATGTTTTCCAGCGACTCCTGTCCCAATGATGCACTAGGTACGGTGGGATTTTGTGTTCACCCTTTGTGTCTTGAATTCTTAGTGGGATTGGGGTTTTGTTATCCGTGCCCCTAGTATGTTCCGAGTTGCTAAGTTGCCCGATTGATTTGTGGACTTGGACCAGAACAGTGTCCGTGTTTTTCCCTTGATGATATGTTTTCTCTATGTTCGCACTTGAGACGGTCGGTGCGGTTGTGCTTTCGTGGGGTGGTAGGTGCTTTGGCTGGTTGTCCTGGTTAAAAGATTCTGAGAGGGCTGGTGATTTTATCTTATTGGGCTGAATTGTGCTCGGGAGGTTTACAGCCTCCTTTGTTGGTGCAAAAATTGCAGAAACTGGATCCTTTAAAAGAAAAGAATTGGTTAATTTTTTGCTGCTGTTTTCCTGAAGTTACGCCGGGGTTGTCTGTTGTTGGGACCGAGCCTCCTAAATCTAACCTCTCTCTTATTCCCTGGTCCGCAGTCTCACCTTTTGGAGATGGGAAGGAGTCCTCTTTGGGAGACCTTATGGATTTGGATTTTTTTTTATTTTTTGCTTAGAACGGTTTGTCGGTTCGTTCCCGATCACATATTGTTGTTGTTGTGTTTCCTTTTTTTTTTTTCTAGTGGCGGAACCTGTAGGCTCCTGTTGGCTCTTTTTGCTCAGTAAGTGGTCCTTTATCTGAAAAGTTTGAATGTTCAAGCACTTGCTGCTTTCCTGCCAAGTTTCCTTTCTCCAGGTTTATGATCTCAGTTTCGGGCTCAGGTTTTTACTGGCCACAAGATTATTGTCTGTTCCTACTGTTCCAGCTGCTGATCTTCATTGTGGTTCACTCTTTAGTGGAGACAAGCAATGAGGGTGGGCAATGAGGGTGGGCCTCTTTTTTTTTTTAATTTCCTATTTGGCTTCTGGGTTGCTTAGTCGGCTTGACCTCCCGTTATTTGCCCCCTATTTCGCTGTTTACAATTGTTAATTTTTGCAAAAACTCATATTACACTGTCAGTGGAGCCGTGTAAGTGCCTTCCTGCTCCAGCTCCAAGCTCCTGGCCTCTTGGTCCCAAAATGGCAATGAGAGTGGCAGATGCTTTCGGGGGGCACCTTGACTTCTTCTGTGATTCTGAGCCAGTGCCACTGCCTAGGGATACTTCAGAAAATTCTCCGTTCTGAATCTGAAACTCAGAGGTTCAAGAGCTCAGAGGTTCCCTCGTCTTTTGGAATGTATTCCAGCTGTGATGCTTCAGCTACGGAGCTCTCAGCACAGCCGAGGCTGCCCAGAGACAGCCGAGGCAAACAAAGCCTACCGAAGCTGCCAAGTGGGCCGCGGACTCGAATGGCGGCAATCCGGCAGCAGCCCCAGCCGCGGCAGAACAACCAACAACCAACAACGGCAGTCAGGCCGCAGCTGAGCCACAAACCATGAGTGAGCAGCGATCAGCGGCAGTGGCAGTGGTGACAGCGGCGGCTGAAGCAACAGAGACCCACTCTCAGGTACCGAAACAATCTACTCAGGGGTTACTTTCAGCTACAGAGTGCATAGATGCACAGATGAAGATGGAGCCCCCCTTGGCTGGGAGGGAGCTGGGAGGGAGCAAGAGGGAGCAGGAGTATGAGCAAGAAAGCGGACTGCTGCCGCATCAACTCCTGTGCTCCTGTGTGATCGCAGCTCCAGCACCGGTCGCAGCTCCTGTGCTCCTTTGCTGCCACAAATTCTGGATACAGCCGCAACCACAGCCACACACTGTACGCTGGCCTCGCCTCACCTCGTCCCTCCACTTCGACAGACTGCAGATCATAGCTCGTAGCTCCTCCTCCTCTCACGCCCAGCAGGCGTCAGGCGTCAGGTCAGTGCGCACTCAGACTGCAGTGTTTATGTGTTCAGTTCTACAGCGTGAGATTTTTGGGACAATATTGCAAGGACATTGTGACAGACATTTTCAACTTTGCAGGACATTGTGGATAAAAAAAAACTTGAAATTCACAAGAGAGACATCACCATATACTCCCATGGTTTAACAATAATATCTACATTTAGTAGGTTATTCTTAGCTGGAATGTACACCTTGACAGAGACACTCAAAAGTCAAACATTCCAGCACAGCTATCTATTCCTCAAACACACACACACATACTCGTAGGATTTGGCACAAGGGCGGGTGATGGTTCAGTACATAAAATTTTATGAACAAGAGATTTCACACAAATGAAATGCTTTGTCAATAATTAAATTCATAAAAAATGAACCAGTGACTCGCAACTCGTGAGCTGTAAAGCCACGACAAGGCACCAACCGTTTTACAGGTCATTCGCGCACCTTTCATACCTGATACACACAAGACCATTCACACCATCCAGGAGCAAAAACAACACATTACAACATTCACAAAAAGGGACAAGGTACACCCTGCTTCAGAAAGAGAAATATTACTGCACAGCCATCTAATCCTCAAGCACACACACATACTGGTTGGATTTGGCACGAGGGTGAGTGATGATTCAGTATATACAATTGTATTAGCAAGTCATTTCACAAAAATGAAATGCACTGTTAATAATTGAAAGAATGAGAAACTGAATCATTGACTCACAGCTCGTGAGCTGTAAAGCCACTTCAAGGCACCAACCTTTTTACAGGCCATTCATACACCTTTTATACGTGTGACACATACGAAACATTCACACCGCCAGCCGCTGGCCCATTACATTACAACACTCACACCAGCAGACAGCGCCATTCAAGGGCCCATCACTTTCACACACCCACATTCCAGACACAGCAACTACACAAAGTGATGGACTGCGTGGAGTGGCGCTCAGTTAGCAGTGTGTGTAGTGACCAACAGAAAGTAACTACTCACACACCACCAGCCGAGCGCCAGTCCACCCACACCACCATCCAAGCACCAATCCACGTACGCCGCAAGCCAAGCGCCACCCCACGCACGCCGCAAGCGAAGCGCCACTCCGCGCATACCGCCAGCCAAGCGCCACCCCACGCACACCATCAGCCATGCACCACTACACACACACCGCCAGTCAAGCACCACTCCACATATGCCACAAGCCAAGCGCCACTCCACGCATGCCGCAAGCCAAGCACCACTCCGCGCATACCGCCAGTCAAGCACCACTCCACGCTCACCGCCAGCCAAGCACCACTACACGTATGCCACAAGCCAAGCGCCACTCCACGCATACCGCAAGCCAAGCGTCACTCCACATACACTGCCAGCCAAGCGCCACTCCACGCACACCACCAGCCAAGCGCCAGCCTACACACACCACCATCACATTTTGATTTTTTTTACAAAACAAAAAAAAATTGGAAATAGATATAAATCTAATAACACAAAATCTGAAACTAAATACATTGCACTAATGCCAACCTTAAAACACAATACAAATTCTAAAAAATACAGACCAGGCAGTTCATTTTACCACTCAAGGATACTCCCAAAAATTATTTTGTGTGTGGTGAGCTCTATAACAAGCAGGCACACACAGCCCAGGGTTAGAAGGACACCCAGGGCAGAAAAGACGAGTCTCCTTCCGCAAACCTCTTCGCCAGAAGACTCTACATCTCCTAGTGGGAAAGTCTTTTGTAGATGTGGGAGGAATGTAATCAGGATAGTGTCGATCTTTCAATCGAGCCACATCCTCCACCACTCCAAATCTAGGAACACTTACTTGGTTCACAACAACAAAGCTAGATATCACACAGTGCTGAAACAGAAGAAATGTCAACTTGGACGCAGAAGAACACTCCTTGAACACAATAAAAGCATTAAAAGTTGCTAAGTTGAAAAAATGGATGGCCAACTTCTTATACCAAACATAAGCCTTCTGAATAGCAGTGTAAGGTTCCAACCTCTGATCTACTCTGTCAACACCACCCATGTGCTTATTGTAATCCAGAATACACACAGGTTTGTGCACATCAGCAACCTTACCCCAAACAGGCACATGTGAAGTACTCTCATCATGCATGGTATTCAGCATGTACACATCCCTCCTGTCCACAAATGTCACAGCTAGTAGTTCTTCACTACACAAGAAACTGCACTGACCCCTCTGAAGTTTTATTGCAAACAAGCTCTTTCGGAAAACCTTTGCGGTTTGAGCGGATTATGCCACATGCAAAAGGGTCCACTTTAAACAATTCCTTAAACAATTCCTTAAACAATTGCATTGCAGTGTGGAAGTTATCAAGGTACAAATGGTGGCCTCTGTTGAACTGCCTTCTAGCAAGATCCCACACAATTTTCTCTGAAACTCCAAAAGTCGACGGACAACCAGGGGAGTCAATAGTGGAATCTTTACCAGTGTACACACAAAAATGAAAAACATACCCTGTCTTACTCTCAGAGAACATATACAGTTTAATTCCATAGTGTGCCCTCTTTCTAGAGATGTACTGCCTAAAAACCAAACGACCTTTGAACAAAACCAAAGACTCATCAATAGATATTTCTTTCCCTGGAATGTAAATCTCTGAAAATCGATCAACAAAGTGATCAAGAGCAGGTCGAATCTTAAAAAGACGGTCACAGTCAGGGTGACTACGTGGCAACGCCAAAATATTATCCACAAAATGCAACATGCGTAGCAAAAGTAAATACCGATCACGAGTCATAACAGCTGGAAATATGGCTGTTGCCATCAAGGGACTGGAAGACCAATATGATGCCAGGTTTGGCTTTCTTACCAAACCCATAAATAAAGTCAAACCCAAAAACTTCTTCAGCTCTTCCAGATTTGTGGGAGTCCATCGAATAGCGCTAGAGTAGGGCCTAAGTTTGTCACTGTTGACCCTCAAAAACTGTTCAGCATACAAATTAGTCTGCTCAACAATCTCACCCAAAAACACATCATCCATATATAACTGAAAATACTGTATAGGCAAAAAGTTTTCACAATCCACTCTACACACTGAATCACCGCTAAAGGCAGGTAACACCGGTTGCACCATGTTAGGATCAACCCAGAGTCCAGCACTTCCAGTAGGAAGACTAGCATCCTCAGGCTTCAATCCAGATGCCTCTTGCACCATCGGCACAGAAGTATCCTCCTCTAAAACAGGCCCTTCATCATCCGATGATTCCATATGGAGAGAAAACTCACTGCCAGAATCTTTGCCTCCCTCCTCTCCCTCAGACGCACTGTTAGTGTCATAATAGGGCTCAGAGAAAGATTCAAGAAGCATACCAACCACCTGCTGAGCAGTCATTCTACTGCTAGCCATAATGATTACTAATAAAGGTAACTTGTCACACAAGTCAACAACAACAATCACTATGTAAAATAAGCAATGAACAAAATTCACCTTTATCAAAAATACCTATACACTGCAAAACAAAACCACTCACTTGCCAGAAGCAGCTAAACTAAACCACCACGTACTCTTCACAGACACAGTATGGATCAACAATATCCCACTAAAAAATAAAGAGAAAAAATAATACACATAAGACAATGCAAAACACATCACAAAGATTTTCATGCACAAAACACTAACTAAATGCCACTATGACACCTCTTACAAAAAAAAAAAAATCATATATTGCAATAATTCTTATTTGGAGTACATACAACAAAAATGTTTTTCTTACCTAAAAAATGCAACTGCACAAAACTGCAGAACAACCACTGCTGAGCAGTCATTCTACTGCTAGCCATAATGATTACTAATAAAGGTAACTTGTCACACAAGTCAACAACAACAATCACTATGTAAAATAAGCAATGAACAAAATTCACCTTTATCAAAAATACCTATACACTGCAAAACAAAACCACTCACTTGCCAGAAGCAGCTAAATTAAACCACCACGTACTCTTCACAGACACAGTATGGATCAACAATATCCCACTAAAAAATAAAGAGAAAAAATAATACACATAAGACAATGCAAAACACATCACAAAGATTTTCATGCACAAAACACTAACTAAATGCCACTATGACACCTCTTACAAAAAAAAAAATCATACATTGCAATAATTCTTATTTGGAGTACATACAACAAAAATGTTTTTCTTACCTAAAAAATGCAACTGCACAAAACTGCAGAACAACCACTGACGACTTTAGACTAGATTTAAAAAGAAGAAACAAAGATTAGAATCACATATACAAAAAATGCACCAGTCCAACCTGCCAAGCTAAGGGGTAGGTGGGCCTAACAGTATAACATCAATAGGGGAGCAACCCTTGCCCTTGAGGCCACCCCCACCAAGACAAAAATTAAAAAAATTCTGGTGTCTAATGGCTTCTGCCCCCCTTGGGGACTAATAGCACTAAACCCATACTGCTACTCTGCCACTCAAAGAGGGCAGAAAAGGCCACAATCATCCTCCCATAAAGGGGAACGACCCATGTCCAGGGACTAGACCCTCAGCATAAAAATAAACCCTGGTGCCCTAGTGACCCATAAAAAAAAAACAGCAGAACTGCCCTTCAAGGTGATACCAAAGGGGAAGATGGACGGAGCGCATGAACAAATCTAACACTCACCCCCAGTCAACTGATCTTGGTTTAATCCGTCATCATTGTTTAGCTCACTTCACCAACCCAGTTCAGACATGGCCATATGCAAATCAGTCTGACCCTGTGCGCTTTCATTGCCCTAAGTTGGCAGACGTGGGTCCCTTGCTCACTTTGCCACTGGACTCAAGCTAACCTGGCTGATAACGGCTGATTAGCCAGTAACCGGTCCTATTATTGTTGTTTTTCTAAAGATTTGACCCCCCGGGGGCAGCCAAAGCCTTACAACATGCCCCCTAAAGGGGAACGACTGTTGTCCAAGGGGTTGCTCCCCAAAACAAACCAAAAAACATTAGGGCTACTCAAAATGGCCCCCAAAAGGAGAGTGACCCTTGCCCAAGGGGCCACTCCCCTGATCTTTGACCCAGTGCATGGTTTCTATACACCCCATCTCTCACTACATACCTTGATGCATTTAGGAATATATGCTGAAGCAGATATAAGCATAGAAAAAAGTTTTTATGCTTGTGTTACGTTGACCCAATTTGGCTTAGAAGCCTATTGGTTAGATTGTGAGGGCTGAACGTCTCTTTTTATTAGAGGCCCACCTGTTGGGCTCATATGTGAGATCTCAAATTCAGCAATAGGTCTCATGGGTCACTCACTGCTGCGTTTCTAGATTTCAAACCATATTGTCAGTTCAAATGCTTCCTATATTTTATCGCAGTTCATGCTGCTAGACTCATATGCATTATGTTCTGTCATGGCACTTTACCGCTCTAGACTTTTTGCTAAAGATGGAAACCAAAAGTTGCTGAAAGCACCTCAGCCCAGTGTGCTGTTACGCAGAGGAGACTCTATCTCACTTATTTTTCTTCTGCCCCAGGTATGCTAGACCGAGAAAGGTCTGGCTCATTCCAATCTACAGATTACTGAGGGTGAGGCAGAGCTCAACGGCACTTAGGGTGCTGTGCATTGACACCAAGGAATCTGCAGTGTGTGTTGTCGACAAATACCTGCACTGGAGCTGGAGTATTAGAGTCAGAGCACTGGGTTAGTAGTATCTTTATGATCATTCAAGGATTGTAAATTAATTTTTATAAGGTCTTTGTAAACTCTGTATAATTGTGACTCCTTCCCGACAGCCCCTTGACCATCCTAATTATTGCCAAATTGATTTTAATGTTTTGTCTTTTCTGTTAATGTATTTCAGATGTTGCACATCAGAATCTTATGAACGTGATCTTTTAGATTCATTTTTAAATTTTAAACGGTTGTTAGCTTTGTACTTTTATGGTTTATTCAACCACATAAAGTATTCTGGCTGATGATGATGATGATGAAGATGATGAATGATTGTCAGTAAGCATGGGCTGAAAATTCGTTCCGCTTGCGAAATGTACAGATTTTTGGCAATTTTGTGTTCCGCGAATCGCAAGAAATTGACAAACAATCTGCAATTCGCAAGTTTGCGAATTTTTTCGCTTGTTAGCACTTCAAAAACACAATCTCACGCGTGCTGCGTTGACTTACCTTGATTCTGAGTTTGCCGAGTTGTTTTCTCCTCCCGCGAACAAGATGGTCGCGCCCAAAAATGACCACATGGGTAAGTTCGCGGTAGCCGCGCTGAAAAAAACCTCAGAATGCTGAAAGGGATGTACGTGCCGCTGACACCCTCAATGGAGGTATGTCATGGGGTGGCGTGGCGTTACCCCCAGTGTTCTCCATATGGGTGGTGCCAGGACAGCCTGGATTTCTCCTCTGCACACAAGCACTGTGGCTGAGGATGGCTCCAGACCTTTGGGAGATCCCCTTCATCTCTACTCCCCCCAAGGACGTATTAGCTGACTGTTACATACACAAATTAAATTGTAAAACTACTTCAACAGTTTCCTCCTTCATTTGATTACGATTTTAATTATTTTTGGCATTCACAAATACTTTCAGAGTAATCCAGAAACTGATTGTCGCACTGTTGCTAATATCAATGTAAAAATCCCATCTTTGAATGAGAAATTGTGCATATGCATTCATCAGAAAAATCCTGAGGAAGTGGAAGCGTACTTTCTCATTTTTTCATTTACTCTATGCAAAAAAAAAATTTCCTAGGGCAAAAATACTTTCTCAATTTTGGGGTTGGTGCGTGCAGATTCACACTTTGCAAATGGATTTCCACCTGCCCGTGACAGATGTGTATCTCCACCACTTACCAGTGGGTTATGGATCAGCAAAATCTTGTCAACCCCTTCAAACAAGAATGTTTACTCTGAAGAAATTCTAATTTCTAAAGTATTTTTACACTTCATAAGGGTCTGTATATGTAAACTACACCTACACATGCAAATAGGTCTGTATATTGACAGCCCTGTTCCTCGTCCTTTGGATGCTGGGTCTCTTAGTATTGTCTTTTAACCTGTGGTCCTCTGACCTCCTGGCTATTTAATAATATGGCATGTACCCTGTGTTTCTTCCTCATGAAGACCCTGACTCTGGTATATCAAGTGCCCTTTATTATTTCCTCTCTGTTTCACTGATGTTATCTCATCTTCCTTTCTGGATCTCTCACACTAACATTATCACACCTCCCCTGGCTCTCTGGCCATCGGATACCTCACACTGAGTTATCACATCTTCCTCACATCTCATTCTCTCTGGACCCTCACACTGATACTGTCACATCTGCCCTGTATCTCTCACTACCTGGATCCCTCACACTGAAAGTATCACATCTGCCCTGCATCTCTCTCTACCTCAATCCTTCACACTGATACTATCACATCTGCCCTGCACCTCTCTCTACCTCAATCCTTCACACTGATACTATCACATCTGCCCTGCATCTCTCTCTACCTCGATCCTTCACACTGATGCTATCACATCTGCCCTGTATCTCTCTCTACCTGGATCCCTCACACTGATAGTATCACATCTGCCCTGCACCTCTCTCTACCTCAATCCTTCACACTGATACTATCACATCTGCCCTGCATCTCTCTCTACCTCGATCCTTCACACTGATGCTATCACATCTGCCCTGTATCTCTCTCTACCTGGATCCCTCACACTGATGCTATCACATCTGCTCTGCATCTCTCTCTACCTGGATCCCTCACACTGATAGTATCACATCTGCCCTGCACCTCTCTCTACCTCAATCCTTCAAACTGATACTATCACATCTGCCCTGCATCTCTCTCTACCTCGATCCTTCACACTGATGCTATCACATCTGCCCTGTATCTCTCTCTACCTGGATCCCTCACACTGATAGTATCACATCTGCTCTGCATATCTCTCTACCTCAATCCTTCACACTGATACTATCACATCTGCCCTGCATCTCTCTCTACCTCAATCCTTCACACTGATGCTATCACATCTGTTCTCCATCTCTTCCTCACTGGTTCCCTCACACTGTTGTTATCACATGTGCCATACATCACTCACTCCCTGGATTCTTGGAACTGATATTATCACATCTTCTCAGCATCTCTTCCTCCCTGGATCCCTCACACTGATGCTATCACATCTGCCCTGTATCTCTCTCTACCTGGATCCCTCACACTGATGCTATCACATCTGCTCTGCATCTCTCTCTACCTGGATCCCTCACACTGATAGTATCACATCTGCTCTGCATATCTCTCCACCTCAATCCTTCACACTGATACTATCACATCTGCCCTGCATCTCTCTCTACCTCAATCCTTCACACTGATACTATCACATCTGCCCTGCACCTCTCTCTACCTCAATCCTTCACACTGATACTATCACATCTGCCCTGCATCTCTCTCTACCTCGATCCTTCACACTGATGCTATCACATCTGCTCTGCATCTCTCTCTACCTGGATCCCTCACACTGATAGTATCACATCTGCCCTGCACCTCTCTCTACCTCAATCCTTCACACTGATACTATCACATCTGCCCTGCATCTCTCTCTACCTCGATCCTTCACACTGATGCTATCACATCTGCCCTGTATCTCTCTCTACCTGGATCCCTCACACTGATGCTATCACATCTGCTCTGCATATCTCTCTACCTCAATCCTTCACACTGATACTATCACATCTGCCCTGCACCTCTCTCTACCTCGATCCTTCACACTGATGCTATCACATCTGCTCTGCATCTCTCTCTACCTGGATCCCTCACACTGATAGTATCACATCTGCCCTGCACCTCTCTCTACCTCAATCCTTCACACTGATACTATCACATCTGCCCTGCATCTCTCTCTACCTCGATCCTTCACACTGATGCTATCACATCTGCCCTGTATCTCTCTCTACCTGGATCCCTCACACTGATGCTATCACATCTGCTCTGCATCTCTCTCTACCTGGATCCCTCACACTGATAGTATCACATCTGCTCTGCATATCTCTCTACCTCAATCCTTCACACTGATACTATCACATCTGCCCTGCATCTCTCTCTACCTCAATCCTTCACACTGATACTATCACATCTGCCCTGCATCTCTCTCTACCTCGATCCTTCACACTGATACTATCACATCTGCCCTGTATCTCTCGCTACCTCAATCCTTCACACTGATGCTATCACATCTGTTCTCCATCTCTTCCTCACTGGTTCCCTCACACTGTTGTTATCACATGTGCCATACATCACTCACTCCCTGGATTCTTGGAACTGATATTATCACATCTTCTCAGCATCTCTTATTCCCTGGATCCCTCACACTGATGCAATTACCTGCTCCCGCTGAACCTTTGACATCAGCCTCTTATTTCTTTCTTCTCTGATCTCTCACATGACAAACTATACAAATTCCTTCTCAGTCCGCAGGATGTGTGATAATGTTGCATGTCCCCTTTGTTTCTTCCCCTGTTGATGTCTCACACATCTCCATCTCTTCCTCTCCAGATGACCCCTACCTCTGTGTGCAGTGAGAGATGTCCTCCTGGATACAGGAAGGTCCCTCTATAAGGGAAACCTGTCTGTTGCTATGCCTGCGCCCTCTGCTCAGAAGGAGAGATTACCAACAAGAGTGGTAGGTGATAAAGCATTGCGTGACAACCAATGATCCTTTTCAAAGACCCAAATGAGAAGATGTTCAATTTGTTCATAAGTGTGAGTTACCTTGGCAAATAACCCTCTTCATTTGAAATATTAACTTTGCATATCTTCAATATGTCAGTCACATGGAAATAAAATTATTACAACAGAATGATAGTATAATTTTAGGATCTGACAAAGCTAGAATTAGTCCATGGTCATCAATTAAACCACACCTTTCTTTCTTTTTTTCACTCTCCCTCTCCATTCTCCCAACCCAATAATAATAATAATCCACATTTGTAAAGCGCGAACAATCACCGGTAAGGGTCTCTAGGCGCTGGGGGCCGTCGGGAAGATTAAGCAAGCTATTGCCCAGAGTCACCTGGTGCTGGGCTAATCTGCCGCCGGGGATCGGACCCCGATCCCCAGATTCCACCATCAGTCACCCTGGCTGCAGTGCCACACCTCTCTCAATGACGGCTTTGAGGTGCGGCCACTGGTACAGTGGCACTAGGTGCCAATGTCAAGGAAGTGCCCTCCGCATGGCAGACTGAACTGAGATAAGAGGATCCTGCAGAGATATTTGTGTGAGCATAATTTTCAGGGGGTATTTATAACAGAATGACAACTGTCGTAGTACATGCACTCGAGGGAGTGATCTTAGATTTGTCTATCACAGTTTTGACTCATGATATAGTAGCATATAGGGTTAATGTTCCTGCTGAAATGCACAAAATGTGACATGCAGATCACAGATTAGTATTTTATGTAGATAGCTTACTGGGTTATCGCTTTTATCACATAGATCCTTCTGTACTTGGAGTTTAAAAGTGACAATCCTTCAGATATAACTCATTGAGCTATGAACTGGCCTCAACATCTTGCATGCAAATAAAAAGGCAGAGGATTAGATCATTATAGTTTTTCTTCTCAATCTTTTGTTATTCCATGATTGCTGAAAAGGCATCCTTTGGGGAGCAATGCAATTTTATTAGCTTGAATCCTCGATCATGTGTTACATTTATGGGCAGATTTAAAATGACTTTGTGCCTGGTTTGCTTCAGAAAAGTGATGCAAACCTGGTGCAAAGTGTTGTTTTGGGGCTTACAATGGTTGGCACATTGACCTTCCCCTGCACTCTCCCATAGATTTTGATTTCCATCTACTAACGTTGGTATGAAGGGATTGACATAAATAAATTACACATCCATGAGACAGACATAAAGTTTAAAGAACCTTTCAAACTTTACATACGTGCTGCACAGTACAACTCACACACAAAGTGGTAAAGGGTTGAACTTTGTCAAATATAGAATTTTGTGCTGGATGGTCACGCGTCCAGTGTAAAACCTAAGTTTGAAATCACCTGAACTCCCTTGCACCATGGTGCAAGTGTGTGTGCATTGGTGCAAGGCAGCCTAAAGTATGCAAACACTGGAGGAGAGAGCAACAGCATCATATCTTAGTGCCCCTTCGTTTCTCCGAGGCCAGCACTGTAAATTGTAATGCCTACCTGTGAGAAAGTCATCCTTTTTGCTCCAATCAGCCCCATTGCTTGATTGATACTGGTGGTAACTCCCTCTGATTGTGCCCTGGTCCATGCTAACCAGATCCAGGGCCAGCAGTCTGTGTCACCCTTAGGTGCCCTAGGGATAGGGTGCCTTGCAACTATAAATAGGAACATTATATAAGAGATGTTTTCTATGCCCAGGTGTAAGAAAAACTGCTTATTTTTCCATTGTAGCACAAGGGCTCCAAAGGCTAACATAGAATACTTTAATAAATTATAACTATTGATAGAAGCCAGCTAAAAATGTACCTAAAATATTAAAATGATTATTAGAATAATTCCAACAACTTGCCATGGTTAGATTTAGTATAAGTACCACAGAAGATTAAGTTATAGAAATATGTTTTATGATGTACTAACAAGCCAGCCTTCCAGCAGTCTCTCCTGATTGGCCAGCCTTCCAGCAGTCTCTCCTGATTGGCCAGCCTTCCAGCAGTCTCTCCTGATTGGCCAGCCTTTGACAGGCTGGTCCACATTGCTCTGATGAGGTGTGAAGTAACCTGAGCTGGGACAAAGGGCATCCGGTAGGAGGAGATCTGCAAGCTGCAGAGCAAAAGCCAGGGTGGGCGTGGAGTAGCTAAATTGGTCTTAAAAGTGGGATTGATAGTTAGGACAGGGCACAAGCTCACACTCACTTCCTGCACCCCAAGCCAGACAGGAGCCCCAGTAATTGAATTTGAAGAGGGGCTGGAAGGGAAGTGTTAAGGAACTTAGCCATGCCTGTGGTTTGGCTTAGCCAGATATTAACCTCCAGAGACAATTCTCCATTTTGGATTTTTAAGAAATAGTGTTTCTGGGACAAGAATATGCCACACATCGGTGGAAGTGATCATACCTGAGGGTGGCACCCTGCACCCCATTGATCAGTAGAGCCCTCCTGCTTATCACCCAAAAACACTGGATAAATATGGGAGAGCTGCCCAGCAACTTAGATCCCTGCTTAAAACTACAGGAAGAAGAAGGACTGACCTGCTGCTAGTCTGGCCTGCACCAAGAGGATTGCACTCTGAATGACTGCACCTGCTGCAAACTTTTGGAACTATAGATTTAAGGTCTTTACCTTGCTTTAAAAAAAGAAGGAGTGGACTCCCTGAAAGCAACATGTTAAAAGAGCTCCACATGCATCATCTCCAACAAGAAGAAACCAGCTGACAACTTTCAGCTGGACTTTAGATGATCTGGCCAAGTTCATTGTGGGACACATAGTAACAACATCCCATGGAGCAACTCAGAGCTTCTGGAACCTTGGATTGGTGTTTCTACACTTCCATACCCCAAAAGTTAATTCTGGAAACATTTCCAAAAGTTTGGAGAAGATTAGAACATTTTTGGTAAAAATCACCATGATGGTGACCCACCCATCGACGGGACTCAAGCCGGAGATGTTGTATTACAACCTGGCCTGATATTCACAATTGCCCCGCTGAAGCTCCGAAATTGTTTTTTATTGCTGAGAAGAGTTCATTAACTCGAAACCCGGCCTGACAAGGTTCCTTGCTTGACGTCAAGAGAGACGCTAAAAAAAAGTGACATAGTCAGAAGGTAAAAACTTGACAGGGCTCTACTGCTAAGTTGTAGTCCTGAAACTTTGACTTTGCTCCGGTTAAGCACAACCAGAAGTCCCAAAGTGGTGCTTTTAGCTTTTAGGCATTAGAAAGTCTTTATTATTTAAAAATCAATGTCTCTGTTTCCCTAATTGGGATTTTGTTGTTTTGGTGTCATTTTAATCATAAAATGATTTCCTATTTTTATAAATTGGTGTTTGGTTTTTCTTGTGTGTTGTCCCTTACTTATTTAACATATTGGTGTTTTTAAATGCTTTACACAGCGCAGAGCAGGAATATTGCCGGAGAAATATTGTGGGACATTAATATTGCCGCAGAAATATCGTTTGGAGAAAATATCGACAACAAAAATATAGATGACAAGAATATCGACTGGCAGGTAAGTAATATCGATTACAGAAATATAGTTGTAACAAATATCGATTACAAAAATATAGTTGCAATAAATATTGTTCACAAAAATATAGTTGACAAAAATATTGATTTAATAATAATGTTATGTATTTTAGTGTTTTTATTAAGAATATTTTGTCATTTTATTATATGTTTTATAATTTATCTAGTTCTGCAGCGGGTTGTGGGTTTATAGGGGAATAGGGTGGGAATTAATTCAATAATATAAAATTAATTGATTAATTAATGTGTTAATTTATTAATTAATAATAGTTTAATAATTAGTTGTTAATTAATTTCAATTAGTCAATTAACAATTAATTATGAGAATTGTGTAATTAATTTTAGGCGTGTGTTGTGGTGTTTATATGTGTAAATGGTGTGAAGGATGGTAAATAATTATTTTTTATTGATGAATTAATAAATAATAAATAAATTTTCATTAATTAATTAGTAGATTTTAAATGTAATTGTGGAATTAATTCTAAGTCTGTGTTGTGTATATTATAATGCTAAATAATGTGTAAATAATTATTTTTTCTTATCTTTGTTAATAATAATATATTTACATTTACATATTAATTATGTTAACATTGGAAATTACATTTACTAGAAATGTTGATAGTTTTGTTTTTTATTGTTTCGGGTTCCCACGCTTTCCCTACTGTTGCACTTACTGGAGTGGCAATAGTATTTTTTACCCCTACGCTATCCAACGCTTTCCCTACTGTTGCACTCACTGGAGTGGGAATAGTAATTTTTACCCCTCCGCTATCCAGCGCTTTCCCTTCTGTTCCACTCATGTGGAGTAGTGTGGCTCACTGGTTAGAGGCAGCAGGCCTGAGAGCAGAAGTCAGCCTGGGACCAGGGTTCAATTCCCGACGCCGCAGGGTCGTGGACCTTGGTCAGCGGACTCGATAATTCTCGCTTCGGTGCTTACTCTAATCAGGGGTTCCACTCGGCAACTCTGGGCATTAGCTTGCCTAATCTCCACAACGGCCCCACCAATTCCGGGGATGCCTGGCTCCACCTTGGGGACTCCCAGCAAGGTGTGGTAAATAAATAATTAAATACCTGTGCTATTTTTGACAAGATATACTAATAACAGATAGCTCAATAAATAAGAGTCAAGATTCGAGGTAGCTAGAGTTTGCAGGTTTTAATCAGGCATAAAGGACAGCAACAGGACAACCTGCACGGGAATAGGATGGCAGCTGCCTGGGGGCAGGATCGGGACAAAAAGCGCAACTTAAATAACAATGTACAACATATATATAGTAAAACAATTGCATTGCAGTACATTCAGTAGGCGTAGCAGTGGGTGGGGTTTGTAGCAGTCGCGAAAGATAAGGCAGAAAGTAGGTGTGACAAGAGGCGTGTACATAGACATGTGATGCAAACGTAACAGAATATGTCATAAATGGGGCGGAAACATGGAGGGGGCTACCTAAGGAGCCGGGACCTCTGACCTAGAGGTGCGCGGAAGCTGACAATGACGTGTTACCAGGGAGAAGCTGGGGGCTATGACTTCTGCACTAGAGGAGGAGACGAAAGTCTGGAGAGTCAGAGCGACATGTACCTAAACATTATCTAGTATCTGATGTTTAGAGAACATGTTGATAGAATCCAAAAGTTATCAGGGCAAAGGCTAACAGACACTAAGACTGGTGCATGCATTATTCTACATGTAGTGCGTGTTGAGGAATATTAAATGACCATTAATACAGTATTTCTCTTACATGGAGACGTAAAGGCTAGACGATGACTGAAACTATTGATGCGATTCAGTAGCTTAGGAATGCAGAGAAGGAGAGCTGGACTGATAACTAGAATCATAACATACTCTTGGCAGACTGGCAGGCAGAGCCAGTCCGAGCCGGGCACTGAGAGGCAGGAAGTAAGTGAAGGGTCAGGGATACAGGTGGGGGCTGTATCGCTCCTCAGCGAGGGTTCAGGAGACAGGAGCTGAATCTGAGTCCGGGCCCTTTTGAGGCCTAGAAACGGGGACTTTGACTGAATTAACGTGCACACTGGGAAACGTGGCAACATAACTCGACATAGGCCTAATATTCGTTGTATTCACGAAGACTGGGAAATGGCATACTAGAGTTGGACACAACTGGAATTGCGTCTTTAATCGATCATAAGGGAGTACATATGCATATTAATCATGCACATATAACATAAGATGGGGAACACGTAGGGACACAGAACATGGCAAAATTTACTTTTCCACATTCCCTCCTTGTCACTACGTTTCCATCAGGAAACATCAATATTCATGATACCATCTATCATTTCATACAGTATCATTTGCTCGTCTCGAATTGTCTTGGAACGGGATTTAGGACTAGGACTAAGACTAGGAATACAGGATGTAGCACAAATGCCGCAAATCGCAGGGCCACATTGTAAACAGAGGCAGCAACTGAAAATGATCATTACTGCTATACCTAGGAATGACAATACTTTCCATCCCCAGGCAGAAATTATACTCCAGAGCCAACCGGACCATGTCCAGGTGCCTGGATTCTGGTGTAACTGATGGGCAATTTTATGAAGTCTGGTTATAGCTGAATAAACAGACGGCGCGTTATTAGGAATGAAAATGCAGCAACTAGATCCGATGACTCTACATGCCCCGCCCCTATCGGCCAGTATGACGTCAAGGACGAGACGATTTTGCAAAACTACAAATCTCATAGCAGATTGCTCTTCGGTTAAGTTACCTAGAGCAGAAGTAGTCTCATTCACTACTGCTTCAAGGGTTCTGGTTAACCTACGGATTAGCTTACTATTCTGGACAGGGCCTATAAAGAAGAAGAATCCTTTATTAAAATCTTGATACTGTTCTAGAGTAGTTTCAGTTTGATCGACAATCGGGGACTCGATCTCCCTTCTATGGCTAACGTGTACTAGATGTGTGTTTCTATGATAATCGGATGGGGCTAGGAAAACTGGTGGCAGTAGGAAGGCAATGTAACAGGTTCCATCCCAATCGAGGGGCAGACGAACATATGCGGTCTGACCACAAACAAAATATGAATGACGTGAGGCTTTGAAAATAGATTTCCCACTGTCACTATACTTGACAATAGTAGTACAATCACTATGTCCTACATGTGCAGAACCATTCTTTCGGACACATAATTCGCCTTTGACTGGTAGTACTGATATAGCAGGTAAATCTGGAGTAGTATCAGACTGAACATTCAGGACCATAAAATTGGAAGAATAATTACCTGAATTATAAACTTCATTTTCTAGATCTAACCCTGTTCTATGGGAAAGACCTTGCTTGTCTGGAAAACATGTACTATTCAGAAGGGACATATCAGTTGAGGATGACGTTAACGTGGACCATGCTCCACACGAACCATTATGTGAAAATGGATAAGGAAAGAGTGGCAGAACTCCCTTCGGTGTCTGGAAAGGGGGGAGTCGACCACACACACAACAATTAGTGGCATTGCTGGTCTGGTGTGAATAATGTAACATACGGATGAAGGTATTGTTACGCATAGCAAGACGATAGGATAACTCGTGAGGAGGCAGATCACTAAAGGTGTGCTCTACTGTAGCATTAGAAAACATAAATGCAATGCATAACTTGTGCAGGTAACCATCAAACTCAAAAATAGAAGAAAACATAGGAAAACGATACATCGGATAGAGTTTTGACTAACTCTCTCACTATGGGGGTCTATCTTATACATGTCAGAAACCTGTCTAACCGTTTCACCCGAGGGGGACTTAGACAATTAAACTGGCTGACTTATTTTACTAGACCGGAGTTTCAACTTATACTCCTGCTGCGGAGTTTTCTCTAACAGGGGAGGTTTGGAATCAAAGTTTGTAGCGGGACAGTCCTTGAGAATAGGGCAGTTTTTAAAGTTCTGGCAGTCCTTGGAAATATTCCTGGAAAAAGTCTTAGTTTGCAATCCATGGAACTTCTTGACGTGAGACAGGTGGACCCACCCCTTACGGCCCTCCAACTTCACGGCCGTACGGGTGGTCAGAAGGACTAGCTTCGGTTCTTTCCAGCGAGGCTCCAGCGGACTTGAACGATCAAAATTGCGGACGAGGACCAGGTCGCCTGGTATGACCTCATGCGGTTTCACCTCGGTATTGTCTGGAAATGCGGCGGCAACCTGTGAACGACAAGAGTGGAGGGCAGACATCAAGGAAGCTAGGTAATCTGTCAGCATATTACTGGAAACATCTGTAATACTTCGGGGTCTAGGTGTACCCCACATATTAGGGGGGCGGCCGAATACGACCTCGTAAGGGGACAGACCTGATCTGGAATGTGCAACCATGCGCATATAAAATAGGGCGACTGGCAGAGCTACTAGCCAGTCTACACCTTTCTCTTTACAGACTTTTGCAATGCGGATTTTCAGGGTCTGATTATGTCTCTCTACGAGACCTGCTGCTTCAGGATGGCGTACACAATGAAACTTCCACTGGTACCCTAACAGAAGGGAAACGTGCTTCATTATCTCTGATAGGAATGGCTGGCCGTTGTCTGAATAAACGACCCTAGGGAGTCCATAACGAGGGAAGAATTCACGAACCAGCTGCTTGGCAGTGGTCGCGGCTGTGTAATCTGGAACTGGATATGCCTCTGTCCACCTGGACAAAGCGCATACAACTACAAGGACATACTTGAAACCTCAACATCGCTCCATCTGAATATAATCCATCTGGAGGACCTCAAAAGGGTGGTCAGGAGGCTGGAATCCCCCTTGTTCCACCGGGACACTTTTACCTGGATTGAACTGACAACATATCATACAGGTACGGACTTTCTGCTTGGCTGCAGCTCGTAAATGCTTGTTGAACCAAATGTTCTGGATACTGTCTAACATGGCTTTTTCTCCTAAATGTGCAGGACTATGTGCGGTATTAATGATGACTTGAACCATTGAGTCGGGGAGAAACCATGTGGCTTTTCCCTTCGTCAACCATCCCTGATCTGTCTGGACCCCTCCTTGTTCGGACCATTTCTTGATTTCTTCGGGAGTAGCATGTGACTGGATATCTATGACATCTTGAGTGGGGTCCTTAACTGTCATACATGTAGTCGGATCCGGAGTGTATGTCTGTGTCGTGTTAACTGGAATGTCTGGGGTCTGAGCTGTGAGCTTGGCTGTTTGATCTGCTAGATCATTACCTTGAGAAATAATGTCAGTAACTTTCGTATGTGCTTTGCACTTCATGATAGCGATAGCTGTCGGTAAATGTATTGCATCTAACAGAGCTTGAATAAGGAGACCATGCTGAATCTTGGTTCCATGAGAAGTCATAAAACCTCTTTCTTGCCAGAGTACTCCGAAGTTGTGTACAACTCCGAATGCATAACGTGAATCTGTGTATATGTTAACTTTCAGGTTCTTGGCACGTATGCAGGCTTGGGTCAGAGCAACTAGCTCTGCTGCTTGAGCGGACAGAGTGTCAATGCGGTGTGTCTCTATAACTTCAGTGTCAGTAGTCACTGCATACGCGGCTACTAGTTCTCCCGTACTTGTTCTCATACATGAACCATCCACATAAAGTGTCAGGTCGGGATCTGGTAATGGAATATCTGCCAGGTCTTGTCTTGGCTTTGTCATGGTGTTAACAACTTCCACACAATCATGTCTGGCAGGATTGGAAGTAACTGACGGTAACAGTGTAGCAGGATTTAGAACGTTGCAGCGTCTGATTTCTATGTGTGGTTGGAACAGGGTCAGTTCATAACCTGTTAAACGTGCAATTGTCAAGTGCTGAGTCTGGGTTCGGTTCAAAAGAACTTCCACGGAGTGTGGAACTTGTACTGTCAGGGAATGCCCTAATACTATGGAATCAGTTTGTCTGATAGCTAGTGCTGTGGCTGCAACTGACTTGAGGCACGCAGGCAGAGCCTGGGCTACTGGATCTAGTGTGCTCGAAAAATAAGCACAAGGCTTGTATTGTCCTGCTTGATCTTGTGTGAGAACAGATAATGCTGTACCTTCATGTTCAGTAACAAAAAGTGTAAAAGGCTTACTGTAGTTCGGTGTTGCTAGAACTGGAGCTTGACATAAGGTTTCCTTTAATTCATTAAAAGCAAGTGTATGTTCAGATGTCCAAGGGAGGACAGTCGATACGGCTGCCTCCTGTGTCGTTAACTGTATCAGTGGCTTGGCTAGAAATGCATATTGAGGAATCCATTGTCTGCAATAAGAAGTGAGGCCGATAAAAGCTCGTACCTCTTTCTGGGTCTTGGGCTGAGGAAGACTCGCTATTAACTGGATACGGTCAGGTGTCAACTGCCTACCCCTCTTGGACAGTAAGTGGCCTAAATAGATCACTTGCTGGACACAGAATTGAAGCTTCGAAGGGGACACCTTGTGCCCCATCTCGGCTAGGAAATACAGAACTGTAAGTGATCCTCGCTCGCAGTCACGTTCAGAACGGGCTGTGATCAGTAGATCATCGACATACTGGAGCAGGGCAGTGTCAGTTGGCATGTGAATATTGTCTAGTTGTCTTTTAAGTGCTTGACTGTAAATGCTAGGACTTTCTGTGAAACCTTGAGGAGCTCGTGTGAATTTATAGCTCCTTCCATTTAAACAGAATCCGAAAAGGAACTGGCTGTCTGGATGAATGGGGACACTGAAAAATGCATTTTTAAGGTCTATGACTGTGAAAAACGTAGCTTCAGAATCAATGGCTGTCAATAGGGACGAAATATCTGGAACAACTGTGTACTGGGGAATGATACATTTATTAAGTTCTCGAAGGTCAATCACTAATCGATATACTGGAGGTGCATTTGGATCAGTACGTTTCATGACTGGAATGATAGGAGAATTACATACATTGGAGTCAGTTTCTACAACCACTCCTTGAGCAATGAGCTCGTCAATAATTCTGGATAAGGCTGCTACAGCCTCAGGTGGCAATCTGTACTGTCTGATTCGTGGTAACACTACACCTGGTTTCAGAGTCACACGATGGGGTGTGATTTGCATAAAACCAACATCAGTTGGACCTTGTGCCCATAGATGCTGCGGGACATTCAATAATCTTGGATCAAAATCACGTAATACATAGTGACCCTTGAAGTCACGTAAAAACAAACGTATTCCTTCTGGGGAGCAACAAATAACTGCACCTAATTCTTTTAATGTCTTAATACCTAACAAATTTTCTGGACATGACTTCGTAAGTAACAGGTCAGTAGTTCGGGACAATGGACCGACTTCTAGAGTAACTGGTTTAGAAATCTCGTTTACAATAGGCTTTCCTGAAAATCCAAGGGAAACATTTCTTGAGCCTGAGAGCGGAGCCCCTGGAACGTCGTCATGACTTATAGTAGTCCTATTTGCCCCTGTATCAATCAGAAACTTTCTGTCTTTCCCTAATACTTGACTGTGAACATAGGGACCCTCTTGATCTACAGGTATCTCGATGAGAGGCAAGCCTACCTCCCTCTCTAGGCTGTTTCATGAATACTGCTGGTACTCTGGATACTCGGACTGTGCATACTGGTACATCTGCTGTGTAACATGCTGTGTTGCAGCTATAGGCTGCGGTACTGTAACTGTCTGTGGTGCATTCTGTGGTGACTGAGAAGTCTGTGAAACTTGTTCTTGTCTAGGCGGACGTGGTCTTTCTTTAGTCTTACCGGTAGCTATGTTGTGTTTCAGAACTGCACACTCGTTTATAAAATGACCTGGTTGTTTACAATAATTGCAGGTCCCTTTAACAGGAACTGCAGGATGACTGGCTTGATTCGTACCCCTCTTCTGACTGTCTTGAGGAATAGATTGTGCAACTAATACTTTCATTTTCGTGTCTTTCATACGTTTCCTTTCATGGTCTTGCTCTTCTCTTATTCTATTCTGGTGATACTGAAGCATCTGAAGCATTTGGGACGGAGTATTAGCTTGCCAAGTACTTTCGACTTTCAAAACTCGGTTTTTAACTTGTGGACTTGAATTCTCGACTAGTTTAGTAACAAAAAGATGAGGGTATGACTCACTACTCGTCTTGAGACCACTGTTAATGCTAAAGCATTTCTCGAATCTAGAATAAAAATCACTAGTATCTTCGTCTGGTTTCTGTTTACAGGCTGAGATTGCATCCCAGTCTTCCTTTTTCGTGGCTAGTAATCTTGGCAAAACTTGTATTAACAGTTCGGGTAATTCTTTACATTTACCTCCTAGACCGGTACCTGGTACACGTGTATTTTCTTCAGCTTCTAGAGCTGCCCAATCTATCTTTTTCTCTCCCACCTCCCATTCTTTTTCCTTGAGTTTTTCATATGTGCCCGCGGGCAACAGGACCTTTAACATTTTAATTATATCTGGATACGTGTATTCTCCCATACGGAGCATGTCTTTTAATTCACGGTGGAACCCTGCTGGATCTTTGTCGTGACAGGGAATTAATTTCTTCATCTCTAAGAGTTCCATCTTTGTAATCGGGGTGTAAACAAATACTCGTTGCATTTCACCAGCTGGTGTCCTGACTGGGTGTACTTCTCGTAACGGATGCTGTCTGTCTATGTAAAACGGTTTACTTTCTGGAGGTGTGACGTGAACAAAATGCGGATTCAGGAACGTTCTATATTTGTGGCGCTGTTCTAGAATGATACTAACTAAATCGGTACCTAGACCTTTCCATCTATACTGGAGTAGCTCGTTCAGAACATCATGTAACGGACCTGGATCGGAATGCTGACCCTCATACAGTGTAATGAGGTGCTGGATCATATACATACCCACCAGTCGTTGCTCGGCTGGGGGCAGTTTCAGAAACATTTGTGCCACTATTTCGTCTGGAAAAGTGGTAGAATCAGTAGCCCATCGGACTGCTGATCGGGCTAGTTCTTGTTCATGCATAGTACTAAGTTCACTATAACCGATTCGTGATTTCAGAATGTGATCGGTAGCTTGAAATACTTGTTCTAGAGAACCTTGTTCTGGTGCTGGAGGAGGAACAGTTTTCTTGTAGTCTAGACGTGAATGTCGGTCGGAAAGTCTAGTTCTACCTACATACGCTATTCTGGTGGGATTCTTGTCGTCTACCTCTTCAGTAGAAGAGTCATTTTCTTTCTCGCTTACTAGTACTTCTTTGCGTTGTTCGTGTAACCTTATTATTTCCTTACGTATTTTCTTGTACATACTCTCTATACTACTGATGGTTCTGTGTTTACCCTCGGCTATATTATCACTCCACCTTGTCAGAACTTTCATTTCGGTCTGATCTTTAGTCGGATAATCTTGTTCCCTTATTAAACAATTAATTAGAAACTTTAATAACATGAGCTGAATCTCAGCTTTCCTTAGAGAGAAAACTTCTCCAACACTTTCTGGGTCTGTTCCTGTACGAATGAAACGATATATTCTGTCTAGATCTTCTTTCATATTCGGCAGGGTGTCCAAATACTCGGTCACCCGTCTTACACGCAATGAATATATAACCATACTATCATCACCTGAGACTGGATCATAACGACATTCGGTAAGAGCTCGCCTGATATCTGCGATGGACTGGTGTTTGGGCGTACGCTGTAACGCACGTTCATGTAATTCGGCTAGTATTACACGCTTGTGTGGCGGCGGGGTTCCCGGGGGACCTCCTCCCGCGGCCCCTAAACTGGAATCGTTGACTGATACTCTTCGTGCTGACAGAGTGACCAGTGTAGCGGGTACTTGTAATGTAGGCTGGACCGGGTGTACCGTAACAGGTGCTGTAACAGGTGCCCCGGTGACTGGAGGAGCAGGAATTACATTATTTACAGGAGCTGGCGGAACAGGATTTGCATATTCTGGGACTGTGTCGTCCAAATAGGACGAGAGAAAAATATCAGCTGCGGTCGGTTTGTGACGTAGCTTGGTCGGAAAATTACTGGATGCCTCCGGGGTTGCTTTTGGCAAGCCCTCGGCAAGAAGAGGGTACATACCCTTAATGAGGGCATTCCTCTGTCTGTCTGACTGTTCGGTTTTAACTCGTTCACCTATTTCAATTAATTCCCTTTCTTGGGCTCTTTCAGAGGATTCTCTACTTAATTCTGACTTTCTGATTTCTTTTTTCTGTTCTTTTATGAGATTCTTTGCGCCATAACTCGATGGCATCTTTCTGTGACTGTCTGGCTTTCTTTTTCCATAATACTTCTTCTACTCGCATGATGCACTCGGCATCCCATGTGCCTGATACAGGCCATCTATATTTCTCTTCTAATTCCTTAGTGTACTCGACCCATAAATCTAGATACAATATGGCGCTTATGCCATGCTTTTGATACATAATATGACCTGGACTGTCCCTAGGCGGGACAGGGACTGCTTCCTCGAGCAGCCCTTTTCTAGTTTTTAACTGATGTAACTTGGAGAACAGAGGCATGGCTGAACTAGAGTCTAGACACAATACAATACACAATGTAAATGTATGAACACGATAATTACTGGAAAACAACACATTCATACCACGACATTGAAAACACATTGAAATGACATTTAAAATAACGGTTCGGACAAGATACTACCTGAAATACTGAGAACAGAACACATGAATTTTCTCGAGAACAGAACTGACTAGAATTACTAGATGCACTGCTGAAACAGTACGAAACTTACCGGTCTCATAAAGAGACACGTCAGGACCCGCATCCACCTAAGTGGACACTTCGTGTTGGATCTGTGTACCCAAACCCACGGACCAGAGACAATTAGATTGACCCTGTCTAGATACTACCCCAGCAACGGTACTCACCGGGCAGCAAGAACGGAAGGCCTCGGACTGGACTTGACTGCTACGACGACGGACGGACGAACTTCGGACTTCAGTTACGGGTGGGCCTCCGGATACCTCGGACCTTGGACTCTCGGCTTGGGCTCTGGTCGGGACTCGCCGCGTTCCTCCACCGCCTCGTCTGGATGCTGGACCGCAACCTCCGTCTCCTCCGTGGGCCTGAGGGATACTTGAAGCAGAAATATCTGCCACTGCGCAGGATGGTTCCGTCACGGCTGCAGAGGGTCAGGGGGCTGGCGTGGCTTCTCCGGCGCGTGGGGAAAGGGCAAGTCCCTATTCGGGCGCCATTATGTGGTAAATAAATAATTAAATATCTGTGCTATTTTTGACAAGATATACTAATAACAGATAGCTCAATAAATAAGAGTCAAGATTCGAGGTAGCTAGAGTTTGCAGGTTTTAATCAGGCATAAAGGACAGCAACAGGACAACCTGCACGGGAATAGGATGGCATGCCTGGGGGCAGGACCGGGACAAAAAGCGCAACTTAAATAACAATGTACAACATATATATAGTAAAACAATTGCATTGCAGTACATTCAGTAGGCGTAGCAGTGGGTGGGGTTTGTAGCAGTCGCGAAAGATAAGGCAGAAAGTAGGTGTGACAAGAGGCGTGTACATAGACATGTGATGCAAACGTAACAGAATATGTCATAAATGGGGCGGAAACATGGAGGGGGCTACCTAAGGAGCCGGGACCTCTGACCTAGAGGTGCGCGGAAGCTGACAATGACGTGTTACCAGGGAGAAGCTGGGGGCTATGACTTCTGCACTAGAGGAGGAGACGAAAGTCTGGAGAGTCAGAGCGACATGTACCTAAACATTATCTAGTATCTGATGTTTAGAGAACATGTTGATAGAATCCAAAAGTTATCAGGGCAAAGGCTAACAGACACTAAGACTGGTGCATTCATTATTCTACATGTAGTGCGTGTTGAGGAATATTAAATGACCATTAATACAGTATTTCTCTTACATGGAGACGTAAAGGCTAGACGATGACTGAAACTATTGATGCGATTCAGTAGCTTAGGAATGCAGAGAAGGAGAGCTGGACTGATAACTAGAATCATAACATACTCTTGGCAGACTGGCAGGCAGAGCCAGTCCGAGCCGGGCACTGAGAGGCAGGAAGTAAGTGAAGGGTCAGGGATACAGGTGGGGGCTGTATCGCTCCTCAGCGAGGGTTCAGGAGACAGGAGCTGAATCTGAGTCCGGGCCCTTTTGAGGCCTAGAAACGGGGACTTTGACTGAATTAACGTGCACACTGGGAAACGTGGCAACATAACTTTACATAGGCCTAATATTCGTTGTATTCACGAAGACTGGAAACTGGCATACTAGAGTTGGACACAACTGGAATTGCGTCTTTAATCGATCATAAGGGAGTACATATGCATATTAATCATGCACATATAACATAAGATGGGGAACACGTAGGGACACAGAACATGGCAAAATTTACTTTTCCACAAAGGGACCATCCCACAGGGAAAGCCAGGACGGGTTCCCCAGAGTTATACAGCGCCGGGACACCCCGTTGCTGGGGCAGCTGTGCGCTTTACAAGTATACTACAAGTATACTACTCACTGGAGTGGGAATAGTAATGTTTACCCCTATGCTATCCAGCGCTTTCCCTACTGTTGCACTCACTGGAGTGGGAATAGTAATTTTTACCCCTACGCTATGCAATGTTTTAACTACTAATGTTTTTATGCTGTTATTAAATGTCTGTATTATTTTTTTTAATAGTTTAATGTGTTAATTAAATATAGAATATATTATTTTATTTTAAATTATTTATATATGTTTTTATTTTATTTTTATATAATTAATAACGTTTATAAATTAAATAAAGAATAGTTATTATTTAATTAATTTATTTTAAGTTATGTTATTTTTGAAAGTCAATATTTTTTACATCTATATTTTTGAGTCGAAGTTATTGTACTTACGTGTTTAAGTTTAGGGAGTCGATATTTTTGTTATCGATATTTTTACATCAATATTTTTGTTGACTATATTTTTGTTTTTGATATTTAACACCCTACCCTTTACACACCTATCGCCTAAGTTTTGCCTGCCTGCTCATAGCCGTCTTATAAGGGTTGAGCAAGGGGATAATTGTTTCAGACCTTGATTGGACCTTATATTGTTATTGTGGACGTATTACTAGTGGTAGGTACACCTACCTACACCTACTAATAAACTACATTCCAACAATACCATGGTGGATGACACGTGACTTCTATATATTTTAGTAATTATTGTTTTAAGTGACATGTCCTATTCATTGGTTTACACACTTTTATGGCTCTCTGTATATGATGTAAAGCACTATGATGGTCTACATTGGAAAGATTAGCGCTAGAAAATAAATAAATGCCAGGTAAGGGCTAAGGAGAGATGGGGGCACCATTGGCAGGTGGCATAGCATGAATTTATGAAGAAAAAGGGTATGGCGGTGCAAAAACAAAAATTGTTGCACTGGGCGATACTAATGATGATGCTGGCCCTATTTTAACTGAAAGACCTTCTCTCCCTTTCATTCAGTTTTCAGGATCATGGACCTCTCACCAGACCCTCTTCTCCTGTCACCCTCTTCCTTTCTGTTTTCTCGGTGCAGTGTGCTTTTGTTGTTCCTTCTGTCCCCTCCTTGTAACACATCTTTTGTATGCTATCTTTGTCAGTCTGTCAGGATCCCTCTCTCTCTCTCTCTCTCTCTCTCTCTGTCTCTCTACTCCATCAAACTCTGTCCCTCCTACCCTCTTTCTCTTGTCCCCAGTTGTCTCTGTCTATATCCATCTTAACCATGTTTTCACTTTCTCTCTTTTTCATTCCTTTTACTCTCTCTTCCTTCACTGCTTTGTCTCCATTTGGGTCTTTTGTTTCCTCTATTCACTGTTGTCTTCCCTTTCTTCTCCCAATTCTCCTGGGTTCCCGTTCATTCTGCTACTCTGTCTCTCTATTTAGTGCTCTCCTCCTCTCTCCATTGTCTGCCTTTCTCTTCATCTATGTTTTATCTCTTCTG
Source organism: Lissotriton helveticus (assembly GCF_964261635.1). NCBI lineage: Eukaryota > Metazoa > Chordata > Amphibia > Caudata > Salamandridae > Lissotriton > Lissotriton helveticus. The sequence continues at coordinate 1,212,322,198 of NC_136071.1, read as the reverse complement.
TCTCTCTTCTGAAGCCGCCTTTGCCACAAGACTCCCCATGCGACCCTCTATATATATGAGTAGGAGACAGAGGTGAAGTGTAAAGACACAGAGGTTTGAATAAGAGGGGGAGAGGCAAACAGGAGAGATAAACTAAGAGAGACAGAAGGGGCGAAGAAAAAGATCAGACAAATATTTTGATACTCAGGTCAATCAGACCAATTCACAAGCTGCATTTTGTAGCACAAACAATAGTACTACTCACATAATACATAATACTATTCACCAACCTACATACAGAGGCCTACGTCTCTGTCTCTCCTAATATTTAAATGCAGAGATCTCTCTCTCGTTGGATGAGATAGCCATAAACATACATCTATGCGGCATATCACCAAGCAATAGCGATAATTATCGCTATTGCTTAGTTAGAGACAAAAATTTACCGCTGAGCTGCGGCGATTTTTATCGCAGATAAACCTTGGTATTACCAAGGTTTATCGCAAATGCGATAAAAAACGGCCGCAATGCATGAATATCGCTGAAAAGTCAGCGATATTCATGCATTACCGAGCTAATGCTCTTAGCCATGTTATCCACCTCCCATTGGATAACATGGCTAAGAACTGCTCAGGGCAGGTGTTAGCTTCTGGAGATATTCGCGCTTAGCGCGAATATCTCCAAAAGTTGGTAATAGGAGATAGCGATGTTAGCGACTGTTTCCAGTCGCTAACATCTTGGCACGCCCACTTTGCATGTCATTAGTGATAAATATCACTGACATGCAAAGTGGGGCCCAAGATGGTCGCTATCTCCTACTAGCTGTCGCTAACTGGTGTTAGCGACAGCTAGGTAATAGGGAGATAATTTTATCTCCGCTTTCTTGGCTTTTAAAGCCAAAAAAGCGGATATAAACCCCCTTGATAATATGCCCCCGAGTTTGTTTTTTTTTGTGTCCTCTATCCACTGTTGTCTTCCCTTTCTTCTCCCAATTCTCCTAGGTTCCCTTTCATTCTGCTACTCTGTCTTTCTATGTTGTGCTCTCTTCCTCTCTCCATTGTCTGCCTTTCTCTTCATCTATGTTTTATTTCTTCTGTCTCTCATCTGAAGCCGCCTTTGCCACACTATTCCCCATTAGACCTTCTATACATATGAGCAAGAGACAGAGGTGAAGTGTAAAGACACAGAGGTTTCAATAAGAGGGGGAGAAGCAAACACCTATGGTATCAAGCAAAGAGGAGAGATAAACTAAGAGAGACAGAAGGGACGAAGGAAAAGATCAGACAAAGATGTTGATACTCAGGTCAATGCAGGCCAATTCACAAGCTGCATTTTGTAGCACAAACAATAGTACTACTCACATAATACATAAGACTTTTCACCAACCTACATACAGAGGCCCACGTCTCTGTCTCTCCTAATGTTTAAATGCCGAGACCTCTCTCTCGTTGGAGGAGATCTCCATAAACATACATCTATGTTTTTTGTTGTAAATGTGGATTAGGGGCAGGGAGCAATTACTAGAAAATGGGGAATACTTACTACAAACTGAGAGGGGACTAGAGAGGGTTAAGGAGGAGTTAAGGGAGGCTCAAGGATGGGCTTTGTGAGTGACAAGCATTAACCCACAAAAGCGTAAGGCCATTGCTATTCCCAGACCTAGAGTAATCCCAGCACCACGCACAGCCAACCACTGGCACTGCAACACTCCTAGAGAAATAATAGAGGCAGAGACTTAAAATAACACTATACAGCAAATACTGTTAAAATAAATTATTGTGTTTTTAATTTTTATAAATATGTAATTCTCAATATAAACCTTTTTCCAAAGTGTTGTACACATATGAGGTACCACAAACACCTTATACTCTGCCCATGTGGTCAGGGTACTTCTACCCTGACCCCTTCTATCACTCCCATTGTTTAATTTCAGCTCCCGGGGACCGTGACCTGTTACATAACATGGTGGCCGCAACTTTCTTCAGAGGTTGCAGCCAGCCAATCACAGTATTCCTGTTGGTCCTCGAATTTGTGATTCATTGCAAAATAGGCCCAAAGGATTTGTGCCTATAGATATATACATTTATTTTTTCATTAGTATATCAAAGACGCAATATTTATTTTGTATTATTATAAAATAGTTTAAAAACAGTTTAAATGTAATAATAAATGTAACCTCAATTATTTAGAAAATGCATTGATTTAAATACATTTTCTCTATTTTCTCTATAATTTTTGGTAATTTTTACTACATAATAAATACATAAATAAATATAAACATGTTACTTTTGGTAGGATTTAAAAAAATACATTTATTAAAATGCATCTTTTGTAAATTTAATATATTTTAATTAATTAAATATTTAGTTCAAAATTGACCTAGGTTTGCTGTAGTATCACTTTATTTTGTTTTACTGAGAAAATACATAGTTAACATTAAGTTATATTAATAGCATGGGAATATGTTTTAGATGTTTTTTTTTAATGTTGAATATATTTTTTATAAATTTCACCCCACTTTACCATAGGGAGATATCCGCCCAGTGGTTAAGAATTCCGCCTATATGTAAAAAGTTATCAGTTGTGACTTTCCACTTATAAAATGAAGCTCTTCCTCTGTGCTTCATGGAGTTGGGACACATAAGTCTACACCCGTGGGGCCGATTACGATGAGTCTCGTAAAGGCTCTGAAAGACAGTCGGACCCTTCAGGGCCGCATCATAATGGGTAGCTTGGTTTTGGTACTAGGTGATCAGAAAGTAAACCAGCTGGTCATTCCTGCTGGCCTCCATCAATCAATCAATCAATCATTTGTAAGCGCACTACATACCCGCGAGGGTCTCAAGGCGCTTAGGGGGGTGGCGCTACTGATTGAACAGCCAGGTCTTGAGTATTCTCCTGAAGGTCAGCAGGTCTGTCGTAGGCTCAGTGGGAGGGTGTTCCATGTCTTGGCGGCAAGGTGGGAGAAGGATCTCCCACCGGTGGTTGTTCTACGGATGCGCAGGCGGTGGCGAGTGAAAGGTCGGCGGAGCGTAGCGGGCGGTTGGGGATGTAGAAGGAGAGCCGTCTGTTGAGGTTGGCTGGGCCAATCTTGTGGAGTGCCTTGTTTGCGTGGGTGAGGAGCTTGAAGGATATCCTCTTGTTGACGGGGAGCCAGTGCAGGTTTCTCAGGTAGGGGTGATATGGCTGTGGGGTGGTAGATCGAGGATCAGTCGTGCCAAGGATTTTTGGATGCGTTTTAGTCATTTGATGAGCTTGGTCGGGCTCCCGCGTAGAGGGTGTTTCCATAGTCGAGTCTGCTGCTGACGAGGGCCTGGGTGACTGTCTTTCTTGTATCTGTCGGGATCCATCTGTAGATCTTGCAGAGCATGTGGAGTGTGTTGAAGCAGGAGGAGACGGCATTGACTTGCTCGGTCATTGAGAGCGTTGAGTCGAGGATGATTCCCAGTTTGCGTGCGTGGTCGGTGGGTGTCGGGGCTGCCCCCAGTGCTGTCGGCCAACAGGAGTCATCCCAGGCTGTAGGGTTGGAGCAGAGGATGAGGACCTCCTTCTTGTCTGAGTTCAGCTTCAGACGGCTGGTCTTCATCCAGTCGGCGACAGCCTACATTCCTTCGTGGAAGTTGGCTTTGGCAGTGATGGGGTCCTTGGTGAGGGAGAGGATCAGCTGAGTGTTGTCGGCATAGGAGATTATGTTGAGGTTGTGCTGTCGGAATACGTCTGCGAGCGGGGCCATGTAAATGTTGAACAGCGTCGGGCTGAGGGAGGATCCCTAGGGTACGACGCAGATGATCTTGGAGTCTTTGGCACGAAATGGGTGGAGGCGGACGCTCTGAGTTCTGCCTGGGAGTAAGGAGGTGGTCCAATCCAGAGCCTTGTCCCGGATCCCTGAAGCGTAGAGGCTTGCGCGTAGTGTGCGGTGGCATATGGTGTTGAAGGCGGCAGAGAGGTCTAGGAGGATGAGTGTTGCGGTCTTGCGGTTGTCCAGCAGGGCCCTGATGTCGTCGGTGGCGGCGATGAGGGCGGTCTCGGTGCTGTGGTTGCTGTAGAACCCTTGACTCGGAAGGGTCTAGGATTATGTTTTCTCCGAGGTATAGGGTTAGCTGTCTGTTGACGGTTTTCTCAATGACCTTGGCCAGGAAGGGGAGCAGAGAGATGGGCCGGAAGTTCTTGAGGTTCTTGGGTCTACCTTACGTGTTTTGAGAAGGGCATTGATCTCGGTGTGTTTCCAGATCTCTGGGAAGGTCGCGGTGTCAAGGGAGAGATTGATGATGTTGAGCAGGTGGGGTGCGATGGAGCTCCTTGCTCTGTTGAAGGCGTGGTGCGGGAATGGGTCTGACGGAGAGCCAGAGTGGATTGAGCGCATGGTCTTGATGGTGTTTTCGACACTCACGCTGGCCCAGGCTAGCAAGTGGTCGTGGTCAATGGTGTATGGAGGGTCTGTTGTGTTGCTGTCTGTTGGGGCTGTCTGGGTGTTGAAGCTGTCATGGATGTCTGCTATCTTGCGGTGGAAGAAGGTGGCGAGGGAGTCGCACAGGGCTTGTGACAGCGGGATGTTGTTGGAGCTGGGGTTGGAGAGTTCCTTAACGGTGTTGAACAGCTCCTTGCTATTGTGTGCGTTGTTGTCGAGGCGGTCTTCGAAGGAGGTCCTCTTGGCAGCCCTGATGAGGTGGTGTTGGTTGCGGATGGCGTCCTTGTGTGCTGTGTGGCTGCTCAGAGTTTATTCACTGTGCCATTTCTTCTCTAGTTTCCGACTGGCTTGCTTGGAAGCGAGGAGTTCTAGGGTTAACCAGCTATCCCTCTTGCTGGTGTCTCTGTGTGTGGGTTTCTTCAGTTGGGCGAGGGTGTTGACGCTGTCCTCGATCCAGTGTTTGAGGCTGTGGGCAGCGTCGTCGGTGTTGGAGGGTTCAGTGCGTGGGCTGAGAGCAAGGTTTGCATGTATTTGGTCTTTGGTGTTTTGCACCAGCAGCGGTGGGGGATTTGTTGGGTACGGTGGTGTGTGGTGGGTTTCTGGAAGGCGAAGTGGATGCAGTGGTGGTCGGTCCAGAGGAGTTTGGTGGTGTGGCTGATTAAGATGTATGGCCTTGAGGAGAAGACAGGGTCGAGCGCGTAGCCGTTGGAGTGGGTGGGTATTGTGGCAAGTTGCTTCAGTTTGAGATTGGCGAGGTTATGGATCAGGGTTGTGGAGTTGTTGTCATTGTTGTTCTCAAGGTGAAAGTTCAGGTCTCCGAGAGGATGTAGTCGGTGGAGGTCAGGGCGTGCGTGCTGATCAAGTCGGAGATGGAGTCGCTGAACTCGGGGTGTGGTCCGGGGGGTCGGTAGACAGGGGTGCCTCTGAGGGTGGAATTAGGGTCTTTGTGGATCTGGAAATGCATGTGTTCGGCAGTGCTGAGTGCATCGTCGGTGCTAGTCGAGACCCTGATGCTGTTCTTGTGGACGATGGTGATTCCTCCTCCGACTCTGTTGGTGTCGTCTCTGCAGGTGATCTTGTAGCCATCTGGGATGGCTATGGCGATGACGGGTGTGGAGGAGTCATTAAACCAGGTCTCTGTCAGGAAGGCGATATCCGGAGAGGTTCTGTCGAGCAGGTCCCAGGGCTCAACGGCATGCTTGTGTGCAGAGCGGGTGTTCAGTAGTATGCATCGGAGGTGGTTGGGATCTTTCTTGGCGGGTGGTTCGTCAGCTCTGAGGCTGGTGTAACTGCAGTTCCGGCAGGTGAAGGGACTGTGTGTGCATTTCGGGGCAGCCTTGAAGCAGGGGTGGCTCTGTCCGGAGTTGAGAGTGTGCAGAGTGCTGGTGTCGTAGTGGCGGCGGTCGTCTTGGTGGGTTCAGGGCCAGGGGTTCTAGCGCTGGGCATGGTCCAAGCGCGGACGGGAACAGACAGGCTTGCCTTAGGCGCACCTTCGGCGCGCCAGTGGTGCGACCGTGCAGCGGCTGGCATATATGGGGAGGTGGGAGGGAGGAGCAGCTGGGAGGCAGGGCAGCGAATGGGCAGTGGCCAGTCAGGGCCACAGGAAACGCAGCGGAAAGGACGTTGAGGGACACCAAAGGTAACAGAAGAAAAAGGGGCACAAAATCGAGGGTAAAACGAGTGGCACAGAAGGCAAAAGGGCACAAAAAACGAGTGGAACGGAGGGCAGAAGTGCACAAAAAACGAGTGGAACAGAAGGCAAAAGGGGCACAAAAAACAAGTAGAAAAGAGGGCAGAAGGGCACAAACAATGAGGGAAAAACGAATGGAACAGAGGGCAGAAAGGCACAAAAAAGAGGGAAAAACGAGTGGAACAGAGGGCAGAAAGGCACAAAAAGTGAGGAAAAAACTAGTGACACAGAAGGCAGAAGGGAACAAAAAAATGAGTGAAACAGAGGGCACAAAAAACGAGGGAAAAACAAGTGGAACAGAAGGAATAAAGGCACAAAAAATGAGGGAAAACAGAGTGGAACAGAGGATAGAAAGGCACAAAAAACGAGGGAAAAACAGTGGCACAGAGGGGAGAAGGGCACAAACAATGAGGGAAAAACGAGTGGAACAGAGGGCAGAAAGGCACAAAACACGAGGGAACAATGAGTGGAACAGAGGGCAGAAAGGCAAAAAAACAAGTGAAAAACGAGGGGAACAGAGGGCAGAAAGGTACAAAAAATGAGGGGAAAACGAGTGGAACAGAGGGCAGAAGGGCACAAAAAACAAGGGAAAAACGAGAGGCACAGAGGGCAGAACGGCACAAAAAATGAGGAAAAACGAGTGAAACTGAGGGCAGTAAGGCACAAAAATTAGGGAAAAACAAGTGGCACAGAGGGCTGAAGGGCACAACAAAACGAGGGAAAAACGAGTGGCACAGAGGGCAGAAGGGCACAAAAATGAGGGAAAAACGAGTGAAACAGAGGGCAGAAAGGCACAAAAAACGAGGGAATAACAAGTGGAACAGAGGGTAGAAAGGCACAAAAACCGAGGGAAAAACAAATGGCACAGAGGGCAGAAGGGCACAAAGAAAAAGGTGGAACAGAAGGCAGAAGGGCACAAAAAACGAGAGAAAAACAAGTGGCACAGAGGGCAGAAGGCCACAAAAAAACGAGTGGAACAGAAGGCAGAAGGGCACAAAAAAACGAGGGAAAAATGAGTGGAACAGAGGGCAGAAGGGCACAAAAAACAAGGGAAAAACGAGAGGCACAGAGGGCAGAAGGGCACAAAAAGTGAGGAAAAAACGAGTGAAACTGAGGGCAGTAAGGCACAAAAATGAGGGAAAAACAAGTGGCACAGAGGGCTGAAGGGCACAACAAAACGAGTGGAACAGAGGGCAGAAGGGGACAAAAAACAAGGGAAAAACAAGTGGCACAGAGGGCAGAAGGGCACAAAAATTAGGGAAAAACGAGTGAAACAGAGGGTAGAAAGGCACAAAAACCGAGGGAAAAACAAGTGGCACAGAGGGCAGAAGGGCACAAAAAATCCAAGTGGAACAGAAGGCAGAAGGGCACAAAAAACGAGGGAAAAATGAGTGGAACAGAGGGCAGAAGGGAACAAAAAACAAGGGAAAAACAAGTGGCACAGAGGGCAGAACGGCAAAAAAAACAAGTGGAAAACGAGTGGCACAGAGGGCAGAAGGGCACAAAAAAATGAGTGGAACAGAGGGCAGAAGGGCACAAAAAACAAGGGACAAACGAGTGGAACAGAGGGCGGAAGAGCACAAAAAATGAGGAAAAAACGAGTGGAACAGAGGGCAGAAAGGCACAAAAATTAGGGAAAACAAGTGGCACAGAAGGCAGAAGGGCACAAAAAAACTAGTGGAACAGAGGGCAGAAGGGCACAAAAACGAGGGGAAAACGAGTGCCACAAAGGACAGAAGGGCACAAAAAACAAGTGGAACAGAGGGCAGAGGAGCACACAAATTAGGGAAAAACGAGTGGAACAGAGGGCAGAAAGTCACAAAAAACAAGTGGCACAGAGGGCAGAAGGGCACGAAAAAAACAACTGGAACAGAAGGCAGAAGGGCACAAAAAACGAGGGAAAAACGAGTGGAACAGATAGTCACTCGGCCGCGCAGCGGACGAGCGCAGCGGGCGCGCCGACGGCGCGCCGAAGGTGCGCCTAAGGTAAGCCCATCTGCACCTGTCCGCGGCCAGCCGGCCGGGGCCAGGTGCACTCCACTCTGCCCCTTCTACCAGGCCCTGACCTGACCCTTCTGCAGGCTCACTGGCCCCTCAGTACCATCACCCAGTCCAAACTTCATTCTTTTGGGCTGCTCTGCCCAAGACGGGTTTTCCCTGAGGTGGCTCTTCCTTTACCCATGGATCCCCTCCCTAATATCCCACCGTGCCCGATCCCTCCCCCCTCTCTTACTAAATCGACTGTCAATTCTGAGTTTACTGTATGTTATTTGAACACTCGCTCCTTACCCAAGCATCAGCTGGAAATATTTCAACTTCTGGACTCTGACAGGCCTGACCTCTTGTTCATCACTGAGACATGGCTCAATGAGGAATCCTCCCCAGATATTCTTGCTGCGACCCTGCCTGGTTATTACATTCTCCAGGCTAACAGGGCCTCAGGCAAACCAGGTGGTGGGGTGGCAGCTATCATCAAGCACCCCACCCGCTTTTCCTCATTGGCTGTGGATGATATCAGCTTGGTTGATTGTCTTGTTCTTAAACTTGAATCACCTGTAGCACCACTTGTTTGCGTTTTGGTTTACCGGCCTCCCCAGTATATGCCTAACTTTCCATCCAGGTTCGGTGACATGCTCTCCCAATTGGCCATCAACAATTCCAAAGTTCTAATTTTGGGAGATTTTAACTACTGGCCCTCTGATGATAAAAAGAGTGCATGTTCACTGGCCTTCACTGATCTTATGACAGGCATTAACGGTGTCCAGCATATTAAGTCGGCCACCCATGTAAAAGGTCATATACTGGATCAGGTATGGACTACCAACTTAGACATTTCCACCCCCTGCATCCTCCCCTGCCTCTGTTCGGACCATTCTATCATTACCTTTTCACTGACTATTGGGTCAAACCCCATTCGGACACCTGAGAGCAATCTTTCAGCTAGGAGTTGGAACAAAGCTGACCGCAGCAAATTCATATCCTTGCTCAAAGCCCCCCCCCCCCCCGGACTGCGACTCCTTAGAGGCCCGGGCTCTCGGTCTACATCGTTGGCTTGATTCAGCCTGCGATATTGTAGCCCCTTATAGACAGGTTAGACTCAAGCTTCCTCATGACGCGCAAAGATGGTTCTCTGATGACCTTAAAGATAAGAAACTTAGACTCAGACAAGCGGAGCGTCGCTGGCGCCACAACTACGCCGCTGATAATAAGTCGGCATTCACGTCCCTGCTCAAAGAGTACAAATCAGCCATCTTACAAGCTAAGACTACCTATTTCTCAAAAAAGATTGTTGATTCTGCATTCTGAGGCCAAGGATATCTTTTCTATTGTTGAGGAGTTATCCCATCCAGACAGGGTAACCATTAGACCCCTACCCTCGCAGGTGCTTTGCGACTCCTTAAATCAGTTTTTTATTGATAAAATTACAAAAATTAAACATAGCATCTCCCCTTCTGACACTGTCAACCCTTCCCTTCCCATCGTCACCTTATGTACCCCCAATACCCAAGTGATCACCGAAATTCCCCCAATCACAGAGGATGAATTTTTGATCCTTCTGAACAAAGTGTCCTCTGGCTCCCCCACCGACTGTTGCCCTCCTCATATTTTACGTGAAGCCTTCTCCGCTCGCCCTTCTCCCCCTTTGACACTGTTGAATGACTCCCTGAAACGAGGCCTGGTTCCCAGCTCTTTTAAATTCGCAGAGGTGGTGCCTATCCTCAAAAAGCCCAATGCAGATCCCTCAGTCATGAGCAATTTTCGCCCCATTTCTTTACTCCCCTATCTTAGCAAAATTATTGAATCCCATGTCACCAACTCTCTCAGCCTCTTCATTGAGCGCTCACAGTTCCTCGACTCCCAATAGGCGGGCTTCAGACCCGCCCATTCCACTGAGTCGGTTATTCTCTCAGTGATGGAGGAGCTGCGGAGGGGAGCCGACTCTAACATAAGTCAGGCCCTGGTACTCTTGGATCTGTCGGCCACCTTTGACATGGTTGATCATAAGATCTTGATCGACCGTGTCAGGGAGGCAGGCATCCAGGGCGTAGCCCTTAATTGGGTTCGGTCCTTCTTGAGCAACCGTTACCAGGCCGTTCGTCTCTCCCAGTTCTCCGCGGAGAAAGTTGGGATGACATGTGGTGTCCCACAGGGCTCTTCTCTTTCTCCCCTCCTTTTTAATTTATACCTGACCCCCCTTATCCAGTCCCTACGTAACAGAAATGTCACCACATTCAATTATGCGGATGACATTCAGCTGAGTTTCGACATCAATTCATCAGATCAATCTGTTCACAACTTCCAGTCTACCTTATGTCACATTAGTGACTGGATGGGGACAAACCATCTTAAACTTAACCCCGACAAGACCGAACTGGTTCTTGTCGGGGGTGCCTCTAACCCTTGGAGGCCCCATTTTTGGCCTACAAGTCTAGGCCTGCCCCCCATCCCTACAAACTCCGCAAAAAGCCTTGGGGTGATCATCAGCAGCGATCTCTCGATGAGACCCCAGATCAATGCTGTGGTCTCCTCTAGTTTCTTTCACCTATGCAAAATCCGGAAAATTGCGCGCTTCCTTACCACCCCGGCTCTTACCTTGACTCTCCTGGCGCTAGTCATTTCTAGAATTGATTACGCCAATTCTCTTTATGCTGGCATTCCTTCTTACCAATTGAACCACCTCCAGCTGGTTCAAAATCAAGCTGCACGGCTAATCTTTCATCAGCCTAGATATCAGCATGTGTGCCCCCTCCTGAAGACCCTCCATTGGCTCCCGGTAGCAGAACGCTGCTATTTCAAACTGGGCTGTATTCTCTTTAAAGCCCTAGCTGGTCTTGGCCCTTTTTTCATCTCCTCTCTTCTTCATCACTACGCCCCCCCGCAATCTTCGTTCCTCTCATCTTGCCTTACTCAATGTCCCGGTTTTTAGGCGCAAGAAACATGGTGGGCTTAGATTCTCCTTCCTGGCCCCCACCTTCTGGAATGCTCTCCTTTTAGAATACAGACTCACTGTTTCCTACCCCCACTTTAGGTCCCTTCTGAAAACCTATTTGTTCTGCAAGGCTCATAATTAAGCCCCCCTCCGATCTGTCCCCACACGCTCACAGCGCCAAGAAACCGTTTGGTGGAAGCTGCGCTTTACAAATACTTTTACATAACATAAGAGAGGGCAGAAGGGCACATAAAACAAGGGAAAACGAGTGGCACAGAGGGCAGAAAGGCACAAAAATGAGGGACAAACATGTGGAACAGAGAGCAGAAAGGCAAAAAAACTAGGGAAAAACAAGTGGCACAGAGGGCAGACGGGCAAAAAAAACAAGTGAAAAACTAGTGGAACAGAGGGCAGAAAGGCACAAAAAATGGGTGAAAAAGAGTGGAACAGAGGGCAGAAAGACACAAATACAAGGGAAAAACGAGTGGCACAGAGGGCAGAAGGGCACAAAAAACTAGGATAAAACGAGTGGCACAAGGGGCAGAAGGGCACAAAAAACGAGTGGCACAGAGGGCAGAAGTATTTACAACAAGGGGTGGTGAGGGACAGAGTCTCTGAATTAAGCAGAATACTCTCACCCAGTCAAGAGATCAGGGCTAGATCCAACACCGTTTTTTGGCTCATTGCACCATCCCAGTTTCAGAACCTGGCTGTATGCAAATTAGTCTGTCCCTGGCCCAGTGCATCATGGGAACAGGGCAGACCAGACTACAAAAGCCAATTCTTACACTGGGAAGGAAACAAGCTTCCGGGGACCGGTTTCTGGCATTACAGCCGTCTTCGGCCCGGCTTGCTTGAATCCTGATGGTGCAATGAGCAAGGGACTCATGTCTGAGTGTACCCTTCCACGCTTAGGGTGGACACAAATATTTACAACAAGGGGTGGTGAGGGACAGAGTCTCTGAATTAAGCAGAATACTCTCACCCGGTCAAGAGATCAGGGCTAGATCCAACACCGTTTTTTAGCTCATTGCACCATCCCAGTTTCAGAACCTGGCTGTATGCAAATTAGTCTGTCCCTGGCCCAGTGCATCATGGGAACAGGGCAGACCAGACTACAAAAGCCAATTCTTACACTGGGAAGGAAACAAGCTTCCGGGGACCGGTTTCTGGCATTACAGCCGTCTTCGGCCCGGCTTGCTTGAATCCTGATGGTGCAATGAGCAAGGGACTCATGTCTGAGTGTAACCTTCCACGCTTAGGGTGGACAAAAATATTTACAACAAGGGGTGGTGAGGGACAGAGTCTCTGAATTAAGCAGAATACTCTCACCCAGTCAAGAGAACAGGGCTAGATCCAACACCGTTTTTTAGCTCATTGCACCATCCCAGTTTCAGAACCTGGCTGTATGCAAATTAGTCTGTCCCTGGCCCAGTGCATCATGGGAACAGGGCAGACCAGACTACAAAAGCCAATTCTTACACTGGGAAGGAAACAAGCTTCCGGGGACCGGTTTCTGGCATTACAGCCGTCTTCGGCCCGGCTTGCTTGAATCCTGATGGTGCAATGAGCAAGGGACTCATGTCTGAGTGTACAGAAGGGCACAAAAATGAGGGAAACACTAGTGGAACAGAGGGCAGAAAGGCACAAAAAACGAGGGATCAACGAGTGGAACAGAGAGCAGAAAGGCACAAAAAACGAGGGAAAAACAAGTGGCACAGAGGGCAGAAGGGCACAAAAAAAACAAGTGGAACAGAAGGCAAAAGGGCACAAAAAACGAGGGAAAAACAAGTGGCACAGAGGGCAGAAGGGCACAAAAAACAAGGGAAAAACGAGTGGCACAGAGGACAGAAGGGCACAAAAAATGAGTGGACAGAGGGCAGAAGGGCACAAAAATGAGGGAAAAATGAGTGGAACAGAGGGCATAAAGTCATAAAAAACAAGTGGCACAGAGGGCAGAAGGGCACAAAAAAACCAAGTGAAAAACGAGTGGAACAGAAAGCAGAAAAGCACAAAAAATTAGGGAAAAACGAGTGGAACAGAGGGCAGAAAGACACAAAAACAAGGGGAAAACGAGTGGCACAGAGGGCAGAAGGGCACAAAAAACGAGGAAAAAATGAGTGGAACTGAGAGCAGAAAGGCACAAAAACGAGGGTAAAACGAGTGGCACAGAGGGCAGAAGGGCACAAAAAATGAATGGAACAGAGGGCAGAAGGGCACAAAAATGAGGGAAAAACTAGTGGAACAGAGGGCAGAAAGGCACAAAAAACGAGGGAGTAACGAGTGGAACAGAGTCTAGAAAGGCACAAAAAACGAGGGAAAACAAGTGGCACAGAGGGCAGAAGGGCACAAAAAATGAGTGGAACAGAGGGCAGAAGGGCACAAAAAACAAGGGAAAAACGAGTGGAACAGAGGGCAGAAAGGCACAAAACATGAGGGAAAAACAAGTGGATCAGAGGGCAGAAAGGCACAAAAAATGAGGGAAAAACGAGTGGAACAGAGGGCAGAAGGGCACAAAAAACGAGTGGAACAGAGGGCAGAAAGGCACAAAAATGAGTGAAAAACAAGTGGCACAGAGGGCAGAAGGGCACAAGAAAACAACTGGAACAGAAGGCAGAAGGGTACAAAAAACAAGGGAAAAACGAGTGGAACAGAGGGCAGAAAGACATAAAAAACAAGGGAAAAACAAGTGGCACAGAGGGCAGAAGGGCACAATAAACAAGTCAAAAATGAGTGGAAAAGAGGGCGGAAAGGCACAAAAAATGAAGGAAAAACTAGTGAAACAGAGGGCAGGAAGACACAAAAACGAGGGAAAAACAAGTGGCACAGAGGGCAGAAGGGCACAAAAATGAGGAAAAAATGAGTGGAACAGAGGGCAGAAGGGCACAAAAATGAGGGGAAAATGAGTGGAACAGAGGGCAGAAAGGCAAAAAAAATGAGTGAATAACGAGTGGAACAGAGGGTAGAAAGACAAAAAACGAGGGAAAAACAAGTGGCACAGAGGGCAGAAGGGCACAAAAAAACAAGTGGAACAGAAGGCTGAAGGGCAGAAAAAACAAGTGAAAAACAAGTGGCACAGAGGGCAGAAGGGCACAAAAAACGAGTGGAACAGAAGGCAGAAGGGCACAAAAACGAGGGAAAAACGAGAGGAACAGAGGGTAGAAGGGCACAAAAAACAAGGGAAAAACGAGTGGCACCGAGGGCAGAAGCGAACAAAAAATTTAGTGGAACAGAGGATAGAAGGGCACAAAAAACAAGGGAAAAATGAGTGGAACAGAGGGCAGAAAGGCACAAAACATGAGGGGAAAAACAAGTGGAACAGAGTGTGGTATTGCGTTCAAATCAGGCCTACATACTCTGCTAAACTCTCGAACACCTTAGTATAGAAGTTGGCACGGACACTGGAAAAGGTAAAAGACAAGTTTATTAAGACCCCATGGGGTGGTGATACATTCCCACAGCACCCTTCGGTAATGTAAGAAGTAGCACACCGAACATTGGTGCGCGACCTCTTTTATACAGTTTAATAGTAATAAAAAGATAGGCGGTTACAAGTTACACATTTTAGGTACATATAAGGTCATTTTTGGAACACAGCCAACGTGTGGGAGGAGCTTCAACAGCACTGGTCAGTTAGTATGAACATTCCTGAAGAGTGACCAATTGGTACGTAATGCGCATGTGCGCTTGACCAGTTGCCGAGCAGACTAGTGACCATGGATATCGAGAAAGGACGAAAGGGCACACTGACCACGAGGCAGCGTGTTCATAGGAAACGGAAGTCGGAGGGATTCAAAATGGCCCCCGTTCGTTTTGGTCAAGTTAACAGAAAAAACCGTGTAGCTGTGCTAAACGCTAACTCAGGAGCTGCCAAAACACGACAGACGGCCCTTTTAGCGTTTAGCAAAAGCTACCTCATAGTGGGCGTAGTCAGAATGTTCATCCTCAATGTTAATAGCCATTATTTTCAATACTTCATCATTGATCAGTTTCTCTTGCTTGACAATAGCTCGTTTGGACGGAATACAGGCTGTGATACATACAGAACATAATGTAGGGCCACATTGAATACATAGACAAAGGAAAAATAATACTCCAATAAAAACACAGAGAATCGTTAATAATTTCCAACCCCAAGTACTAAGCAGGGTCCAGAGCCAACCAGAAAAGGTCCATGTTCCATTTTCTGGGTGGATCTCAGCAGCTATCTTATGTAATTTTGTAATCGAATCATATACAGAAGGTGAGTTATCTGGTACGTACACGCAACAACTACTTCCGATGACGCGGCATGCTCCACCCCTATCAGCTAATATCACATCTAGAACCATTCGATTCTGGAGCGCCACAATTCTGGTAATTTGCAATTCCTCAGTAATATTCCCTAAAGCAGAGGCAGTTTCATTGGCAACGGCTTCCACTACACGTGTAAGCCGCCTTATCTTCCTGCTATTTAATGCAGCTCCCACGAATGAAAATAACCCCAGATTGAAATCTACATATTGTTGTAAAGTGGTATCAGTCTGGTCTATTTCATCAAGATCTATTGTTCGTTTCACTCTATTCAATATGAAATCATGGTACAAAACATAATCATTATGATACATGGGAGGAGCAATAAACACAGGTGGTAGTACAAATGCTACATAACACGTTCCTAACCAACCCAATGGTAGACGATGGTATCCCTTATTTCCACAAATGAAATATGTGTTACGTGAAGCTACAAAAGCAATTCCAATCGGTGTATCAAAGGTAAGTGTAATATTACATTCACTGCGGCCTACAGGGATTGTACCTTTATTTCTAATACACAAATCTGCTTTTGTATCGATAACAGTTATTATATGCGAGTTCGTCACATTTATAAGTCTTTGATTCGTATATACACGAGGTGTAGAAACATTGTCCGGACGATATTCTTCCCATTCGAATTTAGTTCCTTCAGCGTGTGGATAGCCATCTTTATCGTTATAGCATATTTTATTCAACCGAAAAAGTAATCCACCTTTCGTTGGCCATCGCAGAGTAAAAAGAAGAGTGTACCAGGCATGACAAGAACCATTATGAGAAAACGGAAGAGGAATGAGTGGTGTTCCTCCTTTTTTCTGGTGTCCGGGCAACATTCCACATACCCAACAATTGGAAGTGTTGGTCATATTATGAGTATGATGCAAAATCTTAATAAAACTGTTATTCAAATAAGTCTGCCTATGCCTTTCTTCATGAAAAGGCAGAGTGAAATGAAAATGTTCAGACGGACTTGGAGTGGTGGGCAGTAAATGTTCTCGTACAGGAAACAACAGTTCTATAGTCCAAGCTAATACTGCGATCACCACTATGGTCAAGACAAACAAAACAACACCAAGAATTCCCCTCTTTCGTGTCGAAGGAGATGCCATAGTTCATAAAACAATACTCTTCAAAAACAACACTAAGCGGGAAAAATAAAACCGATGGTTCTGAACCGAGGCTGCCGTTGATTTGTTCTCCGGGATTCAAGACGGGTGTCGCTACACTGGGCAGAACTGATCCCCCCCCCTTGATATTCCCGGCTTCCGTTTCACAAACCTCAGAGCGGTCACCAACCAGTTTCAAAAAACACAAAAGGAATCTTATTTCCTGGGGCGTAGATTGTACTTCACTTTATCAGAAACAACGTGGTCCGGGAAGGCTCCCTCCAATTCATCAGGCGTGACAGCTGGGCTCTTTTCTGTATCCAAAATCTTTCTGTAGTCGGATAGCACCGCAGGGCTCACCAGATCCGGAGAGACACGTCGGCAGTGCGTTGAATGAATCCACCGCTTCTTGTTGGTGACTCTCACAGCAGTTCGCGTAGCCAGCAGCACTTGCTCAGGGCCATGCCATCTCGGTTCCAAACTGCTGGATCGCTCAAATATTTTGACCATCACGTGGTCCCCAGGACGGAGATCGTGAGCCTCACCAGCGGAGTTATCAGGGAGCGCCTCTCGAACCTGTTGATGAATAGAAAGCAAATCATTTGTTAATCGTGCCAGATAATCGTTCATCATTATACAAGGCATATCATGTATCAAACGAGGTTTTGGAACTCCCCAGATATTCATAGGCCTTCCAAACACTACTTCATAGGGTGTGAGGCCAGACCGAGAATGGGGCACTGATCGAATGGACAGCAATGCCAGAGGCAAAGCGTCCGGCCATTTCAGAGATGTCGATGCCACTATCTTTGCTAGCTTCAGCTTCAGAGTTGCATTATATCTCTCCACTAAACCTGCTGATTGCGGATGAAAGACAGCATGGAATCGTTGTTTGATTCCCAATCCTTTCAGGACATATTCCACTACTTTTCCAATGAAATGAGGGCCATTATCACTCCACATAAGTTTACAAACACCATAGCGCGGGAAGTACTCCTTGAGTAGCACCTTAGCTGTTGTCAATGCTGTATTGTCTTTCGTAGGGTAAGCCTCAATCCATTTGCTGAAGGCACACACCACTACTAGGACATACTTGAGATTATTACAGCGCTCCAGCTGGATGTAATCCATTTGTAGTACTTCGAATGGTGCAGTAGGTGGAACAAACCCACCTTTAGGAGTATGAGTCCCTTGTCCAGGATTGTGCTGCAAACATATCAGACAGGTCTGCACTACTCTCTTAGCCGTGCTAGCAATGTCAGCATTTTCCCAAACTCGTGTAAGCAATTTAGTAATTGCGAGAGCTCCAATGTGTGCCAGTCCATGTGTCATTTGCACCATTGTTTGTAAATAGGCCATGGGTAGTTTCCATCTCTCCATATCTTTACTACGCCAGCAACCCTCATCATCCAATACTCCCTCGGTGGCCCATTTCACAAGTTCTGCCTCTGATGCTGACTTCTGTATATCGAGTATTTCTTCTCTAGCATCATGCCACCGCTCAGCTTGTGACTTTACCACATACATGGGGAAATTATTTTGCAGCATAGCGGTCTCTCTCGCAATGCGATCTGCAAAAGCATTGCCCTGTCCTATTTTGTCCGTCACCTTTTTATGTGCACTGCACTTGACTATTGCAACTTTCTTTGGGCATAACAGTGCATTCAGGAGATCGCGTACCAATTCTCCATGCATGATGTGTACTCCGTGTGAAGTCAGGAATCCTCGTTCCTTCCAAAGTAGGCCAAAATCATGCACTACTCCAAAAGCGTAACGACTATCCGTGTAAATGTTCACACACAGTCCAGCACTTAACTCACATGCCTTCGTTAAGGCTATCAACTCAGCCGCTTGAGCCGATTTTTGGGGTATCCGTGCTGCTTCTACCACAGTCTTAAGTGTCGTGATCGCATAAGCTGCGGAAGTCGTACCATCTGGTAACCTCACGCACGATCCATCAACCCACAGTTCCCCATCTACATCTGGAAATGGCGTATCCTGTAAGTCGATACGACCCTTTGTCTGCTCCTCAGTCAGAAAAACACAATCATGTTGTTCTTCCTTCTGGGTCTCAGCAACAGGATCCGGCAGTAAAGTAGCAGGATTTAGTGTCGCACATCGCTTTAGTGTGATGTGCGGCGCCAACAATGTTAACTCATATCCTGTCAAACGGGCACTGGTTAGATGCTGCGTTCTTGTTTGATTCAGTAACGCATCTACCGCATGGGGAACTAGCACCAACAATTTGTGTGACAAAACTATTCCCTCACTTTGTCGTATCGCAACTGCTGTTGCTGCAACGGCTCGAAAACATCCGGGCAATCCTCGAGCCACAGGGTCGAGTACCGCCGAGAAGTATGCACAAGGCCTCTGTTTGTCTCCGTGTGTCTGCACTAACATTGACAATGCGCACCCATCCTTCTCGTGTACATATAATGTAAAGATCTTCGTGTAATCAGGTGTACCCAACACTGGTGCAGAACAAAGAGCTTGTCTCAATTGCTCAAAAGCATTCTGACATTCATCCGTCCATTCAATGCGAATCGGTGTATCTTTAGACAATAATGCCAACAAAGGTTTAACGACATGTGAAAAACCCAGTATCCATTGCCTACAAAAAGACGTCAAACCTATAAAGGCGCGAACATCCTTCTGAGTGCGAGGGACTGGAGTATCTAGGATTGCTTGAATTCGATCTGGTGTCAATGCACGGCCCTCCTTAGACAAAAGATGACCGAGGTAGGTCACCTTTGGTCTACAATATTGTAGCTTTTTCTTCGAAACCTTATGATTATGTTTGGCCAGGAAGGAAAGCAAAGAAAAGGTACTCTTCTCACATTGTTCTGGCGTGTCTGCAGCTAGTAAAATATCGTCTACATATTGAATGAGAACCACTCCCTCTTGTAAGTCAAAAGAATCAAGCTGTCTTTTTAATGCCTGACTATAAATGCTAGGACTTTCAGTATAGCCTTGAGGAATTCGACAGAATCTGTACGATTTATTATTTAATGTAAAGCCGAATAGATATCGACTGTCAGGATGTACAGGGATCGAAAAGAAGGCATTCTTCAAATCGATGACTGTAAAAGTAGTTGCCGTCGATGGGACCAACGTAAGCAACGTGGTGATGTCAGACACCACCGGGTACTGAGGCACTACTATCTTGTTTATTTCCCTCAAATCAATAATGAAACGGTAAACCTTGGCATCTGTATCTCTTTTAAGAATCGGTAAAATTGGGCTATTGCAAACATTGTAGGGGACTTCCTCAACTACTCCTGCCAAAATCAAATCGTTCACAATGTTCATCAAAGCAAGTTCTCCTTCTCTGGAAATCTTATATTGTGGGACACGTGGTAGAGACACTCCCTCCTTTACAGTAATACGTACTGGAGGGATTAGCATCTGCCCTACATCCGTATCGGAAGTGGCCCACAACGTTTTCGGTAAGGAGGCCAGAACTTCAGATTCATGGACAAAACACACTCGCTCTAATTCCGGGTAATTCTCATTCAACACAACTCGCACTCCTTCTGGGGCACAGCGAATAGTAGCTCGAAAGTGTTTTAACATATCGAGTCCAATAATATTATCTGGTGTATTTGGAGACAACAAAAAGGGACATGGGGCAGCAAATTTATCAACATGAAATGCAACTGGTTGAGACAATGGGCTAGAAGTAGGTGTTCCATCGAACCCTATTGCTGTAATTACCTCGCCAGACAGGGGAGCCCTTGGAACCAAGTGTTTGGACAAAGCGCTACGAGTAGCTCCTGTATCGACCAGAAATTGATCAGTAGAACCCAGAACATGTGCTTCTATGTATGGACCCCTCTGATCAACTGGTACCTCAACCGATTCCACACCCCATCCTACGCAATCCTATGCGTAATGCTCATCCTGTAGTTCAGCAGGACCACCCTCATTTATCTGATATTGATTGCGATTATCAAACGTATTATAATCAGACTGACCACGACCCCTTGCTCCATATCCTCCACGATCATTCGTGCCAGAACCTCCTCTTGACCAGCCATAATAATTCCTAGACCTTCCACTTCCTCGTCCCCTCAAATTACGCTGCTCTCGAAACACCGGACAGTCTGCAATCCAATGCCCAAACTGTTTGCAGTATGCACATTGATTCACAGAAATGTCAGAACGAGGGGGAGGAGCATTACTATATGATCCTCGCCCTCCTCTACTGTTTCCTCTCGTAGCCTGAACCTGAGCTAACATTACCTTCGTTTTCAATTCCTTCGCCTTCTTTTCACTACTTTCTTTCGCCTCCAATTCCTGTCTTTCATAATATTGAGCCATAGTCAATAAAGAAGCAGGGGTTGCTGTGGTCCATGAACTTTCACTCGCTTTCAATCGTTTCGCAATCTCCGGTAGGAGATTAGCCACGTACTTATCAACGAATAAGTGCCTGCCAGTATCTTCTGTCAATAATTGACCACTGTAATCATGGAACGCTTCCTCGAAGCGAGAGAAAAAATCAGAAACTGATTCATCCGCTTTCTGCTTACAAGAGGCTAATATAGTCCAATCAATCTTTTTAGCAGGAGCAAGAGTCTTTAGTTTTGTTAGTATGGCCCCTGGAAGGTCTAATATTAATTGACACGGCTTACATGCTGGTTCTCTATTTAAATCAGCCTGAACAAGATCTTTCCAAGTGGCCCCGAGAGTCGTGAGGTCATCAAACCTACGAATCGCTCTCCACATATCGGGGGGCAATATCAACCCGAAAAATAGATCAATATCAACTAACGTCATGATACATGAAGAAATTGCACTTTCAACATTTTCATAAAAAGCCGCAGGGTTTTTACGGGGATCAGGTAAAGCATTCTTAAGCGCCATGACATCTGCTCTATTCCAAGGCGTATAAACCCAATTATATACAAAATACCCTTTCGCGTCTTTGGATCCTTTATCATCATCTGTGCCATCCCCTTTATGAGGGACATATAAAGGCGCAGCTTCTCGCATAGGTCTAACATTAATCGCAGCGATCTTATCTGTTTCAAAGATAGGGCATTCTTTGGATATCCCCGTCACTCCGGACGTAGACGAATTCTTCGACTTTTCCAACTCCCGTAGCCGTGTCGTCTCATTACGCAGTTCAAGCAAACGCTTGAAGAAGTCGTCCGCATCTGAAAGAACAAAAAGACCTTTACGAAAATTCTCACGATCCTTGGATATCTCCTTTGGTTCTAACTCGAGAGAATATTTTCTATACCGCTCAACAACTTCATCTCCAAAATGATCTAAAAAATACAGTCGTTCCTTATCAGACCACTGTTCCATTTGTTTAGTAACATCAGAAACAGTAACAGTATTAATATTTAGCTTTCGCGCAATTGAGCGCAATTCCGCAGCTCGTTCCGTATATAACCTGGTACGCTGTGTTCGATCACTATCCTCGTCCGAGTCCTCGTTCGGAGCCGTAGGTACGACGTACGGAGGCGGACAACGATCTAGTAAGGAAAAATCATCTATTTCATTAGTAAGGACCGGATAAAGAGGACGCCTGATAGGGAATTGACCATTAACCTGTAAATTTCGTTCTCGTCTCTCCCTCTCTTTCTTTTCCTGTAATTCCTTCTCCTGTAGCTGTAAAGCTTTGTCATGTGCAGCCTTCCGCTGCACTTTCTCCGCCAAGGCTTCCTCACGCTTCGCTCGTTCACGCACCTCTTTCTCCCACATACGCACACAATCAAACATATCTTGTCTAGACCTTCGCTGAAACAAACACTGCTCTACATACTGTACCTTTCGAAGGTCAAACGACCCATATAGTGGCCACTGTAATTCACGATCAGTTTTAGTATACTTATGCCATAATGTACTATACATTATGGGTGGAATACCGAATTTGACATACATTTCACGATTTGGAGTCCCCTCTGGGGGAGCCGGCTGTTTTGCACTTAATCGATAATTGGTACCATTTTCAGAACAGCACATCCTACGGAGTGTGCTAAAAACAGGCATGTTTCAAAAAGTACCACGAAAACGTGATACTACAAAAAAAATGCCACCTAACACGGTGCACTGTTCAAATCAAATAAATCAGAGAAATATCCCTACATGCCTGCCTATGTGAGGTGCACTTCACATATTCAAATTCAAATTCAAAGATTCAAACGTTAGCTAACAAATTCAAATTCAAATTCAAAGTTTCAAAAAGCCACAGTAAGTGTCAGTAGACTACTTCACCACTCAAAAGCTTACCAAATATTTTCAAACGTCCAAAGTCCAACTGCCAAGTTCTGTGGTCAAATCAGCCAAAACGGCACATCACGACAATCCAAGATCAGAATCTCAGTCGAGGACCGGCGCCACCTGGAAGGTCAGATCGGAAGGAAGGGAAAACACACCGTGGGTGCCGGGACTCGGGTCACTCAATGGCAGCGATCGCGTCCATGGCGAGTTTCCTAACCTTCGTCACGACCTCTCCTTCGGGCATCCGAGTCGCCGATGAGTCCCTTCGTGGTCGCCAATTGTGGTATTGCGTTCAAATCAGGCCTACATACTCTGCTAAACTCTCGAACACCTTAGTATAGAAGTTGGCACGGACACTGGAAAAGGTAAAAGACAAGTTTATTAAGACCCCATGGGGTGGTGATACATTCCCACAGCACCCTTCGGTAATGTAAGAAGTAGCACACCGAACATTGGTGCGCGACCTCTTTTATACAGTTTAATAGTAATAAAAAGATAGGCGGTTACAAGTTACACATTTTAGGTACATATAAGGTCATTTTTGGAACACAGCCAACGTGTGGGAGGAGCTTCAACAGCACTGGTCAGTTAGTATGAACATTCCTGAAGAGTGACCAATTGGTACGTAATGCGCATGTGCGCTTGACCAGTACTAAAAATAGCCTGTTGCCGAGCAGACTAGTGACCATGGATATCGAGAAAGGACGAAAGGGCACACTGACCACGAGGCAGCGTGTTCATAGGAAACGGAAGTCGGAGGGATTCAAAATGGCCCCCGTTCGTTTTGGTCAAGTTAACAGAAAAAACCATGTAGCTGTGCTAAACGCTAACTCAGGAGCTGCCAAAACACGACAAGAGGGCAGAAAGGCACAAAAAATTAGGGAAAAACAAGTGGCACATAGGGCAGAAGGGCACAAAAAACGTGGGAAAAACGAGTGGAACAGAGGGGAGAAAGGCACAAAAACGAGGGAAAAACAAATGGCACAGAGGGCAGAAGGGCACAAAAAAACGAGTGGAACAGAGCACAGAAGGGCACAAAAACGAGGGAAAAACGATTGGCACAGAGGGCAGAAGGGCCAAAAAAACGAGTGGAACAGAGGGCAGAAGGGCACTCAAATGAGGGGGAAAAAGAGTGGAACAGAGGGCAGAAAGGCAAAAAAAACGAGGGAATAACGAGTGGAACAGAGGGCAGAAAGGCAAAAAAACGAGGGAAAAACAAATGGCACAGAGGGCAGAAGGGCACAATAAAAACGAGTGGAACAGAGGGCAGAAGGGCACAAAAAACGAGGGAAAAGCGAGTTTAACAGAAGGCAGAAAGGCACAAAAATGAGGGACAAACATGTGGAACAGAGAGCAGAAAGGCAAAAAAACTAGGGAAAAACAAGTGGCACAGAGGGCAGACGGGCAAAAAAAACAAGTGAAAAACTAGTGGAACAGAGGGCAGAAAGGCACAAAAAATGGGTGAAAAAGAGTGGAACAGAGGGCAGAAAGACACAAATACAAGGGAAAAACGAGTGGCACAGAGGGCAGAAGGGCACAAAAAACGAGTGGCACAGAGGGCAGAAGTATTTACAACAAGGGGTGGTGAGGGACAGAGTCTCTGAATTAAGCAGAATACTCTCACCCAGTCAAGAGATCAGGGCTAGATCCAACACCGTTTTTTGGCTCATTGCACCATCCCAGTTTCAGAACCTGGCTGTATGCAAATTAGTCTGTCCCTGGCCCAGTGCATCATGGGAACAGGGCAGACCAGACTACAAAAGCCAATTCTTACACTGGGAAGGAAACAAGCTTCCGGGGACCGGTTTCTGGCATTACAGCCGTCTTCGGCCCGGCTTGCTTGAATCCTGATGGTGCAATGAGCAAGGGACTCATGTCTGAGTGTACCCTTCCACGCTTAGGGTGGACACAAATATTTACAACAAGGGGTGGTGAGGGACAGAGTCTCTGAATTAAGCAGAATACTCTCACCCAGTCAAGAGATCAGGGCTAGATCCAACACCGTTTTTTAGCTCATTGCACCATCCCAGTTTCAGAACCTGGCTGTATGCAAATTAGTCTGTCCCTGGCCCAGTGCATCATGGGAACAGGGCAGACCAGACTACAAAAGCCAATTCTTACACTGGGAAGGAAACAAGCTTCCGGGGACCGGTTTCTGGCATTACAGCCGTCTTCGGCCCGGCTTGCTTGAATCCTGATGGTGCAATGAGCAAGGGACTCATGTCTGAGTGTACCCTTCCACGCTTAGGGTGGACAAAAATATTTACAACAAGGGGTGGTGAGGGACAGAGTCTCTGAATTAAGCAGAATACTCTCACCCAGTCAAGAGAACAGGGCTAGATCCAACACCGTTTTTTAGCTCATTGCACCATCCCAGTTTCAGAACCTGGCTGTATGCAAATTAGTCTGTCCCTGGCCCAGTGCATCATGGGAACAGGGCAGACTAGACTACAAAAGCCAATTCTTACACTGGGAAGGAAACAAGCTTCCGGGGACCGGTTTCTGGCATTACAGCCGTCTTCGGCCCGGCTTGCTTGAATCCTGATGGTGCAATGAGCAAGGGACTCATGTCTGAGTGTACAGAAGGGCACAAAAATGAGGGAAACACTAGTGGAACAGAGGGCAGAAAGGCACAAAAAACGAGGGATCAACGAGTGGAACAGAGAGCAGAAAGGCACAAAAAACGAGGGAAAAACAAGTGGCACAGAGGGCAGAAGGGCACAAAAAAAACAAGTGGAACAGAAGGCAAAAGGGCACAAAAACGAGGGAAAAACAAGTGGCACAGAGGGCAGAAGGGCACAAAAAACAAGGGAAAAACGAGTGGCACAGAGGACAGAAGGGCACAAAAAATGAGTGGACAGAGGGCAGAAGGGCACAAAAATGAGGGAAAAATGAGTGGAACAGAGGGCATAAAGTCATAAAAAACAAGTGGCACAGAGGGCAGAAGGGCACAAAAAAACCAAGTGAAAAACTAGTGGAACAGAAAGCAGAAAAGCACAAAAAATTAGGGAAAAACGAGTGGAACAGAGGGCAGAAAGACACAAAAACAAGGGGAAAACGAGTGGCACAGAGGGCAGAAGGGCACAAAAAACGAGGAAAAAATGAGTGGAACTGAGAGCAGAAAGGCACAAAAACGAGGGTAAAACGAGTGGCACAGAGGGCAGAAGGGCACAAAAAATGAATGGAACAGAGGGCAGAAGGGCACAAAAATGAGGGAAAAATTAGTGGAACAGAGGGCAGAAAGGCACAAAAAACGAGGGAGTAACGAGTGGAACAGAGTCTAGAAAGGCACAAAAAACGAGGGAAAAACAAGTGGCACAGAGGGCAGAAGGGCACAAAAAATGAGTGGAACAGAGGGCAGAAGGGCACAAAAAACAAGGGAAAAACGAGTGGAACAGAGGGCAGAAAGGCACAAAACATGAGGGAAAAACAAGTGGATCAGAGGGCAGAAAGGCACAAAAAATGAGGGAAAAACGAGTGGAACAAAGGGCAGAAGGGCACAAAAAACGAGTGGAACAGAGGGCAGAAAGGCACAAAAATGAGTGAAAAACAAGTGGCACAGAGGGCAGAAGGGCACAAGAAAACAACTGGAACAGAAGGCAGAAGGGTACAAAAAACAAGGGAAAAACGAGTGGAACAGAGGGCAGAAAGTCATAAAAAACAAGGGAAAAACAAGTGGCACAGAGGGCAGAAGGGCACAATAAACAAGTCAAAAATGAGTGGAAAAGAGGGCGGAAAGGCACAAAAAATGAAGGAAAAACTAGTGAAACAGAGGGCAGGAAGACACAAAAACGAGGGAAAAACAAGTGGCACAGAGGGCAGAAGGGCACAAAAATGAGGAAAAAATGAGTGGAACAGAGGGCAGAAGGGCACAAAAATGAGGGGAAAATGAGTGGAACAGAGGGCAGAAAGGCAAAAAAAATGAGTGAATAACGAGTGGAACAGAGGGTAGAAAGACAAAAAACGAGGGAAAAACAAGTGGCACAGAGGGCAGAAGGGCACAAAAAAACAAGTGGAACAGAAGGCCGAAGGGCAGAAAAAACAAGTGAAAAACAAGTGGCACAGAGGGCAGAAGGGCACAAAAAAACGAGTGGAACAGAAGGCAGAAGGGCACAAAAACGAGGGAAAAACGAGAGGAACAGAGGGTAGAAGGGCACAAAAAACAAGGGAAAAACGAGTGGCACCGAGGGCAGAAGCGAACAAAAAATTTAGTGGAACAGAGGATAGAAGGGCACAAAAAACAAGGGAAAAATGAGTGGAACAGAGGGCAGAAAGGCACAAAACATGAGGGGAAAAACAAGTGGAACAGAGGGCAGAAAGGCACAAAAAATTAGGGAAAAACAAGTGGCACATAGGGCAGAAGGGCACAAAAAACGTGGGAAAAACGAGTGGAACAGAGGGGAGAAAGGCACAAAAACGAGGGAAAAACAAATGGCACAGAGGGCAGAAGGGCACAAAAAAACGAGTGGAACAGAGCACAGAAGGGCACAAAAACGAGGGAAAAACGATTGGCACAGAGGGCAGAAGGGCCAAAAAAACGAGTGGAACAGAGGGCAGAAGGGCACTCAAATGAGGGGGAAAAAGAGTGGAACAGAGGGCAGAAAGGCAAAAAAAACGAGGGAATAACGAGTGGAACAGAGGGCAGAAAGGCAAAAAAACGAGGGAAAAACAAATGGCACAGAGGGCAGAAGGGCACAATAAAAACGAGTGGAACAGAGGGCAGAAGGGCACAAAAAACGAGGGAAAAGCGAGTTTAACAGAAGGCAGAAAAGCACAAAAAATGAGGGAAAAACGAGTGGAACAGAGGGCAGAAAGGCACAAAAAACGAGGGAAAAACGAGTGGCACAAAGGGCAGAAAGGAACAAAAAAACAAGTGGAACAGAGGGCAGAAGGGCACAAAAAACAAGTGGAACAGAGGCAGAATACAGAGTACAGAAATACAGGGGCAGCTAAGAACAGAAGGCAGAATGGGCAGATAGGAACGGGCAGTGGGGAGTAGAGAATAAAAAACCTGGCAGAGACACGGGGCAGCGAGCGGTACTGAAAGAAACACCGTGCTGAGAGACACAGGGACAGCAAGGGGAACAGAGGGAGGAAAAAGGACACGGACCACGAACAGGCAGTGGGGGAAGACAGACATCAGTCACAGACACAACAATGAAATGCAGGCAATACAATAAAACAATAAAGCGGAGGATGAACAAACCTACCTACGGCCTACCACTAGCCACCAGGGATGAGGCGCAGGTGGTAGCCTGTGGGTGGTGGAGGGCCTAGAACTTCCTCAGCAGGGGTAGCTGGGGCAGGGAGGCACAGGCAGTTTTGTGCAGAGGGGGAGCAACCTACCTGGTGAGGTCAAGGGTCATGTCTTCCGAGAGCCAGTATGAAGACAGACAGTAATCTCAAGGGTTTTGAGAGTACGATGCACAGTTTTCAGCAAGGTTATCATGCCGGCCTGTCCAACATGGAAACCATATCAGAAATGTTTGTAGGCCCACAATGGGGCTCCCTGGGTGTGCAGACTCCTGTTGGGGCACAAAGAGGGCACCGATGGTGCCCCCCTGTTGCTCCCTGCATCCAATGGCAGGCACCCGTAGGTGCTTGACACGGGGTGCAAGGATGAACCACACCTCCCATTTCCCATGGGAGCATGCATTATGGCCTGGTTTACGGCCATAATGCATACTCCCATAGTGAAATGTTATAATTTGACAGAACAGTGTTCAGTTGCGTCCTAATTACGGAAGTGGGACCGCTGACCAGGTGTCTATCATTCCCAGGACCGAGTCAGTGTTGGGCGGAATGCATTCCTCCTGACATCAAAATAAGGCCCCATGTAGTAAATTTACACTTGAAAATTGTTAAAAGCCAAAATGAATACATTTACTACAAAGTGTAAGAGTACATTTCAATGTGTGGATTTTCTCATTTGTGAATTTCCTACATTTGGTTATTCACCATTTCCAAATGTAATATTAATACATAATAATTGTTAAATAGCATTAAAGAAAAGAAACAACCTAGCAATTTTATTTTCAGTTACTTATAATACATTGATCAGAAATGCAGTCCTGTCCAATTCGGCTCCGACCAACTTGGTTTCTACGAATGCCGGTCTGAACCAAGTTGCAAAGATCAAGTCCGAATGGTTACAATCTATCGTAATTGGTCAGTCAGAAATTTTTCCAAGTCTGACTGAGCATTCCCTTGAGCCCCGATAGTCGCTTTCATTCTCTTCTGAGTCCTTCATCAAGGCCTCCTTTTTGTTACTTGGCCCCCAAAATCTGTAGCTCCCGGATGTCCGCAACCACATTCACTCATTCCGCCTCTGCCTGGGATCTTATTGGAGCAAACGCTGCTCCCCAAGGTCTTCTCTGCCTCGATTTTTGCCCCCACCCCCTTTGATTAGTATATTGTTTGCCTCGATCCGGGAGGTGGTGGCAACCCCACTCCCAGGCTTCCGCAATCGTGTGGAAAAAGAGTATTTACGGTTGTGTGGAGGTGTTGCTTTACCCCACAGCAATTATTTTGTTGTTTTTGGATGGCATTGCCATAGTTGGGATAAACATTCACTTTGGCATCATCCATTTGCCAGGGTCTGTGTGTCCGTGCCAAATGCAGGATACGCTCCCTGTTGTGGAAGTTGTACGGCAATGCCACTATTGATTGAGATGGTTTGGCTTGTTTAATCATCAGCATTTTGGCTGCTTTGCCTTTGAGAACCTCCTTGGGGAGACAGTCGTCCACAAACATGCATGCCTCCAACTTTAACTCTGGGACTCCAACTCTTCTCACATTGTTCTGTCTTGGACGTCCTTCTGCGTCTTTGTCATTTTCCTAAAGTTGGGCAACTGTTTGGAGAAGGGCCTGGAATTCTGAATCGCTGCCCTTAACCCGGGGCCCCAGTTCTCCCCGGATTTGTTCTGTTCCAACCACTCTCTCCACCCGTTTCTTGTTGTCTGTCCTCAGGAGACCAAGATCCCAGGCAAATGCGTTCTTCTTCTTTTCTGGGGCTAGTTTGGTATTCTTAATTGCTGGATAGTGGCTGTGTGATTCTTTAGTCCATTCTCCAGTGGACTACATCCACCCCTGCTTGTATGGGAGTCTCGGAGGGTCTGACATGGGACCCATATTCCTTGGCTTTGGGGCGACTGCCTCCCTAGGTCTCTGGGGCATCCCTTGGTCATCCATCATTCAGGGTGGGTTGCAGTGTGAGGTCTGATGTCTGGTCAGACTTCGTCTTCAGGGCCACCTTACACAAGGGAAGAGTGGGTCTTCTGCCCCAACCAGGGCCTCCCTTCTTGACCCCCAATGGGGCCAACCATGTAGCTGCAATGTTTCCAGTGCACGCCCCAAAAGGACATCAACCCACAGCCCCTCTCAAAGGCACAAGCACCCTCCTCATACATCTTAGATCCACAGCCCGTCACTGCATCAGTCTCAGCTCCAGCTCTCATGATACCCAGTGTCTCCCCTCTTTTGCAGCTCACCTCCTGCTCACAGGCAAGAGGAACAAGTGTGCTTCAGGGGAGCTGCTCTGTGCTCGATCCAGGTCCTTCAGTACCCCCATGTAGACACCACCTGAGCGAGCCTCTTCACATTGCTCAGAAGTGCCTCTTTATTTTCCTCGTTTTTTGACAACCTCTCTAGAGGTCATTCTTCAGCCGGTCGCACTACAGGGGGGGTCCTTCCCTGACTTCCCAGAGTCTACTGGGCTCCAGTTGGTTCCTTCGATGGCCTCCTGTGGTCTGCATCAAATCATGGGCCCCACAGGCCCTCAAGCCACCTGGATGTTGTTGTGCTGTTTACTCAGTCAGAGCCCCACATCTCAGGGTCCCCCCAGCCTCCACTGTCCTCCTAGACCAATCAGGGTTCTTTAAGTGGCACAGGCACCCAACCGGGCCCCCACACTTTGTACATTGGTCACCACCTTTTGTCTTGGCCTCTCTCCTTGCTAATTTGGATCCTGCTTTTGCCTGTTTCAGTGGCCCCCTCCACTGTGCTTACAGATGCCTGCCACTCTGGGGCCACATTGTGGAGGGGGGCTTGTATATCCAGGATGATGGGCCAGGCCATGAACAGAGCTCCTCAAAATGCGTCATTCCTGACGGCCATCTTAGCCTTGCCCCCATTTGCTACTGTTTTGTCACTTTAGGGCAGTAGGACCCTGTTGTGTCACCACTAGGGCAGTAGTAACCTTAGGCATTTCATTTGTGAATAACAATGGTCTTATTTATTTGTGGGTGGTTGCTGGTATTAGCATGTTCATTAATAAACTTCTCCTTACCTCATCCTAAACCCCTCCTTGCTCCTCCCTAAACTACTCCCATTTTACCTGCAGTTATTCCCTATTTTTGCACCGCTCCCAGGTTCCCTTTTACATTCAATACAAAGGGCCCAATTCTGATGTCGGACGGGCCGGAGTCCATCTGACATCAGTTGGGGACTGGAACCGAATGACCTCCCGTCTTCGGTTCCCGCCCCGCAAGTAGGGTCGGTCACAATCCTGTTGTTTACAATGGGAGCATGCATTCTGAACGGAATGCATGCTTTCATTGCAAAGAGCAGAGGTGCAGTTCATCCCTGCAACCAAGAGGCAGGCACCTCAAAGTGCCTGTCACCTGGTACAGGGATCAAGAGAGGGTCACGATAAGTGCCCTCTAGGCTACCATTTTGCGGCCTTGCACCCATGGGGGTCCTGCTGGGGGCCTTCAAAGTCAGATTTCCAAAGCCTTTCTGTGTCAAAAAGGCCAGCACAGAAAGGCTGGGGGAATTGGCCATCGTAATCCCTCGGCTGGAAAGAGCCGACCGAGGGATTACTGAAGGCTTCCGAATGGCAAACGGTGTCTCTGAGTCCGTCAGAGGTCATTCGGAAATTCGATTTAGATTCCTTTCTGACCGACCCTATCAACATTGATCGGTTGGAAAGGAATCCAACCAGCCGATTATGATGCGGTCTGAAGGACTCCAACCAATGGTCGGAGCCGTTTCTGCTTGCATCATAATCGGGCCCTTAGGAGGAAACACATGCATGTAAAATATACAACAGCTGGTGGTGGAGATTTTGAACTGAAGGTTTTTGACCTGCAATGTGTAGGAAAGAAGGAGTACTACAGTAGTACTACTTTATGTACTACAAAGTGCAGTTTATGAAATAGACCCCTTGGGTGCCCTTCTCTGAATGTAAATGGGAGCATCATGCTTGAAGAAGGCAAAAGGAGGGAGTGTACGACCTGTACAAATTATTTGCCCCAGGATATTCAGGATAGTGCCCCTTTTCTACCACACACACTCTTTTCTGCATTACGGTACAGTACCTTGCACACTCAGGGCTCATACATCATTTTTTTCAGTAGAGTAAAGTATCTTACTCACTCAGGCCACAGATCTCAGTTTCTGCACTACTCTACACTACTGTAGACACTCAGGCATAGAACAGTACAGTACATTGTACACTGATTGCACAGATGTTGGTGTCTGCAGCACAGTATGGTACTGTGCACACTCAGGGACATATCTCACTTTCTGCAGCACAGTGCATTACCGTGCACACTCAGGGCACAGATATTCAGTTTAAAGGTCAAAGATGAGAGCTCCTAAGTTGCGGACATGTAACTGGAAGGTCATTTACGGAACATCTTAAATGGCAATCAAAGTCCTCTTCACATATGTGGCCCGGCTGCATTAAACTTCCCGTCTAAAGATAGACTTTAGATCTAAATTTAGGGACATATTTACAATGCCACTGTGTGGCTTTTCATAGCCTTGTAAATGTGCATTAAGGCAATGCCTTACTCTGCCTGAAAGGGACGTTCCATGGGTGGTGTTGTGGGTGTTGACACTGCCTCAGATTTACAACATAGCGTAAATCTGAGTCAGTGTCAAAGCCAATGACTTCACAAAGCAGATGTAACAAGGAAAAATGTGTTCATTCCTCTTTTTTCCCTCTTTTCATGTGTACTATATTCCAAAGCATACATAGAACGGTAACAATGTCCCCTTTGATGTCCCTTCCTGCTCAAAAATGATCATGCCAACAACACAGACTCCCTTACACCATTGTGAAAGGGTGCATGCATTGGTGCGTGGCTGCAGGTTGTGTGCCAGCGCTGACAGAAAGGACAGGAATGTGCTACATCTTGTAGATACGGTGCATTCCTCCCCTTATCTTTTGCTTCAGAGCAGCACAGCCAGAAGGCTTGTGGCGCTGCCCTATGCAAAAAAAAATGAAACATTTGCCTCAGACTTAAGGTCTTACGTTTGAATTCAGATGTAGATTTAGACTTCAGGTCTAAACGTAGAATTGAGGTCTAAACGTTGATGTCAGGTCTAAAGATAGACTTTAGATCTAAACTTAAACGTCAAGTCTTAAATTATCAGAAGAAAACTTTGAGGGTGTGATAACTATCCCACAAACATGTGCTTGCACTGGGATTGGAGTTCAGACCTACACATGCAATCAGAGTCTAAATGAGAGTCGTGGACTCTCAAATCTGAGGTCAAAGCAGCCCAGCTGATCAAGATTCATTCCTCTCTGTAACACTCACCGAAGGCGTCCCCGACCTGAGGCGGTCTGACAGCAACAGAAGAACAATAAGAATAGCACAAGTCAGTCAAATTACAATGCTGATATGGTTTAGAAAGTCCACTTGTGTTTGAGAAGACAACATTCTGGCAACAAATCTATGGATTGCAAGTGTACATTTCCTCACAGCCTAAATACTATTTTGTTGTTTACGGTGTGATATTTATCTATTTATAGTTCAGAATTTGACAGTGGAAACCTTAATTAGAGAGCAAAGAGCTGTGCATGGAGGTATTGGGATGCAAGAACAGAGAGGGGAGACATTTCAAGATTGTGTCTATACTGCAGAGGAGGGGTCTTGAAGTTAATGAGACTTATGTAAGATCAGGAGATTAGATTACAACATTGAGAAATTCACATCATGTAGCATAAGGGGCTGCATGCCCAACCAGCATCACCAGGGTAAATTCAATAAGGAGACTTTTTCCAGGCAGGGGCCAGACCCCTACATTACAGGTGCTGCTAGATGATCCCTTCTCTAAAGATATTCTTTTATTAGCTGAGGAATTGCCTCTGTAAAAAGCAGCATCTTCCTGTTGCCTATGTGCAGGACACATTGAAGACTAATACATACATGTATGTAGACAGGATGAGTGTAGCCACACGCTTTCAGCCAATCACATCAAAAATATGTTAGTACTACTCCTAGGTTTGTGATGAATTTAATAAGATATTCAAGGGTTGTAGGGTGCTCCTGCAAGCTTCCAGTTGATCCCCTGCCTGTCCTTCAGGACAACTCTCTGAAGATGCCGGGTCAATATGCTTTTTACTAATGACTTGCAGGGCCCAGTGGGCATGTTCCACAGACAGTACACCCGCACACAGGTACACATCTAGCCATAGGATATGTCAAAATAACTATAATGTGTCACATTCCACTCATCTCTCCCAACATGAAAGCATCTTCTGTAATACAGAACAATTTTCTTTTCCTGCAGATATGGCAAACTGCTTAGCATGCCCTGAAGATCAGTGGTCCAATCAGAAGAGAGATGCCTGTATTCCACGGGTGATAGAGTTCTTGGCCTATGAGGATCAGCTGGGAGTTGCATTATCCTCCATTACAAGTTTCTTCTCCCTCCTCACTGCTGGAGTGCTGGGAGTCTTTATTAAATACAGGAACACACCTCTGGTTAAAGCCAATAACAGGGATCTCAGCTACATCCTCCTCGTCTCCCTCCTGCTGTCCTTCCTCTGCTGTCTTCTGTTTATTGGACGTCCTTCAAAGACCTCCTGTCACCTCCGGCAAACTGCCTTTGGGATCATTTTCACTATTGCTGTTTCTTCAGTTTTAGCCAAAACTATCACAGTGATCATCGCCTTCAACGCCACAAAGCCGGGCAGCAAGCTCAGAAAGTGGGTGGACCCACGAGTGTCCAGACTTTTGGTGCTCTTCTGCTCACTGGGGGAGGTGGTGATATGTGTTGTGTGGCTCCTCAGCTCTGCCCCATTCCCAGACATTGACACCACATCAGAAACTGGGAAGATGATCTTACAATGCAACGAGGGCTCTGCTGTTGCCTTCTATGCTGCGGTTGGTTATATGGGATTCTTGGCTCTCCTGAGTTTTGCTGTCGCCTCCATAGCTAGAAAGTTGCCGGCTACTTTCAACGAGGCCCAGTTTATCACCTTCAGCATGCTGGTGTTCTGCAGCGTCTGGGTCTCCTTCATCCCGGCATACATGAGCACCAAGGGCAGGTACATGGTGGCCGTGGAGATCTTCGCCATCCTGACTTCCAGTGCTGGATTACTGGGCTGTATCTTCATCCCCAAAATCTACATCATCCTCCTTAGGCCCGAACTCAACACCAAGGAATATCTAATGGGGAGACAAGGGACCCTCTGAGACTTTCAGGACTGGGATAGTTGTATCTCACAATACTGAGTGACAAATTATCGTTCCGCAACAATATCAAGTGTAGAATATTGGATAGCACTGCATCATCAAGTTAGGCATATATAAGTGTGTATTTAGATTTACTATTCCTAACTTCACATCTATGGGCCTAATTTGGATGGCGGGCATTACCTGTCACTTGGTACAGGGATCTATTTGGGGGCAACATAGGTGCCCCCCACACCAAAACAAAAGGCTCTGGGGTGTCGGGGGGCTTGTTACCAGGCTGGTGAACCTCCATGGATAGACTGACAGGGAGGGATCATCCTAATCCAAACAGCTGTGCCTGGTGTGCAGCGCCACCATTTTAGGGATTGGGCGGCCTCCACCGCATCGGTGGGCTCAAGGAGCCCGTGGGGTTCATGACAGTTGGGATTTCCACCCGTCTGCACCGCGCCGGCCATCAAAATATGGCGGGCGTAAAAGCTGCATAGGATGGCAGGGAAACTGCCACGGACAACCTATGGTGGCTGTGTTCGCCCCATCCTCATCAGCCCCTAAGTATCTTGACAACATATATATCATCAAGGCACATCAGTGTGGAGGTAAAATTATTAAGGGGAGATTTATAAGGGTTCTAATCACCCTTGGGCCACTCAAGTGGGAGCAAGGGCCATGTCATTTATAGGTGGGATTCATCAAGCCATGCAAGGCCACCTTCCATGGCCCTGAGTGGCACCATAAATCCAAAGCGACGCAACTCAAATCGATGCGTTGCATTACTCTGCCCTGAGAAAGGGGTTCCATGGGTGGATGAGTGGTTGTTCCCAAGTATCCACCCATGGATTTTGAAGCATTCCGAGGTTTACCAATACTAGTAGACCTGGGAATACACCAGAACTGCCACTCCTTCCAGGGTGAGGCGAAACAAGGAGAAATATCTGTGTATCCCCCCGTGGCTTCATCTTTAATGTGTGCTGTACTCGGCAGCACACACAGAAAGAGGAAAATTCCTCAGGGGAATGTTTTTGTGCCGGGAGAGTCCCTGCTCAACACACAGGCACCCTTGCACCATGGGGCAAGGGCGCCTTCATTGGTGCCAGCCAGGACATTGTGTGCCAGTGCAGAGAAATGACAGGAATACACCATATATTGTTACGTGTGCCACATTTATGCCCTGACTCCATCACACAGTGCAGTGCAGCACTGATATCTTCACTTACCAATGTACTTACCTTGACATTACAGCTGCAGACGCTGTCCTGACTTGATATTTTTGCAGGCCAATATTCTGCACTCAGTTTTGTGGTAGAAAATCCACCAGAGCCCAACGTATAAAAATCAAATAGGTGTCATGTTGTTCTGGTGTATTGTCACAGTTGATAACTTACACACAATTAGCTTTGTATTGTACACAGCAAAGTTTTACTGACTCGAAGATGTGATCCTTATTGAATACGTTATCAGCTTGTTGTTCTAGTGATCAAAGCTTTACTGTTGAGAGCAATGATTTTGATTTAAGTAAATGTGTGCCTAACATTATAATTCTGCGCTAAAAGAAATACACTGCACTTGGCAAAACTATATTTTGCTGTGCTTGTCAGAACTAGGTGCAAACTAGGCCTAAACTCCATCTTGAATTCTAAAGCAGCCATGATGTGTGTTTTCATTTCTTCTCTCATCACATGTGACAAAATGTGCATCATGCGTTGACATGCTGTTATTTAAGAATGCCGGAGGAAGAATTTACTTCATTTCAAGGCTCCTACTGCCTGTACTCCTGCAGTGCCCTTTACAGTTTGGAACTTGATTTGTACTGAGACATCTCGTTGCATTAGGTAATATTCAATTAGGGGTTGGTGTTGAGATGGTGTTAAATGATACAGCATTACATTTTGTATTCTATTTGTCACCTTATGCTAACAGTGTGATTTTCATTGTGAAATTTGTTCCACAAATAGTTGTTTTGGAGGTGTGACGCCACGGCTAGGACGACTGTCTCTGGAATCTAGGGATCACGGTTTGATATTCGGTACCAGCGGCAGGTTAGCCCAGCATCATGTGACTCTTGGCAATAGCTTGCTTAATCTTCCGATGGCCCCCAGCGCCTAGAGACCCTTACGGGTGATTGTGCGCTTTACAAATGCGGATTATTATTATTATTATTTGGATGTGAGCTTTGTCTGGTTTGCCCTGACTTTAGGGATTGGACCCACGCTTGTCTGTCTCCTGGTTTTGACGTAGAGTAGTTTACTCTGAGAATTTACCTTCATGTCCTTCTCTGCATTTGTCTCAGCCTCATGCTAATTGCCTGTATTGATTTATCATGCATTTTGACTAACTATTAATTGTGGCTTCTGTATCGCACTTTATTAGTAGATAAACCTTCATGGGTTAAAGCCTTGTTGTAGGTTTATTCAATCAACAATGCTGATTTATTTGCTGCCACACTGGTATCTGTTGGGGACATTGACTCATATGTTCTTGAGATTAACACCATCTCCCGTCCTGCACAGGTGCTGAGTCTTAGATTATCTGATAAGATGGCGTCAACACTTTCTTAACATGAGGTCCATTAGAGTCCACCTTAACTGCATATTGTTGCAGGCGGATGGCATGGGTTGCAGCTGTAAGTAGAGGTTCAATGATGTTACAAAAGCATGAGACACAGCTATCCAAGGGGAGGTACCACCTGTGGTGCTTCATAAACCCAATAGAAGCTCCTTCATCTGAGCCTGCCTCAGTGAGGTGCTGAGTTGCCCAGCCTTAGGGAAGCACAGTTACCGCTTGATAATACAACAGACCCAAGAGGGCATTGAAATCACAGCCTCCTCTGCTCTTTGCTGATGACATTGGGGTGAACATCAAAACTGGTGACAAGTCAACTCATTGTGGCTGCAGAGTGTGACAACTAGTGTCCAGCTATTATGTAGTCTTGCGCTTCAGTGTCACAGCACCTGCTAACTCCACTGCGGCTCAGCTACCATGACCGATGCTCCATTCAAAGAGCAAGCTGGCAAGCGCTGCCTGATGCTGACCACAAGCCACACTCAACCATGCACATGCGCTGGAAGCAACATATCCTGCAGTAAATGTAAATGTAAATGTACATGTATTTATATAGCGCAAATCACCGACACGGTATCTAAGCGCTTGCTTAGGGAACCCGTCCTGGTATTCCCCTGTGAGATACCCCAGCAGGGTATCCACAAGGTGAAAGCCAGGCATCCCGCCGCGAGGGGCCGTAGTGGAGATTAAGCAAGCTATTGCCCAGAGTCGCAGAGTGGGACCCCGTGAGTCGAGTAGGCACCGGAGCGAGAATTGTCGAGTCCGTGGAATTTTTGAGCCCGAGACCCGCCGAGGCGGGGAATCAAACCCTGGTCCACGGCCGATCTCAGCTTCCGGGTCTGCCGCCTCTAACCACTGAGCCACGCTTCTCCACTAAGTGACAGAGACTCCCAACTGCAGTGATTACACTCACTGTGCATGAGCAGTCACTCAGGGGCATAAAATTAGTGCCACTTTATCGGCAGGAAACTGCCGCTAAAGCGGCGATAATGGGCTTGATAATATGTCCTTGTAAATTCCCATAGCAGCCCAGGTTCTGGTGTTAACCTGGGCTTCTATGGGAATTCACAAGGGCATATTATTAGGCCCATTATCGCTGATTTAGCGGCAGTTTCCTGCCAATAAAGCAGCGATAATTTTATTGCCTGTTCTTGATAATATGCCCCTGAGTTTGTAATCAAAGCAGACTTACAATGGGTGGACCAGCAGACTCCCAGCCTGGCTACCACCAGCGGTAATTAAAACAGTGGCACTGTTGATGTTGAGAGCCACACATAAAAGAGATTAGCAGTCTCTCCCTCTCTCTCTCTCCATTCCTCTTTTCATTCTCTCTCTCTCCATTTTTCTATTCTTTCTCTCTCCATCTCTCTCACTTTCTTTTTTCTCTCCCTATGTCTATCTCTCTTACTCTCTCCCTCTCTCTATGTTTTTCTTTTTCTCTCTCTCGCTCCCACTCTCTTTCCCTCTCTATCTCTAACCCCCTGTCCTTCTGGCACTGAATGGATCACAAACAAGTGAAATTATCCTTTGCAAAGGACCCCTCTCTACTCAATCAAACAATCAATAAAATCTTTATTCGGTTACATATAAATAACTATAAAAGCACACAATAAGAAAACATATTAAAATTTACATGGGTATAGGGCATAGGTATGGGTGAATTTTAATAGTTGTTAATGTAAGGGTATGTACTTGTACCGTAACCTTACTCAATTCAGCATTAAGTCTCTACTCGCTCAGATTGCGCAAACATTTGTTCTTAAAATCTTTCCTGGAGTGCCTTGCCATAGTGGGCGGATCATCATAAAATTCTCGATGGCCAATATTGTATAAAAACATTTTAACATCAGACAGCCATCTAATATTTGCCAATCCATCTAGGCCCACACAATCTAATAAGATCCCATGGTTAAACTTGGTTTCCTCTGCTGTCCATATCCTATGCCACAACAGAACCAGCTGAATCTTAAGGATATCTTCCAAATATGGCAAACCTAGTTCGGTGTGGCATATGCAAGAGGAGGTACCATTAGGGACCATTAATAAACATCTCAAAAATGTGTTTTCAGCTACCTGAAGGGAGCTTACATCTGCATGACCCCAAACACCCGCTCCATATGAAGCTACAGTAACACTTTTTGCTTTATAAATATTCAATAGTTCCACCGTGGGGCATCTGCCTAGTTTCCTACTAAAATTTGTGAGTGCAGATAGAGTTTTTATGTACAGTAGTCTCCTTATTTTTTACAGCCTTCACCCATGACCCCGTACAGTCAAATAAAATTCCTAATTAGGAACATATCTTAGTATTTTCAATCTGTTTCCCCTCAATGAAAATTGGTCTGGTCTTAATACATAAAGCTCCACAATTCATAATAAATGTTTTAGTTGAATTAATAGTAAGTCCTTGTTCTGCCATAAAATTCGTAACACTGGATACAACTCTTTGGAGTCCTAATGGTGTGCGAGCCATCAGGACCGCATCGTCAGCATATAACAATGCGGCAATAGGGAATTTACCAGCCACAGGCAGGTCGTTACACTCCTTGACTAAAATCTTTTCAAGGTCTTTGATATATAAGGTAAAGAGGAACGGGGTGAGGACGCAGCCTTGCCACAGGAGAAGTGTGGCTCAATGGTTAGAGTGGCAGACCCTGATGCAGTGGTCTAACCCGGGACAAGGGTTCAATTCCCCGCCTCGACGGGTCTTGGGCTCAAAAATTCCAC
This sequence comes from Lissotriton helveticus, assembly GCF_964261635.1. Classification (NCBI taxonomy): domain Eukaryota; kingdom Metazoa; phylum Chordata; class Amphibia; order Caudata; family Salamandridae; genus Lissotriton; species Lissotriton helveticus. The sequence continues at coordinate 1,212,281,847 of NC_136071.1, read as the reverse complement.
GGACCTGATCATTCTCGCCTCGGTGCCTATTCTAATCATGGAGTCCCACTCTGCAACTCTGGGCAATAGCTTGCTTAATCTCCACAACGGCCCCCACAACGCTAAGGATGCCTGGCCTCCACCTTGGGGGTGCCCAGGAGTGAACACCTCACAGGGAAAGCCAGGATGGGTTCCACAGCGGTATTCGTACAAGCGCCTTGAGACCCTTGCGGGTGAGTAGTGCGCTATACAAGTATCAATTTACAATTTACATTACACCACGTCTTACATTAAGATGACCTGTGCATTCCCCGCCACCCGAAATCGAACCCTAGCCTTGGCCCCTAAATGTAACTCTCTTAGAAAGGAAATTAAAACTGCTTCAACACCCATCTCCTCTAAAATCAACCACAATTTATCGTGCCTCACACTGTCACATGCGGATGATAGGTCGACAAATGCCAGATACAGGGCTCCCCTTTTTGCTTTAACATATTTATTCAGAATAATGTCTAAATTCAGACCTTGCTCAACAGTACCTAGCTTCTTACGGAAGCCAGGCTGCAGGTCACTTAACACGGACCTTTCCTCTGACCAGTCCTGGAGTCTAGTTAATATTACCCAGCCCATCATTTTCACCGTTGAGTCCAACAGAGATATCGGACGATAACAGGCCGGGTCAGACCTATCTATTTTTTTAAATATTGGTACCAGAATGGACTCGTACCATGTCGAGACAAGGCCGACAGAGATACAGGCATTAAACACTTGTGTCAGCAATGGGACCCACGAGGTGGTATTAGCTTTAAAGATGTCGACAGGGACACCATCAGGCCCAGCTGCCTTTCCGCCAATACTTGAAGCAATGGCTGAGTTTACCTCGTTTAGCTCAAAGTGGAGCAAATTTCCTAAAACCATAAGCGAATTACCTGGCTCCACCTCAGTGTTTTTACTGTCATATGACCCCGAGCATAGCTCATCATACAACTTAGAGAAATGCTCTATCCACTGGTGCTCTGGAATTGCCACCTCAATAGTCGTGACTTCTTTGTCCCTAAAGAAAGGTGCATTAACTGCCTTCCAAAAGCTACTAGAATCTCTTGAACTGCAGGCTTTGCGTAGGGTTATCCATGCATCTGCTCTTAGCTTGTCTCTTCTCCCTTTTAGTGCACATTTATATTGGCTCCGTGCGTCTCTAATCTCGTTCCTATCCATTAATTCCCTGTCTAGGGAATTCTTAAGCTTTTTATAGGCCTTAGTACAATTTGAGTCAAACCACCCTTTTTTTCTTTGATTCTTTTTCCTATTATTTGCATTGACGGTGAGAGCCTTTTTTATATAATCTGTGATGTGGATAAAACCATCGACAATATTGTTTCATTTAATCTATTGCCATACCTTGAATGCTGAAAATTCAAGGTGTTGGTGGAGAAGTGTGGCTCAGGGGTTAGAGGCGGCAGACCTGGAGCCTGAGTTCAGCCCTGGACCAGGGTTCAATTCCCCGCCTCGGCGGGTCTTGGGCTCAATAATTCCACGGACTCGATAATTCTCGCTCCGGTGCCTTCTCGACTCACGGGTTCACACTCTGCGACTCTGGGCAATAGCTTGCTTAATCTCCACATCGGCCCCTCGCGGTGGGATGCCTGGCTTTCACCTTGTGGATACCCTGCCAGGGTTATCTCACAGGGGAATACCATGACGGGTTCCCTAAGCAAGCGCGGAGATGCCCCAGGGTAAGTCATGCGCTATATAAGCTTAATACATTTGCATTTACAAAATGAGAACAAGAAGTCTTGTTATCATATGTGATTCCACAATTCCCTGTGTCAGTGTATTGACAAAGAGAGGTGTTGAAGTCACCCCCCAGACTATGATCAGATCTTTACTGCCTACCTCTTGTAGATATTGCAAGTGGGAACATATAGCTCTTACAATCCCGTCAAGTTGAATAAGCGGGACATTATTATATTAATTCACCAATATTACTGTGCAACTTCCATTTACCCTTAATCTAAAATCTGATAAAACAATCCTCAAATAACACATCAATTTTCTCAAAGTTTACTAAATTAGAAACATAAGTGCAGAACCCCCTTTTAGCCCTGCCATGTAAACAGATTATCGCAGGTGTATGTAGGGTTTTATAGCCGTTGATATGAATTGGATCAACCACCCCTATTTTCTTCAGACTTATAAAGTCGAATTTCCGGATAAACTCCTCCCACAAGCTGTTTGTCACCTTTGATTTTAAGCCAGCAATGTTCCAAAACATAAAATGACGTTCCCCCAGTCCTTTTTCACAACCATTGTACTCCAGAATTTCCTCAATGCTTAATCCCAAAAAATGATCCTCCATTATAGGTGGCAATATTGGAACAGGCATAGTTAATAAGGACATTCAACTTATAGCACTAATAGTAGCTATATCTCCCCCCGGGAACTTATCTGTGGGCATGAAGTAGTCACAAGGGAGACAATTGGGTGGGTAATAGAATACACTGCCACCGCTAAAGGTTCAAAGGACAGTCAATCACATGCTTCTAGGCCTGACAGGGGAGCAAACCTATTGGTGTGGTTAAAGTCAATAAGACTGCCTGGAGGTCTTTTAAATGTAGGTCGATTCCCCCTAACTTGCGTAATGTGATGGTACGTTCTATAAAAGAACTCCTATGGAAACAGGAAAATTTTCACTGTATGACATCCTAGGTTCCTACTCCCCAAAAGCTCCAATAAAAATCTGACAACATGCCCATTGTTAAAGTTAGCTACTACACAGTCACTCCACTCTTCCTTTTTGAGGTGTCCAACCCATGGGGCACGTCTGCCCATAATCATTTGGTTGCAAATGTCCCAGCCCCATATCCCATCCACCTTCAATTGTGCAGTGACCCAGTGCATTGTTTTGGCCATTAACTGTTCTGCTGATTCTGTCTTCCCTTAACATAGGATTGGAATGTTCTTTAGAACCACTATGAGAGGGACAGTGGCTGGTGGAAGATGAAGGGCTTTCGGTCCATTTTCATCTATACTATATGTAAATTGTAAATTGATACTTATATAGCGCGCTACTCACCCGCAAGGGTCTCAAGGCGCTTGTACGAATACCGCTGTGGAACCCATCCTCGCTTTCCCTGTGAGGTGTCCACTCCTGGGCACCCCCAAGGTGGAGGCCAGGCATCCTTAGCGTTGTGGGGGCCGTTGTGGAGATTAAGCAAGCTATTGCCCAGAGTTGCAGAGTGGGACTCCAAGATTGGAATAGGCACCGAGGCGAGAATTATCAGGTCCGTGGAATTTTGAGCCCAAGACCCGCCGAGGCGGGGAATTGAACCCTGGTCCCGGGCTAGACCTCTGCATCAGGGTCTGCTGCTCTAACCATCGAGCCACACTTCTTCACACTATAGAACAAAGGATTATGCACGGTTGGATAATCGCAATCTAGAGGGCCATATGCAGTGGCAGGTTGGTTACCTATCCCATGATTAGAATTGTGTCGCATTGGGTAAGTAAGTATCCCACCACAAACCCTGCTGCCCTCCTCCCTAGGGGTGCTTGAGATGATCTGAGCAAAACTCACTAGATATGTTTCCTAAATCACCCACTTGTCTGCCCGGTGGAACTGGGTCAACAGCAGAGACTATTCCTGCTCCAACATTAGTACCAGATGGTATGGGGATTGTATTAGATGATAAAGGGATTGCAAAACTGGACTTCGGTATAGCCAAGTTTGTTAGTCTGTCCTCAATCAACGTAAGTCTCTCCAGGATCGGGGTCAAAGATGTCAATATTATGTCCCCCAGTTTAGTCAGCAAAGCTTCATAAGGTTCAGAAGACAGAACACCAGGTGAATCTTGGTTCGCAACTATATTGCCAAGGCTTGTGGGCAGGGGGATTGGTGACGAGGGATATCCAGTCCCACCGTTCCTGTTACACATTGGCCTTTTTGCAATTTTCTGCCTCTGCGGGCCCCCTCCCCTCTTCCTCTTTTTGGGCACTGGTGATGACAAATCCATAGATGGAGGATTATGTTTAGGTGCCAATCTCGTGGCAATACGTGAGGATGTACCACTAGATGCACCTTCACCCGCATTCTCCATGCCCAGTGGATTAACTAAGTCTTAAGTTATTATTGACAAGTCCAAGGGGATTAGTGGCAACTGAGTAGCTCCTCTCGTTGGATCATGGAGCTCAGTTTTAAGTACCGGTAAATGCTGTGGCGTACCCGCAGATTTCAAACCACCCAGCGACGAGCGTTTGCCTTGTGGGAGATATAAAGAGAGACAACGCTCGGTCAGTGCTATTTCATGGGCGAAGACCGAGTTAGCTCTGACCAGGAATCGATCTAAGGTCCCAATGACGCTCCTGCCAGGGAACACAGATTTGCTCTTCCCCTCGCACGGTCTCAGTGTAATAACGACACGTCCACAACAAGGAATATAAGGAGCAAGTAAACAAGGAGAGACGGATTCCCTGGATGATGAACAGCAGTAAACCAGGAGTACATAGGTATCCACTTACCTGAGCAGACGCAGATGTTAGAGAGGAGTCCAGCCCGGCCTCTTCTGGCCTCTAACGGTCTCAAACGGGCCCACCCTTGGCCCGGGCTTGGCCCGGCGGCGTCCGCGGGCATCCCGCGAGTCAGGAGCCCGGGAACCCTTTTGAGTGCCTCCTGACGCTTCATTTTGACGTCAGCGGCGTGCACGCCACAGGTGAAGCTGGGAAATGGAGTCCCTGGGGTCTGCGATGGTACACTAGCGGTGGCAGCACACGAAACCAAGAACACAGTGGCAGCTCAGGTTAGAACAGACTTGGTGGCAGTGACTCCAATGTAGCAATCAGCTCCCCTCTCTAGCGAGATTTGGAATTATTGATAAAGTGCATTGCTAAATAAAACCATTATACCAAATTGTATTATTTAAAACATCACAGTAAGATATTTCCATGCTAAAAATGATAAATGCTTTCAGTGCAATAATTCTTCATAAGAGATCAGTATGGAAAGTCTTTCCAATGGGGTACCTACTTAATTTCCTGTGTCGCTTTTTCATGTTTTGCACTCACCAACTAGCCTTTTGGCGTCACCATAGACGAATGTGCAAACTTAACAACCCTTATGTTCAAAGCGGTATTTTCAGGGTTGAGGGCCTGTATGAGTGCATGTCTACAAGTTTCAACTCCGACTTGGTTAAAAGAACCTCTTAATAGGTTTTTTCTTTAGGCAGTTAACGTTGGACAAATAGTTAGCAGGTGAACAATCAGCTCTGTACTCCCCCCCACCCACAGCCTGCATTTGTCCCCTTATGTTGTCCTGGACCAGACAGGGATCTGATCCCAGGAGGACTGGTCACCAAAAACCATCTACGTGATTGACAAATTCAAATGAAAAGGAAATCCTTGGCTGTTGTAAGACTGAGGTTTTAAAACTTTGTTGGAGTTAAAAACTTGTCAGGTGTGCTGCTTCATGGCCAGAGTGCTTTGTTGTCCTAAAAGGGAAGTGCATTGATACTTCTCTTAAACTATTTAGACAAGATTTTCAAGTTCCATATGTTCTTGCATGGAGAGATTATGTTACATCGTTTAGATAGACCTATAGCCCCTCTTTTGAATTTCCTGAATTTATTTTCTGACAGACCCGAGATGTAACAGTATTGTTATCAGCCTGGCGATAGGAGTGACAGATTTTCAAGAAGGGTTTTTTAACCCCTTCGACGCTCATGACGAGCTGGGCTCGTCATGCAGTAGCCTCCTCGCACGCTCATGACGAGCCCAGCTCGTCATGAATAATGGGAAATAAGGATATCCAGCACAGGGGAAAAATCCCCATAGCATTCAAAAGGTTAATAGACTAGCAATGCCTTGTGAGGCCACATTCAAGGAACACCTGGGCCTGTGATGTGTGGTTAGGCAATCTAACAAATGAGCGGCAGGTCTTAACTGTTATTAGATCTAAAAAAAACATTTTTTCTCCCACAATTTTGAAGCCATATGCAAAGGTGGACAGAAGTTTGGTTACCGTCACCTTCTGCAGAGGACCAGGAATGGGATCATGCAAGGTTTTTGAGAACTGCCAAAATCCTGATGTTAAAGACGCAGACTTTAGCGCCATGCTCTCCCTCTGTGGGATGGAGGACCCTCCAGAATCAAATCCCTCCAAGATATTTATAATGTGAGGTGCACTCAAGGTGCGATCCGGCTATAGACCAAATATCAACATTTCTTCGTGAAATTTACTGCTTTAGTTTTAGAGAAGGTCCCTTCTGTGTTCAAAATATTTTTTATTTAGTTGTTGATAACAGCAAACACACCAAAACGAACTACAAAAAGGTACACATGTTAATCCAATACAACAATATGTAAGTAGATACACATTATAATTTATAAATAAGCATCAAGAATATTTTTTAAAGTACCTATGACACAAAAATCATATCACTGTAAAAGAAATGAAAAGGACAACATCATAATTCTATATCTGCAGCTTTATAGATCTACTAAGTTAAGTGTTAAGCCTAACCATAAAAAGTTATACTATACTAACACTTACTAACAATTCAAATTCAGATAATCATCAATTGGTTTCCAAACATTTTGATAATTCAGAGTATTAAGAATGATACCAGATAATGTAAAATTACCACCTCTTCTAGTAAATATTATCCAACCCATCACCTATGAACTGATTTTAATAAGTTATATTTCCAATTAGTAGTAATGGACTTTAAAGCTTTGGAAATTAAGAAATCAAAAGGTTTGTTGTTCAGCAGAGTCATTTTAGTGGAGAGAGAAGAGGATGTACAAATAACTATTGAATATGATAAAGTATCTGTAACATGCAATATATGAGTAATTATCTGCCAACCTTCCTCCCAGAACTTCTTAACAATATAACAATCATATAACATACGCCTTAACAAACCTATTTTTAAAGAACAGTTCCAAACAGTGGAAGAATTTTAAAGTTTTGTATTATATAATTTTAAGGGAGTCTATAGACAATTAAAAAGTATAAAGGAATTCGTTTTTTTATAAAGTTACAGGCAACCATCCCGAGACAGAATTCAACCAAATCTTCCTCCATATAAGTGGCAACAAATCCAATATTAAGCCCTCTTTGTTGCAGTTAAAGTGTTCCAAGATGTTTGTAATTTCTCCATGGCGAACATGGCTCCTGTTGCATGCTTCTGAATGCCATTCCCTGCTGTTGTACAAACTGTAGTAGGAATAGTAAATATTAGTATTCCTAAGTCCAGCGTGCCCACTACAGCAAGTCGTAGTAATGACTTGCAATGCAATGGTTCGCGTTAAAACAATGTGGTCATTGTAATGACCACGTTGTATTGGAATGCATGAAAAGTGCATACAAGCGCAGTAAAGAGACATATTACTAGGGCTGGGCTGACATCCATGATGACCGGCCCATCTGCATCCTCCTCTTCTTCCTCCGTAACCCTATGGCTTTCAGTAACCTTCCTTTTCCTTAACCTTTCCTCATGTGTCCCAGACTGAGACAGAATCCAGGTGCAATCTTAATCATCAAAAGGGGGTCTTGAAGAAGAAGATGGTGGAGTAACCCTCCTTATTGTTGCTGGAGATCTGGAAGACTATGGGACCTTCTGAACGAGTGGCATCTTCCACTTCTTAAGCATGAATCTCATTCTCCTTAACTGCTCTTACTTCGGGATTAACTACTATTGTTGGCTGTGGCTGTTGCTGTCCACTTGTCTGAGTTTCTTGGATTATTGGGTATTACTTTGGGGAAGAGATAAGTCCATTTCAGCGTCCCTGCCTGATGGTGTTGCCGTGATCAGGTTGGCTGCCTCTGTGTCTGACATAGGCTTGGACCTAAGTTCGGTAGGTCCGCTGATGCAGGGGTGCTGCTCCCAGCTTGCTGCTCAGAGGCAAGTGTGGCAAGCACACATTTGCCAAAAAACATCCTGGCCGGCACGCCAGTGGTGGAACTCAGCTTCTTCTTTTCTCCACTTGTCACTTTCTTGGAAGCATATTTTCTGGTCCATCTTGAAGCTGTCATTTGGCAGTGGTTCTTAACTTTACAAGCTGAAGAGATGTCTATGGTGTGTAGTCTCATGTCACTTTGTGCACAGTCTGTCAGCACTGTGGGTGATATTGTCTCTTGTGCACCTAAAAACAAGCAAGAAGAAATCAGTGAAACATGGCATCGTTACAATTGTATTAGTATAATTTAGTGTGGTTACTTAAGTTATAAATAATGAACAATAAAGTGTTGTTTGTGGCGTTTTAGGTTCCGATTGAATCTTACCGATTCATGCCATTATATAGGTACAATTCACATTGCCCTAATATAGGCACAGAAATCAAGTCCTTATTTAGGCATAGCCCATGCAGACTAAATACAGGCATGGCTACTTCCACCCGTACCAAACGTCACAAAGATTTCTTGGAAAATCGGCTTAAGCAGTAAGAGAACTTCCTCTTGCTCGAATAAGATTTATCCAAGAGCTCATGTACTTTTCAAAGAACAACTATTCCCTTGGCGCTCTTTCTTGATGTTATTATGCCCGATTTACCGTCAAACTATGGCATTCCTAAACACCTTCATGGTATAAATATACCTTCACTTCATCTAGCAAGACACGGTGGCTCGGAGCAGTTCGACTATCTACTTGCCCGACGCAGCTCACTACAGCAAGTGCAGAAGGAAGACGACCCTCCAGCTGACGCACTGATCAAGAAGCTGTCTCTTCTCCTGCTGAGAATCCAGCTCCAGTGTTTCCAAACTCTCCTTGTGGGGTGTTGGGAAATCGAGTCCCGAGACTGAGATACCAGACCTACTTTATTCTAAACAAGGTATGGAGCTGATTAGAACCTAGAGAAATCTTGGATAGATTCTTGGCAAAGAAAACTAAACCTATGCTACACAATACTTACTTCTTCCCTCGTACTAGACCTAGGTTAGGTACATTGGGGTAGGCGTATTTTAGAAACACCAGTTGAGTATTTTAGTCTATTTATTTATGTATGTATTTTTATATGGCTTAGAAACCATACAATGCTCTTACAGTATTATTTTATAATATTGTTTACGCTGTATGCCTTATACTTTGCAGTCTGCCTAACGATTGTAGCAATTCACTTCTCTTGCATGAGAAAGAAGACTGTTCAATACACCTATTATTGAAAACGCCAGTCTCTCTACTTCTCTGCAACTCTGTAGAAACGAAGCATGCACAATTGACTGAGTGAAATACTTATCTATTGTTTCCACGACTCTAGAGATATATTTCTTATTCTTGGGAAACAAAGTTGTCATGTTTATGCAGTTGTCAGAAACTAATCCCTTCTTGTGAATTCGAGAAAGTTTCTAGTGACCTCTGAGCTAGCAGGCACTCACTATGAAGTCTAGTATATTCGATAGAGACCTAGTCGACCTTAGTCCTACGTCCAACCTATAGGATATTCTATTCCAATGTGCAGAGCCTATTGGGAATATAGGAACTACACTGCATGGCGCCCAACATTTGGTAAGGCACTAATTTAATACTAGACACTAAAGTAACTCAGTTGTGCTTTTCTCAGAGACCCCTTTTTCTTGTAAAATACTCCAAAAGACGTCTCCAAGATGGCAGCAAGGGATCCTATAACATCAACAGACATAAGAACTCCTTGCCAAATATTGACCTGCCACCAGAGTCCATACCCTATGTTGCTGTTCTTACAGGGGTCCCAGAGCTAGATGAGGGCCGGGCTGAATCGTATTTGGAACTAAAAAATAAAAACGATTCACTGGCTGAATATAAATAGACCCCTCACATGCACAGTCAAATTTTGTTTGCACGGAGAGTGAGTTGGGTGGGCAGAAGAATGAAAGACATAGCGGGTGATTGTATAATTATTAATTTTCAAGATAGCAGGGTGGCCAGGTACATTTGTGAAAGGTCCTCTCATACTATGAGAACTAAGATACAGGTTTTTGATCTAAATTATTTCTATTCCAACACACTGTTTAAAGAGAATTTAGGCCTCCAGCCAAAGACAAGTGGCAGGGGACCAAGTTAAGGCAACGCCTGTAACAGAATGGGAAATGAAGAACAGGGGTTTGTGTCGAATATCCCCCTCAATATTAGATTTAGATTGCTAGACTTGGTGGACTGACTGCCTACACACAGGAATAATAAGCATAGTGATACTACCCTGGATGTGAGGTTTGAGTGCATAAAATCCAATGTAGCCCGTAGCAATGTAATAAGGCCCACAAATGTTGGTGGGGAAGAGGCAGACCATCTGACAATGGCTGGCAAATCAAATAGTCCTATATCAAGTCGAGGGATTCCTATACTGGATGTACCCAGGCCTGGAGATAAGAACTTTGCGCCCCCTGCAGTTATAGATAGAAGGGAACAGATGGTGACCGCAGAGAGCGAACAACTAGCAGGCAAACGTCGAAATAAGGATGACCTGGGTAGATCAGGGACAGACACAAATATCACAGTAAACCCAAGCCCTATACCTGTGACACTAGAAAAAAGTAACTCTCTTAAGTTATTATCCTGGAATGTTGCAGGGCTTGCGTCTAAGGTGAGAGACTCGGATTGGTTAATGTTTATTAAAGATTACTCTATAATTTGTATAGAAGAATCATGGGCAATGGAGGAACTACATATAGTCGGTTATAGTACATTTCATACTCCTGCTAAACCTAGCGTAATGGGACGTAATAAAGGGGGTTTATACACCTATGTGTCTAACCTTATGGGTGATCTGGTAGTGAAAATTGAGAATGATTCAGAATTCTACCAGATAATGTCAGTAAGTCCTGGTGGCAAGAAGGGAACTTTTCTAATAAATCTCTATAATAATATCTTGAAAACAGAAATTACTAAAGTATTAACAGAATTATGCCGAACACTGAAAAATATAGAATTTTTTTATATACAGATATCCCGGCACTCTAAAGTAACTGTTTGTGTCTACATTTGTTCAAAAAGAGACATTCTATGTGTCAATCCAAATATCACTGGCAATCAACAATTTTAGGTTCTCAAAGAGATTTAATTCCAAACAATGTATAAAACATCACAATTTTTTCAAACAGACATTAGGTAATACTTTAAAAACAAAACATTCATCAGAAAAGACCAAGAAAGGACAAATGTTCTCTAATTGTAAGGGACTGTGGGCAGTTTTTATGTTCTCTTCATCCTGGTCCACGAAAGACAACAGCCGACACGTGTTTCGTCACGTCATGTGACTTTCTCAAGGCGTTCAACTCCAAGGAAATAGAATATTATGATTTTGCTATGATTCGTAGTTTTTTCTTTTACAGCTAGGGTAGTAACCATAGATTTTGTAATAGAACGTCAGGATCCTACCAATACATACTGGGGATTTCAGCACAAAGTTTTTCAGTGACCATTTGATTTTCTGATAGTACGTCCGAATCCCCCCAATATATTACGCGGATGCCTGCGTAGGACCAATTCCACACCAAAGAAATCAATTTCCTGTTCTACAGCATGTAATCGCAAAGAAAGCGCATCAATGGCTAAATTCAATTGTCATTGAACTGTGTCGCCAAGGTCAGTGCATGATCAGGCCTTCTATACCACAACATTGATTATTATTTAAAGCATATTCCCATAGATGGAGAGACAAAGTAGGCTTTGATAGGCCGTATTTCATTAGTCAATGGACAACTGGCGTGTACTCCCCAAACTGCCTCCAGGACGATTTTTGGATTGACACATAGAATGTCTCTTTTTGAACAAATGTAGACACCAACAGTTACTTTAGAGTGCCGGGATATCTGTATATAAAGACTGTGTTCCATAGGGATTGCTTGGCAAGAACTATGTACTTGAGCATCTAGGTAGTAGGGTGCATATTTATCCAGAGAGGCACCAACTCCAGATGTTTATCTAAAAACTGATGAATCTTTGAACCTACCACTTCTGGGTCCCCATGTGATTGTATTTGTATATGAGGTGCGCCTCCTTTGCATTACTTCCAGTGAGTTTGTATATGACAAATATAGAAGACCATCTGAGGGGTGACATGCGCTTAATATGGTCCGGTGATTTCAATTGCTCACTCTGCCCATATAATCATCTGGACATCTGTGGCATGGGTAGAGATAAAAAAGATCCTCAAACACATTTCTCTCACACTACTGTGGGGGATATGTTAAATGACATAATTTTCCAATTTGACCTGGGTTTCGCTAACGACCTATGCATACCGTCTGTACCATTTAAACCCACTTTCATAGGAAGGGGTTGTAATACAGTAATTGATGTTATTCTCATGTCAAAATGGTACTCTTCGAACGTCCACATGTGTAAAACTACCAAAATAGTAATGAGTGACCACTACCCAATTTGTTTATATTTTTATCTTGCTTGGGGCAAATATACCTCCAAGGAAATACAAGCAACGTATAACCATAACATAAATCTTGCTAGGACAAATGGTTATGCTATTAACTGGGATAGAGTGGAACCTATGGTTTTCCTAGAAACTTTAGTAAAAACAAATATGCGGATTTCGAGATTTGTCTTTCGCAAACGGATGACAATGCATCAGTGTGTGTAGCTTTCCTTAGGATTACAACAGAAATACATGATCTTCTCACTAGCAGGCAAAAACAGGCCACGAATAAGGCACAGGGCTAGTTCAATAGGGATTGTAGTAAAGCCCATGCTTACCTAATGAAGGTCTTAAAAAAAGAAAACAGAAACAAGGAGGAACTGAGGCTGGCCAGAATTGATTATCAACAAAAAATCAAAAAGCGCAAGGCCCAGCAAAAAATGGAAACATGGCAGGCGTTACACCAGGCTTGTATCATAAAGGATAATACCACCTTTTGGAGTGCTGTTAATGCGCCCTTTTTTGTAGATAGGGACACTGAGATTATTGACGTGGCAATCACGGAAGATAAATGGGTCAACTACTTCAAGGATCTTTATAAGGCTGATGCACTACCTCAGAGCGAGGGAACTGTTATCATGCTGGGAGAGGACAAGGCTCAAATAACACTGTTTCCCTTGAATATTATTATTTCCTATGAAGAGGATCTAATAGCAATTAAAGAGAGTGCCCTGGGGAAAGACGCAGCCCCAGATGGCGTGCCAGTAGACGTTTACAGGTCTAATACGGAGTTATGGGCCCCGCTCCTAACCAAGGTTTTGAATAGTTGTAACAGATATAGATTTATCCGTACCTGGTCAGAAGCCATCGGGATTCCCATTTCTAAAAAGGGCGACAGAAATGAACCCAACTGTTACCGTCCCATTTCCTCACTGGAGTTGTTAATGAAGGTGGCGGGGAGGGTCATTTTAAATAGATTGCAATCCTGGGTGGAAGATACAGGTTTACTTTCAAGGTTCCAATATGGGTTCAGGTCAGGGCTAGGAACCATTCAACGGGGACTAAACTTAGCCCTAATTATAGATAAATATGTTTTAGCTAAAAGGGAAAAACTTTTTTTAAAGTTTGTCGATTTAAGTTCAGCTTTTAACTGCCTAAGCCATGATAAACTGTGGAGTACCCTAAGAGAAATGGGCATTGATCCAAACCTGCTGTTATTCATTAAGGAGTTATATAGGGGAGCGGGGGTGAGGGTCTGGTATGGGAAACGGGGAGAGTGTACAACTAAATTTAATATTAACAAGGGAGTGAGACAGGGTTGTATTCTCGCCCCGTTCTTGTTTAATCTCTATATAAATAGTGTAGGCCCTTGCTTGACCGTGGACAGGCAGGACTATCCTATGATTGAGAATTAACCAGTCCCTATTTTACTACATGCGGATGATGCAGTTATCATGGCGCAGACACAGATAAGTATGCAAAGAGCTGTAACAAAATGTGCAACCTTTATGATGGAGAAAGGCCTGAAAATAAACAAAAGTAAAACCTTTACTATGTGCTGTGGGATGAAAAAAGGAAACACATGTACAAATTTTATTGATAAGACAAAAATAGATACCACAGACAGATTTTCCTATTTAGGTATTCATTTTGATTAAACGGGTTTGTGGAGATCAGCTGCAAATGCAAGAAAACTATGTTTCTCTAGAGCAATAGGTGCAGTACGGAATTTTGCTAATAAATTGGGTTTCCGACCAGTCCCGGTGTTGGTGGATATTTATAAGTCCAAATGTGTATCTACCGCGACATACGGGGCAGGGCTCTGGGGAATAGTTGATGACCAAAAAATTCAGTATTGCGAGAATGAATTTTTGTGCTACCTTGTTGCTGTCCCGGGCTCCACTGCCACATATGCATGCCATAGGGAACTAGGTCTCCCCTATATTTCAGATCTTATTAAAGTTAATCCCCTTCTTTTGTGGCACAAAGTGTGGCTCCTCCGTTGATCCCAAATTTAATAGAGATGTGATCAAAGACTGTCTTAAATTGGAAGGGGTGTCTAGGATTTCATGTATTAAATACGTAAAAGAATTGTTCTATAATATCGGAAGCCCAGAGTATTTTGATTCTCCAAATTGTTTAGAGACTATTACTAGGAAGAACTTGAAACTAATATGTTTAAATTATTTAGAAAATCAGCGCTGGCTTTCTGAAAAAGTAAAGCCTTCAGTTATGGAGAATCATTTGATGCTGCAGTGTAACGGTATCCAGCCTTATTTGATACATGTTCAAGGATGTTACTCACGCATGTTGTTGACTCATTTCCATGGTGCCTCTTTTTTTAGAATGATTACTTTCCCAGAGGTAAATTCATGGTCTAAAAACCTCCTGCATTGTCCGTGCGATGATGTTTCCACCCAATCTATGTTACACTGTATACTCTTCTGTAAATTGTATGATTTTCCCAGGAAAAGATTTTTAATACCCATTTTAAAGAAGTGGGAACTTAGACATGTAGAATGGCATATTTGAGGTTATAAATGTTAGAGAATGAACTGGTTATGGTTGCTGTATCGTCCTTTTTAAAAACTATTATCAGATATAGGAATACAATGCATTAATTCTCTTACTAAATGAGTTCACCATTCCTGTAAAAATAACTTACCTAGCTTTTTATTTTTAATAATAAATTTGGCTTAAGAAGGATTTTGTAGGATACTGATCTAATGAATATGTATATTTTACTCTATTTATTGTGCTTTTATGGTTTTTATGAAACAAAATCGAATAAAGCTATTTTTGATTTAATTTGATTTCAGTTGGAAGAAAAATTCTATGTATTTGTTTTTTTGGTTATTTCAACGTTGAAGGATACAGTGTTCCGAAATATTGTGCACCTTATCTTTGTTTTCTTGAAACTTGCTCTGCAAACTTTCAGTCACCAAAATGAACGACAACACCGAGAATGGTGGAGCTGCAGCTTATCCAGCCTTACAAGCTTTTGACATAACAGGTTTTCAAGGGACCAACGTGGATGCTATTATCATCCCATAACATTTCAGGAAAGCCGTCACTATAAAACATACAAACACTGGCCTATCATCTAGAGGTGGTAGGGTAATGTTTATGATAGAGGCATGCGAATATCATCAGACAGTGGTATTCTATTCATGCATTATCTTCCCTGAAGCAAATCCAGTAACACATGTGTTTCATGTCCACATGTCGAGGATGTTGAAATTCCATTAGCATACCAAGAGCATGCGCTCTGGTTAAAAGGTTCCCTACATCACATAAATCACATTGCCAGGCTCGGTCCCACCAGGAAGACCAGGAGCAACATGGCCGGTATTATCCAGCTATACACCACATCCTGCTCTTGAAGAAATTTCAAGTTCAGAATTACTAGTTCATAGAAAACAACTAATCAAAATCCATAGACAATTGGTGCAATATGTCACGCGGACTCTAACAGTACAACCTCCTATAAGGGTTCCACAACACATCACTTACCAGGGGAACACAAATAAAATTACACCACAAACTATACAATCTGTCATTGGTAACTTACCCGCAAAACGGGAACAAATTCCATTCTGGATAGCTAAAAAAATTACTCAAATCGAGGCAGTATTTTCTGATACTACCCCTCATGAGAAACACAGAATTCTAACAATCTGTTTACCAATGGGGATCGCACCACACCAGGAGGAATGCGACACTTGGGGTACAGTCTTTGCTGCAATCTACACTAAAATACATGGTGTTCCGTCTATGGCGGTTATACCAGAAGTTCTAAAACAGATTAAAAATGAATATGGAGCAGAGCCTGCTTTAAATTTAGGTACGAAATTACTGAAGGATTTCAAACAGGTCTCAGCAATAATATTAGCTAATATTAATGGTGAAGCAGCGTCCGTGGTGATCCGCCAGAAGTTAAGAGAATTTGATGTAACTGAGCAACCTTAAGAACTAGCTAGAATAATTGAAAAAGTCCTATGAAGAACTAGGTAGAGACAGTTTGGGTGGTAAACCAGTGAAACCCCACCTGACTGAATGTCCTGAAAAGGTCTTTATTAAAAACACTCTGACTCTTCCTAAAAAAGAGTGGGAAACAGACTCCTAAAGAGAAGCGTTCTCAATCCAAAGTTAGGTCTCCTCAATAGGAGCCCTCTGTTAAGAGGTATAACCTCAGGAATAGGGATAATTTGAGAAAACCTGATAGATATCAAGATACTGATACACGTTCCTTAGATATCTGTCAGACTTCATCACAGAAATCCAAAAGAAGAGGACGGTCAGAACAAAAGGAAGAATGCGTGAAGTCCAAGGATGATCAAAACGTTCCAAAAAATAAGAAAACTCAATTCACCCAAAAAAAGGCGTCAGGTCTAAAAATCAGACATGCCAAGGATCTTGAGGACAGAGCTCAAGAACGGGGAATGGGCTCTAACGATGTTCGACAGCGTAGCAGAAGTCACCATAGCTTGCAAGAACTTGAAGGATCATCTGGAGACAGTAGACTTGAATGAGTACATCCAAGTTGAAACTGCAAATACCAGGGTTAGTGTCCCACACAAGCTATATGAAGTAACACTCCAGATGGAGGGGGACATAACAATAAAAATAAGAGCACTCCTTTGGGAAAAGCTCTCTAAGGGTTATGACATTCTTCTTGCTGAACAAGACTGCCACCTGAATTTGTCATGAAGTGCCCACATGGTGAAAAAATAATTAGGCCAGCCTTCTCCAACCATATTCCAATTCATAAAAAATATAACTATGCCAGGAAATAGGCAGGAGCCCAGGCTCCTGCATTATATAAAAATTATGTAGGATGGGATGAGGATTCTCCTCGTCATAAAATCCAATTGAAAACTCAACCAACTGCACAAAGGCAGTATCCAGTTAAGCAAGAAGCTAAAAAACAGGTCAAGGAGATATTAGATCAACTTGAATATCAAGGAGTGATTGATAGATGCACCTCGTCCATGAACAATCCTTTGTTTCCTGTCTCTAAACTAGACAATACATATCGTCTAGTTTTGGACTACAGGCATTTAAACTCTTGTTGCAAAACTTTTTCAGTACAAAATTCACACAGGGCAGCATTAATGAATAAAATTGTACGTAAAAAATATAAAACCACATTAGATATTTCTAACGCTTTCTTCTGTCAAAACATTCTCAATTATGGGAACACTCATTTTTGTCGTCTCCCCCAGGGATTCAAACACAGACCTATGGTTACTAAAACTCAGTCTCTAGGAGGCAATGAATTATGAATGATGCTATAACAACATGTGGTGAACATATGTATGGTTGAAGACAGTTTTGAAATAATTGTTCATTAATCACTTTAACTTGGACCTTCTTCTTTGTACTTACTTACTGACCCAGGTCCAAGAGTTTTTCACGGCACACCCCGTTAAAAACTCAATGCATTCTGACCAGGGTCATGCGTTTAGCTCCGAAGCTTACAAGGAGGCCATGGCTAATTTGGTCATTGCATTGCGGTATTCTAGTCCATTCCATCCTGAGGGAAATTCGGTAGTGGAGAGAAAAAAAACAGTATATAAAGCAATCTATAACAGCTAGGGTACTAGGCTCGGGTGACGTGTGGGTCAAACATCTAATAAGTGTCCAACGTAGTCTTAACAATCTGCCAAGAAGTTCTCTAGGGATATCACTCCATATGAAATCCTTTTTGGGACTAGAATGATTGTTCAGGTCCTCGATCATCCCACTTCAGTGGTAGAACAAAAACACTTTGATATAAAAAATCTTTGTCTGTTTTGCAGGACATAAATGAAATACGATCTGCACAGAGTAACGTACTCTTGAAGCCAACAATCACTGAAGACAAACCACCCATCCTAGCAAGACCTGCCTGGATTCCAAAGATTGGGAATCTGGTCAGAGAAAAGATCACGGACAAGAAGGAATTTGTGCCTTCTTACAGTACCTGTCCTAGCAGTCCACGGATCTAGAACAGTATTACTTCCGCCCCTTGCTGGTAAAAAGGAGAACAGGTTTGTGCCAATCGACCTGGTCAAACCACATCATGTGGCCGATCATAAGTAGTAGGCCAAGTGGACTCCAAAGATGTAGCAGAAGCCCTTATCTGGCTACTGTCCAAGAGGTTCAAACTTAGAGACTGATCACCTTTGAGCATTCTGCAGCGCAAAAAAAAGGACTGTGCAACAAAGCCATGGAACTTGTACCTCTTGAAACCCAAATAACAGTTTGTTAAGAAACACCTGTCTACAATGAAATTGCAACAGATTATACAAATGTAACAAGTGATCAAGGGGTTCCAGCGATTTCAATGAATCCTAATGCAGTCCAAACAATTGACAGAACTGCCTCTGGCTATTTTATTAACTTCAATACGTTTTCCGAGGATCCCAGCGAACCTGAAACTACGCCAGTAAAAATAACTTTTAAAGAAAAAGCAACAGAACTTTTTCAGCACCTCGAAAAAACGTAAATGGTTTTACCATGGATTGAACTTTGGAATGTGTTGGGTGTACTTTTTCTTTTACTTTGGTTGACTCTTATATTTACTTTGGTAATACTGATAATTGGAAGATATGTTAAAAAGGACACAGCAAGTAAGACCATCAACTTACTCCTCAAGCCACACAAATCATCTCATCGTAAACAAAGAGACTTGTCATCAGTGAATATCACAGCCGTTCCTATACCTAATGGTATATCTTGGGACAGAACTGATTATGACATCTTTGGTCCTGCAGAGCTGTTGTAGATTTCACACCAATTCAAGGTTTCCTTGAGTGACTTTGTTTCATCTAGTACCTTTTGTGATGAGTGGGACTTTGAGACTCCTACGCCACCAAAGGGTAGCTCAAAAACATTTTATACCAAATTTCCGTACTTTTCATTTTTTTTTTTATATATCTTTTTATTTTAACAGTAAGACAAGAGTAGGCATTACAGATATCGAGTGTCAAACCATACAGTGTGGGAAAGAGACAGACGGGGGAATTATATATACGAGAATCATCATAAGGAGCCCACGGTAAATCGCGACTATACACAACAGTTAGGAAGAATAAACAGTCTATCATACGATCAAAAACAACCCCACCCCGTCCTCCCCCATCCGCAATGAAACAGGATAATTAAAGCCAATATAGACACCCGAGCAAGAAGGATCCGTGGTGAATAAACAGCCCACATCTCGGAAAAGGAAAAAGGAAAGACAAAAGGGGCCATAAAACAAAACAAAGGAAAAATAAAAAACCCTCCCCTAACCCCCCACCCTGCACCCCTGCAATGGCTACGGCCTAACCCCACTAGCAGCGTGCCTATCGCCCAAGAACTACCCTAAAAGAAGGGAAAGAGAGAAAAAGTGGAGGAGGAGAAAACCAAACACACTCCCGGTCTCCCATGCCCCCCGCCAACAGCTACCACCCCCAGACGTGATAAAGCCAACATTCAGCAAAGTATACAAACCAGTCGGGGGAGTATAGTCAATAGCCACCCAACTCCCGTTACACTAGAGGCACATCCCCAGCATTGCTGAAAACCATAACATCGGATCAAAACAGTAGAGTTCAGCCCTGGCCAGTACGATCTGATTGAGAGTCTCCTTCCCACGAGCCGCCATCTTGAGAAAAAAGGCAAAGCGTCCATGAAAGTTCTCGTTGGTGCAGTGGAGTCGCATGCAGGATAAATGTTCACGAATAAAACAATGAAATGATTCCGAAAACAGCACGTTTTCCAAAAAGTCACTGAAGAACTTGTGAGCACACTGGAGAGCGTTCATGGCTGTAGCACAAGGAAATAGAATCGAACAGGAGATGATGGCACGAAGCACAGGCTTGAGAGTCGTCAATTCGGAACCGCCAGGGCTTAGGAAATCCGGTATCGGCACAGGGACCTCGAGTCCAGATGTGCGGTGCACCGCTGGTACAACAGCCAGCGGAGAACTCAGCAAAGAGTCATCTTTCGGTTCCAGGATACTGTCCACTTTTTCGATCAGTGTCCGGAACACAGCGCTAGTATGCGAGTGGAGCGACTCAATGGCGGCCATGATGGCCCGCAGCGATGGCCTGCCTTCCATCCGCTCCGTCCCCTCTCAGTAGGCGGCAGAGCCGGATTGGAACCCCGGAGGCCGGCTACTCCGCTGTAACATGCCACGCAGGTAGATGTCAAGCAGTGGGCGCTCCTCATATAGCAGAACACACCTATGCCATCAGCGAGGGCCCCGTCCCGTCAACCCCGGGAGGTCAGCAAGGTCTTCGGGCACCAGACCCCCACCACGGCATCCGGTGGAACACGCTAGTGTGTCCTCGGTGCAGATCAAGCACAGGATCGTCATCAAAAAGCAACAATTCACGGCAAACTTCGGGAGAACGGGCTCAGTCCAGGTCTCACGGCCGTTGTTGATCACTTCCAGACCGGATAGGTTAGAACTCAAGGTCCCGGCTTCCATACGATGTTAGGCCGAGAATGGAGACACGGCGTATCTTCCTCGACCGATGAGGTAGAAAACTCGGGATTGCACCGTTAGAAGCAGCAAAACTTCATGAACAGGGGAGTCAGGTGTGAAGTCAGGATTGACGGCAGGATAGTAGAGCTGTGGCGGAGGTCGGCGGAGCCGGGAGCTTACACTGCCATCTTGGTTGCTAGCGTAGCTCCTCCCACTTTTCAGGTTTTAATGTTTCAAACCCTGAATCATTTTACTTTAAAAATGTTAATAGGACAGGAACAAAAACTATGTTGACTAATACTAAGCACATTTATTCTGCAGCCTTTTATGCTCAGCTGTCTTTGTTAGGTTTTGACTTCTGGAAAGACAACATTGAGACAAAAACTGTCTGGGGCACAAAAGACCGGCAGGTGCAGGGATTAGAAGCCTTATTTAGAGCCTACATTATCCCTGAACAAATAATGTTTTTAATGACACTGTTCAACAGACATCTTGTCTTGGGTTAGCCAAGATAAAAGATTTAAATAAACTGTCTATACCCAAACCAATACCTGATAGTAACAACACTTCAGAGGGGGAGGTCGACGTACATAATATTTTACAACAAAACAGAACAGATCCTGATTGGAAAAAATGGTTAATCTGGCCCACAGACACAAACAAGATAGATACCTGAAAAAGACACAACGGTTCACATTCACTAGGCCAGACCCACGATATGTCCATATACAACATCAAGGGATAATAACATCATACAGTGGAGGGAAACTGTGCCTTAAATGGCTACACAAATCTACACTAAAGGAAGTAAAACAACACTTATCTTTACTTAAAGATGGCGCTGATCTGAGGGACTTCTTACAAGTACCGACTAAGCCGCATTATAATCGTTTCATATATGCTGGTATTTATGCTGGTATAATGAAGCATGGACAATTACGCAAAGAGAGACTACAGAACGTTTATGAGAAATTGATCGTATTAATTTAGAGAAAACTCTCTCTGTAGTTGACAATGGGTTAACAACTCTGTCATCCAGAATATATTCTTTGGACAGCATAGTATCCTCTGCCATAGACATTATGGAACAGGACATGGTCATGTTGCAACATGGTCAATTGCAACTGCGTTCTATAATGCTATTAGGCTGGACGTTACAAAATCTTCGTTCAGGCTATGTGCCTTGGCGTCTAATCAACACCACGTCATTGTTTTCTGTATTTAACCTTACAAATCTCACTGGCACAGAGGGGAGCAAACTATGCGGTGCTGAGCCTTGAAAAACTGGAAAGATTGACATTAACTGTTTCTGAGAAACCAGCAACAGAATGGATAATACACGGTACGATCACTCTGCCTGTTACGATTTTCCATTTTCAGTATTGCTTAAAACATTTACTAGCAGGCCTGTATGAAAGGTTGGGTAAAGAATACATCAAGACATCCTGGGCTTTACCTTATACGCACGTATGTTGGAGTGGGGGGAAAGAAGTGTTTCTTAGTGGTACAAATTGTGAAAACGCACTAAGCGGTTCTCTCGTATGTCAGGGTATTAATTTGCACTGGGCCTGTGATGGTTCCTCTAACAACTTATCCTGCCACCTGCAAGGTTCACCAGCTGCGGTGATTGATCCGATTTTTAGGCAACTTTCTAATGGAAGTTATTTAATATTGAATGATCACAGCTACTGTGGCATGTTGCCAGGAATAGCCTATCTTGTAACTGTGTCAGCCAGGTTCACTTGCTGTATGCAAGCATTGTTTCCTAAAACCAAGCCAGACGGGGAATCGCCATAATGGCCTTCACTGAACATCTCTTCTATACGAATTGATACTTTAAGTAGACTAAAAGCCATTCTTGAACAAAAAACTGTGACACTGACCTCAGCCAAAGAGACTTATGATCTCTAAGTTGCAAGGACTTCTGCAGAGATACATGCCCTTTTAACCACAAATTGCCCTATACATTTCTCGGAAATGTTAGGTCATATCTTAAAAATGTCTGATATGAGTGGTATTGTACATGTATTCAAGACAGTTTTTTTTGGGACTGTTAGCACCTTTTCAAGCAGTCCTAGGAATATTTCCAAACTTTGTGCACTGGGTGTTTGGCGGACCGCCTCTCATTTTGGGACTTGCAGCAGGGATAGTTTTTCTGCTCCGATGTGGCAAGACAAATCACCAGCGATAACCAATTCACCGTGGAGAACACTCTTCTGGCCTTGAGGTGTTGTGAGCGCATAATCCAAATTCTGGGATTAACTCATTTAAGAGAGCTGAATACCACATGTTTTCTATCATTCATACCAATCTGACAAGATTGCATCTTACCTGTTCTACAATGCCTGCTATGTGGAGAGGAATGCATGCTAGACATCTGTCTGACACTCCCATCAGTCATGCCAACGGAAGTTGATACTTTGCTTGGACCAGTAACGGCTCATGCACTGTGTTGTCCCCAGCGGCTACCAATCCTGATGACGGCATTTGTTAAGATCTCACAGACAAAACATGCTACTGCTGAGGTACGAGAGGAAAGCGGCACACAGGTACCTTCCAATCCGAATATTGCTAATGCGGCAAGCGCTGACGGCGATGCTTTGCATCTGTGTACAATTGATCTTCTTAACGAGGTAATCCAACTTTTACCTACAATAGTCGATAAATTCTTTACAGACTTAGAAGACTTGATGTTTTCCCCAAACAATAACACTGACTTTTGAGTTGGCACACATGGTTCTGAGAGACTCTGAATTCGACCTTCATTTTTCAAAAACAAGCGTTCGAACTTTGAAACACTTTTTTGCTATGATTAACTTTTTGTTTTCCAAATTTGTATTTTTTTCATTTTTTGGCACACCAGAGGCATACCTGATATCTCGCCATCGGGCAGAGCCGTGAGGGGAACGGCGGCAGGCAGCGCAAGACGCCGGGAGGCAGACCGGACGGACCACACTCCCCAGCAGCCTCCGGGGCGGCAGCGCGACCGTGACGCGCCAAGAGCGCCCGGAGGCGCCAGTAAAAGGCTGACCCCCGGGAGCCCAGGGGGGAACACCAGAGGCATACCTGAGATCTCGCCATCGGGCAGAGCCGTGAGGGGAACGGCGGCAGGCAGCGCAAGACGCCGGGAGGCAGACCGGACGGACCACACACCCCAGCAGCCTCTGGGGCGGCAGCGCGACCGTGACGCGCCAAGAGTGCCCGGAGGCGCCAGTAAAAGGCTGATCCCCCCTCTCGCCCCGCGAGTCGCGCGCGGGAGCGACCGGGAGCAGCCCGGGACAAGGGCGGGGCCGTCTGTGGCCGTCAGGGGCCAGAAGAGGCCGGGCAGGGCCACCCCCTTTTGGTTCGACCTGTGAGTACTTGTAGGTGAATATTCGTGGAAATAACTCGTTTTATAAACAATTAATCATTTGAGACCTCTGATTAACCCCATAATGTCAGTCCAAACAACTTTACCGGACAACTATTTGTTGAAAGTAGTTTCCAGAATCAATAGTGACAGAAGGAAATCTCTGGGGAAAACTACTGTTTCAGACTCCCCACTGATTGCATCTGCGGATCTTAATAATGCTGATATCATCGCCAATGAGACAGACATTGCAGTGGAGCATGATAATATTGGTGATAATGTTGATTTAACTACGGCTCTAGACAATTCGATAAGGGTGGAAGATGACCCATGTGAGAATCCTGGGGGTACACCCCAGCATCCCGTTAGGGCTACTAAATTCATGCGAGCCTGTAGGAAAACGGTACCTAAGCGGGGTAATCACTCTACTAGAAAGAATAAAAAAGATGCCATACACAAGGGAAGCGCTGAGGAAATAGGGTCATTAGTAAATGACAATTTTGTTTCCATTAAGCCCGATCAAATTGATTTGCTAGTAAGTACTATCAATAGTAAATTTAATATGGTGGTAGAGCCCCTGTTAACCAAAATTGATGATCTGCGGGCGGAAATAGTAAGACTAAGGGCCGTGGTGGACCAGCATGCTGATAAATTGGAAAAATGTATACTAGATATTAAAATACCAGCGTGCTTAACCTCTGTCTCTACAAAGGATAGGGTGCAGTCACAACCACGACCCATAAACAATGCCCCTCCCACTAACATTAGGGAACAATTACCCAAAGAGCTACCTGCACCTGCACCAACACTTACTATGGCCCAGGAGGCAGGCAGACCTTCAAGGCAACAAATTGCTGGGTCAATAGGCACAATGTCGGGTACTTTACAGAATGATGTTAGACCTATATCAGTTCCTAAGAAAGCCCCGGTACCAGCGGTATTACCTTTACCTGCTGCTTCAGGGGGAACTAACGGGGTACCCATGCGGATTTGTAGGCGTCCAGTAGACCTCCCACCCGATTGTGTACCCTACGTTGTGGTCCTAACTAATGTCCCGATCATAACCCAGGTCCCTACTACTCAGGAGTCAGCGGAATCTTTAAAGAATAAAACAATCTCCTGGCTAAACCACCACTGTGGTTATCCAGTTGGCTACTCTGATCAAATTATCTCTATCAGAAGAGTCAACTGGATTGGTAACACCAAAAAGACATGTGGGGGTGACTGTGTGATTATCAATTTCAAGCACCCGCAACATGTTGCGACTGTTTTGCTTAGAGCAGCCTCAATCACGCAGGCAGAGACAGATTTTGTTGCCAGACCACTGGGCTATCTTTACAATCATCTTAGCAGGCCGCATTCTGTTAATTGTGGAGAGGGGGTTATGAGCAATTTTACTTATCCATCTTTTGTAAATAGACCAGTGTTGTCTAATGTCTGTCCTGGTTTTCAGGATGGTACATTTACCCCGCCGATGCATACAGTGAATCCTGTGACATGCGGGAATAAATTCATAACACATACCCCCAACCCATTTATAACCTATGGTAGTACCCCTTTGCCTGTTAGTGAGATGATCTATCAAGTCCCTATCCAGAACAGGTATCAGTCACTGAGCTTTTTAGATCAAAATGATTGACATGAGATTGACTTTTCTCGGGGTGATGCAAATAGCATTAATTATGGAGAAGAAACTATGTCTGTAAATGAATTGGATGATAATGTGATTGTAGATTGTATGCTGATAGGGGGAGAAGTCCCAAAACCAATGTATAACATAGAGCTTTTTAACAAAGAAAATAACATGCCCATACATAGAGATGAACCGCCTATTGTCAGCCATGAGAGTGATAGTGTAACTTGTTATATTGCCAGCTGGAATATTGCAGGCTTAGTGGCCAAGGAGGATATGCTAGGATGGAAAGATTTTGTGAACTTATTTGATATTCTTTGCCTTCAGGAAACGTGGTGTAAAAACTTTAATGGCATTGATGGTTTCGTATCCTATGAACTTCCTGCATTGGCCTCAACCCATGGTAGAGCTAAAGGAGGGTTGTTGGTGTTGATTTCAGTCAAATTACCTATCCTGGTGAAAAAGTATATAAAAGTGGGGGCTCATTGACAAATTTTATGGCTAACACAAGAAGCGGGTAGAAATATACTTTTGATTAATTTCTACAATAATATATTTGATGGCACTAGACATGTTGCAATCAATGAATTAGACAGGGCATTGAATAATTGTGTTAAAAATTTTAATGGAGTTTTTGAATTTATTTTTGTGGGGGATTTTAATGTCTCAGTATGCCCATTATCAGCTCAGAAGTTATGCGGTGTGTACAACCGTTTGGGGGATGCTGATGATCATTTCCCCCATCACCCCTACGGAGAGACCCTGAATAACTTTCTGATTGATTATGATATGGAAATTATGGAAAATGCTACAAACGATGCGGGTGAAAATATACCGACTTTTAAAGGAAGGGGCGCTAACACTATTATTGATTTTATATGCATGTCTTCAACACTTATCCCGTTATGTTCAGTGCCCAAGGTGGTTGATGTTATGTTAAGTGATCATAACTGTTTAACAACCGAAGTAACAATATGGAATAATGTCTGTATACGTGAACAGGGCAGTATTGTTAATATCGAACCGCATAGGCAGAATGGGTATAGGTTGAGGTGGAAGGGAGAAAAAGCGGACATAACATCTGAATCCATCATTTCTAGTTGTCTGATGGAAATCACGGCAATTTTAGAACAGGATGAAACCTCGGCTGCTAGTATTGACCACTTCGATAGAATTAATTCAACCATCATTTGATGCTCTATTGCCCGGAGGGATCTTAAAGAGGCTTTAGCAGTTAAACCAAGAGATAAGTGTCTGGTGATCCAACTTAGGCAGGATTATAATTTGATCCTTAAACGCAGAAAAACTGAATTACAGCAGGAAGCGTGGGACAACCTTACACAAGCAGCAGATTTGAAGAATTGTACTCTGTTTTGGTCTATGGTGAATAGCCCATTCCTAAAAGACGAAAGGGTACCAGAACTCACATCAAATGTGAGTATGGAATCTTGGATCCAACATTTCTCCATTATTTTTGACTCAAGTAATAGACCGGTCTCCAATGGAGAAGGGTGGCCCATCATAGCCTTGAATATTTCTATAGATGAGGTTATGGTTAGCATAAGAGCCAGTAAGGGAGGGAAGGCCCAGGGACCTGATGGCGTACCCATAGACGTGTATAAGACCGCACCGGAGATTTGGGGCCCATTGTTGGCTAAAACCTTCAATGCAGCTATTTGCTGTAAAATACCGTCTACCTGGGAAGAATCAATAATCTTCCCTATTTATAAGAAAGGTGACCGAGGCGACGCCAAAAATTATCGACCAATATCCTTACTGGACTCATCTGTCAAAATTATGAGTCGGGTCCTTTTAGTAAGACTAGAGTAATGGGAAGAAACTAATGAGATCTTAACTAACTGCCAGTTTGGATTAAGAAAAGGACATGGCACCATTGAGCAGTGTCTGAATCTAGAGCTCCTGGTAGGGAAATATACACAGGCCAAAAAAGGGTCGCTTTATTTTTGTTTTGCTGATCTAAGCAGCGCTTTTGATTTGGTAGACCATGCTATATTATGGACCAAACTGTTAGAAATGGGGGCTCCTGAAGGTATAATATATTTCCTGGCCCGCCTGTACGAAAAGCTCAGCACCAGTGTTCGATATGGATCTAACGGGGAGTGTACGACCAAGTTCAGGATCGGGAGGGGAATTAGACAGGGGTGTGTTTTAGCACCCCTGCTTTTCACCCTCTTCATAAATGAGGTAGATTCTGTCCTGCAGACTGTCACGGCGGATGCCCCTAGAGTTAACAATTTAAATATCCCTGTGTTACTCTATGCGGATGATGCCGTGCTACTGTCCAGGACTCCCCTGGGTCTTCAACGTCTGATGGACTGCTTTGTGCAGTTCATCAAAAACAGGAAACTGGTGATTATTAAATCAAAAACATATGTGATGGAGTGTGGGCCTGGACGAGCTAAAATGAAAGGCAAATCCCATTATTTTATTGATGGTGAACCGGTCCAAACAGTTGAAAATTTCTGCTATTTGGGAATTACTTTTTCAAAAAACGGTAGCTGGGATACTGAACACAAAGTTGTTAAAACAAAGATGATTAGGAGTGCTAATGGGGTCTTTGTTTTTGCCAAGAAGTTGGGGAGTAGACGAATAAAAGACATGCTAAAAATCTATCAAGCTAGATGTCTTTCTGCAGCCCTTTATGGGGCTGGTGTATGGGGTGTGTCACCAGCGGGGAGCCTTCAGGTGGAGGAGAACAATTTCCTGAAAAGGCTCCTATGTTTACCCAAATCTACCTCCAACACCTTGGTTCATAAGGAAATAGGGATTCAAACCCTAAGTGATATGATCATGTTAAGACCCCTATTATTGTGGCGCTCTATCTGGCTGAGCGATGGCACCTCATTGAACAGAGCTATTATTGAGGATTGCCTTTCCTTAGATCAGCATTTAAAGATCCCTTGGATTAAATACATTATTGAATGCTCCCAAAAGGTTTTTGGGCTTAATGTGATCAATGATCCATACAGTACCTTGGATATCTCCAAATTAAATATGAAAATAACTTTTTTGAACTATTGCAACGAAAGGCAATTTTTGAAGGATTCTAAACTATCCACATGTATACTGTACAATAGCATGAATGATTTTATTGGATTTCATCCGTATTTGTCACAGGTAACCAGAGTTTTGCATCAGTTTGTACTAACCGGAATGGGGATGGGAACAGTACATTATCTTATTGGTGTCCTAATATTAAAATGCGCCCTAATAGACCCTGTGCATGTGATAATAAAACGGAACAGAGCACGAAGCACTTTCTTTTATCATGCGAACTGTATAGTGAACTACGGAAACTCTTCCTAAAGCCGATGTTGAAAAGATTTGGAGTGAGAACAATTGCAGACTCTATGAAACTGCTTTTTAATCTACATCATCCGGACATTTGCTTTTTTACTGCTACATTTTTGCTTAAAGCAATTAGCGCCAGGAAAAGTATGTGTTTTTAACCATTTTAAATATTTATTCCACCCCCCTCAGGATAATATATGTATTATGTGTTTTCTTTTAATGAAATGTTTGTATCTGCAACTGTATGTGCTTTTATGGACATGTTTTTTAATGTTCCGAATAAAGCTTTATGAATTGAATTGGCACAAAGATAACTGCTTAAAGTAGAACTAATCATAGAGAACTAGACATTCTTTGAAAAACTTCCAAAGCACAATATTTGACCTTGTCCACATTTAGATAAATTATATAATCTGCCATGAAATGGTCTCGACCTTTTTTTTCTGTATTTAAGAGACATTGCATAAAGGTATTTTTCATGATTCATTCGGACAGCATTTCAAATGTAGAACTATATGTTTTGAATGAAACATTGCTTTAAATGCGTACAGCACAAAATGCTCTTTTTCGTGTACAGCCAATACAAATGCATTGTTATGTATTTTGGGTGGGTTTTAACACATCATATTTAGATATGTTTTATTGTATTTAGAACTTAGCAATATTGTACATAATAAAGTGGAGTGGGTGTTGTGTGGCGTTTTAAGCTCCGATTGAATTTTCCTGATTCATGCCCTTATGTAGGTACAATTCACATTTCCCTAACATAGGCATAGAAATCAAGCCCTTATTTGGACATAGCCCATGCAGACCAAATACAGGCATGGCAACTTCCACCCGTACCAAACGTCACAACGATTTTTTCGAAAATCGGCTTCAGCAGTTAGGGAACTTCCCCTTGCTCGAATATTGATTTGCCAAAGAACTTGTGTACTTTTTAAAGAACAACTATTCCCTTGGGGTTCTTTCCTGACGTTATTATGCCCGACTTTACGTCAAACTATGGCATTCCTAAACACCTTCAAGGTATAAATATACCTTCATTTGCTCTAGCAAGACACGGTGGTTCCGAGAAGTTCGACTATCTACTTGCCCGACGTAGCTCGCTACAGCAAGTGCCGAAGGAACCCGACCCTCCAGCTGACACACTGATCATGAGGCTGTCTCTTCTCCTGCTGAGAATCCGGCTCCAGTGTTTCCAAGCTCCCCTTGTGCGGTGTTGGGAAATCGAGTCCCGAGACAGAGATACCAGACCTTATTCTAAACAAGGTATGGAGCTGATTAGAACCTAGAAAAATCTTGGATAGATTCTTGGCAAAGAAAACTAAACCTTTGCTCATCAATACTTACTTCTTCCCTCGTACTAGACCTAGGTTAGGTACATTGAGGTAGGAGTATTTTAGAAACACCAGTTGAGTATATTAGTCTATTTTTTTATGTGTGTATTTTTATATGGCTTAGAAATCATACAATTCTCTTACAGTATTATTTTATAATATTGTTTATGCTGTACACATTATACTACCTAACGATTGTAGCAATTCACTTATCTTGCATGAGAAAGAAGACTGTTCAATAAACCTTTTATTAAAAAAGCCAATCTCTCTACTTCTCTGCAACTCTGTAGGAATGAAGCATGAACAATTGACTGAGTGAAATACTTATCTATTGTTTCCACGACTCTAGAGATATATTTCTTATTCTTGGGAAAGAAAGTTTTCATGTTTATGCTGTTGTCAGAAACGAATCCCTTCTAGTGAATTCGAGAAAGTTTCTAGTGACCTCTGAGCTAGCTGGCACCCACTATTAAGTCTAGTATATTTGATAGAGACCTAGTCGACCTTAGTCCTACATCCAATCTATAGGATAAACTATTCCAATGCGCAGAGCCTATTGGGACTATAGGAACTACACTAACGTGTATACTTTCATGAATCCACATCAATGTAAACTTTCATGTATACTCAGGAAGGATAACAAAAATTTAAAAATGTAAAAGGAAATCAAAAGAAATTTTCAAAAATTAGCAAGATGAAATTTGAAGAATATATATGAAACAAGTTAAAATTAAATAAAAAAGGTTGTGAAACAAATATAAAAAAAATTAAATTGCTGATGTGCTAGGGGAAGAGGACTACTGCTTGCTACTATGACAACTGAATTAGGAACCCATTTGGATTTGGGAAGCAAGGAGTGGTTAAGATGAAGAATACAAAAAAAGTATGCAATAATATATAAAACAATGTTTATACAGTACATTAGTATGAGCAGTGAACGTCTAAGGCTCAAGAATAATACAAAATAACCATCAGCCACATGATCAAACAGCAATCAAAGTGGCGTGGTCAAAAACAAAGAACTCTTCCAGGCCTATGGCAAAAGCACATTGGCTGCCTACTCAAAATGGCCACCAGCCACATGGTCACAACAGCAAGCAAGAGGCCTGGAAACAAAGAACACACACAGTCCTATGATAAAAAGCACACTGCTAGCTGCCTACACAAAATGGCCACCTTTCTATTGTCAAATACCAAGCAGGAGGCATTGCCACAAATAAAGAACACATGCAATCCAATGGAAAAGGTACACTGGCTGCCCACAAAACGGCCACCAGCCACATTGTGACAACAACAAGCAGGATGCCTGGAAAACAAAGAGCACATGCAGGCCTATAGCAAAAGCACACTGGCTGCCTACGCAAAATGGCCACTGACCACATGGTCAAACAGCATGCAAGGAGGCATGACCAGAAACAAAAAACATATGCAGGCCCAGGACACACTGGCTGCCTACACAAAATGGCAATCAGACACAAGGTCAAACGGCAAACAGGAGGTATGGAAACAAAGTAACCATGCAGGCCCCTAGATACTGACAATAAAATTAGCCCCTAGCCACATGGCATGAGGAAAAAAGACAAAAGGTTGCCTATGGTAAACACACTCATTCACTGATCAGACATTGGAGTCATGGTAAGAAGGAGAACTCAGCATTCATTTAGCAATGCCCCCCAAAAAATTAATAGGGCTAAAAATGTTTACAACACATACTCCAAAGGCATTACGCCAATTATATACTGTTTGCAGAAAAAAAGTGAAATACCATAAAAAAACACATGTTGTAGTTCAATCTAATGTCATCCATGGCCTAAATGATGTTTCAATTCAGCAGACACCACAGAAACAGTTGTTTCATGCGCACATGAATAGTACTGGGTCAACTGGGCCTGCGGCGGCGGCAGAGAGGATCACCCGCCATCTTACCTTGCCAATAGTGCTCGCCACTGAAGCGGGAACCCGCCATCTCTGCTGCAGACTGTGATCGCGAACTGCCCTGCATCTTATTCACCCGCACTGACTTTGGGAGAGACCACATGTGGCGCCCCCACGCCGTTACATCCGGACCTACTGGCTGCAATCCTGAGCTCCAGCGGCCATTTTGAGGGGGGCGGACGTGGGCTGAGACCGGCGGTGCAGAGCGAGACAAGGTACCGGGTATAGGTGCATACAACAAGTTCCCCCTGCGCCCACGTTCCAAAGCATCTCTACCCACATTGCTCGGTAGCCCGACCCCTGATACTCCCTGGGGTGCCCATAGACTGTGCAAATAGACCATAAGACTGCCCAGGATAGTCCACGATTTTAACTCTCGCTTGGGCGCAACGGCATGGCACTATGAGAGAGCGATTGCTCCTGCGCTAAGTGAGGGTGCCTCAGTGTATGCCCCAGCCACAGCGGAGGGACTTCTCTTGAAAGAAAACATCTACTAGAGCAGCCTGCCCTGCATTATTTGCACGCGCAAAGATCCACTCCAGCCTGCACAATGGGGAAACCAAAAATCACGCTGAACCTGACTGTACCTGAGACTGCTCCAGAGAATCAGCCGAGTACCCGCACATTGGCTAAGCTGGCAACTATAGCCCACCAGATCCATGGGAACTTCTTGCCGAACTACCTACCCCCTACCCCTCCTCGCTCTACTCCGCTCCACTTTCCTGCTTTTGACCTGTGCCTTCACCTGTCCTGACCCTAGTTCCCATCCTGTTTATCCCCGCGCTCTTTCTCCTCTTCACATTCCTGCTGCTGACCTCTGCCTTCACCTGTCTTGGCCCTTAGTCCCCACTCTGTCTATTTGTGAACTTTCCCTTGTCATTTGAGATCTAGCTATTTTGTCTGATGCTAATGGAGCTACCTGGTTTAGCTATAGGGGAGGCAGGTCGGGGATTCCCTCCTTGGACGTGACCTACCCAGTCGGTCTTCAGCCAGACTTCCTTTCGTCTCTCCTGTCGTCTCTTCCCGCATCCTCCCTCTATTTTTGTCTCTCCTTCTCTCCTCTCTCAATGTATTGAGACTGAACTATTTTGTCGAATGCCCGATGGAGCTACATGGTTTAGCTATAGGGGAGATGGGCCGTGGACTCCCTCCTTGGTCGTCACCTACCCAGTCGGCTGTTAGACAGACTTCATTTTGTCTCTCCCTGTTGTCTCTTCCCCCATCCTCCGCTTTCTCTCCTTCCATGCCCCCTCCCCTCTACGCTGCATTTATTTTGCCCTCCATGTTTCTTTATTTGTTTTTCCCATTGAGACCGAGCTATTTGGCCAATGCCCGGTGTAGTTACCTGATAGCTATAGAGGAGATGGGTTTTAGGACTTCCCCTCGACTGTCACCTACCCTGCCGGACTTTAGACAGACTTTCCTTTCGTCTCTCTGCCGTATCTCCCTACTTTCCCTTTACCCTTACCCCCTTCCCCTCTACACTTCAATCATCTCGTCTTCTATGCTCTTGCATTTGTTTGTCTAGCATCTGATGTAAATTGGAACTGATGTAATCTCATGTAAAGCACACTGATGCCTCTGGGTCTAGCCAGCGCTATATAAAACTCTTGAATAAATAAATAATAAATAAACTGCCTGGAAGGCCCATTGGTAGACTAGGCCACTTAGTGAATTAAAAGCATATTGCAAATGTATCAAGAAACATGAAAAACATGTACTAAACTGTGCAACATGTTCCTTTACAAAAGAAGAGAAATTACATGCAAAAAAATAACTAGGCCCCTATTGAAACTGCAGGCCACCCCAACCACAATACATTTTAAAAATCAAATACAAATATATCCTGGTGCATGCCCTCTATCAAACAAACAAAACCCTCATACAACCGTTTTTAAATTACTCACATCTCAAATACAAAGTCCTTAAATCCAATGGTGTATATGCAGCTGGAAAAGAGAGTAATC
The DNA here is from genome assembly GCF_964261635.1 of Lissotriton helveticus. NCBI lineage: Eukaryota > Metazoa > Chordata > Amphibia > Caudata > Salamandridae > Lissotriton > Lissotriton helveticus. The sequence goes on along the minus strand of NC_136071.1, from coordinate 1,212,247,538 downwards.
CTTCCAGCTCCAAAATCAAATGAAAAGTGACCAGAAGATAGACAAAGCACTGGGAGGTGCCTACTGGACAGGAAGAGGAAGTTGGAGTCTCTGGTACACTTTGTTCTTGGTGGAAAGAAGTTAAATTAAAAACATGACTTCTTACACTAAAAAACTATGTGAACAGTCAGTTTGAGGAGAATAGTAGAATAAGCTGCTCTTGGGTAAAGAATCTGCTCAAAGTGCAGCCACAGTCACTCGCGCTTGCCAACATCATGAAACAGTGCAAAAAGACAAACCTGCGGCCGACCAAGGCCTATATGTGCTTGCTAGAATCCAGCAAGTCTCATGGTTCTCAAAGTCAAAGTCAAAAAGTTTTTATTTGTTACGGTACTCTATTGAGGACCACAAATTTGTTAAAATATAAAAATACAATAAAAATTCATACAATTAATACATTTTCAACGAAATTTTCAAAAACTTAAAAATTCTATAACAAACGTATTCATTAGGTGGATTTTTACATAGTGTTAAGAAGTCCTTAGTGTTAGCAATCCTACAAGATCGGAAGATGGGTTCTATACATGATGACCTTGCATTTACAATTTTCTCGTTAGGACAGATAAAAAGAAGGTGTGCCAAATCCTGTATGCCCCCTTGACAGAGGGTGCATATCACAGCTCTATCCGGACTCCACGAAGAACAAAAAGTTAATACTGGGAGTATACCTAGGCGCAGCATCAAGATCGCTCGCCTTGCACCATGTGCCAGAGTGTATCCTAAATACAACTGTTTTTGTTTGTATTCCTGAGAGTCAGCATAGGTCCTATACACAGATAGTTTTTTACAATGGTTATGGTCTAGCTCATAGCTCAATTTGGGCGAGAAGTTTTTTAAGAAGAGTTTTAGTTGTGCCGGCGTCCAGGTTGACAGAATTTCCAGACTAGTTTTCGCAAGCTGGAATGCAACTTCCATATTTTTAAAAAAGGTAAAGTGAGCAGAATCTTTTTTAAATGTTTCAGCTTTTAACAAGTATCTCAAAGTTCCTTCTTTTGAATGTAGCAAATTATAAGCCCACCTGATGATGCTTGTTATTGAAGTGGCATATGCACTCGTGATGGAGCATTCAATTCTCAATGCCTGTACCGGTGTAGATATGGGAACTTTCATTAGTTTTTTTAGTATTTTGCCTTCTTGTTGGTCCATATATACCCATTGTTTTGTAAGGATATATTCTGAGGCATAAGACATAAGTGGTGGAATCTTCGCTTTGTAGACTTGCAATAGTGCAAAGAAATGTCTATTCCCAGCGGCTGAGTATAAACGTGACAGGGCCCCAGCATGCAGATCCGCCTTCCTTTTAAGATGTTCTATTTGTTTGGTGTTGTTCATATTATTTGAAAAAATTCTCCCAAGGTATGTATACTCGTTTACCTGTTCTAATTTTTTTCCTCCTAGCTTCCATTCGTACCTTACACATTTCTTCTTTTTTGAAAATACAACCACTTTGGTTTTATTTATATTTGGGATAAGGTAATTTTTCCTCGAGTAATTGTGTAAGATATCTATGAGATTCTGGAGTCCAAACGGAGTGAGGTCAAAGAGGACAATATCATCCGCATACATCAATGTGTGTATGCACTCATTGGCAATCTTTGGAGGAGTGCATAGTCCTAGTTGGAGTTCGGCAGGAAGATCACTTATATACAGAGAGAATAAAATAGGAGCCAAAAGACACCCTTGCTTCAGGCCATTAAAAGTCAATATTTTCTTCGTCAGGCCCTTTTCGCGCCCCATTTGAACCCGACACCAGGTATTGCTGTGTAAGTTCACTATGAGTTGTAGTAGTGATTCAGAAATGCCCATCCTTCTTAGTTTAGACCACAGTGTCGGTCTGTCGACTCGGTCAAAGGCCGTCGAATAGTCAATGAACGCTGTATAGATAGTTTGTTTTTTCCCCAGTGTGTATTTATCTAAAATTGTCTGGAAGATCGCTATGTTATCTGTGACAGAGTGATTCGGGCGAAATCCAGACTGAAACATCGGGATGTGTCCATTTGTGAATGCCCAGTCTTTCAATCTGTCCAGGATTTCTGCTGCAAATATCTTCCCAGCCGCGTCCATTAGTGCTACTTGCCTATAATTTCCTGGTATAGATTTTTCCCCTTTTTTGTAAATCGGGATGATTATGCTTCCCTTCCAGGAGTTTGGCATTTTGCAGGTGTCGAATATATAGTTAAAGAGCGGTGAGAGCACCAGACCCCAATTTTTCCGATCAAGTTGGTAGATCTTAATAGGAATTTGATCGGGGCCTGAAGCGCCCGTGCTTCTTGCTGTTTTTATATTCAAAGCGATAGATACTGACGAAGTTTTAGTGATCTTAAACTCATTTGTTTCCATTGATCGTTCTTCTGCCTCTCCTACCTTATTAAGCTGATTTGGTTTGTACAACTCACTGAGGTATATATCCCAATCTTCCTCTGAAACTGGAGTTGCTTCTAGCTTTTTTTTGGTTCCAGTAAATTTCGCGATCAGGGACCAGTATTTGCGTTGATTTTTTTGCTTAGCTGCCAGTTGAATATCAATCCAGTTAAAGTCCTGTTTCATTTTTTTCTGCTTGGTTTTTTCTCTCCGTATTTGGTTCTTTAGTCTATTAATTTCCGTTTTTATTTCTGGCGAGAAGTTCAAATACTGGGCTCTGATCAGCCTATTTAGTTGTTTTATATTCGGTTGATTCCAATTTTTGTTTTTACTGTTACGTTTACTTTTTACCTGTGTATCTGTTTGTAATTTATTTTGTAAGGCAAGCTTAAGTTTGTCGATGACAAGTTCAAAATTCTCTATAGGATCATCTGAGTAGGTAGTAGTCAATAATTGAGTGTGTAAAAATAAAGTACTCAAATGGTCTAAATTTTCAATTCTCCAGTATAAACAGCCCTTTTTTTCGCTTACTTCCATATTTGGTTTATAAAATATTGACTGGTTCTGAAAAGAGGTCAAGACATTCCAGTTAGTTGTTAAATATAGTAGTGCATGGTCGCTTTCCTCATTAAATTGAATCGAGAGTTGGGTAAATTGTTCTTTCTCTCCAGTCCCACATATAAAGTAGTCGAGGATAGAGGGACGTCCATTTCCCCGTCTCGTGTAAGATGCCGGTCTATCTCCGTTGGTATTACCATTTAAGATTGTCCCATTCAGTATCGGGAGAATTGATAAGAGTGAGCGTCCTCTCTTATCCGATTTGACTCCTTTCGGTAACTCTGGGAGAGATGTTTCCAACGCTTCCTCTTTGAGTAAATGTGCCCATTTCTTGAGTTCATTATTAGAGATTTTAGCATTTAGATCTCCCATGATGATAAATGGTATATGGAGATGGTCTTCTATAATACGCAAGATAGTCTCCATCAGATGGTCAAACAGTGAGTCATAATTACTATTAGGAGGCACATAAACATTAAAAAGTAATATTTTTTTCTTTCGTGGCTGATGATTGAGGTTTAAGTGATATCCTAATACATTGCAGATTCTCCGTGTTCGTATTTATTATTACTTGTGACCAGGAATATTCTTCTTTAAGTAGAAAGGCCAGACCTCCCTTGGCATGTCCTCTTTTTGATTTTTTTGCCGGTGTTTCGTGGACGTAATACCCTTTTTGTTTGAAGGGATCAATCGACCATGTTTCCTGCAAGGCTATAATATCTGGGGAGTCCTTAGTTGCAATTTTCATTTTTTTAACAGATTTCCCTGCCAAATTCCAAGTTAATAACAACAATCCTTTGCTAAACCTGATGTTGTTGCGGTTTATCCAATTTTTTGCTATTTAGAGTCTCTGATAGCCATGCCCAGGATGTTTTAGGGATCTCGGTATCACTTGTTTTTGGTTCCCGAGACCAGACTGACCTCTCACCATGCTTTACTTGTATTTGGAGTATGTCCTTTCTGTTATTATTTGATACACCTTCTCCCTTTTTGAAACCATAGTCATCATTTCTTCTCTGAACTTGTCCATTTATGCAATTAATTTGTGCATTGGTTTTGAGATCGGGTACTGAATATACATCGTAACCATTTCTGTGGAGAATTTCCTTCTCTCTGATGATTATTCTGGGAAGAACTGGAGAAAAAAAGGATACCTGTGCTAATTTATTGTTGTCTTTCTTTGGAAAAAGTACCAGGTCGATTTCTTTACTTGTAATAGAGTTCAAGGATGAAATTTCTTGCAAAAGGTTAATTATTCTGCCGCGATTGAGAGGCATTTTGTCTGTTGGAAACAGTTCCTCTATTATGATAAGTTTTGATGCGACTTTTTCCCAATGTTGAGATTGCACTTCGTCCAAATAATTGATGACCATAGACTTGTGCACAGGTGATCGATATTCTGTCATCGGCCGGTATTCTTCTGCTTTTGGATTCAGTGTGTTCACCAGTGGAGTTATTGCTTGAGTTGTATTATTAATTAATTGAAAACTCTCACAACTTGATGGTATGGATTTTTGGAATTTAAGTTTATTCCCTTTTTTCTTCTGTATTCTTCTCAAAGACTTTCTTCTCCTTTTCTTACCCTTTGCTTTTTCCCGCTCATTACTTTTTCCAGTCTTTTCTATCTGACTTGGTTCCTGATCAGTAATAACTCCCGATGACACTAGTTGTGTATCCCAAGTTATATGATCTGGGTTGTTACTAGTTTCTTTACTAGAGAAGATGGGATAGATCTTATTATTTTTACCGCTGGTAGCTTCCGGTTCTTCTTTAAACAGTTTTTTGAGTGAGTAGGTAATAGGATGTTGTTTCTTATTTTTTATTTCTTTAGTTTTGGTCTCGATTATTACCACATCAGTTGTTTGAGTACTCACTTCCCGTTGATTTTGGTTTTTTATCCCATTAGATTGACAGTCTTCTATTAAAGAGGTTTTACCTGATTCGCGATCATTGGGAATTGTTTTGGATAAATCTTTTTTCCTTTTTTGTTCAACCAAAAATTTTAAGATTCCTATTTGAACATCTAGTGTATCATCAGAGTTGGCCAAAATTTGTCCAAGATGGGTAAGTACTGATTCTAGGATTTCCTGGAGTGAAAATAATGCTTTTGACAAGGGAGGAGCACTGTTTTCAGATTTTAAATTAAGATTTGTAAAGTTAGAGTCAATGGTATTAGCGCAATTGAAGAAGAATTTAGGTGATTTTTCCGGTGAACTGGTAAATGGCTGATTTTGACTGAATAATATTTCTGATTTTTCATATTCTCCTTTCGAGCTGTTATCTACAGATAGCTCTAAGATTTGCCCATTGTCTTGTACTTTTGTCGGTGATATAGACTTTATTTGAGAAATATCTATGGGCGATGTTTGGCCTTCTACAGGAGAAGGAGTTTTTACCAAGCTGTTCTCTGTAATTAGGAAATCGTGTTCATGATGTTTCTGAACAGGAGAGATAGACATTTCATGCTTTACCCTATCCATGATGTGTTCTGACTTATCCTGTTCTTCTGATGTAAATACAGATGAATGATTTTTTGTAGAGAGAGTAGAGAAATATTTGTTTATAGCTGGAGTATAAGATAATAGTCCTGGTTTAATTGATTTATCAGTTGATTTCCTAACAGCTGCGTCGGTACCCATACGTCTCGTGTAAATGGTACGTGAGCGTAATTGTTTTAATGCCCTCATATTAAGGCCGAGTGATCGTAGTTAGTTGTGATCGTCTCAGCTAGATTAAGGTGTAGCGCACCCTGATCTCAGTATTAATGCTCAAAAATCCCTAATACAGATGTTAGAGGGATTGACCGTCCCGTCCTCGGTCGTCCCCGGACGGCCACAGACGGCCCGCCCTTTGTCCGGGCTTAGTCCCGGGCTTGGTCCCGCGCGCGTCCCGCGTCGCGGGTTGTGATTCTGTTTTTGTACGTTTCGTTGGTGGGCGTGGCCGTGGGCGTGTCGCCTGGGGGAAGAGGAACCAGCTGACCCCAGCTGGGGTTTCTGGTCCTCGCAGTCCCCCGGGCTAGGCGCGCTGGGATTAGTAACGCTGGGCTCTACCCTTCTGACTCCAGCTGGGAGCGATTGACTGAGCGTGCAGATTGCAGCTCGCGCTCACACCAGCGAGTCAAGGGGAGCCAGTCAGGAAAGCAGCGCTGACAGGAGACGCCAACCCAGGCACAGCGAAAACGGGATACAGGCAGTGAGCAAGTCTTGAAATCCCGCTCCAGGCACAAATATGCAGCAACTTCCCAAGTCCTTATCTCGGTGAGTGGCGCCCGCGAAGCGGGTGTCACGAATCTTTATCCTTCTCGTTGGTGGGCGTGGCCGTGGGCGTGTCGCCTGGGGGAAGAGGAACCAGCTGACCCCAGCTGGGGTTTCTGGTCCTCGCAGTCCCCCGGGCTAGGCGCGCTGGGATTAGTAACGCTGGGCTCTACCCTTCTGACTCCAGCTGGGAGCGATTGACTGAGCGTGCAGATTGCAGCTCGCGCTCACACCAGCGAGTCAAGGGGAGCCAGTCAGGAAAGCAGCGCTGACAGGAGACGCCAACCCAGGCACAGCGAAAACGGGATACAGGCAGTGAGCAAGTCTTGAAATCCCGCTCCAGGCACAAATATGCAGCAACTTCCCAAGTCCTTATCTCGGTGAGTGGCGCCCGCGAAGCGGGTGTCACGAATCTTTATCCTTCTCGTTGGTGGGCGTGGCCGTGGGCGTGTCGCCTGGGGGAAGAGGAACCAGCTGACCCCAGCTGGGGTTTCTGGTCCTCGCAGTCCCCCGGGCTAGGCGCGCTGGGATTAGTAACGCTGGGCTCTACCCTTCTGACTCCAGCTGGGAGCGATTGACTGAGCGTGCAGATTGCAGCTCGCGCTCACACCAGCGAGTCAAGGGGAGCCAGTCAGGAAAGCAGCGCTGACAGGAGACGCCAACCCAGGCACAGCGAAAACGGGATACAGGCAGTGAGCAAGTCTTGAAATCCCGCTCCAGGCACAAATATGCAGCAACTTCCCAAGTCCTTATCTCGGTGAGTGGCGCCCGCGAAGCGGGTGTCACGAATCTTTATCCTTCTCGTTGGTGGGCGTGGCCGTGGGCGTGTCGCCTGGGGGAAGAGGAACCAGCTGACCCCAGCTGGGGTTTCTGGTCCTCGCAGTCCCCCGGGCTAGGCGCGCTGGGATTAGTAACGCTGGGCTCTACCCTTCTGACTCCAGCTGGGAGCGATTGACTGAGCGTGCAGATTGCAGCTCGCGCTCACACCAGCGAGTCAAGGGGAGCCAGTCAGGAAAGCAGCGCTGACAGGAGACGCCAACCCAGGCACAGCGAAAACGGGATACAGGCAGTGAGCAAGTCTTGAAATCCCGCTCCAGGCACAAATATGCAGCAACTTCCCAAGTCCTTATCTCCAGCATGTGCCAAAACAAGAAAACAAGTCTCACACTCGCCAAAAGAAAAAAGTGCACCATGCAGCAAAAGGTGGAATTTATTTGTAACTCCTCGTTCCAAGCAGAGCACAGAGTTCCAGAATTCTGCAAACTCCGTGAATTTCTCTGCAAAGGCCAACTTTTAATACACTTCCTGATTTAAACATTCATCTGAATGATTTATACAGTACTCCGACTTCCCATCTTCTGAAAGATTTAAAAGTACTTGGGCTAGAGCAATTAGTAAAGGGCCCTACACAAGTATTTGGCCATACTTTAGATCCCATTTTCTTCAATATAACCCAGCCCTGATGCACACTCTAGATAATCTTGTGCATCATTTTGGGGAGTACATATATATGCCATCTGAAGCACGTCATCAATAGATCAATGACGCTTTGTGTTTTTTTGTGTGCTCTGATATCTGTCTTGGAGGTTGATTGAAGAGACAATGGAAAGGAATTAGAAAACACATAGGCATTAGAAATGCAGAGCCACCTGTCTATAGAATGACTAGGCAACCAAGTAGGGGTGGGCGGAAATTATCGCAAAAATGCGTACTTTTTTTTCCTGACTGTGCGTGATATTTTTCTGCATGATCGCGTTGAAAAATGTCTCGCCAACTTGCCCATACGGTCGCCATCTTACTTTTCACTTGTCCTGCCCACTCGCGATGCTTATTTCCTGTTCTGGGTCGAATGACGTGTTCGTGATTGCAAACTCACACGGGCTAGCGCGGCTGGCTACCAATAATCCAACAGATAGGAAAACTTGTCGGCGAATGCAGGGACCCGGTAAGTCGCTACCTCGCGCGCCAGAACGCATTTTTAAGGCGCGAGCAAGACAAAACTTCTGTTTCGCGGCAGATTGCGAAAGTTTTGATATTTTTGCGCTCTCCGCGGAACGCGAAAAGTTCAAATTAACGCAATTTCTGTGAGCGAAATTTACCACCAGGCCTACAACCAAGTAATTTTCTTCTTCCTGCATCTACCTCATTTCAGTCCTTACATGTAGCTCATATACCATAACACCTCCGAGAAAATAGGGTCCAAGGGATATTTTAAGACCTGCCCTGGTTCGTATCCCCAAACATCAAGTCATAACACTTATAGAAAACCGGGGGTCTTATCCAAAAGCCAAATGTACTAAACTATATAGCAGGCGCAACTGTTACCAAATCAGTCAAGGATACAGAATTCCTATAAAGCCTATATATGAAGAACATAACAGTGAACCATAATCAAGAACACAGGTGAATGTTAGTGAGACTCAGAGAAAATATCTATGTAAATAATGGATTCCCATCAAATGTCATGCGATGGTCTACATTCTCATTTGGTGTTCCAGAGTCTTGGGGCGGTCTGTCTCTAGAGCATTGAGACCATTTCCGCACCCAATCTGTAAGCTATTCAATGAGTCCAGCCCACAATCACTGTGCTGACCATGAGGAAGATAAAGTCATATGGGAATCCGTGCAGTGCAAAAACGAAAAAGTGGTGCAATAAAATAGAGTGGAGGGACACGAAGAACATTTTATTCAGAATGCTGTCTCTCCCCCTAATTAAAATCAAGAACAGTGCAATAAGGCAGTCTCAAACAAATATTCGACTGCCACAAAGGGGCCAACATGTTTCAGCCAATAGGGAAAAGGGATCCCACGGCTTTCTTCAGGGCCTCTGTTCAACTAAATTGCTACCGCTGGTGCAAATACAAGAAAATATTGTGTGTTAATAAACAATTAAAAGGATATAGATGGACCTATTAGTTCATATTCATATTCCTCCGTATCTAACTGGTGTGTCTCACATCCAGATTGACACGGGGACTAGACCTCACCTCTCCTAGACCCAGCTCAGGAAGATGGAGGCCCGCTCTGTCCGTCGTTGCCCCTTTGCAAGACCCGAGTCAATCTGGATGTAAGAGTGCACTGCTTAGTTATATAGCTATACCTCTTTAACTAGCCTGACCATTAGGGGGATGCTACAGTGACCTATCTTGTCTACAATAACCTAGATAAATGATTACATGTAGCAGCAGTTAGTTAGTTACCTACTAACTTAACTAGTTAATTTAACTCAATAGTTGTCTTACCTGAATTTAGCTGAAGGGATGACAGGGAAGGCCTCACAACTTCACAAGTGAAGTCCCACTTCGACCCAGGTGAGCTTCAACGGTAGGATTAATTAAAAGGACTATACATCACAATTAAACTAAATAGAAATAAAAACACTGAGTTAGTGGGTTCGATCAAAGCTTAAGAAAGGATTGAGGCTAGACTACTACACAATGTCACAACAAGAAGTCTTGACAGTGATAAAAGAAAAGAAAAATAGCAATAGTAGTAGCTAAGCATGGGCAGATCTAGCGGATCTCGCGTACGCGAATTTGCGAATTTACGGATTCGCAATCCGCAAAAATACGCAAACTCTCGCGGATTTGCGGATTTTTACGGTTTTTGTGTTGGCGAGCGTTCGCGAGGATTTGTGGACCATTTCGCAATTGCGAACTTACTTTTCGGCTCGCAACGGCCGCGACTATGTTGTTTCTACGTCTGGTTTATCATCACAGGTTCAGAGCACCCTCTGTTTCACCACTGCCACCCTCTGATACACCCATGCCACCCTCTGGTACATCCTCACTGCCACCCATTATGTTTGTTTATCACTGTAGATTATGGGGGTGAAAAAAAGCAAGCACACCTGCCCTGCTTCAACTGCCATGAATTAATTTGGGGTTGATTAATGTGTCAGTGATATTCAAACTTCCAGTCTGGCTGGCACCTGCTTCCTTCCTTATCTGTAATTTGCTTTCTGTTGCAGTGAAAGCAAGCACACCTGCCCTTCTTCAACTGCCATGAATTAATTTGGGGGTGATTAATGTGTCAGTAATTTTGAAACTTCCAGTCTGGCTGGCACCTGCTTCCTTCCTTATCTGTAATTTGCTTTCTGTTGCAGTGCAATTTTTTTTCACAGGACCTTTATGTTCTACTTGTAGCTATTCTATGAGCCTGCTGTTTGGGTCATAGCAGGGTCATGGAATAGTTGCAAATAGGCAACTGAACTCTGGAGGGGCCCCTCAGGAAGCACTAGAGTGAATTGTTACTAATGTTAAGTTTGAACTTTTGCACCTGCTGATTGCTTTCAGTTTAGCAAAAATCGTTTTTTTTCTGCAATTTTGCGCGATTTGCGGGGCGCGAATCCGTGCGAGATCGATTTCGGAAGGCGCGAATGCATGCGAATACACATTTATTTTTGTTGTGGCGTGTATGTTTGCGTGATTTTTTACGTGTTCGCAAGGCGCTTGTAGCTATTCGTTTGCGAAGTTACCCTAGCGGTCGTACACGGGCGCGGCCATCTTGTTTGCGTGACGTAATTCCGTTTCCGGCCGCTATGTGTAATCTCGCAATGTGTGCTGCTCGCTAGTACAATTTCGCGCGTGATCGCGAGGAAAATCTTGCGCGAACTTACCCATGCGGTCGTGAATGGGCGCGGCCATCTTGTTTCTCATTCATTGCTATGGTTCTGGGCATGCTTTCTGTATCCTCTCTGAATCTCTGCCATCCTTTGCTTGTTTGAAGTTTATTTGATCTATTTTACTTATTATCTATCCCTCTATTTTTCAAGCTCTATATTTTTGTGTTTTCTGCTACTTTTTGTTAATTTTAAACTACTTTTTTAAACTCTTTTCTTTTCTTCCTCCTTATTCTATTTCTTCTTTATTATTTAACTCATTTCTGCCCAGACCATGGTAAAGGGAGCCGGGAAGCACCCTGAGAAGGGGAAGGGTCCCGCACCCCGTGCCCGGCTCCCGTGCGGGCGTTTGAGGGGGGAGCAAGTGATGCCACGGGAGATCTTTAGCGCGGATGAGGTGGCCGCACTCATCTTCCACGTCCAGCGCCGCCTCCCCAAGACGATCCTGGGAGGTGGCAAGATCGCAACCGGCTATGGCATCCGGGAGCGCCGGAAGCGGTGGGAGAAGGTGTGCCGGGCCATGTTTAAGCTCTCTGGGGTCCGGCGCACCTATAACCAGGCCACCCACCGCTGGACGGATGTCATGGACCGGGAACGGGACTTGCTGGACGCGCTCGGCGTAGAGGTCCCCGGGCTTGGTGAGTAGTAGTAGCTATTTCTAGCTATTTCATCGCTCTGTTATTTGCAAATCTTTGTTCTTTACCGAGAGCAATATTACTGGCGATTACATTGTAGGTAGGTAAATTATATTTCAAAATCTTCTATGCATTTCAGGTGCACTGCTCTCCTTCTCAGTAGCCTTGCTTGCTACTATGCTTATTTGTTTTGTATTTTGTGTTCATTTCATTGGCCTGAGAAATTATGTATGAGTGTAGTGTAAAGAACTGCGTAATGCTAGACACTAAAGGTCATATTTTCAATTACCGGCGCATCCCTGCAAAGTACCCATTGGCCCAAAACTAACCCTGGGCGAAGAACTACGCTCCGTTCGCGGAGCTTGCGGAGTTTTGGCAACTCCGCGTTCTACGGAGAACGCGAAGCTGTCGATTACTCCGCGATCCGGTGCGTAGCGTAGTTCTCGCGCGCTGAATAACATTATCGCGTGCGCCGGGGTAAGTTCGCGCGATATTTGACGCGATCACGCACTTTGGAAATAAGGGAACGCAAGCGGGCGGGACAAACCTCTTGAGTAACTTAGCGCGCTAGCTATCTCGAGCATGCAGGCAGCGCCCCGAACACGCGCACCGCGCTCCCGAAGACCAAAACCGGCGCGCGAACGGGTCTAGCAAGCTACTACGCATGTCCGCGGAGCTACGCGAAGGTCGCGGAGTGCAACTGCGTCTTCGCGTAGCTCCGCGGAGTGCGGCTCCGCGAACTACGCCCAGGGTTACCCAAAACGTCACAGAAGCCTTACGCATCTGTGCCCGTAAAGGCGGCGCATTGCTGGAGTTGCGTGCCAACGATGGCGCAGCTCCAGCAATGCTCTGGGGTGCCCTATCTCCCCAATGCTGCATCAAGCCGTACATCGACTTCAAGCAGGCGCAGGGTTTGAGTCACGCATCATTGTCCTAAAATTGACTGATTGACATCTTGTAGATTTCCCTCAGCCACTTTTAGGATTCGTTCCTGCGCAGGAACGCCCTCCCTTGCGCCGGAACGCCCCCTGATGGCGCAGGGCTTTACAACGTGATGCATCTCCCATATGCTTTTTTTTTAAATATATACGCCGCACCATGGCGACTCTTTTGTTCTGCCGCTGCGTCACAAAAGTCACGCAACAATGGAGGAAAATGAGCCGCAAGGGACTTCTAAATCAGCCCCAACAGACTGAAGTCCAGTCCTTCCTTTAGACACATGGCTATAAGAAGAAATAGTGGTGGTGGTCGGTGGATTGATAGTTTGAGTATTCACTGATCTGCAAGCAGGATGGACTTTGTCTGTCACTTCGCGTGCTGCGGACTGCTGCCTGCCAGGCCTAGGCAAACCTTTTTAGTAGTCTGTTTATTGAGTTACATAGGAACTTTCAAAGTCAACGGCCTGCAAATCAGGCAATACGAATAACGTAGTATACAACATGAGATAGGTCAATATATCCCGTGGAATAGTTGTCTATCTATTTGCTATTTCTCCAAAATATTTTGTTATTGTTCTTTTGAAATGTTTGATTTGGTTGACAAATCTCATCCATGTTTTCTGGTCTTTCTTTCTTTCATGTTGTACATCAGCTCCCCCCAAGGGCAAGAGGACACAGGAGGAGGAGGAGGAGGGCGCTGTTCAGGAGGATGCAGGCCAGGATCGGGCAGGCGAGGGCTCCTTTGCTGGCCCCAGTAAGTTTTAATTTTAATAAAGAGTACCTATTTTTTTCTAGCGTTCCTCATTCGATTTTTTCTAAATCGTCTTTGATCTTCTTGTAGACTGGATCTAAATTCTTATCCTGCCTTGACTATGACTCCCTGTGGTATTACTAGATTATTCTTATTAGTCTGTGTGTGTAGCTAACTAAGATTGCACATTTGGCAATTCCATTGGACTCCCATTCTAGTCAGCAATAGCTCTATGCACTGAGTGCAGTCCTCTGGGATTGTCCATAATGTCTTTTCAAGTCTTCTAAATGTTTATGCTTTGACAATTGCCAACAATAAAAAGGTGAATGACCACCAAGAAAGAATAAGATACTACTTTACTTTTGGTTTGGATAGGAGGACAATCCATTGTACTACTGTTGCAGGGACAAATCTGCACAAACCGAACTATGAACACTAAATAGTGCATTGTTTATCAATTATAATAGGCGCAGGAAGACTTTCTTTCCACATACCTCAGTGATATCAGACTTTGAAGAACCCCCAATCTCCTTACTGACTAGATAGTGTGTCAGAGTCATTTAGCTCCCTAAGTCACCGATGATTGATCCCCAATGATCATTAGATTATCCTACGCAGGACAAGAGTACGGAGTCACAGTCAAGAAGTGTCAGAGGCACTCATCTGCTTGCAAAAATTCCAAAACCTTTAGCTCATCCACTCTAGTCTGGAGGACCAAAAACCACAGAGTCTATTTAAGTTTAAAAGCTTTATTAAAACTAAACACATTTATTAAAATCAACTTTGTCATAAAAGTAAACGTTTAACTGAAAATGGAAAAGTGCTTAGTGCTAACGATTAATTGGACACATTTCTTGTGGTCGAGCTGAGCTCTCACCTGGTTTGAACTTGAGCTTGACCCTGATCGTGTTCTTAGAAGTCAAGCTTCTGTTAGGAGAAAAAGTGTTGTGTGTTAAAAATTAAAAGCATTTACAACAAGGGGTGGTGAGGGACAGAGTCTCTGAATTAAGCAGAATACTCTCACCCAGTCAAGAGATCAGGGCTAGATCCAACACCGTTTTTTAGCTCATTGCACCATCCCAGTTTCAGAACCTGGCTGTATGCAAATTAGTCTGTTCCTGTCCCAGTGCATGATGGGAACAGGGCAAACCAAACTATAAAAGCCAATTCTTACACTGGGAAGGAAACAAGCTTCCGGGGACCGGTTTCTGGCATTACAGCCATCTTCGGCCTGGCTTGCTTGAATCCTGATGGTGCAATGAGCAAGGCCCTGATCTCTTGACTGGGTGAGAGTACTCTGCTTAATTCAGAGACTCTGTCCATCACCACCCCTTGTTGTAAATAATTTTGTCCACCCTAAGCGTGGAAGGGTATACTCAGATGTGAGTCCCTTGCTCATTGCACCATCAGGATTCAAGCAAGCCGGGCCGAAGACGGCTGAAATGCCAGAAACCGGTCCCCGGAAGCTTGTTTCCTTCCCAGTGTAAGAATTGGCTTTTGTAGTCTGGTCTGCCCTGTTCCCATGATGCACTGGGCCAGGGACAGACTAATTTGCATACAGCCAGGTTCTGAAACTGGGATGGTGCAATGAGCTAAAAAACGGTGTTGGATCTAGCCCTGATCTCTTGACTGGGTGAGAGTACTCTGCTTAATTCAGAGACTCTGTCCATCACCACCCCTTGTTGTAAATAATTTTGTCCACCCTAAGCGTGGAAGGGTATACTCAGATGTGAGTCCCTTGCTCATTGCACCATCAGGATTCAAGCAAGCCGGGCCGAAGACGGCTGAAATGCCAGAAACCGGTCCCCGGAAGCTTGTTTCCTTCCCAGTGTAAGAATTGGCTTTTGTAGTCTGGACTGCCCTGTTCCCATGATGCACTGGGCCAGGGACAGACTAATTTGCATACAGCCAGGTTCTGAAACTGGGATGGTGCAATGAGCTAAAAAACGGTGTTGGATCTAGCCCTGATCTATTGACTGGGTGAGAGTACTCTGCTTAATTCAGAGTCTCTGTCCATCACCACCCCTTGTTGTAAATAAAAATAAAAAGCAAGTATTCATCAGTTGTGCCAAAAAGTGCTGCAAGACAACAGCCTTCCCTGGAAAAAGGGACATTTTTACATTAGAGTAGACAGTCACAAATTATTACATGGTTTTCTGTTTTTTTTCACATTTCTTTATTCCTAGACCAAATATTATATAGTAGTGAGTGGTGTATTCTAACTTTCTTAAATGTACTTTGTAGGTGTAACATCTGGTGGCGGGGCCAGCGCGGAGGTGGTGGTGTTGGGCGAGGACTCTGGGGAGGATGCGGTGGAAGTGCCAGCCGACGTTCCTGTGAGGGTTCGCACGGTGGTGGCGGGAAGAGGTAAGCTATTTATTCCTTACTTATTGAGATTGAAGACTGCATAGTGTGCTTTCTGCACGGGTGTATTACAAATCAACCAGGTAGTAGCCTCCTCGAAATGTACTCCGACTTAGCTGTGAAGTTTTTGGTGAGAATAATCCCAATAAGATCTTAGATGCACTTGATGGATGGGATGAACGAAAAGCGAAAGAAGGGTGTAAGTAAGTGTGGAAGGACGCGAAATTTTATGATGGCTGTCAAAGAAGAATGATATGTGTTTGCTTGGCCCCCGAGGTGGCTGGGATGGAAAGAATATGGTATGGTGCATGGCTGGGTCAATGATGAAGCAAGGATGGGTGGAAGGACAACAGCCTGGGTGGGTGAAACAGAAACTGTATGTGTGCATATACTTTGAATGGATGGATGCCTGGAGCATGGTAATATCTGACTCTTAGATAGCACATGTGTATCTAGAGAGAGTAGATGGTCGCTGGATGAACTAAGTGTTACCTTGAAGAGCATGTAACACCGCACCCGCATGTCCGTTCCAGTGTAGGGAAGGCAAGGAAAAGAAATTGTAAATTTGTCCAATACTACCATGAATAGTAGCAGTAGTTTGTATTGCAACTGCAAGCACAGCATATATCCGGTTATTACGGTGGACACTCCGTACCTCTCTTAATAACTTTAGTTTAGTAGTAGTACGTCATTCATGTGTGGGTGTATCACTGTTCACTCAATAATAAGCAAAGCACCTAAAGTCATCCCATATGTCATCAAATACATCCCATGTGAAGTGATAGATAAGCTAATTATTTAGCTTCTTCATTTTCCTTTTCTAGTACTCATTTGCACTGTAGGGTGAAAGGTAAATTAATTAAGCAGTAGCCCTTGTAACAGAGTATTCTCAGGGCCACCCGTAATAGAAAAGTAATAGCTTCACCACCTGCATGTACTGGACCGGTACAGTAACGCAAGTCTGTCTCACTCATCATGGTGTGCGTCTGTTTTTCTCGGGTGCAAGTTCACTGCGCTGGCATTCTGCCGGCTTGCATAAGATAACGTACCAATTTTCCTAAACAAGAGAGAAGAAGAAGAATAAGACTGGTGTACTGTCATAGTCGACTGTAATGGAAGTCCATAGTGGTCGTAGAATTTGTTCATTAAACTACCACTAATGTTAAAGCAAGGATGCAGAAGTGGGAGGTTAGATAGATACTGTCCTCAATAGTTATGTACTGTGCTTTCAATTTGCTACTTGTACTGTGACCCAACTTTCGGCTCAATCACTTTGTGTTATTAATGTTAAGGAGCATTGGTTACAGACTATGGGGCATATTATCAAGGGGGTTTATCTCCGCTTTTTTGGCTTTAAAAGCCAAGAAAGCGGAGATAAAATTATCTCCCTATTACCTAGCTGTCGCTAACACCAGTTAGCGACAGCTAGTAGGAGATAGTGACCATCTTGGGCCCCACTTTGCATGTCAGTGATATTTATCACTAATGACATGCAAAGTGGGCGTGCCAAGATGTTAGCGACTGGAAACAGTCGCTAACATCGCTATCTCCTATTACCAACTTTTGGAGATGTTCGCGCTAAGCGCGAATATCTCAAAAAACTAACACCTGCCCTGAGCAGTTCTTAGCCATGTTATCCAATGGGAGGTGGATAACATGGCTAAGAGCATTAGCTCGGTAATGCATGAATATCGCTGACTTTTCAGCGATATTCATGCATTGCGGCCGTTTTTTATCGCATTTGCGATAAACCTTGATAATAGCAAGGTTTATCTGCGATAATTTCTGACGATGCTTAGCGTTAAAAAATTCGTTGCTAAGCATCGTTAGCGATAAATATCGCTTAACATTGGTAATATGCCCTCATGTCTTTCTTTCTTCATATAGTTGCTCCTTCCAAATCGACATCACGGAGGGAGCAGGCTCGAATGGCCCGGCAACGGAGGCTGGATGCCACTGTCGCCGAATTTTGGCGGCTGGTGGCCCTGGAGGAGGAGGAGGACACGCAGTCGACCGGTGCAACCACAACATCCTCGACTGGGACAGCTGCATCCTCCTCCGTGACCCCACGGGCCGCCAGCCAGCGCAGTGCTCCAGCGGTACGGAGCCGGGCTAACAAAGCCAACCGCCACCGCCAAGCAGCAAAAAGACCAGCTGCCCCCACAGGAGCTGCAAGGCACTCCAGCGCCACCTAGGAGTCCGAATGTCCTACCTGGAGCAGGAGGTCCTTAGGTACAAGAACTTGGTGGAGGGCCTCCGCTTCGAGCTTGCCACCCTCCGCCAGGAGTATGATGCCCTGGCCGCAAAATTCACCAGCACCCTCCAGTAGTGGAGTGTCCCTTGCCCTTTTTTTAGAGACTTTTGGGGGGTGGGATTTGGGAGTTGGGTTCTTTTTGGGACTTTTCAAAGACAATCGTTGGGGTTAGGGAGGGTCTTGAGGGAGATTATTTTGTTAGGGCTACATAAATATACTTTTTTAAACTTTATCTGACCATACCTGTTTTTTTACTGCTTTTCAGTCTGGTGGGTGGGGGACGGGTGTGTAACAGTAAGTTTGTTTTCCTGAAGAGTCCTAGGACTTTAGTAGTACTATCGTCAATCTCTCGTCTAGTCCTAATACTCCATTATACTACCTCCCACCAAACGCTTATCTTACCTGTAATTTGTGTTAGAAATTAGGGCTAGGCCCAGGGCTGGCTCCACGTGAAATGGGGATTAAGGTTGGCAATCCTGGGCGGGTGAAATTTCCTCATTGCGGTGGTACTAGTGGTGTGACACACTGGCAGTTGCATGCCTGTGGAAAAAAAGAAAACGAAACCTGGTTTGTCCTTACTGTAGCATTACAACGGTTACGGTACGATCGAGAATATAGCAGGTGACAGTACACTAGAACAGTGCCACAATGTAGCCTAACAAATGGTAAAGTATTGCAAGTATAACTAGTACTTGCGTTGAATTTTTTTGACATTGGCTCCTACTACTACAAGAAATAGTACGGAAGCTGAGTAAGTCTAGAATATATCCTCGTATTCCTTCACCAGCCTGTTGCTATGACCTTATCCTCCCCAGCAAGTGTGTGTAATTATTGATGTCATTTAGTCACACATCAAAAAAAAACACACAGCCCGGGGGAAGAGGGTTAGGGTTTGGAAAATGGATGGGAATGGGGGTTTCTTTTTGGGTAGGTTTTGTTGAGAGAAGAAAAAAAAAGCACAGCATGGGCAAACAATAATTGAAGAGAAAGAAATCTGGGATCAATTTAGAAGCAGAGAGAGATCCAAGAAATGCAGTCACACTCATAGAAGAAAACAATGGATACTGTATGTATGTTGTTGGAGTTGTACTGTTGAATTTGGTAAGTAAGTTGCATGCAGCAATCAATTCCTCTTATTAGCGGCACTCCTCCATTCCAGCTGACGCTTCGTCCATCAATGTTGGTGACTGACCACTGACAGAAGACACCCTGTCCACTGCCTGCCTGGCGGATGTTGAATTGCGGCTCGTTAATGTGAAGCCTGACTCCATCTTTTTTCCCCATTGCACAGACTGGAACCCGGCCTGTAATTATTGAACGGAAAACAGTAAGTGCTATTACAATACCACTGATCAATAAATATAAGGTATGTACGCTGTGTGGTGCAAAAAGTCACACTTTGATTTTCCTAATAGACAGTACAATATTTTTGAAATTGCGTACTCAGTCTGAGTCACCTTTTGAAGGATAAATAAGTATGGCCAAATTAATTTAGCGGATCTTTCCCCTCAAGCTAGGTGTACTGTAAACTGTGTTTTAGAACAAAATTAGACCTTCCCAGCTGTGCTCCCACCCAGACCCTTACTAAAGCCAGTCGCAAAAATGTAGAAGACCCCCAATCAGATCTCAAAAAACGAGGCCTAGCAGAAAAATGGTGACAAAACGTACTTTGAAAGTAAAAGTAGGCCCAAATACCCCCTTACCCACCGTGGATTGTGTTCAAACCACTTGCAAGCAAGCAAAAGTATCCATAGCCAGCATCGCTCTAAGAGTGCTCTAAGACCCCCGAACTCAGTTGCAAAAATCTAGAACACCCCGAAACACTTGCAATCCTGCTGCTAGGGCTAACCCTAACGAACCCTAAGTTACAAAAAGTGCCAAAAGGCTTTTCCTTATGGATTTTGTCCAAACCACTTCTATCCGGTATTAGACCTTCACAGGAATGCCCCAAGAGACCCGCCAACCCACCCGCAAAAAAGCACGTTGGTGTCTCACTCGCTCCAACACTCTTAGTGTGCCTCACATTGGGTGTGCTGCTGACAGGGGTACTGGGTGTAAGTGAAGTGTTTGACACGTCTTCTTCCTCCTCGTCATCATCAGATGCAACATCAACTTTTTCTTGACTTCCAATTTGGGCTTCCTTGATCGCATCTAGGTGCGCAAACCATTGGACAGTGTGCTGTCTCTCAAGATGACCTCTCTGGCCTCCGGTACCATAGTTGGTACCTGACTTACCACGACTAACTGCAAGCTTACAAAGGGTGCAAATGGCGAACTTTTCCCTTTTTTGGCAAACAGTAAAGAAGTCCCAAACTGGGGACTTGAAGTGTCTGTGGGGCCTGGAGGAGGCGGCGATACTGGTGGTGGTGGCCATGCTGCTAATGCCAGGTGAAGTGGAGGATCTGGATTGCCCATTTTTTGTACGTTGTGCACTTTCACCGCCACTAATTAAGGTCGAATTGGATGGAGGTCCCTTCTTGTGGGAAAGAAATATGGAAGCGGTACGAGTTGGTGTACTTAACTCCAATGATTGTGGTGTTTCCACTGCCTGCTCGTTGACAACATCATCATCATCACGCTCAGCAGCTTTTCAGGCTAGGGTCAAAATGTCTGTTTGCTGCATGCCCGCTGGGGCTGCAGTGACCTTTATGATGACTGGGTCATCGTTGTCAGAGTCTTCATCAGCAGCAGTATCCGCCACTTCTTGTTGAGCCTCATCACACTCCATAACTTTGAGACTTTGGACAAGCTTCCTTTTACGCTTAACTACCTTTGTCAGAACATGTGCCTCACTCTCAGGCGGCAGTGGTGCTGGTTCCCAATTTTGATCCGTATCATCAGAAGGAGGTGTGCTTGAAGAAGATGTAGACACCACCCTAGATCTCTTCCTTGCTAGGGGTGTGGAAGACAATGAATGATCATCAGGAGGAGTGTCTTCCTCAAATGATACCTCGCCTTGATTGTCGATTTCCTGATGTGCCCCTACTTCGGGAGGAACAACTATTGTGGGCACTTGTGCCCCTCCATGCACCTCTGCTTGCGCATCTCCTTGCGCTGCCTCTCCTTCCACATGTACTTGGGCTTGTACTTGCGCATGTGGTTTTTGTTGCGGCTGTGGTTGTTCAACACTCGTCAGATGAGTTACAACAACCTGTGTTGATTGAGGGACATTGCTGCTACTTTCTTGCGATGAGCCAACATCACTGGTCGATGGTGATTGAACAACTATACTAAGTGCCTCTGCAGCAGTGAAGGACTTGGACTTAAGTTGGCGTGGTGGTGGTGGTGGCACTGAGCCCAATGGAGCGGGGGTGCTGCTCCCAGCTTGGTCCCCAGCAGATCCCGCTGCTGCTGCAGGCATACTTTTTTTTTTACTCCCAAAAAAAGAGGCGGCCGGCACACCAGTCTCCTTCTTAACTTGCTTCTTCTGCTCCTTACTGGCAACTTTCTTGCTAGAGGAGCTACGGGTAACTTTTTTTGGGGCCATCTTCTTCAGAACAGCAGGCAGCAATTGCAGAGTTGTCTGTGTCCAGACGTGACGTCGCGTGACGTTATGCTGCACACACACACCGCTGCAGGACTTCTTCCTGGCACTGGTGGTTCTCTAGAGTCTTGTGCACCTAAAAGCAATGGAAGACAGAGGAACATCAGTTCAGTTATACACCCCAAAAAATGGAAAGACACAGAAAAATAAGCACAGTCCCATGCATTCCATGATGTTTACATTCCAGACACCACACAGAAAGACTAGGCCCATGCAACACTGAGTCACTACCCCTGGGGATAATGGATGAAAAGTAGGCTAAATAAGTGCAGGCCTCAGACACTGCCTCTCTTCAAAATGGCCCCTTGCACCCCAAGCACATGTTGCCTATACCAGCCAGCACTCAAGATGGCCACCAGCACCACCCATATGGCCAGTCCACATCAACAGTACACCCCAAAAAAACCAAAAAACACCCACAAATCACCACAATCCAATGCCATCCAGGATGTTTACATTAAAGAGAGTGAGACCACACTACAGGCACACTCAGTCCATGCACCACTACCCCTGGGCAAAAGGCCACACCAGCAGCCCCAAAAAAACGACAAAAACCACAAAAAACAGCACAATCCCAGCCCATCCATGGCCTCAATGGTGTTTAAATTCAAGAGGACACCCCACAGAAAGACTAGGCCCATGCAACACTCACCACCCCTGGGCAAAGGGCCCCACCAGCAGCCCCAAAAAAACGACAAAAAACAATAAAATCAGCACAATCCCAGCCCATCCATGGCCTCATTGGTGTTTAAATTCAAGAAGACACCCTACAGAAAGACTAGGC
Source organism: Lissotriton helveticus (assembly GCF_964261635.1). Classification (NCBI taxonomy): domain Eukaryota; kingdom Metazoa; phylum Chordata; class Amphibia; order Caudata; family Salamandridae; genus Lissotriton; species Lissotriton helveticus. The sequence goes on along the minus strand of NC_136071.1, from coordinate 1,212,225,435 downwards.
CCATGCAACACTCACTACCCCTGGGCATAATGTATGAAAAGTAGGCAAAATAAGTGCAGGCCTCAGACACTGCCTCTCTTCAAAATGGCCCCTTGCACCCCAAGTACATGTTGCCTATACCAGCCAGCACTCAAGATGGCCACCAGCACCACCCATATGGCCAGTCCACATCAACAGTACACCCCAAAAAAAACGAAAAACACCCACAAATCACCACAATCCAATGCCATCCAGGATGTTTACATTAAAGAGAGTGAGACCACACTACAGGCACACTCAGTCCATGCACCACTACCCCTGGGCAAAAGGCCACACCAGCAGCCCCAAAAAAACGACAAAAACCACAAAAAACAGCACAATCCCAGCCCATCCATGGCCTCAATGGTGTTTAAATTCAAGAGGACACCCCACAGAAAGACTAGGCCCATGCAACACTCACCACCCCTGGGCAAAGGGCCCCACCAGCAGCCCCAAAAAAATGACAAAAAACAATAAAATCAGCACAATCCCAGCCCATCCATGGCCTCATTGGTGTTTAAATTCAAGAAGACACCCTACAGAAAGACTAGGCCCATGCAACACTCACTACCCCTGGGCATAATGGATGAAAAGTAGGCAAAATAAGTGCAGGCCTCAGACACTGCCTCTCTTCAAAATGGCCCCTTACACCCCAAGCCAGTCCACATCAACAGTACACCCCAAAAAAACAGAAAAACACCCACAAATCCCCACAATCCAATGCCATCCAGGATGTTTACATTAAAGAGAGTGAGACCACACTACAGGCACACTCAGTCCATGCACCACTACCCCTGGGCAAAAGGCCACACCAGCAGCCCCAAAAAAACTTTAAAAACCACAAAAAACAGCACAATCCCAGCCCATCCATGGCCTCAATGATGTTTAAATTCAAGAAGACACCCCACAGAAAGACTAGGCCCATGCAACACTCACCACCCCTGGGCAAAGGGCCCCACCAGCAGCCCCAAAAAAACGACCAAAAAACAATAAAATCAGCACAATCCCAGCCCATCCATGGCCTCAATGGTGTTGAAATTCAAGAAGACACCCTACAGAAAGACTAGGCCCATGCAACACTCACTACCCCTGGGCATAATGGATGAAAAGTAGGCAAAATAAGTGCAGGCCTCAGACACTGCCTCTCTTCAAAATGGCCCCTTACACCCCAAGCCAGTCCACATCAACAGTACACCCCAAAAAAACAGAAAAACACCCACAAATCCCCACAATTCAATGCCATCCAGGATTTTTACATTAAAGAGAGTGAGACCACACTACAGGCACACTCAGTCCATGCACCACTACCCCTGGGCAAAAGGCCACACCAGCAGCCCCAAAAAAACGACAAAAAACACAAAAAACAGACAAAATCCCAGCCCATCCATGGCCTCAATGGTGTTTAAATTCAAGAGGACACCCCACAGAAAGACTAGGCCCATGCAACACTCACCACCCCTGGGCAAAGGGCCCCACCAGCAGCCCCAAGAAAATGACAAAAAACAAGAAAATCAGCACAATCCCAGCCCATCCATGGCCTCAATGGTGTTTAAATTCAAGAAGACACCCCACAGAAAGACTAGGCCCATGCAACACTCACTACCCCTGGGCATAATGGATGAAAAGTAGGCAAAATAAGTGCAGGCCTCAGACACTGCCTCTCTTCAAAATGGCCCCTTACACCCCAAGCCAGTCCACATCAACAGTACACCCCAAAAAAACAGAAAAACACCCACAAATCACCACAATCCAATGCCATCCAGGATGTTTACATTAAAGAGAGTGAGACCACACTACAGGCACACTCAGTCCATGCACCACTACCCCTGGGCAAAAGGCCACACCAGCAGCCCCAAAAAAATGACAAAAACCACAAAAAACAGCACAATCCCAGCCCATCCATGGCCTCAATGGTGTTTAAATTCAAGAGGACACCCCACAGAAAGACTAGGCCCATGCAACACTCACCACCCCTGGGCAAAGGGCCCCACCAGAAGCCCCAAAAAAATGACAAAAAACAAGAAAATCAGCACAATCCCAGCCCATCCATGGCCTCAATGGTGTTTAAATTCAAGAAGACACCCCACAGAAAGACTAGGCCCATGCAACACTCACTACCCCTGGGCATAATGGATGAAAAGTAGGCAAAATAAGTGCAGGCCTCAGACACTGCCTCTCTTCAAAATGGCCCCTTGAACCCCAAGCCAGTCCACATCAACAGTACACCCCAAAAAAACAGAAAAACACCCACAAATCACCACAATCCAATGCCATCCAGGATGTTTACATTAAAGAGAGTGAGACCACACTACAGGCACACTCAGTCCATGCACCACTACCCCTGGGCAAAAGGCCACACCAGCAGCCCCAAAAAAACGACAAAAACCACAAAAAACAGCACAATCCCAGCCCATCCATGGCCTCAATGGTGTTTAAATTCAAGAGGACACCCCACAGAAAGACTAGGCCCATGCAACACTCACCACCCCTGGGCAAAGGGCCCCACCAGCAGCCCCAAAAAAACGACAAAAAACAATAAAATCAGCACAATCCCAGCCCATCCATGGCCTCATTGGTGTTTAAATTCAAGAAGACACCCTACAGAAAGACTAGGCCCATGCAACACTCACTACCCCTGGGCATAATGGATGAAAAGTAGGCAAAATAAGTGCAGGCCTCAGACACTGCCTCTCTTCAAAATGGCCCCTTGCACCCCAAGCACATGTTGCCTATACCAGCCAGCACTCAAGATGGCCACCAGCACCACCCATATGGCCAGTCCACATCAACAGTACACCCCAAAAAAAACGAAAAACACCCACAAATCACCACAATCCAATGCCATCCAGGATGTTTACATTAAAGAGAGTGAGACCACACTACAGGCACACTCAGTCCATGCACCACTACCCCTGGGCAAAAGGCCACACCAGCAGCCCCAAAAAAACGACAAAAACCACAAAAAACAGCACAATCCCAGCCCATCCATGGCCTCAATGGTGTTTAAGTTCAAGAGGACACCCCACAGAAAGACTAGGCCCATGCAACACTCACCACCCCTGGGCAAAGGGCCCCACCAGCAGCCCCAAAAAAATGACAAAAAACAATAAAATCAGCACAATCCCAGCCCATCCATGGCCTCATTGGTGTTTAAATTCAAGAAGACACCCTACAGAAAGACTAGGCCCATGCAACACTCACTACCCCTGGGCATAATGGATGAAAAGTAGGCAAAATAAGTGCAGGCCTCAGACACTGCCTCTCTTCAAAATGGCCCCTTACACCCCAAGCCAGTCCACATCAACAGTACACCCCAAAAAAACAGAAAAACACCCACAAATCCCCACAATCCAATGCCATCCAGGATGTTTACATTAAAGAGAGTGAGACCACACTACAGGCACACTCAGTCCATGCACCACTACCCCTGGGCAAAAGGCCACACCAGCAGCCCCAAAAAAACTTTAAAAACCACAAAAAACAGCACAATCCCAGCCCATCCATGGCCTCAATGATGTTTAAATTCAAGAAGACACCCCACAGAAAGACTAGGCCCATGCAACACTCACCACCCCTGGGCAAAGGGCCCCACCAGCAGCCCCAAAAAAACGACCAAAAAACAATAAAATCAGCACAATCCCAGCCCATCCATGGCCTCAATGGTGTTGAAATTCAAGAAGACACCCTACAGAAAGACTAGGCCCATGCAACACTCACTACCCCTGGGCATAATGGATGAAAAGTAGGCAAAATAAGTGCAGGCCTCAGACACTGCCTCTCTTCAAAATGGCCCCTTACACCCCAAGCCAGTCCACATCAACAGTACACCCCAAAAAAACAGAAAAACACCCACAAATCCCCACAATTCAATGCCATCCAGGATTTTTACATTAAAGAGAGTGAGACCACACTACAGGCACACTCAGTCCATGCACCACTACCCCTGGGCAAAAGGCCACACCAGCAACCCCAAAAAAACGACAAAAAACACAAAAAACAGACAAAATCCCAGCCCATCCATGGCCTCAATGGTGTTTAAATTCAAGAGGACACCCCACAGAAAGACTAGGCCCATGCAACACTCACCACCCCTGGGCAAAGGGCCCCACCAGCAGCCCCAAGAAAATGACAAAAAACAAGAAAATCAGCACAATCCCAGCCCATCCATGGCCTCAATGGTGTTTAAATTCAAGAAGACACCCCACAGAAAGACTAGGCCCATGCAACACTCACTACCCCTGGGCATAATGGATGAAAAGTAGGCAAAATAAGTGCAGGCCTCAGACACTGCCTCTCTTCAAAATGGCCCCTTACACCCCAAGCCAGTCCACATCAACAGTACACCCCAAAAAAACAGAAAAACACCCACAAATCACCACAATCCAATGCCATCCAGGATGTTTACATTAAAGAGAGTGAGACCACACTACAGGCACACTCAGTCCATGCACCACTACCCCTGGGCAAAAGGCCACACCAGCAGCCCCAAAAAAATGACAAAAACCACAAAAAACAGCACAATCCCAGCCCATCCATGGCCTCAATGGTGTTTAAATTCAAGAGGACACCCCACAGAAAGACTAGGCCCATGCAACACTCACCACCCCTGGGCAAAGGGCCCCACCAGAAGCCCCAAAAAAATGACAAAAAACAAGAAAATCAGCACAATCCCAGCCCATCCATGGCCTCAATGGTGTTTAAATTCAAGAAGACACCCCACAGAAAGACTAGGCCCATGCAACACTCACTACCCCTGGGCATAATGGATGAAAAGTAGGCAAAATAAGTGCAGGCCTCAGACACTGCCTCTCTTCAAAATGGCCCCTTGAACCCCAAGCCAGTCCACATCAACAGTACACCCCAAAAAAACAGAAAAACACCCACAAATCACCACAATCCAATGCCATCCAGGATGTTTACATTAAAGAGAGTGAGACCACACTACAGGCACACTCAGTCCATGCACCACTACCCCTGGGCAAAAGGCCACACCAGCAGCCCCAAAAAAACTTTAAAAACCACAAAAAACAGCACAATCCCAGCCCATCCATGGCCTCAATGGTGTTTAAATTCAAGAGGACACCCCACAGAAAGACTAGGCCCATGCAACACTCACCACCCCTGGGCAAAGGGCCCCACCAGCAGCCCCAAACAAATGTCAAAAAACAAGAAAATCAGCACAATCCCAGTCCATCCATGGCCTCAATGGTGTTTAAATTCAAGAAGACACCCCACAGAAAGACTAGGCCCATGCAACACTCACTACCCCTGGGCATAATGGATGAAAAGTAGGCAAAATAAGTGCAGGCCTCAGACACTGCCTCTCTTCAAAATGGCCCCTTACACCCCAAGCCAGTCCACATCAACAGTATACCCCAAAAAAACAGAAAAACACCCACAAATCACCACAATCCAATGCCATCCAGGATGTTTACATTAAAGAGAGTGAGACCACACTACATGCACACTCAGTCCATGCACCACTACCCCTGGGCAAAAGGCCACACCAGCAGCCCCAAAAAAATGACAAAAACCACAAAAAACAGCACAATCCCAGCCCATCCATGGCCTCAATGATGTTTAAATTCAAGAGGACACCCCACAGAAAGACTAGGCCCATGCAACACTCACCACCCCTGGGCAAAGGGCCCCACCAGCAGCCCCAAAAAAACGACAGAAAACAAGAAAATCAGCACAATCCCAGCCCATCCATGGCCTCAATGGTGTTTAAATTCAAGAAGACACCCCACAGAAAGACTAGGCCCATGCAACACTCACTACCCCTGGGCATAATGGATGAAAAGTAGGCAAAATAAGTGCACGCCTCAGACACTGCCTCTCTTCAAAATGGCCCCTTGCACCCCAAGCACATGTTGCCTGTACCAGCCAGCACTCAAGATGGCCACCACCACCACCCACATGGCCAGTCCACATCAACAGGACACCCCCCAAAAAACAGAAAAACAGCCAAAAATCACCACAATCCAATGCCATCCATGATGTTTACATTAAAGAGAGTGAGACCACACCACAGGCACACTCAGTCCATGCACCACCACCCCTGGGCAAAAGGCCACACCAGCAGCCCCAAAAAAACGACAAAAAACAATAAAATAAGCACAATCCCAGCCCATCCATGGCCTCAATGATGTTTAAATTCAAGAAGACACCCCACAGAAAGACTAGGCCCATGCAACACTCACCACCCCTGGGCAAAGGGCCCCACCAGCAGCCCCAAAAAAACGACAAAAACAACAAAAATCAGCACAATCCCAGCCCATCCATGGCCTCAATGGTGTTTAAATTCAACAAAACAGTTGTATCATGCACCCATAACCAACCCTGGTCCTACTGGATACTGTGGCTACCCACAATATAATTTATTTAATGTTCTGAAAAAGTTCCAAAATTGTAGTTGCAGCAACTGTAATGCCCCAAACAAATTTACTTGTGAAAGTTGATTTCTAATCCAAAAGTGATCCAAAGAAAGTCAAAAAGGCCTCAAATCCAAATATCCAGCAGCACCCACAAAAAGTAATCCTTCCAGCTCCAGATCCAAATGAAAGTGACCAGGAGATGGACAAAGCACTGGGAGGAGCCTGCTGGACAGGAACAGGAAGTTGGAGACTGTGGGGCACTTCCTTCCCTCCCCCCCCCAAAATGGACTCCTTGCAAAAAAAAAAGGCCATGCAAATGTCAACCTGAGGAGTGATTCTGATAAAAATAATCATTTTCTGAAGGTTTATCCTGTTTGCTGGTGGATTTCTTGTGCAGAATTGCAAAATCTCTATTTCGCAAGTGCGAGATTGTTCCTTTCCGCCGCAACTACGTGTTCGCAATTGCGAACTCTCGCGAGGTGTGTTGTGCAAGGTGGCAAGCCGCGATTACGTATTCGCGGGCGCCAAACTCCCGCGGGATCACGCAGCAAGATCCAAAATGGCGCAGCACTTGCAAAATATGATCGAGAAAAACAACTCGGCAAACGCTTAATGACGGAAAGTGAACGCCGTGCACCACGCCGCGCGCCGCAACCAAGCAAAAAATCCGCCGTGAGCGGATTCACTGATTTTCGACAAATCCGCGAGAGTTCGCGGATTGCGAATTTGCCGAAAATCCGAAAAATCCGCGAGCGGAGCGGATTTTATGCCCATGCTTAGTAGTAGCATAAGCAATGGGGAGCTACTAGTAACTTAAAAAATCCTCACGTCATAAAAAATGGACTCAAATTCTTGAGTGGATAAGCTTAGGTTAGGTGTTTACGGTTATACAACACAAGGCCTGAATGATGATTCTGTTGACTGATGTTCTTTGGTTTATATCTAAAATTTGGATCACTTTTCAAGCACGATGGGTAAATGGGGCCAGTGAGGGCTATTGCTTAGAAGATCTTGCTGTGAGTTGAAGTTGATTTCACTACATCTTCCCCACAAAGTGTGTGTTCTGTTGATGGTGTAAATTAAAGCTACACATCAATAAATCATACAGCCCCGGGGAAGAGGGTAGGGGTTTGATGAATGGATGGGAAAGGGGTTTTGGGGAAAGTGTTGACAAAGCCAAACACTACACAAGGACCCCATTCAGCTGGGAGCAGCACATCATTTGCCATGAATCTGTGTGGAAGAAATTAAGGAATGAGTGTGACACAGTACAGTTAAATGCTTTGCAAACAATCCTTCTGCCCCCAAGACCTAAATTATTAGATATCTAAATGTTCTGTATTTTTGATTGCGAGTGAATGCACTTGCCTAGTTCTCCGAATTGTGTTTTTAAAAGAAAAATGATACTGTATTGCCAAATTAGGTGGTGCATCTGAATTTTCCTCAGGAATGTCCATCACTCTTTTGTGCCTGTCTAGACTGGTTTGGAAGGAAAGCAGGTGAGTTAAGCTCAGCTTTCGCCTTTCAAGATGACTCATGGACAGAGCAAAACAAACAAGAAGGAGACTTAGAGGTTCACCTTTGCCACCGGTGCAACCCAGACACACATTCACACATAGCAGCATTTCTCAAATCAACACACCTCTCTCCATTCCTCATAGCTCAGTGCTAGGTCTCAGACTTACCTTTGAAGTCAATAGCATCTTGCTTCTAGCTGTTGAGGAGGTAATCCTGCTGCTCTCGCCCTGAGTTCTTCTACCCTCCATTGTAGTCCAGACTCCGAGTAACTCTGTCTCAGACCAATCATGATCTGAGCAGGATAGACATGTAGTTCATTGCTGTTGAAGAACAAGTGGAGAAAGGGAACTGCAATATTTTGCATAGATTTTTGTTTGTTACCTAAAGAACCAGAACAAAGGAGAGGACCCTGCAATTAAATCTGGCTAAGTGTGAAATGGGTAATCACCTCCAGGGAAAAAAGTATTGCCTATCATTTTGGCCCCAATCATTGCAACACCCTACTTCACTGTCGGTCACCACATTAATCATCAATCATCAATTTTCTAGCTATTTCAATGTTGGTGACTCGCTCTTTAATCTTACAAACCTGGAGATCTCTCGAAGTATCTGTTTCTGAAAAATTGTTTAATAAAATGAATCACACTAAACAATTTGAAGAAGCTTTTGCTAAACGAGTGGGGCAAGTAAAAAAAATTCTTTGACTTGGAAGTATCTTGTTGAATGTTACATTTAAGGGATGATGAACGTAATCTTGTTTGGTTAATGATTCTAAATCGAGGTTTTTAAAAACTTTTTGGATTATGTTTAGCAAGCTGTATATTGAGATATACCAATCAATGATTTGTGTTGGACTGAATTTAAGGGAAACCACTTTCTTTCTTTTTATTTGATTTAATGTGTAAATATGAATTGTCTTTCCTGAAAGCTCTTCTCAATAAAAATCTTTTTTAAAAAAATCATCAATTGTCACTCACAATCACTCAATAATCAAATCACTTGTTGGTGCAATAGTTACCTGTTCCAATTCATGTATGGTTTTAGGTGCACCATCTCCCTTTTGATGCAAGCAAAATATTGGAATTTGGTAGTATTGTAAATCAAATGATCTTATTGCGCAGCTATCCTAGGTAATGAAAAAAGAGAAGGATCATAGGAATGGACGTTACAGGTTGATCAATTTTCTCTAACTAAGTTTGCAAAGGCAAATCACCTCCAGAGACCAAATGATTGCCCATCATTCAGGCCCCAAACACAGCATATCAACTCAAACAACTTCCAAAATCTCAGTTTAACACCCTCCCTCACTGTCTGCCGCCACATGAATCCTCAATCTTCGCTCTCACAATCACTCACTCACCGTTGCAATAGTTGTAGTCACTTCTTCAAATCCAGGAAACGGTAGGTTTGGTAGTAGATACACAATGTATCTTTGATGCAGGCAATGCATTGGAATTTGGTTTTGGCACTCTTGTAAACCAACAGTCTTTTGTGGCAGCCCTGCTAGTGCTAGGCGATGCAAAAAAGGATATGCATGCAAGAGGGGCAGGCATTGCCTCCATTGTCATGAAGGACTTGTGGAGGCTTCTTCAATGTACACTGATCCAACTGCAAACTAGCAATTTACCACTTAATGCCCCTGAACATAGGTCAACATTGCGGAACAAATGTCTGCACCTAGTAAGCTGCAGGACGGGCATTAAAGACATGTACTTTTCGGAGTTTAAAATGGTACGGAGAGTGGGGTGGGTCTGCAAGGCACCTAAGACCCTACCTGGTTATTGCGAGGTTCAAAGCTTTAAGTCTCCAGGCTTGGTGCAACTAATCCTGGATAGGGCCGGAAATGGTCATATCGCGTCGCAGGATATATATATTTCTCGCTTGGATATTTCTATCAACCCCCCCAGAGATTACTGGCAACTGAGGGGGGACAAACATTCCCAGGGATTAAGCAGGTAGAGATGTGATTCCACTTGAAGCTCCCTGGAAATCAAGGTGGGGGCTAATACGCCCATGGGTCAGGCAGTGTAGCAATCCAGTTCCACTTAGCAACCACTACAAAACATTTAACTCGTTTGAAGGAGTAGACTGATTGGATAACTGTATGACTCACTCAGAAGACTCCTCTCTAAAGCTTGAGATTAATCCAAAGACGCTACGTTAGTACAGACCCTATAAAGATTATTCTACCCCTGATAAGCTTCATTTAGCCAAAGGTACCCAATTAGTCACACAAGACTCATTAGTGCAAAGAGTAGTTCCTGGAAGTCATAGTAGCCCGCCATTATGTGAATCTCAGGAGGTGTTCAAGTCCTCAATCACCGGAGTCACAGGAGTGATGAAGTAACCTGTAACTTTGCCTAGTGGAATATCGCAGGTTTACGCTCTAAGATAAGCAACTCCATTTGGTGTGATTTTATAGAACCCTGTGATGTGGTATACCTCAGGGAATCTGTTTGAAAGAGGCAGACCACATTTATGGCCTCAAAACATTCCGTACACCGGCAGTGGAGGGCATAAGTAGAAGGGCAAAGAGAGGACTTTGTACCTACATTTCAAGCAAGCTAAATGTAAAAAATATAGAGAACTATCTGGAGGATACCTACAATCAGATAATTGTAATGCACCTTGATAGAATGCAACGTATGCTAATGGTTAATTTTTACAATATTCACACTGGAAAACTGGGTCTGGTATTGACAAAATTGATTAAGGACGTGAAGACTTTATGTGGCAAAACCTTAAAAGATACAATGGTTATTGTGGGAGTGGATTTTAATTGTTTTTTGATGCCCGAATCAGGATGGAAAGCAGTGTCTTTTTTATATGAAGAGGGGACCAGTAATACCCATTTTTGTCATTCTGTGTTGGGGGACTTTTATAATGAAAAGGTATTCAGTCTTGATTTAGGTTTCGCGAATGAGACTTGTGATCGACTAGCTCCTATTGGCTATACCTTCAATGGAAGAGGTGTACATAGTACTATTGACTATATATTTTTGACAAATAGTCACTCCTATAAACTTCGCTCTTTTGTTGTCGGAGATAATTCACTAACTGACCATTTTCTATTATGCTTCACTATATATGTGCCGTTAAACAAGTTTGTGAGGTTTGATAACATCGCCCAGGCCATACCTAATATGACTGAAACTCTTCCACTGGCCTATGACACAAGTCTACCCAGCCCCTCTACCCTACCACCAATGCATGCCAATAGAACCAATACCAAACCACTCTCCCCCTGCCCTCAAGCACCCTCCTCTTATATTGATATTGAAACTCTGCACTACAGAGCAACCAAATTATCACAGAACATCCATAACTCCATTCTGGATCTAAAGAACCTCCTTCACCTTACTGAACTCTCCTTCTCTAAGTTCAAGCCTCAATGAAACCCCACCCCCTCCCTATCACAGAGTCCACCAATCACCCACTACGGCTATCCTTGAGACACCTTTGCCCTCGCAAGCAACCATGACACCTCTCAGAGCTCTCCTCCTCTCCTACATATCTACCCTTGACACCCCTAGTCCGCTAGACCTTACTGACGAGGAAATTCTAGCCATCCTCCTTTCCTACTATTCTGCCCCAGTAAACCATAGTCCACTAGACGTGAATGTCAAACATGTCATCTGCACAGTCCCAATCAACCCCAACAGATCAGCTACCCTCCGCAACAGAAGTGTGTTCGATAGCAGCCTAGCGCTAGTACACCTGTCCGCCCCATCATACTACTCTCTCACCAACCCCCCTTTATCTGGCCTTGTAATTAATTTCCGCTCAGCAGTTAAGCATGCCGCCGATTTTGCAGACCTCACACTGAGCCAAAACTTTGATTTAACAATCCTGGCTCAACGAATAATCATCTCCATGCCTAAACCTCCTAGTCTCCCACAACTACAACATAGCAAGGCTGGACAGGCAATTTGTCCAAAAAGGGAGAGCATTGCCTGCATTTACCACTCTAACCTCCTCATCACGGAACTCCTGACAGACACCACATACTTCTGTGAATACCTTAGACTTTACATATGCAGCAACACCCAACTGTGCAGTACGCTCATCTTTTACCACCCCCAGGCACGAATGACACCTTCACTGACCATCTCATGGAAATCATCACAGCCAAGGCTTCCTCCAACTCTAAAGACATTTTCTTTGGTGACTTCAACCTGCACTGTAACGACCCCAACGATCCTCAAGTCAACGCAATCAAAGATCTCCTGGCCGACCAAGCCCTAACCCAAGCCTGCGCACTAAGGAACCAATAGTTAAGCTTATTGCTATAGACCCTTGTGACTGGTAGGACCACCACTCTATCACTTTCCTATTACCTGGCACCCACAAGACAAGGGCACTACAACAGGTGATTCCTAAAGGCTGGGTTAGAGACACCAAGAACATTGATCCCAGGGAACTGACATCTCGCTGCAAGTCTGACCCCCCTGCATATCACAATGATCAGTGACCTCAATGATCATTATTCTGCGACTATTACTAACATCCTTGATTACCTTGCGCCGCTAAAAATAAAAAGTACCGAAACCAAAGACAGAAACCCCTGGTTCAATGAGTCCCTCAACAGTGCGAGTAAATCCCTCTGGCAGTCAGAAAGAATCTGGAGACATCACCCCTCTGCCGCACATTTAAAACTGCTCTGTCAGGCCAGAAATGCCTACAACAGGAACATCCTCAACTCAAAAATTTGATCTTCGGAGCTAAAGAACGCCAAGAACAGACCCCAAAAACTCTTCAAATTGGTCAAACACCAATCCAACAAACTAGCCAAAACATTGATGGAAACCCCCAAGTCAAATATCCACTGAGGAATTCTCCTCCTTTTTCTCGGACCAAATCACAGCCTTAGGAAACAAACTTAAATGCACAACTTACTCTCAACCCCTTCCGGATCTGCCTCCCTCCGAGCTGCCTCCAAAGGCTTCACCCAAAAACCAAGCACACTGGACCAACTTCAAAATCTATGATGAACACTCCGTCTCGAAAATCCTATCCACCGTAAACCCGATCAACCACTTTAATGACCCTCTCTCCTCTAACTGCCTAGCTGCCGCCGCCCAATCCATTATTCCTAGCTGGACTGCAATAATTAACGCCTCCCTTCTTCAGGGATAAATACCCGACTCTCTGAAAGCCGGCCAAATTCTACCCATCTTAAAAAAGCTGGCGCTTGACCATGCCGACCCTGATAACTTTAGACCTATCTCTAACATCCCACTCTCAGCTAAAGTTCTGGCTGAGCCAACACATGACCAACTTCCACCTACTAGATGACTTCCAATCTGGTTTCAGGCCTGGGCACAGCACGGAAACCACCATTCTCCACATCGTGGATGATGCCCTCCATGCCCTTGACCAAGGCAAAACATGTCTCCTAGGGGCATATTACCAACGTTAAGCGATATTTATCGCTAACGATGCTTAGCAACGAATTTTTTAACGCTAAGCATCGCCAGAAATTATCGCAGATAAACCTTGCTATTATCAAGGTTTATCGCAAATGCGATAAAAAACGGCCGCAATGCATGAATATCGCTGAAAAGTCAGCGATATTCATGCATTACCGAGCTAATGCTCTTAGCCATGTTATCCACCTCCCATTGGATAACATGGCTAAGAACTGCTCAGGGCAGGTGTTAGCTTTTGGAGATATTCGCGCTTAGCGCGAATATCTCCAAAAGTTGGTAATAGGAGATTGCGATGTTAGCGACTGTTTCCATCTTGTTTCCAACATCTTGGCACGCCCACTTTGCATGTCATTAGTGATAAATATCACTGACATGCAAAGTGGGGCCCAAGATCATCGCTATCTCCTACTAGCTGTCACTAACTGGTGTTAGCGACAGCTAGGTAATAGGGAGATAATTTTATCTCCGCTTTCTTGGCTTTTAGATAAACCCCCTTGATAATATGCCCCCCAGTCCTCCCAGATCTATCCTCGGCCTTCGAGATGGTCAACCATGAAATACTACTCGAACGCCTCAAACTCAGGATGGGAATGGATGGCTCTGTTTTTGAATGGTTTAGGTCCTTCCTCCATAACCGGTCTCAGATATTCCTGATTAATGGTAACCTGTCTGCTCCCTCTCCGGTCACGGTTGGAGTCTCCCCAAGATCAACCCTGTCCCCCACCCTCTTCAACCTTTACCTTGAATCACTTGCCGAAGTACTAGACACCCTAGATATCTCCTACCACTTGTATGCTGATGACACCCAGGTCTACATTTAAATCTCCTCTCTCTCGAGGAGTTTATGTCCCTGAAAGAAGCCCAGAAATTGACTGTCCAATGGTTCTCCTCTAATCATCTCAAACTCAACGCAAAGAAGACAGAATTTCCCTACCCAAAACCAACCATGAGACTCGGGTATGGATTAAGGCCATCACAGCCTTAAACTGTCCCCGACCATCGTGGACTCGGCCAAATCCCTTGGAATTGCCCTTGACTGTAACTTGAGCATGCGGGACCACATCAACTCGATGGAAAAATCAGCCAGATTCCACCTGAGCTACCTAAGGAAAGTGAAAACTTTCCTTCATACTCCCGACCTAAGAATGGCAGTCCAGTCACTAGTCATCTCTAGACTTGAATATGGCTGCTCTACCCTCTCGGGTTTACCCAAGATCTCACTGGCACCTTTAAAAGCCTGCCTCAATGTGGCTGCCAGACTACTAACAGGCTCAAGGAAATTCAACCACATTTCACCACATCTGAAAGCTCTGAACTGACTTCATCTACAGGCCAGGATCCAACTCAAATTATGTATCACGCACAGGGCATTATATTCAAACTCCCCTGCAAATCTTGCCCAGAAACTCGTGTTATCCAGAGGAACCAGAAACTCCCAGTCCACCAGAGACCTCTTGCTCCAACATGCACATTTTCGGAAAAATAAAATGTACAATTAGACCTTCTATGGGGCCGCAACAATAATTTGGAACTCACTCCCGCCCGCCATCAGAAGAATCCTTTCTCTGGCTCGCTTACAAAAAGATGCCAAAACATTCCTAATGGGTAAATTCCTTCCCTCAATTTTGCCTTCTAATCATCCAGAGACCTTGCTCTACTTCTGTCTATTACATCCCCTTGGTGTTCCCAGACACTATCCACCCAGCTCCTCCGGGCATCCCACCATGGACCCTGGGACGTTGTTTCTCATATAATGTAAATGTAAAATGTAATCACATATCCTTTTATCTCTTATGTATCCGGCCCCCCACCCACCCCCACACCTGGGGGCATATTTACAATAAGTGGCGCATCCCTGCATATCAGCAGTTATTGTGCGCCGCAGCTCCGCCACTATGGATGCGCCGCATTTAAAATGCGGCGCACCATCGGGCAAAAACGGCACAGATGCGTCACGCATCTGTGCCGTAAAAGTGATGCATTGCTGGAGTTGCGTCACAAGCGCGACGCAGCTCCAGCAATGCTCTGGGGGGCCCTATCTTGTTAATGCTGCCTCAATCCTTACGACTGCTTCAAGCAGGCGCAGGGTTTTGACGCAGCATGGGCCCCAAAGTGACTGAGTGAAATCTTGTAGATTTCACTCAGCCACTTTTAGAAGGCGTTCCTGCGCCGGAACGCCCCCCCCCCATGCGCAGGAACGCCTCCTTCTGGTGCAGGGCTTTACAACGTGACGCACCTCCCAGATGCAACTTATTGTAAATACCTCACACCATGGCGCATCTTTTGCGCTGCCGCTGCATCACAAAAGTGACCAACGGCGGCGTAAAAGAGGCGCAAGGGGCATGTAAATCTGCCTCCTAGTCTTTTGTCCACTACTGCTGATTCATGTAAAGCGCTCTGATACCCTAACAGGTCAAATTTGCACTCTATAAAAACTCAAAATAAGTAAATAAATGACAAACCTAAAATAAAAACTACACGAGACCCCTAGAAACCTAAATGGAGTGAGGCAGGCAAGAGCTGATTATAGCTCTCAAGTAAAGAAGACGTGAATTACGTAATGATGCCTGGGAATCTTTGTATAAAGCCTCATTATTGAGAGACAGCTCGGCCTTTTGGAAAGCTGTTAACGCACCCTTCTTGAAACCTAGAGGTGGACCATCTATGGAAATCACCATAAGCGAAGACCACTGGGTGGATCCCTTTACAAAGGTATATGACCCGGGTGCTAATTTTGAAGTCAGCCCGAGAATACTTCACTGGACTTTAATATCCAATACTGTAAACTTGAGTTTACATTGGAGGAAGTTAATCAGGCCATCTCTGCAGGCAAAGCACCCAGCCCTGTCGGGGTGCCAGCTGATCTGTTTAAAGCAAATATGCCTTTGTGGTGCCCCATTGTTACCCAGGTAATTAATGCTCCTTTCTTGGATACCTGGGCTGAAGTGCTAATTATGCCTATTTTAAAAAAAGGTAATCGTCAGGCCCCGGGCTGTTTTAGGCCCATATCATTATTGGACTCTTTGGTTAAAGTTGTGGGTGAATAATTTTAGAACGTTTACAAGCTTGGGCAGAGGATAATAAAGTCCTCGCCGATATCCATTATGGCTTTAGGGAGGGTTTAGGAACAACTGAGCAGTGTTTAAATGTAGCCATCCTTATAGGGAAATATACACCGGTGAAAGGGACAGGCTGTTCTTAGCCTTTGTGGATTTCACTGTTGCATTTGATTCTGTGCAACACGAGAAGTTGTGGGAGATTCTTGAAGCAATGGGGGTGGAAGATCAACTAATACTTTTTCTCAGACACCTATATAATAATGTCCAGGATTGAGTTAGATTTAGCCTGAGTGGTGCTTGCACTGCTCCATTTCCTATAAAAAGGGGGATCAGACAAGGCTGCGTCTTGTCCCCCTTCCTTTTTGGTCTGGAAGAGCTGCTGATCAAGGATAGCTATGACTTCCCCCAGATAGATGGATGTCCCATTCCCACTCTCCTCTATGCGGATGATGCGGTTTTATTGTTCCGTACGCAAGCAGGTTTACAGAGGGTCTTATAAAATTTTCCAATTTTGTGAATGGTCTCGGTCTTAGGATTCATTTATCAAAGACATTCATTATGAGGTGTGGTCGGGGGAGTAAAAAATGTAAGGATATGTTTGTGGATGGAAAAAAGATTGAGCCCACAAAGAGATTCTCATATCTTGGGATACTCTTTGACCAATAAGATCTATAGGCTCATGCTATATCAGCAACAAAATTAGCTTTCTCAAGAACTACCACAGCCTTTGTAAATTTTCAAAGAAACTGGGTAGGACACAACCTGTGGAGCTCATTAGGATAAGTAAAGCTAAAAGCATCTCCACAGCTATGTATGGAGCTGGGGTATGGGGCTTTGCTAATACATATTCACTTCAAACAGTAGAAAACAATATTCCTGAGATACATCTTGTCTGTTCCGACTAGCACATCCTCGTTTGATTGTCATGCGAAATTGGGCCCATAGTTCATATCAGACCTCATTAAACATGACCCCATTCTTTTGTGGCACAGAGTGAAGACAAAAACAGAGACCCAATTAAACTGAGACATATTGTTGGATAGCTTGAAATTGGAAGTAGCAGTAAAGATCCCTTGGGTACGGTATGTCCGCAACTTTATGGAGGATCTTGGACCACCTGAATACTTTACCAATCAAAGTACCTTACATTTGGTCTCGAGTAAGAACGTAAAAAGAGGGTCTCCAACTTTTGGACACATGAGATTATCAGCTGAGATTTAAAAGCCTAGCGTTCAGCAGAATCAGCTGATTTTAACCACTCTTAATATCCAGCCATATTTGATAGTAGTTCCTGGGGGCTACAACCGATTTTTACTGACAAGGTTCAGACTGGGGATCTTCCACAGAATTGTTAGTCTTCCAATAATGAATGAATGAACCTGTGATTTGCAACTGTGCCCATGTGATAATCTTTCAGTTCAATCCACCATACACTTGTTCTTATTTTGTAATTTCTATAGAGAATTGAAAAAGGTGTGGATTCTTTCTGTCCAAAAATGCTTTGGGATTAGACAATGTCGGCCAGCTATCATTGCTTTACAATCTTTAGACATTGTACAAGGTACTTTGAAGATAGCAATGTTTGTAAATAATGTA
Organism: Lissotriton helveticus; assembly: GCF_964261635.1. NCBI lineage: Eukaryota > Metazoa > Chordata > Amphibia > Caudata > Salamandridae > Lissotriton > Lissotriton helveticus. The sequence goes on along the minus strand of NC_136071.1, from coordinate 1,212,207,438 downwards.
GTTTACCTCAGGTAAAGGATGGTAATACAAGTCTATAGTAAACCTGGGCTTAAAACTACGCTACGCTGACGGAGCATGCAAAGTTTGTACTAATTCGCACTTTGCAAATTGCACGTAGTACAGTACCAAAACCAAAACTGTGCTTACTCACTTAGCGTAGCATCTAAATAAACAATATTCTCAGATGCTTTGAAAAAGCAATTTTACATGCTTAACAGCATATAACCCATTCACAAAAATGAACTTTTACAGTGAAAATATTAGGTAATGAGAGAGCTGATGATTTTGGGGTCCCCCATAACCTAGGGGGAGCACCAAGCAGATACCTTGAACACAAAGAGCATAAACAAACAGCACATTTTGTTGTACTTCAGTGGTGATCCCATCATTTTAAGACCACCCCAAGCACAGTTATTGGCAAAAAAACAATCCCAACCAAAGGCCCTGCAAAGCATTATGGGACGAGATTAGCAGTGGGCAGGGAATATTATAGTATCCAATATCAAAATAATTCTACAAAGAGCTGCAGTTCACCTAGTTGTTACTAGATGTCCCTCACGAGTCAAATGCAAAGCATTGAAATTATCCTTACATCAAGCTGCAGTTCCACTGGTCGTCCCTAGATGTCCCTCATGAGTCAAATGCAAAGCATTGAAATTATTCTTACATCAAGCTGCAGTTCCAGTGGTCGTGCCTAGATGTCCCTCACGAGTCAAATGCAAATCCATTGAAACCCTTTCATTAAGCATTTGCATTTGGCTCATGAGGGACATCGAGTAACCACCAGTTGAACTGCAGCTCTTTGTAGAATTCTTTTGATATTGTATACTATGTAATATTCACTGCCCACTGCTAATCTCATCCCATAATGCTTTGCAGGGCCTTTGGTTGGGAATGTTTTTTCCCCAATAACTGTGTTTGGGTTTGTCATAAGAGGATGGGACCACAACTAAATTGTTCAATAAGATGTGCTTTTTTGTTTTCAAGGCATCTGTTTGGTACTCTCCCTAGGTTAGGGAGGATCCCAAAATCATCACATCTCCCACTGCTTGCTAATTTTTCAGTTTCACCATTGTGAAAGTACTATATGCACTTTAGCATATATAGATAGAAATACTTATTTTATTATATCTGGTCATGTACAGGAAGCTTTTTGCAGTTATTTTGCAATTTATGCACAGTACAGACAAGTACACAGTGTCTTCAGCTACTCTACGCAGACTACGTGTACTACGCAAAGTTTAAAGTACACTACGTGTAGTGCTGCGACGCAAACTACGGCCAGGCTTAGTCTTAAGGTACTATTGAATCAAAGGGCATTTTTAGACTAATGATGAAATTAAGAATTTTATGAGCCCTGCTTCTTGTTGCTATTTCTTGCAATACGGGTCCTGTTTTTAACGATTCTTTATTTTAGGAACAATTAATTGAATTAGTAATTTATATATAGGATGTTCTTTTTATCTAATTTTAAATATGTTTATGTTCTTTATATATGTGCTTTATGACTGTATCAAATAGCAATCAAATAAAGCGGTCCTTGATTTGACTTGACTGACGCCTATTTGTAGCGATAGGCCCAACCAACCATTCCTTCCAGTTGAGGCCTGATGAACTGTAAGAACCATTAGGTAATATGGCATCCAATATTTCCTCACTGTGTGATGTATCATTCTGACAGCCTCCAAAGTGTGTAAGTGAGGGAATCCAAGTTGTGTTCAAGTCCTTGATCTTTGCTAACCCAAGACAGGAATCTGTTGCACAGTGTGATTCAGGAAGAAAATCTAATGTGATATGACGCATGTTCTAAATAAGGCCTCAGTTCCCTGAACTTGCCAATATCTTTAATCCCCCAACAGATTTTGTGTCTACAGTGTACCTCCAAAGGTCAAAAACCTGTAAAGACAGCTGTGAAATAAACAAAGCAGAGTATATCAGCTTGGCTTTGTTGAGCATATTTTACTTTGCAGGTGTAGGTGCAAATCTATAGTAACATTGCAATCCAGAGCTTTAGCCAGGGAAAAACAAGGCAAATCTTTTTCAGCCAAAGGTAGAAATCACAAATTTGTTCTTTGTGGGAAACTGGCAGTGGCGGTTACTCAGGTTTACTTGGATCCAATTAGAAAGTACGAAAATTGATGAAGTAGCCAGAAGCAGTCTGATATATATTTGGCAGGTCAGCAGGCTTTGTGGAACTGCCAGATGACTCATTTCGAGACATGTTCACATAGATGTAGGTATTGGGCCGAATTGAGATCTGTGTTTCATTTATGGATTGTTCCGGTTCAATTTCAACAGGAACAAGTTCCTTTCCTTTGTTGGAAACTCCTTCACTTCAGAGAGTAGAATCTTTAAAGGTTATTATTCTTTCTATTTGAACTTCCTGTTTAGTAGCAAGAGGAAATCTTTCCTACCCAGGAGCCCACATGGCACACTATTGAGTATTGGCCACATAGTGTGGTTTGATCAGATCAATTGAAACACATCTGTTATCTTTCTTGCTGACAAGAGTTGGAAGAAGTACTGTTTTTATACCTTTGATAGCAAGGACAGGTATTTGCGCTTTATAAGATAGCCCACATTTTTTTTCTATCCGCTGTGTTTTCTCTGAACAGGTCCCCAATCATCAGAACCCTGGCAGTCTTGCAGGAACAGCTTTCACTGTTCCACTGGCAGTGAGTTTTACTTGGACGTTGCTTTGCAATACTCGGAATTCATTGAATTCCTGTAAAACAGCCAAATGATCATTAATGTCAAATTGTTTTTCATCCGCCACTGTGCTGCCACAATCGAGATTGGGTACCCACATTCGAATCCTGAACATGATTTTGTATGGAGTATGACCCCCTTGGCATGTTATTGTGTGCCCTGTGGACCCAATATAGGTGATTGAATAAACTGCCACACAAGCTTAATACCCTTGCTGTTAAGGATAGCTTTAAGTCCCAGTTTTTCCTTTCGAAAATAAATGTCCCTCAAAATGATGCAGAGAGGATTACCACAAGACAACACTCAAACTTCCCATGGCTCCTTTGTAAGCCAGAGAGCTAAACATGGGGCCACGGTCAGAAATCCTTTACAACAGTGTGGGCATCAGCCGAGAGATGGGGCCAAACCCACAGGAATCTAGAGCATGAATATGCTGCCACCAAGATATACTTGTAAGCCCCAACAGACTGTGAAGGTTCGCAATGGCCCAAATAGACACAAGCAAGAGGTCTATCGGAAATCAGTAATGGTGCTTGCGGAGTACGTGCAATGGTTGAACTCTTCATCTGCTGACAGATATTGCACTTCAGGACAAAGCCCTTGGTCTGTTTAGTAAGACCAGACCACCAGTAATGCTGCTTGAGTAGCAAATTAGTCACAGTGATACCTGTGTGTGCTGAACCCAGACCCTCATGTGCAGCTACAATTAACTATAATCTGCAATCCATTTTTGGTATTAATCTATCCCCCACTCCTGGGATTTGAGCATACAGATTGTTTTGCGCATTTAACTTGAAGGAATACTTGAGTGGAAAACCTTTTGGTAACGCTGAGCTGAGTTGTTGCGCATACCATTCACAGCTATCTTTATCTGTTCATCTATTCACGTATTAGAAAGAGTGATTGCAGCAACAGCAGAAGTTAGCACTGTTGCCTTGGTGGCTTCACCAGCTAGTGAATTCCCTTCAACGTGCACGCCAACACGCTGATGACTCAATGTGTGAATTACGTGATTCCGTGGCAAGCATTTTTTCAGCTCTGTCTCCATTTCCCACAGCATCCTGTGTTTTTTTTTTGCAAGCTCTGAAATCTCTAAACCCAGTCAGGCTCCAATATTGAAGATATTCATTGTAATACTGGATACAGTAAAAGGAATCAGACACAATGAGTGTGGGGAATTCCCAATCAATATTTTTTAGTGCCAGTATCAAGGCTTTAGTTCTGCCAGCTGTGCTGTGCTATCTCCTAGAGAGTGCATCCGTGTATTGCTAGGACAGGTCTTGACTGCATACATCCCTTCACAATTGCATATGCTGCCCTGTGTTGCTGGGCAGATCCGTCAGTGTAAATGATGTATTCATATTGTTCTAGAGGTATTATTTCATTTAGATAAGATATTCTTGTTTGTACTCCAAGAATGATTGTATTTTGAGTGTATAATCAAATTTGTAGTCTACATCTGACACAGTGAGAGAATTGACCTGTTGTATTCATTGCAGATGCTAGTATTTTTCATTTGGAATGCTTGCTTTTCTAACAGCCTCTAAGGTCAGTACTGGAGTCACAACAATTATGTGTTTCCCCTGAGCTAATGCCCTTTCTTTCACTACAGCAGTTTGTACTGCTGTCAGTATTTATTCTGTGGATGCAAAACGCATTTCAGCATTTGTGTACAAGTGAGATTTGTATGCTATGGGTACCGTTTTGCTTCATTGAAGGTAAGGTAAGTGTACCCTGATTGACCAGCGAGTATACAGATCACCAAATATGTGGTGTTTACACCTGTGTGTAAGTGTTTGGAAGCTATCATGTCAGCTTGTATGGAACTGAGAATTTCTGTGTGTTCCTGTGTCCAATGTTGAACTGAAAAATCAGGTCTGGTTAGGTCATAGAAAGGTTTAACCCTTTCTGTGTAATCTAAAATGTATGTTCTCCCAAAATTGAGGAATCCTCAAATGGAATGTAATCCTTTCAGAGTCATTGGAGGTTGGAGAATTGCACATTTCTTTCTAAAAAATTAGCTGCCAGGTTTTCCCTTCACTTAATAGCTCATATCCCAAAAATAGAACATTGAGGTGGGCCATTTTTTATTTAAAGTTAAATTTGTAGCCCATAGTAGTGAACCCCAGAATTATGTTGTTCACCCTGTTCAAATGATCCAATAACTCATCGTCCATCAGCTACATAATATCTATGTAGGACAATTCCGCCTCATCACGATTTTTAAGAAACTCTGATCATCTTGCTCAGAACAACCCCAGGCTGTTTCTATACACTTGGGGCCGTCTACAGAATTGGCGTTTAGAGCCGAGGGCTAAAAAGGCTGTCAAATATCAGATTTCATATGGCCAAGAGGGCGGTGGCACTGAACTGGGGGGAAAATTCTATTCCTACTGTTAAAAAATGGATTCACAATCTACTCCATTGCAGGGATCAGTTGGAGGCCTATGCTGAAGAAATTCCTGAGGCTTCATGGCCTAAAGGTTTTTGGGCCCCGCTCACTGTCTATTAGTTAAGCCACCCTGATCTGTTATGCTATGTTTGATTATAGGGTGCTCTGTGCTATAAATAGGACTGTCTGTTACTGCAACTATATTCATTGCCATGGTTTTGTATGTCATAATCTCTTGATTTTGAAATGCTCATGTTCTGCCAATTGAATGTGTTACTCTTATTAGCCATTCCGGGTGGGGGGGGGTGGGTATGTTGGGGTTTGGTGTACTGATTAGTACATCACTGTGCATTATAACATTTTTCTCAAAAACTTAATAAACAGATTAAACAAAATATATATCAGCTTTCAGGTGCAGTATTTTGGCAAAAGAATCCATTTGAGCTATCTAGTGTTGGTTTGTATTTCTTTAGCACAATGTTATTCATTAATGGGGTGCTGTGTGCATTTTGTACTGCAAATGCTTTTGTGCATTTATTAAAATGCCTTTAATCTAAAACTAGAAGGAATGAATGGTCAGGTTTCATTGCAGGAAAGAAAGGAGTATTCATGGAAGAGGTGCAATTTTCAATAACACCTTGGTATTCAATTTGATCTAAGATCTCCATGACTTGTTTCTTTGCATCATGTTTTATTGGACACTGCCTCAGTGGAGTAGGTATCAATTTTAATGGGATTTCATGGTGAGTTGACTCAGCATCCCACCCTACATGATTGCGGTATAATGTGGGAGCTAGCTCTAATGCCCACTCCTTTGCGTATGTATATTTAAGTGACCCTGGAACGAGGTCGGAGAAGGCTGGTAATATTACATATTCCCCTTTAGGGCAGTCCATAACAAACTCATGCGGCCAATCTTTTTTGGCCAACTGGATATCGTATCCGTAAGTCAGGCTCTATCAAAAGAAACCCTTCACTTTCCTGGGTATGTACCCTTCCATTTGGAGTGTTATTTTGTATAAACGATATGGGACACTTACCCTTGGATCAGATGTTTCCACCTTGATGTGTTCATTCAATGCTGTTGTCACCACAAATTATATCAGGTTCTAGTGAGCTATTGTTACTTCTGGTGTGCTCTCTTGAATCATCAGAGCCCATTCCCTGTTCAATAGTTGAGTCCTCAGTAGCCTGGGCATTTCTTATTTCAAGTCCAGTTAATTTCTTCTTCATAAATTGAGGTTTATTTGTGGGTTTATCTTCTTGTTTGATAATGTAATCTGAAGTGTAATGTGTCTCTCTTGGATTGACTCGCTATTCTGATCTGTGTTCTGACCATCCTTCCTATTCCGAGTTTTTTGATGGATCCTGAATGGAACGAGTAGAATGTGTATCAGTATCCTGATGCCTGTCCATTTTTTAATGTTATCACAGTTCCGAAGATTGTATTTTCTACCAGAGGGTTCCTGTTGATGAGACCCACTCCATGATTGTGATGCATTTTGCTTATTATTTTTTGATTGTGTGTTATCCCATTTCTTTTTAAAAGAATCTGGTGCTTGCTTTGAGTTATCCTTTTCAGGATTGCTCGCTATTTGCTGTTTTCCAGGTCAAGCTCCCAAGTCATCTCTATTCAGTGAAGCATAGATTATTTCGATATTCATAGGTAGATCTCTGTCCTGTTATGCAGGAGTGACATCCCTCAGGCATTGGTGTATATCAACTGCTGCTGCCTCCCCTTTTATGTTAGCGAACATAATTGTGCATACCTGGGCAAAATTGCCTATCAATGTCATCCTTAAGTCTAGGGAGCTATCCCCATTGGCAAGCAAATTGTTAGTATTCTGTGTTTTTCTTTTGGGCCTGTATGAGGAAATACAGCCATAACCTGTGCTATTTTCAGTGCTATCCAGAATGGCATTTGCTCACATCTAATGGGCATTCTTCCCATAATTGTATTCAGCATTTGTGGAGTGATTTTTGATGAAGTCCTATGCGATCGACAAGCTTGAGACCCCCTTGTAGGTTGAATTGTAACTGTTCACATCACAAACTGTGTAAGATTTCTGTACAGTTTCACCATCTCTCTGTAAATTGTGTGTAAATCTGCTGCTGGCAATGTATCCATTTCTGGATGCGATGTGTAAGCAGCTAGGACCGGCCAATGAGCTCTGTTCTTGCTGAGTGGACAGAGTCTCACATGTTCAGTTGTTTGCCGGAGGGCACCTTTAAACCGATTTTTATGCTCTTGGTAAATTAACGGGACTTCTATGTCCTCAGGTGGAGAGTATTCTTCAGGTGTCTCATCTGGAATGTAAGCATGAAAGAAATGTGTGTGTGCATCCGCAGGTGGGAATTTGATCAAAGAATAGAATGCCTTGTACGCCTCAATGATGAAGGTAACAGTCCCAACCATTGATCGGATGCCATAATCTACTAAGTTCATAGTAAGTGCATGCTGCAATTTTCTAAAATGTTAAGGGCGATTAGGGGAGGAAGTATTTAAAAAAAGAGATACGGTTTTGCAAAATGTGGGGAACTATAATCCTTCAAGCTTGAATAAACCTACAGCCAATACATCGGGTTTACCTACTCAGCTGCAGCAGATTTTCTCTTGCCATGCTAGATGTCTCAGGTTTAATGTGAGTAGGGTCTCTGAGAAAGCACAGCTGAACAACTCAGATTTAACCATTAAATAAGAACCCAACAACAGTGCCATGTTGTGTAGTTTCTAAGAAAACATAGGATCAGCGCATTTAGACAACAAAAACTAAGGGATTGGTGTCCGAACTAATTGTACACCCCCCAAAAAGATATGTTAGGCTTTTGACCAGCTAGCTCACATTGCCACTATAACTCCCCTAACTTTAACAAGAAGCAAATAGTTTCTGGAAACTATCGAACATGACAACCCTTAATGCTTCAGGGATGATAGAAACAGTACAGTACATTTTGCTCAGTCTCTCTGAATCATAGAGATATACAGAATAAATGCTGGGGACATTTTCAATAAGCATTTATTGAGCCAACGTCATTTTAGTGTAAAATATATGCATTGCAATAATCAATAGACAGAAACTAACATATGAGAACACAAGCACCTACAGAGTAAATAGAAGGTAGAACCTTACCATGGTGCTAAAACAGTGAATATATATATAGGCATATATAAACATGACAATAATCAAGCATACTCCTATTACGCTGACCCTATCAGTAGTGAGACTACCATGCTTGCAAAAAATAGAGACAACCGTCCAGACAGGACAAAATCTCTGTCAAAGGAGGAAACTCTGGCACTAATCCGAACCTATGAACCACTGAACCACATGGAAGAGGAAAGAATTGAAACAGTACCACTCGACTACAACAGAACATCGAGAAAGAAGGATAGAGCATCTAACCCTCACAATTTACAACACATACAGCTAACAACAACTGAATCCGAAAATATGGACCTTAGTAACAAAGAAAATCCTCTGACATGTCTTCTACTCAATTGTCGGTCGGCAACCAAACATGCATCGGACTTAGCGGACCTCATCATTAACAAGGACATTGCTCTGGCAGTCCTCACAGAAACATGGCTTACGGAATCTTCATCCCCAACCTTGGACCTCTTAGTACCACCTCAGTATAACATCTTGAGACTGGATAGACCAAAAAAGGTAGGGGGAGGTATAGCTTGCATTTATCGATCAGATATTGAGGTCAATCAAATTCAAGCAGACCCTCTAGAAGCAAGCGAATACCTGGGTCTTAATATAAAATATACTAACAATCAAAGATGCAACATGCATACGTTTTACCACCCACCAGGGGATAACGCAAAGTTCACAGAGGAGTTAATGGAGATCATAACGGCCAACTCTAACAGCAAAACCAAAAACTTATTTCTAGGCGATTTCAACTTACACTGGGAGGACGACAATGATAAACTGGTCAACACGCTTAAAGATTTCCTCGTCGAACTAAACCTCACCCAAATGTGCACACAACCCACACACACCAAAGGAGCGACATTAGACTGGGTTATCTCAAGGAACAAAGATACAACTATCCTCTCCATAACCCCATGCAACTGGTCTGACCATCATGCTATAATATTCGGGATACCCATAGTGGATAAAGGCAGGACCAGACAACCCTTCCAGTCCAAAAAATGGATGCGGGACACAAAAAAAGCAAATATGGAGCTATTGGTTGAAAGCTGTGAAAGGGACCTAAAGCCACCGAACAACATGAATAATGTCAATGAGCTGACCGATCATTACATAACTGCGGTGGAAAATATCGTCAATCACACCATGCCATTAAAACTGAAAAGAGTCACGGAGTAGACAAAAAATCCATGGTTTAATGAGACACTAAATGAAGAAAGGCGCAAACTGAGGATGGCCGAAAGAAAATGGAGACAACACCCTTCATCCCCTGAGCTGAAAGCCCTCAGAATAATCAGAAGCCAATATAACAAAAAGATCATCAACTCAAAAAAGGAGTTCATAAGATCTGAACTAGACAATGCCAAAAACAGACCACGAAAACTCTTTGAAATACTAAGGCAACAATCGAACAAATTAGCCAAAACCGGTCAAGAGAACACAAAAACATCCCTAAACTGCGATGACTTTTCCACATTTTTCACAGAGAAGGCTAAATCGCTAGAAGCAGACCTCAAAAACGCCGTGGCGAACCTTCCCATCGAACGACTGCATTCGAACGATACCTTCTCTTCAACGGAGTGTACTAATGCAAAAAACAAGGCAAGCTGGGATACATTCGAACTGTACGACCAGCACATGATCGCCAAGACGCTCTCAGAAATCAAACCAAACAATCACTATCAAGACCCACTGCCGGCAAAGTGCTTAAGAGAAATCAACCACGTTTTAGTTCCAATATGGACCGAAATAATAAATGCTTCTCTATCACAAGGGATCCTCCCTGACTGCCTAAAAACAGGTCAAGTCGCACCCATAATCAAAAAACCCTCAGCGGACACCTCAGATCCAAACAACTTTCGCCCAGTGACCAATATCCCTGTACTAGCCAAGTTAATTGAGAAATGCGTCCAGAACCAACTCAGCCAACACATCACCAAGTTCTCCTTGCTTGACGAATGCCAGTCAGGATTCAGAACAGGTCAAAGCACGGAAACAGCGATTCTCCATATTGTTGATGATACCATACAAGCACTTGACCAAAATCAAGCATGCCTACTGATTCTCCTTGACCTGTCGTCGGCGTTTGACACGGTAAACCACGAAGCACTACTGACCAGGCTGCAGGACAGGATGGGATTGTCGGGAATTGTACTGAAGTGGTTCAACTCCTTTTTACAAAACAGAACACAGCGATTCCGGGTCAACGAATCTATCTCATCTCCATGCCCTATCTCAATAGGAGTCCCTCAAGGATCGACGTTATCCCCAGATCTGTTTAACCTATACGTCGAACCACTTACAGAAATTCTCCAAAAATCACAGATATCATATCACATGTATGCGGATGACACGCAGATATACATAAAGATTGCATCCCTAAAAGACATTGAACTAATGAACGAGACATTAAAAATGGCACTACAATGGCTAACTAATAATCATCTGAAACTAAATGCTCACAAAACAGAGTTCCTACTAATCTCACCACCAAGGAGCCAGGCGGAAATAAAGGAATGGACGAAACTCGTGACTGCGCTCAACTGCACCCCAACCCTAGTCAACTCAGCTAAATCGCTTGGAATCACTCTAGACGAGAATCTGGACATGAAAGCCCACATTAACTCAATGGCTAAAAATGCCCGCTTCCACCTGAACTACTTAAGAAAACTGAAACCATTCATCTCAGAGCCGGATCTCAAACTGGCAATCCAATCCTTGGTTATCTCTAGGATTGAATATGGCTGCACCACCTTAGCTGGCCTACCTAAAACGTCCACAGCCCCACTAAAAGCCTGCCTCAACGCCGCGGCAAGACTTATCACCGGATCTAGGAAATATGATCATATATCCCCACACTTGAAAGCTTTAAACTGGCTACCTTACGAAGCCAGAATCCACATGAAGATAGCATGTATCACGCATAAAGCGCTCCACTACAACACCCCAGGATACCTAGCCAAGAAAATTCAGCTGTCTGGAGGTAACCGACCAGCTAGAAGCGCTGAGGAGTTGCTATTACGACCAGCCATCTTCAGAAAGAAAAAAACCTATGACAGAGCATTCTCAGGAGCTGCCCCCAGAATCTGGAACTCACTCCCTCCAACCATTAGGAAGATCAAAAATGTGGCAACATTCAAGCGGGAAGTGAAGAGCCTTCTGATGAACAAATACAATAAATAGAGAAGAACATTGATCACTGCCCTGAACTATTGCTGCTTTATTTCAGAACATTTATGACATCAGGAAGGCGAAGAATAATCAGTATTATAAAGACTGCTAATTCTATGATATGAAACGGTCCATAAATTTATCTCCAAACGTTATCTTTAAATGACCTTATAACCGCATCCCTCAGGGACTTATAACTATCTACCTCACCTATGTGTATATATTTTGCTTTTGATATAATTGGAGCTGCAACTCACTTTTAACAACAATGGAACATGTGTCAAGAATGATTACATTTCATCTACCTCATATCTGTGATTCTTATAACTGTTAATATATATGTTATGCTTTCACCTACTCTATGTTAAGCGCTCTGATACCCACGGGTCTTGTTCGCGCTATACAAAACTCTATAATAAATAAATAAATAATAATAAATAAATCTAAGTGTACTTAGCATGTATGTGGGTGTAAAGCGAATAATCCCCTACAAAAGAGGCAACCCCATTACCTGATGGTCTTGAGTTAGAAATCCTGCAAGGGATGTCAGACCACTGAGTGCTGAGGCTTTGGCGTGCAGGGACATCAGTGTCTTATGTCAGCGTGGAAGCTTCTCCTCTGGTTACCCAGTGAAGATGTGGTTCTTTTATACCCAAAAAGTACCCTCTTGGGTTCTACCTAGATATTTAATGGTTGCAATTATATACAAACCTTTTGGCCAAGCGATGACTTTTGTATAGAGTTATTAATCAGAATATGTTAATCCTGCTGTGTACGTCCTGGGCAGGGGATTAGGATATGAAAATAAAAATCCTCATGCATAATAAATTAGGCTTCTTTTCAAAGAAACACACACAATATTTACACAGCACATAACTGGGTAAACGGTTAGCTGTAGAACCGTTATGCTGAGCAAGGTATGTTCTCTACTTAGGCCTAATTTGGGGAACATAACAATAGATGTTTGATGGGAAAGAATTAAGAAGTTCCATGGAGGCACTGGCATACTCAGTCCAGGAAGCTTAGTTCATCCTCAAACTGAAGTGGTTCACCTATAAGTTGATCAGCTAACACACATGATTCTGGCCAATCATCTTCCTCCTTCAGGAATGGTGTAATTGTGCAATAAGAAATGGTGGTTTATTTTGATCATATTTAATCTTTCTATATTTATTAGGTGAGAGACTGGTCCTTCTCACTGTAATAACCTGCCCAGCTGCACTGAACTCTTACTCAGCAGACACGCTGGCTACAGGACATGCCAGATCATTTATTGCCAGCCTGCTGAGATGTGAACATTGACACATCTTATTATATCATTAAGTCCTTGAACATCATGTGAATGGTCATTTGTGCTGCCAGTTACTGAAACCTTTTTGGCATTGCCTCTGCACTTTACTTAAGCCCTACCGATTGAAACAATACAATAGAGAGGTTAGGTCCGGAACATCTGTTGCAGTTGTTGCCGGTATTCTGGTTGATTGTGTTGTTAGCTGCTCTCAGACAAGACTGCCCTCTCTGGAAGTTGAAGGTGGCATCAAAGAACTGTGGGGTGGCACTCGAAGTTCCAGCGTTCTTCATCCAGGTCTCTGGCTTGCTCAACAATCCACGTATTGTATTGGGAAACATCCTTCTCAGAAAAAGGAATGAAAGTGGGCAGATTTTTTTTGTACCATGGATCAAGTAGTATGGCACAGATGTACTCTTTGGATGAGATGATGTTCTGTTGCAGCATTGCATTACAAGCCAAGCAAAGAATTAGGCTCTCAACCAATGCATGCGCTTCTGTTTTTTTGTGCACACCTGTGGGGGCAAACATTTCAGATACCTTCTTTACCTGGTCCTGCAGCAGATACAACAAAGGGATAGTTTTCCCTTTGCCCTGTCCCTCTTGCTAACCTCCCACTTGAAAACCTCCAACAAGAGTAGCATATCTGTCTGGCATTTGAGTATGCCCCATTTTTCCACATCCATGGTCCTAGCTTTCTCAACTGCATCTCCTCCTCTTTGAATGACTTAGTCATTGATCTGTTTATACTACTCAAACAGTCATTGCAACATGTAATAGATCTAGTTTCAACCTGTTGGCACCTCCCACTTCAGGCCTTTAACTGGTGCACTATTAGCACACTGAAATGTAAATGTAAATGTATGTATACTTGTAAAGCGCACTATCACCTTTCAGGCATACTGGCGCTGTATACCGCTGTGGAACCCTTCCTGGCTTTCCCTGTGAGATGCCCCCTACTGGGCACCCCCAAGGTGAAGCCAGGCATCCTAGCACTTTCGAGGCCGTTGTGGAGATTAAGCAAGCTATTGCCCAGAGTTGCAGAGTGGAACCCATGATTGGAGTAGGCACCGAGGCGCAAATTATCGAGTCCGTGGAAATTGAGCCCAAGACCCTGCCGTGTCGGGAATTGACCCCTGGTCCCGGGCCAGACCTCTGCCTTAGGGTCTACCGCTCTAATCGGTGAGCCACACTTGAATAATGTTGAATAATCTGCAACTCCTTCTGGGCTTTAAAAGAATCGCTTAAATGATTGTAGATTCATCTGCAGGTTGTCAGTATGATGCTGACTATATCTTTTTTTAGTATTGCACCATCAGGTTAATGCAATGGGACAAACACAGGACCCTGAAATAGACACCATCTGCCATGGTCTTGACTATGTTGCTGCCATTGTCCTTGGCAACAAATCCAATTCCAAGATCTCTGGGTCTCAGCCATTCATAAACCATGCTGTTAAAGTCATCTAAGTTGTTTAAAGCTGTATGTGATTCCTACATGGCAAACAGGGCCACTGTAACACTCTTAACAACTTCTTCAGGTCCAAGAACTGTGGATATCTTTTGCTCTACTTAACATAACATAACATAACATAACATAACATGAGTATTTGTAAAGCGCACGTTCACCACTACGGGCATCTTGGCGCTGAAACAACAGATGTTTGTTGTTACCCAACTCAATGGTACTCATTTTATCGACCCCAAATGGATGAAAGGCTGAGTGGACCCGCCGGGATTTGAACCTGTGACCATGAGGTCGAACACAGGCCCCTGCAGTAGACACATTAGTCCACTGAGCCACCAGACCCGACAAAAGAGATCCAGTGTGCATTGATACACATGTAATTAATCACCTGACAACTGGTCCACATGTCTGTCATCAGGTTGATAATGTGAACAACAATTTGCTGCAAAGCTTGTTAAACCAACAGCAGCACATCGTCATGCCGCACTGGAGCAGCAACTCTGGTAAAATAGGACCATCTTGGAACTTTCCATTTTGGTCAGATGGCTGCTACAAATTCTAAGAATCCCACTTGCTAGGTGGTGCATGAGCAAGATGGCCGCACATCAGTGAGGCTCTAGCTGCTCGGCACAGTTATCTAGAAATTTCCAGCACATAAACTAATATCAGGTAGTAAAGGAAACAGTAGCTGGGAGATCTGGAGGCTCGCCATTCTTTGGGTCTTTCAGCTGCAAATGTGAGTGCCGGAAAGCGCTGGAAAATCGACTTACTTCAAAGTAAGAATCCTCGCTGAAGTGCAGTCAGTCGTCAATGCTGGGACAGCCGTCATGCAACACTGCAGTGCCTGCGCTCGAACAAGGCCTCACATCACAGGCATCAGTGGATGTGGTGCATTGGTGTGATCAGAAACTAGAGATCTACTTCGCCCTTTCAGTGAGTCGACCCGACAAGATGAAGGGATGAACGGCAAACCCCCCTTCCCTCTCCGAGTACTTAAGCTGATGCAGAGGCCTTACAAACAGGAACAAGTAAGGTGGGTAAGCCTTGTTTTGAATTTGCACCCTGTTGTATAATGGTGCCTTGCAACAAACCTGACCCAACCTCCCCTTCTTTACCCCTTAGGTGACTTAGCCACTGTCTCTCAGGTTGCCCTTCCACACCCACCCCAGTCCTGAAGAAGACCCGCAAGGCTGAGGCCATCAATTTCCCTTGAGCCCTAAGTCGGGTCAAAATGGTGATGCCCCTGTATAGGCCTAGACTGACTTTTTTGTGTGACACTTACTGTGCAAATATGGAATTCTTTTCTGTACCTGTGTAAATCATAATAATGATATCTATTATAAATGTGGCTAGGCTGTATATGACGGTGATTAATAACTGTACGTACTGCATATAAAGAATATTAAGTTCCTTCTTCCTTCTATGACACCGAATCTCTCTCCTTTTCACTGACCAACACCGAGCACTTTTCTCATACGCACGTTCCCCTTTGGAGAAACCTCCCCCCTCTTTTATTGAATTGGATTTGATCTTTCACCAGAAACTAAGTGCATTAAATCGCGTGGTGAATTCAGGTTTTGGTTTGTTGTTCTTTTTTAATTTGATGTATAAATATTTACCTCGGGTTTATGAGCTTTTCTTAATATATTCTTTATAACTCTGATGTACATTAACGAATTGCACCAATTAGGTTATCTGATTCATTGCTCCTATAAATCAGGTTCTAGGACCACTGTCTTTTGTACCACATATAGCAGTGGAGCAGGGGTTCACACATCCGATCCCTCTGGTAGGGGTTATAACTACTACTCCCAAACCTCCTGAGAAAGACCCCACAACAGTAACATGTGTTGTCGTTGCATAGCTGCGCATAGCTAAAATGCAAAAAGTTTCAATGATATACTCACCGTCAATGCCGCTCCATTATTATCCGCATGTACAGGTGCTTCTAGAAAGCAGCTTCAAGCAGTTACTGTGAAATACAAACATAAAGAGATGGGGGGAACTGTACACAGATGGGAATTTTCGTACCCCGGAACAATGTTTTAACAGCTCAGACCCCACATCCATGGATATATTCCTATAAGTGAGAGTGAAGCACAGCATTAGAGCAATTTGCCTTTCTTTCATCTAGAACCTGCAGTTTTATCCCCGCTGCACTTACTACTGCAATCTGAGGCACCCACACACGTAGTCTCCTTATTATTTCATAATATTCAAACTACCCACATGCCAAGTCAGTGTGCTGCACATAGACAATGGGACAAAGAAATAGGATTTGAGATGACAGATAAGCAGTAGGAATATTGCTGAACAGAAACGGGACAGATATCTGCAAGTAGGCACTTACATATGGTTCACTATAAGTTTCTTCATTGAACTTATTACACGCCAGTCAAAATGCACAAATTCCAAGCTCGAAATAATGACCGATGCGACGGGGCTGAAGGGGCGGACATTTTATACCTCGCCTTGGGCTGTAATAGAATAAATCAATATTGGCGACATGTTTTCACAGCACTGGCACAGATGACAACAACGCCACTAGCAGCATCCCCACTATTAGCCCTACTGGGATAAACTGAACAGATATATGTGGGGTATATGGAGTACGTCGCGTTTGGGTTCCTACTAGCTATGCGTAGAGTAGCCTGCAGATGGGGACGGGAAAGGGCCAAGTTCAAGGAATGGCTCCGAGATATTATATTCTGTCAGGAACAAACACTGACTGTTTCCACCTACATCCTGACCAAAAGATATATGAGACCTGTTGAAAACGTATTTGATATTCCATTCACTAGAAGTGACTAATGACCTGTTGCGTTGAATGGAAATATTATGTTAGGATCACAGCTCTAAGCTGTGGAATTCGAGACATACCATCTGCTTTAAAACTAAGGAGATGTTCAGGACAAGGGCACTACAGTTAGGCACCCAGGAATGTACTCCAGAATTGACAGGTAGATGTGATAAGGGGACGAAGATGCTGTTTACTTACTTTAACTTGAAGAGTATGCCTGTAAAAGGAACCAAGCATGCAGACTCTGTATAATTGCTGTTTATAAAGCAAGACTGATGTATGTATTATATATGTGACTATTTTGCTGCTCCTGTATTAATGTTAAAGTGCTTGCTAAATACCAAATAAACAGACATAAACAAAAGAATCCCACTCCTTCCACACAAGAAAAAAGGAAGAGGTCCAGCACTAACAGTTTTTCCAGCTCCCCATTATGAAAATGTGTGGTTGGGTCATTGCACTCGTAAGGACCCCAGCTTAAACATGACCATAATAGTTGCCCAGATTTTCTTCTTTCCTGGGGCCACTGACAGAGGCATGTTCCGGGAAGTAGATGGTGGTGGTAGACTCAAGTGCGTCACCGTATGCCGTGGTTTCTCCATCTCACTCTGAGTCTTGTGCCATTGTGAAGTTGCTGAAGTGGCCATTTCTGCTGGCTCACTGTGCGGGCAGGGCTGCTTCGTGTGAGGATGTCACGCTCGTCTTCCTCATTATCACCCTACCCCATGATTGGACTTGTAGCTGATCTTCTCCAGCTCTCCTCACTACCATGACCACATTCAGCAATTTTTTAAGATGCTCCTCCCACTTGATTTTGTGGTGTTTTTTCATATGGGTCGCGGTTTCCAGCACCATAATGTGATACTGGCTTACCTCAGTAAACATTTGTGTGGCAAATGGTGCATACGGCAATGTACTCCCCCCCCCCTCTTTGCTATCTGTAAAAAAGACCCAAATCAAGGAGATTTGAAATCTCAAATACAAATTTCTTAAATTTAATGAACTCTGAAGGTAACATTTGACACACCTGAGGCGGAAAATGTGTATATGTTGTGGTTTTGGCAGTGTCCCCCCCAAGATCTGATCAGACAGACAATTACTTTGTAAGAGTGTGGACTGGTTGTCCAAACGTAAACAATTTAGGCCATCACTGATTGAGAACATCATCATAGTACGGAGAGTGGGTTGGCTGGGCATATCCCCAAAATCCATCAAGGGGGACTGTATAGTTATCAATTTTCGCAGGTCTTCTGTGGCAAAGCTATATTATAACCACAGCTGGAACGGGCTGATCTCACTACCAGCATTTGGGCTTTACCATTGGGCTACTTTTATAAACCCACACTAGAGGCATCCTGCCCTAATACGCCCTATCCCATCTCAACTCTCAACAGATTTACACCCTTATCAGATTTGGATTGTCAGGATTGACTGTCTCCCCCACCGACAACTCAAATATTAATTGAAGTAGCGGAACTAGTATCCCCTGGGACTTGGTCCCAGCCCAGCAAACTCGACATTCCGACCACAAGGAATGTAGACTTGTCACTTAAAATACTGAGTTGGAATGTTGTGGGTTTAGCATCTAAATTAAACTTACCAGATTGGCAGGAATTAATCAACAGTCAAGGTACTGTGATGCTCCAAGAGACTTGGGCAACCCGGGAGCTGTTTATGGAGGGGTTTGAATGCTTTAATTTTCTATCCCCTATCACTGAATCAGGCAGACCTGCTGGCGGCCTTTCGACATGGATTAATATCAGGGCAGGTGGGCGTGCTAGAGCTCTTCGTACTAACAGTGATAAGTTCAAGCTACCATTTACACACGGGGGCCCCACTGTATCTGATGAATTTTTATAATGATGATTTTAAATCTGTCCCTAATATGAACTTTATAGAACTGTTTAAATTTATCTCAATTTTACAAATTGCTATTTGCGATATGAAAACCAAGGGCATATGTTTAGCTGGTGATTTTAATGTTAAAATTTCAAAGGGCATCTACTCAGCCATCCAATCTACTAACATGGGTCTGTTGAGTCAGAGAGGAGACCAGCTAGTGTACCTTATAAGCTCTAATAATTTTTTTAACGCCATGGAGATCGCAACAGTGCCCTCTAGGCATGGTTGTATCAAACCCACCTATAGAGGAAGGGGCTCAGCCTCCACTATTATTTTTTCATAACTACTTGTTTAGAAAATTATGTGAAAAAGGCAGAGGTAACCCCCACAGTTCAGGGGGATCATAATCCGATAAACATGACCCTGAGCTTTACACACAGACCAATTTATGACCATGCACATGGTGCTAGTGATTTAACACCCACTACTGATATGGCGTGGTATAGATAATAGAGTAGTATTTGAAAGGATGGTAAGATCTTACTCTGATCTGATCGACACTTGCTTGACATTCAGAGAGTGCAAACGGGAGGTGGTTGGTGCCTTCTCACAGCTTTGCACTGGCATTAGATCCCTACTGCCCAAGCCCAACAAGAAAACTAACTCAGATCTAGGTTGTTTAATGCTGATTGTTCTGCAGCCTATAGAGCCCTGCGGAGGGCGCTTGCAAGCAAACCTAGAGACATCCCTTTGTTACATTGCTTAGGATAGGTTATAAGAGAGCTATCAAAACCAGAAAAGAGGAGATTATTAAAGACCACTGGGACAATCTTGTTCGGGCAAATACCCTAAAAAACTGGCAAGTATTTTTGGCAGGCAGTTAAAGGCATGGAATCACTGGGAAATACAGTGTCATCTATTAGCTGTAATATTTCCAGTGAGTCCTGGGAGAATAACTTTAGTAAGATCTATACTGCCCCGGACCCCTGTCTAGCTTGTGATGTGAATACTCCAAACACTGGGATCCTGTTTGAATTATCTGGAGTTGAGGAGGCAATTACTCAGAACCTGGAATGTAAAGTCCCCGGGCCTCATGGCCTCCCCATCGATCTCATCAAAATTCACCCCGACTTTTGGGCACCATTACTCTTAAATGTTTTTAGTAACCTAACAAATTCTCCCATACCCCAAACTTGGTCCTCCAGTATCATAGTACCAATTTTTAAGAAGGAAGACTGGTCGAATCTGAGTTGCTACAGGCCGATCTCCCTGATCGACAACACTATAACAATTTTAGTGAGGGTATTATACAATAGGATCAAGTCGTGGGCTGAAGAATACCAGGTTTTATATCAATAAAGTTGGCACTGTGGAACAATGCCTTAACCTCAGTCTGATCATTGGCAAATATAACATAGCCAAGAAAACACCTTTACACCTCGCATTCAAGAATCTCACCTCGGCCTTCAACTTTGTTAATAGATCCCGACTGTGGTCCACTCTTTTAGATTATGGACTGGAGGAGTCACTGGTCTCCTTGTTAGCATATTTGCACAAAGATCTACATGCCAGGGTACGTATTAGTAGGGACAGCAAGGTCTCCAAAGCCATTGAAGTCGATAGGGGGGGTCAGGCAGGGCTGTGTCCTGGCCCCCCTCCCATTCATTTTATACATTAATAACTTAAATAAGTCCTTGGTGACTTTAACCCAGGATGTCCCATCCATCAATGATAATAAAATCCCTGCATTGTTATATTCTGACGATGCAGTTTTGATGGGACTTACCCCAAAAGCTTTATGCATTCTGGTTTATGGCTTCGTAGATTTCATGGCAGCCCTAGATTTATATACCAACTTTAAAAAATCTTTCCTGATGACGTGTGGGTCTAAGAAGCATTTTAATTCATCGATAGTTTTAAACTCAAATCAGTTATTGCGCAGTCGCACTTTCCCATACCTTGGTTTGGTATTCGCATCTAACGATTTGTGGAATGACCATGTGGTCTATTGTAGGAGGAAGTTTACCAACTCTATTAATACCATACTTAGGCTTCCTAACCAAGGAATGCTGAGGTGCTTCCCCCAACTGGTATGATTTACAGACTCCAATGCATACCAGCCGCAACCTATGGTGCGGAAGTCTGGGGTTACACAACTATTCTTTGCATCCAGGGTGAAGAGAATAGGTTTTGTCGTAAAATTATGGGTGCACCCATTTCCTCATCCAAGTATGCTAGCCATAGCGAACTTAACCTCCCATATATAGAAGATTATGTTAAGGCTCGACCAACATTATTTTGGTTGAGAGTTTGGAATAATCCTGCAGCATTGTCGACAAGAGAGATAATTTTAGATTGTTTGAATTGTGACAGGGGAATGGACATACCATGGTTGGCCGCGGTTCGCAAAAGTCTAGCTAGTGTGACCCTGGAACGTGTATTTTTAAATCCATCAGACCTTAGCTCTATTAGTAGTAAATTCCTTCAAAAGACCTTATATGCATTGTATATAAAAGTTAGATTAGCTACTGAATGCAAAGAAACCTCCGTGGCTAGATACATGGAAATGGAGAATGTGACACCAGCGGTATCTAGATATTTGTTAAAACCAATCGGCCGCTTGGAAAGGGATTTACTCTTTCGGTTTAGGATTGACACTATGAAATATCTGTTGTCATTTCCAGTGGGTTTCACTAGCAACCTTGATCTCCTACCCTGTCCTTGTAATAATCCACACAAACAATCAATGCTGCACTTTTTATTCTTTTGTTCTTATTATTTACTCCTCACCAAAAGATTTCAGATTCCGTATTTTAAAGCCTTACATGAAATTGATTATAAGGCAGTCTATGGGATGGTGCTAGCTCTGAATTATGACAAACTAACCTTCCGGGTTGGATTGTTTTTGTAAGCTGCGGTGCGTACCTGCAATTCTATGCAACCTTGTTAAACCATATGTATTTTATTACATGTTTTTAAGCAAAATGTTTTAATGATTGTCCAACCATGAATTATGTACTGTGTTACTGGAGGTCTATATTAACCCTGATGTATGTTTCTTAATTTGCACTTTTATGGATATGTTGTTTTTTATCCGAATAAAGTTCATATTGATTGATTGATTGATTGGTATATATTTGCAGCAGGCAAGGTCAGTGGTCTTTCCAGCTTGAGATTCCAATGAAAAGTGACAATGAGAGGGACACAGTACTCTACTGGTCTTCAGGGTTTTTCCAAACCTTTAGCCAAAAGAGGACAGGGCGAGACCTGATATAGTCCTCCAAATAGAACAGTTTTAACTCATTATGGCTTACAAAGGTGGACGATGAAATTGGTATTCCCAGAAGCCTTCTGCAGAATCTATTTTCCTCAACCTGTATATTTTTTAAATTTGTGTATCCCCAACTGTCGTCCCCATAGGTCATAATTGGTACACATTGTGTCCTGTAGATTTTAAGTAATGACAGTGCCACCTCTATTCCTTTTGGTTTAGGGAGGTTCAGTACTGAGTTTATAGCTCTTAGGAACTTAGACCGACTATAGGTCAAGTGTGGGGTCCAAGAGCCACAATCCGTAAATTGAATGCCCAGATAGGGGAAAGTGCGAGTGCATAACAGAGAGTCTTGATCCAGTGCGATCTTATTAATGGGGCGTTTATTAGGGCCACAGCACATTAAAAAGATTTTTTTTTAATTGGTACAAAGATCCGAACTAGACATAAAATCTGCAAATCCCCAGACTAAAATTCTCAAGGCGTTTGGTGTACGACCCATTAAAACAGCATCATCTGCATATAGTAAGGCGGGCAATTTAGTGCCATTTATTATGGGGACGTCGGGGGTTTGGTTAGACAAGACATTATGGAGTTCATTAATATATAAAATAAATAAAAGTGGGGCAAGAACGCATCCTTGTCTAACACCTCTACCGACCGCTATATCTCCTGACACTGCTCCGTCCATGCTAATCCTTACTCGGGCTTTTAGATCTCAATGCAGGTAGGCTAAAAAATACACCCCATCTTTATCTAGACCATAATCCAGAGGAGTTGCCAGAGCCTTGATCTGTTAACAAAATCAAAGGCGGACGAGAGGTCCATAAATGCCAGGTAGAGTGGACTGTGTCGAGCGATGGTATACTTTCCTATTATTAGATTAAGGTTCAGACACTGTTCCACTGTGCCTAAATGGCTTCGAAACCCCAGCTGGCATTTATTCAGTATGTTTCCATCCTCTGCCCAAGCCCTGATTTTGTTAAATAAAACTCTCCCTAATATTTTGAGGGTATTATCAATTAATGAAACGGGCCTGTATTAGCTGGGATCAGATCTAGATTCTTTTAAAAAATGGGGATGATTACAGTGGTTGACCATGTACTGGGGATTTTTATTATGGTTAAATTATTAAAAACATTTAATAACAAAGGAGCCCAGAACTCCGGCTCTAATTTTATGAGGTCAATAGGCAACCCGTCCGGGCCTGGGGCTTCATTTCCCACACTCTGGGATATTGCCTCCTCAACCTCACTTTAAAACATTTTAATTTGAGTAGGCGGGAGGTTTTCCAGGGTGTCATCACAATATGGCGGGGAAGCATATATTTTTGAGAAATGGGCAACCCATGCTTTGCTGGTAATATTACAATCGAGAGGGGTAGATGGATTCCCAAAAGCTCTCAGGGACTTAGTGGCAGACCAGAAGATATTAGTATTGTTAATTTTGGCAGCGCAGGCCAAATTGTTCCACTATTCCTTCAAGACCGTGTCACGCCTAAGTTTTATTTCCCTTTTGTACTGGGACCTTAATGTACGAATAAGGGTAGGATCTCTAGGTTGGGTTGACAAAGCTGCTCTAAGTTCGCTATTGGCTCTGGAGCAGGTATTGTCAAACTCAGTAAAAGCATGGACTGCCTGAGGTTTAGGGTCTGCCAGAGTAAGACAGGCCTCACAGAGAGAGGGATAAGTTTTTACCATCTTCATAAAAATCTCCCTATAACCAATGCCCCTCCATTTAACTCTTAAGCTATCAGTTGTAAGATGTAAATTGCCCGCTCCCAGTTCTCTTCTAAAATTAGTACGCCGTGCCACCTTTAATAGTACCAAAATGGATTCATGGTCTCCAAAGGTGGATGGACTTACCTCCACTCCTAATAAATATTCTTGTAATGAGGGAGATATGAAAACATAATCTATAATAGAGGCTCGTCCCAGGCCTCTATACGCGGGGAGTGGGTTATCAATAATATTCATAGGACAAAGTACTGGGAGGAGCCTGCTGGACAGGAAAAGGAAGTTGAAGTTTCTGAGGGCACTGCCTTCCTGTTCGAAAAAAAAGGAAAAAGAAAATGCTTCCCACACACAAAAACAACTCCAACAGTCTATTTCATAAGAGGATCCACCCCATAGGCCTCCCAGCTGCATCTCGAGCACAAAAGCTGCTTAAGTGCTCCATTTGGAATCATGATTGGCACTAGCTTGACGAAGTCACAGCCAGAAGCTATGCAAGTGAGCGTGAAGTTTGCAGGACCACACTAGAAATGCGAGAAGTAGTGTCCGTACTCTCAAGCAGTCAGAGAGTATCTTGGCACTCATGAGTGAGTGCAAAACCAAACCTGAGGCCACAAACAGGAAAAAACTCTGCTGCAAGCACGAAAGGCTGAATTCAGAAACTCTTCTTTCCTCCGCAGAGCGCCGAAATTCCACAAACTTGAGAACCAAGTTTTACCCCAGGCCTACTCCCACCCCCAGAGACTAGCATCTGATTCTAGAATAACGTGTGGCTGGAAAGTGAATATAGCTCTGCCCGTTCCATGCAGTCCTGTAGTCCAACCACCATTGAAGCTCGATGCTGATTATAAACACCACTGTCGTAGCTCCTACAGAGCTGTTCATGGGCATAGTCCGTGACAGCAGGGAGTGGAGTCCATTAGTCGGGGGGGAATGATAGCATCAGGGTCAAAGTCCGGGGCAAAGGCAGGATCAGTAAGGGCATAGGAGGAAGTAGCAAAGTCTTGGTCATGCTGGCTACAGTGTCAGCATTTGTGGCATATGGTGGAATCATCATCAAAGTTGGAAGGTGGTGTGTTTGCACCATCTATGTCCCCTGTGGGGTTGGAGTGATTGGAGAGATCACTGTTGGATGGCTCAAGCGTGGAGTATGCGTGTTATGACAAAAGGGCTTAAGACATGAAACAATCTACAAAGCATAACACAACATAATGTGATGTAACATAACATAATATAACTATAATGTTCTGTCTACTCTAAAGGCTAACTGATCTAACCAGCACTGCCTGAATCTCCTGATGATTAGTTGTAAAATCTCTGGAGTCAGTGACATGGACCCTGAGAAGAGAAATGCGTGACAGAGAAGATCCACACGCCCATCTTTCCACCCAGGAACATACATCTCTGTCAGAGAAAGGAGGTAATTTTCTGTCCATCATCTTGTGAGTTTTGCTGTTCACCCTATGTGGGAAGGGTATGCCCAGACGTGGGTCCCGTGCTCACTAGGCCACTGGAGTCAAGCTATCCTGGCTGAAGACGGCTGATAGCCAGAAACCGGTCTTTGGATGCTTGATTCCGGTCCAGGGAAGGCATGGCTTGGCAGTTCGGGCTGAACTGTTCCCATGAGGCACAGGGTCAAGACTGATTTGCATATGGCCATGTCTGAACTGGGGTGGCTTGCTGAGCAAAATAACGATGCTAAATAACGATGGATTAAACCCAGCTGAGCAAAATAACGATGCAAAATAACGATGGATTAAACCCAGATCTGTGACTGGGGTGAATGTTTTGCCTTTATGCAACATTCCGTCCATCATCTTGTGTGTTTTGCCATACTGGCTACAGTGTCAGCATTTGTGGCATATGGTGGAATCATCATCAAAGTTGGAAGGTGGTGTGTTTGCACCATCTATGTCCCCTGTGGGGGTGGAGTGATTGGAGAGATCACTGTGGATGGCTCAAGCACGGAGTATGCATGGTATGACAAAAGGGCTTAAGACATGAAACAATCTACAAAGCATAACACAACATAGCATAATGTAACATAATGTTCTGTCTTCTCTAAAGGGCAAATGATCTAACCAGCACTACCTGAATCTCCTGATGATTAGTTGTAAAATCTCTGGAGTCAGTGACATGGACCCTGAGAAGGGAAATGTGTGACTGAGAAGATCCACATGCTCATCTTCCCTCCCAGGAACATACATCTCTGTCAGAGAAAGGAGGTATTTTTGACTCGAATACCTATTTGCTCTGCTGTTTGAGCTAACAGAGGAACTGTGGGATCATCACTCAGTCCCACCCTCTTCAACGTCTACATGAGCCCCCTCGCATCCATCGCACGGCAACACAACCTTAACATCATCTCCTACGCTGACGACACCCAGCTGATCCTTTCCCTCACCAAAGACCCTAACACCGCCAAAACCAATCTTCATGAAGGCATGAAAGAAGTAGCCGAATGGATGAAAAACAGCTGCCTAAAACTTAACTCAGATTTGATTTGATTTGAGTAAAACTTATATTGCGCAAACACTAACCCGAAGGTATCAAGGCGCCTAACAACATATATCATAAGCAAGGGCATGTCACCATTACAGATAGGCCTGCACGAAGAGATGGGTCTTCAGGGCCCTTCTAAAAGCCTGGAGAGTGGGTCGAGATCTTACTTCCAGTGGGAGGGAGTTCCACCATTTGGGCGCCAGGGTAGAAAAAGCCCTGCCACCCCATTTAGTTCTCCTGAATCGAGGGGCTGACAGAAGAAGCCTATTCGAGGAGCGCAGGTTCCTAGCAGGAGTGTAGCGGGACAAGATGGATCCAACACCAGTGGGACTATTTTTAGCTAATGCCCTATAGGTCATGCACAGAGTCTTAAAGCAAATACGCTCCTCCACTGGAAGCCAGTCTAGCAGCTTTCTAGCCGCTGTGGCTGAGGCCCGTTTAGGAAGATCCAGGACAAACCTGGCAGCAGCGTTCTGGACTACCTGCAAGCGCTGCAGTAGACTTTTATTCAGTCCCGCATACAGCGCATTGCAGTAGTCCAGCCGGGAGCCAATCAGGGCAACTGTAATCTGTTTCCTTGCCTGCAAAGATAGGTAGTGTCTAATCCTCCTGAGGATGTAAATGATGCCCCAACAGGTAGGGATGGTTCTGTTGACCTGTTTATCTAGATTGAGGGCGGGATCAATCATGACCCCTAGATTTTTAGCAGAGGAGGTGGGGGTGGGGCAGGCTCCTAATGAGTCTGGCCACCAGCTGGATGACCAAACATC
The DNA here is from genome assembly GCF_964261635.1 of Lissotriton helveticus. Taxonomy (NCBI): domain Eukaryota; kingdom Metazoa; phylum Chordata; class Amphibia; order Caudata; family Salamandridae; genus Lissotriton; species Lissotriton helveticus. The sequence goes on along the minus strand of NC_136071.1, from coordinate 1,212,180,332 downwards.
CTCTTTCCCTCCAAACACCATCACCTCTGTCTTCTCTCCATTCAGTTTTAATGAATTGTAAATCATCCATTGCCCGACTGCCTCCATACAAGATCTAAAATTGGAGGCAGTCGGGTCACCTGATGTCATCCGCATAGGATACTATCTCCATCCCATATGATCTAATTAGCCTGGCAAGTGGGGTCACATAGATGTTGAATAGGGTCGGACTCAGAGCCGACCCCTGAGGGACCCCACATTGCACAGGCAGGGATGGAGATAGAAACTCCCCCAACTTCACTCTTTGCACTCGGTGATTGAGGAAAGAAGTGAGTAGGTCTAAGGCTGCCCCCCGGACCCCAACCTCCCTCAGTCGAGCTGTTAGTACTGAGGGGGAAAGGGTATCGAAGGCCGCCGTCAGATCTAAGAGGATCAGGAGGGTGGTCTGGCCTCCATCAACACGCGAGCGGATGTTGTCCACCACGATGGTGAGGGCGGACTCAGTGCTGTGTTCCCTCCTGAATCCATGTTGAGAGGAGTCAAGACAGCCAGAGTTCTCTATATATGCAGCAAGATGCCTATTAAGATTTGTTTCAAGCATCTTTGCAGGGGCCAGGAGGAGAGAAATGGGGCGAATTTTTTTTAGCACCGCAGGGTCCAAAGAGGCCTTTTTAAGTAAAGGTTTTACCACCGTGTTTTTCCATTGGGTGGGAAAAAGGCCGTCTCTCATGGCTTTGTTCATGATATCAACCAGCGGGGGCAAGAAAATATCTCTGCACTGTTTGAGAATCCTAAGTGGACATACATCCAAGGGGGAACCAGATTTAGTCTTATTAAGGAGGTTGTCCAGATCCTTCAGAGAGAGAGGGGGAAAAGAATCTAGGGTTCCTAAGATAGATGTTTCTGAAGGGGCATGGTCCATAACACCCAAAGCAGGGGGCCCAATAGTAAGAGATCTCTGCATCTCCAAGGCAGAATAAATATCTAAGATTTTTGCCTGGAAAAAAAGAGGCAATGTTATTGCAGAGCTCTTGAGATGCCACTACGGGATCTGGGGTCTGGAGGGTTATAAGGGAGTCCACTACCCTGAAGAGCTCTTTAGGGGAGGTCATTGAGGTTGTCACGGCCGTAAAATGTTCTTGTTTGGCCTTTATGATCTCTCCTTTATAGCTCCTCAGCAGAGTCTTATGGGCTTCCCTATCCTTCAGACCGCAGCCCGAATGCCATAGTCGCTCCCGCCTCCTTACTTCTTGTCTAAGAAGTCTAAGATGTTCGGAGAACCAAGGGGCTGAGGGCCTTTTCCTGGCTCGATGACGTAATTGGAGGGGGGCAAGTTCGTCCAGTGCCTCAGTCACGGTCCTTTCAAACTGTGAAACTGCCATAGAGACACTTTCCCCTTGGGATAAAGACAAGTTGGGTACGCACGGGGTAAGGGAACTACTTGTAATATTCCTGAAGTTCCTGCACAATTCCTTATTACTTACAGTATTTTTGAGCGTGTGAAAGGAAGGACAGGATAGCTCAAATGGAACTGCCAGATGGTCGGACCATGATAGAGGGATAGAGTCCCTAATTATCAGCCTCTCATTATTAGAAAAAATTCCATCGAGCGTGTGGCCTGCTCTGTGAGTAGCCCCTCTAACCAACTGGGCGAAACCACAGGCTGACATGGCCTCGAGCAGAGATATAGTCTCCCTAGTATCATGTTTCTCCAAGTGAAAATTAAAATCATCCACGATTGTGAAATCTTTCCGACCAAAGTAGGGTTCTAAAACATGAAGAAGCTGCTGTCAGAAATTGGTACGAGAACCAGGAGGGCGGTAGACTAAGATTCCATTAAAGAGGGCTCTATGGCCTCTTTTTATGGAGAAGAATAGGGCTTGGAAGCTGTCCGTGGGGTCGGAGATGGAGACAGTATGGCAATAAAAGTAATCCTTATAAAGAATAGCTATCCCTCCTCCCACCCGATTCGGTCTATCTTGACGGGCTAAGCAGTATCCCTCAGGAACAGCTTCAATGAGATCAGGACCAGACGAGTCCTTGGCCCACGTTTCCGTAATAAAAACCAGAGAAGGCTTCCTGTCTAAGACGAGATCCCTGAACATGATATTGTTTTTAATGAGCGAGCGGGCGTTTAAAAGAAGACACTCTTCCTTCAGAATCCTAAGGCTAGGGGAAATGGGTAGGTAATGCGTATGACTAGGTAGTAGGGGGGTGGGGTTAACAGTACCAGAAATCTGACATCCACACGGTAGCTTGCCAGAAATAGCATCAGGCAAAGGAGAGTAGGAACATGAAAGCCTAGGCGGTTTAAGCGCAAACAGAGTAGAATATCTAAAAAGCGGGGGGCCGCCCAGCCCGTCCTTGGCGCGGACGGGCGCAGACGGGCTGGACTCTGGCGTGACTCTGGCGTTACTACGGCGCACTCGCAGCGTGCACACGCTGCGCGCCATGATAGCCGGCTTAAATAGGGCTCTATCTAGTCCACCTGACTGCTAGAGCGCGGGAGAAAACAGCGCTTCCCCAACACCCACCCAAGATGGCGCTCACCTAAATCACAAGCGCAAGGGACCGGCCCGCCAAAGTAGCGGTGATGACACTATTAGTGTGCAGCAATGCAAACAGGGATTAAAATCAGGGGAAACAGTGTATTAATAAAGGAAATTAAAAGACAAAACGGGAAAGTTTTAAAAACGCTGAAAGCGCTGAAAGCGTCCTGGAGCGAGCCTAGCAGCAATAGTGAAAGCCTAAGCCTCAGACAAAACGGAAGTCCTCATCCTAGGATCCTCACCCTCTGCCTGGGACGACTCTTGGTGGCCATCGGCCCTGGGCACAGCACCCATACCTACAGATCACGCACGTAACCTGGGCTTCATCCTAGACTCCTCCCTCTCAATGACCAGACAAGTTAACGCCGTCTCAGCCTCTTGCTTCAACGTGCTCCGTATGCTCAAAAAAATCTTCCGTTGGATCCCCACCGAAAAAAGAAAGACGGTCACCCACGCACTGGTCACAAGCCGACTGGACTACGGAAACACCCTCTACGCCGGAACCACAGCCAAATTACAGAAAAAACTCCAACGCATCCAAAACGCATCTGCCAGGCTCATATTTTGCATTCCCTTGCCAAGCTCACATTACCACCTGAAAGACCTCCACTGGCTCCCCGTCAGCAAGAGAATAACGTTCCGTCTCCTCACCCACGCTCACAAGGCCCTCTACAAACTAGGACCCGAACGCCTCAACACACGACTGTCCTTCTACACACCCACCCGCCAACTAAGATCCTCCAACCAAGCGCTTGCCGCAGTCCCGCGCATCCACAGATCCACCATGGGAGGAAGATCCTTCTCCTACCTGGCGGCCAGGACCTGGAACTCTCTCCCCACTCATCTCCGCCTCACACAGAACCACATTTCCTTCAGAAAGGAACTTAAAACCTGGCTTTTCGATAAATAATGCACCCCCTCCCACAAGCGCCTTGAGACCCTATGGGTGAGTAGTGCGCTATACAAATTTCTGAACTTGAACTTGGTACTCTCTGGGTGATTGATGTTAGAATGAGCGGCCTCTTTGACTGAATGGATCAAGACAAGTTTGTCCTTGATTAGATAAGAGAAGGCCAATAGGAATCAGCAGACTGCTTGTAGTTATTTCCTGTTTAAAGAATTGATTGCTTTTACCCTCAATCAGAGGCCCTGGATTGATTGATGTTTGAAAACACCTCAGCCCAAAATTCTTCCATCTGTGGTAATTGTCTGACCATGGGGTGGAGTTAACAACACTTCCTTGTTCAGGTAATTCAAGTCTAACCAACATTGGATTTCTAGGCTTCTGCAGGGAGGACTCATATTATAGCCACAGAAATGAAATGTGGGTCTCAGCACTGCAGGAAATAGTAAACAAAAAGGTAGGATGTAGTGGAACCCATGAAACCAAGAACAAAGCTGTCCAGATGCCTCAGCCAATGTCTTTCTGGAGTTATATAAGAGTCAAGAAAATTCCTGATGCACAACATGAGCTTCTCTTGACATGAAAGAAAGAGAAACTTTTCTAACTTCAAAACATTGCACTTTATAATGATGTTCCTGAGATGGCACCAGATGTGATTTGGCTGAACTAAGGAGGAACCAATGGGTTGTCACACACTCATTGGTTTAATGGGACCACTTCTTGACCCATTGAAAAAAGAAGAGGCCCTGATTAACTGATCCTCTAGGTAACCAAAAAAAACCTGGGAATGGAGGTTCTTCACCAATGGTGCCAAAGTCTTAGTAAACATCTTTGGATCGCAGGAAAGTTTAAAAGGCAAAACATAAAATTTGTAATGTTGATCCAGAGCATCCCTTTTTTTGGAATGTCAGCAAGTGCAGGCCAAGCATCCATTAGGTCAATTAAAGCTAAAAGCATACCAGGATAAATAAAAGCTAAGATACCTGGACAATCACCATGTTGAATCATTGAAGATGAATGGCGATGTTGAATTCCTTAAAATAGAGCAACATTCTCCTGAAATCTTCTGGAACATAAACGTGCAGAAGTAACATAAGAAAGATGTCTTCTCCCCACCTTTTTGCCTACCTCCCTCCATTTTTCTGACCTGGTGTTTACTGGTACTAGGACTCTCTGCACTTTACCTCTTCTAACCAAGGCTAAAGTGCTTGTGGCAACATTGGTTTACACCAACAGGCATATTTAATTAAACATCAAGTCCCTAGTAAAGTGGTACTCCCTCTACCTATATAGCATAGCCTGTAAATTAAATACAACTAGTGGGTCTACAGTACTCATTGTGTCACCCACTAAAGTAGTCCTTTAACCATGCCTTAACCATGCCGTAGACACGCCACTGCAGAGCCTCTGTGTGCAGTTCACACTGTCATGCCACCTTAGTAAAGTAACCCTTTTGCCAGGCCCAATCTTTTCCTTTTTATACATGTATGCTACACCTAAAGTAGGCCCTGGGCAATCCAAAGGGCAGGGTGCAATGTATTTAAGAGGCAAGACAGGTATGTTCAAGTTGTACATGTCCTGCTAGTGAAAAACTCCCAAAGTCGTTTTTTACTGCTGTAAGACCTATTGCTGCTATAGGATAGCATTGGGATTACCATTTTACATTTTATAAATTTAAATTTAAATTGGGAAGAATTAAAACCAGCAATTCTGGTATCTCTGGATTCCTACTTTAAAATCCTAACTTAAAGTGAAGTTGGATTTTAAATTAGTTTGGGAGATGCCACTTTTAGACAGTACTGACTCTATTACTATACATCTTTGTTTTTCTTCGTATCCAATGTACTTAGTAGCAGTGATCACCATTTATTTTTTCATACACTGGTCATCGAAAAAGTATGTCATTGTTTCACAGAAAACAAAAATATTAACACATCACAATTATATATTACATAACATATTTCCCACCCCACATAAAACAAATTCAATTACAATCATGTACATTACTAAACATCATATACATTATAACAAACAAATAAAACAGTTCTGAATTTGGATGTCTAAGAGGAAATACTCTTTGTCACCATCTACCACATGAATGTAAGTTTCTCCCTACTGGGCCTAACAGCCTCATGGTTCTGAACTGATTGGGAACCAAGAAGTGACTCTGTTGATATTCAATACCATCTACCATGGGTTCCAAAACTTAATATTGTTGTGCACTCATTTGCTGAAGACACGTTTCAAACCCTTATTATTTTGAGGATCTCATCAGGACTGAGAACTAATGTCAACTCTCTTCCATTTCTTCAAAGGACACAATCAAACTTTAAAAAAAAAGCCTTCCTAATTGTTTTGACCTCTTCCGCAGTTATCTACATTTTTTCATCCACTATGGCACTCAATGTCACTGATTTTAGAATTGGTGTGCTACATAGTTGTCTCAGAAAAACTGAATGGGCGCGGCTCATTTGCTTCACTTGGTCTTTGTGTGACACTGATATTTTGCAATCGCTATAACTTCAGTGATGTGACATTGATGGCAGCAACCCCCAGTCACAAAAAGATGAAGCTGTCATGCCCAGACTTACACATTTTTGGAATACCCCCAGCAAGTCCACACAGTTGCCACATTTGTGGACTGCCAGCGGCGGTGACTGTGATACAGATGTAGAGTCTGGCAGAGAGATGTGATGCCACTTCTGCACTGCCAACAGCTCCAAGTGTGCCAGGAACATGTGCTAAGGGAAGAGGTTTCTGTGTCATTGTTGTCTGTCATACAGTTTGTGCAGCACAATGAAACGATACCACACACAGTTGCATAGTTCTCACAGGAAATAGACTTAGGTATCCGAGCAGGATGCTTTACAACATGTCTGCAGTGATAACACTGGTCCTTAGAAGAAACCAGCTGTTAGCAACTATAATGCAGCAGGTACCTTGACACAGCAACAACTCCAGTTAGTAATTCAAATGGGTTCAACTGCCATGATTAGGGAGTCCTTAAAGTTGTTAGCTGGGTTGATGTTGTAGTGTAGGCTAATCCAACTATTATCAGTGGATCCAGTTGTGGACTTTGCTATTGGTTCTTCACCCTGATAAAATACTAAAACAAGTATTGTGACTTGTTTCCTAGAAAATAAATATGAAACATTATGGATGACTTCCATTTATCCTGTGAGATCACATATAACCAGCACAGGTCACTCAGAGGAACTGCATGTTTGTGCTTTCTACTGTTGTTAAATAAGACATGTGTGATGAACATTTTGTACTTGATTCTGCTTTCTGTCTGGTCATTATCCTTGACCCATACATTAAACCCTAAGTGCTTAATTGACTACAGTAGTGAACAGAGCATTTCTGAGAAGATGTCAGTCTCTGTGCTTGCTGACCCCTTTGTTAATTGGCATTGTGGCCTGTTGTATGGTGAGTGCAACTATGAATCTGACCCTGGGGTGATCCATATCCCATGGACCCCAACACTACTGTCCGGTCACATGGAGATCATACATGTATTTAGTCATCTTACACAGTCTGACTTGGTTCAGAATCTCTGCCTTGCAAACAATAACCCAAGCAGGTGTTGTGAATCTGTGTTCTTGTCCTGGATCCTCTTGAGACGTCCACATTTAGAAGTGATCATCTCTATATCCACTGGAGCCTTTCGGCTTTCAGTTGATGGCCAAACCATTTAATAATAAACAGTAAACTTACTATTTGTCTCCTGTGGTTTGTTACCACTAAGAGACTGAGCAACCAAACAAGTAGCCATTAAATCAGCACATGAAAGACCTTAGGGGTTTATGTGCATACAGAGTGCCTTTATTAGGAGGAGGGTAGGGCAGCACTAAATCACTTTATAAAGAGGCATCGGAGCCACAGTGTGCAGATTCTAATGAAATTTATTTTAGAAAACGACAACAACAGAAAGTCTACGAGGAGAAAGGAACAAATCAAAGTGAAACATTCATTTCAAGTCTTCAAACTGTTAATAGACCTTTGTCACTGTGTGTTATTGCTTCTTGCCCTCAGCCGGTTGCTTGATTTCTCAACGAATGATACATTGATTTTTAGCCAGATTGCAATTTATTTTCATGAAGTCCTGTCTAAGAACAATGTACAGTTGGACCTTGTTGGTGCTCAGTGACTTATATTTGATATACATCACTCCAGTGCTGCTGATCACGTTTATTGATGCAGGTGAAGCTGGTGAAACAGGGAGCCACAACTGTGTCTTAGAAACAACCGATAATCCAGCATCAAGAAGAGATGGGACCCTGATCCTGGGTGCAGTGATGCAGTTTGGAAATGATGCTGAAGGTCCAGTAGTCGACTTTGAAACAAAACCTTCCTTCATTGATGAGTACACGTATGTATTGTATCTCAGACTGATGTCTGCTTGTGTTCATATGGGTGTCTGTTACTAGAGCATCACTTTGAAAAGTGTTTATGTGTTTGAATACTAGATGATTAATGGGAAACATTTTATTAACAAAAGGAAACTTGTTCTGAAGGATTAGTGAGGTGGAGGAATACATTAAAAGTTTACATGAACAATCCAGAACGTGCTACAAATTGTTGTACAAAGAAAATAAACTAAAAGATGGTGATCTGTGCTATGTGCTACAAGACAGACACATACACCCTCCTTCCTGCTTTAGTAGACAACCATAAACCAATATTGCATTTGCAAATTTTACATTTTTCTCCAAAATATATTTACTCTTCCTCATAAAATAATTTATGATCCATTTGAAAACTGTTTTTCTTGGCACCTGCCCTCTTAACTGACCTTTGTACTGTGCTAAGTTATCCATTCACTTCTTCCATCTCTCACTCTCGCTTTCCCTTTTAGCTCATGTTGTTCTCATCCTCTCTTTGTCACTTACTCTCCTCGTCCCATCTTTTAGTTCCTGTTATCCACTGAACCCCACTATCCCTCAATGTCCACTCTAAACCTTTTAACCTGTTTTTATCCTCCCCTCCCTCTATTTCAAACTGTCCTCTCTAAGCCTTTTAGTTTGGATTATGCTCCCTTCCCTCTAGAAATCACTCTTCTCTCCACAACATTTAGTTCCTGTCATTTCCTACTTCCCCTATCACTCATTCCATTCTCTACACCTTTTGCCTCATGTTATGATTTTATCCTCTCATCCACTCTATCAGTCACTCCATCCCTACTCCTTTGCTCATGTTGTGTTCTCATCATCTCTTTCACTCACTCCGCTTTCTACACCTTCTAGCAGATGTTATCCTTCTACCCCCTCACTCACTCTCCTCTCTATGCCTTTTAGCTCATGTTACCTCTTCTCCCTCTCACTCACTCTCCACTCCAAAAATGTTAGCTTATTTTATCATGCCTTCCCTCTATCACCTACACTCCTCTTTAGACATTTTAATTTGTTTTATCCTCTGCTCCCTCCATCACTCATTCACCTCCACAATCTTTCAGCTCGTGTTCACATCCTCATCTTGTATCACTCACTCTCCTCCCTACAGTTTCAGCTCATGTTATCCTCTGTTCCCTCTTTCACTCACTTTCCACTTTCTTTAGCATGTTATCCTCTCCTCCTTCTTCATTACATCATTTAGCTAATAATTTCCTCTTGCTCCCTTTGTCACTCATGCTCCTTCCTTCAACTTAAAAGTCTGTTATTCTCTCACCTCCATCTATCTCACACTGTCCTCTTTCCTCCTTTCCTCTCCTATTTCTGAAGACTTTCATGTATTTGTTTTTTTATGCATTTTAAAGTTGTATGTAGTGCTCCTGTACCAGAATAAATTGGTGCACTTTGCAACCTGTGAGAAAGTACAACCGTAGCAAACAATAATGACAAAGAAAAACAGAGAACTGAAGCTAAGTTAGAACAATTGTGTTCTGGGATGTCTTCCAAGTTTAGTGGGTGGCACGGCTGTTCAAGTGTTACCAGACAAGGTGAGATTCAGTCACTGTTGTTTTCTCAGTGTTTGCAGACTTGATGCAGTTCATAGTTTGCAGTGAGGGAGTATCCAGAAGGATTCAGCAGCACCCACACAGTTTAGCTCCTCTGAGATCTTAAAATTAGCAGAGTCAAAGAATAGAGAGCTCTTTAGAGGCCACATGTGTTAAAACGTCAGATATGTTAGGAGAGCAGAGTAGTCAGTTATGTTTCTGATTTTAAATATAATCTTTACTTGGGGGAAAACGGTGGAATTATACGAGCACTGATAATGGGTGGTTGTATTTATTAGATGGAGACCAATAAGTTATACCTTGAAGCAAGGGGGGGATCTGAGGTACACCAGCCAAGTTTCTGTTTCCAAAGCCAGGCTGGGTGAGGAAAAGTGTAAGTGTCAAGGTTTTTTAGTGATCCTCTGCTTAACAACATATATTAAGCACCTGAGGTTAATGAATTGATTCTTCTTTCAGTGCAAAACATTTTCACTTGGTTGTTTTTTGGCACACATTTCACAATGATAAAAAAATCTGCTTCCTCAACTCCTGCCATACTATATTATTTTCTTTCCTATTATTGCCTTCCCTACATCCATCTCTTCAATTCAATGTAATCTTTATTCAGCTCAAAAAACCATAAACAGTGCATAACATTAAAAAAAAACAATTCATGAAGGGGTGTGCGGTGAAAACGTTAGTTAGAAGCACAAACTACTATTCCGCTATTGAAAACGGTACTCAGAAAGTGACTAAGAGTAAAAGAAAGTCAAAGTATTAAAATTACAGAACAATTGTCCAGCCCCTTCTTCAATATTCACTAGCTAAAAGTCATAGAAAGACTAAAAGCAAGTTAGAGAGATAAATCACAGTTAAAACATTACTTGTCCACCACATGTGTTAGCCTTACTGCTGCTGAGAAGAATTTGTCAACCTCTATGTAGATATATTCCGTTAGCAGCAATTGTGCTGTGAACACTCTTCAGCAATCTCTTACCTCCCACTCCCATTTCTGAGTCACACTGTTCTCTCAATGCCCTCTCTTTCCTCCTCACCCTCTCTCACTCTCTGCTCTCCTTTTCTCCTCTGTTTCTCATTGCCTTCTGTGTACTCACAACTCCTGTATTTCTTTGATCTTCTTACTCCCTCGGTGCCCTCTTTCATTCCCACACTGTGTGACCCTCAGTACCTCCCACATGGCTGCCGTGCAGCGCTGCTGACCCCATTATTCTTGTTTGACCTCAGTCCTTCACTGTTTCCTCCACACATATCACCCTCTGCTGTCTTCTCTGACGCCTTCTCTCTCTCCACTCCCTCATCATAACATCCACACGCCACTCGTGACCACATCACTGCCTGTTAGATTCCTGGTCCTCTACACTCCTTGCTTCCTCTCCCCTCTGTGCTCCCTTGGTCCTCCTCACTGTTCTTGCTTCACTTCTACTTCTCTCAATAGTCTCCTATACCACTTAATCTCTGAGCCTTAGGCCTTGTATGGTAGTCCTGGAGGGAACCATCCTGGGTCCAAAATCATAGTGAAGTAGTGTCCCCAACTGTGGAACGTCTCCTGTTGCACTGCCTTGTGTCCCAATAGAAGGTCTTGTATCAAGTTCATGACTGTTAATCAACAAGTCACCGATGAGTTCAATCTGAATTTATTTTTCAGCGGTGGTATTAGGTGTTCTTTATACCATAAAATTTGGAATGGCAAATTTCCAGAATAAGAAGCATGTATTTTCAGTTTTTTATCCCATCCCAATGCATTTCGCACTGGTATGGCCTCTTAGTCAGGGGATAAATGATCTCCCCCGGTCAGTAATGCACTCGCTCTCAGGTGCTTCTCTATCCCCGGATCCACGTTGCTGTCTTGAGTTCTTGTCCTCTGTGTCTCTAGAACATGTGATAAAAAACTAATAACTCTAAAAATGCATGTTTCTTATTCTGGAAATAATTTGCCTGATATTTGCCATTTGATGCTATCCAGGTAGGCCATTGGTTTTTCCCTTGGGGTGCTCCAATAAGATGATTTTAGTTCTGTGCAGGAAAACTATGCTTGGCAAATCTGGGGGACACCTAGCATCTTTACCCACAAAGAGGCACCTAATAAACAAAGAGAGATAATCTGCTTGGAAAAACCAATGGATCTTAGAGCATAGAGGTGGATTAATTGCAGAAGAGACCGGCACAGCCTGACACCCGTTGTAGGTTGAGTGTGAGGAGGACTGGAGGGAGGCAGGCTGAGCTTGGTGTGTCTGTTCCAAGTCTTTACTGGAGAAGGTCTAATCATACCTCCTCCTGTGCACGGGGTGCAGGGTCAGAGCTGGACCGGTAGCTGCAGGTGATGAGAGGCTATGGTCCTCTCTTGCTGCCCCATGTGTCCTGAACTGATGGCTGCTGCTAGTCCCCGGAAGCTTGTTTCCTTTCCAGTAAAGAATTGGCTTGGTAGTTTGGTCTGCCCTGTTCCAATGATGCACTGGGCCAGGGTCAGACTAATTTGCATGTAGCCAGGTTCTGAACTGGGGTGGTGCAGTGAGCTAAAAAACGGTGATGGATCAAGCCTGATATTTTGACTGGGTAGGAGTGTTCTGCTTAATTCAGATACTCTGTCCATCACCACCCCCTTTTGAATCGTTTTGGCCACCACAAGTGTGGAAGGGTATGCTCAGATGTGAGTCCCTTGCTCACTGTACCATCAGGATTCAAGCAAGCCGGGCCGTAGACGGCTGTAATGCCAGAAACCGGTCCCCGGAAGCTTGTTTCCTTTCCAGTAAAGAATTGGCTTGGTAGTTTGGTCTGCCCTGTTCCAATGATGCACTGGGCCAGGGTCAGACTAATTTGCATGTAGCCAGGTTCTGAACTGGGGTGGTGCAGTGAGCTAAAAAACGGTGATGGATCAAGCCTGATATTTTGACTGGGTAGGAGTGTTCTGCTTAATTCAGATACTCTGTCCATCACCACCCCCTTTTGAATCGTTTTGGCCACCACAAGTGTGGAAGGGTATGCTCAGATGTGAGTCCCTTGCTCACTGTACCATCAGGATTCAAGCAAGCCGGGCCGTAGACGGCTGTAATGCCAGAAACCGGTCCCCGGAAGCTTGTTTCCTTTCCAGTAAAGAATTGGCTTGGTAGTTTGGTCTGCCCTGTTCCAATGATGCACTGGGCCAGGGTCAGACTAATTTGCATGTAGCCAGGTTCTGAACTGGGGTGGTGCAGTGAGCTAAAAAACGGTGATGGATCAAGCCTGATATTTTGACTGGGTAGGAGTGTTCTGCTTAATTCAGATACTCTGTCCATCACCACCCCCTTTTGAATCGCTATTGCTCACAGCACACTCTAAACTACTGAACACTTGTGAATATTTGTATGTCTACAAATAAATATATCTATCCTTCCCGCAGTGCCCGATGCTTAGTCAGTTCCATCCTTAACTACAGGTGCAATGCAAGAGGGGAGAGTGTACTAAGACTGTGGGATGGTACAGGAAAGGAGATTGATATTGGGCTGAGGGGGCTGGTGTGGGAGCCTGGATCAGTCTTAGGCTGTAGGCATCAGACAAGAGAGGGTGGTGAAAGCAGGCAAAGGCAGCAAGACGGGGGCAGATATCAGGCTAAGAATGAAGCCCTGCAACTGTGGCTGTGATATAGTGTGGCCGTGTGACTGGTCCTGAAGGTTAAGGGTGTGGTCTGTGGTGCAGGTTGGGGAAGAAATTACAGGTCAAGAGGTACCCACTGGCCCTGCTGAGCCCCATTGGCCTTCATAAAATCCACTGTGAAGAAAGTTGGAGGGTCATCTATGACCAGATGTGCTGTTTTTGCTGCTACTGAAAGAAATATGCAGACCACCATCTGGGCCCTGCTGGTCTGCATAACAATAGCACTCTGCAGGGGCTGGTTTTGGAGGGGAGAGTGTGCTGAGGCTCCAGCTGGTGTGTGAGATGGGAGAGTCCAATGAGGGGGCAGTGAAGTAGAGGAGAGTGAAGTAAGGTTGTAGGTTGGTGTAGGACGAAGGGCTGGGATGATTCTTTTGTGACAAATGACTGCAGGCTAAGGTTGCAGTGAGAAGAACTTCTGGAGTGCAAGGACGTTTGGGCAGAACAACTTTTTTTGTTTTGAATATCACTAATGTAAATGGAGAAGAAAAAGCCACCATGCTCAGATGCTACTGTGTCATCACGCTGGACATAGCAACCATTATGGATGAGAGAAATCCCTTGTTGGGAAGCTCTGTTCACCAATACTTGTACCAGTTATACTGCTGTTGGCTCACAGAGTAATATTCTGAGCCAAAACTATCACATCATTGTGGAGAGGTCTTCTTCTTGCACACTGCCATGTTATTGTGTTTTAATGGGGTAGCCATGTTAGGTGAGGGGACATCACTCAGGGGTCAATGGAAGTAGAAGAAGCACTGCTCTCTTTCTCAGCAGCACCAAACAAGTTCTGGCCAATCAAATGCTGTAATAAGGTAAATATGTGGGAGAACCCAAAGGCTCTCTGACAGTTGCATTCTTAAATCTTTTTTCTGTTGACCACATGTGGTATGAGATGGCCGGACCTAAAAAGTACATCTCAGCAGTCATGACACACATTAAATATGGTGCTTAAAAAAATCACATTACAACACTATACATTAATTTATATGCATTAACACTTCATGAATAAGACAAGGAGTTATGTCATGTGTTGTGGACTTCTGGTGATTATCCAAAGGTGTTTTTTAAAACAGTATTTGGTCTATTAAAAATAATCTTTGTTTTCATTCTTTTCCTTCAATGCTTTTAGTGACTCTTGCTCCATTTCTAACTGAGCCCATTCTGCCCTTGACTCCCATTAGAATCTTAGCATTAAGGGAAGGACACTAGACTTAGATGCCATACAGTGTGTAGTTGGTCACTCTGAACACATATCCTTTTGTGGCAGAAGACATGTGTCAGCTCCAGTTCAGGGGGCCCTGAGCAAGTAGAGGCTACTGGGCCTCAGCCATCAGGGTAGGAATGGTTCACCTCAGATGACACAGATTCTGTCCTATTATGGTGGTTTCACAAACTCGGTCATATACAAACTCTCAGCACTTGTCTCTCAGTGGTAGCAGAATAGAGCAGTCGCACTGTTCTCATGGAGTAAGTGTACGGGTATGGAAACTCAGAACCCAGATCACCCAGCGAAGCAATATCTGTTTGTCCAATCCAGTGCTCTATTTTGATAAGGAATGTACTTTAATAGACATGCTTTATATGGTATACTGCCGCAGGTACAATAATATGCACCGCCACTTAGGCGACTGCATGTTGGGATACTGTCTTTACTGTCTTCCTCTACGCTCTTTCACATGAGTTGCTCCTCTTGTGAGTCTAGGCAGGTCCCCGTTTGGTTATTTTTGTGAGACATTATTTAAGGCGCAGGTGCAGGTACCCCATTATAATTATGGCTGTGCTCAGTTCAGTACAGTCTCCTAGACACAGCCACACCACAATGCAGATCTGTATGCATTTCACCATCTTGCGTCTCCGATCTAGCCCACTTCCAGGATGGGACGGCATGGTTGCAGGAGTTTCCCTGGGTTTGCATAGGCTGCTGAGGATGAGGCAGCCATGGCTGTTGCTGTGAGTTCTTCATTCAATGCAGGAAATGGAAGCCAGGGAGGACTCAAGGTAGGCATAAGACCTACTTCTACATCACTGGGTAGCAGATGGGCCATCATTTATGCAAGTGTCACAACAGCACCCAAGCAGCCATGGAATGCACTTTGTAAATAATGTAGTGGTGACCATCATGTGTACAAGTCTTGGCTACGTTAGAGACGTCCACCATGGACATGGGTTTTGACTTCTGTGGTAACAACAGCCACAGGAATAGGTCTGGGGTTCAGTGGCTACATTCACCATAGCAAGCTGGCTACCAGGTGCTTCAGGTCAAGAGTAAAGCTCCTCCAGCATGTAAATACTGCAGTTGATGTACCCCTCACTCTGGGAAGTTGGCTGTCTCACAGACATCAGTCCTGGCTGTTTTACAGCAGTCCTCAAAATATGCTGAAGAATACTCCCTTCCTTGCTGAAAAGATTTGGAACTGGAGCAACATCGATGTAGGTTGCTCTCACTTGTACGCAGTCAAAGCAGATAATGAACATGGATTCTAAGTCTGCAGTCTCCAGACAGGTTTGGGCTGGTTCTTCTGTCAAGTGTCCTCTGTAGCCTATGAGCCAGACAGAGCCTTTATGGAGAGTGACGCTCTTCAGAGCAGGTTAGTCTCCAGCCTGGAGTACTCACAATGGAAGCCCAAAGAGTCATCCTGTTTCTGCAACTGGCTTTTCACGAGCCACACTAAACAGGGATCGGGTTGAAGACAAAAAGCTGGTTAAACCTAAAAGATCTCTCTCACCCTGAACAACAAAGATGAGAGTCCCATCCAGAATACCTACCAAAGACCAGAACCGAAGGAAAAATAATCACCAGCTCCACTCGGCAGGAGTTGCTTAAGTGATTTTTAAAGGAGTCATGTCACCTACCTCCATTTTCAGTAATGATAGCATTACTCTTCCACTGTCTGTGAAAACAACCTCACCTATCTTGTTCACAGGCTAGGGCCTTCTAAAATCGGATCTGAAGATCTCCATTACTCTGGCTCACTCATGCACTTACTGCATGCACTACACTAGCCACAAACACACACAACCTGCTTGAATGTTAATACTAGGATGTAGGTTACACATTGATGCAGAACTTTACACAACTGGGGGAGTCTACACAGATAGAAGGCCTGATCACAATTGTGGATTCACGAAACATGTTATGCTGCCACCACCAATGTACATGCTAAACCCATGGCTGTGGCGGTAATCCACTGTCAGCAAAATAAGAACACAATTTGTGTACCCCTCCAGGTCACAGGACAGTTGCAAGACTTCATTTGTGTCAGGGACAGTAGTAGGCCTATCAGCTTGAGCCTTGAGCCAATATCAAAAATGTAGATATAAGTCAGAGTCAAGCACTCAGAACATGACAACATAACTGCACACCCCACAGGGAACAATCTGAGTCCATGAGCATGCTCAGGAATTAATAGGGCTATCCTAACATTTTTCCCCTAGATATATGTTTACATGACTCCTATAAATATGCTATATTGAGGGTACTAAACAGGTGCATATTTGTGTATAATCATTGGTGTAAATATACATTATTTCCTATCATTATCCATCTGTACATAGTGCACACATATAGGAATAGCTCTTCCGCACCTTCTAAATGTATTTTTTTTCACAAAAATGATGAGTTGGTAGCAAGGAAAGCTGACTGTAGCCAGTAAAGTTAGCGCTCCTTGTCACCTGGTACCTACCTTCCTCAAGGGGGACCTGCCATATGTCTTGGGGAGCTGACCTACAGGCTGCAGAGCTGAGAGTAGCCACAAACCTTTAACATGAGGCAGAACATTTGATTAGAGAGAGAGGGTTAGTGGCATTCAGACCCGATGAGAGGCCTCAAGGTCATAAATGACAGGCCCACTAGAAGATTTCAGAGGAAAAAGGGTCTGTCAGCCATAACATCTGAGGTTGTAGTACCTTATAACATCCTGATTCCTTGGCAGCACAACTGAAGGCCTCTGCAACACTACCCCATGCTCTTTGGAGGGAAAGCCTGTATTGCGTCTCACCCACCAAGGGGCGTGTGAGCAACCGCTAACATTGAGAAACTGTCTGTTCGCTTTGAGAAAGCTGCTGCTTGCGTAAACATCTACTCAAGAGGCAGAAAAGAAGCAGGACCCACTTGTGCTGTGCATGGTGGCGTTCGCGATGGTTCCACATTGCAGAACTCCATGAACTTTGCGCTGGCTTGAAGACGCGTTTAGCGCTTTTAAACTCCCGTTTTTTGTATTTCATTTAGGTTTTATTTTCAGGATAGTTATTCCCTGCTTTTACTCATGGTCCGCAATTCTGCACTATAAATCGTGCCCTCAGGCGGCCCTGACCCTCGTATCTCATAATTGGTGGGCGCCATCTTGGGTGGGTCTGGGAAGCGCTGCATTATCGGGCGCTATAGTAGGCAGGCAGAGCAGTCAGAGCCCTATATAAACCGGACACATGGCGCGCAGCGTGTAAGCCGTCGCTACGCCGGAGTCACGCCAGAGTCCAGCCCGTCTGCGCCCGTCCGCGCTAAGGACGGGCTGGACGGCTGGCCGGCTGGTTATAATGAGGTAGGTCCACTGACCGGTAAGTACTCGTCACAGGAGATGTTAAGGCTTAAGCCCTTAAGACTATCGTGTTTTCATCGAAGCTCTCCTGAAGACCTTCTCTCATCTCCGCATTGCGGCTGCTTTATTTCATGCACTATTGGTCCTGGTCTACCTCCCTCTACTTGTCTATCATACCCCCAGGGGGATATAGGAGTCAACACGAGGCAAGAAGACTGTATTCTCGTTAATGCTCGCTCACTCATTTAGAACAGCATTATGTTTAAGGAGCTTGTACTTGACAGAAAGCCGTCGTTGGTCTTTGTCACGGAGACTTGGGCTATGGACTCCTCTGGCCCTGACCTTATTAATACAGTCCCGGAAGGGTATTGCCTGGCGCGGCATGATAGAGTTGGCCGGGTGGGTGGGAGATTAGCTATTCTCTACAAGGAGTGCTTCCATTGCCTTATTACTTCGGTTAAGGTTTCTAGGGATACCTTTGAAGCACTCTATTTCTCCTTGACAGGCCCCCATAAATTTACATTTAATGGACTTCTGGTCTATCGCCCTCCAGGCCCTAGAGCCAGCTTTGGACAGCAATTGCTCCATACCCTAGAGCCTTATTTCGGCTGTGAAAACCTAACGGTTCTGGGAGATTTTAATTTCCACCTTGAGCTGTTAGAGACCCATGACACTCTCTCCCTGCTGGATGTTATGTCGGCTTGTGGATTCTCCCAATTGGTGAAAGCTACCACCCATCGAGCAGGACATACGCTCGATGGAATTTTTTCTAACGATCTGAGGTTGACAGTAAAAGATCCTTTTTTTCTGTCATGGTCAGACCATCTGGCCGTACCATTTACTTTGTCCTGTCCAATTTTGGATGGTTTTAGAAATATTCCGAGTAAAGCGGAATTACGTAGGAATCTGAATAATATTAAGGAAGGTTCCTTCATACCTTGGATATCGAGCATGTCTTCTCCCCTGGGGGACAATGTCCAGTCAGCTGTCCTACAATATGATAAGACCATCACTGAGGCCTTGGAAGTATTGGCCCCTACACGGCCATGCTATTCTGCCAGAAAAAGACCTTCAGCCCCGTGGTTTACAGAGCATTTAAGATTACTCGGACAAGAGGTTAGGAGACAGGAGCGTTTATGGCACACCAGCTGGGATATAAGGGATAAGGATACCCATAAGATCTTGATAAGAAAGTATAAATTGGAGGTTATCAGGGTAAAACAAGAATACTTTACTGCCCTGACTTCCTCACTTTCTTCTCCTAAAGAGCTCTTTAGGATAGCGGATTCCCTTACCACCCTTCAGATCCCCGACCCGGTGATTGCGTCCCAGGAGCTCTGTAACAACATAGCGTCTTTTTTCCAGACTAAGATCCTGGGGCCTTATTTATGAAGGCCTTGCGCCGCCGGTGCGTCACTTTTAAAATGGGAAAAAGTGACGCACAGGCGGCGCAAGGCCTTCATAAATAAGGCCCCTGGACATTTATACTGCTTTAGAGTTACTGAGACCTGTTACCTCCAAGCCCGCTGTCCCCGCTGCTCTGGACCTTGCTCTCTCGGAGAGACCTCAGGCTTCTTACCTGGAAACCTTTCCTTCTCTCTCCCTACATGATGCAGAGACACTTCTTGATAAAATTAAATCCTCTGGATGTTTGCCCGCTTAAGATCCTGAAGCAGTGTAGGAACTCTCTTTTACCCCCTCTTGTAGACATCATGAATAGGGCCATGAGGGAGGGTATTTTTCCTCAACAGTGGAAAAATGCAGTAGTAAGACCTCTGCTCAAGAAACCCTCTCTCGACCCTGGGGTACTAAAGAATTTCCGTCCCATCTCACTGCTCCCAGCCCCTGCGAAGATGCTAGAAATCCATTTGAACAAACATCTTGTTGCCTTTGTGGAAAATTCTGGCTGTTTAGATCCTTCCCAGCACGGTTTCAGGAGGGAACATAGCACCGAGTCTGCCCTCACCATAGTACTGGATGATATCCGTATGTGTGTGGATAGGGGACAGACCTCCCTCCTGATCCTTTTAGATCTTACAGCCGCCTTCGATACCCTTTCTCCCTCAGTCTTAACATCTCGCCTGAGGGACATTGGGATTCAGGGGGAGGCACTAGCTCTTCTTACCTCTTTCCTCGATCAACGAGAGCAAAGAGTGAAGCTGTTCTTTTCTATCTCCATCCCTGTCTGTGCAATGTGGGGTCCCTCAAGGGTCGGCGCTAAGTCCGACCCTTTTCAACATCTATGTGACCCCCCTTGCCAGACTAATTAGATCTTTTGGGATGGAGGTAGTCTCTTATGCGGATGACACCCAGATCCTCGTCTCTCTCTCCCAGCCAGTCTTTCCGACAGCCTCCAATTTTAGATCTTGTATGGAGGCTGTCGGACAGTGGATGATTCACAATTCGATAAAACTGAATGGGGAGAAGACGGAGGTGATGGTGTTCGGAGGTAAGGAGGAGGTATGGTCAGCTGACTGGTGGCCAGACTCACTGGGAGCATGTCCTGTCCCTGCTGCATCTGCTAAAAATCATCCTCCGCACACTGAGGAAGATCAGGCACTATCTCTCGCAGCAGGCTAGGAAACAACTGGCAGTCGCTATAGTGGGCTCTCGTCTGGACTACTGCAATGCGCTGTATGCGGGACTGAATAAAAGTCTGCTGCAGCGCTTGCAGGTGGTCCAGAACGCAGCGGCTAGGTTTGCTCTGGATTTACCTCGAGGCACCTCGGCCACCCTGGCCAGAAAACGACTTCATTGGCTCCCCATGGAAGATCGTATCATGTTTAAGGTCTTGTGCCTTATTTACAAGGCCTTAGCTAAAAACAGCCTCTTAGGAATTGGGTCTATCCTGTCGCGTTACAGTCCTTGTAGGACCTTACGCTCCTCAAGCAAGGCCTTTCTATCAGTTCCGCGCATTCAAAAAGCGAGATGGGGTGGCAAAGCCTTTTCCGCCTTGGCACCTAAGTGCTGGAATGCTCTCCCGGGGGTACTGAGGTCTCTTCCCACCCTGCAGTTATTTAGAAAGGCCCTGAAGACCCGTCTTTTTGCGCGCGCATACCTGTAGCTTGATTTGCCATTTTTTGATCTGTTTTGTTAGGCGCCTTGATACCTCAGGGTTTTAGTTGCGCAATATAAATTATTTCCAATTCCAATTCCAATTCCAATTCCAGGCTTAGTCTATGTGCCTTTGTTGAAAGCTTTTCTAGACCAAAGTGCCTCAAAAAATCTACCTACATTCAAAGAAAATGACCTGCTTTAAGAATTGCAAAAGAGATTCTAGTACGGCTGAGGCACAGAAGCAGCAGTGATTTCCACAGGAGTTGATTATAAAACAACAGTGGATTAAAACCGGAGGCAGATCTTTTACTTGAACACTTTCTTGCATGTAAAATCGTTCATCATCACTGGCTTCTACAGAGATTTGACAACATTAGAGTGCAGTGCGCATGACTCAGTCAGATTGCATCTTTACTATCAGACAGATCATCATCTCACGGCTCCCTTCATGTCAGCTCTATTAATTTAATTCAGAAGATGAAGCAAATATTTTTATCCCCTCATTCACATTTACCTTTGCTCTGTATTGAACCAAGTCTGCTACTTCATTTTCAAGTGTTATTGTTAAGCAGATAATAAACAAATCCTACTTGAGTATGAAAACTCATCTGACTTTGACTCATCAGACAATATCTCAAAGTCAAATAATGGATGATATCTAATCACACCAAAATAAGCACATGCCACCTCGAAATACCCATATGCCGTAAATCGATCAAACATCACTCATCAACAATATGGCCTCAGCAAGTAGGCCTGCAACCTAAGTGGGGAATCTACGGATAAACATTATTTGTCTAATATATTTAAACTGCAGTTTGGCACTTCTTTTCCTCATATTGGCTGCAAGGATATCTCTTCTTACATTGCTCAAAAATGCTTGTCCCACCCCACTGAAAGGTCCCCCCAAAAGTCAGGTCTAGTTGTGCCACTTCCCGGAGGGTACTAAGTATGGACAAAATTTGCGAATTCACGCTCCGCAAATTCACGCAAAATGGCAAACAAATCCGCGAACTCGCAATTTTTTTTGCCATTTGCATAAATATGTGACCACGTGTGCCTGTAACTTTGTCAGTGTGCCAAAAGGCGCCGAGGTCCCTTGATTGAGCTGGCCATTTTAGTGGGGACGGGCGGGAAGACGTTTCATACCGCTAGTGTGGTGTGGTGGACGGGGCCAAACGGGCGGGTCTTCTATGCGAGTTCACATGCATCTTGTTTATAAAGGGTCAGAGACCTAGCAGAGCAGCAGATGAAGAGAAAGCAGCCTCCTGGTCACAGGAGCTACACGGGGATGGCGCTCCGGAAACTCATGGATGGAAAAATACGTTTGGCACAGGACCCCAGAATCCTTCAGATGTCCAAGATAGCTCTGCTGCACATTTTGGTACAAAGCCATTCTGATCCTGCTCAGTGGGTTCAGACGCATGCAGCTGCTGCTGCTGGACAATGTCCCATCTCATACTAAACTGCCCTGTACAGGCATATGCTGGCGCTGGGCAGTAGGGTGCAGTGGCATGCGGGTGCTGCACGCCTGGTACATGCACATACCGGTGCCAAGGGGGACACGTGTTTATTGGTGCTATGTAGCAAGTTACGACTTTACATTTTGACTGCACCAGACAGTGGTACCAACTACACGGATCAGGAGCATCCAGGCACCAGACTTCATGGTGCAAGAGCATAATGGTGCTGTGCGGTGCGGGTATATATGTACTAGGGGCAGGGGGGCACTTAGCACAATGTGTGCTCACACCCAGAGGGCTCCCAGGCAATTGAGCATGTATGAATTTCACACTGAGATGGCGCAGGGGCAGTTCAGCAGCGCGGGGCTCACACCCACTGAGCCCCGGGGCTTTTCAGTAGCGCGGGGCTCACAACCCCTGGGCAGCTCAGCAGCGTGGGGGTTCACACCCACAGGGCTCCCGGGCAGTTTAGCAGCACCACCATCTGGTTCACCACTGCCACCCTCTGGTTCACCACTGTCACCCTCTGATTCACAACTGCCACCCTCTGGTTCATCACTGCTACCCTCTGGTACATCACAACACCCTCTGGTTCATCACAGCACCCTCTGGTTCACCACTGCCACCATTTGGTTCACCACTGCCACCCTCTGGTTCACCAATGCCGCCCTCTGGTTCACCACTGCCACCCTCTGGTTCATCACAGGACCCTCTGGTTCATCACAGCACCCTCTGGTTCACCACTGCCACCCTCTGGTTCACCACTGCCACCCTCTGGTTCATTACTGCCACCCTCTGGTTCACCACTGACCCCCTCTGGTTCACCACTGACACCCTCTGGTTCATCACTGCCACCCTCTGATTCATCACAGCACCCTCTGGTTCATCACAGCGCCCTCTGGTTCACTACTGCCACCCTCTGGTTCACCACTATCAATCACTGGTTCACCACTGCCACCCTCTAGTTAATCACTGACACCCTCTGGTTCACCACTGCCACCCTCTGGTTCACCACTGTCACCCTGTGGTTCACCACTGCCACCCTCTGGTTCATCACTGCCACCCTCTGGTTCATCACAGCACCCTCTGGTTCATCACATCACCCTCTGGTTCACCACTGCCACCCTCTGGTTTACCACTGTCACCCAATGGTTCACCACTGCCACCTCTGGTTGATCACATCACCCTCTGGTTCACCACTGTCACCATTTGGTTCACCACTGCCACCCTCTGGTTCACCAATGCCGCCCTCTGGTTCACCACTGCCACCCTCTGGTTCATCACAGGACCCTCTGATTCACCACTGCCACCCGCTGGTTCACCACTGTCACCCACTGGTTCACACTGCCACCCTCTGGTACATCACAGCACCCTCTGGTTCATCACAGTACCCTCTGGTTCACCACTGCCACCATTTGGTTCACCACTGCCACCCTCTGGTTCACCAATGCCGCCCTCTGGTTCACCACTGCCACCCTCTGGTTGATCACAGGACCCTCTGGTTCATCACAGCACCCTCTGGTTCACCACTGCCACCCTCTGGTTCACCACTGTCCCCCACTGGTTCACCAGTGCCACCCTCAGGTTCATTACTGCCACCCTCTGTTTCACCACTGTCACCCTCTGGTTCATCACTGCCACCCTCTGATTCATCACAGCACCCTCTGGTTCATCACAGCACCCTCTGGTTCACCACTGCCACCCTCCGGTTCACCACTGTCACCCACTGGTTCACCACTGCCACCCTCTAGTTCATCACTGCCACCCTCTGGTTCACCACTGCCACCCTCTGGTTCACCACTGTCACCATGTGGTTTACCACTGCCACCCTGTGGTTCATCACTGCCACCCTCTGGTTCATAACAGCACCCTCTGGTTCATCACATCACCCTCTGGTTCACCACTGCCACCCTCTGGTTCACCACTGTCACCCACTGGTTCACCACTGCCACCCTCTGGTATATCACTGCCACCCTCTGGTTCATCACTGCCACCCTCTGGTTCACCACTGCCACCCTCTGGTTCACCACTGCCACCTTCTGGTTCACTACTGCCACCCTCTGGTTCACCACTTTCACCCTCTGGTTCACCACTGTCACCCTCTAGTTCATCACTGCCACCCTCTGGTTCACCACTGCCACCCTCTGGTTCACCGCTGCCACCCTCGGGTTCACCACTGCCACCCACTGGTTCATCACAGCACCCTCTGGTTCATCACATCACCCTCTGGTTCACCACTGCCACCCTCTGGTTCACCACTGTCACCCACTGGTTCACCACTGCCACCCTCTGGTTCATCACAGCACCCTCTGGTTCATCACAGCACCCTCTGGTTCATCACTGCCACCATTTGGTTCACCACTGCCACCCTCTGGTTCACCAATGCCGCCCTCTGATTCACCACTGCCACCCTCTGGTTCATCACAGGACCCTCTGGTTCACCACTGCCACCCTCTGGTTCACCACTGTCACCCACTGGTTCACCACTGCCACCATCTGGTACATCACAGCACCCTCCGGTTCATCACAGTACCCTCTGGTTCACCACTGCCACCATTTAGTTCACCACTGCCACCCTCTGGTTCACCAATGCCACCCTCTGGATCACCACTGCCACCCTCTGGTTCATCACAGGACCCTCTGGTTCATCACAGCACCCTCTGGTTCACCAATGCCACCCTCTGGTTCACCACTGTCACCCACTGGTTCACCACTGCCACCCTCTGGTTCATTACTGCCACCCTCTGGTTCACCACTGTAACCCTCTGGTTCATCACTGCCATCCTCTGATTCATCACAGCACCCTCTGGTTCATCACAGCACCCTCTGGTTCACCACTGCCACCCTCTGGTTCACCACTGTCACCCACTGGTTCACCACTGCCACCCTCTAGTTCATCACTGCCACCCTCTGGTTCACCACTGCCACCCTCTGGTTCACCACTGTCACCCTATGGTTCACCACTGCCACCCTCTGGTTCATCACTGCCACCCTCTGTTTCATCACAGCACCCTCTGGTTCATCAGATCACCCTCTGGTTCACCACTGCCACCCTCTGGTTCACCACTGTCACCCACTGGTTCACCACTGCCACCCTCTGGTTCATCACTGCCACCCTCTGGTTCATCACTGCCACCCTATGGTTCACCACTGCCACCATCTGGTTCACCACTGCCAACTTCTGGTTCACCACTGCCAACCTCTGGTTCACCACTTTCACCCTCTGGTTCACCACTGCCACCCTCTAGTTCATCACTGCCACCCTCTGGTTCACCACTGCCACCCTCTGGTTCACCACGGCCACCCTCTGGTTCACTACTGCCACCCTCTGGTTCACCACTGTCACCCTGTGGTTCACCACTGCCACCCTCTGGTTCAACACTGCTACCCTCTGGTTCATCACATCACCCTCTGGTTCATCACATCACCCTTTGGTTCACCACTGCCACCCTCTGGTTCACCACTGCCTCCCTCTGGTTCATCACTGCCACCCTCTGGTTCATCACACCACACTCTGGTTCATCACATCACCCTCTGGTTCACCACTGACACCCTCTGGTTCACCACTGCCACCCTCTGGTTCATCACTGCCACCCTCTGATTCATCACAGCACCCTCTGGTTCATCATAGCACCCTCTGGTTCACCACTGCCACCCTATGGTTCACCACTGCCACCCTATGGTTCACCACTGTCACCCACTAGTTCACCACTGCCATCCTCTAGTTCATCACTGCCACCCTCTAGTAAATCACTGCCACCCTCTGGTTCACCACTGCCACCCTCTGGTTCACCACTGTCACCCACTGGTTCACCACTGCCACCCTCTGGTTCACCACTGTCACCCACTGGTTCACCACTGCCACCCTCTGGTTCATCACTGCCACCCTCTGGTTCACCACTGCCACCCTCTGGTTCACCACTTCCACCCTCTGGTTCATCACTGCCACCCTCTGATTCATCACAGCACCCTCTGGTTCATCACAACCACCCTCTGGTTCACCACTGCCACCCTCTGGTTCACCACTGTCACCCTGTGGTTTACCACTGCCACCCTGTGGTTCATCACTGCCACCCTCTGGTTCATAACAGCACCCTCTGGTTCATCACATCACGCTCTGGTTCACCACTGCCACCCTCTGGTTCACCACTGTCACCCACTGGTTCACCACTGCCACCCTCTGGTTCATCACTGCCACCCTCTGGTTCATCACTGCCACCCTCTGGTTCACCACTGCCACCCTCTGGTTCACCACTGCCACCCTATGGTTCACCACTGCCACCCTATGGTTCACCACTGTCACCCACTAGTTCACCACTGCCATCCTCTAGTTCACCACTGTCACCCACTGGTTCATCACTGCCACCCTCTAGTTCATCACTGCCACCCTCTGGTTCACCACTGCCACCCTCTGGTTCACCACTGTCACCCACTGGTTCACCACTGCCACCCTCTGGTTCACCACTGTCACCCACTGGTTCACCACTGCCACACTCTGGTTCATCACTGCCACACTCTGGTTCACCACTGCCACCCTCTGGTTCACCACTTCCATCCTCTGGTTCATCACTGCCACCCTCTGATTCATCACATCACCCTCTGGTTCATCACAACCACCCTCTGGTTCACCACTGTCACCCACTGGTTCACCACTGCCACCCTCTGGTTCACCACTGTCACCCACTGGTTCACCACAGCCACCGTCTGGTTCATCACTGCCACCCTCTGGTCCACCACTGCCACCCTCTGGTTCATCACTGCCACCCTCTGCTTCATCACAGCACCCTCTAGTTCACCACTGTCACCCTCTGGTTCACCACTGTCACCCACTGGTTCACCACTGCCAACCTCTAGTTCATCACTGCCACCCTCTGGTTCACCACTGCCACCCTCTGGTTCACCACTGTCACCCTGTGGTTCACCACTGCCACCCTCTGGTTCATCACTGCCACCCTCTGGTTCATCACATCACCCTCTGGTTCATCACATCACCCTCTGGTTCACCACTGCCACCCTCTGGTACACCACTGTCACCCACTGGTTCACCACTGCCACCCTCTGGTTCATCACTGCCACCCTCTGGTTCATCACTGCCACCCTCTGGTTCACCACTGCCACCCTCTGGTTCATCACTGCCACCCTCTGGTTCACCACTGTCACCCTGTGGTTTACCACTGCCACCCTGTGGTTCACCACTGCCACCTTCGGGTTCACCACTGCCACCCTCTGGTTCATCACATCACCCTCTGGTTCACCACAGTCACCATTTGGTTCACCACTGCCACCCTCTGGTTCACCAATGCCGCCATCTGGTTCACCACTGCCACCCTCTGGTTCATCACAGGACCCTCTTATTCACCACTGCCACCTGCTGGTTCACCACTGTCACCCACTGGTTCACCACTGCCACCCTTTGGTACATCACTGCACCCTCTGGTTCATCACAGTACCCTCTGGTTCACCACTGCCACCCTCTGGTTCATCACTGCCACCCTCTGGTTCATCACAGCACCCTCTGGTTCATCACATCACCCTCTGGTTCACCACTGCCACCCTCTGGTTCATCACTGCCACCCTCTGGTTCATCACAGCACCCTCTGGTTCATCACATCACCCTCTGGTTCACCACTGCCACCCTCTGGTTCACCACTGCCACCCTCTGGTTTACCACTGTCACCCAATGGTTCACCACTGCCACCCTCTGGTTCATCACATCACCCTCTGGTTCACCACTGTCACCATTTGGTTCACCACTGCCACCCTCTGATTCACCACTGCCACCCGCTGGTTCACCACTGTCACCCACTGGTTCACCACTGCCACCCTATGGTACATCACAGCACCCTCTGGTTCATCACAGTACTCTCTGGTTCACCACTGCCACCCTCTGGTTCACCACTGCCACCCTCTGGTTCACCAATGCCGCCCTCTGGTTCACCACTGCCACCCTCGGGTTATTCACAGGACCCTCTGGTTCATCACAGCACCCTCTGGTTCACCACTGCCACCCTCGGGTTCATTACTGCCACCCTCTGTTTCACCACTGTCACCCTCTGGTTCAGCACTCCCACCCTCTGATTCATCACAGCACCCTCTGGTTCATCACAGCGCCCTCTGGTTCACCACTGCCACCCTCCGGTTCACCACTGTCACCCACTGGTTCACCACTGCCACCCTCTAGTTCATCACTGCCACCCTTTGGTTCACCACTGCCACCCTCTGGTTCACCACTGTCACCCTGTGGTTTACCAGTGCCCCCCTGTGGTTCATCACTGCCACCCTCTGGTTCATAACAGCACCCTCTGGTTCATCACATCACCCTCTGGTTCACCACTGCCACCTTCTGGTTCACCACTGTCACCCACTGGTTCACCACTGCCACCCTCTGGTTCATCACTGCCACCCTCTGGTTCATCACTGCCACCCTCTGGTTCACCACTGACACCCTCTGGTTCACCACTGCCACCTTCTGGTTCACTACTGCCACCCTCTGGTTCACCACTTTCACCCTCTGGTTCACCACTGTCACCCTCTAGTTCATCACTGCCACCCTCTGGTTCACCACTGCCACCCTCTGGTTCACCACTGCCACCCTCTGGTTCACCACTGCCACCAACTGGTTCATCACAGCACCCTCTGGTTCATCACATCACCCTCTGGTTCACCACTGCCACCCTCTGGTTCACCACTGTCACCCACTGGTTCACCACTGCCACCCTCTGGTTCATCACAGCACCCTCTGGTTCATCACAGCACCCTCTGTTTCACCACTGCCACCATTTGGTTCACCACTGCCACCCTTTGGTTCACCAATGCCGCCCTCTGGATCACCACTGCCACCCTCTGGTTCATCACAGGACCCTCTGGTTCATCACAGCACCCTCTGGTTCACCACTGCCACCCTCTGGTTCACCACTGTCACCCACTGGTTTACCACTGCCACCCTCTGGTTCATTACTGCCACCCTCTGGTTCACCACTGTAACCCTCTGGTTCATCACTGCCATCCTCTGATTCATCACAGCACCCTCTGGTTCATCACAGCACCCTCTGGTTCACCACTGCCACCCTCTGGTTCACCACTGTCACCCACTGGTTCACCACTGCCACCCTCTAGTTCATCACTGCCACCCTCTTGTTCACCACTGCCACCCTCTGGTTCACCACTGTCACCCTGTGGTTCACCACTGCCACCCTCTGGTTCATCACTGCCACCCTCTGTTTCATCACAGCACCCTCTGGTTCATCAGATCACCCTCTGGTTCACCACTGCCACCCTCTGGTTCACCACTGTCACCCACTGGTTCACCACTGCCACCCTCTGGTTCATCACTGCCACCCTCTGGTTCATCACTGCCACCCTATGGTTCACCACTGCCACCATCTGGTTCACCACTGCCAACTTCTGGTTCTCCACTGCCACCCTCTGGTTCACCACTTTCACCCTCTGGTTCACCACTGCCACCCTCTAGTTCATCACTGCCACCCTCTGGTTCACCACTGCCACCCTCTGGTTCACCACGGCCACCCTCTGGCTCACTACTGCCACCCTCTGGTTCACCACTGTCACCCTGTGGTTCACCACTGCCACCCTCTGGTTCAACACTGCTACCCTCTGGTTCATCACATCACCCTCTGGTTCATCACATCACCCTTTGGTTCACCACTGCCACCCTCTGGTTCACCACTGCCTCCCTCTGGTTCATCACTGCCACCCTCTGGTTCATCACACCACACTCTGGTTCATCACATCACCCTCTGGTTCACCACTGACACCCTCTGGTTCACCACTGCCACCCTCTGGTTCATCACTGCCACCCTCTGATTCATCACAGCACCCTCTGGTTCATCACAGCATCCTCTGGTTCACCACTGCCACCCTATGGTTCACCACTGCCACCCTATGGTTCACCACTGTCACCCACTGTTTCACCACTGCCATCCTCTAGTTCATCACTGCCACCCTCTAGTTCATCACTGCCACCCTCTGGTTCACCACTGCCACCCTCTGGTTCACCACTGTCACCCACTGGTTCACCATTGCCACCCTCTGGTTCACCACTGTCACCCACTTGTTCTCCACTGCCACCCTCTGGTTCATCACTGCCACCCTCTGGTTCACCACTGCCACCCTCTGGTTCACCACTTCCACCCTCTGGTTCATCACTGCCACCCTCTGATTCATCACAGCACCCTCTGGTTCATCACAACCACCCTCTGGTTCACCACTGTCACCCACTGGTTCACCACTGCCACCCTCTGGTTCACCACTGTCACCCACTGGTTCACCACAGCCACCATCTGGTTCATCACTGCCACCCTCTGGTCCACCACTGCCACCCTCTGGTTCATCACTGCCACCCTCTGGTTCATCACAGCGCCCTCTGGTTCACCACTGTCACCCTCTGGTTCACCACTGTCACCCACTGGTTCACCACTGCCAACCTCTAGTTCATCACTGCCACCCTCTGGTTCACCACTGCCACCCTCTGGTTCACCACTGTCACCCTGTGGTTCGCCACTGCCACCCTCTGGTTCATCACTGCCACCCTCTGGTTCATCACAGCACCCTCTGGTTCATCATATCACCCTCTGGTTCACCACTGCCACCCTCTGGTTCACCACTGTCACCCACTGGTTCACCACTGCCACCCTCTGGTTCATAACTGCCACCCTCTGGTTCATCACTGCCACCCTCTGGTTCACCACTGCCACCCTCTGGTACATCACTGCCACCCTCTGGTTCATCACTGCCACCCTCTGGTTCACCACTGCCACCATCTGGTTCACCACTGCCACCTTCGGGTTCACCACTGCCACCCTCTGGTTCATCACATCACCCTCTGGTTCACCACTGTCACCATTTGGTTCACCACTGCCACCCTCTGGTTCACCAATGCCGCCCTCTGGTTCACCACTGCCACCCTCTGGTTCATCACAGGACCCTCTTATTCACCACTGCCACCTGCTGGTTCACCACTGTCACCCACTGGTTCACCACTGCCACCCTCTGGTACATCACAGCACCCTCTGGTTCATCACAGCACCCTCTGGTTCATCATATCACCCTCTGGTTCACCACTGCCACCCTCTGGTTCACCACTGTCACCCACTGGTTCACCACTGCCACCCTCTGGTTCATAACTGCCACCCTCTGGTTCATCACTGCCACCCTCTGGTTCACCACTGCCACCCTCTGGTACATCACTGCCACCCTCTGGTTCATCACTGCCACCCTCTGGTTCACCACTGCCACCATCTGGTTCACCACTGCCACCTTCGGGTTCACCACTGCCACCCTCTGGTTCATCACATCACCCTCTGGTTCACCACTGTCACCATTTGGTTCACCACTGCCACCCTCTGATTCACCACTGCCACCCGCTGGTTCACCACTGTCACCCACTGGTTCACCACTGCCACCCTCTGGTACATCACAGCACCCTCTGGTTCATCACAGTACTCTCTGGTTCACCACTGCCACCCTCTGGTTCACCACTGCCACCCTCTGGTTCACCAATGCCGCCCTCTGGTTCACCACTGTCACCCTCTGGTTCAGCACTCCCACCCTCTGATTCATCACAGCACCCTCTGGTTCATCACAGCACCCTCTGGTTCACCACTGCCACCCTCCGGTTCACCACTGTCACCCACTGGTTCACCACTGCCACCCTCTAGTTCATCACTGCCACCCTTTGGTTCACCACTGCCACCCTCTGGTTCACCACTGTCACCCTGTGGTTTACCAGTGCCCCCCTGTGGTTCATCACTGCCACCCTCTGGTTCATAACAGCACCCTCTGGTTCATCACATCACCCTCTGGTTCACCACTGCCACCTTCTGGTTCACCACTGTCACCCACTGGTTCACCACTGCCACCCTCTGGTTCATCACTGCCACCCTCTGGTTCATCACTGCCACCCTCTGGTTCACCACTGACACCCTCTGGTTCACCACTGCCACCTTCTGGTTCACTACTGCCAACCTCTGGTTCACCACTTTCACCCTCTGGTTCACCACTGTCACCCTCTAGTTCATCACTGCCACCCTCTGGTTCGCCACTGCCACCCTCTGGTTCACCACTGCCACCCTCTGGTTCACCACTGCCACCAACTGGTTCATCACAGCACCCTCTGGTTCATCACATCACCCTCTGGTTCACCACTGCCACCCTCTGGTTCACCACTGTCACCCACTGGTTCACCACTGCCACCCTCTGGTTCATCACAGCACCCTCTGGTTCATCACAGCACCCTCTGTTTCACCACTGCCACCATTTGGTTCACCACTGCCACCCTTTGGTTCACCAATGCCGCCCTCTGGATCACCACTGCCACCCTCTGGTTCATCACAGGACCCTCTGGTTCATCACAGCACCCTCTGGTTCACCACTGCCACCCTCTGGTTCACCACTGTCACCCACTGGTTCACCACTGCCACCCTCTGGTTCATTACTGCCACCCTCTGGTTCACCACTGTAACCCTCTGGTTCATCACTGCCATCCTCTGATTCATCACAGCACCCTCTGGTTCATCACAGCACCCTCTGGTTCACCACTGCCACCCTCTGGTTCACCACTGTCACCCACTGGTTCACCACTGCCACCCTCTAGTTCATCACTGCCACCCTCTTGTTCACCACTGCCACCCTCTGGTTCACCACTGTCACCCTGTGGTTCACCACTGCCACCCTCTGGTTCATCACTACCACCCTCTGTTTCATCACAGCACCCTCTGGTTCATCAGATCACCCTCTGGTTCACCACTGCCACCCTCTGGTTCACCACTGTCACCCACTGGTTCACCACTGCCACCCTCTGGTTCATCACTGCCACCCTCTGGTTCATCACTGCCACCCTATGGTTCACCACTGCCACCATCTGGTTCACCACTGCCAACTTCTGGTTCTCCACTGCCACCCTCTGGTTCACCACTTTCACCCTCTGGTTCACCACTGCCACCCTCTAGTTCATCACTGCCACCCTCTGGTTCACCACTGCCACCCTCTGGTTCACCACGGCCACCCTCTGGCTCACTACTGCCACCCTCTGGTTCACCACTGTCACCCTGTGGTTCACCACTGCCACCCTCTGGTTCAACACTGCTACCCTCTGGTTCATCACATCACCCTCTGGTTCATCACATCACCCTTTGGTTCACCACTGCCACCCTCTGGTTCACCACTGCCTCCCTCTGGTTCATCACTGCCACCCTCTGGTTCATCACACCACACTCTGGTTCATCACATCACCCTCTGGTTCACCACTGACACCCTCTGGTTCACCACTGCCACCCTCTGGTTCATCACTGCCACCCTCTGATTCATCACAGCACCCTCTGGTTCATCACAGCATCCTCTGGTTCACCACTGCCACCCTATGGTTCACCACTGCCACCCTATGGTTCACCACTGTCACCCACTGTTTCACCACTGCCATCCTCTAGTTCATCACTGCCACCCTCTAGTTCATCACTGCCACCCTCTGGTTCACCACTGGCACCCTCTGGTTCACCACTGTCACCCACTGGTTCACCATTGCCACCCTCTGGTTCACCACTGTCACCCACTTGTTCTCCACTGCCACCCTCTGGTTCATCACTGCCACCCTCTGGTTCACCACTGCCACCCTCTGGTTCACCACTTCCACCCTCTGGTTCATCACTGCCACCCTCTGATTCATCACAGCACCCTCTGGTTCATCACAACCACCCTCTGGTTCACCACTGTCACCCACTGGTTCACCACTGCCACCCTCTGGTTCACCACTGTCACCCACTGGTTCACCACAGCCACCGTCTGGTTCATCACTGCCACCCTCTGGTCCACCACTGCCACCCTCTGGTTCATCACTGCCACCCTCTGGTTCATCACAGCGCCCTCTGGTTCACCACTGTCACCCTCTGGTTCACCACTGTCACCCACTGGTTCACCACTGCCAACCTCTAGTTCATCACTGCCACCCTCTGGTTCACCACTGCCACCCTCTGGTTCACCACTGTCACCCTGTGGTTCGCCACTGCCACCCTCTGGTTCATCACTGCCACCCTCTGGTTCATCACAGCACCCTCTGGTTCATCATATCACCCTCTGGTTCACCACTGCCACCCTCTGGTTCACCACTGTCACCCACTGGTTCACCACTGCCACCCTCTGGTTCATAACTGCCACCCTCTGGTTCATCACTGCCACCCTCTGGTTCACCACTGCCACCCTCTGGTACATCACTGCCACCCTCTGGTTCATCACTGCCACCCTCTGGTTCACCACTGCCACCATCTGGTTCACCACTGCCACCTTCGGGTTCACCACTGCCACCCTCTGGTTCATCACATCACCCTCTGGTTCACCACTGTCACCATTTGGTTCACCACTGCCACCCTCTGGTTCACCAATGCCGCCCTCTGGTTCACCACTGCCACCCTCTGGTTCATCACAGGACCCTCTTATTCACCACTGCCACCTGCTGGTTCACCACTGTCACCCACTGGTTCACCACTGCCACCCTCTGGTACATCACAGCACCCTCCTGTTCACCACAGTACCCTCTGGTTCACCACTGACACCATTTGGTTCACCACTGCCACCCTCTGGTTCACCAATGCCGCCCTCTGGTTCACCACTGCCACCCTCTGGTTCATCACAGGACCCTCTGGTTCATCACAGCGCCCTCTGGTTCACCACTGCCACCCTCTGGTTCACCGCTGTCCCCCACTGGTTCACCACTGCCACCCTCGGGTTCATTACTGCCACCCTCTGTTTCACCACTGTCACCCTCTGGTTCATCACTGCCACCCTCTGATTCATCACAGCACCCTATGGTTCATCACAGCACCCTCTGGTTCACCACTGCCACCCTCTGGTTCACCACTGTCACCCACTGGTTCACCACTGCCACCCTCTGGTTCATCACTGCCACACTCTGGTTCACCACTGCCACCCTCTGGTTCACCACTGTCACCCTGTGGTTCACCACTGCCACCCTCTGGTTCATCACTGCCACCCTCTGGTTCATCACAGCACCCTCTGGTTCATCACATCACCCTCTGGTTCACCACTGCCACCCTCTGGTTCACCACTGTCTCCCACTGGTTCACCACTGCCACCCTCTGGTTCATCACTGCCACCCTCTGGCTCATCACTGCCACCCTCTGGTTCACCACTGCCACCCTCTGGTTCATCACTGCCACCTTCTGGTTCACCACTGCCACCCTTTGGTTCACCAGTTTCACCCTCTGGTTCACCACTGCCACCCTCTAGTTCATAACTGCCACCCTCTTGTTCACTACTGCCACCCTCTGGTTCACCACTGCCACCCTCTGGTTCACCACTGCCACCCTCTGGTTCATCACAGCACCCTCTGGTTCATCACATCACCCTCTGGTTCACCACTGCCACCCTCTGGTTCACCACTGTCACCCACTGGTTCACCACTGCCACCCTCTGGTTCACCACAGCACCCTCTGGTTCATCACAGCACCCTCTGGTTCACCACTGCCACCATTTGGTTCACCACTGCCACCCTCTGGTTCACCAATGCCGCCCTCTGGTTCACCACTGCCACCCTGTGGTTCATCACAGGACCCTCTGGTTCACCACTGCCACCCTCTGGTTCACCACTGTCACCCACTGGTTCACCACTGTCACCCACTGGTTCACCACTGCCACCCTCTGGTTCATTACTGCCACCCTCTGGTTCACCACTGTAACCCTCTGGTTCATCACTGCCATCCTCTGATTCATCACAGCACCCTCTGGTTCATCACAGCACCCTCTGGTTCACCACTGCCACCATTTGGTTCACCACTGCCACCCTCTGGTTCACCAATGCCGCCCTCTGGTTCATTACTGCCACCCTCTGGTTCACCACTGCCACCCTCTGGTTCATCACAGGACCCTCTGATTCATCACAGCACCCTCTGGTTCACCACTGCCACCCACTGGTTCACCACTGCCACCCTCTGGTTCATTACTGCCACCCTCTGGTTCACCACTGCCACCCTCTGGTTCATCACAGGACCCTCTGATTCATCACAGCACCCTCTGGTTCACCACTGCCACCCTCTGGTTCACCACTGTCACCCACTGGTTGACCACTGCCACCCTCTAGTTCATCACTGCCACCCTCTGGTTCACTACTGCCACCCTTTGGTTCACCACTGTCACCCTGTGGTTCACCACTGCCACCCTCTGGTTCATCACTGCCACACTCTGGTTCATCACAGCACCCTCCGGTTCATCACATCACCGTCTGGTTCACCACTGCCACCCTCTGCTGCACCACTGTCACCCACTGGTTCTCCACTGCCACCCTCTGGTTCATCACTGCCACCCTCTGGTTCATCACTGCCACCCTCTGGTTCACCACTGCCACCCTCTGGTTCACCACTGCCACCGTCTCGTTCACCACTGCCACCCTCTGGTTCACCACTTTCACCCTCTGGTTCACCACTGCCACCCTCTAGTTCATCACTGCCACCCTCTGGTTCACCACTGCCACCCTCTGGGTTACCACTGCCACCCTCTGGTTCACCACTGCCACCCTCTGGTTCACCACTGTCACCCCCTGGTTCACCACTGACACCCCCTGGTTCATCACTGCCACCTGCTGGTTCATCACACCACCCTCTGGTTCACCACTGACACCCTCTGGTTCACCACTGACACCCTCTGGTTCATCACTGCCACCCTCTGATTCATCACAGCGCCCTCTGGTTCATCACAGCGCCCTCTGGTTCACCACTGCCACCCTCTGGTTCACCACTGTCACCCACTGGTTCACCACTGCCACCCTCTAGTTCATCACTGCCACCCTCTCGTTCATCACTGCCACCCTCTGGTTCACCAATGCCGCTCTCTGGTTCACCACTGCCACCCTCTGGTTCATCACAAGACCCTCTGGTTCACCACTTCCACCCTCTGGTTCACCACTGTCACCCACTGGTTCACCACTGGCACCCTCTGGTACATCACAGCACCCTCTGGTTCATCACAGCACCCTCTGGTTCATCACATCACCCTCTGGTTCACCACTGCCACCCTCTGCTTCACCACTGTCACCCTCTGGTTCACCACTGCCACCCTCTGGTTCATCACAGCACCCTCTGGTTCATCACAGCGCCCTCTGGTTCACCACTGCCACCATTTGGTTCACCACTGCCACCCTCTGGTTCACCAATGCCGCCCTCTGGTTCACCACTGCCACCCTCTGGTTCATCACAGGACCCTCTGGTTCACCACTGCCACCCTCTGGTTCACCACTGTCACCCACTGGTTCACCACTGGCACCCTCTGGTACATCACAGCACCCTCTGGGTCATCACAGTACTCTCTGGTTCACCACTGCCACCATTTGGTTCACCACTGCCACCCTCTGGTTCACCAATGCCACACTCTGGTTCACCACTGCCACCCTCTGGTTCATCACAGGACCCTCTGGTTCATCACAGCACCCTTTGGTTCACCACTGCCACCCTCTGGTTCACCACTGTCACCCAGTGGTTCACCACTGCCTTCCTCGGGTTCATTACTGCCACCCTCTGGTTCACCACTGCCACCCTCTGGTTCATCACTGCCACCCTCTGATTCATCACAGCACCCTCTGGTTCACCACTGCCACCCTCTGGTTCACCACTGTCACCCACTGGTTCACCACTGCCACCCTCTAGTTCATCACTGCCACCCTTTGGTTCACCACTGCCACCCTCTGGTTCACCACTGTCACCCTGTGGTTCACCACTGCCACCCTCTGGTTCATCACTGCCACACTCTGGTTCATCACAGCACCCTCCGGTTCATCACATCACCCTCTGGTTCACCACTGCCACCCTCTGCTGCACCACTGTCACCCACTGGTTCTCCACTGCCACCCTCTGGTTCATCACTGCCACCCTCTGGTTCATCACTGCCACGCTCTGGTTCACCACTGCCACCCTCTGGTTCACCACTGCCACCGTCTCGTTCACCACTGCCACCCTCTGGTTCACCACTTTCACCCTCTGGTTCACCACTGCCACCCTCTAGTTCATCACTGCCACCCTCTGGTTCACCACTGCCACCCTCTGGGTTACCACTGCCACCCTCTGGTTCACCACTGCCACCCTCTGGTTCACCACTGTCACCCCCTGGTTCACCACTGACACCCCCTGGTTCATCACTGCCACCTGCTGGTTCATCACACCACCCTCTGGTTCACCACTGACACCCTCTGGTTCACCACTGACACCCTCTGGTTCATCACTGCCACCCTCTGATTCATCACAGCGCCCTCTGGTTCATCACAGCGCCCTCTGGTTCACCACTGCCACCCTCTGGTTCACCACTGTCACCCACTGGTTCACCACTGCCACCCTCTAGTTCATCACTGCCACCCTCTCGTTCACCACTGCCACCCTCTGGTTCACCACTGTCACCCTGTGCTTCACCACTGCCACCCTCTGGTTCATCACTGCCACCCTCTGGTTCATCACAGCACCCTCTGGTTCATCACATCACCCTCTGGTTCACCACTGCCACCCTCTGGTTCAACACGGTCACCCACTGGTTCACCACTGCCACCCTCTGGTTCATCACTGCCACCCTCTGGTTCATCACTGCCACCCTCTGGTTCACCACTGCCACCCTCTGGTTCACCACTGCCACCTTCTGGTTCACCACTGCCACCCTCTGGTTCACCACTTTCACCCTCTGGTTCACCACTGCCACCCTCTAGTTCACCAATGCCACCCTCTGGTTCACCACTGCCACCCTCTGGTTCATCACAGGACCCTCTGGTTCATCACAGCACCCTTTGGTTCACCACTGCCACCCTCTGGTTCACCACTGTCACCCACTGGTTCACCACTGCCACCCTCTGGTTCATTACTGCCACCCTCTGGTTCACTACTGCCACCCTCTGGTTCACCACTGTCACCCTGTGGTTCACCACTGCCACCCTCTGGTTCATCACTGCCACACTCTGGTTCATCACAGCACCCTCTGGTTCATCACATCACCGTCTGGTTCACCACTGCCACCCTCTGCTGCACCACTGTCACCCACTGGTTCTCCACTGCCACCCTCTGGTTCATCACTGCCACCCTCTGGTTCATCACTGCCACCCTCTGGTTCACCACTGCCACCCTCTGTTTCACCACTTTCACCCTCTGGTTCACCACTGCCACCCTCTAGTTCATCACTGCCACCCTCTGGTTCACCACTGCCACCCTCTGGTTCACCACTGCCACCCTCTGGTTCACCACTGCCACCCTCTGGTTCACCACTGTCACCCTGTGGTTCACCACTGCCACCCTCTGGTTCATCACTGCTACCCTCTGGTTCATCACATCACCCTCTGGTTCACCACTGCCACCCTCTGGTTCACCACTGACACCCCCTGGTTCATCACTGCCAACCGCTGGTTCATCACACCACCCTCTGGTTCATCACATCACCCTCTGGTTCACCACTGACACCCTCTGGTTCACCACTGCCACCCTTTGGTTCATCACTGCCACCCTCTGATTCATCACAGCACCCTCTGGTTCATCACAGCACCCTCTGGTTCACCACTGCCACCCTATGGTTCACCACTGTCACCCACTGGTTCACCACTGCCACCCTCTAGTTCATCACTGCCACCCTCTAGTTCATCACTGCCACCCTTTGGTTCACCACTGCCACCCTCTGGTTCACCACTGTCACCCACTGGTTCACCACTGCCACCCTCTATTCACCACTGTCACCCACTGGTTCACCACTGCCACCCTCTGGTTCATCACTGCCACCCTTTGGTTCACCACTGCCACCCTCTGGTTCACCACTTCCACCCTCTGGTTCATCACTGCCACCCTCTGATTCATCACAGCACCCTCTGGTTCATCACAACCACCCTCTGGTTCACCACTGTCACCCACTGGTTCACCACTGCCACCCTCTGGTTCACCACTGTCACTCACTGGTTCACCACAGCCACTGTCTGGTTCATCACTGCCACCCTCTGGTCCACCACTGCCACCCTCTGGTTCATCACTGCCACCCTCTGATTCATCACAGCACCCTCTGGTTCATCACAGCGCCCTCTGGTTCACCACTGTCACCCTCTGTTTCACCACTGTCACCCACTGGTTCACCACTGCCAACCTCTAGTTCATCACTGCCACCCTCTGGTTCACCACCGCCACCCTCTGGTTCACCACTGTCACCCTGTGGTTTGCTACTGCCACCCTCTGGTTCATCACTGCCACCCTCTGGTTCATCACAGCACCCTCTGGTTCATCACATCACCCTCTGGTTCACCACTGCCACCCTCTGGTTCACCACTGTCACCCACTGGTTCACCACTGCCACCCTCTGGTTCATCACTGCCACCCTCTGGTTCATCACTGCCACCCTCTGGTTCACCACTGCCACCATCTGGTTCACCACTGCCACCTTCTGGTTCACCACTGCCACCCTCTGGTTCACCACTTCCACCCTCTGGTTCACCACTGCCACTCTCTAGTTCATCACTGCCACCCTCTGGTTCATCACAACACCCTCTGGTTCACTGAAAAAACCATAGGTTTCAGGTCATATATAGTTAGGAATTAGCATTTAAAAAACATTGAAATTGCTCCTATATAGTTAGTTGTGCTAACTATATTTCGCGCACCCGCAATCCACTGCTGATGATGTCACATATAACATCATTCATGACATGGTCTGTGACATCACTGATGACATCACTGATGACATCTCAAATGACATCACTGATGACATCACTGATGACATCTCAATTGACATCACTGATAACATCACTGATGATATCATTCATGTGATAATACGATGCACTTCTTCACACTCTAATATAACCTTTGATACACCCAGTGTTAAACACAGACTACCATTCTTGAAACCATTGACACACCAATACCAGTTACTACATACGCACACACTGATTGCTAGGTCTATACACACATCCAATCATTTACTCATAGAATCACTCATACATACAGTCACTCATCAATACAACACTATAATCTGCGTTCAAACACCTATACAGACACTCACACTCTGCCACTCATCCATGGAGTTTCTCACACATCTAGTCAGTCATGCAAAGAATCAATCACACTTTCATTTCCTTAACTATACAGTTATACACACCACGCCTTACTTATTCAAACATATACTAACACATACTTAATTTGTTATACAATTACTGATACAAGTACACAATGATCCATACAGCCACTCGCACAATCAGTGGCTCTTAAGTATAGTCATTTATATATGCCAGCTACCCACACACACACTCAGTCTCCCATACAAATACTTGGGCAAACAATCAATAACACATTTAGCCACTCATATAGCTACTGATCAACACATGCAGTTGCTTACACAACAACAGACATACTGATGCACACATTCAGACAGTTTAGTCACTAACCCATGCATTCAGTAAGACACATTTAATCACCCACTCATACATTCAGTCATGTACCTACTAAATCTTTCATCCAGACACTTATACATCCACTCATTCTTCAATATGTAAAACATATTTAAACTTTACAGAAACACACAGTCACTGGATGATGTCATCAGTGATGTCATCAGTGATGTCATTTGAGATGTCATCAGTAATGTCACTGACCATGTCATGAATGATGTAATATGTGACATCATCAGCAGTGGATTGCGGATGCGCGAAATATAGTTAGTACAACTAACTATATAGGAGCAATTTCAATGTTTTTTTTAAATGCTAATACCTAACTATATATGACCTGAAACCTATGGTTTTTTCAGTGAATTTGCAACGTTTTTTTAATGCTAATTCCTAACTATATAAGGACTGAAACCTATGGTTTTTTGAGTGAATTTCAAAGGTTTTTTAAATGCTAATTCCTAACTATGTAAGGCCTGAAACCTATGGTTTTTTCAGTGAATTTGCAAGGTTTTTTAAATGCTAATACCTAACTATATATGACCTGAAACCTATGGTTTTTTCAGTGAATTTGCAACGTTTTTTTAATGCTAATTCCTAACTATATAAGGACTGAAACCTATCGTTTTTTGAGTGAATTTCAAAGGTTTTTTAAATGCTAATTCCTAACTATGAAATGCCTGAAACCTATGGTTTTTCAGTGAATCTGCAAGGTTTTTTAAATGCTAATTCCTAACTATATAAGGCCTGAAACCTATGGATTTTTCAGTGAATTTGCAAGGATTTTTAAATGCTAATTCCTAACTAAATAAGGCCTGAAACTTATGTTTTTTTCAGTGAATTTTCAAGGTTTTTAAAATGCTAATTCTATTAGCGGATAACGTTTAAATATGTTAATATCCTTGTGGGACCACCTGAGCAGCCCAAGGAATCCCATTTTTGGACCGGAGCAAGATGCTCTCTGATTGTGCCGTATTTCTTGCCTTCTGCCCCCCTGATTGTGCCTTATTTCTTGCTTCTGCCCCCCTGATTGTGCCATATTTCTTGGCTTCTGCCCCCCTGATTGTGCCGTATCTCTTGCCTTCTGCACCCTGATTGTGCCATATTTCTTGCCTTCTGCTGTCTGATTGTGCCGTATTTCTTGCCGTCTGCTCCCTGATTGTGCCGTATTTCTTGCCTTCTGCCCACTAATTGTGCCGTTTTTTCTTGCCTTCTACCCCCTGATTGTGCCATTTGTCGGGCCTTCTGTCCCCTGATTGTGCCGTTTTTTGTGCCCCTACCCCCTTTGCCAGTGTTTGTTCACTGCTGGTATTGCCTTTGCCTGAGTTTCTTTGCTGCCGTTATTGTCTTTGCTAGTGTTTGTTTGCTGCCGTTATTGTCTTTGCCAGTGTTTGTTTGCTGCCAGTATTGTCTTTGCCAGTGCTTGTTCGCTGCTGGTATTATCTTTGCCAGAGCTGTGTGGGCTGTGTGGGCTGTGAGAGCTGTGTGAGCTGTGAGAGCTGTGTGGGCTGTGAGAGCTGTGTGGGCTGTGAGAGCTGTGTGGGCTGTGAGAGTATGAGCAGTGTGGGCTGTGAGAGCTGTGAGAGCTGTGTGGGCTGTGAGAGCTGTGTGGGCTGTGTGGGTTGTGAGAGCTGTGTGGGCTATGAGAGCTGTGTGGGCTGTGTGGGCTTTGAGGGCTGTTTGGGCTGTGAGGGCAGTGAGGGCTGTGAGGCCTCTGAGAGCTGTGTGGGCTGTGAGAGCTGTGTGGGCTGTGAGAGCTGTGTGGGCTGTGAGAGCTGTATGGGCTGTGAGAGCTGTGAGAGATGT
This sequence comes from Lissotriton helveticus, assembly GCF_964261635.1. Lineage (NCBI taxonomy): Eukaryota > Metazoa > Chordata > Amphibia > Caudata > Salamandridae > Lissotriton > Lissotriton helveticus. The sequence goes on along the minus strand of NC_136071.1, from coordinate 1,212,137,045 downwards.
GTGGGATGTGAGCTGTGTGGGCTGTGAGGGCTGTGTGAGCTGTGAGAGCTGTGTGGGCTATGAGAGCTGTGTGGGCTGTGAGGGCTGTTTGGGCTGTGAGAGCAGTGAGGGCTGTGAGGCCTGTGAGAGCTGTGTGGGCTGTGAGAGCTGTGTGGGCTGTGAGAGCTGTGTGGGCTGTGAGAGCTGTATGGGCTGTGAGAGCTGTGAGAGATGTGTGGGATGTGAGCTGTGTGGGCTGTGAGGGCTGTGTGAGCTGTGAGAGCTGTGAGGGCTGTGTGAGCTGTGAGAGCTGTGTGGGCTGTGAGAGCTGTGTGGGCTGTGTGGGCTGTGAGAGCTGTGTGGGCTGAGAGAGCTGTGTGGGCTGTGAGGGCTGTGAGGGCTGTGTGGGCTGTGAGGGCTGTGAGGCCTGTGAGAGCTGTGTGCACTGTGAGAGCTGTGTGGGCTCTGAGAGTTGTGTGAGCTTTGAGAGCTGTGTGGGCTGTGAGAGCTGTGTGGGCTGTGAGAGCTGTGAGAGCTGTGTGGGCTGTGAGAGCTGTGTGGGCTGTGATAGCTGTGTGGGCTGTGTGGGCTGTGAGAGCTGTGTGGGCTGAGAGAGCTGTGTGGGCTGTGAGGGCTGTGAGGGCTGTGTGGGCTGTGAGGGCTGTGAGGCTTGTGAGAGCTGTGTGGGCTGTGAGAGCTGTGTGGGCTCTGAGAGCTGTGTGGGCTGTGTGGGCTGTGAGGGCTGTTTGGGCTGTGAGGGCAGTGAGGGCTGTGAGGACTCTGAGAGCTGTGTGGGCTGTGAGAGCTGTGTGGGCTGTGAGAGCTGTGTGGGCTGTGAGAGCTGTATGGGCTGTGAGAGCTGTGAGAGATGTGTGGGCTATGAGAGCTGTGTGGGCTGTGAGGGCTGTGAGGGCTGTTTGGGCTGTGAGAGCAGTGAGGGCTGTGAGGCCTGTGAGAGCTGTGTGGGCTGTGAGAGCTGTGTGGGTTGTGCGAGCTGTGTGGGCTGTGAGAGCTGTATGGGCTGTGAGAGCTGTGAGAGATGTGTGGGATGTGAGCTGTGTGGACTGTGAGGGCTGTTTGAGCTGTGAGAGCTGTGAGGGCTGTGTGAGCTGTGAGAGCTGTGTGGGCTGTGAGAGCTGTGTGGGCTGTGTGGGCTGTGAGAGCTGTGTGGGCTGAGAGAGCTGTGTGGGCTGTGAGGGCTGTGAGGGCTGTGTGGGCTGTTAGGGCTGTGAGGCCTGTGAGAGCTGTGTGGGCTGTGAGAGCTGTGTGGGCTCTGAGAGCTGTGTGAGCTTTGAGAGCTGTGTGGGCTGTGAGAGCTGTGTGGGCTGTGAGAGCTGTGAGAGCTGTGTGGGCTGTGAGAGCTGTGTGGGCTGTGATAGCTGTGTGGGCTGTGTGGGCTGTGAGAGCTGTGTGGGCTGTGAGAGCTGTGTGGGCTGTGAGGGCTGTGTGAGCTGTGAGAGCTGTGTGGGCTGTGAGAGCTGTGTGGGCTGTGTGAGCTGTGAGAGCTGTGTGGGCTGTGAGAGCTGTGTGGGCTGGAATGGCTGTGAGGGCTGTGTGGGCTGTGAGGGCTGTGAGGGCTGTGAGAGCTATGTGGGCTGTGAGAGCTGTGTTGGCTGTGAGACCTGTGTGGGCTGTGAGAGATGTGTGGGCTGTGAGCGCTGTGTGGGCTGTGAGAGCTCTGTGGGCTGTGGGCTCTGCTTCTTCTGTGTCTCGGTCTACCTAGCACAAGATGAATGCCAACACTTCCTGGTTAGAAGTGTTGACAGCCAATGAGCATGCTGCTTTCCTGTGAAATGCATACTGATTGGCTGCCACTGTCTGTCAACACTCCAAACCAGGAAGTGTTGGCAGCCATCTTGTGCCTCGGTAGAACCAAGACACAAGAAAGCAGTGAAACAAAGGTGCAAAACACGCAAAGGGGGCAGGGTAGAAGCACCCTGACCCCCTAGGCCTGCTCAGGGGGCCCCACAAGGCCCCCCCAGGCCAAAAAAACAATTTTTTCCCGAAAAATCGCGAGGGTACGCGTACCGTACAGAGTACAGTAAGCTTACGGTAAGCTTACTGTTAGCTTACTGTACTCTGTACCCCCGCGATTTTCCGAAAACAAAATATTTTGGTTTTGGGGCTGGAGGGGCCTTGTGGGACCCCCTGAGCAGGCCTAGGGGGTCAGGGTGCTTCTACTCTGCCCCCTTTTTGGGTTCTACATGTTTGTTTTTCTGCTTTCCTGTGCCTCAGTCTACCGAGGCACAAGATGGCTGCCAATAATTTCTGTTTTGGAATGTTGACAGACATCCAACAGCCAATCAGAATTCCGCGCGTGCACGCTAAGGTCCGCGCACGTGCAAGGACGGTGCAAGGACGGTGCGCACCCGTGTGTGCTCCGTGTCCCGCCTATAGATATATAATTTGAAAAAAAGTCGATTTTCTCAATAATTACTGGATGGATTTTTACCAAATATACAAAATAAATTATTGCATAACAGTCTTTACAATTTTACCAAGTTTGCAGTAATTCCATTCAGCCGTTCGGGCTGTAGCTGTGTCTAAAGGTCCAATGCAAAATTGCATTGGACTCAATTTCACATTCAATTTTCTCAAAAACTACTGAACGAATTTACACCAAACATACAAAAGGCACTGCTCCATACCAGGCTCTACCATTTTGCCAAGTTTTGTGTAATTCCGTTCAGCCGTTCGACCTGTAGCCTTGTCAGAATGTCCCTATGGAAATTAACATGGGGAAAACACGTTTTGGGACCCCCTTTTATCTCGGCCCCCACTTGACGAATCCCCCCGAAACTTTTGGGGAATGAGCGGAGCGCAGCGAGGCAAGTTTGAGGAAAATTACAGGCAGATCCCTCAATCGGCGCCAAAGTTATTCCCAATAGAATGTTCGCCATTTCCTATGGTAACTAGGTCCTAACTATATATACCTACTGACTATCGCCAGTAGGGTGTATAAATATATGTAAAAGTTTGGACTTTGGTACGAAAATACAGCGCTCTCACCCCCCCGAGAGGTCTCTTGTTATTATGCTCGGACTTTTATTTCGGGGAAGGAGGCTGCAGTCTGTGTCTGCAGAGACCCCATCAGGTACAGCAAACTACTCTCCTTGTGTACACAAAACGGAGGATTGCAACGCTGCTAGTCAAGCCACTGTGCATTTGTCAGCCATTCACTGTATGGGCTGGCACATTGGACTCGCAGAACCAGCATTCCTCTGGGTACATCACATGCACGGGAGGCAGCATAACATCAAACAGAGGTGGGGAGGAACCAACAAAGGAGTGGCCAGAGACTGCTCAGGACACTTTAATTACCCCCAGGTGCAAGGCTCTGAAGAGAAGGAAACGGGAACCGGCACTGATGAGAGCGCACATCTCCGCTTGAAACGCATCTGCCTGGCGTTTCCTGAATTCTGACAATTTGGCTGAAATAAATCCTGTTTGCCTGGCGTTTCCTGAACTCTGCTAATTTTGCTGAAATAAATCCTGTTGGCAAGTCGGCATATGTCAGGCTCCTTCGCAATTGAGTGGGCGTTGGGTGCATGTTAATAGCCAGTATGCTGTTTCACTGGCATTACCGGCATGCCCTCCTGGTCTGGTGTGAGGCGCCAAGTCAGCAAAACTTTGGACTTTGGTACGAAAATACAGCGCTCTCACCCCCCGAGAGGTCTCTTGTTATTATGCTCGGACTTTTATTTCGGGGAAGGAGGCTGCAGTCTGTGTCTGCAGAGACCCCATCAGGTACAGCAAACTACTCTCCTTGTGTACACAAAACGGAGGATTGCAACGCTGCTAGTCAAGCCACTGTGCATTTGTCAGCCATTCACTGTATGGGCTGGCACATTGGACTCGCAGAACCAGCATTCCTCTGGGTACATCACATGCACGGGAGGCAGCATAACATCAAACAGAGGTGGGGAGGAACCAACAAAGGAGTGGCCAGAGACTGCTCAGGACACTTTAATTACCCCCAGGTGCACGGCTCTGAAGAGAAGGAAACGGGAACCGGCACTGATGAGAGCGCACATCTCCGCTTGAAACGCGTCTGCCTGGCGTTTCCTGAATTCTGACAATTTGGCTGAAATAAATCCTGTTTGCCTGGCTTTTCCTGAACTATGCTAATTTTGCTGAAATAAATTTTATTTATTTATTTTAAAAATTTATAAAGCGCGGCGTATACCCGTGGGTGTCTTGGCGCTATAATTTTGCTGAAAATACCAGAATAAGGTGGTATCTTTCTTCAAACGTATCGTTTCTGAGCGGATTATTGATCGAATAACCAAGTTTTTACCAGTTTTCTAAACTGAAATAACGATGGTGCCAGTTTTATTTCCTTTGGGAGCGTGTTCCAGATTTTGGCTGCGGCATTAGTAAAGCTTCTGTCGCCCCATGTCACCGTCCTGGTGCGTGGCACTACCAGTAGGTGGCTATGTTCGGAGCGTAAGGATCTTTTTGGTGAGTAATATTGAAGTTTTCGTTTGAGAAAGGCTGGTCCAAGACCCTTGAGAGCTTTGTAGGTGAGACACAGGGTCTTGAATCTGATGCGATTTCTCACTATTAGCCAGTGGAGATTTCTAATCGCGTGCCTGGTGGACTGAAACTTAGGAATGCCAGCTAGTAGCCTTGCCCATAAATCCTGTTGGCAAGTCGGCATATGTCGGGCTCATTCGCAATTGAGTGGGCATTGGGTGCATGTTAATAGCCAGTATGCTGTTTCACTGGCGGGGCGCGCACCGGTGAACGCACAGGTAAGCGCAATATTGCAGCGAGCCCTGGGGCGCGTACCGGAGAGCGTCCCGTTAGCACTATTGCTGCGATCGAAAAAACCACATCGTGAGGCGTCGCGTAAGCGTGATGTATCGCGTAGCCGCGTGATGCGTCTTATGGCGTGTCGTGTAAGCACGACGTATAGCGTTGCCACGGGATGTGTCTTATGACGTGCTCCGTAAATGCACCCAGAAGCGCTCCGCAGCGCGGCCCGGTGCGCATAGCGTAGGCGCGCCGGAGCGCGTAACGTAAGCGCATTGGGTCATGTGTCAGGACATGTGACCTGAAAATAACACTTTTCATTGGTTCTCATCATTTTTTTTCTCCAAATGATGAAAACCCCCTCCTTTTTTCCTCATTCTAACTTTCTTCATTGAGAGAGAAAGAGCTATTTTTGATCACTGCAATGTCATCACTTGTAGCTGCAGCTGGTGCACCCCCACCACCACCACCACCACCAAGAAAAGAAGGTCCACCACCACAGTTCCTTGGAGGAGAAGGAGAAGAGGAGGAAGAAGAGGAGGAGGAGGAACAACCAAGGCGCTTCCTGCCTGAAGAACCAAGGCAAAGGCACGTTAAAGTGCACTTCATTTGGCAATTCTTTTCTATCCATAAGACAAAAAAAAGGTGAACGCCCCCAAAGTCACCTGTCTAATTTGTGGCTCAGTCCTCTCCAGGGGCAATCCCCTAAAGAAATATTCATTTGGTAATTTTACCATGATCTGCCACATGGAGAGGTTTCATCCCAATAACTTAGCCCAGGCTGAAGTACGGGAACTTCAGAACAACCCACCCCCTGTGGCCAGCACCTCTTCCACTGAAGACTCACTTTCTGGTCCTGAAGCACGCCGAATGGTGCCAAATATACAACAAAAATTTGGCACCATAAAAATTGTTTGCATTTTCTGTGGCAAAACGTTATGTTATGGTGAACTTAGTGTCACCTTAATAAATAATGCTGTGGACAACCACCAATGGAACAAGAAAAGGAAGGACTAATTCTTTTCTTTTTTTTGCTCCTGTTGAGCCATTTCCACTTCCCTGTTTTTTGTTTGTTCCCTTAAAAAACACAAAAAATATTTAAAATTGTTCAAAAATCCCCCCAAAAAATGTTCAGAAAAAAAAAATATATATATCAACAAAAAGAATAAAAAAAAAGTTCTTATCAGAACTACCTCACATTTATAAAATTAAACCCATATTTTTAAAGGATCTCTGTCAATTTTTTGTCCTTAGGGTACGCGTACCGGGGCACGCCCGCCCAAAATAAGAAAAAAAAAATGTAATGAAGCAGTTAGCATGAGGAAAGGACACAAACAGAGTTATGTTAAGAGAAAAAGAGCTACAAGATGACCACAGAGGGATTGTTTATTACATGGTAAAAAATAGAGAAGGTGTAATTGGATGAAAGTGTAAAAAAGTAAAATGACTAAAGGAGCGAAAGAAAGGAAGAGAGAGGAAGAACACTAAAGTAGAGATAGTGTGAGACTGTGATTGGCTGTTAAAAGAAAAAGAAAGGACAGTAAAAAATGGAGAATGAAGGGTAGTGGCTGAATCACGATAAATAAAGAACAATGAGGGAAAGTGAGAAAAGACCAGGTAGTATAAGTAAAGAGGGGTGAAAGAGGGAGAAAAATTGAATTAGGATAACACATGGGGAGTGACAAAGAGAAAGGACAAAGAGAGTAAAGGAAACAGTACCTGAATGGGCTTGAGTAAAACAGCAAAAAAAGATAAGTAATGCAGTGTGTGTGACTTATAGGGAGTCAGTGGGTGTAGGTCGCAGTGTGGGTGTGTAAGAGGTGTCTGTGGGTGTGGCTGTGTGGGGTGTTTCGGTGTGGGTGGAGGTGAGGGTGTGTGAAATATGTGTGAGGAGTGTATGAGTGTGGAATGTAAATGTGTGTGATGTATGTGTGTGTATGGAATGTGTGTGTTTGTTTGAGGAGTGTGTGTGGGAGGATTTTTTGTGTGTATGAGGTGTGTGTGTGGTGTGTGTGGGGTGTATGTTACAGGTGTGTGTATGTGTTGGAAGGGGGATGAGGTGTATGTGTAGGGGTAAGGTAAATAATTAAGAAAAAGAGAATGAGTGAAGAAGCAAAGGAAGGGATCAGAGGGTAAGTGAAGTAAAGAAAAGGGATTGAAAGAAGTTGAATATGAGGTGGGAAATCGGAAAAGGGGAGTGAACATGTAGAATAAGAATAAGTGAGGGAAGCAGAGTAAAGATACAGGAGTGTGGTAGATTGAGAAAATGTTAGTGAGCTTAAAGCAAAGGGTGATGACAAACTACATTATTTTAGTCATACTTACCATATAATAAATAAAACTTTAATTATTTTTTTTAACTACACTTTGTATCTGTGAAAGAGAGAAGAAAAAATAAGTTATAATTAGTAAAATATGTATTTTAAATTAAAAGATACAAATGAAGAGGTTAAAAATCATAACGCTCTATTTAGAAATAAAGTTAGAGTGAAGAATACAGAAAGGGAAATAAACTAATGTAGAAGGACAAAAAGAGAGTTACAGAAATAGAAGAAGAGGAAATTACAAAGAGTAAGGCATATAGATTCACTGACAAAAAGAGAGAGAAGAACAGAGAAATTAACTGAAGGTAAGAAAGATACTAAAACAATGTGAGTTAGCAAAAGTAAATCAGGAAACAGAAGTAAGTAAAAAGATAATGACTGAGACAGAACACAGTCTAATTAAGGATGCATTTAGAAGAATGAGGAATAGAAGAAAACTGAGAGTAAGTGAAGAACAGTCATAGAGTGAAAGGATGAAGGGAGACAGGATAATATACAACGATTGAGGAAAATGGACTGAGGAAGTTATAAGGTAGACACACTAAGAGAAAAACTGAGTGAGGTGGAGTAGAATGAGTGAGAAAAGGAAATGAGTAAGTGAGCAAAAAGAAGGAAAGAGAGGAGAAGACGACTAAAACAGTGGTACTAAGAGAAAACAATTTGGTGATGAAAGTAAAGAGAAGGACATTGAAAGAAAGGAAATGAGGGATAGTAATGGAACCAGAGTAAAAGAAATGGGATGAAGAACGATGAGAGAGGAGCAGTGATGTTGTTGTAAAAGAAGTGATAGAAGGTAGATAAACACAAGTGAACATAACACAAGTAGAGTGAGGCACTGAGGACATAGAAGTAGTGAACGAAAAATAGAGAGAAGAGGTCAAAAGTAAGGAGCAAACAAAGATAAGCTAGGGAGAGTGGGTGATTTATAGTGATAGAGGGCAATAATACTGCTGAGTGAGTAAACAGGAATTACTAAAAGAGCAAAGGAGGAAAATACGGAAAAGAGAAGTAAAGCAGAGAGACTGAAAGCTGAAAAGTTATGCAAGGGAGAGGCGGGATACACACAGTTGAAATGAGAATGAGGGGTTGTCAAAGAAGTGGAGTAAGGGAACGGGGGTTACAGAGAGTGAGAGAAAGACATTATAAGTGAGTAAAAAGAGCTGAAAGAGGATGGAAAAAGGAAAGTAAGTGTCAGAGAATGGGAATACAATTTAATTTACACAATCCAAAGTATAAAATAACTTGTACAACATGTTACAAAGTTTTTTTTTGCTGTTCTCAGAATATATTGAATTTCACTTAAAACAGTGAGTTCAAATTACTCATCATATGACAGCGGGAAAAAAAAACACAATCTAAAAGATTGTGTTTTAAAAAAAAACTTAAATACTGACAAATGACAAATGTACGCTAAAGTTAGATTGACTTACTTTTCCTTGAGGCCAAATACTGTATCATGGTGGTCCTTTTCTCGTTGGAAAGTACTTTGCTGTTCACTTAAAAATCCATTTCATCGACTTTCTAGAAGAAAAGCTCCAAGAACATCTGAAATATTTTCAATATTTTCATATACTCCTTTTTTCAGTCATGACTCTTTACTCATTCCTGCACCTTTCCATTTGGCCAAATAGTGTCAGATGTATGAGTATATGTTCAAATTAATTCTAAGGCACTCTGAAATGATCTTTTTCCCGACGTTCTGAAAGAAAGGCTCTACAACATTTTCACAAGATTTAAGTATTTGTAAAACCATCTCTGACTCACTAATGTTCATCATTTTGTATAATACTAACATCACTTACTATGAGATCCACTTACAGTACCTATATGACAAGTCAATTTTTTATATTGCCTGGAACACTTTTACTCAGAATATATTTTTAAACAGCAAAATAACCTTTATTAACTACTCCCGTCTTCATAGGCCAATTACTTTTACCTAAATGTTGGCTGTAAAAACACTAGGTATGAATTTATAAAGCCAAAAGGCAAACGTTGTTTGAAAGTCAAATGAGTGTCGTTACATTGGGTCCAACCTTTAGAAGTTTTTAAATAGCATGTGTAATGCCCTGATGTTGTAGAAGGACCAATCATGAAAAATAATAGCTACAGTTGCAAAGGTTCTTCCTGATATCAATAACTGTGAAGCCACAAAATTTTTAATAGAAGTTGTCAATTTAGTTCCATCAGGTCTACATCGTTGGAACATTAAAATGACATAGTGACCATAATTTTGTAGAAATAATGTGGACAGCATTGTAGACTTACATTGGGTACACACCATATTGTGATCCGCTGCTTTAACTAGATTATTAAAAGGCACTGATTTGCAGTCTGGTAAAGTCAAATATATAAATCTTTCAGAGTCTATTCTAGTACTACTTGATGAAGCACAGTTATCACAGTCATGTTGCCATTGATAAGAAAGATTAAAAAGATTTTTTATATCTACTCCTTCATCTTCCAATACATCAAACATATATTTTAAAAATTCCTGACAATCCTGCTGAATTATCTGTGAAAATTGATTTTGACCTGAACATATGTCTACAAGATTCCTAATTTCTGAAACACTTTCTATTTTTCCTCTATCACTACTACATTTCTCTAACACAGAATTCAATAAACAGCACAATGTTTGTTCCCGATATTCGACAATCTGTTTTTGTAAATTTTGAAGAAAAAAAACAACATTAACTACTACATTAGCACAGCAGTTGACACCAGAACGGTTTTCAAACTGAAAACTAACAACATCCTCAACAGAATCCTTTTTCCTTCTGCTTACAATTACAGTTTCATCTACTTTTTGTCTTTTTGCTACTACCTCACTGCAATTACTCCCATTTCTTCTTTTTCGGCCTACCACACGTTTTTCAATCAGAGGATATTGAGACAAATGTGGAGCATACTCTCTTCTTAACTTATTGTATTCTTTAACACAATCTAGATCAGCACAAATCTTTGTTTCATCACACTCAATCAAGTACAATCCTGATAAAGTTCTGACTCGTGATAATGCCACATATGCCATACCCTCTTTAAACACAGAACTTCCAATGTTCACCAAAGCACTATCTACACTTAAACCTTGAGATTTATGAATTGTCACTGCATATGCCAAACAAATAGGAAACTGTTTTCGGCGAACATATAAGTCTTTCACAAGCAAAAATCTAGCTGAACAACGACAAATTTGTTCTATTTCGTCAATGCCATCAAATTTAATTTTAAAAATTTCAATTCCATCTCTATTTTTGTAATACACAAAACCAACAACATGACCCATTGCTCCATTTACCAGACCTCTTTCAACATTTAAATTCCTTCTCAAAATGACACGACAATTCAAACACACATTCAGAGTCTTTTCAAAACCAGCAGTTTTAGATATACTCTTCTCTAATGAATCCAATTTTGATTTCAAATTTTCAGACAAAACAATTGTTGCTCCCATGCTCTATTTTATCAGTAGCTTCCAGTTTCACTATCTCTTCATTTTCTAAATTTAACATTTTGTTGTTGAACATGGAACATTCTTTCAGAGTTGGCATCAAACATATGGCAGATTTCGTCTTGTTAATTTTCTTAAAAATATTCTCTGGAAGAATGTTTTCATTTGGGTACAAATTTGAAATTAACCGTCCATGTAAAGCTTCTTTCCCTTGCTGACTTATTTTTCCTACTCTTACATCTTGTAAAATATTTTTATAATCTTCATCCTTTGCCTGCCGCATATTTTGAAGCAGTTCTGCATATTTGAAGTTTAACCATATATTAACGTTTCCAATGCTTCCTAGGCACTTCCTGGTATCTTCATGCGTGAGCATTTTGAACACAGGTTGTCCTTTCACTGGAGTCAACTGCAGAAGATCTCCAAAAACAATAATATGTTTTTCTACAAATAAAACATCATAGTCTGTTCTAAGAATTTCTTGCATTCTCAAATGCACAAAAGCAAGCATTATATTTGACACCATGCTTACTTCATCAATGATAAGAAGTTTCATTTTCTTCAGGACTCTCGAAACTTCGGAACACACATCTCCAGATAGCTTGTGATATTGCAATTTGTTATCATGCTCCACTGGCAGCATCAGTAAACGATGTAAAGTAATCCCTTTAATATTATGTGCTGCCAGCCCAGTTGGAGCGGTAACAACATAAGACAGCGGTGATTCAGTCCTTTTCTGCAGATAAGATGAAATTGCTTTAATCAGAAAACTTTTTCCAGTTCCCGCTTCTCCACTCACGTACAGTCGGACAGGCTTAAATGATGTACATGAGCACTATTTCTTCTCATGACTCAATCCATGTTCAACCTGTTCTGTGACTTCTTCATATATCAGTTTCTGCTCTAGGTTTAATTGTTTCACCAAATCTTCTAAATTAATTATATCCTCTTGAGCTTGCTCCATAGCTCTTTCCACCTCATCCATGGCAGTGGCAGCTTCATTTTGGATAATTGGCCATCCTAGTGGAGCCTGACTCAATGAAGCAGAACTCTGACTGCCTTGAGAACTGTATCTCACAATCTCTGCAGCAATTTTTGCTTCTTGCTCTATTTCTTCATTCAACATTTGCAGATAATTTGGAAAAACAGGACATTCTATGGTATCCTTCGTAGCATTAAAAGAGTCTTCATAACAGAGAAAATCTCCAAGTAGTTCCTCTTCTTCTCGCCATGGTTTAAAGAGTTGCAAAAGAACCAAATAATGAAATTCTCTTTTATCTGGATTTTCACAACTCAATTTTCGATGATTAATCAAATGACCTTTTTTCTGTTTCACTAGACATCCTTCACATCCAATGACTCCATATATTCCATTATTGATATCTTCTCTGATGTTCCTCTTATAAATATATCTTTGCAGAACTTCATAGAGACAAGCATTCTCAAGGTGATGACTTCTATTTGGATAGTATGTATCCAACATGTTTGTCTTCAAAATATCTGTACTTTCTGGTTCTTTCTCCGCCAAATACTCTATCTCTTGTACAGATTTCAAAACTCAATTTCGTGTTGCAGCAAGACCTAGACTCACCCAAATGATGGTTCTAGATTTCGCATAGAGACTTGCTGACGACAATCGATCAGAACATTCATATGCTCCAATTTCTCAATGCAACAACATCTTCAGACTGTAACTGTATAATTTCTTGCTTAGGCTCTTTTCATGTGAAATGTCCTCCCACATTTCCTTCAGTTCTGTCTTTTCTTTTTTTGTGATGTAAGACGTCACATATCGAGCCACAGCAATAGAGTTGTCAGCAACGAATTGAATATCCATGTTAGCATTCCACATAGACAAAATTACTGGGTTGTAGTCGTTGATGTACTTGGACTCTTCTTTTCTTTTTAAATTGTATGTATTTTTTGGTGATTTCCTCGTCACAGTATGTCGCAGAGAAGACATCAAATTATTTACTCTTCCTTTAGAAATCACTGGTCGTGGAAAGCCGAAACGACATTTTGTGTAGAACTTGTCCTTGTTTCTGAATTTTCGACGACAGTACTTTCCACAACGATGGGATTGAAAGAGTAAAACTTGTTGCCTTAAACTGTTTTCTTCGGTAGTTTTCGGAACAGCACATGTTGAATACTCTTCAATGAAGCTCATCACTGTCTCATCCGAATCTGTTCCAAATTTGGGTGCATCTTTAATCCATAACAACATATGTTTGTGAGGAGCACCTCTCGCTTGATACTCCTTTCCCCAAAAGAAATCTAAAACCTCTCCAAGGGGAGGATTTTTTTTGTTGGTAATAAAAGACATCATAGCTTCAAATCTATGATTGAAATATCTGCATACATTCACTGGATCCAAAGAACACAGTTCTCCAGGTGTTTTGAATTCTATATTTTGTATATTTGCATTTGCCTCTCGTAGAAATTGAAGTAAGTCCTCCCATGCATACTCGGCACAGCTAAGAGTGAGGAACCATGTAGGAGTTCCTAAGTTTCTTAGCATACATTTCAATTCTCCATGGCGACGGTACCAATACTCGTTTGTACCACGCTGACATGCCATGAGATTGATTAGATGAGATTCTAAAATATTATCTTGCAGATTCACTTTCTCCATAAAGTCCCTCGCCGAAACATTTTGCAGATGTGCTCCACTTTTCAGTATATGGTTTACTGCATAAGAAAGCCCAGACAAGTCACTTTCATACAGTAGATGAAACAAATAGGGAATGCATTGACGAAACCTTGCATCTTCAGCATATAATCTTACAGTTCGATATTCAGATGCAGGAATTTGAAGTGGTCGATCGTCATATCGTCCACCTCGACCTGTTGGAAATAGCTGCAGAAAACAACGAGCTTCCAAACTTTGTTCCCATACACTAATGGGACTTCCTTTTGCTGCTTTCATTTGAAACAATTCAATTCCATTCCCCATTACTTCTTTGGAATGCAAAGGATGAACAGTATAATGTTCATATATTTCTTCACTTCTAGACACATCAACTTTTTCAATTTTGCCGCCTGAACAATCACTGTCTTCATCTGCAGCTGTTTCCTCTGCTGCAACACATACATCTTTGTAATACTCATTGTTTTTGACTAAATACAACGTTGCCTTTTTGACTTTCCTAACATCCACTAAATCTTGCCAGATTTTTTTACTCTTTGTTGGAACCCCATTAACTACAATAACTAAAGGTTCCTCTTCTACTTTTTCTATACCAATTGTATCAATATTTTTTTTAAAATCTAGGGGCAAATAAACAACTCTTCCCTTTAATCCTCTCTGCAAATCTGTAGGAGGCAATTTCCCTATCTTAGGCTCCATGCGAACAGTTGCCTGAAAAGGATGGACACATTGAATCAAAATAGACTCATATGTATTTAAATCCATCAATTCACCAGGAATGTCTACCAACTCCAGATTATTATGAACAGCTCTATCAGGCATTCTGTTTTGATTTAATTTATCATAACAATATTTACAAATACGCTGATCAGAACTCAAATCAAAACAATTCTCCACCCACAAATAAGTTGCAAAATATTTCCACTCATAATTATTAATCTTTTCACTTTTTACATATGAATCAACTAATCTAGTTTGATGCTTATAATGACTTCGTCGACAACACACACAAGTAAAATTCGGCCTTTCACTTGATTTCACCTTAAACCTGGTAATTTCCTGCTCAAACTTTTCTGTATTTGAAATCTGTACATTATCTTCCACATTACCTTGAATTGCTGTCGCAATTTCTACACTGTCCTCTTTTTCACCAAAATAACAAATCTCAATTTCTTCACAAATCTTCTTCACATCTAATTCAGTTCCATGCAAAAGAGCACCGTTTAATTGTTTAAGCTTAAGTGCTGGACTTTTTGCATAATACAACATTCTCACTAATTTCCTCATTTTGGTATGATGCACTGCTAACATCCTAAAATGATGAAAAACACTCTGACAGACTTTTCTAGAAAGACAAGCCAGTGAATGGCCTTGCAAACTTGTGATTTCTCTCACTCTGCAAGGATCTAAGGGGCACATGCATCAACCTATTTAGGAAGTGCAAACGGTGCGAATCGGTAAATTCGGCCGTTTGCACTTCCTAAATACGTTTTTGGGATGCATCAAACACTCCTTAAATGCGAATGCATTTAAGGAATCGCATTTGTGCAATGCATCATTTTTAAAAAAAATGCGAATTATGAAATAGTAAGTGCAAATTAACATGAGGTTGACCCTCGTGTTAATTTGCGAAAATCTGTCAAAAAGCAAAAAAATGCATTTTTTAAACTGTCATGTTACAGACACACATTTCCTTAGGACATGTGTGTGTGAAACATGCACTTTCAAATGCATTTCAGGGGTGCATGGGGGGGTCCTTTGGACCCCCCCTGCACCCTTGGAATGCATCTACAATTTGCGAATTTGTAAATGCCTTCCCATTGACTCCTATGGGCCTTTTGGCCCATAGGAATCAATGGGAATTGCGAAAATGCACTTAGGAATTCGCTATTTATTTGGGATTCGGTAAAAATTGCGATTTTTACCAAATCCCAAATAAATAGCCAAAAAAATGATGCATAGCATTTTGCGATTCTTAATTTGCGATTCGGTAATTTTCGCAAATTAAGAATCGCAAAATCTATGAATGATGCATGTGCCCCTAAGTCTTGCAACAACTTCACTTTCTGCTTTAGACTTTTCTTACTATATGTACGTAAGAAATTACAAAACAAATCAATTGATTCCTGTCGCACACTACAAATACTACTACTCTTCCAAGTGTACACTGGACCTTAGTACGTCTCCCTAAAACTTCATCAGTTAACACCTCTTCTAGTTCTCTAGGCACAAGTTTCTCTTTTTCAATCGGACAACCGTCTTTCACTTCATACGCTCGACCACTGGTGTCAATCAATCAATCAATCAAGCACATTTATATAGCGCACTACTCACCCGGAGGGTCTCAAGGCGCTTGGGGGGGGGGTCCGCTACTGCTGGAACAGCCAGGTCTTGAGCTGCTTCCTGAAGGCGAGGTGGTCCTGGGTCAGGCGGAGGTGGGTCGGGAGGGTGTTCCAAGTTTTGGCGGCCAGGTAGGAGAAGGACCTTCCTCCTGTGGTGGCTCTTCGGATGCGGGGGACGGCGGCGAGGGCATTGCTGGTTGATCGGAGCTGACGAGTGGGAGTGTAGAAGTTGAGGTGGCTGTTGAAGTATCTTGGGCCTTGGTTGTGTAGGGCTTTGTGTGCGTGGGTGAGGAGGCGGAAGGTGATTCTCTTGTTGACCGGGAGCCAGTGCAGGTCTCTCAGGTGTCCGGAGATGTGGCCGTGTCGGGGGACGTCGAGGATGAGTCTTGCTGAGGCGTTCTGGATCCGCTGGAGTCTCTTCTGGAGCTTGGCGGTGGTTCCGGCATAGAGGGCGTTGCCGTAGTCCAGTCGGCTGGTGACGATGGCCTGGGTGACCGTCTTCCTGGTCTCGGTGGGGATCCGGCGGATGATCTTACGTAGCATGCGCAGGATGTTGAAGCATGACGAGGAGACGGCGTTGACTTGTCTGGCCATGGAGAGGGAGGAGTCCAAGATGAAGCCCAGGTTGCGTGCGTGGTCCGTTGGTTTGGGTGCGCTGCCCAGGGCGGGGGGCCACCAGGAGTCGTCCCAGGCGGAGGGCGAGGAT
The DNA here is from genome assembly GCF_964261635.1 of Lissotriton helveticus. Classification (NCBI taxonomy): domain Eukaryota; kingdom Metazoa; phylum Chordata; class Amphibia; order Caudata; family Salamandridae; genus Lissotriton; species Lissotriton helveticus. The sequence continues at coordinate 1,212,120,838 of NC_136071.1, read as the reverse complement.
CCCAGGATGAGGACTTCCGTCTTATCTGAGTTCAGTTTCAGGCGGTTGTTCATCATCCACTCGGCTACGTCTTTCATCCCTTCGTGTAGGTTGGTTCTGGCGGTGGCGGGGTCGTTGGTGAGGGAGAAGATCAGCTGGGTTTCGTCGGCGTAGGAGATGATGTTGAGGTTGTGTTGGCGTGCGATGGCCGCAAGGGGGCTCATGTAGACATTGAAGAGGGTGGGGCTGAGCGAGGAGCCCTGAGGAATGCCGCAGATGACTTCGGTGGCTTCTGATCTGAATGATGGTAGGCGGACTCTCTGTGTTCTTCCGGCGAGGAAGGAGATGATCCATTCTAGTGCCTTCTCCTGGATTCCGACGTTGCTGAGACGCTGCACTAGGGTGCGGTGGCAGACAGTGTCAAACGCCGCGGAGAGGTCCAGGAGGATGAGGGCCGCTGTTTCTCCGTTGTCGAGCAGGGCTCGGATGTCGTCAGTGGCTGCGATGAGGGCGGTCTCGGTGCTGTGGTTGGCCCGGAAGTCCGACTGCGAGAGGTCGAGGGATCCGTTCGTCTCGAGGAAGGCGGCCAGCTGCTTGTTGACGGTCTTCTCGATGACTTTTGCCGGAAATGGGAGGAGCGAGATGGGGCGGTTGTTTATGAGTTTGGTGGGGTCCGCTGATGGTTTCTTCAGTAGAACGCTGAGTTCGGCGTGCTTCCAGCTCTCCGGGAAGGTGGCTGTGTCAAAGGAGGTGTTGATGATGTCTCGCAGATGGGGTGCGATGACAGCGTTGGCTTTGTTAAAGACGTGGTGAGGGCAGGGGTCGGTTGGGGATCCGGAGTGGATGGAGTTCATCGTCCGGATGGTGTCTTCGGTGGTTATCGGGGTCCAGGCGCGGATGGTGGTGGTGGGGGGCGTCAGTGCGGTCGTGGGGTGCGTCGGTTGTGTGCTGAAGCTGTTGTGTATGTCTGCGCATGCATGCACTAAATCATTATCCTGGAAGTAACTCTCCTCATTAAAAAATGGCTCACAACTTAAACTGTGCATCCATTCTCCCGAAAAAACTTTACAAACATTTGTCCGATTAATTACTCTTTTCCATCTACTGTTTGATTTGAAAACATCAATTGTCTTGTTAAGTGTCCTAATTCTATTGATTACTAAAATAAATAATTTTTTCTTAACTTCAAAAGCCTGATCAACAATCTTCTCTACACTTTTCTTTTTCTTATAAAAAGCAGCTCTCTGTTTACCTTTCCTAATGTTTTTTAACAAATTTAAAACCACCCTATTGCGAAACATTCGTTTACGAATGTCTCTAAACTGATTCTGTCTTCTATTCCTATACATATTATTCTCTCCTGCTCCAGTTGTAGGATTCTTTGAGGTTCTCTCCTTCCTTTTCAAATTTACTCTGTTATTCTCTTTTTCTACATGCTGTCCATCTTTTTTTTTAAAAGTACATATGTTCCGTATAAAAGACTTAGTTGTCTTACCAGGAGCTTGGTTCCTGTTATTTGAAGTATTTGTTGTGGAAGAGTGCTGTAATTCCATTGCTGTTTTTGATTTTTGGTGGTTACATTCTTTTCTTTTCCTTTCCCTTGTGGGCACGTTTGCTTACTCTTCAAATCTGGATTTCAATCTGTGTTAAAGAAAAAAATAGCACATTATAGACCACTATTACCAAACAACAAAGCAATGACAAAAAGCAAACGATCTATACAGGGTTACAGATCAGGTGAGGATTCTCCAGGGGTGCACAAAAGGTGAGGCCTGTATTGAAGAGTATAGTGGAAGACAGCTCTGTCCACAAGTACAAAGAAGATGAGAACTGTGTCTAAGTCCACTGCACTCTTATACACAGGCTTCACCACCTATGCTTCCCGAGAAAGGCCTCTCTCCCACTACAGTCTTGATCATAAACCTCACCTCCTCTGTCCCTCTGGACATGTCTCACCTCATCTACACAAAATATTTCCTAATCTCAGGTAACACAGATGACATAATTGATCCTCATTTATAAAGCCATGCGTCAGTTTTGCGCTACTGATGCGTCACTTTTTGTGACGCATTGGCGTCATAAAACATGTGCCTTGTTGCACCATATTTAAAAAGTGACGCATGTAGGTAGATGCGTCATTTTTTAAACCTTTTGCACCACATTATACCTCTGTCAAGTGTAATGTACAGAGAGGGGTCATTTCTCCACCAAAAGCCTCATAATAATGATACAGTGAAAACTATGAGATTTCACTGCATCACTTTTAGGACTCTATTATGTCAAAATCTTGCACCTGCCTCACAACAGGGATAAGACTGAGGCAAACGCTTTCACATGGAGCTTCACAATTTTACAAAATACAATTCCTCTATGCAAACAAACTCAATATGCTTCCTACACTGAGTTAACACAGGTAACATCATTGTAAAGAGTCAAATTGACACGTGTCTAAGAATGCAGACGGGGATAGGCTTCATGAAGCCTAGTCCACTGCACTCTTAGATACAAGCCTCACCACCTACGCTCCCCAGGAAAGCCCTAACATGTACCTTTTTGCCCCATATTTAAAAAGTGACGCATGTAGGTAGATACGTCACTTTTTAAACCTCTGCGCCACATTACACTCAAAAATGTAAAAACCATTCATTTTCTCCAAAATCGTTTTTGACATCACATTTAGGAAACACAGCACAGATCCTATGTACAAGCATCTGCCTCACAGCAGGGATAAGACTGAGGCAAACGCTTTCACATGGAGGTTTCCCCATGTGATAGCATTCTGACACCTAAGCAGGAGTGCAGATGAGATGAAGACTGTCCAGGGGAGCACAAAAGGTGAGGCTTGTGTCCAAGAGTGCAGTGGAGAGGACTAAACTGGAGTAGTGTGCAAAAAAAAAAGAACCTCATTTATGAGGCCCTGCATCAGTTTTGCACTGCTGATGCGTCACTTTTTGTGACGCATCGGCGGCATAAAACATGTACCTTTTTGCGCCATATTTAAAAAGTGACGCATGTAGGTAGATGCGTCACTTTTTAAACCTCTGCGCCACATTATACTCCAAAAATTTAAAAGCCATTCATTTTCCCAAAAATCGTTTTTGACATCACATTTAGGAAACACAGCACAGTTCCTATGTACAAGCATTCCATGTCATTACTGAAACCTCACTATTTTACAAAATACAATTCATTTATAAAGCCATGAGTCAGTTTTGCGCTACTGATGCATCACTTTTTGTGACGCATTGGCAGCATAAAACATGTGCCTTGTTGCACCATATTTAAAAAGTGACGCATGTAGTTAGATGCGTCATTTTTTAAACCTCTACACCACATTATACCTCTGTCAAATGTAATGTACACAGAGGGGTCATTTCTCCGCAAAAAGTCTCGTAATATTGACACAGTCAAAACTATGAGATTTCACTGCATCACTTTTAGGACTCTATTATGTCAAAATCTTGCACCTGCCTCACAACAGGGATAAGACTGAGGCAAACGCTTTCACATGGAGCTTCACAATTTTACAAAATACAATTCCTCTATGCAAACAAACTCAATATGCTTCCTACACTGAGTTAACACAGGTAACATCATTGTAAAGAGTCAAATTGACACATGTGTCTAAGAATGCAGACGGGGATAGGCTTCATGAAGCCTAGTCCACTGCACTCTTACATACAAGCCTCACCACCTACGCTCCCCAGGAAAGCCCAAACATGTACCTTTTTGCGCCATATTTAAAAAGTGACGCATGTAGGTAGATGCGTCACTTTTTAAACCTCTGCACCACATTATACTCAAAAATGTAAAAGCCATTTATTTTCCCCAAAATCGTTTTTTACATCACATTTAGGAAACACAGCACAGTTCCTATGTACAAGCATTCCATGTCATTACTGAAAACTCACTATTTTACAAAATACAATTCCTCTATGCAAACAAACTCAATATGCTTCCTACACTGAGTTAACACAGGTAACATCATTGTAAAGAGTCAAATTGACACCTGTGTCTAAGAGTGCAGTCGGGGATAGGCTTCATGAAGCCTAGTCCACTGCACTCTTAGACACAAGCCTCACCACCTACGCTCCCCAGGAAAGCCCAAACATGTACCTTTTTGCGGCATATTTAAAAAGTGACGCATGTAGGTAGATGCGTCACTTTTTAAACCTCTGCACCACATTATACTCATAAATGTAAAAGCCATTCATTTTCCCCAAAATTGTTTTTGACATCACTTTTATGAAACACAGCACATTTCCTATGTACAAGCATTCCATGTCATTATTTAAACCTCACTATTTTACAAAATACAATTCCTCTATGCAAACAAACTCAATATGCTTCCTAAACTGAGTTAACACAGGTAACATCATTTTAAAGAGTCAAATACATTTCTTTAAACATGCACACATTCTTTATTCCTTTTAAAAAATTTAAAAGCCATTCATTTTTCCCAAAATCGTTTTTGACATCACATTTAAAAAACACAGCACAGGTCCTAAGTACAAGCATTCCATGTCACTACTAAAACTTCACAATTTTACAAAATACAATTCCTCTATGCAGTAAAAACTTTTTACCAAGCATTATCAAAAAGCATGACACAAAGCTACATTAAAAAGCCAGAATTTGCTTCCAAATCGTCTCCATAGAGTATACAAGTCTCTATGTATAGTAAATGAATCATAACTCACCTTTACAAATACTTTAGGAGATTCAGAACAGTGTCAGATACACACACCAATATTTCTTTAGCAGAGCAAAAGGTATGTTCTCCAGGCACTGCAACCATGAATGGCACAGAAAACCTCTAATTCTACACACATATTGCTCATGGTAACCAATCAAAACTCTTCCCTCTGTATTTTCAAACCAACACCCTTCCCCCCCTCAGCCCTTTCTACCTGATACCATAGCAACTCCCTCCTCACTAACCTCTCAGGTTGAAAAGTTTATTCTACAATGTTGCAAATCACCTCAGCAAGGATGTTTGACCTGCGAATACACCAGCTTTTCTGGTGAAAGGTTTCTTTAAATGACTTTTTTTAACCATTCAAATTACTTCTTACACAGAACACAACCATGCACCCTAACTTTCAGTTTTCACCTATCTCATTCTACCAATCATTGCTTCTGATTCAAGAGCACTGAAAGTCTACATTTTTTTTTGTGCAAACTCCTATTGTTCCAACTGCCATTTCTTTCCCACACTTCATCTGACTGCACCAGAATCTCCTCTCACCATGAATTCTGTCTGGATTATGGGACATAGCTATATCCACTGGGCTCAAAGGTATGCAGCTACATTTTCACAACCTTGATTTACCAAATGTGCACATCAAATGGATTGGCCAAAGAGGATTAAGATGTCATCAATTGATTCCATTGGTGAAAACCTTTTTGCATTTGCCACACCCTGACCTCTTAATTGTGCACCGTGGAGGAAATGACTTGGGCACTTTAACTGGGGTAGGTCTGGAAATGCTTTTAAAGGACACCTTTGAACAATTGATGGCACTTTTTCCTCAAACTGCCTTGGTATATTCCAATATATGCCAAAGACAGAAATGGAAGTGGTCCAACCAATTTTGTCCACAATTTGAGAAAGCACGGAAACATGTGAATAAATCTGTTTCTGCTTACATGAGAGACTTTGGAATGGGTTCAATATACAACAACAACTTGTGTTACAACATGCAAGATATTTACAGAGAAGATTGTGTGCACTTCTCAGATGAAGGGAAAAGAATATTCCTCCTGAATTTAAGACTATGCATTGGTACCTACTTGTAGGTACCTAAATCAGCCACACAACCCAAAAGCTCTTTTCAGAGCTACCCTACCTCTGATCACTCCAAATTATTATCTTTTTGTAACTTTTTTCACTATTTCTCACCAAAGTACGCTCCCCGGTACGCTCCCCGGTGCGCGTACCGGGGGCTGACCCCGCAAAAAAAAAAAAAAAACATTTTTGGGACATATATGTACCTCCTAAACTCCCCTCAGAAAACCTAGGTGGTCAGGGGGTTTCTACCGTGCCCCCTTTTACCCATTCCCAACGTTGTTTGTCCTCCATCTTGTGTCTCAATTCTTCCGAAACACAAGATGGAGGACTCGCGTTGCGCTTACCAGTACGGGTACCGGGGCGCTCACCGGTAAGCGCTCCCAAAAAAATGTAAAAGTTAATTTACATAAAAACCTCTGTAGAGAAGTTTACCAAATATAGAATGGGCAATACTACATACCAATCCCTACCATTTTCCCAAATTTGGTGGAATTCCATTGAGCCATTTGGCCTGTAGCCCTGTCTAAATATCCTGAGGTAAATTACATGACAAAAACACATATGAAGTGTTAGAATTTACAACCAATTAAAATGTTACTTTCATTTTCTACTAATATTTACGGACATTTGATTGGTTATGTACATGAATATATATAAAAAAAAGAGAGGGAAACACAGCCATTTTGACTACTACTTCCTGAAGTACATTTGAAAAGGATTTTCAGTGAGAACTTCAACTGCTTTCTCAAAGGTAAGTTGTTATTTTGGAAAGTGAAGTATGTTGTGCACTTTAAGTTAATTTGGGAAAACATTTTCTGATAGTTATATACTATCCCTCTGTAATAGTTATAGATTGAGATAGGCTTCTCTGTTATAGTTATGGATGGAGTTAGGCTTGTCTTGTATAATTATGAATTTACTTAGGCTTTATCACATTCACTATTTTATATTTCTACTTCCAGCCTGATACCATACACTGCCCAAAGATAACTTCGCTGTTAAAAAATCAAAACTACCTGTCTGAACTTAAACCCAACAGTGCCCTATCTCTACTGGTATATTTATTTTTAATGCAATTTACAGCAAGAAAATGGAAGGAGAACAGAATTTTTCTTTCGAAATTGTTGTGGAAAACAACACTGAAGATAATATTGCTGAGAATGATGACTTTGATTTTATGGATGAGTCTCTGGACCATGAATTACTTCAGTGTGTGTAAGCAATAGAATAACAGAATGAAAATGAGGACATTCCAGACAATATATTGTTAGAAGTTTTATTAAATTTTGAAAAAGAATTAGAAAAACATTACATTACATCTGACAGAGGTATAATGTGGCGCAGAGGTTTAAAAAGTGACGCATCTACCTACATGCGTCACTTTTTAAATATGGCGCAACAAGGCACATGTTTTATGCCGCCGATGCGTCACAAAAAGTGACGCATCAGCAGTGCAAAACTGACGCAGGGCCTCATAAATGAGGCCCATCTTTTTTTGCACACTACTCCAGTTTAGTCCTGTCCACTGCACTCTTGGACACAAGCCTCACCTTTTGTGCTCCCCTGGACAGGCTTCATCACATCTGCACTCCTGCTTAGGCCTCACAATCTTTTTTTAGAATAACATTTGAAAAACAGAGAAAAGGTCATATGTATAAGCTTTTCATTACACTACTGAAACATCGCTCATTTATAAAATACAATTCCTTTATGCACCAAGGTTTCTTTACCAATTATTATGAAGAATGTATAAGTCTCTATTATATTCTGTTCCTGACTTACTGTATTTTTCCATTAGTCCCCTTCTAACATCCTCTCTGTGACTCATTCCTTTTTACATCCTGATTCTGTGTTATACTCTCTTATACTTTTTCTTTAACTTACTTTCTCTTACACCCTGTCTCTGATTTATTCCCTTTCTCTCATTACTCCTTGTTACATCCTCTCTCTGATTTAGTTCCTTTCACACCCTGTCTCAAACTTAGTCTCTCTGTCTATCTTTTACAGCCTCTCTGTGTTTTAGTCTCTTTTACATCCTGTCACCTTCTAACACCTTCTCTCTGTCTTACATCCTATTACACCCTCTCTCTGTCTTACACCCTGTTATATCCTTTTTCTAACTTATTCCCTATGTCCATTTCTTTGACTGACTCCCTCTCCTTATTACATCCTTTTTCTGTCTTATAACATATTATACACTCTTTCTGTCTTACTCTTTCTCTATGTTTTTCTTCCTCTATCTGTTTCTTTGTCTGACTCTCTCTGTCTTTTTGTGTTAGTTCCTCTAGATCTTTTTCTATGTCTTAATCCTAGTTACATAGTTGTTGTGATATAAACGTAGATATGTTGTAAAGTAGTGTTTATATAGTTTGTTTATTGTCATTGCTTTGTTCTTTGATAATAGTGGTCTAAAATGTGTTATCTTTTTCCTTTATGACAGATTGAAATCAAGATTTGCATCGTAAGGAAATATGCCCTCAAGGCAAAGGAAAAGAAAAGATGTGAAGCGGAAAAAATCAAAAACAGCAACGTAATTAAAGCAGTCCTCTACAACAAATACTTCAAAAGACAGGAAAAAAGCTCCTGGTAAGACAACTAAGTCTTTCTTTCGGAACATATGTAGATAAAAAAAAAATGTTGATGAAAATGTCAATAAACAGAAGGAGTGAGGAAATTTGAAGAGGAAGGAGAGGTCCCCTAAAAATGTTAATACTGCAGGAGCAGAGAATAATATGTATAGGAATAGAAGGCAAAACCAATTTAGGGACATTCGTAAACGAATGTTTCGCAATAGGGTAGTTTTAAATTTGTTAAACAACATTAAGAAATGTAAACAGAGAGCTGCTTTTTACAAGAAAAAGAAAAATGTAGAGAAAATTGTTGATCAGGCTTTTGAAGTTAAGAAAAAATTATTTATTTTAGTAATTAATAGAATTAGGACACTTAACAAGACAATTGATGTTTTCAAATCAAAGAGTAGATGCAAGAGAGTAATTAATCGGACTAATTTTTGTAAAGTTTTTTCTGGAGAATGGATGCATAGTTCAAGTTGTGAGCCATTTTTTAATGAGGAGAGTGACTTTCAGGGGAATGATTTGGTGCATGCAGTTGACACCAGTGGTCGAGCATATGAGGTGAAAGATGGTTGTCCGATTGAAAAAGAGAAACTTGTGTCTAGAGATGCAGAAGAGGTATTAGCTGATGAAGTTTTAGGGAGACGTACTAAGGGTCCAGTGTACACTTGGAAGTGTAGTAGTATTTGTAGTGTGCGACAGGAATCAATCGATTTGCTTCGTAATTTCTTACGTACATATAGTAAGAAAAGTCTAAAACAGAAAATGAAAATGTTGCAAGACTTAGATCCTTGCAGAGTGAGAGAAAAGACAGGTTTGCAAGGCCATTCACTGGCTTATCTTTCAAGAAAAGTATGTCAGAGTCGTTTTCATCATTTTAGGATGTTAGCAGTGCATCATAACAAAATGAGGAAATTAGTGAGAAGATTGTATTATGCAAAAAGTCCAGCACTTAAGCTTAAACAGTTAAACAGTGCTCTTTTGCATGGAACTGAATTAGATGTGAAGATGATTTGTGAAGACATTGAGTTTTGTTATTTTGGTGAAAAAGAGGACAGTGTAGAAATTGACACAGTAATAGAAGGTAATGTGGAAGACAATGTACAGATTTCAAGTACAGAAAAGTTTGACCAGGAAATTACCAGGATTAAGGTGAAATCAAGTGAAAGGCCAAATTTTACTTGTTTGTGTTGTCAACGTACTCATCATAAGCATCAAACTAGATTAGTTGATTTATACGTAAAAAGTGAAAAGATAAATAATTATGAGTGGAAGGATTTTGCAACTTATTTGTGGGTGGAGAATTCTTTTGATTTGAGTTCTGAACAGCGTATTTGTAAATATTGTTATGATAAATTAAATCAAAACAGAATGCCTGCTAGAGCTGTTCATAATAATCTGGAGTTGGTAGACATTCCTCCTGAATTGATGGATTTAAATACATATGAGTCTATTTTGATTCAATGTGTCCATCCTTTTCAGGCAATTGTTCGCATGGAGCCTAAGTTAGGGAAATTGCCTCCTTCAGATTTACAGAGAGGATTAAAGGGAAGAGTTGTTTATTTGCCTCTCGATTTCAAGAAAAATATTGATACAATTGGTGTAGAGAAAGTGGAAGAGGAACCTCTGGTTATTCTAGTTAATGGGGTTCCGACAAAGAGTAAGAAAATCTGGCAAGATTTAGTGGATGTTAGGAAAGTCAAAAAGGTAACGGTGTATTTGGTAAAAAACAATGAGTACTCCAAACATGTATGTGTTTGAGCAGAGGAAACAGCTGCAGATGAAGACAGTGATTGTTCAGCTGGCCAAATTGAAAAAAGTTGATGTGTCTAGAAGTGAAGAAATATATGAACATTATACTGTTCATCCTTTGCATTCCAAAGAAGTAATGGGCAATGCAATTGAATTGTTTAAAATGAAAGCAGCAAAAGGAAGTCCCATTAGTGTATGGGAAAAAAGTTTGGAAGCTCGTTCTTTTCCACAGCTATTTCCAACAGGTCGAGGTGGACGATATGACGATCGACCGCTTCAAATTCCTGCCTCTGAATACCGGACTTTAAGATTATATGCTGAAGATCCAAGGTTTCGTCAATGCATTCCATATTTGTTTCATCTACTGTATGAAAGTGACTTATCTGGGCTATCTTATGCAGTAAATCATATACTGAAAAGTGGAGCACATCTGCAAAATATTTCAGCGAGGGACTTTATGGAGAAAGTTAATCTGCAAGATAATATTTTGGAATCTCATCTAATCAATCTCATGGCATGTCAGCGTGGTACAAACGAGTATTGGTACCGTCGTCATGGGGAATTGAAATGTATGCTAAGAAACTTAGGAACTCCTACATGGTTCCTCACTCTTAGCTGTGCCGAGTATGCATAGGACGACTTACTTCAATTTATACGCGAGGCAAATGCAAATATACAAAATATAGAATTCAAAACACGTGGAAAACTGTGTTCTTTGGATCCAGTGAATGTATGCAGATATTTTAATCATAGATTTGAAGCTATGATGTCTTTTATTACCAACAAAAAAAATCCTCCCCTTGGAGAGGTTTTGAATTTCTTTTGGAGAAAGGAGTATTAAGCGAGAGGTGCTCCTCCCGTACATATGTTTTTGTGGATTAAAGATGCACCCAAATTTGGAACAGATTCGGATGAAACAGTGATGAGTTTCATTGAAGAGTATTCAACATGTGCTGTTCCGAAAACTGCAGAGGAAAACAGTTTAAGGCAACAAGTTTTACGCTTTCAATCGCATCGTTGTGGGAAGTATTGTCGTCGAAAATTCAGAAACAAGGAAAAGTTCTACACAAAATGTCGTTTCGGCTTTCCACGACCAGTGATTTCTAAAGGAAGAGTCAATAATTTGATGTCTTCTCTACGACATACTGTGACGAGGAAATCCCCAAAAATACATACAATTTAAAAAGAAACGAAGAATCCAAGTACATCAACGACTACAACCAAGTGATTTTGTCCATGTGGAATGCTAACATGGATATTCAATTCCTTGCTGACAACTCTATTGCTGTGGCTCGATATGTGACGTCTTACATCACAAAAAAAGAAAAGACAGGACTGAAGGAAATGTGGGAAGACATTTCACATGAAAAGAGTCTAAGCAAGAAATGATACAGTTACAGTCTGAAGATGTTGTCGCATCGAGAAATTGGAGCATATGAATGTTCTGATCGATTGTCATCAGCAAGTCTCTATGCCAGATCTAGAACCATCATTTGGATAAGTCTAGGGTTTGCTGCAACACGAAACTGAGTTTTGAAATCTGTACAAGAAATAGAGCATTTGGCGGAGAAAGAACCAGAAAGTACAGATATTTTGAAGACAAACATGTTGGATACATACTATCCAAATAGAAGTCCTCACCTTGAGACGCTTGACTCTATGTAGTTCTTCAAAGCTATATTTATAAGAGAAACATCAGAGAAGATATCAATAATGGAATATATGCTGTCATTGGATGTGAAGGATGTCTAGTGAAACAGAGAAAAGGTCATTTGGTTAATCATCGAAAATTGAGTTGCGAAAATCCAGACAAAAGGGAATTTTACTATTTGGCTCATTTGCAACTCTTTAAACCATCGCGTACAGAAGAGGAACTACTTGGAGATTTTCTCTGCTACGAAGATTCTTTTAATGCAACCAAGGATACCATAGAATGTCTTGTTTTTCCAAATTATCTGCAAATGTTGAACAAAGAAATAGAGCAAGGAGCAACAATTGCTGCAGAGATTGCGAGAGACAGTTCTCAAGACAGTCAGAGTTCTACTTCATTAAATCAGGATCCACTAGGAGGACCAATTATCCAAAATGAAGCTGCCACTGCCATGGATGAGGTGGAAAGAGCTATGGAACAAGCTCAAGATGATGTAGTTAACTTAGAAGATTTGGTGAAACAACTAAACCTTGAGCAGAAGCAGATATATGACGAAGTCACAGAACAGATTGAACATGGATTCACTGATGAGAAAAAAGAGTGCTCATGTACATCATTTAAGCCTGTCCAACTGTACGTGAGTGGAGAAGCAGGAACTGGAAAAACGTTTCTGATTAAAGCAATTGCAACTTATCTGCAGAAAAGGACTGAATCACCGCTATCTTGTGTTGTTACCGCTCCAACTGGGCTGGCAGCACATAATATTAAAGGGATTACTTTACATCGTTTACTGATGCTGCCAGTGGAGCATGATAACAAATTGCAATACCACAAGCTATCTGGAGATGCGTGTTCCGAAGTTTCGAGAGTCCTGAAGAAAATGAAACTTCCTATCATTGATGAAGTAAGCATGGTCTCAAATCAAATGCTTGCTTTTGTGCATTTGAGAATGCAAGAAATTCTTAGAACAGAGTATGATGTGTTATTTGGAGGGAAACACATCATTGTTTTTGGAGATCTACTGCAGTTGACTCCAGTGAAAGGACAACCAGTGTTTAAAATGGTCACGCATGAAGATACCAAGAAGTGCCTAGGAAGCATTGGAAACGTTAATATATGGTTACATTTCAAATATGCAGAACTACTCCAAAATATGCCGCAGGCAAAGGATGAAGATTATAAAAATAGTCTACAAGATGTAAGAATCGGAAAAGTAAGTCAGCATGGGAAAGAACCTTTACATGGACGATTAATTTCAAATTTGTACCCAAATGAAAACATTCTTCCAGAGAATATTTTTAAGAAAATTAACGAGAAGAAATCTGGCATATGTTTGATGCCAACCATAGAATGTCCTGTTTTTTCAAATTGTCTGCAAATGTTGAACGAGGAAATACAGCAAGAAGCTACAATTGCAGCAGAGATTGCTAGAGACAGTTCTCAAGACAGTCAGAGTTCTGCATCATTGAGTCAGGATCCACTAGGAGGACCAATTATACAAAATGAAGCATGCCACTGCAATGGATGAAGTGGAAAGAGCCATGGAACTAGTTCAGGAGGATGTAGTTAACTTAGAAGATTTGGAAAAACAACTAAATGTTGAGCAGAGGCAAATATATGAGGAAGTCACAGAACACATTGAGCATGGTTTATCTCATGAAACAAAGAGTGCTCATGTACATCATTTATATCTGTTCGACTGTACGTGAGTGGAGAAGCAGGAACTGGAAAACGTTTTCTGATTAAAACAATTGCAACGTATCTGCAGAAAAGAACAGAGTCATCGCTGTCTTGTGTTGTTACCGCTCCAACTGGGTTGGTAGCACACAACATTAAAGGGATTACTGTACATCGCTTATTGATGCTGCCAGTAGAGCATGATAATACATTACAATACCACAAGCTGTCTGGAGAAGCTTGTTGGAAAGTTTCAAGAGTCCTAAAGAAAATGAAACTTCTTATCATTGATGAAGTAAGCATGGTATCAAAAGTAATGCTTGCTTTTGTGCATTTAAGAATGCAAGAAATTCTTAAAACAGAGTATGATGTGTTATTTGGAGGCAAACACATCATTGTTTTGGAGATCTACTGCAACTAACTCCAGTGAAAGGACAGCCAGTGTTTAAAATGCTTACACATGAAGATACCAGGAATTGCCTAGGAAGCCTTGGAAATGTTAACATTTGGTTAAATTTCAAATATGTAGAACTGTTTCAAACTATGCGACAGGCAAAGGATGAAGATTATAAAAATATTCTACAAGATATAAGAATTGGAAAACTAACTGAGCATGGCAAAGAAGCTTTACATGGACGATTAATTTCAAATTTGTTTCCAAAAGAAAACATTCTCCCAGAGAATATTTTTATGAAAATTCCTGAAAAGAAATCTGTTATATACTTGATGCCAACTCTAAAAGAATGTTCCATGTTCAACAACAAAATGTTAAAGTTAGAAAATGAAGAGATAGTGAAACTGGAAGCTATAGATAAAATAGAGCATATGGGAGCAACAATTATTTTGTCTGAAAATTTGAAATCAAAATTGGATTCATTAGAGAAGACTATATTTAAAACTGCTGGTTTTGAAAAGACTCTGAATGTGTTTTTAAATTGTCGTATTATTTTGAGAAGGAATTTAAATGTTGAAAGAGGTCTGGTAAATGGAGCAATGGGTCATGGTGTTGGTTTTGTGAATTACAAAAATAGAGATGGAATTGAAATTTTCAAAATAAAATTTGATGGCATTGACGAAATAGAACAAATTTGTCATTGTTCAGCTATGTTTTTGCTTGTGAAAGACTTATATGTTCGCCGAAAACAGTTTCCTGTTTGTTTGGCACATGCAGTGGCAATTCATAAATCTCAAGGTTTAAGTGTAGATAGTGCTTTGGTGAACATTGGAAGTTCTGTGTTTAAAGAGGGTATGGCATATGTGGCATTATCACGAGTCAGAAATTTATCAGGATTGTACTTGATTGAGTGTGATGAAACAAAGATTTGTGCTGATCTAGATTGTGTTAAAGAATACAATAGGTTAAGAAGAGAGTATGCTCCACATTTGCCTCATATGGCCGGGATGCCCGCCACCCCCTCCCAACACACATCCCCAAGGATGGGAAGTCGGACAATAGTTGACTTTTTTGGAAGACGGGAGGGAGTCACCCTCCCGGCCGTATTTATTAAAATATGAAACAAAATTTAAAACATTAAATTAAAAGTTTCATCATTATGCATTATGTACAATTTGACATTTATTACATTTCGATGCAGTCATGTACTTTTGGCTAACATCCTGAAAATGCATACACTCTAATTCAAATTTTACATCCTAGCATTAACGGCCAACGGCAAGGTCTTAACCGGTGTCAGATCCCTACTTCCAAACTCTCGCCCTCACCGTGTGAGCGGCGCATGCGCAGAGGGCTCTACCCTCATTTCCAACTGTAACTTCCCTTATCGTGGTGGGGGCCCCCTTTCCACTCGACGCCATCTTAAGAATCGTCCGAGTTCCCGTATGAGGTCTCTGTAGGAAGGACAGCGTGGACTCTCCCCCCCACCCCATACTCTCTATCCGCCGTCGCGGATATCCGGCCCCCGGGAAATTTGTCAGGAGGGGCATTTAACCGCCTCCCCACCTGGGAGGGGCCCATGGCCATCTCCCCCTAGGCGCCCCATCCTTAGTGGGTGTCGCCTCCCCATGGAAGGGGCCAATGGCCGTCTTCCCCCGGGCGCTCCCATCCATTGTGGGTGGCGCCCCACTCTAGGGACCTTTAAATTCCTGCTCACCGATCATGACCTTACCGCCACAGACCGGATGGTTGACCGACCATCCGGTCCCCCCAAACTCCTCCTATAGGTCATGCTTCTTCAACTTTCTCAGCCAAGCAACCAAGTCTCCTATGAGTAAATCATTCCCCTCCCTGGACAGGTGAACCCCATCGTTCAGATACATCTGGTCACCCCGGATACATCCATGTGGAATAACATGCAACTGTGCAGAACAGAACAATCTACCAATCTTATTATTAACCCGTTTAACTGAATGGTTCAGAGCTGACACCGAAAGGCCCCCCTGCCACCTCCTTCTAGGAATCATGTGGGACCAGGCAATCGTGCACCCCGGGACTCTTTTTGCCAACCAGCTAACAGTTGACAAGATACGTTCAAGTAACACTCGTCTACCCAGAGTCACCAAATCATTGCCACCCAGGTGTACTATGACTATAGATGGCGGTGACCTATGCCGCCCTAAAAGTCCCTCGAAAAATGACTCAAATTGGTCAAAAACGAGCCCACCTTTCCCATGGAAAGCCATTCTGAACCCGTATTCCCCAGGTGCGTGAATCGCGTCACCTTCTTTGAATACGTCACCGGCGCGCCTCACGTATGAGTGGCCCACGACCCATACAATCCTCTCCCCAGTCGGTGATCTCTGACCGCTGGTCACTTGATGTAGGGTCGACCTCCAATTCCGCCCTGCATGGCAGGCCCGCGAAACTGCAAAGTAAACAAAAGACAGAAAACGTGAGTGCATGTCAATTGATCACTTACAACATGTGCAATCGCACATACCTCTTAAAGCAATTCGAGGACCAACGGCCCAACTGTTTCACTTCCTCGGCACTCTGACCCCTGGCTGTAGCCTCTGTAGCAGCCCCTATCCTAAAGGAGTGGGTCCCAAAATCGCACGGGTCCATGCCCGCGTCAGCGATTGCCAGTGCCAGCACCCTCTGAAACTGAAATCTCGTCAGTGGGGTGCCATCCTTGTGTCGGAGCAAGCTCCCCCCCCAGGTGGCCACTCTTAGCGCCAAATAGTCTTCGACACACTTCAACGGACAGACGGGGGACCCATGCTTCCGCTGTACGACCACACTATCTCCCATAGCCCCCTGGTCGGTCTTGGACCTGGCTATCATGATTATCATCGAATCACCCCTTATCTGGATGTGATCCCTGCACAAACCTCCCTCCATCTCTCTCTTGTTCCTTGCGACAAGCTCGCTCACCCTCATTGCCCCATGGAATGCCAATGTGAACGCTGCCCGGAACAGAACTGCTTCATAATGGGAGGAACACGTCTCATCCAGCTTTGCTAAAAGCAGAGACAGTCTGTCTAAGCCAATCCGGTGCCTCGTATCTCTTTTGCAACCCTCAAGGCGCTGCCAGCCGCGAAGGGCTTTCTTCACCAAAAAAGAAACTGTAGGATCTTTTATGCCTTGTACCTGGGCCATGAAGGAAATGGCCGCCCTATGCCTACCGGCCGTTGCTGCTGATCGGCCCTCTCTGTGTAGTGCAACCAGGTACCCCAGGAAGTATTCCTCCTGACCCCAATTCTGACTCCCTGCAGGACCCAAATATGTGCAATAGGAACGAAACGCTCCTTTGTATGCTTTCCTCGTCCTGGGGGCTAGACTCGCTGCCACGAGGTCTTGTAATCCGAGGCACCGATCAGCCACATTGCTTCCTGGAATGGTGCTGCCTCTAAGTCTGCTGTGGGTAGATAACCCCTGAATGCCTGTATATGTGAACGAGAGAGTGCATCAGCTGCATGGTTCAGTACACCTGGCACATGTTTTGCCCTGAACAGTACATTCAACCTCATGCACAACAGCACAATCTCTTTCAACAATCTCAAAATCATTTTGCAGCGTGCTGCCTGTTGGTTAATGCAATCTACGACAGTCATATTGTCGGACCAAAACACCACTGAGCAGCCCCTGAAATCATCTGCCCATGTCATCAGAGCCACCCAAATGGGGAATAACTCCAGGAACCCAATGTTACCTGTGATTCCGTCAGAGTGCCACCATGTTGGCCATGTTTGTGCCGACCATCGATCACCTAAGATGGCGCCAAAACCCACACTCCCCGCCGAGTCGGTCCATATACCTAATTCCACTGAAGACTCTGGCGGGGAACTCCAGACGACTCGACCGTTGAAGTCCGCCAGAAATGCCAACCAAATACGCATATCCTGGCGAACCTCTCCAGACAGTCTCGTACGGTGGTGAGCCTCTTTGAGACCAGCCATAGCTTGCGCAATAGAGCGCGAAAACGGGCGGGCCATAGGAATCACCCTCAGGGCAAAATTAAGCTGACCCACTGTTCGTTGTAACTGGTGCAGGGTCACTTTCTCCCCACTCAGACATTGCATCAAGGAAGCCCGGAACCTCGTCACTTTGTCTACTGGCAGTCGGAAACACCCCTCCACAGAATCGAGCTCAATACCCAGAAACTCCAGTGAAGTAGATGGTCCAACCGTCTTACCTGGTGCCAATGGGACACCGAATTCTTTCATGAGGATGCAGAAATCATACAGCGCCTGTGCGCAATTCATATCATCGGCTGCCCCCAAAAACAGGAAATCATCCAAATAATGCATAACATGTCTATGCCCTGTGGCCTCTGTAAATGCCCATTCCAAAAAACAGCTAAACATCTCAAAATATGCACATGAAATGGAACAACCCATGGGCATGCATTTATCCATGTAATACTTTCCTTGAAATGCAAAACCTAGCAGGCGCTGATCCTGCGGGTGCACCGGAAGCAACCAGAATGCTGATTCGATATCACATTTCGCCATCAGCGCCCCGGGGCCTAGGTGGTTCAAAATGGCCACGGCATCGTCGAACGATGCGTATCGTACCGAACAAACTTCTGGGTCTATGGCCTCATTCACCGAGGAACCCCTGGGAGCAGAAAGGTTATGTATGAGTCTAAACTCCCCCGGATCTTTCTTCGGGACCACCCCTAACGGGGAACATATGAAATCGGCCACCGGCGGGCAGGGAAAGGGGCCAGCCACTCGTCCTAAACTGACTTCTTTAGCTATTTTCCTCTCTGCCGCGCCTGGGTTGTGCCGTACCGATAACTGATTTCTACAAAAGGAGTTCCCCGAACTTCCCCCACTGGGATGTGGAAGCCATGTAAGAATCCCTTCCTCAACATCCCAGCGGACACATGATCGGGGTATTTGTTTAACCACGGAATCATAACCATTAGATCAACGGGTGTAGGCATACGGTCACAAAGGTCCACCTTACTCCTGCTTAGGTCCTCCTTTTCCGCCCGCCCCGACATTCTTTGATCTACAAGTACTTTCCGGGTGCGAGGAATTCCCACACCCGGCACACACATGCTTAAACTTGCATGTCCCCAGCGGTCTGTTACAATTGCCTCGATTGAAGCCCCAACAGACCCCTCCTTGTCCGCCCTTCCCGCCAACTCTAGGCTGATAGCCCCCACCTGTGCCTGCTCGAAAGGGCATTCCGGGCTTTTGGCGGACAACTCCGGACCCGCTCCCGCCTGGCGAGGACGTACCTGTCGCCCCTGGCAGGAGTTGCTTGTGCCATGACACCGAGTCCAAACAATCCCAGGACAGAGAAGAATCAAATTCTTTTGCTTTACGGAACTTCATGTCATAGCCTTTCCATTCCTCCCCCTCATACATTGAATAAAAATCCATAATGCGATTCTGATAGCAAACCAATTCAGTCATAACATCAGGTTTACGTTCCACCAAAACTGCTGTAAATATAGAGAAGGCCTTCACCCAGTTCGTCACTGTCTCTTCCACCCTGAACTCGGCCATCTTGGCGCGCCATACACTAGGGTGCCACAAATCTTTCTGCGTTTTAGCATATTCCATCTCATGATGGTCTGTTAACAATGAAAACATGTTGACATACTTGTCTCCCCATATTAACTCATTTGTGGCCAAGGGAACGTGCTGTGCAACTTTTTCCCGCCTTGAGGGTATCGAGCCCTCCCCCACCATTGGCAATGCGAGCTTACCCAGATCGGCTATTGTTGCCGCCGCCTTCTCTTGACCAGCTACTGGTACTCCTGGCGCCACCTGTGGGGGAACAAGAGGAACACTCGCCCTTGCGACATCTCTCGATTGCCGCAACTGCTTTATTAACACTCTGGCCTCTGCGGCCGGATCACCCAGGGTCGCTGTGCCCCCCAACTTTGTCTTAAACCATGCCGTCAACTGTGCGGCCAATTCTGGGGGCATTTCATCATCCTCAGTCGAGGTGATCACCACTGGGATAGGCTGGCCTAACACTGGTTCCGGAACCGGGATACCAGCCGGTACTAGGGGGACGATGGGTGGCACCTCCGGTGCCGGGACCCCCCCCCGAGACTGCCCTCTCTTTGACCCGCTTCCCTCTCAACGCGGGAACCACTCCCGGCAAGGCCGGGCCTATTACCTTCTTCGGCTGACCTGGGTCGTTCATTGCCGCCAATTGCTTCTTTACCTCCGCCAAACCTCTACCGAGCGATTGGACTTGACCGAGCTTTTGGTCCATACAGGCCATCCGGTTCGACAATAGGCGTAACATCTTCTCAGTCTCGGAACCCTTTCCTGCTTGCTTGCTAGGCATGGTTTCGAGTCCTCCGCCTTTGGTCGATCCACGAGTTCCTGAAATCCGTGTCGAAACTGAAAGAGAAAAAACAGGATTACCACGTTCAAAATTGCTGCTTGTTCCGTCGAGGGCTCACGGGCAACGAGTGGGTGCAGCCTTCCGATCCGAGGAACAAGAGGACGATCTTCGGGGTTCCCGCTCCTTTATCCTTCTGCGGGAGGGCGTGTACCCGTCACCGATACGCCTACTGGGCGTGGTCTTCCTTCAAGGTGTCTAGGACAACCCCTCTCGGGCGGGGGGAAGGCGCGCTCCGGCTACGCCGCTTTGGGCATACCAGCCGGGCCACGCCCACCCCCGCCCAAAATGGCTTCCCGGGAGGTTCGGGCCCCCATCCATACGTTCGGGGGGACCTAGCGGTCGCCCCTTTCCAATATCCTCTGTTTGAAAAACGTGTGGTAGGCCGAAAAAGAAGAAATGAGAATAATTGCAGTGAGGTAGTACCCAAAAGACAAAAAGTAGATGAAACTGTAATTCTAAGTAGAAAGAAAAAGGATTCTGTTGAAGATGTTGTTGGATTTCAGTATGATAACAGTTCTGGTGTCAACTGCTATGCTAATGTAGTGGTTAATGTTGGTTTTTTTCTTCTAAATTTACAAGAACAGATTGTTGAAAATCGGGATCAAACATTCTGCTGTATATTGAATTCCGTGTTTGAGAAATGTAGCAGTGGTAGAGCAAAAATAGAAAGTGTTTCAGAAATTTGAAATCTTCTAGACATATGTTCTGGTCAAAATCAATTTTCACAGATTATTCAGCAGGATTGTCAGGAATTTTTAATGTATATGTTTGATGTTTTGGAAGATGAAGGTGTAGATATAAAAAATCTTTTTAGCCTTTCTTATCAATGGCAGCATGACTGCGACAACTGTAATTTATCAAGTAGTACTAGAATAGACACTGAAAGATTTATATATTTGACTTTACCAGACTGCAAATCAGTGCCTTTTAATAATCTAGTTAAAGCAGCTGATCACAATATGGTGTGTACCCAATGTAAGTCTGCAATGCTGTCCACATTATTTTTACAAACTTATGGTAAATATGTGATTTTAATGTTCCAACGATGTAGACCTGATGGAAGTAAATTGTCAACTTCTATCAAAAATTGTGTGGCTTCTCAGTTATCAATTTCAGGAAGAACGTTTGCAACTGTAGCTATTATTAATCATGACGGTCCTTCAACAACATCAGGGCATTACACATGCTATTTAAAAAGTCGTAAAGGTTGGACCCACTGTAATGACACTCATTTGACTTTCAAACAACGTTTGCCTTTTGACTTTTTTTTTGACAGGAGCAGTTAATAAAGGTTAGTTTGCTGTTTAAAATTATATTCTGAGTAAAAGTGATCAAGATAACATAAAAAATTGACTTGTCATATAGGTACTGTAAGTGGATCTCATAGTAAGTGATATCAGTATTATACAAAATGATGAACATGAGTGAGTCGTGGATGGTTTTATGAATACTTAAATATTGTGAAAATGTTGTATGAGCCTTTATTTCAGAACGTTGGAAAAACGGTAATTTCAGAGATTCTTAGAATTAATTTGAAAATATACTCATACATCTGACACTATTTGGCCAAAAGGAAAAGTAAAGGAATGAGTTAATAGTCATGACTGAAAAAATGGAGTATATGAAAATAAGGAAAATATTTCAGATGTTCTTGGAGCTTTTCTTCTAGAAAGTCGATGAAATTGATTTTTTAGTGAACAGTAGAGTACTTTCCAACAAGAAATGGACCTTCATTATATACTATTTGGCCTAAAGGAAAAGTAAGTAAATCAAAGATTAGTGTACATTTGTCATTTGTCAGTATCTAAGGTTTTTATAAAACATAATCTTTTAGATTGTGTTTTTTTTTCCTGCTGTCATATGATGAGTAATTTGAACTCACTGTTTTAAGTGAAATTCAATATATTCTGAGAACAGCAAAAATAAACTATGTAACATGTTGTACAAGTTATTCTATACTTTGGATTGTGTAAATGAAATTGTATTCCCATTGTATGACACTCACTTTCCTTTTTCCATCCTCTTTCAGCTCTTTTTACTCACTTATAATGTCTTTCTCTCACTCTCTCTCACCCCCATTCCTTTACTCCACTTCTTTCACAACCCCTCATTCTCATTTCAACTGTCTGCATCCCCTCTCTCCCTTGCATAACTTTTCAGCTTTCAGTCTCTCTGCTTTACTTCCCTTTTCCGTATTTTCCTCCTTTGCTCTTTTAGTAATTCCTCTTTACTCACTCAGCAGTATTGTCGCACTCTATCACTATAAATCACCCACTCTCCCTCGCTTATCTTTGTTTGCTCCTTTCTTTTGACCTCTTCTCTCTATTTTTCGTTCACTACCTCTATGTCCTCAGTGCCTCACTCTCCTTGTGTTATGTTCACTTGTGTTTATCTACCTTCTATCATTTCTTTTACAACAACTTCACTGCTCCTCTCTCATTGTTCTTCATTCCATTTCTTTTACTCTGGTTCCATTACTATCCCTCGTTTCCTTTCTATCAGTGTCCTTCTCTTTACTTTCAAAACCAAATTATTTTCTCTCAGTACCACTGTTTTAGTATTCTTCTCCTCTCTTTCCTTTTTTAGCTCACTTACTCATTTCCTTTGCTCACTCATTGTACTCCACTTCACTCAGTTTTTCTCTTAGTCTGTCTGTCTACTAACTTCCTCACTCCTTTTCCCTCAATCCTTGTATATTATCCTCTCTCTTTTCATCCCTTCACTCTATGACTGTTCTTCACTTACTCTCAGTTATCTTCTATTCCTCATTCTTCTAAATGCATCCTTAATTAGACTCTTTTCCGGCTCAGTCATTATCTTTTTACTTACTACTGTTTCCTGATTTAGTTTTGCTAACTCACATTGTTTTAGTATCTTTCTTACCTTCAGTTCATTTCTCTGTTCTTCTCTTCCTCTTTGTCAGTGAATCTATATGCCTTACTCTTAGTAATTTGCTCTCCTTCTGTTTCTTTCTCTCTCTTTTTGTCATTCTACCTTACGTTATTTCCCTTTCTGTGTCCTTCACTCTTACTTTATTTCTAAATACACTGTTATGATTTTTAACCTCTTCATTTGTATCTTTTAATTTAAAATACATATTTTACTAATTATAACTTATTTTTTCTCCTCTCTTTCACAGATACAAAGTGTAGTAAAAAATGTAATTAAAGTTACATTCATTATATGGTAAGTGTGACTAAAAAAATGTAGTTTGTCATCACCCTTTGCTTTAACCTCACTAATATTTTCTCAACCAACCTCACTCCTGTTTATTTATTCTGCTTCCCTCACTTATTCTCCATGTTTACTCCCCTTTCCCTATTTCTCCTCTCATATTCAACTTCTTTCAGTCCCCATTCTTTACTTCACTTAGCCTCTGTTCCCTTCTTTTGCTTCCTCACTCATTCTCTTTCTCTTAATTATTGACTTCACTCCTACACACACACCTCATCCCCTCCCAACACATACACACACCTCTGACATACACCCCACCCACACACCACACACACACCTCACACACACACACACACACACACACACACACACACACACTCCTCACACACACACACATTCCACACACACACACACATCCCACACACATACCCCCCACACCCACACACCCCTCACACATATCTCACACACCCACACCTCCACCCACACCGAAACACCCCACACACCCACACCCACAGACACACCTTACACACCCACACCCCCACCTACACCCACTGACTCCCTATAAGTCACCCACACTGCCTTACTTAGCTTTCTTTGCTGTTTCACTCAGACCCTTTCAGGCACTGTTTCCTTTACTCTCTCTGTCCTTTCTCTTTGTCACTCCCCATGTCTTATCCTAATTCAAGTTTTTTCACCCTCTTTCACCCCTTTTTACTTACACTCACTGCTCTTTTCTCACCCTCCCTCACTGTTGTTCATTTATCCCAGTTCCGTCACTACCCTTCATTCCCCATTTTTTACTGTCCAGTTATAGTTAGGAATTAGCATTTAAAAAACCTATTAAATTCACTGAAAAAACCATAGGTTTCACACCAGTTATAAAATCAAATTCAAATTCAAAAGTCTTTATTCGATTGTAGAACATACAATCATAAAAGTACAGTTCGTAAATACACATTTTAAAAACAGTTCCAGACAATACATTTCATGTGGCAAATAGAGGACACAGAATACAGTACAAAAAAGAGAAGGTACAGCGGGTACTATGAGCGTGAGCAATATAAAATTAAAAACATAAATTACTATATTAGTTAAAAAAGACACCTAAAATATTCACAGCGTAATTATCCGTCCATACTTTTCCTAAAACAAATAGCTTTTTTAAAAAAGTTACAGACAAATAAGGTACAGTCACAATTCAGTAGTTGTAGGTAATAAAGTGCGGGCTTAATTTGTAAAAAAATTCAGTTTTTTAAGACATGGTTTAAGGTATAATTTCCGTGGGATAGAATAATAAGGGCAGATAAAAAGAAAGTGTGCCAGATCTTGAGGAGACTTACTGTTGCAGCCACAAGCTGGCAACACTTCTCCCCGTTGTGCCCCACTTGGTACCGCCAGTAGAAGATGATATAGATCAAAACGGAACCTTATTAACAGAAACCGTTCATAGCTAGTCATAGGCCATGTCAGATAAGGCTCCATTTGTGGGCAGGTTTTGAGTAATAAATGTTTCCTGACGCTACCCTTCTGTAACTCAGCCTCTTCTCTGTCGGTACATCTTGCCAATAATATGGCGTTTTTTACTGAAACGACATCAGGTTTTGTAATCAAGTTGGGGGCATAAAACAGATCAGAACGGCCTATTGCCGACAGACAATCCCTTATATATTTCACCCACGGAATTTTAAGCCTACCATCTAGCGAAAAGACATCCTTCAACAAGGCATGTGTAAGCGGAATGTCGGTGTTAAGCCAACAATTCAGCCAGCACGAAACCGGGTTGACTGCTATTCTGTCACTTAGATATGAAACCCCCAACTCCTCGTGTACAGAATAAGTCCCGGTACCCCTTGGCAACCTCAATATCTTTTTCAGGACGTTGTTTTCTGCGACCTCTAGGTCTTTTATCCTACAATAGCCCCAGAGCTCGCTACCATAACAGGCAACAGCAACACTTTTTGCCTGATAAAGTTTGAGTAGTGCGGCCGTGGGGCAATTGCCAATTTTTTTCCCGAAGCCAAGAATGGCCGCGTTTACCCTTGTTACTTCGCCCTTCTTTTTGGATATTGCGGGGCCCCACATTAATTTGTGATCTAAGAGGACCCCAAGATATGAGAAAGTGTTAGTTAAAGGGATTTTCTCCCCATTTATACTAAAGGAGTCAGTTTTCCGGGAACCCTTTCCTGTTTTCATGACGTAGGACTTGGAATTATTTATGCTAAGGCCACGTGACTCCATAAACTTAAAGAAGGAATTTAATAATTTTTGGAGACCGATTGCTGTCCTAGATATAAGTACTGCATCGTCTGCATAAAGGAGCACAGGCACCCCCTTGTGTTCAACACGGGGGTAGTCTGCTTCTGTATTTAAAAGAAATTCCTCCAGTTCGTTTATGTACATGTTAAAGAGGAATGGGGCCAAAATACAGCCCTGTCGAACTCCCCGATTTATTCTGAATTCGTCCGTTACTTTAAGGTCTTGAGTGTAACGGACGTTAGCTTTAGTATCCGAGTGCAAGTCGGCTAGGAAGTTGACAAGATTCCTCTCCACACCCATTCTCAACAAAGAGGCCCATAATAAGCTTCTGTCCACACAGTCAAAGGCGGACGACAGGTCCATAAATGCCATATAGACAGTACCTTGTCTAGCCAGGGTATATTTACATAAAATCAAATATAGGTTCAGACATTGCGTGATGGTCGAGTGGCCAGGTCTGAACCCATATTGTATGGGTGACAGGATACTATTGTCTTTTGCCCATGTAGATAGCCTGTTAAGTATTACCCCCCCTACCACTTTAACTACTGAATTTATTAAGGATATTGGCCTGTAACATAATGGACTGCTGCGATCACCCTTTTTAAAAACGGGGACTATGGTCGATAGGCCCCACGTTTTTGGGCACCCCGTTGTAGCAGCTGCATTTATTACTGCCGTAAGGACGGGAGCCCAAAATGGGGTGCTAGACTTAAACAGGTCCGGTGGTAAACCATCCGGGCCCGGGGCCTTGTTACTGGTTAGACCCTGAATCCCCCTTACAACCTCATTTACTGTAAAGCATAATGGGTTTACCGGTGATATTAAAAAGGCATTTTCTGCCCTATGCTCATTACTCTTAAAAATTGTGCTGAAGTGAGACACCCACTCCCCTTCTGAGATGCTTGTACCTAGGACTGTGTCATTTGGGTTATCAAACAATGGTTTGTTGATAATTTGCCAAAACTTGCTACTATTCCCCAACACTGTAGGATCAAGGAGGGATTCTATAGTATTAGCCTTAATTTCCTTTTTTCTTACGGCTAGTGCTTTCCTATAAGACACACGAAGACTGTTTATCAGGTCAGGGTGTCTAGGTTTAGTTTTTAAAGCGTTCTTCAGATCTCTGCTTGCCTTTGAGCAGATGTGGTCAAACCATTTGACCTGCTTTCTACTTTGCCCCTTTATTGGTGCTGATAGCATGTCACCAATTTTAGAAGCCATACCCGCAAACCCGGTCAAAATATTCATGGGGGATGAATCAAGAGATGAGCATGCTATCAGCTCCTTCTCACATGCACTGTTTATATTAGAATATAAACTGTCTTGATTTATCATTGTCCATTTGATACGGCGTCTGCCGTTTATACAACTCAGCGTACCTCGATCAATACCAGACGGTCGTTTGGTGAACAAAAACCCGCCCATGCCAATAGATAGGGGGTTGTGATCACTGTATACACTGAGGAGAATGGTAAATTGCAGGACCCGTTGTACAAGATCTGAAGATAGAAGTATATGATCTATAAAGGATCCCTGACCATGTCCTTTGAAAGTCGGAATATCAAAGATTTTAGTATCGGGAACCATGGACATAGCTACTGTTAAATTATTCCCGTTTACTAAGTCATTTAGGCTCTTACCACCCCTAGTGTGAGAAAAGTGAAAGCCTTCGACACTGTTACATCCCAAGGAGCCCATTGGGGTGGAGCCTGGATTACCACAGGGGTGAACATTGAAGTCACCTACTATCAACAGGTTCCGGGATGTAGTGTGTGCGTTTTTTCTCAATAGGTCTGTTAGCGATGTAATGTCACAGCCACCAGTACCACTAGCATTATAGAAGTTGATCAGGGTCAGAGCATTCTTGCCATTTTTTAAATCAAGCATCTGAATGTTTCAATTATCAATATGATATATGCTGATATTACAAAGCAATCCCAGGTTTATAAAGGTGGCCAATCCCCCCTTTGCTCTGCCCCTGGTCGAGGCAACCGCTGGAATGGTGAAGCTTAAGAACCCTTCTATATGGACGTTTCTATCCTCCAACCACGTCTCTTGAAGGCATACAATGGAAATTTTTTTAATAAAAGATAACCAGGCTAGGTCACATAACTTGTCGGCCAAGCCAGCTATATTCCATGAGATTAAGTTCACACAATCGGCTAGTGCTGGACATGTGAGACTTACACTGATAGATGGTACAGGAGTTGGGGTGGGTATTTCAGAGTGTGTGATCCCCGTATCCACAGTGCTTGCTACAGCCGGTACTAATGGCTCTCGAGTCGGAGCATGAACCCCATACAAGACGGAAGAGTTGGTATCTATGGGTGGAAGGTCCAAGGATACAAATGATGTGCTAGAAAGATCGTCATGGCAATTTATCTTGCATATATCCTTAACGACATCACTTACAGGGACACCATTATTAAACACAATAGCAGGTAAAGATGGTGGAGACACCACGTTGAACCTAAAGGGCATTGTAGATAAGACAGCGGGTGAACCACCATTCGTATCAGCATATGTTACAGCAATATGTGTTTCTGTTTCATAGCAGCTGGTACCCTTCTCTTCCTGTAACGTTGTAACACGGGGAGCAATTTCACCCTCCCAAACTCCCTCTACACACTTTAAACATCAGTCGCATTCCTCAAGACCACTAAAGGCCTCAAATCTATTATAAAGCTCTAGAGGAGTAAATGTAAATGTATTGCGACTTATATAGCGCACGTATCACCCGAAGGCATCAAGGCGCTTGCTTAGGGAACCCGTCCTGGTATTCCCCTGTGAGATACCCCGGCAGGGTATCCACAAGGTGAAAGCCAGGCATCCCACCGCGAGGGGCCGCAGTGGAGATTAAGCAAGCTATTGCCCAGAGTCGCAGAGTGTGACCCTGTGAGTCGAGTAGGCACCGGAGCGAGAATTGTCGAGTCTGTGGAATTTTTTGAGCCCGAGTCCCGCCGAGGCGGGCAATCGAACCCTGGTCCACGGACAATCTCAGCTTCCGGGTCTGCCGCCTCTAACCACTGAGCCACGCTTCTCCACGAGCAGCGTGTGACATACTACCCTTTGCATCCATTTTGTGGGTTAATGGTATCGTATTCCACCCCTGCATTGCAGGAGGCGGAGCTAAATAGGGCATATATGCGGGGTTCAATGCGGACTCCAAAATTAGTGACTGGGGGGTAAAATAGGTGCTGTTAATTGGATTTTGTGGGGGAAGTACAGCAGATCTGGGGTAAAAGTACATCAAAGGACGTGGTACAATACAACTATTCTCATTGGCAAAAGGCCAATTCAGTATATGTTGTACTGCTTTTCTATCCCTAAAATTTATGACCACAATGTCACCCCCTATATCCTTTGCTCTGCCCCCCAGCCAAGACATGCGCCGGACATGAACTATTTCGCCATTTACCAGATTGGGTTTGGTTCTGTACAGCGAAAGCCAGTGCGTTATTTTATTTTTTAATTGAAAGAATCCCTCTCTTTTTCCATTCATCAGCTCTGGGACCCCAGTAAGTACAACCACGTACGGCAATGCTTCTGGTGGAAGTTCCATAGGTGGTATCCTAGTTTGATCACCTCTCCCCCGGTTGATCACATTCCCAGCGGATCTAGGGTGTCTATCCGGAAGGGTGCTAGGTTCTCTGATCAGGGCATTAACTATAGTGGCAGCATTACTGTCTATGGCCGCAACAGTTGATCTTCCCTGAACTAATAACGGTTCTATTGACAGAGATTTATTTGAACTGTTGCCGTCAGGTATTATCGTGACCGCATGTGGCCGGTTAAGGGCAGCTGGAGTTGCTACAACCACCTGGCTATTGACGTTAAGGGGTACTGGGGGTGTAGGGACGACAACATTTTTATTGAGAGGGTGCGTTATTGTGGTAACTTTTTGTTGTTGCACTTTTGTAGGCCCTTCTGACTGGACAAAATTCCCTAACTTGGTCAGGTCCTCCTCTATTTTACCCAGCCTTGACTCCACCCCTTTAAATCTTTCAGCCATTGCAAGTGTATAAGTGCGTACAATCAACTCGATATTGTCCAAAAGAGACTTAAAGGAGGCTGGTTGTAAGTCTTTTTCCATTTGAATATAGACAATATCTGGTTCTGTAGTTGCTTGAGGTAAAGTTATTGGGGGCGGAGAAACGGCCACTATTGCTTGTTGAGTGACTGGGCCTCCCAAAGACGTTATAGCGTCAGTCTTCGCTTTATTGCCAAACTCTGAGTGGCTTAGTTTGGACTTATTTGCTGGTGTTGTTTTCCGTCTCCTTTTAGGCGGTGGGGGCCCAATTATTTTGAGAGACAGTGGCCGCGAACATTTTCCTCTTACAACTTTGCCGGGTCTAATTGTAGGTGAAATCAAGTTCTTAGGAGTATTATTGGGGACATTCGACACAGGTAA
The DNA here is from genome assembly GCF_964261635.1 of Lissotriton helveticus. Taxonomy (NCBI): domain Eukaryota; kingdom Metazoa; phylum Chordata; class Amphibia; order Caudata; family Salamandridae; genus Lissotriton; species Lissotriton helveticus. The sequence goes on along the minus strand of NC_136071.1, from coordinate 1,212,090,796 downwards.
TGAGTCTTGTTGACTTAGAATGGGTGACACTGCTGGGGCTAAACAATCTTGAAGGAGCAAGGGCACGCTGGCTGTTAGTGTTGAATTGTCTGCTGAGCTAATAATCAGATCATCATCCAATGTAACGGACATTATAGGTTCCGAAAAAGTTCTGTTTTTTATGCGTTCTATTGAACGACGGCGATCTGCCCTCCTCTCTGCTAACAGCAGCTCCTTGTTACCCTCAGGGGCTGGTTTCAAGAAATAATCGTCCAGAGTACGGATTAACATGCCCGCATTTTTATCTGCACCCACTATGACAGGGCTAGTAGCAGCAGTTGCCATCATAAGTTAGATAGTGAATACGAGAACAATAAAGAAGTGGAGCGCAACTTACGGGGATCAGGAACCAGGGCCTCTGGCCCAGCCCAGCCTCCTCAGGCCGATGAGGGCCGTAGAGGGCCCGCCCTTTGCCCGGGCTTAGCCCGGCGTCCCGCTTGCGTCCCGCAAGACGGCCTCTCCTCTGTTCTTGTAGAGTGGCGGCGGGGGCGGGGCACGCAGGGGGGCGCTGACCGATGACTCGTGGTCATGCAGGGACTCCTGGGATAGTGAGTCCCTGCCGCGCTTACCCCTGTAGCCTCCTCCACTGATGTTGTTCTCCCTCGGCAGCCAGGCAGTTTCCAACCCGCGTTGGTGGGTCTGTTTTTCCCCCCACGGGCGAGCAGTCCTTAGCGGTGGGCAACAGTTGGTGCGGTCAGGCGGTTCCCGCGTCTTCACAGTGCGCCAGGGGAAAGAGTCTCAAATAGGCTGGTTCCCGCTTCGCTCTTAGCAGTTTGCCGGCGGGGGCGGGGCACGCAGGGGGGCGCTGACCGATGACTCATGGTCATGCAGGGACTCCTGGGATAGTGAGTCCCTGCCGCGCTTACCCCTGTAGCCTCCTCCACTGATGTTGTTCTCCCTCGGCAGCCAGGCAGTTTCCAACCCACGTTGGTGGGTCTGTTTTTCCCCCCACGGGCGAAGCGGCTCCCGCGCAGCGGGAGCGGCGAGCAGTCCTTAGCGGTGGGCAACAGTTGGTGCGGTCAGGCGGTTCCCGCGTCTTCACAGTGCGCCAGGGGAAAGAGTCTCCAGTTATAGTTAGCTGGAAATTTTACTTGCATAAAACCATTGAAATTCCAACGTTATAGTTAGTTGGACTCACTATAACTTGCGCGTGCAATGCACTGCTGATGACGTCACATATTACATCACTCATGACATGGTCAGTGACATCACTCATGACATCACTGATGACACCATCCTTGTGACATAGTGACAGACCTCCTTTCACTGTAATGTAACCCTTGAAACACATATTCAAAAATAGAAACTAAAATTTTCAAAAAAATGGAGATACCCATATCAGTTACAACAACCAATTCAGTAATTCCACCATCTATATACACATTCACTTATTCACAAACAGTTCTACATAGTCACTCATACATATACTCACTCATCATATGTAGTGATAAACCTATATATCCTGTTACACAACGACAGTCATCCAAAAGTTACTCACACACATACTCACACATGCAAATAAACTATTGAACATCCATTTATTTGCATATACAGCTATACACACACAATCACCTTACTTCTAAGGAAACTTACACATACTTACTCTCTTAAACAATCACTTATAGAAACACATACATATTTAAACAGGAACTCTTACAATATCATACTCTCACATATACTCAATATTTACATATACTAGATTAAAACATTTGTAGTTACTCATAAACACACTAGTGAGACAGTCATTCACTCACTAACACACACATATACACACTCATCCACCCATACAGTCCTGCACATATGCTGTCTTCAAAACACATACAAAGAGAGAGTCAGTCATTCATGCATCTATGTGCTAAGTAATACCCCCACCAAACCATACAAACACTCATACAGATACTAAAACAAACATCTAATAACGCATATACATACACATGTAGCTACTCACCAACCCATGCAGCCACTTATACACAAAGTGAAACACTAATACATATATTTAAATATTTAAACATTACTCACTAATATATGCATTCACTAAGATACACTTAATAAGCCAGTTAACCAATACATTTTTTTTAAAAAAACATCCATTTAGACACTTATTTAAACATTTATTCTTCCATCAACTTTTACATATACATATATAAAACATATTTATTTTTCAGAAAGACACATATTCACTGGATGGTGTCATCAGTGATGTCATGAGTTATGTCACTGACCATGTCATGAGTGATGTAATATGTGACGTCATCAGTAGTGCATTGCACGCGCAAGATATAGTGAGTCGAACTAACTATAACGTGGGAATTTCAATGGTTTTATGCGAGTAAAATTTCCAGCTAACTATAACTGGTGTGAAACCTATGGTTTTTTCAGTGAATATATATATATATATATATTCACTGAAAAAACCATAGGTTTCAGCCATGTTATAGTTAGGAATTAGCATTTAAAAAACATTAGAAATTCACTGAAAAAAACATAGGTTTCAGCCAAGTTATAGTTAGGAATTAGCATTTAAAAAACCTTCAAAATTCACTGAAAAAAACATAGGTTTCACACATGTTATAGTTAGCTGGACATTTCACTCATACAAAACCATTGAAATGCCCCCGTTATAGTTAGTTCAGCTAACTTTAACGCGCGCGCCCGCAACGCACTGCTGATGACGTCACATATTACATCACTCATGAAATGGTCAGTGACATCATTCATGACATCACTGATGACATCTCAAATGACATCACTTATGATATCACTGATGACATCATCCAGTGAATATGTATCTTTCTGAAAAATAAAGATTTTTTATATATGTATATCTAAAGGTCAATGGAAGAATAAATGGGTAAATACGTGTCTGAATGGATGATTTTTTATAAAAAAGATTGTGTAACTGACTTTTTAAATGTATCTTAGTGAATACATGTATTAGCGAGTAATGTTTAAATATGTAAATATATGTATCACTGTCTCACTTTCTCTATAAGTGGCTGCATGGGTTGGTGAGTAGCTACATGAATGTATATATGGGTTATTAGTTTGTTTTTTGAGTATCAGTATCAGTTTCTGTATGGTTCAGTGGGGGATATTACTTAGCGTATAGATGCATGAATGAGTGACTCACTATTTAAATGTGTTTTGAACACAGCATGTGTGCAGGACTGTATGGGTGGATGCGTCTGTGTATGGATGTGTTAGTGAGTGAATGACTGTCTCAATAGTGTCTTTATGAGTAAGCATATATGTTTTAAACTAGTATATGTGAGTATTGATGGATATAAGTGAGTATATGTGAGAGTGAGAGATTGGAAGAGTTACTGTATAAATAAGTATGTGTTTCTATAAGTGATTGTTTAAGAGAGTCAGTATGTGTACATTTCTGTAGAAGTAAGTGTAGTGGTGTGTGTATAGCTGTATATGCAAGTAAATGGATGTTTATTTGCATGTGTGAGTATGTGTGTAACTAACTCTATGGATGAGTATCGATGTATAACAGGATGTATAGGTGTATGAGTATATATGATGAGTGAGTACATATATGAGTGACCATATAGAACGGTTGGTGAATGAGTGGAAGTGTATCTAGATGTTGGAATTACTTAATAGGTTGTTGTAACTGGTATTGGTATCTCCATTTTTTTGAAAATTTTAGTTTCTATTTTTGAATGTGTGTATCAAAGGTTATATTAGGGTGAGAGGAGGTCTGCCACTCTTTCACAAGGATGATGTCATCAGTGTTGTAATCAGTGATGTCATTTGAGATGTCATCAGTGATGTCATGTATCATGAGTGATGTCACTGACCATGTCATGAGTGACGTCATCAGCAGTGCATTGCGGGCGCGCGAGTTATAGTTAGCTGAACTAACTATAACAGGGGAATTTCAATGGTTTTGTATGAGTAAAATGTCCAGCTAACTATAACATGTGTGAAACCTATGTTTTTTTCAGTGAATTTCTAAGGTTTTTTGAATGCTAATTCCTAACTATAACGTGGCCAAACAAAGTGGGAGCCTGGGAACCTTGTGGGCTCTAAACAAAATGCCCCCTGGAGCCTCGTGGGCTCAACGGAAATGCTGGCCACTGGGGGAGTGGCCCGCTGCCAACCGGGGCCGCTCTACCCTCTAGACTGCCCCCAAACTGGTGGAGCCTCTTGGGCTCGAACAACAATGCCCTTAGTTGGAATCCCGCTCGCGGGACTCGCTTGTTAAGAAAATGCAGGAGGGGAGAGGCGGGCACCTGCAATGTGCCCCGACGCCCTCCTTTTTCTAAAATGCACACCAGGGCTCCACTGACAAAGTTAGCACAGCCGAGGGGGCGGGCACCGGCAATGTGCCCCGACGCCCCCTCTAGCTTCAATGCACCTGGCTATGTCTCCCGCCCTGCACTCACTTACCGGGGCTGATGGGGGACTCCGAGGGACACTCTTGCTCCGTGCTGGGGAACTGGCGGACTCTCACTTCATGGGAGCCCCGCTTTGCTTGTTAGCCCAGGCACAGCTTCTTCACGGGTGGGCTCGGCTTCCGGTCTTCCTCTTTGGGCAGCCTGGGGCTCTCCTTCAACACTGGAGCCTCACCTGCTCCTTCAGTTGCTCTCTTTTGCTACTGGGCCCAACGGTACTCCGGGGTTCTCCGTCGCTCTTGGGAGCCCCGGGGGAGAGACGCCGGCTTCTTTCTCCAGAGTACAGGAGGGCGGGATGGCCTCCCGTCCGCTTCCTGTTTGGCAGGCAGTACTTCCGGGTCGTGCTACTGCGGCAGCCAATGGCAGCGCGGCCCTCACCTCAAGCCCCCGGGCCGGCGGCGGTGATTTACTACTGTCCCGGGCAGCGGCGGTGTATCAGCCACAAAATGAGGGGGTAGGCTCCCTCGAAGGAATTTAAATGTAGCGTGGCAGTTTCTGCAGGGTGGGCACCTGCTAAAAATGTTTTAAGAGTACGGCAACTAAACGGGGTGGGCTCCCCTGTAGTTACAACGTCCCTGGCAGGGTGGGCACTCGCCAGGGATTTCAAAGTTGACAAAGATGCGGGGAATCAGAAGCGCGGCCCCTCAGGATAGCGCAATCCTCTTTAGGCACCACAAAATAACGCTCTCCCAGGGCGGTGATTCAGCGCTCCCCAGGCGCTACAAAAAGCAAAGTCCCCAGCCCCGGCAAAGTCCTTAGGAGGGTAGGAGGGGGCAAAGGCTGGGCCCAGGGGCCAGCTCACAGGGCCCTCCAACAGGGAGGCAGCACCCAGTGGCGGTATCCTCCTGGCACCCAGCAGAAGCAGGCCCCCCGCAAGATAGGATCAAGAAGAGAGAACCATTTGCAAAGGGACACAGCCCCTTTTTATACATAGAAATCCTTTGTCCTTAGGTGCTGGGTGGGGGGGAAACCAGTTGCAGCTGGTTTTGGAGCACTCTGTTATGCTCAGCCCCCCTCACCATTCACTAGTCAGGCTAGGGTCATCAGTCGCACCACAGGGGGCGGAGCCAGCATTGTGTGGGGAAAACCCAGCCATATTCATGTCCCATGTGCACCCCTCCCTCACATCACTCATGCAGATCTCCAATTCACCACCAGGGCAGACCCAGCCTGACTCCTGGAGCCAGGCTCACCAGCCAGTTCCAGCCAATCACAAGCCAGACAGCCAATTTACCTAAATTACACAGCCAGCCAAATTCTAGAAGTGGCATTTCCACACTAGACACATTTAAGCCGCACACATCATCGCGCAGGATTCAATCACACGAGTCCGCACATACCAAACTCGAGCCTGCACTCCCCACACATCAGGAACTAATATGGACACATACATTCCCATGCATTCATATGGGAGGGCAGGCCAATCTCACAACATGCACTCAGAGTGCGCACGCACTTTACACTGGGACACAGTGAAAGTGCGCTGAAGCCACAAACAACTAACACTAAATCACATATACCAAAGCAAAAAGTTTAGGGGTGAACCTGCCAGAAGGGCCACTCCAAAACAACCCGCTTCCAGCCAGAAGGCAGGGTAGACCAATCACCACCGTTATGGGCTTCCCTGCTTGGGGCGATAGAACACGGACGTGGGCCCGCAACTGCAGGGACACCCTCCTGTTCTATGCCACAGTGAACCCATGGGTTTCCTTCTAAAAAACACTGTCTGGAGCAACTGGGCTACCCCACTGGTACTCCCAAGCTGCCTGCGGCCAGGACTAGGCCCTGGGCCACCAAGGTGCCACCGGTCCTTGCCAATTTGCAGAGCGGTTGGTAGTAACCCCTGGCACATAGTAGCCATTCTCCACTCTTCCTGTCTGTAGGACAGGGCTAGACTGCCACTGGTTCTCCAGCCTGGGGTCTACACCCTCAGGTGGACCGGGAGTCACAGGGGAGGCTCTCCTCCCCCTACCTCTCCTTCTAGGGTTCTTCCACCTTCTGCGAGGGGTACCCTTAGAACACCATTCACCCAACCTAGGGTTTAACCCCTCAGAGATAAAGTAGAAGTGAAGGACTCAGAAAGAAAAACAAAGGAATGGTGAAGGTCAGAGAGAGTTAAAAAGAAAAAGAAAGAAAGCAAATTACTAAAAGAATAATGACATGGATACATTCAGTGACAGTGAACAAGAGCAGGAGAGAGAAATGAAGTGAAGGTGAGTAAGATACTAAAGAAATGTGCATTAGGAAAACTAAAGAAAGAAAGGGGAGTAAAGAAAGGGGAGTGAGTGAAAGAGAAGCAGGAGTGAATAACGGTGGATTAATGATAATGAGGCATGGAAGTTGAGTGAGGGTGAATGTAGGGTCGTAAGACAGTGAGGAGACAAAGGGAGTGTAGGTAACAGAGAGGGAGTGAGGGAAGACAAGTGAGAATATGAGAGAACAGAGGGAGTAAGAGAAAGAGTGAGTAAAGGGCAATAAGGTGATTAAGGGAAGGACGATGACTGAGAGAGCAAAGGAAGGGAAGAAAGGGAAGAAAAGTGAAACAAAGGGACTGGGAAAAAGTGAGTGCGTGAGGAGAGAAAGAGGAAGGGTAGTTAAGGAAGATGAATGAGAATAAGTGAAGGAACTGGAGTAAGGGAACTAAGGTGAGGGAGGGTGAGAGAAGGGCAGTGAGATTGAGGAAAAAGGAAAGAGACAGAGAGGATAAAAGCAAGTGAGCATGAGACAAAGGAAGTGAAGGAGTGAGAACATAGAGGTAGTGAAGGAATGAGTGGCAGAAAGGAACTGAGTGAGAGAGCAAAGAAAGGTAAGTAAGGGAGAGTGGGTGAGTTTTAGGGAGTAAGCGTGATGGAAGAGGAGTGAGAGGATCGAGAGAGTGAGGCTAAGAGAGACGAAGGGAGGAAAGGAGAGTGAGGATGTGAGAAGACAGAGGAAGTGAGAAAAGGAGTGAGTGAAGTGGAGTAAGGTGTGTGAGAAAAGGTGAATTATTAAGGGAACAAAGAAAAGAAAGAAGGGTAAGGTATGTGAATTAGAGTGACTGACAGCTGGAAAGTGGTGGATGGGAGAGAGGGAAAGGGTTGTGAAGGAGTAGAGAATGAGGATAAGTGAGTAAAGTGGAATAAGAGAAGGGAGGTGAAGGAGAGTGAGAAAAGGCCAGTGAGGGTGAGTTAAAAGGAGTGATAGAGGGTGGAAATAGGTGAGTGAGCATAAGAGAAGGGGAAAATAATAGATATTAGATAATACAATTTACAAAATAGTTTGTACAACATGTTATATGGTTTATTTTTGCTGTTCTCAGAATATATTGAATTTCACTTTAAACAGTGACTTCAATAATACTCATCATATAACAGCGGGCAAAAAAAAAACACAATCAAAATGATTGTGTTTAAAAAACCCATAGTACGTTTGAATAAATAATATCAAATTTTGAAAAAACATATCTTAACTCACTTTTGATCCATGTACTTTTCCACGAGGCCAAATAGTATATGGAAAGTCCTTTTCTTTGGAAATTAGTCAAGAGTATTCTTAATCTGTAATTTACCCGAGTTTCTGAAAGAAAAGCTCCAACTTCCTTTACATTATGAAACAATAGTTTTATTTCCACCTGTAGCTTACTTTTTACTAATATTTTCTATAATACTCACAGCACACACTATGTGAAATACATATACTACCTCTATCAGAACTACATGTTTTTGATTATCTTCATCACTGTCACTTGGAAAGTAATTTTGAACAGCAAACTAAATTTTAATAACTGCTGCAATCTTCATAGGCCAATTACTTTCCCTAAAATTTCGGTTGTAAGAACACTAGGTAAGAATTTTGTAAGTCAGAAGGCAAACGTTGTTTGAGAATCATTACAGTGATTCCATCCTTTATGACACTTTAAATAAGCTGTGTAATGTCCTGATGTTGTTGAAGGACCATCATGGTAAATAATTGCTGCAGTTGTAAAGGTTCTTCCTGAAATTGATAATTGAGAAGCCACAATTATTTTTATTAAAGTTGTCAATTTAGTTCCATCAGGTCTGCATCATTGGAACATTAAAATTACATACTGTCCATATCTTTGTATAAATAATGTTGATAGCATTGCAGATTTACATTGAGTACAGACCATGCTTTGATTTGCTTGTCTAACTAGATTATTAAATGACACTGATTTGCAGTCTGGTAAAGTCAAATATATAAATCTTTAAGTGTCTATTGTAGTACTACTTGAAAAGGAGCAATTGTCACAGTCATGCTGCCATTCATAAGAAAGGCCAAAAATATTTTCTACATCTGCACCTTCATCTTATAAAACAACCAGCATATACATTAGAAATTCCTGACAATCTTGCTGAATATTCTGTGAAAATTGTTTTTGACCAGAACATATGTCTAAAACATTTCGAATTTCAGAAACACTTTGCATTTTTGTTCTATCACTGCTACATTTGTCAAACACAGAATTTAATAAACAACAAAATGTTTGATCACGATTTTCAGCAATCTGTTCTTGTACAGTTTGGAGAAAAAAACAACGTTAACTACTACATTATCATAGCAGTTGACACCAGAACTGTTTTCAAACTGAAATCCAACAACATCTTTACCTGAATCCTTTTCCTTTCTGCTTACAATTACTGGTTCATCTACTTTTTTTCTTTTTGCTACAACTTCACTACAATTTTTCTCATTTCTTCTTTTTCGGCCTACAACACGCTTTTCAAATAGAGGATATTGAGGTAAATTTGGAGCATACTCTCTTCTTAACCTATTATATTCTTTTACACAATTTAGATCTGCATTTATCTTTGTCTCATTTTTATTTATTTTTTATTTATTTTATTGAACTTATATTGCGCACAGCTACCCGCAATGGGTTTCCCGGCGCCAGGGACAGACTAGAGAAGAAAACAAGCGATGGCTGAGGATAAAAACAGAATAAGAGAATTAAAACAAAAAAGTCTTTAATTTTTTACGAAAAACAGAAAGACTAGTTTCTGTTTTTAACGCCAACAGGAGAGCATTCCACATCTTGGGTCCCAGATATGCGAATGAACGACCTCCCATTTTTGTCAGTCGAATCCTAGGAATCACAAGATTATTGTTGTTGGATGACCTAAGAGAGCGGCCAGGCTGATATGGCTGGACGAGATTGGACAAATAGCTGGGAGCAAAACCCTGACGAATCTTAAATAAAAAGCACAGAGTTTTAAAGGCCGCACGATCAGAAATTGTTAGCCAATGGAGGTCACGCAGAGCTTGCATTGCGGACGTTCTCCGTGGAACATTGCGCAGCAGGCGCGCAGCTGAGTTCTGTACAACCTGGAGTTTGTTGATTGTAGCTTTATCTGCTCCTAAATAGAGCACATTGCCATAGTCGATACGAGACATCACAAGAGCCTGTACGACAATTCCTCGGGTGGACTCAGGCAACATCCATATGATCTTCTGCAACCAGCGTAGAGTATTAAAGCAGATTGCAGCGACCTTTGTTGCCTGCTGCCTCATTGAAAGATTGTCGTCAATCAGGACACCGAGGTTGCGGGCGACAGACACGGGGATAGGCAGCGGGCCCATATCACTGGGCCAGTGTCTAGAGCCCCACAGATCTTTATGTTTACCCAATATAATCACCTTGGTCTTGTCTCCGTTGAGCTTTAGCAGATGTGCTTGCATCCAAGCTGCAACACGAGAAAGGCCAATTTTGAGGGCAGAAATGTCCTGAGTCCTGCTGCTAGACAAAGAGAACACTATCTGCGTATCGTCTGCATATGAATATATAGACAAACCGGCGTCCTCAACGATAGATGCAAGTGGTCTGATGTAAATATTGAACAACAGAGGGCTCAATATAGACCCTTGAGGGACGCCGTAGGCAGAGGAATATACCGCAGATTCAGCTTTGTTCGAGAAAACCTGAAAAGTGCGCTCATTAAGAAATGAGGCCACCCAGGCAAGCGCTGGTCCAGCAACACCGAGGGAGCAGAGAGTCTCCAGTAAGATGGAGTGGGACACGGTATCGAAAGCAGCGCTTAAATCAAGAAGAATAAGCACAAAGGTCTCACCGCTATCGATACCGTGTCGGAGTCGCTCAGTCACCCCAAGGAGTGCGGATTCGGTGGAATAGTTAGCGCGAAAGCCTGATTGGGATGGATGGAGATATCCCACGTTTTCAACAAACTCAGTAAGCTGGGTGTTAACATGACGCTCCAATATTTTGGAGCAGGCTGGCAGCAGGGATATAGGCCTGAAGTTAGCAAGATTTGTGATGTCAGCACCTGATTTTTTGAGCAGGGGAACGACCATGGCATGTTTCCAGTCTTGTTCAACCCGGGATTCAATGAGAGAGATGTTAAGTAATCTCATTAAGAATCGACGAGGTTCAAGGTCAAGTTGTTTCAATATCTTCATAGGGACGGGGTCCCTCGGAGAGCCTGACCTGATGCTTTTCAGACAAGACAGGAAGGAAGAATCATTAAATAAAGTCCAGTTGTAGATGAACTCAGCGGGGGAAACAAAGGCATTGCAAGAAAAACTGGATTGAGAAGAGTCATTATGAGGTAAAAGGGAGGACAAAGATTGGTAAATGCCCTCAACCTTAGATATAAAAAAGTCTGCAATGGCATTGCATTGTATACCATCCAAAGCCGGCAGCGCCGGAGTAGTATCAGCTCCTGTAAGTTTCTTAACAGTAGCAAAAAGAGTCCGAGGACAATTTTGCACTGAGGTGATTGTAGAGGCGATGTAAGAGGCCTTGGCACGTTTACAGTTTGCATGGTAAACTTTTAATTCTTCTTTATAAATCACTTTGGAGGGAGCGGAGTAAAACATCCTCCATTTCCTCTCTAGGACTTTACATTTAGTACATTGAATTTTAAGCTCATCCGAGTACCAAGGTGCTGGTGGACGCAAGGATCTGCATTTACTGCTAGACTGAGGAAGAAGAGCCGACACTGCATCTGTCAGCCAACCAGAAATAGGAGCATTTAAGTTTTGCTCAGAGTTGATAGAGGATGGAATAGTCTCAGTCAGACGCAGATTAAAAGCGGCTACATCAAGCCTGTCCCAGCGATAGGATGATTTAATTTCCTCCACATAAACACTGGCCGAGTATAGACCAGGTGGTAACTCGAAGTATACCGCATTACAAAATCAATCAAGTACAATCCAGATAAAGTTCTGACTCGAGATGAAGCAACATATGCCATACCCTCCTTGAACACAGAACTTCCAATATTCACCAAAGCAGTATCCACACTTAAACCTTGAGATTTATGAATAGTCACTGCATATGCCAAAGAAACAGGAAACTGTTTTTGGCGGACATATCAATCTTTCACAAGCGAAAATCGTGCAGAACAATGACTGATTTGTTGTACTTCTTCAATACCATCAAATTTAATATTTATAAATTCAATTCCATCTCTATTTCGGTAATGCACAACATCAACAAAATGACACATTGCTCCATTTACTAAACCTCTTTCCACAAGTAAATTACATCGTAAAATTATACGACAATTTAAAGATGCATACAGAGTCTTTTCCAAACCAGCAGTTTTAGATATTGTCTTCTCTAAAGAATCCAATTTTGATTTCAACTTTTCAGACAAAACAATAGTTGCTCCTTCATGTTCTATTTTATCAATAGCTTCCAGTTTCACAATCTCTTGATTTTCCAACTTTAACATTTTGTTGTTGAAGATTGAACCTTCTTTTAGAGTTGGCATCAAGTATATAACAGATTTCTTTTCAGGAATTTTCATAAAAATATTCTCTGGGAGAATGTTTTCTTTTGGAAACAAATTTGAAATTAATCGTCCATGTAAAGCTTCTTTGCCATGCTCAGTTAGTTTTCCAATTCCTATATCTTGTAGAATATTTTTATAATCTTCATCCTTTGCCTGTCGCATAGTTTGAAACAGTTCTACATATTTGAAATTTAACCAAATGTTAACATTTCCAAGGCTTCCTAGGCAATTCCTGGTATCTTCATGTGTAAGCATTTTAAACACTGGCTGTCCTTTCACTGGAGTTAGTTGCAGTAGATCTCCAAAACAATGATGTGTTTGCCTCCAAATAACACATCATACTCTGTTTTAAGAATTTCTTGCATTCTTAAATGCACAAAAGCAAGCATTACATTTGATACCATGCTTACTTCATCAATGATAAGAAGTTTCATTTTCTTTAGGACTCTTGAAACTTCCCAACAAGCTTCTCCAGACAGCTTGTGGTGTTGTAATGTATTATCATGCTCTACTGGCAGCATCAATAAGCGATGTAAAGTAATCCCTTTAATGTTGTGTGCTGCCAACCCAGTTGGAGCGGTAACAACACAAGACAGCGATGACTCTGTTCTTTTCTGCAGATACGTTGCAATTGTTTTAATCAGAAAACTTTTTCCAGTTCCTGCTTCTCCACTCACGTACAGTCGAACAGATATAAATGATGTACATGAGCACTCTTTTTTTCATGAGATAAACCATGCTCAATGTGTTCTGTGACTTCCTCATATATTTGCCTCTGCTCAACATTTAGTTGTTTTTCCAAATCTTCTAAGTTAACTACATCCTCCTGAACTAGTTCCATGGCTCTTTCCACTTCATCCATTGCAGTGGCATGCGTCATTTTGTATAATTGGTCCTCCTAGTGGATCCTGACTCAACGAAGCAGAACTCTGACTGTCTTGAGAACTGTCTCTAGCAATCTCTGCTGCAATTGTAGCTTCTTGCTGTATTTCCTCGTTCAACATTTGCAGACAATTTGAAAAAACAGGACATTCTATGGTTGCATTGAACTAATCTTCATAAGTAAGAAAATCTCCCAGTAGTTCCTCTTCTCTACGCCAAGGCTTTAAGAGTTGCAAAAGACCGAAGTAATAAAATTCCCTTTTGTCTGGAGATTCACAACTCAATTTTCGATGATTAATGAAATGTCCTTTTCTTTGTTTCACTAGACAGCCTTCACATCCAATTACAGCATATACACCTTCATTGTTGTCTTCTGTGACGTTCCTCTTAAAAGTATAGGTTTGCAGAACTTCATAGAGACAAACGTTCTCAAGATGACTACTTCTATTTGCATAGTATGTATCCAACATGTTTGTCTTCAAAATATCTGTACTGTCTGGTTCTTTCTCCGCCAAATACTCAATTTCTTGAACAGATTTCAAAATTCGGTTTTGTGTTGCAGCAAGACCTAGACTCACCTAAATGATGGTTCTAGATTTGGCATATAGACTTGCTGATGATAGCCAATCAGAACGTTCGTATGCTCCAATTTCTCGATGCGACAACATCTTCAGACTGTAACTGTATAATTTCTTTCTTGGACTCTTTTCATGTGAAATTTCCTCCCACATTTCCTTCAGTTCCGTCTTTTCTGATTTTGTGATGTAAGATGTCACATATCGAGCCACAGCAATAGAGTTATCAGCAACATATTGAATATCAATGTTAGCATTCCACATGGACAAAATTACTGGGTTGTAGTCATTTATGTATTTGGATTCCTCATTTCTTCTTAGGTTGTATGTATTTTTAGGTGATTTTCTTGTCACAGTATGTCGCAGAGAAGACATAAAATTGTTCACTCTTCCTTTCGATGTTACTCATCGTGTGAATGCAAAACACCATTTCGTGTAGAACTTGTCCTTGGTTTTGTATTTTCGACGACAGTATTTCCCACAACGATGGGTTTGAAAGCGTAAAACTTGATGGCTTAAATTGTTTTCTTCTGTAGTTTTCGGAACAGTACATGTAGAATACTGCTCAATGAAATTCATCACTTTCTCATTTGAATCTGTTCCAAATTTTGGTGCATCTTTAATCCATAGCAGCATATAATTGTGAGGAGCACCTCTTGCTTGATACTCCTTTCTCCAAAAGAAATCCAACACCTCTCCAAGCGGAGGATTTTTTTTGTTTGTAATAAAAGACATCATAGCTTCAAACCTATGATTGATATATCTGCATACATTAACTGGATCCAAAGAGCACAGTTCTCCAGGTGTCTTGTATTCAATATTTTCAATGTTTTTATTTGCCTCTCGTAGAAATTCAAGTAAGTCTTCCCAAGCATACTCAGCACAGCTAAGAGTGAGGAACCATGTAGGAGTTCCTAAGTTTCTTAGCATACATTTCAATTCCCCATTGCGACGGTACCAATATTCGTTAGTACCACGCTGACATGCCATGAGATTAATTAGCTGAGATTCCAAAACACTGTCTTGCATTTTCACTTTATCCATAAAGTCCCTTGCCGAAACATTTTGTAAATGGGCTCCACTTTTCAGTATATGGTTTACTGCATAAGAAAGTCCAGACAAGTCACTCTCAAACAGTAGACGGAACAAATAGGGAATGCATTGACGAAACCTTGGATCTTCTGCATATAATCTTGAAGTCCGATATTCAGATGCAGGAATTTGAACAGGTCGGTCGTCATATCGTCCACCTTCACCAGTTGGGAATAACTGAGGAAAACAACGAGCTTCCAAGCTTTCTTCCCATACACTAATGGGACTTCCTTTAGCTTCTTTCATTTGAAACAAATCAATAGCATTCCCCATTACTTCTTTGGAATGCAATGGATGAAAACTATAATTTCATAAATGTCTTCACTTCTAGAGACATCAACTTTTTCAATTTGCCCAGCTGAGAAATCAGTGTCCTCTTCTACAGTTGTTTCCTCTTCTTCCACATACACATTTTTATAGTACTAATTATTTTTTTATCAGATACAATGTTGCCTTCTTGACTTTCCTAACATCCACTAATTCTTGCCAGATTTTCTTACTCTTTGTCGGAACACCATTAACTAGAATAACCAGAAGTTCCTCTTCTACTTTTTCGTCACCAATTGTATCAATATTTTTCTTAAAATCTAGAGGCAAATAAACAACTCTTCCCTTTAATCCTCTCTGTAAATCTGAAGGAGGCAATTTTCCTGTCTTAGGCTCCATGCGAACAATAGCCTGAAAAGGATGCACACATTGAATCAGAATAGACTCATACGTATTTAAATCCATCAATTCAGAAGGAATGTCTACCAACTCCAAAATATTATGAACAGCTCTAGCAGGCATTCTGTTTTCATTTAATTTATTATAACAATATTTACAAATACGTTGATCAGAACCCAAATCAAAACAATTTTCTACCAACAAATAAGTTGCAAAATCCTTCCACTCATTATTATTTATCTTTTTGCTTTTTACGTATAAATCAACTAATCTAGTTTGATGCTTATAATGAGTTCGTCGACAAGACACACAAGTAAAATTAGACCTTTCACTTGAATTGACCTTAAACTTTGTAATTTCAAGTTCAAATTTTTCTGTACTTGAAATCTCTACATTCTCTTCTACATTACCTTCTATTACTGTATCTATTTCTGCACTGTCCTCTTTTTCACCAAAGTAACAAAACTCAATTTCTTCACAAATGTTTTTCACATCTAATTCAGTTCCATGCAAAAGAGCACTGTTTAACTGTTTTACTTTAAGTGCTGGACTTTTTGCATAATACAACCTTCTCACTAATTTCCTCACTTTATTATGATGCACTGCTAACATCCTATAATAATAATAATAATAATGGAAATTTATAAAGCGCCTGGTTACGCACAAATGGCGTGTCCCCGCACTGTGGTGAGTGGAATTAGCAGAGTCGCCCGCAAGGTCAGCCCGCTTACTGCGTGTAGAGGTGAGTTTTTAACTTCTTCCTGAAGCCCAGTTCGGATGGCTCCAGGCGAAGGTCCAGTGGCAAGGCATTCCAGCTTTTTGCGGCCAGGTATCTGATGGACCTGCCCCCATGCGTGCCTTTTTTTATCCTAGGGACCTTTAGTAGCCCTGCAAAGGAGGACCGCATAGCGCGCGCAGGCGCGTACCGGGTGTTCAAACCGTGAAGGGGAGCTGGTGCTTTACCATCCAAGATGCGGTGGCATGTGCAAAGAGCCTTAAACTCGACCCTGCTCCTTACTAGGAGCCAATGAAGGGCCTGAAGGGTTGCCTTGGACGCTGATCTCTTAGGGAATTTCAGAATCAGGCGAGCCGCTGCATTCTGCAGCACCTGGAGGCGGTTGATGGCCTTACCGGTGGCTCCCAGATAAAGCAAATTGCCGTAGTCCAGGCGCGATGTGACGAGGGCATCCTAAAATGGTGAAAAACACTCTGATACTTTTCTTGAAAGACAAGCCAGTGAATGCCCTTGCAAACCTGTTTTTTCTCTCACTCTACAAGGATCTAACTCTTGTAAAATGTTAATTTTTTGTTTTACACTTTTCTTAGTATATGTCCGTAAGAAACTTAGAAACAAATCAATTGAATCCTGTCGCACACTACAAATACTACTACAATTCCAAATATACACTGGAGCCTTAGTGTAGTGTAGCTCCTATTTTCCCAATAGGCTCTGCGCATTGGAATAGTACCTACAGCAGTAAAGGCCTAGGCCAGACGTTAACTAGGTCTACTACTGTCGATACTAGACTTAATTTTTGGGTTTGCCAGCTAAGCTCAGAGTTCGCTAGAAACTTTCTCGAATGTTCAAGGAAGGATTAACTCCCCTGATTAGACAAGAAGGGATTTAGTTTCTGACAACCATAGAACATGACAACTTTGCTCTCCCCTAATCAAGAGTCAATCTCCAGAGTCGTGTGAGCACAAGGCAATTATTTTACTCAGTCAGTACGTGCATTCTTAGTCTCATCAGAATGTAGAGAAAAGGAGGAGACGGGCGTGTTCAATAAAAGATGTTATTTATTGATCAGTCTCTTTTCTCGTACAAGAGAAATGGATCGATATTATTGCGATACTTATAGTTAAGTAAAGTGCATACGTTAAAAGCAATAGTACAAAATAATACTGTAAAAACATTGATATGGTTTCTGAGCCATATGATGTTTTAAAATGATTAAAATATATTTACATACACATATACATTTGACTAAACGCCCTCAACTGGTGTTTCTAAATACGCCTACCCCGTGTACCTGACCTAAGTCTAATACGTGGGCGGGAATAGAAAGTTACAGTTTAAGTTAAGTTTGTTTTTGCCAAGTGAATAACTAAAGAATTCTCTAGGAGGGGTTATTCAGTTCTGTACCTGGAATTTAGGATGAATGAGGAATGGTATCTCTTTCTCTGCTCTCGATATTCCAGGCTGCCTGCGAGGGCTACCCGGAAGCGCCGGTGCTGGGTCTCTCGGCTTGAGATAGCAGCGCGTCTCTCAGCGCGTCAGGAAGGCGGGGCTGCTGCCTGCGGGGTCTGCTTCTGCTCTCTGCTTCGGCAAGTATGGCTGCTCCGTCTTGTCACCACGCGTGTGTTTGCATAGGGCAAGGTCGGCAATATTTATACCTTAAAGGTGCCGGGATTGACGTAAGGATGGACATAGGTACGTCAATAAAGATGTCATACGACTTGCTCGTTAGCACATTCTTTACTAAAGTTCTCTGTGAAATCAAAACAATGGCCGCACGGATTATCCAGGTTGTCATAGGTTTGATTTGTTATGAGAACGTCGTATGCCTTATCAGGGGCTGGAGGAATATCGCTTGTCTAATTAGATCTCAAGCGTTATGACCTAATCAGATAACACGTTCCTGTGCCGTAGTGTGACTGCGTCAGATAACGGTATCTGCATCATGGGGGATTTCTTGCCTCATGGGCTGACTGTTAGTTAACTAGCTAGTTAGTTTAACCAGAATAGGGCCAGGAATAGGGGGATCGATTCAGAACCTATAGAAATACACGACACCCACTCCACGCTAACTATGGTCATATCTACTAATCTATGCATAGTATAACATAGTACAACATACTATAGAGTATAGTGTATACCTTACCACCCCAAAATACATAAATGCATTTTGAAATTTTCAAATATACTGGAAAATTGCAGTCATATATATTGTATGCACTTAAGCTATGAATTAAATGCAAAAGTAAACACGTAATGTTATGCATTATTGCTTTTTGGTATATGAGAAATACACATGAAATGGCTCTTAATATGGCTATACAGAAAAAAGGTCGAAACCATTTCATCACATAAAATATATTGTGAACATACCAGTGGGCAGCTAAAGTCTATATAAAGTCTATAAAGTATCTAAAAAAATAGAAATCTTAGTTCTCTAGGAATAGTTTCTTACTTTAAGCAGAAGATCAGTGTCCCGGGAAAAAATATATAGAAAAATATTTTAGGGGCTTGCTGAAAAAAGTTGCTGTCCGTGAACTGGATTGTAATTGTTCATGTGACTTTATTTTTAAAGTTGAAGGCCGATTTCAGGGAACGCCGTGTGCGAGTTTACTCAAAAGTCTCTATTTCTGTTCCGGAGAGAACATCATATCATTCAGGCTTTCGAAAAAACTGTCAACAGCTTCATGGGAAAGTTCCTCTAAGTCGGAAATAGGGGTAACCATGCATTCGTGCGCATGATTGTCTGCATTGACATTCTGATTTGCATTGCTGACAGAAGGTCGTACCTGTTCGATGCTGCTTTCATCTTGAACTTCACTACCCTTCAATCGCAGTGGTGAATATTCCAGGAATGCCGTCATCAGGATTGGCAGCCTTTGAGGGCAGCACAGTGCGTGAACCTTGGTAGGGACCAGCAATGTATCTGCATCCACCGGTGCATCCGATTGTAGCGTCAGACAGGTGTCTAACACGCATTCTTCTCCGCATAGCAGACACCTTAGTACAGGTAAAACACACCTTTGCCACATTGGTCGAAAAGATAGAAACCAAGTCATGTTCAGGTCTCTAAGCCGGGAGAGTCCCAGGATTTTTGATATCCGGTCCCGGTATCCAATGGCTAGGATCGTTTCTTCCATTGTCGTCAGAGTTTGATCTGTGACATGGGTTGCCATAACGAAATATAAGGACTAGGAATAGGATTCCTACAATTAGTCCCAGGATCAGGGGAAGTCCGCCAAAAATCGAATGGACGAAGTCTGGAAAAATACCCAGTATGGCTTTGAATGGTGTTAATGCCATAGAAAATACTGTCTTAAATACCTTTGAGACCCCAGTGGTATCAGAAATATTTAAGATTTCGCTCAGGATTTCCGCGAAATGTACGGGGGAATTGGTTGATAATAATGTATGTATCTCTGCAGTCGTCCTTGCGACTTGTAGATCATACGTTTCTTTTGATGACGTGAGCCTTGTAGGCGTCTGAAGAAGCACTGTTTTCATTCTGCTTAAAGTGTCTATTCGAATAGAAGTAATTTTCAAACCGGGCCATGCCCTCGCCTCCTTGTCTGGAAAGGAGCTGGGGAACAAGGAACGTCCACAGCACTTGACCTTCGCTGTAGTAGTTACTAGATAAGGAGTCCCGGGCATAAGACTGCAACATCTGCGGTCTACAATAAGAATGTAACTCCCATTATAGAGTCTTTGAAAGAATGGTTCTATTTCAGTTGCAGGTGCGCCTTGCTGGTGACATGAAAGGTTGTATGAATTCCCTTCACAGGCTCCGTGCAAACTAATACCGTTACACAGAAGCGTGCCGCTTAGTGACATAGCACAATTGTTGCCACTAAGAAACACTTTCTGTCCTTTATTACTGACACATGCATGTGAATAGGGCAGGTTCCAAGTTGTTTTAAGGTACCCCTTTCCCAATTTCTCGTACATGCCAGCCTGTATATATTTTTGGCAGTATTGAAACCTGAAGGTTGAGATTGGAATATTTATTATTCCGTGGATTATCCATTCACTGACAGGTCGTTCTGACATTGTCATTGGTAATCTTTCAAGTTTTTCAATGCTCAAGATTGTATAATCAGCACCCTTCTGCGCCATACCGATTTGTCTATCAGTAAGGTTAAAGATTTGGAATAGTGACGTTGTGTTGATTAAACGCCAAGGCACATAGCCTGAACGCAGATTTTGTAACGTCCAGCCAAGCTGTACAATAGAACGCAATTGTGACTGACCATGTTGTAATAACAGTAAGTCTTGCGATAGTATATCGATTGCTGAAGACACAATGCTGTCCAATGAAAAAATTCTGGAGGACAGAGTCATTAACCCATTGTCCACTACAGAAAGTGATTTTTCCAAATTAATACGGTCAATTTCCCGTATTCTTTCTGCTGTCTCAATTTGAGTAACCTTCCAGGCCTCATTGTATGCTGCATATACAGAGGCTGCTATGAAACGCTTCTGACGCTGTTTGCGTGGTCCCAGTAAGAAATCACGCAAGTCAGCACCATCAGTAAGTAAAGTTAGGTGTTGCTTAATTTCAGGCAGTGTGGAAGTCTGTAGCCATTGAAGGCATAATTTGCCCACACTGTAGGTTGTTATTATCCCTGGGTGATGTCTTTGGGGATATCTTGGGTCTGGCCTGGTCATTTTGAAACCCTGTGTTTTATTCAGGAATCTATCTTGACAGTGATTTGTATCTGTGGGCCAGATCAACCATTGTTTCCAATCAGGATGTGTTCTGTTTTGGTTAAGTATATGGTTTATGTCTATTTCTTCATCTGTATCAGAGTTATTGCTAAACATTGTTGGCTTTGGAATAGACAGGTTATTTAAATCTTTGATTTTGGCTAAGCCAAGACAGGTTGTTTGTTGAACAGTGTCATTTAAAAATATCATTTGTTCTGGGATCATGCAGGCTCTAAACAAAGCTTCTAAACCCTGTACTTGCCATTCTTTTGTACCCCAAACACTTTTTAAATCAACATTTTTGTCCCAATAATCGAATCCGAAAGTATTCATTTTTTCAAAGAATGAATCAGAATAAATCAATTTTGTGTTGGTTATCATGGTTTTGGTCCCTGTCTTGTTTGACAATTTGTAATAAAATGTTTCAGCATTACTTGTGTTAAAACCTGAAAAATATGAATATTTGCCATACACGGTTCGTGAGCTCCCTTTTGGAGGTGTAGCACAATGTTCCCATTGATTATAATTTAAAACATTTCTAGGTTGTGCAGATTTATGCAAGAAATGGTTACCATAATGGTTATAGCAGTACATGCTGTCATAATTTGTAGAACCCTGCAAATAATCATGTTTTGTAAATTTAGCAGACATTACTAAGTCAGACATCATATTGGTAATACTTTCAAAGTCCCAATCATCAGCAAATGAGTTTGGTTTTGCAAAGTCACTCAAAGAGATCTTAATTTGGTGTGGATATTTCAGGATCTCGACCGGACCATAAATTTCATAGTCAGTGTTGTCCCAGGCTACCCCACCAGGTATTGGAATTGCTGTGAAGTTGGCTGAAGAAAGTTCTGAAGAAAGTTCTCTTTTCTCGACGTGTGAAGATGTGTGTGGTTTGAGGACCAAGTTGATGTTCTGACTTGCTGTGTCCATTTTAGCATATTTTCCCTCAATGAAGCGTCCCAAGGTAAATACCATGATGAGCCAAAGTATGAGGATAAATGCACCAAAACCCACCCAAAATTCAATCCATGGAGAAACCAGATATGTTTCTTTCAGTTGTTTCAAAAGTTCCTTAGCTTTGTCTTTAAAGGATTTTGATGATGGCTGTGTCTTTTGTTCGCTGAAACCGTCGGAGGAATCATCGAAGTTGATGAAGTAACCAGATGCAGTTCTGTCAATTGTTCCAATTGGTTCAGGATTTTTGTTTCTTGCATTTTCACTTGGTACTTCTGTATAGATTGGTGTGTCTCTGCTAAATGTTTTTATTTGGGTTTTCAGAGGTCTTAGTTCTATTGCATTGTTGCATAGTCCTTGTTGTTCTTCTGTAGGCGTTTCGAATGTGATGAGCCTCTTTGTTAGGACCTCTGTACTGGTAGCAAACCTTGGTGTTCTGCTACTTATTGGGAGTCCACTTGGCCTACCGTTGGTTATCGGCCACATGTTGTGGTTTTACCAGGTCGATGGATACAACTCGGTTCTCCTTTTTTCCAGCAAGTGGCGGTAGTACAACTGATCTTGTCCCGTTGATAGACAAGACAGGAACTGCTTTTCTGTAAGAAGGCCCAAATTCCTTCTTTACCGCGATCTTCTCCCTGACCAGATCCCCGACTTTTGGAATCCAGACAGGTCTTGCTGGGACAGGTGGTGATTCTTCAGTGGTCGTTGGCTGTTGTTTCAACTGTATGTTGCTCAGGTCTTTTCTTGTTTTGTTTAAGTCCTGCAAAATAGCCAAACGGTCTTTGACATCAAAGCTTTTTTCTATTACCACTGAAGTCTGACTATCAAGGTCAGAGATCAACATCCTAGTTCCGAATAATAATTCGTACGGACTGAATCCCTTCAGAGAATTTCTTGGCAAGTTATTTAGACTACGTTGGACACTTATTAGATGTTTGACCCACCCAGCTCCCGAACCTAATACCTTTGCCGTTATAGATTGCTTTATGTCACGGTTTTTTCTTTCAACAATTCCGTTCCCTTCAGGGTGAAATGGACAAGAGTACCGCAATTGCACGCCCATGCTGACCATGGCCTCCTTATAAGCCCGAGAGCTAAAAGCAGGACCATTGTCCGAATGCAGAATGCCTATTGCGTATGTGCCGATAAAGACCCGCAAATCTTTTATAACAGTTCGGACGTCAGCCGAGTGCTGTGGATCTACATTATAAGTGGGAACTAGCCTGTATATGTTAATCGCAAGCCATTCTTTTTACTGGTAATATTATCTGCCTTGATACGACGAGGTATTAAACTGCTTCTCTCCCCACTGCGATCTCTGTTGCAGTCTGGGCAGTTTTTTACAAACATGGTGTAGTGCAGGCTCATGCCTGGCCACCAGTACCGTGATTGTAATTCTTCCAGAGAATCTTTTAATTTAAGGTGTCTGAGACCCTCGCCCATGTGTGCGTCTGCGATTAACAAGTTTCTCCTGTCCATGTTTGGAATCACTCTATCCCCCACTCCAGGGATTCGAGCAAAAGGAATGGAGTTTGCATCTATGATGTATGTGTAATTGAGTGGATAGTTGATCGGTAACGCCGAGCAGTCGCCTTTTGATGACGTTTTTACTGCCAGCAATGTTTCGCCGTCAATGTATTTTAATGTACGCTTTTTCCGATCTACGGGAGCCGGTTTACTGGCTGCCGCTGCGGCTGTTTCAGCCAATGAATTCCCTACAACGTGAACGCCATCACGCTGGTGACTCAGTGAGTGTGTCACGTGAGTCTTTGGTAGTTCTTTTTTCAAAAGAGCTACCTGTTCCCAGAGCAGTCTCTGCTTTATTGGTGCATCCGTGTCATCTTTGTAATCGCTCTGAATCCAGGTCTGCAAATCCTTGTTATATGCTTTTACGCAGAAATATGAATCTGACACTATAAGTGTCGGGAATTCGCGATCCGCATTATCTAGCGCCATTTTCAAAGCTAATATTTCAGTTTGTAGTTCTGAATTAGTTTCTACTGAGTGTGATTTTATTAATAGAGGTCTTAGTTTACCTCCGTGCCACACTTCTTTTGTAATCTCACATGTGGGATTGTATGCATGTTCTCCCCAAACGGAGGGTTGAGCATGTCCGTCTGTATAGATTACACAGGCGTAGTGTCGTAGAGGCAGAATGTCGATTGGCAGAGGATACGTTTTTTCATATTTTAGATTTTTTAATTCTTCTAGTTCTGGATCAAAGAAGTAATATACTTTGTCTGTTGTGATTGAATTTACCCATTGTAACCATTCTGGATCCAATGTTGTTGTTGGTAAATTACACGGTGTTGTTAATGCCTCAAAGGCTGATTCTGCTGTTCTGACTGTGATATGTCTACCGTCAGCTATGTCTTTTTCTCTAGCTATTGCGGTTTGAACTGCTTGAACAATTTTTCCTTTGTTGTTGAATCTCTGTTCAGCTTTTGTGTACAAATGTGATTTGAATGCAATTGGTACCTTATCTCCTTCATTAGAAGTCAGGTATGTGAATCCGCATCTCCCTGGGATGACTCGGATCACAAGGTTGCGTGTATTATCACGGGTTTCTAATTTTGTTTTAATTAGCATGTCTGTTTGTAAGGATCTCAAAATTTCTGTGTGTGCTTGAGTCCAACTGGATCTTTTAAAGTCTGGTTTAATTAGATCATAAAGGGGTTTGACCCTTTCTGCGTAATTTGCAATATATGTTCTTCCGAAATTTAGGAAGCCTAGAATTGACTGTAGGTTTTTTAGTGTTTTAGGAGCTTGGATTACGGCACATTTCTCTAGGAAATTGTCTGCCAGGCTTTTGCCTTCACTTGATAACTCATATCCTAAGAATAGGACCGTCAGATGGGCAATTCTGGACTTTTTGAAGTTGAATTTGTAACCCTCTGCAGCGAAACCAAGTATTATGGTGTTCACTCTTTTCAAGTGAGTCTCCAAGTCATCATCTGTTAAGTAAATGTCATCGACATAAGATAATGCTTCATCATCATATAGTTGTAGTAATTCTGTTACTCTCGCTGAGAATACCCCCGGGCTGTTCTTGTACCCCTGGGCTAACCGACAGAATTGTTTTTGAGTGCCATTTACTGAGAATGCAGTTAAATATCTGCTCTCTGGTGCTATGTTTTGACAAAAGAATCCGTTGGAGATGTCCAAGGTTGTTTTGTATTTTTTGCGCACTATGTTATTCATTAGTGCAGCACTGTGTGAGTTTTGCACTGCAAAAGTTTTGCAACATGTGTTAAGGTGTCGGTAATCCAAAACTAGACGGTACGAATTGTCTGGTTTGGAGACCGGAAACAAAGGGTTGTTCATTTGTGAGGTGCAAGTTTCAATCACCCCCTGGTATTCTAGCTGATCTAGTATTTCATTTACTTGTTTTTTAGCTTCTTGCTTAATTGGGTACTGCCTTTGTGCAGTTGGTTGTGATTTTAAGTGGATTTTGTGAGGAGGAGAATCCTCATCCCATCCTGCATGATTTTTATATAAAGCAGGTGCTAAGGCCACTGCCCACTTTCTAGCAAGTGTGTATTTTTTATGAATCGGGATTTGATTCGAGAAGGCAGGCATAATTACTTCTTCGCCATGAGGGCACTCCCTGACAAACTCTGGTGGCCAGTCTTTTTCAGCTAGAAGTATGTCATAGCCTTTGGATAGGTTATCCCAAAATAGTCCCCTTATTTTCCTAGTCTTATCTCCCTCTATACGTAATGTTATCTCGTATATTTTGTGGGGCTTGCTAACTCTGGTATCTGCAGTTTCCACTTGAAGGTATTCATTCGTGTCCACTGTCTCCAGATGATCCATAAGGACTTTGCGAGCTATGCTCACCTCTGCTGCGCTGTCTAGCATTGTCTGAGCCCATTCTCCGTTTTTCAGTTGTGTCCTCAGTATCCTCGGCATTGTTAACTACCTTGATACTGGCTACCTTCTTTTTTGGAAATTGTAATTTCTTTTTCAGTTGAGCAGGTTCCTTGTCTTTGGACTTGGCGTGCTCTTCTGATCGTCCTCTTCTTTCCGATTTCTGCGAGGAATTCTGAAAAGATTGAGAGGGACGTGTATCAATGTCTTGATATCTATCAGGTTTTTTAATATTATCCCTATTTCTAAGGTTATATCTATTCCCAGAGGGGTCACTCTGGGGTGACCTCTGTCTCGGGTTTGGAGATTTCTCTCTTCGCCTAGGCGACCTTCCTCTGGACTGGAATTTCTTTTCTTTGGGATTGGATTGTTTGTTCCCATCCCAGTTCTTTTTTGGTGAATTATTATTATTATTAAAAAACATTTTTTCTGGACTTGTAGTCAGTTGCGGTTTTACTGGTATTCCACCTAGACTATCTCTGCCTAGTTCTTCATAGGATTTTTCTATGATTCTGGCAATTTCAGCTGGTTGGTCTGCTATATCTGTCTCTTTTAACCTCTGGCGGATCGCCACGTTTGCTGCTTCACCTTTTATGTTGGCTAGTAATATAGCCGAGACCTGCTTGAAGTCTTTCAGTAATTTCATACCAAGAGTTAAAGCAGGTTCTGGACCGTATTCATCTTGAATTTGTTTAAGCACATCCGGTATTACCGAAATGGATGGAACACCGTGTGTTTTTGTATAGATGGAAGCAAAGACTGTACCCCAAGTGTCACAGTCCTCAATGTGTGGTGCGATTCCCATTGGGAGACATATAGTCAGAATCCTGTGTTTTTCCAGCGGGGTGGTGTCAGGAAACACCGCCTCTATTTGGGTAATTTTCTGTGCCAACCAGAATGGTATCTGTTCCCGTTTAGCTGGAACTTTACCTAGGCAGGATTGGATATTCTGTGGTGTAATTTTATTTGTGTTCCCCTGGTGAGGGGTCAGCTGTGGAAGTTTAATCGCTGGCTGAATAGTTGAAGTCCGCATTACATACTGAACTAATTGTCTGTGAATTTTTAGTAGTTGTTTTAGCTGTATTAACAGCTCTGCTGCAGGCATTCTTTCGATGTCTGGATGTGGTGTGTATCCGGCTAAGACCGGCCACGTTGCTCCTGGTCTTCCTAAAGGACCGAGCCTTGTAATGTGATTATTATGTTTTAGGGCGCCATCAAATAAGAGCAAATGCTCTTGGAATTTGAGTGGTACTTCCACCTCCTCGAAAGGAGTGTACTCATTAGGAGGTTCCTCTACTTTGTAATAGTGGAAGTACTTTGTTACAGCATTTGCTGCTGGAAAATGTATCCATGTATAGTATACCTCTGTCTGCCGATATTCGTGTGCCTCGATTACGAATATGACTGTGCCACCTCTAGGTGTCAGTCCATTTTCTATAAGTTTTAAGGTTATAGATCTTCTTTTGGTGACCGGAATGAGTATTATATCCGCGTCTGCTGCTTGCATGGTAGCATCAGCATCTGCTATTTCAGTAGCTAATCTAATTGCCTCTCTTTCTCCATCACTGTCTCCCATTTTACTGACAGGATGGTATTATTTTTATTTGCAGATCAGGTTTTTTATGGAGACAGAGATTAGATGCACAATATTCTGGAACTGTTTTATCCTTCAACGTTGACTAGACCAAAAACCATACATAGGAGTTCCCTCCTGCGAGGTTTTGGAGGATATAATAACCTTTCACCCACTCCAGACGTCTTTGGAGTATTTGGAAAAAGGGGTCTGAGTGAGAAAGCACGACTGAGTTACTCTAAATGTCTTACGTTAGTTTTATCGCCCTTTCCAAACGCGTTGGGCGCCATGTAGTGTAGCTCCTATTTTCCCAATAGGCTCTGCGCATTGGAATAGTACCTACAGCAGTAAAGGCCTAGGCCAGACGTTAACTAGGTCTACTACTGTCGATACTAGACTTAATTTTTGGGTTTGCCAGCTAAGCTCAGAGTTCGCTAGAAACTTTCTCGAATGTTCAAGGAAGGATTAACTCCCCTGATTAGACAAGAAGGGATTTAGTTTCTGACAACCATAGAACATGACAACTTTGCTCTCCCCTAATCAAGAGTCAATCTCCAGAGTCGTGTGAGCACAAGGCAATTATTTTACTCAGTCAGTACGTGCATTCTTAGTCTCATCAGAATGTAGAGAAAAGGAGGAGACAGGCGTGTTCAATAAAAGATGTTATTTATTGATCAGTCTCTTTTCTCGTACAAGAGAAATGGATCGATATTATTGCGATACTTATAGTTAAGTAAAGTGCATACGTTAAAAGCAATAGTACAAAATAATACTGTAAAAACATTGATATGGTTTCTGAGCCATATGATGTTTTAAAATGATTAAAATATATTTACATACACATATACATTTGACTAAACGCCCTCAACTGGTGTTTCTAAATACGCCTACCCCGTGTACCTGACCTAAGTCTAATACGTGGGCGGGAATAGAAAGTTACAGTTTAAGTTAAGTTTGTTTTTGCCAAGTGAATAACTAAAGAATTCTCTAGGAGGGGTTATTCAGTTCTGTACCTGGAATTTAGGATGAATGAGGAATGGTATCTCTTTCTCTGCTCTCGATATTCCAGGCTGCCTGCGAGGGCTACCCGGAAGCGCCGGTGCTGGGTCTCTCGGCTTGAGATAGCAGCGCGTCTCTCAGCGCGTCAGGAAGGCGGGGCTGCTGCCTGCGGGGTCTGCTTCTGCTCTCTGCTTCGGCAAGTATGGCTGCTCCGTCTTGTCACCATGCGTGTGTTTGCATAGGGCAAGGTCGGCAATATTTATACCTTAAAGGTGCCGGGATTGACGTAAGGATGGACATAGGTACGTCAATAAAGATGTCATACGACTTGCTCGTTAGCACATTCTTTACTAAAGTTCTCTGTGAAATCAAAACAATGGCCGCACGGATTATCCAGGTTGTCATAGGTTTGATTTGTTATGAGAACGTCGTATGCCTTATCAGGGGCTGGAGGAATATCGCTTGTCTAATTAGATCTCAAGCGTTATGACCTAATCAGATAACACGTTCCTGTGCCGTAGTGTGACTGCGTCAGATAACGGTATCTGCATCATGGGGGATTTCTTGCCTCATGGGCTGACTGTTAGTTAACTAGCTAGTTAGTTTAACCAGAATAGGGCCAGGAATAGGGGGATCGATTCAGAACCTATAGAAATACACGACATTAGGACATCTCCATAAAACTTCAACAGCTAACAGCTCTTCTGTATTCATAGGCACAATCTTTTCTTTTTCAACCGGACAACCGTCCTTCACCTCATATGCTCGACCACTGGTGTCAACTGCAGGCACCAATTTATTATCCTGAAAGTAACTTTCTTCATTAAAAAATGGCTCACAACTTGAACTATGCTTCCATTCTCCAGAAAAAACATGACAAAAATTAGTCCGATTAATTACTCTTCCACTTACATTTTGATTTGAACACATTGATTACTTAATCTAGTGTACGAATTCTATTCATTACTAAACTAAACAATTTATTTTTCACTTTAAATGTTTCATCCACAATCTTAACTATGTTTTTTTTTTTCTTGTAAAAAGCGGTCTTTTTTTGATACCTCTTTACAATTTTTAATAAATTGGATATAATTCTGTTATAAAACATTCGTCTACGAATTTCAATAAATTGATTTCTCCTTCTATTGGTATAGACAACATCATCGCCTTGTAGATATCTAACATTTTTTGAGGGACAAACTTTCTTCTTTGTTATTAAAGGTGTCTTACTTTTCTTCGAAGTCACATGTTTTATTTTTTGACATTTCAATAAATTCCTGAGAAAATTTTTAGTTTGCTTACCAGAGCATTATTTTTTTTCACTGAAGATTTTGTTTTGGATGAGTCTTGTATTTTTCTTTCCTTAGACCTTAAATCCTTTTTATACTGCTTTTCACGTCTTTGTTTGGATGGCATATTGTTTTTCCTTTGTATAGATGATTATAATCTGTGGTAAAGAAAAAATAACATATTATAGACCACTTCAAACATATTACATAGCAATTGCAATAAGTAAACAATATAAACACTAGTATACAACAAAAGGCTGATTTACATTACATGTGCTTTGCTTTGTGTCAAAAATTATTTACTATGTAAAAGGTTTTCTGGTAAAATGTCTGGCTTAAAAAAACTTTTTGTCAAAGATCACACTGAGTTTCTGTGTGAAATAAGGAATTAGATTTTCACATTTTTCAATAATGTCACCTGTGCCTTCGAACAGTTTGTCTCTTTTAGCTTAAAAGGTACTCTGTGTCTGTATCTCATGTCACTGTGCATGTGTATAATCTCTCTTTTTATGTGTGTCATTTCTCTCTTTGTATGTCTGTCATTACATGTGTGTCATGTGCCTAAGATCACACTGTGAGTCAAGCTTGATTTTAAATGGATCAGGATGAATAATATGCTTAGTATATGTACTAGTAGGAAATCTTAGCCAGCATGCCTGTTATGTCTCTTTCTTCTGAAATAGGTTCCACGCTGTGCAATCAAAATCCAGGATGTGTTATATATGTTGATTTTGAATGGATCTGGCTGAATAATATGCTTAGTTGATTAGTGAAATAATATGAGCAGAGACACACATACTGTTTGCAGAGACAGATATGGTAGATTACATGTAACATGCTGGTCATGTGTCTAAGATCACACTGATGGGTTAGTCAAGCTTCACTCACAGTGTGATCTTAGGCACATAACCAGGATGTTACATGTAATGAGAAATGAATGTTATGTCTTGCTTATTTATATGTGGACTTTTTCTTGTCTGTTAAGACAGTGAAATAATATGAGCAGAGACACACATACTGCAGAGCAGAGACACACATACTGCTTGCACATACACGTACTGCTTGCAAGGTAGATTATATGTATCATCCTGGTCATGTGCCTAAGATCACACTGTGAGTCAAGCTTGATTTTAAATGAATGTGGGTGAATAATATGCTTAGTTGATGTCTTTAAAAATATAGAATTATTTGTTTTTTAAAGACATGGTAGATTACATGTAACATTCTGATCATGTGCCTAAGATCACACCGTGAGTCAAGCTTGATTTTAACACCTTCAATGCTAAGGCAATTCCCGCTGGGTGCTGAGAAGTCAAATTTATCATTGTTCATGCCAAGGTCAGCTCGTCATAAGCACAGCTCCAGTGTACTGCATGACGAGCTGACCTTGTCATGAGCATGGAAGAGGTTAAATGGATGTGAGTGAATATTATGCTTAGTTGATGTCTTTAAAAATATGGAAGTACATGTGTTTTAAAGACATGGTAGATTACATGTAACATCCTGGTCATCTGCCTAAGATCACACTGATGGATGAATCAAGCTTCAGTCACTGTGTGATCTTAGGCACATGACCAGGATGTTACATGTAATGAGAAATTAATGTTATGTCTTGCTAATATATAGGTAGCCTTTTTTTGCCAGTAGAGACAGTGAAATAATATGAGCAGAGACACACATACTGCTTGCAGAGACAGACATGGTAGATTATATGTAACATCCTGCTCATATGCCTAAGATTACACTGTAAGTCAAGGTTGACTTTAAATGGATGTGGGAGAATAATATGCTTAGTTGATGTCTTTATAAATATTGAAGAACATGTTTTTGAAAGACATGGTATTGTAGTGTAGTTCCTATAGTCCCAATAGGCTCTGCGCATTGGAATAATATATTCAGCAGTGTAGACGTAGGACTGAGGTTAACTAGGTCTCTACTGACTATATTAGACTTAAGTTTTTGCCAGCTAGATCAGAGGTCAATAGAAACTTTCTCGAATAAGCGAGGAGGAGTTTAACCTACTTGGATAGACAAGAAGGGATTAGCTTCTGACAACCATAAAACATGACAACTTTGCTCTCCTTGATTAAGAGTATATCTCTAGAGTCGTGTGAAAAAAAAGACAGCTATTTCACTCAGTCAATCAGTGCGTACTTAGTTTCACCAGATTGCAGAGAAACGAGAGACGGGCGTTTTCAATAAAAGGTATTATTTATTGAGCAGTCTCCTTCCTCATACAAGAGAAATGAATTGCTACAATTGCAATACTTATAGTAAAGTAAAGTGCATACAGTAAAAGCAGGATTATAAAATAATACTGTAAAAGCATTGATATGGTTTCTTAGCCATATGATACTTTAAAATAGATAAAAGATATACATACATATATACATTGACTAATCGTACTCAACTGGTGCTTCTAAATACGCCTACCCCGGTGTACCTGACCTAAGCCTAATACATGGGAAGGAGTAAGTAAGTAGCAGTTTAAGTTAAGTTGGTTTTGCCAAGAATCTGACTCAAGAATTCTCTGTAAGGGTTTAGTCAGTTCAGTACCTGGGTAATAGAAGGCACGAGGTCTGGTATCTGTCTCTCAGGACTCGATATCCCAGTCACCCGCAAGGGTAAGCTGGAAATGCCGGAGGCTGGATTTTCCCGCCAGGAGAAAAGACAGCGTCTTTCTCATAGCGTCAAAAGGGAGGGGCAGCGTCCGTGGGCTCTCGCATCAGCTGGGCTCTCGGGCAAGTAGTTAGCTGCTCCACATTCACCACCACGTGTCTGCTTAAGGCAGCGTTGGTATATTTATACCTGAAAGGTGCCGGGTTTGACGTAAGGCTGGACATAAGACGTCAATAAAGATGTCACTAAGAACTTGTCGTTCTTACAGTGCTTTACAGGAGTTCTTGGACGAAATCAAAACAAAGGCAGCGGGGATTTCCCAGGTTGCTGGAGGCTTGGTTTTGTTTAAGAACTCTGTGTGTTTTCTAGGGGGCTGGAGGAGTAGGCTTGCTTAATATGACAGCATGTGCTACTACTGAATTATGAATAGGGTTTTTATGCCGTTGTAGGGATATTAGTGATTTGTAACCGGACAATGGCACAAAATAGAAATATCGATTCAGGTCCCTATATAAACACACTACACCCACTCCACGAATTAATGTCCATCATTACTAAAATTTAAGCAATAGTAAACATATCTAATGGTGCATGTGTATACCGATCCACCCCAAAATACATTTTTTTGCATTTGAAATGGTGTATGCGAAATACATGAAAATGATTATAGTTACTGTACGTTTTTCAAGCAGAGTAATCATTCATAAAACTAAGATGCATATATATAGCAGCAGAATGATTTTGCGAAAATTACAAATGAAATGGCTCTTAATACAGAAAAGAAGTGCAAGACCATTTCATCACATATAAATACAGTTATTTGTAAATATGCTAGAGGCTGAGGTAATATATTGTCTCTAGAGTTCCTAAAATAGAAGCTCTGTTCTCTAAGAATAGTTCTACTTCAAGCAGAGTACAATGTGCCCAAAAAAATAAATATATATTTTGGAATCGGGAAAAAAAATAATTTCGTTTTTCAGGGGAAGAAGAAAAAATAGTTCCAAATATTTTCACTAGCTTCTGTTTATCAAAGCCGAAGGCCAAATTCAGAGTTCAGGGAACGCTGTGTGCTCGTTTGCTTTAAAGTTATTCTTTCTGTTCAGGGGAGAACATCATTTCAGACAGACTTTCAAAAAAGCAGTTTACCGCTTCAGGTGAAAGTTCGACCAAGTTGGAAAATGTCGCTATCATGCAGTCTTGAGCATGATCGCTTTCATTGATGACAGGATCAGTACTGCTCACAGAAGGTCGTACCTGGTTGATGCTGCTCTCATCTTGCACTTCACTACCCTTTAATCGCAGTGTTGAAGTTTCCACGAATGCCGTCATCAGGATAGGTAACCGCTGGGGACAACACGATGCATGAGCCGTTACAGGACTTAGCAAAGTATCTGTATCCAATGGTACGTCTGATTGTAGTGTAAGACAGATGTCCAACACGCATTCTTCTCCGCACAGCATACATCTTAACACAGGTAAGATACAATTCTGCCATATGGGTCTGAATGAAAGAAACCAGGTCATATTCAGATCTCTTAGTCCAAGGACTTTAGTTATGCGGTCCCAATAGCGTATAGCTAGGATCGTTTCTTCCATTGCTGCTGGAGTCTTGTCTGTGACATGGCTTGCCATAACGAAGCAGGAGAATCAAAAATAAAATGCCTGCTACGAGTCCCAACAGGAGTGGAAGGCCGCCAAAGACCGAATGGACAAAATTTGGAAAGATGCCCAGGACTGCTTTGAATGGTGTTAACAGTCCCGAAAAATTTGTCTTACATACATGTGGGATACCATTCGTATCAGACATGTTTAAGATTTGGCTTAGCATTTCCGCGAAATGTAAGGGGCAATTTGTTGATAATATTGCATGTATCTCTGCCGTTGTCCTTGCAACTTGAAGATCATACATTTCTTTTGATGACGTCAAGGGCACAGTCGTCTGTAGAAGAACAGACTTCATTCTGCTTAAAGTATAAATTCGAATAGAAGAGATATTCACAATGGGCCAAATTTTTCCCTCCCTGTCTGGAGTGTTGTTCGGATACAATACTTGCATACAACAAGTGACCATGGAACTCACGCTAACTAGATAAGCTTTTCCTGGCACCAAGCCACAACATCTGTGGTCCACTATTAGAATGTAGCTCCCGTTTGAAAGCTGTCTAAAAAATGGCTCGATTCGAGTTGCAGGTGTGCCAAGCTGGTGGCATGAAAGGTTATTTGAAGTCCCCTCACAGGCCCCATGTAGGTTTATACCTTGACACAGAAGTATACCACTTAGTGATCTTTTACAATTATTACCACTAAGAAATATATTCTGTCTTTTCCAAATTGATACGGTCAATTTCCCGTATTTTTTCTGCTGTTTCAATTTGTGTTTCTTTCCAAGCCTCGTTGTATGCCGCATATATACTAGCCGCTATGAAACGTTTTTAACGCTGTTTGCGTGGTCCCATTATGAAATCACGCAAGTCAGCACCTTCTTTAAGTAAAGTCAAGTGTTGCTGAATTTCTGCCAGTGTGGATGTATGTAGCCATTCGAGGCAGAGTTTTCCTACACTGTATGTTGTAACTATCCCTGGATGTTGTCTCTGGGAGTATCTAGGGTCTGGCCTGGTCAATTTGAACCCCTGTAATTTGTTCAGGAATCTATCTTGACAGTTATTTGTGTCTGTTGGCCAGATCAACCATTTCTTCCAATCATGATGTGTTCTGTTTTGGTTAAAAATATGGGATACGTCTATCTCAACATCTGTAGTGCTCTTACTGTCAGGTGTTGGTTTTAGAATAGACGGTTTATTTAAGTCTTTAATTTTGGCTAGGCCAAGACAGGTTGTCTGTTGAATTGTGTCATTCAAGAATATAATTTGTTCTGGGATGATGCAGGCTCTGAATAATGATTCTATACCTTGGACCTGCCAATCTTTGGTACCCCAGATGGTTTTTGTTTCAATGTTATTTTTCCAAAAATCAAAACCAAATGTATTCATTTTTTCAAAAAATGTTTCTGAATAGATTAATTTAGTGTTTGTCAGCATGGTTTTCATTCCTGTCTCATTTAACAGTTTGAAATAAAATGTTTCTGCCTCACTTGTGTTAAACCCTGAGAAGTATGGGAATTTATCATAAAATGTTTTTGAACCGTCTTTTGGTGGAGTTGCACAATGTTCCCATTGATTATAATTAAAAACATTTCTAGGTTGAGCAGATTTATGCAAATAATGGTTAGCATAGTGATTGTAGCAGTACATCTGTTCATAATTTGATGAACCCTGTAAATAATCATGTTCTGTAAATTTTGCTGACATGACTAAGTCTGACATCATATCATTAATACTTTCAAAGTCCCAATCATCAGAGAATGTGCTCGGTTTTACAAAGTCACTTAATGAAACCTTGAATTGATGTGGATACTTCAAGAGCTCGACCGGGCCATATATTTCGTAATCTGTTTTGTCCCAAGCTACCCCACCGGGTATTGGATTGGCTGTGAAATTTACTGATGATAGTTCTCTTTTCTCGATGTATGATGACTTGTGTGGCTTTAGGACCAAGTTGATGTTCTGACTTGCTGTGTCCATTGTACTATATTGTCCCTCAATGAAATGTCCCAAACACAGTACCATGATGAGCCAAAGCAGGAGGAAAAGTACACCTAGCACAAACCAAAATTCAGTCCATGGAGAAATCAGATAGGTTTCTTTGAGTTAATAAAATAGTTATTTTGCTTTGTGTTTAAAAGTCTTTGTTGTTGTTGGCTGTTCCTCAGGTTTGCTTGGATCCTCAGAAAAGTCATCGAAATTGATGAAGTAGCCTGATGCAGTTCTGTCAATTGTTGGAATTGCTTCCGGATTTTCATTTGCTTTTGGAATTTTCTTTGTTTCATTAGCATAGTCTGTGGCTACGTCGTTGTAGACAGGTGTTTCTTGATGAACTGTTGCAATTTGGGTTTTAAGAGGCATAAGTTCCATGGCTTTGTTGCATAGTCCTTTTTGATTCACTGCAGGTTTATCAAATGTGATTAGTCTCTCAGTTTGAACCTCTTGTATTGTAGCAAACTTTGGTGTTCTGCTATTTCTTGGGAGTCCACTTGGCCTACTACTTATTATTGGCCACATGATTGTGGTTTAACCAGGTCGATAGCTACAACTCGGTTCTCCTTTTTACCAGCAAGGGGCGGTAGTACAACTGATCTTGTTCCGTTGATAGATAAGACAGGTACTGCTTTTCTGTAAGAAGGCCCAAATTCCTTCTTCACCCCGATTTTCTCTCTGACCAGATCCCCAATTTTTGGAATCCAGACAGGCCTTGCTGGGACATGTGGTTTCTCTTCAGTGGCTGTTGGCTGCTGTTTCAACTTTATGTTGCTCAGGTCTTTTCTCGTTTCATTTAAGTCCTGTAAAATAGCCAAACGATCTTTGATATGAAAGCATTTTCCTTCTACCACTGAAGTCTGACTATCAAGGTCCTGGATATGCATTCTAGTCCCGAACAATAGTTCGTACGGACTAAAACCTTTTAGAGAATTTCTTGGCAGATTATTAAGACTACGTTGGACACTTGTTAAATGTTTGACCCACCCATCACCCGAACCTAATACCTTTGCCGTTATAGATTGCTATATGTCTCGGTTTTTTCTTTCCACCATCCCGTTTCCCTCAGGAAGGAAGTGACAAGATTAACACAATGCAATGCCCATGCTGGTCATAGC
This sequence comes from Lissotriton helveticus, assembly GCF_964261635.1. NCBI lineage: Eukaryota > Metazoa > Chordata > Amphibia > Caudata > Salamandridae > Lissotriton > Lissotriton helveticus. The sequence goes on along the minus strand of NC_136071.1, from coordinate 1,212,053,921 downwards.
CTCCTTATTAGCTTGAGAGCTAAAAGCAGGACCCTGGTCAGAATGTAGCATGCCAATTGCGTATGTGCCGATATAGACTCGCAAATCTTTTATAACAGTTCTGGCGTCAGCCGAGAGCTGGGGTCTACATTTTAAGTGAAACTAGTCTCTATATGTTAATATGACGCAGTATTCCCACTGGGTTTTGCATATAGATAGCCTTATCCTATCTAAACGAAGAGCCATCGCAATACACCGGCCGGTTCGCCACTGCGATCTCTGTTGCAGTCTGGACAGCTCATTGCAAATTTGTGATGTTGCAGGCTCATTTCCGGCCACCAGTATATTGATTGTAATTCTTTCAGAGATTCCTTAATCTTATGGTGTCTTAGACCCTCACCCATGTGTGCGTCTGCTATTAACAACACTCTCATGTTCGTGTTTGGAATTACCCTATCCCCCACTCAAGGGATTTGAGCAAAAGGCACGGAGTTTGCATCGATTACGTATGTATAATTGGGTGGATAGTTCATGGGTAATGCTGCACAGTCGCCTTTTGATGACGTTTTTACCGCCAGCATGGTTTCCCCGTCTATGTATTTTTCTGAACGCTTTTTTGTAGCTACGGAAGCCGGTTTAGTTGCTTCCACTGTGGCTGTCTCAGCCAATGAATTCCCTGTAACGTGAACGCCATCACGTTCATGACTCAGTGAATGTATCAGGTGAGTCTTTTGTAGTTCTTTCTTTAACAGAACTACTTGTTCCCAAAGTGATTTTTGCTTGATTGTGGCACCTGTGTCATCTTTGTAACCGTTTTGAACCCATTTCTCCAACTCATCATTGTATGATTTGATGCAGTAATGTGAATCGCACACTATTAGTGTCGGGAATTCGCGATCGGCAATATCTAGCGCCATTTTTAAAGCCAATAATTCAGTTCTTTTACATGAATTGTCTTTTACAGATTGTGACATTGTTACCAGAGGTCTCAATTTACCTCTGCGCCACCCGCATTTAATAACCTCACACGTGGCGTTATAGGCTTGTTTTCCCCAAACTGAGGGTTGTGCATATCCGTCTGTATATATTATATATGGAATGGCATAGACCGGAGTACCATAGAGTAGAGTACCATAAAGCAGGGGCATGGAGTGGAATAGCGAAGAGTGGGCTGGAGTAAAGTGGAGTGACAAAATGTTGAGGACCGTAGAATGAAGGTAATTCAGTGGAGTGGCATAAAGTGGAGTGGCATAGAGTGCAATGGCATTAAGTGAAATATTGTAGAGGGGAGTAGAGTAGAGTGTCACAGAGTAGAATGGCATAGTTTGGGATCTGGTACAAAGGAGTGGCATAGAATGGGGTTGTGTAAAGAGGAGTGACGTACATTAGAGTGGTATAAAATGGAGTGACATAGAGTAGAATTATTTAGAGCGGAGTGTCATAGAGTGTTGTATAAAGAAATGTCATAGAATGGAATAGCATAGTGCAGCATAGAGTGGAGTGGCTTACAGTGGATATATTAGAGTGGAGTGTTCCTGAGTGACGTGGCATAGAGTGCATTAGTAAAGAGAAGAGTAGCATAAGTGGAGTGGTAATTTGAGTGGATTAGAATGGAGGGATATAGACTGAAATGTTGTACAGTGGAGTGGCTTATATTGGAGTCATGTAGTAGGCAATGGTGTAGAGTGGAGAAGCATACAGTTAAGAGGCATAAACGTGAGTGGCATAGAGTGGAGTTATGAAAGTGGAGTGGAAAGACATACAGTGGAGTAGCGTAGAGTAGAATACAGTAGAGTATAGTGGCATACAGTGTCATAGATTCAAGTGGCATAAAGTGGAATAGAAAAGAGTGGAGTGGTGTGTAGTGAAATAGCAGAGAGCGAAGTCTCATAGAGTTAAGTGGCATACAGAATAGTGGCATGAACTTGAGTGGCATACAGAAGAAAAGCGTACAGTGGAGTGGCATAGATTGAGTGGATTACAGTGGAATATCATAGAGTGGAGTGGCATACAGTGGAGTGGGATAGAATAGACTGGTTTAACATGGAGTGGCTTAGAGTGAAGTGGTGTAGAGAGGAATACTTTAGGCTGGAGTGGTTTAGAATGAAATGGCATAGAATGGAGTTGCATAGAGAATAATATCATAGAGTGGATTAGCAGATTGGCACAGATTGGAGTAGCATAGAATGGAGTAACATTGAGTAGAGTGGGGTTGAGCAGAATGGAGTGGTGTAGACTTGAGTGGCATAGAGTGGACTGGAGAGCTGTGACATAGAGTAGAATAGCATAGATTAAAGTGGACTAGAAAGACGCTGCATACAGTGGAACAGGCCAGATTAGAGTAGAGTAGAGTGGCATTCAAGTGGTGTAGAGCGGAATAACACACAGGGATGGGGTGTACAGTGGTGTACAGTCAAATGGCATAGAGTTTAAAAGGATACAGTGGAATGGCTTAGAGTGGTGAATAATTGAGTCATGTAGAATAGAGTAGACTGTAGGGGCTTAGATGTGAGCTACATAGAGTAAAGTTGCGTACAGTAGAGTGGCATAAACTGGAGTGACATACAATAGATTAGCATAGAGTGGCGTGGCGTACTGTGGAATACACTGACATTTCATGAAATATTGTGCTGTAGAGTGGACTGGCATTCAGTGGAGTGATGTAGAGTGGATGGCATATAGTGGTTTGGCATGGAATGGAATACTGTACAGTGGGGTGGCAAAGAGTGGAATGGGTACAGTAAAGTGGCATACTGTGAAATATCGTAGAGTGGAGCATTATACAGTGGAGCAGCATACAGTGCCGTGGAGTGGCAAAGAGTGGATTGGATTAGAGTGGCGTGGCGTATATTAGAGTGATGTTGAATGGAGTGGTATTGAGTGGAGTAGCATAGAGTGGAGTGTGGTTGTTTAAAAAGATGTAGCGTGGAATTGTGTGAAGGATTTTGATGTAATGTGGCAGGAATATATATTATGGTGTGCAAATGTTCATTTTGTAGAAGGTTTAAATAGTTTAAGTAGTGTTAAAGCTATAAATGTCAAAATACTTAGTTATGTATGGGACTATGTTATGCTGAGGTATGAAGCGATAATTTTGCAATATACACCAGTAAATGGCAATGAATAGGCTGTACATAATTGGCTAATGTCCATCTTTTTAAAATCAAAAATGTAGTGATGTAAGTTTCTGCAAACCTTTGCTGTGTTCTTGTCAAGGAACTCCGGCATAGGTATCTATAGCTTTATTGCTGTTCTCTACCTATTACCATTTAATTAAAGAGGTAACAGGTAGATAAATCTATTTATATTTCTAGAGGTTTCTATGCCATGAGTATTATAATATATGTGAGGTCATGAGCAGTGCATTGCAGGGGCGTAAATTATGGTTACCTCGGGTAACCATATCTGCTGACTTTCTATTCTTCGGTATGAGGAAAATCTGAGCCAAACTATAGCATCCCTGTAACAGTTGTTTTTTCAGTTAATATATATAACCAAAGGTTACAGGTATATTATAGTTAGGCTCAGATTTCACAACCAGAAAACCTGAGAAATTCAGTAGTTATAGTTAGCTGTGCTAACTATTACTTGCCCCACGCAATGCACTGCTTATGACCTAATATATTACATCACACATGACATGGTCAGTGACATCACTCATGCCATCTCAAATTACATCACTCATGACATCACTGATGGCATCACCCAGTGAATGTGAGTGTTTTTAAAATGTTTATGAGTGTTAAATATATATACAAAGTTGTAAAGTTGTACTTATGAATCAGTTGGTGTATGAGTGTGTGTATGGATGAGTCAGTGGGTGCATGCCTGACTGTATAAGTGAGTGATGAGGTGTTTCAGTGAATGTATGGGTGAGTGATTAGGTTGTGTGAATGTCTGTATTATTCTGTCAGTTGGTGTCTACGTGGCTGTATGGGTAGGTGAGTGCGTATATGAGTGGCTGTATAGGTGAGTGTTTGGTTATATGAGTGTCTGTGTGGTTGGGTGAGGGGATGTGTGACTGACTGCCAGTGGAGAGGTGTGGCTCACTGGTTAGAGGCGGCAGACCTGAAAGCAGAGAACGGCCTGGGACCAGGGTTCAATTCCCAACGCGGCAGGGTCTTGGACCAGGGTCAACAGACTCGATAATTCTCGCCTCGGTGCCTACTCTAACCAGGGAACACACTCGGCAACTCTGGGCATTAAGCTTGCCTCATCTCTACAACGGCCCCCCACAGACGCCGGGGATGCCTGGTTTCACCTTGGAGATACCCAGAAAGGGACCATCTCACAGGGAAAACCAGGACGGGTTCCCTAGCGGTCTACAGCACCAGGACACTCGGGTAGAGTAACAGTGCGCTTTACAAGTATCCCACATGGAGTGAATGGGTGAGTCAGTGGCTGTTTGGGTTAATGATTGTATAAGTGAAGGGCTGTATAAGTGACTGAGTGTGAATAGGGGTATGTTGGTGAGTGAATGGGCGTGTCAGTAGTATATGGATGAGAACCTGTATATGTGGAAGGCAGTATAGGTGAGTTTTGGAGTATATAAATGACTGTGTGTGAGAGGGATTGTGATAGTGGCTTTATGGGTGAGTGTTTGTGTGGCTGTATGGGTGATCAAGTATGTTTTAGTATCTTTATGAATAAGTGAATGGGTTTGTTTATAACTGTGTAGGTGAGTAAGTGGCTGTGTGATTGATTCAATGGGTGACTGAGTAAGTGTGTGAGTAGCTCTATGGGTGACTGACAGGGTGTGAGTTGTTGTATTGGTGTATGAGTAGATATATCAGCGGCTGTATTAGTGTTTGAGTTTGAGTTGGTGTATGAGTGGCTGTGTGGGTAACTGAGTGGATATGTGTGTAGGCCTATGCATCAGTGAGTTGATGTGTAAGTACCGGTATATGTGTGTCAATGGTTTTCAGAATGCTAATGTGAAGTTGGAGTGGGTGTATGAAAGTTTATATGGGGGTGTGAATGATTGTGTCAGAGATTCTATGAAAGATGTCATTAGAATGTCATTTGTGATGTCATCAATGATGTCATGAGTGATTTCACTGCCCATGTCATGATTGAGGCTCCCAGCTTTCCGTTTTTACTAATTTTTACAGATAAATACAGACAGAAAACATTTATTTTCTTGTATGTATTTATTTTTAAATGTGGATAAAAAAGGAAATTGGGTTGCTTTTTGAGTAATTCTAAATACTCTCTGCCATGACCGTCAGGCCAATAGCTGTGTGGATGGATAGGTTAGGGGGGTAAAAAAGTAAGTAATTTTAGTAAAGAGGCTGTAACAGAAGTAGATATGCACATGGTTGATAATGAAATATGCATATTTCCTTTTAAGTGCATTGGTTTATCTTATGCAGGTGTTTACAGCATTGAAACATTGTAGGCATTCAAGCATGAGTGCATATTTACCGGTTAAATAACTGTGGAAAAATACTAATTTCAGGTTCCTTTTTCCACAAAACCCAAAATAAAAATGGATAAATACAGACGGAAATGTGAAAAAATAAATACCATAAAACCAGGAGTACTAGTCATGATTGATGTAATATGTGAGGTCATAAGCAGTGCATTGCTGGGGCACGAGTTATGCTGAATTTCTTAGGCCTGGGCGGTAAATTCCGTTTTGCTCGTGGAATTTGCGGAATTTGGCATCGCGATGACGTCGGTAGTCGCAAAAAGTGCCTGTTTCGTACAAAGTGAAAAAAATATGTATAGACTCATGCTCCAGTATGTTTAACTGTGGAGGTGTATTTCTATATTGTTTAAACCTATGTTGTGGTAGTTATTTAGCTTAAAGCTGATGTTGAGATCTATTAATCTAATTTTGCGGTGATGCTGGTCTTCGGGAACATATTTATAAAAGCACCAATAGCGGGTTTTTGAAAACTTATTTTAGAGTAAGTATGACAGCAGATGCTTACATACCAGAGCTTTAAAGTAATGCTTTTATATTTACATTATTTAAACCTAGTTTTATGTTCCATTTCTGGAGTTTGCGATTACATACGTAGTCACTAAGATCACCTGAAATGAAAAGAATGCGCTAAGATCGGATAAAACTGTTTTCACCTAAATTAATAGGAAGTCCCCACCCATATATTTTTCTTGAATGTTCCATTCAATTGGGAATCATTTGGAGCAGGTGTGTGTACAGTGGAGAACTCTTTGTGGACGTTGGCTGCTTTTTTTATTTTTTAAGAGAAAACGACACAGGAGAAACAGTGGAGAACCAGCTTCAGCAGGAGGCAGAGCAAAATATTGAGGAAGTGGAAGGAGGAGAAGTAGAAGATGAAGAGCCCCAGCTGAAGAAGAGCAGTATAGCTTGGGAAATTTACACCATCCCATCTGGGGAGACTAAGACAGATGCAAATGTTCCGTCTGCAACAAGACATTCTCTACAGGTTCCAACAAAAACCACACATGAGCTCACTGAATCACACAGGCACTACCCATGTACTCATGCAATTAACCAGGCACTGTCCATATCTCATCCATTAACCCATGTGCTACTTGTGTACTCATCAAAACAACCCAGACACTACACTAAATTCACTCGGGCACTACCCAGGTACTCATGCAATTACCCACGCAGAACCCATGCACTCATGACATTACCCAAGCACCACACATGAGCTCACTGAATCACATAGGCACTACCCATGTACTCATGCAATTAACCAGGCACTGTCCATACACACATCCAATCACACAGGCACTACCCTTGCACTCATCCATTCACTCAGGCACTACCCATGCACTCATGAAATCACCCAGATGCTATGCATGCACTGATCCAATCACCCAAGCACTATCCATGCACACATGCAATCACCCTTGCACTACTTGTATACTCATACCATCATGTAAACACTACCCATACAGTCATACAGTCACCTAAGCACTACCCATGCACTCATTAAGCACCCAGATGCTACCCATGCACTCATCCAATCACCCAGGCACTACAAATGCACTCATGCAATCACCAGATACTACCCATGTACTCATTAATCACCCAGGTATACTCCATGCACTTATCCATTCACTCAGGCACTACACATACACTCATGCAATCACCCAGACACTACCCTTGTACTCATCAATCACCCAGGTATACTCCATGCACTTATCCATTCACTCAGGCACTACACATACACTCATGCAATCACCCAGACACTACCCTTGCACTCATCTATTTTCCCAGGCACTACCCATGCACTCATCCAATCACCCAGGTAGTACCCATCCATTCATCTATTCATGATGGCATTACCCATGCACTCATCCATTCACTCAGATGCTATTCATGCATTAATACAATGATCCATGCACAACCCATGCACCCATGCAATCACCCAGACATGAATATATGAATAGTCCCTGGGTGATTGGATGAATGCATGAATAGTATATCAGTGAATGCATGCATGAGTGCAAGGGAACTACCTGGGTCATCAGATAAGTGCATGGGCAGTGCCTGAGTGAATGGATCGCTGCATGAGTAGTATCTGAGTGAACGGATGACTATATAGGTAGTGGCTGTGTGATTGGATAAATGCATGAGTAGTACCTGAGTGAATGGATGCGTGCTAGGAATGTGAATGGATGAGTGCCAAGGTGGTACCTGCATGAATGAATGAATTAGTGCACGAGTACTGCCCCTGTGATGAGTGCATGGGTAGTGCCTGGGTGATTGGACGAGTGCATGGGTAGTGCCTGAGTAAATGGATGAGTGCAAAGGGAGTGCCTGGTTGATTAGATGTGTGTATGGGTAGTGCCTAGACAAATGGATAAATGCAAGCGTAGTGCCTGGGTGATTGCATGATTGCATAGGTGCTGCTTGAGTGAATGCACGGCTCTAAGGATACTGCCTGGGTGATCTGAACACTGCAAGTATAGTGCCTAGGTGAATGGATGACTGCAAGTGGAGTGCCTGGATGAATGAACACATACATATGTAGTGCCTAGGTGATTCCATAACTGCGTTAGTAGTGAGTAAGGGAAGGCATGACTATATGGGCAGCACCTGGGTGATTGGATAATACATGAGTAGTGGCTGGGAGATTGGATTAATTGAAGTCAAGTACCTGAGTTATTGGGTGAGTGCCTAGGTAGTGGCTTGATCTTGAAAAAGGCAACTGTTATGCCTGGGAGATGGGATGAGTATATAAGTAGTGACTCGATGAACCCATCAATAGATTAGTGATTTGACACATGTAATATATCTCGACGGCCAACCACTGTGAAAAAATATAAACAGACAAAAATGTATTAGAATTTTATTTTGAACATTAATCAACCAAACAATATACTATAGTTTTTTAACTAAAACTTTTATTCAACAAAGACACATGTTTTTCCAATTTAAAAAAAATTATTTTTATTGGGTTTTTTATACATACAACATAAATCATAAAACATATACCATTAATCATCAGCGCTTTGTCGGTACATGGTAGCAGCCCAGCCTGGCTATGTTACTGGTAGTACAGGTTCACAACATCTATGCTTGGCTGCCCCCCTATCCACTTTCCCATTGAGAGGGGAGTGGGTGTGTGAAAGTGGAAAGAAATAGGAAATTAAGGTGGGGAGAGAAAAGGAAAAGATGGTAGCATACCCTACGCTTGTAGGATCTCGGTGGCGTTCTGGTCTGGTGGCGGTGTGTGGCTTTGTTGCTATTCATGGTGGTTCGTATGTGTCTAGGAGCTTGTCCAAGGATGCCCACATGCCCCTGCGCTGCTGTCTCCATGGTGTGTTACATAATGCAGTGTTGTCAGCCCCTCTGAGGGATATCACCCAGTTGAGCGAACACTTGAAGGTTGCTTCGGAAGTGTCTTTCCAGTTGTTGAGTACTATTTTGACTGCTGCTGTTAGTAGGAGGTCTAGTAGGCCCTTGTCTGTTTGCGAGTCTAGCTCAGTTGTGATAAATGCGGCGGTGAGTGTAGCAAAGTCGTCTTTTAGTGTACAACCTAGTCTTCTATTTATGAGGGTGAATATTCTGCTCCAAAATTCTTTTACATTGGGGCAGTGGTAGATAAGGTGTGCCAGGTCCCCTTTTTCTTTATCGCAGTTCCAGCACTGGTCATTTTCCCTCAACCCCAGGGACATCAGGCGCGCCGAGGTCCAGTACATTTTGTGAAGAAGCCAGAATTTTGTCTGGGCTATCACCGGGGAGATCTTCTTTTGTGTGGGGGAGGTCCAGAGGAGATGGCTTTCTTTCTCGCTGAGCTGTTTTTCCCAGTATGTGATAGTTTTAACATTAAGCTTGAAGGAACTGGGTCTTAATAATCTGTAGAGGTGGGATACCTGGTGGCCTATTCTGTTGAGATTCCCCATGTAATGGATGATCAAGGGTTTGCGTTTTGTGAGTTTTGTTTTGGACAGGGCTGTTCTTATTTTAAGGAAGTTGTACAGTTCTATGTCTAGTAGCTTGTGCTTAGCTTTTAGCATGCTGAAGGTGCAGGGGCTTCCCTCTGCCTCCAGCTGAGCTAGTATTTCCCCATAGTCAATGGATGGAGTTTTTCCCGTGTATTTTATCTTTGTGTTTGCCCACAGTGATTCCCACCTAGAGTTTTTAATGCTATGCTCCAATTTCTGGCCTATTTTGAGCAGTGCATTTCTTGTATTTTTAAAAATCGGGTTTGTGTTTTGTGTCTGGTTGTTGGCTGTAAGGAGGGCTATTGGTTCAAGGTTGTTTAGTATGGCTTTCTCAACAGTAAGCCAGACCGGTGAGTAGGCTGTTTGGTATGTTCTGAAATCTGCCACATTTAGCCCACAGTTTCTTAATTAGTCTTAATTTTTTCAGGATTATCCTTGACTTTTTATCCCGCCATAGAAATTTATTTATCATCTTGTCCATTTTCTGGTGGAACTCATCCGTGAGTATAAGTGGGAGAATACCTGACAGGTAGTTCACCAGCAGAGTGATCCTCATCTTTACTGTCTCTATCCTCCCCCACCATGTTATGTATTTGGGCGACCAGGTTTCCAGCAGCGTCTTTGTCATATCTAGCATTAATTTATCGTTTTGTTCTAGGGTGCGTCTGAGGTCATTGCTGAATTGTAGCCCTAAGTATTTAATGAATCCTGTTTGCCAGACTAAGCCTGAGTTCTCCAGTACCTGTCTTGTGGTATGGATGTTAAGTGGCTTGCATTCTGACTTATCCCTGTTTGGTTTGTAGCCGTAGTGGGTTGAGTACTTTCCTATGGTCACCATGAGGGCCGTGATGGAGGAATGGGGATTTTCTGTGACTATGAGGATGTCGTCCGCGTAGGCGGCTAGTTTGACTGTGGTCTTGTTGATTGTAAAACCCCTCATTTCTTTATTGGCCCGATATCCCTGATCAGTGGTTCCAAGGCCAGCAAAAACAGTGAGGGGGACAAGGGGCAACCGTGTCTTGTCCCTCGGTTTAGGGTGAGTGTCTCTGAGACTGCCGCATTTGTTACTATTTGCGCTCTCGAGTTTTCGTAAAGTGCCATTACTTTCCGTGTATATTGATCTCCCAGGTTGTATACCCGCATGCACTGTTCTAAGAAGTACCAGGAGACTCTGTCAAATGCTTTCTCTGCGTCTAATGTGATAGTCACTGCTGACTATGTAGAGCAGAGCCAATGTAGAGCTTCCCTCATGCACATAATTGTGGTCTGACACCAAAGTTAGACGCCGGTGTTGAGTCCACCATCCGCCCACCCCTGATGCCGTTTTCCTTACGGCGCCCCAGGAAACAGTGGGCTGGTATGCGGATCGGCCATTGGTTGCTGCGGGGTTCCCGACGAGCGAGTCCTGCGATCTATATCTCACCGCGGACCGCTCTGAACCTAAATACCTAATGGAAGCAGGGAGAGCCTGGCTAGGGGCGTTTCACATAAGACCCTAACTTTGGTTCCTGGCTCGCCTGCATGAGCAAACTGCCAATAAGCCTGCATGTTCTAATGGAAAGTGAGCGCCATGCAGGCTATTGTTTGCAAAAGTGATCTATATGGCTACCATTTGAATGACCCTTGCTCTGCATTCACCCTTGGGTTGTAACTGTCTGAGATGGCCATCTCACCTTTATGGGCGGGCTCACTCACTTAACGATGCTCACTTCACACAATTGAAGCTGTCCTCACTTGCCCTAATTTGTCCCACTCATAGGAAATGAAAAAGTACTGTGCCATACTTTCACAGCACTAGAAAGAGGACTGGGCCAGAAGCTACCTACAATAACTGAAAGAAGACCTTTACAGTGGCCATCTTAACATGGGCTTTGTCCTCCGCCTTCTCAACCTACTCTACTGAATGTGACCTGGTAAACCCCCTCACATGCCCTACTTTGCCCTACTCATAGTAAACAAAAGAGGACTGTGCCATACTTTCACAACAATAAAAAGAAGACTGGGACAGAATCTACCTACAATAACTGAAAGAAAACTATTACTGTGGCCATCTTAATATGGGCTTTGTTCTTCCGCCTTCGCAACCTACTCTACTGAATGTGCCCTGGTAAACCCCCACCAATGCTTCAGCATTTGTCTAACAGCCCTTGCAACTGTTTTCAGTTGCCCATTCAAATTGGCCATCTGGGCTCGGCTGCACCTTCCGTAAGCTAACCGCGATAGTAGGTCAGACTTGCGGATATATTGCACAGCGCAAACCGAGTGCTGGAGCGGCAATACCGTCACTCTCCCCAACATGGCAGAGCCTTGCTTGACTGCCACAGGGGATAATTACTATACCATTATCTATCCTCCTAAGCTCTTTAAATTCGCCTCCAAACCCTTAAACACCCCATCCTGAAAAGTCAGCCCGAGGCCCTGATCTCAGACCGTCGTCTCAGCGTGAGACAGGGCACTATCATCAATGACCTCATCTTCTATTCCAGGAAAACATCCCTCTGGCGCAGTGCCTTTTTGAGCCTCCTAAAAGTACAGGACACCAGGAACATCCTGCACGGTAAAAACTCTCAATCTCTCCATCGGCAACCCTGCATGCTGACCTTAGCATCACATTATACAACAGCGGCACTATCCTAATTCAAGGGCTCCCCAAAACCCTCATCAAATTTGCAGACCTCTTCTCCCTCCAGAAAAAACATGTTCACAACACATCTCAGTCCACGCTCCCGCTGCTCCAACTCGTACCCAATCCGCTTAGTGTGCCTTGCCACGCACCAAACACTCCTGCCAGTGACCTCGTCACGGGGCATCCACGCCCCAACACCCTGTCACCGAAACATGGCAACCACTGTGCGCCCACACCACCGAGCCTGGACCTTCAAGCGATCGCCGTCCTGTTGACTTCTTAAGCTCCCCCTAGGGCCCACTTCACATGCCAACCCAGCCCCGGTATCACACATCCAGCAAATACCCACAAAAGCATACCTAAACCCTCAACCTTCTGCCCGCAGAATCTCCCTGCACTCCGGGTTATGGAAACTTGTACCAGGCCCACCAATCTGGTATGGAAACGGCCAGTACAGCCCAGAACTTTGGTCTAACCAGCCCCATAACTAGGCCACACACCCAGTCAGACGCAATCATTCCTCACCTTTCGACCCCTTGCCCACAAGATTTTCCCTCTCATAACGACACCAATCGACCTAGCCCCCCTCACTCCTTTCGAATAGCGCGCCTGCAGCCGGCCCTCAGCCCACCTAAACCCACCTCCAGGCTACCAGCATACTCTATCAGGCCCACTCCCTTGCTACTGGCCGATTGCCAGCCTGATCCTACCTCTCTTAGAGACATTGATAATCTTCACCTCAGAGCCACATAATTAACCCTGGGCATCCACAAGTCCATTCTGGACCTAAAGCACCTTCTTCACATCACCAAACTCTCCTTCTCCAATCTCTGGCTCATGCAGATCGTGACCCACATCCACGTCACAAAGCCCCTCCTTCACCCCCAACCACTTTCCCTTAGACACCTGCGCCCCCGCAAGCAACCCTGCCACCTCTCGGAGCAGGAAATTCTTGCTCTCCTCCATACCTACAATCCCCCCACTGGCACGCCTAATTCCTCAGAACTCTCGGAGGAAGAAGTGGCTGACCTCCTTAGTGGTTACGACTCTGCCTTGACCACCCCCTGCCCCTCAGACCTGAGGGAAATACTCCCTATCATCACAGTAGCACCTATCCTTAATAGATATGCTACCCTGCGCACCAGAGGGGTGGTAAATAGCAATTTTGCTAGAGTTCCCATCTCTGCTTCTACCCTTGACACTCACTCTGGCCCGTCCCTAGCCAGCCTCCTAATATATTGCTGATCAGCTGTAAAACATGCATCTGATGTCGCCCACCTCATCCTGAGACACAAATCGTACCTAGCGATTTTGACTGAATCTTGGCTCAAGGTATCCTCATCGCCCTACCTAGACCTCGTAGTCCCACCCAACTGTAACATCATAAGGATGGACAGGCACTCAAAGAAAAAAGGGGGTGGCATTGCCTGCATCTACCGCTCCAAACTCCTTCTTACGGAACTGCCGGTGGACCCTACAGACTCCTGCGAATACCTTGCACTCTCCATCTCCAACAACACCTCACAGCTGTGCAAACTGCACATCTTTTACCACCCCCCAGGCAAGAACAACACCTTTACGGACCTCCTCATGGAAATCATCACAGCCAAGAATTCTCCAAACTCTAATGACATTTTCCTTGGCGACTTCAACTTGCATTGGAACAACCCTAAGGATCCTCAGGTCATTGCCATTAGAGACTTCATGGCTGATCAAGCCCTGACCCAAGCCTACTCCCTCCCTACTCATTCGAAAGTTGCCACCCTAGACTGGATCATTGCTAAAGCAGCAGCGGTGAAACTTATCTCAACTTGACCTTTGTGATTGGTCTGACCACCACGCCCTCACCTTCCTCCTGCCCAGCACCCACAAGATAGGGACACCTCAACCCGTGATTCGTTTTCGTTTGAAAAGCTTTATTTCTGTGCATTCACCATAAAAGCATCACAAGGGTTAATACAACATATATCATTAACACAAGAATTAGCAACATTGGTACAATTTTGCATCCAGTCGCCATAGAGCAAACAGTTCAAATAAAGTGCAAGTGCGTATGGTCAATACTTATACACATGGAAGAAAATCAGGAATAATAATGAAAAGCCAAAATGGGTAGTAAAAAGGTTTTTAAAACAAGAGGAAATACTTTTCTTTTAAAAGGTCACAATTAAAAATTGATTACCATAGGTCATTTATAAAAGTATTAGTAAACCTGGGCAGACCGTGTACTATATTCAACCACTACACGGACGGCTCCAAAAACTTCCTCCTCATGCACCACATTGAGAATAAAAAACGAGAAACAGAGTAGACTATTGGGAGGTGGGACTCAGTTTTCAATATTCTATAAGCCTCGCTAAAGTGTCTTGTGCCCATGTTCTTACAAATTTGTACAAGCCAGCGTCTTCTTGGAAACCTATAGGAGTCACACTGAAAAAGAACATGCACCTCAGTTTCGTCCACTAAACCACATTAAGGACATTCAATCATAACCTGTCCCCCCCATTTTTTAACATACGATCGTAGGGGGAGGCACCCATACCTGAACTGGAGAAACAATTTTCGTGCCAACACTGGTTGGATGCTATCCAGGATGGGCTCTGCCTGGAGTATTTTTGATTAAAAGGAATTCGCTTGTCAGCCGTCCCGATGTAGAGCTACGCATCGTCTTGGACAGCCGGTATTCCCTATAGGCAGTCACCAGTGTATTCCTACTTAGTGATTGTGACATGGTTTGGGGCTCATCTCACAAATTAACACGTCCCAGTTGCATACATAGAGCCTTAAGGTGCCTCAACCAAGGTATCTTACCCACCCCTTTCAGCCCCAGTATCTCAGTTAATTCCTCACTATACGGGGCTAGATCGGGAGTGCTCCACAGGCATCTCCAGAAGGTCAGTGGTCTAAGTGCAGCATCCTCAGTAATTGGTCTAATTCCTAAGTCCATTCTCAGCGGGATCAGAGGAGTGCTTTTGGGGAGGCTAAGAAGCTGTCTAATGAATACATTCTCAGTGTGTTCAAGGGATGCGCGTGCACAATGGCCCAAAAATTCTGCACCATATAGCGCAGCACTTCTTGCCTGTGCCCTATAGGCCTCCATGGGTGCATAGACCTGCTTGTGTGATGCCCCCTTAAAGAATTTATGGATACCTCCCGACACCTGGGTGAGCTTCAAGTTACACTTGTTAATCTGTGCTCCCCAATCCATATTCTCCGTCAGGGTAATGCCAAGATAGTCAAACACCACCACTCTTTCAAGTGGTAGGCCCCCCAGGGTCGGATTACTGCGTGTGGTTTTACCGCCATTAACGACCATGTATTTGGTCTTCTGTAGGTCTATCTCCAGGCCCCGATGTTTGCAGAAGACAACGAAGTTGTCGAGCGTCCCCGGGATACCCATAGGGGACTTGGCCAACAACAACGTGTCGTCTGCAAACATCAGGGCTGGTACACCACGCCCTGCCAGTTTGGGGGCATCAATATTAAGACCTTTATTAAGATGGTCAATGAGCCCGTTGACAAATAGGGCGAAGAGTGTTGGTGCCAGGACGCATCCCTGACGGACTCCTCGCATAACTGGGGTTGGGGATGTGAGATTGCCATGTTGCCGTACCTGATGTGGGCATAATTGCCCTCGTGCAGGCGAGCAAACAAATGGCAGAGGTGATTCCCAAACGATGGGTTAGAGACACCAAGAACCTTGACCACAACAAACTGGTAGAGCGTTGTGAGACTGACCTCCCCCCCTCAGTGCACTTCAGTTGACAACCAGGCAGATCATGCATATCCGACATTCTAGACGACCTGGCACCACTAAAATTAAAAAGAACCCAGATCAAAGATCGAAATCCCTGGTCAGCGGATCCCTCAACAAGGAGAGGAGATCCCTTCAACAGACTGAACGTAACTGGAAACAACACCCTTCAGCAGCACATCCAAAGCTTCTCCGCCAGGCCAGGACTGCCAACAACAAGAAAATCTTCAACTCAAAAAAATAATTCTTCAGAACGGAACTGGAGAAAGCCAAAAACATACCTGGCAAGCTGTTCAACTTGGTCAAACACCAATCCAACAAACTAGCGAAAACCTCCAAACGAATTCCTAAACCCCTAATAACAAGTGAGGAATTCTCTTCCTTCTTCTGCGATAAAATCTCTGCCCTAGGTAACGAACTCAAATCCTCAACTCAACACCAAATTCAAAATCTGCCTGTTCTACCTCTTCTCCCCGTGTTGTCCTCCCAAACCTTACCCAAAAACCTAGCACACTGGTCCAATTTCAAAATCTATGACAAACACTCTATCTCAAAAATTCTTGCCTCCTTAAAGCTGAACAGCCACTTCAATGATCTTCTCCCATCTAACTGCCTAGCTGCAGCCTCTCAAGCTATCATGCCTTCCTGGACCTCAATAATCAACACCTCCCTCTTCCAGGGCTCAATTCCTGATTCGCTCAAGGCTGGCCAAGTTGTCCCCATCTTAAAAAAAAACACACTGGACCCTGCTACCGCTGAGAACTATAGACCCATACATAACATACCGCTCCTAGCCAAAGTTCTGGAATAGTGTGTGCAAAAGCAACTGAGCCTACTCATCAACAAATTTCACCTGTTAGATGACTTCCAATCTGGGTTCAGATCGGGACACAGCCCGGAAACCACCCTGCTTCACATTGTAGATGACGCTCTCCAAGCCCTTGACCGAGGCAAAACCTGTCTCCTAATCCTCCTAGACCTTTCCTCCGCCTTCGACACGGTTAACCATCAATTTTTCCTTGAACTCCTCAAACTCAGGATGGGGTTTAAACTCATGTTTTGGTAATAAGGGGTCCATTACGATAGCGGGCGACTTTGTACCTCACCAACGCAATTGCAAACGGGACTGCCATCAAGAGGTGTGGCGGTCCCGCAATGGCAATTAGGATGCCATCACCACGGTGGCATCTCGCATATATTGCATTGCAGCAAGTGGTGCTATAAGCACCACCCGCCACAATGCAATATATGCATCTTGTGCATTGGCATGCACAACGTGACAGGCACCGCACGTTGCCTGTCATCTTGTCCATGCCAATGTTGGGGGATACCTATGGTATCCTCCAAGTGCAGCCCCCATCCCCCTGGGTGCCTGCAATGGGCCCCCAAAGCGAAAACTGCATGCCTTTCCATGGCGGAGTCTCCGCCATGGAAAGGCATTGAAAATGTCATGTGCTAATATGGATGGAGGTGCCTGCAAGGTACCGCCACCATATTATGGGCCTTTTCCGCCCAGTAGGCAATAGGGACAATTACCAACCGGCGGAAATGCGGCGGACAGTCTTTCCGTCTGCTGCGGTACCGTCCCCCATGCTAATGTAGCGGGGGTAGAAGGCTGTCCTGTGGGGTGTGTTGGCGGGCGAATCACCATCGCCGGTCGGGCGTTGATGATCCATCTGCCATGCTTATGGACCCCTACGTTTCTTTAAAATTCATCTTTGAGACCTATTTTCCATTTTTGCTGTTATTCGGAAAGTCGCAATGACATCTTTAACTGCGACAATTGCACCTTTTCAATAAATTCTAAAACACATGTATCCACACATAATAGTGTTTTACACACAAGGGGATTGTTCTGCTCGATTTTCCCGGCCCTCTTTGGAGGAAAGGTGATTGATGGTGACTTCAGTCTCTTATCATTCCAGTGCAAGGGTTAGAGTAGTGGATAGAGCCTATTTACAAGGCACTTTGATATGATTCTGTATTCTCCTCCCTAGATTAGGGCTTATACATATAGGCTAGGGGATAGATTCACTAGTATTAGGGATAATTGGTCCTTTAGTTAGGGTATTAGTATACTTTCCATGGAGTTATGCTGAATTCGGGCCTGGTAGGCCTCAAACAGGAGAGACTCCATCTTTCTTTCTGCCCCGGCAGCTTGGGATGCTTCTAGGTCAAGTGTAATGTTTTAGTTACGAGGTGTTGTTCGCTTGGAGAGAACCGGTTCAGGCCGGCCCTTGTCGAAGGATTGTATTTTTCTTCATACCGAAGACACAACATCAGGCCGGCCGGCTGGGAACGTGTCCTTGGTACGGGGAGGTACAAGAATTTGGTGGGCGGCAGGTTACTGGCTGGAATTTTCCATGAAGAAACACGCTTCTATATTAGTGAAAGCCCGAGATAGTTGTGCAGTCAGTTTGTAGGCGGCATCTAGCCGTTAGTAGAAAGCCTATTACTTATTCCAGGGAAGACGGACGCCATTTTAAAGGCGGAGAAGAATCGAGAAACATATACTCTCCTAGCAGAACAGCCAGGGAAGGAGAGTAGCTGATAAGAGGAAGGTCCCAGGGGCTTGGAGAAGGGTGAAGGGAACAGCGCATAGCGGTGCAGCCGTGTATCCGTGATTGCGGAGGTGTGACTTCAAGACGAGCCAAAGCCCAGACGAGAAGGGAACCTAGATGACTGCTGACTGTGGACTTCATATTAATAAGGTGATGTCGACCCTTTCTTATTAGAGTGTACGACCTAATCTTTTACTTTTCTTTGCAGGCTATGTGTTGTAGTGTGGTGTTATATGTTTGTTTGTAATGATGAGAAATAAAGTACCCCAGTTCTTAGTGAACCGACATGTGCCGTGTGTTCTTGTATGAGAGGGTAACCTATTCTTCTAGTCAGATGCTGCTATGTGAACAGATGCTAATCCTGATCAGGTAAGTGGTAACTGAATAAGGGAGAGAGGAGCCCCTTGAATTAACGACCATACTGCACATTATCTAAATTGGCAACCGTTGTGTGATCGGGAATACTATGGTTCTATACCCCTGATGAATAGTAAGATCGACCCCTTTGTATAATGGTAATCATAGGATAAGCTGCCGTCTGGGTAGGTTGTCTGGGTCCGTATGGGACCGCGAGATCGCCGATTCTGATACTGCCGTCTGGGTAGAGAGGTCTGGGTTCGAATGGGACCGCGAGGCCGCCGATTCTGATACTGCCATCTGGGTAGAGAGGTCTGGGTTTGAATGGGACCGCGAGGCCGCCGATTCTGATACTGCCGTCTGGGTAGAGAGGTCTGGGTTCGAATGGGACCGCGAGGCCGCCGATTCTGATACTGCCGTCTGGGTAGAGAGGTCTGGGTTCGAATGGGACCGCAAGGCCGCCGATTCTGATACTGCCGTCTGGGTAGAGAGGTCTGGGTTCGAATGGGACCGCGAGGCCGCCGATTCTGATACTGCCGTCTGGGTAGAGAGGTCTGGGTTCGAATGGGACCGCGAGGCCGCCGATTCTGCCGTCTGGGTAGAGAGATCTGGGTTCGTATGGGACCGCGAGATCGCCGACTCTGATACTGCCGTCTGGGTAGAGAGGTCTGGGTTCGAATGGGACCGCGAGGCCGCCGATTCTGATACTGCCGTCTGGGTAGAGAGATCTGGGTTCATATGGGACCGCGAGATCGCCGACTCTGATACTGCCGTCTGGGTAGAGAGGTCTGGGTTCGAATGGGACCGCGAGGCCGCCGATTCTGATACTGCCGTCTGGGTAGAGAGGTCTGGGCTCGAATGGGACCGCGAGGCCGCCGATTCTGATACTGCCGTCTGGGTAGAGAGGTCTGGGTTCGAATGGGACCGCGAGGCCGCCGATTCTGATACTGCCGTCTGGGTAGAGAGATCTGGGTTCGTATGGGACCGCAAGATCGCCGACTCTGATACTGCCGTCTGGGTAGAGAGGTCTGGGTTCTAATGGGACCGCGAGGCCGCCGATTCTGATACTGCCGTCTGGGTAGAGAGGTCTGGGCTCGAATGGGACCGCGAGGCCGCCGATTCTGATACTGCCGTCTGGGTAGAGAGGTCTGGGTTCGAATGGGACCGCGAGGCCGCCGATTCTGATACTGCCGTCTGGGTAGAGAGATCTGGGTTCGTATGGGACCGCGAGATCGCCGACTCTGATACTGCCGTCTGGGTAAAGAGGTCTGGGTTCGAATGGGACCGCGAGGCCGCCGCGCCGATTCTGATACTGCCGTCTGGGTAGAGAGGTCTGGGTTCGTATGGGACCGCGGGATCGCCGATTATAGGAGGTATATGATATATATATCTTAGGAATTCCCTGTCCTTAGGGGGTAGATACCTGTTGTGAATAGGTCCTAGGGAGGGGCAGAGGGTAACGTTCTGGCTGGGGTAGTGAGGCTCTGATGAGCTGGTTCTGTCTAATCTGAGAACCCAAGCAGAACAGGGATTCTAACAGTATTCTATAAAGACATGTTTCTCTAGAGAGTTTATTAGAAGAACCATCTCTAAAACTTATTTTGTCTTTTCGCTGTGACTCCGGCGATCACAATGACATTGGTAATCGCGATCCCCCCAACATGTCGCGAAAACAGAATTCAATAACCATCACATTCCAAAATTATAACTATATTAATAATTCTAACCATCACAGTAGATAACTCACTATATAAATACCCTCCATAAAAACATTGATCAGAATCTCGATATCTCTATAACAATGCATATTAATGATTCACTGATATATCTTGTTTTATTCCCACTAATATTTGTGATGGTGTCTGGCTGCAGAAAACTGTCTCCCATGTATTGCATTGTATTGTAATTGCATTAATATAGCGCTTACTACCCCTGACGAGGCGTCAAAGCGCTTTTTCGGCTAGTAGCACACTACTCCAGGACCGCTAGAGGATTAATGTTGAAATAGTATAGTGAAACATGCAAGTACATTTTAAGTGGTTGACAGGTTAGTCAGTTATTTGGATTTGAAATGACCGCAGAAGGATAGAGGAGGAAAAAGGTTTGTATTTATATAGCACTTGTAACCTCTGATGGGGTGTTGAAGCACGCTACTCTACAAGCCCATAAAGGGTTAGTGGTGAATTAGTATGGTGAAATATGAAAGTAATTTCAGTGGTGGATATTAGTCAGTTATTTGGAGTGAGAAGGATAGCAGAGTGGTAAAAGGGGAAGAAAGGGTTACATTCATAAGCACTTGCTACCCCTGATGGATGTTGAAATGCTTTTCTGGTGAGTAGCATGCTTCTCCGGGACCCATAAAGGATTCTTATTAAAAATTAGTATAGTGAAATATGAAGTAATTAGAGTGATGGATATGTTATTCAGTTATTTGGGTTGAGAAGGGTAGGTGGCGGGATAGAAGAGGTAAAGAGGTTTATATTTATACAGCGCTTCTACCCCTCATGGGGTTTTGCAGCGCTTTTAAAAAAGAAAATTAATTTATTTATTTATTTCGATTTTTGGGGCGAGTAGCACGCTACTCTGGAACCCACAAGGATTAGTGTTGAATTAGTATGGTGAAAAATTAAAGTAATTTTAGTGGTGGATATATTAGTTAGTTGTTTGGATTGAGAAAGGTTGGGGAGGGGTAGAAAAGGGAAAAAGGTTTGCATTTATATAGTTCTTGTAACCCTGATGAGGTGTTGAGAGGCTTTATTGGCGAGTAGCACGCTACTCTGGAACCCATAAAGGATTAGTGGTGAATTAGTATAGTGATATATGGAATTTGACAAGCGAACATGTTAGTCTGTTTTTTTGATTGAAAAGTATAGTGGAGGGATAGAAGAGTGAAGGATTTTATTTTTAGGTCATGGCAGTAGGTGGAGGCTTTTGGAAGAGTAAAAATGAGTTTTGGAGGGGAGGAGTCAGGGGGAAGAGTTTAGAAAGGTTTGTTTTGGGGTATCAGTGTAGTAAAAAGGTTTCAGATGATACAAGGAGGGCTAGAGTAGGAAAGAGCCTTCAAAAGGGGTTATTTTGGGGATCATAGTAGTGGTCTGGGGTTTGGGATTAATGAGATAGTGGATGTAGAGGGCATATTGATAGATGTATAGGGTGACAGATAGGGCAGTGCATTGGAAATGATAAATTAGAAGAAAGTGATTGTTAGGTTTTGGGGTCTCTAGTTGGCACAGGTAGGTACTTGTGACAAATAGGGACCCTTGCCTCTAGTTAGGGTAAGGGGGTACACCCCTAAAATAACCCCTGCTCACCCCCTTTGTAGCTTGGCACGAGCAGACAGGCTTATCTCAGAGGCAGTGTGTAAAGCATTTGTGAACACATACAGTAATCAAGTGACAACACTACAGATGGACACCACAACAGTTGTATATTAAAAATAAGTATTCTTTATATAGATTTAACACAAGACCACAAATAACAAAAATCCACAATACTGTACTTACAATGGTATGTTCTAGCTTAGTTCTCTGTAGTTCTTAAAATACGACAACACTTTGAGTCAATGTACCTTACAATGCGTCACGCTTCTACAACGAAAGTGTTGCAGAGATGGAGATGTGGCAAAGATCCGGTGCAAAGAAATAAAGACATCAAGTTCTTCCTGGTGCTGCACGCTTCTCCGATCTTGCGAGAAGTCTTGACTCGATTCAGCGGCTGCAGCGGCAGCAACCTTGTTCCGTGATGCGACAACAGCGGCTTTGGCGGGGACACTCTTGTCCGACGTTGCCAGATTCTTCCGCTCGATGTGACAACTGTGATGCGACGACAGCAGCTCCGATGGTAGCACGCTTCTCCGTGGATGCAAGGTGCTTCTCTAGATGTGGTGCAATGCAACAGCTACAGCGGCGACATCCACGATGCGACGGCAGCTGCTGCGACGGCGACATGCTTCTTCCTCATTGCGAGACACTTGTCTTGATGCGGTGCAATGCAACAGCTACAGCGGCGACATCCACTATGTGACGGCAGTGGCTGCGACGGTGACATGCTTTTCCCTCTTGAGTTGTGCTTCCAGCTCCTTGCAACACGCAGTCCCTCAGAAAGGCCCAAAACAGCTACAGGCACTTCCAAAAGACTCCTTGGAACCTGTGGGGGGGGAAGGTCTGTTGTCCCTGAGACTTTAGCAGGAGGCAAGCTCTTCGCTCAAGCCCTTGGAGATCCTTACACGTTGAATATAGCACACAAAGTCCTTTCTCCTTTCTTTGGCAGTCAGGCAGCCCCTTCAGGCCAATCCCCAAAGCAGCACTTCAGCTTAAGGATAGTCTCTCCTCAGTTTCTTCAGGTTTCTCTCCTCAGCAAAGGTTCTTATTGTTGTCCAAAAGTGATCTAATTTCTTGGGATCGGGGTCCCAATATTTATACCCCAAAATCCTTTGTCCTCTGAGTGCAGAGGGGCCTTTGCCTAGTCCAAACCCGTTCAGGCCAGTCCTGGAGCACTCTGTTTACATGACTCCTTCTTTCCTTTCACAGTGCAGGGCGGAAACATCATACGCCCTACAGGAGGTAGAGCCAGCATTGTGGAGGGAAGTCACAGCCCTGAAGCACTCTGTTGACATGACTCCTTCTCTCCTATCACAGTGCAGGGCAGAGACATCAGAAGCACCACAGGAGGTGGAACCAGCATTGTGGAGGGAAGGCACAGCCCTACTCAGGTCCCAGGTGTAACTTCGCCCTCCCATCTAGATGAAGATCTCTCGATTCACCACTGGGCTGACTCACTCTGTCTCCCAGAATCCCCAGACCCTGTCACTCAAACTCCAGACAAGGAATACACACCCTAGAAGAGGCAGGTTTGGATAGTTATAGAAGAAAATACCTACTTTCCAAAAGTGGTATTTTCAAACACAGAATGTTAAAATCAACTTCACTGAAAGGTGTATTTTATCATTCTGAGTTCAGGTATATTAAACTCGAATTTCTACCGTGTTCCCTGAGTCAGTTAGAATTAAAAGATGGAATAATCAAAATGCCCATTCTGGCTCATGGAGAACAAGTAGCCTTGCAATGGTGAAAAATGAAAATGGCTGTAATTCACTATTAGGACATGCCACACACACCAGGGCATGGCCTACCTTATACTTACAATGCACCCTGCCCTTGGGCCTACCATAGGGGTGTTCGATATGAAGAAGAGGGAAGGTTTAGGGACTGGCAAGTGGGTGCACTTGCACAGTCAGCATGGCAGTACCAGACTGCACATAGGCTCTGCAATGGCAGTAAAGAGACAAACGTGTACAGGCTGCTTCTGTGGGTGGCACAACCAGTGCTGCAAGTTCACTGGCAGCATTTGGTTTTCAAGCCCTGGGCACACTCAGTGCACTGTACTAGGGTCTGACAAGTAAACCAAATCAGCCAATCTTGGAATCACTAATCCATACATTCATTTACAATAGGGAGAGCATATGCACTTTAGCACTGATCAGCAGTGGTAAAGTGCCCAGAGTCATATATCCAACAAAAACAGGTCAGACAAAATACAGGAGGAAAGCAAAAAGTTCAGGGATGACCCTGCAAAAAGGGGTAAGTCCAACAGTGATACATACATAGATCCGTAAGTACATTGAAAGTATACAGATCAAGAAGGTAAGTATACAAAAGATATTGATAGAGGCACAAGATGAGAAATAGGGTAGTGCATTGATATGCTTTTTCAGGAGAAAAGTAACATACAGATCCAAGTACATGGAAGATTCATAGATGCACAATGGAAGTAAGTACATGTAGGTCGATCAAAGATGATTTCTTTCCCAACAACATAATTATTCTACATGTTTATACAAAGCAATACACAAAGATAGGTACATATCTATAGTGAAAACTTGCTTAGATACAGAGGGAAACGCTGTAAATTTCTGTTTGAGTCTGGTGCTTATGTGGGTAAATACCATTTCTTGAGCAGTTTTCTGAAGATAAGGTGGTTGTCAGTGGATCTTATGTTTAGGTTTAAAGAGTTCCATAGTTTGGATGCTTGAACAGATAAGGATGTGCCACCCGTGTTTTTTTTCTTATATCTTGGTATTTTGAGGCAAGATGCCTCTTTAGAGCGGAGGTTCCTTGGTTGAATGTGTTTGGTAATTTTATTCCTGATGAAGAACGGTCCTATTCCATGTTTTGCTTTGTGGGTGATATAAAGAAACTTGAACGTGGATCTTCTGGCAACTGGTAACCAATGCAGTGCTCTCAAGGCAGGTGAGATGTGGTCTCGCGGTTTGATCTGAAAGCGTAGTCTGAGCTGAGTTCTGAATCCGTTGTAATCTTTTCATAATCATTAAAGGTGATCCGTGGTACAGGCTATTGGCGTAATCAAGTTTGGACAGAACAAGGGAGATGGTAGCTTGGACCTTGTGTGAAAATCCCAAATGAGGGTAAATTTAATTTGCAGCATTTTTATAGTGACAAAGCTTGATCTTGCTAGTTTGTCCACTTGGGCATTCCTGGAGATACTGATGAAAACCAGGCCAGTCTCTCCTCCATATGAGAAAAACAAGGGCCCCCTGAGCAAAGATTAATTTAAATCCTAGGGCAGGGAATTCAATTATGTGCGTAACATCCTAGGCATTTTGAAAATATAGAACACAGTAACAAGGAACTCAGGGAAAACACTCAGGAATCAAAAAGGTAATAAAGACTCAAGTTTTTTAATATATCCTTCATATACAATACATTCTTTCATTAAAAAAGACACATTATAGACATCGATTAAAAAAAACAAAAAAATGAAAACCGTTGTTTTAAAAAAAACAACCACAATACACAATTAATATAATAAAAATTAGTCAATTGGTGGCATTAATGTACTCAACGCGCGTTTCGGCGTACACAAGACGCCTTCTTCAGGAGCCACAAATTTTATTCGTTTTGGGAACGGGCAATATAAGCAGTGTTGTACAAACGATTTTTGTAATGTAAAGTTAAATTTCCCAATAGGACTAGCCATGGACAATCACCGTATGTCGGGCAGATAAGCTGATAAACACTTAAAGAGTATTTCATATATAGTATCTTTGGTATGGACGACGATCATATAATTTGGAACCTTTTTTGCAGTTAGAAGTCAAACTTCCAGATAAGAAATTCTGAGTTTCAAGTTTAAATATGTTGGAATGAATAGTACGGAGATGCGTACGGTCGAATTATGAGTACTTATAATCCGGGATAATAAATAGTCACAGCGGTACAGGGTACAGCAATAAGCGAATCCTGTTAAATTATAGTCAGACGGGTCATACGGAGATGTGTATGATTGGACTACAACGTCTTCTATCCAAACTGAATAACAATAATATCAATACAGGATACGGCGAATGACAGATCGATTGCTCATTGTTATGTGTGCAGATTAGGGTACCCTGATGACAAGTGTTGTGTGATGGTTGTGATGCCACCGCCTACCTAGTAAATATTGTTCTGTTCTGTTTTCCTAGGTCCCTTCAGGTTCTCTTTGCCTATAGAGTAGCATTAGGTCAATGTCTCCAAGGAGATTGAATTCAGTGTATAAGGGTGTGAAAGAGTTATTAACAGGAGTCATTCACTGGGCACTCTCAGACCTACTGATAGTGTTCCCATCAGGCAACCGACCTGTACCGCCCTTCATCATTTGGGACAAACATCTTAAGGCTCACTGGAAGTCGCTCAGTGTGCGAGCACGCACAATAGTGCTCTAGTCGTTTTTTATACCCCAATGATTGGCTTAGTCAAGGAGTAGGTAACAGGGGTTGCTCACAAGCAGTGCAAAAAAGTGTGAGATTAAACAAATTAATTCAATATAAACGGTGGTGGTGCCATTAAAATAGGGTAAAGGAAGGAAAACAATTTAATAAGGACATTCCCTTCCCAATGTTAAAAACAGTGGAATAAAGGTAGCATCAACAAATAACTACCTTAACAGTTCTTTTGGTCGACATGTTTCTGCAGTGTTTAACTTGGGCCCAGAGGTCACCTACTGCTTCTTCAGGACCTATTCATTCTACTGCTTGTAGTGGAAATTTACAAGAAAATAAAGTGTAAACAATATCACCTTCTGCTCTCCTGGACTGTAGAAATTCCGAGTTACAGAAAGTAACACACACACCAATATGCAAGAAAAATAGAGAAAAAACACATTAAGCTATTTTTTCTACAAAACACCACAGCTTTATCACATAGTTGAGGCTTACACCCTCCTAGTAATGTCCATAACCACATATCACAAGTTCGCATTTGCGATTCATGTAAGAGCTGCATGACTTCTGGTCACATACACTCACCTATTGTTAAGGAGAGTAACGCCTCACCTCACCCGGCATCAGCGCAGGTAGCAAGGAGCCCCGCTCTGTGGGAGATAATACATGGATAAAAGCACGGGCAGAAAGGTCAGAGGAAGCACCTACACACGAGGGCAACCATCGTATAATTTTTTGCTCTGATCGGCATTTCCGAGGAAAATCCTCGTCACAGTTAGGAAAGCTTAAAGACTATTGCTCATTTGCATGGTATAAGCTTTTTAGAAGCGCCGCACGCGTTCGATCTGGTAAAAGTTACCAGAACGAATTAGATTCAATTTACAGGCGTGCGCCGTCATTAGGTTACCGACAAGAGCGGCATCTGAATGGAAACGCTACACTTGCTGGGCGGTCACCCCTCTCCGGTCTCTTACCTGCCCGTCGGTACTCCAGACGTCCTTCTGGGCTGTCTGTGGGAGGTCCCGAACGGGCAGGAAGTCCCGCTATTTACCACTCTCGTCTTCCGTGATTCCTCCATGTGGCGACGTGACGTCATCGCAGGGCGTCAATGAATCATGGGAAATGTAGTTTAGAACCAGTGTGGTAGTTCAAGAGCCCGCATTAGTGGGAACTCATAGTGCTCGAAACGAAAATTTACAATATTACCCGCTCAGAGAGAAAAGAGAAAATAGATTCTATCATTTGAGCATCACAGTTTAAATTGGACAAACTGAACCCAAACCGAACTCCTCAAGTTAAAAAGAGTTTGGGAGAGGTTTTAACTCGCGATTTAGGCATATCTGGGTCAATCAGTGAGTTATATCATCCTATTCCAGAACTTGACTCTACCAAATGGGTCAATAGATAGTCTCTAGACCTCTATGAGTGCATGCCTTAGATCCCGATTAAGAATACATTGTTGTAGATCTCAGAATATTGTTATGATTGTGAGACTTTTATAATGTTGTCATGACAAACACTCCATCAAGGCTCCTAGAGATTTTATAAAGACATCCATGGAATGTCTTCATTCAATCCTTCTTTATCCGTCCCAAGCTTGTGCACCCACTTCTGGTCACGTCTGAACAAAAACCTTTTTGTGTCAGTAATGTGTGTAGGAATCAGAGGTTGATCTAACACTGTCCAGTGTAGATCATTCGGAGTGTGCTTTACTTGCAAGAAATGATTCGTGAGTTTCGTTGACTGCCTGGAACACCGAATTGTACTCTTGTGCTCGGTGATACGTGTCCTTACTTTGTGAGTCGTCATGCCCACATACCTTTTCTGGCAAGGGCAAGTGACCAGGTAAATAAGATTATAGCTATTACACGTGGTGAATCTACGTTGCTCCCATGGGCGGTCTGTACCAATGTCTATGGTTAATGATCTTGTGGTGTTAGGACATACTGAACAGTTGCCGCAGGGATGATGCCCGGTGGCGGCCGGCATGTCCCACAGGGTACCCACTGCTCTTGGTAACTCATCCTTCGGCCGGGTATGCACAAGTCTGTCCTTTAGGTTTTGCCCCCTCTTGAACGCAAACAGAGGGATCTTAATGCCATCTGTCCCCGTGTTGAGAATACTCCAATGTTTTTTCACTATTTGTTGAATACTATTGGACTGTGTCGTAAAAGTACTCACAAATGTCATGCGTTCTTGTTCAGGTTTAGGTGGTAAGATCTCTAGTAACCCCTCACGGTTGTTGTTTGAGGCTCCTTTCTTACATCTCCGAACCAGATGCCTGGGGTATTCTTTGTGCAGGAGATCTTGTTCAGACTTCCCGCATGATGTTCAAAGCGCTCTCGTGAGGAACAATTCTTCTGAATCCGCAAAAATTGCC
Organism: Lissotriton helveticus; assembly: GCF_964261635.1. Classification (NCBI taxonomy): domain Eukaryota; kingdom Metazoa; phylum Chordata; class Amphibia; order Caudata; family Salamandridae; genus Lissotriton; species Lissotriton helveticus. The sequence goes on along the minus strand of NC_136071.1, from coordinate 1,212,025,151 downwards.
CGAAAGGCAAATTATCCCTTAAGGATTTAGGGTGACAACTGTTGTAATTCAATAGAGAATTACGTGCCATTGGTTTGCGGTAGAGTTCGGACGCCAAACCAGTGGACGTTGAGGTGATAAGTAGGTCCAAAAAGGGCAAATTTGTCCTATTGTATTCAATGGTGAATTTTAGGAACGGATTCCTGCCGTTCAACCATTCATGAAAAGCAGTAAGTTCCGCTTTGCTCCCTCTCCATATCACCAGCACATCATCTATATACCGTTTCCACAGACGTAATTTGTCTGTGAACGGGTTAGTTTCAGAGAAGATGTGGTCAGATTCAAATTTATGGACATATAGATTCGCCAGGGAAGGGGCAAAAATACTGCCCATGCTGGTCCCACTGATTTGCAAATATAGTGAGTCCTCGTAGCGGAAGAAGTTCTCAGTCATTGCCAACTTTGCCAATGTCATTATTAGCCTTACTGGAGTAATAGAGTCTAATTCTCTCTCTGTAAGAAGTGCTTCCACTACTTCTAATGTTTCTAGCTGGGGAATCGAGGTGTAGAGACTCTCTACATCAAATGACACCAAGATGTCTGTGTTCTCATTAAAATCGATGTCAGGAAGGAGCCTCAGTACATCATTGGTGTCCTTGAGGTAAGTCGGCATTTCGCTCACCATAGGTTTCAAAAATACGTCCACGAATGTTGATAGTGGTTCTAATAGCGAACCGATCCCTGAAATAATAGGGCGGCCTGGAGGTGGTCGTTGTGGCTTGTGTATCTTGGGTAGATGGTAGAAATAGGGAACCCTGGGATTATCAGTACATAGAAATTGTCCTTCCTTAGCTGTTATCCAGCCCTCACTCAGGGCTTCTTCCACAATGCATCGTATCTCTCTAGTCAGTCTCTCAGTTGGATCTCTTGATAATTTTCGATAGGCTCTGATGTTATTGAGTTGGCGAAGGCACTCTGTCTGATAGGCAACAGCATCCAGTAGCACAATTGCCCCGCCTTTATCCGCCGGTTTGATAACTACGGCCTGATTATTCGATAAGTTTGTGATTACATCTTGTTCCTTTCTCGAGAGATTGTGGAAAGGTCTATGCTCTTTTTGAAAAAGTTTTTTTAGGTCAGCATCTACCGCTTCCTCAAAGGTAAGTACCTTTGCAGGGAGCCCGATAGTTGTCGGGTTAAAAGTGGAGGGTCTGTGAAGACCTGTATTCACCACTCTTGTAGTCGTCTCTTCAGGAAACTGTTGTTTTTGGGCGAAAAAATAATGTAACCTGATTTTTCTATAGAGCTTCCCCATTTCAATCTGGGTGACAAAAGTGTCACTTTTGTTGGTAGAAACAAAACCGAGGCCTTTATTCAGTACCTCTTCTTCCACCTTAGAAAGATGGTAAGAACTCAGGTTTATCACAGTGTTGGTCCTATCGACGTCTCCACCTGGTCTTGGCCGAGAACTTTCCCACTCCTCAGGCCCATTGCTTGGGGGGGAAGGTTCCAACGTACCTGGCCCTGTTGGGCTGTTCGTTGTCGCCCCCGTGTCCTCCGGCCAGACCCTAAAAAAGGCTGTTGGTTATATGTTTGGAGAGATTGATTTGGATCATAAAGTCCCATAGGTGGGTACTGAGGAAATGGTGGAGGTCCCCAGGGGGACGGTTGCCACCAAGGTGGAGGTACGATCGGCGGCCCATATTGTTGGCCATAGCCTCTCCAGTTCCTCCTATTATTCCCTCGCCCTCTACCTCTAGGTTGTCCTGAGGGGCCACCTTGGTTTGAAGTGTCCGAATCGCTTGATCCAGTATCCGAACTAGAGGTGCCATAATTTGAGCCTCCTTTGTGAGTGCTCTTGTTAAAAACTGGAGTACCAACGGGCAGGTAAGAGACCGGAGAGGGGTGACCGCCCAGCGAGTGTAGCGTTTCCATTCAGATGCCGCGCTTGTCGGTAACCTAATGACGGCGCACGCCTGTAAATTGAATCTAATTCGTTCTGGTAACTTTTACCAGATCGAACGCGTGCGGCGCTTCTAAAAAGCTTATACCATGCAAATGAGCAATAGTCTTTAAGCTTTCCTAACTGTGACGAGGATTTTCCTCGGAAATGCCGATCAGAGCAAAAAATTATACGATGGTTGCCCTTGTGTGTAGGTGCTTCCTCTGACCTTTCTGCCCGTGCTTTTATCCATATATTATCTCCCACAGAGCAGGGCTCCTTGCTACCTGCGCTGATGCCGGGTGAGGTGAGGCGTTACTCTCCTTAACAATAGGTGAGTGTATGTGACCAGAAGTCATGCAGCTCTTACATGAATCGCAAATGCGAACTTGTGATATGTGGTTATGGACATTACTAGGAGGGTGTAAGCCTCAGCTATGTGATAAAGCTGTGGTGTTTTGTAGAAAAAATAGCTTAATGTGTTTTTTCTCTATTTTTCTTGCATATTGGTGTGTGTGTTACTTTCTGTAACTCGGAATTTCTACAGTCCAGGAGAGCAGAAGGTGATATTGTTTACACTTTATTTTCTTGTAAATTTCCACTACAAGCAGTAGAATGAATAGGTCCTGAAGAAGAAGTAGGTGACCTCTGGGCCCAAGTTAAACACTGCAGAAACATGTCGACCAAAAGAACTGTTAAGGTAGTTATTTGTTGATGCTACCTTTATTCCACTGTTTTTAACATTGGGAAGGGAAGGTCCTTATTAAATTGTTTTCCTTCCTTTACCCTATTTTAATGGCACCACCACCGTTTATATTGAATTAATTTGTTTAATCTCACACTTTTTTGCACTGCTTGTGAGCAACCCCTGTTACCTACTCCTTGACTAAGCCAATCATTGGGGTATAAAAAACGACTAGAGCACTATTGTGCGTGCTCGCACACTGAGCGACTTCCAGTGAGCCTTAAGATGTTTGTCCCAAATGATGAAGGGAGGTACAGGTCGGTTGCCTGATGGGAACACTATCAGTAGGTCTGAGAGTGCCCAGTGAACGACTCCTGTTAATAACTCTTTCACACCCTTATACACTGAATTCAATCTCCTTGGAGACATTGACCTAATGCTACTCTGTTGTTGGTAAAAGTTAAGATAGAGGGCTGTAGCATTTTGGTCGGTAAAATTCCCTCAGACCCCCCTTTTTGTATGTAGTGTCTCTTTGCCTATAAACAATCCGTGCTCCTGGTACATTGTAATCATGGTGAGTATTGTACAGCCTTCAATAAACGTGGAGCAGACACAACAACCTAGGTGTGTAAGGAGCGTTTATTTGCAATGGGTACATGTGGCAGGGGAGTGAATATTTACAATAAAGTGAATAGTGAATCAATGAGTTGTCGGCGATGGAAGATGAGACTATTGAGTAGTCATCACATTGATGTGGTGACCCAGTCCAACAGACCGATGACATTAACATGGCAGTGTGGGGAAGGATAGCCAACAAATTCAATGCAATGGTGAAGAGTTGTGCAATCATGGCTGGCTTCTTGACTGGCATTTGGCAGGTGCTTTGCAGCAAGATCCTTCTTTGGATTTCTTAGGACAGCCCCTTGGTCGTTTGACAGGAGGGCCTCTGCTGCAGGACCAGTGGATTCTGAGGAGTCCCCCCTCTCTGTGGCCGTAGGGGAGGATGTGGAACTGTCATCCTACGGCCCACCGGAGGGAGGTGGAGGTGTTGTTTGGGCCGCATGCCTGTCCCTCAGAACCACCACTAGCTGGCCCAGGAGGTCCATGATTTGGCCCAGGTGGGTGTCTATGAACCTCAGGAGCAGGCGGAGCTCATGGGAATCTTCCTGAGCCTGGCCTGTTTGTCCCTGGGCCCGTTCATAGGCCCCAAGGACTCTGGTGTTGTTGTCTAGGGCTTTGGTCTCAGTGTCCAGTTGACTTTGACTCCCCCTTGCCCTCCCACCTGCCCTGCTGTCAGAGACCTGTTGTCTCACCACTGTATGCACCCGCCTACTCTCCCTGCCCTACTCAGTTGGTGGGGTGGTCATCCTCTGGGGCAGGGAGAGTGTTGCAGGCAGCACTGGTGGTGGTGGAGGCTGCACAGGTAGTTACAGTAGGGGTCAGCATAGTTGTTTTTCTTGCTGATGTGGTGGTGGCAGGGGGGACAGTGGGGTCCTGGGACCTGTGGCGCCCTGGCATGCCAGATGGACCGGCTTCATGCTCTGCGTCCTCGAAATCCAGAGAATCATCATCAGAGAGTCCATGTTCCAGGGGTGGAGACTGGCTCTGCAGGTTGGTGTTGTCATCCTCTACGTTTGTTCTTGGTCAACTGTGGGACAGAGGGAAAATGGTCAATGACGTGCACACCTCAAGCTTGGTGTTTAAAGTATCTTATTTGCAGGTTATGCACTACACAGTTTCCTAGTTCTCACATTGTATGTCTGCACAGTGATGTACCTCATGAGATGATGTGGAGGTACATACAATACTTGTTCATGGTGTGACATGTCAATGGATACCATGCCCCACGTGCATATTTTGTGATTACATGGACATGTTGTCTTCTAACGACTAGCTGCACTACGACTTGATGTGAAGCATCGTTGCTGATTACTCTGCCTGGCAGGTGTTACAGCTGCACCTGAACTAGCCATTGCTCTCTCATGCATACCTTTGTCATGTTTTGTGCTTTCCTTTATTTGTTCTACAGACCATGCTTGCTTTGTCTTCATATGGTCCTTCAGGCCTCGCCCCCATGGAACTTACAGATAGCATTCAGTGGTGTGCATAATTGTGACCTGAATTTCTTCAACATCCTATTTGGTGAATCACACTTTAATTTCTGTGACTGTTACATACGTTTGGCTGTCTGCACACTGTAATTGGATATTGGATCTGCACCAGTTTTGGTGGGATGTGAGTGTTGTTGTGGTCATATGGCTCCATGCTTTTTGAGGGAAATGCTTGAGTGCATGCACTGTCGACTTACCTGTCCTGTTGTCATATTGGGGTGGATGTCTGACACATCTCTCTGGGGGGGTGTTTGAATGCTCCATCCTGCTCATGGTGTGACAGGGGGGCTTGTGGGAGTTGTGGTGCTGGCTTACCACCCACAGACACCCCTCCCTGTTAAGATGGCTACCTACCTGCACGTTTGATGAGGGCAATTTAATGGCTCCCACATCCTCTGGGTGGGGGAGTGCTCCATCCTGCTCAGGGGTGGGACAAGGGGGATTGTTGGGAGTTGTTGTGCTCACCCCCACAAATCCCTCCCTGGGAAGATGGCTACCTACCTTTTAGGTGAAGGTGACCAATACAATAGCTGCCCCATGCTTGGGGGGATGTAGTGTTCCATCCTGCTCAGAGGTGGGACAGGGTGCCTGATGGGAGTTGTAGTGCAGGCCTCCCACCCCCAAACACCCCTCCCTGGGAAGATGGCTACCTACCTGTTAGGTGAAGGAGAACAATGCAATGTCTGCCACACGCTTCTGGGTGGGGGAGTGCTCCATCTTGCTGTGCCGTGGCACAAGGGTGCCTTGTCGGAGTTGTATTGCTGGCCTCCCACCCACAGAAAACCCTCCCTGGGAAGATGACTACCTACCAATAAGTTTGATGAGGGCAATGTACTGGCTGCCACATGCTTCTGGGTATGGGAGAGTGGTTCATCCTGCTCAGGGGTGGGACAGGGAAGCCTGTTGGGAGTTGTGGTGCTTGGCTCCCACCACCACACATCCTTTCAAGGGAAGATGGCTACCTACCTGTAAATTTGTTTGCTGAGATACAATGGCTGAAACATGCGTGGGGGAGTGCTCCATCTTGCTCAGGGGTGGGACAGAGGGCCTGGTGGGAGTTGTAGTGCTGGCTGCTTGTACACATACAAGGCTGGGAATGTGGCTGGCTACCTTTGGGGTGAACCAGAAGGGGTGAATGTTACATCTGAGAGACCTGTGTTGGGTGTGGCGGTACAATTGAATGGGATTGGGCCTAGGAGGTGTGGCTTTGTAGTTGTGCGAGACAGTATATGGCTGTGTGATGGTAGACATTTGTTTGTACTTACCAGCCTGCACTCCCCCAGGTATTCCTGTGAGACTCTCTGGATACAGTACGGCAAGATCCTTCTCCTCCTATGCAGTGAATGTTTTTGGTGGAATGGGAGGGCCACCGCCAGTCATCTGAGCCAGCTGACGGTTCTTGTTGTTCTTCTCTTTCACTATCCTTTCCAGGTCATGCCACTGCTTCAGGATTTCCTGCTTGGAGCCCGGGGTGGTCCCTACTGCGTTGACCTTGTCTATTATCCTTTATCACATTTGAGCTCTTGTGGATAATGGTGTCTGTTGGACCAGGGCACCAAACATGTGTGGTTCTACTCTGATTATTTCATCTAACATGACTGACAACTCCCTCTCTGTGAATTTTGGTATTTTATTTTGTGCCATGGTTTGTGATGTGCAAATGGTTTGAGGTGCAGGTGTGAGATGGGTGGTGTTTTGCCTATCCAATTTGCTGCAGGGTTTAGTTCCTTCAGGGCTGGAGTAGTGCAAAGGATTCTGGTCAGGGAAGGGGCTGTGTTTATAGTCAGCTATGTGGGTGTGTTAAAATGGAGTGTTACTGGCAGGTGTGTTGTGTGGGTTGTCATGGTATTTGAATTTTGTTGGTTGCCATGGGGTATTCGTTGTTTTTGAAGGCTGAGCTAGTTTGATGTGTTCACTTGTTGGCCTTGATGTATGCTTTTGGTGTTGACTGCTATATTTGTCATGGAGCGTCCGCGGCGTTGGGTTTGCAACAGTACTTCCTCCGGCTCTCCCATTCATCACTGATTGCAAATGCGACGGCCTGAAACAGCGGATCGTCCTGCTGTCACCTCAATGGAATTTTCTGTGCTGTCACTCCACTGGCCTCCCGGCGGGTTTGTGGGTCTCCGCTGCGAATCCAACCGCCGCGGTTGAGTTTCACCAGCCCTGCCCGCAACAAGGTGGTCTTTCGTGAGTCATGACCTCTTTCCGAAGTGGTCGAATTTTGTGGCGGTTGATCCTAATCGGAATTTTGCTGCAGTACCAGCGGACGGTGGATTTCCACTACCATGGCGGTCGGGGTGGTTTTCTGACCGCCTTCCTATTAGGGCCCATAGTGTTTCCCTGGTCAATTCATTGGGTTACACTCATTCCCACCATCCATCTATAAATAAGAGTTTCCGATGAGGAAGAATATATTAACGTTAGTAGTAAAAGGTAGAATCTTTTTAGTTGTTTTAAATATTTTCGAGGACGATTCTACCTTTTTTTCCCTCTTCACTCCCTCTTTTGTTTTTTGGGATATTATATGCGAGCAGACACCAGCCCTTATTATAGGGTATTAAGCCTTTCAGGCAAAAACTTCATTTAGGGGCATGTAACAAAACGCTATTCGATAGCAGGGTTTCTCCTTCCTAAATATGGGTCCCTTTTATATTTCTGAGGCTTCTTAGACTTGTAAGTCTGTGACCACGATAACAATCTAGTAACCATCTAGTAATATTATATTGGCTAGCAGGCTAAGATCATGAATGGGTGGACACAATTATAATACATTTTGCTCTGCAATCTATAGAATTTTTGAGTGGACTCCTATATATGTTTTTAGAGACCAGAGTTTTATGTGATGTATATTGTCCTTAATCTCATATAGCTATTATCATGACAAGATTCTGGTAGAGTTCTTGCACTCACTAGAAAACTGCATAGTAATGCACAAAGAAGTCAAAACCAAAACACACCCAATTGGTGATCTACACATTTTCAAGGATAGGCGCACCTATAAAGCATAAACCTCTCACCTCATAGTTCACAAGTTTGAGGGCTGCAGGGCACTGGCAGGAGAATCAAAGCATGTCACACACACCTGCAGAGTGTAGCAGCACTACCTCTGTTCCACACCACCACAAGGTCTACATGCCTGCTCCTGGCTGCTAGACAGGCAGTCACTGTGCAGTACCATACATGTATGATGCTCCAGAGCTAATAATGTCCCCCACAAAGTACAGCACTTAAAGCAGACACCCTGATCTGCACAGGGTCTTCAAAGCCCTAATGACAAACAGCACAGGCTTGATTTCTCAGGTTCCCGCCTGCCTGCAGCTTCTATCCCCCCCTTTCCCACTTCATCACCGGGTGGGACCCCACTCCTTGGAACAAGTTGGGAAAACCCGACCCCTATGACAAGTTGGGAAAGGGTGGGATGACCATATTTCCATTCCCTGATTGACGTGAAGCCCCAGTACTACAAGGCTTCAGTCAAAACACCTGTGACTGATTGTATCCCTATGTCAATCGGTGGTGGAAACTGGTCCTTAAGGCTATGTGTTTGCTGACCTGATGACTTTGGGTCTTGCTAGGACAGAAGCGTCACTCAGCGTCATTGACTCGCGCTGAGAAGCATACTGGCAGTGTGCAGTGCAAAACTGGGTTCAGTCCACTTCAGAGATAAAAAGCAACGCATGGAATTTTAACACATGTAACAACAACTTTGTTTTTTGTCAATGGAAGCAAAGGTAAAATGGACAGAGCTCTACTGCCCTTGATGACAAACCTCCACTATTTAGTTGTGTTGTTTCAGGGTCCCAGCTAATGAAATCAAAAGGTCAGTTGTGTTTTAATCCAGTTTCAGATACTGTCAGGACACTAAGTTTTATATACTTGAGTGGTAGTCTTTTATCCGGTCAAAGAAGTTGTTTTTTGTAAACTTATATAAATCTGCATATCTTCTGCATATTGATGAGAGGGGAGACTATGAGTTGAAGAAATCCACAAGAGGTTCCAGATAGAATTTAAAAGAGATGTGGGGGTAGATCCTTGTGGAAACCCCAAGGGTGTTTACAGAGTCCTAATCACAAGGGGATAAAAGGGATGATGAAGAGTGAGGTTGATTGTTATATCAATAATGGCACCTCTATAAAAGAGAATATTGTCTTCAGAAGCCACCTGCATAATAAAGAACTCAAAGTAATGTATTTTCCTTGCAGCCTTACCCTCCGTTATTTTCGACATTTCTTTGCCTTTGTTTTTGCCATTGAGGAGATTAACAAGAACCCTGACCTTTTACCCAACATCACCCTGGGCTTTGAGGTCTTTGATTCATATCTCAGCGTGGCCCAAGTGACCCTAAGCACCATTGGATTATTATCAAGAAGAGAAGATTCGGTCCCAGTCCCTAACTACAGATGTCGGTCAAGAGGGGTCCTGGCTGCTGTCATTGGTGACATGTTATCAACCACATCCACTGCTATGGCAACTATCACTGGGCTATACAGGCACCTGCAGGTAAGAAGAAGCTTACTTATATGACACGCCTTAGACATTCTTTATTCTGAAAACAATACAAAGTGCATTTATGTTACCTTTTAGGCACTTTACATAAAGTTCAATCTCCAATCAATCAATCAGGCATTTATTAAGCACGACTACTCAGCTGTAAGGGTCTCAAGGTACCTGGGAGGGGCGGGGGTTAGTACATTCCAGTCCATCAAGGGGGGCTGTCACAGAGCAAGGTTTTGAGATTTCTTGCGAAGATGGGGAGCGTTGTTGTCTGTCGGAGGTGGAGCAGAAGGGCGTTCCTGGCTCTGGCCACGAGGAAGCAGAAGGAGCGGCCTCCCGATCTGGTCTTTCTGATGCAGGGGACCACGACTTAGGAGATCTGGGATGATCGTAAGGTCCTCTGGAATTTATGGAACTTGAGTCAGCTGTTCAGGTATGCTGGTCCGGTGTTGTGGAGGGCCTTCTGTGTGCGGGTGAGCATCTTGAAGGTGACTCTAGGTTCGATGGGGAGCCAGTGGAGTGTGTGCAGAAGCTGGGAGATGTGGCAGTGTCTTGGCAGGTCAACGACCAGTCTTGCGGCGGTGTTCTAGATGTTCTGTAGCTTGTGAGTGAAGTTCTTGTTTATTCCGGCGTATAGTGCATTGCCGTAGTCGAGTCTGCTGGTGACCAGGATATGAGTCACTGTCTTTTTTTGTTCAAAGGGGATCCATTTGAAGGTCTTACATCGGAGGTGGAGTGTGTGTGGAAGCAGGAGGACGAGACAGAGTTGATCTGGTGGTCCATTTTTAGCTTGGAGTCCAGGATGATTCCTAGGTTGCGTGAGTGGTCCGTGGGGGTGGATGGGCTTCAGAGAGTAGGGGGGCCACCAGGTGTCATTCCAGGCATTCGCGTTTGGGCCTATGATGAGTACTTCTCTTTTGTTGGTGTTTAGTTGTAGGCAGCTGTTATTCATCCATTTGGAGACTGCTTCCACGCCTTCTCAAAAGTTGTGTCTGGCAGTATTGCGTTTGTTGGATAGGGAGGGGATGAGTTGGGGATTGTCTGCGTATGTCACAATGTTGAGTCCGTAGGTTCTGACGATGGGGGTGAGCGGAGCCATGTAGACCATGAACAGTGTAGGGCTAAGGGAGGACTCCTGGGGGACCGAGAGTAAAGGGGGGAAACTGACCCATTGCGTTCTGCCAGAGAGGAAGGAGCTGATCCAGTCGAGGGCCTTGTCTTGGATCCCTACGTTGTGGAGTCTGCGCATTAAGGTGCAGTGAGAGACTATGTCGAATGCCGCTGAGAGGTCGAGGAGGATGAGAGCTGCTGTTTCTCCTTTGTCCAGTAGGGTGCGGATGTTGTCTGTTGCGGTGAGGAGGGCAGTTTCCGTACTGTAGTTTTTTCTGGAGCCGGATTAAGAGAAGTTGAGGATGTTGTGCTCTTCGATGAATGTGGCGTGTTGGCTGTTGATGGCTTTCTTGATGACTTTCACTGGGAATGAGGGCAGGGAGATGGGTCTGTAGTTTTTGAGGTCGGTGGTGTCCGGTCAGGGTTTCTACAGGAGGGGTTTGACCTCAGCGTTTTTCCAGTCATCAGGGAATGAGGCAGTTGCCAAGGAGCAGTAGATGGTGTGGCAGAGCATGGGTGCGATGGTGTCGGAGGCTCTGTTGGAAATGTGGAGGGGGCAGGGGTCCGTGGGGTCCCGGAGTAGATTGACTTCATCGTCTTCAGTGTGTCTTCGGTGTTGAGGGCTGTCTAGTTGTCGATTGCTAGTTTCAGGGTGTCAGGGTGGTAGGTGAGGGTTCAGTATGTTGGTTAACTTCAACGAAATTGTCTAAGATGCTCTTGATATTGTGGTGGGAAAATGTGCTGAGTTTGTCGCAGAGGTCTTGTGAGGGAGGGATGTCAATGGGCTCGCTGGTGGGTTGGGCGAACTCCTTGATGATGAAGAAGAGTTCTTTGCTGTTGTGTGCGTGAGTGGAGATTCTGTCTTGAATCCCTTTTCTCCTCATTTTTCTGATGAGTTGGTGGTGAGTGTTGGTGGCGGCTCTGAAGTTGTTGTGGGCTTCTGTGGATTTGGTGGTAAACCATTTGGCTTTCTTGGCGTGGCTGTTATTGTTTTTTTTGAGGAGGGCTTTGGTGTTGACGCTGTTGGAGATCCATCGATGCAGGGTTCGGGCTGTGGTGTTGGGGTCATCTTTTTCCGCGATGGTTGTGGTGGAGTTGCCGAGTGGTGAGGTTAGCTGGTCATCAGTGATTCTGGTCCAATTTCTTCATGGGAGCATGTGCTGGTGTCGATGGATGGTCGGTGTTCTGAAGGTGAACTGAACACATCAATGGTCAGTCCATGGGAGTTTGGTGGTGTGGCTGAAGGTGATGGAGTTTCCTGTTGTGAAGAGGGGGTCAAGGGTGTGTCCTGCTGACTGCATGGGTTCGGTCATGATCTAGTGGTGTCCAATTTTGTGGAGGTTGTCCAGGAGGGATGTGGTGCTGTGTCTGGTTGGTTGTCAAGGTGGATGTTGAGGTCTCCCAGAAGGGTGTAGTTGGTAGACGCGATTGCATGCAGAGAGATGATGTCCATGATGGAGTTGGTGAAAGGTATGCGGGGTCCAGGGGGTCAGTAGACGAGGGTTCCTCGGAGGGTGGTGGTAGGGCTGGCCAGTATCTTGAAGTGAAGGTGTTCCATCAGGTCTGTTGGCTCGTTGGGGAGTGTGCTCAGGCGGAGGGTGGATTTGTGGATGATGGTGATTCTTCCTCCCGGGAGGATGGAGTGGCCTTTCCTGGAGATCTTGTATCCTTGGGGAATGGTGATGGCGATGTCCAGTTCCGAGCCAGTGTTGGTCCATGTTTCAGTGAAGAACGCTACGTCCAGGGTGGTACTGTTCAGGAGGCCCCATACTTTGGTGGCATGTTTGTGGAGGGATCGGACATTGAGGAGGATGTATTGCAGGGTCTTCGGTTCGGTTGTGGTCTTGAGGGCAGGTTGCCCCGGGTCCATGGTCTTGGCGGTGCTGCAGGTGTGCTGGCAGCGGTGACAGCTGCAGGGTCCATGGGTGTCAGCTGGTGATGTTAGCTTGCAGTTGTTGTTGCATGCTGGGTTGGGAGCGTGGAGTGCTGCTGGGTCGTAATGTTGGCATTGTGGAGGTCCAGGGTTCCTGCTGCTGGTCGCGATGGGCGCAGCTGGGCTTGCCTTTTGTGAACCTTTGGTGCGCCAGCAGTGTGCCCGCGCAGTGGCTGCCATAATAACTGGCAGGCGGGAGCAATGAGCTGATTGGGCGGCCGTGTTGGTTGTACTGGGGGGAGGGGCCACAGGGGCAGCAGCGACATGGAAAAATGGGCAGAAAAGGGCAAAAAGAGAGGAAAGAGTGGGGATAAGGCAGTGAAAAGTTCAAGAAAAGTGGAGGAAAGACAGAAGGAGAGTGAGAGGGGGAGATGAAATCAGTGAAAAACGAGTGAAAACAGAGGAAAAACAGAGGGGGAGTGAAAGGGGAAGATTGAAATCAGCAAAAAATGAGTCAAAACAGAGGAAGGACACAGAAGGAGAGTTAAAAGTGGGAGATTGAAATCAATGAAAAGCGGGTGAAAACAGAGAAAAAGAGCAGTGCGAGAGGTCCACAGGACCACTAGGGATGAGGCTCAGGTAACACCTGCGGGTGGAGGAGGGCCTTGAACACAAACACTCAAGAGTGCAGGGGCTCGGGGGAAGGCCTCACTTGATGGTGGAGCTGTGAGGGAGGGAGAGCAATTTCACTGACAATGAAGTCTGTTTAAAGACTTTCAGTTGGTCTGGTCACAAGTCAGTCAGGACAGAGGGTGTTCTGTTCGTCCACCTCCTCAGCTCTCAGTAGATCCGATGAGTGCCCAGGAGATGGTTCCTGTAGGAACAGCATGGATTATAAGAGAAGAAAGGGAAAAGATGCCTCTATAGTAGGGAGGTTTATATATTCATTATCTATTTATTTATTTGGAGTTTTGTATAGTGCTAGCATGACCTGAGGGTATCAGAGTGCTTCTCATGAATACATGCTGGTAACCGTTTGCTTATGCAATCATTCCAGTTGAATTGAAACAAAACATATCAGATTATACTCATAATGGTGTGTAGCTGAAACTTGCAGTTTCTTGAGGAGATGGAGGCCCTGTGATCCCCAGCCTCCTGTCCAGTAATATCCCACTGCCAACCTTACATATAATTATTGTTAAATAAGCAGGGGGTGCAAGGGGCATGTATGATACAGGTTAAAATGCATTTTTGCCTTCCCTCTCAACCCTTACGACTAGACCTGTTTGCATGTTCCAGTTACAGTCCTTCACCTGCAGGTGACCCCTAGGAGGTGCCTTGAGGCAGTTGCCTCACAGCACCGTATGGGTGCCCAAGCTGGATGTAAGGAGATCCCTGGATGAATGGAGTGATCTGGCATGAGAGGTGCCCATTCTAATGTAACACTTGCCATTGTTATACCTTCAAGTCTGCCTACAAGCATTCCTAATGGTGACACTTGGGTGACTGCCCAAGAACAAGCAGTTCAGTGCCTCTGTGGAAAAGTAAATTTTGCCATGTTCTGTGTCCCTACGCCTCATCCATCATATGTTATGTGTGCATGACCAATATGCATATGTTATTCCCCATTTCTGATTAAAGACGCAATTACAGTTGTGTCCACCTCTAATATGTTAGTTTCCAGTCCTCGTGAATACTACGAATATCAGACCTATGTAAGTAATGTTGCCACGTTTCTCAGTGTGCACGTTATTCAATTATAAAGTCCCCGTTTCCAGGCCTCAAAAGGGCCCGGACCACAGATTCAGCTCCTGTCTCCTGAAAGCCTCGCTGAGGAGCGATACAGCCCCCACCTGTATCCTCGACCCTTCACTTACTTCCTGCCTTGCAGTGCCCGGTGCACCCCGGCTCTGCCTCTGAGTCTGCCAAAAGTATGTTATAGTTCCTGCTATCAGTTCAGTCCTCCTCCTCTGCATTCCTAAGCTACTGAACTGCATCAATAGTTTCCGTCATTGTCTAGCCTTCTCGTCTCCACGTTAGAGAAATACTGTATTTAATGGTCATTTAATATTCTTCACGCACTACATGTAGAATAATGCATGGTCCAGTCTTAGAATCAAGTTAGCTTTTCCCCTCATGACTTCTAGTTTATATCAACATGTTCCCTAAACATTAGATACCAGATAGGGTTTAGGTACATGTCGCTCCGACCCTCCAGACTCTAGTCTCTGCTCCTAGCACAGAGTTCGTAGCCCCCAGCTTCTCCTAGTAACACGTCATTGCCAGTTTTCGCGCACCATTAGGTTAGAGGTCCCGGCTCCTTAGGTAGCCCCCTCCAATGTTTCCGCCCATTCATGACATATTCTGTTACGTTCGCATCACATGTCTAAGTAAACTCTCAGTTACACCCACTTTTACTGTTATCTCTCGCGACTGCTACGCGACACGCCTCCTACTCCACCTACTGTTACGCCTACTGCAATGTAGTGCTATGTGTTTGCGCTATGTATATAAGTCAATGTTGTTATTAAATGTTAGCGCGCTCATCCCAGACCTAGCCCCAGCAGCTGCTGGGCCTCTTTTCCCCTGCGGGGCCCCAGTTGTCCTGCTGGGCCCTGTCATTCTGTTCCTATGCAGGTTGTCCTGATCCTGTCCTTATGCTGTAATAAACCTGCAGAAACTCCTACTACCTCGAATCTTGACTCTTATTTATTGAGCTATCTGTTATGCTATAAGTCTAGTCAAAAATAGGGTATTATTTATTTATTTACCACATAATGGCGCCCGAATAGGGACTTGCCCTTTCCCCACGCGTCGGTGAAGCCACGCCGACCCCCTGACCCTCTGCAGTCGTGACGGAACCATACTGGCCAAGTGCAGATATTTCTGCTTCAAGTATCCCTCAGGCCCACGGAGGAGACGGAGGAGGCGGTCCAGCATCCGAACGAGACGGTGGAGGAACGCGGCGAGTCCCGACCAGAGCCCAAGCCGAGAGTCCAAGGTCCGAGGTATCCGGAGGTCCACCCGTAACTGAAGTCCGAAGTCCGAAGTTCGTCGTCGTAGTCCAGTCCCGTCCGAGGCCTTCCGTTCCGTACTGCCCGGTGAGTACCATTGCTGGGGTAGTGTCTAGACAGGGTCAGTCTAAATTGACTCCTGGTCCGTGGGTTGGTGGTACCCAAGCCCACAAACGAAGTGTTCACCTAGGTGGATACGGGTCTTGATGCGTTCCTTTATGGGACCGGTATGTTCCGTGCTGTTACAGCAGTGCATCCAGTAACTCTAGTCTGTTCCGTTCTCGAGAATTCTGTTCTGTTTCTGTTTTCAGTATTTTCAGGTAGTATTCTGTTCGAACTGTTATGTTATGATATTGTTTAATGTGTTTCCAATGTCGTGGTATGCCTGAATTGTTTTCCCAATTGTTATTGTTTTTCGTGTATTGTATTGTGTTCCGATTCAAGTTTAGAATGCCGCTCTTTTCCAAGTTACGTCAGTTAAAAACTAGAAAGGGTCTGCTGGAAGCAGCAGTTCCTGTTCCGCCTAGGGACAGTCCAGGTCACTTTATGTATCAGAAACATGGCATAAGCGCCATATTGTATCTAGACTTATGGGTAGAGTATACCAAACAGTTAGAAGAAAAGTATAGATGGCCCGTATCGGGTACATGGGATGCCGAATGTATCATGCGAGTAGAAGAAGCATTATGGAAAAAGAAAGCCAGACAGTCACAGAAAGATGCCATCGAGTTATGGCGTAAGGAAGCACATAGAAGAACGGAAAAGGAAGTCAGAAAGTCAGAGTTAAGTAGAGAATCCCAAGAACGAGCCCAAGAAAGAGAATTAATCGAGATAGGTGAACAAGTCAAAGCCGAACAGTCAGACAGACAGAGGCATGCCCTCATTAAGGGTATGTATCCTCTTCTTGCCGAAGGCTTGCCAAAAGCGACCCCAGGGGCACCCAGTAATTTCCCGCCACCATTAGTTCCGACCAAGCTACGTCACAAACCGACCGCAGCTGATATTTTTATTTCGTCCTATTTGGACGACACAGTTCCAGAATATGCAAATCCAGTTCGCGCTCCGCCTGTCCCTGTAAATCAGGCATTTCCCGTTCCTCCAGACACCGGAGTACCTGTTACGGTACCCCCGGGTCAGCCTGCCATACAAGTTCAGCCCACGTTACAATTACCGACCCTGCAAGCACGAAGAATGTCAGTCGACGATTCTAGTCTAGGGGCCGCAGGAGGAGGTCCTCCTCAAACCCCACCGCCACACAAGCGTTTATCAGCATTCGAATTACATGCTCAAGCATCACAGCGTACTCCAAAAAGTAATAAGTCTGTTACAGAAATCAGACAAGCCCTTGCCGAATGTGTCTATGACACAGTCCCAGGCGAGTATAATATGGTTTTATATTCCGTACGCGTAAGAAGGGTGACCGAGTATCTAGTCACCTTACCAAATATGAAAGAAGATCTAGACAGAATATATCGTTTCATCCGTACAGGGGATGATCCAGAAAGTATTGGCGAAATTATGTCTCAAAGGAAAGCCGAGATTCAGCTCATGATATTAAAGTTCCTGATCAATTGTTTAATAAGAGAACAAGATTACCCGTCTAAAGATCCCGCCGAAATGAGAATTCTAACAAGGTGGAGTGATAATATAGCCGAGGGTAAGCACAAGACCATTAGTGCCATGGAAAGTATGTACAAGAAAATTCGTAAAGAAATAATAAGGTTACACGAACAGCGTAAAGCAGCACAAGTAAGCGAGAAAGAAAGTATCTCTGATCCTGAAGAGGAAGACGAGAATCCCGTCAGAATAGCGTATGTAGGAAAATCCAGATTTCCAGATCGCCATTTACGTCCAGAACCTAAGTCTATTTTTCATCATCCAGCACCAGAACGAGGCTCTTTAGAGCAAGTATTTCAAGCTACCGATCACATTCTGAAATCACGAGTCGGATATAGCGAATTAAGTACCATGCACGAACAAGAACTAGCCCGATCAGCAGTCCGATGGATTACTGATTCTACCACTTTTCCAGACGAAATAGTGGCACAAATGTTTCTGAAACTGCCCCCAGCCGAGCAACGACTGGTGGGTATGTATATGATCCAACACCTCATTACCCTGTATGAGGGTCAACATTCTGATCCAGGCCCGTTACATGATATCTTGAACGAGTTACTCCAGTACAGATGGAGAGGTCTAGGTACCGATTTAATTAGTGTCATTCTAGAACAGCGCCACAAGTATAGAACGTTCCTGAACCCGCATTTTGTTCATGTCTCACCCCCGGAAAGTAAACCATTCTACATAGACAGACAGAATCCGCTACGAGAAGTCCACCCAGTCCAAGGGGCGGGTGGCGTAATGCAACGAGTGTTCGTATACACTCCGATATCAAAGATGGAACTTCTTGAAATGAAGAAATTGATTCCCTGTCATGACAAAGATCCAGCAGGGTTCCATAGAGAATTAAAAGACATGCTCCGTATGGGAGAATACACTTACCCAGATATCATTAAAATGTTAAAGGTCCTGTTACCCGCAGGGGTGTATGAAAAGTTAAAGGAAAAAGAATGGGAGGTGGGAGAGAAAAAGATCGATTGGGCAGCTCTAGAAGCTGAAGACAAGGCACGAGTACCAGGTACCGGTCTTGGAGATAAATGTAAAGAATTACCAGAATTATTGATTCAAGTTTTACCCAGATTATTGACAACTAGGAAAGAAGACTGGGATGCAATCTCAGCCTGTAAACAGAAACAAGAAGAGGATATTAGTGATTTTTATTCTAGATTCGAGAAATGTTTCAGTATTAACAGTGGTCTCAAGACAAGTAGTGAGTCATACCCTCATCTTTTCGTTACCAAATTAGTCGAGAATTCAAGTCCCCAAATTAAAAATCGAGTTTTGAAAGTCGAAAGCACCTGGCAAGCAAATACTCCGTCCCAGATGCTCCAGATGCTCCAGTATCACCAGAATAGAATCTGTTACTTACTAAGTCATGTCCAGAAAATCTATTAGGTATTAAGACACTGAAAGAGTTAGGTGCAGTTATTTGCTGTTCCCCAGAAGGAATACGTCTGTTCCTACGTGACTTTAAGGGTCACTATGTATTACGAGATTTTGATTCAAGATTGTCTAATGTTCCGCAGCATTTATGGGCGCAAGGTCCAACTGATGTAGGTTACATGCAAATCACACCCTATCGTGTGACTCTCAAACCAGGTGTAGTGTTACCACGAATCAGGCAGTACAGATTGCCACCTGAGGCTGTAGCAGCCTTATCCAAAATTATTGACGAGCTCATGGCTCAAGGAGTAGTTGTAGAAACTGACTCCAATGTATGCAATTCTCCGATCATTCCAGTCATGAAACGTACTGATCCGAATGCACCCCCAGTATATCGATTAGTGATTGATTTACGAGAGCTTAATAAATGTATTATTCCTCAGTACCCAGTTGTCCCAGACATTTCTTCCCTGTTAACAGCCATTGATTCCGAAGCCATGTTTTTCACTGTCATAGACCTCAAGAATGCATTTTTTAGTGTTCCAATTCATCCAGACAGCCAGTTTCTTTTCGGATTCTGTTTAAATGGAAGGAGCTATATGTTTACACGCGCTCCTCAAGGTTTCACAGAAAGCCCTAGTATTTACAGTCAAGCACTCAAGAGACAACTAGACAACATTCACATGCCAACTGACACTGCCCTGCTCCAGTATGTCGATGATCTACTGATCACAGCCCGTTCTGAACGTGCTTGCGAGCGAGCATCACTTACAGTTCTGTATTTTCTAGCCGAGATGGGGCACAAGGTGTCACCTTCGAAGCTTCAATTCTGTGTCCAGCAAGTGGTATACTTAGGACACTTGCTGTCCAAGAGGGGTAGGCAGTTGACACCCGACCGTATCCAGTTAATAGCGAGTCTTCCCCAGCCCAGAACCCAGAAGGAGGTACGTGCCTTTATCGGCCTTACTTCTTATTGTAGACAATGGATTCCCCAGTATGCATTCCTAGCCAAGCCACTGATACAGTTAACGACACAGGAGGCAGCCGTATCGACTGTCCTCCCTTGGACATCTGACCATACACTTAGTTTCAACGAGTTAAAGAAAGCCCTATGTCAAGCTCCAGTTCTAGCTACACCGAACTACAGTAAGCCTTTTACACTTTTCGTTACAGAACGCAAAGGTACAGCATTATCTGTTCTCACACAAGATCAAGCAGGTCAATACAAGCCCTGTGCTTATTTTTCGAGCACACTAGATCCAGTCGCCCAGGCGTTGCCTGCATGCCTCAAGTCAGTTGCAGCCACAGCACTAGCTATCAGACAAAGTGATTCCATAGTTCTAGGACATTCCCTGACAGTACAAGTCCCACATTCAGTAGAAGTTCTTTTAAACCGAACACAAACTCAGCACTTGACAATTGCACGTTTAACAGGTTATGAATTGACACTGTTCCAGCCACACATAGAAATTAGACGCTGCAACGTCCTGAATCCTGCTACACTGTTACCATCAGTTAGTTCAAATCCAGACACACATGATTGTGTGGAAGTAGTTAACATTACGACAAAGCCAAGACAAGACCTGACAGATATTCCGTTACCAGATCCTGACCTGACACTTTATGTGGATGGTTCATGTATGAGAACTAATACAGGAGAACTAGTCGCCGCGTATGCAGTGACTACTGACACTGAAGTTATTGAAACACACCGTATTGATACCCTGTCCGCTCAAGCAGCAGAGCTAGTCGCTCTGACACAAGCCTGTATACATGCCAAGAACCTGAAGGTTAATGTTTACACAGATTCACGTTACGCATTCGGAGTTGTACACGACTTCGGAGTGCTCTGGCAGGAGAGAGGTTTTATGACTTCTCATGGAACCAAGATTCAGCATGGTCTCCTTATTCAAGCCCTGTTAGATGCCATACATTTACCGACATCTATTGCTATCATGAAGTGCAAAGCACATACGAAAGTCACTGACATTATTTCCCAAGGTAATGATTTAGCAGACCGCACAGCCAAGCTTACAGCACAGACTCCAGACATTCCAGTTAATCAGACACAGACACATACTCCAGATCCGATTACATGCATGACAGTTAAGGACCCTACTCGAGATGTCATAGATATCCAGTTACATGCTACTCCCGATGAAATCAAGAAATGGTCTGTACAAGGAGGGGTCCAGACAGATCAGGGATGGTTAACGAAGGGTAGAGCCACATGGTTTCTCCCCGATTCTATGGTTCAAGTCATTATCAACACCGCACATAGTCCAGCACATTTAGGAGAAAAAGCTATGTTAGACAGTATCCAGACCATTTGGTTCAACAAGCATTTACGAGCTGCAGCCAAGCAGAAAGTCCGTACCTGTATGATATGTTGTCAGTTTAATCCAGGTAAAAGTGTTCCGGTGGAACAAGGTGGTTTCCAGCCCCCTGACCACCCTTTTGAGGTCCTCCAGATGGATTATATTCAAATGGAGCGATGTCGAGGTTTCAAGTATGTCCTTGTAGTTGTATGCGCCTTGTCCAGATGGACAGAAGCATATCCAGTCCCAGATTACGCAGCCGCGACCACTGCCAAACAGTTGGTTCGTGAATTCTTCCCTAGATATGGACTCCCCAGAGTCGTATATTCTGATAACGGCCAGCCATTCTCATCCGAACTCATGAAACATGTTTCCCTTTTGTTAGGGTACCAGTGGAAGTTCCATTGTGTACGCCATCCAGAAGCAGCTGGACTAGTCGAAAGACATAATCAGACTCTGAAAATCCGTATAGCAAAAGTCTGTAAAGACAAGGGTGTGGACTGGTTAGTAGCTTTGCCAGTCGCTCTGTTTTACATGCGTATGGTCGCACATTCCAGATCAGGTCTGTCCCCGTATGAGGTCGTTTTCGGCCGCCCCCCTAATATGTGGGGTACTCCTAGACCCCGAAGTATTACCGATGTTTCATGTAATATGCTGACAGATTACCTAGCTTCCTTGATGTCTGCCCTCAACTCATGTCGTTCACAGGTTGCCGCCGCATTTCCAGACAATACCGAGGTGGCACCGCACGAGATCGTTCCAGGGTCCCTAGTGATGATCAGAAATTTTGACAGATCAAGTCCGCTGGAACCACGTTGGAAGGAGCCACGTCAGGTCCTCTTGACCACCCGAACTGCCGTCAAGTTGGAAGGCAGGAAGGGGTGGGTACACCTCTCTCACGTAAAACTTTTCAAAGGATCGAAACCAGACATTGCCAAGAACATTTCCCAGGATTCGAAGGATTGCCAGAACATTGTTTTGAAGGACTGTCCCGCACCAGACTTTATTACAACCCCTCCCTTGTTAGAGAAAACTCCACAACAGGAGTATAAGTTGAAGCTCAGGTCTAATAAGTCAGCCAGTTTGATTGTATAAGTCCTCCCCTAGGTGAAACGGTTAGACTGTTTCTGACATGTATAAAATAGACCCCCATAGTGAGAGAGTCAGTCAAAGCTCAATCACATGTATCGTTTTTCTGAGTTTCATATTATTCATCAGCATAATGATTTCCTGCACCAGCTATGCTTTCTATCTGTGTTTTTCAGTTCCTCATGTAAACATGTCTGCTCATGCTACAGTAGAGCACACGTTTAGTGATCTGCCTCCTCACGAATATGCATACCGCCTCGCTATGCGTAATAACACATTTATCCGTATGTTACATTATTCACACCAGACCAGCAATGCCACAAATTGTTGGGTGTGTGGTCGACTCCCCCCTTTTCAGACACCGAAGGGAGTTCTGCCACTCTTTCCTTATCCATTCTCACACAATGGTTCGTGTGGAGCATGGTCCACGTTAACGTCATCCTCAACAGATATGTCTTTTCTTAACAGTACATGTTTCCCAGACAAGCAAGGTTTCCCCCACAGAACAGGTTTAGATTTAGAAAATGAAGTATATAATTTAGGAAATTATTCGTCGAATTTCATGGTTCTGAATGTTCAGTCTGATACTACTCCAGACTCACCCGCTATTTCAGTACTACCAGTCAAAGGCGAATTATGTGTCCGTAGTTATGGTTCTGTACACATAGGTCATAGTGAATGTACTACTGTTATCCAGTATAGTGACAGTGGGAAATCTATTTTCAAAGCTTCACGTCATTCTTATTTTATTTGTGGTCAAACTGCATATGTCCGTCTGCCCCTCGATTGGGAGGGAACCTGTTACATTGCTTTCCTACTGCCACCTGTTTTCCTAGCCCCACCTGACTATCATAGGAATTCTTTCTTAGTACACACTAGACACAAGAGAAATCTCCCGATTGTCGATTATACTGAAACTGCCGTAGAGCAATTCATTGATATAGATAAAGGTGTTTTCCCTTACTTAGGTACAGTTGTAAATAGTAAGCTCATCCGTAGGTTAACAAGAACCCTTGAAGCAGTAGTAGATGAGACTACCTCCGCTCTAGGTAACTTAACTGAAGAGCAATCCTTTATGAGAATTGTCGTTTTACAGAATCGTCTCGTCCTTGACGTCATACTGGCCGATAGGGGCGGGGCCTGTAGAATTCTCGGATCCAGTTGTTGTATTTTCATTCCAAATAACGCGCCGTCTGTTTATTCAGCTATAACCAGACTCCATAAAATTGCCCATCTGTTACATCAAGATCCAGGCACCTGGACATGGTCCGGTTGGTTCTGGAATATAATTTCCGCCTGGGGTTGGAAAGTCCTGTCCTTTTTAGGTATTGCAGTAGCGATCATATTTAGCTGCTGCCTCTGTATACAATGTGGCCCTGCGATTTGCAGCATGTGTGCTACCTCTTGTATTCCCAGTCCCAAGCCCCGTTCTAAATCCCGCTCCAAGACAATTCGAGACGAGCAAATGGTACTGTATGAAATGATAGACGGTATCATGAATATTGATGTTTCCTGATGGAAACGTAGTGACAAGGAGGGAATGTGGAAAAGTAAATTTTGCCATGTTCTGTGTCCCTACGCCTCATCCATCATATGTTATGTGTGCATGACCAATATGCATATGTTATTCCCCATTTCTGATTAAAGACGCAATTACAGTTGTGTCCACCTCTAATATGTTAGTTTCCAGTCCTCGTGAATACTACGAATATCAGACCTATGTAAGTAATGTTGCCACGTTTCTCAGTGTGCACGTTATTCAATTATAAAGTCCCCGTTTCCAGGCCTCAAAAGGGCCCGGACCACAGATTCAGCTCCTGTCTCCTGAAAGCCTCGCTGAGGAGCGATACAGCCCCCACCTGTATCCTCGACCCTTCACTTACTTCCTGCCTTGCAGTGCCCGGTGCACCCCGGCTCTGCCTCTGAGTCTGCCAAAAGTATGTTATAGTTCCTGCTATCAGTTCAGTCCTCCTCCTCTGCATTCCTAAGCTACTGAACTGCATCAATAGTTTCCGTCATTGTCTAGCCTTCTCGTCTCCACGTTAGAGAAATACTGTATTTAATGGTCATTTAATATTCTTCACGCACTACATGTAGAATAATGCATGGTCCAGTCTTAGAATCAAGTTAGCTTTTCCCCTCATGACTTCTAGTTTATATCAACATGTTCCCTAAACATTAGATACCAGATAGGGTTTAGGTACATGTCGCTCCGACCCTCCAGACTCTAGTCTCTGCTCCTAGCACAGAGTTCGTAGCCCCCAGCTTCTCCTAGTAACACGTCATTGCCAGTTTTCGCGCACCATTAGGTTAGAGGTCCCGGCTCCTTAGGTAGCCCCCTCCAATGTTTCCGCCCATTCATGACATATTCTGTTACGTTCGCATCACATGTCTAAGTAAACTCTCAGTTACACCCACTTTTACTGTTATCTCTCGCGACTGCTACGCGACACGCCTCCTACTCCACCTACTGTTACGCCTACTGCAATGTAGTGCTATGTGTTTGCGCTATGTATATAAGTCAATGTTGTTATTAAATGTTAGCGCGCTCATCCCAGACCTAGCCCCAGCAGCTGCTGGGCCTCTTTTCCCCTGCGGGGCCCCAGTTGTCCTGCTGGGCCCTGTCATTCTGTTCCTATGCAGGTTGTCCTGATCCTGTCCTTATGCTGTAATAAACCTGCAGAAACTCCTACTACCTCGAATCTTGACTCTTATTTATTGAGCTATCTGTTATGCTATAAGTCTAGTCAAAAATAGGGTATTATTTATTTATTTACCACACCTCTGTGCAGACAAGAAGGAGCTATTCCATCGCAACCCCGGTGAAGAATGCAAGAATGCATGCAATCCTCTAACCACCTACACACTTGTCTTTCTTGCCTTCAATTCCCTAGTCTGTATCCATACACTCCAGCAAACATGCTGTCACTCCCCTTGCACTCCTCTAGTGACCCATTCAGCACATTGTACTAATCCATTCACTGCGCCAAAACCCAAGCACTTATAAATTCACCTAGTCACTCTCCTTACAGTACTCTAATCATTCAGTCAGTACCCAAGTACTTATGCAGTGAGCCAGACCTTAGCGCATTGTAGGAGAGTAGGTTCTACTTCCTATGGTTACCCCCTCTTTTTGCTGTGTTCTTTCACTTTAGTCTGGCTGTGGCCCTACTAATAAGGACCACAGCCTAGCTGTTCTCTCTCTAAATTGATTGCATGTACTTTAGGTACACACCATATTGGTTATTGAGTTACCTTGTGAGCCCATAGTTCAGAGTACCTTAGGTACAAAGGGCATAGGTACCCCAGTGACCTACCAGGGGCTGAAGCATGTATTATGCCACCCATGGGAAGCCTTCTAAAATGACACCACAGGTCTGCACTTGCAGCCTGGGTAAGGTGGTGCAAGCACTCCTTACTGGGATATAGTATACCTATATCCACGATTTAAAACAGACATGTGTTAACCTTTAAGTCACTCCTATGGCAGGCCTTGACAATCCTGATGGCAGAGTGCTTGGTTTGTGTGAGAGGGTACCCTAGCATGAGCTGAGCCCCTCTGCAGCTTTGGGAATCCCTTCCTTATAGCTGTTCTGTTATATGGCCATACCATTTACTCTTAAGTGCATTATAATCCTTGCGGTTAATGCTAACTTTGGTTTACCTTTATCAAACACTTAGGAATACAATCCACTGCCAGTTCTGGTGGTGGTGGTAGCATTCCACCCTTCTAGAGGGAAAAGAGATGTACACACTTACATTCCCGGTAAGAGTTTAAAAGAGCCCCAGTATCACAAAATGGATGCTGCTGCCACAGACACGAGTTTGACCTACTGCTGCTGGATGAAACTCTGGCACGGGAGGCCTGGACAATAGGTTTACCGCCCAGGGAGGTGCTTGCACTTCTCCAGACAGGCTTTCGTGTATTCGGGCAGGGTGTGTTGCATTCAGTTTATGCTTTTTAGACACTGCCTGGGGCACACAAGGTGCTCCATGCATTTCCCAATTTAAACTGGTTGCTGGTGCACTCAGCCCAGCTCTGGTGCAAAACTGGACATAGGGGAAGGGGTGTAACTACCCCCTCCCCAGGTCCTCCCATAGATGGGACCCTAGAGTTAGTCCAACCCCTAAACTTACTATAAGTATAAGAACCCGGTCACTGAGACTTTAGATTACCCTGGATGAAACTCTGAAGATGAAATCCTGGACCTTCAACATTCCATATCAACTGGAAGATGGAAGAAATCTCCCTTGAGGTCAAGGAGTGACCTCCCTGTTCAAACAGGCACCTAAGAGCATCTTGCTGGTCTGCAGTTTCGAGGCTCCTGCTGGATCCCGAAGTATCTGCGACACAGTACACAGACTTTCAGACATCTCTGAGTCTGACATGAGATCCCCGCAAAGCTGAGACCCGCAGCCAACACGAGAGAAATGGGCCCGGAACTCCTGGACATCCTGCAAGTTTGCAAGTGCACCTACTTCCTAAAGTTTATTGAAGATGTGCCTTGGGTTATTTGTTGCCCTTGCCCCGAGCACCTTTTGCTCTGAAGCTGAAAGTCCTACACTCCACGAGTGTTCCGTGGGCCTGCTTTCTTCACTGCAGCTCGAGGGTCCTTTGCGATCTCTGGTCCATTAACTAGTGGGTCCCCATAAAGGACAACCCTTTTTTTCTTGAACTTTCCTGGTTGCGCTACATGATCTCTGACTCCCATCCAAAGGGTGAGTCCCTCAGACCTTGCTGGTCTGCATCAGAGCCAATCTTTGCATCTTGCATGGGTTGCTGTTGCCAAGGCATGTTCTGTCCAGCCTGGATTTTGGCACTGCAGCACTCGAAATCCTTCATGGGACAGCTCAAATCCAGCTCCTGGTTGTTGTCGAAGCCTCCTGGTCCTCGTGGCTGAAGAGTCCCAAGCTTCACCTACTTCACTTGAAAGCACCAGACATCAGCAGGTATCTGCTTGTCACCATCCTGGTCACTGGCTAGTGACCCAGACTCTGTAACCTCTGCTTTCAGGTTCTTCAGATCTCTGATCCACCCTTGGATCCACCCTGACTTTTCCTCTGGTCGCCTGAAGCACTTCTTTGCCGCTCTCCAATGGAATCGACAACGAAACCCGACACGAAAAGGCACCTATAGGTCTTCACTCTTGAAGTGTCCTAGTCTAAAGGGGTTTCACCGTAGTCCACTTCTAAGTGTCCTTAAACTGTAAGTCAAACTTTCCTCATAGAAGTCTATGGTGATTTGCGGCTGTGTTTAGACACTGCACGCGTCCCCCGTGGGTCTCCTGCATCCCTACCTTGGGTGGTTCCTGGTTGCCCCAGTGGTTCTACAGGCTCTAGGCATCTTCTATCCGTCACATTGTTCTTATACCACTATTTTAGTATATGGTTTGTGAGGCCCCTAGGGCAAAATGTATAATGTGCTATTTACTGTGTGCTATTTAAAGTTCTTATATTTTACTTTTGCCTCTAGCCTCATAGAGAGACTAGAAGGGTTGTGTTTAGAATAAATACATACATATTTGATATATACCTGGTGTGGTGCTCTTTCATTTGATCATTCAAGAGATTATAGACTGGTAAAACAAGCTGCTTTACATTCCTTCAAGACTTAGCCTGAAGGCTGCTCTCCACAGCTACCACTAGGATAGCTTTCTCTAAAGGTTGTCTGAAACCTTCTATCAGTAAGGGTTGTTTGGACTGGTGCAAGGTGCCCACTAAAATAGTGGACATCATATGCCAGGCCAACTTCTCACATTGGTGGCAGCGGTGGGATTCCAGCTTGCATTGTTTTACCACATAATTTTGAGAATATCATTTGAAAAACCACTAAAGGTACCAGTAGGTACATATAAACCACACTTAGAATACAGTAAGTTCTACTGAACTTAGGGGCATATTACCAAGCAATAGCGATAATTATCGCTATTGCTTGGTTAGAGACAAAATGTTACCGCTGAGCTGCGGCGATTTTTATCGCATATAAACCTTGGTATTATCAAGGTTTATCGCAAATGCGATAAAAATCGTCCGCAATGCAAGAATATCGCTGAAAAGTCAGCGATATTCATGCATTACCAAACTAATGCTCTTAGCCATGTTATCCACCTCCCATTGGATAACATGGCTAAGAACTGCTCAGGGCAGGTGTTAGCTTTTGGAGATATTCGCGCTTAGCGCGAATATGTCCAAAAGTTGGTAATAGGAGATAGCGATGTTAGCGACTGTTTCCAGTCGCTAACATCTTAGCACGCCCACTTTGCATGTCATTAGTGATAAATATCACTGACATGCAAAGTGGGGCCCAAGATGGTCGCTATCTACTACTAGCTGTCGCTAACTGGTGTTAGCGACAGCTAGGTAATAGGGAGATAATTTTATCTCCGCTTTCTTGGCTTTTAAAGCCAAAAAAGCGGGGATAAACCCCCTTGATAATATGCCCCTTAGAGTTGTGAGTGGTAAGGGCCTAGCACACCCTCACTACAACTCAAGAGAGTTTAGTAGGAAACCAACTAGAGAAGGTAGTGCATACACCACACCTCACTAGTTATGACTTCAGATGGAGGCCCAAGATGTCAGTAATTTACAGACATCGAAGTATGACACATTCCCTTTCTCTGAGGTAAGGGCTCTGTGTACAGCTAGGCAGCTGAAGACTGGCAAAGGTGCCAACGCCCCATGCCTCAGAGAGGTACTACTGTTAGATTACCTGAAAAAGGCTTCAGAGCCTGGATGGATAGGAAGTGGGTTGGGAGCAGCAGATGAGGAAGATCCTAGTGGTCAAATCCCACAGGATTCAGACTCTGATGCTGCCCAGGAAGTTGACAATGAACTAGACCTGGATAACCCAGCTCCTACTGGAGATAAGGAATGTGAGAAGTTAGCCTGGCATATGATGTCCACTAGTTCTAGTGGGCACCTTGCACCAGTCTAATCGACCATTATTGATGGTGGTTGTAAAGTCAACCTTATGGAAAGCTATCCTTGTGGTAGCATGAACCAGCAGTCATCAGGCTAAGACTTCAGTAGGCGAGTTAAGCAAGTTGTTTTACAAATTATAATCCCTTGAGTACCAAATTAAAGGACACCACACAAAGTATATATCAAAAATATATGTATTTCTTCTAAACACAACCCCTCTGCACTCTTTATGAGGTCAGAAGTAAAAATACAATACAAGTCACTTAGTTAACTCCTTCCATGCTCATGACGAGCTCAGCTCGTCATGGCATATACCTCTCAGGTGCTCATGACGAGCTGAGCTCATCATGACCACACCCGTTTTCATTGCTGTCCAGCACAGCAGGGGAAACTATCAAGCAGCGATGTGGTTAATATACGATAAGTTGCATAGTATAGGTTATGCCCTAGGGGCCTCACAAACCATATACTAAAATAGTGGTATAAGAACCACAAAAGAATTAGAAAGTGGGCCTGGGGCCTGTGGAATCACTGGGGCTAATCTAAACAACCAAAGGTTAGGAAGTAGGAGGCCCACAGGAGACGCGTGCAGTGTCTAAACACAGCCACGGGTTACCATTGACTTTCTATGGGAAATGTAAAAGTTACAAATATACAATTTAAGGACACTTCCCGATGAACTACAATGGAACCCTTTTAAACTAGGACCCACAGGAGCACTGGAGTACTCGTGTTACCTCACCCAGGAAAGCCGGGTGCATAGTTGTCTTTTTGTGGCGAGTTTCGTCGCTGTTTTCAAAGGAGAGCTGCAAAGAAATGCTGCAGGCGACCAGAGGAAAAGTGTTCGGGTGGATCCAAGGGTGGATCAAAGATCTGAAGAATCTAAAAGCAGAAGGGACAGAGTCTGGGTCACTTGCCAGTGACCAGGAATAAACCAGGAAGGAACCAGGAGATGTCGGGTGATTTCAGGTGAAGAAGTAAAGTTTGTCTCTTCAGCCACGAGGACTAGGAGGTGTCGACAACAACCAGGAACTGGATGTAAGCTGTCCCAAGAAGGATCTAGTTGACTGCGGTGGCGGTATCCGTACTTGACCCAACAAGCCTTGGCAAACGCAACCCACGCAGAATGTCGAGAATGGCTTTGGTGTAGACCAGCAAGGTCTGTGGCGCTTCTCCTTTGTAGGGAAGCAGGAGCAAGCCTGGACCAACCAGACAAGCAAGTTAGATGCAAAATGGAGTCTTCAGGGGGCTCACTAGCCAACAGACTAGGAACTGGGAAGACATGTCAAGCTGAAATGCATAAGCGGGCCTCACGGGACACTCGTGGATTGTGGAGGCCTGAGCTTCAGTGTAAATGGTGCTCGGGTGTAGGGATTCTTGTACTCCAATGCACAAGTTACTGAGGCTTCAGGATCGGAGTACAAGTAGCAAAATGAAGGATGTCCAGTAGTTCCCGTCCCACGTCTCTCGTGTCTGCCACATGCTTCAGCTTTGCTGTGGTTGTGGGTCAGGGTGAGAGACGTCTGGACGTCCATGTCCTGTGTCAAAGATTCTTCGGGATCTAGCAGCAGCCTCAAAAACTGCAGACCAGCAAAGTTGCTGTTGGAGCCTGTTTGAACAGGGTGGTCACTCCTTGACCACAAGGGAGATATCTTCCATCTTCCAGTCAGAATGGAATATTGAAGGTCCAGGATATGTCTTTCAAAGATTTGTCCAGGGTAATCTAAAGTCCTAGGGACACAGCTCCTTTACTTATACTAAGGTTGTGGGCTGGACTACCTGGAAGGTCCCTCCTATGGGTGGACCTGGGGCAGGGGGTGATTACACCCCCTTCCCTTTGTCCAGTTTCATGCCAGAGCTGGGACAGAGTGCCCCAGCAACTGATTTGAACCGGGCTATGCATGGAGCACATTTTGTGCCCCAGGCAGTGTCTGGAAAGCATTCACTGAATGCAGCCCCCCTGCCCCAATATACTAAAAGCCTATCTGGGGAGGTACTGGCACCTCCCTGGACAGGAAACCTATTGTACAGGCCTCCCCGTCTGGAGTTTCGTCCAGCAACAGGAGGTCAGACTTGTGTCTGTGGCAGCATCATCCATTTTGTGATGCTGAGGCTCTGTGTAACTTTAACCTGGTAAACCAGTAACTGCATGTCTCCTCCCTCTAGAAGGGTGGAAAGCTACCCCTGCCACCAGGACTAGTAGGGGGGTAGTATTCCAAAGTGTTTGACACCTTACACGAGATGTTTTGATAAAGCCAAACCAAAGTTAGCATTAACCGCGAGTATATGGTATGGCTATATCATAGAACAGCTATAAGGAGAGGGTTATGAAAGCTGCAGAGGGGCTCACCTCATGCTAGGGCTCCCTCTTGCATAAAACCAATCACTCTGCCTCCAGGATTGTTAAGGCCTGCCATAGGAGAAACTTATCGGTGTATATGTGTCTATATTTATATATATAGATATAGGTATACTATATCTAAGTAAGGGGTGATTACACCACTGTACCCAGGCTGTGTGAACAGACCTGTGGTGTCAGTTTGGGAGGAATCCAGGGGTAGCATAATACATGCTGCAGCCCCTGGTAGGCCTAAGGTGCACATATGCCCTGGGTTCCCAGGGTACACTATACAGGGGCTCACAAGGGTGACCCCGTAACCAATCTAGTATGTACCTAAAGTACATGGTAACAACTTAGAGAGAGAACAGCTGGGCTGTGGGTCTGATTGGCAGGCCCACAGCCACACTAAAGTCGAAAAACCAGAGAATCACAGCAAAACGTGGGGGTAACCATAGGAAGCAAACCCTACTCTTCTACACAACCCCCTCCTCCCCAAATGCAGGGACACTAAACTAACCTTAACCAGTTGAGTCTTCATGTTCTAAGTGGAAATATCTGGAGAGTCCATCTGCATTGGCATGGTTACTCCCAGGTCTATGTTCCACTGTAAAGTCCATCCCCTGTAGGGAAATGGACCACCTGAGCAATTTGGGATTTTCACCCTTCATCTGTTTTAGCCACAAGAGGGGCTTATGGTCTGTCTGAACTTTGAAGTGAGTACCAAACAAGTATGGCCTCAGCTTCTTCAGTGCCCAAACCACAGCAAAGGCTTCCCTCTCAATAGCTGACCAACATTTCTTTCTAGGGGGTCAGCCTTCTGCTTATAAAAGCTACTGGCTGGTCTTGACCATCTTTATTCAGTTGTGAAAGCATAGCACCTACCCCAACTCAGAAGCATCTGTTTAAACAATTAATTCTTTGGAGTAGTCTAGACTTTGCAGAATTGGCGCAGTGCACATGGCCTGCTTCAGGTAATTAAATGCCTTTTGACAGCTGACTGTCCACTGTACTTTCTTTTGCCTTTTCTTGGATGTTAAGTCATTAAGGGGTGTCATTATGGAACCATACCCCTTGACAAATTTCCTGTAACACCCAGTCAGGCCCAAGAAAGCTCTGACCTGAGTCTGGGTGGTTTGAGCAGTACAGTCCATTATGGTCTGGATCTTGTTCTGCAATGGTTGAACCTGGTCTCCACATCCAAGGTGGCCGAGGTATACAACCTGACTCTGCCCTATCTGGCACTTGGTAGCCTTGATCGTTTGGCTTGCCTTTTGCAGGGCCTCCAAAACATTCTTCAGGTGGATCAGGTGATCTTCCCAGGTGGAGCTAAAGACAGCAATATCATCTAGATAACCTGCACAGTAGTCATCCAGACCAGAGAGGACTTGCTTCACCAACCTTTGGTATGTGACAGGTGCATTTTTCAGACTAATGGGCATTACCACAAACTGATAATGTCCACCAGGAGTTGAAAATGCTGTCTTTGGCTTTGCATCATTAGCTAGTCTGATCTGCCAGCTGTCAGGTCAAATATGCTCAAAAACTTGGAAGATGCCAATCTGTCAATGAGCTCATCTGCCCTAGTATTGGATGGGTATTTCTTTTTTTAAATTAATATCGAAGCCAGAGGGGTGGCGGTCCCCAGGGCTGGG
This sequence comes from Lissotriton helveticus, assembly GCF_964261635.1. Lineage (NCBI taxonomy): Eukaryota > Metazoa > Chordata > Amphibia > Caudata > Salamandridae > Lissotriton > Lissotriton helveticus. Next base: position 1,211,992,616 of record NC_136071.1, on the reverse strand, counting down.
GGGGGGGGGGGGGGGTCTGTGAGCCCCACGCATAGTTTACAAAAAAGCCCCGGGGGTGGCGGTCCCCGGGGCTGCGGGGGGGGGCAAGTGCCCCCGCTATCATAATTACTTTGCCCCGGGGGTGGCAGTCCCCGGGGCAGTGTGGGGGGATTGGCCCCCCCCACACTTTTTTTTCATTATGCCCCCGAATTTGGTCTCCCCGGGGGCTAATTGGAAAAAAAGCAGACTGTTTTTTTTTTCATGGGGTACGTGCACCTAACTGTATCCCGCAATATAAAAAAAAATGTTTGGCCTTGGGGGTCCTTGTGGGACCCCCTGAGCAGTAAGCATGGGCGTAAAATCCGCTCCGCTCGCGGATTTTGCGGATTTTCGGCAAATTCGCAATCCGCGAACTCTCGCGAATTTGTCGAAAATCCGTGAATTCGCTCGCGGTGGATTTTTTGCTTGGTGATACAATATTGCGGCGCGTGGCGTGGTGCACGGCGGTCACTTTCCGTCATTAAGCGTTTGCCGAGTTGTTTTTCTCGATCATATTTTGCGAGTGCTGCGCCATTTTGGATCTTGCTGCGGGATCCCGCGGGAGTTTGGCGCCCGCGAATACGTAATCGCGGCTTGCCACCTTGCACAGCACGCCTCGCGAGAGTTCGCAATTGCGAACATGTAGGTGCGGCGGACAGGAACAATCTCGCACTCGCGAAATAGATATTTTGCAATTCTGCACAAGAAATCCACCAGCAAACAGCATAAACCTTCAGAAAATGATGATTTGTATCAGAATCACTCCTCAGGTTGACATTTGCATGCACTTTGTTTTTGCATGGAGTCCATTTTTGGGGGGTTGGGGGAAGGAAGTGCCCCACAGTCTCCAACTTCCTGTTCCTGTCCAGCAGGCTCCTCCCAGTGCTTTCTTCATGTGCTGGTCACTTTCATTTGGACCTTGACCTGGAAGGATTACTTCTTGTGGGTGCTGCTGGATATTTGGATTTGAGGCCTTTTTGACTTTCTTTGGATCACTTTTGGATTAGAAATAAACTTTCACAAGTAAGTTTGTTTGGGGCATTACAGTTGCTGCAACTTCAATTTTGGAGCTTTTTTAGAACATTAAATAAAATATATTGTGGGTAGCCACAGTATCCAGTAGGACCAGGGTTGGTTATGGGTGCATGATACAACTGTTTTGTTGAATTTAAACACCATTGAGGCCATGGATGGGCTGGGATTGTGCTGATTTTTGTGTTTTTTGTCGTTTTTTTGGGGCTGCTGGTGGGGCCCTTTGCCCAGGGGTGGTGAGTGTTGCATGGGCCTAGTCTTTCAGTGGGGTGTCTTCTTGAATTTAAACATCATTGACGCCATTGATGGGCTGGGATTGTGCTGATATTTGGGTTTCTTGTCGTTTTTTTGGGGCTGCTGGTGTGGCCTTTTGCCCAGGGGTAGTGGTGCATGGACTGAGTGTGCCTGTTGGGTCTCACTCTCTTTAATGTAAAGATCCTGGATGGTATTGGATTGTGGTGATTTTTGGGTGTTTTTTGTTTTTTTTGGGGTGTACTGTTGATGTGGACTGGCCATGTGGGTGGTGGTGGTGGCCATCTTGAGTGCTGGCTGGTACAGGCAACAGGTGCTTGGGGTGCAAGGGGCCATTTTGAAGAGAGGCAGTGTCTGAGGCCTGCACTTATTTTGCCTACTTTTCATCCATTATGCCCAGGGGTAGTGAGTGTTGCATGGGCCTAGTCTTTCTGTGGGGTGTCTTCTTGAATTTAAACACCATTGAGGCCATGGATGGGCTGGGATTGTGCTGAATTTTGTGGTTTTTGTAATTTTTTGGGGCTGCTGGTGGGGCCCTTTGCCCAGGGGTGGTGAGTGTTGCATGGGCCTAGTCTTTCTGTGGGGTGTCTTCTTGAATTTAAACACCATTGAGGCCATGGATGGGCTAGGATTGTGCTGTTTTTTTTGGTTTTTGTCGTTTTTTTGGGGCTGCTGGTGGGACCCTTTGCCCAGGGGTGGTGAGTGTTGCATGGGCCTAGTCTTTCTGTGGGGTGTCTTCTTGAATTTAAACATCATTGAGGCCATGGATGGGCTGGGATTGTGCTGATTTTTTGTTTTTTTTGTCGTTTTTTGGGGGCTGCTGGTGTGGCCTTTTGCCCAGGGGTAGTGGTGCATGGACTGAGTGTGCCTGTGGGGTCTCACTCTCTTTAATGTAAACATCCTGGATGGCATTGGATTGTGGTGATTTTTGGGTGTTTTTCGGGTTTTTTGGGGTGTACTGTTGATGTGGACTGGCCATGTGGGTGGTGGTGATGGCCATCTTGAGTGCTGGCTGGTACAGGCAACATGTGCTTGGGGTGCAAGGGGCCATTTTGAAGAGAGGCAGTGTCTGAGGCCTTCACTTATTTTGCCTACTTTTCATCCATTATGCCCGGGGTAGTCAGTGTTGCATGGGCCTAGTCTTTCTGTGGGGTGTCTTCTTGAATTTAAACACCATTGAAGCCATGGATGGGCTGGGATTGTGCTGAATTTTGTGGTTTTTGTCGTTTTTTGGGGCTGCTGGTGGGGCCCTTTGCCCAGGGGTGGTGAGAGTTGCATGGGGCTAGTCTTTCTGTGGGGTGTCTTCTTGAATGTAAACACCATTGAGGCCATGGATGGGCTGGGATTGTGCTGATTTTTGTGGTTTATGTCGTTTTTTGGGGGCTGCTGGTGGGGCCCATTGCCCAGGGGTGGTGAGTGTTGCATGGGCCTAGTCTTTCTGTGGGGTGTCTTCTTGAATTTAAACATCATTGAGGCCATGGATGGGCTGGGATTGTCCTGATTTTTGTGTTTTATGTCTTTTTTTGGGGCTGCTGGTGTGGCATTTTGCCCAGGGGTAGTGGTGCATGGACTGAGTGTGCCTGTGGGGTCTCACTCTCTTTAATGTAAACATCCTGGATGGCATTGGATTGTGGTGATTTTTGGGTGTTTTTCGGGTTTTTTGGGGTGTACTATTGATGTGGACTTGCATGTGGGTGGTGGTGGTGGCCATCTTGAGTGCTGGCTGGTACAGGCAACATGTGCTTGGTGTGCAAGGGGCCATTTTGAAGAGAGGCAGTGTCTGAGGCCTGCACTTATTTTTTCTACTTTTCATCCATTATGCCCAGGGGTAGTGAGTGTTGAATGGGCCTAGTTTTTCTGTGGGGTGTCTTCTTGAATGTAAACACCATTGAGGCCATGGATGGGCTGGGATTGTGCTGATTTTTGTGGTTTTTGTCATTTTTTTGGGGCTGCTGGTGTGGCCCTTTGCCCAGGGGTGGTGAGTGTTGCATGGGCCTAGTCTTTCTGTGGGGTGTCTTCTTGAATTTAAACATCATTGAGGCCATGGATGGGCTGGGATTGTGCTGTTTTTTGTCTTTTTTTGGGGCTGCTGGTGTGGTCTTTTGCCCAGGGGTAGTGGTGCATGGACTGAGTGTGCCTGTGGGGTCTCACTCTCTTTAATGTAAACATCCTGGATGGCATTGGATTGTGGTGATTTTTGGGTATTTGTCGGGTTTTTTGGGGTGTACTATTGATGTGGACTTGCATGTGGGTGGTGGTGGTGGCCATCTTGAGTGCTGGCTGGTACAGGCAACATGTGCTTGGTGTGCAAGGGGCCATTTTGAAGAGAGGCAGTGTCTGAGGCCTGCACTTATTTTTTCTACTTTTCATCCATTATGCCCAGGGGTAGTGAGTGTTGAATGGGCCTAGTCTTTCTGTGGGGTGTCTTCTTGAATGTAAACACCATTGAGGCCATGGATGGGCTGGGATTGTGCTGATTTTTGTGGTTTTTGTCATTTTTTTGGGGCTGCTGGTGTGGCCCTTTGCCCAGGGGTGGTGAGTGTTGCATGGGCCTAGTCTTTCTGTGGGGTGTCTTCTTGAATTTAAACATCATTGAGGCCATGGATGGGCTGGGATTGTGCTGATTTTTGTTTTTTTTGTCGTTTTTTGGGGGCTGCTGGTGTGGCCTTTTGCCCAGGGGTAGTGGTGCATGGACTGAGTGTGCCTGTGGGGTCTCACTCTCTTTAATGTAAACATCCTGGATGGCATTGGATTGTGGTGATTTTTGGGTGTTTTTCGGGTTTTTTGGGGTGTACTGTTGATGTGGACTGGCCATGTGGGTGGTGGTGATGGCCATCTTGAGTGCTGGCTGGTACAGGCAACATGTGCTTGGGGTGCAAGGGGCCATTTTGAAGAGAGGCAGTGTCTGAGGCCTTCACTTATTTTGCCTACTTTTCATCCATTATGCCCGGGGTAGTCAGTGTTGCATGGGCCTAGTCTTTCTGTGGGGTGTCTTCTTGAATTTAAACACCATTGAAGCCATGGATGGGCTGGGATTGTGCTGAATTTTGTGGTTTTTGTCGTTTTTTTGGGGCTGCTGGTGGGGCCCTTTGCCCAGGGGTGGTGAGTGTTGCATGGGGCTAGTCTTTCTGTGGGGTGTCTTCTTGAATGTAAACACCATTGAGGCCATGGATGGGCTGGGATTGTGCTGATTTTTGTGGTTTATGTCGTTTTTTGGGGGCTGCTGGTAGGACCCATTGCCCAGGGGTGGTGAGTGTTGCATGGGCCTAGTCTTTCTGTGGGGTGTCTTCTTGAATTTAAACATCATTGAGGCCATGGATGGGCTGGGATTGTCCTGATTTTTGTGTTTTATGTCTTTTTTGGGGGCTGCTGGTGTGGCATTTTGCCCAGGGGTAGTGGTGCATGGACTGACTGTGCCTGTGGGGTCTCACTCTCTTTAATGTACACATCCTGGATGGCATTGGATTGTGGTGATTTTTGGGTGTTTTTTGGGTTTTTTGGGGTGTACTATTGATGTGGACTTGCATGTGGGTGGTGGTGGTGGCCATCTTGAGTGTTGGCTGGTACAGGCAACATGTGCTTGGTGTGCAAGGGGCCATTTTGAAGAGAGGCAGTGTCTGAGGCCTGCACTTATTTTTTCTACTTTTCATCCATTATGCCCAGGGGTAGTGAGTGTTGAATGGGCCTAGTTTTTCTGTGGGGTGTCTTCTTGAATGTAAACACCATTGAGGCCATGGATGGGCTGGGATTGTGCTGATTTTTGTGGTTTTTGTCATTTTTTTGGGGCTGCTGGTGTGGCCCTTTGCCCAGGGGTGGTGAGTGTTGCATGGGCCTAGTCTTTCTGTGGGGTGTCTTCTTGAATTTAAACATCATTGAGGCCATGGATGGGCTGGGATTGTGCTGTTTTTTGTGTTTTTTGTCTTTTTTTGGGGCTGCTGGTGTGGTCTTTTTCCCAGGGGTAGTGGTGCATGGACTGAGTGTGCCTGTGGGGTCTCACTCTCTTTAATGTAAACATCCTGGATGGCATTGGATTGTGGTGATTTTTGGGTGTTTTACAGGCAACATGTGCTTGGGGTGCAAGGGGCCATTTTGAAGAGAGGCAGTGTCTGAGGCCTGCACTTATTTTGCCTACTTTTCATCCATTATGCCCAGGGGTAGTGAGTGGTGCATGGGCCTAGTCTTTCGGTGGGGTGTCTTCTTGAATTTAAACACCATTGAGGCCATGGATGGGCTGGGATTGTGCTGAATTTTGTGGTTTTTGTCGTTTTTTGGGGCTGCTGGTGGGGCCCTTTGCCCAGGGGTGGTGAGTGTTGCATGGGCCTAGTCTTTCTGTGGGGTGTCTTCTTAAATTTAAACGCCATTGAGGCCATGGATATGCTGGGATTGTGCTGTTTTTTTTGGTTTTTGTCGTTTTTTTGGGGCTGCTGGTGGAACCCTTTGCCCAGGGGTGGTGAGTGTTGCATGGGCCTAGTCTTTCTGTGGGGTGTCTTCTTGAATTTAAACATCATTGAGGCCATGGATGGGCTGGGATTGTGCTGATTTTTTGTTTTTTTTGGTCATTTTTTGGGGGCTGCTGGTGTGGCCTTTTGCCCAGGGGTAGTGGTGCATGGACTGAGTGTGCCTGTGGGGTCTCACTCTCTTTAATGTAAACATCCTGGATGGCATTGGATTGTGGTGATTTTTGGGTGTTTTTCGGGTTTTTTGGGGTGTACTGTTGATGTGGACTGGCCATGTGGGTGGTGGTGATGGCCATCTTGAGTGCTGGCTGGTACAGGCAACATGTGCTTGGGGTGCAAGGGGCCATTTTGAAGAGAGGCAGTGTCTGAGGCCTTCACTTATTTTGCCTACTTTTCATCCATTATGCCCGGGGTAGTCAGTGTTGCATGGGCCTAGTCTTTCTGTGGGGTGTCTTCTTGAATTTAAACACCATTGAAGCCATGGATGGGCTGGGATTGTGCTGAATTTTGTGGTTTTTGTCGTTTTTTGGGGCTGCTGGTGGGGCCCTTTGCCCAGGGGTGGTGAGAGTTGCATGGGGCTAGTCTTTCTGTGGGGTGTCTTCTTGAATGTAAACACCATTGAGGCCATGGATGGGCTGGGATTGTGCTGATTTTTGTGGTTTATGTCGTTTTTTGGGGGCTGCTGGTGGGGCCCATTGCCCAGGGGTGGTGAGTGTTGCATGGGCCTCGTCTTGCTGTGGGGTGTCTTCTTGAATTTAAACATCATTGAGGCCATGGATGGGCTGGGATTGTCCTGATTTTTGTGTTTTATGTCTTTTTTTGGGGCTGCTGGTGTGGCATTTTGCCCAGGGGTAGTGGTGCATGGACTGAGTGTGCCTGTGGGGTCTCACTCTCTTTAATGTAAACATCCTGGATGGCATTGGATTGTGGTGATTTTTGGGTGTTTTTCGGGTTTTTTGGGGTGTACTGTTGATGTGGACTGGCCATGTGGGTGGTGGTGATGGCCATCTTGAGTGCTGGCTGGTACAGGCAACATGTGCTTGGGGTGCAAGGGGCCATTTTGAAGAGAGGCAGTGTCTGAGGCCTTCACTTATTTTGCCTACTTTTCATCCATTATGCCCGGGGTAGTCAGTGTTGCATGGGCCTAGTCTTTCTGTGGGGTGTCTTCTTGAATTTAAACACCATTGAAGCCATGGATGGGCTGGGATTGTGCTGAATTTTGTGGTTTTTGTCGTTTTTTTGGGGCTGCTGGTGGGGCCCTTTGCCCAGGGGTGGTGAGTGTTGCATGGGGCTAGTCTTTCTGTGGGGTGTCTTCTTGAATGTAAACACCATTGAGGCCATGGATGGGCTGGGATTGTGCTGATTTTTGTGGTTTATGTCGTTTTTTGGGGGCTGCTGGTAGGACCCATTGCCCAGGGGTGGTGAGTGTTGCATGGGCCTAGTCTTTCTGTGGGGTGTCTTCTTGAATTTAAACATCATTGAGGCCATGGATGGGCTGGGATTGTCCTGATTTTTGTGTTTTATGTCTTTTTTGGGGGCTGCTGGTGTGGCATTTTGCCCAGGGGTAGTGGTGCATGGACTGACTGTGCCTGTGGGGTCTCACTCTCTTTAATGTACACATCCTGGATGGCATTGGATTGTGGTGATTTTTGGGTGTTTTTTGGGTTTTTTGGGGTGTACTATTGATGTGGACTTGCATGTGGGTGGTGGTGGTGGCCATCTTGAGTGCTGGCTGGTACAGGCAACATGTGCTTGGTGTGCAAGGGGCCATTTTGAAGAGAGGCAGTGTCTGAGGCCTGCACTTATTTTTTCTACTTTTCATCCATTATGCCCAGGGGTAGTGAGTGTTGAATGGGCCTAGTTTTTCTGTGGGGTGTCTTCTTGAATGTAAACACCATTGAGGCCATGGATGGGCTGGGATTGTGCTGATTTTTGTGGTTTTTGTCATTTTTTTGGGGCTGCTGGTGTGGCCCTTTGCCCAGGGGTGGTGAGTGTTGCATGGGCCTAGTCTTTCTGTGGGGTGTCTTCTTGAATTTAAACATCATTGAGGCCATGGATGGGCTGGGATTGTGCTGTTTTTTGTCTTTTTTTGGGGCTGCTGGTGTGGTCTTTTGCCCAGGGGTAGTGGTGCATGGACTGAGTGTGCCTGTGGGGTCTCACTCTCTTTAATGTAAACATCCTGGATGGCATTGGATTGTGGTGATTTTTGGGTATTTTTCGGGTTTTTTGGGGTGTACTATTGATGTGGACTTGCATGTGGGTAGTGGTGGTGGCCATCTTGAGTGCTGGCTGGTACAGGCAACATGTGCTTGGTGTGCAAGGGGCCATTTTGAAGAGAGGCAGTGTCTGAGGCCTGCACTTATTTTTTCTACTTTTCATCCATTATGCCCAGGGGTAGTGAGTGTTGAATGGGCCTAGTCTTTCTGTGGGGTGTCTTCTTGAATGTAAACACCATTGAGGCCATGGATGGGCTGGGATTGTGCTGATTTTTGTGGTTTTTGTCATATTTTTGGGGCTGCTGGTGTGGCCCTTTGCCCAGGGGTGGTGAGTGTTGCATGGGCCTAGTCTTTCTGTGGGGTGTCTTCTTGAATTTAAACATCATTGAGGCCATGGATGGGCTGGGATTGTGCTGATTTTTGTTTTTTTAGTCGTTTTTTGGGGGCTGCTGGTGTGGCCTTTTGCCCAGGGGTAGTGGTGCATGGACTGAGTGTGCCTGTGGGGTCTCACTCTCTTTAATGTAAACATCCTGGATGGCATTGGATTGTGGTGATTTTTGGGTGTTTTTCGGGTTTTTTGGGGTGTACTGTTGATGTGGACTGGCCATGTGGGTGATGGTGATGGCCATCTTGAGTGCTGGCTGGTACAGGCAACATGTGCTTGGGGTGCAAGGGGCCATTTTGAAGAGAGGCAGTGTCTGAGGCCTTCACTTATTTTGCCTACTTTTCATCCATTATGCCCGGGGTAGTCAGTGTTGCATGGGCCTAGTCTTTCTGTGGGGTGTCTTCTTGAATTTAAACACCATTGAAGCCATGGATGGGCTGGGATTGTGCTGAATTTTGTGGTTTTTGTCGTTTTTTGGGGCTGCTGGTGGGGCCCTTTGCCCAGGGGTGGTGAGTGTTGCATGGGGCTAGTCTTTCTGTGGGGTGTCTTCTTGAATGTAAACACCATTGAGGCCATGGATGGGCTGGGATTGTGCTGATTTTTGTGGTTTATGTCGTTTTTTGGGGGCTGCTGGTAGGACCCATTGCCCAGGGGTGGTGAGTGTTGCATGGGCCTAGTCTTTCTGTGGGGTGTCTTCTTGAATTTAAACATCATTGAGGCCATGGATGGGCTGGGATTGTCCTGATTTTTGTGTTTTATGTCTTTTTTTGGGGCTGCTGGTGTGGCATTTTGCCCAGGGGTAGTGGTGCATGGACTGAGTGTGCCTGTGGGGTCTCACTCTCTTTAATGTAAACATCCTGGATGGCATTGGATTGTGGTGATTTTTGGGTGTTTTTCGGGTTTTTTGGGGTGTACTATTGATGTGGACTTGCATGTGGGTGGTGGTGGTGGCCATCTTGAGTGTTGGCTGGTACAGGCAACATGTGCTTGGTGTGCAAGGGGCCATTTTGAAGAGAGGCAGTGTCTGAGGCCTGCACTTATTTTTCTACTTTTCATCCATTATGCCCAGGGGTAGTGAGTGTTGAATGGGCCTAGTTTTTCTGTGGGGTGTCTTCTTGAATGTAAACACCATTGAGGCCATGGATGGGCTGGGATTGTGCTGATTTTTGTGGTTTTTGTCATTTTTTTGGGGCTGCTGGTGTGGCCCTTTGCCCAGGGGTGGTGAGTGTTGCATGGGCCTAGTCTTTCTGTGGGGTGTCTTCTTGAATTTAAACATCATTGAGGCCATGGATGGGCTGCGATTGTGCTGTTTTTTGTGTTTTTTGTCTTTTTTTGGGGCTGCTGGTGTGGTCTTTTTCCCAGGGGTAGTGGTGCATGGACTGAGTGTGCCTGTGGGGTCTCACTCTCTTTAATGTAAACATCCTGGATGGCATTGGATTGTGGTGATTTTTGGGTGTTTTACAGGCAACATGTGCTTGGGGTGCAAGGGGCCATTTTGAAGAGAGGCAGTGTCTGAGGCCTGCACTTATTTTGCCTACTTTTCATCCATTATGCCCAGGGGTAGTGAGTGGTGCATGGGCCTAGTCTTTCGGTGGGGTGTCTTCTTGAATTTAAACACCATTGAGGCCATGAATGGGCTGGGATTGTGCTGAATTTTGTGGTTTTTGTCGTTTTTTGGGGCTGCTGGTGGGGCCCTTTGCCCAGGGGTGGTGAGTGTTGCATGGGCCTAGTCTTTCTGTGGGGTGTCTTCTTAAATTTAAACGCCATTGAGGCCATGGATATGCTGGGATTCTGCTGATTTTTTTGGTTTTTGTCGTTTTATTGGGGCTGCTGGTGGGGCCCTTTGCCCAGGGGTGGTGAGTGTTGCATGGGCCTAGTCTTTCTGTGGGGTGTCTTCTTGAATTTAAACATCATTGATGCCATTGATGGGCTGGGATTCTGCTGATTTTTTTGGTTTTTGTCGTTTTTTTGGGGCTGCTGGTGTGGCCTTTTGCCCAGGGGTAGTGGTGCATGGACTGAGTGTGCCTGTTGGGTCTCACTCTCTTTAATGTAAACATCCTGGATGGCATTGGATTGTGGTGATTTTTGGGTGTTTTTTGTTTTTTTTGGGGTGTACTGTTGATGTGGACTGGCCATGTGGGTGGTGGTGGTGGCCATCTGGAGTGCTGGCTGGTACAGGCAACAGGTGCTTGGGGTGCAAGGGGCCATTTTGAAGAGAGGCAGTGTCTGAGGCCAGCACTTATTTTGCCTACTTTTCATCCATTATGCCCAGGGGTAGTGAGTGTTGCATGGGCCTAGTCTTTCTGTGGGGTGTCTTCTTGAATTTAAACACCATTGAGGCCATGGATGGGCTGGGATTGTGCTGAATTTTGTGGTTTTTGTAATTTTTTGGGGCTGCTGGTGGGGCCCTTTGCCCAGGGGTGGTGAGTGTTGCATGGGCCTAGTCTTTCTGTGGGGTGTCTTCTTGAATTTAAACACCATTGAGGCCATGGATGGGCTGGGATTGTGCTGATTTTTTTGGTTTTTGTCGTTTTTTTGGGGCTGCTGGTGGGACCCTTTGCCCAGGGTTGGTGAGTGTTGCATGGGCCTAGTCTTTCTGTGGGGTGTCTTCTTGAATTTAAACATCATTGAGGCCATGGATGGGCTGGGATTGTGCTGATTTTTGTTTTTTTTGTCGTTTTTTGGGGGCTGCTGGTGTGGCCTTTTGCCCAGGGGTAGTGGTGCATGGACTGAGTGTGCCTGTGGGGTCTCACTCTCTTTAATGTAAACATCCTGGATGGCATTGGATTGTGGTGATTTTTGGGTGTTTTTCGGGTTTTTTGGGGTGTACTGTTGATGTGGACTGGCCATGTGGGTGGTGGTGATGGCCATCTTGAGTGCTGGCTGGTACAGGCAACATGTGCTTGGGGTGCAAGGGGCCATTTTGAAGAGAGGCAGTGTCTGAGGCCTTCACTTATTTTGCCTACTTTTCATCCATTATGCCCGGGGTAGTCAGTGTTGCATGGGCCTAGTCTTTCTGTGGGGTGTCTTCTTGAATTTAAACACCATTGAAGCCATGGATGGGCTGGGATTGTGCTGAATTTTGTGGTTTTTGTCGTTTTTTGGGGCTACTGGTGGGGCCCTTTGCCCAGGGGTGGTGAGTGTTGCATGAGGCTAGTGTTTCTGTGGGGTGTCTTCTTGAATGTAAACACCATTGAGGCCATGGATGGGCTGGGATTGTGCTGATTTTTGTGGTTTATGTCGTTTTTTGGGGGCTGCTGGTGGGGCCCATTGCCCAGGGGTGGTGAGTGTTGCATGGGCCTAGTCTTTCTGTGGGGTGTCTTCTTGAATTTAAACATCATTGAGGCCATGGATGGGCTGGGATTGTCCTGATTTTTGAGTTTTTTGTCTTTTTTTGGGGCTGCTGGTGTGGCATTTTGCCCAGGGGTAGTGGTGCATGGACTGAGTGTGCCTGTGGGGTCTCACTCTCTTTAATGTAAACATCCTGGATGGCATTGGATTGTGGTGATTTTTGGGTGATTTTCGGGTTTTTTGGGGTGTACTATTGATGTGGACTTGCATGTGGGTGGTGGTGGTGGCCATCTTGAGTGCTGGCTGGTACAGGCAACATGTGCTTGGTGTGCAAGGGGCCATTTTGAAGAGAGGCAGTGTCTGAGGCCTGCACTTATTTTTTCTACTTTTCATCCTTTATGCCCAGGGGTAGTGAGTGTTGAATGGGCCTAGTCTTTCTGTGGGGTGTCTTCTTGAATGTAAACACCATTGAGGCCATGGATGGGCTGGGATTGTGCTGATTTTTGTGTTTTTTGTCATTTTTTTGGGGCTGCTGGTGTGGCCCTTTTCCCAGGGGTGGTGAGTGTTGCATGGGCCTAGTCTTTCTGTGGGGTGTCTTTTTGAATTTAAACATCATTGAGGCCATGGATGGGCTGGGATTGTGCTGTTTTTTGTGTTTTTTGTCTTTTTTGGGGGCTGCTGGTGTGGTCTTTTGCCCAGGGGTAGTGGTGCATGGACTGAGTGTGCCTGTGGCGTCTCACTCTCTTTAATGTAAACATCCTGGATGGCATTGGATTGTGGTGATTTTTGGGTGTTTTTCGTTTTTTTGGGGTGTACTGTTGATGTGGACTGGCCATGTGGGTGGTGGTGGTGGCCATCTTGAGTGCTGGCTGGTACAGGCAACATGTGCTTGGGGTGCAAGGGGCCATTTTGAAGCGAGGCAGTGTCTGAGGCCTGCACTTATTTTGCCTACTTTTCATCCATTATGCCCAGGGGTAGTGAGTGGTGCATGGGCCAAGTCTTTCGGTGGGGTGTCTTCTTGAATTTAAACACCATTGAGGCCATGGATGGGCTGGGATTGTGCTGAATTTTGTGTTTTTTGTCGTTTTTTGGGGCTGCTGGTGGGGCCCTTTGCCCAGGGGTGGTGAGTGTTGCATGGGCCTAGTCTTTCTGTGGGGTGTCTTCTTAAATTTAAACGCCATTGAGGCCATGGATGGGCTGGGATTGTGCTGATTTTTGTGGTTTTTGTCGTTTTTTTGGGGCTGCTGGTGGGGCCCTTTGCCCAGGGGTGGTGAGTGTTGCATGGGCCTAGTCTTTCTGTGGGGTGTCTTCTTGAATTTAAACATCATTGAGGCCATGGATGGCTTTGGATTGTGCTGATTTTTCAGTGATTTTCGATTTTTTGGGGTGTTCATGGGGACTGGCCATGTGGGTGGGGGCCATTTTGAGTGCTGCAACAGGCAGGCCCTGGCCATGTGTTTGGAGGCAGGCGGACATTTTGAATGCAGGCAGTGTTCTTAGGTCTGCAACCATTTTGCTTAGCTTTCAACCTTTATGCCCAGGGCTAGTGAGTGTTGCATGGGCCTAGTCTTTCTGTGTGGTGTCTTGAGTGTAAACATCATGGATGGCATGGGATTGTGCTGATTTTTATGTGTTTTTCGATTGTTTTTGGGGTGTATAACTGAACTGATGCTCCTCTGTCTTCCATTGCTTTTAGGTGCACAAGACTCAAGAGAACCACCAGTGCCAGCAAGAAGTCCTGCAGCTATGTGTGTGTGCAGCATAACGTCACGCGACCTCACGTCTGGACACAGACAACTCTGCAACTTGTGCAACTGCTGCCTGCTGTTCTGACCTGCTCTGAAGAAGATGGCCCCAAAAAAAGTTACCCGTAGCTCCTCTAGCAAGAAAGTTGCCAGTAAGGAGCAGAAGAAGCAAGTTACCAAGCAGACTGGTGTGACGGCCGCCACATTTTTTGGGAATAAAAAAAAAAGTACGCCTGCAGCAGCAGCGGGCTCTGCTGGGGACCAAGCTGGGAGCAGCACCCCCGCTCCATTGGTCTCAGTGCCACCACCCCCACGCCAACTTAATTCCAAGCCCTTGAGTGCTGCAGAGGCAGCCAGTCTACTTGTTCAATCACCATCGACCAGTGATGTTGGCTCATCGCAAGAAAGTAGCAGCAATGTCCCTCAATCAACACACGATGTTGTAACTCATCTGACGAGTGTTGAACAACCACAGCCGCAACAACAACCACATGTGCAAGTACAAGCCCAAGTACATGTGGAAGGAGAGGCGGCGCAAGGAGAGGAGCAAGCAGAGGTGCATGGAGGGTCACAAGTGCCCACAATAGTTGTTCCTCCCGAAGTAGGGGCACATCAGGAAATCGACAATCAAGGCGCGGTATCATTTGAGGAAGACACTCCTCCTGATGATAATTCATTGTCTTCCACACCCCTAGCAAGGAAGAGATCAAGGGTGGTGTCTACATCTTCTTGAAGCACACCTCCTTCTGATGATACGGATCAAAATTGGGAACCAGCACCACTGCCGTCTGAGAGTGAGGCACACAATGATCTGACAAAGGTAGTTAAGCGTAAAAGGAAGCTCGTCCAAAGTCTCAGAGTAATGGAGTGTGATGAGGAGGCTCAACAAGAAGTGGCGGATACTGCTGCTGATGAAGACTCTGACAACGACGACCCAGTCATCATAAAGGTCACTGCAGCCCCAGCGGGCATGCAGCAAACAGGCATTTTGACCGTAGCCCGAAAAGCTGCTGAGCGTGATGATGATGATGTTGTCGACGAGGAGGCAGTGGAAACACCACAATCATTGGAGTTAAGTAGTACACCAACTCGTACCGCTTCCATATTTCTTTCTCGCAAGAAGGGACCTCCATCCACCTCGACCTTAATTAGTGGCGGTGAAAGTGCACAACGTACAAAAGTTGGGCAATCCAGATCCTCCACTTCATCTGGCATTAGCAGCATGACCACCACCACCAGTATCGCCGCCTCCTCCGGCCCCCACGGACACTTCAAGTCCCCAGTTTGGGACTTCTTTACTGTTTGCCCAAAAAGGGAAAAGTTCACCATTTGTAGCATTTGTAAGCTTGCAGTTAGTCGTGGTAAGTTTGGTACCAACTATGGTACCGGAGGCCAGAGAGGTCATCTTAGGAGACAGCACGCTGTCCAATGGTTTGCGCACCTAAAGGAGATCAAGGAAGCCCGAATTGGAAGTCAAGAAAACGTTGATGTTTCATCTGATGATGACGAGGAGGAAGAAGACGTGTCAAACACTTCACTTACACCCAGTACCCCTGTCAGCAGCACACCCCATGTGAGGCACACTAAGAGTGTTCTAACGAGTGAGACACCAACGCGAAAAAGTTCACCAGCGAGCATAATTGGGTCAACGAAGTCATTATCATCCCGTAAATGCTTGGTCCAGGGCAACATTAGAACCATGTTTTGTTCAGACGCGCCATATGAACGCAACCACCCACTGACGCATCTGTATAACACTAAGATGGCTAAAATGCTAGCTCTGGACCTTCTCCCTTTTTCTTTTGTAGAAGCTGTAGGTTTTCTAGAATTAGTGGCAGCGCTCTGCCCTAAATGGAAGGTTCCTAGCCGGTTCTATTTTGCGAGAGTTGCGGTTCCAGCACTACATGAAGATGTGCTGGAGGTGATTGGGACAACTTTGCAGAAGAGTGCTGTTCACACTATACATCTGACAACAGACATGTGGACCAGTGGCGCAGGTGCTGATTACATGTGCATCACTGCACACTGGGTCTCTTTTTCAGGGGTTAAAGCAAAGCTAAACGCAGGTGTTGACCCGGACCAAGTTTTTAAAGCTGCTCGGAAACATGCAACACTAGCCATGTTTGGCTTGGAGAAACGTCACACAGCACGAAACATTTTGGACAAGTTTAACAAAAAGGTCTTTCACTGGCTGTCCCCCCAAAAAAAACGCCAGATTGGTTATGTTTCCACGGATAATGGCGCCAATGTAGTTAAGGCCATGGAGCTGGGTCACTATTTCAGAGTGCCGTGTTCTGCGCACCGTATCAACCTGGTAGTTAAAAAATTCTTGAATGATGAAGACAGTCCAGCGTACGAGGTAATGGCCACCTGCCAAAAAATGTGCAACCATTTCAGCCATTCTTTCAAGGCCCGGAAGCATCTGAGGAGCCTGCTACATCAACGTTGAATGCCAGTGAAAGCACTCTTCCAGGAGGTGGCAACACGTTGGAACTCAACCTTCTACATGCTTGAGCGTCTGTATGAGCAGTATACGGTACTCGATCACTTTTTCTTAAAACAGGGTACAGCTCAGAAGGACCTGAGGATGGATGCGGCGCAATGGGACATAGTTAAAAGCCTGACAGAAATGCTTCGTCCTTTTGAGGTCTTCACGCGTGCAGTCAGCAAGGAGGACTGTAATTTGGGAAAAGCTATCCCATTGTGTTGCATGCTGGAGCACCAACTGAAGGCAGTGTCTTCTGAGTTAGAAAAAGATGAAAAAAACAAAGACCCTTTTGTTTTGTCGGAGAAATTATTAGCGCGCCTACGTGGTGATGAACGTCTTAAAATGATCAACTCAGAACAGCATTACATTTGTGCTACTATTCTGGATCCACGCTACAAAAAGGCGCTGGCAGGCCAAGCATTCTTTCCTTTTGCTGATGAAGATGTTAAAAAGTACAAACTTTGGCTAGCCAGGTCAGCCAAGAGGTTTGAAAAAGAACGGCAGGATATTGAAGGAGAAGGCAGTACATCAGCATCAGCATCAGCAGACCATCCCCAGTCAAAAGAATACACTTCTGCACCTGTGGCTGTGGCACAAGTGACCTCTCAGCCGTTAAAGACACCGGCAACCGGATCATCTGCACCACACACAAGAGTAACATTGGCTGCTGAAGAGGATTGGCTAACTTGGCTTGGGTATGGTTCTCGAAAAAAGGTCACAGGCACAGCAAAAAGTAAGCAAAGTGGAGGAACCGTTGAGGACCTTGAGTCGATGGTGCAGGACTATCTGAATGACTCAACAGAGGTCTTTCTTAATGATGAGCCATTGGAGTATTGGCATGGGAAAAAACAATTGTGGCCACAGCTCTCCAACCTGGCTATAAACTACTTGTCTTGCCCACTCGCAAGTGTGTCTTCTGAACGTGTTTTCAGTGCTGCTGGTGGCATTGTAACTCCCAAACGGAGCCGCCTCTCGCCCAAAAATGTGGAGAGGTTAACAATGATAAAGATGAATCAGCACCTCAAACCACCAGATTACAAAGAACGAGAAACCACGCCGCATGGAGACGAGGAGGACAGCAACGTAGATGAGGGAATTTTTTCTCTGTTCGGTGACACTGACCGCATCCTGCCTGAATTCGCAGAGTATGATGACGAACTCTTATTCTTATTCCCTGACACCGAGCCCTGAAAATGAGACAATGAATCAATAACTTTCTTTTTCGTCCTTATTCACTTTTATTCCTGTGTGTCTGTCTTTCTTTGTTTTGCACAGTTAATTTAATTCAAACTTTAATCACCTAATCACAAAAACAAGCCCATCAGCAGAACTGTTTTCACTTGTTTGCTTATTGATTTGAAGGTGCCGCAGTCTACATTCCTCAGGTTCACAAGTTCAGAAGAACATGCTCCTCTATCCTCCTCCTCCAGACTCCTATTTCCCTCAAAGCAGAGGGCTGGATTACGCCCAATGAAGAAAGACTCAGCACTTGTGGGGGTGTTCTACTTCTTTGCGGGTGAGTTGAGGGCTCTGGGGCCATTGCTGTGAAGCTCTAATAACGGATAAAAGTGGTTTGGACCAAATATGAGGCGGAAATTTCTTGCCGTTTTTGCTGACTTGCTTGCCTTTGAGGTGCTCTTTGGCGGGGTTTCGGGTGTTTGTGGGTGAGTTTTGGGGTCTGGAAGCACTGCTGCGACAGTCTAATCTTGATTGCATTTGCTTTTCAGGAAATCCGTGGTGGAAAACAGGAGTTATGATGATGACCTAGCTGCACAGTGCGTTTGGACCGAAGGCCTAGAGATATTGTAAGTATGAGATTTTGCTTTTTGGCTGTTTGGGGGTGTTGTCGTGCTTTTTTGCGGGTGGGTTAGCGGGTCTTGTGGCATTCCTGGGAAGGTCTAATACCGGATAGAAGTGGTTTGGACAAAATCCAAGCAGAATTTTTTTTTGCTATTTCTTCTGACATCTTGCTCAATGTAGCTTTTTCGGGGGCCTGTTTGGGGGGCTTCCTGGTCTTTGTGGGTGGGTTTCGGGGTCTCTGTCGGAGCACTGCTGCAACAGTCTGATCTTGATTGCATTTGCTTTTCAGGAAATCCGTGGTGGAAAACAGGGGTTATGATGATGACCTAGCTGCACAGCGCGTTTGGACCGAAGGCCTAGAGATATTGTAAGTATGAGATTTAGCTTTTTGGCTGTTTGGGGGTGTTGTCGTGCTTTTTTGCGGGTGGGTTGGCGGGTCTTGTGGCATTCCTGGGAAGGTCTAATACCGGATAGAAGTGGTTTGGACAAAATCCATGCAGAATTTTTTTTTGCTATTTCTTCTGACATCTTGCTCAATGTAGCTTTTTCGGGGGCCTGTTTGGGGGGCTTCCTGGTCTTTGTGGGTGGGTTTCGGGGTCTCTGTCGGAGCACTGCTGCGACAGTCTAATCTTGATTGCATTTGCTTTTCAGGAAATCCGTGGTGGAAAACAGGAGTTATGATGATGACCTAGCTGCACAGTGCGTTTGGACCGAAGGCCGAGAGATATTGTAAGTATGAGATTTTGCTTTTTGGCTGTTTGGGGGTGTTGTTGTGCTTTTTTGCGGGTGGGTTGGCGGGTCTTGCGCCATTCCTGGGAAGGTCTAATACCGGATAGAAGTGGTTTGGACAAAATCCATAAGGAAAAGCCTTTTGGCACTTTTTGTAACTTAGGGTTCGTTAGGGTTAGCCCTAGCAGCAGGATTGCATGTGTTTCGGGGTGTTCTAGATTTTTGCAACTGAGTTCTGGGGTCTTAGAGCACTCTTGGAGCGATGATGGCTATGGATACTTCTGCTTGCTTGCAAGTGGTTTGAATACAATCCACGGTGGGTAAGTGGGTATTTGGGCCTACTTTTACTTTCAAAGTACGTTTTGTCACCAGTTTTCTGCTAGGCCTCGTTTTTTGAGATCTGATTGGGGGTCTTCTACATTTTTGCGACTGGCTTTAGTAAGGGTCTGGGTGGGAGCACTGCTGGGAAGGTCTAATTTTGTTCTAAAACACAGTTTACAGTGCACCTAGCTTGAGGGGAAAGATCCGCTAAATTAATTTGGCCATACTTATTTATCCTTCAAAAGGTGACTCAGACAGAGTACGCACTTTCAAAAATATTGTACTGTCTATTAGGAAAATCAAAGTGTGACTTTTTGCACCACACAGCGTACATACCTTATATTTATTTATCTGTGGTATTGTAATAGCACTTACTGTTTTCCGTTCAATAATTACAGGCCGGGTTTCAGTCTGTGCAATGGGAAAAAAGATGGAGTCAGGCTTCACATTAACGAGCCGCAATTCAACATCCGCCAGGCAGGCAGTGGACAGGGTGTCTTCTGTCAGTGGTCACCAACATTGATGGACGAAGCGTCAGCTGGAATGGAGGAGTGCCGCTAATAAGAGGAATTGTTTGCTGCATGCAACTTACTTACCAAATTCAACAGGACAACTCCAACAACATACAGATACAGTATCCATTGTTTTCTTCTATGAGTGTGACTGCATTTCTTGGATCTCTCTCTGCTTCTAAATTGATCCCTACAGCCATTCTATAGGTTTTACTTCGGCTAATTTTTAAACCTAATTTAATGTAAGAAGTGTTTCTCTGAGTGCAGAGATAGGCTAGTGAAAATGCTGCAGCCCTGTACTGTCGCATTCTAGTACTACTTACATTTCAGTAACAATGCATGCAGTAGGGCATGCACTTCCTTTATGTCACTTAAAAGATTTGTGGTTAGCTTTGTACCCAAAGATTTCTTTATCTTCAATTATTGTTTGTCCATGCTGTGCTTTTCTTTTCTTCTCTCAACAAAACCTACCCAAAAAGAAACCCCCCATTCCCATCCATTTTCCAAACCCTAACCCTCTTCCCCCGGGCTGTGTGGTTTTGCTTGATGTGTGACTAAATGACATCAATAATTCCACACACTTGCTGGGGAGGATAAGGTCATAGCAAGAGGCTGGTGAAGGAATCTGAGGATATATTCTAGACTTACTCAGCTTCAGTACTATTTCTTGTAGTAGTAGGAGGCAATGTCAAATAAATTCAACGCAAGTACTAGTTATACTTGCAATACTTTACCATTTGTTAGGCTAGATTGTGGCACTGTTCTAGTGTACTGTCACCTGCTATATTCTCTATAGTACCATAACCGTTGTAATGCTACAGTAAGGACAAACCAGGTTTCGTTTTTTTTTTACCATAGGCATGCAACTGCCACTGTGTCACACCATTAGTACCACAGCAATGAGGACATTTCACCCGCCCAGGATTGCCAACCTTAATCTCCATTTCCCGTGGAGCCAGCCCTGGGCCAAGCCCTACTTTCAAACACAAATTACAGGTAAGATAAGCATTTGGTGGGAGGTAGTATAATGGAGTATTAGGACTAGACGAGAGATTGACGGTAGTACTACTAAAGTCCTAGGACTCTTCAGGAAAACAAACTTACTGTTAAACCCCCACCCACCAGACTCAAAAGCAGTAAAAAACAGGTATGGTCAGATAAAGTTTAAAAAAGTATATTTATGTAGCCCTAACAAAATAATCTCCCTCAAGACCCTCCCTAACCCCAACAATTGTCTTTCAAAAGTCCCAAAAAGAACCCAACTCCCAAATCCCACCCCCCAAAAAGTCTCTAAAAAAAGGGCAAGGGACACTACACTACGGGAGGGTGCTGTTGAATTTAGCGGCCAGGGCATCATACTCCTTGCGGAGGGTGGCATGGTCGAAGCAGAGGCCCTCCACCAAGTTCTTGTAGCTATGGACCTCCTGCTCCAGGTAGGATACTCTGAGGGATAAGCGGCGTTGGCGTGCCTTGCAACTCCTGTGGGGGGCAGCTGATGTCTTTGCTGCTCGGCGGTGGCGGTTGGCTTTGGTAGCCCGGGTCCGTACCGCTGGAGCACTGCGCTGGCTGGCAGCCCGTGGGGGCACGAAGGAGGATGCAGCTGTCCCAGTGGAGGATGTTGTGGTTGCACCGGTTGACTGCGTGTCCTCCTCCTCCAGGGCCACCAGCCGCCGATATTCGGCGACAGTGGCATCCAGCCTCCGTTGCCGGGCCATTCGAGCCTGCTCCCTCCGTGATGTTCTAGTTGATTTGGAAGGAGCAACTATATGAAGAAAGAAAGACATAGTCTGTAACCAATGCTCCTTAACATTAATAACACAAAGTGATTGAGCCGAAAGTTGTGTCACAGTACAAGTAGCAAATTGAAAGCACAGTACATAACTATTGAGGACAGTATCTATCTAACCTCCCACTTCTGCATCCTTGCTCTAACCTTAGTGGGAGTTTAAGGAACAAATTCTACGACCACTATGGACTTCCATTACAGTCCACTATGACAGTACACCAGTCTTATTCTTCTTCTTCTCTCATGTTTAGGAAAATTGGTACGTTATCTTATGCAAGCCGGCATAATGCCAGCGCAGTGAACTTGCACCCGAGAAAAACAGACGCACACCATGATGAGTGAGACAGACTTGCGTTACTGTACCGGTTCAGGACATGCAGGTGGTGAAGCTATTTTTTTTTTTTTTTTTTAAATTTATTTATGTTTTGGCTCTCATAGAGGGCCACATAAAAAGACATACGACACGTTCAAGAGCAACTACAAATTCAAACATAATATTCCATAAACATATGTTATACAAGTCCATGAATCATCCATCAACAAGAGTACAACAAAAGGCTGACACAAGTTAAATTAGATAACGTATTAATAAATATCTAAAAATCCTTTAAAAAATTTAAAAATGTAGAAGCAGAACATTTCATTTAAGGGCGAGTAAAAAGATCGTAAGAAGATATTTACATTGGATATACCCAAGCGGATGCAAATTGGTTTTAGCCATTTGAGGCGCAAAGTGCGGAGTACCGGGCAAATCAGCAAAACATGCATACGATCCTGTATACTTAAGTTACAAAAATTGCACATTTTAGATGTTCCATACCATTTAGATAGAAGTACATTTAATGGTAATAGGTCATGACGAAGGAGGAACCACAACCTTCTAATGCCATGAGGTATATTCCATAAAACATAGGCTTGGGCTTTCTTGGCAACATATGAGTTAAGAAGAAGATCACAACCCCCTTTTCTTTGTATTTCATTCTTTTCTAATTCAAAGCATAGTTCCCAAGATGCCTGTTTTAACAGGATTTTTAGATGCGATTGAGAGTGCCGGAACAAAGTACTTTCATCTAGTTTCAGAAGAGTCACCGCTTTTCTGAAATTCTTTACAAGTTGTGAAAACTCTTTAAAGTTGCCTAATAATTCGCTTTTAAGTAGGGCTCTCATCGTCCCCGGTTCTGCTCTGGCAAGTGAGGCCACCCAACGTACCAGGGCACATAATCCCTGCACCCAACTGCTCCTTAGCCCAAACTCAAGTCTGCAAGCTGCCAAAGAGCAATTGGTGTTTAATGAAGCCAAGGATCTTAAGAGTTTCCCTTCAGTTTTATGGCAGAAATCCCAGAGTTTTAACTCGACGAGTTCAATACCATAAAGAAGGGTAGCGGGGATCTTAGCCCTATAAACCTCAAGCATACAAGAAAAATGTCTTTTACCGGTCGCTACGTATAATGAATTTATGCCTTTACCATGTGCGAGGGCTTTTCGAGTACATTGATCAATATGAGGCCTCTCACTCAGGTTGGCCGCAATAATTTTTCCCAAAAAGGTGTAAGTTTTGACTACCTCCAGCTTTTGACCGCCAATGATCCACCCAAAATTTTCCGAACGGCACATCTTTTTCCCCCCTATGCACATGATTTTACTTTTAGATATATTAATCCTCATAGAGTGGGAAACTGCAAAGGCGTGGAGTGCTTGCAACCTATTTGCTAAACCTTTAGGTGTTAAATCCAAAACAAGAATGTCGTCGGCGTACATCAGGCAGGAAATGGAGGCCCCCCCTATCACTGGGGCAATGCCCTCACAGACAGATACAGCTGCAGGTAGATCCTGCGTATATAGGGAGAACATCAGAGGCGCCAAAAGGCAACCCTGTTTCAGGCCGTTTAGAGAAGGGATACGATCAGAAAGACCCCTTTCTCCCCCCTGCAACACCCTACACCAGGTTTCCGTATGTAATGTGCGAACAAGTTCTAGCAAGTATGGGGGTACTCCAAGAGTTGATAATTTTCTCCACAGCGTTCTACGATCCACTCTATCGAACGCTGTGGAGAAATCAATGAAGGCTGCATACACAACTCCCCCTCTCACTTGCGTATACTTGTCCAATATCACATGAAGGGTGGTCAAATTGTCTAGAGTGCCATGCTCCCTACGGAATCCCGTTTGTTCGAGTGGTAAAATATTATTCTCATCCACCCAGTCCGAAAGTAGATTTAAAAGACACTTCGCAAAGATCTTACCGACTGAGTCGAGGAGAGCAATCAGACGATAATTGCTAGGGATATCCCTTGCGCCCTTCTTAAAGATAGGGACCAAGATACTACCCCTCCAGGATGCTGGTACCTTCTTCGAATCAAAACAGGATTTGAATAGAGGATAAAGTATTTTACTCCAGAGGGAGGGCTCCTGCTTCAGGACCGTCATGGGGAGTTCGTCCGGCCCCATTGCACCAGACGAGCGCATGTTCTTTATGGCCGCAGCTATTGTTTCCTCTGATGGATACTTAATTTCTCCTTCGGAGAATAAATCGGGGGGCTAGTATCCACTAAAGTACCATACCCCCCATAGAGATCCCAAATATAGGTAGACCAAACATCTTCGGCAATAGGGATTGGGCAAGGAGATAATCTATTGCCACATCCCATCCCGATTATGGACCAAAATTTGCGGATCTTACCATGCGCTACTGCTTCCCTTAGATTGATCCATACTAAATCTTCCTTTTCCTTTTTTAGTTTCGCTTTTAATCTAACTCTCTTTCTTTTTAACCTCAAAAGTTCTTTTTCCCGTTCCCCAGATCTACTTAAGAATTGGGCTTGGACTAATTTATTTATTTCTTTATTCAGTGTGCACAAGGCACTAGGCATGTATACCCGCTTCGGGGGACATCTAACCTTTTTTACATCCAAGATGATGTTCCGCATAAGGTTTTCAAAACTAGCAATTTCCGAACCATACCAAGCATTCAGGTCTGCTATGGTTTTACATAGAGTAGTATGCACCCCAGAAATTAAAGATGGGTTCCAAAAACATCTACCAGAGGATGCATGGAAGGCTGTATCTTTACTATTAATCGCCCATGAAACCGTACTAGGAGGTTTTAGGGAAATAGTCAGGAGTATTATATTGTGATCACTCAATGTCGTGGGGACTATCATCAAATCCAGGATACGCGGAAACATGTTATAGTCCGAGATCGCATAATCAATTATAGAGGGCTTACTGTGAGATTTATGCGTAAATTTTGCAGGTACGTCAGAGGGGAATCTCCCATTTAAGATAAGCCCCTCGACTGCCGAAAGTTCCTCCAAAAGAATCTTCCCTCTTTTACTAGTTATTATTTTGTCAGGGAAAAGGGATTGTGGAATAAAATGCGCCTCTTCTTTGGCTTTATTTCTAAAAAGGTTCATACTGGAGTTAGATATTTTACAATTTAAATCACCCACAAGTATAACTTCTGAAGAAGGTGATATTTTTTTACTCTCGCCAATATATTGAAAAACCTGCTTCAACACACCATTAAAACACTCTTCCGGAGGGATATAAACATTAATAATTATAACAGACGCCATCTTTGGGAGGGTGGGAAGATTGGCTATAGTTATGGCTTGGAAAAGGTTACTTGGGTCAGTATACTGGGAGAATTTCCAATTCCATTTATTTGATAACATGCACGCGATACCCTCCTTAGCATGCCCTTTCTTGGAAGCAACCGCCGGGACCTCCAATACAAAGTAATCCTTTCTAACATCAATTCTATTAATACACCAAGTTTCTTGAATGCAGATCACGTTCGCACCCAACGAGAATAGAAACTCGAATTTCTCTGGACTACTGTGTATCCCGGCAGCGTTCCATGAGATGATTTTCAATTGATTGTTAAAGGTGCTGAATCAGTTTGGGGTTATCTGTGGATTTAGATGATAAAGCGTTATGCAGCCAATTCCACCGATTAGAGTCCTCTATTTGCGAGGAATTCTGAATCAGTGGAGGTGGTTTAACCTGGGAAACCAAGCGTTTTCCTTTTGCAACCCAGATCTTTATATCTTTAAATGGTGAAGTAGCCCCAATTTGTCTATCATCCTTTTGGGACATCCCATGGGAAACGTCTTTATATCCAAAATTCACTATCGGTAAGACATCGATACCTGTGCGTTGGAAACTCTCTGCCTGTTGCAAAACCAAATTTACAATTATTTTAGAATAAAATTTGACCCTTATGCTTGAAACACTATTTCCCCCTAGCAAAGAGACTAACTCAATGTCGCTTGTTTGAATGCGGTGTAACTTATCCATTTCACTAAAGCGTTTGAGTAGCCATGTTCTATTTAGTGGTAAGTCAACCTCAAATAGCGGAAGAAAATCCAACACATAAGTGTCCACATAAGATGTGGCCTCTTTTCGTTCAAGAGTGGGAAGTAACGGTTCCCCTGTCCCAACTTTAAAAGTAAAGGGAGAGGCCAGTGGATTAAGTAGCTCAGATTTAGCTGGATTAGTACTCCTTAAATTCGATTCAAGGGAAGATTTTGAGCCCAAGCCGTCCTTTTGTGTTAAAACCTCCCTAATCATAAGTGGAGAATTTCCAGAAGACTCTGAGACGCGATAGGGAGGATTGGCTTCCAAAATCACCCTTGCGGAAGATGGAATAGGTTCAGTGGCTTTATCTTCATTATCAGTTAGGATTATAGAGTCTTGAAAAATTATCCGCCTCTGTCTTTTCTTCTTATGCTTACGCACCAGTTTCCTTTTGTTTCCTTTATATTTTTTATGTTTTCCATTTTTTTCCCTTCCTTCTTGATTGACCTCGGAAATAGCTTTTTTATTTTCCGAGCAGAAGATTGGAAAGAGTTCTTGTGGTACTTGACAGTCAGGGCTAGGCATAATTTCTTCCGTTATCCCCAAATCCGCCTTCATGATACAATTGGGTGCAGCGGTTGCAGACAAACCTTTAGCAATGTTATCGTGTAGTGCAACTGGCACTGGTTCAGGGACCTTTATCTTGGAGTTTTCTGTACGCACCTCAGCTTCCCCCTTATTTAGTTTAGTACCATGTGAGAAGAGGGGGGTATTCCTCATTTCCGGTGCTTTTTGCAATAGATTTTCTAAGATTTGTGTAACAGAGTCCAGAATACAGTCCGAGCTGCCTACAAATTTTCCCAGTAGGAACAATATAGAGGCTAACAGATGTTCCAGTGCAATCAGGGATTCTGATAAAGGTTTATCTCCTGCCCCGACAGTAGGACAACTGCCGGATAAATTAAGAAATGGACTCCTGGAAGTACTTAATACATCAGACATACATTGGCTATTCACAGAGGGGGTACTACTATAAAGTAGCAGCCCGGATGGAGTCGCCCCTCCTAAAGGATTATTAGTTTCCGGAGCAGCCGGGCTGATCGGCTTCACATAGCGGCCACAGAGTTCCAGGTCAATAGAGAGCGGCGGTGAGGCTTGACCATCCATGCTGTTCAAGGGTGACTCCAAAAGTGGAATGGAGTTATTAGCTAGCGAATCATTAAGTGAGAGTGCAGGAAGATTATTAGCCTTGCCCTCCTCCGAATGCACAATGCAGGGGGTGTCCGTGAATGACACTTGTGGTGGCTCAGAAGGCACAAGAAGAGCGTTGGTATCTACAATGTGAATATCGTTCTCTTGGATGTCTGGGGCTGTATTACCTTTTTCAACAGCCATTGAGGGTTTTTCCACCGGTTTTTCCCAAAGTTCAAAGAGCTGACATTGGCCCTTTAGCAGCTGGTTATTCACAGACTTATTTCGCAAGGGATTTGATTTTGTTTTAGCGCAAGTTCTTCCTCCCATCATTCTCCCAGAGCGAAGTTTTTTTGTCATCTTTTACTGCAAGCTTCCCACACTCCGGCTTTGCGAGATGGTGGTATTACTATATAAGAATACGTAAAAGTTAATAAAACACGATGAAAAAATGTAAAAATTAAATCAGTGCAGTCAGCGTTCAGGTACTCTGGGTGACGGAAAGGTGCAGTCCCTCTCAACTGAAGTACTTACATCATCCGCACCGAATAGGATAACATATGGAAGAAACAATTAAAATAGCGGGGCCCAGCCCAGCCTACCTCGGCCACTGAGGGCCACAGAGGGCCCGCCCTTTGCCCGGCCTTCGCTCGGCGTCCCGCTCGCGTCCCGCGAAGCGGGGGTGTCTCCGTATTTCTGCGCCTCCTGGCGCGAAACTGACGCGGCCGGTGCCGCTGGGGTTGCTGGGAAACGTAGTTTCGTTGCCTCAGCGCCGCGCTCCACACGGTAATATCTTCAATACCGGTGAGTGTTCAGGGAGCGGGAGGCGGGCGGGCAAGGTCGCTGTGACAAGGTCCCAACAGCAGCGTTTTTTGAGCAGAAAGCAATCCGGTCAGTCTTTCAGCAGCAGCAAAAGCTATTACTTTTCTATTATGGGTGGCACTGAGAATACTCTGTTACAAGGGCTACTGCTTAATTAATTTAGCTTTCACCCTACAGTGCAAATGAGTACTAGAAAAGGAAAATGAAGAAGCTAAATAATTTGATTATCTATCACTTCACATGGGATGTATTTGATGACATATGGGATGACTTTAGGTGCTTTGCTTATTATTGAGTGAACAGTGATACACCCACACATGAATGACGTACTACTACTAAACTAAAGTTATGAAGAGAGGTACGGAGTGTCCACCGTAATAACCGGATATATGCTGTGCTTGCAGTTGTAATACAAACTACTGCTACTATTCATGGTAGTATTTGGACAAATTTACAACTTCTTTTCCTTGCCTTCCCTACACTGGAACGGACGTGCGGGTGCGGTGTTACATGCTCTTCAAGGTAACACTTAGTTCATCCAGTGACCATCTACTCTCTCTAGATACACATATGCTATCTAAGAGTCAGATAATACCATGCTCCAGGCATCCATCCATTCAAAGTATATGCACACATACAGTTTCTGTTTCACCCACCCAGGCTGTTCTCCTTCCACCCATCCTTGCTTCATCATTGACCCAGCCATGCACCATACCATATTCTTTCCTTCCCAGCCACCTCGGGGACCAAGCAAACACATATCATTCTTCTTTGCCAGCCATCATAAAATTTCTCGTCCTTCCACACTTACTTGCACCCTTCTTTCGCTTTTCGTTCATCCTATCCATCAAGTTCATCTAAGTTCTTATTGGGATTCTTCTCACCAAAAACTTCACAGCTAAGTCAAAGTACATTTAGAGGAGGCTACTACCTGGTTGATTTATAATACACCCGTGCAGAAAGCACACTATGCAGTCTTCAATCTCAATAAGTAAGGAATATATAGCTTACCTCTTCCCGCCACCACCGTGTGAACCCTCACAGGAACGTCCGGCACTTGCACCCCCTCCTCCCCAGAGTCCGCGTCCAACACCACCACCTCCGCGCTGGCCCCGCCACCAGATGTTACACCTACAAAGTACATTTAAGAATGTTAGAATACACCACTCACTACTATATAATATTTGGTCTAGGAAGAATAAAGAAATGTTAAAAAAAAGAAATACAATGTAATAATTTGTAACTGTCTACTCTAAAGTAAAAATGTCCCTTTTTCCAGGGAAGGCTGTTGTCTTGCTGCACTTTTTGGCACAACTGATGAATGCTTGCTTTTTATTTTTAACACACACCACTTTTTCTCCTAACAGCTTGACTTCTAAGAACACAATCAGGGTCAAGCTCAAATTCAAACCAGGTGAGAGCTCAGCTCGACCACAAGAAATGTGTCCAATTAATCGTTAGCACTAAGCACTTTTCCATTTTCAGTTAAACGTTTACTTTTATGACAAAGTTGATTTTAATAAATGTGTTTACTTTTAATAAAGCTTTTAAACTTAAATAGACTCTGTGGTTTTTGGTCCTCCAGACTAGAGTGGATGAGCTAAAGGTTTTGGAATTTTTGCAAGCATGAGTGCCTCTGACACTTCTTGACTCTGACTCCGTACTCTTGTCCTGCGTTGGATAATCTAATCATCATTGGGGATCAATCATCGGTGACTTTGGGAGCTAAATGACTCTGCCACACTATCTAGTCAGTAAGGAGAATGGGGGTTCTTCAAAGTCTGATATCACTGAGGTATGTGGAAAGAAAGTCTACCTGCGCCTATTATAATTGATAAACAATGCACTATTTAGTGTTCATAGTTCGGTTTGTGCAGATTTGTCCCTGCAACAGTAGTAGAATGGATTGTCCTCCTATCCAAACCAAACCAAAAGTAAAGTAGTATCTTTTTCTTTCTTGGTCATTCACCTTTTTATTGTTGGCAATTGTCAAAGCATAAACATTTAGAAGACTTGAAAAGACATTATGGACAATCCCAGAGGACTGCACTCAGTGCATAGAGCTATTGCTGACTAGAATGGGAGTCCAATGGAATTGCCAAATGTGCAATCTTAGTTAGCTTCACAGACAGACTAGTAAGAATAATCTAGTAATACCACAGGGAGTCATAGTCGAGGCAGGATAAGAATTTAGATCCAGTCTACAAGAAGATCAAAGACGATTTAGAAAAAATTGAATGAGGAACGCTAGGAAAAAATAGGTACTCTATATTAAAATTAAAACTTACTGGGGCCAGCAAAGGAGCCCTCGCCTGCCCGATCCTGGCCTGCATCCTGAACAGCACCCTCCTCCTGTATCCTCTTGCCCTTGGGGGGAGCTGATGTACAACATGAAAGAAAGAAAGACCAGAAAACATGGATGATATTTGTCAACCAAATCAAACATTTCAAAAGAACAATAACAAAATATTTTGGCGAAATAGCAAATAGATAGACAACTATTCCACGGGATATATTGACCAATCTCATGTGGTATACTACGTTATTCGTATTGCCTGATTTGCGGACCATTGACTTTGAAAGTTCCTATGTAACTCACTAAACAGACTACTAAAAAGGTTTGCCTAGGCCTGGCAGGCAGCAGTCCGCAGCACGCGAAGTGACAGACAAAGTCCATCATGCTTGCAGATCAGTGAATACTCAAACTATCAATCCACCGACCACCACCACTATTTCTTCTTATAGCCATGTGTCTAAAGGAAGGACTGGACTTGAGTCTGTAGGAGCTGATTTAGAAGCCCCTTGCGGCTCATTTTCCTCCATTGTTGCGTGACTTTTGTGACGCAGCGGCAGAACAAAAGAGGCGCCATGGTGCGGCGTATATTAAAAAAAAAATGACGCATATGGGAGATGCATCAAGTTGTAAAGCCCTGCGCCATCAGGGGGCGTTCCGGCGCAAGGGAGGGCGTTCTGCGCAGGAACGAATCTTAAAAGTGGCTGAGGGAAATCTACAAGATGTCAATCAGTCACTTTTAGGACAATGATGCGTGACTGAAACCCTGCGCCCGCTTGAAGCCGACGTATGGCTTGATGCAGCATTGGGGAGATAGGGCACCCCGGAGCATTGCTGGAGCTGCGCCATCGTTGGCACGCAACTCCAGCAATGCGCCGCCTTGACGGCACAGATGCGTAAGGCTTCTGTGACGTTTTGGGCCCATGGGTGGTGGTGGTGGCATGGCGCACAATTACTGCCGCATCCCTGCTACTTTGCAGGGATGCGCCGGTAATTGAAAATATGACCCTTAGTGTCTAGCATTACGCAGTTCTTTACACTACACTCATACATAATTTCTCAGGCCAATGAAATGAACACAAAATACAAAACAAATAGGCATAGTAGCAAGGCTACTGAGAAGGAGAGCAGTGCACCTGAAATGCATAGACAATTTTGAAATATAATTTACCTACAATGTAATCGGCAGCATTATTGCTCTTGGTAAAGAACAAAGATTTGCAAATAACAGAGCCGGATAAAACAGCGTAGTGATGAAATAGCTAGAAATAGCTACTACTACTCACCAAGCCCGGAGACCTCTACACCGAGCGCGTCCAGCAAGTCGCGTTCCCGGTCTATGACAACCGTCCAGCGGTGGGTGGCCTGGTTATAGGTGCGCCGGACCCCAGAGTGTTTAAACATGGCCCGGCACACCTTCTCCCACCGCTTCCGGCGCTCCCGGATGCCGTAGCCGGTTGCGATCTTGCCGCCTCCCAGGATGGTCTTGGGGAGGCGGCGCTGGACGTGGAATATTAGTGCGGCCCCCTCCTCCGCACTAAAAATCTCGCGGGCTGTCACTGTCTCCCCCCTCAAACGCCCGCACGGGAGCCGGGCACGGGGTGCGGGACCCTTCCCCTTCTCAGGGTGCTTCCCGGCTCCCTTTACCATGGTCTGGGCAGAAATGAAGTTAAATAATAAAGAAGAAATAGAATAGGGAAGAAGAAAAGAAAAGAGTTTAAAAAAGTAGTTTAAAATTAACAAAAAGTAGCAGAAAACGCAAAAATATAGAGCTAGAAAAATAGAGGGATAGATAATAAGTAAAATAGATCAAAAAAACTTCAAACAAGCAAAGGATGGCAGAGATTCAGAGAGGATACAAAAAGCATGCCCAGAACCATAGCAATGAATGAGAAACAAGATGGCTGCGCCCGTTCACGACCGCGTGGGTAAGTTCGCACGAGATCTCGCGATCATGCGCGAAATTGTACTAGCGAGCCGCACACTTTGCGAGATTACACATAGCGGCTGGAAACGGAATTACGTCACGCAAACAAGATGGCCGCGCCCGTGTACGACCGCTAGGGTAACTTCGCAAACGTATCGCTACAAGCGCCTTGCGAACACGCAAAAAATCACGCGAACATACACGCCACAAAAAAAAAAAACGTGTATTCGCACGAATTCGCGGCTTCCGAAATCGATCTCGCACGGATTCGCGCCCCGCAAATCGCGCAAAATTGCAGAAAAACGATTTTAGCAAAACTGAAAGCAATCAGCAGGTGCAAAAGTTCAAACTTAACATTAGTAACCATTCACTCTAGTGCTTCCTGAGGGGCCCCTCCAGAGTTCAGTTGCCTATTTGCAACTATTCTATGACCCTGCTATGACCCAAACAGCAGGCTCATAGAATAGCTACAAGTAGACCATAACGGTCCTGTGAAAAAACAATTGCACTGCAACAGAAAGCAAATTACAGATAAGGAAGGAAGCAGGTGCCAGCCAGACTGGAAGTTTCAAAATTACTGACACATTAATCAACCCCAAATTAATTCATGGCAGTTGAAGAAGGGCAGGTGTGCTTGCTTTCACTGCAACAGAAAGCAAATTACAGATAAGGAAGGAAGCAGGTGCCAGCCAGACTGGAAGTTTCAAAATCACTGACACATTAATCAACCCCAAATTAATTCATGGCAGTTGAAGCAGGGCAGGTGTGCTTGCTTTTTTTCACCCCCATAATCTACAGTGACAAACAAACCTAATGGGTGGCAGCGAGGATGTACCAGAGGGTGGCATGGGTGTACCAGAGGGTGGCAGTGGTGAAACAGAGGGTGCTGTGAACCTGTGATGATAAACCAGACGTAGAAACAACATAGTCGCGGCCGTTGCGAGCCGAAAAGTAAGTTCGCAATTGCGAAAGGGTCCACAAATCCTCGCGAACACTCGCGAACGCTCGCGAACACAAAAAACATAAAAATCCGCAAATCCGCGAGAGTTCGCGGATTTTGCAGATTGCGAATCCGTAAATTCACAAATTTGTGTACGCCAGATCCGCTAAATCCGCCCATACTTACTGAGCAGGCCTAGGGGGTCAGGGTGTTTCTACCCTGCACCCTTTGCGTGTTTTACATGTTTGTTTCACTGCTTTCTTCTGCCTCGGTTCTACCGAGGCACAAGATGGGTGCCAACACTTCCTGATTTGGAGTGTTGACAGACAGTTGACAGCCAATCAGCATTCAGCTCGTGCTTGGGAAGGTACAGAGTACAGTACAAAGTACTGAACTCTCTCTCTAGATATCGCTATGATTTTACTTGTGATTTTCTCAGGAACTACTGAACGGATTTACACCATTTAACAAAAAGAACAATCTGCGAACCAAACTCTACCTCTCTGCCAAATTTGGTGTCATTCCGTTCTGCCGTTCGGGCTGTAGCCCTGGCTAAAGGTACCTATGGAAAATTGCATGGGAAAAACAAATTTTGGGACCCCCTTTTTCTCAGCCCCCACTTGATGAATCACCCCCAAACTTGCAGGGAAGGAGCGGAACCAAGCAGGCCATTTTTTTGGAGAAATTTGCGAAGATTTGTCCACCGGCGCCAAAGTTATTCCAAATAGAATGTTGTGGATTTCCTATGAAACTAGGTTCTACCTATAACTACCTACTGGCGACCGCCGTAGGTAATATATATATGTATGTATATATATATATATATTCACTGAAAAAAACATAGGTTATAGACCATATATAGTTAGGAATTAGCATTTAAAAAACCTTATTTTACTCACACAAAACCATTGAAATTCCATATATAGTTAGTTGCACTAACTATATATCGCGCACCTGCAATCCACTGCTGATGATGTCACATATTACATCATTCATGACATGGTCAGTGACATCACTGATGACATCACTGATGACATCTCAAATGACATCACTGATGACATCACTGATGACATCATCCAGTGACTGTGTGTTTCTGTAAAGTTTAAATATGTTTTACATATTGAAGAATGAGTAGATGTAGAAGTGTCTGGATGAAGGATTTAGTAGGTGCGTGACTGACTGTATGAGTGAGTGATTAATTGTGTCTCACTGAGTGCATGGGTTAGTGACTAAACTGTCTTAATTTGTGCAACATTATGTCTGTTGTTCTGTAAACTGCTGCATGTGTTGATCAGTAGCTATATGAGTAACTATATGGGTTATTGATTGATTGTCCAAGTATTTGTATGGGAGACTGAGTGTGTGTGTGGCTGGCTGGGAGATGTGTGACTCTGTGCAGATCAATGTGTTCTTGCATCAATGATTGTATAAGAGAGTAAGAATGTGTTAGTATATGTTTGAAAATGTAAGGTACTCTATGTTTAACTGTATAGATTAGAAAATGGAAGTGTGATTGATTCTTTACAGGACTGACTAGGTGTGTGAGTAACTCCATGGATGAGTGGCAGAGTGTGAGTGTCTGTATAGGTGTATGAGTGCATATGATAGTGTTGTAAAGATGAGTGATTGTATGTATGAATGTTTGTCTGGGTGAATGAGTGAATGTGTGTGTAGACGTAGGAATCAGTGAGTGCGTATGTAGTAACTAGTATTGGTGTGTCAATGGTTAAAAAAATTATATTCTGTATTTAACACTGGGTGTAACAGAGGTTATATTAAAGTGTGAGGAGATGCATTGTATTGTCACATGAATGATATCATCAGTGATGTGACCATTGATGTCAAATGAGATGTCATCAGTGAGGTCATCAGTGATGTCATTTGTGATGTCATCAGTGATGTCATCAGTGATGTCATTTGAGATGTTATCAGTGATGTCATTTGAGATGTCATCAGTGATGTCATCAATTATGTCATTTGAGATGTCATCAGTGATGTCATCAGTGATGTCATTTGAGATGTCATCAGTGATGTCATCAGTGATGTCACTGACCATATCATGAATGATGTAGTATGTAACATCATCAGCAGTGGATTGCGGGTGCGCGATATATAGTTAGTGCAACTAACTATATATGGAATTTCAATGGTTTTGTGTGAGTAAAATAAGGTTTTTTAAATGCTAATTCCTAACTATATATGGTCTATAACTTATGGTTTTTTCAGTGAATTTCAATGTTTTTTTATTAGCAAATATCAAAAGCTTTAAAATGTCAAGAACGTGGTAGGTAAAAACATTTTCGTGTTTATGCACGCTGATGTGCTTTGAACACTGCCCCCCCCCCCTTTCTTTTATGAGTATTCTCTCTTTGCAGATAGTGAAGGGTAGGTAACGCAGGCCTTTGCCCCCGTTGTAATCCGTCGTGCCTGCTTCCCTCTCCATTAGATTGATTGTTATCCAAGCATTTACTGTTTTGGAATTGGTTCTCTTTGGTTCATTCTCTATTTACAAACAAGCACAGAGTCGCAATACTCTGTTTAGTCTTTGCAGATAGTGAAAAATCGTTAGAAAAAATAAAAGGAATCAAGCAAAATCAGTAGGCCACTAATGGGATCTCTTTTTGACCTCGCTAAAATAGAAACATTAGGAACAACCCCTCATGAGAAATATGAAACTAGTGAGAGGAACCGAGCTCGACGCCATGATGGCTGCAAGTCAGCTCGGCTCCGCCGCCCACCCCCCCCAAAATAACGACAAACCCTATGCAAATATTATATATATATACAACACACCAGCAAAGTAACAGGGTAAAACGTATTATTAAATAACTATTTACATGGCAACCTGCTGCAACATCGATCCAAATGCATGCCGCCGTTCCCGGGATTTCTCCCCGACTACTCTGCGGCCTACGAGTTGGAGAGGCCGGGGCGTTCACTAGGCGGGGCCTCCGGCCGCAACCACAGCGCCAACGATCGCTGCTGACGGAGGGGAGCCTTGCCGGTGAGACCACTGATCTGAAGAACCGCTGCCTGCGGTGCCTCCCCGAGCCGCTTGATGGAGGCCCCCGAGGGGCGGTGTGGTGGCGCAGACTCGGAGGGGGCGCTTGGCTCCTGCCCCCTCCCCAAGTCTTGTTGCCCTGGTGTGGCCTGAGATCGCCCCCGACATAGGCGGCCGGCTCCCGGGGTCCGGCGGAACTTTTATCCTTTTGGTGACTCTTCCATTCTGGACATTGTCCCACAATCCGTTTGACCTGAAGACACGTCCTGCGGTGCCCTGGTCCGACAATCACATATACCTGCGCCAGGAGACGGCGTGGGGTGCACTGGAAGGGAGAGGCAGCGCGAACGAGCCTCCCCCACCTCCCCAGGTGGAGGTTTCTCAGCTGCACCCCAGCGCTTCACTCGACATAGTCGGCCGGCTCCCAGGGTCCGGCGGAACTTTTAGCCTTTTGGTGACTCTTCCATTCTGGACCTTGTCCCACAATCCGTTTGACCTGAAGACACGTCCTGCGGTGCCCTGGTCCG
The DNA here is from genome assembly GCF_964261635.1 of Lissotriton helveticus. Taxonomy (NCBI): domain Eukaryota; kingdom Metazoa; phylum Chordata; class Amphibia; order Caudata; family Salamandridae; genus Lissotriton; species Lissotriton helveticus. The sequence goes on along the minus strand of NC_136071.1, from coordinate 1,211,956,584 downwards.
ACCATCACATATACCTGCGCCAGGAGATGGCGTGGGGTGCACTGGAAGGGAGAGGCGGCGCGAACGAGCCTCCCCCACCTCCCCAGGTGGAGGTTTCTCAGCTGCACCCCAGCGTTTCACTCGGCCAGCTGAATTGCGCCCGCTCTTGCGGCACAGTGCCTCGCTCGGCCAGCTGAGTTGCGCCTGCTCTTGCTATTACATCGTCTCACCCGCCATCCGGCTGAATTGCACCCACTCTTGCGGTACAGCGACAGGCGCCTGCCACGGAGCTCACAAAATGGCGGTCGGCTCCACAGACTTGGGCCTGGCCTGCAAGGATGGCTCTGGGCAACCCTGGACCTCGGACGCTTGACTGCTAGGACATGGGCCCCATTCCCAAAAGCGTCCCCTCAGCCTTGAAGATTCTACAAGAGTCACCGGGGCCCCCGACTCCCGCAGACTTCCGGTGGGGAGCGACTGCCATGATTGCTCGCGGAATGGCCACGACGTAGCCACGGGGTGCTCTCATGCTGACGCCAGCTTCAGTCTGAAACATCCAGAAACACTGTAGTAGTGCATTGTCGCGTAATGCGTCATATGACACGCCGCGTTAGCGCACCCGGTGCGCGAAGCGAGGCGCGAAGCGCAGATTCCCGGAAGCGATCCGGGGCGCGGCGCGAAGCGCGTAACGTAAGCATAACAGGTCATGTGACTTGTTAATAAAACTTTTCATTGGTTCATTTCACTTTTGGTTTCCTAATGATGTAAGGATAGGTCATGTGACCTAAAAATAACACTTTTCATTGGTTTAGAACTATTTTTTGTCCCAAATGATGAAAACCCCTCCTTGTTTCCTCACTCAGACTTTCATCTTTGTGAGAGGAAGACCTTTTTTCATCACTTAGCAATGGCAAGTGTTGTAGCTTCTGCTGGTGCATCCCCACCACCACCACCACCTCCTAGGAAGAGAGTACCACCTCCTCAGGTGGTGGTTGAGCAAGAGGTGCCCCCCCCCACCTTCATGTTGCCTGATTCGGCCAGCTCAATCGATCGAGCATGAGTCTCTGTTGTGATCTGAAGAACCGCTGCCTGCGGAGCCTCACAGAACCGCTTGACGGAGGCCCCCGAGGGGCGGTGGGGTGGCGCGGACTGGGAGGGGGCGCTTGGCTCCTGCCCCCTCCCCAAGTCTCGCTCGGCCAGCTGAGTTGCGCCCACTCTTGCGGCCTACAACATGGAGTGGCCGGGGCGTTGACTAGGCGGGGCCTCCGGCAGCAACCACAGCGCCAACGATCGCTGCTGACGGAGGGGAGCCTTGCCGGTGAGAGCCACTGATCTGAAGAACCGCTGCCTGCGGTGCCTCCCTGAGCCGCTAGACGGAGGCCCCTGAGGGGCGGTGTGGTGGCGCGGACTGGGAGGGGTCGCTTGGCTCCTGCCCCCTCCCCAAGTCTTGTTGCCCTGGTGTGGCCTGAGATTGCCCCCGACATAGGCGGCCGGCTCCCGGGGTCCGGCGGGACTTTTAGCCTTTTGGTGACTCTTGTCTTCTGGACCTTGTCTCACAATCCGTTTGACCTGAAGACACGTCCTGCGGTGCCCTCGCAATGCGGCCTGGTCCCTGAATGTGTGCAGGGGGACGGTATTGATTGGATCAAGATGGCGGCTTCACACAAAGCTGACTCAAGTGTTGCTGCTGATGCTATGCAGACAAAAACTGGTTTTCAGTTTGTACATTCTTCAGGATTTTTCTTCATAAATGTAACAATGTGAGACTCACTAGGAGAACGGCCATTTATCCTTCCTTTCAAAACGCTGCCAACAATATTTTCTGAATGGAAGACACCATCTGAGATCGCCCCCGACATAGGTGGCCGGCTCCCGGGGTCCGGCGGGACTTTTAGCCTTTTGGTGACTCTTGTCTTCTGGACCTTGTCCCACAATCCGTTTGACCTGAAGACACGTCCTGCGGTGCCCTCACAATGCGGCCTGGTCCCTGAATGTGTTCAGGGGGACGGTATTGATTGGATCAAGATGGCGGCTTCACACAAAGCTGACTCAAGTGTTGCTGCTGATGCTATGCAGACAAAAACTGGTTTTCAGTTTGTACATTCTTCAGGATTTTTCTTCATAAATGTAACAATGTGAGACTCACTAGGAGAACGGCCGTATATCTTTCCTTTCAAAATGCTGCCAACAATATTTTCTGAATGGAAGACACCATCTTGTAGCATAAAGGGCTGCGTCAAGGGTGGTATTGCCCAGAATGTCTTGTTTTCTAGTGCTCGTAATGACGAAGCCAGAACTGCCGAAAGGGATTCTGGTCCTGCCGCTACTTATTGGACACATTGAACTATACTCTGGACCTGCCTGACCTCGACCAAAATGGCACCAGTATGGGAGAGAATTGCAACTCCTTATGACATTCTAGTTACTTAGCCTTGACGTTATGGGGGATGTATGCGGTCTTTATGCACATTGCGGGCCGGGAAGGGTACTGACTGGGAATACGGACAACCCTATTGATGTCGATTTTTCATTATTCAATATTGTATTAATAAAGCTTCGAAGTAATGTTACCCATGATAATCACCCATGGTATGCGTATTGACGATTTTAGTGTAACTGATCCTGTTATACTTTCTATTAAAAAATCAACCTTCACTGATCCTGCAACCGTTTGTCACGTTTATTTTTTTCAATTAAATGGCTCGCTTGTTACATACTCCTATACCCCTGGCTTTTGAAAGACACCATCTTGTAGAATAAAGGGCTGCGTCAAGGATGGTATTGCCCAGAATGTCTTGTTTTCTAGTGATCGTAATGACGAAGCCAGAACTGCCGAAAGGGATTCTGGTCCTGCCGCTACTTATTGGAGACATTGAACTATACTCTGGACCTGCCTGGCCTAGACCAAAATGGCGCCAGTATGGGAGCGACTTGCAACTCCTTATGACGTTCTAGTTACTTAGCCTTGACGTTATGGGGATGTATGCGGTCTTTGTGCACATGGCGGGCGGGGAAGGGTACTGACTAGGAATACGGACAACCCTATATACTTTCAATTATAAAATCAACCTTCACTGATCCTGCAACCGTTTGTCACGTTTACTTTTTTCAATTAAATGGCTCGCTTGTTACATACTCCTATACCCCTGGCTTTTGACCCTTTCCTACGCGCGGTCTGTACTACCGCCCATGGGCGATCTATGTAATCAACAGACTACCATTGCCGAAACACAAGGGACTGCATCTCAGAGAGATAAGTCAAGTACGTGGTAGATAAAAACATTTTCGTGTTTATGCACGCTGATGTGCTTTGAATGCTGCCCCCCCCCCCATCATTTAGATTACCACCGCCCATTGCACAAAAGCGTACCGGGTGCTCCCCACGCAAAAAAAATCTTTTAAAGCCTCCACATCAAACCTAGGGGGTCAGGGAGGATCTACTATGCCCCCTTATGATCATTTCCCCCTTTGTTTTGGCCTCCTCTTGTCTCTCGATCCTACCGAGAGACAAGATGGCGGCCGCTCCGGACTGTTTAGAATGGTGACAGACACCGGAGAGACAATCAGCTTCGCTTCGCGAAGTTCCGTTACGCGCCAAGTACGCGAACTGGAGCGCTACCCGGAGCGCTGTTACAGATATATATATTTTTTGGAACGTTAATTTATCAAAATCCTCTGTAGCACATATATTGAGACCTAGCAAAGGCACATCGGGCTACCATTCACTACAATTTTTCCAAGTTTCGTGCAAATCCATTCAGCCGTTCGGGCTAAAAGTGAGGCCAACCGCCCTATGGAAAAATGCATGGGAAAAACGCGTTTTGGGACCCCCCTTTTTTCTCGGCCCCCCTTGACAAAACCCCCCCCAAATTTTCAGGGGCTGCTCAGAAACAAAATGTTCCATTTTCCTGAAAATTTCAGCCAATTCCGTCTACAAACGCCAAAGTTATTAGACATAGAATTTTCAAAAATCCCATAGAGAAAAAATCCTAACTATATATACCTACTGGCGACCGCCAGTAGGTAATATATATATATTACCTACTGGCGGTCGCCAGTAGGTATATATAGTTAGGATTTTTTCTCTATGGGTTTTTTGAAAATTCTATGTCTAATAACTTTGCCGTTTGTGGACGGAATTGGCTGAAATTTTCAGGAAAATGGCACATTTTGTTTCTGAGCAGCCTTTGAAAATTTGGGGGGGGTTCGTCAAGGGGGGGCCGAGAAAAAAGGGGGGTCCCAAAACGCGTTTTTCCCATGTTAATTTCCATAGGGCGGTTGGCCTCACTTTTAGCCCGAACGGCTGAATGGATTTGCACGAAACTTGGCAAAATTGTAGGGACTGGTAGCCCGATGTGCCTTTTGTAGGTCTCAATATATGTGCTCCAGTGGATTTTGAGAAATTAACGTTTAAAAAAAGATATATATCTGTAACAGCGGACCGGGCAGCGGCCTAGGACGCGTACTTTTCGCGCAACGGAGCTTTGTGAAGCGAAGCTGATTGGTTCTCCGGCGTCTGTCAACATTCCAAACAGTCCGTAGCGGCCGCCATCTTGTCTCTCGGTAGGATCGAGAGACAAGAGGAGGCGAAAGCGAAGGGGCAAATGACCATAAGGGGGAATAGTAGATCCTCGCTGACCCCCTAGGTTTGATGCGGAGGTTTTAAAAGGGCCCCGCGGGGCAAAAAAAAAAATAATAATAATAATCGAACGGCTGAATGGATTTGCACGAAACTTGGCAAAATTGTAGGGACTGGTAGCCCGATGTGCCTTTGCTAGGTCTCAATATATGTGCTCCAGTGGATTTTGAGAAATTAACGTTCAAAAAAAGATATATATCTGTAACAGCGCTCCGCTTCGCGTACTTTTCGCGTTACGGAGGTTTGCGAAGCTGATTGGTTTTTCGGCGTCTGTAAACATTCCAAACAGTCCGTAGCGGCCGCCATCTTGTCTCTCGGTAGGATCGAGAGACAAGAGGAGGCCAAAGCGAAGGGGCAAATGACCATAAGGGGGCATAGTAGATCGTCCCTGACCCCCTAGGTTTGATGTGGAGGCTTTGAAAGGTTCTCGCAGGGCAAAAAAATATATACCGTTTTTTTAGTTTTTTTGCGTGGAGTGCGCTCGGTTCGCGAACCGGGAAGCGTTCTGGGGAGCGTACTTTCTTGAAAATTAGTGAAAAAAGTTAGAGTACAATAATAATTGTGAGTGATCAGATGTAGGGTAGCTCTGAGAAGAGCTTTTGGGTTTATGGTACATTTAGGTACTTATAAGTAGGTACCAATGCACATTCTTAAATTCAGAGTGAAAACTCTGTTGCCCTCATCTGAGAAGTGAACTCCATCTCCTCTGTAGATATCTTGCATGTAGTAACGCAAGTTATTGTTGTACAGGGAGCCCATTCCATGGTCTCTCATGTAAGCTGAAACAGATTTGTTTACATGCTTCCTCGATTTCTCAATTTGTGGAAAAAATTGGTTCGACCACCTCCATTTCTGTCTTTGGCATATATTTGAATATACCAAGGCAGTCTGAGGAAAAAGTGCCATCAATTGCTCAAAGGTGTCCTTTAAAAGCATTTCCAGACCTACCCCAGTCAAAGTGCCCAAATCATTACCTCCACAGTGCACAATTAACAGGTCAGGTTTTGGCAAATGCATAAAGGTTTTCACCAATGGTATCAATTGGTGACATTTTAATCCTCTGTGGCCAAACCACTTAATTTCCACATCTTGTAAATTGAGGTTAGGTAAATTCCTGTTTTCAGCGTACCTTTGAGCCCAATAGATGTAGCTATGTCCAACAATCCAGACAGAAAACATGGCGAGAGAAGGTTCTCCTGCAGTCAGATGAAGTGTGGCAATGAAATGGCAGTTGAAAAAATGAGAGTGTAAAATGAAAAAAACTGAGGAGTTTCTGTGTTAATGAAGCAGTAAGAGTGATTGGTGGATTTTGATTGCTGAAAACAGAAAGTTAGTGTGCATGGATGAGTTCGTTGAAAGATGTATTTTGAGTGGCAAAGAAAAAATCATTAAATGAAAGAATGCTCTGGATATGCAGGTGCACTGAGAGTTCAGAGTTCAATTGCAACATTGTTGTGTGAGAGGTCTTGCAAGAGGTGGTTGCTATGCAGAAAAAGCAGAGAGGGGGCAGAGGGGGGAAGGGTTTTGCTTTGAAAAAAAGTGAGGGAAGAGTTTTGATTGGGTGACATGAGAGATCTGTGTGAGGAATTACAGCATTTCTGTGCTTTTGATAGCTGCAGACTCTGGAGTGCATACCTTTTGCTCTGCTGAAGACAAATTGGTGTGTTTCTGAGACTGTTTTGAAACTCAAAGTATTTGCTAAGGTGAGAAAAAATTTCTTTAATTTAGATAGAAAATAGTGTGCTTTAAGGAGAAAATTATGAAGAAAGTTGTGTTTTTCAAATGTTGCTTTGTCTCAAGTGTTTCACAAATAGATTTTGTTTCTTTGAGAAATTGTAATTGGAGAAAATGTGAAGTATTAGTACTGACAGGGTTTTTATGTGCATAGGAGCTGTGGAGTGTTTTCAAATTATGACTTGTAAATCGTTTTTGAGAAAAAGCAATGGTTTTAATATTGATGAGAAGGACATAATGGTGTCTGCTTCTTTATAAGGTAATTGAGAGTCTCTGATGTTATTTTTCCCATTTCAATGTAAGAAGTTTGTCTGTGGAGCAAATTGCTTGTAAATATGCTCCCACCTGTGCATGGCAAATTTAGATTTTGAATGTTTCCGTTACATAGGCATGTTAAAGGTGACTGAAACATGCTGCAAAGGCAATCAAAAAATGCTTTTATGTGTCTTAAGGACATTTTAAGTCATTTCCCCATGTGCAGTGTTTTCAAATTATGAGTTGAAAATCGTTTTTGAGGTAAAGGAATGTTTTCAAAATTTATGTGCGCCATATGACCCCAAATTTTTTTTTCAGGGGTGCAGCAGGGTGTTCTTGAGATACCCCTGCACCGTCGGAAAAATTCGTAATTTGCGATGAGGTAATTGCTAATCGCAAATTGCACCTTCATTCCTATGGGCCTCCTGCTGCATGGAAATGAATGGGTAATCTTGCTGAAATGCAAAGTCGAATCTGTATTTAAAAGGGTCTGCACCTCTGTACGGGTGTTCGCTATGTGAAGCACGAAAGTTTCACGGGCCGAACTCAAGGCCACCTCTCTCTGAGACAAAAGAGCTCTTATTCTTGCCATGCTGTTGAAATGTGCTCCCAAGGTTGGTATTTGTGGCCAGATTGAAAACTCCCTATGTTCATGTGTGGGAGGAAATAGAACATTTCTGCAGCAAATAACCCGTTCATTTACTGTTACGATAAAATGAATACTTTTAATTAACCCAGAACAATCTTCATTATTGAGCATCAAATAACTACCATTTTCCAAGAACTTGAACGTGGGGATGATAGCAGGAACTGGCGTGCCTTGCAACACGCAAGCCATATTTGGTCGGTGTTTGTTGCATGAACCGTGTAACTGTCTGTGCCTACACATTAGTGAATGATCTGGCGTCTCAGTGCATTCCTCTCCATTCAGATAAAGTTCTTGATCATCTTTGAAAATCTGTATGTGTATGGAAGCGACCAGACTTGATGAAGAAAACCACTACCTAAAGGTTAATAACGACCTATTGGTATATATTTCATACAATTTGAAAACTTATATAAAGCAAAAGGCAGCGTTATTAAACCGTGGATAAGGCACGTTGCTAAAGCAGTCAACCTTTTGGATTTATACTGGAAATGTTAAAGGAAGAATTACGGAGTAGGGCCTGTAAATCTTTAATAGACAACGAGTAAAATTACTCCAACCATCGTATTCCTCTAACTCCGGGATAGTAGGGGTGTTTAATTTTTTAGAAGTAGCCAATCCAAAGCATTTGGTCTGGGAAATTGTTTTATTCACAAACAACATATGTTTTGGGATGAGACATGCACGGTGGAAAGCCTCAGTGCCTTGTACCTGCCAGGTTCGTGAACCCCAAACTGATGTAGATCCTGGATATTTTTACTCTGTATTACGTTAGCATGGTCTCATTACTGGTTTAAACGCCATTTTTCCTTTTTTGTAACTTCTGCACACGACACTTAGTTGTTGCTTTAGCTTTCAGCCTACCTGCGTCAAGATCTATGCCTGCTTCAAGCAGGCGCAGGGTTTTGATGTAGCTTTGTCCTATCTGATTGTAAATGCGGCACACCGTGGGTGGCAGAGCAGCGGTGCACGTTAACTGGTGCATCCCTGGGGATGTGCTAGTTAATATAAATCTGCCCCTTTACATTTAATTATGTGCAGGGGACACAGAGTAGGTGAGGTTTATCCAAGGTTAAGAAGAGATGAGTCCTGTTCAGTGAAAAATTGGAGATAGGCTTCAGTATATTATATACTTAAGTAGTGTGTTAAGTTTTTGATGACTGTTATTAATTTACTGTTGGGTAATAGTGGTTAATAACATTTTTTATTATATTTTACCACAGATTCAACTGCAGATTATTTCAAGATTTTAGGATGCCTAGCAAAGAAAGAGTAAGAAAGGCTGGAATACGTCAAAGACAGCAGGAGCATGGAATATTGCAGCAGTCCTCTAACAAAAAGATTTGTCAAGTCACCAAGAAAGCACCGGGTAAGAGTCGAAAAACAGTCATAAGAAATATGTGTAGTAAAAAAAATATTACTACAGAAAATGTTTCACTCCAGAAAAGGAGAATGCATTCAAATGGTACGGAAAGGCCAATGAGAAATGTTACTGCTAGAGTAAGAGATAACTCTATGCATGAAAGTAGAAGGAAACAACAGTTTAGGGATATTCGTAAACGAATGTTCCGCAACAGGATAATTGGGAATTTGTTAAAAAATATTAAGAAAGGTCAGCAGAAAGTGGTTTTTTATAAGAGAAAAAAAATAGTTGAGAAAGTTATTGATCAGGCATTTGAAATTAAACGTAAGTTATTTATTTTGACAATCAATAAAATTAGGAAGCTAAACAAGGTAATTTATGATTTCAAAAGAAATAGTAGATGGAAGAGAATAGTTAATCGTAGTAATTTTTGTGAAGTTTTTTCTGGAGAATGGATGCATAGTTCAAGCTCTGAGGCATTTTTTAATGAGGAGAGTTATTTCCAGGATAATGATTTGGTGCATGCAGTTGACACCAGTGGTCGAGCTTATGAAGTCAAAGATGGTTGTCCAGTTGAAAAAGAAAAACTTGTGAGAACAGAGATAGAAGAGGTGTTAGGTAATGAGGTTTTAGGGAGACGTCCTAAGGGTCCTGTGTACACCTGGAAGTGTAGTAGTATTTGCAGTGTACGACAGGATTCCATCAATTTGCTTTGTGATTTTATACGGTCATTTAGTAAGAAAAGTTTGAAGCAGAAAATGAAGTGGTTGCAAGAATTAGATCCTTGCAGAGTGAGAGAAGTGATAGGTTTGCATGGTCATTCACTGGCTTGTCTTTCCAGGAGAGTATGCCAGAGTGTTTTTCATCATTTCAGGATGCTAGCAGTGCATCATAATAAAGTGAGGAAATTAGTTAGAATGTTGTATTATGCTAAGAGTCCAGCAATTATGCTTAAACAATTATGCGCTGCTCTTTTGCATGGTTCTGAAATAGATGTGAAGAATATATGTGAAGAAATTGAGTTTTGTTACTTTGGAAGTAAAGAGGAGAATGTTGAAATTGACCAAGAAGAAGAGAGTAATGTGGAAGATAGTGTACAGGTTTCCAGTACAGATAATTTCCAGAGGGAAATTGCGACGTTTGAGGTGAAATCAAGTGAGAGGCCTAATTTCACTTGTGTGTGTTGTCAACTCACTTATTATAAGAATCAGACTAAGTTAGTGGATTTATATGGAAAAAGTGAAAGGGAAAATAATAGTGAATGGAAGGATTTTACAACATACTTGATGGTAGAAAATTGTTTTGATTTGGGATTGGATCAACGTGTGTGTACTTATTGTTGTAACAAATTAAATCAAAACCAGATGCCTGCTAGAGCAGTTCATAATAATCTGGAATTGGTTGAAATTCCTTCTGAATTGAAGGATTTAAATACTGATGAATCTATTTTGAGTCAAAGTATCCATCCCTTTCAGGTTATTGTAAGAATGGAGCCAAAGACAGGGAAATTGCCTCCATCAGATTTACAGAGAGGATTAAAGGGAAGAGTTGTTTATTTGCCTCTAGATTTGAAGAAAAACATTAACACAATTGGAGTAGAAAAAGTGGAAGAGGAACCTCTGGTTATCTTAGTTAATGGGGTTCCGACAAAGAATAAGAAAATATGGCAAGATTTAGTAGATGTTAGGAAAGTCAAAAGGGCAACATTGTATTTGAAAAAATATAATAAATACTATAAAAATGTATATGTTGCAGAAGAGGAAGTAAGTGAGGAAGAGGATAGCGATTTGTGTGCTGGTCAAATTGAGAAAGTAGAACCCTCTACTAGTGAAGAAATATATGAACATTATAGTGTTCATCCTTTGCATTCCAAGGAAGTCATGGGGAATGCTATTGAGTTGTTTCAAATGAAACAAGCGAAAGGGAGTCCCATTAGTGTTTGGGAGGAAAGTTTGGAAGCTCGGTGTTTCCCACAGCTTTTTCCAACAGGTCAGGGAGGAAGATATGATGAGCGACCTCATCAAATTCCTGCTTCTGAATACCGGACTTTGCGATTGTATGCAGGAGATCCTAGGTTTCGACAATGCATTCCTTATTTGTTTCATCTCCTGTTTGAAAGCGATCTGTCTGGACTGTCATATGCAGTGAACCACATCTTGAAAAGTGGTATACACATGCAAAACATCTCGGCAAGTGACTTTATGGATAAAGTCAATGTCCAAGACAGTATTTTGGATTCTCACCTGATTAATCTCATGGCGTGTCAGCGTGGTACTAATGAGTACTGGTACCGTCGTCATGGTGATTTAAAATGCAACCGTTTGTCACGTTTATTTTTTTCAATTAAATGGCTCGCTTGTTACATACTCCTATACCCCTGGCTTTTGAAAGACACCATCTTGTAGAATAAAGGGCTGCGTCAAGGATGGTATTGCCCAGAATGTCTTGTTTTCTAGTGATCGTAATGACGAAGCCAGAACTGCCGAAAGGGATTCTGGTCCTGCCGCTACTTATTGGAGACATTGAACTATACTCTGGACCTGCCTGGCCTAGACCAAAATGGCGCCAGTATGGGAGCGACTTGCAACTCCTTATGACGTTCTAGTTACTTAGCCTTGACGTTATGGGGATGTATGCGGTCTTTGTGCACATGGCGGGAGGGGAAGGGTACTGACTAGGAATACGGACAACCCTATATACTTTCAATTATAAAATCAACCTTCACTGATCCTGCAACCGTTTGTCACGTTTACTTTTTTCAATTAAATGGCTCGCTTGTTACATACTCCTATACCCCTGGCTTTTGACCCTTTCCTACGCGCGGTCTGTACTACCGCCCATGGGCGATCTATGTAATCAACAGACTACCATTGCCGAAACACAAGGGACTGCATCTCAGAGAGATAAGTCAAGTACGTGGTAGATAAAAACATTTTCGTGTTTATGCACGCTGATGTGCTTTGAATGCTGCCCCCCCCCCCCATCATTTAGATTACCACCGCCCATTGCACAAAAGCGTACCGGGTGCTCCCCACGCAAAAAAAATCTTTTAAAGCCTCCACATCAAACCTAGGGGGTCAGGGAGGATCTACTATGCCCCCTTATGATCATTTCCCCCTTTGTTTTGGCCTCCTCTTGTCTCTCGATCCTACCGAGAGACAAGATGGCGGCCGCTCCGGACTGTTTAGAATGGTGACAGACACCGGAGAGACAATCAGCTTCGCTTCGCGAAGTTCCGTTACGCGCCAAGTACGCGAACTGGAGCGCTACCCGGAGCGCTGTTACAGATATATATATTTTTTGGAACGTTAATTTATCAAAATCCTCTGTAGCACATATATTGAGACCTAGCAAAGGCACATCGGGCTACCATTCACTACAATTTTTCCAAGTTTCGTGCAAATCCATTCAGCCGTTCGGGCTAAAAGTGAGGCCAACCGCCCTATGGAAAAATGCATGGGAAAAACGCGTTTTGGGACCCCCCTTTTTTCTCGGCCCCCCTTGACAAAACCCCCCCCCAAATTTTCAGGGGCTGCTCAGAAACAAAATGTTCCATTTTCCTGAAAATTTCAGCCAATTCCGTCTACAAACGCCAAAGTTATTAGACATAGAATTTTCAAAAATCCCATAGAGAAAAAATCCTAACTATATATACCTACTGGCGACCGCCAGTAGGTAATATATATATATTACCTACTGGCGGTCGCCAGTAGGTATATATAGTTAGGATTTTTTCTCTATGGGTTTTTTGAAACAGAAACAAAATGTTCCATTTTCCTGAAAATTTCAGCCAATTCCGTCTACAAACGCCAAAGTTATTAGACATAGAATTTTCAAAAATCCCATAGAGAAAAAATCCTAACTATATATACCTACTGGCGACCGCCAGTAGGTAATATATATATATTACCTACTGGCGGTCGCCAGTAGGTATATATAGTTAGGATTTTTTCTCTATGGGTTTTTTGAAAATTCTATGTCTAATAACTTTGCCGTTTGTAGACGGAATTGGCTGAAATTTTCAGGAAAATGGCACATTTTGTTTCTGAGCAGCCTTTGAAAATTTGGGGGGGGTTCGTCAAGGGGGGGCCGAGAAAAAAGGGGGGTCCCAAAACGCGTTTTTCCCATGTTAATTTCCATAGGGCGGTTGGCCTCACTTTTAGCCCGAACGGCTGAATGGATTTGCACGAAACTTGGCAAAATTGTAGGGACTGGTAGCCCGATGTGCCTTTTGTAGGTCTCAATATATGTGCTCCAGTGGATTTTGAGAAATTAACGTTTAAAAAAAGATATATATCTGTAACAGCGGACCGGGCAGCGGCCTAGGACGCGTACTTTTCGCGCAACGGAGCTTTGTGAAGCGAAGCTGATTGGTTCTCCGGCGTCTGTCAACATTCCAAACAGTCCGTAGCGGCCGCCATCTTGTCTCTCGGTAGGATCGAGAGACAAGAGGAGGCGAAAGCGAAGGGGCAAATGACCATAAGGGGGAATAGTAGATCCTCGCTGACCCCCTAGGTTTGATGTGGAGGTTTTAAAAGGGCCCCGCGGGGCAAAAAAAAAAATAATAATAATAATCGAACGGCTGAATGGATTTGCACGAAACTTGGCAAAATTGTAGGGACTGGTAGCCCGATGTGCCTTTGCTAGGTCTCAATATATGTGCTCCAGTGGATTTTGAGAAATTAACGTTCAAAAAAAGATATATATCTGTAACAGCGCTCCGCTTCGCGTACTTTTCGCGTTACGGAGGTTTGCGAAGCTGATTGGTTTTTCGGCGTCTGTAAACATTCCAAACAGTCCGTAGCGGCCGCCATCTTGTCTCTCGGTAGGATCGAGAGACAAGAGGAGGCCAAAGCGAAGGGGCAAATGACCATAAGGGGGCATAGTAGATCGTCCCTGACCCCCTAGGTTTGATGTGGAGGCTTTGAAAGGTTCTCGCAGGGCAAAAAAATATATAGTGTTCATTCTTTGCATTCCAAGGAAGTCATGGGGAATGCTATTGAGTTGTTTCAAATGAAACAAGCGAAAGGGAGTCCCATTAGTGTTTGGGAGGAAAGTTTGGAAGCTCGGTGTTTCCCACAGCTTTTTCCAACAGGTCAGGGAGGAAGATATGATGAGCGACCTCATCAAATTCCTGCTTCTGAATACCGGACTTTGCGATTGTATGCAGGAGATCCTAGGTTTCGACAATGCATTCCTTATTTGTTTCATCTCCTGTTTGAAAGCGATCTGTCTGGACTGTCATATGCAGTGAACCACATCTTGAAAAGTGGTATACACATGCAAAACATCTCGGCAAGTGACTTTATGGATAAAGTCAATGTCCAAGACAGTATTTTGGATTCTCACCTGATTAATCTCATGGCGTGTCAGCGTGGTACTAATGAGTACTGGTACCGTCGTCATGGTGATTTAAAATGTATGCTGAGGAACTTAGGAACTCCCACATGGTTCCTCACTTTGAGCTGTGCTGAGTATGGCTGGGAAGACTTACTTGAATTTCTACGAGAGGCAAATGCTAACGTAGAAAACATCGAATTCAAGACACCCGGAGAACTGTGCTCTTTGGATCCAGTCAATGTATGTAGGTACTTCAATCATAGATTTGAAGGTATGATGTCTTTCATCATGAATAAGAAGAATCCACCTCTTGGAGAGGTGTTGGATTTCTTCTGGAGGAAGGAGTACCAAGCAAGAGGTGCTCCTCATATACATATGTTGCTGTGGATCAAGGATGCACCTAAATTTGGAATGGATGCAGACGACTCAGTGATGAGTTTCATAGAACAGTATTCTACGTGTGCTGTTCCAAACGCAAAGGAGAAAAAAAGCCTAAGAGAAAAAGTTCTACGTTTCCAAAGCCATCGATGTGGAAAGTACTGTCGTCGTAAATTCCGGAACAAAGACAAGTTCTACACCAAATGTCGTTTCGGCTTTCCACGATCGGTGATTTCTAAAGGAAGAGTGAACAGTTTGATGTCTTCGCTGCGACATAATGTGATGAAGAAATCACCTAAAAACACATACAATTTGAAGAGGAACGAAGAGTCTAAGTACATCAACGACTACAACCCGGTGATTTTGTCCATGTGGAATGCTAACATGGATGTACAGTTTGTGGCTGATAACTGTATGGCTGTGGCTAGGTATGTGACATCTTACATCACCAAAAAAGAGAAGACAGAATTGAAGGATATGTGGGAGGACATTTCCCATGAAAAGAGCCTCAGCAAGAAGTTGTACAGTTTCAGTCTGAAGATGTTGTCGCATCGAGAAATCGGAGCTTACGAATGTTCTGACCGGTTGTCTTCAGCAAGTCTCTATGCCAAGTCCAGGAGTATCGTTTGGGCGAGTGTTGGTCTTGCTGCAACGCGTAATCGAGTTCTGAAACCTGTGCGGGAAATTGAGTATTTGGCGGAAAAGGAGCCAAACAGTACCGACATTTTGAAGAGCAACATGTTGGATACATATTATCCAAATCGAAGCAGTCACCTCGAGAATGTTTGTCTGTATGAGGTTCTGCAAAATTACATATTCAAGAGGAACATCAAAGAAGATACTGAGAAAGGAGTGTATGCTGTAATAGGAAGTGAGGGATGTCTGGTCAAGCAAAGAAAATGCCACTTGATAAACCATCGAAAATTGAGTGGCGAATCTCCTGAAAAAAAGGAGTTTTTCTATTTAGCACTTTTGCAACTTTTTAAGCCTTGGCGTGCAGAAGAGGAACTGCTTGGAGATTTCCTCTGTTACGAAGACTCTTTCAATGCTGCCAAGGAGACCATAGAATGTCCTGCTTTTCCCAAATATGTAGAAATGTTGAATGTGGAAATTGAGCAGGAAGCAACGATTGCAGCCGAGATTGCCAGAGACAGTTCTCAGGACAGTCAGAGTTCTGCTTCATTGAGTCAAGATCCACTAGGAGGACCTCTTATCGAAAATGAAGCTGCCACTGCTATGAATGAAGTGGAAAGAGCCATGGCACATGCTCAGGAGGATGCGGTTAACTTAGAAGAGTTGGAAAGACAACTCAACGTTGAGCAGAGGAAAATATATGACGAACTTACCATGCAAATTGATCATGGATTAAGTCATGACAAGAAAGAGTGCTCATGTACGTCGTTGAAGCCTGTCCGACTGTATGTGAGTGGAGAAGCGGGAACTGGAAAAAGTTTCCTTATTAAAGCAATGTTATTTGCAGGAAAGGACAGAGTCATCGCTGTCTTGTGTTGTCACCGCTCCAACTGGACTGGCAGCACATAACATTAAAGGGATTACTTTACATCGTTTACTGATGCTGCCAGTGGAGCATGACAACAAATTAGAATATCACAAGCTATCTGGAGATGCTTGTTTTGAAGTTTCAAGAGTCTTGAGGAAAATGAAACTTCTTATCATTGACGAAGTAAGCATGGTTTCCAATGTCATGCTTGCCTTTGTGCATTTGAGAATGCAAGAAGTTCTTAAAACAGAGTATGATGTGTTATTTGGTGGCAAACACATCATTGTTTTTGGAGATCTTCTGCAGCTGACACCAGTGAAAGGGCAACCTGTGTTCAAAATGCTCACGCATGAAGATACCAGGAAGTGCTTAGGGAGTATTGGCAACGTCAATATATGGTTAAACTTCAATTATGCTGAACTGCATGAAAATATGCGTCAGGCAAAGGATGAAGTTTACAAGACTATTCTACAAGATGTTAGAATTGGAAAAGTGACCGAGCATGGGAAAGAAGCTTTACATGCACGATTACTGACAAATTTATATCCAGACGAAGATGTTGTGCCTGAGAATATTTTTCAGAAAGTTACTGAGAAAAAATCTGGAATATGTTTGATGCCAACTCTTGCAGAATGTGCCAAATTCAACAACAAAATGTTGCATTTAGAAAAGCAAGAGATTGTGAAATTGGAAGCTATTGACAGAGTAGAGCATATGGGATCAACAATTATTTTGTCTGAGAATCTGAAAACAAAATTGGATTCATTAGAGAAGAGTATATCTAAAACTGCGGGTTTTGAAAAGACTCTGAATGTGTGCTTGAACTACCGTATAATTTTAAGAAGGAATTTACATGTTGAAAGAGGTCTGGTAAATGGATCAATGGGTAATGTTGTTGATTTTGTGAAATACAGAAATAGAGATGGAATTGAATTTTTAAAAATTAAATTTGATGGCATTGAGGAAGTACAGCTAATTGCTCGTTGTTCTGCTAGATTTTTGCTTGTAAAAGACTTATATGTTCGTCGTAAGCAGTTTCCTGTTTGCTTGGCATATGCGGTGACAATCCATAAATCGCAAGGTTTAAGTGTAGACTGTGCATTGGTGAATATTGGCAGTTCTGTGTTCAAGGAGGGTATGGCATATGTGGCATTGTCACGAGTTAGGACTTTATCGGGATTGTACTTGATTGAGTGTGATGTCACAAACATTTGTGCGGATCTAGATTGTGTTAAGGAATACAATAGGTTGAGAAGAGAGTATGCGCCACATTTGCCTCAGTATCCTTTGTTTGAGAAACGTGTGGTAGGCCGGAAACGAAGAAATGTGACCAATACTGGGGAGGTTGTAGCAAAAAGACGAAAAGTTGATGAACCTGAAATTATAAGCAGAAACAAAAAGGATTCTGTTGAAGATGTTGTTGGTTTTCAATTTGAAAACAGTTCTGGTGTCAACTGCTATGCTAATGTAGTGGTTAATGTTGTCTTTTCTCTAGAAACTTTAAAAGAACAGATTGTGGTCAATTCGGATCAAAGATTTTGCAGTTTGTTAAATTCTGTGTTAGAGAAATGTAGCACTGATAGAACAAACATAGAAAGTGTGTCTGAAATTCGAAATCTGTTAGACAGATGTTCAGGCCAAACACAATTCTCTCAAAATAGTCAGCAAGATTGTCAGGAGTTTTTAATGTATATGCTTGATGTATTGCATGATGAAGGTGTAGATGTAGATCACCTGTTTGGGCTTTCTTATCAATGGCAGCATGACTGCGAGAACTGTAGGGTATCAGCTACTACTAGTGTAGACTCAGAAAGATTTATATATTTAACTTTGCCAGACAGTAAATCAGTCTCTTTTAATAAGCTAGTAAAAGCAGCTGATCACAACATGGAGTGTAGCCAATGTAAATCTGAAATGATGTCCACATTATTTATACGAACATATGGCCAGTATGTCATTTTAATGTTCCAACGATGTAGGCCTGATGGAACAAAATTGACAACTTTAATTAAAAATTTTGTGGCTTCACAGTTGTCAATATCAGGAAGGACTTTTGTAACTGTAGCAATTATATATCATGATGGTCCTTCAATAACATCAGGACATTATACAGCTTATTTAAAGTGTAGAAATGGCTGGTCATTCTGCAATGATTCTGTTTTAATTTTCAAAAAAAAATTGCCATATGACCTTAAAAACTCTTACCTGGTGTTTTTAAAACCAAAATTTTAGGGAAAGAATCTCGGGATGTGCTCTGAGGAATTTCAAGAAGTTCTCATGGCTCCTACACTATTTGGCCTTGAGGATAAGTGTAGTACAGAGACATAACTTTTTACCATAACACTGGACGGTATTGAGAAATACGTGCACTTTGAATGAGTTCAGAAAAACTATTTCTTTTTATAAGCTAATTGAAGCAGCGAATCAAAACATGGAGTAGAGGGAATGTAAGTCTGCAATGCTGTCTACTGTTTTACATTGCTTTGTGATTAAAAGTGATGTAGAGAATTAAATAATTGTACTAGTCATAAAGGTAGTGTAAGTCTGCTTCATAGTAAGCAGTATCAGTGTGATAGGAAATGTAGAACATGATTGAGCAAGAAGGGGAAGATATTACTAGTCCAGGATTGTGTAAATGATCTTCAACATTTTAATTCTGAAAGTTGCGGAAATGCGAAAAGACGGGATTGGCTTACAAGAAATCCAAGAGTTATACATGGCTCTGACACGATTTGGCCTTGTGGAATCGTGTGGTAGAGAGCGAGAAGTCATTTATTGTATGTAACATGTTTTTGAAAACGATGGAGGTTTTCTTTCAGAAAGTGGCGGGTTGAAAGTAATAACAGCACAACAGAGTGTAAGCTGTTCATAGGACATCCTTGGCCGTCATGGAAAGTAAGTTAACTTTAAGGAGTTCTGAATTCTGATTTGTAATGTATGGGTTTTTTAAACACAATCATTTTGATTGTGTTTTTTTTTCCCCGCTGTTATATGATGAATACCTTCAAGTCACTGTTTTAGTGAAATTTGATACATTCTGAGAACAGCAAAAATAAACCATTTAACATGTATAATTAATTCTGTTCTGTTTGCATTTATGATGTACATGTAGAACTGTGTAAGAGGCATGGAGAAGGTGAGGCTTCTGTCAGTGTCAAAGTTGTTGCATACAGTGCACATATTCTACGTAGTCTTTTATATTTCATTACTTTCACTGTTTCTGACAGATCTAAAAATTTTTTTTTTAAAAGAACAGTAAGTATAAGGGAAGGAAACAGACAGTTATGTTAAAAGAAACACAGCTATAGGGAATAAACTAGGGATACTGTTACCCGCAATCCTCTGCTGATGATGTCACTGAGCATGTCATGAATGATGTAATATGTGACATCATCAGCAGTGGATTACGGGTAATAGTATCTCTAGTTTACTCCCCTATAGCTGTCTTTCTTTTAACATAACTGTCTGTTTCCTTCCCTTATACTTACTGTTCTTTTTAAAAAAAAAAAATTTTTGGTTCGCTTCCGGTTCGCGTACCGGGGAGCGAACTGGGAAGCGAACTAAGAGAAATAGAGGTTGGCACAGTTGCAAATATTGTACCAATTTTTTTATAACGGGGAGGTAGTTCTGAAAAGAACTTTTTTTTAAATTGTTTTTGTTGTTTTATATTTTTTTTATTATTTTTCTGAACATTTTTTTACTTTTTTTGAATTTTTCTGAACAGTTTTATATTTTTTTTTCGGAGGGGGCAACGAAAACGATTCATTGTAAAGGGCTCAACAGGAGGAAGAAAACAAAAAAAAGAATTTATTGTTTGGGGAGTTTCGGACAAACATGAGCATGATTGTTAATAGCTCTGTTGATCAGAGTGATGCTACTTTCTGCGTAGCAAATGATTCCACTGCAATGTACGCAGACTTGATTTACTTCACGAAATCTCGTTTGTATATTTGGCACCATCTCCCTGCCCTCTGGTCCCGTTACTTCCGGTACAACAGATCTTCTGGCCATAATAGGGAGATTATCTAGGTCGTCCTGTTCCTCTTCTTCCTCTTCTTGCTGAATTATAACTTTAGCAGGTGGTCCACTCTTCCTTGGATGTGGTGGAGGTGGTGGGGAAGCACCAGCTGAAGCTAGTAAAGAAGCCATTGCTCACTGGTAACAAAGGGTCTTTCTCTCACAATGATGAAAGTCAGAGTGAGGAAAGAAGGAGGGATTTTCACCATTTGGGAAAAAAAATAGTTCTCAACCAATGAAAAGTGTTCATTTTAGATCATATGACCTAGTCTTACATCATTAGGAAACCGAAAGTGAAATGAACCAATGAAAAGTGTTATTACCAAGTCACATGACCTGCTGTGTTTACGTTACGCGCTTTGCAGGGCCTCCCGGTTTGCTTCCAGAAACCTGTGCTTTGCGACTCGGTAAGCGTACGAGTTCGCTAACGTAGCACGTCATATGACGTATCACGCGACAACGCGAAACGTCATGCGGACGGGAGGCGTCACGATGTTGTTTTCTAACGCGGCAGTTGCGGTAAAGAAACGTTTACCGGCTCGCGGTCTATTTCGCGGCATCAAGGTCAGCTAACGGGAAGCTTCCCGATTCGCGAAGCGGGAACGAAGAAAAAAAAATATTTTAAAAAAAAATTTATTCATAAACATATAAAATATATTTTTGGATTTAAAGAAGAATACATTTTACAGCTACAGATATTAGCTGTTAAAAAACCAATGAAATTCACAGAAAAAACCATAGGTTATAGACCATATATAGTTAGGAATTAGCATTTACAAAACCTTGAAAATTCACTGAAAAAACCATAGGTTATAGACCATATATAGTTAGGAATTAGCATTTAAAAAACCTTATTTTACTCACACAAAACCATTGAAATTCCATATATAGT
Source organism: Lissotriton helveticus (assembly GCF_964261635.1). Classification (NCBI taxonomy): domain Eukaryota; kingdom Metazoa; phylum Chordata; class Amphibia; order Caudata; family Salamandridae; genus Lissotriton; species Lissotriton helveticus. The sequence goes on along the minus strand of NC_136071.1, from coordinate 1,211,935,840 downwards.
TAGTTGCACTAACTATATATCGCGCACCCGCAATCCACTGCTGATCATGTCACATATTACATCATTCATGACATGGTCAGTGACATCACTGATGACATCACTGATGACATCTCAAATGACATCACTGATGACATCACTGATGACATCTTATTTGACATCATTCTTGTGCTAATACGATAAACCTCTTCAGACTCTAATATAACCTTAGATACACTCAGTGTATACAGACACTCACACACTGCCACTCATCCATGGAGTTACTCACACACCCAGTCAGTCATGCAAAGAAACAATCTCACCTCCATTTCTTCAACTATACAGTTAAACACACCTTACTTATTGAAACATATACTAACACATATTTACTCTCTTATACAATCCCTGATACAAGTTCACAATGATCGATACAACCACTCACTCATTCAGTGGCTCTCATGCACAGTTATTTATATATGCCAACTCTCACATGTACTGTGTTTTACATATGTACTTACTATGACATGTAGCATTGAGATATCCATTCACTCATCAATACACTCATGCACACAGTCAACTGCCCATGTAGCTGTTTCCACATGCACTCTTGAACTCATACACCTAGTGAATAAACTGCTCACACATCTATGCATAGAGTCTCACACCTTCCAGCCACCCCCACACAAACTCAATCTCCCATAGAAATACTTGGGCAACCAATTAATAACACATATAGCCTCTCGTATAGCTAATGATCAACACATGCAGCAGTTTACAGAACAACAGACATAATGATGCACAAATTAAGACAGTTTAGTCACTAACCCATGCATTCAGTGAGACACATTTAATCACTCACTCATACAGTCAGTCATGCACCTACTAAATCCTTCATCCAGACACTTATACATCCACTCAAGACATATTTTAACTTTACAGAAAAATACAGTCACTGGATGTTGTCATCAGTGATGTCATCAGTGATGTCATTTGAGATGTCATCAGTGATGTCATCAGTGATGTCACTGACCATGTCATGAATGATGTAATATGTGACATGATCAGCAGTGGATTGCGGGTGCGCGATATATAGTTAGTGCAACTAACTATATATGGAATTTCAATGGTTTTGTGTGAGTAAAATAAGGTTTTTTAAATGCTAATTCCTAACTATATATGGTCTATAACCTATGGTTTTTTCAGTGAATATATATATATATATATATATATATATATATATATATATATATATATATATATATAGATATAGATAGATATAGATATATATACATATATATTACCTACTGGCGGTAGCCAGTAGGTAGTTATAGTTAGGATTGATTTCCATAGGGAAATCGCAACATTCTATTGGGAATAACTTTGGCGCCGGTGGAGGAATCTGCCTGAATTTTTCAGCAACTTTGCCTCGCGGCTCTCCGCTCCTTCCCTGAAAGTTGGGGGGGGGGGGGGTCGTCAATCGGGGGCCGAGATAAAAGGGGGGTCCCAAAACGTGTTTTCCCCATGTTAATTTCCATAGGGCGGTCAAACTCACTTTTAGCTTGAACGGCTGAATGGATTTTCACCAAACTCGGCAAAATTGTAGGGAATGGTAGCCCGATGTGCCTTTGCTATGTCTCAAGATATGTGCTCCAGAGCATTTTGAGTAATTTGGGTTCAAAAAAATGTATATATCTGTAGCCGCGCCCCGGTACGCGCACCGGGGAGCGCACCGGGCACGCTACGCGATTTGCGCACGGAGAGCTGATTGGCTCCCGGGTGTCTGTAAACATTCGAAACAGTCCGCAGCAGCGGCCATCTTGTGTCTCGGTAGGATCATGATACAAGAGGTGGTAAAAAACAAAGGGGGAAATGACCAAAAGGGGGCAGGGTAGGCCCCCCCCTGATCCCCTAGGTTTGATGTGGGGGCCATAAAAGGAGCCCGCGGGCGTTTTTTTTTTTTCCAATTTTCGCGGGGGGAGCGCCCGGTACGCGCACCGGTGAGCGTACCGGGGAGCGTACCACGGGGAAAACACAGTGAAACAGGAAAATAATAATTTAAAGTGATTAGAGGTAGGGTAGCTCTGTATAGAGTTGTTGTGTTGTTTGGGTGTTTTAAGTACCAACATGTAGGTACCAATGCTGAGTCTTAAATTTAATGTACACCGTTTCCTCTGTAGATATCTTGCATGTTGTTACAGAAGTTATTGTGCTATATGGAATCCATATCATAGTCTGTCAGGAAAGCAGAAAGAACATGGAGTCAGGAGATGAAAAAGAGATGTCAAATACACATTGGAGATAACGTAGTGGGAGAAAGGACAGTATACTATAAGTCTGACTTTACATTATAATCAATTTGGTACTAGTTTAAGAATTACATATAAAAATGAATATTGTCTCAAACAATTTTAGAATTATTAAATATAAATTTATTTTTCAGATTCTTTTTCCAAATGTAACAGAACTTCTAAAATTTGATTGTCAGAAATGTGCTCATTTTGAATCAGCAAATCTACTGATTCTACACATTGAAGTAGTTCATAGTCCCGTGACTCATCCATGAATTCTAAGTCTTCAATGGGTTCAATAACTTCTCCATTGTTGCTCTCCAGAACAATTTCAAAAGAAATGTTTTGCTCTCCTTCCATTTTCGTGCTGTAATTTGCATAAAAAATAAATATAGCAGTAGAGATAGGGCACTGTTGGGTTTAAGTTCAGACAGGTAGTTTTGATTTTTTAACAGTGGATTTATCTTTGGGCTGTGTATGGTATCAGACTGGAAGTAGAAATATAAAAAAGTGTATGTGATAAAGCCTAAGTAAATTCATAATTATACAAGACAAGCCTAACTCCATCCAGAACTATAACAGAGAAGTCTATCTCAATCTATAACTATTACAGAGGGATAGTATATAACTAACAGAAAATGTTTTCCAAATTAATTTAAAGTGCACAACATACTTCAGTTTTCAAAGTAACATCTTACCTTTCAAAAAGAAGTTTAAGTTGTCAGTGAAAATGCTCTTTAAATGTACTTCAGGAAGTAGTAGTCAAAATGGCTGTGTTTCCCTCTCTTTCTTTATATATATTCATGTACATAACCAATCAAATGTCATGAAATAATAGTAGAAAATGAAAGTAACATTTTAATTGGTTGTCAATTCTAACACTTCAGATGTGTTTTTGTGAAGTAATTTACCTCAGAATATTTAGAGAGGTCTACAGGCTAAATGGCTCATTGGAATTCCACCAAATTTGGGAAAATGGTAGGGATTGGTATGTAGTATGAGCTATTCTATATTTGGTGAAAGTGTCTCCAGTGGTTTTTATGTAAATTAACTTTTAACTTTTTTTGGGAGCGCTTCCCGGTGCGCGCCCCGGTATGCGTACCGGCAGCGCTACGGGAGTCCTCCATTTTGTGTTTCGGTAGATTTGAGACCGAAAATGGTGGACAAACAACATTGGGAATGGGTATAAGGGGGCACAGTAGGCACTTCCTGACCCCCTAGGTTTTCTGAGGGGGTGTTAGGAGGCCCATATAGGCCAAAAAACAAAAAAAGAAATTTAAAAATTTTCGTGTGGGGAGCGCCCGGTACGCGCCCCGGGGAGCGTACTTTAGTGAATAATTGTGAAAAAAGTTAGAAAAAGATAATCATTTGGAGTGATCAGAGGTAGGGTAGCCCTGAAAAGAGCTTTTAGGTTCTGTGGCTGATTTAGCTACCTATAAGTAGGTTCCAATGCACAGTCTTAAATTCAGGAGGAATATTCTATTCCCCTCATCTGAGAAGTGCACACCATCTGCTCTGTAGATATCTTGCATGTTGTAACGCAAGTTGTTGTTATATATTGAACCCATTCCATAGTCTCTCATGTAAGCAGAAACAGATTTATTCACATGTTTCCGTGCTTTCTCAAATTGTGGACAAAATTGGTTGGACCAGTTCCATTTCTGTCTTTGGCATATATTGGAGTATACCATGGCAGTTTGTGGAAAAAGTGTCATCAATTGCACAAAGGTGTCCTTTAAAAGCATCTCCAGGCCTACCCCAGTCAAAGTGCCTAGGTCATTTCCACCACAGTGCAAAATTATGAGGTTAGGGTGTGGCAGATGGTAAAAGGTTTTCACCAATGGTATCGATTGATGACATTTCAATCCTCTTTGGCCAATCCATTTTATGTCTATATTTGGTAAATCAAGGTTGTGAAAATTTCTGAGAGCTGCATACCTTTGAGCCCAGTGGATATAGCTATGTCCAATAATCCAGACAGAGTACATGGCGAGAGGAGGTTCTGGTGCAGTCAGATGAAGTGTAGGAATGAAATGGCAGTTGGAACAGTAGGAGTTTGTAAAAAAAAAAAATTGTGGAGTTTCAGTGCTCTTGAATCACAAGCAATGATTGGTGGATTCAGATAGTTGAAAACTGAAAGTTAGGGTGCATGGTTCTGTTGTGTGTAAGAAGTCATTTGAATGGTTAAAAAACAGACATTTAAAGAAACATTGCACCAGATAAGCTGGTGTATTCACAGGTCAAACATCCTTGCTGAGGTGATTTGCAACATTGTAGAATAAACTTTTAACCCTGAGAGCTCAGTGAGGAGGGAGTTGCTATGGTAACAGGTAGAAAGGGCTGAGGGGGTGAAGGGTGTTGGTTTGAAAATACAGAGGGAAGACTTTTGATTGGTTACCATGAACAATATGTGTGTAGAATTAGAGGTTTTCTGTGCCATTAATGGTTGCAGTGCCTGGAGAACATACCTTTTGCTCTGCTAAAGAAACATTGGTGTGTGTATGTGACACTGTTCTGAATCTCCCAAAGCATTTGTAAAGGTGAGTTATGATTCATTTAGATAGAGAATTTAAGTTCAGAAATACATTGATTTTCTTTGCTTTTGGTTTGAGTGATCCTTTTTAAAAATACATGGTTTCTATATTTGCAAAATAGAGGATTTGTATTTTTTGAAATAATGATCTTTCAGTAGTGAAGTTGAATGGTTGTACATAGGACTTGCACTCTGTATCTAAAATGTTATTTTAAAAATCAATTTTAGGGTAAATCAATGGGTTTCAGTAGTGAAAATGAGTGCTTGTACATAGGACCTGTGTTCTGTTCCTAAAATGGTAATTGAAAATAGATTTTAGTGCAAATCAATGGGTTTCAGTAGTGAAAATGAATGCTTGTACATAGGACCTGTGTTCTGTTCCTAAAATGGTAATTGAAAAACGATTTTAGTGCAAATCAATGGGTTTCAGTAGTGAAAAAGAATACTTGTGCATAGGACCTGTGTTCGGTTCCTAAAATGGTAATTGAAAAACGATTTTAGTGCAAATCCATGGCTTTAACATTTTTAAGAAGGAATAAATAGTGTGTACTTAATTACATAAAAATATTTTAATCTTTTACAAACATGTTATCTGTTTTACCTCAGATTGGGAAGCAGATTGAGTTTCTTTGCTGTTGGTTTGCTTAGTTTTTTGGGTAATGCTTCGTAGGAATGTTTACAGAATAGGAAATGTATTTTGTAAAATTGTGACTTTTCAGTACTGAAATGGAATGATTGTACATTCGACTTGCACTGTGTTTCTAAAGTGTTATTGAAAAATCGATTTTGGTGCAAATTAATAGCTTTTACATTTTTGAGAAAAAATAAATAATGTGTGCATGATTAAGTAAAATAATTTGAATCTTTCATAATCATGTCACCTGTGTTACCTCATAATAGGAAGCACACTGAGCGCTTTATTTATGAAATCAGTGATGCATCACTTTTCACTGTGACACCAATGATGCATTATTTTTAATGTATGACGCATTATGAATCTAGGACTTACAGATAAGTCAGTATTGTAATGTCTTTTACATTTTCGAGAAAGAATAAATAGTGTGTGAATGATTACATAGAAATATTTGACCTTTTCACAATCATGTCACCTGTGTTACCTCAGATTAAGAAGTAGATTGTGCAGATGAGGTGACGAATGTCTGCTGTGAGGCAGGTGCAAGATTTTGACGTAATAGTGTCCTTAAAGTGACTCAGTGAAATCTCATAGATTTCACTGCGTCACTATTACGAGGCTTTTTGTGGGGAATGCCCCTTCTGTGTACATTACAGCTGATAGAGGTATAATGTGGCGCAGAGGTTTAAAAAGTGATGCATCTACCTACATGCGTCACGTTTTAAATATGGCGCAACTGTGGTATATAAATAAATAATACCGGATCTATTTTTGGATGAATGAATGAATAACAGATAGCTCAATAAAATAAGAGTCAAGATTCGAGGTAGTAGGAGTTTCTGCAGGTTTATTACAGCATAAGGACAGGATCAGGACAACCTGCATAGGATGACCCAGCAGCTGCTGGGGCTTGGTCTGGGATGAGCGCGCTAACTTTTAATAACAATACATTGACTTATATACATAGCGCAAACACATAGCATTACATTGCAGTAGGCGTAGCAGTGGGTGGAGCAGAAGGCGTGACGCGTAGCAGTCGCGAAAGATAACAGTAAAAAGAGGTGTAACTGGGAGTATACATAGACATGTGATGCAAACGTAACAGAATATGTCATGAATGGGCGGAAACATAGGAGGAGGCTACCTAAGGAGCCGGGACCTCTGACCTAATGGTGCGCGAAAACTGGCAATGACGTGTTACTAGGAGAAGCTGGGGGCTACGAACTCTGTGCTAGGAGCAGAGACTAAAGTCTGGAGGGTCGGAGCGACATGTACCTAAACCCTATCTGGTATCTGATGTTTAGGGAACATGTTGATATAAACTAGAAGTCATGAGGGGAAAAGCTAACTTGACTCTAAGACTGGACCATGCATTATTCTACATGTAGTGCGTGATGAAGAATACTAAATGACCATTAATACAGTATTTCTCTAACGTGGAGACGAGAAGGCTAGACAATGACGGAAACTATTGATGCAGTTCAGTAGCTTAGGAATGCAGAGGAGGAGGACTGAACTGATAGCTGGAACTATAACATACTTTTGGCAGACTCAGAGGCAGAGCCAGGCTGCACCGGGCACTGCGAGGCAGGAAGTAAGTGAAGGGTCGAGGATACAGGTGGGGGCTGTATCGCTCCTCAGCGAGGCTTTCAGGAGACAGGAGCTGAATCTGATGTCCGGGCCCTTTTGAGGCCTGGAAACGGGGACTTTATTATGGAATAACGTGCACACTGAGAAACGTGGCAACATAACTTTACATAGGCCTGATATTCGTAGTATTCACGAGGCCTGGAAACTGGCATACTAGAGGTGGACACAACTGCAATTGCGTCATTAATCAGACATGGGGAATAACATATGCATATTGGTCATGCACACATAACATATGATGGATGAGGCGTAGGGACACAGAACATGGCAAAATTTACTTTTCCACATTCCCTCCTTGTCACTACGTTTCCATCAGGAAACATCAATTTTCATGATACCATCTATCATTTCATACAGTACCATTTGCTCGTCTCGAATTGTCTTGGAACGGGATTTAGAACGGGGCTTGGGACTAGGAATACAAGAGGTAGCACACATGCTGCAAATCGCAGGGCCACATTGTATTCAGAGGCAGCAGCTAAATATGATCGCTACTGCAATACCTAGAAAGGACAGGACTTTCCATCCCCATGCGGAAATTATATTCCAGAACCAACCGGACCATGTCCAGGTGCCTGGATCTTGGTGTAACAGATGGGCAATTTTATGGAGTCTGGTTATAGCTGAATAAACAGACGGCGCGTTATTTGGAATGAAAATGCAGCAACTAGATCCGATGACTCTACAGGCCCCGCCCCTATCGGCCAGTATGACGTCAAGGACGAGACGATTTTGCAAAACGACAAATCTCATAGCAGATTGTTCTTCGGTTAAGTTACCTAGAGCAGAGGCAGTCTCATTAACTACAGCTTCAAGGGTTCTTGTTAACCTACGGATCAGTTTACTATTCTGGACAGGTCCTACAAAGAAGAAGAAACCTTTATTAAAATCTGTATACTGTTCTAGAGTAGTTTCAGTATAATCGACAATTGGGGACTCCCTTCTATGTCTAATGTGTACTAGATGTGTGTTTCTGTGATAATCAGATGGGGCTAGGAAAACAGGTGGCAGTAGGAAGGCAATGTAACAGGTTCCCTCCCAATCGAGGGGCAGACGAACATATGCAGTTTGACCACAAATAAAATAAGAATGACGTGAAGCTTTGAAAACAGATTTCCCACTGTCACTATACTGGATAACAGTAGTACATTCACTATGACCTACATGTATGGAACCATAACTACGGACACATAATTCGCCTTTGACTGGTAGTACTGAAATAGCAGGTAAGTCTGGAGTAGTATCAGACTGAACATTCAGGACCATGAAATTCGACGAATAATTACCTAAATTATATACTTCATTTTCTAGATCTAAACCTGTTCTGTGGGGGAGACCTTGCTTGTCTGGAAAACATGTACTGTTAAGAAAAGACATATCTGTTGAGGATGACGTTAACGTGGACCATGCTCCACACGAACCATTATGTGAGAATGGATAAGGAAAGAGTGGCAGAACTCCTTTCGGTGTCTGGAAAGGGGGGAGTCGACCACACACCCAACAATTAGTGGCATTGCTGGTCTGGTGTGAGTAATGTAACATACGGATAAATGTGTTGTTACGCATAGCAAGGCGGTAAGAATATTCGTGAGGAGGCAGGTCACTAAACGTGTGCTCTACTGTAGCATTAGCAGACATATTTACATGAGGAACTGGAAAATACAGATAGAACGCATAGCTGGTGCAGGAAATCATTATGCTGATGAATAATACGAAACTCAGAAAAACGATACATCTGATTGAACTTTGACTGACTCTCTCACTATGGGGGTCTATTTTATACATGTCAGAAACAGTCTAACCGTTTCACCTAGGGGAGGACTTATACAATCAAACTGACTGACTTATTTTACTAGACCTGAGCTTTAACTTATACTCCTGTTGCGGAGTTTTCTCTAACAAGGGAGGGGTTGTAATAATGTCTTGTGCGGGACAGTCCTTAAGAGCAATATTCTGGCAGTCTTTCGAATCCTGGGAAATGTTTTTAGAAACGGATTTCAGTCCTTTAAAAAGTTTAACATGAGACAGGTGGATCCATCCTTTTCTGCCTTCCAACTTGACGGCTGTACGGGTGGTGAGGAGGACCTGACGTGGCTCCTTCCAACGTGGTTCCAGCGGACTTGATCTGTCGAAATTTCTGATCATCACCAAGGAGCCTGGAACGATCTCGTGCGGTGCCACCTCGGTATTGTCTGGAAATGCGGCGGCAACCTGTGAACGACATGAGTTGAGGGCAGACATCAAGGAAGCTAGGTAATCTGTCAGCATATTACATGAAACATCGGTAATACTTCGGGGTCTAGGAGTACCCCACATGTTAGGGGGGCGGCCGAATACGACCTCATACGGGGACAGACCTGATCTGGAATGTGCGACCATGCGCATATAAAACAGAGCGACTGGCAGAGCTACTAGCCAGTCCACACCTTTTTCTTGACAGACTTTTGCAATGCGGATTTTCAGAGTTTGATTATGTCTCTCGACCAGACCGGCTGCTTCAGGATGGCGTACACAATGAAACTTCCATTGGTACCCTAACAACAGGGAAACGTGCTTCATTAACTCTGAGGAGAATGGCTGACCGTTATCAGAATATACGACTCTAGGGAGTCCATATCTAGGGAAAAACTCACGAACCAACTGCTTGGCAGTGGTCGCGGCTGTGTAATCTGGGACTGGATATGCTTCTGTCCACCTGGACAAAGCGCATACTACTACAAGGACATACTTGAAACCTCGACATCGCTCCATTTGAATATAATCCATCTGGAGGACCTCAAAAGGGTGGTCAGGGGGCTGGAAACCACCTTGTTCCACCGGGACACTTTTACCTGGATTAAACTGACAACATATCATACAGGTGCGGACTTTCTGCTTGGCTGCAGCTCGTAAATGCTTGTTGAACCAAATGTTCTGGATACTGTCTAACATAGCTTTTTCTCCTAAATGTGCTGGACTATGTGCGGTATTGATAATGACTTGAACCATAGAATCGGGGAGAAACCATGTGGCTCTACCCTTCGTTAACCATCCTTGATCTGTCTGGACCCCTCCTTGTTCAGACCATTTCTTGATTTCATCGGGAGTAGCATGTAACTGGATATCTATGACATCTTGTGTAGGGTCTTTAACTGTCATGCATGTAGTCGGATCTGGAGTATGTGTCATGTTAACTGGAATGTCTGGAGTCTGTGCTGTAAGCTTGGCTGTGCGATCTGCTAGATCATTACCTTGAGAAATAATGTCAGTAACTTTCGTATGTGCTTTGCATTTCATAATAGCAATGGATGTCGGTAAATGTATGGCATCTAACAGGGCTTGAATAAGGAGACCATGCTGAATCTTGGTTCATGAAGTCATGAAACCTCTCTCCTGCCAGAGCACTCCGAAGTCGTGTACAACTCCAAATGCGTAACGTGAATCTGTGTAAACATTAACTTTCAGGTTCTTGGCGTGTATACAGGCTTGTGTCAGAGCAACTAGCTCTGCTGCTTGAGCAGACAGGGTATCAATACGGTGTGTTTCAATAACTTCAGTGTCAGTAGTCACTGCATACGCGGCGACTAGTTCTCCTGTACTAGTTCTCATACATGAACCATCCACATAAAGTGTCAGGTCGGGATCCGGTAACGGAATGTCTGTCAGGTCTTGTCTTGGCTTTGTGGTAATGTTAACTACTTCCACACAGTCATGTGTGTCTGGATTTGAATTAACTGATGGTAACAGTGTAGCAGGATTCAGGACGTTGCAGCGTCTAATTTCTATGTGTGGCTGGAACAGTGTCAATTCATAACCTGTTAAACGTGCAATTGTCAAGTGCTGTGTTTGTGTTCGGTTTAAAAGAACTTCTACTGAATGTGGAACTTGTACTGTCAGGGAATGTCCTAAAACTATGGAATCACTTTGTCTGATAGCTAGTGCTGTGGCTGCAACTGACTTGAGGCACGCAGGCAACGCCTGGGCGACTGGATCTAATGTGCTCGAAAAATAAGCACAGGGCTTGTATTGACCTGCTTGATCTTGTGTAAGAACAGATAATGCTGTACCTTCGCGTTCAGTAACGAAAAGTGTAAAAGGCTTACTGTAGTTCGGTGTAGCTAGAACTGGAGCTTGACATAGGGCTTTCTTTAACTCGTTGAAACTAAGTGTATGGTCAGATGTCCAAGGGAGGGCAGTCGATACGGCTGCCTCCTGTGTCGTTAACTGTATCAGTGGCTTGGCTAGAAATGCATACTGGGGAATCCATTGTCTACAATAAGAAGTAAGGCCGATAAAGGCACGTACCTCCTTCTGGGTTCTGGGCTGGGGAAGACTCGCTATTAACTGGATACGGTCGGGTGTCAACTGCCTACCCCTCTTGGACAGCAAGTGTCCTAAGTATACCACTTGCTGGACACAGAATTGAAGCTTCGAAGGTGACACCTTGTGCCCCATCTCGGCTAGAAAATACAGGACTGTAAGTGACGCTCGCTCGCAGTCACGTTCAGAACGGGCTGTGATCAGTAGATCATCGACATACTGGAGCAGGGCAGTGTCAGTTGGCATGTGAATATTGTCTAGTTGTCTCTTGAGTGCTTGACTGTAAATACTAGGGCTTTCTGTGAAACCTTGAGGAGCGCGTGTGAACATATAGCTCCTTCCATTTAAACAAAATCCGAAAAGAAACTGGCTGTCTGGATGAATCGGAACACTAAAAAATGCATTCTTGAGGTCAATGACAGTGAAAAACATGGCTTCGGAATCAATAGCAGTTAACAGGGAAGAGATGTCTGGGACAACTGGGTACTGCGGAATAATACATTTATTAAGCTCTCGTAAATCAATCACTAATCGATATACTGGGGGTGCATTCGGATCAGTACGTTTCATGACTGGAATGATCGGAGAATTGCATACATTGGAGTCAGTTTCTACAACTACTCCTTGAGCCATGAGCTCGTCAATAATTTTGGATAAGGCTGCTACAGCCTCAGGTGGCAATCTGTACTGTCTGATTCGGGGTAACACTACACCTGGTTTGAGGGTCACACGATGGGGTGTGATTTGCATATAACCTACATCAGTTGGACCTTGCGCCCATAAATGCTGCGGAACATTAGACAATCTGGAATCAAAATCTCGTAATACATAGTGACCCTTAAAGTCACGTAGGAACAGACGTATTCCCTCTGGGGAGCAGCAAATAACTGCACCTAATTCTTTCAGTGTTTTAATGCCTAATAGGTTTTCTGGACATGACTTAGTAAGTAACAGATCAGTAGTGCGGGACAATGGACCTACTTCTAGGGTGACTGGCTTTGATATCTCATTAACTATTGGCTTTCCTGAAAATCCAAGGGAAACATTTCTTGAGCCTGAGAGCGGAGCCCCTGGAACTTCGGCATGACTAATTGTGGTCCTACTTGCCCCTGTATCGATCAAAAACTTTCTGTCTTTCCCTAATACTTGACTGTGAACATAGGGACCTTCTTGATCTACAGGTATCTCGATGAGAGGCAAGCCTACCTCCCTCTCTAGGCTGTTTCATGAATATGGCTGATATTCTGGATATTCAGACTGCGCATACTGGTACATCTGCGATGTAACGTGCTGTGTTGCAGCAATAGGCTGCGGTGCGGGAACTGTCTGTTGTGCATTCTGTGACTGAGGAATCTGTGAAACTTGTTCTTGTCTAGGCGGACGTGGTCTTTCTTTAGTCTTACCAGTAGCTATGTTATGTTTCAGAACTGCACACTCGTTTATAAAATGACCTGGCTGTTTACAATAATTGCAGTTCCCTTTAACGGGAGCTGCAGGATGACTGGCTTGATTCGGACCCCTCTTCTGACTGTCTTGAGGAACAGATTGTGCAACTAGCACTTTCATTTTCGTGTCTTTCATACGTTTTCTCTCGTGTTCTTGCTCTTCCCTGATTCTATTCTGGTGGTACTGGAGCATCTGGAGCATCTGGGACGGAGTATTTGCTTGCCAGGTGCTTTCGACTTTCAAAACTCGATTTTTAATTTGTGGGCTTGAATTCTCGACTAATTTAGTAACGAAAAGGTGAGGGTATGACTCACTACTTGTCTTGAGACCACTATTGATACTGAAACATTTCTCAAATCTAGAATAAAAATCACTAATATCTTCATCTTGTTTCTGTTTACAGGCTGAGATTGCATCCCAGTCTTCTTTTCTCGTTGTCAATAATCTGGGTAAAACTTGAATCAGTAATTCTGGTAATTCTTTACATTTATCTCCAAGACCGGTACCTGGTACTCGTGCCTTGTCTTCAGCTTCTAGAGCTGTCCAATCGATCTTTTTCTCTCCCACCTCCCATTCCTTTTCCTTTAACTTTTCATACACCCCTGCGGGTAACAGGACCTTTAACATTTTAATGATATCTGGGTAAGTGTATTCTCCCATACGGAGCATGTCTTTTAATTCTCTATGGAACCCTGCTGGATCTTTGTCATGACAGGGAATTAATTTCTTCATTTCAAGAAGTTCCATCTTTGATATTGGAGTGTATACAAACACTCGTTGCATTACGCCACCCGCCCCTTGGACTGGGTGGACTTCTCGTAACGGATTCTGTCTGTCTATGTAGAATGATTTACTTTCTGGGGGTGAGACATGAACAAAATGCGGGTTCAGAAACGTTCTGTATTTGTGACGCTGTTCTAGAATGACACTAATTAAATCGGTACCTAGACCTCTCCATTTATACTGGAGTAACTCGTTCAGGATATCGTGTAACGGGCCTGGATCAGAGTGTTGACCCTCATACAGAGTAATGAGGTACTGGATCATATACATACCCACCAGTCGTTGCTCGGCTGGGGGCAGTTTCAGAAACATTTGTGCCACTATTTCGTCTGGAAAAGTGGTAGAATCAGTAATCCACCGGACTGCTGATCGGGTTAGTTCTTGTTCATGCATAGTACTTAACTCACTGTAACCGATTCGTGATTTCAGAATGTGATCGGTAGCTTGAAATACTTGTTCTAGAGAACCTTGTTCTGGTGCTTGATGATGAAAAATAGACTTGTGTTCTAGGCGTAAATGGCGATCTGGAAATCTAGATTTTCCTACATACGCTATTCTGGCGGGATTCTCGTTCTCTTCCTCTTCAGGATCAGAGATACTTTCTTTCTCGCTTACTTGTGCTGCTTTACGCTGGTCGTGTAACCTTATTATTTCTTTACGAATTTTCTTGTACATACTCTCCATAGCACCGACGGTCTTGTGCTTACCCTCGGCTATATTATCACTCCACCTTGTCAGGATTCTCATTTCGGCGGAATCTTTAGACGGATAATCTTGTTCTCTTATTAGACAATTGATCAGGAATTTTAATATCATGAGCTGAATCTCGGCTTTCCTTTGAGACATAATCTCGCCAATACTTTCTGGATCGTCCCCTGTACGGATGAAACGATATATTCTGTCTAGATCTTCTTTCATATTCGGTAAGGTGACCAGATACTCGGCCACCTTTCTTACGCGGAATGAATATAAAACCATATTATCCTCGCCTGGGACTGGATCATAGCAACATTCGGCAAGGGATTTTCTTATTTCTGCAACAGACTGATATCTAGGCGTACGCTGTGATGCTTGTGCATGTAATTCGGCTAACGTTAAACGCTTGTGTGGCGGCGGGGTTTGAGGAGGACCTCCTCCTGCGGCCCCTAGACTAGAATCGTCGACTGACATTCTTCGTCCTGGCAGGGTGGGAAATGGAACTGTAGGCTGGACCGGGGGTACCGTAACAGGTACTCCGGTGTCTGGAGGAGCGGGAAGTGCCTGATTTACAGGGACTGGCGGAGCGCGAACAGGATTTGCATATTCTGGGACTGTGTCGTCCAAGTAGGACGAAATAAAAATATCAGCTGCGGTCGGTTTGTGACGTAGCTTGGTCGGAACTAACGGTGGCGGGAAATTACTAGATGCCTCTGGGGTCGCTTTTGGCAAACCTTCGGCAAGAAGAGGATACATACCCTTAATGAGGGCATGCCTCTGTCTGTCTGACTGTTCGGCTTTGACTTGTTCACCTATCTCGATTAATTCTCTTTCTTGGGCTCGTTCTTGGGATTCTCTACTTAACTCTGACTTTCTGACTTCTTTCTCGGTTCTTCTATGCGCTTCCTTACGCCATAACTCGATGGCATCTTTCTGTGACTGTCTGGCTTTCTTTTTCCATAATGCTTCTTCTACTCGCATGATACATTCGGCATCCCATGTACCCGATACGGGCCATCTATACTTTTCTTCTAACTGTTTGGTATACTCTACCCATAAATCTAGATACATTATGGCGCTTATGCCATGTTTCTGATACATAAAGTGACCTGGACTGTCCCTAGGCGGAACAGGAACTGCTTCCTCTAATAAACCCTTTCTAGTTTTTAACTGTCGTAACTTGGAAAAGAGCGGCATTGTAAACTTGAATCGGAACACAATACAATACACGAAGAACAATAACAATTGGGAAAACAATTCAGGCATACCACGATATTGGAAATACATTGAACAACATCATAACATAACAGTTCGGACAGAATACTACCTGAAAATACTGAAAACAGAAACAGAACAGATTTTCTCGAGAACGGAACAGACTAGAGTTACTGGATGCACTGCTGTAACAGTACGGAACATACCGGTCCCATAAAGGGACGCATCAAGACCCGTATCCACCTAGGTGAACACTTCGTTTGTGAGTCTGGGCACCACCAACCCACGGACCAGGAGTCAATTTAGATTGGTCCTGTCTAGATACTACCCCAGCAATGGTACTCACCGGGCAGCACGGAACGGAAGGCCTCGGACGGGACTGGACTGCTACGACGACGAACTTCGGACTTCGGACTTCAGTTACAGGTGGGCCTCCGGATACCTCGGACCTTGGACTCTCGGCTTGGGCTCTGGTCGGGACTCGCCGCGTTCCTCCACCGTCTCGTTTGGATGCTGGACCGCCTCCTCCGTCTCCTCCGTGGGCCTGAGGGATACTTGAGCAGAAATATCTGCCACTGCGCAGAAGAGTTCCGTCACGACTGCAGAGGGTCAGGGGGTCGGCGTGGCTTCACCGACGCGTGGGGAAAGGGCAAGTACCTGTTCGGGCGCCATTATGTGGTATATAAATAAATAATACCGGATCTATTTTTGGATGAATGAATGAATAACAGATAGCTCAATAAAATAAGAGTCAAGATTCGAGGTAGTAGGAGTTTCTGCAGGTTTATTACAGCATAAGGACAGGATCAGGACAACCTGCATAGGATGACCCAGCAGCTGCTGGGGCTTGGTCTGGGATGAGCGCGCTAACTTTTAATAACAATACATTGACTTATATACATAGCGCAAACACATAGCATTACATTGCAGTAGGCGTAGCAGTGGGTGGAGCAGAAGGCGTGACGCGTAGCAGTCGCGAAAGATAACAGTAAAAAGAGGTGTAACTGGGAGTATACATAGACATGTGATGCAAACGTAACAGAATATGTCATGAATGGGCGGAAACATAGGAGGAGGCTACCTAAGGAGCCGGGACCTCTGACCTAATGGTGCGCGAAAACTGGCAATGACGTGTTACTAGGAGAAGCTGGGGGCTACGAACTCTGTGCTAGGAGCAGAGACTAAAGTCTGGAGGGTCGGAGCGACATGTACCTAAACCCTATCTGGTATCTGATGTTTAGGGAACATGTTGATATAAACTAGAAGTCATGAGGGGAAAAGCTAACTTGACTCTAAGACTGGACCATGCATTATTCTACATGTAGTGCGTGATGAAGAATACTAAATGACCATTAATACAGTATTTCTCTAACGTGGAGACGAGAAGGCTAGACAATGACGGAAACTATTGATGCAGTTCAGTAGCTTAGGAATGCAGAGGAGGAGGACTGAACTGATAGCTGGAACTATAACATACTTTTGGCAGACTCAGAGGCAGAGCCAGGCTGCACCGGGCACTGCGAGGCAGGAAGTAAGTGAAGGGTCGAGGATACAGGTGGGGGCTGTATCGCTCCTCAGCGAGGCTTTCAGGAGACAGGAGCTGAATCTGATGTCCGGGCCCTTTTGAGGCCTGGAAACGGGGACTTTATTATGGAATAACGTGCACACTGAGAAACGTGGCAACATAACTTTACATAGGCCTGATATTCGTAGTATTCACGAGGCCTGGAAACTGGCATACTAGAGGTGGACACAACTGCAATTGCGTCATTAATCAGACATGGGGAATAACATATGCATATTGGTCATGCACACATAACATATGATGGATGAGGCGTAGGGACACAGAACATGGCAAAATTTACTTTTCCACACAACAAGGCATATGTTTTATGCCGCCGATGTGTCACAAAAAGTGACGCATCAGCAGTGGAAAACTGATGCAGGGCTTTATTTATGAGGTTCATCTTTTTTTTGCACACTACTCCAGTTTAGTCCTGTCCACTGCACTCTTGGACACAAGCCTCACCTTTTGTGCTTCAGGACAGGCTTCATTACATCTGCACTCCTGCTTAGGCCTCATAATCTTTTTTTAGAATAACATTTGAAAAACAGAGAAAAGGTTATATGTATAAGTTTTTCATTACACTACTGAAACATTTTGGGGACAAAATAATGGCATTTACATTTTTGAGAAAGAATAAATAGTGTGTGAATGATTACATAGAAATATTTGACCTTTTCACAATCATGTCACCGGTGTTACCTCAGATTAAGAAGTAGATTGTGCAGATGAGGTGAGGAATGTCTGCTTTGAGGCAGGCGCAAGATTTTGACGTAACAGTGTCCTAAAAGTGACGTAGTGAAATCTCATAGATTTCACTGCGTCACTATTAAGAGGCTTTTTGTGGGGAAATGCCCCTTCTGTGTACATTACAGCTGATAGAGGTATAATATGGCGCAGAGGTTTAAAAAGTGATGCATCTACCTACATGCGTCACGTTTTAAATATGGCGCAACAAGGCATATGTTTTTTGCCGCCGATGCGTCACAAAAAGTGACGCATCAGCAGTGGAAAACTGATGCAGGGCTTTATATATGAGGTTCATCTTTTTTTTGCACACTACTCCAGTTTAGTCCTGTCCACTGCACTCTTGGACACAAGCCTCACCTTTTGTGCTCATCTGGACAGGCTTAATTACATCTGCACTCCTGCTTAGGCCTCATAATCTTTTTTTAGAATAACATTTGAAAAACAGAGAAAAGGTTATATGTATAAGTTTTTCATTACACTACTGAAACATTTTTGGGACAAAGTAATGGCATTTATATTTTTGAGAAAGAATAAATAGTGTGTGAATGATTACATAGAAATATTTGACCTTTTCACAATCATGTCAACTGTGTTACCTCAGATTAGGAAGTAGATTGTGCAGATGAGGTGAGGAATGTCTGCTGTGAGGCAGGCGCAAGATTTTGACGTAACAGTGTCCTAAAAGTGACGCTGTGAAATCTCATAGATTTCACTGCATCACTATTACGAGGCTTTTTGTGGGGGAATGCCCCTTCTGTGTACATTACAGCTGATAGCGGTATAATGTGGCGCAGAGGTTTAAAAAGTGACGCATCTACCTACATGCGTCACTTTTTAAATATGGCGCAATATAGCACATGTTTTATGCCGCCGATGCGTCACAAAAGTGATGCATCAGCAGTGGAAAACTGATGCAGGGCTTTATAAATGAGGTTCATCTTTTTTTTGCACACTACTCCAGTTTAGTCCTGTCCACTGCACTCTTGGACACAAGCCTCACCTTTGGTGCTCCCCTGGACAGGCTTCATCACATCTGCACTCCTGCTTAGGCCTCATAATATTTTTTTAGATTAACATTTGAAAAACTGAGAAAAGGTTATATGTATAAGTTTTTCATTACACTACTGAAACATTTTTGGGACAAAATAATGGCATTTACATTTTTGAGAAAGAATAAATAGTGTGTGAATGATTACATAGAAACATTTGACCTTTTCACAATCATGTCACCTGTTTTACCTCAGATTAGGAAGTAGATTGTGCAGATGAGGTGATGAATGTTCAGAGGGACAGAGGAGCTGAGGCCTGTGTTCAAGACTGTAGTGGGAGAGAGGCTTTTCTTGGAGAGCGTAGGTTGTGAGACCTGTGTCTAAGAGTGCAGTGGACTAGGCTTCATGAAGCCTATCCCCCACTGCACTCTTAGACACAGGTCTCAAATTATTTGCACCCGTGGACAGATTTCTCTTATACTACACTCTTCAATAGAGGCCATACCTTTTGTGCACCCCTAGACAATCATTACCTCATCTGCAACTCTGAATAGACTTCAACTAATTGGCATGCTTAGATAGGCCTCAGTTTATTTACACCCTTGGACATGCGTCACCTCATCTGCACCCAGTTACCATCAATTAAACTCAATACATTGACGCCTGTGTAGAGGATACAGATGAGGTAAGGCTTGTCCAAGGGTCATAGGAGGTCAGTCCTCTTCACTGTACTCATGGACACTGAATGCTTGTACATAGGACCTGCACTGTGTGTCTAAAATGTAATTTAAAAAACGATTTTGCTGCATATCAATGACTTTTAGATTTTTGAGAAGGAATAAATAGTGTCTGCATGATTAAATAAATATATTTCAACCTTTCATAAAAATGTCACCTGTGTTACTTTAGATTAGGAAGTAGATTGTGTAGATGAGGTGAGCATGCCCAGAGGGACAGACGAGGTGAGGCCTGTGTTGAAGACTGTAGTCGGAGAGAGGCCTTTCCTGGAGAACATAAGTGGTGAAGCCTGTGTGTTAGAGTCCAGTGGACTAGTCTTTATGAAGCTTATCTCCTACTGCACTCGTAGACACAAGTCTCACTTTCTTTGTACTTGTGGACATACCTCTCTTCCACTACACTCTTCAATGCATGTCTCACTTCTTCTGCACCCCTGGAGAATCCTCACTTCATCTGTAACCCTGAATAGATTGTTTGCTTTTTGTCATTGCCTTGTTGTTTGATAATAGTGGTCTGTAATGTGCTATTTTTTTCTTCAACACAGATTGAAAACAAGATTTCAAGAGTAAGCAACGATGCCCTCAAGGCAAAGAACAAAAAAAAATGAAGCACGTTCAAAAACAAAAACAGCATTGGAATTACAGCAGTCCTCCACAACAAAGACTTCAAAAAACAGGAAAGAAGCTCCTGGTAAAATAACTAAGTCTTTCTTAAGGAACATATGTAGAATAAACAAAAATGTTGGACAGCATGTAGAAAAAGAGAAGGAGAGAGTAATTTTGAAAAGGAAGGAGAGGCCTTCAAAAAATGTTAGTACTGGAGCTGGAGAGAATAATATGTATCGGAATAGAAGGCAGAATCAGTTTAGAGACATTCGTAAACGAATGTTTCGCAATAGGGTGGTTTTAAATTTGTTAAAAAACATTAGGAACGGCAAACAGAGAGCTGCTTTTTATAAGAAAAAGAAAAATGTTGAGAAGATTGTTGATCAGGCTTTTGAAGTTAAGAAAAAATTATTTATTTTAATAATCAATGGAATTAGGACACTTAACAAGACAATTGATGTTTTTAAATCAAACAGTAGATGGAAAAGAGTAATTAATCGGACTAATTTTTGTTAAGTTTTTTCAGGAGAATGGATGCACAGTTCAAGTTGTGAGCCATTTTTTAATGAGGATAGTTACTTTCAGGAGAATGATTTAGTGCATGCAGTTGACACCAGTGGTCGAGCATACGAGGTGAAAGACGGTTGTCCGATTGAAAAAGAGAAACTTGTGCCTAGAGAACCAGAAGAGGTGTTAACTGATGAAGTTTTAGGGAAACGTACTAAGGGTCCAGTATACACTTGGAAGTGTAGTCGTATTTGTAGTGTGCGACAGGAATCAATTGATTTGTTTTATAATTTCTTACGTACATATAGTAAGAAAAGTCTGAAGCAGAAATTGAAGTTGTTGCAAGATTTAGATCCTTGCAGACTGAGAGAAAAGACAGGTTTGCAAGGCCATTTACTGGCTTGTCTTTCTATAAAAGTCTGTCAAAGTGTTTTTCATCATTTTAGGATGTTAGCAGTGCATCATACAAAAATGAGGAAATTAGTGATAATGTTGTATTATGCAAAAAGTCCAGCACTTAAGCTTAAACAATTAAACAGTGCTCTTTTGCATGGAACTGAATTAGATGTGAAGAGGATTTGTGAAGAAATTGAGATGTCTTACTTTGGTGAAAAAGAGGACAGTGTAGAAATTGACACAGAAATTCAAGGTAATGTGGTAGACAATGTACAGATTTCAAGTACAGAAAAGTTTGACCAGGAAATTAACAGGTTTAAGGTGAAATCAAGTGAAAGGCCGAATTTTACTTGTGTGTGTTGCCGATGAACTCATTATAAGCATCAAACTAGATTAGTTGATTTATACGTAAAAAGTGAAAAGATAAATAATTATGAGTGGAAGGATTTTGTTACTTATTTGTGGGTGGAGAATTGTTTTGATTTGAGTTCTGATCAGCGTATTTGTAAATATTGTTATGATAAATTAAATCAAAATAGAATGCCTGCTAGAGCTGTTCATAATAATCTGGAGTTGGTAGACATTCCTCCTGAATTGATGGATTTACATACATATGAGTCTATTTTGATTCAATGTGTCCATCCTTTTCAGGCTATTGTTCGCATGGAGCCTAAGATAGGGAAATTGCCTCCTTCAGATTTACAGAGAGGATTAAAGGGAAGAATTGTTTATTTGCCTCTAGATTTCAAGGAAAATATTGATACCATTGGTGTAGAGAAAGTGGAAGAGGAACCTCTGGTAATTCTAGTAAATGGGGTTCCGACAAAGAGTAAGAAAATCTGGCAAGATTCAGTGGCTGTTAGGAAAGTCAAAAAGGCAACGTTGTATTTGGTCAAAAACAATGAGTACTACAAATATGTATGTGTTGAAGCAGAGGAAACAGCTGCAGATGAAGACAGTGATTGTTCAACTGGCCAAATTGAAAAAGTTGATGTATCAAGAAGTGAAGAAATATATGAACATTATACTGTTCATCCTTTGCATTCCAAAGAAGTGATGGGGAATGCAATTGACTTGTTTCAAATGAAAGCAGCAAAAGGAAGTCCCATTAGTGTATGGGAAGAAAGTTTGGAAGCTTGTTGTTTTCCACATTTATTTCCAACAGGTCGAGGTGGACGATATGACGATCGACCACTACAAATTCCTGCATCTGAATACCGAACTGTAAGATTATATGCTGAAGATCCAAGGTTTCGTCGATGCATTCCATATTTGTTTCATCTACTGTATGAAAGTGACTTGTCTGGGTTTTCTTATGCAGTAAACCATATACTGAAAAGTGGAGCACATTTGCAAAATGTTTCGGCGAGGGACTTTATGGAGAAAGTGAATCTGCAAGATAATATTTTGGAATCCCATTTATCAATCTCATGGCTTGTCAGCGTGGTACAAACGAGTATTGGTTCCGTCGTCATGGGGAATTGAAATGTATGCTAAGAAACTTAGGAACTCCTACATGGGTCCTCACTCTTAGATGTGCCGAGTATGCATGGGACGACTTACTTCAATTTCTACGAGAGGCAAATGCAAATATTCAAAATATAGAATTCAAAACTGCTGGAGAACTGTGTTCTTTGGATCCAGTGAATGTATGCAGATATTTCAATCATAGATTTGAAGCTATGATGTCTTTTATTACCAACAAAAAAAATCCTCCCTTTGGAGAGGTTTTGGATTTCTTTTGGAGAAAGGAGTATCAAGCGAGAGGTGCTCCTCATATACATATGTTGTTGTGGATTAAAGATGCACCAAAATTTGGAACAGATTCGTATGAGACAGTGATGAGCTTCATTGAAGAGTATTCAACATGTGCTGTTCCGAAAACTACCGAAAAAAACAGTTTAAGGCAACAAGGTTTACGCTTTCAATCCCATCGTTGTGGAAAGTACTGTCGTCGAAAATTCAGAAACAAGGACAAGTTCTACACAAAATGTCGTTTCGGCTTTCCACGACCAGTGATTTCTAAAGGAAGAGTAAATAATTTGATGTCTTCTCTGCGACATACTGTGACAAGGAAATCACCCAAAAATACATACAATTTAAAAAGAAACGAAGACTCCAAGTACATCAACGACTACAACCCAGTGATTTTGTCCATGTGGAATGCTAACATGGATATTCAATTCGTTGCTGACAACTCTATTGCTGTGGCTCGATATGTGACGTCTTACATCACAAAAAAAGAAAAGACAGAACTGAAGGAAATGTGGGAGGACATTTCACATGAAAAGAGTCTAAGCAAGAAATTATATAGTTACAGTCTGAAGATGTTGTCGCATCATGAAATTGGAGCATATGAATGTTCTGATCGATTGTCATCAGCCAGTCTCTATGCCAAATCTACAACCATCATTTGGATAAGTCTAGGTCTTGCTGCAACACGAAACCGAGTTTTGAAATCTGTACAAGAGATAGAGTATTTGGCAGGGAAAGAACCAGAAAGCGCAGATATTTTGAAGACAAACATGTTGGATACATACTATCCAAACAGAAGTCCTCACCTTGAGAACGCTTGTCTCTATGAAGTTTTGCAAAGATATATTTATAAGAGGAACATCAGAGAAGATATCAATAATGGAATAAATGCTGTCATTGGATGTGAAAGATGTTTAGTGAAACAGAAAAAAGGTCATTTCATTAATCATCGAAAATTGAGTTGTGAAAATCCAGATAAAAGAGAATTTTACTATTTGGCTCTTTTGCAACTCTTTAAACAATGGCGTAAAGAAGAGGAACTACTTGGAGATTTTCTCTGTTATGAAGACTCTTTTATTGCAACCAAGGATACCATAGAATGTCTTGTTTTTCCAAATTATCTGCAAATGTTGAATGAAGAAATAGAGCAAGAAGCAACAATTGCTGCAGAGATTGCGAGAGACAGTTCTCAAGACAGTCAGAGTTCTGCTTCATTGAGTCAGGATCCACTAGGAGGACCAATTATCCAAAATGAAGCTGCCACTGCCATGGATGAGGTGGAAAGAGCTATGGAGCAAGCTCAAGAGGATATAATTAATTTAGAAGATTTGGTGAAACAATTAAACCTTGAGCAGAAACAGATATATGACGAAGTCACAGAAGAGGTTGAACATGGATTCAGTCATGAGAAGAAAGAGTGCTCATGTACATCATTTGAGCCTGTCCGACTGTATGTGAGTGGAGAAGCGGAAACCGGAAAAAGTTTTCTGATTAAAGCAATTGCAACTTATCTGCACAAAAGGACTGAATCACCGCTGGCTTGTGTTGTTACCACTCCAACTGGGCTGGCAGCACATAATATTAAAGGGATTACTTTACATCGTTTACTGATGCTGCCAGTGGAGCATGATAACAAATTGCAATACCACAAACTATCTGGAGATGCGTGTTGTGAAGTTTCGAGAATCCTGAAGAAAATGAAACTTCTTATCATTGATGAAGTAAGCATGGTCTCAAATGTAATGCTTGCTTTTGTGCATTTGAGAATGCAAGAAATTCTTAGAACAGACTATGATGTCTTATTTGGAGGAAAACACATTATTGTTTTTGGAGATCTACTGCAGTTGACTTCAGTGAAAGGTCAACCAGTGTTTAAAATGGTCACGCATGAAGATACCAGGAAGTGCCTAGGAAGCATTGGAAACGTTAATATATGGTTACATTTCAAATATGCAGAACTACTCAAAATATGCGACAGGCAAAGGATGAAGATTATAAAAATATTCTACAAGATGTAAGAATTGGAAAATTAAGTCAGCATGGAAAAGAAGCTTTACATGGACAATTAATTTCTTATTTGTACCCAAATAAAAACATTCTTCCAGAGAATATTTTTTTTTAAATTAACGAGAAGAAATCTGGCATATGTTTGATGCCTACTCTGAAAGAATGTTCCATGTTCAACAACAAAATGTTGAAGTTAGAAAATGAAGAGATAGTGAAATTGGAAGCTATAGATAAAATAGAGCATATGGGAGCAACAATTATTTTGTCAGAAAATTTCAAATCAAAATTGTATTCATTGGAGAAGACTATATCTAAAACTGCTGGTTTTGAAAAGATTCTGAATGTGTGTTTAAATTGTCGTATCATTTTGAGAAGGAATTTAAATGTTGAAAGAGGTCTGGTAAATGGAGCAATGGGTCATGTTGTTGGTTTTGTGAATTACAAAAATAGAGATGGAATTGAAATTTTAAAAATTAAATTTGATGGCATTGACGAAATAGAACTGTCGTTGTTCAGCTAGATTTTTGCTTGTGAAATACTTATATGTTCACCGAAAACAGTTTCCTGTTTTTTTGGCATATGCAGTGACAATTCATAAATCTCAAGGTTTAGTTGTAGATAGTGCTTTGGTGAACATTGGAAGTTCTGTGTTTAAAGAGGGTATGGCATATGTGGCATTATCACGAGTCAGAACTTTATCAGGATTGTACTTGATTGAGTGTGATGAAACAAAGATTTGTGCTGATCTAGATTGTGTTAAAGAATACAATAGTTCAAGAAGAGAATATGCCCCACATTTGCCTCAACATCCTCTGTTTGAAAAACATGTGGTAGGCCGAAAAAGAAGAAATGAGATTAATTGTATTGAGGTACTAGCAAAAAGGCAAAAAGTAGATAAAAGTGTAATTGTAAAGAGAAAGAAAAAGGATTCTGTTGAAGATGTTGTTGGATTTCAGTTTGAAAACAGTTCTGGTGTCAACTGCTATGCTAATGTAGTAGTTAATGTTTTTTTTCTTCAAAATTTACAGATTGTCAAAAATCGGGAACAAACATTGTGCTCTTTATTGAATTTTGTGTTAGGGAAATGTAGTAGTGATAGAGCATAAATAGAAAGTGTTTCAGAAATTCGAAATCTTGTAGACATATGTTCAGTTCAAAATCACTTTTCACAGATAATTCAGCAGGATTGTCAGGAATTTTTAATGTATATGTTTGATGTATTGGAAGATGAAGGAGTAGATATAAAAAATCTTTTTTAACCTTTCTTATCAATGGCAACATGACTGTGATAACTGTGCTTCATCAAGTACTACTAGAATAGACTCTGAAAGATTTATATATTTGACTTTACCAGACTGCAAATCAGTACCTTTTAATAATTTAGTTAAAGAAGCGGATCACAATATGGTGTGTACCCAATGTAAGTCTACAATGCTGTCCACATTATTTCTACAAAATTATGGTCACTATGTCATTTTAATGTTCCAACGATCTAGACCTGATGGAACGAAATTGACAACTTCTATTAAAAATGTCGTGGCTTCTCAGTTATCGATATCAGGAAGAACCTTTGCAACTGTAGTTATTATTTTTCATGATGGTCCTTCTACGACATCAGGGCATTTCACATGCTATTTAAAAAGTTGTAAAGGTTGGACCCAATGTAACGACACTCATTTGACTTTCAAACAACGTTTGCCTTTTGGCTTCAAAAATTCATACCTAGTGTTTTTACAGCCAAAATTTAGGTAAAGGTAATTGGCCTATGAAGATGGGAGCAGTTAATAAAGGTTATTTTGCTGTTTAAAAATATATTCTGAGAAAAAGTGATCCAGGTAATATAAAAAATTGACTTGTCATATAGGTACTGTAAGTGGATCTCATAGTAAGTGATATTAGTATTATACAAAATGATGAACATGAGTGAGTCAAAGATGGTTTTACAAATACTTAAATATTGTGAAAATGATGTAGAGCCTTTCTTTCAGAACGTCGGGAAAACGGTCATTTCAGAGTGTCTTAGAATTAATTTGAAAATATACTCATACATCTGACACTATTTGGCCACATGGAAAGGTGCAGGAATGAGTAAAGAGTCATGACTGAAAAAAAAGAGTATATGAAAATATTGAAAATATTTCAGATGTTCTTGGAGCTTTTCTTCTAGAAAGTCGATGAAATTGATTTTTAAGTGAACAGCAAAGTACTTTGCAACGAGAAAAGGACCTCCATGATATACTATTTGGCCTCAAGGAAAAGTAAGTCAATCAAAGATTAGTGTACATTTGTCATTTGTCATTTGTCAGTATCTAAGGTTTTTTTTAAAACACAATTTTTTAGATTGTGTTTTTTCCCGCTGTCATATGATGAGTAATTTGAACTCACTGTTTTAAGTGAAATTCAATATATTCTGAGAACAGCAAAAATAAAGTATGTAACATGTTATAGAAGTTATTCTATACTTTGGATTGTGTAAATTAAATTGTATTTCCATTCTCTGACACTCACTTTCCTTTTTCCATCCTCTTTCAGCTCTTTTTACTCACTTATAATGTCTTTCTCTCACTCTCTGTAACCCCTGTTCCTTTACTCCACTTCTTTGACAACCCCTCATTCTCATTTCAACTGTCTGCATCCCCTCTCTCCCTTGCATAACTTTTCAGCTTTCAGTCTCTCTGCTTTACTTCCCTTTTCCGTATTTTCCTCCTTTGCTCTTTTAGTAATTCCTGTTTACTCACTCAGCAGTATTATTGCACTCTATCACTATAAATCACCCACTCTCCCTCGCTTATCTTTGTTTGCTCCTTACTTTTGACCTCTTCTCTCTATTTTTCGTTCACTACTTCTATGTCCTGAGTGCCTCACTCTCCTTGTGTTATGTTCACTTGTGTTTATCTACCTTCTATCATTTCTTTTACAACAACTTCACTGCTCCTCTCTCATTGTTCTTCATCCCATTTATTTTACTCTGGTTCCATTACTATCCCTCATTTCCTTTCTTTCAATGTCCTTTTCTTTACTTTCATCACCAAATTATTTTCTCTCATTACCACTGTTTTAGTCGTCTTCTCCTCTCTTTCCTTTTTTTTGCTCCCTTTCTCATTTCCTTTTCTCACTCATTGTACTCCACCTCACTCAGTTTTTCTCTAGTGTGTCTGCCTACTAACTACTCAGTCCATTTCCCTCAATCGTTGTATATTATCCTCTCTCCCTTCATCCTTTCACTCTATGACTGTTCTTCACATACTCTCAGTTATCTTCTATTCCTCATTCTTCTAAATGCATCCTTAATTAGACTGTTTTCTGTCTCAGTCATTATCTTTTTACTTACTTCTGTTTCCTGATTTAGTTTGGCTAACTCACATTGTTTTAGTATCTTTCTTACCTTCAGTTCATTTCTCTGTTCTTCTCTCTCTCTTTGTCAGTGAATCTATATGCCTTACTCTTTGTAATTTGCTCTCCTTCTATTTCTTTTTCTCTCTTTTTGTCCTTCTACCTTACTTTATTTCCCTTTCTGTGTCCTTCACTCTTACTTTATTTATAAATAGAGTGTTATGATTTTTAACCTCTTCATTTGTATCTTTTAATTTAAAATACATATTTTACTAATTATAACTTATTTTTTCTTCTCTCTTTCACAGATACAAAGTGTAGCAAAAAAATTAATTAAAGTTACATTTATTATATGGTAAGTATGACTAAAAAAATGTAGTTTGTCATCACCCTTTGCTTTAAGCTCACTAACATTTTCTCAATCAACCTCACTCCTGTGTCTTTACTCTGCTTCCCTCACGTATTCTTATTCTACATGTTTACTCCCCTTTCCCTATTTCCCCTCTCATATTCAACTTCTTTCAATCCCTATTCTTTACTTCTCTTACCCTCTGTTCCCTTCCTTTGCTTCTTCACTCATTATCTTTTTCTTAATTACTTACCTTAGTCCTACACATACACCTCATCCCCCTCCCAACACATACACACACCTCTAACATACACCCCACACACACACCACACACACACCTCATACACACAAAAAATCCTCCCACACACACTCCTCAAACACACACACACATTCCATACACACACATACATTGAACACATATACACCCCACACTCATACACTCCTCATACATATTTCACACACCCTCACCTCCACCCACACCGAAACACCCCACACAGCCACACCCACAGACACACCTTACACACCCACACCCCGACCTACACCCACTGACTCCCTATAAGTCACACACACTGCATTACTTATCTTTCTTTGCTGTTTCACTCAAGCCCATTCAGGTACTGTTTCCTTTACTCTCTTTGTCCTTTCTCTTTGTCACTCCCCATGTCTTATCCTAATTAAATGTTTCCCCCTCTTTCACCCCTCTTTACTTATACTACCTGGTCTTTTCTCACTTTCCCTCATAGTTCTTCATTTATCCTGGTTCCGCCACTACCCTTCAATATCCATTTTTTACTGTCCTTTCTTTTTCTTTTAACAGCCAGTCACATTCTCCCACTATCTCTACTTTAGTGTTCTTCCTCTCTCTTCCTTTCTTTTGCTCCTTTAGTCATTTTACTTTTCTCACTTTCATCCAATTACACCTTCTCTATTTTTTACTATGTAATAAACAATCCCTCTGTGTTCATCCTGTAGCTCTTTTTCTCTTAACATAACTCTCTTTGTGTTCTTCCCTCATGCTAACTCCTTCATTACATTTTTTTTTCTTTTTTTGGGGGGCGCGCCCGGTACGCGTACCCTAAGGACAAAAAATTGACTGAGATACTTTAAAAATATAGGTTTAATTTTATAAATGAAAGGTAGTTCTAAAAAGAACTGTTTTTTTTCTTCTTTTTGTTGTTTTATATTTTTTAATGTTTTTTGAACATTTTGTACTTTTTTTGGCTTTTCAAAACAGTTTTATATTTTTTTGTATTTTTTATGCGAAGAAACAAAGAGAAAGGGAATTGAAAATGGCTCAACTGGAGCAAAAATCAAAAAACGGAAAAAATTTCTTTTTTTGGGGCAATTGTGATTGTCACCAGCAAGGACGACGAGCTTTACGCTCTTTTCACCATAGGCGATGCACTTGCCACATTCAATGCATGTGATTCTAAAATCAGCAAATCGTGGCTGAATGCAAGGCATCGTCTTCATTGTTTCTGGTCCCGATTGAGTGGGCTGCTTTCTTTTGGAGCTGGTCCTAGAACACTGGGGGAGGTGACTGGCCAGTTCCCTGATCTCTGCACGATAATAGTTATTAGGATGCTTGCGGGTCATATGACGAATCATGGTATTATTACCAAATGAATATTTTTTGTCTGGATTGCCCCTTGAGAGTTCTGCGCCACAGATTCGACAAGTTACCTTGGCCGCATTAACTTTTTTCTTGCCCTCTGGAAGTGAAAAAAACTCCCATACAATGTGTTCTTTTGGCTTGTATGGGGTATTTTGTTCAGGCAGCCATCTTCTCCCCTCCTCCTCTTCCTCTTCCTCCTCCTCCTCTTCTTCACCACCAATGTATTGTTGTGGTGGTCCTCTTGGTGGTGGTGGTGGTGGTGGTGCAGATGCTCCAGCTGTTGCTGCTACAGTAGCCATTTCAAAGTACAAAAGGACTGTCTCTATAGGTGAAACAGGTCTTCCTCAGTCAAAGGACAAAGTCAGAATAAGGAAGAAAGGTGGGGTTTTTCATCATTTGAAAAAAAAACTGTCCTGAACCAATCAGAAGTGTTATTTTCAGGTCACAAGACCCAGGCTTTACTCATTTGGAAACTAAAACTGTTCTGCACCAATAGAAAGTGTTATTTTCAGGTCACAAGACCCAGGCTTTACTCATTTGGAAACCAAAACTGTTCTACACCAATAGAAAGTGTTATTTTCAGGTCATATGACCCGACGCGCTTACACTACACGACCCGGGGCGCGCCCGTAGTCACCCTCCGGGGCGCGCCCGCGGGTGCGTAGCTTAAGCGCATCAGGACCATGTCATGAGTGATGTAATATGTGACGTCATCAGCAGTGCATTGCACGCGCAAGTTATAGTGAGTCCAACTAACTATAACATGGGAATTTCAATGGTTTTATGCGAGTAAAACTTTCAGCTAACTATAACTGGTGTGAAATCTATGTTTTTTTCAGTGAATTTAATAGTTTTTTTTAATGCTAATTCCTAACTATAACTGGTGTGAAACCTATGTTTTTTCAGTGAATTTAATAGGTTTTTTAATGCTAATTCCTAACTATAACTGGTGTGAAACCTATGGTTTTTTCAGTGAATATATATAAATTAACACCATTAACACCTCAGCTCCCACTCTAGACAATGAGAACTACAACAACAGGATCAGCAGTGCCCTAGACACAGTACTACCACTAAAAAACTCCCATCCTAAAACGGGCAATCCTACAGCCCCGTGGTATACGAGTGATCTACGTGAGGCCAAACGTGTCTGTAAACGACTCGAGAGGAAGTGGCGCCTCAGTTACCTTCCAGCAGACAAAGCAAGCTATCGAACGGCAATCAAAAACTACAAAGCAAATATCCATCTAGCTCAGGCTAAATACTTTGAACTCAAGATCGAGAAGGCAGCCTCCAAACCTAGGGAGATTTATCAGATAGCAAAATCCCTTTTGCAACTTCCTGAGGCCCCAAACATCACAATAATACTCAGACCCACTGCGAGGAAATAGCTGAGTATTTCCACCAAAAGATAGAAACCATCAACTCCTCTTTTCCCCCCACCGTTACCCTGATCTCAGACTCCGTCAACATAGACCACATGACGGCTCCCTCCTGCGTTCTCAATAGCTTTCCCCCACTAGAACTTACCAAACTGGAAAAACTCATGAAGCAGATTAAATCTGGATCACCCATCGACCCAGCTCCTCCCAGCGCTCTCACCCAGATAACCCATCTGATCTCGCCCACCATACAAGACCTGCTCAACTCATCCCTCCAGACTGGTACTGTTCCACCTCCATGGAAAAGGGCAATGGTTAGAGCTCTATTAAAAAGCCCAATCTGGATCAGTCCAACCCCGCTAACTATAGACCTATATCCCTTCTGCCATGGCTTAGCAAACTTCTCGAGAAGCATGTAAACATCATTCTCACTGACTTCCTGGAAGCCAACAACATACTAGACCTCTCTCAGACCGGCTTCAGGCCCCGTCATGGTACAGAGACTGCACTTATTGCAGTGACGGAGGAGGCACGGAGGATCTTGGACGATGGCGGGTCCACAGCCATCGTCCTACTCGACCTAAGTGCCGCCTTCGACACTGTCAATCACAACATCCTACTTCACCAGCTTAACAAAATAGGAGTGTCAGGCACAGCACTCATTTGGCTGAGGTCTTTCCTTACGGATAGATCCTTCCAGGTCTTTGAAAGGGACTTCACCTCAGCCAGTAAACCCCCACTTGTGGAGTGCCTCAGGGCTCCTCCCTGAGCCCTACCCTTTTTAATGTCTACCTACGCCCCCTAGCTGATGTCGCCCGCCCATTCGGGGTGAAAATTGTCACCTACGCGGACGACACGCAGCTAGTGGTAGCACTGGACCCCCCCCCTGAACTCTCATCACAGATTACATATCTGCCTTGAAGCCGTCGCTGCTTGGATGTCTAGCTCTTGTCTCAAACTTAACGGGGACAAAACAGAGATAATGCTCCTTGGAAATAATATCTCGAAATACATCAATCCCATCTGGCCTCTCTGCTTAGGAAGCCCCCCGCAACCCAAGGAGCAAATCAAGAGCTTAGGCATCTGGCTCGACCACACTCTAACCTTCAACTACCAAGCCACCAAGCTTGCTGCCACCTGCTTCGGGCTGATGAGACTTCTCCGCAAAATTCTCCCCCTCCTTCCGTTCCATTCAAGACGGATTATGGTTCAAGGCCTGATCCTCTCCCGTCTCGATTGTGGAAACGCCCTATATCTGGGGGCCCCACAATCTACACTTAACAGACTCCAGGTCATTCAAAACTGTGCGGCAAGAATCCTCCTGGATATCCCCCGCCGAACTTCAGTCCAAGCCAGACTGAAGGATCTTCACTGGCTCCCGGTGAGATCCAGAATTGAATTTAAGAGCATGTGCATCGCACACCGATCCTACTGGGGTACAGGCCCCTCTATTAACTCCCCCCTGATGAAAGCCTATCTACCCTCCCGCCCACTCAGGTCTACAACCTCCCACCTCGCCTCAGTACCACGCATTAGGAAGGCCAGATGTGGAGGCCGCTCGCTTTCTTACAACCTGGCTAGGATCTGGAACTCCCTTCCCCTCCCTATCAGATCAGAACCTAACCTTCTCACCTTCCGTAAACTATTAAAAACTTGGCTCTTCAGGAAAATTCCAATCTAACTTTTCACTCAGCTTCTCTTACTCCAGCCTCTCCAGCCCAACTCACTCTTTTCTGTAGCGCTGGGACGCCCCTGGGTAGCCAACGCGCTTTACAAATCATCAATACAATACAATATATATATATATATATATATATATATATATATATATATATATATATATATATATATATATATATATATATATATATATATATATATATATATATCTATTACCTACTGGCGGTCGCCAGTAGGTATATATAGTTAGGATTTTTTCTCTATGGGATTTTTGAAAATTCTATGTCTAATAACTTTAGCGTTTGTGGACGGAATTGGCTGAAATTTTCAGGAAAATGGAACAGCCACTGAAAATTTGGGGGGGGGGGGTTCGTCAAGGGGGGGCCGAGAAAAAAGGGGGGTCCCAAACCGCGTTTTCCCATGTTAATTTCCATAGGGCGGTTGGCCTCACTTTTAGCCCGAACGGCTGAATGGATTTGCACGAAACTTGGCAAAATTGTAGGGACTGTTAGCCCGATGTGCCTTTGCTAGGTCTCAAGATATGTGCTCCAGTGGATTTTGAGAAATTAACGTTCAAAAAAATATATATATCTGTAAGCGCGCTCCGGGCAGCGCCCCGGTTCACGTACTTGACGCGTAACGGAACTTCGCGAAGCTAAGCTGATTGGCTCTCCGGTGTCTGTCAACATTCTAAACAGTCCGGAGTGGCCGCCATCTTGTCTCTCGGTAGGATCGAGAGACAAGAGGAGGCCAAAACAATGGGGGAAATGACCATAAGGGGGCATAGTAGATCCTCCCTGACCCCCTAGGTTTGATGTGGAGGCTTTAAAAAGGCCCCGCGGGGCAAAAATAAAATAAAAATGTTTTTGTTTTTTTTGCGTGGGGAGCGCCCAGTAAGCGCACCGGGAAGCGGTCCGGGGAGCGTACTATAAGGAAAAAAGAATGATAGACTATGATATTTTGAAATATTGTATGTTTATTGATTGTTCTTTTTGTTGTTTTTTTTATATTTAAGTAGCAGTATTAATGATTATTAAATATAAATGTATTTTTGGAATTGTGCACAGTATACTATAAGTCTGACTTTACATTATAATCAATTTGGTACTAGTTTATGAATTACATATAAAAATGATTAAAGACTCAAACAATTTTTTAATATTAATTGTAATTTTATTTTTCTGATTCTTTTTCAAAATTTAATAGAACGTCTAACATTTGACTGTCCGATATGTCCTCTTGTTGAGTGAACATAACTTCCCACATTTGACCGTCATCATAATGAAGTAAATAATCCACAGATTCTACACATTGTAGAAGTTCATGGTCTCGTGATTCATTCATGAATTCCAAGTCAATGGGTTCAATTATTTCCTCATTATTCATGTCTAGGACAATTTCAAAGGAAACGTTCTGTTCTCCTTGCATTTTTGTGCTGAAATTTGAATAAAAAATAAATATATCAGTAGAGATAGGGCACTGTTGGGTTTAAGTTCAGACAGGTACTTTTGAGGCATGAAGTAGTACTATTAAAAAGTGCCTGTGAAAAAGCCTATGTAAATTCATAATTATACCACAGAAACATAAATCAATCCATAATTATAATAAACAAGCCTTTCTCAATGTCTAACTCTTACAGAGGGATAGTATATAACTATCTGAAAATGTTTTCAAATTTATAAAATAATATCTTACCTTTTAAAAACAAGTTTAAGTTGTGAGTGAAAATGATCTTGCAATGTAGTTCAGGAAGTAGTAGTCAAAATGGCTGTGTTTTTCTCTCTTTCTTTATATATATATTCAGGTACATAACCAATCAAATGTCAGGTAAAAAAAGTAGAAAATGAAAGTAACATTTTAATTGGTTGTCAATTCCAACACTTCAGATGTGTTTTGTGAAGTAATTTACCTCAGGGTATTTAGAGAGGTCTAAAGGCTAAATGGCTAAATGGAATTCCAACCAAATTTGTGAAAATGGTAGGGATTGGTATGTAGTATGAGTTAATCTATATTTGGTGACATTGTCTCCAGGGTTTCGTCTGTAAATTACTTTCCCACCTTTTTTAATGGAGCGCTTCCCGGTGAGCGCCCCGGTATGCGAACCGGCAGCGTTACGGGAGTCCACCATTTTGTGTTTCGGTCGAATTAAGATACATGATGGAGGGCAAATAATGTTCAGAATGGGTAGAAGGGGGCACGGTAGACGTATCTTGACCCCCTAGGTTTTCTGTGGGTGGCTGAGGAGGCCCATATGTGCGAAAATAAAACATTTTTTAAAAAAATTCGCGCGGTTAGCTTCCGGTACGCGTACCGGGTAGCGCTCCGGGGAGCGTACTTTGTTGAAAATTAGTGAAAAAATGTACATTAAAATATTGTTTATGGTGATCATAGTTAGGGTAGCTCTGAGAAGAGCTTTTGGGTTTATGGTACATTTAGGTACTTATAAGTAGGTACCAATGCACAGTCTTAAATTCAAAATGAAAATTCTGTTTCCTTCATCTGAGAAGTTAACTCCATCTCCTCTGTAGATATCTTGCATGTAGTAACGCAAGTTATTGCTGTACATGGAGCCCATTCCATGGTCTCTCATGTAAGCTGAAACAGATTTGTTTACATGCTTCCTTGACTTCTCAATTTGTGGACAAAATTGGTTCGACCACCTCCATTTCTGTCTTTGGCATATATTTGAATATACCAAGGCAGTTTGAGGAAAAAGTGTCATCAATTGCTCAAAGGTGTCCTTTAAAAGCATTTCCAGACCTACCCCAGTCAAAGTGCCCAAGTCATTACCTCCACAGTGCAAAATTAACAGGTCAGGTTTAGGCAAATGCATAAAGGTTTTCACCAATGGTAGCAATTGGTGACATTTTAATCCTCTGTGGCCAATCCACTTAATTTCCACATTTTGTAAATTGAGGTTAGGTAAATTTCTGTTATCAGCATACCTCTGAGCCCAGTAGATGTAACTATGTCCAACAATCCAGACAGAAAACATTGTGAGAGAACGTTCTGCTGCAGTCAGATGAAGTGTGGCAATGAAATGGCAGTTGAAAAAATAAGAGTTTAAAATGGAAAAAACTGTGGAGTTTCTGTGTTAAGGAAGCAGTAGCAGTGATTGGTGGATTTTGATTGCTGAAAACAGAAAGTTAGGGTGCATGGATGAGTTCTTTGAAAGATGTAATTTGAATGGTCAAGAAAAAATCATTTTATGAAAGATTGCACTGGATATGCAGGTGCACTGAGAGTTCAGAGTTCAATTGAAACATTGTTGTGTGAACTTGCAAACACCAGAGGTCTTTCAGGAGGTGGTTGCTATGCAAAAAAGGCAGAAAGGGCAGAGGGGGGAAGGGTGTTGATTTGAAAAAAGTGAGGGAAGAGTTTTGATTGGGTGACATGAGAGATATGTGTGAAGAGTTACAGCATTTCTGTGCTTTTTATGGCGGCAGCCTCTGGAGTGCATACCTTTTGCTCTGCTAAAGACAAATTGGTGTGTTTCTGAGACTGTTTTGAAACTCATAAAGTATTTGCTAAGGTGAGAAAAGATTCATTTAATTTAGATAGAGAATAGTATGCTTTAAGGAGAAAATTATGAAGAAAGTTGTGTATTTAAAATGTTGCTTTGTCTCAAGTGTTTTACAAATAGATTTTGTTTCTTTGTGTTACATAGCCATGTTAAAAGTGACGCAAAAATAGTGCAAGGGTCTTACAAAAAAGCTTTCATGTGTTAGGGTATTTTAACTCACTTCCCCATGAATGTATGAATATAATTGCTTTACAAGATGTTTTTTAAAACGTTTTTTGAAATCAATTAGGTACTTGATATGTACTGCTAGAGCTTCATAGGTTGCTTGGGGCATATTTATAAGGCATTTGAGTCTCTCTGATATTATTTTTCCCATTTTAATTTAAGACCTTTCCCCGTGGTGCAAGGTCCTTGTAAATACGCCCCCATCTGTGCTTTGCAAATTTAGATTTTAATTCTTTGACTAACATAGCCATGTTAAAAGTGACCCAGAAATGGTGCAAGGGCCTTAATAAAACGCCTTCATGTGTCTTAGGCCATTTTAAGTCATTTCCCCTTGAATGTAGGTATATAATTGATTTAGATGATGTGTTTAAAAACGATTTTTGAAATCAATTAGGTTTCTTGATATGTAATGCTAGAGTTTCATAGGTTGCTTGGGGTATATTTAAAAGGCATTTGAGTCTCTCTGATGTTATTTTTCCCATTTTAATTAAAGACCTTTCCCCGTGGTGCAAGGTCCTTGTAAATACGCCCCCATCTGTGCTTGGCAAATTTAGATTTTAATTCTTTGACTAACATAGCCATGTTAAAAGTGACCCAAAAATGGTGCAAGGGACTTAAAAAAACGCTTTCATGAGTCTTAGGCCATTTTAAGTCATTTCCCCTTGAATGTAGGTATATCATTGATTTAGATGATGTGTTTAAAAACGATTTCTGAAATCAATTAGGTTTCTTGATATGTAGTGCTAGAGTTTCATAGGTTGCTTGGGGTATATTTAAAAGGCATTTGAGTCCCTTTGATATTATTTTTCCCATTTTAATTAAAGACATTTCCCCGTGGTGGAAGGTCCTTGTAAATACACACCCATGTGTGCTTGGCAAATTTAGATATTGATTATTTAACTTACATAGCCATGTATGCCTCTTTTGCGTCACTGTGCGTCACTTTTGTGACGCAGCGGCGGTGCAAAAGATTTGCTATGTGGCGACATATTTACAACTTGATGCATCTAGGCAGATGTGTCATGCTGTAAAGTCCCGTGCCACATGAAACCGATGCAGCAGTGATGCAAAAGATGCACCATGTTGCAAGACAGGCCTCATTTCATCTCCAACAAGATAAGAAGCTGAATCTTCTGTAAATGTCAAAATTTTTGTATACAATGCTCAACTTATGTGTACTCTTTGATATGCTAGAGTCCATCTGCACTATGAGATACCTAAGCAAAGGAAACACAGGTGATGTGATTGTGAAATGAGGAAAAGAAACTCCACATTTTTCAATTACATCACCTGTGTTTCCTAACTTTACGAATGACATTGTGCAGATGAGCTTTAGGCCTGTCGACGGACACAGAAGAGGTGTGGCCTTTGTGTACACGCTAAAGTGGCAACCCTTTCGCGCAAACCATGCCCATATCCGAGTCCCCTGTAGGACTTCACCTGACGCCTACACGCATGCGCATCACTCCTGCGCTAGCGTCTCAATACACGCATGCGCACTGAAACGGCACGTGCACCGGATACCGGAAACCTCTGGATAGGCTACACCTTATCGTCATCCTGAATCAATCATTTAAAATGTTAGGGACAGATTTATGATAGGTGTGAGCCTCTTTTGCGCCGCTGTGCGTCACTTTTGTGATGCAGCGGCGGAGCAAAAGATTTGCTATGTTGTGACATATTTACAACTTGATGCATCTAGGCAGATGTGTTATGCTGTAAAGTCCTGTGCCACATGAAACCTGCGTCAGGTTTCATATAGGTGTTTTGTTGCAGGTTGGGCATTCATTTGCATGAAAGCCCTGTAAAACTAACACAGTGAAATTTAGAAGATTTCACTGAGTCAGCTTTATAGCGTTGCTGAATCAAATCCTTATGCCTGTTTGAAACAGGCATAAGGAGTGAAGCACCATGCAATGTGTGGCTTCCTCCTGTGCATTGCAGTAGACATGTCGTGTTTACGACGTGATTCCTGCAATGTGCTGCTTTTGCGGCACAGATGCGTGACGCATCTGTGCTATTTTTACTCAATGGTGCTCCACATTGTAAATGCGGCACACCATGGGTGGCAGAGCAGCGGTGCACGTTAACTGGTGCATCCCTGGGGATGTGCCAGTTAACATAAATCTGCCCCTTTACATTTAAGTATGTGTAGGGGACACAGAGTCGGTGAGGCTTATCCAAGGTTAAGAAGAGATGAGTCCTGTTTACTGAAAACTTGGACATAGGCCTCACCTCTTCAGCATCGCTGGACATGGCTAAATAATAGCTGCAAAATGTTACTCTTGTTAAACAATTTTACTATTATAGTCTCTGAGATTTGTGTCTTACTCTGCAACATCTCATTGTTGTTCTCTTTTTTTAAAGATAACGACAACATCAAGCATGAGTGATAATGAGCAATCAGTTGATCTCGATCTTATCATTGAATTTGTCATTGAAACGTCAGTGGAAGTAGATCCCTTGGATGATTTAAATCCTGAGGATAATGAAGAATATGATGAGGATGCCGATTTGTCATAATTGTATGACATAGGGTGGGAAGCTGACCTGCTTGAGCCTATGGAACTATAAACATTTATTTTTAAAATTTACAAGAAATGAAAAGTAAAAATGTAAACCGTTTCATTTAAAATTAAACACACCTTTAAAAACAGGTTATGTGTAGTGTCTTCAATAAAATATTTAAATATGCTCATAAAATTAGATCAGATTCACATATAAAACAGCACAGGTAAAATGTAGAAGCATTCCATTTCTTTGCTACTATTTGTGAATACTAAATTTGCCAATGCACTAAAAATTATTCTATGTAAAAATGACAAGTAGTGTGTTAAGTTTTTGATGACTGTTATTGATTTACTGTTTGGTAATAGTAGTTAATAACATTTTTTATTATATTTTACCACAGATTCAACTGCAGATCATTTCAAAATTTGAGAATGCCGTCTAAGGATAGAATCAGAAAGGCTACAAAACGTCAAAGACAGCAGGTTCATCAATTATTGCAGCAGTCCTCTACAATAAAAAATCGTCAAGTCACCAAGAAAGCACCGGGTAAGACAACAAAATCATTCATAAGAAACATTTGTGTAAAAAAAAGTAGTACTACAGAAAATGTTTCAGTCCAGAAAAAGAGAGCCAATTTAAACGGAAAGGAAAGGCCAATCAAAAATGTTACTGCTAGAGCAAGAGATAACTCTGTGCATGATAGTAGAAGGAAACAACAGTTTAGGGACATTCGTAAACGAATGTTCCGCAACAGGATAATTGGCAATTTGTTAAAAAATATTAAGAAAGGTCAACAGAAAGTGTTTTTTTATAAGAGAAAAAAAAAAGTTGAGAAAGTTATTGATCAGGCATTTGAAATTAAACGAAAGTTATTTATTTTGATAATCAATAGAATTAGGAAGCTAAACAAGGCAATTTATGATTTCAAAAGAAATAGTAGATGGAAGAGAATAGTTAATCGTAGTAATTTTTGTGAATTTTTTTCCGGAGAATGGATGCATAGTTCAAGTTGTGAGGCATTTTTTAATGAGGAGAGTTATTTCCAGGATAATGATTTGGTGCATGCAGTTGACACCAGTGGTCGAGCTTATGAGGTGAAAGATGGTTGTCCAGTTGAAAAAGAAAAACTTGTGACAACAGAGACAGAAGAGGTGTTAGGTAATGAGCTTTTAGGAAGACGTCCTAAGGGTCCTGTGTACACCTGGAAGTGTAGTAGTATTTGCAGTGTACGACAGGATTCCATCAATTTGCTTTGTGATTTTGTACGGACATTTAATAAGAAAAGTTTGAAGCAGAAAATGATGTTGTTGCAAGAATTAGATCCTTGCAGAGTGAGAGAAGTGACAGGTTTGCATGGTCATTCACTGGCTTGTCTTTCCAGGAGAGTATGCCAGAGTGTTTTTCATCATTTCAGGATGCTAGCAGTGCATCATAATAAAGTGAGGAAATTAGTTAGAATGTTGTATTATGCTAAGAGTCCAGCAATTATGCTTAAACAATTATGCGCTGCTCTTTTGCATGGTTCTGAAATAGATGTGAAGAATATTTGTGAAGAAATTGAGTTTTGTTACTTTGGAAGTAAAGAGGAGAATGTTGAAATTGACCCAGAAGAAGAGGGTAATGTGGAAGATAGTGTACAGGTTTCCAGTACAGATAATTTTCAGAAGGAAATTGCCACGTTTCAGGTTAAATCAAGTGAGAGGCCTAATTTCACTTGTGTGTGTTGTCGACGCACTTATTATAAGAATCAGACTAAGTTAGTGGATTTATATGCAAAAAGTGAAAGGGAAAATAATAGTGAATGGAAGGATTTCGCAACATACTTGATGGTAGAAAATTGTTTTGATTTGGGATTGGATCAACGTGTGTGTACTTATTGTTGTAACAAATTAAATCAAAACCAGATGCCTGCTAGAGCGGTTCATAATAATCTGGAATTGGTTGAGATTCCTTCTGAATTGAAGGATTTAAATACTTATGAATCTATTTTGATTCAAAGTATCCATCCCTTTCAGGCTATTGTAAGAATGGAGCCAAAGACAGGGAAATTGCCTCCATCAGATTTACAGAGAGGATTAAAGGGAAGAGTTGTTTATTTGCCTCTAGATTTGCAGAAAAACATTAATACAATTGGAGTAGAAAAAGTGGAAGAGGAACCTCTGGTTATCTTAGTTAATGGGGTTCCGACAAAGAGTAAGAAAATATGGCAAGATTTAGTGGATGTTATGAAAGTCAAAAAGGCAACATTGTATTTGAAAAAAAATAATAAGTACTATAAGAATGTATATGTTGAAGAAGAGGAAGTAAGTGAAGAAGAGGATAGCGATTTGTGTGCTGGTCAAATTGAGAAAGTAGAACCCTCTAAAAGTGAAGAAATATATGAACATTATAGTGTTCATCCTTTGCATTCCAAGGAAGTCATGGGGAATGCTATTGAGTTGTTTCAAATGAAACAAGCCAAAGGGAGTCCCATTAGTGTTTGGGAGGAAAGTTTGGAAGCTCGGTGTTTCCCACAGCTATTTCCAACAGGTCAAGGAGGAAGATATGATGAGCGACCTCATCAAATTCCTGCTTCTGAATACCAGACTTTACGATTGTATGCAGAAGATGCTAGGTTTCGACAATGCATTCCCTATTTGTTTCATCTCCTGTTTGAAAGTGATCTGTCTGGACTGTCATATGCAGTGAACCACATCTTGAAAAGTGGTATACAGATGCAAAACATCTCGGCAAGTGACTTTATGGATAAAGTCAATGTCCAAGACAGTATTTTGGATTGTCACCTGAATAATCTCATGGCGTGTCAGCGTGGTACTAATGGGTACTGGTACCGTCGTCATGGTGATTTAAAATATATGCTGAGGAACTTAGGAACTCCCACATGGTTCCTCACTCTGAGCTGTGCCGAGTATGGCTGGGAAGACTTACTTGAATTTCTACGAGAGGCAAATGGAAACATTGAAAATATCGAATTCAAGACACCCTGAGAACTGTGCTCTTTGGATCCAGTGAATGTATGCAGGTACTTCAATCATAGATTTGAAGCTATGATGTCTTTCATCATGAATAAGAAGAATCCACCTCTTGGAGAGGTGTTGGATTTCTTCTGGAGAAAGGAGTACCAAGCAAGAGGTGCTCCTCATATACA
This sequence comes from Lissotriton helveticus, assembly GCF_964261635.1. Taxonomy (NCBI): domain Eukaryota; kingdom Metazoa; phylum Chordata; class Amphibia; order Caudata; family Salamandridae; genus Lissotriton; species Lissotriton helveticus. The sequence continues at coordinate 1,211,893,243 of NC_136071.1, read as the reverse complement.
TATGCTGCTGTGGATCAAGGATGCACCTCAATTTGGAACAGATCCAGAAGATTTAGTGATGAGTTTCATACAACAGTATTCTACGTGTGCTGTTCCAAACGCAAAGGAGAAGAAAAGCCTAAGAGAACAAGTTCTACGTTTCCAAAGCCATCGTTGTGGAAAGTACTGTCGTCGTAAATTCAGAAACAAGGACAAGTTCTACACCAAATGTCGTTTCGGCTTTCCACGACCGGTGATTTCTAAAGGAAGAGTAAACAGTTTGATGTCTTAGCTGCGACATAATGTGATGAAGAAATCACCTAACAACACATACAATCTGAAAAGGAACGAAGAGTCCAAGTACATCAACGACTACAACCCAGTGATTTTGTCCATGTGGAATGCTAACATGGATATACAGTTTGTGGCTGAAAACTGTATGGCTGTGGCTCGGTATGTGACATCTTACATCACCAAAAAAGAAAAGACAGAATTGAAGGATATGTGGGAGGACATTTCCCATGAAAAGAGCCTCAGCAAGAAGTTGTACAGTTTCAGTCTGAAGATGTTGTCACATCGAGAAATCGGAGCTTACGAATGTTCTGACCGGTTGTCTTCAGCAAGTCTCTATGCCAAATCCAGGAGTATCGTTTGGGCGAGTCTTGGTCTTGCTGCAACGCGTAATCGAGTTCTGAAACCTGTGCGGGAAATTTAGTATTTGGCGGAAAAGGAGCCGAACAGTACCGATATTTTGAAGACCAACATGTTGGATACATATTATCCAAATCGAAGCAGTCACCACGAGAATGTTTGTCTGTATGAGGTTCTACAAAATTACATATTCAAGAGGAACATCAAAGAAGATATTGATAAAGGAGTGTATGCTGTAATTGGAAGTGAGGGATGTCTGGTCAAGCAAAGAAAATGCCACTTGGTAAACCATCGGAAATTGAGTGGCGAATCTCCTGAAAAAAAGGAGTTTTTCTATTTAGCACTTTTGCAACTTTTCAAGCCTTGGCGTGCAGAAGAGGAACTGCTTGGAGGGTTCCTCTCTCTGTTACGAAGACTCTTTCACTGCCGCCAAGGAGACCATAGAATGTCCAGCTTTCCCCAAATATCTAGAAATGTTGAATGCGGAAATCGAGCAGGAAGCAACGATTGCAGCCGAGATTGCCAGAGACAGTTCTCAGGACAGTCAGAGTTCTGTTTCATTGAGTCAGGATCCACTAGGAGGACCTGTTATCGAAAATGAAGCTGCCACTGCCATGAATGAAGTGGAAAGAGCCATGGCACATGCTCAGGAAGATGCGGTTAACTTAGAAGACTTGGAAAGACAACTCAACGTTGAGCAGAGGAAAATATATGACGAAGTTACCAAGCAAATTGATCATGGATTAAGTCATGAGAAGAAAGAGTGCTCATGTACGTTGTTGAAGCCTGTCCGACTGTACGTGAGTGGAGAAGCGGGAACTGGAAAAAGTTTCCTCATTAAAGCAATTTCATGTTATTTGCAGGAAAGGACTGAGTCATCGCTGTCTTGTGTTGTCACCGCTCCAACTGGACTGGCAGCACATAACATTAAAGGTATTACTTTGCATCGTCTACTGATGCTGCCAGTGGAGCATGATAACAAATTACAATACCACAAGTTATCTGGAGATGCTTGTTGTGAAGTTTCAAGAGTCTTGAGGAAAATGAAACTTCTTATCATTGACGAAGTAAGCATGGTTTCCAATGTCATGCTTGCCTTTGTGCATTTGAGAATGCAAGAAGTTCTTAAAACAGAGTGTGATGTGTTATTTGGTGGCAAACACATCATTGTTTTCGGAGATCTTCTGCAGCTGACACCAGTGAAAGGACAACCTGTGTTCAAAATGCTCACGCATGAAGATACCAGGAAGTGCCTAGGGAGCATTGGCAACGTCAATATATGGTTAAACTTCAATTATGCTGAACTGCATGAAAATATGCGTCAGGCGAAGGATGAAGATTACAAGAATATTCTACAAGATGTTAGAATTGGAAAAGTGACCGAGCATGGGAAAGAAGCTTTACATGCACGATTACTGTCAAATTTATATCCAGAACAAGACGTTGTGCCTGAGAATATTTTTCAGAAAATTACTGAGAAGAAATCTGGAATATGTTTGAGGCCAACTCTTGCAGAATGTGCCATCTTCAACAACAAAATGTTGCATTTAGAAAACCAAGAGATTGTGAAACTGGAAGCTATTGACAGAGTAGAGCATATGGGATCAACAATTATTTTGTCTGAGAATTTGAAAACAAAATTGGATTCATTAGAGAAGACTATATCTAAAACTGCAGGTTTTGAAACGACTCTGAATGTGTGCTTAAATTGCCGTATAATTTTAAGAAGGAATTTACATGTTGAAAGAGGTCTGGTAAATGGATCAATGGGTAATGTTGTTGATTTTGTAAAATACAGAAATAGAGATGGAATTGAATTTTTAAAAATTAAATTTGATGGCATTGAGGAAGTACAGCTAATTGGTCGTTGTTCTGCTAGATTTTTGCTTGTAAAAGACTTATATGTTCGCCGTAAGTAGTTTCCTGTTTGCTTGGCATATGCGGTGACAATCCATAAATCGCAAGGTTTAAGTGTAGACAGTGCATTGGTGAATATTGGCAGTTCTGTGTTCAAGGAGGGTATGGCATATGTGGCATTGTCACGAGTTAGAACTTTATCGGGATTGTACTTGATTGAGTGTGATGTCACAAACATTTGTGCGGATCTAGATTGTGTTAAGGAATACAATAGGTTAAGAAGAGAGTATGCGCCACATTTGCCTCAATATCCTTTGTTTGAGAAACGTGTGGTAGGCCGGAAACGAAGAAATGTGACCAATAGTAGGGAGGTTGTAGCAAAAAGAAGAAAAGTCGATGAACCTGAAATTATAAGCAGAAAGAAAAAGGATTCTGTTAAAGATGTTGTTGGTTTTCAATTTGAAAACAGTTCTGGTGTCAACTGCTATGCTAATGTAGTGGCTAATGTTTTGTTGTCTCTAGAAAATGTAAAAGAAGAGATTGTGGTCAATTCGGATCAAAGATTTTGCAGTTTGTTAAATTCTGTGTTAGAGAAATGTAGCACTGATAGAACAAAAATAGAAAGTGTGTCTGAAATTCGAAATCTGTTAGACAGACGTTCAGGTCAAACACAATTCTCTCAAAATATTCAGCAAGATTGTCAGGAGTTTTTAATGTATATGCTTGATGTATTGCATGCTGAAGGTGTAGATGTAGATCACTTGTTTGTGCTTTCTTATCAATGGCATCATGACTGCGAGAACTGTAAGGTATCAAGTACTACTAGTGTAGACTCAGAAAAATTTATATATTTAACTTTGCCAGACAGTAAATCAGTGTCCTTTAATAAGCTAGTAAAAGCATCTGATCACAACATGGAGTGTAGCCAATGTAAATCTGAATTGATGTCAACATTTTTTATACGAACATATGGCCAGTATGTCATTTTAATGTTCCAACGATGTAGGCCTGATGGAACAAAATTGACAACTTTAATTAAAAATGTTGTGGCTTCGCAGTTGTCAATATCAGGAAGGACTTTTGTAACTGAAACAATTATATATCATGACGGTCCTTCAATAACATCAGGACATTACACAGCTTATTTAAAGTCTAGAAATGGCTGGTCATTCTGCAACGATTCTGTTTTAACTTTAAAAAAAAAATTGCCTTTTGACCTTAAAAATTCTTACCTGGTGTTTTTAAAACCAAAATTTTAGAGAAGGAATCTCGGGATTTGCTCTGAGGAATTTCAAGAGGTTCTAATGGCTCCTACACGATTTGGCCTTGAGGATAAGTGTAGTTCAGAGTCAAAAGTTATTTTTGAGTTTTAAATAGTTCCTGTAAAAAAAGAAGATTTTCTTACAGAAAGTGGTGGGCACAGATTAGTTGAAGGACAACAGAGTATTTCCCAAAGCAAACGGTGTTCTTACCATAACACTTGACGTCATGGAAAAATAACTGCACTTTGAATGAGTTCAGAAAAACTGTTTCTTTTTATAAGCTAATTCAAGCAGCCAATCAAAACATGGAGTAGAGGTAATGTAAGTCTGCAATGCTGTCTAGATTATTTGTCCAAACTTTTGATTATAATGTCATTTTAAAAATCCAACTATATAAACCTGATGAAAGTAAGTCTTCAACTTTAATTACAAATGTTGTGGCTACACAGTCGTTGATTTTAGGAAGAACATTTGTAACTGCAGCTATTATATGGCATGATGGTCATTTGACAAGATCCGCTTATTACACAGCTTATTGAAAATATAAAAAAATTTGCTGTTTCGGAAATTATTCCCATTTGACTACGATACAATGTTGCCTTTTTACTTAAAAATATTGTTACTTTCTGTTTTCAGAAAAGAGAATTTAGGGTAGGTAACTGGCGTATAATGATTCTAGGGGTTGATATAATTGTATCTACTGTTTTATATTGCTTTGTGATTAAAAGTGATGTAGAGAATTAAATAATTGTAGTAGTCATAGAGGTAGTGTAAGTCTGCTTCATAGTAAGCAGTATCAGTGTCATAGGAAATGTAGAACATGAGTGAGCAAGAAGGGTAAGATATTACTAGTCCAGGATTGTGAAAGTGATCTTGAACGTTTTCTTTCTGAAAGTTGCGGAAATACAAAATGACGGGATTTGCTTACAAGAATTCCAAGAGTTATAAATGGCTCTTACATGATTTGGCCTTGTGGAAACGTGTGGTAGAGAGCGAGAAGTCATTTATTGTATGTAACATATTTTTCAAAACGATGGAGGTTTTCTTTCAGAAAGTGGCGGGCTGAAAATAAAAACAGCACAACAGAGTGTAAGCTGTTCATAGGACATCCTTCGACGTCATGGAAAGTAAGTTACTTTTGAGGAGTTCTGATTTCTGATTGGTTATGTTATATGGGTTTTTTAAACACAATCATTTTGATTGTGTTTTTTTTTCCCCGCTGTTATATGATGAATACCTTCAAGTCACTGTTTTTAGTGAAATTTGATACATTCTGAGAACAGCAAAAATAAACCATTTAACATGTATAATTAATTCTGTACTTTTTGTATTTATGATGTACATTTAGAACTGTGTAGGAGGCATGGAGAAGCTGAGGCTTCTGTAAGTGTCAAAGTTGTTGCATACAGTGCTCACATTCTACGTAGTCTTTCATATGATAGACTACATTTCCACAATGAGATACCTAAGCAAAGGAAACACAGGTGATGTGATTGTGAAATGAGCAAAAACAATTGCATGTTTTTCAATTATATTACCTGTGTTTCCTAACATTACACATCATATTGTGTAGATGAGGTTTAGAACTGTTCCAGGAGACAGAGGAGGTCTGACATTTGTTCAAGAGTGCAGTGGACATGACTCACTTCGTTGGTAGGCCTGCACATGTATTATCTCCTCTATACTCTTCAACAAGCCTAAATTTCATCTGCAACCCTGAGTAGGACTTACCTGAAACAAATCTGTGGATAGGTTATACCTTATCAGCATCTAGAAACAATCATTTAAAATGTTAAGGGCAGTTTTATGAAGGCTGTGTGCCTCTTTTACGCCGCTGTTCCGTCACTTTTGTGTAAAAGATGCACCATGTTGCAAGATAGGCCTCAGTTTATTTCCAGCAAGATACCGTCAGTTTAAAATGTATATAGTTAGGACTGTGTAGGGGGCATGGAGAAGCTGAGGCTTCAGTAAGTGTCAAAGTTGTTGCATGCAGTGCGTACTCTTTCATATGCTGGACTACATCTGCACAATGAGATACCTAACCAAAGGAAACACAAGTGATGTGATTGTGAAATGAGCAAAAGAAATTGCACGTTTTTCAAATACATTACCTGTGTTTCCTAACATTACGAATCACATTGTGCAGATGAAGTTTAGGCCTGGCCAGGGAAACAGAGGAGGTCTGAACTTTATTGGTTGGCCTGCACATGTATTATCTCCTCTGTACTCTTCAACAAGCCTAAATTTCATCTGCAACCCTGAGTAGGCCTCACCTGAAACAAACGTCTGGATAGGACACACCTTATTGCCATCCTGAAACAATCATTTAAAATGTTAGGAACAGTTTTATGATGATTGTGCACCTCTTTTGCGCTGCCATTGCGTCACTTTTGTGAGACAACAGCAGTGCAAAAGATGCACCATGTTCCAAGATAGGCCTCACTTCATCTGCATCAAGATACTGTTAGTTTAAAATGTATATCTTTAGGACTGTGTAGGGGGCCTGGAGAAGCAGAGGCTTCTGTAAGTGTCAACGTTGTTAAAAAACTGTTTGTCCTTCAATCTTTTCCCTTGTCTTTTCTAATTTTTAAATACATGTTTTAATATTTTTCAAATGTTTGTTCTCTTTTTCACAGATTGAAAGTATAAAAATAACAAGTGACTAAGTTAACGACAATTATAAGGTAAATGTTTTGTACTCTTTTCATTACATTTCTATCACATGTAACTACTATTAGTTCCACTGCTTCATTTCTTTAACCCTCACTTTCCTGCCTTTGCTACTTCCCTCATTCCTTTCTCTATTACTTACTTACTCTACTCCTTCCACTCCTTTTCTCAGTCCCTCTCTTCTCATAGTTCCTCACTCTTGTTCACTCACTCCGTCTCTATTACTCTTAGTGTCTCTGACTGATCACTCTTTCACTACTTGTTCATTATGCTTTCTCTGTGTAGTTGAAGCACACTAAGGGGCATATTATGAACACAGCCAATAAAATCATTGCTGTTTTTATCGGCAGAAAACTGCTGCAAAAGCGGTTTTAGCGGCAGTTTTCTGCCGCAAAAGCGGCTTTAGCGACACATTTCTGCCGATAAAAGCAGCAAAACTTTTATTGCCTATGTTGATAATATGCCCCTATGTTATTTACATTTCTTTGCTGTTTCAATTATTCCTTTTCTGTTACTTCTTCTTTTCTGCTTTCTGTTTTTTCTCTCTGTTATTCCACATGTTTTAATCTTATTTTGAACATTCACTCATATTCTCTAAGAAACTCTTCTTTGTTATTCTTCTACTCTCCTTTTTTTCTTTCACTTCCTTATCTATTTTGTTTTTCACAATTATACCCTCTTCCATCTTTTCTTCGGTAAATAGATCTATTAAACAGTATCTCTGGTTTAGTCCCTATAGCTGTCTTTCTTTTAACATTACTCTCTGTTTACTTCCCTTATACTTACTCTTCTTTTTTTTGTAAAAAATGTTTTGGTTCGCTCCCGGTTCGCGTACCGGGGAGCGAACCGGGAAGCGAACCAAAAGAAATAGAGGTTGCCAGAGTGCTAAACATTCTAGCAATTTTTTTATAAAGGGGAGGTAGTTCTGAAAAGAACTTTTTTTTTAATGTTTTTGTTGTTTTATATTTTTTTTTTATTTTTCTGAAAATTTTTATGTTTTTTTGCTTTTTTTGGGGCGTTTTGAGCACTTGTGGTTTTCATATGCTCTGTTTATCAAATTAATACTCATATTGGCACATGAGAGTAGGTTACCACAATAAATACACACTATCTTCATGTGCACAACATTTTCTTGAATGTTTGGCACTGTTTCCCGTGCCTCTGGCCCCGACAGAGTTACCTGTGCCGATGTCCTGGCCACAGGAGTTGGTGGGTTGTCTTGGAGGTCACGCATCTCTGCCCTGCTGTAATTCAGTGGATGCCACCTCTGCATATGACGATGCATAGTATAGTTGCCGTAACTATACTTCTTATCTGTGCCTCTAGATAAATCTTCTTTGCATATGAGGCATGTCACATAGCGAGCATTCACTTTTTTTTGTCCTTGAGAAAAAAGAAAAAAACTGCCAAATAAAACTATTTTTGTGGTGAGATATCCGGGGCTCCTCACGTAAAAACTGTCTTGGCTGTACTTCCTCTTCCTCTTCTTCGTCCTCTTCCTCCTCTGTGTTGGGAAGGAACTGTGGAGGTGGTCCTCTCTTCCTTGGTGGTGGTGGTGTTGGTGGTGGTGGGGGTGCACCAGCTGCAGCTACTACTGAAGCCATTTTCTACTCAGCAAAATAGGTCTTCCTTTCACAAAGTTGAAAGTCAGAGTGAGAAAAAAGGTGGGGGCTTTCATCATTTTGGAAAAAAAATAGTTCTAAACCAATGAAAAGTGTTATTTTTAGGTCACATGACCTAGCCTTACATCATTAGGAAACCAAAAGTGAAATGAACCAATGAAAAGTTTTATTAACAAGTCACATGACCTGTTACGCTTATGTTACGCGCTGCGGGCCGCGCCCCGGATCGCTTCCGGGGAGCTGCGCTTCGCGCCTCGGTTCGCGCTCCGGAGCACTTCCGGGTGCGCTAACGCGGCGCGTCATAAGACTCATTACGCGGCAACGCGATACGTCGCGCTTACGCGACGCGCCCCGGATCGCTTTCGGGGAGCTGCGCTTCGCGCCTCGGTTCGCGTACCGGAGCACTTCCGGGTGCGCTAACGCGGTGCGTCATAAGACGCATTACGCGACAACGCGATACGTTGCGCTTCCGCGACGCGTCACGATGTTGATTTCTAACGCGGCAGTTGCGCAAACGGAACGTTTACCGGTTTGCGTACCGAGTCGCGGCACCAAATTGAGCTAACGGGAAGCTACCCGGTTCGCGAACCGGGAGCGAACCAAAACATAATATTAATTTTTTTTTTTATTAATAAACATATAAAATATATTTTTTGATTTTAAGAAGAATACATTTTACAGCTATAGATATTAGCTTTTAAAAAACCAATGAAATTCACTGAAAAAACCATAGGTTATAGACCATATATAGTTAGGAATTAGCATTTACAAAACCTTGAAAATTCACTGAAAAAACCATAGGTTATAGACCATATATAGTTAGGAATTAGCATTTAAAAAACCTTTTTTACTCACACAAAACCATTGAAATTCCATATATAGTTAGTTGTACTAACTATATATCGCGCACCCGCAATCCACTGCTGATCATGTCACATATTACATCATTCATGACATGGTCAGTGACATCACTGATGACATCACTGATGACATCTCAAATGACATCACTGATGACAACATCCAGTGACTGTATGTTTCTGTAAAGTTAAAATATGTCTTACATATTGAAGAATGAGTGGATGTATAAGTGTCTTGATGAAGGATTTAGTAGGTGCACGACTGACTGTGTGAGTGAGTGATTAAATGTGTGTCACTGAGTGCATGGGTTAGTGACTAAACTGTCTTAATTTGTGCATCATTATGTCTGTTGTTCTGTAAACTGCTGCATGTGTTGATCAGTAGCTATATGAGTAACTATATGGGTTATTGATTGGTTGCCCAAGTATTTGTATGGGAGACTAAGTGTGTGTGTGGGTGGCTGGGAGGTGTATGACTCTGTGCATAGATGTGTGAGCAGTTGATTCACTAGATGTATGGGTTCAAAAGTGCATGTGGAAACAGCTGTATGGGTGGTTGACTGTGTGCATGAGTGTATTGGTGAGTGAATGGATATCTCAGTGCTACATGTCAAAGTAAGTACATATGTAAAACACAGTACATGTGAGAGTTGACATATATAAATAACTGTGCATAAGAGCCAGTGAATGTGTGAGTGGCTGTATGGATCATTGTGAACTTGTATCAGGGATTGTATAAGAGAGTAAATATGTGTTAGTATATGTTTGAATAAGTAAGGTGTGTATAACTGTATAGTTGAGGAAATGGAGGTGTGATTGATTCTTTGCATGACTGACTAGGTGTGTGAGTAACTCCATGGATGAGTGACAGTCTGTGAGTGTCTGTTTACACTGAGTGTATCTAAGGTTATATTAGAGTCTGAAGAGGTTCATCGTATTATCACATGAATGATGTCATCAGTGATGTGATCAGTAATGTCAACTGAGATGTCATCAGTGACGTCATCAGTGATGTCATTTGAGATGTCATCAGTGATGTCATCAGTGATGTCATCCGTGATGTCATTTGAGATGTCATCAGTGATGTCATCAGTGATGCCATTTGAGATGTCATCAGTGATGTCATCAGTGATGTCATTTGAGATGTCATCAGTGATGTCATCAGTGATGTTACTGACCATGTCATGAATGATGTAATATGTGATCCCCTCAGCGCTGCTTGCTGAGAGGTCGCTCCCCAGCCTCCCTGGCGACCTGGTATCGTTGTGCTGCATCTCTGCTGCATTACAGCTATATTCTGACTTTGCACTAGGCGCTGCTTCGCCTCGCTTCTGACCTAATTGAATTGTATTGCATTGTGATACTTTATTTGCACTGTTGCGCATTGACCGCTGCTTCGCCTCACTTCTGTTTGAAGTGTATTGTCTTGCATAGCTTGTTTGTACTGTATTGCTCCGAGCGCTGCTTAGCCCTGCTTCCGCTGCTATTGATTGAGCTTTAGTGCGCGTTTACCCCCAGCGCTGTGCTCTGCCCTCCCCCACGCTGCCATTTTGTTTATTGTGTTGTTGTCCTCGGTCTGCGTCCTCGTGAGCCCGCCCCGCCTCCCAGCTGAGCCGCCCTCCCACTTTGTATTTACAGCGCTCCCATACCTGGAAGCGCCGTGATCCCCTCAGCGCTGCTTGCTGAGAGGTCGCTCCCCAGCCTCCCTGGCGACCTGGTATCGTTGTGCTGCATCTCTGCTGCATTACAGCTATATTCTGACTTTGCACTAGGCGCTGCTTCGCCTCGCTTCTGACCTAATTGAATTGTATTGCATTGTGATACTTTATTTGCACTGTTGCGCTTTGACCGCTGCTTCGCCTCACTTCTGTTTGAAGTGTATTGTCTTGCATAGCTTGTTTGTACTGTATTGCTTCGAGCGCTGCTTAGCCCTGCTTCCGCTGCTATTGATTGAGCTTTAGTGCGCGTTTACCCCCAGCGCTGTGCTCTGCCCTCCCCCACGCTGCCATTTTGTTTATTGTGTTGTTGTCCTCGGTCTGCGTCCTCGTGAGCCCGCCCCGCCTCCCAGCTGAGCCGCCCTCCCACTTTGTATTTACAGCGCTCCCATACCTGGAAGCGCCGTGATCCCCTCAGCGCTGCTTGCTGAGAGGTCGCTCCCCAGCCTCCCTGGCGACCTGGTATCGTTGTGCTGCATCTCTGCTGCATTACAGCTATATTCTGACTTTGCACTAGGCGCTGCTTCGCCTCGCTTCTGACCTAATTGAATTGTATTGCATTGTGATACTTTATTTGCACTGTTGCGCATTGACCGCTGCTTCGCCTCACTTCTGTTTGAAGTGTATTGTCTTGCATAGCTTGTTTGTACTGTATTGCTCCGAGCGCTGCTTAGCCCTGCTTCCGCTGCTATTGATTGAGCTTTAGTGCGCGTTTACCCCCAGCGCTGTGCTCTGCCCTCCCCCACGCTGCCATTTTGTTTATTGTGTTGTTGTCCTCGGTCTGCGTCCTCGTGAGCCCGCCCCGCCTCCCAGCTGAGCCGCCCTCGCCCCTCCCTCTTCCCACCATCCACATATGACAGTAGCCCATGCGCGCAGCGTTCACGCGCAGCGATCGCGCCCAATCCGCGCCGAAGGTGCGCCAAAGGTAAGCCCGTCTACGCCCGTCCGCGCCTGGACCGCGCCCAGCGCCAGACCCCCTGCCCCTCGCGCTGCCCAGCCCTCCCGCATTACCTACGATGCCACCACCCTCCTAGCCCTCAACCCCGGCCGTTCCCCCAACTGCGTCCAAGCCGCTCCCGGACACACCCATGGACCTTTCTCATGCTACTCCTGCAAACCCACCGGCACCGTCAACAACTCCGCTACGATCACACCTCAGATTCCCGACACCAACCACCTACAATGCATCCTTCTCAACACCCGATCGGTCCACAAGCACGCCATTGACCTATGGAATCTACTAGACACCATCTCTCCAGACGTCGCCTTCCTAACAGAAACATGGATGAACGCTTCCTCCGCCCCAGACATCACCATTGCCATCCCTGAAGAATATAAGATCACACGCAAGGACCGTTCCGGCCACACAGGAGGAGGCATTGCTATCGTCCATAAGAAATCCATCCGCATCTCAACCAGCTCTGACGTCAATCTCGCCAACTCTGAACACCTTCACTTCCAGATCCACATCGACCCCAAGACCACACTCAGAGGCACCCTCCTCTACAGACCACCAGGACCCCGCGCAAAATTCAGTGAAGACATCACGGACTTCATCATTCCACACGCGCTTCCCTCCAAAGATTACATCCTTCTGGGAGACCTCAACTTTCACCTTGAAAAGAACAACGACCGCAACTCCACCACCCTGCTTGACAACCTCGCCAACCTCGGACTTAAACAACTGGTCACTTCCCCCACCCACATCGCAGGTCACACACTCGACCCTATCTTCACCTCCAGCAATCACGTCTCCTTCAGCCACACTACGGATCTCCTCTGGACCGACCACAGCTGCGTGCACTTCACCTACAACAAGCCGAAACCCATCAACCACCCCCAACCAACTCTGCAAAGAAACTGGAACAAAATCACCATCGACCAAATCTCCTCATCGCTCCTTCTAAACACCCCAGCCCTCTCTTCTAACCCAGACCAAGCCGCCACCAACTTCACCCTATGGTTATCCAACAGCGCCGACATCCTAGCACCACTGAAAAAACGTCAAAGCAAACCTGGCAGCAAGAAGGCCTCTTGGTTCAACGATGATCTTAAGAAGTCCAAGAAACTCTGCCGCTCCCTTGAAAAGGCCTGGAAAAAAGACCCAACCACTAGCACCAAGGACGCCTTCAAAAACGCCACCCGCACACACCACCAACTAATCCGAAAGGCCAAGAAAACAGCATTCAAGGACCGACTAGACAACAACGCCCACAACAGCAAGGAACTTTTCAACATCGTCAAGGAATTCACCAACCCCTCGTCCAACTCCAACGACATCACCCCGTCTCAAGCCCTCTGCGACTCCCTAGCTCTATTCTTCCACAACAAAATTGCGGACATCCACAACAGCTTCGACAACCAACCCGGAAACCAACCAACCCAACCTCATGCTGAACATTCCCCCCCCTCGAACACTCTTAACGACTGGAACCCAATCTCCACTGAGGACACCATCCGCCTGCTGAACTCTTTCCACTCAGGATCCCCCACAGACCCATGTCCTCACCACATCTTCAACAAAGCAGACTCCGTCATAGCACCGCACCTCCGAGACGTCATCAACTGCTCCTTCAACTCCGCCACCTTCCCGGAAAGCTGGAAACACGCTGAACTCACCGCCCTTCTGAAAAAACCCACAGCGGACCCCACCGAACTCAAAAACTACCGCCCCATATCGCTCCTTCCTTTCCCAGCCAAAGTCATCGAGAAAGCTGTCAACAACCAACTCGCCACTTTCCTCGAAGCCAACAAATCCCTCGACTCCTCACAATCTGGCTTCCGAGCAAAACACAGCACTGAAACCGCCCTCATCGCAGCAACAGACGACATTCGAACCCTACTGGACAATGGAGACACAGTCGCCCTCATCCTCCTCGACCTCTCTGCAGCCTTCGACACAGTCTGGCACAGCATCCTATTACAACGCCTCAGAAACATCGGAATACAAGGAAAAGCTCTCGAATGGATCACCTCGTTCCTCACCGGAAGAACCCAGAGAGTCCGCCTTCCACCATTCAAGTCCGAAGCCACTGAAGTCATCTGTGGCGTACCACAAGGATCCTCACTCAGTCCCACCCTCTTCAACGTATACATGAGCCCCCTCGCGGCCATCGCTCGCCAACACAACCTCAACATCATCTCCTACGCGGATGACACTCAACTGATCCTCTCACTCACCAAAGACCCTAACACCGCCAAAACCAACCTACATGAAGGAATGAAAGAAGTTGCCGAATGGATGAAACAAAGCCGTCTGAAACTGAGCTCAGATAAAACAGAAGTCCTCATCTTAGGTACATCCCCCTCTGCATGGGACGACTCTTGGTGGCCGGAAGCCCTTGGAAAAGCACCCACCCCGACAGACCACGCACGGAACCTAGGCGTTATCCTGGACTCTTCTCTCTCAATGAACAGACAAGTCAACGCCGTATCCTCATCCTGCTTCAACATTCTTTGCATGCTCAAAAAAACATTTCGCTGGATCCCCACCGAAACCAGAAAAACAGTCACCCATGCTCTGGTCACGAGCCGATTGGACTACGGAAACACCCTCTACGCAGGTACTACCGCTAAACTCCAGCAGAAACTCCAACGAATCCAAAACGCCTCAGCCAGGATCATATTAGACATCCCGCGTAACGAACACATCTCTGGCCACCTGAAAGACCTCCACTGGCTACCCGTCAATAAGAGGATCACTTTCCGACTGTTAACCCACGCACACAAATCACTCTACGACATCGGACCAGAATGCCTCAATTCACGACTGTCCTTCTACACCCCCTCCCGCCAACTACGTTCTTCCAGCCAAGCCCTCGCCACTGTACCCCGCATCAACAAGACCACCATGGGAGGCAGATCCTTCTCATACCTGGCAGCTCAAACATGGAACTCACTCCCCACCTACCTTCGCCTTACCCAGAACCACCTAGCATTTAGAAAGCAACTTAAAACGTGGATATTTGACAAGTAATCCTCCTCCCCTCCCTAAGCGCCTTGAGACCCTCTGGGTATGTAGTGCGCTATACAAATTCTCTGACTTGACTTGACTTGACTATGTGACATGATCAGCAGTGGATTGCGGGTGCGCGATATATAGTTAGTGCAACTAACTATATATGGAATTTCAATGGTTTTGTGTGAGTAAAATAAGGTTTTTTAAATGCTAATTCCTAACTATATATGGTCTATAACCTATGGTTTTTTCAGTGAATTTTCAAGGTTTTGTAAATGCTAATTCCTAACTATATATGGTCTATAACCTATGTTTTTTTCAGTGAATTTTCAAGGTTTTGTAAATGCTAATTCCTAACTATATATGGTCTATAACCTATGGTTTTTTCAGTGAATTTCAATGGTTTTTTAATAGCAAATATCATAAGCTGTCGAATGTCAAGTACGTGGTAAGTAAAAACATTTTCCTGTTTATGCACACTGATCTGCTTTGATTGCTGCCCCCCACCCCTCATTTCTATTAGGAGTACTCTCTCTTTGCAGATAGTGAAGGGTAGTTAACGCAGCCCTTTGCCCCCTTTGTAATCCGTCGTGCCTGCTTCTCTCTCCATTTGATTGATTGTTCTCTTTGGTTCATTCTCTATTTACAAACAAGCACAGAGTCGCAATACTCTGTTTAGTCTTTGCAGATAGCGAAAAATCGTGTAAAAAAACAAAAGGAATCGAGCAAAATCAGTAGGCCACTAATGGGATCTCTTTTGACCTCGCTAAAATAGAAACATTAGGAACAACCTGTTGAAAATAGCAATGCGTATGTATATAAGCGGCGTTCATTTGTGTTCACAGTACCCCTTGTTGATTGTTTCAATCGAGCATTGAATTGTTCGAAGTTAATTCTCTTAAGGATCTTCTCTACCTGCAAACGAGGAAGAATAGGAATATTCTATCTCCCTTTGCAGATAGTGAAGGGTAGGTAACGCAAGCCTTTAACACGTCGTACCTATTTCATTCCTCATTGATTGATTGATTGTCCGAACATTGACTGTTTGGAATTAGTTCTTTTTGGAGGTATTCCCTGTTTGCAAATAAACGTAGGAAAATCTTTGCAAGTAGTGAAAGGGTACGTAATGCGGACCGTTCTCCCCCGTTGTAATCTGTCATGCCTATCTACTCCCCACTGATTGATGCACCTTTTTCACCCGGACCATTTACTAGAGATACGTCATCTGGCCCGACCAGAGAGCACCCCTAGTGAAAAGGACATATGCAATAATAACGAAGTGATCACTGTATCCTGTTAACAGAAACTTTACCATGAAACAACCTGGAAAGAAAAAAATAGGAAAACGAAAATCAGTAGGCCACTGATGAACATGAACTTTTATTAAACAACGAACAAAGAAACGATAACATAACGTAATGATAAAACCTATTAATGTCCTAGAAACAAGAAAACGTTAAAATATGCCAGTGGTGAGAGACCAGAAAAACAGTAAGAGAAACCAAATCACCCCTCGCTGTCCCACCGCCTGCCACGCCAAAAAAATCGATAGACTAGGGAAAATGCAAGTCAGTAGAACATCCACCCCCACTCTGGAAACTTCCAAGGTGGGGCAGGGTTCCGGCTACGCCCAGCCGGGAGCAGCCCATATAAGGCAGGTCCTGCTGCCACGCCTCGGCCAGGAGATCCTAACGTAGGGTGTAGCCGAAGGAGAGGCCGAGGCCAGCGGGACCCGGCCAGGGGATTGCCTTTACAACGCTGAACAGTTGCAGGGGGGGGGAATGTCTCCTCGACCCTCCCCTCTCTCTCCCAGTCCGGCCGCGGTGGCCCTTGAGAGTTGCAGGTAGTCCCGTCACATGCTCTTCCGGTCCGACCACCAACGGTCGGGGGGCCGAGGCCGACGGGATCCGGCTGCAGCCGATAAACCAAGAAACCCGTTCATGGGGCCAGAGCCAGGGGCGTCCGGCCGACATCCACCGGAAGCCCGGCCCGAAGACGGACGGGACACTTCTTTCTTTTATAATGGCTGCGACAACACTGGGGGGGATGTCTTGCACATGCCTCCGACCCCCCCCTCGTCCTCATCGCCTGGTCCGGCCATAACAAATCTCAAGCGAGACGCCGTGGGGTGCACTGGGAGGGAGAGACGGTGCGAACAGGCCTCTCCCGCCTCCCCAGGTGGAGACTTCCCAGCTGCACCCTCAGCGCTCCAGGCGCCCGGAAAACGGTTCTTCCACTGTGGCCATGCTGCAACGTCTCGCCCGGCAGGGTGGAGCCCGTCCGCTCATGTGACCCCGCGATCGCCGGTAGCTGCCGAACTCTCAAAATGGCGGTCGACCTGGCAAGAGCGGGCCCAGCATAAAGAAATGGCCCGGTCACTGGTTGACTCCACCACCGTAGTCCTCCACGACCTTGAAGATTCTAGAGGAGCCGCGGGAGTCTCCGACCCCCGATGGGGAATGACTGCCATGATCGCCCGTGGAGTGACGAAACTGTATCCGCGGGACGTCGGCGCTCCCATGCTGGCGCCAGCCTCACTTTGAATTACTAGAATCCTGCAGACCTCACTTCCGGTGAAAGCACAGTGTGACCCGGTAGGAAAAATTATTGCACCCCCTCCCCTTTTTGACTGATAGTTCAAACCACCGATCCTTTCCTTTGCCCTTTTAACGGAACTTTGGACTGCCTCCCCCTCTTTTACATTTTCTAGAGAAAACAAAACATTAACCACTACATTAGCATAGCAGTTGACACCAGAACTGTTTTCAAATTGAAAACCAACAACATCTTCAACAGAATCCTTTTTGTTTCTGCTGTGACCCTGCTACAGCACAGGCATTGTCCCCAGCAGTAATTCTGCAATGCCGGTAAGAATAGCTGTGGTGCCTACTGGACTCACTCACCCCCGCGGCGCCCCACGCCGTTTTTTGCTGGGCGGCAACTTACTAGACATCACTTTCGTGCCATCTAGATTTCAGCGCGTTCTGCTGCCTTGGAACTATTCGCACAACAGACCGCTACTGACAAGAATATTTCATTATTGGTGCTGTCAATTTCAATAAATCTATTGGATAATTAACCCCTTCAGCGCTAATGACAAGGGTAACTCGTCATGGACTTTCCATTGATTTCAATGGAAAGTCAATGGACCTCGCACACACCCCTTAGCAGCCAAGTGGTTAAAAAGAAATTGCCACGGTCTCTTCGTTGTTTAAATGTTTTTACTGTTTTTGTTTTGTTGTATATATTTATATGTTATTAAAGTTTTATATTCCTACTACTTTGTTGGAGTGCTATATATTTTTAATGTGACACATAATTGTAAAAACTTTGATGTACAAAGAGTCATTCCTGGAATCTTCCGCTTCAGGCTCGGTCCCCTCCCCAATCACAATACAGGATGGTTTTCAGATAGTAGGAACACGTGTGGTGTGACGGATCTCATCGAGTGTGGGCCTTGATCTACTATAACTCCTTTGAAGAGGGGTGATTCTTTACAGCTGGGGCCATAAACTACATCTGCAGGGCTAGCTGATAGCCTGGACAATCGGACACAGAGAAAGAGGAGTGTCAGAGGGTGCGGTAGTGAATAGGGCGAAAGGGAGGTGTCGGGCGGGCACAGAGTGTGATTCTCAGGGAAGAGCAGCGCAGATGGGGGGAGGTTTATTGCCCATGCATAAGACAGAGAGCGGTGGTGACCAGTGCCTAGGGAAGATGCTTGCGTGGGTGAGGAGCCATGCTACGAATCGACAGCGTGCAGAGAGTGGGTCTGGTCAAGACACCTAAAATGGCTGCCATGCACGACAAAAGTGTGGCATTTCAAAAAAGGCAAGATGGCGCAGACAATGTTTTTCAACACTTCCTCATTTCCTTCGAATCGAACGTTAACAGACGTTGGGGCATATTACCAAAGTTAAGCGATATTTATCGCTAACGATGCTTACCAACCAATTTTTTACCACTAAGCATCGTCAGAAATTATCGAAGATAAACCTTACTATTATCAAGGTTTATCGCAAATGCGATAATAAACGGCCGCAATGCATGAATATCGCTAAAAACTCAGCGATATTCATGCATTACCGAGCTAATGCTCTTAGCCATGTTATCCACCTCCCATTGGATAACATGGCTAAGAACTGCTCAGGGCAGGTGTTACTTTTTGGAGATATTCGCGCTTAGCGCGAATATCTCCAAAAGTTGGTAATAGGAGATAGATATCTTGCATGTTGTAATGCAAGTTATTGTGGTATATGGAACTCATACCATAATCTCTCAGGAAAGCAGAAACTGATCCTTTTGGGACCGCCTAAAAAGGCCTAGGGGGTGAGGAGTACTCTACTTTGCCCCCTTTTCACGTTCCGAACTATTTTATTTTACTCTCTTCTGTAATTACACAAAATACCAGCGATAAGATGCATCGGAGACACACAGTGAGAGAAAGGAGGCCGGAGATGAAGAAGACATGTCAAATACACATTGGAGATAATATAGTGGCAGAAGGGAAGTAAATATGAGTAAACTTACCATGTAACATAAAAATTTTGCACTCTATACTATAAGTCTCATTTTATACTACAATCACTTCGCTACAACCTCATAAATAAAAAATAAAAATGAATAATGTCTCAAACAATTTTTGATTTCTAAATATAAATTTATTCTTCTGAATTTTCTAAATTTGAAAGAACTAGTAACATGTCCTCATCAGGAATTTCCTCTTCAATCATCTCATCTGGAATCACCTCATTAAAAGTCTGCAATGATGATTCTTGTAACTCTATGGTCTCCAAACACTCGATAAATTCGCCATCAAGAGATTGATCAAAAAAATCATTCAAGTCATCTCCTCCTTGTGACAATATTTCATTATTGGTGCTGTCAATTTCAATCAATGTAGTGGAATCATTCAAGTCATCTCCTCGTGACAATATTTCATTATTGGTGCTCTCAATTTCAATCAATGTAGTGGAATCATTCAAGTCATCTCCTCCTTGTGACAATATTTCATTATTGGTGCTGTCCATTTCAATCAATCTAATGGAATCATACAAGCCATCTCCTCCTTGTGACAATATTTCATTATTGGTGCTCTCAATTTCAATCAATGTAGTGGAATCATTCAAGTCATCTCCTTGTGACAATATTTCATTCTTGGTGCTGTCCATTTCAATCAATCTAATGGAATCATACAAGTCATGTCCTCCTTGTGACAATATTTCATTATTGGTGCTCTCAATTTCAATCAATGTGAATTCAAAAGAAATTGCCACGGTCTCTTCATTGTGAGCCATTTTTTTTTTAAATTGCTTGCTGTAAATTGCAGAAAAAAATAATCACTTTCATTTATCGTTTTTAGTAATACATAATATAAAACTAACTTTATCAAGTATTTAGTATAACAGAAGGACTGCAAATAAATAACAGAAAACATTTTTCAAATTATCTTCAAGTGTACAACATAGTTCCCCTTACAAATTAACAACTCACCTTTTTAAAAGTAGCAGAAGTGTTAGTACTGTGTAAATCAAACACCAGAAATTCACCACCAAAAATTCCTCACAAATGTACCTCAGACAGTAGTATCACAAAATGGCTGTGGTTTCCTCTCATTTGACATATATACATAACCAATTAACTTTCATCACACACAAATACAAAACCAAAGTAACATTTTAATTGGTTCTAAATTTCAACACTTTCAAATGTGTTTTCCCCATGCAATTTTCCATAGGACATTTACATACGTCTACAGCCTGAATGGCTGAACGGAATTACACCAAACTTGGCAAAATGGTACATCAAACCTAAGAGGTCAGGAAGGATCTACTATGCCCCCTTATGGTCATTTCCCCCTTCGCTTTGGCCTCCTCTTGTCTCTCAATCCTACCGAGGGACAAGATGGCGGCCGCTACGGACTGTTTGGAATGTTGACAGACGCCGGAGAACCAATCAGCTTCGCAAAGCTCCGTAACGCGAAAAGTACGCGAAGCGGAGCGCTGTTACAGATATATATCTTTTTTTGAACGTTAATTTCTCAAAATCCACTGGAGCACATATATTGAGACCTAGCAAAGGCACATCGGGCTACCAGTCCCTAATATTTTGCCAAGTTTCGTGCAAATCCATTCAGCCGTTCGATTATTATTATTTTGTTTTTTTTTTGCCCCGCGGGGCCCTTTTAAAACCTCCACATCAAAACTAGGGGGTCAGCGAGGATCTACTATGCCCCCTTATAGTTATTTCCCCCTTTGTTTTGACCTCCTCTTGTCTCTCGATCCTACCGAGAGACAAGATGGCGGCCGCTACGGACTGTTTGGAATGTTGACAGACGCCGGAGAACCAATCAGCTTCGCTTCACAAAGCTCCGTTGCGCGAAAAGTCCTCGAACCAGAGCGCTGCCTGGTCCGCGCTTACAGATATATATCTTTTTTTAAACGTTAATTTCTCAAAATCCACTGGAGCACATATATTGAGACCTACAAAAGGCACATCGGGCTACCAGTCCCTACAATTTTGCCAAGTTTCGTGCAAATCCATTCAGCCGTTCGGGCTAAAAGTGAGGCCAACCGCCCTATGGAAAACTCAATGTTAAAAACACGTTTTGGGACCCCCCTTTTTTCTCGGCCCCCACTGGACGAACCCCCCCCAAATTTTCAAGGGCTGCTCAGAAACAAAATGTGCCATTTTCCTGAAAATTTCAGCCAATTCCGTCCACAAACGCCAAAGTTATTAGACATAGAATTTTCAAAAAACCCATAGAGAAAAAATCCTAACTATATATACCTACTGGCGACCGCCAGTAGGTCGCCAGTAGGTATAGGTATATATAGTTAGGATTTTTTCTCTATGGGTTTTTTGAAAATTCTATGTCTAATAACTTTGGCGTTTGTGGACGGAATTGGCTGAAATTTTCAGGAAAATGGCACATTTTGTTTCTGAGCAGCCCTTGAAAATTTGGGGGGGTTCGTCCAGTGGGGGCCGAGAAAAAAGGGGGGTCCCAAAACGTGTTTTTAACATTGAGTTTTCCATAGGGCGGTTGGCCTCACTTTTAGCCCGAACGGCTGAATGGATTTGCACGAAACTTGGCAAAATTGTAGGGACTGGTAGCCCGATGTGCCTTTTGTAGGTCTCAATATATGTGCTCCAGTGGATTTTGAGAAATTAACGTTTAAAAAAAGATATATATCTGTAACAGCGGACCGGTTAGCGCTCTGGTTCGCGGACTTTTCGCGCAACGGAGCTTTGTGAAGCGAAGCTGATTGGTTCTCCGGCGTCTGTCAACATTCCAAACAGTCCGTAGCGGCCGCCATCTTGTCTCTCGGTAGGATCGAGAGACAAGAGGAGGTCAAAACAAAGGGGGAAATAACTATAAGGGGGCATAGTAGATCCTCGCTGACCCCCTAGGTTTGATGTGGAGGTTTTAAAAGGGCCCCGCGGGGCAAAAAAAAATAATAAAAATAATAATTGAACGGCTGAATGGATTTGCACGAAACTTGGCAAAATATTAGGGACTGGTAGCCCGATGTGCCTTTGCTAGGTCTCAATATATGTGCTCCAGTGGATTTTGAGAAATTAACGTTCAAAAAAAGATATATATCTGTAACAGCGCTCCGCTTCGCGTAACGGAGGTTTGCGAAGCTGATTGGTCATTCTGTCACTGGGCTATAGTTGGGCTACATCTGGCTGATATTTGGGCTACATTTGTTTTTTTGTGTGTCTGGCGGCCATCTTTGGGCTACATTGGGCTACATTGGGCTTCATTGGGCTACATTCGGCTAATTAGCAAATAGCTCATCGCAAACTAGGAATGGTAAAGAATCGCTATTTATTCCTTAAAGTTCGCTATTTAGGAAATGCAAATAACTTTGATGATACATATGGCGGTTCATCTCTAACAAGATAAGAAGCATAGGGATAGATTTATGATGACTGGCGCATCACCAGGGATGTGTTAGTCATTCTGTGCCGCTGTTCCGTCACCTATGGTGTGCTGCATTTACAATGCGGCGCATCATGGGGCAAAAACAGCACAGATGCGTGATGTATCTGTGCCGTAAAGGTGGCGCATTGCTGGAGTTGTATCGCAAGTGTGATGAAGCTCCAGCAAGGGTCGGGGGTGCCCCTGTCGCAGGGTTTCTGTTCTCACACAGAACTGTGGACAGAGGATTGGAACCTCGGCGAATTAGGGTGTCCCAAAACTCACGTTAGTAATCAAAAACTATTTAGCAAGCTAGGTACAGTGTCACATTGGATATAACAAACTCTCAATGTTTAGACAATCCAGAATATGAACTTATAGTACCTCAGGATACGTGGAACTCATGAACAGTCGGTCGTTATAGATTTCTTAGAAACCAGAACATGGAGTTAAGAAGAACAGATGTGTATTTGAAATGTTTATTTACTAATGCCGTCTTCTCAGGCGTAGTACCTTAGATAATAAAAGTACACATATTATCAGTAGCAAAATTACCAGCATAGTTACTAGTACATAAAAAGTGAATGGTGATAGTATGTTAACATGCTGTAAATGAATAAGAGTTAGCAACACTTATAAGCAGCCGCGGGCCATGGAGGGAGTTACGGTGAGGCAGGGAGGCAGGGAGGGGGAGAAGCAGGGTGGAGAATACAAGTACACATATTATCAGTAGCAAAATTACCAGCATAGTTACTAGTACATAAAAAGCGAATGGTGACAGTATGTTAACATGCTGTAAATGAATAAGAGTTAGCAACACTTATAAGCAGCCGCGGGCCGTGGAGGGAGTTACGGTGGGGCAGGGAGGCGGGGAGGGGGAGGGGCAAGGTAGAAAGGGCTCCACCCTGCTTCTCCCCCTCCCCGCCTCCCTGCCCCATCGTAACTCCCTCCACGGCCCGCGGCTGCTTATATCTCACCCTCCCTAATACACATATTATATTATTTGCTAAGAAGGTCTCTTTGTGTTGGTTTAGGGCGTGTCCATACTTTAGTGTCTTAGATTTGAAGGAATCACATCAGCATACACCAGCTCTCTCTTCATGTGAACCGCATCAACTGTTGTGTATGTGTGTTCGGCAAAGCAATATAAAACCCGCCTCATGCCCAGAATTGGCAGAAGTTGCACTTATGTTATGAGTATGAAGTCGTGGAGATCAGACCTCATAACAATTCTGTATCGTGTTGTTCTTGAAACTTTAGCACTCGCTGTACAGATATAGTTTAACAAGTAAAGCAGATAGTAGACCAATAACATATTATTCTCATGTAAACCACGATGAACTACTAGGTGGAAAGCTAAAGCAACAACTAAGTGTCGTGTGCAGAAGTTGCAAAAAAGGAAAAATGGCGTTTAAACCGGTAATGAGCCCATGCTAACTTAACACGGTGTAAAGATATCCAGGACCTAGATGACACCTCCTCATGATCCGGAAACGAACTGAATAAGATAATAGAAGTGCCATCTCATGAGAGCAGATTGCAAGTTTATATGTGGACGGTCCGCAAGGTAAAGCATTAAAAACTAGGAAAATTCAATGCTAAAGAAAAATAAAACAGCCAAGTACTTTATCGAGTCTTAAGCCAATAGGCAAGGTAAATAATAAAAACTTGACAAATAAGTCAATGAATTGTCAATGAAATGCTAGTACTCAGCATATCAAACATGAAAAAGGTCTATGACATAACTGTGTATGCAAAATAAGCTGCAACAGCCTCCAATAGGAAGTCACCGTCTTCATCCGAAAACAGTTCAGACATCCAATTTAAAAGCGGAAAAGAACATACGTGCTCTCCCAGCACCGGATCCTCTATCACCATCAGAGGACAGCTCGGTGGGTTTTCAAGAAAGCTGTGTTCCAAGAAAGACTGTGCTGCCGCCAGTAAATTCCAGGGACCAAGTAGTCCATGCATCAATGCCACAGCCATAATCCTTTCGCCAGGACAAATCAACTCGTGAGTAATGATAGGAGTCATCAGCTGATTAAAGTCGACGTCAGGAGAAACCGGTCCGCAGAGACACAAATCAATGGCCCAATCGAAATCACAGGTCAGGCAGTGAAATACAGGCTGGACACAGGTGAAGTAGGAGAACCGAAAAGATAATCCATATGCCGTGCTTAATATCGCCAACGGCATTGTGCCATAATATTCTAGCATGCGATTGCGGAACAGTGTCAGCAGCTGCAGGGTCGGAGGTTGCATAGGAGGGACATCCATATTTAAAAATGTAAAAAAGCACAAGAGCGTCCGCTGGTAATGCAAGTAAAAATGCCAATCCACGAACCAGAGTGCAGAAAATACAATGAAAGGGAGCAGGGATGACTCCAAAGATTTTCTCAAATGAAGTCACGAGACCACTGGTAACAACTTTAAAAAAGTGTGCCAGGGATTTTGTGGAGGATGCGTTAAAGATAGTCGGAAACATGTTGCTGAAATTGAAAGGCAAACCTGTGTACGGGTGTTCGCTATGTGAAGTACGAAAGTTTCACGGGCCGAACTCAAGGCCACCTCTCTCTGAGACAAAAGAGCTCTTATTCTTGTCATGCCGTTGAAACGTGTCCCAAGGTTGGTATTTTTGGCCAGATTGAAAACTCCCTATGTTCATGTGTGGGAGGAAATAGAACATTTCTGCAGCAAATAACCCGTTCACTTACTGTTACGATAAAAGGAATACTTTTAATTAACTCAGAACAATCTTCATTATTGAGCATCAAATAACTACCATTTTCCAACAACTTGAACGTGGGGATGATAGCAGGAACTGGCGTGCCTTGCAACACGCAAGCCATATTTGGTCGGTGTTTGTTGCATGAATCGTGTAACTGTATGTGCCTACACATTAGTGAATGATCTGGCGTCTCAGTGCATTCCTCTCCATTCAGATAAACTTCTTGATCATCTTTGAAACATCTGTATGTGTATGGAAGCGACCAGACCTCATGAACAAAAGCACTACCTAAAGGTTCATAAAGACCTATTGGTATATATTTCATACAATTTGAAAACTTATATAAAGCAAAAGGCAGCGTTATTAAACCGTGGATAAGGCATGTTGCCAAAAAACCCGCAATCCTCTGCTGATGATGTCACTGAGCATGTCATGAATGATGTAATATGTGACATCATCAGTAGTGGATTATGGGTAATAGTATCTCTAGTTTACTCCCCTATAGCTGTCTTTCTTTTAACATAAGTGTGTGTTTCCTTCCCTTATACTTACTGTTTTTGGTTCGCTTCCAGTTCGCGTACCAGCGAGCGAACTAGGAAGCGAACTAAGAGAAATAGAGGTTGGCACAGTTCCAAATATTGTACCAATTTTTTAATAACGGGGAGGTAGTTCTGAAAAGAACTTTTTTATTTATTTTTCTGAACATTTTTTTACTGTTTTTGAATTTTTCGGAACAGTTTTATATTTTTTGGGGTTTTTCTTGGAGGGGGCAATGAAAACGATTCATTGTAAAGGGCTCAACAGGAGCAACAAAACAAAAAAAGAAGTATTTATTATTTTGGGCGTTTCGGACAAACTTGCATATGATAGTCAATAGCTCTGTTGATCAGAGTGATGCTTCTTTCTCCGTAGGAAATGAATCCATCGCAAAATACGCAGGTGTGTTTTACTTCACCAAATCTCATTTGTATATTTGGCACCATCTCCCTGCCCTCTGGTCCCGTTACTTCCGGTACAACAGATCTTCTGGCCATAATAGGGAGATTATCTAGGTCGTTCCGAAACTGTGCAGCACTGTAGTTGTTAGGATGCCACCTAGTCATATGGCGATGCATTGTGTAGTTTCCGAAACTGTATTTTTTGTCGGTCCCTCTGGACAGTCTATCTTGACATATAAGGCAAGTTACGTATCTTGCATTTACTTTTTTCTGACCTTTGGGAATTTTAAAAAATTGCCAAATGAAGTTTTCTTTCCGGTGAGACGTCTTGGGCTGCTCAGGCAAAAACTGCCTCTCTTCGTGCTCGTCCTCCTGTTCCTCTTCTTCTTCTTCTTGTTGAATTACAACTTGAGCAGGTGGTCCACTCTTCCTTGGATGTGGTGGAGGTGGTGGGGAAGCACCAGCTGAAGCTACTAAAGAAGCCATTGCTCAGTGATCACAAAGGGTCTTTCTCTCACAATGATGAAAGTCAGAGTGAGGAAAGAAGGAGGAATTTTCATCATTTGGGAAAAACAAGAGTTCTCAACCAATCAAAAGTGTTCATTTTAGATTATATGACCTAGTCTTACATCATTAGGAAACCAAAAGTGAAATGAACCAATGAAAAGTGTTATTACCAAGTCACATGACTTGCTGTGTTTACGTTAAGCGCTTTGCAGGGCCTCCCGGTTTGCTTCCAGAAACCTGCGCTTTGGCACTCGCTTCGCGTACCAGTTCGCTAACGTAGCACGTCACATGACGTATCACGCGACAACGTGGAACGTCATGCGGACGGGAGGCGTCACGATGTTGTTTTCTAACGCGGCACTTGCGGTAAAGAAACGTTTACCGGCTCGCGGTCTATTTCGCGGCATCAAGGTCAGCTAACGGGAAGCTTCCCGATTCGCGAAGCGGGAACGAAGAAAAAAATATATTTAAAAAAAAATTTATTCATAAACATATAAAATATATTTTTGGATTTAAAGAAGAATACATTTTACAGCTACAGATATTAGCTGTTAAAAAACCAATGAAATTCACAGAAAAAACCATAGGTTATAGACCATATATAGTTAGGAATTAGCATTTACAAAACCTTGAAAATTCACTGAAAAAACCATAGGTTATAGACCATATATAGTTAGGAATTAGCATTAAGAAAACCTTATTTTACTCACACAAAACCATTGAAATTCCATATATAGTTAGTTGCACTAACTATATATCGCGCACCCGCAATCCACTGCTGATGATGTCACATATTACATCATTCATGACATGGTCAGTGACATCACTGATGACATCACTGATAACATCTCAAATGACATCACTGATGACATCACTGATGACAACATCCAGTGACTGTATGCTTCTGTAAAGTTAAAATATGTCTTACATATTGAAGAATGAGTGGATGTATAAGTGTCTGGATGAAGGATTTAGTAGGTGCATGACTGACTGTATAAGTGAGTGATTAAATGTGTCTCACTGAGTGCATGGGTTAGTGACTAAACTGTTTTAAATTGTGCATCATTGTGTCTGTTGTTTTGTAATCTGATGCATGTGTTGATCATTAGCTATATGACTAACTATATGGGTTATTGATTAGTTGCCCAAGTATTTGTATGGGAGACTGAGTGTGTGTGTGGGTGTCTGGGAGGTGTATGACTCTGTGCATAGATGTGTGAGCAGTTGATTCACTAGATGTATGGGTTCAAAAGTGCATGTGGAAACATCTGTATGGGCGGTTGACTGTGTGCATGAGTGTATTGGTGAGTGAATGGATATCTCAGTGCTACATGTCAAAGTAAGTACATATGTAAAACACAGTACATGTGATAGTTGACATATATAAATAACTGTGCATAAGAGCCAGTGAATGTGTGAGTGGCTGTATGGATTATTGTGAACTTGTATCAGGGATTGTATAACAGAGTAAATATGTGTTATTATATGTTCCAATAAGTAAGGTGTGTATAACTATATAGTTGAGGAAATCGAGGTGTGATTGATTCTTTGCAAGACTGACTAGGTGTGTGAGTAACTCCATGGATGAGTGACAGTCTGTGAGTGTCTGTTTACACTGAGTGTATCTAAGGTTATATTAGAGTCTGAAGAGGTTCATTGTATCATCACATGAATGATGTCATCAGTGATGTGATCAGTAATGTCAAATGAGATGTCATCAGTGATGTCATCAGTGATGTCATTTGAGATGTCATCAGTGATGTCATCAGTGATGTCACTGACCATGTCATGAATGATGTAATATGTGACATCATCAGCAGTGGATTGCGGGTGCGCGATATATAGTTAGTGCAACTAACTATATATGGAATTTCAATGGTTTTGTGTGAGTAAAATAAGGTTTTCTAAATGCTAATTCCTAACTATATATGGTCTATAACCTATGGTTTTTTCAGTGAATTTTCAAGGTTTTGTAAATGCTAATTCCTAACTATATATGGTCTATAACCTATGGTTTTTTCTGTGAATATATATATATATATATATATATATATTACCTATTGGCGGTCGCCAGTAGGTAGTTATAGTTAGGACCTAGTTTCCATAGGAAATCGTCAACATTCTATTTGGATTAACTTTGGCCCTGGTGGATGAATCTTTGCGAATTTCTCAAAGAAGATGGCTCGGTCCACTGCGCTCCTTCCCTGAAAATTTGGGGGGGATTGGTGAAGTGGGGGCTGAGATAAAAGGGGGGTCCCAAAACATGTTTTCTCCACGTTATTTTCCATAGGACATTTAGACACGGCTACAGGTCGAACGGCTGAATGGATTTATAAGAAATTTGCCAAAACTGTAGAGTCCGGCTCGCAGATTACGCTTTTTGTGGAATGGTGTAAATCCGTTCAGTAGTTGCTGAGAAAATTAAAGTTAAAGTCAATTATATATCTATAAGCGCGGACGGGTGCGCGCACTCGAGCGGCTGCGCGCGAGCGGAATTTTTTTGTTGCTGCGTGACGTCTGTTAACGTTCGATTCGAAGGAAATCAGGAAGTGTTGACCGCCGTTTTGTCACTGCGAGTAAATATATTGTCATTTCAAAGCGTTGGAACATGGAAAGGGGAGAAGGTAGAGATTGTTTTGCTGCGTAGGTTTTCTCAGGGTGTGCAGTAAGGTCCTTAAAGGCGAAAATATATATATTTTTTTTTCCGAAAAAGGTGCGGGGTGCGCGCACTCGGGCGCGCACACCTATTTACAAGAGTGTGAAAATGGAGATAAATCAGAAGTTTGAGTGCTTTGATATAAGGTGGCTCTGAAAAGAGCCCTTGTGTTAATTGAGTTGTTTCTGCATTTATAAGTAAGTACCGATGCAGAGTCTGATATAATATTGTTGGCAGCATTTTGAAAGGAAAGACTGGGGCCCATTTTCTGGTTAACAGGCGACCAGGCCAACTTTTCATGCCAGGCCCATTCCTGCAAAGTCGACCGCCATTTTTAGGAGATCTGCAACCACCGGCAGTCACTGGGTTGCAGGAGCAGATGGACTCAAGCCTGTCGGGCGAAGCATCGTTGCACCGCCACAGTGGACGAGACCCTGCTGGGTGAGTGAAGCGTCGCTGTACCGCAACAGTGGGCGAGTCCTTTGCTGGGCTCGTGGAGCGTCCCTATACCGCCACTGTATGCGAACCCTTTGCTGGGCTCGTGGAGCGTCCCTATATCGCCACAGTGGACGAACCCTTTGCCAGGTGCGTGGATCGTTGGGGGTGCAGCTGAGGGGCCTCCACCTGGGGAGGCGGGAGAGGCTCGTCCGCACTGCCTCTCCCTCCCAGTGCACTCCACGGCGTCTTGCTGACATTTGTTATGGCCGGACCAGGCGATGAAGAGAGGGGGGGGTCGGAGGCATATGCAAGACATTCCCCCCTTGTGGCCTGCAAGGCGCAGAAAAAAGAAGAGAATGGGAAGACAACTACATCTCGGGTAGGGCCCATGCCTTCTCTGGCCGATGGCGGCCGGCCGCTCTTTGCCACGGCCCCAGGAACGGATCCCTTGGTTCATCCTGGGGACAGGCCTTGGCGCGTGGTGTCGCCTCCGGACTATTCACGTAATGGTTCTCCACCCCAGGCCGTTGCCGAGGGCTTTTGTAGACTTTCTGACGCTCAAAAACCCTACTAGAAAGCAGCCCAAAAGTAGCCCAACATTGCTACTTTGGGGAAGGAGGGACAGGGACGGCGTCAAGTAGACGGCGAAATGCATTGTGGGTTTGTTGCTGCGGCCGTTTGTCATGTAAATAGTTGTTTTAATATATTTTTGTTCAAAATAAAAACGTTTTAACCTGTTATTTTGCTGTTGTGTGGTATATTTCTAATATTTGTCGCTCTGATGTCGTTTCCCCTCTCAAATGTAACATGTGATTGTAATCTACAGCCGGACATTCCGACAGGACATGAGAGCAAAAGGGGGGGGGGTCAGATCTGAAGTTGGGCAGGCGATAAGATCACGTTTTGCTATGTGGGGCTATCTATGTTCGTGATGGGGCCTAAAAGGGGGCAAGATGGAGGGGCCTCTGTGCCGTGACTTTCGCTTTAACTCCAACAGTGGTTAGTGTGAACACAAATGAACGCCGCTTATGTACATATACATTTTCATTTTCTACACCACATGAAACCTGCGTCAGGTTTCATATAGGCGTTTTGTTGCAGGGTGGGCATTCATTTGCATGAAAGCCCTGTAAAACTAACACAGTGAAATTTTGAAGATTTCACTGAGTCAGCTTTATAGCATTGCTGAATCAAATCCTTACGCCTGTTTGAAACAGGCATAAGGAGTGATGCACCATGCAATGTGTGGCTTGCTCCTGTGCATTGCAGTAGACATGTCGCGCTTACGACGTGATTCCTGCAATGTGCTGCTTTTGCGGCACAGATGCGTGACGCATCTGTGTTGTTTTTGCTCAATGGTGCTCCACATTGTAAATGCGGCTCACCATGGGTGGCAGAGCAGCGGTGCACATTAACTGGTGCATCTCTGGGGATGCGCCATTTAACATAAATCTGCCCCTTTACATTTAAGTATGAGCAGGGGACACAGAGTTGGTGAGGCTTATCCAAGGTTAAAAAGAGATGAGTCCTGTTCACTGAAAACTTGGACATAGGACTCACCTCCTCAGCATCGCTGGACAAGGCGAAATGATAGCTGCACAATGTTACTCTTGTTAAACAATTTTACTATTGTAGTCTCTGAGATTTGTCTCTTACTCTGCAACATCTCATTGTTGTTCTCTTTCTTTAAAGATAACGACAACATTAACCATGAGTGATAATGAGCAATCCGTTGATCTCGATCTTATCGTTGAACTTGTCATTGAAACGTCAGTGGAAGTGGATCCCTTAGATGATTTAAATCCTGAGGATGATGAAGAACATGATGAGGATGCCGATTTGTCAGAATTGTATGACATAGGGTGGGAAGCTGACGTGCTTCAGCATATGGAACTATAAACATTTATTTTTAAAATTTACTGGAAATAAAAAGTGAAAATGTAAACCGTTTCATTTAAAATTAAACATAACTTGAAAAACAGGTTATGTGTAGTGTCTTTAATAAAATAGTCAAACATGCTCATAAAAATATTTCTAAACCAATGAAAAGCTTTATTAACAAGTCACATGACCTGTTATGCTTACGTTACGCGCTCCGCGCCGCGCCCCGGATTGCTTCCGGGAAGCTGCGCTTCGCGCCTCGCGCACCGGAGGACTTCCAGGTGCGCTAACGCGGCGTGTCATTTGACGCATTATGCAACAACGCGATACGTCGTTGGGGCTCCACCGGAACTGATTGAATTGGTAGTCTACAGTGTTTCTGGAAGTTTCAGACTGAAGCTGGCGTTAGCATGAGAGCACCCCGTGGCTACGTCGTGGCCATTCTGCGAGCAATCATGGCAGAAGCTTCCGACCGGAACTCTGCGGGAGTCGGGGGCCCCGGTGACTCTTGTAGAATCTTCAAGGCTGATGGGACGCTTTTGGGAATGGGGCCCATGCCGTAGCAGTGAAGCGTTCGAGTTCCAGGGTTGTCCAGAGCCATCCTTGCAGGCCAGGCCCAAGTCTGTGGAGCCGACCGCCATTTCCTGAGCTCCGTGGCAGCCGCCTGTCGCTGTACCGCAAGAGTGGGTGCAATTCAGCCGGATGGCGGGTGAGACGCTGTAATAGCAAGAGCAGGCGTAATTGAGCTGGCCGAGCGAGGCAATGTGCCGCAGGAGCGGGCGCAACTCAGCTTGTCGAGTGAAGCGCTGGGGTGCAGCTGAGAAACCTCCACCTGGGGAGGTGGGGGAGGCTCGTTCGCGCCGCCTCTCCCTTCCAGTGCACCCCACGCCGTCTCCTGGCGCAGGTATATGTGATGGTTGGACCAGGGCACCGCAGGACGTGTCTTTAGGGGTGTAGCTGAGAAACCTCCACCTGGGGAGGTGGGGGAGGCTCGTTCGCGCCACCTCTCCCTTCCAGTGCACCCCACGCCGTCTCCTGGCGCAGGTATATGTGATGGTTGGACCAGGGCACCGCAGGACGTGTCTTTAGGTCAAACCCTCAACTATGGCACCCAACATCCAGGACTTATGACATTTGTGGAAGGCTGTGACATCGAAGCATCTCAGGGACCAAGCATATGCAGAGTCCTTTCTACAGCCTCTGCGTTCCTTCTTACCTAGTTATGGTTTTTTCACTGCCACTTCAGGCTTTTAGTCTGTGGATGGCAAACTATGAACCTACACTCACCTATGAAAATCTTACTATTGATGCTTGACTGAGGACAAGGAGATCAGTGAAGCGCTGGGGTGTAGCTGAGAAACCTCCACTTGGGGAGGTGGGGGAGGCTCGTTTGCGCCGCCTCTCCCTTCCAGTGCACCCCACGCCGTCTCCTGGCAGAGATGTTGCAGCAGGCTGCCATGTAAATAGTTATTTAATTAAACGTTTTACCATGTTACTTTGTTGGTGTGTTGTATATATTTATAATATTTGCATAGGGTTTCTCGTTATTTTGGGCGGGGTGGGCGGCGGAGCAAATTCACTGAAAAAACCATAGGTTATAGACCATATATAGTTAAATATTTCAAGTCCTTCTGTGCACTCGATGGAGATACAGGTCGTCGATCAGAAAATGTGCTGGCCACCTCTAATGGTAATAGCGTGGCCAGGGCTTTTGTCGATGCCTCTGCAAATTGCACAGGGTGCACTTGTTTGACATGCCGCACCATGGTATGTATGGAAAAGGAATATTTTTTTGTTGGATTTCCTCTTGAGAGAAACGAGTCACATATCGTGCAGGTTACTTTTGGTGCATTTACTTTCTTTTGATCTTCAGGATAAGTGAAAAATTGCCAGATGAAAGATTCTTTCTTTCTTTCTTCTTAAAGGTAGTCGATCATTTTGGAAGTGTTGTTTTCATGTTGCAGCAGGCTTGCATGTAAATAGTTATTTAATAAAACGTTTTACTCTGTTACTTTGCTGGTGTGTTGTATTTATTTATAATATTTGCATAGGGTTTGTCGTTATTTTGGGCGGGGTGGGCGGCGGCGCCGAGCTATGTTGCAGCCATCATGGCGTCGAGCTCGGTTTCTCTCACTAGTTTCATATTTCTCATGAGGGGTTGTTCCAAATGTTTCTATTTTAGCGAGGTCAAAAAGAGATCCTATCAGTGGCCTACAGATTTTGATCTATTCTTTTTGTTTTCTCTAACGATTTTTAAGTTAAAGTTTGCTAGTACGATACAGCGGCTAGTCCGCATTTTATATATATGTCTTTTTTATTAGGGGTGTCCTCCGGTGGAGTCGGACGATCTACCTCTAATAAACGGTAAGTGTTCCTCTGAAGGAATGCGTCTTGAAAGTGGCTGACTGTAATGTATGATATTTCACTCAGTGACTTTCAGGCCTTGTTGTAGTGGTCGTTTCCCTTCAGGCCCAGGCTGTTTCAAAACTGTGCATGTGCTTGAAGCAGGCGTAGGTATTGACGCAGCATAGAAACTACTAAGAACCAATTGGAAGTGTTGTTTTCAAGTCACATGACTTCACATGCGCGTCTCAGGACGTGTACGCGGTGATAGTATCTAGTCACGTACGCCATTTGGAAGTAGCGGTCTAATTCAACGAAGTTTCAAAACGTGAAAAGGAGTAAATTCAAACATATCCGGATTTAATATATCTTTTGAGCTCGATTCAAGCATACAATTGTTAAAGTATAAAACCTTTTATATATTTTTTTGAAAATAGCAAGGTGTGTACATTCGGTCACACACGAAAGTTTAAAAAGACTTTCGGCTCCATTTAATGAAAATTTTCATAATAATAAAAAAGAAGCCTAGGTTTAGTGTCTTTGACGTAGTATAAGTTCTTTGATGGGTCTATGAAGAAATTTAATAAGTTGCAATTGTAAAGTTTTCTCGAAATATATAGGCGAGTGCGCGCACACGGTCGCGCACAAACAAAAGCCAAAAAAGCGGAGATAAACCCCCTTTATAATATGCTCCTGGAGCTCTTTTTCGTACAATGAGTTAGTTCTGAAAAGAACTTTTTTTTTTTTTTTAAACAAGTGTTATGTTGTGTTTGATTTTTTAAACTTGCAACGACATTTTCATGTGTGACACAGGATCGAAATGAAATGAAGAAATTTATCTTTTCTCGGGGCATTTATGACTCTCAATTTTTAGTTTAGTAAGAATGAGGCTCTGCTCTCCGTACAGAAGAATTTCTCCACACTCGTTGCATTTCATGTGCACCTTTGCAAGATATGCTCTCAAGTCCATCACAGCACTCAATGGAGATACAGGTAGTCCACCAGAAGATGTGCTGGCCACCTCTGATGGTAATAGCGTGGCCAGGGCTCTTGTCGATGCCTTTGCAAATTCAACAGGGTGCACTTGTTTGACATGCCACACCATGGTATGTATGGAAAAGGAATATTTTTTTCTTGGATTTCCTCTTGAGAGAACCTTATTGCATATCGTGCAGGTAACTTTTGGCGCATTAACTTTCTTTTGTTCTTCAGGATAAGTGAAAAATTTCCAAATAAAAGATTCCTTTTTTCTTTTTAAAGGTAGTCGCTCATTTCCTTCAGATTCGGAAGATGAATGCGGGGCGGCAGCCATTTCAGCAAAGTCTTCCGAAGGGTGTTGAACGTTGTTCTCTTTTGAGAGTAGAAAAGATAGTGAGAGAAGTGGGTGGAGTACTCCAAGTAAATTGCAGAATAGAAACTACTAAGAACCAATTGGAAGTGTTGTTTTCAAGTCACATGACTTCACATACGCGTCTCAGGACGTGTACGCGGTGATAGTATCTAGTCACATACGCCATTTGGAAGTAGCGGTCTAATTCAGCGAAGTTTCAAAACGTGAAAAGAAGTAAATTCAAACATATTCGGATTTAATATATCTTTTGAGCTCGATTCAAGCATACAATTGTTAAAGTATAAAACCTTTTATATTTTTTTTTAAAATACCAAGGTGTGTACATTCGGTAACACACGAAAGTTTAAAAAGACATTCGGCTCATTTAATGAAAATTTTCATAATATTAAAAAAGAAGCCTAGGTTTAGTCTCTTTGACGTATTACAAGTTCTTTGATTGGTCTATGAAGAAATTCAATAAGTTCAGATTGCAAAGTTTTCACGAAATATATAGGCGGGTGCGCGCAGTCGGTCGCGCACGAAAGCCTGGAAATGCGCTATCCATTTTATTGAGAACTGTTGCCGAGAGTGCGCACACCGGGTCGCGCACGAAAGTTTAGAAAGGTTATTTTTATTTACAGACAAATTTTAATGCGTTCAAAAAAAGGCAAGGTACAGACTTTCTAATTCTGTATCGCTTTACAAGGAGTCTCTATGCAACTTGAACAGTGAAGAAAACGGCTTGTTTCCGAAAAAAATATTGCCAGAACTTTATTGACAAAAGTATAGGTTGTATACACGAGATATTTCTGAATTAGCATTTTAAAAACCAATGAAATTCACTGAAAAAAACATAGGTTTTACACATGTTATAGTTAGAAAGTAGCATTTACAAAACCTATGAAATTCACTGAAAAAACCATAGGTTTGACACCAGTTATAGTTAGCTGGAAATTTTACTGATATAAAACCAATGAAATTCCACATTATAGTTAGTAGGACTCACTATAACTTGCGCGTGTAATGCACTGCTGATGACGTCACATATTACATCACTCATGACATCACTGATGACACCATCCTTGTGACACATTGACAGACCTCCTTTCACTGTAATCTAACCCTTGAAACGCATATTCAAAAATAGAAACTAAAATGTTCAAAAAATGGAGATACTCATACCAGTTACAACAACAAATTCAATAATTCCACCATGTATATACACATGCACTAATTCACCAACAGTTCTATATAGTCACTCATACATATATTCACTAATCATATGTAGTGATACACCTACACATCCTGTTACACACCGACAGTCATCCAAAAGTTATTCACACACATACTCACACATGCAAATACACTATTGAACATCCATTTATTTGCATAAACAGCTATACACACACTACCACTTTACTTCTAAGGAAACTTACACATACTTACTCTCTTAAAAAATCACTTATATAAACATACTAATTTAAACAGGAACTCTTACAATCCCTCACTCTCACATATACTCAATTATATACATCAATATTCACATATACTAGATTAAAACATATGTAGTTACTGATAAAGACACTAATAAGACAGTCATTCACTCACTAACACAGACATATACACACTAATCCACCCATACAGTCCTGCACATATGCTGTCTTCAAAACACATACAAACAGAGACTCAGCCATTCTTGCATCTATGTAGTAAGTAATACCCCTACCAAACCATGCAAACACTCATACTGATACTAAGAAAAACATCTAATAACCTATATACATACACATGTAGCAACTCACCAACCCATGCAGGCACTTATACACAAAGTGAAACACTAATACATATATTTAAATATTTAAGCATTACTCAGTAATATATGTATTCACTAAGATATTCAATAATATATACATATATAACACATATTTATTTTTCAGAAAGACACACATTCACTGGATGGTGTCATCAGTGATGTCATGAGTGATGTAATATGTGACGTCATCAGCAGTGCATTACACGCGCAAGTTATAGTGAGTCCAACTAACTATAACGTGGAATTTCATTGGTTTTATATCAGTAGAATTTCCAGCTAACTATAACTGGTGTCAAACCTATGGTTTTTTCAGTGAATTTCATAGGTTTTGTAAATGCTACTTCCTAACTATAACGTGTGTAAAACCTATGGTTTTTTCAGTGAATATATATATATATAAATATATATATATATATATATATATGTATATATATATATATTCACTGAAAAAACCATAGGTTATAGACCATATATAGTTAGGAATTAGCATTTACAAAACCTTGAAAATTCACTGAAAAAACCATAGGTTATAGACCATATATAGTTAGGAATTAGCATTTAAAAAACCTTATTTTACTCACACAAAACCATTGAAATTCCATATATAGTTAGTTGCACTAACTATATATTGCGCACCCGCAATCCACTGCTGATGATGTCACATATTACATCATTCATGACATGGTCAGTGACATCACTGATGACATCACTGATGACATCTCAAATGACATCACTGATGACATCACTGATGACATCATCCATTGACTGTGTGTTTCTGTAAAGTTTAAATATGTTTTACATATTGAAAAATGAGTAGATGTAGAAGTGCCTAAATAAAAGATTTAGTAGGTGCGTGACTGACTTTATGAATGAGTAAGTGATTAAATGTGTCTCACTGAGTGCATGGGTTAGTGACTAAACTGTCTTAGTTTGTGCATCATTATGTCTGTTGTTCTGTAAAGTGCTGCATGTGTTGATCAGTAGCTATATGAGTAACTATATGGGTTATTGATTGATTGTCCAAGTATTTGTATGGGAGACTGAGTGTGTGTGTGGCTGGCTGGGAGATGTCTGACTCTGTGCAGATCAATGTGTTCTTGTATCAATGATTGTATAAGAGAGTAAGTATGTGTTAGTATATGTTTGAAAATGTAAGGTACTCTATGTTTAACTGTATAGATTAGAAAATGGAAGTGTGATTGATTCTTTACAGGACTGACTAGGTGTGTGATTAACTCCATGGATCAGTGGCAGAGTGTGAGTGTCTGTATAGGTGTATGAGTGCATATGATAGTGTTGTAAAGATGAGTGATTGTATGTATGAATGATTGTATGGGTGAATGAGTGAATGTGTGTGTAGACGAAGGAATCAGTGAGTGCGTATGTAGTAACTAGTATTGGTGTGTCAATGGTTTAAAAAATTATATTCTGTATTTAACACTGGGTGTAACAGAGGTTATATTAAAGTGTGAGGAGATGCATTGTATTGTCACATGAATGATATCATCAGTGATGTGACCATTGATGTCAAATGAGATGTCATCAGTGATGTCATTTGAGATGTCATCAGTGATGTCATCAGGGATGTCATTTGAGATGTTATCAGTGATGTCATTTGAGATGTCATCAGTGATGTCATCAGTGATGTCATTTGAGATGTCATCAGTGATGTCATCAGTGATGTCACTGACCATGTCATGAATGATGTAATATGTGACATCATCAGCAGTGGATTGCGGGTGCGCAATATATAGTTAGTGCAACTAACTATATATGGAATTTCAATGGTTTTGTGTGAGTAAAATAAGGTTTTTTAAATGCTAATTCCTAACTATATATGGTCTATAACCTATGGTTTTTTCAGTGAATTTTCAAGGTTTTGTAAATGCTAATTCCTAACTATATATGGTCTATAACCTATGGTTTTTTCAGTGAATTTCAATGGTTTTTTAATAGCAAATATCATAAGCTGTCGAATGTCAAGTACGTGGTAAGTGAAAACATTTTCGTGTTTATGCACACTGATCTGCTTTGAATGGTGCCCCCCCCCCTCATTTCTATTAGGAGTACTCTCTCTTTGCAGATAGTGAAAGGTAGTTAACGCAGGTCTTTGCCCCCATTGTAATCCGTCGTGCCTGCTTCTCTCTCCATTTGATTCATTGTTATCCAAGTATTTACTGTTTTAGAATTAGTTCTCTTTGGTTCATTCTCTATTTACAAACAAACACAGAGTCGCAATACTCTGTTTAGTCTTTGCAGATAACGAAAAATCGTGTAAAAAAAAAGAAAAGGAATCGAGCAAAATCAGTAGGCCACTAATGGGATCTCTTTTTGACCTCGCTAAAATAGAAACATTAGGAACAACCCCTCATGACAAATACAAAACTAGTGAGATGAACTGAACTCCACACAATGATGGCTGCAAAACAGCTCTGCTCCGCCACCCACCCCGCCCAAAATAACGATAAAGAACGGCTGCCATGATTGGTTGCGGAATGACCACGACGGAGCTACGAAATGGTGCTGCTCTCATGCTAACCCCAGCTTCGGTCTGAAACATCCAGAAACACTGTAGACTACCAATTCGATCAGTTCCGATAGCGCCCCAATGTAACCCGGTAGAGAAGAACTAGCCCTCCCCTCTTTGACTAATAGTTCTTGTTGCCTGTCCCTTCTGTTGTCATTTAACAGAACTATTTAGCCTGCTGAAAGGGGTTGTGTTCCGACCGCTGGTTGGTGGAGACATTTTGACTATATTCTGTACCTGCGTTGTCGCGTAATGCGTCATATGACGCGCCGCGTTAGCGCATCCGGAAGTCATCCGGGGCGCGCAGCGCGTAACGTAAGCATAACAAGTCATGTGACTTGTTAATAAAACTTTTCATTGGTTCATTTTACTTTTCTTATTGTAATGATGAAAGGCTTGGTCATATGACCTAAAAATTACGCTTTTCATTACTTCCGAACATTATTTTTTCTTAAATATATGTTATAATGTTCCAGGCTAATGTACTTTCCCGGAAATTTTACAACTGTCCTGCAAGTAAAATATATTCTTTTTTCGAGAAAAAGAGCGTTTCTTCGTCCCATGACGGAGCCGTTGAGCAAAAGAGGGTCGACCTGCTGTCTTAGTCGCCGATACGCCTGAATATGAGATTCTTATCGATCACTTTATGTTGCAGGAATAGAAAACACAACAGCCCTTGACCATTTATCTTTACTGCGTTCCTTCGTATTATACCTTTTACCCTTCATGTAATTGGTCTGCTTTATTTCACTTGCCTTTTAATGATTCTAAAACAGTCACTATTATTAAAAACTTTACCAATGTATATACTACTACCATGTTTTCTTTTAAAAACCTTTATTGTGAAAATTTCATTATAAAAATACGAGCCTATAACCACGTGGGCCTGCCACGGAGCAAACTGTAATCGTATATGATAAATAGACATTTACACTGTAGAGGAACATAACGGGCGGGCCATTAGGTTGCAAGAACTAAGGTGTCTAACAGTTACGGAATCGGTGGACGTACATTTTATAATTAAAATACGACAGGGCCAGTTACAATAAAATTATCTAGATATACATTTGCGGGCAAGTACCATGGGTGACGTTAATTCGAACTTTCAACAGTACAGTAATCAATAACACATCAGAACTTAATATCAATAGGGATGTCGAAATATTCAATCAATTCTCGTCCCCGCCCGCCATATGCTTCAAAACTGCATACGTATCTCGTGATTTCAAGGTTCTGCAACCAGTACACAACAAGGAGTTACGAGTCCCATTTATTCCGGCGCCATTTTGGGCGAGGACGGGCAGGTCCAGGATATAGTCAAAATGTCTCTACCAACCATCGACTATGATGATGTTCATATGCTGTATTTATTAGAGTAACACTCAGATGTCCACATGAAATAAATTTGCCACAATCTAAACATGTCATTTTAATCTTTCCAAAGTTCTTCTAAATATTTGGGACCGTTTCCCTTGCCTCTGAAGCTCTCAGTGCCACTTCTTTGATGAATGTACTAGCAGGTCAGGGGTTCTCCTCCAAATCTCTCTTTTATGCAGCACTATAATTAATTGGTGCCACCTCTCCATATGACGATGCATGGTATAGTTACCACAACTATATTTTTTTTCGGTTCCTCTAGAGAGTTCATCGTGGCAGATGAAGCGTGTAACGTACCGGGCATTTACCTTTTTTTGCATGTACAGGAAAGGAAAAAAAAATCGAGCGTCCGAGTTCTAAGGTGTCCCAGGGCCATTTTAGTGGACCAGGCCCAAATCCAAAGAACAGGCCGCCATTTTGAGAGTCCTGTTGCAGCCGCCTGTCGCTGTAGCATCAAGAGCAGCCGAAACTCAGCTGAATGGCAACTGAAACGGTAAAGGGGCGCCCCACTACAGCAGACGAGCCAGGCCCAAATCCAAAGAACTGCTATCTCACAGGCTAATGGGGCGACCCACGCCGAGTTTCAGCATTGTAGGATGACCACACAAGTACAGCAACTTGCTAGACATCACCTCGGTGCCATCCGGATCTCGGCGCCCCACTGCAGATGAAGTGCCTCTCAACTATGAAACCACCACGGTGACATCCGGATCTTGGCGCGTTGTGCTGCCTTCGGCCTATTCGCACATCGGTCCGCTACTGACGCCATCTCACAGGCTAATGGGGCGACCCACGCCGAGTTTCAGCATTGTAGGATGACCACACCAGTACAGCAACTTGCTAGACATCACCTCGGTGCCATCCGGATCTCGGCGCCCCACTGCAGATGAAGTGCCTCTCAACTATGAAACCACCACGGTGACATCCGGATCTTGGCGCGTTGTGCTGCCTTCGGCCTATTCGCACATCGGTCCGCTACTGACGCCATCTCACAGGCTAATGGGGCGACCCACGCCGAGTTTCAGCATTGTAGGATGACCACACCAGTACAGCAACTTGCTAGACATCACCTCGGTGCCATCCGGATCTCGGCGCCCCACTGCAGATGAAGTGCCTCTCAACTATGAAACCACCACGGTGACATCCGGATCTTGGCGCGTTGTGCTGCCTTCGGCCTATTCGCACATCGGTCCGCTACTGACGCCATCTCACAGGCTAATGGGGTGACCCACGCCGAGTTTCAGCATTGTAGGATGACCACACCAACTTGCTAGACATCACCTCAGTGCCATCCGAATCTTGGCATCTCAACGCCTAGTGGTATCTTGCATACAAAAAATATTGTTACGCTGCCTTTGGCCCCATTCGCACATCAGTCCGCAACTTAGACATCACCTCGGTGCCATCCGGATCTTGGCATCTCAGCGCCTTGTGGTGTCAGTCAGAAAATATTGTTGTGCTGCCTTCGGCCTATTCGCACATCGGTCCGCTACTGACGCCATCTCACAGGCCAACAGGGCGCCCCACGCCGACTTTCAGCATTGTAGGATGGCCACACCAGTACCACAACTTGCAAGACACCACCTCGGTGCCATCCGGATCTTGGCATCTCAGCGCCTTGTGGTCTCTTCTACACCGGAAATATAGTAGAAAATATTGTTGCGCTGCCTTTGGCCCCATTCACACATCAGTCCGCTACTGACACCATCTCACAGGCCAACGGGGCGCCCCACGCCGACTTTCAACATTGTAGGATGGCCACAGAAGTGCGACAACTTACTAGACACCACCTCGGTGCCATCCGGATCTTGGCGCGTTGTGCTGCCTTCGGCCTATTCGCACATCGGTCCGCTACTGACGCAAACTCACAGGCCAACGGGGCGCCCCACGCCGACTTTCAGCATTGTAGGATGGCCACACCAGTGCGGCAACTTCCTACACACCACCTCGGTGCCATCCGGATCTTGGCGCGTAGTTAAGCTGCAGCAGCTGCAAATAAGCTTCAGACAGTGTTACAACCGCTGCTCAGAACTCTCAACTATGACACCACCTCGATGCCATCCGGATCTTGGCGCGTTGTATTGCCTTCGGCCTATTCGCACATCGGTCCGCTACTGACGCCGCCTCACGTGCCAACGTATTTTCTCCGCATTTTATACCCTATGCCGCATAACAGGTCATGTGACTTGTTTATAAAACTTTTCATTGGTTCATTTTACTTTTGGTTTCCTAATGATGGAAGGCTTGATCATATGACCTAAAAACAACACTTTTCATTGGATGAAAACTTTTTTTCCCCCCCAAACGATGAAAGCCCCACCTTGTTTCTGGATGTTTCAGACTGAAGCTGGCGTCACCATGAGAGCACCACCATCTCGTAGCTCCGTCGTGGTCATTCCGCGAGCAATCATGGCAGCCGCTCCCCACCAGAAGCCTGCAGGAGTCGGGGACCCCAAAACTTTTGATGAATTCTCAAGGCGGAGGGGACGCTTTCGAGAATGGGGTCCAAGACCTAGCAGACAAGCGTCCGATTTCCAAGGTGTCCCAGGGCCATTTCAGTGGACCAGGCCCAAAAAGGAAACAGCCTGCCGCCATTTTGAGAGTCCTGTGGCAGCCGCCTATCGCTGCACCGCAAGAGTGGGCGCAACTCAGCTGAATGGCGGATTTTGACACAGTGGACCAAAAGCGGACGGAATGGCAACTGAAACGGTAAAGGGGCGCCCCACTACAACAGACGAGACTCCACCTGGAGAGGCCCGTTCACGCCGCCTCCCCCGGGGCGCTCCACGCCGTTATTCGGAGCAGCATTGTAGGATACCAAAACCAGTGCGGCAACTTACTGGACATCACCTTGGTGCCATCGTTCTGCTGCCTTGGAACTATTCGCACAACAGTTTGCTACTGATGACCCACCCCCCGCGACGCCCCACGCCGTTATTTGCTGGGTGGCAACTTACTAGACATCACTTTTGTGTCATCTTGATTTCGGCGCGTTCTGCTGCCTTGGAACTATTCGCACAACAGTTTGCTACTGATCACCCACCCCCCGCGACGCCCCACGCCGGAAATCTGGACGTTGTGCTGCGTTGGGACTATTCGCACAGCCGACCGCTACTTCGTTGTTTTTCTCTAAAAATGTTTATATGTTATTACTATTTTTGTTTTCTTGTATATATTTATAAATTATTAAAGTTTTATAATCTTACTACTTTGTCGGAGTGCTATATATTTTTAATGTGACACATAATTGTAAAAACTTTGATGTACAAAGAGTCATCCCTGGAATCTTCCGCTTCAGGCTCGGTCCCCTCCCCAATCACAATACAGGATGGTTTTCAGATAATAGCAACGCTTCTGCTGTGACGGATCTCATCGAGTGTGGGCCTTGATCTACTATAACTCCTTTGAAGAGGGGTGATTCTTTACAGCTGTGGCCATAAACTACATCTGCAGGGCTAGCTGATACCCTAGGACCAGCCTGGACAATCGGACACAGAGGAAAAGGAGTGTCAGAGGGTGCGGTAGTGAATAGGGCGAAAG
The DNA here is from genome assembly GCF_964261635.1 of Lissotriton helveticus. NCBI lineage: Eukaryota > Metazoa > Chordata > Amphibia > Caudata > Salamandridae > Lissotriton > Lissotriton helveticus. The sequence continues at coordinate 1,211,848,673 of NC_136071.1, read as the reverse complement.
GGAGGTGTCGGGCGGGCACAGGGTGTGATTCTCAGGGAAGAACAGCGCAGATGGGGGGAGGTTTATTACCCATGCATAAAACAGAGAGCGGGGGTGACCACTGCCTGGGGGAGATGCTTGCGAGGGTGGGGAGCCATGCTAAGGATCGACAGCGTTCACAGAGTGGATCTGGTCAAGGCATCTAAAATGGCTGCCGTGCACGACAAAAGTGTGGCATTTGAAAAAAGACAAGATGGCGCACACAATGTTTTTCAACAATTCCTGATTTCCTTCGAATCGAACGTTAACAGACGTTGGGGCATATTACCAAAGTTAAGCGATATTTATCCCTAACGATGCATTGCAAAGATTTTTTTACCGTCAGAAATTATCGCAGATAAACCTTGCTATTATCAAGGTTTATCGCAAATACGATAAAAAACGAGCGCAATGCATTAATGTCGCTGAAAACTCCGCGATATTCATGCATTACCGAGCTAATGCTCTTAGCCATGTTATCCACCTCCCATTGGATAACATGGCTAAGAACTGCTCAGGGCAGCTGTTACTTTTTGGAGATATTCGCGCTTATCTCGAATATTTCCAAAAGTTGATAATAGGAGATAGCGATGTTAGCGACTGTTTCCAGTCGCTAACATCTTGGCATGCCCACTTTGCATGTCATTAGTGATAAATATCACTCACATGCAAAGTGGGACCCAAGATGGTCGCTATCTCCTACTAGCCGTCGCTAACTGGTGTTAGCAACAGCTAGGTAATACACATATAATTTTATCTCCGCGAAGCGGAGCGCTGTTACAGATATATATCTTGTTTTTGAACGTTAATTTCTCAAAATGCACTGAAGCACATATATTGAGACATAGCAAAGGCACATCGGGCTACCAGTCCCTAATATTTTGCCAAGTTTCGTGCAAATCCATTCAGCCGTTCGATTATTGACATTTAGATACGTCTACAGCCTGAATGGCTGAACGGAATTACACCAAACTTGGCAAAATGGTACATCAAACCTAAGAGGTCAGGGAGGATCTACTATGCCCCCTTATGGTCATTTGCCCCTTCGCTTTGGCCTCCTCTTGTCTCTCGATCCTACCGAGAGACAAGATGGCGGCCGCTACGTACTGTTTGGAATGTTTACAGACACCGGAGAGCCAATCAGCTTCGCTTCGCAAAGCTCCGTAACGCGAAAAGTACGCGAAGCGGTGCGCTGTTACAGATATATATCTTTTTTTGAACGTTAATTTCTCAAAATCCACTGAAGCACATATATTGAGACCTAGCAAAGGCACATCGGGCTACCAGTCCCTACAATTTTGCCAAGTTTCGTGCAAATCCATTCAGCCGTTCGATTATTATTATTATTATTTTTTTTTGCCCCGCGGGGCCCTTTTAAAACCTCCACATCAAACCTAGGGGGTCAGCGAGGATCTACTATGCCCCCTTATAGTTATTTCCCCCTTTGTTTTGACCTCCTCTTGTCTCTCGATCCTACCGAGAGACAAGATGGCGGCCGCTACGGACTGTTTGGAATGTTGACAGACGCCGGAGAACCAATCAGCTTCGCTTCACAAAGCTCCGTTGCGCGAAAAGTACGCGTAGCGGAGCGCTAACCGGTCCGCTGTTACAGATATATATCTTTTTTTAAACGTTAATTTCTCAAAATCCACTGGAGCACATATATTGAGACCTACAAAAGGCACATCGGGCTACCAGTCCCTACAATTTTGCCAAGTTTCGTGCAAATCCATTCAGCCGTTCGGGCTAAAAGTGAGGCCAACCGCCCTATGGAAAACTCAATGTTAAAAACACGTTTTGGGACCCCCCTTTTTTCTCGGCCCCCACTGGACGAACCCCCCCCAAATTTTCAAGGGCTGCTCAGAAACAAAATGTGCCATTTTCCTGAAAATTTCAGCCAATTCCGTCCACAAACGCCAAAGTTATTAGACATAGAATTTTCAAAAAACCCATAGAGAAAAAATCCTAACTATATATACCTACTGGCGACCGCCAGTAGGTAATATATATATATATATTCACTGAAAAAACCATAGGTTATAGACCATATATAGTTAGGAATTAGCATTTAAAAAACCTTATTTTACTCACACAAAACCATTGAAATTCCATATATAGTTAGTTGCACTAACTATATATCGCGCACCCGCAATCCACTGCTGATCATGTCACATATTACATCATTCATGACATGGTCAGTGACATCACTGATGACATCACTGATGACATCTCAAATGACATCACTGATGACATCACTGATGACATCTCATTTGACATCATTCTTGTGCTAATACGATAAACCTCTTCAGACTCTAATATAACCTTAGATACACTCAGTGTATACAGACACTCACACACTGTCACTCATCCATGGAGTTACTCACACACCTAGTCAGTCATGCAAAGAAACAATCTCACCTCCATTTCCTTAACTATACAGTTATACACACCTTACTTATTCAAGCATATACTAACACATATTTACTCTCTTACACAATCCCTGATACAAGTTCACAATGATCCATACAGCCACTCACACATTCAGTGGCTCTCATGCACAGTTAATTATATATGCCAACTCTCACATGTACTGTGTTTTACATATGTACTTACTATGACATGTAGCATTGAGATATCCATTCACTCATCAATACACTCATGCACACAGTCAACTGCCCATGTAGCTGTTTCCACATGCACTCTTGAACTCATACACCTAGTGAATCAACTGCTGACACATCTATGCACAGAGTCACACACCTCCCAGCCACCCCCACACAAACTCAATCTCCCATACAAATACTTGGGCAACCAATCAATAACACATATAGCCTCTCGTATAGCTAATGATCAACACATGCAGCAGTTTACATCACAACAGACATACTGATGCACACATTCAGACTGTTTAGTCACTAACCCATGCATTTAGTACGACACATTTATTCACTCACTCACAGTCTGTCACGCACCTACTAAATCCTTCATCCAGACACTTATACATCCACTCATTCTTCAATATATCAAACATATTTAAACTTTACAGAAACACACAGTCACTGGATGATGTCATCAGTGATGTCATCAGTGATGTCATTTGAGATGTCATCAGTGATGTCATCAGTGATGTCATTTGAGATGTCATCAGTGATGTCATCAGTGATGTCATTTGAGATGTCATCAGTGATGTCATCAGTGATGTCACTGACCATGTCATGAATGATGTAATATGTGACATGATCAGCAGTGGATTGCGGGTGCGCGATATATAGTTAGTGCAACTAACTATATATGGAATTTCAATGGTTTTGTGTGAGTAAAATAAGGTTTTTTAAATGCTAATTCCTAACTATATATGGTCTATAACCTATGGTTTTTTCAGTGAATTTTCAAGGTTTTGTAAATGCTAATTCCTAACTATATATGGTCTATAACCTATGGTTTTTTCAGTGAATTTCAATGGTTTTTTAATAGCAAATATCATAAGCTGTCGAATGTCAAGTACGTGGTAAGTGAAAACATTTTCGTGTTTATGCACACTGATCTGCTTTGAATGGTGCCCCCCCCCCCCTCATTTCTATTAGGAGTACTCTCTCTTTGCAGATAGTGAAAGGTAGTTAACGCAGGCCTTTGCCCCCATTGTAATCCGTCGTGCCTGCTTCTCTCTCCATTTGATTGATTGTTATCCAAGTATTTACTGTTTTAGAATTAGTTCTCTTTGGTTCATTCTCTATTTACAAACAAACACAGAGTCGCAATACTCTGTTTAGTCTTTGCAGATAACGAAAAATCGTGTAAAAAAAAAGAAAAGGAATCGAGCAAAATCAGTAGGCCACTAATGGGATTTCTTTTTGACCTCGCTAAAATAGAAACATTAGGAACAACCCCTCATGACAAATACAAAACTAGTGAGATGAACTGAACTCCACACAATGATGGCTGCAAAACAGCTCGGCTCCGCCACCCACCCCGCCCAAAATAACGATAAAGAACGGCTGCCATGATTGGTTGCGGAATGACCACGACGGAGCTACGAAATGGTGCTGCTCTCATGCTAACCCCAGCTTCAGTCTGAAACATCCAGAAACACTGTAGACTACCAATTCGATCAGTTCCGGTAGCGCCCCAATGTAACCCGGTAGAGAAGAACTAGCCCTCCCCTCTTTGACTGATGGTTCTTGTTGCCTGTCCCTTCTGTTGTCATTTAACAGAACTATTTAGCCTGCTGAAAGGGGTTGTGTTCCGACCGCTGGTTGGTGGAGACATTTTGACTATATTCTGTACCTGCGTTGTCGCAAAATGCGTCATATGACGCGCCGCGTTAGCGCATCCGGAAGTCATCCGGGGCGCGCAGCGCGTAACGTAAGCATAACAAGTCATGTGACTTGTTAATAAAACTTTTCATTGGTTCATTTTACTTTTCTTATTGTAATGATGAAAGGCTTGGTCATATGACCTAAAAATTACGCTTTTCATTACTTCCGAACATTATTTTTTCTTAAATATATGTTATAATGTTCCAGGCTAATGTACTTTCCCGGAAATTTTACAACTGTCCTGCAAGTAAAATATATTCTTTTTTCGAGAAAAAGAGCGTTTCTTCGTCCCATGACGGAGCCGTTGAGCAAAAGAGGGTCGACCTGCTGTCTTAGTCGCCGATAAGCCTGAATATGAGATTCTTATCGATCACTTTATGTTGCAGGAATAGAAAACACAACAGCCCTTGACCATTTATCTTTACTGCGTTCCTTCGTATTATACCTTTTACCCTTCATGTAATTGGTCTGCTTTATTTCACTTGCCTTTTAATGATTCTAAAACAGTCACTATTATTAAAAACTTTACCAATGTATATACTACTACCATGTTTTCTTTTAAAAACCTTTATTGTGAAAATTTCATTATACAAATACGAGCCTATAACCACGTGGGCCTGCCACAGAGCAAACTGTAATCGTATATGATGAATAGACATTTACACTGTAGAGGAACGTAACGGGCGAGCCATTAGGTTGCAAGAACTAAGGTGTCTAACAGTTACGGAATCGGTGGACGTACATTTTATAATTAAAATACGACAGGGCCAGTTACAATAAAATTATCTAGATATACATTTGCGGGCAAGTACCATGGGTGACGTTAATTCGAACTTTCAACAGTACAGTAATCAATAACACATCAGAACTTAATATCAATAGGGATGTCGAAATATTCAATCAATTCTCATCCCCGCCCGCCATGTGCTTCAAAACTGCATACGTATCTCGTGATTTCAAGGTTCTGCAACCAGTACACAACAAGGAGTTACGAGTCCCATTTATTCCGGCGCCATTTTGGGCGAGGACGGGCAGGTCCAGGATATAGTCAAAATGTCTCTACCAACCATCGACTATGATGATGTTCATATGCTGTATTTATTAGAGTAACACTCATCTGTCCACATGAAATTAATTTGCCACAATCTAAACATGTCATTTTAATCTTTCCAAAGTTCTTCTAAATATTTGGGACCGTTTCCCTTGCCTCTGAAGCTCTCAGTGCCACTTCTTTGATGAATGTACTAGCAGGTCAGGGGTTCTCCTCCAAATCTCTCTTTTATGCAGCACTATAATTAATTGGTGCCACCTCTCCATATGACGATGCATGGTATAGTTACCACAACTATATATTTTTTCGGTTCCTCTGGAGAGTTCATCGTGGCAGATGAAGCGTGTAACGTACCGGGCATTTACCTTTTTTTGCATGTACAGGAAAGGAAAAAAAAATCGAGCGTCCGAGTTCTAAGGTGTCCCAGGGCCATTTTAGTGGACCAGGCCCAAATCCAAAGAACAGGCCGCCATTTTGAGAGTCCTCTTGCAGCCGCCTGTCGCTGTAGCATCAAGAGCAGCCGAAACTCAGCTGAATGGCAACTGAAACGGTAAAGGGGCGCCCCACTACAGCAGACGAGCCTCCACCTAGGAAGGCCCATTCACGCCGGCTCCCCCCCCCTTCGGGCACCCCACGCCGTTATTCGGAGCAGTATTGTAGGATGGCCACACCAGTGCGGCAACTTGCTAGACATCACCTCGGTGGTAACCGAATCTCAACGCCTTGTGGTGTCTCCTATTCAGAAAACATTGTTATGCTGCCTTCGACCTATTCGCCGCAAGTGCGCACACAACTCAACTGCATAGCTTGCTAGACACCACCTCGGTGCCATCCGGATCTTGGAATGTCAGCACCTTTTGGTGTCTTCTCTTCAGAAAATATTATTGCGCTGCCTTTGGCCCCATTCGCACATCAGTCCGCTACTGACGCCATCTCACAGGCTAATGGGGCGCCCCACGCCGACTTTCAGCATTGTAGAATAACCACACCAGTACAGCAACTTGCTAGACATCACCTCGGTGCCATCCGGATCTCGGCGCCCCACTGCAGATGAAGTGCCTCTCAACTATGAAACCACCACGGTGACATCCGGATCTTGGCGCGTTGTGCTGCCTTCGGCCTATTCGCACATCGGTCCGCTACTGACGCCATCTCACAGGCTAATGGGGCGACCCACGCCGAGTTTCAGCATTGTAGGATGACCACACCAGTACAGCAACTTGCTAGACATCACCTCGGTGCCATCCGGATCTCGGCGCCCCACTGCAGATGAAGTGCCTCTCAACTATGAAACCACCACGGTGACATCCGGATCTTGGCGCGTTGTGCTGCCTTCGGCCTATTCGCACATCGGTCCGCTACTGACGCCATCTCACAGGCTAATGGGGCGACCCACGCCGAGTTTCAGCATTGTAGGATGACCACACCAGTACAGCAACTTGCTAGACATCACCTCAGTGCCATCCGAATCTTGGCATCTCAACGCCTAGTGGTATCTTCCATACAAAAAATATTGTTACGCTGCCTTTGGCCCCATTCGCACATCAGTCCGCAACTTAGACACCACCTCGGTGCCATCCGGATCTTGGAATGTCAGCACCTTTTGGTGTCTTCTCTTCAGAAAATATTATTGCGCTGCCTTTGGCCCCATTCGCACATCAGTCCGCTACTGACGCCATCTCACAGGCTAATGGGGCGCCCCACGCCGACTTTCAGCATTGTAGAATAACCACACCAGTACAGCAACTTGCTAGACATCACCTCGGTGCCATCCGGATCTCGGCGCCCCACTGCAGATGAAGTGCCTCTCAACTATGAAACCACCACGGTGACATCCAGATCTTAGCGCGTTGTGCTGCCTTCGGCCTATTCGCACATCGGTCCGCTACTGACGCCATCTCACAGGCTAATGGGGCGACCCACGCCGAGTTTCAGCATTGTAGGATGACCACACCAGTACAGCAACTTGCTAGACATCACCTCGGTGCCATCCGGATCTCGGCGCCCCACTGCAGATGAAGTGCCTCTCAACTATGAAACCACCACGGTGACATCCGGATCTTGGCGCGTTGTGCTGCCTTCGGCCTATTCGCACATCGGTCCGCTACTGACGCCATCTCACAGGCTAATGGGGCGACCCACGCCGAGTTTCAGCATTGTAGGATGACCACACCAGTACAGCAACTTGCTAGACATCACCTCAGTGCCATCCGAATCTTGGCATCTCAACGCCTAGTGGTATCTTCCATACAAAAAATATTGTTACGCTGCCTTTGGCCCCATTCGCACATCAGTCCGCAACTTAGACATCACCTCGGTGCCATCCGGATCTTGGCATCTCAGCGCCTTGTGGTGTCAGTCAGAAAATATTGTTGCGCTGCCTTTGGCCCCATTCGCACATCGGTCCGCTACTGACGCCATCTCACAGGCCAACGGGGCGCCCCACGCCGACTTTCAACATTGTAGGATGGCCACAGAAGTGCGACAACTTACTAGACACCACCTCGGTGCCATCCGGATCTTGGCGCGTTGTGCTGCCTTCGGCCTATTCGCACATCGGTCCACTACTGACGCAAACTCACAGGCCAACGGGGCGCCCCACGCCGACTTTCAGCATTGTAGGATGGCCACACCAGTGCGGCAACTTGCTGGACACCACCTCGGTGCCATCCGGATCTTGGCGCGTTGTATTGCCTTCGGCCTATTCGCACATCAGTCCGCTACTGACGCCGCCTCACGTGCCAACGTATTTTCTCCGCATTTTATACCCTATGCCGCATAACAGGTCATGTGACTTGTTTATAAAACTTTTCATTGGTTCATTTTACTTTTGGTTTCCTAATGATGGAAGGCTTGATCATATGACCTAAAAACAACACTTTTCATTGGATGAAAACTTTTTTTTCCCCCCAAACGATGAAAGCCCCACCTTGTTTCTGGATGTTTCAGACTAAACTGGCGTCAGCATGAGAGCACCACCATCTCGTAGCTCCGTCGTGGTCATTCCGCGAGCAATCATGGCAGCCGCTCCCCACCAGAAGCCTGCAGGAGTCGGGGCCCCCAAAACTTTTGATGAATTCTCAAGGCGGAGGGGACGCTTTCGAGAATGGGGTCCAAGAACTAGCAGACAAGCGTCCGATTTCCAAGGTGTCCCAGGGCCATTTCAGTGGACCACGCCCAAAAAGGAAAGAGCCTGCCGCCATTTTGAGAGTCCTGTGGCAGCCGCCTATCGCTGCACCGCAAGAGTGGGCGCAACTCAGCTGAATGGCGGATTTTGACACAGTGGACCAAAAGCGGACGGAATGGCAACTGAAACGGTAAAGGGGCGCCCCACTAAAACAGATGAGACTCCACCTGGAGAGGCCCGTTCACGCCGCCTCCCCCGGGGCGCCCCACGCCGTTATTCGGAGCAGCATTGTAGGATACCAAAACCAGTGCGGCAACTTACTGGACATCACCTTGGTGCCATCGTTCTGCTGCCTTGGAACTATTCGCACAACAGTTTGCTACTGATGACCCACCCCCCGCGACGCCCCACGCCGTTATTTGCTGGGTGGCAACTTACTAGACATCACTTTCGTGTCATCTAGATTTCGGCGCGTTCTGCTGCCTTGGAACTATTCGCACAACAGTTTGCTACTGATGACCCACCCCCCGCCGGAAATCTGGACGTTGTGCTGCGTTGGGACTATTCGCACAGCCGACCGCTACTTCGTTGTTTTTCCCTAAAAATGTTTATATGTTATTACTATTTTTGTTTTCTTGTATATATTTATAAATTATTAAAGTTTTATAATCTTACTACTTTGTCGGAGTGCTATATATTTTTAATGTGACACATAATTGTAAAAACTTTGATGTACAAAGAGTCATCCCTGGAATCTTCCGCTTCACGCTCGGTCCCCTCCCCAATCACAATACAGGATGGTTTTCAGATAATAGCAACGCTTCTGCTGTGACGGATCTCATCGAGTGTGGGCCTTGATCTACTATAACTCCTTTGAAGAGGGGTGATTCTTTACAGCTGTGGCCATAAACTACATCTGCAGGGCTAGCTGATAGCCTAGGACCGGCCTGGACAATCGGACACAGAGGAAAAGGAGTGTCAGAGGGTGCGGTAGTGAATAGGGCGAAAGGGAGGTGTCGGGCAGGCACAGGGTGTGATTCTCAGGGAAGAGCAGCGCAGATGGGGGGAGGTTTATTACCCATGCATAAGACAGAGAGCGGGGGTGACCACTGCCTGGGTGAGATGCTTGCGAGGGTGGGGAGCCATGCTAAGGATCGACAGCGTGCACAGAGTGGGTCTGGTCAAGGCATCTAAAATGGCTGCCGTGCACGACAAAAGTGTGGCATTTGAAAAAAGACAAGATGGCGCAGACAATGTTTTTCAACACTTCCTGATTTCCTTCGAATCGAACGTTAACAGACGTTGGGGCATATTACCAAAGTTAAGCGATATTTATCCCTAACGATGCATTGCAAAGATTTTTTTACCGTCAGAAATTATCGCAGATAAACCTTGCTATTATCAAGGTTTATCGCAAATACGATAAAAAACGACCGCAATGCATTAATATCGCTGAAAACTCAGCGATATTCATGCATTACCGAGCTAATGCTCTTAGCCATGTTATCCACCTCCCATTGGATAACATGGCTAAGAACTGCTCAGGGCAGCTGTTACTTTTTGGAGATATTCGCGCTTATCTCGAATATTTCCAAAAGTTGATAATAGGAGATAGCGATGTTAGCGACTGTTTCCAGTCGCTAACATCTTGGCATGCCCACTTTGCATGTCATTAGTGATAAATATCACTCACATGCAAAGTGGGACCCAAGATGGTCGCTATCTCCTACTAGCCGTCGCTAACTGGTGTTAGCAACAGCTAGGTAATACAGATATAATTTTATCTCCGCGAAGCGGAGCGCTGTTACAGATATATATCTTGTTTTTGAACGTTAATTTCTCAAAATGCACTGAAGCACATATATTGAGACATAGCAAAGGCACATCGGGCTACCAGTCCCTAATATTTTACCAAGTTTCGTGCAAATCCATTCAGCCGTTCGATTATTATTATTATTATTTTTTTTTGCCCCGCGGGGCCCTTTTAAAACCTCCACATCAAACCTAGGGGGTCAGCGAGGATCTACTATGCCCCCTTATGGTCATTTGCCCCTTCGCTTTGGCCTCCTCTTGTCTCTCGATCCTACCGAGAGACAAGATGGCGGCCGCTACGGACTTTTTGGAATGTTGACAGACGCCAGAGAACCAATCAGCTTCGCTTCACAAAGCTCCGTTGCGCGAAAAGTACGGGTCCTGGGACGCTGCCCGGTCCGCTGTTACAGATATATATCTTTTTTTAAACGTTAATTTCTCAAAATCCACTGGAGCACATATATTGAGACCTACAAAAGGCACATCGGGCTACCAGTCCCTACAATTTTGCCAAGTTTCGTGCAAATCCATTCAGCCGTTCGGGCTAAAAGTGAGGCCAACCGCCCTATGGAAAACTCAATGTTAAAAACACGTTTTGGGACCCCCCTTTTTTCTCGGCCCCCCCTTGACGAACCCCCCCCAAATTTTCAAAGGCTGCTCAGAAACAAAATGTGCCATTTTCCTGAAAATTTCAGCCAATTCCGTCCACAAACGCCAAAGTTATTAGACATAGAATTTTCAAAAAACCCATAGAGAAAAAATCCTAACTATATATACCTACTGGCGGTCGCCCGTAGGTATATATAGTTAGGATTTTTTCTCTATGGGTTTTTTGAAAATTCTATGTCTAATAACTTTGCCGTTTGTGGACGGAAGTGGCTGAAATTTTCAGGAAAATGGCACATTTTGTTTCTGAGCAGCCTTTGAAAATTTGGGGGGGTTCGTCAAGGGGGGGCCGAGAAAAAAGGGGGGTCCCAAAACGCGTTTTTCCCATGTTAATTTCCATAGGGCGGTTGGCCTCACTTTTAGCCCGAACGGCTGAATGGATTTGCACGAAACTTGGCAAAATTGTAGGGACTGGTAGCCCGATGTGCCTTTTGTAGGTCTCAATATATGTGCTCCAGTGGATTTTGAGAAATTAACGTTTAAAAAAAGATATATATCTGTAAGCGCGGACCAGGCAGCGGTCTGGTTCGCGGACTTTTCGCGCAACGGAGCTTTGTGAAGCGAAGCTGATTGGTTCTCCGGCGTCTGTCAACATTCCAAACAGTCCGTAGCGGCCGCCATCTTGTCTCTCGGTAGGATCGAGAGACAAGAGGAGGCGAAAGCGAAGGGGCAAATGACCATAAGGGGGAATAGTAGATCCTCGCTGACCCCCTAGGTTTGATGTGGAGGTTTTAAAAGGGCCCCGCGGGGCAAAAAAAAAAATAATAATAATAATCGAACGGCTGAATGGATTTGCACGAAACTTGGCAAAATTGTAGGGACTGGTAGTCCGATGTGCCTTTGCTAGGTCTCAATATATGTGCTCCAGTGGATTTTGAGAAATTAACGTTCAAAAAAAGATATATATCTGTAACAGCGCTCCGCTTCGCGTACTTTTCGCGTTACGGAGGTTTGCGAAGCTGATTGGTTTTTCGGCGTCTGTAAACATTCCAAACAGTCCGTAGCGGCCGCCATCTTGTCTCTCGGTAGGATCGAGAGACAAGAGGAGGCCAAAGCGAAGGGGCAAATGACCATAAGGGGGCATAGTAGATCGTCCCTGACCCCCTAGGTTTGATGTGGAGGCTTTGAAAGGTTCTCGCAGGGCAAAAAAATATATACCGTTTTTTTAGTTTTTTTGCGTGGAGTGCGCTCGGTTCGCGAACCGGGAAGCGTTCTGGGGAGCGTACTTTCTTGAAAATTAGTGAAAAAAGTTAGAGTACAATAATAATTGTGAGTGATCAGATGTAGGGTAGCTCTGAGAAGAGCTTTTGGGTTTATGGTACATTTAGGTACTTATAAGTAGGTACCAATGCACATTCTTAAATTCAGAGTGAAAACTCTGTTGCCCTCATCTGAGAAGTGAACTCCATCTCCTCTGTAGATATCTTGCATGTAGTAACGCAAGTTATTGTTGTACAGGGAGCCCATTCCATGGTCTCTCATGTAAGCTGAAACAGATTTGTTTACATGCTTCCTCGATTTCTCAATTTGTGGACAAAATTGGTTCGACCACCTCCATTTCTGTCTTTGGCATATATTTGAATATACCAAGGCAGTCTGAGGAAAAAGTGCCATCAATTGCTCAAAGGTGTCCTTTAAAAGCATTTCCAGACCTACCCCAGTCAAAGTGCCCAAATCATTACCTCCACAGTGCACAATTAACAGGTCAGGTTTTGGCAAATGCATAAAGGTTTTCACCAATGGTATCAATTGGTGACATTTTAATCCTCTCTGGCCAAACCACTTAATTTCCACATCTTGTAAATTGAGGTTAGGTAAATTCCTGTTTTCAGCGTACCTTTGAGCCCAATAGATGTAGCTATGTCCAACAATCCAGACAGAAAACATGGCGAGAGAAGGTTCTCCTGCAGTCAGATGAAGTGTGGCAATGAAATGGCAGTTGAAAAAATGAGAGTGTAAAATGAAAAAAACTGAGGAGTTTCTGTGTTAATGAAGCAGTAAGAGTGATTGGTGGATTTTGATTGCTGAAAACAGAAAGTTAGTGTGCATGGATGAGTTCGTTGAAAGATGTATTTTGAGTGGCGAAGAAAAAATCATTAAATGAAAGAATGCTCTGGATATGCAGGTGCACTGAGAGTTCAGAGTTCAATTGCAACATTGTTGTGTGAGAGGTCTTGCAAGAGGTGGTTGCTATGCAGAAAAAGCAGAGAGGGGGCAGAGGGGGGAAGGGTTTTGCTTTGAAAAAAAGTGAGGGAAGAGTTTTGATTGGGTGACATGAGAGATCTGTGTGAGGAATTACAGCATTTCTGTGCTTTTGATAGCTGCAGACTCTGGAGTGCATACCTTTTGCTCTGCTGAAGACAAATTGGTGTGTTTCTGAGACTGTTTTGAAACTCAAAGTATTTGCTAAGGTGAGAAAAAATTTCTTTAATTTAGATAGAAAATAGTGTGCTTTAAGGAGAAAATTATGAAGAAAGTTGTGTTTTTCAAATGTTGCTTTGTCTCAAGTGTTTCACAAATAGATTTTGTTTCTTTGAGAAATTGTAATTGGAGAAAATGTGAAGTATTAGTACTGACAGGGTTTTTATGTGCATAGGAGCTGTGGAGTGTTTTCAAATTATGACTTGTAAATCGTTTTTGAGAAAAAGCAATGGTTTTAATATTGATGAGAAGGACATAATGGTGTCTGCTTCTTTATAAGGTAATTGAGAGTCTCTGATGTTATTTTTCCCATTTCAATGTAAGAAGTTTGTCTGTGGAGCAAATTGCTTGTAAATATGCTCCCACCTGTGCATGGCAAATTTAGATTTTGAATGTTTCCGTTACATAGGCATGTTAAAGGTGACTGAAACATGCTGCAAAGGCAATCAAAAAATGCTTTTATGTGTCTTAAGGACATTTTAAGTCATTTCCCCATGTGCAGTGTTTTCAAATTATGAGTTGAAAATCGTTTTTGAGGTAAAGGAATGTTTTCAAAATTTATGTGCGCCATATGACCCCAAATTTTTTTTTCAGGGGTGCAGCAGGGTGTTCTTGAGATACCCCTGCACCGTCGGAAAAATTCGTAATTTGCGATGAGGTAATTGCTAATCGCAAATTGCACCTTCATTCCTATGGGCCTCCTGCTGCATGGAAATGAATGGGTAATCTTGCTGAAATGCAAAGTCGAATCTGTATTTAAAAGGGTCTGCACCTCTGTACGGGTGTTCGCTATGTGAAGCACGAAAGTTTCACGGGCCGAACTCAAGGCCACCTCTCTCTGAGACAAAAGAGCTCTTATTCTTGCCATGCTGTTGAAATGTGCTCCCAAGGTTGGTATTTGTGGCCAGATTGAAAACTCCCTATGTTCATGTGTGGGAGGAAATAGAACATTTCTGCAGCAAATAACCCGTTCATTTCCTGTTACGATAAAATGAATACTTTTAATTAACCCAGAACAATCTTCATTATTGAGCATCAAATAACTACCATTTTCCAAGAACTTGAACGTGGGGATGATAGCAGGAACTGGCGTGCCTTGCAACACGCAAGCCATATTTGGTCGGTGTTTGTTGCATGAACCGTGTAACTGTCTGTGCCTACACATTAGTGAATGATCTGGCGTCTCAGTGCATTCCTCTCCATTCAGATAAAGTTCTTGATCATCTTTGAAAATCTGTATGTGTATGGAAGCGACCAGACTTGATGAAGAAAACCACTACCTAAAGGTTAATAACGACCTATTGGTATATATTTCATACAATTTGAAAACTTATATAAAGCAAAAGGCAGCGTTATTAAACCGTGGATAAGGCACGTTGCCAAAGCAGTCAACCTTTTGGATTTATACTGGAAATGTTAAAGGAAGAATTACGGAGTAGGGCCTGTAAATCTTTAATAGACAACGAGTAAAATTACTCCAACCATCGTATTCCTCTAACTCCGGGATAGTAGGGGTGTTTAATTTTTTAGAAGTAGCCAATCCAAAGCATTTGGTCTGGGAAATTGTTTCATTCACAAACAACATATGTTTTGGGATGAGACATGCACGGTGGAAAGCCTCAGTGCCTTGTACCTGCCAGGTTCGTGAACCCCAAACTGATGTAGATCCTGGATATTTTTACTCTGTATTACGTTAGCATGGTCTCATTACTGGTTTAAACGCCATTTTTCCTTTTTTGTAACTTCTGCACACGACACTTAGTTGTTGCTTTAGCTTTCAGCCTACCTGCGTCAAGATCTATGCCTGCTTCAAGCAGGCGCAGGGTTTTGATGTAGCTTTGTCCTATCTGATTGTAAATGCGGCACACTGTGGGTGGCAGAGCAGCGGTGCACGTTAACTGGTGCATCCCTGGGGATGTGCTAGTTAATATAAATCTGTCCCTTTACATTTAATTATGTGCAGGGGACACAGAGTAGGTGAGGTTTATCCAAGGTTAAGAAGAGATGAGTCCTGTTCAGTGAAAAATTGGAGATAGGCTTCAGTATATTATATACTTAAGTAGTGTGTTAAGTTTTTGATGACTGTTATTAATTTACTGTTGGGTAATAGTGGTTAATAACATTTTTTATTATATTTTACCACAGATTCAACTGCACATTATTTCAAGATTTTAGGATGCCTAGCAAAGAAAGAGTAAGAAAGGCTGGAAAACGTCAAAGACAGCAGGAGCATGGAATATTGCAGCAGTCCTCTAACAAAAAGATTTGTCAAGTCACCAAGAAAGCACCGGGTAAGAGTCGAAAAACAGTCATAAGAAATATGTGTAGTAAAAAAAATATTACTACAGAAAATGTTTCACTCCAGAAAAGGAGACCGAATTCAAATGGTAAGGAAAGGCCAATGAGAAATGTTACTGCTAGAGTAAGAGATAACTCTATGCATGAAAGTAGAAGGAAACAACAGTTTAGGGATATTCGTAAACGAATGTTCCGCAACAGGATAATTGGGAATTTGTTAAAAAATATTAAGAAAGGTCAGCAGAAAGTGGTTTTTTATAAGAGAAAAAAAATAGTTGAGAAAGTTATTGATCAGGCATTTGAATTTAAACGTAAGTTATTTATTTTGACAATCAATAGAATTAGGAAGCTAAACAAGGTAATTTATGATTTCAAAAGAAATAGTAGATGGAAGAGAATAGTTAATCGTAGTAATTTTTGTGAAGTTTTTTCTGGAGAATGGATGCATAGTTCAAGCTCTGAGGCATTTTTTAATGAGGAGAGTTATTTCCAGGATAATGATTTGGTGCATGCAGTTGACACCAGTGGTCGAGCTTATGAAGTGAAAGATGGTTGTCCAGTTGAAAAAGAAAAACTTGTGAGAACAGAGATAGAAGAGGTGTTAGGTAATGAGGTTTTAGGGAGACGTCCTAAGGGTCCTGTGTACACCTGGAAGTGTAGTAGTATTTGCAGTGTACGACAGGATTCCATCAATTTGCTTTGTGATTTTATACGGTCATTTAGTAAGAAAAGTTTGAAGCAGAAAATGAAGTTGTTGCAAGAATTAGATCCTTGCAGAGTGAGAGAAGTGATAGGTTTGCATGGTCATTCACTGGCTTGTCTTTCCAGGAGAGTATGCCAGAGTGTTTTTCATCATTTCAGGATGCTAGCAGTGCATCATAATAAAGTGAGGAAATTAGTTAGAATGTTGTATTATGCTAAGAGTCCAGCAATTATGCTAAAACAATTATGCGCTGCTCTTTTGCATGGTTCTGAAATAGATGTGAAGAATATATGTGAAGAAATTGAGTTTTGTTACTTTGGAAGTAAAGAGGAGAATGTTGAAATTGACCAAGAAGAAGAGAGTAATGTGGAAGATAGTGTACAGGTTTCCAGTACAGATAATTTCCAGAGGGAAATTGCGACATTTGAGGTGAAATCAAGTGAGAGGCCAAATTTCACTTGTGTGTGTTGTCGACGCACTTATTATAAGAATCAGACTAAGTTAGTGGATTTATATGGAAAAAGTGAAAGGGAAAATAATAGTGAATGGAAGGATTTTACAACATACTTGATGGTAGAAAATTGTTTTGATTTGGGATTGGATCAACGTGTGTGTACTTATTGTTGTAACAAATTAAATCAAAACCAGATGCCTGCTAGAGCAGTTCATAATAATCTGGAATTGGTTGAAATTCCTTCTGAATTGAAGGATTTAAATACTTATGAATCTATTTTGATTCAAAGTATCCATCCCTTTCAGGCTATTGTAAGAATGGAGCCAAAGACAGGGAAATTGCCTCCATCAGATTTACAGAGAGGATTAAAGGGAAGAGTTGTTTATTTGCCTCTAGATTTGAAGAAAAACATTAACACAATTGGAGTAGAAAAAGTGGAAGAGGAACCTCTGGTTATCTTAGTTAATGGGGTTCCGACAAAGAATAAGAAAATATGGCAAGATTTAGTAGATGTTAGGAAAGTCAAAAGGGCAACATTGTATTTGAAAAAATATAATAAATACTATAAAAATGTATATGTTGCAGAAGAGGAAGTAAGTGAGGAAGAGGATAGCGATTTGTGTGCTGGTCAAATTGAGAAAGTAGAACCCTGTACTAGTGAAGAAATATATGAACATTATAGTGTTCATCCTTTGCATTCCAAGGAAGTCATGGGGAATGCTATTGAGTTGTTTCAAATGAAACAAGCGAAAGGGAGTCCCATTAGTGTTTGGGAGGAAAGTTTGGAAGCTCGGTGTTTCCCACAGCTTTTTCCAACAGGTCAGGGAGGAAGATATGATGAGCGACCTCATCAAATTCCTGCTTCTGAATACCGGACTTTGCGATTGTATGCAGGAGATCCTAGGTTTCGACAATGCATTCCTTATTTGTTTCATCTCCTGTTTGAAAGCGATCTGTCTGGACTGTCATATGCAGTGAACCACATCTTGAAAAGTGGTATACACATGCAAAACATCTCGGCAAGTGACTTTATGGATAAAGTCAATGTCCAAGACAGTATTTTGGATTCTCACCTGATTAATCTCATGGCGTGTCAGCGTGGTACTAATGAGTACTGGTACCGTCGTCATGGTGATTTAAAATGTATGCTGAGGAACTTAGGAACTCCCACATGGTTCCTCACTTTGAGCTGTGCTGAGTATGGCTGGGAAGACTTACTTGAATTTCTACGAGAGGCAAATGCTAACGTAGAAAACATCGAATTCAAGACACCCGGAGAACTGTGCTCTTTGGATCCAGTCAATGTATGTAGGTACTTCAATCATAGATTTGAAGGTATGATGTCTTTCATCATGAATAAGAAGAATCCACCTCTTGGAGAGGTGTTGGATTTCTTCTGGAGGAAGGAGTACCAAGCAAGAGGTGCTCCTCATATACATATGTTGCTGTGGATCAAGGATGCACCTAAATTTGGAACGGATGCAGACGACTCAGTGATGAGTTTCATAGAACAGTATTCTACGTGTGCTGTTCCAAACGCAAAGGAGAAAAAAAGCCTAAGAGAAAAAGTTCTACGTTTCCAAAGCCATCGATGTGGAAAGTACTGTCGTCGTAAATTCCGGAACAAAGACAAGTTCTACACCAAATGTCGTTTCGGCTTTCCACGATCGGTGATTTCTAAAGGAAGAGTGAACAGTTTGATGTCTTCGCTGCGACATAATGTGATGAAGAAATCACCTAAAAACACATACAATTTGAAGAGGAACGAAGAGTCTAAGTACATCAACGACTACAACCCGGTGATTTTGTCCATGTGGAATGCTAACATGGATATACAGTTTGTGGCTGATAACTGTATGGCTGTGGCTAGGTATGTGACATCTTACATCACCAAAAAAGAGAAGACAGAATTGAAGGATATGTGGGAGGACATTTCCCATGAAAAGAGCCTCAGCAAGAAGTTGTACAGTTTCAGTCTGAAGATGTTGTCGCATCGAGAAATCGGAGCTTACGAATGTTCTGACCGGTTGTCTTCAGCAAGTCTCTATGCCAAGTCCAGGAGTATCGTTTGGGCGAGTGTTGGTCTTGCTGCAACGCGTAATCGAGTTCTGAAACCTGTGCGGGAAATTGAGTATTTGGCGGAAAAGGAGCCAAACAGTACCGACATTTTGAAGAGCAACATGTTGGATACATATTATCCAAATCGAAGCAGTCACCTCGAGAATGTTTGTCTGTATGAGGTTCTGCAAAATTACATATTCAAGAGGAACATCAAAGAAGATACTGAGAAAGGAGTGTATGCTGTAATAGGAAGTGAGGGATGTCTGGTCAAGCAAAGAAAATGCCACTTGATAAACCATCGAAAATTGAGTGGCGAATCTCCTGAAAAAAAGGAGTTTTTCTATTTAGCACTTTTGCAACTTTTTAAGCCTTGGCGTGCAGAAGAGGAACTGCTTGGAGATTTCCTCTGTTACGAAGACTCTTTCAATGCTGCCAAGGAGACCATAGAATGTCCTGCTTTTCCCAAATATGTAGAAATGTTGAATGTGGAAATTGAGCAGGAAGCAACGATTGCAGCCGAGATTGCCAGAGACAGTTCTCAGGACAGTCAGAGTTCTGCTTCATTGAGTCAGGATCCACTAGGAGGACCTCTTATCGAAAATGAAGCTGCCACTGCTATGAATGAAGTGGAAAGAGCCATGGCACATGCTCAGGAGGATGCGGTTAACTTAGAAGAGTTGGAAAGACAACTCAACGTTGAGCAGAGGAAAATATATGACGAACTTACCATGCAAATTGATCATGGATTAAGTCATGATAAGAAAGAGTGCTCATGTACGTCGTTGAAGCCTGTCCGACTGTACGTGAGTGGAGAAGCGGGAACTGGAAAAAGTTTCCTTATTAAAGCAATTTCATGTTATTTGCAGGAAAGGACAGAGTCATCGCTGTCTTGTGTTGTCACCGCTCCAACTGGACTGGCAGCACATAACATTAAAGGGATTACTTTACATCGTTTACTGATGCTGCCAGTGGAGCATGACAACAAATTAGAATATCACAAGCTATCTGGAGATGCTTGTTTTGAAGTTTCAAGAGTCTTGAGGAAAATGAAACTTCTTATCATTGACGAAGTAAGCATGGTTTCCAATGTTATGCTTGCCTTTGTGCATTTGAGAATGCAAGAAGTTCTCAAAACAGAGTATGATGTGTTATTTGGTGGCAAACACATCATTGTTTTTGGAGATCTTCTGCAGCTGACACCAGTAAAAGGGCAACCTGTGTTCAAAATGCTCACGCATGAAGATACCAGGAAGTGCTTAGGGAGTATTGGCAACGTCAATATATGGTTAAACTTCAATTATGCTGAACTGCATGAAAATATGCGTCAGGCAAAGGATGAAGTTTACAAGACTATTCTACAAGATGTTAGAATTGGAAAAGTGACCGAGCATGGGAAAGAAGCTTTACATGCACGATTACTGACAAATTTATATCCAGACGAAGATGTTGTGCCTGAGAATATTTTTCAGAAAGTTACTGAGAAAAAATCTGGAATATGTTTGATGCCAACTCTTGCAGAATGTGCCAAATTCAACAACAAAATGTTGCATTTAGAAAAGCAAGAGATTGTGAAATTGGAAGCTATTGACAGAGTAGAGCATATGGGATCAACAATTATTTTGTCTGAGAATCTGAAAACAAAATTGGATTCATTAGAGAAGAGTATATCTAAAACTGCGGGTTTTGAAAAGACTCTGAATGTGTGCTTGAACTGCCGTATAATTTTAAGAAGGAATTTACATGTTGAAAGAGGTCTGGTAAATGGATCAATGGGTAATGTTGTTGATTTTGTGAAATACAGAAATAGAGATGGAATTGAATTTTTAAAAATTAAATTTGATGGCATTGAGGAAGTACAGCTAATTGCTCGTTGTTCTGCTAGATTTTTGCTTGTAAAAGACTTATATGTTCGTCGTAAGCAGTTTCCTGTTTGCTTGGCATATGCGGTGACAATCCATAAATCGCAAGGTTTAAGTGTAGACTGTGCATTGGTGAATATTGGCAGTTCTGTGTTCAAGGAGGGTATGGCATATGTGGCATTGTCACGAGTTAGGACTTTATCGGGATTGTACTTGATTGAGTGTGATGTCACAAACATTTGTGCGGATCTAGATTGTGTTAAGGAATACAATAGGTTGAGAAGAGAGTATGCGCCACATTTGCCTCAGTATCCTTTGTTTGAGAAACGTGTGGTAGGCCGGAAACGAAGAAATGTGACCAATACTGGGGAGGTTGTAGCAAAAAGACGAAAAGTTGATGAACCTGAAATTATAAGCAGAAACAAAAAGGATTCTGTTGAAGATGTTGTTGGTTTTCAATTTGAAAACAGTTCTGGTGTCAACTGCTATGCTAATGTAGTGGTTAATGTTGTCTTTTCTCTAGAAACTTTAAAAGAACAGATTGTGGTCAATTCGGATCAAAGATTTTGCAGTTTGTTAAATTCTGTGTTAGAGAAATGTAGCACTGATAGAACAAACATAGAAAGTGTGTCTGAAATTCGAAATCTGTTCGACAGATGTTCAGGCCAAACACAATTCTCTCAAAATAGTCAGCAAGATTGTCAGGAGTTTTTAATGTATATGCTTGATGTATTGCATGATGAAGGTGTAGATGTAGATCACCTGTTTGGGCTTTCTTATCAATGGCAGCATGACTGCGAGAACTGTAGGGTATCAGCTACTACTAGTGTAGACTCAGAAAGATTTATATATTTAACTTTGCCAGACAGTAAATCAGTCTCTTTTAATAAGCTAGTAAAAGCCGCTGATCACAACATGGAGTGTAGCCAATGTAAATCTGAAATGATGTCCACTTTATTTATACGAACATATGGCCAGTATGTCATTTTAATGTTCCAACGATGTAGGCCTGATGGAACAAAATTGACAACTTTAATTAAAAATTTTGTGGCTTCACAGTTGTCAATATCAGGAAGGACTTTTGTAACTGTAGCAATTATATATCATGATGGTCCTTCAATAACATCAGGACATTATACAGCTTATTTAAAGTGTAGAAATGGCTGGTCATTCTGCAATGATTCTGTTTTAATTTTCAAAAAAAAATTGCCATATGACCTTAAAAACTCTTACCTGGTGTTTTTAAAACCAAAATTTTAGGGAAAGAATCTCTGGATGTGCTCTGAGGAATTTCAAGAAGTTTTCATGGCTCCTACACTATTTGGCCTTGAGGATAAGTGTAGTACAGAGACATAACTTTTTACCATAACACTGGACGTTATTGAGAAATACGTGCACTGTGAATGAGTTCAGAAAAACTATTTCTTTTTATAAGCTAATTGAAGCAGCGAATCAAAACATGGAGTAGAGGGAATGTAAGTCTGCAATGCTGTCTACTGTTTTACATTGCTTTGTGATTAAAAGTGATGTAGAGAATTAAATAATTGTACTAGTCATAAAGGTAGTGTAAGTCTGCTTCATAGTAAGCAGTATCAGTGTGATAGGAAATGTAGAACATGATTGAGCAAGAAGGGGAAGATATTACTAGTCCAGGATTGTGTAAATGATCTTCAACATTTTAATTCTGAAAGTTGCGGAAATGCGAAAAGACGGGATTGGCTTACAAGAAATCCAAGAGTTATACATGGCTCTGACACGATTTGGCCTTGTGGAATCGTGTGGTAGAGAGCGAGAAGTCATTTATTGTATGTAACATGTTTTTGAAAACGATGGAGGTTTTCTTTCAGAAAGTGGCGGGTTGAAAGTAATAACAGCACAACAGAGTGTAAGCTGTTCATAGGACATCCTTGGCCGTCATGGAAAGTAAGTTAACTTTAAGGAGTTCTGAAATCTGATTTGTAATGTATGGGTTTTTTAAACACAATCATTTTGATTGTGTTTTTTTTTCCCCGCTGTTATATGATGAATACCTTCAAGTCACTGTTTTAGTGAAATTTGATACATTCTGAGAACAGCAAAAATAAACCATTTAACATGTATAATTAATTCTGTTCTGTTTGCATTTATGATGTACATGTAGAACTGTGTAGGAGGCATGGAGAAGGTGAGGCTTCTGTCAGTGTCAAAGTTGTTGCATACAGTGCTCATATTCTACGTAGTCTTTTATATTTCATTACTTTCACTGTTTCTGACAGATCTAAAAAAAATTTTTTTAAAAGAACAGTAAGTATAAGGGAAGGAAACAGACAGTTATGTTAAAAGAAACACAGCTATAGGGAATAAACTAGGGATACTGTTACCCGCAATCCTCTGCTGATGATGTCACTGAGCATGTCATGAATGATGTAATATGTGACATCATCAGCAGTGGATTACGGGTAATAGTATCTCTAGTTTACTCCCCTATAGCTGTCTTTCTTTTAACATAACTGTCTGTTTCCTTCCCTTATACTTACTGTTCTTTTTTATAAAAAAAATTTTTTTGGTTCGCTTCCGGTTCGCGTACCGGGGAGCGAACTGGGAAGCGAACTAAGAGAAATAGAGGTTGGCACAGTTGCAAATATTGTACCAATTTTTTTATAACGGGGAGGTAGTTCTGAAAAGAACTTTTTTTTAAATTGTTTTTGTTGTTTTATATTTTTTTTATTATTTTTCTGAACATTTTTTTACTTTTTTTGAATTTTTCTGAACAGTTTTATATTTTTTTTGTTTTTTTTTCGGAGGGGGCAACGAAAACGATTCATTGTAAAGGGCTCAACAGGAGGAAGAAAACAAAAAAAAGAATTTATTGTTTGGGGAGTTTCGGACAAACATGAGCATGATTGTTAATAGCTCTGTTGATCAGAGTGATGCTACTTTCTGCGTAGCAAATGATTCCACTGCAATGTACGCAGACTTGTTTTACTTCACGAAATCTCGTTTGTATATTTGGCACCATCTCCCTGCCCTCTGGTCCCGTTACTTCCGGTACAACAGATCTTCTGGCCATAATAGGGAGATTATCTAGGTCGTCCTGTTCCTCTTCTTCCTCTTCTTGCTGAATTATAACTTTAGCAGGTGGTCCACTCTTCCTTGGATGTGGTGGAGGTGGTGGGGAAGCACCAGCTGAAGCTAGTAAAGAAGCCATTGCTCACTGGTAACAAAGGGTCTTTCTCTCACAATGATGAAAGTCAGAGTGAGGAAAGAAGGAGGGATTTTCACCATTTGGGAAAAAAAATAGTTCTCAACCAATGAAAAGTGTTCATTTTAGATCATATGACCTAGTCTTACATCATTAGGAAACCGAAAGTGAAATGAACCAATGAAAAGTGTTATTACCAAGTCACATGACCTGCTGTGTTTACGTTACGCGCTTTGCAGGGCCTCCCGGTTTGCTTCCAGAAACCTGTGCTTTGCGACTCGGTAAGCGTACGAGTTCGCTAACGTAGCACGTCATATGACGTATCACGCGACAACGCGAAACGTCATGCGGACGGGAGGCGTCACGATGTTGTTTTCTAACGCGGCAGTTGCGGTAAAGAAACGTTTACCGGCTCGCGGTCTATTTCGCGGCATCAAGGTCAGCTAACGGGAAGCTTCCCGATTCGCGAAGCGGGAACGAAGAAAAAAAAATATTTAAAAAAAAAAATTATTCATAAACATATAAAATATATTTTTGGATTTAAAGAAGAATACATTTTACAGCTACAGATATTAGCTGTTAAAAAACCAATGAAATTCACAGAAAAAACCATAGGTTATAGACCATATATAGTTAGGAATTAGCATTTACAAAACCTTGAAAATTCACTGAAAAAACCATAGGTTATAGACCATATATAGTTAGGAATTAGCATTTAAAAAACCTTATTTTACTCACACAAAACCATTGAAATTCCATATATAGTTAGTTGCACTAACTATATATCGCGCACCCGTAATCCACTGCTGATGATGTCACATATTACATCATTCATGACATGGTCAGTGACATCACTGATGACATCACTGATGACATCTCAAATGACATCACTGATGATATCTCATTTGACATCAATGGTCACATCAATGATGATATCATTAATGTGACAATACAATGCATCTCCTCACACTTTAATATAACCTCTGTTACACCCAGTGTTAAATACAGAGTATAATTTTTGAAACCATTGACACACCAATACTAGTTACTACATACCCACTCACTGATTCCTACGTCTACACACACATTCACTCATTCACCCATACAATCATTCATACATACAATCACTCATCTTTACAACACTATCATATGCACTCATACACCTATACAGACACTCACACTCTGCCACTCATCCATGGAGTTACTCACACACCTAGTCAGTCCTGTAAAGAATCAATCACAGTTCCATTTTCTAATCTACACAGTTAAACATAGAGTACCTTACATTTTAAAACATATACTAACACATACTTACTCTCTTATAGAATCACTGATACAAGTAGACATTGATCTGCACAGAGTCACACACCTCCCAGCCAGTCATACACACACTCAGTCTCCCATACAAATACTTGTGCAACCAATCAATAACCCATATAGCTACTTATATAGCTACTGATCAACACATGCAGCAGCTTGCACAACAACAGACATGCTGATGCACACTTTCAGACAGTTTAGTCACTAACCCGTGCATTTAGTAAGACGCATTTAATCACTCACTCATACAGTCAATCACGCACCTACTAAAACCTTCATTCAGACACTTATACATCCACTCATTCTTCAATATGTAAAACATATTTAAACTTTACAGAAACACATAATCACTGGATGTTGTCATCAGTGATGTCATTTGAGATGTCATCAGTGATGTCATCCGTGATGTCATTTGAGATGTCATCAGTGATGTCATCAGTGATGTCATTTGAGATGTCATCAGTGATGTCATCAGTGATGTCACTGACCATGTCATGAATGATGTAATATGTGACATCATCAGCAGTGGATTACGGGTGCGCGATATATAGTTAGTGCAACTAACTATATATGGAATTTCAATGGTTTTGTGTGAGTAAAATAAGGTTTTTTAAATGCTAATTCCTAACTATATATGGTCTATAACCTATGGTTTTTTCAGTGAATTTTCAAGGTTTTGTAAATGCTAATTCCTAACTATATATGGTCTATAACCTATGGTTTTTTCTGTGAATATATATATATATATAATACCTACTGGCGGTCGCCAGTAGGTATATATAGTTAGGATTTTTTCTCTATGGGATTTTTGAAAATTCTATGTCTAATAACTTTGGCGTTTGTGGACGGAATTGGCTGAAATTTTCAGGAAAATGGAACATTTTATTTCTGAGCAGCCCCTGAAAATTTGGGGGGGTTCATCAAGGGGGGCCGAGAAAAAAGGGGGGTCCCAAAACGCGTTTTTCCCATGTTAATTTCCATAGGGCGGTTGGCCTCACTTTTAGCCCGAATGGCTGAATGGATTTGCACGAAACTTGGCAAAATTGTAGGGACTGTTAGCCCGATGTGCCTTTGCTAGGTCTCAATATATGTGCTCCAGTGGATTTTGAGAAATTAAGGTTAAAAAAAATATATATATCTGTAACAGCGCTCCGGGCAGCGCCCCGGTTCGCGTACTTGACGCGTAACGGAACTTCGCGAAGCGAAGCTGATTGGCTCTCCGGTGTCTGTCAACATTCTAAACAGTCCGGAGCGGCCGCCATCTTGTCTCTCGGTAGGATCGAGAGACAAGAGGAGGCCAAAACAAAGGGGGAAATGACCATAAGGGGGCATAGTAGATCCTCCCTGACCCCCTAGGTTTCATGTGGAGGCTTTAAAAGGGCCCCGCGGGGCAAAAAAAGAAATACATTTTTTTGGGGTTTTTTTGCGTGGGGAGCGCCCGGTTCGCGAACTGGGAAGCGGCCCGGGGAGCGTACTATAAGGAAAAAAGAATGATAGACTTTTCAAATATTGTATGTTAATTGATTGTTTGTTTTGTTGATTTCTTTTTTTTTTTTTTTTTTTAAACAATTATTTATTATTGTGATTGTGTTTCAAAATTTAATAAAATGTCTACCATTTCACTGTCTGAAATGTCGTTATTTTCATTGAACATAGCTTGTAATGTTTGAGTGTGTAAAATATCCTCATTTTCAAGGAGGACATCTACTGATTGCACACATTGCAGTAGTTCTTGGTCCCAAGTTTCATCCATAAATTCAATGTCATTTGGATCAATGATTTCTTGGTTGGTCTCTGCAAGGACAATTTCAAATGACACTTTCTGTTCACCTTCCATTTTGCTTGAAATTTGCATAAAAAAATATATATTAGTAGAGATAGGGCACTGTTGGGATTAATTTTAGATAGGCAGTTTTTAACAGTGAATTTATCTTTAGGCAGTGCATAGTATCAGAGTGGAAGTAGGAATATAAAAAAGTGTATGTGATTTAACGTAAGTAAATTCATAATTATAAAAGACAAGCCTAACTCCATCCATAACTATAACAGAGAAGTCTATCTAAATCTATAACTACTACAGAGGGATAGTATATAACTATCAGAAAAAGTTTACCATATTAACTTAAAGTGCACAATATACTTCAGTTTTTAAAATAACAACTTACCTTTAAAAAGAAGTTGAAGTTATGAGTAAAAATCCTATTGAAATGTATACCAGGAAGTAGTAGTCAAAATGGCTGTGTTTCCTTCTCTTCCTTTATATTCAGGTACATAACCAATCAAATGTCAGGTAAAAAAAAATGGAAAAGAAAGTAACATTTTCATTGGTTGTCAATTCCAACACTTCAGATGTGTTTTGTGAAGTAATTTACCTCAGGGTATTTAGAGAGGTCTACAGGCTAAATGGCTAAATGGAATTCCAACCAAATTTGTGAAAATGGTAGGGATTGGTATGTAGTATGAGCAAATCTATATTTGGTGAAAGTGTCTCTAGGGTTTCTTCTGTAAATTACTTTCCCACCTTTTTTAATGGAGCGCTTCCCGGGGAGCGCCCCGGTACGCAAACCTGCAGCGTTACGGGAGTCCACCATTTTGTGTTTCGGTCGAATTAAGATACAAGATGGAGGGCAAATCATTTTCAGAATGGGTAGAAGGGGACGCGGTAGACGTATTTTGACCCCCTAGGTTTTCTGAGGATGGCTGAGGAGGCCCATACGCGCGGTTAGCTTCCGGTTCGCGTACCGGGTAGCGCTCCGGGGAGCGTACTTTGTTGAAAATTAGTGAAAAGAGTTAGAGTAAAATAATAATTGTGAGTGATCAGATTTAGGGTAGCTCTGAGAAGAGCTTTTGGGTTTATGGTACATTTAGGTACTTATAAGTAGGTACCAATGCACAGTTTTAAATTCAGAATGAAAACTCTGTTCCCTTCATCTGAGAAGTGAACTCCATCTCCTCTGTAGATATCTTGCATGTAGTAACGCAAGTTATTGTTGTACATGGAGCCCATTCCATGGTCTCTCATGTAAGCTGAAACAGATTTGTTTACATGCTTCCTCGATTTCTCAATTTGTGGACAAAATTGGTTCGACCACCTCCATTTCTGTCTTTGGCATATATTTGAATATACCAAGGCAGTTTGAGGAAAAAGTGCCATCAATTGCTCAAAGGTGTCCTTTAAAAGCATTTCCAGACCTACACCAGTCAAAGTGCCCAAGTCATTACCTCCACAGTGCAAAATTAACAGGTCAGGTTTAGGCAAATGCACAAAGGTTTTCACCAATGGTATCAATTGGTGACATTTTAATCCTCTGTGGCCAAACCACTTAATTTCCACATCTTGTAAATTGAGGTTAGGTAAATTTCTGTTCTCAGCATACCTTTGAGCCCAGTAGATGTAACTATGTCCAACAATCCAGACAGAAAACATGGCGAGAGAAGGTTCTGCTGCAGTCAGATGAAGTGTGGCAATGAAATGGCAGTTGGAAAAATAAAAGTTTAAAATGAAAAAAACTGTAGAGTTTCGGTGTTAAGGAAGCAGTAGCAGTGATTGGTGGATTTTGATTGCTGAAAACAGAAAGTTAGGGTGCATGGATGAGTTCTTTGAAAGATGTAATTTGAATGGTCAAGAAAAAATCATTTTATGAAAGATTGCACTGGATTCGCAGGTGCACTGAGAGTTCAGAATTCAATTGAAACATTGTTGTGTAAACTTGCAAACATCAGAGGTCTTTCAGGAGGTGGTTGCTATGCAAAAAAGGCAGAGAGGGCAGAGGGGGTAAGGGTGTTGATTTGAAAAAAGTGAGGGAAGAGTTTTGATTGGGTGACATGAGAGATATGTGTGATGAGTTACAGCATTTCTGTGCTTTTCATAGCTGCAGACTCTGGAGTGCATACCTTTTGCTCTGCTAAAGACAAATTGGTGTGTTTCTGAGACTGTTTTAAAACTCATAAAGTATTTGCTAAGGTGAGAAAAGATTCATTTAATTTAGATAGACAATAGTATGCTTTAGGGAGAAAATTATGAAGAAAGTTCTGTATTTAAAATGTTGCTTTGTGTCAAGTGTTTTACAAATAGATTTTGTTTCTTTGAGTTACATAGCCATGTTAAAAGTGACCCTTAAAAAAACGCTTTCATGTGTCTTAGGGCATTGTAAGTCATTTCCCGATGAATGTAGGTATATAATTGATTTATATGATGTGTTTAAAATCGTTTTTTGAAAAATATTAGGTTTCTTGATATGTACTGCTAGAGCTTCATAGGTTGCTTGGGGCATATTTATAAGGCATTTGAGTCTCTCTGATGTTATTTTTCCCATTTTAATTTAAGACCTTTCCCCGTGGAGCAAGGTCCTTGTAAATATGCCCCCATCTGTGCTTGGCAAATTTAGATTTGAATTCTTTGACTAACATAGCCATGTTAAAAGTGACCCAGAAATGGTGCAAGGGCCTTAAAAAAACGCTTTCATGTGTCTTAGGCCATTTTAAGTCATTTCCCCTTGAATGTAGGTATATAATTGATTTAGATGATGTGTTTAAAAACGATTTTTGAAATCAATTAGTTTACTTGATATGTAGTGCTAGAGTTTCATAGGTTGCTTGGGGCATATTTATAAGGCATTTGAGTCTCTGTGGTGTTATTTTTCCCATTTTAATTTAAGACTTTTCCCCGTGGAGCAAGGTCCTTGTAAATATGCCCCCATCTGTGCTTGGCAAATTTAGATTTTAATTCTTTGACTAACATAGCCATGTTAAAAGGGACCCATAAATGGTGCAAGGGCCTTAAAAAAATGCTTTCATGTGTCTTAGGCCATTTCAAGTCATTTCCCCTTGAATGTAGGTATATAATTGATTTAGATGATGTGTTTAAAAACGATTTTTGAAATCAATTAGTTTACTTGATATGTAGTGCTAGAGTTTCATAGGTTGCTTGGGGTATATTTAAAAGGCATTTGAGTCTCTCTGATGTTATTTTTCTCATTTTAATTAAAGACCTTTCCCCGTGGTGCAAGGTCCTTGTAAATACGCCCCCATCTGTGCTTGGCAAATTTAGATTTTAATTCTTTGACTAACATAGCCATGTTAAAAGTGACCCAGAAATGGTGCAAGGGCCTTAAAAAAACGCTTTCATGTGTCTTAGGCCATTTTAAGTCATTTCCCCTTGAATGTAGGTATATCATTGATTTAGATGATGTGTTTAAAAACGATTTTTGAAATCAATTAGTTTACTTGATATGTAGTGCTAGAGTTTCATAGGTTGCTTGGGGTATATTTAAAAGGCATTTGAGTCTCTCTGATGTTATTTTTCTCATTTTAATTAAAGACCTTTCCCCGTGGTGCAAGGTCCTTGTAAATACGCCCCCATCTGTGCTTGGCAAATTTAGATTTGAATTCTTTGACTAACTTAGCCATGTTAAAAGTGACCCAAAAATGGTGCAAGGACCTTAAAAAAACGCTTTCATGTGTCTTAGGCCATTTTAAGTCATTTCCCCTTGAATGTAGGTATATCATTGATTTAGATGATGTGTTTAAAAACGATTTCTGAAATCAATTAGGTTTCTTGATATGTAGTGCTAGAGTTTCATAGGTTGCTTGGGGTACATTTAAAAGGCATTTGAGTCCCTTTGATGTTATTTCTCCCATTTTAATTAAAGACATTTCCTCGTGGTGGAAGGTCCTTGTAATTACACACCCATGTGTGCTTGGCAAATTTAGATTTTGATTATTTAACTTACATAGCCATGTATGCCTCTTTTGCATCACTGTGCGTCACTTTTGTGACGCAGCGGCGGTGCAAAAGATTTGCTATGTGGCGACATATTTACAACTTGATGCATCTAGGCAGATGTGTCATGCTGTAAAGTCCCGTGCCACATGAAACTGATGCAGCAGTGATGTAAAACATGCACCATGTTGCAAGACAGGTCTCATTTCATCTCCAACAAGATAAGAAGCTGTATCTTCTGTAAATGTCAAAATTGTTGTATACACTGCTCAACTTATGTGTACTCTTTCATATGCTAGAGTCCATCTGCACTATGAGATACCTAAGCAAAGGAAACACAGGTGATGTGATTGTGAAATGAGGAAAAGAAACTCCACATTTTTCAATTACATCACCTGTGTTTCCTAAGTTTACGAATGACATTGTGCAGATGAGGGTTAGGTCTGTCCACGGACACAGAAGAGGTCTGGCCTTTGTTCAAGAGTGAAGTGGACATGACTTACTTCATTGGTAGGTCTTCACATGTATTATCTCCTCTATACTCTTCAACAAGCGTACATTTAATCTGCAACCCTGAGTAGGCCTCACCTTAAACAAACCTCTGGATAGGCCACACCTTAATGTCATCCTGAATCAATCATTTAACATGTTAGGGACAGATTTATGATAGGTGTATGACTCTTTTGCGTCACTGTGCGTCACTTTTGTGACGCAGCGGCGATGCAAAAGATTTGCTATGTGGCGACATATTTAAAAATTGATGCATCTAGGCAGATGTGTCATGCTGTAAAGTCCCGTGCCACATGAAACCGATGCAGCAGTGATGGAAAAGATGCACCATGTTGCAAGACAGGCCTCATTTCATCTCCAACAAGATAAGAAGCTGAATCTTATGTAAATGTCAAAATTGTTGTATACACTGCTCAGCTTATGTGTACTCTTTGATATGCTAGAGTCCATCTGCACTATGAGATACCTAAGCAAAGGAAACACAGGTGATGTGATTGTGAAATGAGGAAAAGAAACTCCACATTTTTCAATTACATCACCTGTGTTTCCTAAGTTTACGAATGACATTGTGCAGATGAGGTTTAGGTCTGTCCACGGACACAGAAGAGGTCTGGCCTTTGTTCAAGAGTGAAGTGGACATGACTTACTTCATTGGTAGGCCTTCACATATAGTATCTCCTCTGTACTCTTCAACAAGTGTAAATCTCATCTGCAACCTTGAGTAGGCCTCACCTCAAACAAACCTCTGGATAGGCCACACCTTATCGTCATCCTGAATCAATCATTTAAAATGTTAGGGACAGATTTATGATAGGTGTGTGCCTCTTTTGCGCCGTTGTGCGTCACTTTTGTGACGCAGCGGCGGTGCAAAAGATTTGCTATGTGGCGACATATTTACAACTTGATGCATCTAGGCAGATGTGTCATGCTGTAAAGTCCCGTGCCACATGAAACCGATGCAGCAGTGATGCAAAACATGCACCATGTTGCAAGACAGGCCTCATTTCATCTCCAACAAGATAAGAAGCTGAATCTTCTGTAAATGTCAAAATTGTTGTATACACTGCTCAACTTATGTGTACTCTTTCATATGCTAGAGTCCATCTGCACTATGAGATACCTAAGCAAAGGAAACACAGGTGATGTGATTGTGAAATGAGGAAAAGAAACTCCACATTTTTCAATTACATCACCTGTGTTTCCTAAGTTTACGAATGACATTGTGCAGATGAGGTTTAGGTCTGTCCACGGACACAGAAGAGGTCTGGCCTTTGTTCAAGAGTGAAGTGGACATGACTTACTTCATTGGTAGGTCTTCACATGTATTATTTCCTCTATACTCTTCAACAAGCGTAAATTTAATCTGCAACCCTTAGTAGGCCTCACCTTAAACAAACCTCTGGATAGGCCACACCTTAATGTCATCCTCAATCAATCATTTTACATGTGAGGGACAGATTTATGATAGGTGTATGACTCTTTTGCGTCACTGTGCGTCACTTTTGTGACGCAGCGGCGGTGCAAAGGATTTGCTATGTGGCGACATATTTAAAAATTGATGCATCTAGGCAGATGTGTCATGCTGTAAAGTCCCTTGCCACATGAAACTGATGCAGCAGTGATGGAAAAGATGCACCATGTTGCAAGACAGGCCTCATTTCATCTCCAACAAGATAAGAAGCTGAATCTTCTGTAAATGTCAAAATTGTTGTATACACTGCTCAGCTTATGTGTACTCTTTGATATGCTAGAGTCCATCTGCACTATGAGATACCTAAGCAAAGGAAACACAGGTGATGTGATTGTGAAATGAGGAAAAGAAACTCCACATTTTTCAATTACATCACCTGTGTTTCCTAAGTTTACGAATGACATTGTGCAGATGAGGTTTAGGTCTGTCCACGGACACAGAAGAGGTCTGGCCTTTGTTCAAGAGTGAAGTGGACATGACTTACTTCATTGGTAGGCCTTCACATATATTATCTCCTCTGTACTCTTCAACAAGTGTAAATCTCATCTGCAACCCTGAGTAGGCCTCACCTCAAACAAACCTCTGGATAGGCCACACCTTATCGTCATCCTGAATCAATCATTTAAAATGTTAGGGACAGATTTATGATAGATGTGTGCCTCTTTTGCGCCGCTGTGCATCACTTTTGTGATGCAGCGGCGGTGCAAAAGATTTGCTATGTGGCGACATATTTACAACTTGATGCATCTAGGCAGATGTGTCATGCTGTAAAGTCCCGTGCCACATGAAACCGATGCAGCAGTGATGCAAAACATGCACCATGTTGCAAGACAGGCCTCATTTCATCTCTAACAAGATAAGAAGCGGAATCTTCTGTAAATGTCAAAATTGTTGTATACACTGCTCAACTTATGTGTACTCTTTCATATGCTAGAGTCCATCTGCTCTATGAGATACCTAAGCAAAGGAAACACAGGTGATGTGATTGTGAAATGAGGAAAAGAAACTCCACATTTTTCAATTACATCACCTGTGTTTCCTAAGTTTACGAATGACATTGTGCAGATGAGGTTTAGGTCTGTCCACGGACACAGAAGAGGTCTGGCCTTTGTTCAAGAGTGAAGTGGACATGACTTACTTCATTGGTAGGTCTTCACATGTATTATCTCCTCTATACTCTTCAACAAGCGTAAATTTAATCTGCAACCCTGAGTAGGCCTCACCTTAAACAAACCTCTGGATAGGTCACACCTTATCATCATCCTGAATCAATCATTTAAAATGTTAGGGACAGATTTATGATAGGTGTGTGCCTCTTTTGCGCCGCTGTGCGTCACTTTTGTGACGCAGCGGCAGTGCAAAAGATTTGCTATGTGGCGACATATTTAAAAATTGATGCATCTAGGCAGATGTGTCATGCTGTAAAGTCCCGTGCCACATGAAACCGATGCAGCAGTGATGGAAAAGATGCACCATGTTGCAAGACAGGCCTCATTTCATCTCCAACAAGATAAGAAGCTGAATCTTCTGTAAATGTCAAAATTGTTGTATACACTGCTCAACTTATGTGTACTCTTTGATATGCTAGAGTCCATCTGCACTATGAGATACCTAAGCAGAGGAAACACAGGTGATGTGATTGTGAAATGAGGAAAAGAAACTCCACATTTTTCAATTACATCACCTGTGTTTCCTAAGTTTACGAATGACATTGTGCAGATGAGGTTTAGGTCTGTCCACGGACACAGAAGAGGTCTGGCCTTTGTTCAAGAGTGAAGTGGACATGACTTACTTCATTGGTAGGCCTTCACATATATTATCTCCTCTGTACTCTTCAACAAGTGTAAATCTCATCTGCAACCCTGAGTAGGCCTCACCTCAAACAAACCTCTGGATAGGCCACACCTTATCGTCATCCTGAATCAATCATTTAAAATGTTAGGGACAGATTTATGATAGGTGTGTGCCTCTTTTGCACCGCTGTGCGTCACTTTTGTGACGCAGCGGCGGTGCAAAAGATTTGCTATGTGGCGACATATTTACAACTTGATGCTTCTAGGCAGATGTGTCATGCTGTAAAGTCCCGTGCCACATGAAACCGATGCAGCAGTGATGCAAAACATGCACCATGTTGCAAGACAGGCCTCATTTCATCTCCAACAAGATAAGAAGCTGAATCTTCTGTAAATGTCAAAATTGTTGTATACACTGCTCAACTTATGTGTACTCTTTGATATGCTAGAGTCCATCTGCACTATGAGATACCAAAGCAAAGGAAACACAGGTGATGTGATTGTGAAATGAGGAAAAGAAACTCCACATTTTTCAATTACATCACCTGTGTTTCCTAAGTTTACGAATGACATTGTGCAGATGAGGTTCAGGTCTGTCCACGGACACAGAAGAGGTCTGGCCTTTGTTCCAGAGTGAAGTGGACATGACTTACTTCATTGGTAGGCCTTCACATGTATTATCTCCTCTGTACTCTTCAACAAGCGTAAATTTAATCTGCAACCCTGAGTAGGCCTCACCTTAAACAAACCTCTGGATAGGCCACACTTTAATGTCATCCTGAATCAATCATTTAACATGTTAGGGACAGATTTATGATAGGTGTGTGCCTCTTTTGCGCCGCTGTGCGTCACTTTTGTGATGCAGCGGCGGAGCAAAAGATTTGCTATGTTGTGATATATTTACAACTTGATGCATCTAGGCAGATGTGTTATGCTGTAAAGTCCTGTGCCACATGAAACCTGCGTCAGGTTTCATATAGGTGTTTTGTTGCAGGGTGGGCATTCATTTGCATGAAAGCCCTGTAAAACTAACACAGTGAAATGTGGAGATTTCACTGAGTCAGCTTTATAGCATTGCTGAATCAAATCCTTATGGCTGTTTGAAACAGGCATAAGGAGTGAAGCACCATGCAATGTGTGGCTTCCTCCTGTGCATTGCAGTAGACATGTCATGTTTACGACGTGACTCGTGCAATGTGTTGCTTTTGCGGCACAGATGTGTGACGCATCTGTGCTGTTTTTACTCAATGGTGCTCCACATTGTAAATGCGGCACACCATGGGTGGCAGAGCAGCGGTGCACGTTAACTGGTGCATCCCTGGGGATGTGCCAGTTAACATAAATCTGCCCCTTTACATTTAAGTATGTGCAGGGGACACAGAGTCGGTGAGGCTTATCCAAGGTTAAGAAGAGATGAGTCCTGTTTACTGAAAACTTGGACATAGGCCTCACCTCTTCAGCATCGCTGGACATGGCTAAATAATAGCTGCAAAATGATACTCTTGTTAAACAATTTTACTATTATAGTCTCTGAGATTTGTGCCTTACTCTGCAACATCTCATTGTTGTTCTCTTTTTTTAAAGATAACGACAACATCAAGCATGATTGATAATGAGCAATCAGTTGATGTCGATCTTATCATTGAAATTGTGATTGAAACATCAGTGGAAGTAGATCCCTTGGATGATTTAAATCCTGAGGATGATGAAGAATATGATGAGGATGCCGATTTGTCAGAATTGTATGACATAGGGTGGGAAGCTGACCTGCTTGAGCCTATGGAACTATAAACGTTTATTTTTTAAAATAACAAGAAATGAAAAGTAAAAATGTAAACCGTTTCATTTAAAATTAAACACACCTTCAAAAAAAGGTTATGTGTAGTGTCTTCAATAAAATATTAAAATATGCTCATAAAATTAGTTCAGATTCACATATAAAACAACACAGGTAAAATGTAGAAGCATTCAATTTCTTTGCTACTATTTGTGATTTCTAAACTTGACAATGCACTAAAAATTGTTCTATGTAAAAATAACAAGTAGTGTGTTAAGTTTTTGATGACTGTTATTGATTTACTGTTTGGTAATAGTGGTTAATAACATTTTTTATTATATTTTACCACAGATTCAACTGCAGATCATTTCAAAATTTGAGAATGCCAACTAAGGATAGAATTAGAAAGGCTACAAAACGTCAAAGACAGCAGGTCCATCAAATATTGCAGCAGTCCTCTACAAAAAAAACTTGTCAAGTCACCAAGAATGCACCGGGTAAGACCATGAAAACATTCATAAGAAACATTTGTAGAAAAAAAAGTAGTACTACAGAAAATGTTTTAATCCAGAAAAAGAGAAGCAATTTAAACGGAAAGGAAAGGCCAATCAAAAATGTTACTGCTAGAGCAAGAGATAACTCTGTGCATGATAGTAGAAGGAAACAACAGTTTAGGGACATTCGTAGACGAATGTTCCGCAACAGGATAATTGGCAATTTGTTAAAAAATATTAAGAAAGGTCAACAGAAAGTGTTTTTTTATAAGAGAAAAAAAAAGTTGAGAAAGTTATTGATCAGGCATTTGAAATAAAGCGAAAGTTATTTATTTTGATAATCAATAGAATTAGGAAGCTAAACAAGGCAATTTATGATTTCAAAAGAAATAGTAGATGGAAGAGAATAGTTAATCGTAGTAATTTTTGTGAAGTTTTTTCCGGAGAATGGATGCATAGTTCAAGTTGTGAGGCATTTTTCAATGAGGAGCGTTATTTCCAGGATAATGATTTGGTGCATGCAGTTGACACCAGTGGTCGAGCTTATGAGGTGAAAGATGGTTGTCCAGTTGAAAAAGAAAAACTTGTGACAACAAAGACAGAAGAGGTGTTAGGTAATGAGGTTTTAGGAAGACGTCCTAAGGGTCCTGTGTACACCTGGAAGTGTAGTAGTATTTGCAGTGTACGACAGGATTCCATCAATTTGCTTTGTGATTTTGTACGGACATTTAATAAGAAAAGTTTGAAGCAGAAAATGATGTTGTTGCAAGAATTAGATCCTTGCAGAGTGAGAGAAGTGACAGGTTTGCATGGTCATTCACTGGCTTGTCTTTCCAGGAGAGTATGCCAGAGTGTTTTTCATCATTTCAGGATGCTAGCAGTGCATCATAATAAAGTGAGGAAATTAGTTAGAATGTTGTATTATGCTAAGAGTCCAGCAATTATGCTTAAACAATTATGCGCTGCTCTTTTGCATGGTTCTGAAATAGATGTGAAGAATATTTGTGAAGAAATTGAGTTTTGTTACTTTGGAAGTAAAGAGGAGAATGTTGAAATTGACCCAGAAGAAGAGGGTAATGTGGAAGACAGTGTACAGGTTTCCAGTACAGATAATTTTCCGAAGGTAAT
The DNA here is from genome assembly GCF_964261635.1 of Lissotriton helveticus. Lineage (NCBI taxonomy): Eukaryota > Metazoa > Chordata > Amphibia > Caudata > Salamandridae > Lissotriton > Lissotriton helveticus. Next base: position 1,211,810,491 of record NC_136071.1, on the reverse strand, counting down.
TGCCACATTTTAGGTTAAATCAAGTGAGAGGCCTAATTTCACTTGTGTGTGTTGTCGACGCACTTATTATAAGAATCAGACTAAGTTAGTGGATTTATATGCAAAAAGTGAAAGGGAAAATAATAGTGAATGGAAGGATTTCGCAACATACTTGATGGTAGAAAATTGTTTTGATTTGGGATCGGATCAACGTGTGTGTACTTATTGTTGTAACAAATTAAATCAAAACCAGATGCCTGCTAGAGCGGTTCATAATAATCTGGAATTGGTTGAGATTCCTTCTGAATTGAAGGATTTAAATACTTATGAATCTATTTTGATTCAAAGTATCCATCCCTTTCAGGCTATTGTAAGAATGGAGCCAAAGACAGGGAAATTGCCTCCATCAGATTTACAGAGAGGATTAAAGGGAAGAGTTGTTTATTTGCCTCTAGATTTGAAGAAAAACATTAACACAATTGGAGTAGAAAAAGTGGAAGAGGAACCTCTGGTTATCTTAGTTAATGGGGTTCCGACAAAGAATAAGAAAATATGGCAAGATTTAGTGGATGTTAGGAAAGTCAAAAAGGCAACATTGTATTTGAAAAAAAATAATAAGTACTATAAGAATGTATATGTTGCAGAAGAGGGAGTAAGTGAGGAAGAGGATAGCGATTTGTGTGCTGGTCAAATTGAGAAAGTAGAACCCTCTAAAAGTGAAGAAATATATGAACATTATAGTGTTCATCCTTTGCATTCCAAGGAAGTCATGGGGAATGCTATTGAGTTGTTTCAAATGAAACAAGCCAAAGGGAGTCCCATTAGTGTTTGGGAGGAAAGTTTGGAAGCTCGGTGTTTCCCACAGCTATTTCCAACAGGTCAAGGAGGAAGATATGATGAGCGACCTCATCAAATTCCTGCTTCTGAATACCGGACTTTACGATTGTATGCAGAAGATGCTAGGTTTCGACAATGCATTCCCTATTTGTTTAATCTCCTGTTTGAAAGCGATCTGTCTGGACTGTCATATGCAGTGAACCACATCTTGAAAAGTGGTCTACAGATGCAAAACATCTCGGCAAGTGACTTTATGGATAAAGTCAATGTCCAAGACAGTATTTTGGATTGTCACCTGATTAATCTCATGGCGTGTCAGCGTGGTACTAATGAGTACTGGTACCATCGTCATGGTGATTTAAAATGTATGCTGAGGAACTTAGGAACTCCCACATGGTTCCTCACTCTGAGCTGTGCCGAGTATGGCTGGGAAGACTTACTTGAATTTCTACGAGAGGCAAATGGAAACATTGAAAACATCGAATTCAAGACACCCGGAGAACTGTGCTCTTTGGATCCAGTGAATGTATGCAGGTACTTCAATCATAGGAGTACCAAGCAAGAGGTGCTCCTCATATACATATGCTGCTGTGGATCAAGGATGCACCTAAATTTGGAACAGATCCAGAAGACTTAGTGATGAGTTTCATACAACAGTATTCTACGTGTGCTGTTCCAAATGCAAAGGAGAAGAAAAGCCTAAGAGAAAAAGTTCTACGTTTCCAAAGCCATCGTTGTGGAAAGTACTGTCGTCGTAAATTCAGAAACAAGGACAAGTTCTACACCAAATGTCGTTTCGGCTTTCCACGACCGGTGATTTCTAAAGGAAGAGTAAACAGTTTGATGTCTTCGCTGCGACATAATGTGATGAAGAAATCACCTAAAAACACATACAATTTGAAGAGGAACGAAGAGTCCAAGTACATCAACGACTACAACCCAGTGATTTTGTCCATGTGGAATGCTAACATGAATATACAGTTTGTGGCTGATAACTGTATGGCTGTGGCTCGGTATGTGACATCTTACATCACCAAAAAAGAAAAGACAGAATTGAAGGATATGTGGGAGGACATTTCCCATGAAAAGAGCCTCAGTAAGAAGTTGTACAGTTTCAGTCTGAAGATGTTGTCACATCGAGAAATCGGAGCTTACGAATGTTTTGACCGGTTGTCTTCAGCAAGTCTCTATGCCAAATCCAGGAGTATTGTTTGGGCGAGTCTTGGTCTTGCTGCAACGCGTAATCGAGTTCTGAAACCTGTACGGGAAATTGAGTATTTGGCGGAAAAGGAGCCAAACAGTACCGATATTTTGAAGACCAACATGTTGGATACATATTATCCAAATCGAAGCAGTCACCTCGAGAATGTTTGTCTGTATGAGGTTCTACAAAATTACATATTCAAGAGGAACATCAAAGAAGATATTGAGAAAGGAGTGTTTGCTGTAATTGGAAGTGAGGGATGTCTGGTCAAGCAAAGAAAATGCCACTTGGTAAACCATCGGAAATTGAGTGGCGAATCGCCTGAAAAAAAGGAGTTTTTCTATTTAGCACTTTTGCAACTTTTCAAGCCTTGGCGTGCAGAAGAGAAACAGCTTGGAGATTTCCTCTGTTACGAAGACTCTTTCACTGCCGCCAAGGAGACCATAGAATGTCTAGAAATTTTGAATGCGGAAATCGAGCAGGAAGCAACGATTGCAGCCGAGATTGCCAGAGACAGTTCTCAGGACAGTCAGGGTTCTGTTTCATTGAGTCAGGATCCGCTAGGAGGACCTGTTATCGAAAATGAAGCTGCCACTGCCATGAATGAAGTGGAAAGAGCCATGGCACATGCTCAGGAGGATGCGGTTAACTTAGAAGACTTGGAAAGACAACTCAACGTTGAGCAGAGGAAAATATATGACGAAGTTACCAAGCAAATTGATCATGGATTAAGTCATGAGAAGAAAGAGTGCTCATGTACGTCGGTGAAGCCTGTTCGACTGTACGTGAGTGAAGAAGCGGGAACTGGAAAAAGTTTCCTCATTAAAGCAATTTCATGTTATTTGCAGGAAAGGACTGAGTCATCGCTGTCTTGTGTTGTCACCGCTCCAACTGGACTGGCAGCACATAACATTAAAGGTATTACTTTGCATCGTCTACTGATGCTGCCAGTGGAGCATGACAACAAATTACAATACCACAAGTTATTTGGAGATGCTTGTTGTGAAGTTTCAAGAGTCTTGAGGAAAATGAAACTTCTTATCATTGACGAAGTAAGCATGGTTTCCAATGTCATGCTTGCCTTTGTGCATTTGAGAATGCAAGAAGTTCTCAAAACAGAGTATGATGTGTTATTTGGTGGCAAACACATCATTGTTTTCGGAGATCTTCTGCAGCTGACACCAGTGAAAGGACAACCTGTGTTCAAAATGCTCACGCATGAAGATAACAGGAAGTGCCTAGGGAGCATTGGCAACGTCAATATATGGTTAAACTTCAATTATGCTGAACTGCATGAAAATATGCGTCAGGCGAAGGATGAAGATTACAAGAATATTCTACAAGATGTTAGAATTGGAAAAGTGACCGAGCATGGGAAAGAAGCTTTACATGCACGATTACTGTCAAATTTATATCCAGAACAAAATGTTGTGCCTGAGAATATTTTTCAGAAAATTACTGAGAAGAAATCTGGAATATGTTTGATGCCAACTCTTGCAGAATGTGCCATCTTCAACAACAAAATGTTGCATTTAGAAAACCAAGAGATTGTGAAACTGGAAGCTATTGACAGAGTAGAGCATATGGGATCAACAATTATTTTGTCTGAGAATTTGAAAACAAAATTGGATTCATTAGAGAAGACTATATCTAAAACTGTAGGTTTTGAAAAGACTCTGAATGTGTGCTTAAACTGCCGTATAATTTTAAGAAGGAATTTACATGTTGAAAGAGGTCTGGTAAATGGATCAATGGGTAATGTTGTTGATTTTGTGAAATACAGAAATAGAGATGGAATTGAATCTTTTAAAATTAAATTTGATGGCATTGAGGAAGTACAGCTAATTGGTCGTTGTTCTGCTAGATTTTTGCTTGTAAAAGACTTATATGTTCGCCGTAAGCAGTTTCCTGTTTGCTTGGCATATGCGGTGACAATCCATAAATCGCAAGGTTTAAGTGTAGACAGTGCATTGGTGAATATTGGCAGTTCTGTGTTCAAGGAGGGTATGGCATATGTGGCATTGTCACGAGTTAGAACTTTATCGGGATTGTACTTGATTGAGTGTGATGTCACAAACATTTGTGCGGATCTAGATTGTGTTAAGGAATACAATAGGTTAAGAAGAGAGTATGCGCCACATTTGCCTCAATATCCTTTATTTGAGAAACGTGTGGTAGGCCGGAAACCAAGAAATGTGACCAATACTAGGGAGGTTGCAGCAAAAAGACGAAAAGTCGATGAACCTGAAATTATAAGCAGAAACAAAAAGGATTCTGTTGAAGATGTTGTTGGTTTTCAATTTGAAAACAGTTCTGGTGTCAACTGCTATGCTAATGTAGTGGTTAATGTTTTGTTTTCTCTAGAAAATGTAAAAGAAGAGATTGTGGTCAATTCTGATCAAAGATTTTGCAGTTTGTTAAATTCTGTGTTAGAGAAATGTAGCACTGATAGAACAAAAATAGAAAGTGTGTCTGAAATTCGAAATCTGTTAGACAGATGTTCAGGTCAAACACAATTCTCTCAAAATATTCAGCAAGATTGTCAGGAGTTTTTTATATATATGCTTGATGTATTGCATGCTGAAGGTGTAGATGTAGATCACCTGTTTGAGCTTTCTTATCAATGGCAGCATGACTGCGAGAACTGTAGGGTATCAAGTACTACTAGTGTAGACTCAGAAAGATTTATATATTTAACTTTGCCAGACAGTAAATCAGTCTCCTTTAATAAGCTAGTAAAAGCAGCTGATCACAACATGGAGTGTAGCCAATGTAAATCTGAAATGATGTCAACATTATTTATACAAACATATGGCCAGTATGTCATTTTAATGTTCCAACGATGTAGGCCTGATGGAACAAAATTGACAACTTTAATTAAAAATGTTGTTGCTTCGCAGTTTTCAATATCAGGAAGGACTTTTGTAACTGCAGCAATTATATATCATGATGGTCCTTCAATAACATCAGGACATTACACAGCTTATTTAAAGTCTAGAAATGGCTGGTCATTCTGCAACGATTCTGTTTTAATTTTCAAAAAAAATTACCTTTTGACCTTAAAAATTCTTACCTGGTGTTTTTAAAACCAAAATTTTAGAGAAGGAATCTCGGGATTTGCTCTGAGGAATTTCAAGAGGTTCTAATGGCACGATTTGGCCTTGAGGATAAGTGTAGTACAGAGTCAAAAGTTATTTTTGAGTTTTAAATAGTTCCTGGAAAAAAAGAAGATTTTCTTATAGAAAGTGGTGGGCAGAGATTAGTTGAAGGACAACAGAGTATTTCGCAAAGCAAACGGTGTTCTTACCATAACACTTGACGTCATGGAAAAATAATTGCACTTTGAATGAGTTCAGAAAAACTGTTTCTTTTTATAAGCTAATTCAAGCAGCCAATCAAGACATGGAGTAGAGGGAATGTAAGTCTGCAATACTGTCTAGATTATTTGTCCAAACTTTTGATTATAATATCATTTTAAAAATCCAACTATATAAACCTGATGAAAGTAAGTCTTCAACTTTAATTACAAATGTTGTGGCTACACAGTCGTTGATTTTAGGAAGAACATTTGTAACTGCAGCTATTATATGGCATGATGGTCATTTGACAAGATCCGCTTATCACACAGCTTATTGAAAATGTAAAAAAAATTGCTGTTTCGGAAATTATTCCCATTTGACTACGATACAATGTTGCCTTTTTACTTAAAAATATTCTTACTTTCTGTTTTCAGAAAAGAGAATTTAGGGTAGGTAACTGGCGTATAATGATTCTAGGGGTTGATATAATTTTATCTACTGTTTTATATTGCTTTGTGATTAAAAGTGATGTAGAGAATTAAATAATTATAGTAGTCATAGAGGTAGTGTAAGTCTGCTTCATAGTAAGCAGTATCAGTGTCATAGGAAATGTAGAAGATGAGTGAGCAAGAAGGGTAAGATATTACTAGTCCAGGATTGTGAAAGTGATCTTGAACGTTTTCTTTCTGAAAGTTGAGGAAATAGAAAATGACGGGATTTGCTTACAAGAATTCCAAGAGTTATAAATGGCTCTTACATGATTTGGCCTTGTGGAAACGTGTGGTAGAGAGCGAGAAGTCATTTATTGTATTTAACATATTTTTCAAAACGATGGAGGTTTTCTTTCAGAAAGTGGCGGGCTGAAAATAAAAACAGCACAACCGAGTGTAAGCTGTTCATAGGACATCCTTCGACGTCATGGAAAGTAAGTTACTTTTGAGGAGTTCTGATTTCTGATTGGTTATGTTATATGGGTTTTTTAAACACAATCATTTTGATTGTGTTTTTTTTCCCCGCTGTTATATGATGAATACCTTCAAGTCACTGTTTTTAGTGAAATTTGATACATTTTGAGAACAGCAAAAATAAACCATTTAACATGTATAATTAATTCTGTACTGTTTGTATTTATGATGTACATTTAGAACTCTGTAGGAGGCATGGAGACGGTGAGGCTTCTGTAAGTGTCAAATTTGTTGCACACAGTGCTCACATTCTACGTAGTCTTTCATATGATAGACTACATTTCCACAATGAGATACCTAAGCAAAGGAAACACAGGTGATGTGATTGTGGAATGAGCAAAAAAAATTGCACGTTTTTCAATTATATTACCTGTGTTTCCTAACATTACACATCACATTGTGTAGATGAGGTTTAAGCCTGTTCCAGGAGACAGAGGAGGTCTGACATTTGTTCAAGAGTGTAGTGGACATGACTCACTTCGTTAGTAGGCCTGCACATGTATTATCTCCTCTATACTCTTCAACAAGCCTAAATTTCATCTGCAACCCTGAGTAGGACTTACCTGAAACAAATCTGTGGATAGGTTACACCTTATCAGCATCTAGAAACAATTATTTAAAATGTTAAGGGCAGTTTTATGAAGGCTGTGTGCCTCTTTTACGCCGCTGTTCCGTCACTTTTGTGTAAAAGATGCACCATGTTGCAAGATAGGCCTCAGTTCATTTCCAGCAAGATACCGTCAGTTTAAAATGTATATAATTAGGACTGTGTAGGGGGTATGGAGAAGCTGAGGCTTCAGTGAGTGTCAAAGTTGTTGCATGCCGTGCGTACTCTTTCATATGCTGGACTACATCTGCACAATGAGATACCTAACCAAAGGAAACACAAGTGATGTGATTGTGAAATGAGCAAAAGAAATTGCACGTTTTTCAAATACATTACCTGTGTTTCCTAACATTACGAATCACATTGTGCAGATGAAGTTTAGGCCTGTACAGGGAAACAGAGGAAGTCTGAACTTTATTGGTTGGCCTGCACATGTATTATCTCCTCTGTACTCTTGAACAAGCCTAAATTTGATCTGCAACCCTGAGTAGGCCTCACCTGAAACAAACGTCTGGATAGGACACACCTTATTGCCATCCTGAAACAATCATTTAAAATGTTAGGAACAGTTTTATGATGATTGTGCACCTCTTTTGCGCTGCCATTGCGTCACTTTTGTGAGACAACAGCAGTGCAAAAGATGCACCATGTTCCAAGATAGGCCTTACTTCATCTGCATTAAGATACTGTTAGTTTAAAATGTATATCTTTAGGACTGTGTAGGGGGCCTGGAGAAGCAGAAGCTTCTGTAAGTGTCAAAGTTGCTGAAAAACTGTTTGTCCTTTAATCTTTTCCCTTGTCTTTTCTAATTTTTAAATATATGTTTTAATATTTTTCAAATGTTTGTTATCTCTTTCACAGATTGAAAGTATAAAAATAACAAGTGACTAAGTTAACGACAATTATAAGGTAAATGTTTTGTACTTTTTTCGTTTCATTTCTATCACATTTAACTACTATTAGTTCCACTGCTTCATTTCTTTAACCCACACTTTCCTGCCTTTGCTACTTCCCTCATTCCTTTCTCTATTACTTACTTACTCTACTCCTTCCACTCCTTTTCTCAGTCCCTCTCTTCTCATAGTTCCTCACTCTTGTTCACTCACTCCGTCTCTATTACTCTTAGTGTCTTTGACTGATCACTCTTTCACTACTTGTTCATTATGCTTTCCCTGTGTAGTTGAAGCACACTAAGGGGCATATTATGAACACAGCCAATAAAATTATTGCTGTTTTTATCGGCAGAAAACTGCTGCAAAAGCGGTTTTAGCGGCAGTTTTCTGCCGCAAAAGCGGCTTTAGCGACACATTTCTGCCGATAAAAGCTGCAAAACTTTTATTGCCTATGTTGATAATATGGCCCTATGTTATTTACATTTCTTTGCTGTTTCAATTATTCTTTTTCTGTTACTTCTTCTTTTCTGCTTTCTGTTTTTTCTCTCTGTTATTCCACATGTTTTAATCTTATTTTGAACATTCACTCACATTCTCTAAGAAACTCTTCTTTGTTATTCTTCTAATGTCCTTTTTTTTTTTCACTTCCTTATCTATTTTGTTTTTCACATTTATATCCTCTTCCATCTTTTCTTCGCTAAATAAATCTATTAAACAGTATCTCTGGTTTAGTCCCTATAGCTGTCTTTCTTTTAACATTACTGGCTGTTTACTTCCCTTATACTTACTCTTCTTTTTTTTTTTTTTTTTTTTTTTGGTTCGCTCCCGGTTCGCGTACCGGCGAGCGAACCGGGAAGCGAACCAAAAGAAATAGAGCTTGCCAGAGTTCTAAACATTCCAGCAATTTTTTTATAAAGGGGAGGTAGTTCTGAAAAGAACTTTTTTTTTAATGTTTTTGTTGTTTTATATATATTTTTTTTTGTATTTTTTGAACAATTTTATGTTTTTTTTGTTTTTTTGGGGGGAGAAACAACAAAAAACAGGCATTGGAAAGGGCTCAACAGGAGCAAAAAAAAAAAATTTATTTTTTGGGGCGTTTAGAGCACTTGTGGTTTTCATATGCTCTGTTTATTAAATTAACACTCATATTGCGACATGAGAGTAAGGTACCGCAATATATACAGACTATTTTCATGTGGACAAAGTTTTCCTGAATGTTTGGCGCTGTTTCCCGTGCCTCTGGCCCCGACAGAGATACCTGTGCTGATGTCCTGGCCACAGGAGTTGGTGGGTTGTCCTGGAGGTCACGCATCTCTGCCCGGCTGTAATTTAGTGGATGCCACCGGTGCATAGTATAGTTGCCGTAAGTATACTTCTTATCTGTGCCTCTAGATAAGTCCTCTTTGCATATGAGACACGTCACATACCGATCATTAACTTTTTTCTGTCCTTCAGGAAAAGAAAAAAACTGCCAAATGAAACTATTTTTATGATGAGATACCCGGGGCTGCTCTTGTAAAAAATGTGTTGCCTGTATTTCCTCTTCCTCTTCTTGATCCTCTTCCTCCTCTGTGTTGGGAAGGAACTGTGGAGGTGGTCCTCTCTTCCTATGAGGAGGTGGTGGTGGTGGTGGGGGTGCACCAGCTGCAGCTACTAGTGAAGCCATTTTCCACTCAGCAAAATAGGTCTTCCTTTCACAAAGTTGAAAGTCAGAGTGAGAAAAAAGGTGGGGGCTTTCATCATTTTGGAAAAAAAATAGTTCTAAACCAATGAAAAGTGTTATTTTTAGGTCACCTGACCTAGCCTTACATCATTACGAAACCAAAAGTGAAATGAACCAATGAAAAGATTTATTAACAAGTCGCATGACCTGTTAAGCTTATGTTACGCGCTGCGGAACGCGCTCCAGATCGCTTCCGGTTCGCGCTCCGGAGCACTTCCGGGTGCGCTAACGCGGCCCGTCATAAGATGCATTACGCGGCAACGCAATACGTCGCGCATTCGCGCCGCGCCCCGGATCGCTTCCGGGGAGCTGCGTTTCGCGTCTCAGTTCGCGTACCGGAGCACTTCCAGGTGCGCTAACGCGGCGCGTCATAAGACGCATTACGCGACAACGTGATACGTCGCGCTTCCGCGACGCGTCACGATGTTGATTTCTAATGCGGCAGTTGCGCAAACGGAACGTTTACCGGTTCGCAGACCAGGTCGCGGCACCAAATTGAGCTAACGGGAAGCTACCCGGTTCGCGAACCGGGAGCGAACAAAAAAAATTATTATAAAAAAAATTATTAATAAACATATAAAATATATTTTTTGATTTAAAGAAGAATACATTTTACAGCTTTTGATATTTGCTATTAAAAAACCATTGAAATTCACTGAAAAAACCATAGGTTATAGACCATATATAGTTAGGAATTAGCATTTACAAAACCTTGAAAATTCACTGAAAAAACCATAGGTTATAGACCATATATAGTTAGGAATTAGCATTTACAAAACCTTATTTTACTCACACATAACCATTGAAATTCCATATATAGTTAGTTGCACTAACTATATATCGCGCACCCGCAATCCACTGCTGATGATGTCACATATTACATCATTCATGACATGATCAGTGACATCACTGATGACATCACTGATGACATCTCAAATGACATCACTGATGACATCACTGATAACAACATCCAGTGATTTTTTGTTTCTGTAAAGTTTAAATATGTCTTACATATTGAAGAATGAGTGGATGTATAAGTGTCTGGACGAAGGATTTAGTAGGTGCATGACTGACTGTATGAGTGAGTGATTAAATGTGTCTCACTGAGTGCATGGGTTAGTGACTAAACTGTCTTAATTTATGCATCATTATGTCTGTTGTTCTGTAAACTGCTGCATGTGTTGATCAGTAGCTATATGAGTAACTATATGGGTTATTGATTGATTGCCCAAGTATTTGTGTGGGAGACTGAGTGTGTGTGTGGCTGGCTGGGAGGTGTGTGACTCTGTGCAGATCAATGTGTACTTGTATCAGTGATTGTATAAGAGAGTAAGTATGTGTGTAGTATATGTTTGAAAATGTAAGGTGTTCTATGTTTAACTGTATAGATGAGAAAATGGAAGTGTGATTGATTCTTTACAGGACTGACTAGGTGTGTGAGTAACTCCATGGATGAGTGGCAGAGTGTGAGTGTCTGTATAGGTGTATGAGTGCATATGATAGTGTTGTAAAGATGAGTGATTGTATGTATGAATGATTGTATGGGTGAATGAGTGAATGTGTGTGTAGACGTAGGAATCAGTGAGTGCGTATGTAGTAACTAGTATTGGTGTGTCAATGGTTTCAAAAATTATATTCTGTATTTAACACTGGGTGTAACAGAGGTTATATTAAAGTGTGAGGAGATGCATTGTATTGTCACATTAATGATATCATCATTGATGTGACCATTGATGTCAAATGAGATATCATCAGTGATGTCATCAGTGATGTCATTTGAGATGTCATCAGTGATGTCATCAGTGATGTCACTGACCATGTCATGAATGATGTAATATGTGACATCATCAGCAGTGGATTGCGGGTGCGCGATATATAGTTAGTGCAACTAACTATATATGGAATTTCAATGGTTTTGTGTGAGTAAAATAAGGTTTTGTAAATGCTAATTCCTAACTATATATGGTCCATAACCTATGGTTTTTTCAGTGAATTTTCAAGGTTTTGTGAATGCTAATTCCTAACTATATATGGTCTATAACCTATGGTTTTTTCAGTGAATATATATATATATATATATATATATATATATATATATATTCACTGAAAAAACCATAGGTTATAGACCATATATAGTTAGGAATTAGCATTTAAAAAACCTTATTTTACTCACACAAAACCATTGAAATTCCATATATAGTTAGTTGCACTAACTATATATCGCGCACCCGCAATCCACTGCTGATCATGTCACATATTACATCATTCATGACATGGTCAGTGACATCACTGATGACATCACTGATGACATCTCAAATGACATCACTGATGAGATCACTGATGACATCATCCAGTGACTGTGTGTTTCTGTAAAGTTTAAATATGTTTTACATATTGAAGAATGAGTAGATGTATAAGTGTCTGGACGAAGGATTTAGTAGGTGCATGACTGAATGTATGAGTGAGTGATTAAATGTGTCTCACTGAGTGCATGGGTTAGTGACTAAACTGTCTTAATTTGTGCATCATTATGTCTGTTGTTCTGTAAACTGCTGCATGTGTTGATCAGTAGCTATATGATTAACTATATGGGTTATTGATTGATTGTCCAAGTATTTGTATAGGAGACTGAGTGTGTGTGTGGCTGGCTGGGAGGTGTGTGACTCTGTGCCGATCAATGTGTACTTGTATCAATGATTGTATAAGAAAGTAAGTATGTGTTAGTGTATGTTTGAAAATGTAAGGTGCTCTATGTTTAACTGTATAGACAAGAAAATGGAAGTGTGATTGATTCTTTACAGGACTGACTAGGTGTGTGAGTAACTCCATGGATGAGTGGCAGAGTGTAAGTGTCTGTATAGGTGTATGAGTGCATATGATAGTGTTGTAAAGATGAGTGATTGTATGTATGAATGATTGTATGGGTGAATGAGTGAATGTGTGTGTAGACGTAGGAATCAGTGAGTACGTATGTAGTAACTAGTATTGGTGTGTCAATGGTTTCAAAAATTATACTCTGTATTTAACACTGGGTGAAACAGAGGTTATATTAAAACGTGAGGAGATGCATTGTATTGTCACATGAATGATATCATCAGTGATGTGGTCATTGATGTCATTTGAGATGTCATCAGTGATGTCATCAGTGATGTCACTGACCATGTCATGAATGATGTAATATGTGACATGATCAGCAGTGGATTGCGGGTGCGCGATATATAGTTAGTGCAACTAACTATATATGGAATTTCAATGGTTTTGTGTGAGTAAAATAAGGTTTTTTAAATGCTAATTCCTAACTATATATGGTCTATAACCTATGGTTTTTTCAGTGAATTTTCAAGGTTTTGTAAATGCTAATTCCTAACTATATATGGTCTATAACCTATGGTTTTTTCAGTGAATTTCAATGGTTTTTTAATAGCAAATATCATAAGCTGTCGAATGTCAAGTACGTGGTAAGTAAAAACATTTTCGTGTTTATGCACACTGATCTGCTTTGAATACTGCCCCCCACCCCTCATTTCTATTAGGAGTACTCTCTCTTTGCAGATAGTGAAGGGTAGTTAACGCAGCCCTTTGCCCCCTTTGTAATACGTCGTGCCTGCTTCTCTCTCCATTTGATTGATTGTTCTCTTTGGTTCATTCTCTATTTACAAACAAGCACAGAGTCGCAATACTCTGTTTAGTCTTTGCAGATAGCGAAAAATCGTGTAAAAAAACAAAAGGAATCGAGCAAAATCAGTAGGCCACTAATGGGATCTCTTTTTGACCTCGCTAAAATAGAAACATTAGGAACAACCTGTTGAAAATAGCAATGCGTATGTACATAAGCGGCGTTCATTTGTGTTCACAGTACCCCTTGTTGATTGTTTCAATCGAGCATTGAATTGTTCGAAGTTAATTCTCTTAAGGATCTTCTCTACCTGCAAACGAGGAAGAATAGGAATATTCTCTCTCCCTTTGCAGATAGTGAAGGGTAGGTAACGCAAGCCTTTAACACGTCGTACCTATTTCATTCCTCATTGATTGATTGATTGTCCGAACATTGACTGTTTGGGAATTAGTTCTTTTTGGAGGTATTCCCTGTTTGCAAATAAACGTAGGAAAATCTTTGCAAGTAGTGAAAGGGTACGTAATGCGGACCTTTCTCCCCCGTTGTAATCTGTCATGCCTATCTACTCCCCACTGATTGATGCACCTTTTTCACCCGGACCATTTACTAGAGATACGTCATCTGGCCCGACCAGAGAGCACCCCTAGTGAAAAGGATATATGCAATAATAACGAAGTGATCACTGTATCCTGTTAACAGAAACTTTACCATGAAACAACCTGGAAAGAAAAAAATAGGAAAACGAAAATCAGTAGGCCACTGATGAACATGAACTTTTATTAAACAACAAACAAAGAAACGATAACATAACGTAATGATAAAACCTATTAATGTCCTAGAAACAAGAAAACGTTAAAGTATGCCAGTGGTGAGAGACCAGAAAAACAGTCCGAGAAACCAAATCACCCCTCGCTGTCCCAACTCATGCACTCTGAAAGTTCAAAGTTTTGAGGAGTGCTTGTAACATTGTCTGAAGCCTATTTGCAATTGCTTCATCTTCACTATTCTTAAAGTAAGTGGGGGCTGTTGTGATGCGGTGCCACCCTGAACCGCTTGACGGAGGCCCCCGAGGGACGGTGTCATGTCGCGGACTCGGAGGGGGCGCTTGGCTCCGGCCCCCTCCCCAAGTCGTGTTGCCCTGGTGTGGCCTGAGATCGCCCCCGACATAGGTGGCCGGCTCCCGGGGTCAAGCGGAACTTTTTTCCTTTTGGTGACTCTTCCATTCTTCACCTTGTCCCACAATCCGTTTCACCTAAAGACACGCTGTAGTGGGGCACCCCTTTTCCGTTTCATTTGCCATTCAGCCCGCTTTTGCTACACTGTGCCTCTTCCGCTATTCAGCTGTTTACCGCCCGCTCTTTCGACTACAGCGTCTCGCTCACCATGTACTTGAGTTGCTCCCGCTCTTGCGGTGCAGCGATAGGCGGCTGCCACAGGACTCTCAAAATGGCGGCCATCTCTTCAGATTTGGGCGTGGTCCACTAAAATGGGCCTGCGACACCTTGGAACTCGGACGCTTGTCTGCTAGAGCTTGGGCTCCATTCTCAAAAGCGTCCCCTCATCCTTGAAGATTCTACAAAAGTCTTGGGGGCCCCCGACTCCCGCAGGCTTCTGGTGGGGAGCGCCTAGCATGATTGCTCGTGGAATGGCCACGACGGAGCTACGAAATGGTGGTGCTCTCATGCTAACGCCAGCTTCAGTCTGAAACATCCAGAAACACTGTAGACTACCAATTCGATCAGTTCCGGTAGCGCTCCAACGTGACCCGGTAGAGAAGAACTTGCCCTCCCCTCTTTGACTGATGGTTCTTGTTGCCTGTCCCTTCTGTTGTCATTTAACAGAACTATTTAGCCTGCTGAAAGGGGTTGTGTGCCGTCCGCTGGTTGGTGGAGACATTTTGACTATATTCTGGACCTGCGTTGTCGCGTAATGCGTCATATGACGTGCCGCGTTAGAAAGTTTAATAAATTATTAAACACAATAAACAATCCTTAAAAAAAAAAAAAAAAAAAAAATAATCAACAAAACCAACAATCAATTAACAACAGTATTTGAAAAGTCTATCATTCATTTTTCATTGCAGTACGCTGCCCAGAAAGCTTCCCGGTTCCCGGACCGGGCGCTACCCACGCAAAAAAACAAAAAAAAAATTTTTTTTTTTTTTGCCCCGCGGGGCCGTTTTAAAGCCTCCACATTAAACCTAGGGGGTCAGGGAGGATCTACTATGCCCCCTTATGGTTATTTGCCCCTTTGTTTTGGCCTCCTTTTGTCTCTCGATCCTACCGAGAGACAAGATGGCGGCCGCTACGGACTTTTTGGAATGTTGACAGACGCCAGAGAACCAATCAGCTTCGCTTCACAAAGCTCCGTTGCGCGAAAAGTACGCGTCCTGGAGCGCTGCCCGGTCCGCTGTTACAGATATATATCTTTTTTTAAACGTTAATTTCTCAAAATCCACTGGAGCACATATATTGAGACCTACAAAAGGCACATCGGGCTACCAGTCCCTACAATTTTGCCAAGTTTCGTGCAAATCTATTCAGCCGTTCGGGCTAAAAGTGAGGCTAACCGCCCTATGGAAAAATCAATGTTAAAAACACGTTTTGGGACCCCCCTTTTTTCTCGGCCCCCCCTTGACGAAACCCCCCCAAATTTTCAGGGGCTGCTCAGAAACAAAATGTGCCATTTTCCTGAAAATTTCAGCCAATTCCGTCCACAAACGCCAAAGTTATTAGACATAGAATTTTCAAAAAACCCATAGGGAAAAAATCCTAACTATATATACCTACTGGCGACCGCCAGTAGGTAATATACACATACATACATACATACATACAAACATACATATATATATATTACCTACTGGCAGTCGCCAGAAGGTAGTTATAGTTAGGACCTATTATCCATAGAAAAACCGCAACATTCTATTGCCAATTACTTTGCAGTTCATTAATGAATCTTATTGAAATTTTCCAAACCTTTGGCCGGCCCAGTTCCGCTCCTTCCCTGAAAGTTTGGGGGTGATTGGTGAAGCAGGGGCCAAGAAAAAAGGGGCGGTCCCAAAACACATTTTCCCCATGCAATTTCTCATTGGATCTTTAGCCACGGCTACAGCTCGAATGGCTCAACGGAAATACACCAAATTTGGCAGAGAGGAAGTCCTCAGTTCTGACTTGTGCCTTTGGCATATCTGGTGTCAATCTGTTCAGTAGTTTCTTTGAAAATTAAGGTTAAAGTCATTTATATATCTATGGGCGTGGAGGATCCGCTGATTGTGCGAGGATTGGCCTCGTAGGATAAGCGCACCGTTCCGATCACGCGCAGAATTCTAATTGGCTGTCAAGTAGTTGTAAACATTCAAAACCAGGAACTGTTGGCAGCCATTTTGTGCCTCAGTAGAAGCGAGGGTGAAGAAGTCTGTGAAATATGTTGGCAAACGTGAACAGGGGCAGGTTAGACACACCCTTACCCCCTAGGCCTGCTCAGGGGGTGACATAGGGACCCATAGGGTAAAAAAAGTAAGAACATTTTTTTACAAAAAAAGTCGCAAGATGCGCGTAGGATCCGTGCATTTGGGCGCTGAAAAAAACAAAGCATGTATTTTTGAGTTATATATATCAAACTTATGTGTATAGATGTTGGGTGGTTCTACAAAGAGCCCTTGTGTTTGTTGAGAGATTTTAGGAATTAGAAGTAAGTACCGATGCAGAGTCTAAAGTTCATGAGGAAGACTCGGTTTCCTTCATTTGTAAAATGTACACTATCTCTTTAATAGATGCCATGCATATTGAAACGCAGATTGTTGTGGTATATGGACAATATTCTATAGTCTCGTAGAAAAATAGAAAGATGTATTCACATGTTTATTCACTTATCTGGGCAGATCAGGTGTTCCAGTCTTCCCCTATCTCGACAACTGGTTGTTTAAGGCAGGCTCGCCCCAGACAGTCATCTCCCACCTCTAGACTATGGTTGACCTCTTGCACCTGCTGGGCATCAACGTGCCGAAGTCGCACCTGTGCCCTTCTCAGAAGCTTCTTTTCATCGGAGCGGTTCTGGACTCGCCGAAGTTTTGGGTTTTTCACTCCGAACAGCGGGTTCGGGATATTTAGGCTCTGATTCTGATCTTTCAGCTTTTATCCTGGGTCTCGGTCAGGTTGACGCTGCGGCTCCTGGGGCTGAAGGCCTCCTGCATCTAGTGGTGCATCACGCAAGGTGGCATGTGAATAAATATAAACATATGCCAACTAGTTTGCCTCCCGTAGTACACAAATTTCAGGGGGTGATAGTTCCCGGGGCTTGAGGGGGTCCGTTAAAGCCCACATACTTGTAATGTTGTGGGGGGGTTGGACGCGAAAGTGGTGGAAGGGGGTTGTAAACCTGGTACACAGTGTTTTGTTTTACTTTGTTTTCCTTTCCGTGATGTAGAAGATCCTGGGTAAATATAACGGTTTTTGTACAGCCAGTAACTTTTAACCCTACCCCCAAACGGCTTTCTGCCTGTTACCATAGTAACAGTTCATGGAACACTTACATGAGCACAGAGGTTAAAAGTTCACCACACTATGTTGCTAATGAGTTAGCCTCAGAATTATACTTCAAATTATAAACATCATTTCTATTGATGACTGCTACGCCCACAAAAAAACACAGACGTTTGTACTTTTTCTATTAACTTTTATTAAAACAATAACTGGAACTATAACCAAAAGATAACAACACAATAAATAACTATAACAATAACTAACAAAACAATATAATAAACAACATATACTATGGACTCCAAAACAAGTATTATAGTTAATCTGCAAAAAGAAAAAAGAAAATGAGTGTTTAAAATTAGATTGATGTGACTAAATGAGGTCAATTTTTTGTGAAAAAGTATACGCCCAGGCAGACTTCGAGCACAAGGAACTGGCTATTCAAAAGAACATATTATATAAACATTGGACAAGAAAATATTGCAAAGGACTGTAATGATATCAAAAAATATTTTTTAATTTCGATATTTAAAAAGAGATCAATAAATATAGGTCTATACATTAGATATACACAATAAAAAATTGTACGTTATTTATGTGTGACTTTCCTTAGTACATTATAAAAAACCAAAACAATTTGATAATAAAAGATTTTTTTAAGTATCTCCGATTCTGCAGGGTTGGGCTGTGTGTGTCAACGCGTTTCGACAAAGTCTTTTGTCTTCATCAGGACAAATGAATGTTCAGCCACTTTTTCTAAACAGAATAAAACATTGTTTTAGATGAGTGTGCAGCCACTTTTTCTAAGCTGGATAAAACAGTATTTTCGGCTGACAAACAATGACAGTACATTACCTATTTCTTGACTATATACATCCACTGATACTAAAAACTAGAATATCATTCGGTTGAAAAAATCTTCTTAGCCAGACTTGCATTTTTATATAGGACGGTAGAAAATAGGAAAAGTTGGAAAGCATACATTTGTAGTAATGACAAACGCCTCTGCTATATTATAACAATTACACTTTTGAGAAAAATAACACGGCATTGCCAAAGTGAACGGGATGCACAGCTGGTAGAGGATGGCGCAACATTATGGTGCTTGACATCAAAGAAGGGGGTAAGGGTATTAATCATAGTCAACCACGTGCTTTCATTCGTGAAAAGTCGCTGTTGTTTACTTTAGGAGAGCATTGTTGCTACGTTTCTTACCATTTATCTTTATTGAATCCAAAGATAAAGGCAAGAGAACAAATCATATCCGCATTTTACAGGGGTCCCTCACTAGCCTAATTTATATCAATTTTATACTGCATCGATGTATTTTTTCAAAAACATGATCTTACCAAGAATATGATCTTACCTACGAGCAAAATCTGATAAAGGCCATTCTCAGTTATTAATTAGAAACCGTGCAGGCTCGATGAAGGAAGTGAGGCACCTTTCCTTTACTATTTGAGGTAGGTATGTGATATCTGTTTTTAGATAGAGAGATAAGGGTTTTTTATTTTATTACGTCATATTACTTATCAAGGAAGTTTCTGTTTCCTATTCTCGGTTTGTTTTATGTTATTGAACCATATTTTTACCTGTTTACACAGTCTTCACTGCTTCCTTCTCACTTCTACCTTCATCTAGTTTTCACCGGTTTTCAGGAAAAAAGGGGGCAGCGAAAGTTCTCCGTCATTTCCTGCCGCTCTAATATGTTGTAATGCTACGTTGTTGTTCTTAAAATCGAATACCTATACAATCAGATAATATGTATATTTGCACCAGTTTTATTATGACTATTCAACATTCTCTTATGTTTACTCTTGTTTACCTCTTTATAAAAGTCGGCTTTCACAAGGAAAAAGATGGCAAAGAAGCGGTCTTATGAGTTGGTTCGTTCTAACAAAGTTGAGGGTAGGCGGGTTTAGCTGGTAGTATGTAAGTTTGTAAATACGATTTAGAATCGGTCCTAAAAGAATAAAATCGACCAATGTTATTATTAAACACAGTGCAGTTTTGTTGATTTAGCGGTTATCTCGCTAAAAAACATCACATTTATACTTATTTACCTCAAAAACACTCTTTCGAGCATGGAGGTCGCTAATGACTTTTTTTCGCGCTCTTTTTTCTTCGTTCGCTTGATCAGTAAGGTATTCCCAAAAGGAAGTGATGTCCGATAAAAGATACAATGCCCGCTAAACCTAGGAAGGGTAAAGAGAGGAAACCATTTTTAAAATAAAGCAGAAGACAGGTTTGGAGCGGGACTTCGCAAGGTTCTACTTTAAAATTACTAACGGGGTTTCCTAGCGGAGTTACCAGCGGAGTTAGATGCGGAGTGTCTCAGCCTCTTACCGTTCTATTATTCAGTAGTGCGAGGCGCGTCTGCTTCCTTCAGCGGTTCGTGTGGAAATGGAGGATCAAATGAAGTCCTTCTTCCACTTCTATTTATATCCGGAAAAAACGGGTCCCGCCCCAGTTTAAAGGGGTATTACAATTATTCAGAAGGAACAAATAAACATCCGATTATTTACTCTCATTTATTTGTACAAGATCTTAACTGGCGATTTTGACTTGTGGCAAGTTGTCAAAAATATACTTATTACTGGAAATTCCACTATGTGTGCCGTATTCAATGTAAGTCAATTACATAGTCATATTATCGCGTTCTCCCAGGGTAGATCCTGGTTCAAGCCATGGTCAAATGTTCCAAGGGTGAAAATCCAGAAAACCTCTCTTTTTTTGCGTATTTCATTGTCTCCTTGATTTTCCTGTAAATGGATTTTCTCCAGGATACGCCATTTGAGCTCTTCTGGTGTGTGTTTGTACTCCATAAAATGGTTTACAAGAGGGGCTGCTATTCTTTGTGTCTTAATCGCTGACCTGTGTTCAGTTAGCCTAGTTTTGATCATACGTGATGTTTCTCCTACGTATCCTAAATTACAGGGGCATATAATCAAATAGATAACATTCTTTGTGTTGCAATTCCATAATTCTTTTGCATGAATGATGGTATTATTGAACTGCATGCTTTCACCAATTATAATGCTATCACAGGATCGACACGATCCACAACGTGAGGTGCCTTTGATTGCATTTGTTCCATTGATTGATTTCTGGACAAAGGGAATATTTCCTGTACTGACTTTGTGGCGAGAGTGAACTATCTGATCTTTTAGATTCTTGTTTCGCCTATGGGCGAACATGGGTTTTGGTAGCTTTTGTTGATTATCAAGAACATTTAGCAAATGCCAATTAGAATTAATTATTTGTTTAATTGTAGAATCCATCGTTGAATGTTTGGTTATGCATACCAGTTTGGTGTCAGTTTTTTGTTTTTGAGAATTCAGTAAGGTGTCTCGGTCATAAAAGCGAGCTCTTTTTGTACGCTACTCTAACAAGGCGATGTGGGTATCCCCTTTGAATGAATTTTTGCTTCATAATCTCTGCTTGAGCATCGAAGTCTTTTATATTCGTACAATTCCGCCTTACCCTCAAAAATTGAGAAAAGGGGATACTGTCTTTTTGACATCGCAGGTGGTAACTTTTGAAATGTAGGAGTGTGTTCCGAGCGGTTGGCTTTGTGTATAGATCTACTTCAAGGACACCGTCTCTGTTTTTTATATTGATGTCCAAAAATTCAACTTTCGAATTGTTAGTATGTGCAGTGAAACGCAAGTTCTCATCTGTAAGATTTAACCAAAGAAGGAACTCCCTTAGAGTCTGTTCCCCATCGGTCCACACAAAGAAAATGTCATCTATGTACCGATGCCAATGGGAATCAGACTCAAAGAACGGTGCCATTTCGTTGTAGATAAATTTACTTTCAAACAAGATCATATAGATATTAGCTATCGAAGGGGCCATCGAGGCCCCCATGCTTACTCCTTTGGTTTGCAAGAACAAATCTTCATCAAATTCAAAGAAATTCTCTCTCAAAACCAAGGTCAAGCAATCTTTGATAAATGGTTTGGAACAGGGGATCTGATGTAAGTCAATAAACCATAGTGTGGCCTCAATAGCTTCTGCCTGAGGTATATTACTATAAATGAGGTCAAACATTACAAGTCAAAGTAACTCTTGACGATATTTATATATTTTTAAATTTTTGCAGTGTGCCTGAAACGCTTCCACTGGCATTGTACATGCAGACTTTGGTCCACCCTTTTTATCAATTTTTGCAGTTTGAGATATAACGTCCTACCTCTGTTACTCATCTCCTACTTTCTCATTTCAAATTCTCTTGAAAGACCCTAACAACAATTAAAGGGAACATTTTCCGCATATTTTTAATAAAGCATTTGACACAATGCATAGTGACACCGTATTTATTGAATGTTTTGAAATAAATTTTCACAAGTCTTAAAAAAGGTGAAAGCAAGAAAAGTTACTTGCCGCATAGGCAAGACTGCTTTCAAGAGGAGACCCCAATAAAGAGGACTGGTGTGGAACTGCAAGTATGCGGAAGCACTTGCAGACTAAGAATCCGGTCAACTTTGCAAGGGAAGAGTTAAGGAGATTGAGAGAGGCTCCTCCTGCTTCATGAGGAGGCCCAAGTACCAGTGGAGCAACACCGTCAACCTCTACTGCACAGCCTAATATTCTTCCCCAATTTGGAACCCTTTAAGAAAAAAAGGAAGAAGGTTGGGAGCTCTGTATGCTATCCTAATATCTAATCATCCTTTAGTTATACAGAGATCTACGCTGTATCAGACCTATCCGTACAAGTGTGAATTGGAGATTATCTGCACCGAAACCCCTCAAGTACTTATATTCATTACTTTTTAACTTCATTGAGTAGTCGTATAGTGAGTATTACCTTAAAGTTGTCCGTTAAAAATTTGTGAATCTCTCTGGCTTCATACAACTAGTTCATGCCATATTTGAGACATCGGTGAAATGAACTGGAACAGGAGGATATACTTTCTTCAATGTTAGTAACTTCCTGGGGACTTATGTAACATTGTGGTACCTGAAAAAAGAGTTACAAATGTATATGTTGTACATATGTCCAAGTTTAATTTTAATGTTCATAAAAACAATTGTTCTCAATAGGATTGGGGATGAAAAGTAATCATCAGAGGGTATATTTGGACAGCAAAATAGGAAATAGTATTGTATTATACAAATGTTAGGCCAAGATTGGTCACTTACTTCATTCACAAACTCCTGGGCTTGATCTGATAGAACCCTTTTTGGACTTCCATGATTTAGAAATTCCGAAATTAATAGCAAGGGAAATTAAAAGACAAGTTTAAAAAATAAAAAAATAAATGTTTTACTTTGTATCTGAAGTATAGGCTGAAAACGTGTAACGAGCATTTAAATGAGAAATGGGTTTCAGAAAGAAACGTCTATAAGACTATCACAATGCAGATTTATATTTTATAAAAATATTTATAGAAGTAAGAAAACATAACTCAAGCATTGTTCAATTTTAAATCACATATTTGGGGCAATAAAATCAGAAGGACATGCTTTTTTTATGTTTGGTTGATTTCAGAATGCCTACGAATTCTAGTAAAACATGACAATAACACAGTTATCCGTCTGCAAACACATGAAATACACAAAAGCTTATCTCAGAATGTTTTTCAATCATGAAATGTTGAAGACAAACCTGATAACTCCATTAGGTCCATTGCTTGTGCCAAAGATATCTTGTATGCCAGCAATTTAACCCAAACAGAAAACCATTGTGAGTCTGGGAACCATGGGACAGGAGGGAGGTCCGTTCACCAGAATGCAATTAGACTTTATTGAACTTCCACCCTGTAATAGGCTTCAATATGTTTTAGTAGTGATTTGCCTGTTCTCTAGGTGGGTGGAGGCTTTCCCCAAAAGGAAAAACTATGGATTAACTGTTGCAAAGTTGCTTTTATGCGAAATCATTCCACGATACGGATTTCCAGTAACAATTGAAACTAATAGAGGAACTCATTTTCAGAATGAGTTGCTACAGATGATATGTGAGGCATTGGACATCCGTCAGAAACTGCATTGTGCCTACAGACCTGAGGCTTCAGGGGTAGTTGAACAAGTGAATGGTACAATCAAAAACAGAATTGCAAAAATGTGCTTGGTAACAGGACTAAAGTGGCCAGATGCATTACCACTTGTTTTGATGACCTTAAGAAGTATACCTGACAGAAAGACTGGATTGAGTCCACATGAGATTTTGATGGGCAGAGTCATGGGACAGGCATTTGTACCAGTTGATAAACTGTTGACTATAAATGATGACATCATTCTGGATTACTGCAAAACCATATCTGACGTGGTAACTTCTGTGTTCCATCAGGTGGGAACTGAGTCAAATACGAAAGAGAAAAATCCAGCTCATGATCTAGTCCCTGGAGATTGGGTTTAGATAAAGGTACATCGGAGAAGAAACTGCCTAGTACCTCACTGGCGGAGACCCAAGCAGGTTATTCTAGTTAGCACCACCGCAGTTAAATGTGCTGAAGTAAAGAGGTGGGTGCATGCAAGTCACTTAATCCGTGTGCCAGAGCCTGAAAATCCAAACGAGGAAGGTGAAAGCACAACTGATTCTGATTCTGAAGGTGAACCAGAGAGAAATCCAGATACTGAAGCTCGATAAGAACGTCGACATCTGGAAGTGTCAGAAGCAAGTTCTGTATCTGAAGGAGAAGGAGAAATTGTTGAATTGCTAAATTCTGAAGATCGACCTGAAAGTTGAGATTTGGTAGAAACAGAGACCAGTAAGGACACTGAGCAATGTGAGAGTAAAACTGGTGATCAAGAGAATACTGAAGAACAGTCTGAAAGCTCTGAAAGCAGGAACCAAAATCCTGACACTGGAAAAGAGGAAGTAACTCACGACAAGGACGAGATTCCAAGTACCAGCTATGGAAATGTTCCTAACAGAGTAAAAGTACTGTCAAAAGAGAACACGGATACTGAAAAGAAAAAGACCCAATAAAGTTTGTCATAAATGAAACTGTCGAAGATACTGCAAGTGAAACTGATGACAGTGCAGACGAAGTTCCAGTGAGAAAAAGCTCAAGGAAAAGAGCTTGGAGAGTGGAATATAACACCACAGAACCAAAGACAAAAATAATCTGTAAAGGAGATAATTGGCCTACAGAGAATGTTGGACTGAAATTTAAACTGGTTAGCAAACTAAGACAACCAGAAGATCAAGTAATTGAAATAACCAGTCAACGAGACTCATTGGGAAAATGAATAGAAGTTGTTCAAAGGCCAAAAAGAGTGCGAAGACCAAACCAGAAATACAAATCGCCTGAGTGGGAATACATCATATTACCACCTATCGAAGAAGTAAATAGTAGTCAAGAGAACTTGTACTGCCCAAAACCAATTGGGAAAAGTGAGTAAAAGACTGAAACACAGAAAAGGTGATAATTGATCAAAAGTATATTGTCAAAATAGACCCTGAAAACCTGATATAAGGACAACATTGTAAGTGAAAGGCAAAGGCCTATAGGTGACACACGGTCGAAGAAAATCTGTTAGACAAAAATCACTGCTTAAAAAAAAAATGGCTGGCAATAAATACAAAAGAAAATGTTCTATTTTTAGAAAATGGTGTAGAATGTGCCTGATATGTACTGTATTATTAATGCTGATATGGTTAATTCTAGCTATTGTTATCCCTGTCCATGAAAATCTAACAAGGTTGAAACCAAATGTGAGTTCGAATGCACAAAATAAGCAACCTATGTATAATCCAGAAATGCATCAAGATAAGTCTATAAGTGACTATACTAGAAATACGTTTTCTAGATTGTTATCTGAGTATGTTAGGACCATGGACGCAAGTGACTATTACATGTGTGTAAAGTTAACTGCATCTGTTTCAGAAGGGGTGACTTATCACCATCTTCCACTTACATATGGAGTTGCATGTAGTGTAATTGCAAGTTTGTTTTATGAGACAGGAAAGTTAGAATATTATTATTCAAACTCAGATGATACATTTGCAAGATTGAAAGTTGTAAAGTCTTTGAATAGAGTAAAGCCTACAAAGGTAATGGGAGAATTTTTCTAAGAAATTGATGAGCTGTCACACAAGTATGCTTTTAAAAATAATTTGACCTGTAAAATGAAGAATGAAGAAAAAGCATTTTTAGATATGGTTGAAGAAAGAAGGGTTGCTCATAAACGAGCAGAAAAAGTAAAACATTCTACATCAAAATTTCGGGAGTCTGAAGATGAAAATCTTGATGACAGAAATGTGAATGTGGCCATGAATATAGATACTCCATTGTTGGGAAAGTTCTGTATTAGGAGAGACAACACTGTGTATGACAATCATTTTGTGGGAGCAAGTCGATGTAAAGATACCTATCGTATAATAGGGGGATGGGGATTTAAAGGAAGAAGAGATCCAGTTCTTCCTGGCATATATTTTATTTGTGGGAACAAGGCTTACTATAAGTTACCGGACCATTGGTACGGAACATGTTACATAGGCCTGTTCTTTCCAAAAATATTTAATGTAGACAGAGGTACAGATGGAATGCAAGAGACAGGCAAATCATTAAGTCTTAGAAAGAGAGAAAGTGTAGTAGAAATAATAGGTGTTATTTTTGAAGCATTGATGCCAGCAGTGGGAATATCTTTTAATGCAAACAGAATTCGGAAACTGTCAACAATAGTAGACCGATTGTCTACAGATACTGCAGGAGGATTTTTAATGGTAAACACTGAATTGGTTGCTATGAGAGCTAAGGTGATGCAAAACCGTCTTGCTCTTGATATCATTTTGGCAAAAGAAGGAGAAGTTTGTGAAATCTTAAAAGTGCAACACTGTTGTACTTATATTCCTGACAAAAGTCAAAACATTGAGAAGTATATTACAAACATTACAAAGTTGCATAAGGAAATTATACCACTGGAGGTTGATGGTGTTCTTGAACGATTTGGTAGAAGTTTTTCAGCTATTAAGGATTGGTTTCAAGAAATAGGTAGTTCTATTATAGGTAAGATACTAATTCCAGTAACAGTAATAGTATTAGCAATTTTTGTGATACGATTGTGCTGTATATGTAGACAAAGAAGGAATGTTAGAAAGTCTTTAAAGAAAGTAATTAAAGAAAAATGAGAAAGGGGAAAGGAAGTTTGTGATATAGAAATGGAGGAATTCCAAGAAAAGATTTATAAAGAAAACAGAGAAGAAGATACCAGAGTATAAACTGTACTAACCAGAAGAGCTTGAAACATCTTGGGATAACATTTACAAAATTGTGGGAGATATTTGGTGATAAATCACCAAAGGAGGGAGTTGATGAAGCAAGCTGTACTTGCAAAATGTTGTATACCCCTTGTGAAGTCATTTCCTCATAACAGTAATCTTTATTAATTGTGTGATTTTGTATAATTAACCAACATAGTATAATATGCACACACAAATATACGTGGGAATACTAATCTGCTTGTATGGCAAAAATATAACTGACTAATTAATGTTGTTGTGGTGTGAAATTAATGCAAAAGCTTCGACATAATCAGTAAGTCAGTCAAAAGGTCTTTATTTCGATTTGCATCATAAAAGACTGAACAAAGAATTATAGCACAATTAACATTAAAATAGCACAATAAAATTCATAAATCCAATATATTTTAAAAACCTGTTAAAAAAGTATTAAATGTAGATACAAGGACACATGACTGTTAGAAAGCAAATATATGCTTAAAAAAGATACATAAGGAGTAGTAAAAATATACAACCATCAGGGTACCAAATAAATACAGTATATACACCGTGTGTTAAGTCCTAAGGTGCCGGAGACGAAGTGACCAGGCCCAACTGATACATTTAGATACCCCTATAACAATATACTCAGTGGTATCGGATTTCAAAATTCGACTAGCAGTCAGGGATGATCTGGTCCTCATAGAACAACACACCGGCTTCAGCCAAATTTGTCTGGGCAGTGAATACAAGGGACAGCAAAAGAGGAAATGATCTACTGATTCCACAACATCAACACAAAAGGGACATTTGTCAGTACTCGGAGGGTTCCAGGAACACGTTAGCCCTCGAAGAGGGAGAGTCCCTACCCTTAACTGATGGTATATGTTCCGATCTAATGTCTTCGTGATAATGTCCCAATACTCCTCAAAGACCGGAGCATCCTTGATGACCAGGTACAATGCTGTCTTGGTGCTGCCCTGAACAGATAAAAATCTCTTTTCTTGAACCCTACACCAATACATTTCCTCAAAATGTTTCTTAGAAGGGAAAACATCAGAGGCAGGATCATCCCAAAGGGTCCTCAACCCCATGTCAATCAAGGAAGCCTTAATTGCAGTAAGCCAAGATATCTTTGATGAACCTGGTAGACTTTTTACTTCTGCAAGAGCCCCAGCAAACATAAACAATACCGGTGTCGTCCACAGGCGTCGCAAAAACGCCAGTGGTCTAAACCGTGCCAAGTCCTCAACAGGGTGGCAACCTAGGTCATATAAAAGGGGAATACGGGGTGATGATTGAGGTAGCCCTATTGCAGACCTTAGGAACTTATTCTGTGCAACTCCAAGTTGGGGCAAATCGCTGAAACGCCATAATTCTGCTCCATACATAATGGCCGGTAAAATCTTAGAGCCATATATTTTCATCAAAGGAGCCAAAGGTTTGGTTAGGGAGTTTCTATGTTCCCTCAGCAAAGCACCACCTAATTGTGCATGCTTGAGGGATAGGAGGTCTAACTGGGGTTTCCAGCTCAGGTTTTCACAAAAGGTAACCCCTAAGTAAGTGAAAACAGCAGTCTGATCAAGAATGACCCCGCTCATTGTAACCTTAGCTTTAACTGGTTTAGTAGAGCGTAGGACCATACATTTTGTCTTCCCTACGTTAACTTCCAACTCATGTTCACGGCAGAATAGCTCAAAACGAGACAGTGCAAGCTGCAGCCCCTGTCTCGTCTTTGAAATTAATAGCGTATAGTCCGCGAACATGAGGAGAGGGACTTTTTTACCCGCAAGAGAAGGTGCATCGGTCAGGCGATTAGAAAAATAATTAGTAACCCCATTAATAAATAAGGAGAACAAGGTAGGTGCCAGCACAAACCCCTGCCTAACTCCTTTAGAAACCTCAAATCTGTCAGTAACCTCCCCAGGTTTCCCCAACAAACTTTGGCATACGTACACGTGTGCATATTAATAAGAAGTGCCACCAATTCGTTTGGCATCCCTAACCCCAATAAAACTTCCCACAACTTAGTTCTGGGGACTAAGTCGAATGCAGACCGCAGGTCGCCAAAGGCCGCATAAAGCTTGCCACCCCCAAGCAAAACCTCTTTCCAATACAGGAGCATAACCCTGAATGCTTGGTCTAATGTACTGATATGGGACCGAAAACCTGCCTGT
The DNA here is from genome assembly GCF_964261635.1 of Lissotriton helveticus. NCBI lineage: Eukaryota > Metazoa > Chordata > Amphibia > Caudata > Salamandridae > Lissotriton > Lissotriton helveticus. The sequence continues at coordinate 1,211,781,541 of NC_136071.1, read as the reverse complement.
AATGGAGTCAATATATCAAAATCAGCCATCCAGCCCTGAATACGTCCCAGAAGTAGACGAGCCACAATCTTTTGTACCGCATCAATAAGGCTGATCGGCCGATAATTGGCTGGGGCAGAGCGATCACTCTTCTTATAAATAGGCAATATCTCAGCCCCTAGCCAAGAATCGGGAACTGATGCTCCACTGGCAAGGGCATTTGCCAACATAGTCAAATATGGGACCCATACATCTTGTTCCTGTTTGATAAGGTCTGCTGGTATACAATCGGGCCCTGGTGCTTTGCTATTTGGAATGCTCATTAAAACAGCCTTCACTTCACTAGGGGTAAAAACCAGCGATTCCGCCTGCATAGAGGACGGAATAGTAGAAATGGGCCTAGACTTAAGTTTGAATTGATTTTCGAAACAGGAATGTAAATTGGGATAAATTGTCTGCATGTAAGCAGAAAAAAGAGGAAACTGTTTCTGACTTCTTCACTAGGTTTGAAGAGACGTTTATCGACCACAGTGGTCAAGATATGAGTACGGAAGGTGGTCAAAGGTTGTTTGTTGACAAGTTTGTGCACAATTTGCTTCCCGAGTTGTGTAAGAAGTCGAAGGATTCAGAGAGTTCTTGGGCCATTTCTTCATCAGCACAAATACTGGCTACTGTGCAGTATTACAAAATAGGGATAAGGATGAGAAGGATAGAGCAGACAAAAAGACTAAAGAGTTGAAGACGAAGGTGCTTTTACAGCAAGCGTATCCGCCCCGTAATAACCAGCTTGATTATCAGCAGCCTCAGCAGCCTCAGCAGTTTCAGAGGAACTCGCAAAGGTTCGAGCCTCCAAACAGCGTTTTCTGGTAGGCCCTAATCAGTGTTCGTATTGTAAAGAAGAGGGTCATTTCAAGTATAGTTGCCCTATTTTGTTACAGCGTATGAATGGTGTTTCTGGCGCAAGAGGTCGTGGTGTTCAACAAGCTCCTAGAGGTAGAGGACGTGGGAATTTTCCCCAGAACGCGCGCTCCTTTCCCCCACAGAATTCGATGAATAGTTTTGATCAGCAGAATGGTGCATCTGGTAGGACAACTCAGTACTATGCTGACGACTACTATGTCGAAGGAGAGAATGTAGACGATAATGATTGCTAGGACAGCCATGGACAAAGAGAGGAAGTAGTTTCAGTTCCAGTAGATCAGAGTCGACCTTATGTTGAAGTGATTACATCAGGTGTGTCAGAGCCTTTTCTGTTGGATACTGGTGCTACGAAGAGTTCTATTATGCACTCTAAACTCCCTGGCGCACCTTTGTCTGGCTTAACAAATGTTTCAGTAGGTTTTTCTGGCGCCCCAGTTAGAAACCCGATTTCTAACCCGTTGTCCCTTTCTGTTGGACCTCGTGAATTCTAAGCAGCCCTTATTCTGACGACAGGTTGTGGTGAGAACTTGTTGGGATTGGATCTGTTGAAACGATTGTATGCGATGTTGTATTGTTCTCCCCCAGGAGTACAACTTACATTGGGTAAGAAAGTGGTCTAACCGATGTATTTGTCGAAGGATAAACTTACGACAGAATTGTCCTCCCTTCCTGATATTCTTTGGGCTACTGGTCCTAATGATGTGGGTCTTTTGGAGATTCCGCCATATGTTGTGACGTTAAAAGCGAACGTTAAAATGCCACGCATTCCCCAATATAGGATCTCTAGCGATGGTGAATGAGCGTTACTAGCGATCATTTATGATCTGATTGAGAAAGATGTAATTGAAGAAACAAGAGGTAACGTTTGCAATAGTCCTGTTCTGCCCGTTTTGAAACGTACTGACTCTTCTCAGCCACCTGTTTATAGGTTTGTGATTGATCTTAGAGAGGTGAACAAGATTGTTGTGCCTCAGTTTCCAGTTGTTCCTGATATCACTGCCTTATTGACTATCAGCCTGATTCATGTACGGGCCGTTTTGCGTGTCCCTAATAGCGAGTAATAGCGACTCGCTATTGAGGAAACGCAAAACGGCATTCATGTACTTTTCGGGGAAAAAATAGCGACTCGCACGCGGGCGCTAAATCCGTTAGCGACCAACTAAAAACGCAGAAAAATCGCTATTCCCGGCTACCTGCGTTGGGGTTGCGACTCGCAATCCCGTGCGATCGGGAATGCGACTCGCAATCCCGTGCGATCGGGAATGCGACTCGCAATCCCGTGCGATCGGGAATGCGACTCGCATTCTCGCGCGATCGGGAAAACGGGAAGTCGCTTTCCGAGCACAGTGATGACATCACAACCAGGAAGCAGGCAGTTCCCACCCCCCAACACCACAGCGAGGCAAACCTCAGAGGGAGCAAGTCGGAAAGCAGACGCTAAACCAGCGATAGCGACCTCTCTACCGACTGAAATAGCGACATATCTGCTGCCATGTCTGAGGAACCTGTCCCTGGCCCCAGCAACAGCGCAGGACGAAAGCGAAAGCTCAAGTTCTCAGAGCAGGAGCTCGAGAACCTCATTGAAGGGGTGGTGGCCAACCATGACCGGCTCTTCGGGACCAACTCCAGAAAGGTCCCAGAGCAAGACAAGCGGAGGATCTGGCTGGGAATAGCCTCCAGCGTGAACTCGGTGGGTGTGGCCGATAGGTCATTGGAGGAGCTTAAGAAGCGCTGGTATGACCTCCGAGGTCGTGCCAAGGAGAGGGTGGCGGAGCGCCTTGGAGAGGCATCGGGCACTGGAGGTGGCGGACCGACAGTCCCACCCAACACACCCTTGGAGGACCAGCTCGAGGACACCCTTGAGAGGGAGGCGTGCGTTGGCGTGACCCCTCTGGACTCCTCCCGCCCCACCCAGGACACCCAAGGTAAGTGGCATGCGACTGCGACCCTGTCCCCTATGACCGTCCCTGACCAAATAGGCTCACTTATTGGCCCTTAGTCATGCCTTTGTTGCGCATCAGGGAATGCCCTGAAGCATTGTGGGAGATGTAGTATGTCCACAATGTAGTAGTACCCCAATGCAGCCAGACAGTTCCCAAAGTACGCAAATCCACAGCCATCCAGGGAATGTCACCCAGCATGCATGTTACATCAGCACGTCTGACAGTCACATGCAACTAATGAGTATCCACTTACCCTCACAGGTGGCGCAGACAGCAGTGACAGCGAGAGGCTGCAGATAGATGAGGAGGTCCAGGAGGAGGAATCACAACCAGAAACCCAGGCACCAGCCCCTGCCGCTGCAACAACACCAGCAGCCAGGCCCCCCACCGTTGTGGCCCCTGCACCTGGCATCCCACCCGCAGCCAAGGCCAGGCCCCCCACCGTTGCTGCATCTGGATCTGCCGTCCCACCCGCAGCCAAGGCCAGGCCCCCCACCGTTGCTGCATCTGGATCTGCCGTCCCACCCGCAGCCAAGGCCAGGCCCCCCACCGTTGCTGCATCTGGATCTGCCGTCCCACCCGCAGCCAGAGCCAGGCCCCCCACTAATGTGCCCCCAGTCCCTGCCGCACCAGCAACGCCTGCTGCAACACCACCTGCAGCTGGTGCCAAGAGATCTGGGCCTGCGACAGCGGCAACACAGCGGGCAATCAGCAGGAGGGGCAATTGACATCGCTATGCCTGCATGAGCGTAGAGAGACGCATGCTCCGGATCCACCAGCGCCAGTCACAGCAGCAAGGAGCCATCCAGCTCCAGCTGCACAAAATTGGGCGCAATGTGGCGGGAGTTGGAGACCGCATGGACCGCATGACGGCGGCCATGGGCCGCATGACTGCAGCCATGGAGGAGAACACTGCTGCGCTCATCAAGCACCGCAGTGTAGCGAGCCGGCGCCACCACCAGCTGATGAGCCGGCTGTCCGCCTATAGCAGGTCGAATTATGTGGCAGCAAATGCCACCACCCAGTTGTCGCGGTGCTCTCTCACACAGCAGCACCAACTAGTGCAGTGCTGTGAGGACATCACCAGGGTCCTGGCGCACCTAACCACCGCGGTAACGGCACTACACACACCTGCGCTACCGGCCACTGTAGGGGGCGACGATGCCAGTGAGGGTGCCTCCAGCATGAGCAGCCAATCGGCCACACTGGTCCCGCCACCTAGGCGCAGCACCAGGTCAACGCCTGGTACAGGTGCCCAGGAAGAGGAAGAGCCTCAGAGGCGCTTGGGCATTACGCGCAGGAGGCGCCATTGACACTGTCTGCATAACACTGGCACAGGCTGACGCTAAGCCTGCCATGTACATGCACACTGCAGTATGAAGCAATACTGTTATTTGTAAATAGTTGGACTGATTACCTTTTTCTTGTGAATGAAACAAATATATTTATTTTGCTGCACACATTAGCCTTGTGTAATCATTACATTTTGCATGAAATTGTGATATGTGGGGTGGGGGAAGAGGGTGGGCTAGAAATTGTTCAGTGTGATGTGGTTGCGACGTCTGTGGCCTTCAGCTGGGTTCTCCCCGCGTGCATGGTGCACATGTGCTGGTGGCCGGTCGTCCCCTTCAGATTCACTGCCTGAGATGTCAACAGGTATCCGACGCTTGGTTGCAATGTTATGGAGCATTGCACAGACAGCCACAATGCGGCAGCACGCAGCAGGACTGTAATACATGGCCCCACCTGTCTTGTGCAGTATACAGAACCTGCTCTTGAGCAGGCCAAATGTCCTTTCTATACAGTTCCTTGTCCGGATGTGGGCAAAATTGTAGCGCCGTTGCTGAGGTGTGGCAGGGTTGAGGTAAGGGGTCAGGAGGTATTCCCGTAGGGCGTAGCCACTGTCACCTGAATGAGAGGAGCAGATGTTGATTGCAGCGCAGTTACTTCATAGCAATGTGACATTGTCGACAAAGTGTACTTACCAAGTAGGTGTCCTTCCCCAAACTCTCCTCTGAGCAGTCGTGTGTGGAGTCCACTGTGCCTGAAGATAAAGGAATCATGGGTACTCCCTGGGTACTGTGCGACAATGTCAGTGATGATGGTCTTGGCATTGCAGACCATCTGTATGTTGAGGGAGTGGTAGGACTTCCGGTTGCGGTACATATACTTCGTGGCAGCTGGTGGGCAGATGGCGACGTGGGTACAGTCGATGCAGCCGAGGACATGGGGAAAATGGGCTACATTGTAAAATTGTAGTTTTGTCAGGTCCAATTCCTGTTGGCTCGTGGGAAATGTGATGTGGCGGTGGAGCTGGGTGAGCATGGCGTCAACGAAAGTGTGGAGGCAGCGTGACATGGTGGGCTGGGATATCCCCCCAGCAGCCGCTACTATGCCCTGGAAACTGCCGGAGGCCAGGAGGTGCAGGCTGCACAATACCTGCACATGTGTAGGCACAGAATTGTTTCGCCTTGTTGGGTGCTGCATGAGGGGGTCAAGTTCTTGTATCAGCCAGGTGATCATTTCCCCATTCAGCCTGTATTTGGCATAAATCTGTTCTCTGGTTTGGCCCAGCAAGGTGACCCGCTGCCGGTAAATCCTTTCCTGCCTCATGCGTCTCCTCCGTGCTGCTCGCTGTAGCCTTCGCCGCCTCACCACCATGTACATTCCTGGCATTGTGGAACGCCTAATGCTGCTGCTGAATGTCCTTATGTGTGATTGGTCAGGCCTGGACCTGTTGGTGATTGGCCAACTGTTTTTCAAATTTTACTTAATCATGGCTTTTATGGTTACCACCTGCTTTGAGTTGTCCTTAATTTGCGCCGCGCAAAACTGCGATTTTGGGGTTTTCCGCTATTGTATATTTTTCATGAATGCCGATTGAGAATAAATTGCGTTTCGCTATTCATTTTGCAGATTCCGTGGTTGGTCGCTATTTCCGTATCGCTAATGCGCGACTACCGGGACTCTGCGACTATTATAGCGTAATCGCTATTTTAATCGCTATTCTGTGTTTGCGAACTCGCTATTTTGTACTTGAATGCCGATTCCGTGTTTTGCACCCGCAATTGCATTTTCGCTGCCATTGCGGGCGCAATTTCGCTTCATGAATCAGGCTGTATGATTCCAGCTTCTGCCACTTGGTTTTCGGTGAATGACTTGAAGAATGCTTTCTTCAGCATCCCGATTGCAGAGGAAAGTAGGGATATTTTTGGCTTCTGTTTAGGAGGTCGAAGTTTCCGGTTCAAGCGCGCTCCTCAAGGCTATTGTGAGAGTCCGTCAATCTATAGTCAAGCTCTGAAAACACAACTCAATACGATTGTCCTACCTGATGGTGCTGCTCTTCTTCAGTACGTCGACGATTTGTTAGTTGCTGCTGATACAGAGGAGATTTGTAAGAAAGCTACTTTATCATTGTTGGGTCATTTGTCTGACTTCCTCCACAAAGTGTCTCTTTCGAAGTTACAGTATTGTCGACAAGAAGTGACCTACTTAGGTCATCTCTTATCGAAGGAGGGAAGAAGATTGACCCCAGAAAGAATTCAAGCGATTGCGAAAATGAGTGTGCCTATTACACAGAGAGAAGTGCATGCTTTTCTGGGTATTACGTCATATTGCAGACAATGGATAGCAAATTTTTCTCTGCTGGCCAAACCACTGGTGGCATTGACCTGTAAAGACACACCGAATCCCCTCGGGTGGTCTGAAGATTGTCAGAAAAGTTTTTCCGAATTGCGTGATGCATTGTGTTCGGCTCCTGTGTTGGGTACCCGTGACTACAGTAAGCCTTTCACACTCTATGTCCACGAGAAAGAGGGTTGTGCGTTGTCAGTGTTGATACAGTCTTTTGGGGAAAAGCAGCGTCCATGTGCGTATTTCTCGTCGACTTTGAATCCGGTAGCTAGGGCGTTGCTGAGTTGTTTGAGAGCAACAGCGGCAGCGACTGTTTCAATTCGACAGTCTGCTGGTTTCGTGATGAATAATACGTTGGTTGTGATGGTTCCACATGCAGTGGATACTTTGCTAAACAGGACCAAGACACAGCACTTAACTAGTGCTCGATTGTCAGGTTATGAGTTGACACTCCTAGCGAGTCATGTGCACATAAAGAGATGCAATACGTTGAATCCAGCCACGTTATTGCCGATTTCAGTGGAGACAGATGATGTTGAACACCATGATTGCTTTCTCAGAACAGAGGAAGAAACAAAAGGAAGAATAGATCTTAGGGACACTCCTCTTACTGAATGTGATGGTACCGTATGGGTGGATGGTTTGTGCTTCAAGCTTCCGAATGGTGATTCGACTGCGGCATATACTGTTACGACTTTGCATACGATTGTTGAAGCTGCACGTATCCCACATAATTCAGCCCAGGCAGCAGAGTTGATTGCACTTATGAGAGCATGTGTGTTGTCGAAAGGAAAGAAAGTGACCATATATACCGACAGCCAGTATGCGTTTGGTGTGGCCCATAGTTTTGGGCATTTGTGGAAGGAACGTGCGTTCCTTACGTCACATGGAGCAAAAATACAGCATGGTCAATTGGTGAATGAGCTCCTGGAGTCACTTACCTTGCCGTTACAAGTTGCGATTGAGAAATGCAGTGCACACAAGAAGGTTACCGACGATGTTGGTCGCGGTAATGCGTTTGTAGACGAAGTTGCGAAAGAAACAGCGAGGGATGTGATGAGTCGAATGTATGTTGCGGGTCCGGCGAGATGGGTTCCGGAGAGAAGAATGTGTGAGGATACGACAGAGAGTGTGAAGTCAATTCAAGCTGAAGCTACCAAGAAAGAGCTGAGTGTGTGGAGAGAGAGTACGGGTAAATTGGATGCGAATGGTTGTTGGATGGAGTTGTCAGAGCATCAACGATGGTTGTTACCCGACGCGTACGTGCTTGCAGTAGTTACAATGGCTCATGGAATGGCTCATATCAGTGTGGAAGGGATTTGTAAGTTGCTGGCTCCAGTATGGCAAAATGCTGGAATTCCCAAGTGTGCAGAGAATGTGATCAAGAATTGCATGGTGTGTCTGAAGTACAATCCTGGTAAGGGAACTCCAACTCCAGCTGGTCATTTTGCTCCTCCAACGTACCCGTTCGAGGTTTTGCAGCTAGATTTCATTCACATGGAAAGATGCAACAACCTGAAATACGTACTCGTAGTTGTTTGTGCCTTTTCAAGATGCGTAGAAGCATATCCTCTGAAAGACAACACTGCCCTGTCCACAGTCAAAGCCCTTGTCAAAGAATTTTTCCCTAGGTTCGGCTTGCCGAGAATGGTCTGGAGTGATAATGGGAGTGAATTTGTGGGTCAAGTGATGAAGAGAGTATGTGAAGGGCTAGGGATCCGGCAGAAATTCCATGCTGCAAATCACCCCCAATCAGCAGGACTAGTAGAGTGCTATAATGGCACTCTAAAACTGAAGCTGGCCAAGATACAAGCGAGCTCTGGTCTTACATGGCCTGATGCTTTGCCTTTAGCACTTTTATCGACAAGAATGACTGTGCATTCACGAGTGGGACTTATTCCCCACGAGATTGTGTTCGGTCGCCCGGCCAACATATGGGGAGTGCCGGGGCCGACCAAATTCAGTGAGATTGAACACCCTGTACTGCTTGATTACTTGTATGATTTGACGGCTAAATTGCGTGTTTTACACCAACAGGTTCACGATACTTTGCCTCAGGCTTCTACAAATCCAGGTCACATCATTGATCCTGGCTCATGGGTCTTAGTGAAGAACTTCCAGCGGACAAAGAATGATCAGCCCTGTTGGACTGGCCCCTATCTAGTCTTGCTATCAACGAGATCCGCGGTACGAGTACAAGGAAAGAGAAACTGGATCCACGGCATACACTGTAAGAGGGTTCCTTTGCCTCTGCTGTACGACCGGTGGGTCCAGGAGGGTATTGCTGACTCTAAGACTGAGACTGTGCCTCGTTTTCTGCCTTTTAGCGATGCACATGTAAAAGAGACAAGTTCTGAACGTGAAAGCGACGATCTTCTGCAAAAAGCTGTGCCATCTTCAGTTCGATTGGACACTACTGTGCCTGACCTTCTATTTCGTGATGAGACATTACCTTTGAAAAGCCGTTATAATCTGAGGTCAAGACCTATGGACAAATAAAGAATGTTATTTTCCTTTGCTATTTTTGAAAGTGCAGCTCTCTCATCTGAGAAACTATTTTGATTTTTGTTTTTCGAACCACCATCCGGGTTCAGCTGTAGGGTCGCGGCGTCAAGTCTTTGGAGTGCAAGCCGCAGACACAAGGTCGACGGTTCTGGTTGGTTCTTGGGCGTTTCCCTTGGACTGACAGGCGCATTCCTTAGCACGGAACACCCTACCTCCGCGAGCAGCAAGGTTAGAGGATGGGTTTTTTCGAGATGGAGAGACCTGCGAAAGAGATGAATCTCAAAGCCAAAATGTGTACTGTGATGACTAGAAAATGTTTTCTGATATTATGCCTTTTCATGTTGTTTAGCGTAATGATGTTTTTAATAGGATATGTTTTATTCTCTTTTCAAGTGACATTTGCACCCACTACACAGCCTATACCTTCTTCGACTGTTTCCTCACATTCTTTTCACCCTCTGCCTGAACACGAGTCCGTTATAAGATTAGAGTTTGTCAATAACTCCTTCGTTCAGCTTCTGCACCATCACCAATTAGTAGTGAAAACAACTAATTGTTGGGTGTGCGGTCTTATGCCTCATACTACTGATAAAGGTATTCCTTACCTAGTCCTGCCATTCAGCTACAATGGTTCTGTGTGGGCATACAGAACGATGTTCATCTATGCTCGTGAAGTCCACCCCCTACGTTCTGTGAAAGACAATCCGAAGAATCGTGCTCTAGTTAAGGGTATATTAGACATGATTAGAGGAACTACTTCCTATGAGACTATCCCGAGAGATGAGAGACTAGCGTATATTGGATGGAACGTAACCGGATATGGAGTTAGTCTGAGTGAGAAGATGCGAGCAAAAAGATCCTCCCCGATTTGGGTTGTACCCCATCAGGGTCACTACTGTCTGCAGGGTAGTGGCAAGAATCCGAGAGCTCAGCTAGGGAAGAGTATCTGCAATGAGACATATGTCTTTGCATCCCAGACTTCCCCTTCGTTCCTGGCAGCTAAGGGTACCTATTTTGTCTGCTACGATAGAGCATACACATGGTTGCCTCCTGAATTCTCGGGCACATGTTTTGTATCGTTCTTTTTGCCTCCCACCTATACAGCCGCGGCAGATTACAATAAGAGAAGAATTGTTAGAGGTGTCTTCAGTAAGGAAGATACCGCAGGACAAGAGTTAGGAGATTTCTTGAAGGGTTTTCTGCCATTTTGGGGACCTGTGGTTAACAGCAGGAACATTCGGCAATTGACGAGAGTGGTAGAGTCCACCGTAGTTGAAACTGCCAGTGCCCTTAGTAACTTGACTGCTGAGCTCCAGTCGGATCGTCTTATGACTCTTCAGAAAAGGGTTGCGTTAGATGTCATACTTGCAGATCGAGGTGGGGTATGTAAAGTGATCCAATCTAGTTGCTGTGTTTTCATTCCAGACAACGCTCCAACAGTATACCAGGCCATTTCCAAGCTGCATAAGATCTCCGAATCTATACAAGTGGATAAAGGAGATTGGTCGTTGATGGGATGGTTTTGTGAACTGTTATCCACGTGGGGATGGAAGATTCTGATGGTCATTGGAATGATCTTAGCCATCCTTTTCCTGTTCTGTCTTTGTGTACAGTGTGCCCCTGCTATATGTGGCCTCTGTGCTACATCGTGTGTAAGGAATCCTGTGCCGATAGACAAACTAAGTAATAGGATGATGCTACAGCAACATCTCAATGATTTTATGAATATAGACCTGGACTCAGACTAGCGTGAGTGTAGGTTATTGCCTATGTAAGGGCAAAAGGAGTGTCTGTGGCTCCGTGAATTCTGGACCCCTGTCATAAACATCGTTGTATCATGACGATTTTGGTATCAGCAGACCGAGAATGACGAGTATACTATATACAAGTATTTTCGTCGTGTTTCAGTGATGAGATCACCATGAAATCAGAGATTCCGTTCTGAACCCCCGGGTTCCATTTTGTGCATGGCAGCCATTTTGAGGTTGCCCTCACATAGGCCGATGACTAAGGCCGAACGAGTCTTTGGGACACGTACACCTTTGGCTGACTTCTGTGTCACCTGGGCAAGCTGACTCCGTTGCCCGGAGCCAAACCTGTTCGGCCAGTTCCTTTCCCAGTGGCCGATCGAGATTGAGATCAAGGCACAGCCCACCGTAAACGCTTTATTGCACACAACTATGTCTAATCTTACACACACCTGTCTCTGCTCCATGCTTTATGACCTGCTTTACGATGAGGAGGTTCCCGTTTTTATTAGGGGTCCGACCGTCTATCTGATGAAGAGTGCTGGATCTTGCCCAGTCATTGATGGTGGGCTGGACAATGAAATGTGGGCTTGTCATGCAATGCTTTTGTCGTATACACATGGGATTGGTTTATTGTAAATAAGGAATGTTTGCCTGAAGCACAATATTTGGTATAAAAGGAATGACTTGCTTTGTAAGTTTGAGCAGTCTCCTACGAATATACAGCCACTGTACATCGTGGACCTCTGTTACTGTTTCCAGCCAATAAATTTGAACTTTGACGTCACCAAGAAGTTGCCGCGTTTCTGTAACTCTTTGGCAGGTGAATCTAGGAGATTTCAGGTGTGTTTCCCTGGCACCGCTGGGTCCATAAAAACCAGGTTCTCCAGGTTGGGAGCCCCTCACACTCGTTGACACCCATGCAACTACACCTGCTGCACTAATGATAACTGCAGTCCATCTCCTCTGCATCTTTTAACCTTACCCCACCATGACGGATCATCACCTCTGTCCTAATGCTTGAAAAGAAAATAAGCTCAGATGCTTTGAGTGCAGGGTCTGTGCCTGTGAGTGTGCTTTGCTGAAAAACGGAATGCTGTCTTCCTCCTAGTTTGTAAATTATGACGGCTTAATTGGCGACGTAGCCGTGTTTGCAAAGGTCGGTGTGAATTGTGGTGTGCTGTGCGGCTACTATAAAGCAGCTGTTCACTTCTCCGCACTGATAGTTTGTTTTCACAAAATCATTTTTTTGCCGCTTTCCTACAGAAGATGTTGCTGTTTTGCAAGCATGTCTTGGTGAAAAAAGCTTTGTTTCTAAGCCACACTGCTCATCAAGCTAAACAGTGTTGTACAAATTACATTACGACAAATAAGTGGTAACAACATTAAAATATGTATCTTTGAAAAAAATGATGAATATAATATAATCTTTAGTTCGACACACTGCTAAAAAGACGTAATATGTTGTTGAACTTGAATGGCACTTTGGGCCTTAACTAACCTGCATTGTAGCTTATGTATAGCACAGGATATCCGCACCCTCAGCCTGAGCCCCAGCCCGGGCCCCCAAGAATTGCTGTCACCTGACAACACTAGAACTCTCCTTCACTAGGACTTCCTGAGTCCAGGAGAGGCTGAGCATGTGTTTAGGGCAGGCCTGCCTCTCACATTACCCGAACAGTGCCACTATGACCAGTTCTGCATAGAGATCTCCTCAAAACCAGCGTTGTGACTGGGGACAGACTAACTTGGCCACTGTACAGCAGCAGACACAAGGTATTATTAAATTAAGTCTACCACTGTGGAAAGCATTTGAATGTTACATTGCATATTCCCAAAACTACGATCCGTTTGCAAGGCACTAGGTTAATTCCCTTAGATTTCTGGTGATTAGCAGCAGGTTTAAGATTTTCTTAGAGTTTCTTGTTGCTTAAATGGGTGTCATTCTGATATTTATATATGTTTCCCTCGTCTTTACTGCTGGATTTTGCTTGTGTAAAAGTGTCACTCATAGTGGCTGAAATGTCACTCATAGTTACACTGATTTTATGAAAATGTTACACACAGCAATCTGAAACCTTGGCAGCTATGGCACCTCACAACCCCCAACAGTACTTCAGCCCTCACAGTAAGCAAAAAAAGCACTATAATTGCCAGAGCAATACAGTTTAGGAAGCAAATAGATACTTTACTGCCTAATAATTATAAAACAAAACTTTGTTTCCGTTCTGGGAAAAGCTAATACTCCCAGGAGGGGGTTAAATTCATACAGGTGAAATGCTTCAGCAGGGGAGGCAAGGAGTCTCCTCTGCTAAAACCGAAAGAAAATGAACAGACAGTTCACTGTGGACTGTCAGCTCGTTCGCTTTCGGTTTCAACAGAGGAGTCTCCTTGCCTCCCTATAAAGTATTTCAGCTCTAGTCATTAACCTTGTGAAAGTGCAGGAGCATGGGCCCGATTTCTCCTTCTTCCGCCCCCTCCAACCCTCTGTTATGGCGGAACCTCTGCACAACAATCAATCCCCCCCCGACCTCCACCGGATTTCGAAAAAGCCCTCTCACCTGTTTCAGATTGTAAGATGTCAGCAGTCTTTCAGAGCGTGGTGCCGTAGGAAAACCTCCAGAGGAAGCCAGGAAAAAAGGCAGCAAATATTGTATGCCGGAGTTTTATGCACGCAAATTTCGTGGCACTTCCGGCAATCTTAGCTGCTGTCCCCCTCATTAACATGCTGATTGGAGAAAGCCGAGCAGCAGCGAATCAAACATCACCATTAGAAATGGGTGAAGACTTGCGTCATGGGACAGTAGAGGAAAAAGATTACAACAAAGGTAAGAGTTTAGGCAGGAATGCGCGCCCCCCCTGAGTTGTTGGCGCGCCCCCCTAGGGGGGGGCGCCCCACAGATTGAAGAACTCTGCCCTAAAGCCTCTTGCCCCAATGTATAGTCCTTCCCGGCCACTGACTTGCTTTGTACCTCATCCGATACCTACATTTCCCTCCTTCTTACGAAATAGACTCCGCTGGAGGATTAAAACTACCCTCTGGATCATTCAGACTAACTTCATACCTTATTTCTCCCACTACCTACCCCATCTCTACAGACAACACTTGAATTTGGTTTGAGCTTAAATGTGCAGACCAGTCTTCGCAGCGCACATCACCGGAGTCTTTGCTAACATCAGGGGGACTCTGTCACCGGGATCTTGATCCGGGGAGCAACGTCTGCAGTACTTGGATGCAGGCGGCTGTGGGGACAGAAGGAGCACGCGAGCACAGGACTCCAACTCCCAGGAGTCCGTGCATGATACACCTGTGCCCGAGGCCCGACCACCCACCCACCGGACCTCAAAACTCCTCGCGGAACCCGCTGGCACGGGTCCCAATTCGCAGCGCACATCTCCGGAGTCTTTGCTAACATCAGGGGGACTCTGTCACCGGGAGCTTGATCCGGGGAGCAACGTCTGCAGTACTTGGACGCAGGCGGCTGTGGGGGCAGAAGGAGCACGCGGGCACGGGACTCCCACTCCCAGGAGTCCGTGCATTATACACCTGTGCCCGAGGCCCACCCACCCTCCTCCCGGCCCTCCCTATAACATTGCGCACTGGAACTGCTGCGCGGAGCGGGAACGTGCCTGGGAGAAGCCCAGGACAAGGGCGGGGCAGTCTGTGGCAGTCTGGGGCAGGACGAGGCTGGGCTGGGCTACCCCCCTTGCATTTCCATCTAAAGGTATTGTACACTAAACATCAACTAACTGTTCGCTGGTCCTAAGTACTGTAATAATGGGGAAAAGAAAAATCACAGAGGATACCAGTGAGGGTGCCGGTGTGGTGTCCAAGGGAGGAAAACAAGCTAAAAGACAAAAGTGTAAACCTTCTAGAAAGCGTCTGTCCCATGCGGGAGGAAATTGTGTAATGGACTGGATTGACGACCTAGTACAAGACTGTACAGATTTGCTAACAACCGCCCTTAATCCTGGAGAGAGGGCCTCTGTGGGTGGCAGTATCATGGGTGCCCAAGAAGGAAGGAGACAGAAGAGGGGGGCAGCAGTTATACCATAAATGTTTTTAAGTAAACCTAATGCAGGGGTAAAATCGGGTTTAGCTGAGGGCGGTGAATCTAATTTAGACCGGATCCATCCCACCACAGCCCCCATGCAGAGTTCTGAAGATACAAGCTATCTTGCCCTGTAGCAACAGGTTTTCTGTCTTAGCCCAAATTTAAAATTGCTATTCTGAAAATGGGCCCGAAGCACTCGCGTCTGGTCCTCTCCCATCAGAAGATATTCGCCATGTGTCTACTGCCCTGGAGGTGTCTCGGCTAACAGAATCAAATGATAATCCCTTGTTTAAAGTTGTAAAACACCTATGTGATCTGGTGGAAAGTATGCAAGTTAAGATTGATGAATTGACTGTTGTAGTTAATAATTTGAGGGTAGGTCCTGGCCAAGGCTTATGTGACTCCATGCCAATTAAACCCACAGGTTCAAACAATTGAAGTGCAGCGGGTTGCACCGGGAATGCTCCCTCTCCACTTACCCCACCGGGTGTCCCTTCTGCTATTAGTTCCTCGTTTAATGAGGTGGTTAGGGCAGGGAGGAGAGCAACTCCACCTAAACTTAACTCCCAAAGTCGTGGTACAGCACCTGTAATTCCACCATGTAGCGCACAAGGGAACCTGGGGGGCAAGTGTGCCCCATAGCAAGACAGGCTGAACAGAAAGTTGCAAGTAGCCGACAGGAGAAAAGACCTGTTCCTTTGAGCATTAATGTCCCGTTACATAATCCCTACCTAAGTAAATCTCCATCAGTATACCCGATTAACATCCCAAAGCTGCCTATTGGTAGGGACAACGAATCATCTGAAGCTCTGACCAATAAAGCAGTACATTCGATTAGGTATGTAAGGGGATGTAGGTCAGTCATTAGGGAGGACATTTTCCGCGCAGTGAGGCTTACTTCTCAGGGTGATGTATATGACTGTATTGAATTAATTTTTTAAAACCCAACGATAGCTGGAAAAGTACTAAACTTAGAATTTAGATCTTGTTCTCCGGACTACTCTAGGATCCAGATGGGATCAACCCCCCCCAGAACTGCAGACTGAAAGTGGAAATCATGATAAGGGCACTCACATGGTAAGCTCGAGATTAGATTGTAACGATTGACTACAGTTGCAAGCCCCCACAGCAGTACATGGCGAATTAACCAATGGTGAAATCACTGGGCAGGATTCAATTAGTGTCTTGGACAACTCTCTTAATACGTCACCTCTGTTGGTTTATACGTTACCTATGTCTATTATCCCAGTTATTGTTGCAGATGTAGCTCAAAATGATGGTGCTGCGCCCACCATTTGCAAATCAGGGTCGTTTCTTTCGTGGAATATAGCTGGTTTGAAATCCAAAATGTAATCACCGGAGTGGGCAACATTTATTAGCCAGTACGAAATATGTTTATTCAAGGAAACCTGGTTATTAGATCCACTGCACTTTCCTGGGTATTTGAATTATAGTATCCCAGCAGAGAACGGAGGGAGAGGCCCCCCATTTGGTGGTCTGACGATATGCGTCAGACAGGATCTTGCTGTCATAATTAAAGTCATACCTACTAATCATAGGGATTTTCAGGTCCTAAGATTTGAGTTTCTTAATCAAAAGCCCATCCATATTTACAATGTATATGTCAGAAGCACAGGGGGGAAGAAATCTGAGGTCCTGACACTCCCTGGTAGATTTGCTTGAATGCCCTTCTGTCCATTCCAACTCAATTGTAGGGGGTGATTTATTTTAATGTAACTTTCGAACCTCTTTTAAATGATAATTGGAATATATCGGACAAAGAAGACAGGGAGTGGGGGGTGCCCAAACTTGATCTCAAACCAATCAAAAGATGGTCTGAAATAGTGATTCAAATTAACTCGATTTGTCTTAACAAAGGCGTAAGATCGACCAATGGTAGGACTGTTGGCGACAAGTCCGGGGCAAATACATTTAAGAATGGTCCCCGTGAGAGTAGAATAGACTACATCTTGGTCAGTCTGGGTCTATGGAGATATCTCCAGGATATGTTAATTATTGAAAGGGTAGAGAGCGACCACAACCCCCTGTGCATGACTCTCACCTACTGGAAATCTCCAGACCACCCTGGAGAGGAGGTGGGTCTTACTTCTTTAATTGATACTGTCAAACGACATGCGACAAGTCCGCTGGTCCAAAGTTTCGATAAATCAAGAGAACCTTGATTTTATATCTAGCAAGCTTGCTCAAGCAACACCTGAGTTAGAGGTATTACTTAAAGAGGATATATTGCATTCACCAATAGAGGAGGGAACAAGGATTCTTGAGGCCTTTTTTGGTGATTTGAAATGTTTGTTTGTTAGGCCTTGTAAGCAAAATGGTCCCCGCTAAGGGTGGGCGTAGTCGGCGTAGTGGGGCTCCGCGGAGCTACGCGGAGAGGGCGAGAAGCTATGCCCACTCCCGCACTCCGCGTAGCCCCACTACGCACCTCCCTCCCGCTCTCCCCCGCATACATTATTTAAGCAATTAGCCTTATTAAAACAATATTAAAGCACCTACCTTGTCCGGGGCTCGTCCGGGGCTCCCTCTTGAATAGCGTCCTTTTCCTGGATACCAATGCGCATGCGCGGGCGGCCGCGCATGCGCATTGGTATCCAGGAAAAGGACGCTATTCAAGAGGGAGCCCCGGACGAGCCCCGGACAAGGTAAGTGCTTTAATATTGTTTTAATAAGGCTAATTGCTCAAATAATGTATCTAGGGGAGGGCGGGAGGGCGGGAGGGAGGTGGGTGGCGGCCGACTCGGCTACGCACACGGAGTGGGCGTAGTGTTGCCGGCTACGCTGTCTACGCAAAATGCGTAGAAGGCAACATTACGCCTACTCCGTGGGCGTAGCCGAATCGGGCGCCCAGGGTTAGTCCCCGTACATCGCACACCTCAACCACCACGTTGGTACTCAGGGGAATGTAGGCAGGCCCGCTTGGATCTGGGCAGAGGATTTAAAAACGGGTCAAGCCAGAACATTCAGCTGGCTGGGGTGACGTATAAAAATGCCGTCACAAGAGCTAAACGCAAATGGGACGAGAATAGGTGGAATGATTTAAAGGTGGCAGGATCCCAAAAAGGTTCGCGAAGGTTCTGGAATGTCTACAAGTGGGGTGTGGATGGCAATCCAGACAAGCCGCAGAATTGGGTTCCTCAGGAAAAATGTCTATCCTATTTCAAGCCACAATACGCGAAGGGTGATGTCACAAATCTATCCGTAGAGGTACCTTTCACACCTTTCGAGGAAGATGCATTTACTCCGAAAGATGTGAACTGTGCTTTGGATCTAGTGGTCCCTGGTAGAGCGCCAGGTATTGATGGCATACCCGCGGATCTATTCTTGCAGGATAGAGATTCTTGGGGCTCCTACATACTCCTCTTGTCAAACATGGTTGCTAGGGGAGCTCCTATACCCCATTCATGGGATGGGGCTGAAATCAAACCTGTATTTAAAAAAGGGGACAAATCCCAGCCCGGAATCTATCGCCCGATCAGCCTGATCGACAACTCCCAAAAATATTTTAGCAGGCTGATCCTTAATAAAGTACTGGTGTAACATCTTTTCCCATTTGCAGGCAGGTTTCAGAACTTCCATTAGCACAGTCGACAAGCTATTGTATTTTGCTATGCTGTACTGGAAGACTGTGGTAATAGGATGTGGCAGCTAATATGCTGCGTTTATAGATTTAAGAGCGGCATTCGATCTGGTCCCACGCTCTATCCTGTGGAATGTCCTTAAAGTTATGGGTTTGCCTGGGCCCCTCCTTTCGTTAGTTAAAAAACTTCATGAGCAAAATTATGCTCAGATTAGGTGGGGAAGCCCTGGTAATGTTACTACCCAGTTTTCTGTTGAAACTGGAGTGCGCCAGGGCTGTGTTCTGGCGCCAACTTTATTTTCTTTATACATCAAGGACGTGGCCAGAATATTAATTGACTCCAGTGTTGATGCACCCACACTTGCAGGAGCCAAAGTCCCCATTTTAATGTTTGCGGACGATTGTCTTATAGTAGCGAAAATCCCAAGGGGGTTGCAGAAGGCTCTGCTGCTCTTTGAAGAATTCTGCTCCGCTCGCGGTTTAGAAGTTAATGTACTTAAATCAAAGTTTATGACTTTTAATGCTCCAAAATCTTTTAAGGGTACTGTCATCATGAACAAGCGTCCCCTGGAGAGGGTCCAGGCTTTTAGTTATTTCGGAGTCTGTATCCAGCACGATCTATGCTGGAATCAGCAGATCGAGCTGGCTACTTTGAAACACCGGCAGCTCACAAGAGCCCTGATCTGGAACACTCCAGGTCCCTTACCAAGCCGATAGCCCCTGTACTAACGGTTTATAATGGTAAAGTGGTTAGTTCCACCCTATATGGAGTGGAAATTTGGGGATCTGAGAATCTCAGGGGATGTCAGTTTCAGAAAATTCATTCCTTAGGAACCTAATAAAATTACACTAGAGCACCCCCCTAAATCCCCTTTTCCTTGATTTGGGATTGTCCCCAATTGCTCTTATTGCAGCCCTCTGCCCAGTTTTATACTGGAGGCGGATTTGGACTACACCCGAACTGGAAACATATACCAGGGATTGCTGGACATAATTAGAAATCACACTTCTCATAAAATCAAGTGGCAAGCGCACATCCGGGGTGTTCTGAGTGAGCTGGGCTTGCGGGAACTGTGGGAGGATCCGGCAAATGCCAGGTTTCCTCCCAAGAAGACTCTAAAGGACCTGTATTGGAAGTCTGTGGCCTCTAAAACCTTTAAGAACACTGCTCCTTGCTCTTTGACTGGCATGTTTATGGATATCAAAGAGGGGCTTTCTGGGATGTCATCGTAAAACCCCTAGATCGCAAACATTACTTCCAAGTGAGAATTGGGACTTTACCTGTAAGAGCATTTACTAACAGATGGTCTAGGGGGGTTAAAGCCGCTTGTCCAGCCTGCCCGGCACTTTCAGAATCTATTGGCCACCAATTGTTTGAATGCCCTGTGTATGAGGCCCCCGCCGGTTCTGGCTGCGCCCAATGTGCAGGCTATTGTGCACTAGCAGTGGATTGGCTGCAGTCAGAATAATACGTACCTGTACAAATATGACTGTGTATGTAGCTGTGGCAAATTTCCTGGGGTTGGCATGGGTCATTAGAAGTAGATTGTTATCAGATTAATTTCTATGCCATGGGTGACAACATTTCCTAGCCTAAATAATGTTTAATAGTACCCTTCAAGTGTATAACAGTAATGGTTTTATGATTTTTATGAATATGTAATTTTAAGAATATTTATTAATTTTATATGTACATTTTATTTGTACTCTATGCTTTTATGACAATCGTCGAATAAAGCTTGCTTGAACTTGAACTTGTTATCTCCTCAGGGCAGCCCCCACCTCCTGAATATTCACTATACTTCTGTTTTTGTTGAAGTTCCGCCACTGCTGCTGACATGGGATTAAAATGCCTTAAAACAAGTCCTAAGGGTCGGTGTCACCTTAATCTTGCGCTCCAAAGAACTCCCTCTTGCCAGTTTGGTAGGTACCTTGGTCCCCTTACTGCATCATCGGCCCATGGGCTTCACCACCTTCACCTCCTCCTCCACCTTCTTCACCCCTGCTTTTTTCCAGACCTAGGCAAAAGGTCCCTCAACTCTGGGAAATCCGCTGCACCCCCTCTCGCCACACTTCTCAGTGAATACCTTGAAGAACCAGTAAGTAGCCCGGCCACCTCACTAACCTTATATCCACTCTGTACATTAATCCCCTGCTCCTGGGCCGTTTGAAGAAAAGGGGCAAACTGTACCTCAGCGTTTTCAGCACACAATGAATGCTCCACTCAACTCCTACAAGCATGCTCCTCGCTGGCCCCACTCAGTGCACTGGCTCCTTGACCGCTACCTTGAAAGAGGACCCTGACAGCAGCACTGCACCCCCTCTGTAACCCCAGTGCCACTCTCCTCCACGGCTGCTCCATCGTGTTCCCAGACTCTGCCTCCAGCCTTGCTGCTTTGCTACCTCGCTGATCCACACTCCCTACCTCAGTGGAAGCTCCGATAGCTCTCTGGAATGCTCAAAACCCCTTAAGTTCTCGCTGAATCACAAATTTAGACCTGCTCAGTTAATACCAGAAAAAACCGGCAAGTGTCACCACTTGCACCGCTGCTTGCCTTCCGAATCGGATCAACTTTGTTGCACGCTTCCAGGATCACCCGCGACCCACCACTAGCCGGCCGCCATGTTTTCCCTTCAAGTGAAGTGGGGGAAAGAAGTTTATTGTGTAACTTCTCCACTCTACCTGAGTGCTGAGGTCATGGAGAGCTCTGTGTTGTGAGGAAGAACCAGTGTAGGGGCAGGCGGTGTGTGCGGTCCATGTGGCAATGCGTGAGGACAGATATGCCTTCAGCCTGCCAACGGCACGCCCTCTGGGTGCCCTGTACACGTGTCCAAAGCCCATCTCCCAATACATAGGGTGGGATACAGGGTGTGCAAAATAAACTACACCTATAAAGATGTATCTAGTGTGAGTGCTTCTGGCAGGGGTAAAAATAGTTGCCCATTCGAAAATGCCTTGCTTCAGCCAAATGTAAAACAGTCTATCAGCAGCTGGTTATTCTAAGTAGCAACTGATATTCTGGCTCGTAATTTCCAAGTGCAGATTTTTAGTGCCGAGTGCATGATTTCCAGCAATTCACTTAGCAGGGGTTTTTAAGGCTGTATCCTTAACACAAGTAAAAACAGCAAGCAGCACAATCAAACAAAAATGTTAAAAGGAAACATGATTAGTTTCAGCAGGGTGTCCATTTCACTGTGAGGAGGTAGAAGACATCTGGTACTGGAATGAGAAGCACTTTGGAACTGAAGGGTTTTGTTGTAGGTGCAAAAACTGAGCACTTCTGTGAAAAACACCTTGAAATACCCATCGCTATATAAAGTGTCTCATATCTCATGTCTATGTCTTCCTCAGGTCAGATATGGTGCCATGGATCCAGTCTTCAGTGACAGCCATCAGTTCCCATCCCTTTACAGCTCTGTCCTGAATGAGAGCTATGAAGCATGGGCCATCCACCACTGATGCTCTTTAGTGGAGGGTGGTGCAATATGTCTAATAGGTCATGTCTATGTCTTCCTCAGGTCAGCTATGGTGCCATGGATCCAGTCTTCAATGACAGGCATCAGTTCCCATCCTTTTACTGCACTGTACCCTATGAGATCCAAAAGATACGCAGCATCAGCCACTGATGCTCTTTAGTGGAAGGTGGTGCAATATGTCTAATATCTAATATTATCTCTTCCTCGGGTCAGCTATGGTGCCATGGATCCAGTCTTCAGTGACAGGCATCAGTTCCCAACCTTTTACAGCTCTGTCCTGAATGAGAGCTATGAGGCGTGGGCCATCGGCCACTGATGCTCTTTAGTGGAGGGTGGTGCAATATGACTCATGTCAATGTCTTCATCACATAAGCTATGGTGCCATGGATCCAATCTTCAATGACAGGCATCAGTGCCCATCCTTTTACCGCACTGTCCCCACAAGCCACACACCATTGGCCATTGACGTTCTTTAGTGAAGGGTGGTACAATATGTCTAATAGATCATGTCCATGTCTTCCTCAGGTCAGCTATGGTGCCATGGATCCAGTCTTCAGTGACAGACATCGCTTCCCATCCTTTTATCGCACTGTCCCCAATGAGATCCACGAGGCAAGTGCCATTGCCCGGCTGCTCCAGCACTTCGGATGGACCTGGGTTGGGATCCTGATATCAGATGATGAGAGCGGCAGCAGGGCTGGTGAGGAGCTGGAGAGAGAGATCAGCAACAGTGGGGGCTGTGTGGCCTTCTTACTAAGAGTCCGCAAGTCCTGGGACCTTGAGCAGGAACAGATTTCTAAAAAAATCAGTGTTTCTTCTGTCAATGTGGTGATACTTCACTGTTCACATGCTTACATGTTACCAGGCCTCCTATACCACTTGCAAGGTCTGCCTACTATAGTTTGGATCACTTCAGCAGTCACATCACATCTGAAAGATTTTATAAATTACTCTGGAATGAATATTTTCAGTGGTGCACTGGAATTTTCCATTCCTAAGGGACAGATTCCTGGACTGACAGATTTCTTGTACAGTGTGAACCCTTTACATTTCTCATACAATGACATGGTTATGTGGCTTTGGGTGCTAACATTCCACTGTTCTCCTCATTTTCTGAATAGAACTTTTGTCTATGAAGCCTACTACCCTCATTGTACAGGGAACGAGACAATGAGAGATGAGGACCCCCTTCTGTATGATGCTCACAATTTCTACATCACTTACAGTGTTCACACTGCGGTCTACGCCGTGGCTCACGCCTTACACAACATGATCTCATCCAAGGCCCACTCAGGACATCCCTCAGGGAGTGAAAGTCTAGAGAAGGACTTCCAACCATGGCAGGTAGGAGAGTTGCTTTCTAATTCTAAATATATATGTCAATCAAATATAATATGACACACATAGAGCACATTTGATGTCATTCCCCGAGAGGTAAACTCATTTCCTAATTAGGCATTTTGTACGGTGTTGTTTGTCAGTATGAAGTCACTTCTGAGCCCCTGTCCCAACTAGTAAGGATAGGTTTATAATTTAAAGACAGTTTGCAGCTATTCATCAAGCCTTTGATGCAAACAAGTCCAAAGGCTTGATCTGGGATTACTGTACAGTACAAACCTGCATTTGTGTTTTAAAATAGTCCTAAAGTAATGAATGCTAGTGATTTGAGCTACTTTGTGCTACTTTGTTGGAATGGGGCATCCCACCAATCCATGGATTTGGATGCAAATCACAATTTTTTTAGAACGATAAACACAACTTTTAACTCAAAATGTTCGCCTGCAAGAAGAAGGAATAACGTTTAAGGAAACTTTTCATTCTCAGACCTCTTTCAACTTTGCATGTGTGATGAACTGTACAAATAGAAACTTCAAAAAGTGTTCAACTTGGCAAAAGCACAGGGGGGCAGATTTATGAAGGCCTTGCGCTGCCGGTGCGTCATTTTTAACATGGGAAAAAGTGACGCACTGGCGGCGCAAGGCCTTCATAAATCTGCCCCAGTGTTTTTTACAGGAAGAGTCTCCTTTCAATATACACTATACTTAACATTAAGCACACGCCCTCTCTAGTTTAAGAGTGTGTATATTGGCACAATGCATCCTAAATTGTGGTACCACTTGGGGAGAGAGGAACAGCCCCAAATATGTGTACATTTGATACAGTTCTGCCCCCTACATTTAGCACAATGCAAAGTTGGTTGCTAAGAATACGTCTATAACATTCTATTCCTCAATATTGTTTATAATCTTTATATTTATTTTAATAATGTTGGAAATGTAGAGTCTTCTTTGGAACAGGAGAAGGGCATTGGTGCAAGCTCAACTCAGACAAGACATAGGTTGTCATCTTCAGGAACAAGCCCTCCTGTGGAGTGACACTTGGCAGTCCACCACACTCGGCCCCACTCCCACCCGCTCCAAACACTCATCCAACCTCAGAATCATCCTAGACATCCAGCTAACCGTGAGGCAACACATCAACACCGTCCCCTCCACTTGTTTCACGCCCTCTGAGGGATCCCTGTCTCAACCAGGAAGACGGTCACCCAGGCCCTCATCACCAGCCAACTCGACTACGACAATGCACTCTATGCCAGAACCACCAAACAGCTCCTAAACCACCTCCAGATAGGCTAGAACTTGTCAGCAAGACTCGTCCTTGATCTCCCCAGAAAGAACAGCATCACCCCCCAGCTCAGCACCCTCCCCAGGATGCCCATTCAGGAAGATGCCTCTTCAGACACGACACACACAGCTACAGAGCCCACCTCAAGTCCGGACCCATGTATATCAACAACTGCCTGACATTCCACAAATCGACCATAGAGCTCTGATCCTCCTCTCTCGCCTTGGCCCACATACCCCACATCTGTTGGAGATGCTGCGGTTGCCACTCCTTCTCCTACCTCACCACAAAGTCCTGGAACAACCTCCCACTCCACCTGCACGTCTCCTCAACTTCAGGAAACAGCTCAAGACCTGGCTCTTCAAATGCCACCACACTTTAACCAAGGCTCGCAGTACCCCAGTGCCTGGAGACCCCCCAGGGTAACAAGCCACACTCTCCAAGACCCTCTGATTGATTGATTGATCAAGGCTCTTGACTTCTAATATGCTTCTGCACACATTGCTGGGTGAAATGTGCAGTTGTGAGGTGTATAATAATAATAACTTTATTGGGATATAAAATATCCATAAAAGTACACATCAGCAAGATGCCAGCAACAGTTCAAATTAATATAAACGAGCAAGACATAAAAACAGTGAATAGATAAAAACGTCCTAGTTGCATTAGCGAACTTCTATAGCATACATATGTTAAAAAAAAAGCAAGGTATGCACAACAACAGTGTCATCATTGGCATTTAGACGAAAAAGGTTTGTAGGGATGACGATAGCAGTGTTGTGCTAATAGATACAGTCAAGTATACAACAACTAGCAGCAGTTCATGGTAAAGTATGGAAAGATGGAAACAATTTTAGCAGCATACAATAAAGTGCGGTTTGGTGAAGACCGTATTCCTTAAGGTAAAAAACGTTGACAAGCCCTTTCGGTTATTGAGTGAAATTGCGATATGCACGTTGTATAAAAGTTATAAAGCCTATGTTTAAAACTGTATTTTCTGGATTCAGAGCTGCAATTACTGCTTGTCTGCAGGTCAGGGTTCCCAGCCTGTTCCACTCAATTTTCAATTTTCATCTGCGCTGTGGCGTAGGAGCGTGGCAAAGACAGACTACATGCTCTAAAGTTTCAGCCGTCTTACCACACCCCTTGCACAATAAATCCTCTGACGTTCGACGCCAAGAGGGTAAATCCTTTAAAAATTCCCAGTCACCCAATCTAAGAGCCATGAAGCTAAGTTTTAAGTGCAAGGGGTAAGTGCAGGACAGATAAGGGAGGGGAGTGGCCAGCCCATAAGAATTCATTATTTCCCATGCATGTTTGCGTTTAGCGAAATGAGCTTTATCAGAAATTAGGGACCTCATTTGAATACGTTTCTTAATACTGATTTTAAAAACTGCCTTGCTGGGTTTGAGATCCCATAGTTCGCCCACGGACATTTGCTGAACTGCATCCTCAAAAAAGCGGCCATAAGAGCCATCTGGGTTTTTATGTGAAATATCTAACCAGAGTAGTGACTCCAATGTACCTGGATCTGCTTGTCTTAGTTTATGGCACAGATTCAGATACGAGCCAGTATTTGAAAATTCATAATTTAATAGGCCCAGTTCTAATCTGATCTGCGCTGCAGAAGCGGATTTAGGCATGTGGAGGTTTTTTTTGTAAAGTTTGTTCACGTGTTGGTTTAGATTGGCGTTTAGTTTTCCCCAAAAAATTTCAATGCCGTACGACAGAGTTGGCCCAATTTTTGCTCTCATGACTTCCAGTAATGGTGATAAACTCGGACCGGACAGTTTTTTTAGAGCTTAGAAAAGGTCACCCGAAGGTTCGTGGCTTTATTGCTATTTTGCTACGTTGTTTAGTAAAAGAACCCCTCGAGTCAAAATTGACCCCTAAATATTTATATGTTTTTCCAATTGTAAGGTTCATCTTATTATATGTCCATCCACCCCTGAGGTTGCGTTTTCTACCGAAGCTAACAACTTGGGTTTTCTTTAGGTTTACCTCTAAAGTATTCGTGGTGGTGTAGCCGTGTAGTTTGTTTAGTAACCTTTGCAGTCCTACTGGGGTGAGACTGAAAAGGACCAAGTCATCTGCGTATAAAAGGTTACTTATTGGCTCGCCACCGATCTTGGGTGGGTGGCTGTTTATTTCCTCTAGGGTAGTTGGTAAGTCTGCTATAAACAAGTTAAAAAGTAGTGGGGCCAGCACACCTCCCTGTTTGACACCTCTGGCTGTCATGATTTTCCGAGAGAGATGTGTGCCTGTCCCCAACTTCACTTGTATCCATGTGTCTGAGTGCAATTGGATAATGGCCTCCAGAAGTTTGACTGGGATCCCCCATTTTTTTCGCTTTTCCCATAGAGCAACCCTGGGGACCCGATCAAAGGCGGCTTTGAAATCTACAAAACAGCAGAAAACAGCGCTAGATGTAGTAAGTGCTTTGTCAATAATTATAGACAATGTTAGTAGGTTGGTCATGGTGCCAGAATTTGCAGTGAAGCCGGTTTGTTTCCTTGGGATCAAGTTGTTCAGCTCTGCCCAGGTTCTCAGCTCCTCCAGTAAAATGCCTGCGTAGTGTTTCGCCTCGATGTCTAAAAGGGCGATTAATCTGTAATTGCTTGGAGAGGCATGAGAACCTGACTTGTAAATCGGATGGATTATCGCGCCCCTCCATGAGTCCGGTATAATTGAGTTACTTAATGCACAGTTAAAGAGATTGGTTAGATATCCCAACCAAAGGGTTATATTTGTTTTTAATAGGATCTGGGAAAGGCCATTTGGGCCAGGTGCTCCATCTGATCTTGCTTTTAGTAGCACTTTGGTGACCTTTTCTTCGGAAATCTTCAAGTCTTCCCTTGGAGGCTCCAGAGATTCAGTGGGGCTGCTCCCGCTCTTGCTAGGGCTTACTTTTGTCGAGTTGAAGACACACATGTCTGTGGTGACAGTTCCCTCTGTGGCCCTAAAATGGTTGGTCAAAAAGGCAGCCCAGTCTGCTTCTGAAATGTTTGCCCTCCCGAAGGAGGAGGAACTGGAGTTTTGACGATGGATTAGGGCCCAAAAGTTTCTTGAGTTGCGATTTTTGCTCTCCTATAATAGTTTACACCAGAATTGGTCTAAGTGAAGTCGTTTGCCTTTTTGTTGGGCCAGCCTGAAAGACTTTTGGGCAGTTTTGTACTTATTCAGGAGGTCACTGTTCTCTGGAGAGCATTATTTCTCTTTTTTTTCAATGCCATGGTTTGGCTTGAGATGGAAGACTGAGAGCTGGTAGATGCCTTATGGGATTGCTGATTAGATGGAAAAAGGCGTATCAGATGGGAGCAGAAGATGGACCATGAGACAATGGGAGAGGCCGCCAAGACAGTGCCACCTGTCGTAAAGAGCACACATTCCTTCATTACCTTTATGGAAATATCGTCGCTCCATCTGAGTCGTTTTAGATTTTCAGTATAAGTTCCTATGCATGTTGATGAGGCAATATTGTGATAGGTTGGCTTTACATTAAGAGTGACGAATTGTGGGCGGTGGTCGCTTTCCGATCGAGGGTGAATGCTGTAGTTGCCCAAGTGTTGGAACAGGGCTAAATTACAGATGGTATAGTCAAGATAAGATTCACTGCCATCTCTTGTACCATCCTCCCGGTAACCACAACGAATTTGGATCTCAGCTCAAGGACTTGATCACCCAATGCGCTCTCAGCAACAATAGTAGCCTAATTCTGGGGGACCTTAACCTGAGATGGAATGAATCACACTCATCCAATCTTTGAATGATCTCCTGCTAGATAACGATCTGTTCCAACATTGCCTAGAAGAAACACACCACCGAGAAGCAATCCTAGATGCAATTATCGCGGATAAGAAATCAATCACTATTGACTACATCATTCCTGTCGACTGGTCCGACCACCACATTATTCTTTTTCATATCAACCATCCAGCCCTCCCCAAACCCCCCACTCTGGCTCCTCCTAAATGGGCCAGGAACACATCTAGAGTCCCTTGAGACAAACTAGAAGAAGGGCTCAGCTCGCTCCTTCCAATCGAAGTGGAGCACCTCTCAACCTCTGATCTAACCTCTCTAACCTGACACTCTCCTTGGACAAGCTGGCTCCCTTGAAACAAAAAAAAACTAGAAAAACACCCTCAAGGTCTTGGTTCACCACTGACATCAACGAGGAAAGAAGACACCTCAGAACTGTTGAGAGAACCTGGAGGAATAATCCCTCCTCCCTCCATCGTGATCAACTTAAGGCAGCACGCAGAAACTATAATAAGCACATCATGAACAAAAAGTCATCATTCTTCTGCCTGGCCCTAAACAACGCTAAAAACCGCCCCAACGAGCTTTTTAATATCATTAGGAGCCAAACATCCAAACCGGCAGCATCCAACATGACGGCGTCAAAATCGCTGTGTAACAACTTTGCTAGCTTTTTCAATGACAAAATCGCCAAAATTGATCTGGCTCTCAGCACGGACCCTGCCTCTCTCACGGGGACCTCGACACTAGCATCATTAAGCAATCCTCTAGTGAGTCCTCCCACGCTTTGGTCCTCATTCCGCCCCATCCTGGAAGTTGAGATAATCAAGCTAATAGCCGCCGCTAAACCCTCATCCCACTCCTTAGACCAGCTCTCCTCGAACCTGATGAAAGACATAAAGCTCACCCTAGCCCCAATCTGGTGCAAGATAATCAATAGTTCACTGAGTACGGGACTCATTCCTGACTGCCTCAAAGTAGGCCAAGTCACGCTGTTACTAAAAAAACCTGGTCTGGACATTGAGGACATGAACAACTTCAGACCGGTGTCCAACCTTCCGCTCCTATCTAAAATTCTCGAAAGATGTGTTCTCCCTCAGCTAACTCAACACCTAGAGAATATCAACCTACTTGACCCTCACCAATCTGGATTCAGAAAGGGATGCAGCACCGAAACCGTAATCTTAAACGTCCTAGACGATCTTCACTTGTCCCTCGACTCGGACCAATGTAGCCTTCTCATCCTACTTGACCTTTCAGCCGCGTTCGATACAGTTGACCACTCCCTGCTCCTCAAAGCCCTCCAAGAGCGAGCGGGCATCGAAAGCACGGTACTTAAATGGTTCTCCTCCTTCTTTCACAACCGCTCACAAAGAATAAAAATCAACAACTTCGAGTCCGACTCCCGGCCAGTCAGTAGAGGAGTCCCTCAAGGATCAGTTCTCTCTCCTCAACTCTTCAACGTTTATATGGAACCCCTTACCACACTTCTAAGGAAATCTAACATTCCCTTCCACCTCTACGCAGACGACACACAACTCTACCTGGAAACTTAATCAATTGAAGACATCCACAGACTAAACGCCACACTCAAAGTGGTTCAGCAATGGCTCTCAATGAACCACCTCAAACTCAACCAAGAGAAAACAGAAGTTCTTCTCATCTCAAACAGAGACAAAAACCCGCAAATCGAAGAATGGCTCAAAGCCTTAGACGCCCTCAACGGAGCTCTCACACCAACGAGCTCTGTAAAATCCTTAGGGATCACCCTCGACTCCAACATGGACATGAAAAAACACATCTCAAAAGCCGCAAAATCCGCATTCCTAAACCTGAAGCTCCTGTACAGAATAAAACCACTCCTACCTCCCAAAGATCTCAAACAGGCCACACAGGCGTTGGTTCTTTCCAGAATCGATTATGGAATCGCAACCTTGACCGCTTCAGCAAGCTCTCACTTAGGTCCCCTGTCCACGACCCTCAATGCAGCAGCAAGAATGGTCACAGGCACGAAAAAGTTTGAGCACATCTCTCCGGCACTTAGGGAACTGAAGTGGCTTCTTATTGACCAACGAGCCAACTTTCGCACAGCCTGTCTCACCCATAAAGCCCTGCACACAGGCAAACCGGAATATCTGGCCGCCAAACTCAAAAGGGCCGGTCAGTCCAGGAACCTCAGAAGCTCCAACACGCTTCTACTCATCCCACTAAAAGCTCGGAAACAAAAAACCAGAACGAAATCCTTCGCGGGTAATGCGCCCAAAATTTGGAACTCCATCCCTCCCCACATCAGACTTACCCCCTCCTTCCCGAAATTCAAGTCACTTCTAAAAGCCCTCTTCCTAGAGCGCTCTTGTCCGTTAAGATGAATCTAGAATGGTCTGAAGAAGGCTTATTTTGATTTCCCACCCCCGGGAATCACGCTGTGGTACTGTTATCATTCTGACGCTGATTTACTTAACAAACGATGCTTTGTCTGTATTTTCTTCTTTGCTCCTATTTTCCGTTCTGATATTGTTTGCATATAATTTGTACATGCTGTGAAGCGCTCTGATACCTCCGATTCCAGCTACCGCTATACAAAACTTCAATAAATAAAAATAAATAAATAAAAAAAAAAAAAAGTTTGCGACCATTTGTCCAGGTCCACTTTTGTGGAGTGTGTTTCATAGATCTGCCATTCATTACCAAAAAGCCAGCACTATAAAGTTGCAACACACAGAGCTCTCCTAGGCCACAATATGCTTGGTTTGATGGTTTAGACTGTGCCTCTATTTCTGTTGATATAAATGGAAAAAGCCCTTCACAATCAATGTGGTTCTCCTGAAAAAGGTTAGTGTTGTAGTCTCCAGTGATCATGCAATCTGAATCAGGATAATCCGCAGCCAGGTCACACACAATTTTGATTAAGCGTGTTAAATGCTCCTTCTTCTAAAGCGTACTTGGATTGATGTAAACGTTTAGTAGAAGAAGCGATCGGTGTTTGCTTCATGAGCTAATTGTTACTCCGAGTAGCCAATCCTCCTCAAAATTCAATAGCTCGATCGGGCCTTTTAAATTATTTGAGACGTAAATTGACGGACCACCTTTGGGGTGGCCGTAAATGCGGTCTCTAGTTGCAGGTTTCCAATATTCAATAAAGCCAGTTGCTCGGCAGTTTTGAGTAGCCCATGTTTCTTGAAGGGCTATTAAGTCGTGCCCAAATATGAAATTGTGCGTCTCCAGGATGGTCGTTTTCTGGTGTAGACCACTGATGTTCCATGAGCACAGTGTAAAAGACAACTGCGGCTCGGGGTTTAAACGGTTTGTAGGGGGGGATACTTGGGGACTTGGTTGAACCAAGTCATTGCGGTTTAAGTGCGCAAGGTGATTTCCCAGTGGTCAATCTGATTTTTTCCGGGACAGGGCGGCCGGCAGCCACCCCCAATCTGGGGTTTATTCAGTGATAAGGGCTTAGGCCCATGAGTTTTCAGTCGATTGAGATGTGCCTAAGGCATTTTTTAGAATTTAGTATGGCCTATTTTTAACACCAGTTGCTCTTGTCGGGGTGGCTGGGGGCTGTAATAGCACTGTGGGATAGCCTGGGATAGAGTAAGGGTAGATTCTAATTCCCCATTGCTGAAAGGTGTCCTTTTGGGCTAAGAATGCTCGTGCCCATATGTCAGATCTAAATGCCACCAGGGTAGCCTCAGAGGATTGACATCCTCTTGGTGGCAGAAATTCAATGGACTCAATTTCATTGGATACCAGTGCCTCAAAACCCGGGGCACCATTGACTAATTTAAATATGTTTGATCTATTGAGAATGTCGTGCCGTCCTTTTGATGTATATTCAGGAACAAGAAGTATTTTGGAGTGTTGTAAGTCGTATTTGTTAAACCCACTCTGCCTAACTTAAGCCCTAGTACTAGGGCTTAAGTTAGGCAGAGTGGGTTTAACATTTAAGGAGCCTAAGTCTGATTCATGGTAGTGTTGAGATGGGTCTCGGAAACCTTGGCTGGGTGTCTGGATATCTGTGGGTACAGTTAAGGCATTATTAAAGGTTACTTTTACGGAGTTGGAAATAGTATTAAGATTTTCAGAGTGGGGGTGACTTGAAGGGGAAGCTGGTTGGGGTTGGGTTGTCGTATCTGTCGTCCTCCTTGAGGTTAATGCATTAAGTTTATCCCTTGTTTTTTCAGTGCCAGACTGTGAGTCAAATGCCTCTGTTTCCGCGGGTAAAGCGTTTGGGTCCTGAAGCCACACAGAAGTGTGTTGACTGGCATTTGAGGCTGGGTTGGCCATGGAGGAACTTTGATAGATGATTGTTGGTATTGGTGGTGGTTGTGGGACGCTTTGGGTCTTTTTGTTGTCAGCGTTTATGAACAGTGGGAATAATTTAGGAGGATCGACTGTTGGGTTTAGTCTTAATTTGTTTCTTTGTTTGCGCTGACGTTTATGTTCTCGCTTGCTGCGGGCTGCCAGGGGGACAGGAAATATTTCAGAGTTGGAAGCTGGAACCGCAACTGATTTGACGGAAGACTCTACCGCGTTGTTGCTGGTAGTATGAGGTTCCCCATTCGATGTCTGAGGACTTAAGGCCGACGATGATACAAAAGCCACAGAGGATGGAAAACCTTGGTCTTGGAGGGAGTATTGGGGGTGGTCGGACTGATTTTATTAAGGTTTTGTTTCCCCGCTCACCAAAGACCCAGTGGTGGATGGGGTCAAGGAGTCGACCTAGTCCAAGTTGTGTGTTTGGGGTTTGTGGAGTAACTGGTCGCAGCATTCCATTACTCGTTCTCCCTTCAGCAGCTTAACTTCGTTAATAACAGTGGTTAAAGCGAGGAGAGAGAATCGATGATGGGCGAACAGCAGCAGACTGACTGGGCTAATTTTGATGACGATTGTGCTCCTATTATTAGATTATTCAGTTTTTCCAGCTTGTTATTAATCCCTGCTGTAAATAAAGCTAGAGTGTTCAATAAGTCAACCTGCCTATCAAATTCGTCAGAATGATAGTTTAAAGCAGTGACTGTCGATTGAAAAGTTTGGAGTAATTGAGGCCAGATACTAGTTGTTGTAGAGTCATCAAGGTTTTGCTCGAATTTTAATCTGGGCTTGGGTGATATTTGTGAATTTTTGAAAAAGAAGGACAAGTCCTATAGCAGTTGGTCATTGGATCAGTTTTTTGTGGAGACTTTGGAGAAACTGTCACTACTGCTGGATGTGAAAATGATCGTTGTTGGGGTTTGGTTGACTCTGAGCTCCACTCAGGGATCTTGAGCCCTGTGGTGAGCAAGGACTGAATATGTCACTGTTGGACACTACGTCTTTTTGTATGTGAATTTGTGGAAAAATTAAAAGGGAGTTTTGTGGTAACGAAGTTTAAAAGTTTTCAGTTTGCGAAGATTGCAGTCGTGGGGTACTAAAATTGTGAATGGGACTCTCGGAGGGTGGTTGGTTAGAACAGGCCTCTTGCTTGCAGATGACTTGAGGGGAAAAATGCTGACTTTGAGGGTTGATGACTTGGTGAAGAATTTTGAATTGCCCTCATAGAGCGCTCCAAAGCGGTGTTCTGTTCATCAACTGATGATCCAAACATAAAAACGCCAGGTATCAAAACAAGTTTGTTGTTTGGTGATTGAGACAATTGAGATGGGTGCTCACTTGGCTCAATGGACTGCTCAGTGAATTGCTGAAGGTCACAGAACTTGGTTCCCTCGGAGGCTTGGGGGGATGAAGGGTGCTTCGCTCCCCCGGGTGCTTTTTTAAAGTAGTCCAAAAGGGAGGAAGATTTTAAGGCATTCGAGGGTGTTGCGTGAGAAGAAAACATATTGGTGTTAAGTAGCCCTCCGTTGCGTAGGGAATTGTGATCCTTTGGTGACCTCCCACAGACAGCCCAGTTGGACGTCTGGAGTACCGACGGTTAGAGCGGGGCTCCGCAGTACCTGAGCTAATGCCGGGTGAGGTGGGGCAACATTCTCCTTAATACAGGGAGAATCGAAGGTGACATTTAATTTATTTGAGTTTCCTTGTTTATTATGCACTAATTAAGCAGTAGCAACATAGGTCCTGACGAAGCAGTA
The DNA here is from genome assembly GCF_964261635.1 of Lissotriton helveticus. Taxonomy (NCBI): domain Eukaryota; kingdom Metazoa; phylum Chordata; class Amphibia; order Caudata; family Salamandridae; genus Lissotriton; species Lissotriton helveticus. The sequence goes on along the minus strand of NC_136071.1, from coordinate 1,211,747,230 downwards.
AGTGACCCCGGGGCACAGGTAAAGCTGCAGAAACATGTCGACCATGACCATGTGAACTGTCTAGGTAGTTATTTGCTGACACTACCTTTTGCACTGTTTTTAGAGAGTGGGAGCAGAAGGTTGCTAATAAATTCATTTTCCTTCTTCCACCCATTTTTAAACCACCACCTTTTGAAAAATTCTTTATTTTCTTTATTATTCAGCACTGCTTACTAGTTACATCCTGATCCCTACCTGCTAGATATAGTTCATTGGGTAACTGATCACCACCAGGCTTACGCTGCGCCAAATCACACATTGGGTCTCTCCGTGTGTACTTATGGTGGCTTTCCCAAATGATGTAGGGCGGTACAGGATGGACTCTGATGGGAACACTGTAACAAGCTTGAAGGTGCCCCATGATTGATTTTGCCATCAGCACACGCATTCATCCAACCCTCACGTGTTAGGGTTCCTCGACTTAATGCTACTTGTTAGTTGGTGTTTAGATCCTTTGGTGTAACCATAGGGGGCAATGGGTTCATGAGTTTGACTGGAGCACCCTCCACGACTGCCGCCGACTGTTTTGATTTCTTTCGTTTTGGTGCAGAAGGAGCTTTTCTTATATTCCCGGATCTCGTCCCTTCAGTTGTTGTGAGAAATTGTTCTGGTTCTTGGTCTGTGAGTGAGGAATTAGCTCAGGTAGACCCACTGGCGACCAGTCTATTATTGACAGCCGTACCAAAAAAAGTGGCCCTAAAGGTCAGGGGGAGACATGGAGAAATAGCATAGACCTGGACCCGGGAACCCAGGAACGCTGAATCTTGTCTTGCCTTGGGCAGCGAGGGCAGTTGGCAATGGGTGATGCACGCAGGCACCCCCCCGCTCTCTTTGTCCCAGCACAACCCCTCGCCGTTCACTGCCTACTACACCCTATCCGCAATCCTTAGACCTGACACCAGAGGCTGACTCCTGGGCCCCCCCACCAAGTGCGGCCTCCACAGCTGACAGGTCAAACAAGACCTGGTAAAGGCACAGTGGGGGGGTAACCGGGTGAGCCGCCACGGGCCAGTTTCCGTCTGGCGGTAGGGCCAGCAGTGATGGGAATGGGTGGCTGGGTGCGGGGGGAGCAGAATCAAGGCTGACCAGCGCTAGGCACGCAAGCACCCTAGGGCAGCAGGCCAGTGGGGAAGGGGCGGAGACAGGGGACACGCGGCAGAGCACGTTGCAGGGAGTGAGGAACTGGAAGAGGAACCAGGACCAGAACCAGACCCGAACCAGGGTTGCGGCGGCCAGAAGAGGCTAGAAAGACAGCCAGGCAGGTGACTTGCACCGGGCCGGTCTGCTGGAGGTAGAACCGGACGGGAGACAGGCGAGACAAACCAGAGGGTCAAGGTTTTAGTTATGACATCAGGTACCGAGTAAGGGGGGCAAGGTCCAGCACAGTGCTGACTGAGAGTGGGCTCAGATACTGCGCGATTCAACTGTACTGGGTATCTGTAGTCCTAGTCGACTCTTCAGGACAGCAGGCCCTCAGGTGGCCCAATTAGCACTCACTCGAGTCACTTACTTGTCCCCCGCCGTCCCCTTCCTTCACTGTGTCTCGCAGCCTCCTCCACCCTCCTCCGACCCGCACCGCCGCCAATGCAACAGTCGCCGTGTCCTACGGCCTGAAGCCGCCTGTGCTCTGCTCCTGCTCCCCTCCGCTCTCTGCTCCGCCCACAGCTCGTGCCACTGCCTGTGTGCGCACTCACAGCAGCTCGCCCGTGATTCGCCCGTGATTCGCGGCCAAACGTGATGCGTTTGTGAGGTGTAGATATGTTGAAAGAAGGAGTAAGATGCTGACCGTGGGAGGTATCCCAGGCCTTTGTTATAGTAGCTAATATGATACAATCTATAATTTTGTAAATAGATATTTGATTCTGCCAGTGATCGGCCTTCATGGCGTCTTTCTTGTGATCTTGGTCCTGAAGGTTCAGGCATTCTAGGAACTTGATTCACACAGTTCTGAGGTTGGTCAATGAGCTGTTTAAATAGACACAGGAGAAAACACTTTTTCCGAAGCATGGATCCTTGCATGTTGACATCTGAGAGCACAATATTGATGTTAGGATGATATGAGCTGCAAAGCAGCGATCTGCTTTGGAAGTGCTTCCGAGGCTCTTATCTTTCTGAGACGTCGCTGGTGGAGTGCCCATTTAAACGTGTGCTATAGATAGTAATAACCAAACTCGCTCATCTATTCACTGCAGAGGAGAGCTAAAGGGAGCTAAAGGAAGCTTGAGGTTAGCTGAGATGTTTCCTCCACATCCCTGGTGGAGTACCATCTGCCTTATTTGTCAATCCTGCCACACAGATGCATAAGGGTCATAAATGTGGGTTTATGGAGAGCACATCCACCAAGATCGTACAGCACCTATCCAGGGATGCACATCACGACAAGCATCATATATGGTGTTGTTTGTACCAGTGACAGCTTGTCTGCACAATAAGTGCGGGTGCTGGTTATGATGGCTATGTAAATGATGGAGATGATTTTCAGGAGTAGGTGGGCAGCCAAAGGGTGCAGGTGGGGTTTCATCATGATTGGATGATGTTATCATATTTCTAAAGACCATGGATGAGGCATGATGCATTTAATGAATGCCCTTAATGGGTGTCAGGGTGGAGTCTGTGTAGAGTATAGGACGTCATGGAGTAGGGCATTACCACTGTCCATATTTGAGAGTGTGCGGGCTTGAACAGCAGTTCTGAAGGCACATTCTGGAAGACCTGGTTTGACTTACTTTAGAAGAGAGAGCTGGTAGCAGGTCAGGATTAGATTTCTGAGGCATTGGCCTTTCTCTTCGGTTCTCTCAAATGTCTTTGGTAGTGATTGAGGGCTGTCTTGAAGGCGGTCTTGCCAGTCATACCTTTGCTGGTGTGCTATCTCCTTTCCAGTTGTTTCAGTGCACCCGATAGCCTACTTGGTGGATCTTCTGTGGTTGTTGTTGCTGATGGGAGAGATGCTGTTGGAGCACTTGGTGATTGATTGCTAAAGTTTCTGACTTTTTGGTCTAGGTTGTTGGAGGAGATAGAGTGGGTGGTGTTGTAGGCATTGATCCATGTGTCCTTTAAGAATTTGCTCCAGCTGTAGTGGGGGGTGTCAGGTAGACTGGGGGCGAAGGTCAGTGAGCTGGTGATGCTGAAGTGGATGATGGAGTAATCAGTCCAAGTGAGTTTCATGGTGTGGTTGTACCTGATGCAGTCACTGATAGTGAATATGGGGTATAGCATGGGGTCTGCAGTGTGCACAGAGTCCTGTTTGAGTTAGCTTAGTCTGATCTTATTTATGCCGAGGTTGGTAGTGTTAATGAGATTGTGGTCGTCAAGATGGAAGTTGAGATTTCCAAGGAAAATGTAGCTGTAAGACTCCATGGCAAGGGAAGAGATGAAGTGAGCACTGAAGTTGCAGAAGGCTGGATGTGGTCCTGGAGTAAGGTACCTGAAGGTGCCCCTGATGGTAGTTCTGCTGTGTGTTTGGAGTCAGAAGTTGAGGTGTTCCATTGCTGGGATGATATTGTCATTTGTGGTGGGGCATTTGATGGTTTCCTTGTGTATGATTGTGATCCCTCGATCAGGCTTGTTAATGTGGTGGTGGGTGAGCTTGCATCCTTTGGGTATTGCAGTGTTGTTGTTGGGCGCAGAAGTGGGGTTGAGTCAGGCCTCAGTGCAGAAGAGGACATTGGGTGTAAGAGTGGAGATGAGGCCCCACAATTCAGTGCTGTATTTGCATAGTGAGTGTGTGTTGAGAAAGGCTCATGCAAGGTGGTGTTTTTGTTCAGATGGTGTCTGTGGTGAACTCAGGGTGGGGGTGGTCAGTGGGCCAGTGTGTGTGCTATGGCATGTGAAGTGGCAGTGGTTGGAGGTGAAGGATCCTACCGTGGAGTGTGGGTCAGCACAGTGGCCTTGTTTGTTATGGTGTCCAGGGTTGAGGATGTATAGTTCAGTGATGGTGTATCTTCAAGGGCGGGAGGGCCAGGGGTCATGGTGCTGGGCATGGTCCCGGTGCTAACGAATACAGAAGGGCTTACCTTTGGAGCACCTTTACCATACCAGCTGCATGCCCACTGCACGCATCTGCTGAGCAGTCGGACTGTGGTCTGCATTAAGTAGGTCTTGGGATGGGCAGGGCTTATGCTTGCAGGAAGAACAGTGAGCAGGAAAACTCAGGTAGAGGCGGTATCACTGGATCAGGCTGGGAAAAGGAGCAACTGTGTTATCTGGGAGGTTCAAGTCACCCAAAATGGTGGCGTTGACATGTCGGATGGATCAGGTGGTGAGGAGATGTGAGAATTGGTAAATGTAGTCCTTGTTCTGCCTTTGAGGTCTATAGAAGAAATGGAAGGCACTATGAGTTGCAGAGAGTGAGAAATGGCATGTCAGCAGCTATATGGAGTCGAGCGTTACTTCCTTGCCAAGGGAATAGGACCAGCAGGATTTATAGATTCCTATGTGTACAGTTCACACAACAGATGCTGTAACGTAAGTGAAAATGGACAACAAGGATACTCGAAGAAGTGGGTGCGAGAAATGTTTCCGTGATGAAGAGGGCATCACGCTTGTGACAGATGTCTGCAATGTTTGTTGTGTAGAGTACTGCAGAGTGAGCGTTGATGAGCATAAGTTGGAATATGTGTTCTGTAGTGTGCTCATGACAAGCTGACCTCATCATAACGGAACGCCCACACGGGGCTAATTCCCCTCCTGTGCGGGTGTTCCACAGGAGTGGGCAGAGTCATGACGATCTCCACTCCTGAGCTCGCCAGGAGTACTGCGGCGCCACGCGCGCCCCCCCATCACCACGGGGGATTTAGCCCCGCGTGGAAGGGGTTAACTACATGCGGAATAAGGAGACAAATAAAGGCATACAGCCAGCGGTATCTCTTATCTACACAGTATATACTTCTGTGTCCTTCCAGTGGCCTCAAATATAGGTTTTACCTCATGTCTTTACAGCGTGCTTCCGAGTGTTTTAAACGGTTAATGGTCTTGTGTTCAAAATCCGTGGCTTCTAAACAGATGCCACTTGTTTCCTTTTTCTTTTATCGAGACAGAACAAGGGACCGTATTCAAAATCTATCAGGCGGACGATTCTTTAGTCCATATCTTGCAAAATACTGTCTACGACTCACCTTTAAATGACCCCGCTCTGACCTCGGTAGCCATGATCCCCGGATTCCAGCGCTCGTAAGGAACCCACGTGACCGGGCTGCAGCATTTCCACGTAATTAAAAACGTCAAGAGGAAACACTATGGGCCTCATTTATGAGGCCTTGCGTCAGTTTTGCGCTTCCGATGCGTCACTTTTTGTGACGCATCGATGGCGTAAAACATGCCTCCTGTTGCGCACTATTTACAAAGTGACGCATCTAAGCAAACCCCTGCGCTACATTATACTGGCGTCAGGTATAATGTATGCAGAAGGGGCGTTCCCCCGCAAAAAGCCTCGTAATAGTGACACAGTGAAATCTATTTCACTGTGTCACTTTTAGGACGCTGTTGCGTCAAAATCTTGTGCCTGCCTCACAGCAGGCGTAAGACTGACGCAAGCTCTTTCACATGGGGCTTTCCCCATGTGAAAGGACGCATTGCTGGAGTTGCGTCACTTTTGTGACACACTCCAGCAATGCGTCACTTTTGCGCTTACAGATACGTCAGAAATACTGACGTATCTGTAACTCCTTGCGTCATACTGTAAATATGACGCATCAGGTATGTCGCAAGGAGGGCGCACTAAGAAGTGACGCATTGCTGCTTTCACGCAGCGAAGCGTCGTTTCTCATAAATGAGGCCCTATATCCGTTTAAGCCTTCATGCAGCCGTAGCGCGTGAAGCACTCCACTGCGATGTTTATTACAGACATATTATTATTGACCACACTCAAACAAAATCATGTCGATAGTTATTTACCCACAACTATCAAGAAAAATCGCTTCAAATGGGAAAGCATCCAGCTGGTGGGTTTAGCGAACTGAACATCTACTTATGCATTGGGCTTCACTTAAAGTTACTAATAATACCACTAATAGCAACAAGAATAAATCCGAAAAAAGTAATGATGATTCATAAATAATCAAAGTAGGAAATATGCAGTAAAATAAAATAAAAAGTGTAAAGTGAAAACATGCAATTAAAAAACTACTATACCCAGGTGAAAGCGACAACCAACACTGTGCGTAATCACTTCCTACAGATCCTCACAATCTATGGTTTCTCAGACCTGACCTTCAGGATACACATTGTCCCTGTGACGAGAGAATGACACAAAAACTGCCATCGAATAACACACATAATGTTATTGATCTTGATACAAATTCTTATACAGCTTCCACATCTGGATCCAACAGATTTCATAAATTGTTCTATAAGCGACCGCATTCCATCGCCTCTGGGAGCGGTATGATGTTTCTCGAATCATTTTGCTTCTAGATTACTGAGTTTCACCTGCATTTCTTCTCTTCTTATATTTTGTAGCGTCATTAAAACAGACCAACGTATATCATTCTCAGTGTGGTGCCTGAACGTGGTGTACCAATGGGCCCTGGCGTTTTACACTTAACTCTAGATTTATGTTGTAGGATCCTATGTTTGACCAATATAAACTTTCCTAAAGGGCATATTACACAATAAATCACATTCTTTGTATTGCAATTGGAAAAAGTTTGCTGTATGTGTTTCTGCCATTTATATAGACTTCTTTTGAATCTGTCGTCAATCGACAGCAGCACAATGTTGACATCTATAGCGCCCCACCACCGGAGGCAAACTCAGTAAACTCCTTGGGGCAGATTTACAATTACTGGCGCATCCCCGCATATCAGCAGGGATGCGCCAGTAATTGTGCGCCGCAGCTTCGCCACCCTTGGTGCGCCGCATTTACAATGCGGCGCACCATGGGGCAAAAACGGCACAGATGCGTCACGCATCTGTGCCGTAAAGGAGACGCATTGCTGGAGTTGCGTCGCAAGCGCAACACAGATCCAGCAATGCTCTGGGCGGCCCTATTCTTACGATGCTGCGTCAATACTTACGCCTGCTTCAAGAAGGTGCAGGGTTTTGACGCAGCATGGACCCAAAAGTGACTGAGTGAAATCTTGTAGATTTCACTCAGCCACTTTTAGGAGGCGTTCCCGCGCAGGAACGCCCACCCCTGCGCAGGAACACCTTCTTCTGGCGCAGGGATTTAGAACGTGACACATCTCCCAGATGCGTCCCTTTGTTAATACCCCGCACCATGGCGCATCTTTTGCGCCGCCGCTCCGTCACAAAAGTGACGCAACGGCGGCGCAAAAGAGGCGCAAGGGGCTTGAAAATCTGCCCCCTTGTGTCTTTTTTAGGGGGATCACTGTTCCTTGTTGCTCGCACTAATTGATGACACAGATTTCTTCCTTTTTTAAAAGCAAATAAAGGTTTGGGAATTTCCAACCGTTCTACTAGTCTCCAATTTTTTAGAATAATCTTCTTCATTTTATTTGCTTTGGGCCCATAAATTAATACACAGGTTAGAGGTGCAGTCTTTCGGCGTAGTTTATGAGTCAATAAATCCCCTCTAGGTGTATACCAGGCTCTTTTGAGTGCAGCTTTGACTAACTTTTTCCGATAACCTCGATTTAGCAATTTTGTTTTCAATGTTTCTGCATTTTTAGAGTAATCCTTCTTATTCGTACAATTTCGCCTAATCCGGAGAAATTGTCCATAGGGAAGGTTCTCTTTTAAACTGCGTGGATGTCCGCTAGAAATATTGCAACAATGTATTTCTGTCTGTTGGTTTTGTATACAACTAACATCTAGATGAATATTAATATGTATAATCCATACATCCAGAAAATTGAGTTTTTGATTGTCTTCGGATACAGTACATTTTAATCATTAGTCCTCATATTCAACCAGCTATGGAATTCCGTCAGTGTGTTGTCATCACCTTCCCAAATCATAAAGATATCATCTATATAGCGACACCAAAACCCAATTTGCGTCTTAAAAGGGCTGGTGTCGCCATATATCCATACCTTTTCAAATTCCTCCATCACAAGATTGGCAATTTCTGGTGAAAAACTGCATCCCATGAAGTTAAATAAATTATTCTTGAGACACAATGTTGCTAATGCTACTATGAAATCTGTAGGCACCTGATGTGGTCGTTCTATTTGATCATTACAGCTAGTGCCTCGTCTTGTGGTATATTAGTATACAGTGATTCTATATCAAAGGATACTAAAAGCTGTTTGTCTTTATCATAAGGTAACTATTTTGGATATCAGATCCATTGTGTTGCTCACATAGGATCTTGTTTCTTTACCTAATGGTATCAGAAATGTGTCGATATATTTCGCAAGCGGCTCTAATAAAGAGCCACAGGCTGACACAATTGGTCTACCAGGAGGACTTTCAATATGTGTATGTATTGTAGGCAATACATATATATTTGGTGTCTTATATGTATCGGTATTTAAAAACTAAAACTCATTTTTGCATATCCTACCTTCTTCTAATGCATCAGGAGTCAACTCTAATATTTGTGATTTTAACCTTCTGGTGGGTTCTCTGCCACAGATCTATAATGTGTAGGATTAGATAGTTGTTTCATGACTTCTTTATCATAATCATTTGTGTCCCAAAGTACCCTCCCCCCCTTATCCGCTGGCTTTATAGTTATAGCCGCATTTTCAGACAAGAATTTAAGGGCCTTGAGTTCTTCTCTTGTAAACAATCTAATTTTCATAAAATCAAGTCTTCAAAGTGCAATATTTGAGATGGCATTAAGGCACGTTCTGGGCAGAAGGTAGACTTGTTCCTAAGTCCACTGACATCGATCTGTTCTCTTGATTCTCTTTCTAGAAAAATAACTCCCTTCCTTGGTGAGATCCTATGCCCACAGTGGGTTCAACTAAGAATCTTTAAGACGTTGACCCATTATATAATTTAGTCAGCTTTGTAGATTTCTGAATATTAGAATGGTCAACATGAATTATACAAACATCCTTAATTGATTATAATTATCCTTATAGAATCTATAGTGGGCAGCGCCACTTTTTTGACTATACCGGACTAGGTGCGGCGAGAATCGTTTTTCAGGTCTGTCTATCTTTAAAAAGAGCCAATAAGAGATATAGATGTAATAAGTGATGAGAGCACAGCGAAGACCCTTTGGGTTAAGGTGTTTACTGTTTATTCTTCACTTTTCACTTTAGAACTGGTACACACATAAGAAGGACTCATGAATTGTTGTCCATTGATGTACTTTCCAAAGATAAGAAGGGGTGATCTCTAATCAGAATGCTTCTGAGTACATATGAGTAGCATCTCTAGTAGTGAGCAGGGTAATAAGGGATGTTTTTTTAGCTGAAATTATGTATAGAGGATGTACCTTTTCTAATTATATATAAAAAATCATTTTGAGAGCTACAGTTTGTCTTGGTGACATGCATTTATTTCAAATAATTGTGAGAATTTGGTTCCTTGGAAGGATTCATTAATATTTTCCTATCCATGTATTGGTGACTGTGGTATTGATTCCAATGCATTATCTTTTGTATTTATGAGTTCATGATAACAGTCCAGCCAGAACTGCCAAGCCAGGTCTTCCCTGGACCAGAAACAAGCATCCTGGGACCGGTTTTGGGGTAACACCCCGCATCAACCAGGCTAGCTTGAATCCAGTTGCGAAGCAAGCAAGGGACACACGTCTGGGTATACCCAGCCAAAGTACAAACGCAAGCCAAGGAAATGTTTGAAGGATCACTGAAACATTTCAGACACTCATCACCAGTCACAGATCTGGGTTGAATCCATCATCGTTCTTTAGCTCTCTTCGCCACCCGAGTTCAGACCCATTCATATGCAAATCAATCTTGACCCTGACCTCAGGGGAACAGTCCAGCCCGAACTGCTATGCCAGGTCTTCCCTGGACTGAAAACAAGCATCGGGGGTCTGGTTTTGGGGTAACAACCCTTATCAGCCAGGCTAGCTTGAATCCAGTGGCAAAGTGAGCAAGGGACCCACGCCTGGGCATGCCCTGCCAATTAAAAATGCACATACGGGGTGTACTATGGACAATAAATTATGCCAGGCATGTATTGTTGAAATAATTGAGCCAAGTGCACTGTGACACCTCAAAGGGCACATAAAGGAGCCTGAGAGAGGGAAAGGGGGTCAGCTGTTTCCCTCTCAATGTACAGATGCAGCAAGTTATATGGGCCATAAAGCCAGTAGAGAGCATGCAAACTCTGAGCTGCCCTACAGTATAGCTCCAGCTCTGATGTATTCAACCCCCCTATATTTATATGCAAAGTAAGAATGTCCCACTTAACCCTGGGTATTTTACCAGCCCAGGCCAACCTAATAATTAGTGAGCATTGGTTAGCAATTAATGACCTCACAAGTAACATTGCAATATTATGAAACAGGAACCTAGGAAGTATAACCCCTGTCATTAGGGCTATACGCCCCATTAACCCCTTGGCCGCAGCGCTAATTTCGCCACAGCGCTGGGGGGTGTGGGGGTGAGCGCGGCGCCGCTATGCTCGCGACGGAACCATGGCATCATGAGTCACAGGCAGGCTGTGCTCATGATGGCGTGGTTCCGTCATGGCCCCGCCCGCTCATTAATGCTGCGTGGCGGAGTGGCAGCCGCATGACGGAAACATGCCATCATGAGTACCCGTGTCCCGTGGCTCATTACGGCGTGGTTCCATCATAAGCGGGCAAGGGGTTAAAAATACTGACACCCTGATCCAGCAATCAACATCAGTCCCTAGTTTGTGAACCTCGGTGCCATAGTTATCATTCATTACTATTTCCGGGTCCATATGTTTTTGGATGCCAAGGTACCGCACTGAGTCAGATTTCCATTGCAAGGGAAATTCAAATGTTGAGGGACTCATGGATGGAGTGAGAGGCAATATTATTGTGTTCTCCCAGATAATGCACAATCCAGAAAGGCCATCAAAACAAGTCACCTCACTGAGAACAGGAGAAAGATTCATCTCTAATTTCTGAATTTACAACAAATTGTCTTTCGTATAATCTTATATGATGAGGTGGTAACTAGGAAAATGCAGCCCCCTATGGCCATGATATTCTCTCAAAGCACAGGGCAGTAGTTCTGAATTATTCACATGCAGCAAAGGTGATAATGGGCAGCTCTATCGCGTACCTATAGTAATCATAAGGGGTCTGTAACCAAAATACCAATGCAAACCCAAGGGCTCATATTTAGCACATTCACTAATTTCAGAAATATTTCCCTAACTTCAATGAAGCGCAGGACAGTCCTCCTAAAGACCCATTCAACGAAGTCGAACGCCTTTTTGGCATCTAAAAAAAGGGTAGGTGCCTTTACCTCAGGGTCAACGCGTTGTATTACAAAGAATAGGGTTCTAAGATTAACCTTTATGCTATGGCCTGGCATGAAGCCTGTTTGGGGCTGATTATAAATGGGACCAGTGAAGCTGGTCTGTTTGCCAAGATTTTAGCAAAAATCTTGTGTTAACATTTAAAAGTGACAGTGATTTATAGGAGGAACATAGGTTGAATTGATTACATGGTTGTAGTATTTCATAGTATTTCATTAGGAATTAAATATATATTTGTATAGTCAATATGATGTATTAGAATGTTAGGTATGTAAGATAGTTTCCAGGCTTAGAGGATTCTGAGCTTGTGGAATGTTGATCTTAGCAATAAAAAACAACGGAGAGAAAATCTCGGCCAATTTTCATCACGGCATGTTGATTATTAGTAACTGGATGACAACTAACTGTCTCAAGTTAAATTCCAATAAAACGGAAGTAATGATATTCGGAAAGCCTTCTCCTAATTGGCCAGGAGCATGGTGGCCCACTGAATTGGGCCCTCCGCCCATACCAGTCACCAAAGTAAAAAACCTAGGAATACTCCTGGACGATAAACTAACATTTGCTGCACATGCAAACTCCATCGTCTCAACCTCTTTTTACAAGCTTAAATCCATCAAGAAAATCCTTCCCTTCCTTCCCCCCAACTCAGGTACAACATTGGTCACTGCTTTTGTCATGTCATCCCTTGACTATTGCAACGGACTTTTCATCAATGCCCAACACAAAGTTATTCATAAACTACAGTCTGTACAAAACGCAGCTGCAAGAATGCTTTCTGGTACCCCAAAGTTCAAACCAATCACCCAAGTGATCAAAGACTACCACTGGTTGGCGGTAAAAAATCAAATTAAATTAAAGGCACTCTGCATAGCCTATAAAGCCTCCCGCAAACTAGGGCCCCATTTCCTCTTGAAATCCTTAGCATTCTATGCCCCCAATAGAGCACTACGATCTATGAATGCCTTGCTGATGACCGTGCCCCGGACTAAAACAGCTTTGTGGGGTGACCGCCGTTTTACTGTCGCTACAGCTAAACTGTGGAACTCCCTTGATATGGGCATTAGATCTTGCCCCACTCTCACCGTTTTCAGAAGAAAAATAAAAACCTGGTTATTTAACCAATATTTTTCATTGCCATTTCTCTGGTCTGCCTCTGTTCAGAGCTCCGAGACGCCCTTGGGCATTTGTTTGCACTTAGTAAATTTCATAAATAAATAAATAAATGTTTTAATGTGATTTGAAGCTCCCAAATGGATTGTGGTGTATGGGATCTTCCTCCCAGAATAAACTGCATTTGATCTGCCTTCCTGTGTCCATATCATCATTAACTTGATTACTTCACTGGCGTAGTCAGCAGTTGATGGGTGGAGAAGATCTCAACTCGAGTCTTGATGAGACTTTACAATTTTCTACTTAATTCTCATCAAAAAATAAGCTGTGTTTCATCTGAAATAATTTGGAAGACTTTAAAACGATTTGGAGAGCTTTAAACCATTTAAACTATTATTATTCCACCACTTGAATATAGTTTAATTGGTCTTTGAATCGTTTCTACGCCTAATATGAAAATAATAGATGGAAATATTTGTTAGCAGAACTTTGGTCTGGATGGATTTAATTGTACATCTATGAACTTCTTCATTTCAAGACCAACATATTATTGAAGTTGATTTATCAGCCTTCTTAACAGTTTCTTCAAAATCATTCTTAAATGAATGTGACTGTTTGATGCTCACAACTTGCCTAAAAAGGCTGAAGATTCGCATGCTTTGTAAGGATGGAAGATGAATTAATTTGTCATTTATTATCGTCATTTTTATAAGTTTGCATGTGAATTGAGCTGTGGACAGAGCAACCGATTCAACCGTCTTGGATCTCTTAAGATTTGAATGTACACTACTCACCTCGTGCTGATCTCCTCGTGCTCTTATTTTTTTTTTCTTTCGTCAACAATGGTTCTTTGCGGTGTGAGTCATTCCTCTTCAAACATTGGCTACGTTCTCTCTGCTAGCATCCCATTGAAGGTCAGGTTATTTCCTCTAATCGCGGCTAGCGTCATCATGCATTGCATGGAACCATTGTGATTTTCCTAAAGTTACCTCAGGTTCTTTTCTCTAATACCATCTGTGACATCATCATGCACTGATTAGAAACTATCGTAAGTTCGTCCAGCAATTTTTACAGTTACTGGGCTGCAGCGGAAGAATGATAAAAATAAGTTTTTCTTATTAAAACTGGAATCGGTCTTCATTTAAAAGAAATGGAAAAAATAAACGATACTGTTTTATACCTTGGTGTATTTGTGATACTTTTATGTTTTGGTGATTATTTCAGCATGCACTACAAGGATGATTCTGCAGTGACACGCACATTATATTATCAGCGTGTTTACTGTAAGGAATATATCAGTGGTACGTACACTCTTATCTGCATATTCAAGTTGACATTTAAGTAAATTGGTGTAATGACATTGTATTTTTAATTTCAGTGGCATACACAGTTGGTCTTTTCCACGTATTGACGGTTTAATTTAGTGAAAATGCAGAACGTCACTGCTGCTCCATTTTTTTGACAGAGCCAGGAGATCCTCCTATTAGGTGGAAAAAGTGGAAAGTAGTCTTTGAGAGATATGCGAGAGTGTGTGGTCCATCACTCAGTGCAGAAAGGAAATCTGCTCTTCTTTTACACTGTTTAGGATCCGAGGGACAGGATGTGTTCCTTCATCTTCCTGATCTCTCAGCTACTGATGTTAGAGGTGTAAATGATTATGAAATCTGTATAAAAAAATTGGATAATCATTATCTTCCCAAGGTTAGCACGATTTTAGAGAGATAAGAATTTGCTAAGCGTGTGCAGCCAGAAGAAGAATCTATTGAAACTTATATCACTCATTTAAGGAAGCTTGCTTCCTCGTGCAAATTTGATAATCATACTGATGAAAGAATACGTGATCAATTCATGTTTGGTTGCAACATAGAAAAGGTCAGGGAAGAACATTGGTTTCGTGATGAGCCATCTTTAGAAGAAGTTTTACCGGTGGCTAAAAGAATTGAAGTGTGTGGCGGTCATCAAGAAGGACAGCAATAAAGATTTAAAGGATCAAGTGGTCAAACAGAAGCCTGAAAGAAAAGGTAAAGTGTTTGTTGGTAATAAGAATGAAACCAGTAAATCTGATATCGAAAGAAAATGTTTTAGATGTGGAAAATCTGATCATCTTGCTAATGATAAGAAATGTCCAGCTATTAATCAAACGTGTAGCAAATTCAAGAAAAAAGGGCATTTCTCATCATTTTGCCGAACTAAGCCAAAGAGCAAGATAAAGAAGGTTGAAGTGTACAATGAGTGTGAAGGTGAAGAGAGTCTCGAGGATGCTGACTGTGGTCAAGTTGTAGTACAAGTTGTTAGCAATTCAAAAGGTAAACAGAGTTCCCTTGATTTGATTCAGGGGCAAAGATTACCCTAGTGTCAAATGACTTTTATGGTAAAAAACTGAAGGGAAAAGTTAAATTGTTGAAACCTGACACAATCCCAATTGCATACAGTGGTGAACCAATTAAATTGCATGGATATTTCATGGGTTTAATTGAATATAAAAAAGATTAACCTCTGGGAAAATGTATGTGGTGATAGTCTTATAAGTTGGTTACATCAAGGAGATTTAAGGGTTTATCTTGATCCAAATTCCAATCCTCCTATTTGTATCAGAGAAGATATTTGTTCTGTTTCTAAATAATATGTTGAGGATTTTATATGCTCATTGAAATCTGAGTTAAAAATATTTTTAAAGAAGAATTGGGGTGTTTAAAAGGGTACTGTCACAAGATTAAGTTGACAAAAAATGCTTTTCCTACATGCTCTAAAGTAAGAAATGTTCCTATTTCTGTAAACCACGACATGAAAAAAGAAATTCGAAAGTTATTGGAAGGTGGAATTATAGAGGAAGTTGAGGGCACAGAATGGTTGGCTCCGGTCGTCGCAGCACGTAAAGCCAATGGGGACCTTCGTCTCGGCATAGATTTGAGAAGTCTAAATAAAAATGTAGTTGTCGATAGGTATCCCTTGCCCAATATCAATGAGCTTTTAGTTCTCCTCGTGGTGCAAACATTTTCAGCACAATCGATTTAACATCTGCGTATCACCAGATTGAGTTGCATGAGTCCTCTAGAGATTACACGTCTTTCATCACTCCATTTGGTACATACAGATTTAAACGTGTGCCTTTTGGATTGGTGACAGCGTCCTCAGTGTTTCAGCGAGTGATGGAAAAGGTTTTAAGGGATCTTCCTGGTTTATGTGTATACTAGGATGGCATCTTGATATTTGCTAAAGACATGTTTGAACATGACTCAAGATTGAGTAGTGTGTTAAATAGCTTGAGTGTACACAATCTTACGGTTAAAGTTGAAAAGTGCAAATTTCGGTCAGATTCCATTAACTATCTTGGTCATAATATAACTGGTGTTGGCATTAAACCTAAAATGGAATTAGTCAACACAATTAACAACTTGTGTGCTCCGGTTGATAAGAGTGAGTTGATGAAGTTTACAGGCATGATAGAATATTATGCTAAATTTGTGAAGGGTTTTGCTTCTTTGACTGTTAACATGAGAAATTTATTATGTAAAGGTGTGGACTTTATGTGGTCTTCACAATGTGAGGAGAAATTTGTTGACATTAAAAAGAGACGTAATGATGCTCCATCTTTGAAAAGTTTTGATCACTCAGCCAAGTCCATTGTGATCACTGATGCGAGTGAAAAGGGAATAGGAGCGGTATTACAACAAACAGATGCTTCAGGAATTCAAACGGTTATGTTTTTGTCCAGGTGCTTGAGAGATCCTGAAAAACGTTATTCAGTAGTGGAAAGGGAATCTCTTGCTGTAACATGGGCTATTAAGAAATTGAAGACATTTTTGTAGGGCGTTGAATTTGAGGTTCATTCTGACCATAAACCTTTGGTTGAGATTTTTAACAAAAAGGGCTTAGATTCCATCTCGGGTAGGATATCAAAGTGGATTATAAGTTTACAGGAGTATAATTTTGAGTTGAAGTACTTGCCTGGTGTTAATAATGGGGTCGCTGATGTTTTATCTTGTCTCGTTTCTTCGGAGGTTTCTTGTGAAGAAGATGCAGACGATGATGATGAGTGGGTTTGTTGTGTTGATCATTAAATCTTTTCGGAAGAAAAATGGCGTGAAGAGGTGGACCAGGATCCTACTTTGGTTGAAGTTATGTCTTTGATTCAAAAAGGTTGGACTACTAATAAATGTGGTTCCAAAGACTCTAAACCTTTTTGGGTTTTGAGAAATGAGTTATTCATAGATAAAGGTTTGTTGTTTAGAGGATGTAAATGAGTTCCTCCTTGTAATCTTAGAAAGGAACTCATTGATTTAGTTCACTCTGCTCATACTGGAATTTCAAAGTGCAAAGAGCGTTTGTGTATGTCTGATTGGTGGCCAGGAATGGACAAAATGGTTGAGAGGGTCATTAGAGGTTGTGTTCCATGTTTGCTTACTGACAAATCCAAGTGCACATATGAACAACCAATGATGTTAAGAAAGCCTCCTTGTAAGCCCTTGCAAGACATTGCATTGGATATAATTGGTCCTATACATGGCAAAGCATCTGTTTCTTATGCTCTGACGATTATTGATATGTATTCGAGATTACCCATTATTTTCTTCTTATCTAGTATGATACTAGTTGTATAATTAGCTCCTTGGATAAGGTTTTTGCAGAAGAAGGGTTTCCTGAATCGTTGTTGAACGATAATGGGGTACAATTAATCTCTAAAAAAATTGAAGATTATTTGGCTTCAAGGGGTATTGTTCATAAAACTTCTTCGTTATATCATCCCGGGGCAAACGGTATGATTGAAAGATTCAATAGGGTTGTAAAAGAGTCTGTTATGTTGGCTAAATCTCAATCATTAAACTGGAAAGAAGAAGTTCAGAGGAAAATTGAGGAATACAGGTTGTCTCCTCATTCTACCACAGGCAAAACACCTTTTCTCTTGTTTAGAGGAAGGGTATACAACACTGTGGTTGAAAGTACTTGGCTGAACAAGTATGAATTATTTAAAGGGAAAGAGAGTTTATGTGACGGTGAGGTTGTACAAATGAAAGATGAAGAAGAAGCGAAGCATAGGAAAAGATATTTTGATGCTAAAAAGGGTGTTAAGAAAACCATTGTAAAGATTGGTGACTGTGTAGTGATAAAGCATCCGGTTGTGTTAGGGGGATCTTTTCCTAAATTTATGAAACCTATTAAAGTTATTCAAGTATTTAATGACGCTATTCAGACACAGGACCATCGAATATGGAACTTAAAAAGAGTTGCAATTGTCAAAGGTAAATTTGATCATATTATCAAGGATGACAATGTCATGGTGGATGCTCGTAATACTTTGATTAAAGATAATCATTTTTCTCTGAATATAAGACGGTCATCAAGAAGCATCAAAGCTCCTATTCGTTATGAATATTTTGTATGATGAAAATGTATTTGTTTTCTTTTTCTCTTCTTTGTTGGTAAATTGTTTGTTGATAAGAAGGGAGATGTGTAGTATTTCATGGTATTTCATTAGGAATGAAATATTTATTTATATAGTCAATATGATGTATTAGAATGTTAGGTACGAAAGATAGTTCCAGGCTTAGAAGATTCTGAGCTTGTGGAATGTTTTAATGTGATTTGAAGCTGACAACTGGCTTGTGGTGTATGGGATCTTCCTCCCAGAATAAACTGCATTTGATCTGCCTTCCTGTGTCCATATCATCATTCATTGGATTACTTCAATGGTTTAAAAGAGTGAAAATCAATGCTTCCCGCATTGAAGATGGCATACCATTAGCATCACCCATCTCCTCGTATAATGTAAATAAGTGTAGTAGGAGCAATTCCTGATATGCCTTGTAAAAAAAGACAGTGAGGCCATCCATACCAGGGGCATCCACAGCTCACATGTTCTTTAATACCTCAAGGATCTCAGCAGGCTCCAGGGGGGTCATAAGGTGCTCTCTGTTCTCAGGGGTGAGCCACAACATGAGTATGTGCTCCAAGTAATGAAGTATAGCCTCATAGTTCGACACCGTGTCACATTCCCTCCTCCTTGTCTCTCTGCGGTCTCTTGGTGTGACTGGTATGGCCTTAGCCTGGGTGGCCTCCTTTCTTGGTGAGCGAACCTTTCAAGTGTTCTCCTCTAAGGCGGCATCAGCGGTCTGTCCATCAGCGCGGGGTGTCCCCCAAGGGTCAATACTCAGCCCCCTATTGTTCAATCTTTATGTAAAACCCTTGGCTAACATCGTAGAGCAGGCGAGGCTGACTTTGTTCTCTTACGCAGACGACACCCAGATTGTCTTCTCCCTATCAGGGCGAGACGAGAATAACCCCTCTGCACTAAAGTCTAGCCTCACTCTTGTGGCCGACTGGATGCAGAGGAATTGTCTCAAACTGAATGGGGAGAAGACAGAGGTGGTCATTCTGGGCAGAAATAAGAACTTATGGGGCCCTCAGCACTGGCCAAATGAGATGGGTTCACTTCCTGTGCCCACACATGTTGTACGCAATTTGGGCATCCTAATTGACGACAAGTTAATGATGAAGCAGCAGGCCACTAAGGTCGCAGCAACCTGTTTTTCCATTCTTAGGTGGCTACAAAAGATCCTATGGATGCCTTCTACTCCTTCCTGTAGAACGGTTGTCCAGGCATTAATAACATCTCGCCTGGACTATGGTAATATACTCTATTTGGGTGTGGACGCAGCCACTATTAAAGTACTGCAGGTTGTACAAAATGCAGCCGCGAGACTTTTGAAGAATGTTCCTAGAAGAACTTCGGCATAATTTGCCTTGCAGGATCTTCAAAGGCTTAAGGTGTCTAGTCGCATAAAGTTTAAGACACTGTGCTACATGTTTAGAATCAAGCAAGGCACTGCACCTACATACTTACAAAAGCTGGTGCAACCTTACAGGCCCAAGCACACTTTACGATCTTCGGAAATTGGGAATTTCATTGTACCAAGATTTAAGCTGGTAAGGACGGGGGGACGATCCTTTTCCTATCTTGGTCCCAAATATTGGAATGCCCTGCCCACAGCTCTCAAACTAGAGACTAGTCTTCTTCGCTTTCGCAGAGCACTGAAAACGCTGTTGTTCACATAAGTAGTTGGTACCTATATGCTGGCTTTGTTTGACATCTTCTTCTCTAGTCTATCCCTAGCGCCGGGAAACCCACTGCGGGTAGCTGTGCGCGGTAAAAGTTCAAATAAATAAAAAATAAAAAATAGTTGACAATAATTCATGGATTGTACAAAGCGGTATAGTATCTGCAAAATCTATCTGCTATTTGTTCACTGTCATAGAGGGACTGTCCAGTTTTTTCTAAAATGTCTTTGATTGTTCCGACGTCTCTCCTAGACCGCATCAGCCCTGCCAACGTAGCTCCAGGTCTTCCACCTTCCCTATACATCCTAGCAGTTGAGAATTACCCAAGTGTTTAATTTCACTGAACACCATGTCATAATTCTTCTTAAGCTTCGTCTTGATGTCATGCTGGGTTTGGGGATCACTGTAACCTTGATGTTCCCTCTCTAACTGTGCAATTTCTACTTTCAGTTTCATGAGACTACCTCTCAAAGACCTGAGAACCCATTTGTGCTTTGCAATGGTGACCCCCCCCCGATAGAGACTTTAAATGCCTCTCAAACTGTCGCAAACTTGTCAACTGTGTCTATATTACACAGTTCTGCCTTAAAACGGTATCTAAAAAGGAATAGGGTGGGAAGCACAAGGCGAATAGCTCAAATGTTCAAGGAGGAAGTGCTAAATCTAAAATTATTGGTGAGTGGTCATAGTAGGTCCTTGGAAGAGGATCATATTTAATTACTCGGCGACCTAAGGTTTTGGACACTTACTAAAACGCAATGCGGGTGTAAATTTTGTGTACAGCCAAATAATGTATATACCCAGTGATTTCTGAGAACGTATGTTTCCATATGTCGATTAGGCACAGTTGCTCCATTAAAACCAGGATCCCCTCAGCCTTACTATTGCAATCACTGAGAAAAGTAGATACAACAACCTATTCCTCCTCAGCGTCCATTGTGTCACTCTCCAATGACAGCAGCACCCACCGCAATGTTGAAAATGCATATTGTGCATTACAGTGCACTGCGTGGCAGGCACCACACGGTGCCTTCCACTTAGCGTACTCAAATATAGGGGGGTACCTATGCACATACACCACCCCCATTGGGGGCCGGCAACAGGCCGCCAAACAAGATCTCCAACAGCCTTTTCATGACATTGTCGCCGCCATGGAAAGGCTGGCTCACAGCCTGCATCATAATATAGTGGACGTGCCTGCTAGGCACCACCACCATTTTATGCATGCAGACGGCTCCGCCAGGCATTCGGTCTGATTGCCTGTGGTGGTTCCATGGTGGAAGGTCTTTCCGTCTGCCATGATTACAGTCTAGATCACCTGCCACTGTAATGTGGCGGGGGAAATTCACGGTCCAATGGTGGAAGGACAGATACCGCATGGCTGGCTGTCCTTCCGCCATCGTAATGAGCCCCTTAGTACCTGGTCCAGTGTTTGTACCTCAATTTAGTCTCTAGTTGTTACTGCCGCCAGACACTCTAGATGATTTTAGCAAATTATTGTGACTTCTGTTGTGCTGTATAGCTGAGTCAGAGCCCACTCTGTTCTGAAGCAGAGTCCTCATTATGTGTGGCATGTCTTTCATCTCAGTCACCTTCTTCTTTTCAAATTGAGGTTTTTACTGTGGAAATGTTTTTTCCTTTTTTATTATCAAGTCAAGACTCCTTCATCTGTTTCCCGTACTCCTCCAATTTGTGCTCTGATCGACCTCCTCTCTCCCAGCATTTTTTGGATGACTCCTGAAAGGAATGAGCAGGATGTGTATCAGTGGCCTTATACCTTTAAAGCTGTTTAATTGTTTCATAGTTATGCACATTGTAGCTCATCTCAGAAGACTCCTGTGGAGGAGATCCACCTTGTACTTTAACCCCTTCCATGCTCATGACGAGCTGAGCTCGTCATGAACAATGGTAAATATGCATCTGCAGCACAGCAGATAAATATGTGCAGCATCCATGTGGTTAATCTTGTCTTTATTTTTCTTATTATCCCAGCATTCTTTTAAAGACTGTGGTGCCTGTTTTGGGGTTATCCTTTTCAGAATTATACTTAATTTGTAGTTTGTTAGGCCTGGCCCCCAAATTATCTCAACCTCTAGATGTATAGGCTTAACCAATAATCATTTTTGGCAGTTCTCACTCCTGATTCATTAATGGTATCTGGGTGAGACATTGCTATACCGCCAAATGCTGCTGCTTCCTCTTTAATAAAACTAGAAATAATTCAGGAGACTGTAGCATAATTGCTAATAAGTTTAATTCCCTGATCCAGGGCATGGGCAACAACTATTGATGTTGTATAAATAGCAGCAATTACTGTGCTCCACTTGGCGCAGTTTTCTACCGGAGGAACCATCTCCAAAGGAAGGCATGTTGTGAGAATTCTATGTTTATCTTGGGGTCCTGTATGGGGAAACACTGCTTCAAACTGATTTCTTTTGTGCACTCCAGAACGGAATCTGCTCCGGTCTAAGGGGTACCTTACCTATAACTCTGTACTAATTTTGGGCATCTCCAATTGTGGTTATGCAGATTGAACAACCCTTGCTGGGGTTGATGTTATAGCTCGCATAAAAACTTGAATTAGTTGTCTGTATAGTGTAATTATAGCCGTATAAAGTCTACAAATTTCTGCTGCTGTGAGAACTCCTTTTTCCGGATATGGTCTATAGCTGGCTGGGACTAGCCATGTTACCTCCTCATTACTGAGGTGACCCAGTCTGACATTTTCTATTGTATGTGGTAGGGTGCCTTGGATGAATGTGAAGGAATCAAAGGCTACTCAAAATTGTTTTTAAAAAGACATACTTCCATTAAATTTTATATAATATCAAGGGCTCACAATAACACGAGTGCAGGGTGAATATCATACAAATATTTCAATTATTCTTAACAAGGTTTTAAAAACACATATTATTCCTTATAATTGTTGTATAAATACCTTTGTACACATATAAATATTAGCAATCTAACTACTCAAACATCCCATCATTCATGACCTCATGCATTCACCTCACCTAACACTAAAGGAACAAAACATAGAATGTGTGTAATGTAGGCTTATATTAGGTTTTGATAATGATTGAAGGCAACTTGACAGTACTTTTTTTTCATGAGAGCGCATAGATTAAATGAATATATAAGGAAAGAGGATTAAATAAATGTGTATTTAGAATCTGCTAGTTGCTTCGATCTACCCACGTTTCAACACAATTTGAGGAAAATGTGTTTTTTACAAAGTTTGAGGTTTGCAAGGAATTCTGGGTAACAGACCTTGGTGAGAGCCAGACGAGTCACCCCATCCTGTATTCCCCTGGGTGTCTAGTTTTAAAAATTGCATAGTTTTGCTAGGTTTCCATAGGTGCCAGCAGTGCTAGTGTTCAAAATCTACAGCTAGGCTCTTTGCAACAAAAGGGCCAGTTTTCACTGTGAAATTGTGGTGTGTCCACGTTGCGTTTTGGGCCATTTCCTGTTGCGGGCACTAGGTCTACCCACACAAGTAAGAAACCATTTTTCTTGGAAGACTAATGGGAATGCAGGGTGGGTGAAATTTTGTGGATCCACTCAGATTCCAGGAATTTTCACCACTGAAATTTGAGGGATATGTGTTTTTTTTTACAAAGTTTGAGGTTTGCAAGGAATTCTGGGTAACAGACCTTGGTGAAAGCCAAACAAGTCACCCCATCCTGGATTTCCTTGGTGTCTAATTTTCAAAAATGTATAGGTTTCCTAGGTTTACTTAGGTGACGGCAGAGCTAGGGTTCAAAACCTACAGCTAGGGAGTTTGGGCCGTTTCCTGACGCGGGCACTCGGCCTACCCACACAAGTGAGATACCACTTTTTTTCTGAAGAATTTGTGGAATGTGGGGTGGGCGGAATTTTGTGGATCCATGCATATTCCAGAACTTTCCATCAAAGAAATATGAGGAACATATATTTTGTTTTACAAAGTTTGAGGTTTGCAAGGGATTCTGGGTAACATAACCCGGTGAAAGCCAGACAAGTCACCCCATCCTGTATTCCCCTGGGTGTATATTTTTCAAAAATGTATATGTGCCAGCAGAGCTAAGGTTCAAAATCTACAGCTAGGCACTTTGCAAAAAAAAGGGTCAGTTTTCACTGTAAAAGTGAAGTGTGTCCACGTTGGGTTTTGAGCCGATTCCTGTCGCGAGGGTACTAGTCCTACCCACACAAGTGAGGTACCATTTTTATTAGGAGACTTAGGGTAACAAAGAATTGTGAAGCAACTGTTATTACCTATTGACTTTTGATGCATTACTGCCTTTCAAATAAAAGACAATGTGTAAAAAAGAAGTCACTTATTATCATGCTACTATGGGTACTTACAATTTCGGAAATGTGCAAATAGCTACTGTTTATAAACTCTATATTTTGTTACAATTTCAGAAATACATAGGTGTCTTTCATCCCGATTTTTCACTGTATTTTTTTTCTCAAATCAATTGCTATATACCTGTTACATAACAAAACATTGCAAGATGCTGCTCAGGTATTGGCTTTGGGTACGTCGGGTTCTTGGTGAACCTACAAGTCATATATACCCCCACCTCCAGGAAGGTCAAGTGGATGTAACTGTATATTTGTTTCAAACATCTGTCATAATTAGAAGAAGTTACAGGTGAAAACGCTGGCACAAATGGCTGTTTTTTCAACAAATTTTCAATTTTTCCTATTTGTAACTTTTAGTTTCTATAAAGAATCCTTAAAGGATCTACACAAATGACCCCTTTGTGAATTCAGAATTTTTTTTAAATTTTCTAAAATGTATAGCTTTCCAGGATCCATTATTGCTTTCATACCCGTTTCTACCATTAATTGGAAGAAGGTTGAAAGCACAAAAATTGCAAAAATAGGTTATGGCCCAGTAAAATGCCAAAACTGTGTAAAATAATTTTGATTTTCAGACAAACGTCTCTCAGTCCCTGAAATCTGTAAAAATTGTAATTTCAGCCCCAAAACCCTTTGTTGATACAAGCTTTCATTTGGAGCACTTTTTATTCGCATTTAAAAAAAAAAATTTGCTGTATTTTGACTAATTTCTTGGTCCCTTCCAGGGGAATCCACAAACCCTGGGTACCTTTAGAATTCCCATGATGTTGGAAGAAAAGGACACAAACGTGGCATGGATAACTTATGTGGTCAAAAAGTTATAGGGTACTAAGCGCAAACTACCCCAAATAGCTAAAAAACGCTTGGCACGGGGGGGGGAGGCTGAGCAGTGAAAGGGTTAAAACTCTTTGCACTTGCTGTGAACTGTCATCATATGGGTGTATTTTCAAAATATAAAATTATCAGAGAATAACCGGTGATGATACTGAAGCTCGGAGCAGGGAGCCCAGTATGTACGAGAATCACTTGAGTGATAAACAACTCAACAAGCCTCCTCATGCAGGCGATTAATCATATAACAGCTTTAGAACGAAAATGTTCAGAAAATATAGAATCCATTATATTTTAATATGTTGCTGAAAATGCATTAATAGCCACTGTCCACTGGTTAGCTCCAGTTATTGCCTTCATGGCCTGCCATCACGACCAACTCCTGCAACACCTCTCACTTCACTCTGTCCTGTCTGCCCAGTTCCAGCATCCAACGCGCTTCAACAGCGGCGGTGTGGTCTCTACCACTGATGTCCATCTTGTATCAATGAAAACAAAACCACTGGGTATGGGCTCCCACCGGCATAGCTTGCCACAAGCATATAATAAACAAGAAAAAGTGCCAATGCCGCTAATTTGAAAATCAAACTTTTGTTTTTGTCCAAACACACGGGTAAGACAATGTGCGGACCAGGAAGTGAAAGCAACTAGGTCAGCGTTTGGATGGCGTCGGATTAAGACACCCGGCAGCTCGGTGTTCACAAAATGGACAAAAACGGTGACGGCGAAACTCCAAATAGATACACAACGCGCCTGACTCGCTCCACTAGACAGTGGCGAGCCAGGCCGGTCCAAACGGGTCAACTAACACTTCCAAACTGAGGTTCTAACAACAATTCCAGCTTTCTCTGATGAGTGCGAGATATGGTCCTGATGAGAACTCCGAAATAACGGTAGTTCGAAACGCGTAGACTCCTTATAAGCCAAAAAACGAGAAATTAATAATTTACGCAGGAAAAAATTGCACACATTTAATTTGTTGTAAAACAAACATTGGCTTTTTGTTGTGAATATCATGATTCCAGCATTTATCGAATCATTTATGTTTTGTTTTTGTTGTTTGTAGTGGTTTGATTGATGTATGAATGAAGACTGAATGTTTATTAGGATGCACTGTCTTGTAAATAAGTAAGGTTTTTGTGAGAAAATATATATTATATTTGTTGTGTACACCAGGTTTTAATATTTGTATAACACATGTAAAAAATTATTCACTCAAATAGAAGTGATCAATTGAAAATCTAAAGAAAATAAAAAAGTGGAATTAAATTCAACAAACACATTGTCTTACCCATGTGTTTGGACAAAAACAAAAGTTTGATTTTCAAATTAGCGGCATTGGCACTTTTTCTTGTTTATTATACATCTTGTATCAATAGCACATTCATTGCCTCAAACCCAGTGCAGCAGCTCTTTCCCTGCATGCTCTGTCTACATGACTAAACTGGACAATATAGTTACCATGTGGTGCATTGACTTGGAACCTTTGTGACCTGTGATCCACCAAACAGGCTTTAATCTCAACCTCCAGAGCAACAATGAAAGTAGCAGCTTAGTCAGGACCCTACTGTAGGTATTATTGCAATGTGTGGTTATTTATCTGCTGTGTCCTCTTTCTGTTTCTCTGTCTTCTTCCAGTTACATCATTACATGAGGGATCTTCATTTTAAAACTACCTCTGGGGATAAAATCTACTTCGATGATCTGGGGGACCCGCCCACGCACTTTCACATTTTTAACTGGCATTACCTTGATTGGGGTAATTCTACAAGAATCAAAGTGGGAAGCTTCCATCGAAGCCCTTCCGGGGAGGAACAGCTCACCATTGATGACCGAGCCATTCTTTGGCACCCCGACTTAAAACAGGTAATGTCTCCTGTCTGAATTGGGAACAGACTTGGAAAAAGGTGAGACCCATATGGATGAGCAAGAATAAGAATAATCAACAGAGATGCAATTGTTGCCTCATTTTGAGTTTGTATCAGCAGGTGAACCACAATCTATCACGGTTCAGTTGCCCCACTTAACTCTCAGCAACATATTTACAAGCCATTAGCGCCACTGGAATGTCACTTTTTTTTACGCTCCGGTGGTGCTCTCTGCAAGCCCATATTTAGAAGCCTGCGTTAAGCCATTTTGCATGGCTTAACAGTGACTTGCTACTCTAGCCCTCTGCAACACAGCTTTTCTGCAGCAAACGGACATGCAGTGGGTGTTGCTGTTGGCGTTCCCAGCAACACCCAGGGCTTTTTGACACTGCCCCAGATGTACAAGGATCTGTAAATCTGAGGCAGCACCAAAAATGTGCCTTTCAAAAGGAGGACTTAATGTGGTGTAATGAGTAGAAATACTTGTATTTCTCCTAATTTTTTCTATATAATATTTTGATGCACTGCGGCACAGCAAGCCTTCCTGCTGTGCTAATGTGCATCAAAATAGAAGGGATAGGAATGTGCAGTATCTATAAGGGTGCCTGGGTTGATGCATGTCATCCCATTGTGCACCAGTACAGGGGAGAAGGACAGGAATGCACCACATCTTGTAGATATTGCGCATTCTTACCCTTTTCTTTTGACGCACGGCAGCACAGCAGGAAGGCTTGCTGTGCTGCAGCGTGTCACACTATGATAAATGAGGATCATAGAAAGAGGTCAAACAATGTGAGTTTTCTACCGGTAGAGCCTAAATGTTCTCAAGTGGCAGAAACCTTTAACCTGATAGCTTGTCTTCCACTTGACCGCCAGCTTACAGTAGCAAATGCGTGGGCTGTATTGGGCAGAATGAAGGTCACAATGTTTCCCAGCCCAGGGCTACCCTGTCAGGCTTGGCGACCCATGGCAGGGAAATTGTCAAATGATGCCCACACTCAAGGACACAGTTCCTCAAATTCCGGGACCATTTACTTTATTGTTTTTCATGAAAAAACTCTAGCTCATGAGCTATAACATAAAACACAAACGTTTGTATCTTGCCAGTTCTTATGCCTTCAAAGCAAACACCACTGCAGTGGATGCTCTGAAGGCTTAGAGGTCCCCACCAGGAATGCGGGGTCTCTAAATGCAAGTGGCAGCACTTTATCAGAGGAGCAGAGAGTGTAGCCTTTGCTGACCTCATGGGTAAGCGCATTTTCCACCACAGTCTAAATGCCAGTTGTCATGTGTGCAGGATTGACCACATGCTGATGACGCTGCTAATATAATCAAGTGTACTAACCACGTACAATGGTTGTTGTTAACAAAATAATACACTAAGGGCCACAAGTAAAAAACAATTCATGTTGTGACTCTCAAATCACAATTTGCAAGTTGCTAAATGAAAAGTACTGTGTATCAGACACATCTGGCAATTCCCAAAGGGATTGCAAATGACATACCTCATTCATTTTCTTGAGGTAGGTTGCAATTTGTGACCCATTTGGCATGGCCTGTGATCCCAGGGATGGTGGACTACTAGGGTCAGCAGATCACCATGTGTGTGGTTGCTTTTTAAATAAAGCAATACTCTTTATATTTAAATACAGCCCATTTTCCCTTAAGAAAAACAGGATGCGTTTAAAAAAGAAAAACAAACAGTGTCCTTTTGCTTTTAGAGTAGGCAGTGGTCCGTGGGACTACTGCCTGCTATTAAGAAGAAAAAGGTGCTACCATTCACTAGGGGGAAGGGCAAGGGAGCAGCGGTAGCAAGAAGTGAAAGTAAGGTGGGGGCTCGGGTTGTGGTTACGAAGGGTGTCGAGTGTGTATCCCCCAAAAAACGTCCCATTAAAAAGCGGGGAGCTTCAAATAAAAGGCAGGGGAAGGGCCCCAGATGCCGCATTTCCACCGAGGAAGTAGTTTGTCCCCCAGAAAAGGAAAGTGGAGGCTGAGGCTGAGGTTCAGGGTGATTCTTCGGAGACATATGAGGAGGTATATGAGGAGGCATATGAGGAGACTGCAGATTTAGATAAAGTAAGGGATAAAGTTGGAGCGAGTCAGGGGTCCAAAGGGAGGGGAAACAAACACTCCAAAGTAAGTAGCAGCTCCCAGAAAAGGGTCATTGGTAAAGTGCAGCCCATATTACACCCTCCTTGCATTCCTACTTCAAAGCGTTACCTCAGGTATTGGATATTCTTCCAGTTAAAGTGCCCGTAAGTGGCACCCCTAAAAAAAATATGGCTGAGTCTCCCTTCCACCCTAAATGAGACTAGCCCGGACCAGGAGAATGAGGATGAGAATGAGGAGAATGATTCCATCATCTCGGTAGACAAAATGGAGGCCTCGTGGCCTGTAGTTAATCTCAGGGATGCTGGTGACCCTGGGGGGGCCAATATGCCCAGTAAAGTGTCAATTGATGGAGAGAAAGGGGCAGGTGGTCCAATTGAGGTGCTTCTAACCGCTATGAGGGAAGAGATAAGGAGTGGTTTTATGGTTTCAAAAATTAATCAAAATGAAATCAGGTCAGCATGTGAGACGCTCGAAAAAAAGGTAGATGGTCTCTATGAAAGAACTGAGACCTTGGAAGGCTCAGTGGGGGAGTTAAAAGCAAATTTGGCAGTCAGCCGAGACTAAGATTCAATGCCTACGGAGAGAGGGGGACGCCATGAAGGAAAGGGTTGAGTCGCTGGAAAATTACTCACGAAGAAATAATCTGTGACTTTTGAAAATCCCTGAGGGGAAAGAAGGTGGAGACATTAAAACGTTTGTGGTGTCACTACTAAAAAATGCCCTTAATCTGGACGAGACCACGGAAGTATTAGAGAGAGACATCCCGAGGATACATCGAGATCCCTTCCGCCTCAACCCTGGGAGGATAAAACCAAGAAAGATTCTGGTAAACTTCCTCACTTACACTCTGAAGGAAAAAATCCTGAACCTTGCATTGAAGGCCAAGTCATTAAAGGCCCAAGACTTCTCTTTTGAAGTCCGGTCTGATCTGTCTAAAACCACCCTAGACCGACAGTGGGAGCTTGGTCAGAAAATGGACAAGTTTAGAGCTGTGGGGACGACAGTGCAGATGCCGTTCCCTGCATTTTTTAGGGTGATGTTTAATAATAAAATGTATAACATTCGATCCCCTCTTGAGGCAGACAAACTAATAACATCTATCAGTGAGCGCTTATAGGGGGAAAGCTAGCATATCCCTTTACTTTCCCCTTTATAGTTAGACATGCTGCGGTCGGTGAGGGCGCAAAATAATTTTAAACCCCCCCAGTGTATTGGGTTTGGCCTTTAACTCTCTTGGAAGATTTCTTTATTTAAAAAGAATGTTTTTTAGAGTTTTAGAGGTGTAATGAGCACAGGTTAGGGAAACTAACAAAAAAAAAGAAAGAAGAAAGGGAGAGGGAGGAAAAAGGGAAATAGAAGTGAATTAAAATAAAAAGGCATTGAATTAATCTAATGGATTAGAAAATGGGGGAACAATAAACAATAAATAAAAGTATAAAACTTTGGGGAGAAAAAGGAAAGGAAAAAAGGGAAGAGAAAAAAAAGAGGAAAAAAAGGCAAAAAAGTCTTTTTTTCTCCTACTGTACTTATGTCTTTAGGTGCTACTCAGCCTTAGACTTTCTGTTTAGCTGGCAGGCTTTGTGCAGCTTAAGCAGTGCAGGAGGGGAGGGGGGTCTATTGGAAGACGCAAACTGGCAATCCATCTGGCCAGGACAAGTGAGGGTGGGTTTTCCACGGGGGGAGGGAGGAGGGGGGGCACGGGGTGGTAGGGAAAAAAGTTAAATGGTCCTCATAAATCTGTTCCCATCAAGTTTGTCATGTCCAGTAAGTTCTTTAAACATCACACCAGTGGAAACTTCCAGGTTCAGCAGCTATATTTAAGGGTTGTTGGCGATCTGAGTGAGTGGTTGGGAGGGGGTATGACACTGATATGATCCTGCTGCGGATTTTATCCTGGAATGTCAATGGCCTGCGTGTGAGGGGTAGAAGACACAGAATTTTAACATATCTGAGAGACTCTCCCGTACAGGTCATTGTCATCTAGGAGACGCATCTAATCAAAAGTGAAGTTAACGACATGTTGAAAAAGCAGAAGTGGGTAGATACGTTTTTATGCACTGATCATAACGCCAACATAAGGGGGATCCTTATTATCTTTAAAAAACAGGCCAAAGTTCAGATTTTGGAACATAAGGAGTGTGGTAAGTTGGCCTGGTAGGGGATGTTTCCAATTCTGGAACCACCTACTACCTGACCAAACAATCCCTTATGGTGTCTGGTTGTAAGTCAACCTTATTAGACAAGCTATCCTAGGGGTAGCATGGACTAAGCAGCCTAAAGGCTTAACTTAAGAGGTCGTGTTAAGCGAGCTGTTTTACCACATACAATCCTGTAATACCAAATGAAAGGACACCACACAAGTATATATTATAAAAATATATGTGTTTATTACTAAAAACAATCCCCAGTATTCTTTATGAATAAAGGGGCACAAGCGTTAAATCAAAAGCACTGTTTAAACATACAAGTTGCACAATTATGGATGAGGGCGGGGGGCCACTCAAACCATATACTAAACAAGTGGTATAAGAGAGGCCACTCGAACAGTGGTTAGGCCTAGGGCCTAGGGAATCGCTGGGAGCAGTCAGGACAAGCAATGCTGAAGTCGGGAATGGCCCTCGGGATTCGGGAGATGTGCGGAAAGCGCACGCATGCACCAATGTTAACCAATGGTGCGTAAAAGTCAAATAGTTAGAGTTTAAGGACACTTCCGCTGAACCTAGAGGAACAAAACTTAACACACAGACCCTAGAGGTGTGCACCAGTGTGGGAACACCGGCGGAGCAAAGTTACCTCACCCACAGGAAGTGGGTGCACAGGGTCGAAGTGGCGTCGGGTTTTGACACGCAGGCTCTTGGTGCTTGAAGCTGAAAGGGCTGCAGGCAGGGTGAAGACGAAGTGTCCGGTGGAGTCCAAGGGTGGACTCAAGTTGTAGAGTACCTGAAAGCAGAGGGGACAGAGTCTGGGTCACTCAGCAGTGACCAGGGTGGAACCAGGACGGAACCAGGCAATGTCGGGCGCAATCAGGTGGTCGTCGAGGAGCTTCTCTCCGCTGTCACGTGGGCTCTGGGGCATCTGCGACGTCCAGGAGCAGGTCACGATCTGTCCCACGCAGGCTCTCACCGTCGGTGCAGTCGGCTTCAGGTTTGGAGCAAACAAGCCTTGGTAAGAGCAATCCACGCAGGATCGGAAGATTGCTTCTCACTCGGACCAGGAAGGTCAGAGTCGGGGCTCCTTTTCAGGGGAGCTGGTGTGGATCTGGAGCAACCAGATTCACGAGTCTTCTTTGGTAGTTCGTCGGCACAGGGACCACAAGCCAGCTGGCAAGTGACCGGGCCAACGTGTTGAGCCAAATCGTGCCAAAGGGCCCCACGCAGCACTCGTCGAGTGTGGAGGGCTGAACTTCGGCTCAGGAGTAGCTCAGGGTGGGGGCTTCTCAAACCCCGGTGTACAGCTTCGAGGGTCACTCGTGGGCTGCACGGTCAGCGTCTCGTGGTCACTTCAAGATGGCGTGCCCCACGCTTCCGGTCGCCTCCACGGGTCTCAGCTTTGCAGGGACTGTGGATCGGGCTGTTAGAAGCTGGGCAGGCTTGATCTCGTCGATCTCAGTCGCTCGAGTTCCGGCGGGAACTGCAACTAAGTAGACGTCGAGGGCTGGATGGTGCCTGCTGCTGCAGGGTGGTCACTCCTTGACCACAAGGGAGATTCTTCGGGCTTCCACGTTGAGATGGAGGGCGAAGGGTCCAGAATATCGTTTCAAATGTTTCTTCCAGGAAATCTGATGTGCATTGGCACTGCTCCCACTCTTATTCCAATCTGGGGGGCGTGATTACCTGCTAGGTCCCCTCCTATGGGTGGGACCCAGGAAGTGGGTGGATACACCCCCTTCCTTTGATCCAGGCCGCCCTGGCACGAGGGCTGGAGTGCCCCAGAACCGGTTTGGCCGGATTATGCAAGGGGCAGCCTTGTGCGCCCCAGGCAGTGTCTGGTTTCTTTCAAACCTCCCTGCTACAATACACTATCTCCTGTCTGGAGGGCGGTGACACCCTCCTGTGACAGGAAACCCTTTGTCCAGGACCCCCTTGACTGGGTTTCGGTCAGCTCCAGGGGTCCAGACATTTGTCTGTGGCAGAGGCATCCATTTTGTGGATCTTAAGGCCTTTGGAGAAATCAACCGCATTAAAGTGAAGTAACATGTCTTACCCCTCTAGAGGGGTGGAATGCCATCCCCGTCGCCAGAACTGGCGAGGGGATGGTATTCCAAAGCGTATGACACCTTACACGACATGTTTTGATAAAGCCAAACCAGAGTTGCTAAATAACCGCGAGGATTATAAGGCACTTAATAGTATATGGTATGGCATTATCCTGAAACAGCTTAGGGATTTGTTCCCGACGGCTGCAGACAGGCTCAGCTCATGCTAGAGCTCCATCTCACATAAAAACCATGCACCCAGCCTCCAGGATTGGTGAGGCCTGTCTATAGGAGTGGCTCACAGGTTTACATGTGTCCAGATATAGGTTTAGACATAGGTATACTATATCTAAGCAAGGGGTGTGTACACCACCTTACCCCAGCTGAGTGATCAGCCAGTTGTGTCAATTTAAGAACCAGCCAGGGGTGGCAAAAGATATGCTGCAGCCCCTGGTAGGCCTTAGTGGCTCCTGTGCCCTGTGCACCTATAGTGCATTCTACAGGGGCTGACAAGGAGTCCATTTCCAATTGGTATGTGCCTATAGCACATGTGTCATTAATTTAGTGAGAGAACAGCAGGCTGGGGGTCTGATCAGCAGGCCCACAGCCTCAGTAGTCGAAAACCAGTGAAGCAAAAAGCAAAAATTTGGGGTGACCATAGGATAGCAGACCCTACTCTCCTACACAACCCCCCCCCAAACGCAGGGACATTAAACTAACCTTGACCAGATAAGTCTTCATGTTCTAAGTGGAAGTACCTGGAGAGACCATCTGCATTACCATGGTCAGTCCCTGGGCGGTGCTCCACTGTAAAGTCCATCCCCTGTAGGGAAATGGACCACCTGAGCAGTTTGGGATTTTCACCCTTCATCTGATTAAGCCATAAGAGGGGCTTATGGTCTGTTTGCACCAGGAAGTGAGTTCCAAACAAGTAGGACCTCAACTTCTTTAATGCCCAAACCACAGCAAAGGCCTCCCTCTCAATGGCTGACCAACGTTTTTCTCTTGGGGTTAGCCTCCTGCTAATGAAAGCAATTGGCTGGTCTTGACCATCTTGATTAAGTTGTGAGAGTACAGCTCCCACCCCCAACTCAGAAGCATCTGTCTGAACAATGAACTGTTTGGAGTAGTCAGGACTCTTTAGGATAGGTGCAGAGCACATGGCCTTCTTCAGGTCTTCAAATGCCTTCTGACAGCTAACTGTCCACTGAACCTTTTTTGGCATCTTCTTGGATGTCAAGTCATTTAATGGTGTCACTATAGACCCATAGTTTTTCACAAACTTTCTGTAATACCCAGTCAGGCCCAAGAAGGCTCTGACTTGTGTCTGGGTAACTGGAGGAGCCCAGTCCTGTATGGCCTGGATTTTGCTTTCCAGTGGCTGAACCTGGCCTCCACCTACTAGGTGGCCCAGGTATACAACCTTACTCTGCCCTATCTGGCACTTTGTGGCCTTGATAGTTAGGCCTGCCTTTTGCAGGGCCTCCAAAACTTTCTTCAGGTGGATCAGGTGATCCTCCCAGGTGGAGCTAAAGACAGCAATATCATCCAGATAAGCTGCACAAAAGTCATCCAACCCAGTAAGGACTTGGTTCACCAACCTTTGGAAAGTGGCAGGTGCATTCTTCAAACCAAAGGGCATTACCACAAACTGATAATGCCCACTAGGGGTAGAGAATGCTGTCTTGGCCTTTGACTCCTCAGCTAGTCTGATTTGCCAGTAGCCAGCTGTCAGATCAAATGTGCTCAGAAACTTGGCAGAAGCCAATCTGTCAATGAGCTCATCTGCTCTTGGAATGGGGTGAGCATCTGTCCTAGTGACAGCATTGAGACCCCTGTAATCCACGCAAAACCTCATTTCTCTCTTACCATCTTGGGTATGAGGTTTTGGCACCAGGACTACTGGGCTGGCCCATGGGCTCTCTGATGGCTCAATCACTCCAAGCTCCAACATCTTTTGCACCTCAGCCTTGATGCAATCCCTGACATGATCAGGTTGCCTGTAGATCTTATTCTTGACAGGCAGACTGTCACCAGTGTCCACAACATGGGTACACCAGTCAGTTTGGCTGGGTGTGAGTGAAAACATTTGCCTGTGAGCCTGCAAAACTTGTCTGCAGTCCCTCTGTTGCTGGTCAGTGAGGCTGCCTGCCAAGGCTACTCCATCAACTGAACCATCATCAGGGTTCTGGGAAAGCAGGTCTGGGAGAGGGTCACTCTCTTCCTCCTGTTCCCCATCTGTGGCCATGAGCAAGCTCATGTCCTCCCTGTCTACAAATGCTTTCAAGCGATTCACATGGATTACCCTGTGAGGGCTCCTGGGTGTTCCAAAGTCTACCAAGTAGGTGACTTCCCCTTTCTTCTCAATAATAGGATAGGGTCCACTCCATTTGTCTTGGAGTGCTGCTGGAGCCACTGGCTCCAGTACCCATACCTTCTGTCCTGGTTGGAACTCTACCAGCACAGCCTTTTGGTCATGCCAAGCTTTCTGCAATTCTTGGCTGGCCTCCAGGTTTTTGGATGCTCTTTCCATGTACTCAGCCATCCTGGAGCGGAGACCAAGTACATAGTCCACTATGTCTAGTTTGGGCTTTTTGAGAGGTAACTCCCATCCTTCCTTCACCAAACACAATGGACCTCTCACAGGGTGGCCAAACAAAAGTTCAAAAGGGCTGTAGCCAACCCCCTTCTGTGGGACCTCTCTGTAAGCAAAGAGCAGGCAGGGTAAAAGAATGTCCCATTTCCGCCTGAGCTTCTCTGGTAATCCTTTTATCATGCCTTTAAGGGTCTTGTTAAATCTCTCCACAAGCCCATTGCATTGTGGATGATATGGGGTGGTAAACTTATAGTTTACTCCACATTCCTTCCACATTGCTTTTAGATAGCTGGACATAAAATTTGTCCCTCTATCTGATAGTACCTCCTTAGGAAAGCCCACTCTTGAGAAAACTGCAATGAGGGCTTTTGCCACCACAGGTGCTGTGGTGGTCCTTAGGGGAATAGCCTCTGGGTACCTGGTGGCATGATCCACTACCACCAGTATGAATCTGTTCCCAGATGCTGTTTGGGGGTCCATTGGACCCACAATATCAATTCCAACTCTCTCAAAGGGGACCCCCACCACAGGTAGTGGTATTAGGGGGGCCTTTGTTGTGCCACCTGACTTACCACTGGCTTGGCAAGTGACACAGGAGCGACAAAACTCCTTGACATCCTCTGACATGTGAGGCCAGTGAAAGTGTGGAACAAGCCTGTCCCACGTCTTGTTCTGGCCTAAGTGTCCTGCAAGGGGAATATCATGGGCCAAGGTAAGGAGGAATCCCCTAAACTGCAGAGGTATCACCAACCTCCTGGTCATGCCAGGCTTGGGGGCTCTAGCCTCTGAGTAAAGGAGTCCCTCATCCCAATACACAGTATGGGTACCTTGGGCATCCCCAGCAGCCTCAGCAGCAGCCTGCTGTCTGAGGGGTTCAAGGGAAGGGCAATCTAATTGAGCCTGCCTCAGGTCTGCCCTTGAGGGTCCCCCTGTCCCCAGAAACTCAACCTGGTCAGGTTCAAGCTCCTCAGAGACAGTCTCCTCTTGGACTGCAGAATCAGTTTCCTCTGAAACCTGATCCTCAACCTGGGGCAAGGTGGAAGGCGAGGCCTTTCCTCTCTTGCTCCTTCTCTTGGGTTGTGGCTGGTCTATTGTCTCAAGATCCACCACTGGTTCAGGAAGGCACTTCTTAGCCTGAGCCCTTGTCATGGCAAGGACATGCTCTGAAATCCCTAGCATTTCTGCATGAGTCCTGTACTCCACTTCTGACCATGCTGAGCTTTCAAGGTCATTGCCTAACAGACAGTCTACTGGTAGGTCTGCACTCACCACAACCTTCTTTAGGCCATCAACCCCTCCCCAGGAGAAGTTCACAACTGCCACACTATGGGAGGTAGTGGAGTTGCTTGCATTGGTTACTAGGTAGCTCTCTCCTAGTACAATCTGTCCAGGGTCCACAAAGCCAGGGGTCACCATGGTGACACTAGCACAGGTGTCCCTGTAAGCTTGAGCCAGTTTCTCATTTATTAAGGGAGTCTGCCTGTATTTGCCCAGGTTAGTGGGGCTTACTGCAGTGGGCAACTCAATGTCCACATCATACAGGAGAACTGCCTGTGTAGGGACTCTGACTAGGCCAGATCCTACTTCAATACCCAGGGTCAACCCAGCTACACCCTTGG
This sequence comes from Lissotriton helveticus, assembly GCF_964261635.1. Lineage (NCBI taxonomy): Eukaryota > Metazoa > Chordata > Amphibia > Caudata > Salamandridae > Lissotriton > Lissotriton helveticus. Next base: position 1,211,710,117 of record NC_136071.1, on the reverse strand, counting down.
ACTGTGTTCCACCACTGCTTACTGTACTTGGGGTTGCAGTTGCTTTAGGAGCTGTAGTGGTGGGAACTGGATTTGCCTTGGTGCACTCACTGCCCCAGTGTGAAACTGATTTGCAGGTATTACACCAAGGTGTCTTTGGACCTTTGTTCTTCTTCTTCTTGTTACCATTTTGGGAACCACCCTCCTTGCTATTAGTTTGGGGGCCTGAAGACTTCTGGTCTTTTTCTTTATCTTTCTGATTCTGATTACCACCCTTCTGGTCTGTTTTCTTCTGGTCACCACCTTGGTTCTGGGGTTTCTGCTTAATCCTTGTTCTGACCCATTTGTCTGCCTTCTTTCCCAATTCTTGGGGAGAGGTCAGATCAGAGTCAATAAGGTATTGATGCAACAGCTGGTTTGTACAGTTATTAAGGATCTGTTCTCTCATCATAAGATTGTACAATCCTGTATAGTCTGAAACTTTACTTCCCTGCAACCAACCCTCCAAAGCCTTAGTGGCACACTCCACAAAATCAGTCCAGTCTTGAGTCTGTGCTTTCTGGGTGTCTCTGAACAACAACCTGTATTGCTCAGTGGTTAGGCCATACCCTTCAATGAGAGCACTCTTCAAAACAGAGTAGTTTTTGGCATCCTCAGGTCTAACTGTGAGGAGCCTGTCCCTCCCTTTCTCAGAAAAGGAGTACCACAAAATTGCAGCCCACTGATTCTCAGGAACCTGCTGTACCATGCAGGCTCTCTCAAGAGCAGTCATCCATTTGTGGATGTCATCCCCTTCTTTAAAGGGGGGCACAATCTTGGTCAGGTTTCTATTGTCATAGGCCCTGTCTTTTTCTCTTGGAAAATTGCTGCCACCAGTGACATCTAAGCCACTTAATTTCTGCTCTCTTGCCAAGGCAAGTTTAGCTTGAGCTAAGGTAAGCTTAGCTTGACTCAGGGCTACCTCCTCTCTCTCTATCTGGAGTCTGACAGCCCTCATTCTAGCCCTATGCTCAGCTTTCTGAGAAGCACTCATGCCTCTCTCTGATTCTCTGGAGGCACTAGAAAGATGAGAGTCCCCTGAGGGAGATCTCCCTCTTCTGTTGCCTGGGAGAATCACATGTTGGGTTCTGGGGAGGTGCTGGCCCTCTCCATTCCCCAGTAGGTCCAAGTTGGCCTGGCTAAGCCTACCAACTGGAACCTGGCTACCCTGATCCTGTACTTCTAAGTCCCCAACATCTGAGTCCTCATCCAAGTCATCATCATCCTCCTCTTCAGGGGGATCAACTACAGGGGGGTTCTCTCCATTTCCTGTGTCTAGGGAAGCTGCTTTAGCCTTCTCTAAGTCATCCTGTTCTAGGATTTCTACCAGGGTTAGGCAGGTGGGGCTTCTGCCCCTTTTTAACCCTCTTGCTTTGCACAAGGCAATCAAGTCTCTGCGGGTTAGTTTGTCATATCCAAAAGTTGCCTGGGTAGGGTCAACCGTCACAGGAGCAGACCCTGAGGCTTTTCCTGTGTCAGACATGGTTACTAGTGAGGTGTAAGTGGTGCACTTACCTACACTAAGTGTTTTCCTACTGTACCTTGCTAGTTAGTTGTAGTCAGGGTGTGCTAATCCCTTCAACCTACAACTACTAAGTTCAGTAGAACTTAATATGCTAAGCTTTTGATTTTATATGTACCTAGAGGTACTTGATGTGATCTTTCAATTTGATATAAAGATTGCAATGGTAAAACAACAGCAAGCTCAAATCCGCACCGCTGCTCACCAATGTGGTAAGTTGGCCTGGTAGGGGATGTTTCCAATTCTGGAACCACCTACTACCTGACCAAACAATCCCTTATGGTGTCTGGTTGTAAGTCAACCTTATTAGACAAGCTATCCTAGGGGTAGCATGGACTAAGCAGCCTAAAGGCTTAACTTAAGAGGTCGTGTTAAGCGAGCTGTTTTACCACATACAATCCTGTAATACCAAATGAAAGGACACCACACAAGTATATATTATAAAAATATATGTGTTTATTACTAAAAACAATCCCCAGTATTCTTTATGAATAAAGGGGCACAAGCGTTAAATCAAAAGCACTGTTTAAACATACAAGTTGCACAATTATGGATGAGGGCGGGGGGCCACTCAAACCATATACTAAACAAGTGGTATAAGAGAGGCCACTCGAACAGTGGTTAGGCCTAGGGCCTAGGGAATCGCTGGGAGCAGTCAGGACAAGCAATGCTGAAGTCGGGAATGGCCCTCGGGATTCGGGAGATGTGCGGAAAGCGCACGCATGCACCAATGTTAACCAATGGTGCGTAAAAGTCAAATAGTTAGAGTTTAAGGACACTTCCGCTGAACCTAGAGGAACAAAACTTAACACACAGACCCTAGAGGTGTGCACCAGTGTGGGAACACCGGCGGAGCAAAGTTACCTCACCCACAGGAAGTGGGTGCACAGGGTCGAAGTGGCGTCGGGTTTTGACACGCAGGCTCTTGGTGCTTGAAGCTGAAAGGGCTGCAGGCAGGGTGAAGACGAAGTGTCCGGTGGAGTCCAAGGGTGGACTCAAGTTGTAGAGTACCTGAAAGCAGAGGGGACAGAGTCTGGGTCACTCAGCAGTGACCAGGGTGGAACCAGGACGGAACCAGGCAATGTCGGGCGCAATCAGGTGGTCGTCGAGGAGCTTCTCTCCGCTGTCACGTGGGCTCTGGGGCATCTGCGACGTCCAGGAGCAGGTCACGATCTGTCCCACGCAGGCTCTCACCGTCGGTGCAGTCGGCTTCAGGTTTGGAGCAAACAAGCCTTGGTAAGAGCAATCCACGCAGGATCGGAAGATTGCTTCTCACTCGGACCAGGAAGGTCAGAGTCGGGGCTCCTTTTCAGGGGAGCTGGTGTGGATCTGGAGCAACCAGATTCACGAGTCTTCTTTGGTAGTTCGTCGGCACAGGGACCACAAGCCAGCTGGCAAGTGACCGGGCCAACGCGTTGAGCCAAATCGTGCCAAAGGGCCCCACGCAGCACTCGTCGAGTGTGGAGGGCTGAACTTCGGCTCAGGAGTAGCTCAGGGTGGGGGCTTCTCAAACCCCGGTGTACAGCTTCGAGGGTCACTCGTGGGCTGCACGGTCAGCGTCTCGTGGTCACTTCAAGATGGCGTGCCCCACGCTTCCGGTCGCCTCCACGGGTCTCAGCTTTGCAGGGACTGTGGATCGGGCTGTTAGAAGCTGGGCAGGCTTGATCTCGTCGATCTCAGTCGCTCGAGTTCCGGCGGGAACTGCAACTAAGTAGACGTCGAGGGCTGGATGGTGCCTGCTGCTGCAGGGTGGTCACTCCTTGACCACAAGGGAGATTCTTCGGGCTTCCACGTTGAGATGGAGGGCGAAGGGTCCAGAATATCGTTTCAAATGTTTCTTCCAGGAAATCTGATGTGCATTGGCACTGCTCCCACTCTTATTCCAATCTGGGGGGCGTGATTACCTGCTAGGTCCCCTCCTATGGGTGGGACCCAGGAAGTGGGTGGATACACCCCCTTCCTTTGATCCAGGCCGCCCTGGCACGAGGGCTGGAGTGCCCCAGAACCGGTTTGGCCGGATTATGCAAGGGGCAGCCTTGTGCGCCCCAGGCAGTGTCTGGTTTCTTTCAAACCTCCCTGCTACAATACACTATCTCCTGTCTGGAGGGCGGTGACACCCTCCTGTGACAGGAAACCCTTTGTCCAGGACCCCCTTGACTGGGTTTCGGTCAGCTCCAGGGGTCCAGACATTTGTCTGTGGCAGAGGCATCCATTTTGTGGATCTTAAGGCCTTTGGAGAAATCAACCGCATTAAAGTGAAGTAACATGTCTTACCCCTCTAGAGGGGTGGAATGCCATCCCCGTCGCCAGAACTGGCGAGGGGATGGTATTCCAAAGCGTATGACACCTTACACGACATGTTTTGATAAAGCCAAACCAGAGTTGCTAAATAACCGCGAGGATTATAAGGCACTTAATAGTATATGGTATGGCATTATCCTGAAACAGCTTAGGGATTTGTTCCCGACGGCTGCAGACAGGCTCAGCTCATGCTAGAGCTCCATCTCACATAAAAACCATGCACCCAGCCTCCAGGATTGGTGAGGCCTGTCTATAGGAGTGGCTCACAGGTTTACATGTGTCCAGATATAGGTTTAGACATAGGTATACTATATCTAAGCAAGGGGTGTGTACACCACCTTACCCCAGCTGAGTGATCAGCCAGTTGTGTCAATTTAAGAACCAGCCAGGGGTGGCAAAAGATATGCTGCAGCCCCTGGTAGGCCTTAGTGGCTCCTGTGCCCTGTGCACCTATAGTGCATTCTACAGGGGCTGACAAGGAGTCCATTTCCAATTGGTATGTGCCTATAGCACATGTGTCATTAATTTAGTGAGAGAACAGCAGGCTGGGGGTCTGATCAGCAGGCCCACAGCCTCAGTAGTCGAAAACCAGTGAAGCAAAAAGCAAAAATTTGGGGTGACCATAGGATAGCAGACCCTACTCTCCTACAAGGAGGACCTTAGTGGAAGATGGCTTTTAACAAAAATCACTGCAGACGGTCGGACTTACATTTTAGTGGGCTATTACGGCCCGAATCAAGACGATCCATCGTACTTGAACAAGACACAAAACCATCTGATAACATCTCAAGATCCGGTGATCTGGGTTGGAGACTTCAACATAGTTTTAAATCCCAAACTTGATAGGGCACCCAACTCCAGAGCATTGACACCTTCCAAATCGAGACAAACCTTGATATCAATAATGTCAACTCTGGGCTTGGCAGATTTATGGAGGGAGTTGGCTGGTAAAAAAATGGGTGTCTCCTTCCTGAATCTTAAATACAAACATAAGTGGAGATTTGACTACGCACTCTTCAGCTATAATTTAAAAGATGAATTCCCTCACATTTGTCTGACCATTCAGCCATTCTCTTTTCCCTAGAACAGGGTCAGCAGTTTAGACATCCTTCCTGGTCTTTTGATCGGACGATTCTGCTGGAGGAAGAGGAGACTAGTTTTTTGGTCGCTGAAGCAACGTCATTTTTAGAAACTAAGCTAAATTTGGCGGCTACAGCCACGGTGTGGGAAGCTTTTAAACCCTACCTAAGAGGTTGCATAACCAATAGAGCTTCATATAGAGGGAAGGTTTACAGAGAGGTAATTAAAAATCTGGAGCAGGAAATGTATCTTTTGGATCAGAAGTGCGGTCCCTCCATCGGGTCTGTAGAAGACCAAGAGAAGCCGACTGAGCTAAAAAAACATCTTGAGTGCATATTACAAGAGAGGGTGGCCAAGAGCTGGGAGGCGAGCAAGATCTCCCATTTCGAGTATGGGGAAGCTGCAGGTAAAGTCTTGGCCTGGAAAATAAAATCAGATCATGCAACAAAATACATTAGGGAAATAAAACTGGAAGGGGAAGCTACATCTAGGACCTCCAGCTCGGAAATCGGGAGCGCATTTCAGGAGTTTTTTCAGACCATCTATAAAGAGGTAATCCTACGGCCAGGGAGTCTTGGTTAGACAAGGTCCTCTTGTCAACGCTTTCAACAGCACAGAGTAACCATTTGGACAGGGAAATATCTGAAGCAGAGGTCAGCGAAGCTATAGGACATCTAAAGCGGGGGAAGGCGGCCGGTCCAGATGGCCTACCAGGGGAGCTGTATCGTGTATTGAGTACAGCCATAGTTCCTACACTGAGTGTCCTCTTTAACGAAAAATTTTTGAATGGTGAGGCACCACCTGAGTCGTGAAACAACGCAACTACTGTTTTGATCCCCAAACCTGACAAGGATCCCATTGACTGCGGGTCCTATTGGCCGATCTCGCTCCTCAACAACGACTATAAGATCTTGTCAGCTCGGTTGGGGAGCGAGATTGGTTCAATTATCCATCAAGACCAAAAAGGATTTATAAAGGGGCGTCAGATGGCAGATCTTACTCACGACCTGGTGGGGGCTATTGACATCGCTTCCACCTTTTCGCTCCCCCTGGCCACTCTCACCCTAGATGCTACACAAGCATTCGATAGGGTCAATTGGCCCTATTTGGCCACGGTAATGAGAAGTTCAAATTCGGGGCCAAATTCTGTCGAGTTATTGATCTCTTGTACAGGGACCCCAGGGCTAGACTGCTGGTCAATGGTGCCCTGACTCAGTCCTTTAAAATCACGAGGGGTACGAGGCAGGGCTGCCCGCTTTCCCCCCTCCTATTCAATCTGTATATTGAGCTTTTCGCGCAAACCTTGAGAGGAGAGCATAACGTCCCTTCTTTTGAGTTCGGAGGTTGGGTTAAGCGGGTAGCCCTTTACGCGGACGACATTCTAATCCACACATCGGACCCTTTCAATCTTTCCCCATTGTTGTCAAAAGGGCTGAGGAATTTGGGCGGATTTCGGGGTATGAAATTAATAGTGAAAAAACTGAGATAATGACCTGGAACATCTCCAATACACAGTTAGTAGTGACCCCTTCTATGCGCTATCTGGGGATACGGATCACCCAGGAAGTTTGAAATATTGCACAGACCACTCTAGATCTGGTTTTTAAAGAATGCCGGAAGCTACTAAAATCTTGGACCTTTCTCCCACTGACCATACTAGGGAGAATAAGCCTAGTCATAATGTCCATTCTTCCCAAATTTACATTTATATTCAAAGCCATTCCGCTCGCTTTTGACCGTAAAAACTCGATAGATGCCAGCGGGAAATTAACTCGTTTGTCTGGAACTACAAGACAACCAGGTTGGCCTGGAAGAAACTGAGAAGGAGGAGGGAAAAGGGAGGGTTGGCACTACCAGACTTGCAGTATTACGCTTGGGCGTTTCTATTATCATATTCTAGGATGTTGCTGAAAACTCCATCAAGCTCATCTAATGGGGCAATGTTCAGGGCCATGTTAAGTGGGGCAGAGTTGTCAATTGAAGGATGCCTATTCAAGTTTGGATAAACAAAAACAAATGGCCGGGCAGGTTCAATTTTAAACAGTACAACGCCTAGTCAGACAAATTACTAGGTTGGACAACCATTTAGTTGAATGAATTGGTACTTTATAGAAAATTGTTTTTCAAAGGTATTTTCTTATGTCATTAAAAACAGACAAAATAATTAGCAAATACATACATACATACATTCAATAAAGTGAAACAAACAAGTAAAACAATTATATATCACAGAATAAATGTCACAAAGAATCACATAGACAACTGTGTAATGCCTCTGGTATATTGATTATGAGGCACCAGTCCTTAGTGAAAGTACAAACAGACAAGTGGACATTCTGATAATTACATCCGCCTACTTGTCAACACCAACCCAAGACATATATTTTAATTCAGAGTAGGGTGCTAATTATAGGGATTGAACACAATGGACTATGCCGTGAAAATGCGTTATTTCGCTCCAATAAAGCCCCTTGTGTTTTATGTCTTGGATGGAAAGTCAACACGTTTCGAACCCAATCTTGTTCAACGGGTTCTCCTCAGGACACGGACTGAGGGTCGCTGTCGCTGTGAACAATAATTAGAAAATTGATATCAGTAGGAGAGCTACCTCACAGGGACCACACACCTACCAGCCTCATACACTCTTATGAACGATTACCTTTTTTGTGGTGCGTAAGGGTTCGGGAGTTATCAAACATCCCCCATACGTTTTCCATGAATAGATAAAAACAGAGGCATCTATTTTAGATGCTGCCTGACCAACTGAATTCAGCTCGAATGACTATCCCTTTTAAAAGGAACATACCTTTTTGCAATCGGTATGGGCGGAGGGGGTGGATGCCGGCTCGATTTTCTAGAACTCGGTGTTCTTATGCTTTAAGATTACGAAGTTCCACTGCAAAGAAACAAGCTTAGAATTTTATTCCTGTTTCTATGCAGGGATGGAAGAGACCGGACATGATTAGCAAGCTTCCTACCTTTTTGTTGGAGAAATCTCGGCACGGCTGCAAACGCTGAAGAGCGGCAGCCGCCGCGTGCAGTTGCTGGCTGCAACACAATAAGCATGCGGTTAGAGACCGCTTACATGTGAGTTATTTGCCAAGCGGTAGCGGTTGTAACTCATCAGAATGGGCTTACTTGGAACCGGTTCTACGGCTGCTAGTCTCCCGCATCCATCTTCTCACCAAATGAGACACGTGGTTACACTTGGGGCGTGTCTACTCCGATTTAAAGGAACAACAGTGTCGGTGTATGGTGGGATATGTAGTTCCGAGTGGTTTCAATTGTTTACAGACAACTCTGCTCCTGTTTAAAGGAGCTGCCATATCGATATATGTTGGGATGTTTGCAATTGTCTACCCACGGTCACCAGAGCAGCACAATCACGGGGCAGCAGGCTGTTGCAGAGATTACAATGGCGGACCAGATTGTTAAAGATTACCCAATTCATTGAGATCATTAAGTCCTGTCATTGCAGTATCAAATTTCAGGATAAGATAAGCTTCTTTTTGTGAGAGGCATGTGTCCGGATCACCTCCTGCTCCTGCAGTGTTTTCTCATCATTGACAGAGTGCTTGTTTGTCAGAAAATGGGACACCAGCGGTGCTGAGAGAACTTTATTGTTAATTCGAGATCTGTGTTGGATTATCCGTTGACGCACCTCTTGTGTAGTTTTCCCAATATACACTTTTTTGCAGGGACAGACTATGGCATATACCGCATACCTTGTTTTGCAGTTGGTAAAATCGTCGTGCCGCCAATGTTTTTTGTCATCGGTGAAATGCGATCCTTCAATTGTTAGACTGCACATGGAGCAAGTACCACATTTGTGGTGTCCCTTCACTGGACTCATGTTGAACAGTGTGCTCTGTGTGTCTTTTTTAATTGTAGGGCGTGTAGGGCGTGTGGTATCTGCTGTCCAACACTTCGATTCTTTTTCAGCGCAAACAATGGTTGTCCGATGTTGGGAATGACTTCTTCCACTAGATGCCAGCTGTTTCGTATGATTTTTTGCACAGGGTTTGTGTGCTGTCCAAACGTAGATACACATACCATACGTTCTGTGGGTACTTTCTCTTTCTTCTGCAATAAATGCTCTCTGGGTGTCCATCTTGCCCTCTTCATGGAGTGTTTGAGGAGCTTGCTTTGGTATCCTCTTTCTTTCAGTTTTTGGACCAAAGAATAGCCATGTGTTTCGAAGTCTTCAGTTCTTGAACAGTTCCTCCTCACCCTAAGGAATTGTCCATAGGGGAGAAAAGTTTGGAGACCAGAAGTTTTTTAAAAAGATGAGATTAGAAACTGAGAGACTGGCAATGCGACATGGACTGGTGCATGCTGCAGGAGAAGACAGTGTATGTCACTAGAGTCTGTCCTCGAAAATGGGTAGAAATATGGTCCAGGTGGAACGAGTACAGGGGGAACATATGTGAGCCTCCTCGAATCACGCAATCTAGCTCATTGGCAATATAAGGAAGACCATTGCTACCTGACTCCAAGTACTTACTGCGTTTAGGTACCATACATGCACCAAAACCGCTCTGAACCTTACAGTCATGTAACCTGTCGACCACGTTAAGGGGGGGGGGTTGTTTTCTGTTTGTTTCCTTTCTTGATAAAATATATACACTTTGACCTTAATATACGTGCTAAAATGTAAAATGTGACCTTCCAAATCCCTCATTATCCTTCGGGGTCCCATATATTTACGCTCTGCAACGCCGCCGTACCCCCGGGTTGACGGCACTGGGCTGTGTCTTTGTTCTATGAAACTTACGAAGTTTTTGACTGTTTGCCGGCCCGATGGGTTGTAGGCGGGTAATGTTTGATGTGATCCACTAAATAAAGGTCTTTATAAAAAAAAAAAAAAAAAAAAGATGAGATTAAAGACTTTACAATCGTTGGCAAAAGCCTGGGCGCAGATAAAAAAAGAGTAGGGTTGGCCTATTTCTCGAGTTATGCTCCTATTTGGGATTCCCCTGGGCTTCCCCCATGTTTGAAGGACAGTCTGGCAAGTCCCGTGAAAGCTGCAGGGATTGCAAGATGGGGTGAGCTGTTAGCAGGAGCGTCACTGGTATCTTGGGAGGAGCTCTATGACAGGGTAGGTCCAGCTCTATCTAGATTTAAATACGTACAGCTTGGTAGCTGGGCCCGGGTGATGAGCAGGAAAAGGGTGCAATTGGGGAAGACCAGTATCTTAGAACAACAGCTGGTAGAGAGACGAGCGGGTGGTAAGGAGGTAGCCATTTTGTACTGGTCCATTCTGGAGGAGGTGGACGGGGAGTTCACTCTCCCCGATGAGCAGTGGGGCAATGATATGGGCCTTCAATGCGAGGACTTATGGATAAGATCTTTTACTCTCCTGTACAAAACGGTTAAACCAGCTTGGTTGAGGCAACATCACCTGTTCACGTTACATCGCGCCTACCTCTCACCTCTAAGGCTTTCTAAATTCCAGTTAGGAAAGTGCTGTAATAAGTGCAACCTTTCTGCAGCCTCTGACGTCATTATGTTCATGGACTGCCCCCTTATTAGCCCTTTCTGGGAAGAAGTAAAGGCTTCATTGGACTCCATCCTTAATACCACGTTACGTGTGACGCTGCCATTAATAATTTTTGGGTTAGATGAGAGCATCACTGGCCCAGCTAGGACCTTTCTGTTTTATGCAATCCTTCTGGGGAGACGGCAGCTCTGTACATTTTGGGTCGACACTAAGGCACCATCACATGCAGGCTGACTTTCGTCGGTATATGAAACATCAAAGGTGGACTTGGCCAGATCCTGCAGTAAGCGTAATCTATCCTTTTAGAATCTGTTGGTTTAGTGGAGTTAGGACTTCTGTTTTTTTTTTTTCCCCTGGGTCTGATGATTATGTCTACTATACTCCGCGGACCTCTGGTGGCTCCAAATGAAATTATAGTCGGTCCGACAGGCTGAAAAATGCCTCGAGTGAGTATTGTGGGTCAGTGCCCACACACCCCCCCTCTTAAAATACTCCTTGTATCCATCTCTCGCCATTCTGGTACTTCTGTCTGGATGTGGGAGAGGACCAAGATCTCTCTCTCCGGCTAGGACATGTAAGGTGGTTGGCGTTTCTTGGAGTGAGGGTCAGGCAAATGAGGACAAAAAAAAAGAGAGGATATACCGCTTTCTCCAAGCGGGGCTGTGCTTACCTCTTAGCCAATAGATATTCTGGTGTGCAGCTGTTAGTGCGCACAATTTATCAATCTATTTTTCATACTTTCACTTATTTGACATAAATTAGCTTTTACAAATACAGAAACAGTATCTGCATATTGTAATGTTCGTTAATATTTATAATAAAAGAAGAACCAAGTCTTTGAGAAGTAAGAGGCGGGTTTATTAAAACCTCATCCTGTAACAGCCAACAGCAACTGACATAGAAGAATATTCAATGCATTACATTCTGGGTTCTAAGAACACCAGTAAAGACTCACGAGTCTTAAAGGGGAAGAGGAGGAAACATCACACATCTCCCTTCCATACATTTGAATAAAAAGAATACAATAGGAAAAAGATTCGGTAAGCATAAGAGAATTGAAACTAAGCAAACAAAGAAAACATATGCAGAGAAAAGTCATGAAAACAATGAAACATGTTCAAACATAATCTTTTAAATAAATGGGAGCTCTACGGGTTCTTTGACTCCTTCTGAATGAAGCCGAGGACCTGTCAAAAGAAGGGTTAGACAGAAAATGGAAATTATCACGTGAATCACTATAATGAGCTGAGTCCCTTTGAGAAGACAAATACGGAACAACAACAACTACACGACTCTTATTCCAGATTCTCTCATCGTCAGTTTTAACAGCATTTTTTAAAATTTTGATAACAGCCCTAATATCAGAGTATTTAGACCAAGGTCTGCGTCCCACAGGAGTCTTTACTTTTACAAAATCCTCCACTTTGACCTCCTGAAAGCAGACATTTTTCTTTTTGTCAAATCTAGACTTGCGAGCATCTAGTTTGAGTAATTCTTTAGCTCTCCAAGAACCAATATCATTGTCCACTAGACCTTTATTCATACACATCCACCCAGGGCACAACAACGTGTTAGGAACTCTCCCTTTGAACAGCTCAAATGGAGACCTGCCAGTAGAAGAATGAGGGGCAAAGCGATAGGTGTTGATCCTGTCCTGAAGGGTGGACTTCCAATTCAGACTAGAAGAGCGAGCAAGCTGTATTGACTCTTTCAAAGTCGTATTAACCCTCTCAATGGCACCATTGGTTTCGGGATGATACAAAGAACATCTTTTATGAACTATCCCACATTTTTTCAGAAAATCAACAAAAACCGAGGAACGGAATTGGGGGCCATTGTCAGACAATAAGCTGTTGGGAAAGCTTTCCTTATTAAACAAGGGCTCTAAAAATTTAATCACAGCATCAGAAGTGATATCTCTGACAGCAGAAACTTCAATCTATCTGGAGTAGAGATCGATCAACACAATAAGATAAGGAGTATCAGAGACACCAGATAGAGGGCCTAAAATGTCAATGGCAACCTCATCCCAAGGATGACTTGGTAAAACCCTTTTTACCATTGGCATTTGTCTTGTTTTCAAAATCTTATCACTAGAACAACACTCGGGGCATTCCCTGAGCATTCTCTCAATTTTCAAGTCCATTCCAGGCCACCAAAATTGCATGCGAAGACTCTCCTTGGTTTTTTACAATGCCCAAATGACCACAATGGGCATGTACTAACAATTTTTCCCTTAAACTGCTAGGAGGAACAAGCTTGGTCCCTCTAGTCAAAAGACCATTGTTAACAGAAAGTTCATCAGAAACTAGTAACCAAGGCTTAATCAACCGAGTGTTATTCTTCAAGGAGAGAATGACTTTTGAAATCTCTTCATCCTTCTCCAACTCTACTCTCCATTCAGATTCGTCAATAGCACCATCAGTCACCTCACACACACTTGCAAACTCCTCCCAGTCACATGAATCATCGAATTCGGAATTGTCAGAGTCAACTAATCTTGACAAGCAATCAGCTGATTTATTAGCTATACCAGGAATATACTCCACTTCAAACTCAAATTCTTGTAATGAAACAATCCATTTCCTGATCCTGGAAGATATTGCATCTAGCCCTTTTTTTGAAAACACTTCTCTCAAGGGTTTATGATCAGACAAAACACAAACTTTCGTGCCCCAGATCAAATTTTTAAACTTTCTCAAAGCCCAAAAGATTGCTAACGATTCCTTCTCTATTACAGAATAATTACACTCCGATCCTCTGAGCCAACGAGAAGAACAGCAAATTAGAGCATCTTTGCCATTCTTTTTTTGAACTAAAACTGCTCCTAGTCCTTTGTCACTTGCATCAGTAAACATGACAGTAGGAAGACCAGGAACAAAAGCATGGAGAGAAGGTGCTTTTTTTAACTCATTCTTAATACACAAGAATTCCGCCTTACATTCACTTGTCCAGTCAAAAACAGCATTTTTCACTGTTAACCTCCTCAAATTACATGTCTTGTTGGCAAAATTAAAGATAAATTTACCATAGAATTCCACCATGCCTAAAAATGAGAGAAGTTCATCTCTGCAAGTTGGTTCTTTTACTTTATCAATGGCCTCAACTAGCTCTTTTTTAGGAAAAACACCATTACCGGTGATACGATGACCTAAATAATTAACTTCTTGTACCCTGAATTTACACTTAGACCTCTTCAAAGTCATACCTGCACCATCCAAACGTTCCAGTACCAAGGAGACTCTTGTATCATGCTCACAAATACTACTGCCATAGATTAACAAATCATCTTGGTAGCACTTAACGCCAATTGAACCCCTTAAAATTTTTGACATGATCCGTTGGAAAACAGAGGCCGCAGATACAAGGCCAAAAGGCATCCTCTTAAACTTGAAGGTACCCATGGGTGTTACAAACGAAGTCAAATCTTGAGAAGAGTCATCTAGCTCCACCTGATGGTAAGCGGAAGCAAGATCAAGAGTAGTAAAATACTTGGCTCCTTCTAAAGTACAAATCATCTCATCTATGTTGGGAAGAGGAAACCTATCAACTACGACCTCCTTATTTAAAGATCTTAAATCAATGCAAAGACGAATCTTGCCAGTGGGTTTCCTTGCTATAACCACTGGAGCAAGCCATTCAGTAGCTTCAACCGGTACAATAATGTTATTCTTAACAAGCTTGTTTAACTCTTCCTGAACTTTAGCCTGCTCCATAAGAGGGATCCTTCTAACTTTTGCTACAACAGGGAGAGCATTACTTTTCAATTTAATGTAATGCTTGTAACCACGCAAACAACCCAAATCTTCTTTAAAAACATTAGGAAATTGCTTAGCTAAACTCAAAGACAACTTTTCATCACTCATGTTACATACAGTATTAGATATCTCATGAATTTGAACTTGAGGAGACGCATTGGGATCAAGTGTAACACCCAACTGGCGTTGATGAAGCCAACCCAACAGTGTGTCTCCTTTTTTTGACACATAAACTTTGCCCACAATTATGAGAGAACCAAGTTCAATCTCAGCCATGAAATATCCTAACATAGAAATAGGTTTCTCACTATAACCCAAAGGCAGAATATCACATTTAAACATTTTCACATTTCTTTTAAACAACTCATCAAACAGTTTTTCATCAATTATCGTTATCTTGGAACAAGAATTAAACTTAAAATTCACCATTGAATTTTCTACCTTGACCATGAATGATGGATGATCTGGTATATCATCTTTTACCTCAAAACAAATAGATCTCACTTGTGGTTGAGACCATCTCCTCCTAGAGTTATCACCACTTTGTGTCTTTGTCCTGCAAAATTTAGCATAGTGCCCTTTCTTATTACATAAATTACAGGTTACCTTTAAAGCAGGACAAGTAGGTGAATTAGCCAAATGCGTGAATTGACCACATCTAAAACATGAAAACCTATTATTTAGTGGATTTGATGATCTAATCTGTTTTTCTTCCAAATTTACTCCCTCCGTTCTTTTAACTTGACAGACAGTCTCATCCACTTTTATTTCATCTTTCGATTCAGATATCGAAGGTTTATCTTTTTCCTTTCTAAGCTCTCCAACGCACTTTGTCATATGTTCAACTTGTTTAGCAATTTCTAAGACTTCTTCAAGAGGGGGTTCGTCTTTCAAGCAAAGTTCCTTTCTAATTTCATCATGTGCACATCTTAACACAAATTGATCACAAATCCTTTCATCAAGGGATTGACCAAAATTACTGGACGAAGCAAGTTTCCTTAAAGAAGATACATATTCCTCCACCGACTCATCTTTTTTTTGTTCTCTTAGGCCAAAATGGTATCTCCCCATTATAGTACTAAGTCTAGGTAAGTAATGCCTATCAAGTTGTACGATCGCTATCTCATACTCATTTAGATTTCTTTGTTCAGCAGCCGACAGGTCAGGTAAATGTTCAAGTACATCCTGTCCTTCCCCTCCTAGACAATGTAATAAGAGGGAATGCTTTCTTTCAGCACTCAAGTTTGTTCCACAAACTCTTGCATAATTTGCAAAAAAAAAATTCCACTTCTTCAACTTTACATTCGGCTCACCTGGACTCGTAAGGAAAAATGCCGGTTGAGTTACATTTTGCATCTTCTCCCTTTTTTTTTTAAACAAAAGAAATAAAACAATTTTTTTTGTATTTGTCTCAGGTGTTTATGTTATTTCACACCTTAAAAAAAAAAAAAAATAATAATAATTATAATACTGTTCCTTTAATAATACTGTTCCTTTTATGTAGATAGACTCACACTTAAGTTATTCTTCACTTTTAAAATACACCTCTTAAAGACTTTTGTTGTAAACTCTTTCTCTCCCTTTTGTGATGTTTTTTTTTCTTTTCTTTTTTTTTTATCAACTCTGGAAGCAATTGAACAATATACGCTCTTTTTCCCTTTTTTTTTTGAGTTTGGAAGGTTTTATAGGTCAGTTTCCTTGCTGAGTTGTTCAGTTGAGGTGACTCCCGATCGTCGCCAATGTAATGTTCATTAATATTTATAATAAAAGAAGAACCAAGTCTTTGAGAAGTAAGAGGTGGGTTTATTAAAACCTCATCCTGTAACAGCCAACAGCAACTGACATAGAAGAATATTCAATGCATTACATTCTGGGTTCTAAGAACACCAGTAAAGACTCACGAGTCTTAAAGGGGAAGAGGAGGAAACATCACACATATTTAAACACAGAGTCGGGTAGGATGTCACACTCCCGCCTCCACTCTACATTGTCAGCAGTAGACGCCTCTGGATTTTCTGTCTACTAACTTGTCAAAGACCGAGAAAACGTTCAAACAAAAGACAGGTATGCACATCATGATATTATTACACTCACAGTGTGCACATCATAATACTACTACACTCACATTGATAACAATAACATTATATTGTATAATTGTCAACACTATTGTTTTTATTAGTACTACTGCTTTTAGTGCAATTGTTATGGACGATATAAACAACAATGAGGATGTGGCATAACGTCCGGAGCGGTCAGCATTAAGTCACGGCAGGGACACACAAAATCCTGTGATTCTTGGCAAATCATGTAATCTCCCTGTGCCTAGAAATGAATGAGTCCCTCTGTAACGCAACTGGTGGTCATGTAAAGTGCTCTGATATCTTCGGGTCGAGCTAATGCTTCAAAAAATAAGATACATAATAATAACTTTATATGAGATGCTGAATGATCTAGGGGGGCCTAGGTACCCTGACACAAATGGTCTGTGCCTACATTAGGAGGGGCTTCAGTGTTAGAGGGCAGTATCATTATTTTCTCCAGATCTCTGGACTACCCACACTGACATGCAGATGATGATCTTGAAACACTTTCATAGACCCAGGAACAAGAACCTGTAGAGTGCCATCATGGTTCCTGAGCACTGAGGGTGTGCCACAGATAGGAGTGTGCACTACTTAAAATGTCCTGGGTGATCTCATGTCTTTAGTGCAGAGGTGCAGTGGTTCTGGGCCCAGCGCTGTGCTTAATTTGTCAGCCGGTCAGCACTCAACAATAGAACTGTGTGTGTAGCAAGACCAGCGAGAGCAGCTGTGAGTCCCCGATCACGAGAGCCAGCCTCTGCCCGGAGACTGGCAGTGCCCATCGTGAATCCCACTCCTCCTGAAACAGTGCTTCCTTCTGATTACAACCC
This sequence comes from Lissotriton helveticus, assembly GCF_964261635.1. Classification (NCBI taxonomy): domain Eukaryota; kingdom Metazoa; phylum Chordata; class Amphibia; order Caudata; family Salamandridae; genus Lissotriton; species Lissotriton helveticus. Next base: position 1,211,693,027 of record NC_136071.1, on the reverse strand, counting down.
TGCCATTCTGATGGCCGCTGTGCCTCGCATGCCCTCCCCCCAAACTCCCCTGAATCAACACTACTCTGGAGGGATGAGGTATCCTGCTGTTGATAGGACAAGTATCCTGCTCCCCAACCAAAGGCAACAAAAAGGGGTCGTCACACTGATCAATAGAAACTCAAAGATAACCATTGAGAAAGAGCAACATGACGGGGAAGGGAGGCTACTAATAACCCACCTGAAGAGAGGAGACGTCACTATAGTGATAGCTAACACATACGCGCCAAATAGGGATGACATAAAATTCGTGAAGGAAATTGAGAAAAAGCTCGAATCAATTGAACCCCAATCACATGCTAGTATTAGCGGGCGACTTCAACCTGACATTAGATGACACCACAGACAGGCTGTCGACAACATACACCAAGCCCCCAGCCTCACACAACACCCTAAGAAACATATGCAACATGTTCGACCTCAAAGACCCATCGCGGATTCAACACCCCGACATCAGAGACTATACTTTTTACTCCTACCCGCACAATTCCTACAGCAGGCTCGACTATATCCTCATATCAGGCTCCCACACACACTTAATAGAGCACACAGAAATTGCGGCAAGAACAATTTCCGGCCTCTCTTGCATCACCCTAAAAGTAACAGGCAGACACAATGAGAACCCCACCCGGAAATGACGCTTCAACAATGTAGTTTTGGCGAAACAGGAAGACAAAGCGAAAATAGAACAGGCAATCATAAACTATATAGTGGAGAACAACACACAAGACATAGACCCCATAACATTGTGGGACGTGCTCAAAGCCACAGTTAGGGGGACCCTTATAGAAATTAAAGCCAGAACAGACAGAGAAATAAAACATCAAATAGATGAATCAGAGAAAGACATCAAAGAACTAGAAACAAAGCACATAAAAGATACCACAAGCTCAGACTCACTGCTACAGATTACAAGTAAAAAATATGAGTTCAACAGAATCCTAAGCCAAAGAGCGGGGCTATGGATTAATAAGTACAAGCAAATTAACCTCTGCGAAGCAAACAAGGCTGGGAAATTACTAGCATCATACCTAAAGCTCAAGCAAAAGCAACACGCCATCTCATCGATCAAAGACGCGAACGGCACCACACACACCCAGCACAAAGACATATTGGGAATATTAAAAGACTTCTACCAAGACCTATACAGAGAAGACACGACATTAGACCAGAGGGGCTCCTGTGAATATCTAGAGAACCTAAAGTTCCCAAAATAACTACAGAAGAAGCTCACTCTCTTGGACAAGAAATCAAAACTAACAAGATCACTCAGGCGATCAACTCCCTGAAAGAGCAAAGCTCCGGGGTCAGACGGCTGCACGGCAAACTTCTACAAAACCTTCCAAATCAACCTAATCCCAATTATGAAGAGAGCTTTCAACCACTGCGAATCAAAGGGGTAAGTAACAGGATCCATGATGGAAGCAAACATTGTAGTCATTCCCAAGGAAGGCAAAGACACGCTACGCCCTCAGAACTACCGCCCAATCTCCCTCATCATTATAGACTGTAAGATTTACGCCAAAATATTGGCCACAAGGCTACAAAATCTGTTACCTAAACTCATTAAAAGCACCCAAGTAGGCTACCTAAAAACGCGAATGTCTCACGACAACACTAGGCTCCTATACCATGTGATCGAACACGCAAACAAATCAGGTAAACCTACAGTCGCTGTAACGCTGGACGTGGAAAAAGCTTTTGACAGAGTATCCTGGATGTTTCTGGAGCAATGCATGCACATCTACAATCTGGGAGAGAACTTTATTAGGAAGGTAATGGCTCTTTCTAAATCTCCCAAGTCGCAGATAACAATCAACGGGTCTAAATCACCTCAGTTTAAGTTACAGCGCGGCACAAGACAAGGATGCCCAGTATTTCCATCACTATTCCTTCTCGCCCTCGAACCCCTAATCACAGCCATCACGGCCAACAGCAAAATGAAAGGTGTAACAATCAACAACACCACAGCCAAACTAGCGGCATACCCAGACGACATACTTATAGTTACGGAAGACCCAGAAGCTTCCATCAAAGCACTCATGGACACCATACAGATATACTCAGCCCACTCGGGGTACAAGTTAAATAGAGACAAATCAGAGTGCCTACCACTAAACATACATACAACCAAAGAGCTTATAATTGACTCCATATTAACGTGGAAACCACATTTTTTCAAATACCTTGTGATACACAGACTGAAATCAACGCTTGAACACAAAGAGAAGATAATAATGGAGAAAATTAAAACACTCCTGGATTCCTGGTCACCCAAATTCATAACGTGGTGGCGGAGAATAGACACCATTAAGATGATGATAACCCCCCCTAGTGAACAACCTAGCGGGGATGCTCCCACTCACACTCACAGACAACTTTCACCGCAAGGTAGCCCAGATGATAAATACATTCATATTGCGCAGCAAGAAAGCCAGAATAGGTCTTCCTAAACTAAGACTTACAAAAAAACTAGGAGGACTCAATGTGGCAGACTTTAGGACATTCCAAACAGCCTTCATTGCTAGACAGGGCATATACTGGATACTACCAGGACAAACATACACACCGACTTGGCTGCAATTGAGAAAGCCATCATAAACAACATCTGCCCCATGACACTCCTAACAGCGAACAAACAGGCAATGCTGAACAACTCCATTCTGAGAAACACAAAACTGGCGCTTCTTAAGATAGACAGAAAACTAGAACACAGTGTCAAAAACTCACCATAGGAATCCCTTTGTGCGAACCACAAAATCTAGTACAGAGGAAAAACACTAGACATAGATTCATGGAAACGATTAGGGTTCTCCTTCCCGACACACCTTGAAGATAAAGAGCAGAAACCCCTAACATACAACAACATAAAAGAACTACACAAGCTAAGCGAGATAGAACTATACAACTTCCTGATAATCAAAACAGCAGTGGCAAAAGCTAATCTATCCAAACATAAACCCACGATCATCCAATATATGGAAAACCTAAACATGGCAGGTCACCAGGTGTCCCGTCTATACAAACTCCTCCGCCCCAGTACATCAAAACTAAACACCAAGAGCACCAAACAATGGGAAGCACAAATAAACATCAATCTCACAGAGAAAGAGACACACTCCCTCTGGGAGTCCCTCTCGAAAAACATGATCTCCACGGTGCTAGCGCAAATAAAGTTCTGGCTATTACACCGCAGACACTGGACCCCTGCTAGGTTAGCAAGGATGGGCCTCTAAGAAACAGACTGTTGTTGGAACTGTGACTCAGAAAAGGGGGACCTAGCGCACCTCATTTTTGACTGTTCAAAGGTGAGAGGGTCATGGAAAAAGGACTTCACATTCGCAAACAGAACCCTAGGGTGTAAAATAAAAGAAGAATTTGACACAATAATCACAGCAAGCATAGGGGAAGACAACATCACAAAGCAAGATAGCAGCGTCCTCAATTTCCTCCTAACCTCAGCCACCAAAACTGTCCTTGCCAACAGGAAAGACACTACCAAAGCCACGTTTAAGGGGTGGTTGAACTGGATAACATTCTTCAGAGGTGCAGACAACACAGCACTTAGATACATCCCATGGAAGAACCCCAACAGAGAGATGTGGTCAAAACTGGATAAGTTCCTCGACCCATACGATCCCCCGTAAAGGCAAGAAGGGTAGAAGGAAACAACACAGTAAAGGAAGGAACGCAAAGAGGGTCTCTGCCACAACACCTGTGGCAACATCTGCATGTCTTATTTGCATGTTCGGTGTTTTGTGTATAACACGAACCGAGACTCACACTGCAATCACTCGTTTTTTTTTTGTGTTGTTGTTTTTGGTTTATGTTTAAGTGTAAAAACAGGAAGGGTGTGAGTCCACCAAACTGTAACGCAACTTAACCCCCGTCGAACACTCAGCGAAGTGTCAATTAATGTTAAATGTGATATATGTTGTAATGTACTGTAAAATCTCAATGAAAACAAGTTAAACAAAAAAAAGGAAAGGAAGATGAGGTCACAAAAAGTGATTGAGTTTCACTGTCAGACCCTATTTAGGGGCTAGAGGACAAGCAGGGGTTATTGTGCCTCGGCAAAGGGGGTTGAGGTTTTTCCCTCAGTTGTCATGCGGACCACCCCACTGTGGCTTTGCAAACTTTGAACCTCTTCATCACCTGACTTTCAGTGGTAGTGACAGCAAGTAGCTCACAGGCTCCTCAGAGAGGTAGCTTTCACAGAGGCGACCTTTAATAATTCTTAAACAGATTGTTTTAAATACCTTTTTCCTTTCATTTATATTTAATGTGGGATATATGAGAGAGCATTAAAGACATTTTGCAGAGAAAAAAAAACCTGTACTTTTCTGAAACCTTTCTTATTACATACTATCCTGGTCTAGTGCAGCAGCCTATTAAATTAATCTTAGCCTAATAATCGCCCTGTCCTTGCGTTCATGCACTCTCATCATTACTGCACACTCATTTTTTATTAGGTCCAGCTTTGATGACCTGTTACATCTCTTCTGTGGGGTTTGGCACCCCCATCAATTGCCATTGGCTGTTGTCTGGGTCATTTACAAATGCTGGCTTGTTACTGGTGCATTTCCTTAAATGTCCCTCCTTTGTTGGCTTAGCTCCCTCTCTGGCAGTTTCACTAAGAGACTTTTTTGTTTTGCCCTCACACTGTACAGCGTGTGATGGCCTCTCCCCTCTATGTCCTCAAGCATTATTTATTTTTTAGATTGAGCCTGAGCCATCGCGCATGCACTGCTTTGTGAGTACTCTGAACTACTCCGTGTGGGTCTGACTCATCCCACACATAGGATTGGCTTTTGCGTGTGTCTTTTAATAATGAAAGCATGCAAATGACTAAAGGCGGGTGCATGTCCCACCTTCTTTTTTAAAGTTTACTCCCACAGCGTTTTGCTCTCAGGAGCGAGCAGTAGCGCGCAGGCCATCTGAAGGCACAGACTGCATCTCCACGCCCGTGTCCAGCCTGGCACCATGCCCCCTCTTTCAATCAGTTGCGTCCCACTCAGGGGTCAGGCAGGGCGGGCTCTGCAAGGCCAGCATTCCTGCATGATGTGGTAGCGTACGCAAAGAACGATCCCCCGGTCAGCGCATTATGCAGTCAATTTATGGGCTCCCCAGGCGCAGGGCCCGTTCCGAGTCAGCCTTTTCTGACATCCAAAGTAAGCACAAATGACTTCTGGTTAAGACGGCTCAATGCATAAATGTACCTTTTGCAGGGATACGCTTGGAATTCTGTAGGTCACGGGTTCACCCCAGAGTTTACAGAGTGGTTCATCCTGAAGAGTCGATAAAACGAATACCGCTCTGCTGCTGCGGCGCGCAGGCCATCCGAAGCCACAGATTGCCTCTCCATGTCCAGCCTAAAAACGAATACCGCTCTGCTGCATAAAACTGTAGCTGTGTTATAAACGCTATGAAGGGCCTAGCTTCACAGGAAGGGTTGACTGCGCTAAACGTGCAGTTATTAATATTATGCAGCACTGAGTAGGCAGACGCAAGATCCTAAATTAGGTTATGTTAGTAAGTAAAGGGTGGTATGTCTGAAATTTAGGGTATGCTTATGACTAACTCGATACCTTAATATTTGTTTTTCTTTGGGTGACAAAGAAACAACAAAGAGAAATATTGACAGTACATAGTACACAGTCAGTTTGTGAGCCCAATTGAGAGTTTTTTCCCATGCAAGTCGAAAAAACGCTTGGAAATTATCTTTGTGGCACGCTTTACTGTACGACATTCCATTGAAGGTGCTTTTTATCTACGGCTATACAGTGTCAACAGGAAATACATGCTGGCAGGTATTGTTCACAAAACAAAAACTAGGGCTGAGACTCGTTTGTGTAAAACTCTTGTTTTACAGCCTTGTTAAATGGCATAAGAGGATAGGCAATTTTGAAGTCGCCTCACTAGGTTTTGGGCCCTTGCCTGTCGCGGGTTCTTGGGCCTCCCACACACGTGAGGCACTTCTGGCGGGTTCACCCCTAATCTTTTTGCTTTTAGTATGTGATCTGTGTTAGTGATTTTTGGGTCTCTGCGCACTTTTACCCTGTGTCCCAGAGTAAAGTGCGTGCGTGTAGTGAGGCTGGCCTGCCCTCCCATAGGAATGCATAGGGAATGTGTGTGTCCATGTTAGTTCCTGATGTGTGGGGAGGGCAGGCTCGAGTTTGGTATGTGCGAACTTGTGAGAGTGAATGCTGCGCAATGGTATGTGCGGCGTGTATGTGTCTAGTGGGGAAGTGCCACTTCTAGACATTGATGTGTGTGTGCAGTGAGGGTGCTGGTGCATGATTGGCTGGAGCTGGCTGGCAAGCCTGGCTCCAGGAAGTCTGGATGGGTCTGCCCAGGAGTGAGTGGAGAGATCAGCATGAGTGATGTGAGGGGTGGAGTGCACGTGGTTCCTGATGGGGCTAGGCTTTCCCCACACAATGTTGGCTCGGCACACTGTGGTGCGTCTAACGACCCTAGCATCCCTAGTGAATGAAAGGGGTGGTTGAGCCATCAAGGGTGCTCCAAAACCAGCTGCGACTGGTTTCTCCCCCACCCTGCACCTACAGACAAAGGATTTAGTAGTATAAGAAGGGGCTGTGTCCCCTTACAATTTGTTCTCTTCCAGGATCCTACCAGAGGGGGCTGCTGCTGTTGCTGGGCAGGAGGACTGCCACTTGGAGTCCCTCCCTGCCTGGAGGCCCAGTGAGCTGGCTCTGGGACCAGCCTTGCCCCCCTGCCTGTCTCCAGAACCGTGCTGGAGTTGTTATTTACTTATAGCGCTGAGAGCGCTGTTCTCTTGTCCTTCAGCGCTGGGGAGCGCTGTGATTCCTTGCCTAGTGCTTGAGAGCGCTTTATTTTGCCCATAGCGCTGTGAGCGCTCTATTCTTGCTGCTAGCGCCTGGGAGCACGCTATTTCACTTGTAGCACTTGGAGAGCACTTGGGTTACTGAGCCGAGTGCCCACCTCGAGTCATTGTTTATCTTGTGGCCCAAGCCGGGGCCCACCCGGCATTTGCTTCTCTGTCTTCCCCCGCCTGGCCGCCGCGCTGCCTGCGATGACCCGGAAGCAGCTTGCTGGCCGGCCAATCGCGGCGCGGCCCCGGGAGAGGCGGCCGGAAGTCCCGCCCCCGCAGTCTGAGGAGGGAAGAGGAGCCTGGTGGCTGAAGGTGCAGGCAGGGCTCCGTTGTGGAAGAGGAGCCCGCGCCGCCCACAGGAGAAGCCTTCCAAAGTTGCCTGGTTCCCCCGCGAGGCTCTACCGAGTGAGAGAGCCCCGTCTGCCGCCAGAGAGGACAGCCGGCCCGCAGGAGAGCCCCCGCCACAGGTCCAGGTGAGTGGGGGCCCGTGGTGTTGATCCGCAAGAGAGGGAGGGCATCGGGACACATTGCCGGTGTCTGCCCCCCCCTCTCGGTAGCCCGATCTTTGTCCCTGGGGCATTTTCGTGTCGGTAGAGCCCCCGAGGCTCTTGGGGCCATATTGTGATTTTCGAGTCCCCCGTGCGGGGCTCCGACGCCTGAGCCCCCGTTGTTGAGGGACCCAGTGAGGCTCAAGGCACATTGTTGATTCAGATCCCCGAGAGGCTCGCAGTTGCTTACTTTCGGGCCCACGAAGGACTCCAACGAAGCCCCAGTTGTTCATAGAGCCCCGAGGCTCCCGCCTATATTTGTTTCACGAGCCCAGAGAGGCTCAGGGTGCCATTCTGCCCTTACGAGCCCAGAGAGGCTCGAGTGCCAGCTCCTTGTTCTAGAGCCAGAGAGGCTCACCGCCCACATTTGTTTTGAGAGCCCCGAGAAGCTCTAGAGGGCACTTCCTTTCTTCAGAGCCTGCAAGGCTCCCACGTTGGCCCATCATTGTTTGCGCCAGTTGCCCAGCACTTTGTGGGCAACTGCCACGTTTAGGCTTGTGTTCTTGGCTGCCTGCGCAGCCTGCCTGACATTTGGACTAAGGGCATTTCAGCCCTTGCGAGGCCAGTTGGCCTGAGGGACAGTTCTAGTGTTGTGCCATGTGATTCTGGCGCATTTATGATTTACTTGCTAAATGTGATTTCTGCGCAATTGTTATTGCTACACCTCTGAATGTTTTTATGCATCATGTGTCTTGCTCTTCTTTCCCTTTGCTATGTGTTGATGCTTAGGTGATTGCTTTCCCTTCTATAGGTCCTGCTAATAAGGTCCTAGTTCCCTGCGTGATTTTCCTAAAGTGGTTAGGGTTACGTGGGAGGAATTTACCCTTTACCAGGAAGTCCTGGTTGTGTGCCCCATGTGCTATTTTTATGCTACAGTCATTATATGCTTATGTGCTGAGTATTATTCCTACAAAGTATTATTTCTACAAGTGATAGTTCTAAAAGTGCATACCCCTGACAGTGGTCCAGGTGGCCCTGTCCTGTACATAATCCCTTGCAAATTCTGCCTGTGCCTGTTGGCACATTGTAACAGTGTGTGTTTTATCTAATTTGTTTTTATTATAATACAAAGGCTATTTTTATATAACCTTGTGTGGAGTTTCCTTTGTGGTGGGCCTTGGGTGTTGTTGCTGCGGGTGCGCGCGCAAACACTTAACCTACATAGCCTCCAAGTTTAGCCTGGCTGCTCGCTTCACGTGACCTAGAGGGTGAGCAGGGGTTATCTTGGTGTGTGACTCCCTTGCCCTGACTTGGAACTGGTGGTCTCTGACTGACTTTGGCGCAAGCCTTGGCCAATGCAATAACAACACTTGATGGACAGAATGCAGAACAATGTCATGCATTCACCCCAGTACAGAGATCTGGGACTAAATCCATCGTTTTTTTGCACTCCACACCACCCCAGGTCAGACATGGCTATATGCAAATCAGCCTTGACCCTGTGCCTCATGGGAACAGTCCAGCCCGAACTGCCAAGCCATGTCTTTCCCGGACCGGAATCAAGCATCCAAGGACCGGTTTCTGGCTATCAGCCTTCATCAGCCTGGATAGCTTGACTCCAGTGGTGTGGAGAGCATGGGACTCACGTCTGAGCATACCCATCCCACTCGGGGTGACAAATGCAAAAACAACAATTGATGGACAGAATGCAGAACAATGTCATGCATTCACCCCAGTACAGAGATCGGGGCCTAAATCCATCGTTTTTTTGCACTCCACACCACCCCAGGTCAGACATGGCTATATGCAAATCAGCCTCGACCCTGTGCCTCATGGGAACAGTCCAGCCCGAACTGCAAAACCATGTCTTTCCCGGACCGGAATCAAGCATCCAAGGACCGGTTTCTGGCTATCAGCCTTCATCAGCCTGGATAGCTTGACTCCAGTGGTGTGGAGAGTATGGGACTCACGTCTGAGCATACCCATCCCACTCGGGGTGACAAATGAAAAAACAACAATTGATGGACAGAATGCAGAACAATGTCATGCATTCACCCCAGCACAGAGATCCGGGCCTAAATCCATCGTTTTTTTGCACTCCACACCACCCCAGGTCAGACATGGCTATATGCAAATCAGCCTCGACCCTGTGCCTCCTGGGAACAGTCTAGCCCGAACTGCCAAGCCATGTCTTTCCCGGACCGGAATCAAGCATCCAAGGACTGGTTTCTGGCTATGAGCCTTCATCAGCCTGGATAACTTGACTCCAGTGGTGTGGAGAGCATGGGACTCACGTCTGAGCATACCCATCCCACTCGGCGTGACAAATGCAAAAACAACAATTGAGGGACAGAATGCAGAACAATGTCATGCATTCACCCCAGTACAGAGATCTGGGCCTAAATCCATCGTTTTTTTGCACTCCACACCACCCGAGGTCAGACATGGCTATATGCAAATCAGCCTCGACCCTGTGCCTCATGGGAACAGTCCAGCCCGAACTGCCAAGCCATGTCTTTCCCGGACCGGAATCAAGCATCCAAGGACCGGTTTCTGGCTATCAGCCTTCATCAGCCTGGATAGCTTGACTCCAGTTGTGTGGAGAGCATGGGACTCACGTCTGAGCATACCCATCCCACTCGGGGTGACAAATGCAAAAACAACAATTGATGGACAGAATGCAGAACAATGTCATGCATTCACCCCAGCACAGAGATCCGGGCCTAAATCCATCGTTTTTTTGCACTCCACACCACCCCAGGTCAGACATGGCTATATGCAAATCAGCCTCGACCCTGTGCCTCCTGGGAACAGTCTAGCCCGAACTGCCAAGCCATGTCTTTCCCGGACCGGAATCAAGCATCCAAGGACTGGTTTCTGGCTATCAGCCTTCATCAGCCTGGATAACTTGACTCCAGTGGTGTGGAGAGCATGGGACTCACGTCTGAGCATACCCATCCCACTCGGCGTGACAAATACAAAAACAACAATTGAGGGACAGAATGCAGAACAATGTCATGCATTCACCCCAGTACAGAGATCTGGGCCTAAATCCATCGTTTTTTTGCACTCCACACCTCCCGAGGTCAGACATGGCTATATGCAAATCAGCCTCGACCCTGTGCCTCATGGGAACAGTCCAGCCCGAACTGCCAAGCCATGTCTTTCCCGGACCGGAATCAAGCATCCAAGGACCGGTTTCTGGCTATCAGCCTTCATCAGCCTGGATAGCTTGACTCCAGTTGTGTGGAGAGCATGGGACTCACGTCTGAGCATACCCATCCCACTCGGGGTGACAAATGCAAAAACAACAATTGATGGACAGAATGCAGAACAATGTCATGCATTCACCCCAGTACAGAGATCTGGGCCTAAATCCATTGTTTTTTTGCACTCCACACCACCCCAGGTCAGACATGGCTATATGCAAATCAGCCTCGACCCTGTGCCTCATGGGAACAGTCCAGCCCGAACTGCAAAACCATGTCTTTCCCGGACCGGAATCAAGCATCCAAGGACCGGTTTCTGGCTATCAGCCTTCATCAGCCTGGATAGCTTGACTCCAGTGGTGTGGAGAGCATGGGACTCACGTCTGAGCATACCCATCCCACTCGGGGTGACAAATGAAAAAACAACAATTGATGGACAGAATGCAGAACAATGTCATGCATTCACCCCAGTACAGAGATCTGGGCCTAAATCCATCGTTTTTTTGCACTCCACACCACCCCAGGTCAGACATGGCTATATGCAAATCAGCCTCGACCCTGTGCCTCATGGGAACAGTCCATACCGAACTGCCAAGCCATGTCTTTCCCGGACCGGAATCAAGCATCCACGGACTGGTTTCTGGCTATCAGCCTTCATCAGCCTGGATAACTTGACTCCAGTGGTGTGGAGAGCATGGGACTCACGTCTGAGCATACCCATCCCACTCGGCGTGACAAATGCCAAAACAACAATTGAGGGACAGAATGCAGAACAATGTCATGCATTCACCCCAGTACAGAGATCTGGGCCTAAATCCATCGTTTTTTGCACTCCACACCACCCCAGGTCAGACATGGCTATATGCAAATCAGCCTCGACCCTGTGCCTCCTGGGAACAGTCTAGCCCGAACTGCCAAGCCATGTCTTTCCCGGACCGGAATCAAGCATCCAAGGACCGGTTTCTGGCTATCAGCCTTCATCAGCCTGGATAGCTTGACTCCAGTGGTGTGGAGAGCATGGGACTAACGTCTGAGCATACCCATCCCACTCGGGGTGACAAATGCAAAAACAACAATTGATGGACAGAATGGAGAACAATGTCATGCATTCACCCCAGTACAGAGATCTGGGCCTAACTCCATCGTTTTTTTGCACTCCACACCACCCCAGGTCAGACATGGCTATATGCAAATCAGCCTCGACCCTGTGCCTCATGGGAACAGTCCAGCCCGAACTGCCAAGCCATGTCTTTCCTGGACCGGAATCAAGCATCCAAGGACCGATTTCTGGCTATCAGCCTTCATCAGCCTGGATACCTTGACTACAGTGGTGTGGAGAGCATGGGACTCACGTCTGAGCACACCCATCCCACTCGGGGTGACAAATGCAAAAACAACAATTGATGTACAGAATGCAGAACAATGTCATGCATTCACCCCAGTTCAGAGATCTGGGCCTAACTCCATTGTTTTTTTGCACTCCACACCACCCCAGGTCAGACATGGCTATATGCAAATCAGCCTCGACCCTGTGCCTCATGGGAACAGTCCAGCCCGAACTGCCAAGCCATGTTTTTCCCGGACCGGAATCAAGCATCCAAGGACCGGTTTCTGGCTATCAGCCTACATCAGCCTGGATAGCTTGACTCCAGTGGTGTGGAGAGCATGGGACTCACGTCTGAGCATACCCATCCCACTCGGGTGACAAATGCAAAAACAACAATTGATGGACAGAATGCAGAACAATGTCATGCATTCACCCCAGTACAGAGATCTGGGCCTAACTCCATCGTTTTTTTGCACTCCACACCACCCAGGTCAGACATGGCTATATGCAAATCAGCCTCAACCCTGTGCCTCATGGGAACAGTCCAGCCCGAACTGCAAAACCATGTCTTTCCCGGACCGGAATCAAGCATCCAAGGACCGGTTTCTGGCTATCAGCCTTCATCAGCCTGGATAGCTTGACTCCAGTGGTGTGGAGAGCATGGGACTCACGTCTGAGCATACCCATCCCACTCGGGGTGACAAATGAAAAAACAACAATTGATGGACAGAATGCAGAACAATGTCATGCATTCACCCCAGTACAGAGATCTGGGCCTAACTCCATCGTTTTTTTGCACTCCACACCACCCCAGGTCAGACATGGCTATATGCAAATCAGCCTCGACCCTGTGCCTCATGGGAACAGTCCAGCCCGAACTGCCAAGCCATGTCTTTCCCGGACCGGAATCAAGCATCCAAGGACCGGTTTCTGGCTATCAGCCTTCATCAGCCTGGATAGCTTGACTCCAGTGGTGTGGAGAGCATGGGACTCACGTCTGAGCATACCCATCCCACTCGGGGTGACAAATGCAAAAACAACAATTGATGGACAGAATGCAGAACAATGTCATGCATTCACCCCAGTACAGAGATCTGGGCCTAAATCCATCGTTTTTTTGCACTCCACACCACCCCAGGTCAGACATGGCTATATGCAAATCAGCCTCGACCCTGTGCCTCATGGGAACAGTCCATACCGAACTGCCAAGCCATGTCTTTCCCGGACCGGAATCAAGCATCCAATGACTGGTTTCTGGCTATCAGCCTTCATCAGCCTGGATAACTTGACTCCAGTGGTGTGGAGAGCATGGGACTCACGTCTGAGCATACCCATCCCACTCGGCGTGACAAATGCAAAAACAACAATTGAGGGACAGAATGCAGAACAATGTCATGCATTCACCCCAGTACAGAGATCTGGGCCTAAATCCATCGTTTTTTGCACTCCACACCACCCCAGGTCAGACATGGCTATATGCAAATCAGCCTCGACCCTGTGCCTCCTGGGAACAGTCTAGCCCGAACTGCCAAGCCATGTCTTTCCCGGACCGGAATCAAGCATCCAAGGACCGGTTTCTGGCTATCAGCCTTCATCAGCCTGGATAGCTTGACTCCAGTGGTGTGGAGAGCATGGGACTAACGTCTGAGCATACCCATCCCACTCGGGGTGACAAATGCAAAAACAACAATTGATGGACAGAATGCAGAACAATGTCATGCATTCACCCCAGTACAGAGATCTGGGCCTAAATCCATCGTTTTTTTGCACTCCACACCACCCCAGGTCAGACATGGCTATATGCAAATCAGCCTCGACCCTGTGCCTCATGGGAACAGTCCAGCCCGAACTGCCAAGCCATGTCTTTCCCGGACCGGAATCAAGCATCCAAGGACCGATTTCTGGCTATCAGCCTTCATCAGCCTGGATACCTTGACTACAGTGGTGTGGAGAGCATGGGACTCGCGTCTGAGCATACCCATCCCACTCGGGGTGACAAATGCAAAAACAACAATTGATGTACAGAATGCAGAACAATGTCATGCATTCACCCCAGTTCAGAGATCTGGGCCTAACTCCATTGTTTTTTTGCACTCCACACCACCCCAGGTCAGACATGGCTATATGCAAATCAGCCTCGACCCTGTGCCTCATGGGAACAGTCCAGCCCGAACTGCCAAGCCATGTTTTTCCCGGACCGGAATCAAGCATCCAAGGACCGGTTTCTGGCTATCAGCCTTCATCAGCCTGGATAGCTTGACTCCAGTGGTGTGGAGAGCATGGGACTCACGTCTGAGCATACCCATCCCACTCGGGTGACAAATGCAAAAACAACAATTGATGGACAGAATGCAGAACAATGTCATGCATTCACCCCAGTACAGAGATCTGGGCCTAACTCCATCGTTTTTTTGCACTCCACACCACCCAGGTCAGACATGGCTATATGCAAATCAGCCTCAACCCTGTGCCTCATGGGAACAGTCCAGCCCGAACTGCCAAGCCATGTCTTTCCCGGACCGGAATCAAGAATCCAAGGACCGGTTTCTGGCTATCAGCCTTCATCAGCCTGGATACCTTGACTCCAGTGGTGTGGAGAGCATGGGACTCACATCTGAGCATACCCATCCCACTCGGGGTGACAAATACAAAAACAACAATTGATGTACAGAATGCAGAACAATGTCATGCATTCACCCCAGTTCAGAGATCTGGGCCTAAATCCATCGTTTTTTTGCACTCCACACCACCCCAGGTCAGACATGGCTATATGCAAATCAGCCTCGACCCTGTGCCTCATGGGAACAGTACAGCCCGAACTGCCAAGCCATGTCTTTCCCGGACCGGAATCAAGCATCCAAGGACCGGTTTCTGGCTATCAGCCTTCATCAGCCTGGATAGCTTGACCCCAGTGGTGTGGAGAGCATGGGACTCACGTCTGAGCATACCCATCCCACTCGGGGTGACAAATGCAAAAAAAACAATTGATGGACAGAATGCAGAACAATGTCATGCATTCACCCCAGTACAGAGATTTGGGCCTAAATCCATAGTTTTTTTTGCACTCCACACCACCCCAGGTCAGACATGGCTATATGCAAATCAGCTGCGACCCTGTGCCTCATGGGAACAGTCCAGCCCGAACTGCCAAGCCATGTCTTTCCCGGACCGGAATCAAGCATCAGCCTTCATCAGCCTGGATAGCTTGACTCCAGTGGTGTGGAGAGCATGGGACTCACGTCTGAGCATACCCATCCCACTCGGGGTGACAAATGCAAAAACAACAAGCCAGGGGTCCCGGGTCAAACAGGCACCATTTTTATCGGGAGACCTGGGGGAATGCTGGGTGGTAGGAAATTTGTGTGAGCCCAATGATGCCACGCTTTCCCACACAAAAATGTGTGAAAAAACTGATTTTTGTAGGTAAAATTGAGGTTTGCAGGGGATTCTGGGTAACAAAACGTTGGGGGATCCACGCAAGCCATACCTCCTTGGAAGCCCCCGGGTATATACTTTTCAGAAATGTGTGGGTTTGGTAGGTTTCCTAGATGGCCATCGACAACGGGCCAAAAATCCAAGTGACCTCCCTTGCAAAACCAAACTGTTTTGACTTAATTATGTTCAAGTTAATTTTATTGTGTGATTAATAAAAATTGTTACAATCTGCGAACAGGTTAAAATGACAAATTTTTGTGCAATATATAAAAATAAATATTCTGTCACTGTTAAAAGAGACAACACCGATCATATTTCATCTGATACAGTACATTGTTAAGGTCAAGTTCTTTAGCAAGGTTTTGATAGTATTGTTTTATGTCGCAACTGCCTTCAAGCCTCGATCCGCTCTTTGTGCTGGACTTTAAGAGCTTTTTATCAGTTAAATTTCTTGTAGCCGTTTTGTTGCCTTGGTCATGAATTTAAGTCCACGACAAGCCAAGATGGAGGAGGTGCCTCCTAGCCAGCTTGTTACTGCTTGCCGGCAACTGCGGATCTTTAACGTGATAAAGATGGCCCATAGGTATTGTCTTCTTAACCACTTGGCTGCTAAGGCACCTGAGGCACTTCCATTGACTTTCCATTGAAATCAATGGAAACTCCATGACGAGTTACCCTTGTCATTAGCACTGAAGGGGTTAAAGCCAGTAGAGCCGGACATGCACATAACAAGTGCATTAAAGTTTCCTTCTGATATCCACACAGTCTACAGTGGAGGCTTTCGTTTTGGTGTTTCCAAGAAAGTCTTAAATCCTTTGAATAGTGCTGGCCCATTCGGTAAGCTACGAAAGCTTTCTTTAAATGTTGATTAAAATGTGAGGCTAAGTATTCCTGTGGTTTTTGATGGGTATAAGAAGTGATTACTGTCCAAGCGTGGCGCCGTTTCGTTAGAGTTATTTTGTCTTCTAACAGAGATTTCCTTTTCACTAAACCATTGGCTACCTTACAGAAGTGTACCTGGTCTATTTATCTTTTCCATACTTCTAGTAGGTCCAATTTGGACAAGCAGGTGTTGAGGTAGCTTCCCCATGAGTTGGTACTTGGCTGGTTTTGCTGATGATTTATTTCCTTCCAGCAGATGTTATCCATTGACTCACTTGGTGCGGAACAAATTTTATGATATAGTTTAGCAAAGTTGGACATTAACCGGAATTTTTGGTTTTGTAGGCCAAATTCGAGGCGGACTTGTGCAGGAGAGGCTGATTATGGCAGATTAAAAACTACTTTGTAGATTTTGTTTTGTAGATTGTTTAAAGTTTTTGCCTCCCTTCCTAGGCACGTGGTTAACCCGTATGACAGGGTAGGTAACATTTGTGAAGCCATTACTTTTTAGTAGGTGGGTGTAATTCGGGCCGGCCATTTTTATTGTAGTTGTCTATACGCATAAATTATTGTTTTCCCCTTCCCTTTTAATGCCAGAGAGTGCTTCTTTTTTTAATTGCCTTGCCCAAGGGTTATCCCCAAATACTTGTATGAGTCCTGTTCTTCTAAGACTGTGTCGTAGATTGACCATTTAAATTTCAGTTTCTTCCCCTCCACTAGCCGGAGCACTTTTGTTTTTTCTTTGTTCAGTCCCAAATTTTCTTGTGCTAAATAAGATGATAACATGTTTATTAGGCGTTGCAGACCTGTAGGTGTTTTACTTAGTAGTACTATGTCGTCTGCATACTGCAGAATTGGAACTGAAACATTGCCAAGTTTCGGGGCGTGACTCTCAATTATTTCTAGGTTACTTCTGATGTCTGCTAGATATAGGTTAAATAGACTGGGGGCTAGGACACATCCTTGTTTTAGGCTGTCCTGTGTTTCAATTTTTTCTGTTAGGCTGGACTCGTTCCCTTGTTTTATCTTTGCCCATGTGTCGCTGTACAGACCGATTATTGCGATTAGTAGGTTATCCTCAGCCCCCATTTTCTTAACTTTCACCATAGTCGTGACCTACTTACGTGGTCAAAGGCTGCTTTTATATCAACAAAGCACCCATATAGACGGTGATTCTTTTTTTTGGCGTTCTCCGCTAGTAGTCCCAAGATGGTCAGGTTTGTTAACGTCCCCATCCCTTGTCTGATTCCAATTTGGAAACTAGGGATTATGTTGTTGGATTTTGCCCAATCTTGCAACTGCTCCAGGAGGCATGAGGCTTAGATCTTAGCTTCAACGTCTATCAAGGAAATCAACCTAAAATTCCCCGGATATTTTCGGTCTCCTTTCTTATAAATCAGGTGGATGAAGTTTTATTTCCCCCCCTTTTCTCCCAAAACTCTGTCCCTCATTCCGGGGTCCTGTTGCAGTACTACACCTATATTTAGATCGTTAATGATGCCCCAAAAGTCTCCAGAGGTTGATTTTTTACTCGTAAATAACAGTTTTTCCCAGATCGATTCTTTGTATAATGCCTTCGCCGTCCACAGCTTTTTCCGGTACTTTTTCCTCATACTTCTGATGATGTTATTGTTTGATTTTTGTCCCTGTGTATGCATTCTCTGTTGGATCTTTAACGCCCTGGCTATTTTTCTCTTTTCAACCAGGGTGCAGATTTTACTTTTGCGTTTCTATTTGCCCCTGGTAGAACAGAGTGCTTTTCCTTCACGTCCTCTATTAGGTTTTCCCAGTTTTTTACGGGGTCTCCGTGATCTAAGCTCCCGAGTTTTGTCACAAAGTTACTGGCTTTGGACTGGATGTTCTTTGTTTCTCCTCCCTTCCACTTTATTTTCCAGAGGTTACATTTTTCAGGTTGTTGCAATAACAAACACAATTTTTCGGCACTGAGAACTGTGACGATCATCCGTGTGATTTAGGGGAAGTGATCACTTTCTATGCGCTGAACTATTGTGTATTCCTCAATTGAGTTTATTATGCTGGTACTTACAATTGTGAAGTCTATAGTAGACTTAACCTTGCCGCTCATATAGGTAGGTACTGGCAAAGAATAACCATTTTTTTTACTGTTTAGGATTATTAGGCCCATTGATTTTAAATTGCGCATTGGAGCTTGTTTGGGTCCATTTGCTGCTCCTTTCTCCTGATTAGATCTAGCCTTGTCAGAGCTCATTAGGTTGCAGTTGAAGTCTCCTGATATTATCAACGAGCTTTGTGTGTTGGTTTTTTGCAGGGTTTTGATTAGTTTGGTTAGCGTTCCCATTTTTTCATTTTTTGCTTTTCGATCGGGGTGTATGCATACATTTATAAGTAGAAGCTGCAGCTGGGGCTTTATTGTGATTTTTATGACTTTGGACCGAGTTTAGCCCTTCATCCTGTTCCTCTGATTCCCAGTTAAATTTTTGCAACACGTAAGTTGCTAGGCCTCCTCGTGGATTCCCGTAGTTGGACTGTCTCTCTGCTAATATGTGATGGTCAGTGAAACCCGGAATTTCAGGATGGATCGAGTTCCAGGTCTCTTGTAAGAGAATTATGTCTTGTTTGCGGAAGAATGATTAGGTTTCCTGATCCTGCTCCATGCTGTTGAACCCATGTACGTTCCATGAACATATTTTGATTGTTGCCGGCTTTCTTTCTTCCGTGTGTGGGTCTTGTGTTTGTTCTCTGGACGACATTTCTAGGAACTCTTTTGGCTTAGTGCTGTTGGAATCCATGACCAGTCCTGGTTGCTCCAGTGGGGCCCACTTTTGCGTATCTGGTTTTTACAGTTGTTGTTTGGTCCTGTTTTTTTTTTCCTGGGACGAGGCCAGTGCTCCACGGAGGCACGTTTTTAGCTTGGGACTTTGTGGATCCTCCCCCTTTAAGTGGACTAAGCTGTTAGAAAGGGAGTAGGGGTATCTTGGGCGCTTGTGTTGCTTCAGGGTTATTCCCCAGCTCTCGAATGTTGCTTTGTGGGCAAAGATCTTGGCTGCTAGCTCCTTAGATGTCCAGGTGATGACTGAATATTCAATGTCTGGATTGGCTTTGTTTTGTTGAAACTCCACTGCTTCAATGTCTTGGGAGACTGTTCCGCTTAGTTCCAGGATTTCCTTGATTCATTTGATAACGTTTCCTCTGTTTAGGATGTCCTGTCTACCCTTTGTTACATATTCCGGAATGAAGGTTAGTACTGGTTCGATCTCGTCCAGATAATTTTTTGGTTTCCTTCCTGATCGACTTGGAGACCTTTTGTTCTGATGGTCCGAGTGTTTGTGACTTTTTCCTGACCTTTGGTTGCCACGTTCCTCTTTTCTGCTGGCTTCACGTTTCCCAGTTGTGTGTGTTGCGTAATTTGCTCGTATTCACGAGTGACACTCTGTAGGATGACGCTCCTGTCCCTTCCTCTTGTGGTAATCTTGAGTGGGGTCTGGTCTGTTCCTAGCTTTACAGGTTTGGTGTCCCTATTTTGCTTGCTTGTATTGTTGACCAGAGGCCCGTGGGCAGGTTTTCGTGCTCTCCTTTTTTGCGCATGTGATAGGGCCGGGCTGACCACTATATTAGCACTTGTGTCTTGAAAAGCTGGCACTTTTTTGAGTTCCTTATTTCGGGGATTTTCCACCAGTTTTCTCAGAAACTATGTTTGTTTTACTACCCTCTTGGACTAAGGGTGGCTGCGGGTTGTTTTTTTCTCAGCTTCAGTCCCTTGGATATTATTGATTCTAGTTCATGTGAAGATTCTGCCGTTATCGACTTCTCAAACGAATAGCTTACCAGTTCCGAGTATAGTAGCTCCGGTCTACTGGTGGAGGCAATCGGCGAGTCTTTATTCCGTACGAGATCTCGACTTACGTTCTTTGTGAAGATAGGGAAGAGGTGTTTAGTGGCCACAGTGTGCTTATTTTTTTGTTTGGGCCATGCCTTCCTAGCTCTCTTCCTTTGTCTTTTTGTTAGTTTGTCTTGATGTTCCAAATAAGGGAGGGGTGCTTGTTCTCTTATTTGTACTTCCTGGCTTTCTATTTTGCCTTCTTCAACCTCTTTATTTGCGAGGTGTTGATTTTTCGGACCCCTTCATTGATGGCGTTCTGTTTTGTTCTGTGGGATGGGGCTTTTGATGTTTCTTTGTTAAGTTATTTTTCTGGGCTTACCCGGTTTCCCTTTAGCTCGCTTGAAAACTTTACTGCCCCAAGGATATCTTTTAAGATGTCTGGGAGGGACGTGAGTTTCTCAATTATACTCCCACATTCACAGATGTTTTGTTTGACTTTGTTTGAAAGTTGGTTTATGTTTCCTGTGGTGTGTTTGTGACTTCGTCTGTGTTTCCCTTATTGACCAGTAAGGTCATTATTGTATCTGCCTTGGAGCTTATGTTTGCAATATGCTCTGCAATGATGTTTATTAGGTCTATTTGGACCTCCATTTTATCGGACTGGTAGTTGAGTGCTCTAATGGCCTGTCGGATTGGTAGTTGAGTGCTCTTATGGCCTGTCCAGTGAGCTAATTAGGCCGTTCCCCGAGTGTATGTTGGGTTGTTGACTGCCTCCGTTCCCTAGTGGATCATCCAGATGTTCAATCCTACTTGACGATGAGATTGAAATTGGTACCGACTGATAGTCTTTGCTTGCGTTACTACCGTCACTGCTACTATCGTCAATCAGAATTTTATGAGCGCTGCTTCAAACCGCTAAATTACGCGGAGTTGATGCCACTGGCATGCGCTCCTTTGAAGTTGGAAGTGTCGTTGTAGTGTGCCCTGATAGAAGAATCCTCTTTGTTTTTGTTTTGGTTGTTTCCATCGAATTTAGGACGTTTGGTACTAGAAGGGAATTTGACCAGGCTTCCTCCCCTTCTTGTCTCTGATTTGTCGGGCCACCTGGTACACCGACTTTGTTCTCATTACGTGGCTCGTCTTGGTCTTTGTTGTTTTTGTTATTTGTGGATCAAGAGTTAATAAAAATGTTTTCCAGCGACTCCTGTCCCAATGATGTCAATAAGTACGATGGGATTTTGTGTTCGCACTTTGTGTCTTGAATTCTTAGTGGGATTGGGGTTTTGTTATCCGTGCCCCTAGTATGTTCCGAGTTGCTAAGTTGCCCGATTGATTTATGGACTTGGACCAGTACAGTCTTGTAGTATTCTCACATGATTGTTTCATTACCTATGTTTCTTCACTTTAGCTGCTCAGCCTGTGTGTGTCTACTCTGTATGGAATGTTGGTGAATGGACCTTCACTAGAATGCCTGGGTGACTAGATGAAGTGTGACAGTTGGTCAGTGAGGTTGAGCAACTAGCAGGCTTCTCCTCGTGGGGCTGTGAGTTACCTGTGAGTTACATGTGAATTACCATATACAAGACTTTTACCACCTGTTAACTTACTTCTGAATAAACCTACTTGGTTTACATCATACCAGCGTAGCGTGGTTACTACATTAATTTTGGCGACGAGTTGGAGACCTCCCTACGCACTAAAGGGGTAACAGTAACCTGAAAAGACCTGAAGATGTCTTCCACAACAAGTTTGGTAAAGGCTACAACTAAGAGGAAACGACAGGCGAAGCCTACAGGAACAAGACGCAAGAGCCACAAGTTGAAGCAAAGAAACTCAGGATACCACAAAAGGAACATAAACAGCACGCCAAAAAGCCCCACCAGTGTCCATCAGACCGGACAGCCCCTGCCAAAGCGTGCTGTGTGGAGTTCACCTGGAAGTTATGGACACAACGTGCACATTCAAGAGAAGTAAGAGTTGTTTATTTAACTATATTTGGCTCTTTTAAATCAAATGAACGCTGTGAAAAGACATTTGTTTTGTGTGGCTCTGCGCCAAACAAGAATGTTGTACTTCATCTTACAAAGAGATATTGGCAAAGAATAAGTTTGCGTCACCACTGACTTCATGAACGCTGTGCAAGAACATTTGTTTGCTTCCTACAGGATGCTTGCTACAGGATTAAAATAAAAACCGCTTTCAGAAGTGAAACGAGTGTATGGGAACCCCCATGAGTGCTGGAATTCACAACAGATGCGTAATGAACTAGTGTGCCATTTCTACTGGAGAATGCCGTTTTGGGGAGCCTTTCTCTCGATGCTGCACTCGTTGAGGAAGGTGAAATTTACAACTAAATGTAAAATAGTATTTTCTCTTGACTTCTGAGTTTATGCAGAGTTTTGGTGCCTGCGGTGTTTCTCAACCGCCACGTGTAATTTTGAAATCGACTCTTCACAGGCTGTGTTGGCGCGCGCGCTTACCTTCATGGGCGCTGCCTTCACGAGAGCTCCATTCTCTACCACAGGATGTTTCTGACTTGAGCTATCCAGCGCTGCACCAGGCAACGTGTTGCGCCAGGCAACGTGCTGCGCCAGGAAACGTGCCGCGTCAGGAAACGTGCTGCGCCAGGCAACGTGCCGCGTCAGGAAACGTGCCGCCATCTTTAAGGCTGGGAATTCTTTTTTTGGATTTCAAGTACCGGACTCCTACCTTGGCATCCACGTCATTTCTGGTACTTAACGTTGATGGAATTTTGTGTACATTGGAGCGTATGCACATCATCGAAGGTGACATTACTTCATTGGTATTTCGTGTTCATTGTTGGGTGTCAATTTACACAAGTTTGATATCGATATTGCGTCTCTAAGACATTTCTGTTTCTTTATGGCAAAAACATTCTTGAAGGCTCATCTGCGCATTTACTGGGCTGTGCTTTGCTGCCATCTAGTGGTTAGTTTTCACATTTGCCCGTGATGTTTAAATAACTATACTGTTAACTAGATTTCACATCTCAGCACATATGTTGAAATTTGTTTATGTTTGCTGATTCGTTCATCATCTTACACGAGGGGTGTTCACTGTTTCTGTACTTATTTGTATCACATTCTGTTACCTCCACAGAGGGGTGGGTTTTTGCTTGAGTTTTTTTTTGTACCCTTACATGAGGGTTGACACCAGGGTTTTGTTTACCCTTATCTTTTCTTGCAGGCGTAATTCCTGTGTGTGTAAGACACCTTGTGCTGCACTCTCATGATGTTGTTTGTTTTTTGCTTGAGTTTTTTTTGTACCCTTACATGGGGATTGACTCGAGGGTTTTGATTGCCCTTATCACTTGTTGCAGGCGTAATTCCTGTGTGTGTAAGACACCTTGTGCTGCATTCACATGATGTTGTTTGGGTTTTTGGTTGAGCTTTGTGTACCCTTACATGAGGGTTGGTTGGCTTTACGTCAGGGTAAGCTTTGGGATTTTTATATCCAATTTTTACAGTTTACATCACGGTTTACATTACGTTTTTACCCTTACGTGAGGGTGGTCATTTTGACAGGTTGCAGGGATAGGTCCCTGTGTGTGTAAGACACCTTGTGCCGCACGATAGATTGATGCAGGGTTATATTCCCTACGTGCCTCCCCACATGGAGAGCACTTTACATTTTTGTTGTCCATTAGTGAATAGTTTGGGGCAGGACTTAGGGTTTTAGCCCCTTTGTTCACATTACTTGTCTTCCTACACGGGAGTACACATCACATATCATTGGTGTCCCTTATTTTAGTTTGGGGCAGGACATTAGGTTTTTAGTCCCATTTGTTCACATAATTTGATTCTCCTTACAAAAAACATAAATGGTTGTCCCTTGTTAATGGTGGGGCAGGTTTTTGGCTTTCAGTCCCATTATTCAACATTACATTTTCATCTATATTTATTTTATGCATTTGAGAAGGGGGATGGTTATATTGTATTCAGTAGCCATCTTTACTTCCTGTCTTGGGTTCCTTTCCCTCTCGAGGTGCAGTGTTCCCGTCATCCCTGGGTCTGGGCTTTTGACTCTGTTTTAAATTGTTCATTTCCTCTTTATGATGTTGTCTTCATTTTGGATGTGGACTATTTATGTATAATGTACATTTATGCTTATAATTAATTGCATGTTTAAGTTATGCATTCGCTCTTTCTTCTGTTCATTAGGGAAGAGGTATGTAGTATTCTAACAAAAGAAGGTTTCTGTTTCCAGATACCTCACATGATTGTTTCATTCCCTATGTTTCTTCACTTTAGCTGCTCAGCCTGCGTGTGTCCTCTGTATGGAATGTTGGTGAGTGGACCTTCACTGGAATGCCTGGGTGACTAGATGAAGTGTGACAGTTTGTCAGAGAGGCTGAGCAGCTAGCAGGCTGCTCCTGGTGGGGCTGTGAGTTAGCTTTGAATTACCATCTACAAGGCTTTTACCACCTGTTAACTTACTTCTGAATAAACCTACTTGGTTTACATCATACCAGCGTAGCGTGGTTACTACATTACTCCGTGTTTTTTCCTTGATGGTATGTTTTCTCTATGTTCGCGCTTGAGGCGGTTGGTGTGGCTGTGCTTTTGTGGGGTGGTAGGTCCTTTGGCTGTTTATCCTGGTTAAAAGTTTCTGAGAGGGCTAGTGATTTTATCTTATCGGGCTGAATTGGGCTCGGGAGGTTTAAAGCCTCCTTTGTTGGTGCAAAAATTACAGAAACTGGATCCTTTAAAAAAAAAGAATTGGTTAATTTTTTGTTGCTGTTTTCCTGAAGTTAAGGTTGTCTGTTGTTGGGACCGAGCCTCCTAAATCTAACCTCTCTCTTATTCCCTGGTCCGCAGTCTCAACTTTTGTGGAGATGGGAAGGAGTCCTCTTTGGGTAACCTTTTTTTTTAATTTCCTATTTGGCTTCTGGGTTGCTTAGTCGGCTTGACCTACC
Source organism: Lissotriton helveticus (assembly GCF_964261635.1). Taxonomy (NCBI): domain Eukaryota; kingdom Metazoa; phylum Chordata; class Amphibia; order Caudata; family Salamandridae; genus Lissotriton; species Lissotriton helveticus. The sequence continues at coordinate 1,211,668,056 of NC_136071.1, read as the reverse complement.
GGTATTTGCCCCCTATTTCGCTGTTTACAATTGTTAATTTTTGCAAAAACTCAGATTACACTGTCAGTGGAGCCGTGTAAGTGCCTTCCTGCTCCCACTCCGAGCTCCTGGCCCCTTGGTCCCAAAATGGCAATGAGAGTGGCAGATGCTTTCGGGGGGCACCTTCACTTCTTCTGTGATTCTGCGCCAGTGCCACTGCCTAGGGATACTTCAGAAAATTCTCCGTTCTGAATCTGAAACTCCGAGATTCAAGAGCTCAGAGGTTCCCTCGTCTTTTGGAATGTAGTCCGGCTGCGATGCTCCAGCTACGGAGCTCTCAGCACAGCCGAGGCTGCCCAGAGACAGCCGAGCCAAGCGAAGCCAACCGAAGCTGCCAAGCGGGCCGCGGACTCGAATAGCGGCAATCCGGCAGCAGCCCCAGCCGCGGCAGAAAAACCAACAGTCAACAACGGCAGTCGGGCCGCAGCCGAGCTGCAAACCGCGAGTGAGCCGCGATCAGCGGCAGTGGCAGTGGTGACAGCGGCGGCTGGAGCTACAGAGACCCGCTCTCAGGTACCGAAACAGTCTACTCAGGGGTCACTTTCAGCTGCAGAGTGCACCGATGCACAGATGAAGATGGAGCCCCTCTTGTCTGGGAGAGAGCTGGAAGGGAGCAAGAGGGAGCAGGAGTATGAGCAAGAAAGCGGGCCGCTCCAGCACCAACTCCGCTCACCTCGGCTCACCTCTCTCGATCGGCTCGGCCCGGCTCCGCTCACCGATCCTGTGCTTGTGTGTGATCGCAGCTCCAGCACCGGTTGCAGCTCCTGTGCTCCTTTACAGCCACAAATTCTGGATACAGCCGCAACTGCAGCCACACACTGTACGCCGGCCTCGCCTCACCTCGCCCCTCCGCTTCGACAAACTGCAGATCGTGGCTCGCAGCTCCTCTTCCTCTCGTGTCCAGCAGGCATCAGGCGTCAGGTCAGTGCGCACTCAGACTGCAGTGTTTATGTGTTCAGTTCTACAGTGTGAGATTTTTGGGACAATATTGAAAGGACATTGTGACAGAAATTTTCAACTTTGTAGGACATTGTGGATAAAAAAAAAATTTGAATTCACAAGAGAGACATCACCATATACTCCCATGGTTTAACAATAATATCAACATTTAGTAGGTTATTCTTAGCTGGAATGTACACCTTGACAGAGACACTCAAAAGTCAAACATTCCAGCACAGCTATCTATTCCTCAAACACACACACACACATACTGGTTGGATTTGGACGAGGGCGAGTGATGGTTGAGTACATACAATTTTATTAAGAAGATATTTCACACAAATAAAATGCTCTGTCAATAATTAAATGCATAAAAAACGAACCAGTTACTCGCAACTCGTGATCTGTAAAGCCACGACAAGGCACCAACCGTTTTACAGGCCATTCACGCACCTTTCATACCTGATACACACAAGACCATTTGCACCATCCAGGAGCAAAAACAACACATTACAACATTCACAAAAAGGGACAAGGTACACCCTGCTTCAGAAAGAGAAAAAAGACAAATATTACTGCACAGCCATCTAATCCTCAATCACACACACATACTGGTTGGATTTGGCACGAAGGTGAGTGATGATTCAGTATTTACAATTGTATTAGCAAGTCATTTCACAAAAATGAAATGCACTGTTAATAATTGAAAGAATGAGAAACTGAATCATTGACTCACAGCTCGTGAGCTGTAAAGCCACTTCAAGGCACCAACCTCTTTACAGGCCATTCATACACCTTTCATACGTGTGACACATACAAAACATTCACACCGCCAGCCGCAGGCCCATTACATTACAACACTCACACCAGCAGACAGCGCCATTTAAGGGCCCATCACTTTCACACACCCACATTCCAGACACAGCAACTACACAAAGTGATGGACTGCGTGAAGTGGCGCTCAGCTAGCAGTGTGTGTAGTGACCAACAGAAAGTAACTACTCACACACCACCTGCTGAGTGCCAGTTCACCCACACCACCATCCAAGCACCAATCCACATACGCTGCAAGCCAAGCGCCACGCCAAGCGCCACTCCGCGCATACCGCCAGTCAAGCACCACTCCACGTACTCCGCAAGCTAAGCGCCACTCCACGCATGCCGCAAGCCATGCATCATTCCGCACATACCTCCAGTCAAGCACCACTCCACGCACACCGCCAGCCAAGCGCAACTTCACACACACCGCCAGCCAAGCACCACTACACGCACGCCGCAAGCCAAGCGCCACTCCACGCACTCCGCCAGCCAAGCGCCACTCCATGCCCACTGCCAGCCAAGCGCCAGCCTACACACACCACCATCACATTTTGATTTTTTATTACAAAACAAAAAAAAATTGCAAATAGATACAAATCTAGTAACACAAAATCTGAAACTAAATACATTGCACTAATGCCAACCTTAAAACAGAATACAAATTCTAAAAAATACAGACCAGGCAGTTCATTTTAGCACTCACGGATACTCCCCAAAATTATTTTGTGTGTGGTAAGCTCTATAACAAGCAGGCACACACAGCCCAGGGTTAGAAGGACACCCAGGGCAGAAAAGACGAGTCTCCTTCCGCAAACCTCTTCGCCAAAAGACTCTACATCTCCTAGTGGGAAAGTCTTTTTGTAGATGTGGGAGGAATGTAATCAGGAAAGTGTCGATCTTTCAATCGAGCCACATCCTCCACCACTCCAAATCTAGGAACGCTTACTTGGTCCACAACAACTAGGCTAGATATCACAGAGTGCTGAAACTGAAGAAATGTCAACTTGGACGCAGAAGAACACTCCTTGAACACAATAAAAGTATTAAAAGTTGCTAAGTTGAAAAAATGGATGACCAACTTCTTATACCATACATAAGGCTTCCGAATAGCAGTGTAAGGTTCCAACCTCTGATCTACTCTGTCAACACCACCCATGTGCTTATTGTAGTTCAGAATACACACAGGTTTGTGCACATCAGCAACCTTACCCCAAACAGGCACATGTGAAGTACTCTCATCATGGATGTATTCAGCATGTACACATCCCTCCTGTCCACAAATGTCACAGCTAGTAGTTCTTCACTACACAAGAAACTGCACTGACCCCTCTGAAGTGTTTTGCAAATAAGCTCTTTCGGAAAACCTTTGCGGTTAGAGCGGATTGTGCCACATGCAAAGGTGTCCACTGTAAACAATTCCTTAAACAATTGCATAGCAGTGTAGACGTTATCAAGGTACAAATGGTGGCCTCTGTTGAACAGTCTTCTAGTAAGATCCCACACAATTTTCTCTGAAACTCCAAAAGTGGACGGACAACCAGGGGGGTCAATAGTGGAATCTCTACCAGTGTACACACGAAAATTAAAAACATACCCTGTCTTACTCTCAGACAACATATACAGTTTAATTCCTTAGCGTGCCCTCCTGCTAGGGATGTACTGCCTAAAAACCAAACGACCCTTGAACAAAATCAAAGACTCATCAATAGATATTTCTTTCCCTGGAATGTAAATCTCTGAACTCTGCACTAGTGGCATATTGGTGTTCTCCTCTAAATGCAGCACTTCCTTCACACTGATAGTGAGGTCATTATCAGATGATTCCTCTTGAACAAAAAATTAACTGCCAGAATTTTGGACTACTTCTCTGCCTCAGATGCAGAGCAAGTCTCAGGACCATGGTCAGAGGAAGATTAAAAAAGCAAACCAGCAACCTGCGCAGCGGTCAAAATCTGGTTAGCCATTATCCTTACTAATAAAAGTAACACAAACAAATAAGTCAACAATAAACAACACTGTGTAAAATAATAAATAAACCAGGTGTGGCTTTATCAAACAGAAAATAAAACTACCGCCATATAGTATTCTGGAAGGGAAAGTCAATCAGTTGAAAGCACTCAAAGACCTGTGTTCTCAAAAAGGATGTCACTCACTTGCCAGAGACCCAAGACTGAGGATTAAATGCACCAACTCTTCCCAGACACAGCAAGCCCCAAAGAAGTCCCAATGTCTGAATGATGGTCTTATTTTGATATTATTTTTAATTATGAGAAAATAAGATGATTTTTATTGCTGGAGTTTTAACATTTAATGGAATGAACTTTAAAACTGTAATGTACGGTATTATGTAAAAAAGAAAACACTTTTTAATGCATGTTTTTTTTATTCTATGTACTTTTATGCATCGATTAAAAAGACTTGAATAAAGATATTTTGATTTGATTTGAACTCCCAATAAAAAGGAAAAAAACAAACAAAACACATAACACATATCAGAAGATAGTATAGAACATGCACAAATAAATGCAGTTTTGAAACAGAATCATATACAAAGTAGAAGATCCAAACATTAGTACAGCAGTAAAACAAATGATACAAACAGGCCAAGGGTGCATATTAGATGATAAAATGGCAAAATGTGTCACTTACCAACCAAAAATCCACAAACTAGAGATCTGACAAAGCTGCACCCACGAACAGGGTTCACCACCAAGACAAAGGAAATGATTGGCTCTACAATAAAAAAAGAAAATGAAACACAAAAAAGTTATAAACTATCAATCAAAGGTGCTGCTAGTATTTTCTTGAAAGGACACATGACAAAGGCAAAAAAAATAAGCCAATACATGGAAGCAAAATTTACCCCAGAAAACAATCTCCCATCACATACATAACGTTTTCCAAGTTGACTCAAGTAGTACTACCCACCCTGAGCCACAACCACGTAAAAAAGACCAAATAACTAAAAAATATGCTCTCAAAGGGGACAACACAATACAAACATAAGGGGACATTCCAATACGGAATCCCTGGTGTATAATGGGATTCCATCACCCCCAGAGGACAGATCATTCTATAAAGGCTTGTTTCTAATATGATTCGGTACCCCCACAAAGGAAATATAGGCCAGACATGACTTATATACTGCCAGGGTGGCAGAATATAAAAAGAAACAAAGGCACGCATGTGGGGTGACCCTTCTACACACTATACCTGGTGTCCAGTGGGCTTCTTACCAAAAGGGTTGATCGCATTTTAAACAAAATTTCATGAGGTATGGTGGGTTTCCGCCAACCATGATGGAAGAACGGCCTAAACATGATTGATTTGCCCTTACGGGGGGAGGGATAGAATACAAACAAAAAGCCCCAAAAGGTAGCAACCCTTGCACACAGGGCCTCTCCTCACAATAATTGCAAAAATGACATTCCATGGGTCTAGTCGGTTTTGATTCTCCATGAGGGGGGGGGGGCAATCAGCTGAAAAAGAAAGGCCTAACTAGCCCGTGGGGGAGCTGAAACATAGTCATAATATTAGCCCATAAGGAGAGTGACTCTTGCCCAAGGGACCACTACCCCCAACTAAAAATAAACCCCCATTGGTCTGGTAGATTCAATTTCTTGCTCCACAATCGCAGCCCCACCCGCAACCATAAAGCAGAAATCCTCTACAGACAGACACTGCGGAAAATGAAACACTCTCTCCCTTCCCCCTATGTAGGTCTGCCTAATAAACTCCTCTCTCCCGAGAAGGACTTACCTAAAAGGAGTCCTCTCTTCTAAAATGCACTGAAAGAACATCACTTCCAGCATGTCCCAGACACCATCTGATGATGTTGGTGCTCCATGCACGCACTGACATCATCGGAATGCTGAAGGGCGATGTAAGTGCTGCTGACACCCCCAATGGAGGCATGTCATGGTGGGGCGTGAGGGTACCCCCAGTGTTCTCCATATGGGTGGGTGCCAGGACAGCCTGGATTTCTCCTCAGCACACAAGCACTGTGGCTGAGGATGGCTCCAGACCTTTGGGAGATCCCTTTCATCTCTTCTCCCTCCAAGGACTTGTTAGGTGACTGTAACATACACAAATTAAATTGTAAAACTACTTCAACAGTTTCCACCTTCATTTGATTAAGATTTTAATTATTTTTGGAATTCACAAATACTTTTGGAGTAATCCAGAAACTGATTGTCGCACTACTGTTAATATCAATGTAGAAATCCCATATTTGAATGAGAAATTGTGCATATACATTCATCAGAAAAATCCTGAGGAAGGGAAAGCGTACTTTCGAACTTTTCATTTACTCTTTGCAAAAAATATTTTTCCTAGGGCAAAAACACTTTCTCAATTTTGGGGTTGTTGCGTGCAGATTCACACTTTGCAAATGGATTTCCACCTGCCCTTGACAGATGTGTATCTCCACCATTTACCAGGTGGTTATGGATCAGCAAAATCTTGTCAAGCCCTTCAACCAAGAATGTTTACTCTGAAGAAATTCTAATTTCTAAAGTATTTTTACACTTCATAAGGGTTTGTATATGTAAACTACACCTACACGTTCAAATAGGTCTGTATATTGACAGCCCTGTTCCTCGTACTTTGGATGCTAGGTCGCTTAGTGTTGTCCTCTGACCTCCTGGCTATTTAATATTATGGCATGTACCCTGTGTTTCTTCCCCATGAAGACCCTGACTCTGGTATATCAAGTGCCCTTAAATATATCCTCTCTGTTTCACTGATGTTATCTCATCTGCCTCACACCTCTTCCTTTCTGGATCTCTCACACTAACATTATCACATCTCCCCTGGCTCTCTGGTCATTGGATACCTCACACTGAGAGTATCACATCTTCCTCACACCTCATTCTCTCTGGACACTCACACTGATACTATCACATCTGCCCTGCATCTCTCTCTGCCTCAATCCCTCACACTGATGCTATCACATCTGCTCTGCATCTCTTCCTCACTGGTTCCCTCACACTGTTGTTATCACATGTGCCATACATCACTCACTCCCTGGATTCTTGGAACTGATGCTATCACATCTTCTCTGCATCTCTTACTCCCTGGATCCCTCACACTAATGCAATTACATGCTCCCACATCATTCACTCCCTGAATCTTTCCCACTGAACCTATGATATCAGCCCCTTATTTCTTTCTTCTCTGATCTCTCACATGACAAACTATTCAAATTCTTTCTCAGTCCGCAGGATTTGTGATAATCTTGCATGTACCCTTTGTTTCTTCCTCTGTTGATGTCTCACACATCTCCATCTCTTCCTCTCCAGATCCCAACCTCTGTGTGCAGTGAGAGTTGTCCTCCTGGTTACAGGAAGGTCCCTCTAGAAGGGAAACCTGTCTGTTGCTATGCCTGCGCCCTCTGCTCAGAAGGAGAGATTACCAACAAGAGTGGTAGGTGATAAAGCACTGCATGACAACCAATGATCCTTTTCAAAGACCCAAATGAGAAGATGTTCAATTTGTTCATAAGTGTGAGTTACCTTGGCAAATAACCCTCTTCATTTGAAATATTAACTTTACATATGTTCAATATGTCAGTCACATGGAAATACAATTATTACAACAGAATGATAATATGATTTTAGGATCTGCCAAAGCTAGAATTAGTCCATGGTCATCAATTAAACCACACCTTTCTTTCTTTTATTCACTCTCCCTCTCCATTCTCCCAACCCAATAATAATAATAATCCACATCTGTAAAGCGCAAACAATCACCCGTAAGGGTCTCTAGGCGCCAGGGGGCTGTCGGGAAGATTAAGCAAGCAATTACCCAGCGTCACCTGGTGCTGGGCTAATCTGCTGCTGGCGCCGGGGATCGAACCCTGATCCCCAGATTCCACCATCATTCGCCCTGGCCGCAGTGCCACACCTCTCTCAATGATGGCTTTGAGGTGCAGCCACTGCTACAGTGGCACCAGGTGCCAATGTCAAGGAAGTGCCCTCTGCATGGCAGACTGAACTGAGATAAGAGGATCCTGCAGCGATATTCCTGTGAGCAGCATTTTCAGGGGGTATTTTCAAGAGAATGACAACTGTGGTGGTAAATGCACTTGAGGGAGTGATCTTAGATTTGTCTATCACAGTTTTGACTCATGATATAGTAGCATAGAGGGTTAATGTTCCTGCTGCAATGCACAACATGTGACATGCAGATCACAGATTAGTATTTTATGTCGATAGCTTACTGGGTTATCGCTTTTATCACATAGATCCTTCTGTACTTGTAGTTCAAAAGTGACAATCCTTCAGATATAACGCATGGAGCTATGAACTGGCCTCAACATCTTGCATGCAAATAAAAAGGCAGAGGATTAGAGCATTATTGTTTTTCTTCTCAATTTTTTGTTATTCCATGATTGCTGAAAAAGCCACCTTTGGGGAGCAATGTGATTTTATTAGCTTGAATCCTCGATCATGTGGTACCTTTATGAGCAGATTTAGAAAGACTTTGTGTCTGGTTTGCTTCAGAAAAGTGATGCAAACCTGGTGCAAAGTATTGTCTTGGGCTTACCATGGTTGGCACATTGACCTTCCCCTGCACTCACCCATAGATTTTGGTTTCCATTTCCTAACATTGGTATGAAGGGATTGAAATAAATAAATTACGCATCCATGAGACAGACTAAAGTTTAAAGAACCTTTCAAACTTTACATATGTGCTGCACAGTACAACTCACACACAAAGTTGTAAAGGGTTGCACTTTGTCAAATATAGAATTTTGTGCTGGATGGTGACGCGTCCAGTATAAAACCTAAGTTTGAAATCACCTGAACTCCAAAGCAAAATGGTGCAAGTGTGTGTGCATTGGTGCAAGGCAACCTAAATTATGCAAACACTGAAGGAGAGAGCAACAGCATCATATCTTAGTGCCCCTTCATTTCGCCATGGAAAACACTGTATATTGTAATGCCTACCTGTGAGAAAGTCATCCTTTTTGCCCCGATCAGCCCCATTGTTTGATTGATACTGGTGGTAAGTCACTCTGATTGTGCCCTGGGTCATGCTAACCAGACCCAGGGCCAGTATTCTGTGTCACCCCTAGATGCCCCAGGGGTAGGGTGCCTTGCAACTATAAATAGGAACATTATATAAGAGATGTTTTCTATGCCCAGGTGTAAGGAAAAGTGCATATTTTCCCATTGTAGCACATGGGCTCCAAAGGCTAACATAGAATACTTTAATAAATTATAACTATTGATAGAAGCCAGCTAAAAATGTACTTAAAATATTAAAATGTTTATTAGAATAAATCCAACTTGCCATGGTTAGATTCAATATAACTTTCACAGAACATTAAGTTATAGAACTATGTTTTATGATATAGTAACAAGCCAGCCTTCCAGCAGTCTCTCCTGATTGGCCAGCCTTCCAGTAGTCTCTCCTGATTGGCCAGCCTTTGACAGGCTGGTCCACATTGCTCTGATGAGGTGTGAAGTGGCCTGAGCTGGGACAAAGGGCATCCAGTAGGAGGAGATCTGCAAGCTGCAGAGCAAATGGCAGGGTGGGCGTGGAGTAGCTAAATTGATCTTTAAAGTGGGAATGAGAGTTAGGACAGGGCACAAGCTCACACTCACTTCCTGCACCCCAAGCCAGACAGGAGCCCCAATAATTGAATTAGCAGATGGGCTGGAAGGGAAGTGTTAAGGAAACTTAGCCATGCCTGTTGTTTGGCTTAGCCAGATCTTAACCTCCAGAGATAATTCTCCATTTTGGATTTTTAAGAAATAGTGTTTCTGGGACAAGAATTTGCCACACATTGGAGGAAGTGATCATACCTGAGGGTGGCACCCTGCACCCCATTGATCAGGGGTGCCCTCATGCTCATCACCCATGAACACTGGATACATATGGGAGAGCTGTCCAGCAACTTAGATCCCTGCTTGAAACTACAAGAAGAAGAAGGACAGACCCGCTGGAAGTCTGGCCTGAACCAAGAGTACTGCACTCTGAATGACTGCACCTGCTGCATACTTTTGGAACTATAGATTTAAGGTCTTTGCCTTGCTTTAAAATAAGAAGGAGTGGACTCCCTGAAAGCATGTTAAAAGAGCTCCACGTGCATCATCTCCAGCAAGAAGAAACCAGTTGACAACCTTCAGCTGGACTTCAGAGGATCTGGTAAAGTTCATTGTGGGACACATAGGGGTCCATTAGGATGTCGGGCGGATTGCCCCCGCAGGCTGGCGGTGGCTACCGCCAGCCTGGCGGGGGCAATCCGCCCGACATCCTTCCCTGAATTCCCCCCCGCCATATTACAATGGCGGGGGGACCACAATGGACCAAAACACCGCCCGCCACTTTTCCGCCCGGTCGCCTTGCGGCCGGGGCGGAAAATGTTTAATATGGTGGCGGTGTCTATTAGACACCGCCAGCCATATTACAATGGGCATTGTTAGATGCCTTTCCATGGCATGCAGTCTTCACTCTGGGGGCCCCCTGCGGGCCCCCAGAGTGAAGTACAGGTGGGGGGTGCACATGGGGTACCCCCTTCATTGTCATTTGCAAAGCGGCAGGCACCGCGCGGTGCCTGCTGCTATGCAAATGAAAATGTGAAAGTGCATTTTCAGCATTTTGGCGGGCGGTGCACAGAGCACCGCCCGCCACAATGCTGAAAATACAGGATGTGCCCGCCACTGTGGCGGGCACATCCTAATGGCACCCCCGGGACCCCCGCCCTTATGGCGGGCGGTCCCGATTTACGATAGGATGACGGGCGGGCAAAGTCCGCCCGTCATCCTAATGGACCCCATAGTAACAACATCCCATGGAGCAACTCAGAGCTTCTGGAACCTTGGATTGGTTTTTCTACACTTCAGTACCCCAAAAGTTCATTCTGGAAAAATTTCCAGAAGTTTGGAGAAGATTAGAACATTTTTGGTAAAAATCACCATGATGGTGACCCACCCATCGACGGGACTCAAGCCGGAGATGTTGAATTACAACCTGGCCTGATATTCACAATTGCCCCGCTTAAGCTCTTCCATTGTTTTTTATTGCTGAGAAGAGTTCATTAACTCTAAACCCGGCCTGACAAGGTTCCTTGCTTGACGTCAAGAGAGAAGCTAAAAAAAAGTGACGTAGTCAGAAGGTAAAAACTTGACAGGGCCCTACTGCTAAGTGGTAGTCCTGAAACTTTGACTTTGCTCCGGTTAAGTACAACCAGAAGTCCCAAAGTGGCGCTTTTAGCTTTCAGGCATTAGAAAGTCTTTATTATTTAAAAATCAATGTCTCTGTTTCCCTAATTCCCTTTGACGGAAATCTGCAATAATGCATTCCTGACAGGCCAATTTCCTAGTATATGGAAGAAGGCTGTGATTAAACCCCTTTTAAAAAAACCTTCCTTAGATCCTACAGCCGTCGCAAGTTATAGACCGATTGCGTGCCTGCCCTTTCCTGCCAAAGTATGCGAATATCTGATGAACAGGCAGCTCTCAGAGTTCGTTGAGACTCACCAACTTCTCGACGAAACGCAGTTTGGGTTCAGGAAAGGGCATGGAACAGAGACTGCCTTGATAAAGGCCTCTGATGAGATCAGGGCGATCATGAATCAGGGAGGGGCGGCTGTCCTTATCCTTTTGGATTTGTCAGCAGCCTTTGACACGGTCGACCATGTCACTCTTGTCGACCGTGTCACAGCTTTGGGGATCAATGGTCGGGCCAAGGATCTTATCTCATCTTTCCTGGCAAACCGTACCCAGACAGTAAGGCTGGGAGATTTTTATTCTCCCATCTCTGCACTCCCTTGTGGAGTCCCACAAGGCTCCTCGCTAAGTCCTATGCTTTTCAACATCTATGTAGCGGACTTAGCGAGGATAATAAAGGCCTATGGGATACAGTTAACATCGTATGCAGATGATACCCAGCTGGTGCTGGGCATCCACAAGTATGGCCTTACTGTAGCAGCCAACTTCCAGAAAGCTATGCTTGAGGTCAGTACTTGGATTGCCTTGAATTGCCTTAGGCTCAACTCGGACAAGACCGAGATCATGACCTTTGGAAGACTCGCCCCTGAATGGTCTCTCGGTTGGTGGCCAGAAAAGCTTGGCCATCCACCTGTCCCAGTGGAAAAAGCCAGAAATCTGGGAGTGATTTTTGACAACAAGCTGGTTTTTGACCTCCACATTAATAAGGTCGTGTCATCTTCATTTTTCATTTTGAAAAAGATTAAGAAGTTGCTACCTTATCTCCCTCCGTCAGCTGGGAAGACCCTGGTTTCTACCTTAGTCTTCTCAAAAATAGATTATGGGAACGCTCTCTTTCTCCATACTCAGAAGCGTGTCATAACGAAGCTGCAATCCATTCAGAACGCGGCTGCTAGGACTCTTCTCAACATCCCTCGCCGCAAATCTACCACTCTTGGTATTCGTCAGCTTCATTGGCTGAGAGTTGAAAGCCGCGTTAAATTCAAGGCCCTCTGTATTGCTTATAAGGCCATACATGGCATAGGACCCAGGTTCCTGATCGAAGCCTTTCAGCTGTATACTCCCAGAAGGCAATTAAGATCGGCCAATACCAGTCTCCTGCCGGTGCCACGTACAAGATCGGTCACCTGGGGAGACAGGCGTTTTCTTGTGGCCACTCCAAAACTTTGGAACCTCTTGCCAATGGCCATTAAAGCCGCTCCGAATCTGATGAGTTTTCACAGGCTTTTGAAAACATGGTTGTTTAACCAGTGAGAAGACGGTAGGATGATGAATTTCAGTTGCTCCACAGCGCCGAGACACCTTCGGGTATTTGTCGCGCTATAAAAGTTGCGTAAATAAAATAAAATAAATAAATAAATAAATAATTGGGGTTTTGTTGTTTTGGTGTCACTTTATTCATAAAATGATTTCCTATTTTTATAAATTGGTGTTGAGTTTTTCTTGTGTGTTGTCTCTTACTTATGTAACATATTGCTGTTATTAAATGCTTTACACAGTGCAGAGCAGGAATATCGACGGAGAAATATTGTGGGACATTGATATTGCCGCAGAAATATCATTTGGAGAAAATATCGACAACAAAAATATAGATGACAAGAATATCAACTGACAGGTAAGTAATATCGATTACAGAAATATAGTTGTAACAAATATCGATTACAAAAATATAGTTGTAAGAAATATTGTTTACAAAAATATAGTTGAGAAAAATATTGATTTATTAATACTGTTATGTATTTTACTGTTTTTATTAAGAATATTTTGTCATTTTATTATATGTTTTATAATTGTTCTAGTTCTGCAGCGGGTTGTGGGTTTATAGGGGAATAGGGTGGGAAGTAATTCAATTATATAAAATGAATTGATTAATTAATGTGTTAATGTATTAATTATTATTAGTTTAATAATTAGTTGTTAATTAATTTCAATTAGTCAATTAATAATAATTATGAGAATTGTTTAAATAATTTTAGGTGTGTGTTGTGGTGTTTATGTCTAAATGGTGGGAAGGGTGGTAAATTAATTTGTATTGATTAAATATTAAATATTTTAAAATTAATTACCATTAATTATTTAGTGAATATTAATTGTAATTGTGTAATTAATTTTAGGTGTGTGCTGTGGTGTTTATATGTGTAAATGGTGTGAAGGATGGTAAGTAATTATTTTTTATTGATGAATTAATAAATAATAAATACATTTTCCTTAATTAATTAGTAAATATTAAATGTAATTGTGGAATTAATTCCAAGTGTGTGTTGTGTATAATATAGTGCTAAATAATGTGTAAATAATTATTTTTTCTTATCTTTGTTAATAATAATATATTTACATTTATATACTAATTATGTTAAAATTGGAAATTAAATTTACTAGAAATGTTGATAGTTTTGTTTTTTATTGTTTCGGGTTCCCACGCTTTCCCTACTGTTGCACTCACTGGAGTGGGAATAGTAATGTTTACCCCTCTGCTATCCAGAGATTTACCTCCTGTTGCACTCACTGGAGTGGGAATAGTATTTTTTACCCCTCCACTATCCAGCGCTTTCCCTACTGTTGCACTCACTGGAGTGGGAATAGTAATTTTACCCCTCCACTATCCAGTGCTTTCCCTACTGTTGCACACACTGGAGTGGGAATAGTAATTTTACCCCTCCACTATCCAGTGCTTTCCCTACTATTGCACTCACTGGAGTGGGAATTGTAATTTTTTCCCCTACGCTATCCAGCGCTTTCCCCACTGTTGCACTCACTGGAGTGGGAATAGTAATTTTTACCCCTCCGCTATACAGCGCTTTCCCTTCCGTTCCACTCACTGCAGTGGGAATAGTAATTTTTACCCCTATGCTATACAGCGCTTTCCCTACTGTTGCACTCACTGGAGTGGGAATAGTAATTTTTACCCCTACGCTATCCATCGCTTTCCCTACTGTTGCACTCACTGGAGTGGGAATATTAATTTTTACCCCTACGCTATGCAATGTTTTAAATACTAATGTTTTTTATTTTGTAATCAAATGTCTGTATTTTTTTTTTAATAGTTTAATGGGTTAATTAAATATAGAATATATTATTTTATTTTAAATTATTTATATATGTTTTTATTTAATTTGTATATAATTAATAACGTTTATAAATTAAATAAAGAATAGTTAATAAAATGTATTTAAGTAAATATATGTATATGTACACTTTTTGTGTTTATAATTATTAAATTAAGTTTATTAGGTATACTTAGTTAAAATATTTATTTTATTTTATTTAATTTGTTAATATTAATATTATTTAATTAATTTACTTTAAGTTATGTTATTTTTGAAAGTCGATATTTTTTACATCTATATTTTTGAGTCAAAGTTATTATACTTACCGGTTTAAGTTTAGGGAGTCGATATTTTTGTAATCGATATTTTTATATCAATATTTTTGATGACTATATTTTTGTTTTCTGATATTTAAACACACTACCCTTTACACACCTATCGCCTAAGTTATGCCTGCCTGCTCATAGCCGTCTTATAAGGGTTGAGCAAGGGGATAATTTTTCCAGACCTTGATTGGACCTTATATGGTTATTGTGGCCTTATTACTAGTGGTAGGTACCTACCTTCACCTACTAATAAACTACATTCCAACACTACCATGGTGGACGACACGTGACTTCTATATATTTTAGTCATTATTGTTTTAAGTGACCTTACCTATTCATTGGTTTACACACTTTTATGGCTCTCTGTATATGATGTAAAGCACTATGACAGTCTACGTTGGGAAGATTAGCGCTAGAAAATAAACAAATGCCAGGTAGTGGCTAAGGAGAGATGGGGGCACCATTGGCAGGTGGCATAGCGGGAATATATGAAGAATAAGGGTATGGTGGTGCAAAAACGAAGATTGTTGCACTGGCGATACTAATGATGATACTGGCCCTTTTTTAACTGAAAGACCTTCTCTCCCTTTCCTTCAGTTTTCAGGATCATGGACCACTCACCAGACCCTCTTCTCCTGTCACCTTCTACCTTTCTGTTTTCTCGGTGCAGTGTGCTCTTGTTGTTCCTTCTGTCCCCTCCTTGCAACACATCTTTTGTATGCCTGTCTTTGTCAGTCTGTCGGTCTCTCTCTCCCTCTCTGTCTCTACTCCATCAAACTCTGTCCCTCCTACCCTCTTTCTCGTTTCCCCAGTTGTCTCTGTCTATATCCGTCTTAACCATGTTTTCACTTTCTCTCTCTTTCATTCCTTTTACTCTCTCTCTTCCTACACTGCTTTGTCTCCATTTGGGACTTATGTTTCCTCTATTCACTGTTCTCTTCCCTTTCTTCTCCCAATTCTCCTAGGTTCCCTTTCATTCTGCTACTCTGTCTCTCTATTTTGTGCTCTCTTCCTCTCTCCATTGTCTGCCTTTCTCTTCATCTATGTTTTATCTCTTCTGTCTCTCATCTGAAGCCGCCTTTGCCACACTACTCCCCATGCGACCATCTATACATATGAGCAAGAGACAGAGGTGAAGTGTAAAGACACAGAGGTTTGAATAAGAGGGGGAGAGACAAACAGGACAGATAAACTAAGAGAGACAGAAGGGCGAAGGAAAAGATCAGACAAAGATGTTGATACTCAGGTCAATTCAGCCCAATTCATAAGCTGCATTTTGTAGCACAAACAATAGTACTAATCACATAATACAAAATACTATTTAACAGTCTACATACAGAGGCCTACGTCTCTGTCTCTCCTAATATTTAAATGCAGAGAACTCTCTCTCGTTGGAGGAGATCTCCATAAACATACATCTATGTTTCTGTTGTAAATGTGGATTAGGGGCAGGGAGCAATTACTTACCACAAACTGAGAGGGGACTAGAGAGGGTTAAGGAGGAGTTAAGGGAGGCTCAAGGATGGGTTTTGGGAGGGACAAGCATTATCCCACAAAAGAGTAAGGCCATTGCTATTCCCAGACCTAGAGTAATCTCAGCACCACGCACAGCCAACCACTGGCACTGCAACACTCCTAGAGAAGTAATAGAGGCAGGGACTTAAAATAACACTCTACAGCAAATACTGTTAAAATTAATTAACGCGTTTTTTTATATATATGTAATTCTCATTATAAACCTTTTTCTAATGTGCTGTACACATATGAGGTCCCACAAACACCTTATACTCTGCCCATGGGGTCAGGGTACTTCTACCCTGACCCCTTCTATCACTCTCATTGTAAATTTCAGCTCCCGGGGACCGTGTCCTGTTACATAACATGGTGGCCGCAACTTTGTACAGAGGTTGCAGCCAGCCAATCACAGTATTCCTGTTGGTCCTCGAATTTGTGATTCATTGCAAAATAGGCCGAAAGGATTTGTGCCTATAGATATATACATTTATTTTTTCATTAGTATATCAAAGATGCAATATTCATTTTGTATTAATATAAAATAGTTTAAAAACAGTTGAAATGTAATATTAAATGTAACCTCAGTTATTTAGAAAATGCATTGATTTAAATACATTTTCTCTATAATCTTTGGTAATTTTTACTACATAATAAATAAATAAATATAAACATGTTACTTTTGGTAGGATTTAAAAAACATACATTTATTAAAGTGCATCTTTTTTAAATTTAATATATTTTAATTAATTAAATATTTAGTTCAAAATTGACCTAGGTTTGCTGTAGTATTACTTTATTTTGTTCTACTGAGAAAATACATAGTTAATATTAAGTTATATTAATAGCATGTGAATATGTTTTAAATGTTTTTTTAATGTTGAATATATTTTTTTTTATTTCACCCTACTTTACCATGGGGAGATATCCGCCCAGTGGTTAAGAATTCCACCTATATGTGAAAAGTTATTAGTTGTGACTTTCCACTTATAAAAAAAAGCTCTTCCTCTGTGCTTCATGGAGTGGGGACACATAAGTCTACACTATGGGGCCGATAAAAATGAGTCTTGTAAAGGCTCTGACAGACAGTCGGAGCCTTCAGGGCCGCATCGTAATGGGTTGCTTGGTTTTGGTTCTAGGTGGTCAGAAAGTAAACCAGCTGGTCATTCCTTCTGGCTTCCTTCAATCAATCAATCAATCATTTGTAAGCGCACTACATACCCGCAAGGGTCTCAAGGCGCTGGGGGGGGTGGCGCTACTAATCAAACAGCCAGGTCTTGAGTATTCTCCTGAAGGTCAGCAGGTCAGTCGTAGGCTCAGTGGGAGGGTGTTCCATGTCTTGGCGGCAAGGTGGGAGAAGGATCTCCCACCGGTGGTTGTTCTTCGGATGCGCAGGCCGGTGGCGAGTGAAAGGTCGGCGGAGCGGAGTTGGCGGTTGGGGATGTAGAAGGAGAGCCGTCTGTTGAGGTTGGCTGGGCCAGTTTTGTGGAGTGCCTTGTAGGATATCCTCTTGTTGACGGGGAGCCAGTGCAGGTTTCTCAGGTGGGGGTGATATGGCTGTGGGGTGGTACGTCTAGGATCAGTCATGCCGAGGCGTTTTGGATGCGTTGTAGTCATTTGATGAGCTTGTTGTGGCTCCCGCTGAGAGGGCGTTTCCGTAGTCGAGTCTGCTGCTGACGAGGGCCTGGGTGACTGTCTTTCTTGTATCTGTCGGGATCCATCTGTAGATCTTGCGGAGCATGCGGAGGGTGTTGAAGCAGGAGGAGGAGATGGCATTGACTTGCTTGGTCATTGAGAACGTTGAGTCGAGGAAGATTCCCAGGTTGCGTGCATGGTCGGTGGGTATCGGGGCTGCCCCCAGTGCCATCGGCCACCAGGAGTCATCCCAGGCTGAAGGGTTGGAGCCGAGGATGAGGATCTCCGTCTTGTCCGAGTTCAGTTTCAGACGGCTGGTCTTCATCCAGTCGGCGACAGCCTACATTCCTTCGTGGAAGTTGGCTTTGGCGGTGATGGGGTCCTTTGTGAGGGAGAGGATCAGCTGAGTTTTGTCGGCATAGGAGATTATGTTGAGGCCGTGCTGTCGGACTACGTGTGCGAGCGGGGCCATGTAAATGTTGAACAGCGTCGGGCTGAGGGAGGATCCCTGGGGTACGACGCAGATGATCTCAGATGCTTTGGAAGAGATTGGGGGGAGGCGGACGCTCTGGGTTCTGCCTGAGAGGAAGGAGGTGGTCCAATCCAGAGCCTTGTCCTGGATCCCTGCAGCATAGAGGAGTGCGCGTAGTGTGCCGTGGCATACGGTGTCGAAGGTGGCAGAGAGGTCTAGGAGGATGAGTGTTGCGGTCTTGCCATTGTCCAGGAGGGTCCTGATGTCGTCAGTGGTGGCTATGAAGGCGGTCTCGGTGCTGTGGTTGCTGCAGAACCCTGACTGGGAAGGGTACAGGATTCTGTTTTCTTTGAGGTATAGGGTTAGCTGTCTGTTGATGGTTTTCTCAATGACCTTGGCCAGGAAGGGGAGTAGAGAGATGGGCTGGAAGTTCTTGAGGTTCTTGGGTCTACCTTACGTTTTTTGAGTAGGGCGTTGATCTCGGTGTGTTTCCAGATTTCTGGGAAGGTCGCGGTCTCAGGGGAGAGATTGATGATGTTGCGCAGGTGGGGTGCGATGGAGCTCCTTGCTCTGTTGAAGACGTGGTGCGGGAATGGGTCTGACAGAGAGCCGGAGTGGATTGAGCGCGTGGTCTTGATGGTGTTTTTGATACTCACGCTGGCCCAGGCTAGCAGGTGGTCGTGGTCAATGGTGTACAGAGGGTCTGTTGTATTGCTTTCCGTGGGGGCTGTCCGGGCATTGAAGCTGTCATGGATGTCTGCTATCTTGCGGTGGAAGAAGGTGGCGAGGGAGTCGCACAGGGCTTGTGACAGCAGGATGTTGTTGGAGCTGGGGTTGGAGAGTTCCTTCACGATGTTGAAGAGCTCCTTGCTATTGTGTGCATTGTTGTTGAGGCGGTCTTTGAAGGAGGTCCTCTTGGCCGCCCTGATGAGGTGCTGGTGGTTACGGATGGCGTCCTTGTGTGCTGTGTGGCTGTCCAGAGTTTGTTCACTGTGCCATTTCTTCTCTAGTTTCCGGCAGGCTTGCTTGGAAGCTAGAAGTTCTGGGGTGAACCAGCTGGCCCTCTTGCTGGTGTCTCTGTGGGGGGGTTTCTACAGTGGGGAGAGGGTGTTGTCGCTGTCCTCGATCCAGCGTCTGAGGCTGTGGGCAGCGTCGTCAGTGTTGGAGGGTTCGGTGGGTGGGCTGAGAGCGAGTTTTGGATGTAGTTGGTCTTTGGTGATTTTGCACCAGCAGCGGTGGGGGATCTGTTGGGTGCGGTGGTGTGTGGTGGGTTTCTAGAAGGCAAAGTTGATGCAGCAGTGGTCAGTCCAGAGGAGTTTGGTAGTGTGGCTGATGAAGATGTATGGGCTTGAGGAGAAGACGGGGTCGAGGGTGTGGACGGCGGAGTGGGTGGGCGTTGTGACGAGTTGCTTCAGTCCAAGATTGGCGAGGTTATCGATCAGGTTTGTGGAGTTGTTGTCGTTTTTGTTCTCAAGGGGAAAGTTCAGGTGTCCGAGGAAGATGTAGTCGGTGGAGGTCAGGGCATGCCTGCTGATCAAGTCAGAGATGGAGTCGCTGAACTGGGGTGAGGTCCGGGGGGTTGGTAGACAAGGGTCCCTCTGAGGGTGGAATTAGGGTCTGTGTGGATCTGGAAACGCATGTGTGCTGCAGTGCTGAGTGCGTCGTCGGTGCTAGTCTAGACCCTGATGTTGTTCTTGTGGACGATGGTGATTCCTCCTCCGACTCCATTGGTGCCGTCTCTGCAGGTGATCTTGTAGCCATCTGGGATGGCTATGGCGATGTCGGGTGTGGAGGAGTCATTAAACCAGGTCTCTGTCAGGAAGGCGACATCCGGAGATGTTCTGTCGAGCTGGTCCCAGGGCTCGACGGCATGCTTGAGTGCGGAGCGGGTGTTCAGTAGTATGCATCAGAGGTGGTTGGAGTCTTTCTTGGCGGGTGGTTCGTCGGCTCTGAGGATGGTGTAACTGCAGTTCCGGCAGGTGAAGGGACTGTGTGTGCGTTCCGGGGCAGCCTCGAAGCAGGTGTGGCTCTGTCTGGAGTTGAGAGCGTGCAGAGTGCTGGCATCATAGTGGCGGCGGTCGTCGTGGTGGGTGCAGGGCCAGGGATTCTAGCGCTGGGCGTGGTCCAGGCATGGACGGGCGCAGACAGGGTTGCCTTAGGCGCACCTTCGGTGCTCCAGTGGTGTGACTGTGCAGCAGCTGGCATATATGGGGCGGTGGGAGGGAGGAGCAGCTGGGAATGCGGGGGCAGCGAATGGGCAGTGGGCAGTCAGGGGGGCAGGGCCACAGGCAACACAGCAGCAAGGGCGGTGAGGGACAACATAGGTAACAGAAGGAAAAAGGGCACAAAATCGAGGGTAAAACAAATGGCACAGAAGGCAAAAGGGCACAAAAAACAAGTGGAACAGAAGGCAAAACGGGCACAGAAACGAGGGACAAACGAGTGGAACAGAGGACAGAAAGGCACAAAAAATTAGGGAAAAACAAGTGGAACAGAGGGCAGAAAGGCACAAAAAGAGTGGAAAGAACTAGTGGCACAGCGGGCAGAAGGGCACAAAACAATGAGTGGAACAGAGGGCAGAAGTGAACAAAAAACGAGGGAAAAACAAGTGGAACAGAGGGCATAAAGGCACAAAAAATGAGGGAAAAAGAAGTGGAACAGAGGGCAGAAAGGCACAAAAAGACGAGGGAAAAACGAGTGGAACAGAGGGCAGAAGGGCACAAAAAAAAGTGGAACAGAAGACAGAAGGGCCCAAAAAAGCGAGGGAAAAACAAGTGGCACAGAGGGCAGAAGAGCACACAAAAAATGAGTGAACAGAAGGCAGAAGGGCACAAAAAATGAGGGAAAAACGAGTGGAACAGAGGGCAGAAGGGCACAAAAATGAGCTAAAAACGAGTGGAACAGAGGGCAGAAAGGCACAAAAAATGAGGAAATAACAAGTGGAACAGAGGGCAGAAAGGCACAAAAAACGAGGGAAAAACAAGTGGCACAGAGGGCAGAAGTCCGTACAGAACCGGCGAGATCCATCGGGTTTGGGGATCATGACTATTGGACTGGACCAATTGCTTTTTGATGGTCTTATGACTCCCAAATCCAGCATTTCCTCCACCTCCTTCTGTATCGCATGTCTTCTGGATTCTGGCACTCTTCCCTCGTGGAGGTCGGTGTAAGGGTCATGGCTAGGTGGGCTCCGGTTGGTGCGGGCCCCAACCATTTCTTTAATAAGTTGATGTGATAAACCTGGGTTTTATGGGGACCCGTCTGCAATCTGTAGCTGGTTCTTCAGATGGTTTCTAGGACTCTATGTGGACCCACCCATTCCGCTCGGAACTTCTGGGTGGAAGAGGGAAGCAATATCAAGGCCCAATCATTTATCTGCAACCTGCGCCATTTCTTCGCCTTGTCATAGGCCGTTTTCTGTCTTCTCTGATGGAGGGCCAAATTGGTATAGGGAAAACGAGTGGCACATAGGGCAGAAGGGCACAAAAAAATGAGTGGAACAGAAGGCAGAAGGGCACAAAAAAACAAGTGAAAAACGAGTGGAACAGAGTGCAGAAGGGCACAAAAAACGAGGGAAAAATGAGTGGAACAGAGGGTAGAAGGGCACAAAAAATGAGGGATAAACGAGTGGAACAGAGGGCAGAAAGGCACAAAAAACAAGGAAAAAATGAGTAGAACTGAGGGCAGAAAGGCACAAAAACAAGGGAAAAACACGTGGAACAGAGGGAAGAAGGGCACAAAACAATGAGTGGAACAGAGGGCAGAAGGGCACAACAAAGGAGGGACCAAACGAGTGGAACAGAGGGCATAAATGCACAAAAAATGAGGGAAAAACAAGTGGAACAGAGGGCAGAAAGGCACAAAAAGAGGAGGGAAAAATGAGTGGAACCGAGGGCAGAAGGGTACAAAAAAAGTGGAACAGAAGATAGAAGGGCACAAAAAACAAGGGAAAAACAAGTGGCACAGAGGACAGAAGAGCACAAAAAAATGAGTGGAACAGAAGGCAGAAGGGCATAAAAATGAGGGGAAAATGAGTGGAACAGAGGGCAGAAGGGCACAAAAAACAAGGTGTAACCTGGGCGGGTTCTGAGACCACAGGGATTGAAGGGAAAGGCAGTAGGCGAGTTCTAATTTTCACTGTTTTTAATGTGTCAAACAAAAGGTCAGAACAAGTCTTTCTGGGTAATGTAGTCCGGCGGGGAGATCGACTACGGGACCTCTTCCTCTCTCGGGTTTCCGCTGTCCGGGACCTCCGTAAGGCTGGCTGGCCTCGTCGGGGATTAGATTCACCCGGGTCCGTCTTGGCGTCTTCCCTCCCAGATACGGACAGAAAACAAAAGAAAGGCACAGTATGAGGGTAACGTCCGCTTGACCGTACCACTCGGGGAAAGGGGGGTGAGGACCACTCGAACCCGTGCTCTGGGGGATATTCACAAGTGTGTGGGATAGGAGTGCTAAGGGTAGGGAACCAGGGACAGGGGACCCATTATGGTACAACCGGACCGCCCTTCCGTCCCACCCAACCCCGGATCGTCTTACGCACCTGGGCAAGCCACACACCTCCCCCGGGTGGGTGGCTGGGCGGCGCGTGGGGTCGTTGGCCTCCTGGCGTCTCCTCGTAATGCAGGACCTCTTCTCCTGGCTTCGGTTCGCTTCCACGACTCGCGTCCTTCTTCCTCCAGCCTCCGTCTTCTTCGCCACTCCTGGTGTACAAGCACCCCTCGTCTTGCCGCACTTCCGCCTTTGAAGGCGTTCCGACGTCCTGGCACCCCGCCCACTCGTCATCGGCCAGAGAGTTAAAGGGCCAGTCCTTTTCTCCTGCAGCGTAGGAGGCAGTGTCAGATACACTCCCTCGGTAATCCGTCTGCTGGGGGAGACAAGAGGGGGTGAGTGAGGATGTACTGCGAGTTCCCGGGGTCAGTACAGTGTCCGTTCCCCCCCCATGGGCTGTTGAGACTGGGACACCCCGTTACAAACCTCCCCCCTAGGACGCTCACGTTCGGGGAGCGGATGTCTCGATAAATAGTCAGCCCCCACGTTCTCTGAACCCCTCCGATGCTTCGCGGTGAAGGCATAAGGTTGCAGGGACAAGAACCATCTCATGACCCTGGCGTTATTGGATTTGTTCCGTGACATCCAGAGGAGGGGGGCATGGTCAGTGAACAGGGTAAACGGGTGTCCCTCTAAATAGTAGGAGAGCTTCTCAACCGCCCACTTGACCGCTAAGCACTCTTTTTCAATTGTGGCATACCGCAATTCACGCGGAAAAAGCTTACGGCTGACGTACAGTATGGGGTGGTCATGGCCATCTGGTCCGGTCTGAGACAGGACGGCCCGATGCCGTATTCGGAGGCGTCTGTGTGCAGAGTGAAGGTCTTTGCGAAGTCAGGGGAAGATAGGACGGGAGTGGAGGTGATGAGGTGTTTGAGATGATAGAAAGCTGCAAACATGGCCTCTGTAGGGATGACGGGGGTGTTGGACTTGCCCGTTTGCCTCAAGGAATCCGAAAGGGGGGCCGAGATGTGTGAGAATTGGGGTATGAATCACCTATAATACCCTATCAGGCCCAAAAACGCCCTCATCTCCTTTCTGGTGGATGGAAAAGGGGTATCGGCAATGGCCCTTATCTTCTCTATTTGGGGTTCTATGATCCCATGGCCCAGCACATACCCTAAGTATTTGACTTTTTGATAGGCCACTTTGGATTTCTTCGCATTGATTTTTAGGCCTGCTCTTTCCAGGGCTTGAAATACATCATGGAGATGACGTAAGTGGGAGGACCACGACGGACTATGGATGACTATATAGTCGAGGTAGGCAGCTGCAAAGGAGGATACGTCTTTCAGGACTGTGTTCAGGAGTCTCTGGAAGGTGGCAGGCGCTCCGTGTAGCCCAAAGGGGAGGACGGTGAACTCGTAATGTCCTTCGTGGGTACTGAAGGCGTTCTTCCTTCTGTCTTCCTCCTTGAGGGGCACCTGCCAGTACCCTTTGGTAAGGTCCAGCGTGGTGATGTACTGGGCGTCCCCCAAACGTTCGATCAACTCGTCTACTCGGGGAAGTGGGTAGGCATCAAAGTTTGAGATCTCGTTCAATGCCCTGAAGTCCGTACAGAACCGGCGAGATCCATCGGGTTTGGGGATCATGACTATTGGACTGGACCAATTGCTTTTTGATGGTCTTATGACTCCCAAATCCAGCATGTCCTCCACCTCCTTCTGTATCACATGTCTTCTGGATTCTGGCACTCTATATGGTTTGATTTTAATGGTCTTCCCTGGTATGGTGTCGATACAGTGTTCTGTCAATGCTGTCCTCCCAGGTATATTTGAGAAGAGGGAGTCGTGGCGGATCAGTACGTTTGTAAGCTCCTCCTTCTCGTCGCGGGTCAGCTCGTCATTGACAATCAATTCTTTCCTCGTGGAGGTCGGTGTAAGGGTCATGGCTAGGTGGGCTCCGGTTGGTGCGGGCCCCAACCATTTCTTTAATAAGTTGATGTGATAAACCTGGGTTTTATGGGGACCCGTCTGCAATCTGTAGCTGGTTCTTCAGATGGTTTCTAGGACTCTATGTGGACCCACCCATTCCGCTCGGAACTTCTGGGTGGAAGAGGGAAGCAATATCAAGGCCCAATCATGTATCTGCAACCTGCGCCATTTCTTCGCCTTGTCATAGGCCGTTTTCTGTCTTCTCTGATGGAGGGCCAAATTGGTATAGGCCAAGTCCCGCAGTTTTCCCAACCGGCTTTTTAGGCTTTGGGCATACTCCAAGGTGTTTGTCGGTTTTTGGGATGCGATGGCCTAGCTGGCTAAGACTGGTCTTAAACATGGACAAAAATCGGGGGTTATCGGTCCCTATTATTAGCTCTTCGGGTAAAGACGCCAACACCCCTACCCTAACCGTTTGTACCTCTCCTTTAGGGGGTTGTATGGGGACGTGGGCCACCGGATATGGACGTACATCTCCATGCACACACCGGATGCTGACCATCTGTTTTGTCGCATATTGTGACAATGTAACATGTTTTGGTTGAATCACTGACTGCCTACACCCAGAATCAAGTAAGGCCGGAATAGAGGTCCCGTTTACCCTGACACTTACTCTGTAAGAGCCCCCCAACTCAGCCGAGAAGAGGACGGATTTGGGGAGGTACCCCACCTCCATGGGCTCATCCGGGGGTCGTCGCTTTGGGCAGTGTCGAGCGATATGTCCCCACTGCCCACAATCAAAGCACTGGGGCCCAGCGTTGACAGGGCTCTCGGGTCTCCAAGATCGGAGTTTGGGTGGCTCCAACTGACGTGGCGGCTTCCTCTCTGGTTTTGGAGCCGGTCTGTGGGTCTTTTCTGCTTCCCATCCAGGGGTACGGGGCTGAGCCCTGGAAAACGAGGAGGCCATTTCTATGGCCTGGGCGGTGGTAAGGTCATGATGCTGCCTGAGCCACCTTTGAGTGGCATAGGGAAGAGCTTCCAGATATTGCGCTAAATAAATACGATCCATGATTTCTTCCTTCGTGCTGCTTGCTGGGGTCAACCATTTGTCTGCGGCCATTCGTAATCGTACGAACAAGGTCTTGGGGTTCTCTCCAGGGACGCCTCGTTCCTTCCTGAAGCGGAGACGATAGGCCTCGGCATCCAGCCCCAGATGGTCTAAAATGATCTGCTTCACCTCGGGGTACGGGGTGTCCCCATTGGGGTTGGCCACGTGGTAGGTGGCTTGCGCCTCACCGACTAGTAGGGGTGAGAAAGAACGGCCATTTCGTGACGGGCCACCCACAGGCCCTGGCGGCTCGTTCGAAATTCAGGAGGAACGAGTCGGGGTCCTCTCTCGATTGATATTTCCGGAGAGAAACAGCCGCTGATCCATGGGGTATACTCCTCTCCATTCCACTCCCAGACGTGGTTGTATCTACCCACGGGGCCTGGGGTCTGGCGGCCAACGCCTCCTTAAGTAAGTCTCTGTTGGACTGGGCAGCGTTAAGTTGCTGTTCAGCCACCCATTCTAGCCTTTCCTGTCCTTTTTGCCAACTGCTCAATTACGGTTTCCATCTTCTGAGTGCAGATGGGGTTTACAATGCCCGCATTCTCCACCACTGTAACCTGGGCGGGTTCTGAGACCACAGGGATTGAAGGGAAAGGCAGTAGGCGAGTTCTAGTTTTCACTGTTTTTAATGTGTCAAACAAAAGGTCAGAACAAGTCTTTCTGGGTAATGTAGTCCGGCGGGGAGATCGACTACGGGACCTCTTCCTCTCTCAGGTTTCCGCTGTCCGGGACCTCCGTAAGGCTGGCTGGCCTCGTCGGGGATTGGATTCACCCGGGTCCGTCTTTGCGTCTTCCCTCCCAGATACCGGCAGAAAACAAAAGAAAGGCACAGTATGAGGGTAACGTCCGCTTGACCGTACCACTCGGGGAAAGGGGGGTGAGGACCACTCGAACCCGTGCTCTGGGGGATATTCACAAGTGTGTGGGATAGGAGTGCTAAGGGTAGGGAACCAGGGACAGGGGACCCATTATGGTACAACCGGACCGCCCTTCCGTCCCACCCAACCCCGGATCGTCTTACGCACCTGGGCAAGCCACACACCTCCCCCGGGTGGGTGGCTGGGCGGCGCGTGGGGTCGTTGGCCTCCTGGCGTCTCCTCGTAATGCAGGACCTCTTCTCCTGGCTTCGGTTCGCTTCCACGACTCGCGTCCTTCTTCCTCCAGCCTCCGTCTTCTTCGCCACTCCTGGTGTACAAGCACCCCTCGTCTTGCCGCACTTCCACCTTTGAAGGCGTTCCGACGTCCTGGCACCCCGCCCACTCGTCATCGGCCAGAGAGTTAAAGGGCCAGTCCTTTTCTCCTGCAGCGTAGGAGGCAGTGTCAGATACACTCCCTCGGTAATCCGTCTGCTGGGGGAGACAAGAGGGGGTGAGTGAGGATGTACTGCGAGTTCCCGGGGTCAGTACAGTGTCCGTTCCCCCCCTATGGGCTGTTGAGACTGGGACACCCCGTTACAAACCTCCCCCCTAGGACGCTCACGTTCGGGGAGCGGATGTCTCGATAAATAGTCAGCCCCCACGTTCTCTGAACCCCTCCGATGCTTCGCGGTGAAGGCATAAGGTTGCAGGGACAAGAACCATCTCATGACCCTGGCGTTATTGGATTTGTTCCGTGACATCCAGAGGAGGGGGGCATGGTCAGTGAACAGGGTAAACGGGTGTCCCTCTAAATAGTAGGAGAGCTTCTCAACCGCCCACTTGACCGCTAAGCACTCTTTTTCAATTGTGGCATACCGCAATTCACGCGGAAAAAGCTTACGGCTGACGTACAGTATGGGGTGGTCATGGCCATCTGGTCCGGTCTGAGACAGGACGGCCCGATGCCGTATTCGGAGGCATCTGTGTGCAGAGTGAAGGTCTTTGCGAAGTCAGGGGAAGATAGGACGGGAGTGGAGGTGATGAGGTGTTTGAGATGATAGAAAGCTGCAAACATGGCCTCTGTAGGGATGATGGGGGTGTTGGACTTGCCCGTTTGCCTCAAGGAATCCGAAAGGGGGGCCGAGATGTGTGAGAATTGGGGTATGAATCACCTATAATACCCTATCAGGCCCAAAAACGCCCTCATCTCCTTTCTGGTGGATGGAAAAGGGGTATCGGCAATGGCCCTTATCTTCTCTATTTGGGGTTCTATGATCCCATGGCCCAGCACATACCCTAAGTATTTGACTTTTTGATAGGCCACTTTGGATTTCTTCGCATTGATTTTTAGGCCTGCTCTTTCCAGGGCTTGAAATACATCATGGAGATGACGTAAGTGGGAGGACCACGACGGACTATGGATGACTATATAGTCGAGGTAGGCAGCTGCAAAGGAGGATACGTCTTTCAGGACTGTGTTCAGGAGTCTCTGGAAGGTGGCAGGCGCTCCGTGTAGCCCAAAGGGGAGGACGGTGAACTCGTAATGTCCTTCGTGGGTACTGAAGGCGTTCTTCCTTCTGTCTTCCTCCTTGAGGGGCACCTGCCAGTACCCTTTAGTAAGGTCCAGCGTGGTGATGTACTGGGCGTCCCCCAAACGTTCGATCAACTCGTCTACTCGGGGAAGTGGGTAGGCATCAAAGTTTGAGATCTCGTTCAATGCCCTGAAGTCCGTACAGAACCGGCGAGATCCATCGGGTTTGGGGATCATGACTATTGGACTGGACCAATTGCTTTTTGATGGTCTTATGACTCCCAAATCCAGCATGTCCTCCACCTCCTTCTGTATCACATGTCTTCTGGATTCTGGCACTCTATATGGTTTGATTTTAATGGTCTTCCCTGGTATGGTGTCGATACAGTGTTCTGTCAATGCTGTCCTCCCAGGTATATTTGAGAAGAGGGAGTCGTGGCGGATCAGTACGTTTGTAAGCTCCTCCATCTCGTCGCGGGTCAGCTCGTCATTGACAATCAATTCTTTCCTCGTGGAGGTCGGTGTAAGGGTCATGGCTAGGTGGGCTCCGGTTGGTGCGGGCCCCAACCATTTCTTTAATAAGTTGATGTGATAAACCTGGGTTTTATGGGGACCCGTCTGCAATCTGTAGCTGGTTCTTCAGATGGTTTCTAGGACTCTATGTGGACCCACCTATTCCGCTCGGAACTTCTGGGTGGAAGAGGGAAGCAATATCAAGGCCCAATCATTTATCTGCAACCTGCGCCATTTCTTCGCCTTGTCATAGGCCGTTTTCTGTCTTCTCTGATGGAGGGCCAAATTGGTATAGGCCAAGTCCCGCAGTTTTCCCAACCGGCTTTTTAGGCTTTGGGCATACTCCAAGGTGTTTGTCGGTTTTTGGGATGCGATGGCCTAGCTGGCTAAGACTGGTCTTAAACATGGGCAAAAATCGGGGGTTATCGGTCCCTATTATTAGCTCTTCGGGTAAAGACGCCAACACCCCTACCCTAACCGTTTGTACCTCTCCTTTAGGGGGTTGTATGGGGACGTGGGCCACCGGATATGGACGTACATCCCCATGCACACACCGGATGCTGACCATCTGTTTTGTCGCATATTGTGACAATGTAACATGTTTTGGTTGAATCACTGACTGCCTACACCCAGAATCAAGTAAGGCCGGAATAGAGGTCCCGTTTACCCTGACACTTACTCTGTAAGAGCCCCCCAACTCAGCCGAGAAGAGGACGGATTTGGGGAGGTACCCCACCTCCATGGGCTCATCCGGGGGTCGTCGCTTTGGGCAGTGTCGAGCGATATGTCCCCACTGCCCACAATCAAAGCACTGGGGCCCAGCGTTGACAGGGCTCTCGGGTCTCCAAGATCGGAGTTTGGGTGGCTCCAACTGACGTGGCGGCTTCCTCTCTGGTTTTGGAGCCGGTCTGTGGGTCTTTTCTGCTTCCCATCCAGGGGTACGGGGCTGAGCCCTGGAAAACGAGGAGGCCATTTCTATGGCCTGGGCGGTGGTAAGGTCATGATGCTGCCTGAGCCACCTTTGAGTGGCATAGGGAAGAGCTTCCAGATATTGAGCTAAATAAATACGATCCATGATTTCTTCCTTCGTGCTGCTTGCTGGGGTCAACCATTTGTCTGCGGCCATTCGTAATCGTACGAACAAGGTCTTGGGGTTCTCTACGCCTCGTTCCTTCCTGAAGCAGAGACGATAGGCCTCGGCATCCAGCCCCAGATGGTCTAAAATGATCCGCTTCACCTCGGGGTACGGGGTGTCCCCATTGGGGTTGGCCACCTGGTAGGCGGCTTGCACCTCACCGACTAGTAGGGTCGAGAAAGAACGGCCATTTCGTGACGGGCCACCCACAGGCCCTGGCGGCTCCCATTCGAAATTCAGGAGGAACGAGTCGGGGTCCTCTCTCGATTGATATTTCCGGAGAGAAACAGCCGCTGATCCATGGGGTATACTCCTCTCCATTCCACTCCCAGACGTGGTTGTATCTACCCACGGGGCCTGGGGTCTGGCGGCCAACGCCTCCTTAAGTAAGTCTCTGTTGGCCTGGGCAGCGTTAAGTTGCTGTTCAGCCACCCATTCTAGCCTTTCCTGTCCTTTTTGCCAACTGCTCAATTACGGTTTCCATCTTCTGAGTGCAGATGGGGTTTACAATGCCCGCATTCTCCACCACTGTAACCTGGGCGGGTTCTGAGACCACAGGGATTGAAGGGAAAGGCAGTAGGCGAGTTCTAGTTTTCACTGTTTTTAATGTGTCAAACAAAAGGTCAGAACAAGTCTTTCTGGGTAATGTAGTCCGGCGGGGAGATCGACTACGGGACCTCTTCCTCTCTCAGGTTTCCGCTGTCCGGGACCTCCGTAAGGCTGGCTGGCCTCGTCGGGGATTGGATTCACCCGGGTCCGTCTTGGCGTCTTCCCTCCCAGATACCGGCAGAAAACAAAAGAAAGGCACAGTATGAGGGTAACGTCCACTTGACCGTACCACTCGGGGAAAGGGGGGTGAGGACCACTCGAACCCGTGCTCTGGGGGATATTCACAAGTGTGTGGGATAGGAGTGCTCAGGGTAGGGAGCCAGGGACAGGGGACCCATTATGGTTCAACCGGACCGCCCTTCCGTCCCACTCAACCCCGGATCGTCTTACGCACCTGGGCAAGCCACACACCTCCCCCGGGTGGGTGGCTGGGAGGCGCGTGGGGTCGTAGGCCTCCTGGCGTCTCCTCGTAATGCAGGACCTCTTCTCCTGGCTTCGGTTCGCTTCCACGACTCGCGTCCTTCTTCCTCCAGCCTCCATCTTCTTCGCCACTCCTGGTGTACAAGCACCCCTCGTCTTGCCGCACTTCCGCCTTTGAAGGCGTTCCGACGTCCTGGCACCCCGCCCACTCGTCATCGGCCAGAGAGTTAAAGGGCCAGTCCTTTTCTCCTGCAGCGTAGGAGGCAGTGTCAGATACACTCCCTCGGTAATCCGTCTGCTGGCGGAGACAAGAGGGGGTGAGTGAGGATGTACTGCGAGTTCCCGGGGTCAGTACAGTGTCCGTTCCCCCCCCCACGGGCTGTTGAGACTGGGACACCCCGTTACACAAGGGAAAAACGAGTGGCACAGAGGGCAGAAGGGCACAAAAATGAGATAAAAACTAGTGGAACAGAGGGCAGAAAGGCACAAAAAATGAGGAAATAACAAGTGGAACAGAGGGTAAAAAGGCACAAAAAAGAGGGAAAAACAAGTGGCACAGAGGGCAGAAGGGCACAAATATACAAGTAGAACAGAAGGCAGAAGGGCACAAAACTGAGGGAACAACAAGTGGCACAGAGGGCAGAAGGGGAAAAAAAGAGTGGAACAGAAGGCGGAAGGGCACAAAAAATGAGGGAAAAACGAGTGGAACAGAGGGCAGAAGGGCACAAAAAACAAGGGAAAACGAGTGGCACAGAGGGCAGAAGGGCACAAAACAATGAGTGGAACAGAGGGCAGAAGGGCACAAAAAACAAGGGAAAAATTAGTGTGACAGAGGGCACAAAGGCACAAAACATGAGGGAAAAACGAGTGGAACAGAGGGCAGAAACGCACAAAAAACGAGGGAAAAACGAGTGGCACAGAGGGCAGAAGGGCACAAAAAACAAGGAAAAAATGAGTGGAACAGAGGGCAGAAAGGCACAAAAACAAGGGAAAAACAAGTGGCACAGAGGGTAGAAGGGCACAGAAAAATGAGTGGAACAGAGGGCAGAAAGGCACAAAAAGCTAGGGAAAAATGAGTGGCACATAGGGCAGAAGGGCACACAAAAATGAGTGGAAAAGACAGCAGAAGGGCACAAAAACAAGTGAAAAACGAGTGGAACAGAGGGCAGAAAGGCACAAAAAATGAGGGAAAAAAGAGTCGACCAGAGGGCAGAATGACACAAAAACGAGGGAAAAACGAGTGGCACAGAGGGCAGAAGGGCACAAAAAATGAGGAAAAAATGAGTGGAACTGAGGGCAGAAAGGCACAAAAAAACGAGGGAAAAACAAGTGGAACAGAGGGCAGAAGGGCACAAAAAACGAGGGAAAAATGAGTGGTACAGAGGGCAGAAGGGCACACAAAAATGAGTGGAACAGACAGCAGAAGGGCACAAAAACAAGTGAAAAATGAGTGGAACAGAGGGCAGAAGGGCACAAAAAAATGAGGGATAAACGAGTGGAACAAATGGCAGAAAGACACAAAAACAAGGGGAAAACAAGTGGCACAGAGGGCAGAAGGGCACAAAAAACTAGGAAAATGCAAGTGGAACTGAGGACAGAAAGGCACAAAAACGAGGGAAAAATGAGTTGTACAGAGGGCAGAAGGGCACACAAAAATGAGTGGAACAGACAGCAGAAGGGCACAAAAACAAGTGAAAAACGAGTGGAACAGAGGGCAGAAGGGCACAAAAAATGAGGGAGGAACGAGTGGAACAGAGGGCAGAAAGACACAAAAACAAGGGGAAAACGAGTGGCACAGAGGACAGAAGGGCACAAAAAACAAGGAAAAAATGAGTGGAACAGAGGGCAGAAAGGCACAAAAACAAGGGAAAAACAAGTGGCACAGAGGGTACAAGGGCACAAAAAATGAGTGGAACAGAGGGCAGAAAGGCACAAAAAACTAGGGAAAAATGAGTGGCACATAGGGCAGAAGGGCACACAAAAATGAGTGGAACAGACAGCAGAAGGGCACAAAAACAAGTGAAAAACGAGTGGAACAGAGGGCAGAAAGGCACAAAAAATGAGGGAAAAACGAGTCGACCAGAGGGCAGAAAGACACAAAAACGAGGGAAAAACGAGTGGCACAGAGGGCAGAAGGGCACAAAAAATGAGGAAAAAATTAGTGGAACTGAGGGCAGAAAGGCACAAAAAAACGAGGGGAAAACAAGTGGCACATAGGGCAGAAGGGCACAAAAAAATGAGTGGAACAGAGGGCACAAGGGCACAAAAAACAAGTGAAAAATGAGTGGAACAGAGGGCAGAAGGGCACAAAAAATGAGGGATAAACGAGTGGAACAGAGGGCAGAAAGACACAAAAACAAGGGGAAAACGAGTGGCACAGAGGGCAGAAGGGCACAAAAAACTAGGAAAAAACAAGTGGAACTGAGGGCAGAAAGGCACAAAAACGAGGGAAAAACAAGTGGAACAGAGGGCAGAAGGGCACAAAAAATGAGGGAAAAATTAGTGGTACAGAGGGCAGAAGGGCACACAAAAACGAGTGGAACAGACAGCAGAAGGGCACAAAAACAAGTGAAAAATGAGTGGAACAGAGGGCAGAAGGGCACAAAAAATGAGGGATAAACGAGTGGAACAGAGGGCAGAAAGACACAAAAACAAGGGGAAAACGAGTGGCACAGAGGGCAGAAGGGCACAAAAAATTAGGAAAAAACAAGTGGAACTGAGGGCAGAAAGGCACAAAAACGAGGGAAAAACAAGTGGAACAGAGGGCAGAAGGGCAAAAAAAACGAGGGGAAAATGAGTTGTACAGAGGGCAGAAGGGCACACAAAAATGAGTGGAACAGACAGCAGAAGGGCACAAAAACAAGTGAAAAACGAGTGGAACAGAGGGCAGAACGGCACAAAAAATGAGGGATGAACGAGTGGAACAGAGGTCAGAAAGAAACAAAAACAAGGGGAAAACGAGTGGCACAGAGGGCAGAAGGGCACACAAAACTAGGAAAAAAAAGTGGAACTGAGGGCAGAAAGGCACAAAAACGAGGTAAATACCAGTGGAACAGAGGGCAGAAGGGCACAAAAAACTAGGAAAAAACAAGTGGAACTGAGGGCAGAAAGGCACAAAAACGAGGGAAAAACAAGTGGAACAGAGGGCAGAAAGGCACAAAAAATGAGGGAAAACGAGTCGACCAGATGGCAGAAAGACACAAAGACGAGGGAAAAACGAGTGGCACAGAGGGCAGAAGGAACAAAAAAACGAGGGGAAAACGAGTGGCACATAGGGCAGAAGGGCACAAAAAAAGGAGTGGAACAGAGGGCGGAAGGGCACAAAAAAACAAGTGAAAAACGAGTGGAACAGAGGGCAGAAGGGCACAAAAAACAAGGGAAAAATGAGTGGCACAGAGGGCAGAAGGGCACAAAGCAATGAGTGGAACAGAGCGCAGAAGGGCACAAAAACAAGGGAGAAATGAGTTGGACAGAGGGCACAAAGGCACAAAACATGAGGGAAAAATGAGTGGAACAGAATGCAGAAAGGCACAAAAAACGAGGGAAAAACGAGTGGCACAGAGGGCAGAAGGGCACAAAAACAAGGAAAAAATGAGTGGAACAGAGGGCAGAAAGGCACAAAAACAAGGGAAAAACAAGTGGCACAGAGGGTAGAAGGGCACAAAAAATGAGTGGAACAGAGGGCAGAAAGGCACAAAAAACTAGGGAAAAATGAGTGGCACATAGGGCAGACAGCAGAAGGGCAGAAAAACAAGTGAAAAACGAGTGGAACAGAGGGCAGAAAGGCTAAAAAAATTAGGGAAAAACGAGTCGACCAGAGGGCAGGAAGACACAAAAACAAGGGCAAAACGAGTGGCAAAGAGGGCGGAAGGGCACAAAAAATGAGGAAAAAATGAGTGGAACTGAGGGCAGAAAGGCACAAAAAAACGAGGGGAAAACGAGTGGCAAATAGGGCAGAAGGGCACAAAAAAATGAGTGGAACAGAGGGCAGAAGGGCACAAAAAACAAGTGAAAAACTAGTGGAACAGAGGGCAGAAGGGCATAAAAAAACAAGTGAAAAACGAGTGGAACAGAGGGCAGAAGGGCACAAAAAATGAGGGAAAACAAGTGGCAGAGAGGGCAGAAGGGCACAAAAAACGAAGTAGAACAGAATGCAGAAGGGCACAAAAACGAGGAAAAACAAGTGGCACAGAGGGCAGAAGGGCACAAAAAATGAGTGGAACAGAAGGCAGAAGGGCACAAAAATGAGGGAACAACAAGTGGCACAGAGGGCAGAAGGGCACAAAATAAGAGTGGAACAGAAGGCGGAAGGGCACAAAAAATGAGGGAAAAACGAGTGGAACAGAGGGCAGAAGGGCACAAAAAACAAGGGAAAACGAGTGGCACAGAGGGCAGAAGGGCACAAAACAATGAGTGGAACAGAGGGCAGAAGGGCACAAAAAACAAGGGAAAAACAAGTGGAACTGAGGGCAGAAAGGCACAAAAACGAGGGAAAAACAAGTGGAACAGAGGGCAGAAAGGCACAAAAAATGAGGGAAAACGAGTCGACCAGATGGCAGAAAGACACAAAGACGAGGGAAAAACGAGTGGCACAGAGGGCAGAAGGAACAAAAAAACGAGGGGAAAACGAGTGGCACATAGGGCAGAAGGGCACAAAAAAAGGAGTGGAACAGAGGGCGGAAGGGCACAAAAAAACAAGTGAAAAACGAGTGGAACAGAGGGCAGAAGGGCACAAAAAACAAGGGAAAAATGAGTGGCACAGAGGGCAGAAGGGCACAAAGCAATGAGTGGAACAGAGCGCAGAAGGGCACAAAAACAAGGGAGAAATGAGTTGGACAGAGGGCACAAAGGCACAAAACATGAGGGAAAAATGAGTGGAACAGAATGCAGAAAGGCACAAAAAACGAGGGAAAAACGAGTGGCACAGAGGGCAGAAGGAACAAAAAAACGAGGGGAAAACGAGTGGCACATAGGGCAGAAGGGCACAAAAAAAGGAGTGGAACAGAGGGCGGAAGGGCACAAAAAAACAAGTGAAAAACGAGTGGAACAGAGGGCAGAAGGGCACAAAAAACAAGGGAAAAATGAGTGGCACAGAGGGCAGAAGGGCACAAAGCAATGAGTGGAACAGAGCGCAGAAGGGCACAAAAAACAAGGGAGAAATGAGTTGGACAGAGGGCACAAAGGCACAAAACATGAGGGAAAAATGAGTGGAACAGAATGCAGAAAGGCACAAAAAACGAGGGAAAAACGAGTGGCACAGAGGGCAGAAGGGCACAAAAACAAGGAAAAAATGAGTGGAACAGAGGGCAGAAAGGCACAAAAACAAGGGAAAAACAAGTGGCACAGAGGGTAGAAGGGCACAAAAAATGAGTGGAACAGAGGGCAGAAAGGCACAAAAAACTAGGGAAAAATGAGTGGCACATAGGGCAGACAGCAGAAGGGCAGAAAAACAAGTGAAAAACGAGTGGAACAGAGGGCAGAAAGGCTAAAAAAATTAGGGAAAAACGAGTCGACCAGAGGGCAGGAAGACACAAAAACAAGGGCAAAACGAGTGGCAAAGAGGGCAGAAGGGCACAAAAAATGAGGAAAAAATGAGTGGAACTGAGGGCAGAAAGGCACAAAAAAACGAGGGGAAAACGAGTGGCACATAGGGCAGAAGGGCACAAAAAAATGAGTGGAACAGAGGGCAGAAGGGCACAAAAAACAAGTGAAAAACTAGTGGAACAGAGGGCAGAAGGGCATAAAAAAACAAGTGAAAAACGAGTGGAACTGAGGGCAGAAGGGCACAAAAAATGAGGGAAAACAAGTGGCAGAGAGGGCAGAAGGGCACAAAAAACGAAGTAGAACAGAATGCAGAAGGGCACAAAAACGAGGAAAAACAAGTGGCACAGAGGGCAGAAGGGCACAAAAAATGAGTGGAACAGAAGGCAGAAGGGCACAAAAATGAGGGAACAACAAGTGGCACAGAGGGCAGAAGGGCACAAAAAAAGAGTGGAACAGAAGGCGGAAGGGCACAAAAAATGAGGGAAAAACGAGTGGAACAGAGGGCAGAAGGGCACAAAAAACAAGGGAAAACGAGTGGCACAGAGGGCAGAAGGGCACAAAACAATGAGTGGAACAGAGGGCAGAAGGGCACAAAAAACAAGGGAAAAATTAGTGTGACAGAGGGCACAAAGGCACAAAACATGAGGGAAAAACGAGTGGAACAGAGGGCAGAAACGCACAAAAAACGAGGGAAAAACAAGTGGCACAGAGGGCAGAAGGGCACAAAAAACAAGGAAAAAATGAGTGGAACAGAGGGCAGAAAGGCACAAAAACAAGGGGAAAACAAGTGGCACAGAGGGTAGAAGGGCACAGAAAAATGAGTGGAACAGAGGGCAGAAAGGCACAAAAAACTAGGGAAAAATGAGTGGCACATAGGGCAGAAGGGCACACAAAAATGAGTGGAACAGACAGCAGAAGGGCACAAAAACAAGTGAAAAACGAGTGGAACAGAGGGCAGAAAGGCACAAAAAATGAGGGAAAAAAGAGTCGACCAGAGGGCAGAATGACACAAAAACGAGGGAAAAACGAGTGGCACAGAGGGCAGAAGGGCACAAAAAATGAGGAAAAAATGAGTGGAACTGAGGGCAGAAAGGCACAAAAAAACTAGGGGAAAACGAGTGGCACATAGGGCAGAAGGGCACAAAAAAATTAGTGGAACAAAGGGCAGAAGGGCACAAAAAAAGTGAAAAACAAGTGGAACAGAGGGCAGAAGGGAAAAAAAATGAGTGGAACAGAGGGCAGAAGGGCACAAAAAAACGAGTGAAAAACGAGTGGAACAGAGGGCAGAAGGGCACAAAAAATGAGGGATAAACGAGTGGAACAGAGGGCAGAAAGGCACAAAAAACGAGGAAAAAACGAGTGGAACTGAGGGCATAAAGGCACAAAAACAAGGGAAAAACACGTGGAACAGAGGGAAGAAGGGCACAAAACAATGAGTGGAACAGAGGGCAGAAGGGCACAACAAATGAGGGACAAAACTAGTGAAACAGAGGGCATAAATGCACAAAAAATGAGGGAAAAACAAGTGGAACAGAGGGCAGAAAGGCACAAAAAGAGGAGGGAAAAATGAGTGGAACCGAGGGCAAAAGGGTACAAAAAAAGTGGAACAGAAGATAGAAGGGCACAAAAAATGAGGGAAAAACAAGTGGCATAGAGGGCAGAAGAGCGCAAAAAAAAGAGTGGAACAGAAGGCAGAAGGGCATAAAAATGAGGGGAAAACGAGTGGAACAGAGGGCAGAAGGGCACAAAAAACAAGGGAAAAACGAGTGGCACAGAGGGCAGAAGGGCACAAAAATGAGATAAAAATGAGTGGAACAGAGGGCAGAAAGGCACAAAAAATGAGGAAATAACAAGTGGAACAGAGGGTAGAAAGGCACAAAAAAGAGGGAAAAACAAGTGGCACAGAAGGCAGAAGGGCACAAATATACAAGTAGAACAGAAGGCAGAAGGGAACAAAAATGAGGGATAAACAAGTGGCACAGAGGGCAGAAGGGCACAAAAAACGAGTGGAACAGAAGGCGGAAGGGCACAAAAAACGAGGGAAAAACGAGTGGAACAGAGGGCAGAAGGGCACAAAAACAAGGGAAACCGAGTGGCACAAAGGGCAGAAGGGCACAAAACAATGAGTGGAACAGAGGGCAGAAGGGCACAAAAAACAAGGGAAAAATAAGTGGGACAGAGAGCACAAAGGCACAAAACATGAGGGAAAAACGAGTGGAACAGAGGGCAGAAAGGCACAAAAAACGAGGGAAAAACGAGTGGCACAGAGGACAGAAGGGCACAAAAAACCAGGAAAAAATGAGTGGAACAGAAGGCAGAAAGGCACAAAAACAAGGGAAAAACAAGTGGCACAGAGGGTAGAAGGGCACAAAAAATGAGTGGAACAGAGGGCAGAAAGGCACAAAAAAACGAGGGGAAAACAAGTGGCACATAGGGCAGAAGGGCACAAAAAAATGAGTGGAACAGAGGGCACAAGGGCACAAAAAACAAGTGAAAAACGAGTGGAACAGAGGGCAGAAGGGCACAAAAAATGAGGGATAAACGAGTTGAACAGAGGGCAGAAAGACACAAAAACAAGGGGAAAACGAGTGGCACAGAGGGCAGAAGGGCACAAAAAACTAGGAAAAAACAAGTGCAACTGAGGGCAGAAAGGCACAAAAACGAGGGAAAAACAAGTGGAACAGAGGGCAGAAGGGCACAAAAAACGAGGGAAAAATGAGTGGTACAGAGGGCAGAAGGGCACACAAAAATGAGTGGAACAGACAGCAGAAGGGCACAAAAACAAGTGAAAAATGAGTGGAACAGAGGGCAGAAGGGCACAAAAAATGAGGGATAAACGAGTGGAACAGAGGGCAGAAAGACACAAAAACAAGGGGAAAACGAGTGGCACAGAGGGCAGAAGGGCACAAAAAACTAGGAAAAAACAAGTGGAACTGAGGGCAGAAAGGCACAAAAATGAGGGAAAAACAAGTGGAACAGAGGGCAGAAGGGCACAAAAAATGAGGGGAAAATGAGTTGTACAGAGGGCAGAAGGGCACACAAAAATGAGTGGAACAGACAGCAGAAGGGCACAAAAACAAGTGAAAAACGAGTGGAACAGAGGGCAGAACGGCACAAAAAATGAGGGATGGACGAGTGGAACAGAGGGCAGAAAGAAACAAAAACAAGGCGAAAACGAGTGGCACAGAGGGCAGAAGGGCACACAAAACTAGGAAAAAAAAGTGGAACTGAGGGCAGAAAGGCACAAAAACGAGGTAAATACCAGTGGAACAGAGGGCAGAAGGGCACAAAAAACTAGGAAAAAACAAGTGGAACTGAGGGCAGAAAGGCACAAAAACGAGGGAAAAACAAGTGGAACAGAGGGCAGAAAGGCACAAAAAATGAGGGAAAACGAGTCGACCAGATGGCAGAAAGACACAAAGACGAGGGAAAAACGAGTGGCACAGAGGGCAGAAGGAACAAAAAACGAGGGGAAAACGAGTGGCACATAGGGCAGAAGGGCACAAAAAAAGGAGTGGAACAGAGGGTGGAAGGGCACAAAAAAACAAGTGAAAAACGAGTGGAACAGAGGGCAGAAGGGCACAAAAAACAAGGGAAAAATAAGTGGCACAGAGGGCAGAAGGGCACAAAGCAATGAGTGGAACAGAGCGCAGAAGGGCACAAAAAACAAGGGAGAAATGAGTTGGACAGAGGGCACAAAGGCACAAAACATGAGGGAAAAATGAGTGGAACAGAATGCAGAAAGGCACAAAAAACGAGGGAAAAACGAGTGGCACAGAGGGCAGAAGGAACAAAAAAACGATGGGAAAACGAGTGGCACATAGGGCAGAAGGGCACAAAAAAAGGAGTGGAACAGAGGGCGGAAGGGCACAAAAAAACAAGTGAAAAACGAGTGGAACAGAGGGCAGAAGGGCACAAAAAACAAGGGAAAAATGAGTGGCACAGAGGGCAGAAGGGCACAAAGCAATGAGTGGAACAGAGCGCAGAAGGGCACAAAAAACAAGGGAGAAATGAGTTGGACAGAGGGCACAAAGGCACAAAACATGAGGGAAAAATGAGTGGAACAGAATGCAGAAAGGCACAAAAAAACAAGGGGAAAACGAGTGGCACAGAGGGCAGAAGGGCACAAAAAACTAGGAAAAAACAAGTGGAACTGAGGGCAGAAAGGCACAAAAATGAGGGAAAAACAAGTGGAACAGAGGGCAGAAGGGCACAAAAAACGAGGGGAAAATGAGTTGTACAGAGGGCAGAAGGGCACACAAAAATGAGTGGAACAGACAGCAGAAGGGCACAAAAACAAGTGAAAAACGAGTGGAACAGAGGGCAGAAGGGCACAAAAAATGAGGGATGAACGAGTGGAACAGAGGGCAGAAAGAAACAAAAACAAGGGGAAAACGAGTGGCACAGAGGGCAGAAGGGCACACAAAACTAGGAAAAAAAGTGGCACATAGAGCAGAAGGGCACAAAAAAAGGAGTGGAACAGAGGGCGGAAGGGCACATAAAAACAAGTGAAAAACGAGTGGAACAGAGGGCAGAAGGGCACAAAAAACAAGGGAAAAATGAGTGGCACAGAGGGCAGAAGGGCACAAAGCAATGAGTGGAACAGAGCGCAGAAGGGCACAAAAAACAAGGGAGAAATGAGTTGGACAGAGGGCACAAAGGCACAAAACATGAGGGAAAAATGAGTGGAACAGAATGCAGAAAGGCACAAAAAACGAGGGAAAAAATGAGTGGAACTGAGGGCAGAAAGGCACAAAAAAACAAGGGGAACACAAGTGGCACATATGGCAGAAGGGCACAAAAAATGAGTGGAACAGAGGGCACAAGGGCACAAAAAACAAGTGAAAAACGAGTGGAACAGAGGGCAGAAGGGCACAAAAAATGAGGGATAAACGAGTGGAACAGAGGGCAGAAAGACACAAAAACAAGGGGAAAACGAGTGGCACAGAGGGCAGAAGGGCACAAAAAACTAGGAAAAAACAAGTGGAACTGAGGGCAGAAAGGCACAAAAAATGAGGAAAAAACGAGTGGAACTGAGGGCATAAAGGCACAAAAACAAGGGAAAAACACGTGGAACAGAGGGAAGAAGGGCACAAAACAATGAGTGGAACAGAGGGCAGAAGGCACAACAAACGAGGGACAAAACTAGTGGAACAGAGGGCATAAATGCACAAAAAATGAGGGAAAAACAAGTGGAACAGAGGGCAGAAAGGCACAAAAAGAGGAGGGAAAAATTAGTGGAACCGAGGGCAAAAGGGTACAAAAAAAGTGGAACAGAAGATAGAAGGGCACAAAAAACGAGGGAAAAACAAGTGGCATAGAGGGCAGAAGAGCGCAAAAAAAAGAGTGGAACAGAAGGCAGAAGGGCATAAAAATGAGGGGAAAACGAGTGGAACAGAGGGCAGAAGGGCACAAAAAACAAGGGAAAAACGAGTGGCACAGAGGGCAGAAGGGCACAAAAATGAGATAAAAACGAGTGGAACAGAGGGCAGAAAGGCACAAAAAATGAGGAAATAACAAGTGGAACAGAGGGTAGAAAGGCACAAAAAAGAGGGAAAAACAAGTGGCACAGAAGGCAGAAGGGCACAAATATACAAGTAGAACAGAAGGCAGAAGGGAACAAAAATGAGGGATAAACAAGTGGCACAGAGGGCAGAAGGGCACAAAAAACGAGTGGAACAGAAGGCGGAAGGGCACAAAAAACGAGGGAAAAACGAGTGGAACAGAGGGCAGAAGGGCACAAAAAACAAGGGAAAACGAGTGGCACAGAGGGCAGAAGGGCACAAAACAATGAGTGGAACAGAGGGCAGAAGGGCACAAAAAACAAGGGAAAAATAAGTGGGACAGAGAGCACAAAGGCACAAAAACAAGGGGAAAACAAGTGGCACAGAGGGTAGAAGGGCACAGAAAAATGAGTGGAACAGAGGGCAGAAAGGCACAAAAAACTAGGGAAAAATGAGTGGCACATAGGGCAGAAGGGCACACAAAAATGAGTGGAACAGACAGCAGAAGGGCACAAAAACAAGTGAAAAACGAGTGGAACAGAGGGCAGAAAGGCACAAAAAATGAGGGAAAAAGAGTCGACCAGAGGGCAGAATGACACAAAAACGAGGGAAAAACGAGTGGCACAGAGGGCAGAAGGGCACAAAAAATGAGGAAAAAATGAGTGGAACTGAGGGCAGAAAGGCACAAAAAAACGAGGGGAAAACGAGTGGCACATAGGGCAGAAGGGCACAAAAAAATTAGTGGAACAAAGGGCAGAAGGGCACAAAAAAAGTGAAAAACAAGTGGAACAGAGGGCAGAAGGGAAAAAAAATGAGTGGAACAGAGGGCAGAAGGGCACAAAAAAACGAGTGAAAAACGAGTGGAACAGAGGGCAGAAGGGCACAAAAAATGAGGGATAAACGAGTGGAACAGAGGGCAGAAAGGCACAAAAAACGAGGAAAAAACGAGTGGAACTGAGGGCATAAAGGCACAAAAACAAGGGAAAAACACGTGGAACAGAGGGAAGAAGGGCACAAAACAATGAGTGGAACAGAGGGCAGAAGGGCACAACAAATGAGGGACAAAACTAGTGAAACAGAGGGCATAAATGCACAAAAAATGAGGGAAAAACAAGTGGAACAGAGGGCAGAAAGGCACAAAAAGAGGAGGGAAAAATGAGTGGAACCGAGGGCAAAAGGGTACAAAAAAAGTGGAACAGAAGATAGAAGGGCACAAAAAATGAGGGAAAAACAAGTGGCATAGAGGGCAGAAGAGCGCAAAAAAAAGAGTGGAACAGAAGGCAGAAGGGCATAAAAATGAGGGGAAAAAGAGTGGAACAGAGGGCAGAAGGGCACAAAAAACAAGGGAAAAACGAGTGGCACAGAGGGCAGAAGGGCACAAAAATGAGATAAAAATGAGTGGAACAGAGGGCAGAAAGGCACAAAAAATGAGGAAATAACAAGTGGAACAGAGGGTAGAAAGGCACAAAAAAGAGGGAAAAACAAGTGGCACAGAAGGCAGAAGGGCACAAATATACAAGTAGAACAGAAGGCAGAAGGGAACAAAAATGAGGGATAAACAAGTGGCACAGAGGGCAGAAGGGCACAAAAAACGAGTGGAACAGAAGGCGGAAGGGCACAAAAAACGAGGGAAAAACGAGTGGAACAGAGGGCAGAAGGGCACAAAAACAAGGGAAACCGAGTGGCACAGAGGGCAGAAGGGCACAAAACAATGAGTGGAACAGAGGGCAGAAGGGCACAAAAAACAAGGGAAAAATAAGTGGGACAGAGAGCACAAAGGCACAAAACATGAGGGAAAAACGAGTGGAACAGAGGGCAGAAAGGCACAAAAAACGAGGGAAAAACGAGTGGCACAGAGGACAGAAGGGCACAAAAAACCAGGAAAAAATGAGTGGAACAGAAGGCAGAAAGGCACAAAAACAAGGGAAAAACAAGTGGCACAGAGGGTAGAAGGGCACAAAAAATGAGTGGAACAGAGGGCAGAAAGGCACAAAAAAACGAGGGGAAAACAAGTGGCACATAGGGCAGAAGGGCACAAAAAAATGAGTGGAACAGAGGGCACAAGGGCACAAAAAACAAGTGAAAAACGAGTGGAACAGAGGACAGAAGGGCACAAAAAATGAGGGATAAACGAGTTGAACAGAGGGCAGAAAGACACAAAAACAAGGGGAAAACGAGTGGCACAGAGGGCAGAAGGGCACAAAAAACTAGGAAAAAACAAGTGCAACTGAGGGCAGAAAGGCACAAAAACGAGGGAAAAACAAGTGGAACAGAGGGCAGAAGGGCACAAAAAACGAGGGAAAAATGAGTGGTACAGAGGGCAGAAGGGCACACAAAAATGAGTGGAACAGACAGCAGAAGGGCACAAAAACAAGTGAAAAATGAGTGGAACAGAGGGCAGAAGGGCACAAAAAATGAGGGATAAACGAGTGGAACAGAGGGCAGAAAGACACAAAAACAAGGGGAAAACGAGTGGCACAGAGGGCA
Organism: Lissotriton helveticus; assembly: GCF_964261635.1. Taxonomy (NCBI): domain Eukaryota; kingdom Metazoa; phylum Chordata; class Amphibia; order Caudata; family Salamandridae; genus Lissotriton; species Lissotriton helveticus. The sequence goes on along the minus strand of NC_136071.1, from coordinate 1,211,623,673 downwards.
GAAGGGCACAAAAAACTAGGAAAAAACAAGTGGAACTGAGGGCAGAAAGGCACAAAAATGAGGGAAAAACAAGTGGAACAGAGGGCAGAAGGGCACAAAAAACGAGGGGAAAATGAGTTGTACAGAGGGCAGAAGGGCACACAAAAATGAGTGGAACAGACAGCAGAAGGGCACAAAAACAAGTGAAAAACGAGTGGAACAGAGGGCAGAACGGCACAAAAAATGAGGGATGGACGAGTGGAACAGAGGGCAGAAAGAAACAAAAACAAGGCGAAAACGAGTGGCACAGAGGGCAGAAGGGCACACAAAACTAGGAAAAAAAAGTGGAACTGAGGGCAGAAAGGCACAAAAACGAGGTAAATACCAGTGGAACAGAGGGCAGAAGGGCACAAAAAACTAGGAAAAAACAAGTGGAACTGAGGGCAGAAAGGCACAAAAACGAGGGAAAAACAAGTGGAACAGAGGGCAGAAAGGCACAAAAAATGAGGGAAAACGAGTCGACCAGATGGCAGAAAGACACAAAGACGAGGGAAAAACGAGTGGCACAGAGGGCAGAAGGAACAAAAAACGAGGGGAAAACGAGTGGCACATAGGGCAGAAGGGCACAAAAAAAGGAGTGGAACAGAGGGTGGAAGGGCACAAAAAAACAAGTGAAAAACGAGTGGAACAGAGGGCAGAAGGGCACAAAAAACAAGGGAAAAATAAGTGGCACAGAGGGCAGAAGGGCACAAAGCAATGAGTGGAACAGAGCGCAGAAGGGCACAAAAAACAAGGGAGAAATGAGTTGGACAGAGGGCACAAAGGCACAAAACATGAGGGAAAAATGAGTGGAACAGAATGCAGAAAGGCACAAAAAACGAGGGAAAAACGAGTGGCACAGAGGGCAGAAGGAACAAAAAAACGATGGGAAAACGAGTGGCACATAGGGCAGAAGGGCACAAAAAAAGGAGTGGAACAGAGGGCGGAAGGGCACAAAAAAACAAGTGAAAAACGAGTGGAACAGAGGGCAGAAGGGCACAAAAAACAAGGGAAAAATGAGTGGCACAGAGGGCAGAAGGGCACAAAGCAATGAGTGGAACAGAGCGCAGAAGGGCACAAAAAACAAGGGAGAAATGAGTTGGACAGAGGGCACAAAGGCACAAAACATGAGGGAAAAATGAGTGGAACAGAATGCAGAAAGGCACAAAAAAACAAGGGGAAAACGAGTGGCACAGAGGGCAGAAGGGCACAAAAAACTAGGAAAAAACAAGTGGAACTGAGGGCAGAAAGGCACAAAAACGAGGGAAAAACAAGTGGAACAGAGGGCAGAAGGGCACAAAAAACGAGGGGAAAATGAGTTGTACAGAGGGCAGAAGGGCACACAAAAATGAGTGGAACAGACAGCAGAAGGGCACAAAAACAAGTGAAAAACGAGTGGAACAGAGGGCAGAAGGGCACAAAAAATGAGGGATGAACGAGTGGAACAGAGGGCAGAAAGAAACAAAAACAAGGGGAAAACGAGTGGCACAGAGGGCAGAAGGGCACACAAAACTAGGAAAAAAAGTGGCACATAGAGCAGAAGGGCACAAAAAAAGGAGTGGAACAGAGGGCGGAAGGGCACATAAAAACAAGTGAAAAACGAGTGGAACAGAGGGCAGAAGGGCACAAAAAACAAGGGAAAAATGAGTGGCACAGAGGGCAGAAGGGCACAAAGCAATGAGTGGAACAGAGCGCAGAAGGGCACAAAAAACAAGGGAGAAATGAGTTGGACAGAGGGCACAAAGGCACAAAACATGAGGGAAAAATGAGTGGAACAGAATGCAGAAAGGCACAAAAAACGAGGGAAAAAATGAGTGGAACTGAGGGCAGAAAGGCACAAAAAAACAAGGGGAACACAAGTGGCACATATGGCAGAAGGGCACAAAAAATGAGTGGAACAGAGGGCACAAGGGCACAAAAAACAAGTGAAAAACGAGTGGAACAGAGGGCAGAAGGGCACAAAAAATGAGGGATAAACGAGTGGAACAGAGGGCAGAAAGACACAAAAACAAGGGGAAAACGAGTGGCACAGAGGGCAGAAGGGCACAAAAAACTAGGAAAAAACAAGTGGAACTGAGGGCAGAAAGGCACAAAAAATGAGGAAAAAACGAGTGGAACTGAGGGCATAAAGGCACAAAAACAAGGGAAAAACACGTGGAACAGAGGGAAGAAGGGCACAAAACAATGAGTGGAACAGAGGGCAGAAGGCACAACAAACGAGGGACAAAACTAGTGGAACAGAGGGCATAAATGCACAAAAAATGAGGGAAAAACAAGTGGAACAGAGGGCAGAAAGGCACAAAAAGAGGAGGGAAAAATGAGTGGAACCGAGGGCAAAAGGGTACAAAAAAAGTGGAACAGAAGATAGAAGGGCACAAAAAACGAGGGAAAAACAAGTGGCATAGAGGGCAGAAGAGCGCAAAAAAAAGAGTGGAACAGAAGGCAGAAGGGCATAAAAATGAGGGGAAAACGAGTGGAACAGAGGGCAGAAGGGCACAAAAAACAAGGGAAAAACGAGTGGCACAGAGGGCAGAAGGGCACAAAAATGAGATAAAAACGAGTGGAACAGAGGGCAGAAAGGCACAAAAAATGAGGAAATAACAAGTGGAACAGAGGGTAGAAAGGCACAAAAAAGAGGGAAAAACAAGTGGCACAGAAGGCAGAAGGGCACAAATATACAAGTAGAACAGAAGGCAGAAGGGAACAAAAATGAGGGATAAACAAGTGGCACAGAGGGCAGAAGGGCACAAAAAACGAGTGGAACAGAAGGCGGAAGGCCACAAAAAACGAGGGAAAAACGAGTGGAACAGAGGGCAGAAGGGCACAAAAAACAAGGGAAAACGAGTGGCACAGAGGGCAGAAGGGCACAAAACAATGAGTGGAACAGAGGGCAGAAGGGCACAAAAAACAAGGGAAAAATAAGTGGGACAGAGAGCACAAAGGCACAAAACATGAGGGAAAAACGAGTGGAACAGAGGGCAGAAAGGCACAAAAAACGAGGGAAAAACGAGTGGCACAGAGGACAGAAGGGCACAAAAAACCAGGAAAAAATGAGTGGAACAGAGGGCAGAAAGGCACAAAAACAAGGGAAAAACAAGTGGCACAGAGGGTAGAAGGGCACAAAAAATGAGTGGAACAGAGGGCAGAAAGGCACAAAAAACTAGGGAAAAATGAGTGGAACATAGGGCAGAAGGGCACACAAAAATGAGTGGAACAGACAGCAGAAGGGCACAAAAACAAGTGAAAAACGAGTGGAACAGAGGGCAGAAAGGCACAAAAAATGAGGGAAAAACGAGTCGACCAGAGGGCAGAAAGACACAAAAACGAGGGAAAAACGAGTGGCACAGAGGGCAGGGGCACAAAAAATGAGGAAAAAATGAGTGGAACTGAGGGCAGAAAGGCACAAAAAAACGAGGGGAAAACAAGTGGCACATATGGCAGAAGGGCACAAAAAAATGAGTGGAACAGAGGGCACATGGGCACAAAAAACAAGTGAAAAACGAGTGGAACAGAGGGCAGAAGGGCACAAAAAATGAGGGATAAACGAGTGGAACAGAGGGCAGAAAGACACAAAAACAAGGGGAAAACGAGTGGCACAGAGGGCAGAAGGGCACAAAAAACTAGGAAAAAACAAGTGGAACTGAGGGCAGAAAGGCACAAAAACGAGGGAAAAACAAGTGGAACAGAGGGCAGAAGGGCACAAAAAACGAGGGAAAAATGAGTGGTACAGAGGGCAGAAGGGCACACAAAAATGAGTGGAACAGACAGCAGAAGGGCACAAAAACAAGTGAAAAATGAGTGGAACAGAGGGCAGAAGGGCACAAAAAATGAGGGATAAACGAGTGGAACAGAGGGCAGAAAGACACAAAAACAAGGGGAAAACGAGTGGCACAGAGGGCAGAAGGGCACAAAAAACTAGGAAAAAACAAGTGGAACTGAGGGCAGAAAGGCACAAAAACGAGGGAAAAATGAGTTGTACAGAGGGCAGAAGGGCACACAAAAATGAGTGGAACAGACAGCAGAAGGGCACAAAAACAAGTGAAAAACGAGTGGAACAGAGGGCAGAAGGGCACAAAAAATGAGGGATGAACGAGTGGAACAGAGGGCAGAAAGACACAAAAACAAGGGGAAAACGAGTGGCACAGAGGACAGAAGGGCACAAAAAACAAGGAAAAAATGAGTGGTACAGAGGGCAGAAGGGCACAAAAAACAAGTGAAAAACTAGTGGAACAGAGGGCAGAAGGGCATAAAAAAACAAGTGAAAAACGAGTGGAACAGAGGGCAGAAGGGCACAAAAAATGAGGGAAAACAAGTGGCAGAGAGGGCAGAAGGGCACAAAAAACGAAGTAGAACAGAATGCAGAAGGGCACAAAAACGAGGAAAAACAAGTGGCACAGAGGGCAGAAGGGCACAAAAAATGAGTGGAACAGAAGGCAGAAGGGCACAAAAATGAGGGAACAACAAGTGGCACAGAGGGCAGAAGGGCACAAAAAAGAGTGGAACAGAAGGCGGAAGGGCACAAAAAATGAGGGAAAAACGAGTGGAACAGAGGGCAGAAGGGCACAAAAAACAAGGGAAAACGAGTGGCACAGAGGGCAGAAGGGCACAAAACTATGAGTGGAACAGAGGGCAGAAGGGCACAAAAAACAAGGGAAAAACAAGTGGAACTGAGGGCAGAAAGGCACAAAAACGAGGGAAAAACAAGTGGAACAGAGGGCAGAAAGGCACAAAAAATGAGGGAAAACGAGTCGACCAGATGGCAGAAAGACACAAAGACGAGGGAAAAACGAGTGGCACAGAGGGCAGAAGGAACAAAAAAACGAGGGGAAAACGAGTGAAACATAGGGCAGAAGGGCACAAAAAAAGGAGTGGAACAGAGGGCGGAAGGGCACAAAAAAACAAGTGAAAAACGAGTGGAACAGAGGGCAGAAGGGCACAAAAAACAAGGGAAAAATGAGTGGCACAGAGGGCAGAAGGGCACAAAGCAATGAGTGGAACAGAGCGCAGAAGGGCACAAAAACAAGGGAGAAATGAGTTGGACAGAGGGCACAAAGGCACAAAACATGAGGGAAAAATGAGTGGAACAGAATGCAGAAAGGCACAAAAAACGAGGGAAAAACGAGTGGCACAGAGGGCAGAAGGAACAAAAAAACGAGGGGAAAACGAGTGGCACATAGGGCAGAAGGGCACAAAAAAAGGAGTGGAACAGAGGGCGGAAGGGCACAAAAAAACAAGTGAAAAACGAGTTGAACAGAGGGCAGAAGGGCACAAAAAACAAGGGAAAAATGAGTGGCACAGAGGGCAGAAGGTCACAAAGCAATGAGTGGAACAGAGCGCAGAAGGGCACAAAAAACAAGGGAGAAATGAGTTGGACAGAGGGCACAAAGGCACAAAACATGAGGGAAAAATGAGTGGAACAGAATGCAGAAAGGCACAAAAAAACAAGGGGAAAACGAGTGGCACAGAGGGCAGAAGGGCACAAAAAACTAGGAAAAAACAAGTGGAACTGAGGGCAGAAAGGCACAAAAACGAGGGAAAAACAAGTGGAACAGAGGGCAGAAGGGCACAAAAAACGAGGGGAAAATGAGTTGTACAGAGGGCAGAAGGGCACACAAAAATGAGTGGAACAGACAGCAGAAGGGCACAAAAACAAGTGAAAAACGAGTGGAACAGAGGGCAGAAGGGCACAAAAAATGAGGGATGAACGAGTGGAACAGAGGGCAGAAAGAAACAAAAACAAGGGGAAAACGAGTGGCACAGAGGGCCGAAGGGCACACAAAACTAGGAAAAAAAGTGGCACATAGAGCAGAAGGGCACAAAAAAAGGAGTGGAACAGAGGGCGGAAGGGCACATAAAAACAAGTGAAAAACGAGTGGAACAGAGGGCAGAAGGGCACAAAAAACAAGGGAAAAATGAGTGGCACAGAGGGCAGAAGGGCACAAAGCAATGAGTGGAACAGAGCGCAGAAGGGCACAAAAAACAAGGGAGAAATGAGTTGGACAGAGGGCACAAAGGCACAAAACATGAGGGAAAAATGAGTGGAACAGAATGCAGAAAGGCACAAAAAACGAGGGAAAAAATGAGTGGAACTGAGGGCAGAAAGGCACAAAAAAACGAGGGGTACACAAGTGGCACATAGGGCAGAAGGGCACAAAAAATGAGTGGAACAGAGGGCACAAGGGCACAAAAAACAAGTGAAAAACGAGTGGAACAGAGGGCAGAAGGGCACAAAAAATGAGGGATAAACGAGTGGAACAGAGGGCAGAAAGACACAAAAACAAGGGGAAAACGAGTGGCACAGAGGGCAGAAGGGCACAAAAAACTAGGAAAAAACAAGTGGAACTGAGGGCAGAAAGGCACAAAAAATGAGGAAAAAACGAGTGGAACTGAGGGCATAAAGGCACAAAAACAAGGGAAAAACACGTGGAACAGAGGGAAGAAGGGCACAAAACAATGAGTGGAACAGAGGGCAGAAGGGCACAACAAACGAGGGACAAAACTAGTGGAACAGAGGGCATAAATGCACAAAAAATGAGGGAAAAACAAGTGGAACAGAGGGCAGAAAGGCACAAAAAGAGGAGGGAAAAATGAGTGGAACCGAGGGCAAAAGGGTACAAAAAAAGTGGAACAGAAGATAGAAGGGCACAAAAAACGAGGGAAAAACAAGTGGCATAGAGGGCAGAAGAGCGCAAAAAAAAGAGTGGAACAGAAGGCAGAAGGGCATAAAAATGAGGGGAAAACGAGTGGAACAGAGGGCAGAAGGGCACAAAAAACAAGGGAAAAACGAGTGGCACAGAGGGCAGAAGGGCACAAAAATGAGATAAAAACGAGTGGAACAGAGGGCAGAAAGGCACAAAAAATGAGGAAATAACAAGTGGAACAGAGGGTAGAAAGGCACAAAAAAGAGGGAAAAACAAGTGGCACAGAAGGCAGAAGGGCACAAATATACAAGTAGAACAGAAGGCAGAAGGGAACAAAAATGAGGGATAAACAAGTGGCACAGAGGGCAGAAGGGCACAAAAAACGAGTGGAACAGAAGGCGGAAGGGCACAAAAAACGAGGGAAAAACGAGTGGAACAGAGGGCAGAAGGGCACAAAAAACAAGTGAAAACGAGTGGCACAGAGGGCAGAAGGGCACAAAACAATGAGTGGAACAGAGGGCAGAAGGGCACAAAAAACAAGGGAAAAATAAGTGGGACAGAGAGCACAAAGGCACAAAACATGAGGGAAAAACGAGTGGAACAGAGGGCAGAAAGGCACAAAAAACGAGGGAAAAACGAGTGGCACAGAGGACAGAAGGGCACAAAAAACCAGGAAAAAATGAGTGGAACAGAGGGCAGAAAGGCACAAAAACAAGGGAAAAACAAGTGGCACAGAGGGTAGAAGGGCACAAAAAATGAGTGGAACAGAGGGCAGAAAGGCACAAAAAAATAGGGAAAAATGAGTGGAACATAGGGCAGAAGGGCACACAAAAATGAGTGGAACAGACAGCAGAAGGGCACAAAAACAAGTGAAAAACGAGTGGAACAGAGGGCAGAAAGGCACAAAAAATGAGGGAAAAACGAGTCGACCAGAGGGCAGAAAGACACAAAAACGAGGGAAAAACGAGTGGCACAGAGGGCAGGGGCACAAAAAATGAGGAAAAAATGAGTGGAACTGAGGGCAGAAAGGCACAAAAAAACGAGGGGAAAACAAGTGGCACATAGGGCAGAAGGGCACAAAAAATGAGTGGAACAGAGGGCACATGGGCACAAAAAACAAGTGAAAAACGAGTGGAACAGAGGGCAGAAGGGCACAAAAAATGAGGGATAAACGAGTGGAACAGAGGGCAGAAAGACACAAAAACAAGGGGAAAACGAGTGGCACAGAGGGCAGAAGGGCACAAAAAACTAGGAAAAAACAAGTGGAACTGAGGGCAGAAAGGCACAAAAACGAGGGAAAAACAAGTGGAACAGAGGGCAGAAGGGCACAAAAAACGAGGGAAAAATGAGTGGTACAGAGGGCAGAAGGGCACACAAAAATGAGTGGAACAGACAGCAGAAGGGCACAAAAACAAGTGAAAAATGAGTGGAACAGAGGGCAGAAGGGCACAAAAAATGAGGGATAAACGAGTGGAACAGAGGGCAGAAAGACACAAAAACAAGGGGAAAACGAGTGGCACAGAGGGCAGAAGGGCACAAAAAACTAGGAAAAAACAAGTGGAACTGAGGGCGGAAAGGCACAAAAACGAGGGAAAAATGAGTTGTACAGAGGGCAGAAGGGCACACAAAAATGAGTGGAACAGACAGCAGAAGGGCACAAAAACAAGTGAAAAACGAGTGGAACAGAGGGCAGAAGGGCACAAAAAATGAGGGATGAACGAGTGGAACAGAGGGCAGAAAGACACAAAAACAAGGGGAAAACGAGTGGCACAGAGGACAGAAGGGCACAAAAAACAAGGAAAAAATGAGTGGAACAGAGGGCAGAAAGGCACAAAAACAAGGGAAAAACAAGTGGCACAGAGGGTAGAAGGGCACAAAAAATGAGTGGCACATAGGGCAGAAGGGCACACAAAAATGAGTGGAACAGATAGCAGAAGGGCACAAAAACAAGTGAAAAACGAGTGGAACAGAGGGCAGAAAGGCACAAAAAATGAGGGAAAAACGAGTCGACCAGAGGGCAGAAAGACACAAAAACGAGGGAAAAACGAGTGGCACAGAGGGCAGAAGGGCACAAAAAATGAGGAAAAAATGAGTGGAACTGAGGGCAGAAAGGCACAAAAAAACGAGGGGAAAACAAGTGGCACATAGGGCAGAAGGGCACAAAAAATGAGTGGAACAGAGGGCACAAGGGCACAAAAAACAAGTGAAAAACGAGTGGAACAGAGGGCAGAAGGGCACAAAAAATGAGGGATAAACGAGTGGAACAGAGGGCAGAAAGACACAAAAACAAGGGGAAAACGAGTGGCACAGAGGGCAGAAGGGCACAAAAAACTAGGAAAAAACAAGTGGAACTGAGGGCAGAAAGGCACAAAAACGAGGGAAAAACAAGTGGAACAGAGGGCAGAAGGGCACAAAAAACGAGGGAAAAATGAGTGGTACAGAGGGCAGAAGGGCACACAAAAATGAGTGGAACAGACAGCAGAAGGGCACAAAAACAAGTGAAAATGAGTGGAACAGAGGGCAGAAGGGCACAAAAAATGAGGGATAAACGAGTGGAACAGAGGGCAGAAAGACACAAAAACAAGGGGAAAACGAGTGGCACAGAGGGCAGAAGGGCACAAAAAACTAGGAAAAAACAAGTGGAACTGAGGGCAGAAAGGCACAAAAATGAGGGAAAAACAAGTGGAACAGAGGGCAGAAGGGCACAAAAAATGAGGGGAAAATGAGTTGTACAGAGGGCAGAAGGGCACACAAAAATGAGTGGAACAGACAGCAGAAGGGCACAAAAACAAGTGAAAAACGAGTGGAACAGAGGGCAGAAGGGCACAAAAAATGAGGGATGAACGAGTGGAACAGAGGGCAGAAAGAAACAAAAACAAGGGGAAAACGAGTGGCACAGAGGGCAGAAGGGCACACAAAACTAGGAAAAAAAGTGGCACATAGAGCAGAAGGGCACAAAAAAAGGAGTGGAACAGAGGGCGGAAGGGCACATAAAAACAAGTGAAAAACGAGTGGAACAGAGGGCAGAAGGGCACAAAAAACAAGGGAAAAATGAGTGGCACAGAGGGCAGAAGGGCACAAAGCAATGAGTGGAACAGAGCGCAGAAGGGCACAAAAAACAAGGGAGAAATGAGTTGGACAGAGGGCACAAAGGCACAAAACATGAGGGAAAAATGAGTGGAACAGAATGCAGAAAGGCACAAAAAACGAGGGAAAAACGAGTGGCACAGAGGGCAGAAGGGCACAAAAACAAGGAAAAAATGAGTGGAACAGAGGGCAGAAAGGCACAAAAACAAGGGAAAAACAAGTGGCACAGAGGGTAGAAGGGCACAAAAAATGAGTGGAACAGAGGGCAGAAAGGCACAAAAAACTAGGGAAAAATGAGTGGCACATAGGGCAGAAGGGCACACAAAAATGAGTGGAACTGACAGCAGAAGGGCAGAAAAACAAGTGAAAAACGAGTGGAACAGAGGGCAGAAAGGCTAAAAAAATTGGGGAATAATGAGTCGACCAGAGGGCAGGAAGACACAAAAACAAGGGCAAAACGAGTGGCAAAGAGGGCAGAAGGGCACAAAAAATGAGGAAAAAATGAGTGGAACTGAGGGCAGAAAGGCACAAAAAAACGAGGCGAAAACGAGTGGCACATAGGGCAGAAGGGCACAAAAAAATGAGTGGAACAGAGGGCAGAAGGGCACAAAAAACAAGTGAAAAACTAGTGGAACAGAGGGCAGAAGGGCACAAAAAATGAGGGAAAACAAGTGGCAGAGAGGGCAGAAGGGCACAAAAAACGAAGTAGAACAGAATGCAGAAGGGCACAAAAACGAGGGAAAAACAAGTGGCACAGAGGGCAGAAGGGCACAAAAAATGAGTGGAACAGAGGGCAGAGGGGCACAAATAACAAGGGAAAAATGAGTGGGACAGAGGGCAAAATGCACAAAACATGAGGAAAAAACGAGTGGAACAGAGGGCAGAAAGGCACAAAAAACGAGGGAAAAACTAGTGGCACAGAGGGTAGAAGGGCACAAACAAAATGAGTGGAACAGGGGGCAGAAAGGCTCAAAAACTAGGGAAAAATGAGTGGCACATAGGGCAGAAGGGCACACAAAAATGAGTGGAACAGACAGCAGAAGGGCACAAAAACAAGTGAAAAACGAGTGGAACAGATTGCAGAAAGGCACAAAAAATGAGGGAAAAACGAGTCGACCAGAGGGCAGAAAGACACAAAAACGAGGGGAAAACGAGTGGCACAAAGGGCAGAAGGGAACAAAAAATGAGGAAAAAATGAGTGGAACTGAGGGCAGAAAGGCACAAAAAAACGAGGGGAAAACGAGTGGCACATAGGGCAGAAGGGCACAAAAAAATTAGTGGAACAGAGGGCAGAAGTGCACAAAAAAAGTGAAAAACGAGTGGAACAGAGGGCGGAAGGGCACAAAAAATGAGGGATAAACGAGTGGAACTGAGGGCAGAAAGGCACAAAAACGAGGGAAATACAAGTGGAACAGAGGGCAGAAGGGCACAAAAAATGAGGGAAAAATGAGTGGCACAGAGGGCAGAAGGGCACACAAAAATGAGTGGAACAGACAGCAGAAGGGCACAAAAACAAGTGAAAAACTAGTGGAACAGAGGGCAGAAAGGCACAAAAAATGAGGGAAAAACGAGTCAACCAGAGGGTAGAAAGACACAAAAACAAGGGAAAAACGAGTGGCACAGAGGGCAAAAGGGCACAAAAAATGAGGAAAAAATGAGTGGAACTGAGGGCAGAAATGCACAAAAAAAGAAGGGAAAACGAGTGGCACATAGGGCAGAAGGGCACAAAAAAATGAGTGGAACAGAGGGCAGAAGGGCACAAAAAACAAGTGAAAAACGAGTGCAACAAAGGGCAGAGGGCACAACAAATGAGGGAAAAACAAGTGGCACAGAGGGCAGAAGGGCACAAAAAACCAGTACAACAGAAGGCAGAAGAGCACAAAAACGAGGGAAAAACAAGTGGCACAGAGAGCAGAAGGGCACAAAAAACAAGTGGAACAGAAGGCGGAAGGGCACAAAATACAAGGGAAAAATGAGTTGCACAGAGGGCAGAAGGGCACAAAAAATGAGTGGAACAGAGGGCAGAAGGGCACAAAAAACAAGGGAAAAATGAGTGGGACAGAGGGCACAAAGGCACAAAACATGATGGAAAAACGAGTGGAACAGAGGGCAGAAAGGCACAAAAAACAAGGGGAAAACGAGTGGCACAGAGGGCAAAAGGGCACCAAAAACAAGGGAAAAATGAGTGGAACAGAGGGCAGAAAGGCACAAAAACAAGGAAAAATAAGTGGCACAGAGGGTAAAAGGGCACAAACAAAATGAGTGGAACAGAGGGCAGAAAGGCACAAAAAACTAGGGAAAAATGAGCGGCACATAGGGCAGAAGGGCACACAAAAATGAGTGAAACAGACAGCAGAAGGGCACAAAAACAAGTGAAAATGAGTGGAACAGAGGGCAGAAAGGCACAAAAAATGAGGAAAAAATGAGTCGACCAGAGGGCAGAAAGACACAAAAACGAGAGAAAAATTTGTGGCACAGTGGGCAGAAGGGCACAAAAAATGAGGGATAAAATAGTGGAACAGAGAGCAGAAGGGCACAAAAAACGAGGAAAAAAAGAGTGGAACTGAGGGCAGAAAGGCACAAAAACAAGGGAAAAACAAGTGGAACAGAGGGCAGAAGGGCACAAAACAATGAGTGGAACAGAGGGCAGAAGGGCACAACAAATGAGGGACAAAACGAGTGGAACAGAGGGCATAAATGCACAAAATATTAGGGAAAAACAAGTGGAACAGAGGGCAGAAAGGCACAAAAAGAGGAGGGAAAAATGAGTGGAACCGAGGGCAGAAGGGTACAAAAAAAGTGGAACAGAAGACAGAAGGGCACAAAAAATGAGGGAAAAACAAGTGGCACAGAGGGCAGAAGAGCACAAAAAAATAGTGGAACAGAAGGCAGAAGGGCATAAAAATGAGGGGAAAAAGAGTGGAACAGAGGGCAGAAGGGCACAAAAAACAAGGGAAAAACGAGTGGCACAGAGGGCAGAAGGGCACAAAAATGAGATAAAAACAAGTGGCACAGAGGGCAGAAGGGCACAAAAATGAGATAAAAACAAGTGGAACAGAGCGCAGAAAGGCACAAAAAATGAGGAAATAACAAGTGGCACAGAGGGCACAAATAAACAAGTAGAACAGAAGGCAGAAGGGCACAAAAATGAGGGAAAAACAAGTGGCACAGAGGGCAGAAGGGCACAAAAACGAGTAGAACATAAGGCGGAAGGGCACAAAAAACGAGGGAAAACAAGTGGAACAGAGGGCAGAAGGGCACAAAAAACAATGGAAAACGAGTGGCACAGAGGGCAGAAGGGCACAAAACAATGAGTGGAACAGATTGCAAAAGGGCACAAACAACAAGGGGAAAATGAGTGGGACTGTGGGCACGAAGGCACAAAACATGAGGGAAAAACGAGTGGAACAGAGGGCAGAAAGGCACAAAAAACGAGGGGAAAACGAGCGGCACAGAGGGCAGAAGGGCACAAAAAACAAGGAAAAAATTTGTGGAACAGAGGGCAGAAAGGCAAAAAAAAAGGGAAAAACAAGTGGCACAGAGGGTAGAAGGGCACAAAAAATGAGTGGAACAGAGGGCAGAAGGCACACAAAACTAGGGAAAAATGAGTGGCACATAGGGCAGAAGGGCACACAAAAATGAGTGGAACAGACAGCAGAAGGGCACAAAAACAAGTGAAAAACAAGTGGAACAGAGGGCAGAAAGGCACAAAAAATGAGGGAAAAACTAGTCAACCAGAGGGCAGAAAGACTCAAAAACGAGGGAAAAACGAGTGGCACGGAGGGCAGAAGGGCACAAAAATGAGGAAAAAATGAGTGGAACTGAGGGCAGAAAGGCACCAAAAAACGAGGGGAAAACAAGTGGCACATAGGGCAGAAGGGCACAAAAAATGAGTGGAACAGAGGGCAGAAGGGCACAAGAAAACAAGTGAAAAACGAGTGGAACAGAGGGCAGAAGGGCACAAAAAATGAGGGATAAACGAGTTGAACAGAGGGCAGAAAGACACAAAAACAAGGGGAAAACAAGTGGCACAGAGGGCAGAAGGGCACAAAAAACTAGCAAAAAACAAGTGGAACTGAGGGCAGAAAGGCACAAAAACGAGGGGAAAAAAAATGGAACAGAGGGCAGAAGGGCACAAAAAACGAGGGAAAAATGAATAACACAGAGGGCAGAAGGGCACACAAAAATGAGTGGAACAGACAGCAGAAGGGCACAAAAACAAGTGAAAAACGAGTGGAACAAAGGGCAGAAAGGCACAAAAAATGAGGGAAAACGAGTCGACCAAAGGGCAGAAAGACACAAAGATGAGGGAAAAACGGGTGGCACAGAGGGCAGAAGGGCACAAACAATGAGAAAACAATGAGTGGAACAGAGGGCAGAAGGGCACAAAAAACAAGGGAAAAATGAGTGGGACAGAGGGCACAAAGTCACAAAACATGAGGGAAAAGCAAGTGGAACAGAGGGCAGAAAGGCACAAAAAACAAGGGAAAAACGAGTGGCACAGAGGGCAGAAGGGCACAAAAACAAGGAAAAAATGAGTGGAACAGAGGGCAGAAAGGCACAAAAACAAGGGAAAAACAAGTGGCACAGAGGGTAGAAGGGCACAAAAATGAGTGGAACAGAGGGCAGAAAGGCACAAAAAACTAGGGAAAAATGAGTGGCACATAGGGCAGAAGGGCACACAAAAATGAGTGGAACAGACAGCAGAAGGGCACAAAAACAAGTGAAAAACGAGTGGAACAGAGGGCAGAAAGGCACAAAAAATGTGGGAAAAACGAGTCGACCAGAGGGCAGAAAGACACAAAAACGAGGGAAAAACGAGTGGCACAGAGGGCAGAAGGGCACAAAAAATGAGGGAAAAATGAGTGGAACTGAGGGCAGAAAGGCACAAAAAAACGAGGGGAAAACAAGTGGCACATAGGGCAGAAGGGCACAAAAAATGAGTGGAACAGAGGGCACAAGGGCACAAAAAACAAGTGAAAAACGAGTGGAACAGAGGGCAGAAGGGCACAAAAAATGAGGGATAAACGAGTGGAACAGAAGGCAGAAAGACACAAAAACAAGGGGGAAAACGAGTGGCACAGAGGGCAGAAGGGCACAAAAAACTAGGAAAAAACAAGTGGAACTGAGGGCAGAAAGGCACAAAAACGAGGGAAAAACAAGTGGAACAGAGGGCAGAAGGGCACAAAAAACGAGGGAAAAATGAGTGGTACAGAGGGCAGAAGGGCACACAAAAATGAGTGGAAAAGACAGCAGAAGGGCACAAAAACAAGTGAAAAATGAGTGGAACAGAGGGCAGAAGGGCACAAAAAATGAGGGATAAACGAGTGGAACAGAGGGCAGAAAGACACAAAAACAAGGGGAAAAACGAGTGGCACAGAGGGCAGAAGGGCTCAAAAAACTATGAAAAAACAAGTGGAACTGAGGGCAGAAAGGCACAAAAACGAGGGAAAAACAAGTGGAACAGAGGGCAGAAGGGCACAAAAAACGAGGGGAAAATGAGTTGTACAGAGGGCAGAAGGGCACACAAAAATGAGTGGAACAGACAGCAGAAGGGCACAAAAACAAGTGAAAAACGAGTGGAACAGAGGGCAGAAGGGCACAAAAAATGAGGGATGAACGAGTGGAACAGAGGGCAGAAAGACACAAAAACAAGGGGAAAACGAGTGGCACAGAGGACAGAAGGGCACAAAAAACAAGGAAAAAATGAGTGGAACAGAGGCCAGAAAGGCACAAAAACAAAGGAAAAACAAGTGGCACAGAGGGTAGAAGGGCACAAAAAATGAGTGGAACAGAGGGCAGAAAGGCACAAAAAACTAGGGAAAAATGAGTGGCACATAGGGCAGAAGGGCACACAAAAATGAGTGGAACAGACAGCAGAAGGGCACAAAAACAAGTGAAAAACGAGTGGAACAGAGGGCAGAAAGGCACAAAAAATGAGGGAAAAACGAGTCGACCAGAGGGCAGAAAGACACAAAAACGAGGGAAAAACGAGTGGCACAGAGGGCAGAAGGGCACAAAAAATGAGGAAAAAATGAGTGGAACTGAGGGCAGAAAGGCACAAAAAAACGAGGGGAAAACAAGTGGCACATAGGGCAGAAGGGCACAAAAAAATGAGTGGAACAGAAGGCACAAGGGCACAAAAAACAAGTGAAAAACGAGTGGAACAGAGGGCAGAAGGGCACAAAAAATGAGGGATAAACGAGTGGAACAGAGGGCAGAAAGACACAAATACAAGGGGAAAACGAGTGGCACAAAGGGCAGAAGGGCACAAAAACAAGGAAAAATGAGTGGAACAGAGGGCAGAAAGGCACAAAAACAAGGGAAAAACAAGTGGCACAGAGGGTAGAAGGGCACAAAAAATGAGTGGAACAGAGGGCAGAAAGGCACAAAAAACTAGGGAAAAATGAGTGGCACATAGGGCAGAAGGGCACACAAAAATGAGTGGAACAGACAGCAGAAGGGCACAAAAACAAGTGAAAAACGAGTGGAACAGAGGGCAGAAAGGCACAAAAAATGAGGGAAAAACGAGTCGACCAGAGGGCAAAAAGACACAAAAACGAGGGAAAAACGAGTGGCACAGAGGGCAGAAGGGCACAAAAAATGAGGGAAAAATGAGTGGAACTGAGGGCAGAAAGGAACAAAAAAACGAGGGGAAAACAAGTGGCACATAGGGCAGAAGGGCACAAAAAAATGAGTGGAACAGAGGGCACAAGGGCACAAAAAACAAGTGAAAAACGAGTGGAACAGAGGGCAGAAGGGCACAAAAAATGAGGGATAAACGAGTGGAACAGAGGGCAGAAAGACACAAAAACAAGGGGAAAACGAGTGGCACAGAGGGCAGAAGGGCACAAAAAACTAGGAAAAAACAAGTGGAACTGAGGGCAGAAAGGCACAAAAAACGAGGGAAAAACAAGTGGAACAGAGGGCAGAAGGGCACAAAAAAACGAGGGAAAAATGAGTGGTACAGAGGGCAGAAGGGCACACAAAAATGAGTGGAACAGACAGCAGAAGGGCACAAAAACAAGTGAAAAATGAGTGGAACAGAGGGCAGAAGGGCAAAAAAAATGAGGGATAAACGAGTGGAACAGAGGGCAGAAAGACACAAAAACAAGGGGAAAACGAGTGGCACAGAGGGCAGAAGGGCTCAAAAAACTATGAAAAAACAAGTGGAACTGAGGGCAGAAAGGCACAAAAACGAGGGAAAAACAAGTGGAACAGAGGGCAGAAGGGCACAAAAAACGAGGGAAAAATGAGTTGTACAGAGGGCAGAAGGGCACACAAAAATGAGTGGAACAGACAGCAGAAGGGCACAAAAACAAGTGAAAAACGAGTGGAACAGAGGGCAGAAGGGCACAAAAAATGAGGGATGAACGAGTGGAACAGAGGGCAGAAAGACACAAAAACAAGGGGAAAACGAGTGGCACAGAGGACAGAAGGGCACAAAAAACAAGGAAAAAATGAGTGGAACAGAGGGCAGAAAGGCACAAAAACAAAGGAAAAACAAGTGGCACAGAGGGTAGAAGGGCACAAAAAATGAGTGGAACAGAGGGCAGAAAGGCACAAAAAACTAGGGAAAAATGAGTGGCACATAGGGCAGAAGGGCACACAAAAATGAGTGGAACAGACAGCAGAAGGGCACAAAAACAAGTGAAAAACGAGTGGAACAGAGGGCAGAAAGGCACAAAAAATGAGGGAAAAACGAGTCGACCAGAGGGCAGAAAGATACAAAAACGAGGGAAAAACGAGTGGCACAGAGGGCAGAAGGGCACAAAAAATGAGGAAAAAATTAGTGGAACTGAGGGCAGAAAGGCACAAAAAAACGAGGGGAAAACAAGTGGCACATAGGGCAGAAGGGCACAAAAAAATGAGTGGAACAGAAGGCACAAGGGCACAAAAAACAAGTGAAAAACGAGTGGAACAGAGGGCAGAAGGGCACAAAAAATGAGGGATAAACGAGTGGAACAGAGGGCAGAAAGACACAAAAACAAGGGGAAAACGAGTGGCACAAAGGGCAGAAGGGCACAAAAACAAGGAAAAAATGAGTGGAACAGAGGGCAGAAAGGCACAAAAACAAGGGAAAAACAAGTGGCACAGAGGGTAGAAGGGCACAAAAAATGAGTGGAACAGAGGGCAGAAAGGCACAAAAAACTAGGGAAAAATGAGTGGCACATAGGGCAGAAGGACACACAAAAATGAGTGGAACAGACAGCAGAAGGGCACAAAAACAAGTGAAAAACGAGTGGAACAGAGGGCAGAAAGGCACAAAAAATGAGGGAAAAACGAGTCGACCAGAGGGCAGAAAGACACAAAAACGAGGGAAAAACGAGTGGCACAGAGGGCAGAAGGGCACAAAAAATTAGGGAAAAATGAGTGGAACTGAGGGCAGAAAGGCACAAAAAAAACGAGGGGAAAACAAGTGGCACATAGGGCAGAAGGGCACAAAAAATGAGTGGAACAGAGGGCACAAGGGCACAAAAAACAAGTGAAAAACGAGTGGAACAGAGGGCAGAAGGGCACAAAAAATGAGGGATAAACGAGTGGAACAGAAGGCAGAAAGACACAAAAACAAGGGGAAAACGAGTGGCACAGAGGGCAGAAGGGCACAAAAAACTAGGAAAAAACAAGTGGAACTGAGGGCAGAAAGGCACAAAAACGAGGGAAAAACAAGTGGAACAGAGGGCAGAAGGGCACAAAAAACGAGGGAAAAATGAGTGGTACAGAGGGCAGAAGGGCACACAAAAATGAGTGGAAAAGACAGCAGAAGGGCACAAAAACAAGTGAAAAATGAGTGGAACAGAGGGCAGAAGGGCACAAAAAATGAGGGATAAACGAGTGGAACAGAGGGCAGAAAGACACAAAAACAAGGGGAAAACGAGTGGCACAGAGGGCAGAAGGGCTCAAAAAACTATGGAAAAACAAGTGGAACTGAGGGCAGAAAGGCACAAAAACGAGGGAAAAACAAGTGGAACAGAGGGCAGAAGGGCACAAAAAACGAGGGGAAAATGAGTTGTACAGAGGGCAGAAGGGCACACAAAAATGAGTGGAACAGACAGCAGAAGGGCACAAAAACAAGTGAAAAACGAGTGGAACAGAGGGCAGAAGGGCACAAAAAATGAGGGATGAACGAGTGGAACAGAGGGCAGAAAGACACAAAAACAAGGGGAAAACGAGTGGCACAGAGGACAGAAGGGCACAAAAAACAAGGAAAAAATGAGTGGAACAGAGGGCAGAAAGGCACAAAACAAGGGAAAAACAAGTGGCACAGAGGGTAGAAGGGCACAAAAAATGAGCGGAACAGAGGGCAGAAAGGCACAAAAAACTAGGGAAAAATGAGTGGCCCATAGGGCAGAAGGGCACACAAAAATGAGTGGAACAGACAGCAGAAGGGCACAAAAACAAGTGAAAAACGAGTGGAACAGAGGGCAGAAAGGCACAAAAAATGAGGGAAAAACGAGTCGACCAGAGGGCAGAAAGACACAAAAACGAGGGAAAAACGAGTGGCACAGAGGGCAGAAGGGCACAAAAAATGAGGAAAAAATGAGTGGAACTGAGGGCAGAAAGGCACAAAAAAACGAGGGGAAAACAAGTGGCACATAGGGCAGAAGGGCACAAAAAAATGAGTGGAACAGAGGGCACAAGGGCACAAAAAACAAGTGAAAAACGAGTGGAACAGAGGGCAGAAGGGCACAAAAAATGAGGGATAAACGAGTGGAACAGAGGGCAGAAAGACACAAAAACAAGGGGAAAACGAGTGGCACAGAGGGCAGAAGGGCACAAAAAACTAGGAAAAAAACAAGTGGAACAGAGGGCAGAAGCGCACAAAAAACGAAGGGAAAAATGAGTGGAACAGAGGGCAGAAGGGCACACAAAAATGAGTGGAACAGACAGCAGAAGGGCACAAAAACAAGTGAAAAATGAGTGGAACAGAGGGCAGATGGGCACAAAAAATGAGGGATAAACGAGTGGAACAGAGGGCAGAAAGACACAAAAACAAGGGGAAAACGAGTGGCACAGAGCGCAGAAGGGCACAAAAAACTAGGAAAAAACAAGTGGAACTGAGGGCAGAAAGGCACAAAAACGAGGGAAAAACAAGTGGAACAGAGGGCAGAAGGGCACAAAAAACGAGGGAAAAATGAGTTGTACAGAGGGCAGAAGGGCACACAAAAATGAGTGGAACAGACAGCAGAAGGGCACAAAAACAAGTGAAAAACGAGTGGAACAGAGGGCAGAAGGGCACAAAAAATGAGGGATGAACGAGTGGAACAGAGGGCAGAAAGACACAAAAACAAGGGGAAAACGAGTGGCACAGAGGGCAGAAGGTCACACAAAACTAGGAAAAAAAAGTGGAACTGAGGGCAGAAAGGCACAAAAACGAGGGAAATACCAGTGGAACAGAGGGCAGAAGGGCACAAAAAACTAGGAAAAAACAAGTGGAACTGAGGGCAGAAAGGCACAAAAACGAGGGAAAAACAAGTGGAACAGAGGGCAGAAAGGCACAAAAGATGAGGGAAAACGAGTCGACCAGAGGGCAGAAAGACACAAAGACGAGGGAAAAACGAGTGGCACAGAGGGCAGAAGGAACAAAAAAATGAGGGGGAAAACGAGTGGCACATAGGGCAGAAGGGCACAAAAAAATGAGTGGAACAGAGGGCGGAAGGGCACAAAAAAACAAGTGAAAATCCGAGTGGAACAGAGGGCAGAAGGGCACAAAAAACAAGGGAAAAATGAGTGGCACAGAGGGCAGAAGGGCACAAAGCAATGAGTGGAACAGAGCGCAGAAGGGCACAAAAAACAAGGGAAAAATGAGTTGGACAGAGGG
The DNA here is from genome assembly GCF_964261635.1 of Lissotriton helveticus. Lineage (NCBI taxonomy): Eukaryota > Metazoa > Chordata > Amphibia > Caudata > Salamandridae > Lissotriton > Lissotriton helveticus. The sequence continues at coordinate 1,211,603,105 of NC_136071.1, read as the reverse complement.
CACAAAGGCACAAAACATGAGGGAAAAATTAGTGGAACAGAATGCAGAAAGGCACAAAAAACAAGGGAAAAACGAGTGGCACAGAGGGCAGAAGGGCACAAAAACAAGGAAAAAATGAGTGGAACAGAGGGCAGAAAGGCACAAAAACAAGAGAAAAACAAGTGGCACAGAGGGTAGAAGGGCACAAAAAATGAGTGGAACAGAGGGCAGAAAGGCACAAAAAACTAGGGAAAAATGAGTGGCACATAGGGCAGAAGGGCACACAAAAATGAGTGGAACAGACAGCAGAAGGGCAGAAAAACAAGTGAAAAACGAGTGGAACAGAGGGCAGAAAGGCTAAAAAAATTAGGGAAAAACGAGTCGACCAGAGGGCAGGAAGACACAAAAACAAGGGCAAAACAAGTGGCAAAGAGGGCAGAAGGGCACAAAAAATGAGGAAAAAATGAGTGGAACTGAAGGCAGAAAGGCACAAAAAAACGAGGGGAAAACGAGTGGCACATAGGGCAGAAGGGCACAAAAAAATGAGTGGAACAGAGGGCAGAAGGGCACAAAAAACAAGTGAAAAACTAGTGGAACAGAGGGCAGAAGGGCATAAAAAAACAAGTGAAAAACGAGTGGAACAGAGGGCAGAAGGGCACAAAAATGAGGGAAAACAAGTGGCAGAGAGGGCAGAAGGGCACAAAAAACGAAGTAGAACAGAATGCAGAAGGGCACAAAAACGAGGGAAAAACAAGTGGCACAGAGGGCAGAAGGGCACAAAAAATGAGTGGAACAGAGGGCAGAGGGGCACAAATAACAAGGGAAAAATGAGTGGGACAGAGGGCACAAAGGCACAAAACATGAGGAAAAAACGAGTGGCACAGAGGGCAGAAGGGCTAAAAAAACTATGAAAAAACAAGTGGAACTGAGGGCAGAAAGGCACAAAAACGAGGGAAAAACAAGTGGA